>NC_137775.1:135239213-138135800 GCF_963455305.1 Plecotus auritus | reverse complement strand
TAAGATTCTTTCTTTGTCTTTAATGTTTGCCATTTTAATTCTGATGTGTCTAGGTGAGGGACTCTCTGTGCCTCCTGAACTTGTGTGACATTTTCCTTCACCATGTTGGAGAAGTTTTCTGTCATTATTTCTGGTATTCCTGTAATGTGCATGTTGTTATGTTCATGTTGTCCCAGAGTTCCCTTAAGCTATCTTGCTGCATTTTAATTATTTTTCTATTTGCTGCTCTAATTCGTTATTTATTTCTACCTTGTCTTTGAAATTGCTGATTCAATCCTCTGCTTCATCCAATCTACTTTTAATACCTTCCAGTGTGTTCTTGATGTCAGATATATCATTCTTCATTTCTGTCTGGTTCTTGTTCATAGCCTCTATTTCCCTTTTCATACTGTGGTATTTGCACTTAGAACTTAAGCATCTTTATAACCATTGCTTTGAAATCTATGTCTGTTAGCTTGCTTGCCTTCATTTCATTTAGGTCTTTTTCTGGAGATTCCTTCTTTTCTCTCATTTGGGAGTTGTTTCTTTGTCTCCCCATTTTAGCTGTCTCTTTGTTTGCTTCTATGTGTTAGATAGAACTGTTATGCCTCCCAGTCTTTATAAGATGGCCATATGTAGAAAGTGTCTTGAGGGGTCCAGTGGTGCAGTCTCTTTGTTCACCTGAGCTGGATATTCTAGGAATGCTCCTTTTGTGTGTTATTTGGGCTCTGATATTGTAATTGGGACTTGATTGTTGATGTCCTGTTTGTGGGAGGGATCTCCCCTTTGACTTGCTGCCAATGAGGTTCAACCCCAATGTCATTGTTCTACAGGTGCTTTTGGGTCTGCTATTTGAGGGGCTTGCTGGATTTTGCTCTGATGTTGAATCTGGTCCTTTGGTGTGTCTATCCTGGGCCTCCTGGGAGATTTTCTAGTGCAGGTAAATGTGAGTCACTGTCCCTTTCTGGCCCTGGGCAACTTGATTGAGGTCTGAGAGGTTGAAGCCCCTAATAGTCCAGTTGTCAGGGACTCCTTAGCCCAGAGGTTGTGTTTGCCTTGAGTCTCACACCTTGATTGTCCTTGTTCTGAGCTTTACTCCCTTCCCCTACAGAGATGGTCCTACAGATGTCAGCTGCAGGCACCTGGGGTCTCATTGACTTTTGCTTTGCTGAACGGTCCAGGATGGTGTCTATGGTGGGGGTTGGGGGTGGGTGGGACTCACGCAGGAGGTCCTGTTGGCGTTCTCCTCCCTGTGCTGTCTGGGGTGGTGAGCAAATTATGTTATATACATAACTATGTTATATCCATACAAAAGAATACTATACAGTTATTAAATAGATGGAGGGAATACTATATATTGATCTATAAAACTGAGTATTTAAAAATTATTTAAAAAGCCATGTTGTAGAACATCATGTGAAGCATTACGTATTTTGTTTTAAAATTTTCTGTGTGTGTGCGTGCATGTTTACACTTTTGTGTTAAGATATGGTGTGATTCAGTGGTTGAGTGTTGACCCATGAACCAAGAGTGCACTGGTTCAATTCCCAGTCAGGGCACATGCCTAGGTTTTGGGATTGATCCACAGTAGGGGGCAGCCCATCAATTTCTCTCTCTCCTTGATGTTTCTATCTCTCTCTAAAATCAATAAAAACATATTTTTAAAAATATTAATGGAAAAAGGTTATAAAGATAAACATCAGACACCTGAAACTAATAAAATATTCTATGTTGAATAAGAAATAAAATATTTTTTTAAAATATTTTAAAAGATATACAACAAACTGTTTAAGAGTTGATTGGGAATTTGGGAGGGTGAGGGAATGGACAACAGTTCAGAAACTTTCACATTTTACTTTACACATAACAATATTATTTGATATCATTATTATTTTAATCCTCATTGGAGGACATGCTTATTGATATTTTTAGAGAGAAGGGAAGGAGGGAGGGAAGGAGGAAGAGAGAGAGAGAGAGAGTGAGGTCAGTTGCTTCCTGTATGTGTCCCAACCAAGGATTAAACCCACAACCTTTTGGTGTACTGGATGATGCTCCAACCAACTGAGTCACACTGGCCAGGGCAATATTATTTTTTAAGTGTTTAGAAAGAAGTATATTTTTGTTAACCCCAAAAGTCTAGTTGATGGGATAGATTAGGAAATCAAAACCAAACCAAGCCATAATTGGATTAAGACTTTATCTTAATCCAATTATGGCTTGGTTTGGTTTTGATTTCCTAAGCTAGACAATAAAAATAATACAATAAAAAGATAAAGTAATAAAAATGACTATGCTAGAGAATGGTGTGCAACAAAGCTGTTTGGTGTTTAAGCGGAGTTCTTAAATAGGGGATTTCAAATCCGTAAAAGTTATTATAATGAAGAGAGAATATTTTGTCGGCCTGAAACCCATCTCTTCTTTCTCTGGGGCAGAACCCTTTTCTCTTGGGAAATGCTTCGTTCTCCTTTGCAAACATTTGGCTTAAAGAATATGCAAGTTTCTTTCCAAGTCTAGGCTCCTGACCACAAATGATAGGCCTGAAGGCAAACACCTAACCCATACTGAGTCAACCTTATGAACACCACAACCTCACCCCAGTTATAACCGATGATGTAGTATTCACCTGACCTGGCAAGACCAATCACAGCTCTTTTGTGGCATTTTCCAAACTGGACTTGGAGGAGAGAGTCATTTCTTCTTGATGGTGAGAATTAAGGAACGTGTATCCCTGGGGCTGCCACCTCCATGTGCAGAAAGCCAGATTGTAAATGACGGAGCCAAAATCAGAAAGGATCCGTGATGAGACATGGAGAGCAAAACAGCCCAGTTCCACCACTGCCCCACTTCCTGGTTGGTGGTTATGTGGGAAAGCAATTTTCCCCATGGCCTAGATTAGTTCAGGTTGGGTTTCTGTCCTTCACAACCAGAAACATACTGGCTAATAACACACACACACACACAGAAGGGTGAGATAGCTAACATTTATTTGCTTCCACCTTCATTGCAATGGCAGTGTAATAATGATATATGAATCTGAAAAGGAACTGATAATATTCACAAGATTATAGATTAGGATGACTACCACTTTTAGAATTTAAATAATAGAATCCTGGAATAGTGCAGTACTTTTAAGTTCTCAAAGAAAACAGTTCATCCAAAGATCATTGTTTTCTGGTTGAGTGATCAATCATTTGGTAAAAAAAAAAAAAAAAAAAAAAAAAAAAAAAAATAGAAAGATTTCTCACAGATTTAAAGACCAGAGGCAGAATTTCTGACCACATATTTCACCTGTAATAACATTTGAAAGTTATTTTTAGCAGCTCCTTATGTAAAAAAAAAATTATGTTGGAGAGATTTAATGGAAAACTATGATAGCTACTGGATGGTTGTCATGATCAGTATAATGGAGACTAAAAACCATAGATGAGATCAGAAAGATAATGAATGAAACATACATTCAGTCATGGAACAATTTGTGTGAAACTTCATGTCAGAGAAAGGAATCCAAAGTTTCTGCTTTGGTGTTTAATATAGAGATTAGACTGTTTTTTGTTAATCTTGTGGAATTGAATTAAATACAACTATCTTCAACCCACTTTAGAAAATAGTACATGCCAGTGTATTCTGTGCAAAACAAAAGAAATACAGGAGGGAGAACTATTTCTCAAAAGGTAAAACAGCTCTCAAGAAAAGTCTCATTCTATATTTAAAAGCATAGCCAATTTGAAAAGTTTAAAAATAGAAGATGAACTAATACGCTACTACTAAATTATATAGAAGGTATAAATGATATTCACTATAACAGATGTCAATGCATAAATTATTAATCATAGTGGTCACTATGTAAGATAATGGAAAGGCATAATAGAAAAGAATATTTAAATAATTTTATATTTGATCAAATATAGCACTAAAACTTTTTTTTTTTTTTTTAAATATATTTTATTGATATTTTACAGAGAGAAAGAGAGAGGGATAGAGAGTTAGAAACATCGATGAGAGAGAGACATCGATCAGCTGCCTCCTGCACGCCCCCTACTGGGGATGTGCCCGCAACCCAGGTACATGCCCTTGACCGGAATCGAACCTGGGACCCTTGAGTCCGCAGGCCGACGCTCTATCCACTGAGCCAAACCGGTTTCGGCGCACTAAAACTTTTAATGAAAACATGTTTAGAATGGAGCAGAGTAGTGCTGCCATCAGACCTCTCCTTGTAGACCTCCAAGTACCTGGAGTAATTGAGGAGAGCTCCAGCTGCCGGGCTGTGAAATCCTTCACTATGGGAGGCTCTGCCACCCACAGGCCGCTCCCATGGGATCTAAGGCACACCCATTCCTGGGGACAAGGGATTCTTCTGACTAAAGCTTCAACTGGAGGAAATCATCCGGGGATGATTTCCCAAGCTGCCTTGACTATGTGGTCTTCTAAAATGTTTCCACCTACCTTCTCTCTCTCCTTCAGTCCCTCCAGGCCAGACTTGCATATTGCTTGAGGACTCTCCCAGCCTTCTCTGGCCCACTCCCTATATTTCTCCCAGGCATTTCCCTAATAAACAGTTGCATGGTTAATCTGGCTGTGGCATCTGGTTCTCTGATAACCCAGAGACAGTGACAAAATAATGCATTTGTGGTGAGAGCTGCACAGTATCAGACTATGAGTTACCTTGGCAAGTTCAGGGAGCAAGCATGCTATAACCTTAACATTTCAGATGTGGCAGGAGAAGGAAGGCAGAATTAGACTTAACAACATAGTGGCTTCCCAAGGTGGGTACCTCCCCAGGGCAAACATGGATTTGTTTTTGGCTGAATTCAGCACTTTGAGAAGATCTCAAATAAGGCCTCAATTGTAGGAAGCATTAGCTCCAGGTAGTAACCGGGGGATGCATACTGTGGTTGGCTCATGTACTCATCAGTGCGAAGGGTTCAGGGGATAGAATCGAGCTTCCCAGGCAACAGCGATGATTGAGCTGGAGATGAGATCCAGTCTTAACAGCAGTTACAACCAGAAATGGACACAGAAGTTCTATGGCATCAGTCAATGCAGAGGTCACAGTAGGAAAGCGGTGGCCCAGGAGGCTCACTCAGCCACCACAAATAATCTTTAAGGAGTAACAGCACTCACCACAAACTGCTCATACTCTCAGTAATAGGACCCATAATGTAATTCTTGTTGGTCAGGATTACCTCAAAAAGAGTGGTGCTTCTTGGGGAAGGGTGGCAGGGAAGGAAAGGACTGACATTACCCAATAAAACAAATTAATGAATATATTGACACTTGGACAATCTAATTATTCAGAAAATTTTAACACACTTTTGTGAAATTAGATGAAAAACCTTCCTAATAGCAGGAATTCTTCTCAATACCTTCTCTAACCACACTAGATTTGAAGAAGAAATTAATAATAAAAATATTAACAAATTCCTTTATTTTGTGAGATATTAAATATTTTTATAAGTAAAAATTGGCTTAGAAAAGAAATTAAGAATTCAATAGAAACCTATTTTAAAGCATTGATAAACACAGCTCTGCATAACTGAATGTGTTGGGATGTGGCCAGTGTTTAGAAGAAAATGTATTCAAAGGTCTGTAATAAGAAATTTTTAAAAAGAGAGATTAATGAAAAATTATCACACTGTAAGATTCTAGAATAGGACAAAGTATTAATCTAAAACAAAAGAGGAAAATATATGTTATTAACATGGAGACTAAGTGGTATAAATTACATAAAATTAAAAGTTGGTTATTTGAGGAGAAGAAAATTGGTAAACCTCTGATAAATATAAAAAGACATATAATAATAGTATATAAAGATATCTGTATGGTCACCCATATGTTTCCCATTATATCTCTTGGATAGCTGTGACATCTACCAATTAAAAAAATAAGCGCATGCATGCGTGCACATGCACACACACACGAAAAATCCTAACATGCCCTGAATTAATCTCCTTTGCTGGCTCTTCTCTTTCTAGCCATCAAATGTTGAAGAGACCCATGATCTGACCTCTAAGGTTCATCCCTAGGGGATTTCCTCTGGAGTCTTGACTTTAAAGATAAACTAAATTCAGACTTCCAATTTGTTACCTCTATTCTTGACCTTACCCTTGAACTCTAGATGTTTCTCTTTAATTTCATACTCAACATCTCTACTTCACTGTCTAGTAAGCATCCTTAACACTTAAACAGAACCTTATACATGTACCCACTCACAGCTTATTCCTCCTTCAATTTTCTTTCCTGTAGGAAATGGTCCCACAGTTCCTCCAGCTTTTCAGGTATCAAACCTAGACATTTGCTTGTTGCATCTCTTTCACCTCTCACCTTATCTCACATTGGAATGTATCAACTAATCCTATTGGCACTATCTTTGAATATATCTATATTTCAGGTGCTGCTTGCCATTTCCATTGCTATCACTTAATCCATATCTTTATTTTCTCTCTTCTGGATTTTGTAATGGCCTCCAAACCAGCCTTCCTGCTTCTATTCAACACTTCCTTCCCAGGGGACTGGGTGATCCCTCAAACACTGTGCATTGACTTCCCATCACACATACAGAAAAGTTCAAAGTCTTGCCTCAGATCACATGGTTATCTCGTTTACTCCTGCCCAAATGTCAGATCACATTATCAAACATGGTGCTTTAATCCCACCAGCCTCCATCTCTCTCTACTCCCTTTTCCTGCTTTGTTTTTCCCCACAGCAGTGGTCACTACCTAAGATTGCAGTGTTTATTTGTATGCATGTTTATTCTCTGCCTCTCTCTCTCTGGCTTCCAGAACACTGCCTATGCCCTTGCCCTGCCCCACCCCTATTCACAGTGATTTCCTATTGCCTCTTTTAAAAAATCTACTCAGACACAGCAATTCTCAAAAATACTTAGGTAAGAAAGTGGAGTGGAGGCCTGAAAAAGGTAACAAACTGTCTGAGGCTATGGGAGGCCCCCATATGTCACAGTGAGAAGCAGGAACCATGAGCACAGTTGTTTCAATATATGCTGGGCATTTGAACTGATAACTATGACCTCAGCAAAGAACAGCTGTACAACAAATACCCTATAAGACCTGGATATGTTACTGTCATCCATAAATATGAGAATGGCGATTGAAGTTCACTTCACTTGATGATCTTTCTCTTTATAGGGTGGAGCTAGAATGGAGTCTTTATTTCTCAAAGTGAATCTCAAAGTACAAAGCGTGCTGGCTCTAACTCACTTCTAGTCACAGGGAGAAACTGAAATCAAGATTGAAGACTCCCAGAATGGAAGTGTTGGGAGAGAAGTTGGGAGGTCTCGATAATCTGTGAGCTCTCCAGGAAACTGGCTGTGCTCAGATTTCCTCAGTGCAGGAACAGCACTTTTAGTGGGTCTCAGTGAGTTTGGGACTAGTAGCCTGGACAGGGTGTGTGCCCTCTAGCTTCAGACATCTACAGCCAGCCAGCTTCTGGGTCATCTCTTTATTGGAGAACCACAAGGTGTGGTCCTGACTCTTATCAAGAGTGGTTAGGCATTCCAGGCTTGAGTAACCTAGCAGTCTTTTAAATATAGAGAGTGCAAACCCATTAACAACACTCTTACATTTTAAACATAGCATTGGCACCACAACTCAAACTGCTGTACTGAAATCAAGTGGCATCCGCCAGTTCTATATTTACAGACCACAGACTTTAAAAAATGTAGAAAACAATCTGGAAAGCAAAGTAAGAAAAGTTCATTTCAAAATAGGGTTTCCTTTGGAGACTCTGGGTGCCCAAAAGGGAATTGTCTTGGAGACTCTACTGCAACAGCCACACAAGATCTAGAACAGAAATAGAGGCAAAATACACACATTCTTATTGTCGCATGATAAATTTGGGTAACTTATTTTTTTTTTTCAATTAAGAAGTAAAAACAACCCAGGACTAGTCTCATGAGAATCCAGGGTTAGATGGATGTGTCATCTTCATATCCTCTTTGGAGAAATGTCTCTCCATGTCTACTGTACACTTGCAATTTGCATTGTTTGTTTTTTAATGTTGAGTTTTGATAGGTTTTCTTAAAAAAAAGAAGAAAGAAAACCTTTTTAGAGAGTGAGGTAGGGAGAGAAAGAGAAAAATTGATGTGAGAACTGAACATTGATCAACTGTCTCCTGCATGCTCCCTACTGGGATGGCGCCCAAAACACAGGCATGTGCCCTGACTGGGAATCGACTAGCAACTTTTTGGTTGGACAATGCCCAAACAACTGAGTCACACAGGCCAGGGCAAGAGGTTTTCTTAAATATGTATTTTAGATACTAGTTCTTTGTTGGATGTGTAGTTTGCAAATATTTTCCCAGTGTGCATTCTGTCTTTCCATGCTCTTAACATAATTTATTGCACAGCAAAAGTTATTAATTTTGATAAAGTCCAATTTATTAATTCTTCCTTTTATGGATTGCAGGCCTGAGAATCAGGAGCACCAGTGTCCAAAGGCAGGGGAAGATGGATGTCCCAGCTCAAGCAAAGACAGCAACTTTATCCTTCCCCCTTTTCTTCTATTCCAGCCCCCAGCAGATTGGATGGCACCCACACACACTGGCAAGGGTGACCTTTCTCCCTGCAGCTTCATTGAAGTATAATACTGTGTAAGTTTAAGGTGTACAATGTGATTATCTGATACACATATATAAAAGCAAAATGATTGCCACAATAAGGTTAATTAATACACCCATTATCTCATATAACTAGTATTTTTTTGGTAGTAAGAACATTTAAGATTTATCCTCTTAGCAACTTTCAAGTATACGATATAGTATTGTTAACTGTAGTCACAATGCTGTATATTAGATTTCCCAAATTTATTCACCTTGTCACTGGAGGTTTGTAGCCTTTGACCAGTATTTCTCTATTTCTCCCACCCCATCCCCTACCCACCCATTTCTCCCCTACCGCCACCCCTGGCAACTTTGTTTCTGTGAGTTCAGCTTTTGTAAGAATCCACATATAAGTGATATCATACAGTATTTGTTCTTTTCTGTATGACTTATTGCACTTAGCATAATACCTTCATTTTTAAACACACACACACACACACACACACACACACATATACCTCACATTTTCTTTATCTATTATTCATACAGTGAACATGGGAGTGAAGATATCCCTTCAAGATCCTGCTTTCATTTCCTTTGGATATATACCCAGAAGTGGGATTGCTGGATCATATGGTACTTCTATTTTTATTTTATTTTTTTCAGGAACATTCATACTGTTTTGTGTAGTGATTGCACCAATTTACATCCTCACCAGCACTCATCCGTTGTCTTCCTTTTTTTAAAAAAAAATGATTTTAGAGAAAGGAAGGGAGAGAGCGAGAGTGAAAGAGAAACATCAATTTGTCATTTCACTTGTTTATACATTCATTGGTTGATTCTTGCATGTGCCTTGACCAGAGATGGAACCAGCAACCTTGGTGTATCAGGATGATGCTCTAACCAGCTGAACTACCTACCCAGGGTCTCATCTCTTATCTTTTTAACAGTGACCTTTCTAACAGGTGTGAGGTGATATTTCATTGTGGTTTTGATTTTCATTTCCCTGATGATTAGTGAAGAAGAGCATTTTTCACATACTTGTTGCCCTTTTGTATGTCGTTGCAAAAATGCCTATTCAGCTCCCATTTTAAAATCAGATTATTTGTTTTGTTTATTTATTTGTTTATTTTTATCAAATTGTATAAGTTTCTTATCTAATAGATTAGATGTTAACCCCTTATCTAATATATTGTTTAAAAATATTTTCTCCCACTTTATACATTTTTTCACTTCGTTGATTGTTTCTTTTGCTGTACAGAATCATTTTATTTTTATGTAGTCCAACTTGTTTATTTTTGCTTTTGTTGCTTGTGCTTTTGGTGAGATATTCAAGAAATTACTGCCAATACCAATGTCGAAAGTTTTTCTCCTATGTTTTCTTTTTTGAGTTTCACAGATTCAGGTCTTCCATTTTAGCTTTTAATCCATTTTGTGTTATTTTTTGTGTGTATGGTATAAGATAAAGGTTCAATTTTATTCTTTTGCATGTGGATATCCAATTTTCCAGCACCATTTGTTGAAGAGACTATCCTTTCCACATTGTGTATTCTTGGCTTCCTTGTCTATGATCAGTTGACTATATATATATATATATATATATATATATATATATATATGTGTGTGTGTGTGTGTGTGTGTGTGTGTGTGTGTGTTTATTTCTGGGATCTCTATTCTGTTCCAGTGATCTCTAAGTTTGTCTCTATGCCAGTATTGTACTTTTTTAGGACTTTATCTTTTTAGAGCAGTTTTATGTTCACAGCAAAATTAAGATGACAGTGCAGAGATTTCTCTTATACTCCCTACCCCTACATAGGCATGTATAGTCTCCTCCATTTTCAGCATCCCCTACTAAAGTGGAACATTTGTTGCAAGAGATGAGCCTACATTGACATATCAACATCACCCAAAATCATAGCTTACATTAGGATGCACTCTTGTTACATATTCTATGGGTTTGCACAAATGTATAATGGCATGTATTCATCATTATAATATACAGAGTAGGTTTACTGCCCTCAAATTCCTCTGTGCTCTACTTATTTATCCCTATTCCCACTCCCTCACAATCCCTGATAACCACTGATTATTATACAGTCTCCATAGTTTTATCTTTTCCCTAATGCCATATAGTTGGAGTCATACAGTAGGTAGCCTTTTCAGATTGGCTTCTTTTACTTAGTAACATCCATTTAAGTTTCCTCGATGTCTTTTTATGGCTTGATAGCTCATTTCTTTATGGCATTGAATAATATTTCATTGTCTGGATGTACTGCAGGTTATCCATTATTCTGCTAAAGGACATCTTGGTTGCTTCCATATTTTGGCAATTATGAATAAGCTGTTATAAACATCTGTGTACAGGTTTTTGTGTGGACATAAATTTTTAACTCCTTTGGGTAAATACCCAGGAGCATGGTTTCTGGATTATATAATAAGAGTATGTTTAGTTTTGTTAGAAACCACCAAACTGTCTTCCAAGGTGGCTGCACCATTTTACATTCCCTCCAGTAATTAATGTTCCTGTTGTAACACATCCTTACCAGTATTTAGTGTTCTCAGTGTCTTAGATTTTGGCCATTCTCATAGGTGTGTAGTGGTATCTCATTGCTGTTTAATTTTCATTGCCCTAATGACATATAATGTGGAGCATCTTTTCATATGCTTATTTTCCATCTATGTATCTTCATTGGTGAGGTATCTGTTAAGATCTTTGGGCCATTTATTAATCAGGTTGTTTTCTTTTTGTTGGGTTTTAAGAGAGGTTTTTTTTTTTTTTTTGGTGTATTTTTTGGATAATAGTCCTTTATCAGATGTATATCTGGCAAATATTTTCTCTCAATCTCTGGCTTTTCTTCTCATTTTCTTGATATTGTATTTCACAGAGCAGAAGTTTTAATTTTAATGAAGTCCAGATTATCAATTATTTCTTTCATGGATCATGCCTTTGGTGTTTTATCTAAAAAGTCATCACCATACTCAAGTCCATGTAGGTTTTCTCCTGTTACCTTCTAAACATTTATAGTTTTGTTTTTTTTACACTTATTTTTTTAAATAGAGGCCCAGTGCACAAAATTCGTGCACGGGGGATGGGGTGTCCCTCAGCCCAGCCTGCACCCTCTCCAATCTGGGACCCCTCAAGGGATGTCTGACTGCCCGTTTAAGCCTGATCTCACCAGGATTGGGCCTAAACGGGCAATCGGACATCCCTCTCACAATCCAGGACTGCTGGCTCACAACTGCTCACCTGCCTGCCTTCCCGATTGCCCCTAACCGCTTCTGCCTGCCAGCCTGATCACCCCCTAACCACTCCCCTGCCAGTCTGATTGATGCCTAACTGTTCCCCTGCCAGCCTGTTTTCCCATAACTGCCCTCCCCTGCAGGCCTGGTCACCCCTAACTGCCCTCCCCTGCAGGTTTGATAACTGCCCTCCCCTGCAGACCTGGTCACCCCCAACTGCCCTCCCTTGCAGGCCTGGTCCCTTCCAACTGCCCTCCCTTGCTGGCCATCTTATGGTGGCCATCTTGTGTCCACATAGGGGCAGGATCTTTGACCACATGGGGGCAGCCATCTTGTGTGTTGGAGTGATGGTCAATCTGCATATTACTCTTTTATTAGATAGGATAGAGGCCTGGTGCACGGGTGGGGGCCAGCTGGTTTGCCCTGAAGGGTGTCCTGGATCAGGGTGGGGGTTCCCTTGGGGCGTGAGGCAGCCTGGGCGAGGAACCTGTGGTGGCTTGCAGGCCAGCCATGCCCCCTGGCGACCCAAGTGGATGCCCTGGTATCTGGGGTTTATTTATCTTCTACAATTGAAACTTTGTAGCCTGGAGCAGAACCAAGCCTTCTGCTTGCTCCGTGGTGGCAGCCATTTTTGTTGGGATTTATGTATCTTCTATAATTGAAACTTTGTAGCCTTAAATGGAGGCCTGGGCCTTGGTGTGGGGAAAGCTTGGCTTCCTCCATCGCTGGGGGCAACCCTAGCCTCCTGCTCTTTCCAGCTCTGTGGCTGCTGCCATTTCTGTTTGGATTTATGTATCTTCTACCATTGAAACTTTGTAGCCTTGAGTGGAGGCCTAGGCCAGCAAGGGCAGGCGGAAAGCTTGGCTTCCTCCATTGCCGGGGAAACCCAAGCCTCCCTCCTGCTCTCTGTGGTCGTAGCCATCTTGGTTGGGTTTATTTGCATATTCGCTTCTGATTGACTTGTGGGCGTGGCTTTGTGGGTGTAGCAGAGTGATGGTTAATTTGCATATTGCTCTTTTATTATATAGGATATTTCAAGAAAAATGATTTTAAATATGATAATACTAGAGGCCCAGTGCATGAATTCATGCACGGGTGGGGTCCGGCTGGCCCGCCCCGATTGGGGCCAATCAGGCTGGGCCAGCCGGGAGAAGGGGCCAAGGGTGGTTGGCCAGGAGGCCCCACCCCCAACTGGGGTGGGAGGCAATTGGGGTCAAGGCCAACCCGGGGGTGGGGGAGAGGGCTGCAGATAGTTGGCCAGCCAGCCCTGACCCCTGGTCGAACTCCAGGTCAAGGGGACATTTTGCATATTAGCCTTTTATTATATTGGATTACATGCAATAAACATCAATATTTTAAGAAAAAAGCCGAAACCGGTTTGGCTCAGTGGATAGAGCGTCGGCCTGCGGACTCAAGGGTCCCAGGTTCGATTCCGGTCAAGGGCATGTACTGTGGTTGCGGGCACATCCCCAGTGGGGAGTGTGCAGGAGGCAGCTGATCAATGTTTCTCTCTCATCGATGTTTCTAGCTCTCTATCCCTCTCCCTTCCACTCTGTAAAATATCAATAAAATATATTTAAAAAATATATATATTTTAAGAAAAAAAAGGTTCAGACACTTATAGTTTTGAGTTTTATGTTTAGGTCTGTGATCCATCTTGGGTTAACTTTTGTGAAAAGTATAAAGGTATGTCTAGATTTTTTTTTTTTTTTTTTGGCATGTGGATGTCCAGTTGGTCCAGCACCATTTGTTGAAGAGACTCTCTTTGCATTGGGTTGTCTTTGCTTTTTTATCAAAGATCAGTTGACAATATTAATGGAAATCTAGTTCTGCCATCTCTATTCTATTCCATTGATTTATCTTTTTATTCTTCAACCAATACCACACTGTATTGATTATGGTTACTTTATACTAAGCCTTTGAAGTTAAGTAGTGTCAGTCCTCTAATTTTGTTCTTTTCCTTCAATATAATTTTGGCTATTCTGGATCTTTTGTTTTTCTATATAAACTTTAAAAATCAGTTTGTCAAAATCCACAAAATAACTTGCTGGTATTCTGATTAGAATTGCATAAAATCTATAGATCAATAGAGAAAAAAAAACTGACATTTTAACAATATTGTGTTTTCCTATTCATAATTTTATTCATTGGAGTTTTGGAGTTTTTCTCATACAGATCTTCTACATGTTTTGTTAGATTTATACTTCAGAAATTAATTTGGGGGGATGCTAAGGTAAACATGTTTTTAATTCTAAATTCCATTTGTTCATTGATAGAATACCACACTGTTTTGATTTGTATCACTGTGTAATATATTTTGAAATCAGGAACTGTGGTGCCTACATCTGAGTTATTCTTTTTCAAGACTGCATTGGCTATTCTGAATATTTTATCGTTCCATATAAGTTTTAGGATTTTTCTATTTCTGTAAGAAAATGCTATTGGAAATTTGATAAAGATTGTACCAGATCTATAAATTATAGTGTCATGAGAATAGCAATGTCCATTCCAAGGCTGCTGTTTCCAGAAAATAAGAAACATCTAATTATCAAGATATTGATAAGTTCTCTTCATGAGAAGATAGAGTTTTCTTCCCAGCTTTGAGTCACTCTTGATCATCTGTGTCTTAAAGCAGTAGTGCATGTAAAGCTCAGAGCTTTACAAATGAACCAAAAACTCTTAGTGATTTATTTGTTCGCAGATCAGACCTGACCTCTTCTGCATAACCTCTTCTGCATACTCTTTATTAGAAGGAACTAAGTTTCCCAAGGCCCCTTCCTCTCTGACTTCTAGGAAGATGCAGTCAAGAGGAATAGGGTAGAAGTAGAGAGAAAGCCAGGGTGTTTCTCCTTTTCTCTCTGATTTAGGGCATCTCCAGTGGCAGCTGTATCTCCTCTGTGGCTACAACTCCCACTGGACAGCCCTTTCTTCTACAGTCCCAGTTTGCTCATGTCCAATATGATTTCATGTTCTACTGGGTGATCCCTGATCCAGGGCTTTATTAACAATATCCTTCCCTTCATTCCAATAGCCTTAAGGATGGTAGTAGATTTTTGTTGATGATTTAGGGGTTGTCTCATTGTCCCCTCATCCATATGGCTTCTCAATTATTCTATCGTCTGTGTACCCAATTACATGTATTGAATATCCTCTATTTGAAATACCTACAGTGGTTTGTTTCCCTGGAAGGACTCTAATTGTTAAAAATGCTCATAAAAATAATGCCAAGTTGAATAGTTTGAGCAAGGATATCAGGGTCTCTGGGTGAACCAGCAAACATTTTAGGACAACTTAGCAGTATGAGTTCTACTTCCTCTTTTCACACCATACTTGTTCTTAAGGGTTGTCATGTGGCACAACTGATAGAAAATCATTCACATCCTAGTCCATGTAATTGACAATCCTTAGAGTTGTGCAGTTCACAACATGGTCATCTGTACTAACAACTCTGGGTTGGTAGATGTTAATCTCATTTTTCTTAAATAGTGACATCTGTTCATTAGTAACACTGGAGTCAATTCTGAGAGATAGGAGAAATTACAATAGCCTAAAGAAAAAAAGTAATTTTTTTTTCACAGAAAAAAAGTCTGTAGAGACACAGTTCAGGGCTGGTATGCCCACTCATCTCCATAAAATCCATAGCCACACAGACAATGGATTCCTTCCAGCTCATGAGTCTACCATCCTTGGAGTGTCTATCTTATCCTTATCATCTATGAAGCAAATACTTTCCAGGCAGAAGAATGGAGGAAGGGACAAAATAAATGGAGAGGCAATGGGAAATGCCAACTATCTCCTAAGAAAGATTCCAATAGCAACTACAGGGAGAAACCAAGATGGCAGCATAGGTAAGCACCTAAACTGCTGCCTTGCACAACAATTTCAAAACTACAACTAAAAGACAGAACGGACATCATCCAGAACCACAGGAAGTCTGGCTGAGTGGAAATTCTACAACTAGAAGGAAAGAGAAAAGCTCAGGGAGAATCAGAGGAGTGGCAAAGGGCTGAGGTACGGAGATACGCGCACAGAGAGGAAGGGCAGCTGAGTGCCTGGCTGGCTTTCTCTGGCAGGAGGGGGAAGGAAGCCCCTGACTGCAATGAACCCCAGTTCTGACTGCACTGAACCCCAGTTTTGGGTGAAACCCCATGGACCCAGGCTCATACAGGGGGAGTCTGGACTGTCAGGTAGAGAGAAAGGCACATGGAGACTCGAAGACTTGGGGGAGCCGCAGCAGGCAGGGGTCTGGAGGCACATGTGCGCACGTGCGAGTGCTCACAGAGAAGACTGAATGCAGAGGTTGCTGCAGGCTTTCCCTAGCGGAAGGGAGTCAGAAGCTCCTGACTGCACTGAACCCCAGTTCCGAATGCACTGAAACCCAGTTCCGGGTGAGCCCCTGGGGACCCACGCTCTTACGGGGCGGTGGGGGGGATCTGGACTGTCAGGCGGAAACTCAGGGGAGCCGTGGAAAGCAGAAGTCTGGAGGCACGCACGCAAGGGCAGGGCTGACGGGAAGCCAAGACTGTCTGCTCTGCCCTGAGACTCCGCCCCATCCAAGCTGAGCACAGAGGCTTTTGCAATTTTGCAAGTCTGATCCTATAAGGCTGTCTCCAGGACCGAACTTCTCCCAGCATAGACACAGCTGATCCTCACAGCCAACAGGGGGTCAATTCCTCCCAGTGATACCAACAACAATCAAGACTTAACTCCAATAAGGCTGTACACACAGTCCACAAAGGGGTGCACCAAGAGTGTCCACCTCAGGTAACTGGGGGAGGCTGAGCCACTGGGCCCTATAGGACACCTACCACACAAAGCTACCCTACCAACTCAGGGAAGCAGCGAAAATGTGGAGACAAAGAAACAGATCACAAACGAAAGAAATGGAGGAAAACAAATGACTGGATATAGAATTCAAAACCACGGTTATAAGGTTTTTCAAGAATATCCTAGAAAAGGCCGAAAAATCCTTTTTCTTATCTTCAAGGGTCTCGCTAAATTTATCGGCCTTTTCTAGGATATTCTTGAAAAACCTTATAACTGTGGTTTTGAATTCTATATCCAGTCGTTTGTTTTCCTCCATTTCTTTCATTTGTGATCTGTTTCTTTGTCTCCACATTTTCGTTGCTTCCCTGAGTTGGTAGGGTAGCTTTTTCCCTTCTGCTAGGGAAAGCCTGCAGCGACCTCTGCATTCAGTCTTCTCTGTGAGCAATCACGCGTGCACGCATGTGCCTCCAGACCCCTGCCCACTGCGGCTCCCCCAAGTCTTCGAGTCTCCGTGTGCCTTTCTCTCTACCTGACAGTCCAGACTCCCCCTGTATGAGCCTCTCTGCGCGCGTATCTCCGTACCTCAGCCCTTTGCCACTCCTCTGATTCTCCCTGAGCTTTTCTCTTTCCTTCTAGTTGTAGAATTTCCACTCAGCCAGACTTCCTGTGGTTCTGGATGATGTCCGTTCTGTCTTTTAGTTGTAGTTTTGAAATTGTTGTGCAAGGCAGCAGTTTAGGTGCTTACCTATGCTGCCATCTTGGTTTCTCCCTGTAGTTGCTATTGGAATCTTTCTTAGGAGATAGTTGGCATTTCCCATTGCCTCTCCATTTATTTTGTCCCTTCCTCCATTCTTCTGCCTGGAAAGTATTTGCTTCATAGATGATAAGGATAAGATAGACACTCCAAGGATGGTAGACTCATGAGCTGGAAGGAATCCATTGTCTGTGTGGCTATGGATTTTATGGAGATGAGTGGGCATACCAGCCCTGAACTGTGTCTCTACAGACTTTTTTTCTGTGAAAAAAAAATTACTTTTTTTCTTTAGGCTATTGTAATTTCTCCTATCTCTCAGAATTGACTCCAGTGTTACTAATGAACAGATGTCACTATTTAAGAAAAATGAGATTAACATCTACCAACCCAGAGTTGTTAGTACAGATGACCATGTTGTGAACTGCACAACTCTAAGGATTGTCAATTACATGGACTAGGATGTGAATGATTTTCTATCAGTTGTGCCACATGACAACCCTTAAGAACAAGTATGGTGTGAAAAGAGGAAGTAGAACTCATACTGCTAAGTTGTCCTAAAATGTTTGCTGGTTCACCCAGAGACCCTGATATCCTTGCTCAAACTATTCAACTAGAAATTAAACATACACTGGCTGAAATAAAAAATATTATACAGGGACCCAACAGCAGACTAGGGGAACGCAAGAATCAAGTCAAAGATTTGAAATACAAAGAAGCAAAGAACACTTAACCGGAAAAGAAAAAAGAATCCAAAAAGTTGAAGATAGTGTAAGAAGCCTCTGGGACAACTTCAAGCATACCAACATCAGAATTATGGGGGTGCCAGAAGAAGAGAGAGAGCAAGATACTGAAAACCTATTTGAAGAAATAATGACCAAAAACTTCCCCCACCTGGTGAAAGAAATAGACTTACAAGTCCAGGAAGTGCACAGAACCCCAAACAAAAGGAATCCAAAGAGGACCACACCAAGACACATCATAATTAAAATGCCAAGAGCAAAAGACAAAGAGAGAATATTAAAAGCAGCAAGAGAAAAACAGTTAATTACCTACAAGGGAGAACCCATACAATTGTCAGCTGATTTCTCAACAGAAACTATGCAGGCCAGATGCGAGTGGCAAGAAATATTCAAAGTGATGAATAGCAAGAACCTACAACCAAGATTACTCTACCCAGCAAAGTTATCATTCAGAATGGAAGGTCAGATAAAGAGCTTCACATATAAGAAAAAGCTAAAGGAGTTCATCACCACCAAACCAGTATTATATGAATACCAGGTATTCTTTAAGAAGAGAAAGAAGAAAAAAGTAAAGAGAAAAATTATGAACAACAAATACATATCTATCAACAAGTGAACCTAAAAATCAAGTGAATTAAAAATCTGAGGAAAGAATAAACTGGTGAATATAATAGTTTCAGGGGCACAGAAAGGGAGTGGACTGATAATTCTCAGGGGAAAAGGGGTATGGGGGGTGCAGGAAGAGACTGGACAAAAATCGTACACCTATGGATGAGGACAGTGGTGGGGAGGTAAGGGCAAAGGGTGGGGTGAAACCGGGTGGAGGGGAGCTATGGGGGGGAAAAGGAGAAACAATTGTAATAATCTGAACAGTAAAGATTTATTTTAAAAAAATAGCAACTACATGACACTTCCGCTCACATCCCTGTGGCTAAAAATTTCAGGAGTGGGGGTGGGTGGGCTTAGGTTGTTACTTCTCTGGTCTATGGTTATCTATCTCTAAGTAGTTGATGCTCATGTTCTGGCCTTAAACTTATAGAAACTTCTAAGGCCCCCATAGAAGAAAGAAATAGAGACTAAATCAGAAACCTAGAATCATAGGCTTTGAGTACTAGATTTTACAGATATGAAAAATTAGGTTTAAAAAATCACAACTAGTTTATGAAAAATGTAGGATTGAAAAACAGATTTTCTGATTCTTAGTTCGGTGATCTTCTCCCTGTGGCATATTAAACAGAGATGCAAACTCTTTACAATTCATCGCTTCAAGTGGTAGAGTTTATTTTTTGGTTATATGAACCTGAGCTGGCCTTGAGACTTGTGTTGACCAATAGAATACGGCAAAAGTGATATTGTACACATTTCAAATGTAAGTCTCCAGAGCCTTGCAGCTTCTACTCTGCTCTCTTGAAATGCAGTTGTCATGGGAACAAGCCTGAGCTGTCCTCTGGGTCTGCTCAATGGGGGAGATCTCAGATACCTTGGCCAATAGTTCCAGCCAACCACCAAACTGTGAGACCATTCTGGACTAAGCTGCTCTGAGCTGGCCTGTCATTTGAAACCAAGCACCATAAATGGGCACAGCTGGCACTCCAGCTGTACTTAATTTGCCAAGCCATAGACTGGAGAGCCAAAAAAATTATTTTTAAGGCACCAAATTTTGGCATTGTTTATTATGGAGCAATAAATTACTGGTGCACTACCAAACAAACCAGTCATATTGTGTGTGTGTGTGTGTGTGTGTGTGTGTGTGTGTGTGTGTGTTTAAGCTTCACAGAGGAAGGCCACAAAACCTGTCCTATTCTTTGATTTCCTATTGTTCTAAGTGGGAAAATTGTTGTTCATCAATCCTTTGTACAACACAGAAAACCTACTGAACATTAAATAGGACCATCCAGTGCTAAATATTTAATGACATTTGTATTAATAAGATAGATTTAATGAAATCATACGTAAATATTTTCCCCTCATTTTCCACATGATGAAACAAGTGAAGTTCCTTGTCCTTGGTCATGAAGTTAATGTGACTGGTTTAACAATGGAGCTAGACTCAGCAAGGTGGAAGCAGAATTGTCTTTATTCTTTCCTACAACTATTCCTGCAAAACCTGTTCTGTCAACTTGTTCAGCACCTCTGAGTGAGATTCAGGAGCTTTTCCCAGGTACTTTAGAAAATAAGAAGTCCCCCAGTCATTTCCTGGTATTAAAAAGGGCACACAAACTTTGGATCATTGTCTCTTTCAAAATTTCTGTCCTTCACCTGTCTGCACTTGTCTCAGGCTTGAAGGATGCAGTGGGAAATGCAGCTCATGGTCAGAATCTCCTCTTTCTCAATCTATCTCCTTTCTAACTTGCAACTGAAGTTGTGGTTCCTTTCAGGCTGATGCTTGGGAAAGGGGGAGAAGTAAAGATGAAAAAAGTTTTACTTTTAATCTGGTGTTGGAGTCCTCTGGCTTGGCAAATTAAGAGACTGATGTCCAAAGTTGTCTCTCCCACATGGGACACTCTCTTGTGGGCTCTTTAGAGTTATTCCTACTAGGAACATCTGATCAAAGTTCTCCAAATTGGATTATGTTTCCTTTGGTTTACTATTCTTAATTTTGCCTTAATTTTTACTCCCAAGGGTGTGTGTCCAACCACTCCTGTCTGGGTAGCCTTTCTTTTGGCAGGAAGCCCTGCAGCATGTACATTCCAAGTCAGCTGATGGCCAATTCACTCCATGAGATCCACAGAACATGGAAAGTACATGGAAAGTGCACATCCATAGAAGTGCATCTTGTGTCCAAACCTGTGCATCTCAGGGCAGGCACCCATCTAGAGTCTCTTGTCTTTATAATGTTCAGACATAAATTATGTGCTACTTATGTCAAGTTCTCCTAATTAACTTCTTGAACATCTTCATTTGTCTCAAAGCGAATGATAAACATGATTCACGGTGAGGAGAAGGAAAACCCTAGTATATCCCCAAACTCTAAAAAGTCTCCATTTTCCAACATCTTAGCAAATTCAGTCTTCACTATAATTCTAAAAGCTATTATTTTTCTCATTTTATGGACAAGAAACCGTGAAAGTACAATAAACTTTCCCAAAGTTATAAAGTCAATAATTATCAGAACTGGGAGTCAAGCCAAACCCTTAACCATTGAGCTTCTCAGTCATGAAGATTCTGTTTTTTGGAAGTCTCTTCCTAGACAGAATCTTCTTTTATCTAAACTCTTTAAACTACCCCTCATTGCTTGACCGTGTTATGTAAGTGCCTTGGGGCTGGTATTCTCCAAACTCTCAAACATCTTATTTCACCTTTGGAAGATTGTGTCTTTGTTATCTGTTCATATAATCGGCTACTATCTACAGTGGTTAAGGTATCCAAATCAAGGATGGGACATTTATCTACATAATGTGGTACTCTCAGGTATGTACATCACTAGCAATTCACTTCTAGGATCACTAGATTTCAGTGAAAACAGCAAAGAAGCTACCTTCTGAGGAGCAATAAACCCAATTTTGAATGAGTCCGAATAAGTCTTGATGTCCCAGGAATGCTGGGGGGCAGTTGACAAGAGGAGGAAAAAACAAATCATTGAGGCAGGTTTGAGGACATTCTCATTGCATTTTCAAAGGGAGCCATAATGAGAGTTAGGGATCACCTTTGAGAAAGTACAATTTATGGTTTTTGAAAGAAATTCAAGTAACAATAGAAAAACTACTTTTAATATTTACTACCCTGTGCATCTTTTTTTATAGATATAGGATTAGAATAAGAAAATGTAATCACTGTCAAATTAAATTAGTAAATCCATCAAACATTATTAGGTAATAGTTGATTTGATATTTGAAGATGGCAAAAACTTGAAGGCAATACCCAAAGACTAAAGTCTGAAAGTGTACATGTTGACACATCTCAAAAAGAAGATCCTTGTTCATTATTTTTCTTGGTATTTTTCCATGCTACCACTTCCTTCTTCCCAATCTGACAGGGATATAGGGAATTATTCTTGACAAATGAAATTTCAGTCAACACAGGTATCAAATTCATGTATGTATACTCACAAAGAATTTGGATAACATCTTGCTAAGCCCACTGTCTTAGTCAACTACTACCATGATAATGCTTTATAACAAATTGCTCAATGGTTACAAAAACAAGCATCCGTGTATTGACTGCTGTCAACTGATGGAGGTTGTGTTCAAGCATGCTCAGGTTGCATTTGGATGGGCTTGAATCTAGGCATAGGTTTATGCAGGTCTGCTGCATGTGTTTGTTCAGGAACCCAAGCTGAAGGAGCAGAGCCTAAGCAAGTCATGTTTTCCCATAAAGGACCACCTGAATGCAAGAGTCAAGCCAAACCATGCAAGTAATTTTAAGACTCAGTTTTCATTTTCATCATGGTTAGTAACATTCCACTGTCCAAAGCAAGTCAATGGCCAAGTCTAACATCAATGGACCAGGAGAAGTGTTTTATTTATAGTGGGAGGGGAAGAGTAGTGAATCGTTGCTAGATATTAAACCCAAACCATTACACCCACTTTATTGAAAATTTCACATGCTTTCTAGCTAGGATGAGGGGCTTGGTCTACCTGTGTGGCAGCAGAAATATTATCACCTTATATAAGACCAGCATAAATCTACATAAAAAAGAAATGGCAGGAACCCAACTTGGTCAATCTTCTACGTGAGGATCGCCTACAAATACTCATATCACATAAATGATGGCCCTTGTTATATGTGCCCTCAAGCATTGCAAGGCATCTCATGCCACATGGCAATGTGGCATTTTCTTATCTATGAACTGTAAGTCAGAATTTCCACTCACGTAAATGGTCATAATGCTCCCCTACCTTTGCAAAAAAAAACTCTAATAATTTTAAGATTGACCTTGACCTCTTAATTTCCTTCTGGTTATGCTTCTGACTGTTGGCTCTGCCCCCTCTTTTAGGCCTAGTACTTATCTTTCAGAGTTTGTGCTTGCACTTGCTTATACAGATTTAGACTTATATACACTCTAAGAACTTTGCTTTACATTTACACCTTGGATCCTCAACTCCTGACAGACTCAGGTTAGGTCCTATAATCCAGAAAGGTCTGTGGGTCCAATACCTTTATTTTGAATCTTCAACACTAGCTGACTAATATCTCAGGAGGGCCATAGATAAAGATTGCAGGAGGTAGATATCCTTTGGGTAGAAAAACACAAAAATCAAGGTTGAGAGTTTATGTACTAAGTCATCAACAAGATGTATTAAATTCAAGAACTAGATGAAACTATCAGGGGTTTTCAAGAGCATAAGACTCAGGAAGAAGATATCCAATATTAGAGCATGGAGAAATCTGCATAGATAGCTGTTAGCTATATCTGGTCTCCAGGGAGTCCAAAGAGTCACACCTTTGCCTGGCCTGATGCCCTCATTCTTTTTATATATATAATTTATTTCAGAGAGGAAGGGAGAGGGAGAGAGAGATGGAAACATCAATGATGAGAGAGAATCATTGATCGGCTGCTTCCTGCACACCCCTCACTGGGGATCAAGCCCACAACCCGGGCATGGGCCCTTGACCAGAATCAAACCTGGGACCCTTCAGTCCTCAGGCTGAGGTTCTATCCACTGAGCCAAACCAGCTAGGGCCTGATGCCCTCATTCTTAATTTAGAGCATCTGCTACCAAGAACATTTATTAGTTACTGATTGATTGTGTTGTCACACCACAGGGCAAGCTTACTCTAAATTGAAATAGGGAATCTCAGTCATATCTCCAACCTGGAAGCTATTCCTTCTACTTCTTCTCTTCTCCCCCACCCCAAATTCAATTCTTTAATTTTCTTATCATTATTTAAGATTTTTAAAAATTGATTTTGAGAGAGGGGCTGAGAGAGAAACATCAAGGTGAGAGTGAAACATTAACCAACTGCCTCTTGCATGCCCTCTACTGGGAATTGAGCTGCAACCTGGGCACGTGCCCTGCTGAGAATTAACCAGAATCCTTTTGGTGCATGGGATGATGCCCACCCAACTGAGCCACACTTTCCAGGGCCCTTTACCTATAGTTACACACACACACACACACACACACACACACACACACACACACACACACACACACAGAGCATCTTATCTAGAAAATAATGCATCCTTGGTTGTAATTTTCTGCCTCTTTTATTTTCAAATGCTTGCCTTACCCTGGGACTGTTAAGACAGACTGCTTTGGGCTTTTCTCCCTTTCCTCTTCTAAGCAACATGGCAGTTAGAGGCATTCACATCTCAACAGGCCATATCTTCCCTGTGATCTAACCTCCCCCAGCCCTCTGTATGAGTCTTGGTTCTACCATTCTTCACCTGATAGACTCAGCAAGTATACTCAGTCTATTTCACAGATAGAAATGATGTGTAAAGCAGGAATTCCAGATCTAGACAGCCTGGAGTTGATTTCAATCTGGGTCCTACTAGATACTAATCATGTGATCTTGGGAAAATCTCTTAATCAAGCTATACCTCCAATTTCCTCATCTATAAAACAAAGTAACCATACCTTATTTGACAGATTAGCATAGGACTAAAGAAGTAATGTATGATTAGTATATTGCCTTGCATATTGTAGACTAACAACAAATGATAGCTATCATAATTTGCATGTGTTTATTTATGTTGTTCCAGAGTTTCTAAAAGCAATACAATAGTATCAGACCATTTATGCAATAAAGGATAAGAGATAGTGAACCTGGTTTTTCCACTTTTGGTTTCTCTCACATCTCAATGGAATATAAGAAAAGGCTAAGAATTTGCTAAGATGGTGGAGAATGGGGACTTTTTAAAAAGAGTTTGGGGTTACTTGGGTTTTCTTTTTTCTCACTGTGAATCATGTTTACCATTCAATTTGAGGTAAATGAGGATATGAAAGACTCTAATTTGGAGAACCTACATATCAGGAAGTAGCACATGACTTATTTCTGAACATTATAAAGACAAGAGACTCTGGCAAAGGGGCAGAGCAAGGCAAGAGGAGCCTTCCAAGGGTAAGATTGCTTGGGGAGTGAGGACCACCCCCCTTTGCCTACCCTGAGAAGCTAAGATAAAGGAGGAGAGGCCAGGGTGTCTCTTGACTGATAACCAGGCTCCACCCAGAGGCCAATGGTGTGTGTATGGGGACAGGGGCATCCAGTGGCAGAAGTGCCCCTTCTCCAGGACCAAAAAACGGATGGGAGAAGGAGGGGGGCCATTTCCTGAATCCTACTCCTCAGACTCAACATCCAGACCACAACCAGGAAGGATTTTGGGAGCCAGAGAGGACAGAGAGAAGGACAGAGAGACGGACAGGCAGACAGACGGCAAGTCCCCTGAAACAGAAAAAAAAACACATTTCATTTTGGAGTCAGAGGCCTCAGCTGGGGAGTGGGGGCAGCTGCTGTGTGAGAATGCCCTGCTTGCCACTGGAGAGGAGGATGTGGGAGGCTTGGAGAGTAGAAAGGAGAAAGGACAGGAGACGATGGGGGTAGGGGACTAGTGGTACATCCTTGGGAGAGTTTCATTCTGAAGCCCATTTGGGAACACTGTCCTGGGATGAAAATATGCATGGAGGAGGTGTGAAAATGACCTGATATAACTCTCTTTAATGTACCCCCTTCCTTAATGTACCCAGCTTTTCTCTCCTCCTGCTCACCCAGTTCAGGAGGGTGGGGACAAGTGTGAGGAGACCACGGGGACTGAACCTGTTGAGTGGAATGGGGACTCTCTGGAGCCAGGAGGTAAGTGATGTCCTTGACCTGCACTGGGCAGATTTATGACACCCTTCCAGCTTTAGCATCCCACCCTTCATGGCCTGCTTTGTCCTTACCCAGGACAGGCAGCATCTCTTGTCTATGCATCTCCCAGGGGTGCTTATAGGGCCCAGCTAGGAAGAATGATCTTGAAACAAGGGGGCTCTGGCACTAACTTATTTATTCTCTCCCCTCTCCCTGTACCTTTCCTCCATCCTCCCCTCCCTTTTGTGTTTTTCATCACCTGGTTTCCTGCATGCAGAGACCTCCAGAAGAGGGGCAGCCCATTGAACAGAGCAGATGGTGGACCATGGCCAGGAGGATGCTAATGGCTGTCCTGCTTTTAGGCCTGCTCCTTGGTTCTTCTGTCCTTTTGTTCTATATCTTCCGGAGCTGTGGACCTCGTAAGCAGGATCCTGGAACCCCTAACCCATAACCCCATCAGCCCTCACTCAGTCATCTGTCCATCACTCTGAGGCTCCATGCCCACTGACTTAACTCACCACTCATCCTGACCCTTCTATCAACCCCCTTCCAGGTCTCTCCTTGGTCCTCACCAGGTGTTCCTTTGCCCAGGCCCTTGGGGGAGCCCTTATCTCTCTTTTCTCCCAGCTCTGAGCTTTTCCCCCACAGGCTCCTGTGAGATGCCCATATGTTTGCATCTCCTGGATCATTACCTGGCCTCTGAGAACACCAGTGCAGCACCCTGCACTGACTTCTTCAGCTTTGCCTGTGGAAAGGCCAAGGGAACCAGTAATTCTTTTCAGGCCCTTGCTGAGGAGAACAAGAGCCGACTTCGGAGAATACTGGGTAAGGAATGCAGGGCAAAGATTCTCTCTGAAAATGGGTGACTGAACCTAGAATCATCATGACTCCCAAACCTGTGTGGTTGTGGAACAGCTGGTCTGCACCATCACTAGTGGGCTTTCAGAACACTCCCCAGGTTTGCATCTCTCTCACTGTACCTTTCACCTCGATACCATCTCTGATCCATCTCTTCCAGTCCCTCACTTGGTCTTTATCTAAATCCCATCCTCTTTTCCTTCCAATTTATCTGTGATTACTACACTCTCTCCAAGTCCTCCCTTTTACCAACCTCCATATTCTTTGTTATCTCCCTTACATTTTCAATTTCTGTCCCATGCTTGGTATCTTCCCCACCAGCACCTCCTCAAGAGCTTTTGCACTTTAATTCTTCTCTCCATCACTCTCAGTCTCTAGCCTTCAAATCCTTCTTGTCTATAATGCCCCCTTATCATGTTATCCTCTCCCTCCCATAAACTCCCCATTCCCTGACAATCATCTGTTCTCTGCTAAAACCTGGGACCATGGAGTGCAAGCTGAACTTGAAGAAGTGGGATAATGCGGATGGATGATAGGAGATGATGGTGAGAAAGAAGTGGCATAGTGGGGTAAGAAGTGATAGAGGAGACTTTATATGGCTGTGTATAAGGAATGAGTATAGATAGGCATGAAGAACAGAACAAAATTAAAAACCCTGGGGGTACCAATTGGAATTTAGGAAAAATAAATGCATTGCTGTGCTCTCTTTATGATGCAGAGAGTAGAAGTAGGCTTGGTGAGGGGGCATGCTTTCATTTAAGGTACAGAGATGAAAAGAAACAATAGGCTTAGGATAAATTCTTTTTTAAAAAAAAAATCTCTTTTTCTTACTTATTTACTAGAGGCCCATTGCACAAAATTCGTGTACTGGGAGGGGGTGTCCCTCAGCCCAGCCTGCACCCTCTCCAATCTGGGACCCTTTGGGGGATGTCCGACTGCCGGTTTAGGCCCGATGCCTGTGGGATCGGGCCTAAACCGGCAGTTGTACATCCCTCTCACAATCTAGGACTGCTGGCTCCCAACTGCTCGCCTGCCTACCTGCCTGATTGCCCCTAACTGCTTCTGCCTGCCAGCCTGATCACCCCCTAACCACTCCCCTGCCAGCCTAATTGATGCCTAACTGCTCCCCTGCTGGCCCAATTGCCCCTAACTGCCTTCCCCTGCAGGCCTGGTCACCCCTAACTGCCCTCCCCTGCTGGCCATCTTGTGGTGGCCATATTGTGACCACATGGGGGCAGCCATCTTGTGCGAGGGCATGACAGTCAATTTGCATATTACCTCTTTATTATATAGGATTTATTTATTTATTTATTTATTTATTTATTTATTTATTTAATTGATTTCAGAGAGAAAGGGAGAAGGATAGAGAGATAGAAACATCAATGATGAGAGAGAACCACTGATCAGCTGCCTCCTGCATGCCCCCCACTGGGAATCGAACCCACAACCCGGGCATGTGCCCTTGGCCAGAATCGAACCTGGTACCCTTCAGTCTGCAGGTTGACTCTCTATCCACTGAGCCACACCAGCTAGGGCAGCTTAGGATAAATTCTATTGCCTACAATGGAATGAAAAGATATCAAAAGGACTGAGGGAGAGGTGTTAGATATTAGAGGGTGGATGATTCTAATGGATATGTGTTTGGGTTATTGTCATGTGTTTGTTTATTTTAGGGAGATCAAAGAGTGAGTAGTCTGAACTAGGGGAGCCTACCCTGTTTCTTCTCTTTGCTAACCCTTTCATTATGAGCTTTCCTCTCTTCAATCCTCAAAGTTCTTTGATGTCCTAAATTTTTCTAATTTCTTTATTCATCTCCCTCCTGTCTTCAATTTCTACCCTCTCTCCTCTATTCATATCTCACTCATTTCTCTCTCTTCCTTTTGTTCCCTGTATTTTCCTCATTTTCTTTCTCACCTTCCCTTTATTTTCCTCATTGTCTCCACACTCTTTTTCCCTGCTGTTATTCTTCCATCTAATTGATCCAGTGCAAATTGTCCAGTCTTCCCATATCCCCAAATTTCCTCACCTCTCCTTTCTTCCCTTTCTTTCCCTTTCCCCATGAGCCTTTCCTTTCTTTCCTATAAGCTCCCTGACTCATACCTTCACTGCTTGTCTCTGCACTGGCCTTACTCCTTTAATTCACCCATGCTTCTTTTCCAGAGGCCCCAGGATCCTGGCATCTGGGGCCTGGGGAGGAGAAAGCGTTCCAGTTCTACAACTCCTGCATGGACACAAGTGCCATTGAGGCTGCAGGGGCTGGTCCCCTCAGACAAGTGATTGAGGAGGTAGGACATGGGGCATGACTCTTATGGATACATGTTATGTAGGATCAATGTATGCTCAGGGTTGCCATTTTATTTTCTAGAGGGTGGATCCCCAGGTTCTAGGAGAAAGATGGAAATGGAAATGCCCTGAGGAAGTATTAGGACCTTGGGTCAAATTGGAGAAAGAAGGATAGAGGTGGAGCCCTAGAGAGATCAAAGAGCTCAGAGTAAAAGTCAGGAAGCAGTAGCTATCTGAGGAATGGGATACAGGTGTCAGAGATGAGACCCCTTTGCTGAGCCTTGTCTCTCTTCTTCCCAGCTTGGAGGCTGGCCAATCTCCGGTAATTGGACTTCCTTAGACTTTAACCGAACTCTGAGACTTCTGATGAGTCAGTATGGTCACTTCCCATTCTTCAGAGCTTATCTGGGACCTCATCCCATCCCTCCACACACACCAGTCATCCAGGTGAGAGATGTACTGGCAAAAACACAGTGAGACCTGGGCCTGCCTGGAGTTCTAACCTCTTGTTTCTTAGAGGAAGGTTGCAGGTTTGGGGAGAAAGGATAAATGTGCAATGTAGGGAAAAGACCTATCTTTATGGCAAATTATTCTTTGTGAGAGTTAGGCACTCTAGGCAAGATTAGGGAAAAGAGCAGCAAGGCCAGTCCAAGGAAGACATAAGTAGTTGTGGTCTTCCTTATTGCTTATCTGATTATCCCAGAGCCTCTTAACTAGACCCCTATCTCCATTATCACCCTTTTCTTATTTACATCAAGAGCTAATTATGCTATTATCTCTGCTTAAATGCCTTCCCTGACTCACCAGGTCATCTAGTTCTTAATCTTTAGCAAAACCTTGCAAGCCTTTTTAGTCTGATCCCTACAGACTTCTCCAGCTTTATCTCCTGCCACATTCCTTCTGCCCCTTAAATTCCAAGCCATGCTCACTCACAACTCCTCAGTCCACTGTATATATGACTTCCTTTGCCTACAACACTACTCCCCAATTCCCCATGCTCAGCCTGGAAAATGTACATATTTGTCAAATTTTGGTTTACATTATTATCTCTTCACTGACATCCTGACTTGAGATAGAGAACCCATTCGACCTCCCCTTTTCCATGCCCTCAGCACTTAACACTGTGTTGAAGGGTGTGAGCCTTTTAAAAACAGGGCCACACCTTATTCACCTTTGATTCTCAGGACCTAGCACAAGGCCAGGCCTATACCAGGTGTTTGTTGAGCAATAAATAAATAAAAACATTGGAGGCATAGGTATTGTGGCAGGCAATGTGATGCTATATATTTGACCCCATTCTCAAAAACTTCACAAGTTTATAAAAGATAAATATACAAGAAGAACTGATAATCAGTATATGGTATTCTGACTTCAGTTCCAAAGGGTGTGCTCAGAAGTTTAATGAACTTGGGGGATTAGTTAAAATTTGAAATAGTTAAGGAAGGCTCAGAGAGGGTAGAATATGAGCTGAGCCCTGGAGTGTGGTTGATTCATAAAGGTAAAGGCGAAGCTAAAGAACATGAAGAGTCCTTTAGCTTCACCTAAGGGGCTTTTTAGGGGAAGTCCTGAACTAAGAAAAAAGCCTGGAATGGTGTGACTCCTCTGTGGGGTGGGGAACAGAGGCTATGGGATGGGGTGCCGTCAGAGGTAAAAATAAGCCCGAAGACATGAGGTTGAGCTGATTATTCCATACCTAAGAAGCCAGATCTAGGTGATAACTTTTGACATAATAGAAAAAAAAATTGCAACTGAAGTCTTTCAAATACAATGGTTGTGCACTGAACTTAAGTAGAGTCAGCAGTTTGGGAGGCCAACCTAGAGGTGCTGAGGAATCGAGATGAGCAATTTTGAGGTTCCAAGCTAAGATGCTTATGGTAGAAATGGAAAGGAAAGGCCAGATGTGAGGGTTTAAGTGACTTTATCCTTGTGATCATGGTCCAGAGGACTTGATGACTGATTGAATGTACATAAAGGAAATGGAAGAGCTGCAAAGTGGTCTTCCCAGTTTTGATTTTGTATGAATGGGAAGATGGTGGTTACTATCAACTTGAGACTGGCTGGACTCTGGGGAGTAGAATGAGTAGAAAGAATAGACTGCAGGGGGAGCACTCCAGTGAGGGGGTGGGGACAGAGAGGAGCAAGAATAGGCAACGAGGTAGGAGTCAGACTAACCACAAAGTGAGCCACACAGGACATGGGAGGAGGCAGTTTTGGGAAAGAGGAGTCATTTCTGATTCTAAGATTTCTGAGCTCAGAGAATAAGGAATGAGAAGGAAGCCTTGGAAACCTACTAGAGACAACATCAGAAAGGGTTATGACAATGGCCACAGGTCATACAGAGTTTAGGAGGAAGATAAGGAAGCTGAAGCAGGGATATAGATGACTTAGTTCTTTAGCTTGGACATAAAATATGACAAGAGAGTCAAGTGAAAGTTTTTTCAAGGTCAAGGAAATGTAGATAGCTCAAGGTGGGAATGGGATATTGAAGTTGGAAAAAAAAACAAGGAAAGTGTAGGAGAAATAATCCAGAATAGAATCAAGGACATGCCAGTGCCAGAACCAAGCTGAGGCACGGGAGGTGAGCAAGCCACTTGGCTAGTATGCAAAATTTAAAAGGGTCCTTAAAACTCAGTAGTCGTAATAAATTATAGTTAATGAAATTTTTAAAAACTGAAAGTCAATGGAAAAATCCATGATAAACAAAATATCAAATTTTTGTATATTGTGGATTTTTTGAAAAAAAATACATTTTTCCCCAAAATGGATTAAAACTCTATTGTAGACTTTTTAAAAAACATCTACAATTTTTTTAAAAAGTAAATAAAAAATACATTTGAATCAAACACACTTCAGGGCTCAGCTCATATTCTCCCCTCATTTTTTGGGGAAAAAAAATCTATGGTGAACAAAGCCTTGTTATTTTACTCAGCATGGATTTTTAGCATTCATTTTTATTTTTAAAAATATCAATTAGGATATTAGTTGCCTTGATTACTGAGTTTTACCTCTTAAAGTTTGCATCTGAGATGGTATCTCACTCCTATACTCTAGGCCTGGCCCTAGCACAGACATGGTTTCATTCAGGACACCATTATCATGCTTCTCTTACTGAGCACCCCCAAAACTGATTGAAATACCCACCTTCTCTTCACATTTTCCCCATCCCCTTGCACCCAGTCCTTTCCTTCTTTTTGTACTCTCACTCCTTCTCTGTGCCCTCTGCATTCCATCTCCTGAGGCTGTCTTCCATGGCACAGTCCCCATCTCCCCACACCTGTCCTCTCCTTCCTCCACACTACCCCTTTCTCTCCAGTCTCTCTTGTGTCCAGATAGACCAGCCAGAGTTTGACATCCCCCTCAAGCAAGAGCAGGAACAGAAGATCTATGCCCAGGTAAGATGGAGCGGTGGACAAAGGCTTTGACCTTTGACTCTAGGAGAAAGACAGGGGCCACTAGTGCCTATGACTGAGGTTACCCCTCCCCCAGATCGTGCGGGAATACCTGACTTACCTGAATCAGCTGGGAACCTTGCTGGGAGGAGACCCAGGCAAGGTGCAAGAGCATGCCTCCTTGTCCATCTCCATTACCTCACAACTGTTCCAGTTTCTGAAGCCCCTGGGGCAGCAGCAGGCACAGGGAAAGCTCTTCCAGATTGTCACTATAGACCAACTGCAGGTGCCTTGAACCGGGGACTGGAGGAGGATGGGTATAAGGTCCTCTCTTTCAAACTTCCTTGACCTCCTTGTCTTCTTTTTCCTCATTCCCTTAATTCCTTTCCATCGCTAACATTTTTGGCTCCATCCTTTCCCCTAACCACCCCCTTCCCCAATCCCCCTCAAACCCTGAAGGTGGGGAAACCCTTCTTCCTTCTCTCCTCCTTTTCTGTTCCCCTCAGCCTTTGTGTCCCTCTTCTAAGGAAATGGCCCCTGCCATCAACTGGTTATCCTGCCTCCAAGCAACATTCACACCGATGTCCCTGAGCCCCTCCCAGACCATCATGGTACATGACCTGGATTATTTGAAAAACATGTCACAACTGGTGGAAAAACAGCTATTGAGCCACAGGTTTGCTCCAAGTGGGATCAGGGAGGTACAGGGCAGAGGAAAGAGTCGAAGACCCAGAGGTCTCAGGAACACAGGTAACTTGGAGAATGAAGGCTGGTAAGGGCCTCCCAGGAAGATGGGAGGGATTCACAGACACATGAGACAGAAAAGGGTTGGGGTTGACAACCCAAGAGGGAATGGAGGAAAGATGAGAGGCTTGGGGAAGGAAAAACACACATGAAATGAGGAATACTGGTGTCTGGCAAGACACAGAATTTGCTGGAGTAGAACCAAGCCTGTGAAGAGCCTCTGAGTTGTAGGAGATTTTGGAAGGCAAGTCATGGGACTAGCTTGTCCATGTGTGTCTCGTCAGCTGCTGATGAGTGTGGGCGGGAGGAAGAGGCATATGAGAGGAATAGATGGAGGAGATAATGGGTGGGGTGCTCTGGGGGAAAAGCTGAGGCAGAGGCCATTTCTCATATGTGAAGGCCTTGTGGGAAAGATCAGGAAGTCAAAGAAGGTGGGGGACATGAGGGTGAGGCTCTGTGTTGGGCCTTCCTCCATCCCTGATACCTGTGTGGCCACCACCTAAAGGGGCTTCTTCCAAGGACTTGGGCCCTTTTTCATAGTAACTCATTGACAGCAACATCTAGAGATGCTTTCTGAGGGAAACAGACAAGCATTCATGTGCATGAGCAGATTTACATAAAGGCACAGATCAAATGTGTAAGAGAGTTGCCAGCAGCCAGAGAAAGGTCCCTGATCCCAGCTTTGTTGTGCTTAGAAGATACATCTTAAGATGAGAGAGATCTTGGTTATAGAAGTAGATGAATCAGTTTTGTGAAATCTAAGTCCAGTTTTCATCTAGTCCAGATCTTTCTCTCCCTGTGACTTGAGAAGTCTGCCTAGTTCTTTGTTTCATCATTCTTCAACCCCATTCCAACCCAAACCAAGAAAAGCTCTCTTTTACTTTTCACAAACAGTTCTCTATAAATACAGAGGGAAGGGGCTTCTCCCAGGAATCCAGGAAACTTATGCAAGGGGTGACTTTGCATGAGGGATCACCAGAGCCATGAGGTGTGTGGGTCTCTTTTCTCTCCACAGGGACTTTCTGCAGAGCCACATGATCTTTGGGCTGGTGGGGACCCTTTCTCCAGCCCTGGACAGTAAATTCCAGGAGGCACGCAGATCCCTGAACCAGAAACTGCGGGAGCTGACTGAACGGCCACCCGTGGTGAGGACAGGAGGGCATGAATTGTCCCAGATTGGGGGCTAAAGGAGCATCTGTCATTTTGAGGGGTAAATTTTGGCCTATTCCTCTCAGGTAGGGGACACAAGAGTAGATGCCTCTCAATGTCTGGGCTTTCTATGGAAGCAGACAGGTTTGGCATGCAATGCTTACCTTGAGAATTGAGGTACCAAATACCAGACCTTTTAGGCACACATCTGGCTATGTCTAGCCTATGGCCTTTTGTTGAGTGTTAAAGTTTGAATATAGAGCTCTAAAATTATCAAGAACTGCTTTTCCCTTAAACTATTTTCCTAGCTATCCTGAACTCTGTGACTTGAGGACGGGATGAGAGACAGATGTAGCTAGCAGTGGCTTTTCCTTTGTCTGGTGATTCCAGTGTTTGTTGCTCATATTCTTCACAAAGAATTCATCTCTGACATCCGGTGGTATCTGTTGAGTCACACTATGGGCTTCGTGGTGCAAATCCTGATGTATCCGAGGAAGGGGCTGTATAGCAAACACACTTCACTAATCGAAGTCTACATCTTATCTATAAGATGTGGAGACACTTCTTTACTGAGAACTTTGAAATCTGGATTGGACACATCCAAATGCAATTGGAGGTATCTAGTATGTTAGAGACACCCCAACCTCTACAAAGGCCTCGGTTTAGTCTTAAAAATCACTGCATTTTTGTGGGGTTTTTTCTTAGTAATTTATGAACCATTTCTCTGCCTTGAAGAAACTCACTGCTTTGGCAACCTGAAATATCTGTGGAATACAAAGAGGGAAGATGTATGCACAGGGTACTGGAGTATATTTATTGCTTATTGAGAATTTATAATGTGCTAGACATTTTTCTAAGTCTTTTGGATAGATGAGCTGGTTTAATCTTCACAAGTTTTCCATGAGTTAGACACACCATTTCGTCCCTGTTTTATAGACGGAAATCCAGGCACAAAAGAAACCTTATCAAGGTAGTACACTGAGTAAGCTGATAGAGCTAGGATTTGAACTCTATCAGTCTGACTCCAGAGTTTCTGTGATTAATCATTGTGCTAAAAACAAAACAAAACAAAAACTCTTCTTCTTAGTACTTTCACTTAAGACCCCAAGTAGGTTCCTTCTGCTCAGCCTTCTCTTGACTTAGATGAAGAAGAACAGAGTCCTAACTCCTATTAGTTGGGGTTGCTACAAAATCCCTGGCAACAGCTTCCTGTAAATTCTAGAACAGTGTCCTGATGGCACGTCTTGAATGGGGAAAGAGTGCCAACATTGAAACTCACACTTGAACTCAGAAGGCTTACAAATGGCTAAAATTAGGATATATCTATATTTATATCTATATCTATATCTATATCTATATCTATATCTATCTATCTATATATATATCTCCTATATGGTATATAGTTATTTGTGGACTGAAAAGCTGAATGAAGCTCTACTAACAAATGGTTGTGTGGTTTTGGGGAAGCCACTTCACCTCTTTGAAGCAACAGTACCAAATATGACACATAATAATAAGAGCTGATACACAGTGTGTACCTACTGTTTTATAGTTTCATTGCATGCAACTTTTAGCATAAATTGTTTTATTTAATCCTCCCAGAAACACTCAGAGGACCTCAGAAAGAACAAATACCTTTTACAAGACTACACAGCTCATAAATAAAGAAACAGACACCAAAACAATGTGCCTGGCTCACAGGGCCATGTTTTTAACCACATACTGTGCAGAATTGAGAAATAAGTGGGTGGTACAGAAAATGGGTTCTTTCTATAAAGATCAAGAGAGTAAAATCTTTGGCTTTGTGGTCCATATGGTCTGTGTTGTAACCACTTAACTCTGTTCTTGTACAACAAATAAATGAAAGGGCGTAGTTGCATTCCAAGGAAACTCTGGTTTAGACAACAGATACTCTTGGAGTTCCCAACAGGGAGAGACTTGCGTCGGTTTGATAGAACAGTGGGATCTCCACAAAAGGGGAAGAATAGAAATAGGTTCTAGAGAATTGAAGTTTTCATTGAGACAAGGCATGGGATAGGCTGGCTAAAATGTGGTGTAATATGACAGATCCTCCTGGTGGCTCTGGCTGAGAAGAGCAGGCTGGACTATGCCTGCTGTTTGGGGAGCATGCTGAAGAATTTGAGGATCTGCAAGGAGCCAGTGCAACTGGAACAGAGAATGGAAATGAGATAACAATAGGGAGGAGTTCAGAGAGCATAAAGGGCCTGATAGGTCACTGTAGAGACTTTGGCTTTTCTCTGCATGAAAAAGGGGCCTATAGGATTTATTTGTTTTATGTTTTAAAACAGGGGTAAGGAACCTTTTTTGTCTGCCAAGGGCCATTTGGATATTTATAACATCATTCATGGGCCATACAAAATTATCAACTTAAAAATTAGCCTTAAAATTTTTTTTTTAATTAAAAAGAAAGGGGAAAAAAAGTAGCCTTCTATATTTGGTCAAACATTTAATTACTCACCCCTAATGCCTTGGCAGGGCCAGACCAAATGATTTCGCTCGCCAGATGTTTCTCACTCCTCTTTTAAACAAAATGTAAGTTGAAAGTAAGCAACAGGGTTTCCTGACAGATGCGTGGTATGAGTCAGACACTACCAAGGTTTAAGCCTTAATTTGATCTGATTCATGATTCTGTTCTATGGTTATTAAGTACAGATTTCTGACCATATTCTTCTGAATGCATTCTATTTTATAGTGTCCTTATTTAGAAAGACTGTTAGGTCTCATTATATGAACATATTTTGTTGATTAATTGTGAATATATAGTCAATAAAATGGCTATTAATCCAGGTTTTATTATATTTGAGAAGCTGAATTTGAGGAACTAAAAGTAGGACTTTACATTTGTACCTGTTAAATGTGAACTGTTTATATTCAGCCCAGCTTCCCAATGTATTCAGGTAATTTCATCCTTTTTTTTCCAATCACCCATTATATTGCCTTTTTTCCCCACCTTGGGTCATTTGCATTCTATAGTGTATCTTCATCTAGACTACTGTTAAGATCTTGAAAAAGGAAGAGTATCAGGTCAGGCTGTTGAAGACCTGGTTATAGATCCATCCATTCATTTATGCAGCAAATATTTATTGAGCACCTGCTAGATACAAGACCCTTCTCTAGGAACTTTAGACTGCAGTGAACAAAAGAGACAAGAATCTCTGTGCTCAGACACTTATATTCTAATGGATGAAGAAAGATTTTTCAGTAGTCCTGGTCAGGGAACCTCATACAAACTTGGAGTCATTAATTTTCAATGTTTTGTTATAGTTCAGCCAGTTGAGAATCCACTCAAATTATACTATCATCTAACATAAATTTCTCCAATCTAATTCTCAAGGATTTAATTTGTGGTTTTACCAAATGCCTCCTTGAAATAAAAATAATGCCAGAGGAGTAACATCTTAGAATTTACAGAGTGTTTTCAATGGATTCTTTTACTTCATCTTTTAAACAACTCTGTAATGAAGTTAGAACAGATATCCGTCTCACTTTTGTAGCTGGTGTATCTGAAATACCAATGTTTAAGTTAAACATCAACATTTAGTAAATGCTGAATTCTCTGTGTGGAGGAGGTATTGAGGTGGTCCTAGAGGATGCATCTAACCTATCGATGTGTTTTGTTGGTCTTTAAAGCTTTTTATAGATGTTTAATTCATCACCAACATTCAAAAATTAGGAGATGGCATGCCAGTAATCTGATTTTCAGCCCTTTGTTGTAAACGTGAAGCTTGTGTATTGCTGGGCTCGCCTTCTCCAGGGCAACAGCTGACTGCAGTTCAGCCCAGACTGGACATGTTCTCTCCCATTTGCCATCACCCCTCCATGTGGTTCTGATGTTGGATAGCTTCTCTCAGTTATGTCACCTCATGGCCCCTATTTGAGTTTGTGACTACTGGTTTGAAGTATGTCCTCACGTGATGAACCTGTTAACCACAGAAATCCCTATTATTTTGACCTTGTTTGTGCTCAGTGATCCTGCGTTAGCCCTTAGTCATTGCACATAATTTTCCAAGTGTTAAAAAGTAGTCAGTTTAATGATTCCCAGAGTTGCACAGGGGTGAACAATGGGTAGTCTGAGGTGGCATCTATACTCTCCAGGAATCAGGTCAAGGCCTGCCATGGCCCGGGCTATGGAGACAGGCATGGAGCAGGCAAAGGCTGTTGGAGAAAGGGGCAGGCACCGGAGAAAGGGATCAGGGAACAAGTCAAGAACCAGGAGGTATGAAAAGGGGAGGCACCACCAAGCACAAGGCCAATGCTGTTGGCTTCTGTGCCAGCTCCCACCCCAAGCTTGACATAGGGAGGCCTGTGGGGGATGGACCTTAAAGATGGTCAGAAGAGCCTGCACTTGACCCAGTCATTTCACTATCAGACCGGGGTTTCCTTTCCACTTGTGTTTGCTTTTCAAATTTGTGTTTCAGCGCTCCAACTAATACACTAGAGAAAGTGTCTTAGTGCCTTCTCCTCACAAGGTCCTTAGCAGGCCTCATAGTGAGGGGACAAGAACACACAGTGTGGGCAACCAGGTCTGGAGCCACCCAAAAAATGATAAATGTCCTAACAGCAAGGCTCAGGACTTTCTTCTTCACTGAAGACAATGCTGGCCTTCTCTTTCTGGTCCCTCTTTTGTGGGAGCCCCATAAACTCTCTCTCCAGTCTTAGGGCCAGAAAGCTTAGTGGCATCCTAAGAGGAGATCTAAGGGGAGTAAATAAGTTACAGGAATGAAATCTTGTGACTTCACCCCACAATTTTTAGCATATTAGCTGGTTTTTCAAAGTCTCAGCTCAGCTTTCCAGTAGGCCAGCTCTCATATTCCTACTGTGGCCCATTGGTCATGTTTCGCAGTCTGCCGTGTGTCATCTCTGGGCCTTCCTCTTGGTCAACTTTTCTTTTTTCTTTTTTTTTTTTTTTCAAATTTTTTATTAAGGTATTATATGTGTACATATCTTACCATTGCCCTCCCCACCCCACTCCCATACCTGCCCTCACCCCCCAATGTTTTGCATCCGTTGGTTACTCTTATATGCATGCATACAAGTCCTTCAGTTGATCTTTTATTTCCCCCACCTCTCCCTAACCTTACCGCTGTAATTAGACACTCTGTTTGATGCTTTACTGCCTCTGTAACTATCTTTTGGTTCATCAGTTTATAATGTTTTTCATTATCCCTAAATGAGTGAGATCATGTGGTATTTTTCTTTCATTGACTGGCTTATTTCACTTAGCATAATGTTCTCTAATTCCATCCAGGTGTCTACAAATGGTAGTAATTCCTTCTTTTTTATGGCAGCATAGTATTCCATTGTGTAGATGTATCTTGGTCAACTTTTCAAAACCATACAAGTCCATCATCAAAACCTCCCCAGCATCCCTCTTTTTCTTATTCTTTCTGTCCTACTGTTAAAAATTGCCCCAGCTGCCAAGGGCCTCTTGAGTTTTTGTCTAACCATCTCTCTGCATTTAAGGTTGAAGATCTCTCCCGTCTCATCCTATTTTCTCTTCATTTCATCTGGCTTTGGCTGCAAGTTTCTTAGCTTTCTGAATTCACATTTTTAGTCTTCTCTTTAGTACTGTTTTCCTACCAAGGTTCTCCTATCTGAACCTCAATAATTTTACTCTGATAATTTTCTTCTTTATAAGACAAGATCTTGCCATGTGATCCATGATAACCATTTGGAAAGTGGGGAGGGTCGTGGAAGGGAGGGAGAAATGACCTTCTCTAATTTGCATTTTAAGCAAAGAAATGTGGGAAGGGGAGTCATTGTTGGGTTTCCAGAGCAGTGCCTGTGGTAGGTGGGGACAAGGTGGCCAAGGGACCTGAGAGGTTTCCAGGAGCCTTTCCATCCTTCATAAGGATACCTCCCAGAGGCCTTGCTTTCAAATTCAGTAGGCAATAAACAAGTATGATTTGCCCAACCCAGGCTTCTGAGATTAATCTTAGAGAACTAAGCCTGGGTTAGCTAAGTAGCAATGAACCCATGTATACCACCAAAAGGGATAACAGAATAAAGTGAGACAAACCCAGAACGTTCAGAAAAGAGTACAGTCTCTGTTGGGAGGAGGACTAGATAAGATTGGCCTGGGAAAACAGATGAGGAAGACCCTTGATGGGAACATCTCATTCCAACTTTGTCTCTGTAGCCCGCCTACCCTCGATGGATGAAGTGCGTGGAGGATACTGGAGATTTCTTCGAGCCTACCCTGGCAGCCTTGTTTGTTCATGAGGCCTTCAGCCCAAGCACCCAAAGTGCTGTATGTGAGGGCTCTTCCCCAGCCCATGTCCCTCCACCCCTCCCCACCCAACATATCCTCTCCTAATTCTATTGCCTGTGTCCTTCTCAGTGGTTTGTGTATTTAAGGAGTCAGGCAGTCACAGAGAGAGAACCCAAAGAAGGACATGCTATGTCCCCAGGGTTTACACAGTTTAACTATGAGACATAAAGGGTACACAACATGCACTAACTTGAACAAGTCACCCAACTTTCCTGCTCTTGTGTTTCCTCAACCAGAAAATGAGAAAACTGAACTCCATGACCTCTAAGGCTACTCCCTGTTTATGATTTTTAACAACACATGAAACGACATGAGGATGGATTGATATAATCTTAAGAAGTGAAAATAAATAACTACTGAATACTTTTGAGTACCTATCATGTGCCTGGTACTCTTGTAAGAACTTCCTTTGAACTACTTTAAGTACAAGCATCATCCTAATACTTTAAGAACTGAAGCACAGAGAGGCCTGCCCAAAGCTACCAAATAGCAGTTAGGACTTGAACTCAGGTTTTGATATTGTCATCCATTTCCCTCCATTAAGAAAAGCTATACATGAGATGGTAAATGGCAATAACTCTATAGTCAGGTTGTAAAGCTAGTGAGACTTCAACTTGTTGGGATGCTGAAACCCCCAGGAAGATGGAAAGAGGAAAAGCATGCCTTAAGAAAAAAGGTGTGAGGGGAAAAAAAGAGAAAGAAAGGGGGTGTGAGGACAAGAGTTCCTGAGAGCAGAGATAGTCCTCATCTCCCTCCACTGTCTGAGTGAATTGCCTGGCCCAGAGTAAGGATGGCGTCTCCTTCCATTGGCAGGCTGAGATCTTCCCACAAAAAGACATTGTTTCCCCTGTCAACCCTCAGGAGTGGCCAGCTCCCACTTTCCCTTTCTGTCTCCACAGATCTTTCTGGGTTTTTGGCCACCTAGGGATTACCACTTTCCACTCTCTTCCTGAGCTCTGCCCCCTTCTCTGGCAGCTCCTCAGAACCAAGGCCTCTAGAGACCTGGGGTGGGCAGGACCCAAGACCAAGACTGGCCCTCATCCTGTTTCTCTGTCCCTGCCCCCTCGCATCCACAGGCCATGGATTTATTCACTGCCATCAAGGATGCCCTCATCACCCGCCTCAGAAGGATTCCCTGGATGGATGAGGAGACCCGGAGAAAGGCCCAGGACAGGGTGAGGCTGGGGTAAAAGACAGGTTGATTATGTGCAGGGGTAAGTGGGGTTGGGGTTGGGGGAGGGATTGAGTATTGTATCAAGAGATCACAGTGGCTGGAGGAGAGTACCCAAGACACAAGGGTACCACCACCATGTGGCACACATACCCTAGTGACAATAGGAAAGGTGGGGACAGGGTAGTGAGCAGGAAAACTTCCCTTTGATAGACTCAGGGTAGCTAGATTCCTTCTACCTGTGTCTCTCCCCAGGTCACCCAGCTGCAGGTGAAGATGGGGGGCCCAGAATGGGCCATGGAGCCAGCGCTGGCCAGACAGGAATACAGTGATGTGGGTCCCTGCCCTTGACAGCTCCACCTTAGTCTTCAACTTCTTCACCCCTGACCCACCCAAATGGCAGACTATTTTCCTTTGGTGATCTGAACCAACCCCTTCTTGCCCTCCTGCTAGCTGGACTTTATGGGCAAGATACTGTGGGTCTTGCCAGCAGAGGAATGGAACCTTTTCAGGTCATAATGTGTGTGTGCACACATGCACATGTGCATTCTTGTGACTTGCCTGAGGGTGTTTATCTGTGTGGCGACACATGTGAAGCCTGTCTAGCCCATGTGTGGTGTGGTGGTAGTGTGCTGGTTTCCACTGTACTGGGGATGTCTGTGTGTAGGGCTAATCTGTCTGGGTTCAAATGTAGCCATCAGGGTATGTCAGTGTGCATGTACACTAGTCACCTCTTGGCTCCTCCCAGGTACACCTCGGACCCAGTTTCCTGCAGTCCTTCCTGAGTGGTATTCGATCCCGCCAAGCTAGAATTGTCCAGAGCTCCTTGCAGCCTTTTCCCCACCACAGGTATGAGAGCAAAGGAGATACAGACACTGTGTCCCAGAGATGTACATCCATGATTAGCAAGAGAGCAAGCTAGGGGCTCAGGGAAACAGGAACAGTGACAGTAGTTGGGGGCAACTAAATATATCTTGGGGGGGGGGCAAATAAATGATGGAGCTGGTGTTCATATGTACCCATCCCACAGGTGGCAGGTGTCCCCCTGGGGGGTCAATGCTTACTATTCAATAACTGACCACATGGTGGTCTTTCCAGCTGGACTCCTCCAACCACCATTCTTCCATCCTGCCTACCCCAGGTATGGGCCATTCCATGAGTGTGGGCAGGATGTTTCCTAAGAGTGATGAGCAGCTGTAGCTGGGGTGGGGGGGGGGGGTGGGGGGATGGCAATAGATGGGACTTGTGGTTGGAGGATTAGGATTAAAAATGTTGAAGGGTTCTGGGGGTAAGATAAGCCCTGTCTCTTTAGGGCCGTGAACTTTGGCGCTGCTGGCAGCATCATGGCCCGGGAGCTGTTGCACATCTTTGACCAGCTCTGTGGGTATCAGTGGGCCATTGGGGGGTGGTCATTGAGAACCCAGGTGAAGGCCCCTAAAGGAGGAGAAAGGAAGAGTATGTGAGGGCTCTGAGTGGGACAGTCCTGAGCCTTTGCAATGCTCTGGGGAGCCAGCCCAGCCTGTGGTACTCCCATGTCCTCACCCCTGCACCATGCCTCAACATTCCATTGCCTTGCCCTATTTTCAACAGTACTCCCTGGGGGCTGCCCAGCCTGTGATACCCATGCCCTAGAGGAGGCGCTGCTGTGTCTGGAGCACCACTATGCTGCCTTTCCGTTATACAATGTAACTTCCTTCAATAGCTCCCACACAGTACTGGAGAATGCTGCAGACATGGGGGGGCTGGCAATGGCACTGCAGGTAACTCACATCCCAAAGGTCAGAATCTCTTTTCACTAACAAAATAGACACCCTGTCCCTGACTTTTCCTTCTGCCATCTCTCATGCATACATAGTTGTAAAGCTTTCTGCCCATCACATCCCCACTGAACAATGGTCACTTGGGGATCCCCCTCCTACCTAATAGATCCCTCTTTTCTAGGATAACCATAGATTTTCTCACAAGTACATTTCTCCTGGCTCAGACCTGTCTGTCAGTGCAAAACTTGGGAAAGGGGACTATGAACTGGTTTGGGGTTTTGTGTACAGGGCATCAGACCTCCAAATGGCACAGGTTTGGAGCCTAAGGGCTACTCTTCATCCCACCCCCATATCTAGGCATACAACAAGATGCTATTATGGCACCGTGGGGAGACCACCCTGCCCAAACTAGACCTCACCCCCCAGCAACTCTTCTTCCGAAGCTATGCCCAGGTAGGTGGTCGCCATCTCCCACTATGACTTGCTCCATGTCAGATAAATACCCTATTGGTAATGCTTAAAGAATCTCCGCCTCCTGATACACATTTTCTCAAATGCTCCCACCATTGCCACAGATGTCCTTTCATACATGTCTGCTTGGGCCCATCCTTTCAGGTTATCACAATTTTTTTTTCTGCCAAATTTAGCATCTCCTTCAAAAAACAATAACAAAAAAATCTCTACTTCTAAATCCCTCCCTGGGATGAGCTCAACTTGGCCCACCCCCTCTTATTTCTTCTGAAAATACAAACCCATGAAAAACAAGTCTTAACAGATTGTCTATAGGCTACATTTCTCTTCAAAGATGTCACTCCCAAGTGTGAGCCCCTAAGTACCATGTGTTCCCTCAATAGACACTGCCCCCAATTCCTCAATATACTTAAAAACCTTGTCACAGAGTTCTTCCAATAGACCTCACCTCTCAGTCACTTACAAGTGGTCTGATTCCACACCTGGGGTCCTTCCCTGAATGCCTAGTGCCAGGTTAAATGACCTACAATTGGAAAATGCTCTTCCTCTCTCCTCATGGTCCTTGGTCATTCCCATCCCTGCTTGTCTTTGTCTGCTGTTCCTAGCACCACCTCATCACCAGGTCTTACCTACTGACCCTTATCTATCCTGGTTTTCTCCTTACTCTCTGTGAACCTCTTTCTTCCCAGGTGATGTGTAGGAAGCTCAGCACACAGGATTCTCAGGACACTCACAGCCCTCCCACCCTTCGAGTCCATGGGCCTCTCAGCAACATTCCAGCCTTCGCTAGACATTTCAACTGTCCACGTGGTGCCCTCCTGAACCCCTCAGAACGCTGCCAACTCTGGTAACCTGGCTACCAAAGAGACCTCAATACACATGTATCAATATCTCCCTGCCCCATCCATGGAATCAGGGTGATGTCTCCTCTCCCCTTTTCCAAAAATAAAATCTGGTACTTGGTTTCCGCCTATCTCTTAAGACTCTTTCCTGATTTGCACTACCTAAAAGTCAGAAAAGATAAAGGAGAAACTTTGAAGCAGAGTTCCACAGACATGAGAAAATGAAAGAACCAATGATTGGTGAACTGGTAGGTCTAAAGGTCAGAGGTTGGGTGATTAAACAGACTAGTTCAAATAGGAGGGCTTTGGTTAAGTCTCAGGAATATGGCCCCCAATTGTTTCAAGATTTTATTGCTATTACTTTTATTGTAGCTATCTCCTCCCCCTAATCTGCTGTGCTGAACAAAGCCAGGAGGGTTGTGGAAGAGAGAAGAGCACAGGTCTGGTGTATCTGGCCCTGAAGGATGGAGCTCAGAGCAGGGGCAGACAAGGGGCAGGACACTGTGTGTATGTCTCCTTGGGAGTAATGACCTGAAGCCCAGGGGAGAGAGGGTCAGTAAGCTATCATGAAACCGAGGTAGATATCCAGGTCCTCATCCAGGAAAAAGGCTGCCACCTCATCTTCAATGTCTCTTATAAAAAAACAAGGACACTGGCCACATTAAAGCACAAGGCTAGGTCGAATAGGTGGTCACGAACAGCTGTGTTCTCCATCTCCGATGTCTTGTCATCCTCTTGCTGGACCATGTTCACCTCCTGCCACATCTCACCCACTGAGGAGGCCACAAAGTACTCTTCGAATTGCTCTTGATTTTGGTCTGGAACAGGGGAGAGGGGGAAGGTGCTGAAACACTGATCCTAACCTGCCCCTGTACAGGAAATGGGAAGAAGTTGGAGAATATGGGGAAAGTTAGGTCCTGCGGCTTTTTACTCAATTATCCATATCCTTGTCCTTGACCAGAGAGGTGATGCTTCATCTGGGGGTCCCTTCTTATCTGTGTGAAACCACAGCTCCAACCCAAGAGCACAAACACCCCATTTCCAACTCAACTGTGTCCTTCAAAGTGTTACATCATTTGGGAGTGAGGGACCATCTTAAAAAAGAGTGAAAATCAAAAATACTCTTCCCAGACAAATGCATGTCCATGAAAGCTCCATGCAATTTTCACCATCCTGGAGTATTCCCCTGAATAGGGCTCTCCCCTGCTCGAGACCCTTTCACATGACACCCTCACACTACAATAGTAGGGGACCTGGATATTCTATCACAACCCAAACCTATCTCAGATTTCTCTCTGGCCTGATAAATCATCTAAGAGTGACTGCAAACAGATCCGGTCCCTAGCCTCCCGAGGTTGCCCTCCTTTTCTACTTACCTGTAGAGGGTATTTGTTCTTTCTGACTCCTCTCATTGCGGCCTGGGCTCCCTCCCTGAGGCTTCACCCCCTTTACCCACAGCAGCAGTAAGATGGCTGCCAGTAATGCTGCTCTGAGGAGCTGGGAGCCCAGGGAAGTCATGGGTCTGCCCATCCACTGTTGTGGCCTTCCCCACTCCCCAGTGCCCAGCAGGCTCCCTGCCACCTCCCTCCCCTGTCCCAGTCCCACCCCTTACCCCTTCCCAGCACCGTTTTCTTCCCTTCCCTTCTATAGGACCTCTGACCTCATGAGCTCTGTGATATCACAGCCATGGGATGACTCATTCCAGCTCACTAGAGAGTTCCATCACTGGGCAAAAAAGTGGCGAGTAGTCAGCAGGGGACCACCAAGCCTTTGAGCATGACTATGGAGATCAACACAGATGACTTAAGAGTTTGCAAACTGCTTTCACATCCATTGCATCCTTACAGCAGCCAGGTCTCAAAGGAATAGTGTCATCATCCCATTTTATAGATGAGGCTACTAAAGTTCACAAAAGAAATGACTCACCCACTCACAATCACAGAGAAAATAAGGGGCAGAGCAGGATTATTGAATGTCACAGCTTCCCACTCTTCCATGCAGCCTTTCTCAAAGGAAAGTGGCTTGAATAGGATGGGCTGAGACCAGATGCCTGAAATAAGGATCCTCAAGTTCTGGGCTGTGCTTAAAACTCAGGTCCATTGAAAATTAAGGAGGGGAAGGGGAAGAGGTAGAGGGTGGAAAAAGAGTCCATCTGGGCCTTGTGTGTGTGTGTGTGTGTGTGTGTGTGTGTGTGTGTGTGTGTGTGTAAGAAAGAGAGAGAGGGAGAAAAAGAAAGAAAGACAGACACAAAGGGAAATAGGACTTACAGAATGCAGGGTATCCTGGGCCTAAGTTGAACCTATTCTCTCCTTCTTCCTCCTCCCCTAACTGTCCTCATTCCTAGACTTTGCCCTCTTGTACTGATAGACTGGAACAGCCTTTTCTCTCATTGTACATCCTCTTGTACTTTCAGTCACAGAGAAAACTTTGTTAGAGGCTCATTCACTAAACTTCTTGTTTGGTAGAAGGAGTTAGAGTCCTCAGAGAAGAAGCAATGTGGCAGAGAGACAAGGAGTCCACCTAACAGATCTCAAGAAACCTGCCTCAGTGGCCCACTGCCCACCCTGCCCATGAACCTGGTGAGCACATACCTATTGGAAGTAACTGGCTGTGGCTAATTTTCCTCTGCTTCTTGGGACAGAGACGATGGTTAAGGGTGAGTTGGGATGGGGTGGGGCAGGGTGGGATGAGGTGGGGGAAACAGTATAGAGGGCTGTTCTGAAAACCTGAACAGATATATGTCATGAGATACAGGAGAGGTACGTGAATGGGGATGAGTGGGAGAAGATAAATCTAGACACATTTGATCTATCCCAATGAGCTCACATCACTCCTGGTGCCCATGCATTCCACACCTGAATGAACCACCAAATGCAGGGGTAAGGATGTGTGCAGAAGCACATATCTTTCTGGGAGAGGGGATTGCGTGTGGAAATTTATTTCCACAGATGTTACCCATGTTGCCTACTTCATATACTTCCTGGTGATCCAAGCCAGGTGACTGGTTGACTGAGGAATGGCACAAGAAGTCACTTGATGGTGGGGGTGGGAAGATTAAAGTAAGCAGGTGACCCTGCTCATTCCTACCTTGAACTCATTGACCTGCAGATCCAGGGAACGATGCATGGGTAGAAAAAAATCACTAATGTCCTCCTGGCTATTTGGAGGACGAAGCCTCTTGGTTCCTGGCCAAAAAAAAAAAAAGCTATCCCAACTTGTGAGCATAAATGGGGAAGGCAGCCGTGGTGGGGAGTGTCTTGCAGAAGAGGCAGGAGTGGAAAGAACCGGGTTATAATGAACACCCTCCTTCCCAGCTTCCCACGCTGAAAAGAATACATCCTTGGAGGAACCAAGAATCCCTTAAATTTTGTTTTCTTAATAAGAACTATTTAAGAAATATGAAAAACAAAAAGGGCAAATAGTTCCACCCTCCAGTGAGCATCACTATTAATGTTTTCAAGGACGGTATTCAAATCCTTTCCCTATGTGGCTGTGGGCATGTGGGTAGGAGTATATTTCCTATCAATTAAAATCCAGGTGTGCATTCCTCCTTATTGCATCAGAATAGGGGTTGGCTGCTTTGGTACCAAACGGCTCTGGGCCCTGACATTGCTCTGACCTGCTCCTCCTGGGCACCTGGAAGGCATTATAGTCACGATGGATGTCAAGGCATCATCATAGGGTTGAAGCTGCTGCCTGAGGGAGAGAGACTGTGGGTGTCTTTGGCCCCAGAAAGCTGAGAAAGCATGCAAAAGAATGAGAGGAGAAAAGGGACAGAAAGTGTAGTGATACGGTAGATGACAGAGGTGAAGGAGTGGTGGGGAAGAAAGCTGGAAAAGAGAAGAGAGAACTCCTTAAAGATTAGAAAACAGTTTCCAAATCTCTAGTCTACCCCTGGGACAGGTGGGACTGTTACTGGAAAGGGGACCTTGCCTGGAGCAAGTCTGTCTAGGGCCAGCTGGTAGTGTGTGGGCTCTTGACTTGGGCAGGGAAGATTCCATAACACGAGTCCAGGTGATTTTTGAAAGTATGTTATTAAAGCTCAGGACAGTGAAACACAGGAAGGGCTTAGCATAGAAGAAGTGACAGGAGAGGGCCTAGATGGGAAAAATTAGCCTAGGTGGGGCTGCTTTCACTCACTGGGAAGTCAGAGAAAGAGGGCCTTGAGGACAGGGTCAGAGGGTTAACCCAGGAGGAGCTGCTACTGCCCCTGGCTCCCCTGGTTGCAAGCCTCATGGGGTCTTATAGAGTTTAGGCAATGAACACCTGTGGGGAAAGAAGAGGGAGAAGGGAAGGAAAAGGTGTGGGTGTGCTTCTGGGAGGGAGAGCAAGAGCTGGGACCTTCGTTTTGAGGGGTTTTAAAGGCTGGGAGTTTAGGGAAGGTCTTAGCGGAGGATCTCAATAGAATATTCATCAGTTCTATGCTGATGTGCCAAAATGAGATTTATTCCCTTAAATTCATCTGTCCTTGGGTGTGGTTGACAAATGGCTCTAATTGGATTTCTGTTATCTGTCTCCCTGAGTAGGGTGATTTAAGCTACTTAACCTCTTGTTGGAGAGAAGTGCAAACCATTTACTCTTTTTTTTTTTTAAGATTTTTTTTTATTGATTTTTAGAGAGAGAGAGGAAGGGATAGGGGAAAGAGAGAGAGAAACATTGATATGAGAGCAAAACATTGATTGGCTACCCTGACCAGAAATCAAACCAGCAACCTTTTGTTGCATGGGATGATGCCCAACCAACTGAGCCACAGTGGCCAGGACCAAACCATTTACTCTTAAGTATCCTTGGTTTAGGGAAGATAGAATTTACTAGATGGCTGCAAACTGCTGTTTAATTATCTATCTCAGTTTCCCTATTCCACTTGCCAAAGAATTTTCCTAGCTTCTTATATCCTGCCTCAGGACAACCTGGTCCCCTCAGGCTGCTGGTACCTGCCCCTTCGACTGGAGAGCACAGTGCAGGCACAGAAGGGCAAGTGAGAGGGTGAAGAGCCTGCCCCCTTTCTCCTCCCTGACCCAAGGACACTGCCCTTGGTGAGAGACCCTGTGCACCTGCTCTGTGCAGCTCTGACTGGGCCTGCCCTCTCCCACCCCCTCCAAGATTAGCTTTATAGGCTGGGTGCTACTTTCCTGTGCCTGCCCCTGCTTATCAGCTCATCTACAACCCCCACCTCAACCTTATCGCTGTCTCCATCTCCTTAGACTAATCCCAAGGCTTCAGAGGCTATTACCACCTCACCCTGCCTAACCCCCAGCGCAACAGAAAAATGTCCCACAAGGTGACTCCCTCCCCTTAGTCAACCCACACCTCCCCCTCCCTAGGGTGAGAGCATGCTTTCTCCTTGTCTCCAGCATCTACTCTTCCTTGCCTTTTTGATTTTCCTTTCAACTTCTGTCCTTCTCTAAAGGTTGTTTTGTTCACCTTGCAACTGCTAGAAAAAACACCTTCATTCTTACAGCAAAGAAGGAAGCATTCCCCTGTTCCTGAAGACCCCCAAGGGGGAGGGTCCCCTGCCTATCTCCACTCAAATCTCTCACATCTTTATAGGCAGAAGGTTCCCAAGAAGCAACAAGGTCTGGCATGTGATCTGGAGCTAAGGTTTCAACTTTAAAGTTAGTTCCAGTTTTGCTGCTTGCTGTGGGTACTCACACTCCCTGTCTGAGCTCCATCTTGGTCTTCTCACTTATGAAATAAAGAGAACCCTCCCTATTCCCTGCCTACGTCTTAGGGCTATTGAATGACTATAGTTTAGTTGTAGGTATATACTGCTTTGAAAACAATCAGGAGGAGAAATAGAAACTGTCATATCAGACAGTTTGGCTTACTCTTTCCTCCTGCTCTTTCATTCCCAGAGAGGGACCCAAAGGTGGGTGGGTCTACCTCCTTCACCTGCCCTAGCTTCCTGCTGTGAAAATACAGGGCCCTCTGAAGGTCTCCTCTGATGGGGTCTCCAAGTAGCTGGAAGAGAAGAGGAGTTACCGTGAGTTTCTCACAGAGGAGGGGTGGCCTGGACCCCTTTTGTGAGTCAGGGCTGCAGGGTTGAGGACAGAGATGACCACCACTCAGAGAAGCAGCCCCAGGGGCTTCTAAGCTCATCTCTGGAAGGAGAATAAACATCATTGAGTTCTTAGGATCATGCTTTATAGCCACTTCCATGAGAGAGCTGAGGTGCTCCCCCCACTTTACAGATTAGCAGACTGAGGCACAGAAAGCTCACCTAACTGATTTGCAAGGGCTGAGAGAGCCAGGATTCAAACCAGGCATGATTTTCTAATCAGCTGCATCCCACTGACTGCTCACCTTGCTTGTGGGAGCCAGCTTCCAGGTCTCTCACTTTACTCCCCATTCAGAGTGCTCTGCCCCGCCTCTCACCTGTCCAGGTCTCAGCCCCAACCCACTGCCAAAGTTCCCTCCCCTCTTCCCTCCTGGCTGTAGGGCAGGCTCTGTGTCCCAGAGGTTCACTCTAGAAACAGCTCCTCCCCTTCCAGGTAAAGCTGCTCTCTCGTGACAGGGCAGCCAGTCACCAGTGCACATGCACACACACACCCCACAACCACAGGCTGCACACACAAATAGCACGGGAGTTACACTCACTCTCACTCCCAACCCCAAGCAAACCTGGCCACTTCCTCACTAGCTGCTGAGTCCTGGACCTGCCTCTTCACCACGTCCCATCACCTGGCAGTGCTTGCAAAGAGAAGACATGGGGACTCCTCCACCCAAGGTGAAAGGGCCCTGGACCCACCTCCAGAAACTTCTGACCTCATGGATGTTCAGAGAGAAAGACTGGGATCAGCGTCTGGATGAGGCCCACATGCTGCAACAGAAGAGGTAAGCTGTCCAGTCACACGGCGTCCCACCTCTCACTGATCCACAGACCTTCCTGCCCACTCCAGTCTATCCCCAGAGTTCAGTGCCAGGCACTTGGATGTGCCCTTTCTCCCAACCTACCATTATAGTCACAAAACCCAAGTTGCCCCTCTTAGTGGTGACAGGTGGGGGATGGAGCTGAGCCACACAGGGAGACCTTGATGTGTATTCCATAGATTTAGAGGCAGAGATCTCATCTGCCTACCTGGTGGGAGAAGAGGGTGGGGACAAGAGGGACCAGAGAGAAGAAGCTAGTATGTTAGGGGGGTTGCAGGCAAGTGCAGGTTGGTGGAGAACAGGTTGCTGGGGAAGGAATGAGACCCTGTGGGTTGAAGAAAAAGGGAGCAATAAGCATTAGTAGAAATGGAAATGGATTGGTGGGAAAGAGGAGGAGAACTTTGTTCACCTGGAGCTGACAGCCAAGGAGGGAAACCCAGGTGACACTGGAGAGTCCTCAGTTCAGTCAGTGGTCGCCAACCTTGAGGATCTCACGGATCACCAGTGGTTCTTGGACCACCAGTTGGTGACCAATTTACCTGCCTTTTATTGAGTGGGGCATGTGCGGTGGTGTGCTGGGAACTGGAAATATAGCCCTTGATAAAGCTTGTGTCTGCTTCTGGGACACTCAGTGCAGGTGGGGCTGATACACCTGGGGGCAGGTCATTTCTTGGTTAGTTAGCCCCAAGGTCCAGATCCCAGAAGCACATGCAGGGCAAAGACCTATCTTGTGGGCGGGCCTCTGCCTTGGAGTGTTTGGGGGACTTGTCTTCCATGGGAGAACATGGGAGCTTGGGCAATGAGCTGAGCACACATTGGCAAATCAGGGGTCCAGCCAGGACTGGTTTCACAGGCAGGTGACCTCTACAGTTGCACAGGGCTCTGGGTTTCAGAAAAGCCCCGCACTCCATTTAATGCACTGCTATCATCTGGAAATTCATAATTATATTTTAAACAAGGGGTCCTGCACTTTCTTTTTGCACCAGGCCTTGCAAATTGTGTAGCAGGGCCTGGGTGCAATCTGAACCCTCATTCCAGGAAAGGCTCTCTGCTTGCTCAGCAGCACCCACCCCAGGCCCTGAGATGGAACCTTTGGCCTCCCACCTCTGTCCCTGCTTTGGACTGGGATTAGGGCAGACCTTCCCTCTGCAGGGGGCAGTGGGCTAGAGGCTTGGGGCGACAGGCTGTGTGTAGTGCCCTCAGCACAGAGCTGAACTCTGGTAGCCTAGCCCTGGCCACCCTGAGCTGGGGCTGGGACTGAGGGTCCAGATGAGATGGGGCAGGGGCTGTCCCTTTCTCTGCTGATCCCTCCTGAAAGTGCTTCCTTAAATTAGGGAAGACAGACCTAAACTCTGCCTTGAGAAAAAAAAAAAAAAAAAAGCTGCTTCGCTAAGTAAAACACCCTTTCCAATGGCTCATGGGGCCACTGGAAGAGGAATCTGGGGCTGGGGGACATCATGGTCACAAGTCAATTTGTTTGCCTTTTGTCTCTCCCTCATGACCCTCAACCTGCCAGACCCTGTGGTCATCTTCACAGCCAGCTAATACTGACTTGTCCAACAGGGTGGGCTTCAGCTTTGTCTCTTGTTTGGCTCATCCAGGCAGGGGAAACAAAGGCTGGCTAAGAGAGGTGCCCTGGGATGGGCCTCTCACAGGGTGCCCCCACTCACTCCAAGCTGCTCTGTCTGAGAAGCTCCAGGTTGTGTTCCCCCTTAGTTACAACAGGGGTATTTAGACCCTTCAATTTGAGGGCAACAACCAGAAGGAATAGATTCTCCATAATCCACCCCAAACTCTTTTTGCCCCCCACATGGATGTGAACCTAAACAATCCAGAGGGGTAATCAGAATGTCAGCAACTCACAAACACATGCGGCTCTCACACCTGGCCCACCTCATCCTCTCTGCCCAGTTCTGATCTCACAAACTCCCCAGGCCAGTGTCAACCGGGGACCAACTTTCCATCTCCCTGACCTGCTCCAACTCCCCAGGTTCCTGAAACATTTACACAGCTTAGATGGATTCAGCCAGGCTTGATGGCCTCCTCTCCTGGCCACCAGGGCTACCCACTCTGCAGCCCAGGCCCTCCTCCCCTGGTCACTACAAGCCTCTGCTGAGTCTCCCAATCAATGATCCCAGGCCCCCAGTATGGGAAGACCTAGTGTGATATAACAGCTCTGCTCTCAGCTTCACTGCAATTCTGTCTCTGCATCACTCATCTTCATTTTTTCCCAGGATTCAAGAATCTCCACTACTTCAGGCTGCCAAGGCCAATGACCTGTGTGTCTTAAAGAAACTTCTGCTGGACAAAAGCTGCGACTTTCGGCAAAGAGGTAAGCTCAGAGTTTAATGTAATAGAGATGGAGCCCCTCTGGCCCAGAACTCCCAGAGTTTCTGCAAAGGGGTCTGTTACCTGAGGGGAGTGTTTGATGCATCTGTCTTACTGTTCTCCAGGAGCCCTGGGAGAGACAGCACTTCACATAGCGGCCCTCTATGACAACCTGGAGGCTGCCATGGTGCTGATGGAGGCTGCCCCGGAACTGGTCTATGAGCCCACCCTGTGTGAGCCATTTGTAGGTGAGGAGCCTTTAGTTTTTCAAGGTGGAAACATGTAGGGGAGGGTCTGTTCGCATGGGCCTGAGTTGGGAAGAATACATAGGTTCTGGTCTTGGCTTCCACAGCTTCCTCAAGCCATTTATTATTTCCCTTCAACTCCTTTCATGTTCCCTGAAGGACAGGACTCTATTTCTTTCACAGCAACACTAGAGTGATTGCAATTATGCCCTGTCCCCAAAAGCCAAGAGGTAGGGACAATGAGTAAACAGCCTGAGGGACTAATTGCCCTCAGCCACAGCCCAGTTTGCAGAGGTAAGGGCATAAATCTATTCAAGGATGTGGCAGGGACCTCCAGCAAGCCAGGAAATGGTGCTTTGGAAGAAATGGGGACAGACCCCATGACTGAGGGCTCTCTCTGAACCAGGTCAGACTGCACTGCACGTGGCCATCATGAACCAGAATGTGAACTTGGTACGAGCCCTGCTCGCCCACGGGGCCAGCGTCTCTGCCAGAGCTACAGGCACAGCTTTCCACCTCAGCCCCCACAACCATATCTACTTTGGTGAGAACCAGAGCCTGGGCTGGGCAAGAGCCAGGGGAGGATGGGATGAGGAGAGCTCTGTGCCTGAGGGGGTGGGGTGGACTAGGATTAGCCTTTATAGGGCTTAAGGCCAGAGCCCATTCCCCCAGGGCCTCTGCACCATCCCTGCCTCTGGTTCTGCTGACAAGTGTCCCCAAGTCCAGAGCTGAGCTGTGTGGAGGAACAGGCAGTCACTGGGGAGGTGCCCATCCCAGCCTGCACTCATGCCATGGAGCCCTCTGTCTCCCCAGGGGAGCACCCTTTGTCCTTTGCTGCCTGCGTGGGCAGTGAGGAGATCGTGCGTCTGCTCATTGAACATGGAGCTAACATCCGGGCCCAGGATTCTCTGGGTAAGCACTGGAGTGTGGAAAGGACTTAGAAAGGACCTGGGTGGAAGAGTAGGGTCTGAGACAATGGTCAGGCCCACTGTGGGGTGGGCATGGGGACCACTGGGGACTAGGGTCCAGCAGCCACATGACACTGGTATCCTCCCCAGGAAACACAGTGTTGCACATCCTCGTCTTCCAGCCCAACAAGACTTTTGCCTGCCAGATGTACAACCTGCTGCTGTCCTATGACGGGCGTGGGGGCCACCTGCAGTCTCTGGACCTTGTACCCAATCACCAGGGTCTTACCCCTTTCAAGCTGGCTGGAGTAGAGGGCAACATTGTGGTGAGGGACACTCTCCAACCCTACATGTTCTCATGATCCTTCTCCCCAAACTCTCCAAAAGGATGGTAGTCCCTTCCAACTCTGTCACTAAAAGCCTCAGCCTCAGGAATCTCTAAGACTCATTCTTTAGAATATCTACTGGAAACCCAAAGTTCTGGTCCCTTTGCCTGTTCTCTTCTTTCAGATCTTTGTAAGGTTTGTGGAAAGGAAAAATAACAAAAAAATAATAAGAAGGTTTATGTAATCAAAGGCTTGCTACCTCCCGACTGTTGGTCAGTCTTGAGGAATGAATGCCAACCTCTTCAGTGGTGGTGTTCTCCTGGACCAGCTTCTCACACACTGACACTCCAACTCACTGCTGTGTTCTCACAGATGTTCCAACATCTGATGCAGAAGCGGAAGCACATCCAATGGACCTACGGCCCACTGACCTCCACTCTCTATGACCTCACGGAGATCGATTCCTGGGGAGAGAAGGTGTCCTTTCTGGAGCTTGTAGTCTCCTCTAAGAAGAGGGAGGTATGGATGAGATAGAGGATCAGGGACTGTCATGTGTTCATGCAGAGCCTATCCATTTGCTAAGATCCTGGGTTCCAGACACTTCCTCACCTGGTAATATATGGAGATAAGACTCCTGGAACCTTTGGGAGAAAAGTCCAATCAACACCCCTTTCCTGACTGCACTTTCCCTCTGCTTAGCTCTAGTCCCTTTCCCTAACTTTTTTCATACTGACATTTCAGATAAGGAACTCTCCAAATGGAGGTTGCTTACTACCATTCATTCATTCAGCATATTGAACACTTTCTGTGTCCCAGATGCTGTACAAGGAACTGAGAATACAGAAATACTAAACAAAACACAGTTCGTATCTGTCAACTCCCTCAATTACAGTCCCCTTCCTCAATAATTGCAGTAGAGTACAATGTATACCATTCCAGGAGTTTGTACTGTGCATAATGGCAGCAAAATTGAGGTTGGGTGGACCAGAGACAATGTCCCAGAAGTGCCTGAGGTGGGTCTTTAAGGACGAGTTAGGAATTTCCAGGAAGATGAGAAAAAAAAGAGCTTTCTACAGAGGGAAAAACAATGATCAGTCCAAGTTGAGTGATATGAGGGAAAGGCAAATATGTTAAAGACAGGTAGAGAGGAGAAAATACTTAAACTACCGGGAATCTCTAAGATAGTGGCCAGATATAGCTTCTGTTATTTGCCATTTGTTAATTTCTTAGGAATCTTTCTAGAGTCATAAACTCAGATGACTAAGTGGTAATGAATAGAAGAAAAGGTGAGTGGCTAGTTTGTATGAACTTCCTCAAAGGATATTACTGGAAACAGGTGTACTTCGTTAGAGCCTACTTCCTCTGATAGATTGTGCCACCACAAGTCCTTGGTCTCTGATTTCAGCTGACTCTCAATATTCTCCTATAGGTTTTATTCTTGTCTTTGTCAGCTAGTTTTCTATTCCTTCAAAGTTCTTTTCCAGCTCCTTTTATATCCCTCACTGCCTTCCTCCTTAGTTCCATCAGAAGACCCAGACTCCTACCTTCTTTATCTTCCTGCCCTGTCCTGCCACATATATCTGGAAACTGCACGCTCTCTCTTCTCTAGGTTTAATGGAAAATATATTCTTTCTGTCAATGGTTAATCTCTCCAGCTGTGCTTTGAATTTTCCTTTTTTTTTTTTAATTTGCATTTTTATACTTTCTCAGATGTCCATTACCCTCTCACATTTGTGTCTTTAACCTTTCACTATCTAGTTACATCAGAGGTCATTGCCACATTCTACTACCTGGGTCCTCTATCGCTTTTCTCCAGACCATAAGACTTCTAGAACAAATCTGACTACTTCCTTGCTTGAACTCCCAATTGCTTCCCATTATGTTAAAAAAAAAAAAAAAAGTTCAAACTCCCCACCTTAACATTCATGATGTAGGATAATCTGTCCATTATAGAATTCATTCATTTTAACTCCTGCCCATCACTGCCAACAGGTTATCTCTTATCCCCAACCATATCTCATCTGCAAATGGCTTCTCATACCTTCCTGCCTTGGCAATTGCTACTACTTCATGGAATGATCTTATGAACTTTCCCTTCACTCAACTATGTGCTGCTCATTCTTCAATGCCTCAATGATGTTATAGTGTCTTGTGTTCACTTCTATAACACTTTACCCATAGCCCTTGCATATAGAAGAGGCTTACTAGTTGTCTGTAAAAAAAATGATGATGCCATTGCTGGTGACTGCCCTGCCCATCTGGGACCCAGTGGGAAGCCCCACACTGCTCACTATGTTGGTCACCCCAAACTACATTCTCCTTCCATGGCAGGCTCGCCAGATCCTGGAGCAGACCCCAGTGAAGCAGCTGGTGAGCTTCAAGTGGAGGAAATATGGGAGGCCCTACTTCTGCATTCTGGGTGCTCTGTATGTGCTCTACATGAGCTGCTTCACCATGTGCTGCATCTACCGTCCCCTCAAGTTTCGTAGTGGCAATCACACAGATTCCCGAGATATCACCCTTCTGGAACAGAAGCTGATACAGGTGACTCTTTGCAGAAGGAGATGAAAGGGAATGTAAATATGGGGTGATGGTGCTGGAGACCAAAGTGATAATACCCAGGGAAGACACCCTTCACTGGGCTCTAACAGCTGCAGGCTCCTAAGCACCCAGACAGAAGTTGGACATGAGATAAGGGCACCAGAGAGGAGGCTTACTGAGTAAAAATACACTTGTCCAGTGAGTTGTGGCTTCTCTCATTGACTTTAAAAGGATTCTTGGTGTTAAGAATACTGTGCATTGGTAAAATTCCTTTCAGTGTAGGGAGAGGACCAGCCTTTTGTAATGTGAACCTGAAGGGAAACACTGTTGTTCTAAAGGGAGGGAAATCATGCTCCATGTCCACGTCTGGGCCTGTTTCTGCTCTGTGAGGGCAGCATAGCCCTCTGGCTTCCATTCTCTTCTGTGTTCTGTCAATATGAGCACATTGGCAAGAATGTGCCAGCTGTCTGACCACCTGTCAGATACGCTGCAGGAGGATACCTGTACAGTGTAGCAGGCCGAAGCAAATAATCTCGGGAGCAAATTTACTCTGGTGGGCTTGCATCCTGTGGTGTCCTTCAGAGACCTGGGTAGTGAGGACACTGAGTAGAGGTGTGGAAGAAATGTAAGAGTCCGCTGTTCGAGGGAGCAAACCCTCCTTTGAGTATAGCAGAGTGAGTAGACTCTAATGAGTATTTCTGAAGATAGGCATTCAACTAGCATAGCTACATTGGGCTGGTTGATTTTTCATAGGACAACTTTTTTGTCCTGGTGATCTGAAAAGAACTGAAAGGGGCTGCAGGAATGTAGGCAGAAAGTGAGACAGAGGAAGAAGAATTTAGCCAGGCAAGTAGGAGGCAGGTGACTGGAGATGTATGCTCTATACAGGATGGACCAGCCATGAGTATAACTCAGCCTGGACTAGTGTCAGAATGAGAACATAAACTGCACAGGCCAAGGAGTAAAGTTAGACCAAAGACAGTGGTATGCACAGAGAAGGAACAGGGCCAAACCCTAAACCCTAAAGTAGATCAAGACACCCCATCTCTTCTGCTTCTATAACCAATTCTAAATACATAGACAGATGCTCATGTATCCAGAGCTCCTGTCTCTCATAAAAAAGGAGGGCATGAGTGCTTAGGGGAGTTTGTGTCCCATGCATCTCAAAATTGGCATGAGAGTGACCCCTAGTATGGAGATCAAACTGGGGAACTAAGGACATTTAGAAGATGGCCAAGTGAATGGGTGAGTGGCTAGAAGTAGAAAACAATATAAACATGAAGGAGTTGGGGGTGGCTGGGCTTTTTCAACATCCCCAGCCCTATTTCTGCAGATGTACTAATTCCCAGCCTTCCTTTGTCTCGAGCTTACTTAGGGGTTTTCTGGATCTGGAATGTAGATAGCTTTCTGGCCCAACAGTTGGGTGATGCCAAGTGATTAATTAACACTGAGTCTCCTCCCTGTGTGACTCTTTCTCTTTGGGGCAGGACTAATTGTGTACAAACATGTTCCTTTGACCCAGATAGTCTAAATTATATTGTAAAACCCCTCCCCTTGCCTCAGGACTAGGTGAAGCATAATTTTAGCTGACTGTGCCTACTCATCCTTTAGTTTTTTCTCTCCTATTCTTTTCTTTTCCTATTTTATCCTTTTTCTCTTTTACTCTTTCCCTGGTAAGATGAGGGACACTGGAGTGCAGGGGCAGGGAGTCACATACAGAAGCGTCTCCTACCCCCTGCTATTTAAGTAATTATTGGCCCAAACAGAAGACTCTTGACTTACAAATATCTTTATCTTTATGGGGAAGGGGGAGGAAGAGGGTTAAGAATGCTATTGTAAGGGGTTTGGATAGCAAAGTTCACCAATGAAAGGTTCCTATTCTTTGGCATTGCCCCTTGAGACATGCTCCTGAGTTTATGGACTTTTTGTGTTCCTTGCATTCAATAGTTAAGTCAATTTGGAACAGATCAGGGGCTCCCACACCTATTACCATGATCTGAAAGTTTCTGCTTTCATGATTCACCAGATTAGTTGCTAATAGAAATTTTTCTTTTTTTTCCTGCTTTTTTGTTACTTGAAAGTCTTGGAAAAATGAAAATGTACCAATACATGTGTTGATTTGATTAATGCAATTGTTGACAGATTTGTTAGCCCATGGAGCTTTCTGTTAGATAAATGAATACTTTAACATCCAATTAAATTAATCAATCTGGACACACAAGATTTCAGTCTCAGTCACTGTAGGATTTCCTTGGTGGATCTCATGGGTTCTGGAGCAGTCACTGGGCTCCATGAGAACAGCCTAGAGCACCATCTCAAGATAGTTGAAGTGAAATAAAAAAACTACAAACTACACAAAAGCAGATGTATATGAGGATGGAGTTCATCTCAATCTAGTCTTGAAGGTATCTTAATGTCTTAAGCCTAAAATGCCTCATTGTTCATCCATAAAAGTTATGCTCTTCCAGAGTTCCCAAGAACTCTGTTAATTAAGTGGAGTTAATTTTCTATCTCCATTCAATGTCTATTTGGTTTGGGCAGTACTGCATCCACTATAGCACTGATTCTCTTAGGTTTGCAGGTGGGTAGACAGTTCAAAGTCTGGGAGTCAGGCAGCTTGGTTGTTAGTCCTAACAGATCCTACCTCTAGATCAATGTTTTTTAACCAAGATTGCACATTAGAAGCATGGGAAGCTAGTAAAGATATCAGTTCTAAGCTATGTCACACCTAATAAATCAGAATGTCTGAGTGAGGCCCTGGATTGGTATTTATAAGGAACTCTTTCAGTGATCCTGATACTTAGCCAAGGCTGAGAACTATCAATTTCCATCTTTGAGATTGATTCAGCTCCAGCTGTCCAGTCTTAAGTCAATCACTCCAATCATTAGATTTCTGATGTGCTGGTCAGCAAGAGGGCATTAGTCACTCACCATCAGATCTCCTCTTTATCTCTTGAAGAAGATTTTCCATCATCAAATTTCCTTTTTGTCTCTTGAAATTTTTTTCAATCTCTCCTCTGTCCTTTCCCCCACCAAAAAAATTTCACTGATTCATTCATTAAACAAATAATCATCGAGAGCTTCATAGAGCCTAAATATTATTCTAGGTATTAGAAATTCAACATGGTCTGAGCAAAACTCTGGCCTTTGAGAGCTTGCACACTTGTTTACATTAACTAGATGAATGGATGTTTCATTACAATGTGTGATTGTTACAATTTACATTATTTTTTCCCATGATAAGAAAAAGAAGAGGGCACTAAGATAGCTTGTAACAGGGACCTGGCATTCTGGGAGGCCAGAGAGGCCTTCCCTGAGGAAGATAACTGAGCTGAGACCTGGGTAAGAGAGAAAGGTTCAAAGTGAGTTTGAAGCAGAAAAGAGGCCTATGCAAAGGCAGAAAGAGCCTTGCCAACATTTAGGCACTGAGGGAAGGCTGGGAGCACAGGGAGCTGGGGCAGGAGCCTCCAGATGAGGCTGTCCAGGCAGATCCTTTGCTGATCATCAGGGCCTTGCAGGCCATACTGATAGAGAAGCCACACTCTTTATCCAGAGGTAATGGAGAGCTCTGAAGGATTTTAAAGGGAGGGCCTCGACTAGACTTTATTTTAGAAAAATGTCTCTGTAGGGTGGAGAACTGATTGGAGAAGGCCAGGGATGATGTAGGGAGATCAGTTAGGAGGTAATTATAGGTTAGCATGCAAGAGACAATGGTTGATTGTCCTTGGGTTATGAGGGGGAAACTGAGAGAAAGGATTGGCATCAGGAGACTTATTAGTAAAATCAATGCTACTGTGCAAAGGATTGGATACAGAGAGTAAGGGAGAAGACCATGGCAGGAGTGACATAGCAGGCAGGTTTCCATTCATTTAAAATCATCCTCTGCCTGTCATGGTCAGTGGATTGATCTGTCTATACACCATTATTTCTTATAAGCTCTCAATGACCCAGAGCATTTCAGCTATTTGAAAACCCCACTGATCTCCAACTCTACACTGTTTTGCTCAGGGGTCCTAACCACTTCTTGTGGAACAATCACAGCAAATTAAAGACAGGGAAAGAGATGAAGAGAAGTAGGGAACCTGCTAGGTAAAAATAGCATCTACTGAGTGCTTGCTTGGTGCACTTTACATGTGCTCTGGAGATTCTGTGAAATTGCAGATTCTGGAAGCAAGGCTGGGGTGGGACCTGAGATTCTGCATTTCTGGCTCACTGCTGGATGATGCTTTAATTTTGTAGACCCTATTTTGGATGATAAAACACTTACAAATCATTTGATCCTCATATATATCCTAATTAATAAATAATATTATTATCACCATTTTTAAGACAGTGAATCTGAAGTCAATCAAGAAAGGTTAAGTACTTTGGCAAAGACACTCATCTAGTGATGGCAGCACTGGGTATGGGGTTCTGGTCTGCTTCACTCTGAACCTTCCCCTTTAATATGAAGCCAGGCCATTTCTCCCTCCAGACCAATGTGCTGGATTTCAGTTTTCCTTCTTAGGGGATCCATTGCATGAGAAAAGTATGTCTCTAGGCTTTGCCCTGAGCCTGGGCCTGCACACTCACCTTTATCTGGCCACATCTAATCTTTCCCTGGAAAGATGAGGGACACTGGAGTGCAAGGGCAGGGAGTCACATACAGAAGTGCCTACCACTCCCAGCTACCAAAGCTACTGTCTATTTTCTAGATTTGATCATAGGAACCATTTTTGATAGGATATAGGGTAGGTCCTACTTCTGTGGTAAGGACTCCTCTGAGAAAATGCAGAGACCAAGACATGAAATAAATCCTTGGAAAGCAGTCTTAGATAGGAATTAGGAGATTTTCCTCTTTTTTGGCCTAGTGGTTCTCAACTTGAAATATAGAAGAAACAGCTACATTTTAAAAAATGCTAAGTCTCTGATCCAAACTAATTGAGTTAGAGTCCCCAGTGTTTGCCTGGCTATGGATGTCATGACAAAATCTTCTCATTTGTTTCTGATGGGCAGGCCTAGTAAGAAACCCCTGTACATTTAAGAGGATCAGAGTAACTCTTTGTTATGAGCCAATAAGACTCTTTCTTGGAGCTTCATTCCTTTGTAAGACTGGGATCTTGGGAAGGAAAAGTGGGTCTAGGAATGGGGTTTGATAACTTTTTCTGGTGCCCTCCCAGCTTCCTCCCAGGTCGCCCATGCTTGCTCCCCACCCTTCCCCCTGGTGGTACATGGTTGTGCTATGCACATCCCTTCTGGGCATTTCCTTCAAGGCAATGAGCTCAGCCAGCTGGCAAGTGAGAGCAATCTCATTGGGCCAATTTCTCACTGAAGTCAGCCTCTGCAGGGGAGTGAGCTGTTGACAACACCTGAAATTTCAAGCTATGTGATGATGTAAAGACTTCTGGTCATTTCTGGAAGGCACTTGTTTTTAAAGAGGTGGGGTGGAATATTTTCTGTGTAATATTAGTCACACCTACTTAAGTGACCTTGAGCTAGGAATCTGAAAATCCAAGAAAAGCCCAATTAGTTATCACCCTTTCCCCCATTCCCACATCCTGAGTCCCCCTTGACCATTCTCCTGCAACACTCAGATCATGCTCGGCTATGATCTACCTGCTCACCCTCTCCTTTCCCTCCTTCCTTCTTTGCTTTCTTGTTATGGGAACACCTACTATGTTGTGTGTTGTGGATGAAAAGTCAGAGTTAGATGTCCCTGCTCTCGGGGAACTCTAAGATTACTGGTGAGACCTAGAGTGCTCCGATGATTTCAGTGTGAGGGCTATGAACAGAGTGGCACCATGGACCTACAGTACAGTCACCTACCCCAGGAGGAGAGCTGTGACTTAAATCTTGAGGATTAAGTAAGGGTGAGCCAGGGAAACATGATGGAGGAAGGAGACAGTGGCACCCTACTCTCTGGTATAAACAAAGTGGTGAAGGAAACTACTTTTTAGGGTCATCAGATCCCAGGTGGAGCAGACACAACACTTGGGGTCTCTGGACACCTCTATTACTCACCAGTGAACTTGTGCTGGGATTGTATACCTATAATGGAATCTGCTGAACAAGCTAATGGTACTGGTGAGGGGAAATTCCAGAAGGAGGTGGTGGTGATAGAAATTGTCCCCAACATTTCCCATTAGTTGGGGTTTCACCTTTTCATCTCTGGGGAAGAGCTGGTGCCACTCTCCCACTGTCCCCTAGGGGTGCACTCATTCCCACAACTCACCTGACCAATTTGTGCAGTTACTTCCTTTTCTTCTTAATTGAGCCAAGGGAAGGTTGGTGGCAGTTTTGTAGACATACTCAACCAAGATACAAAATTTTAAAAAGAATTTTTTAAAAAATATGGATTTTTAATTGATTTTTAGAGAAAGAGAGGGAGGGAGAGGGAGAGAGAGAGAGAGAAACATCAACTGGCTGCCTCCTGCACACCTCCTACTGGGGATTGAGCCTGCAACCCTGGTATGTGCCCTGACTGGGAATTGAATAGTGACCTTTTGAGTGCATGAGACGACACTTAACCAACTCAGCCACACCAGCAAGAGTCAAGATACAAAGTTTTAAAATGAATTCAAAAATTTTGTATGGACATGTATATGACATTGATGCAGTTATTTTTATATTTAGTGCTATTTTGTTTCTATAGTTAACGTACTTATTTATCCTACTACTTACTGTGATCTCAAAAGGAGTTGGCATGTTTTACAATTGGAGACTGATGTCATGGGAACATTAAGATAAAGAACAAGGCCCATTAACTGAATTTCAGGACAGAGGAGAGGGTATTCAAAGTAGCTTCTAGGGATGAGGATAAAAAGAGAACTCTGAGCTTCCTTGAAAACAAAGGAAAAGGAAATTTCCCATTATATGATAAAATTAACTAGTTTCTCAAGACAGATAAATGTCAGAGAAGTTTATAGATCATCAGTTCTTTAAACAACAAAAAATGTAACTGAAGTCTAGTCACGGGTTGTTATATCACACTGTTCATCAGGCACAGATACCAACTCTTTTCCAGTCTTTCTTGGCCCCATATGATGTAGTTGAAACATTTCTACCATCTGCTGGTCAGTCTGGCCCTACTCTTAAAGGCTAGCTCCTTGGCTTCTTCTGAGCTGATCTATACATTCTGAGCCATGGGGCACTTGGTGGGTACTTTCTTTTTTTTTTTTTTAAATATATTTTATTGATATTTTACAGAGAGGAAGGGAGAGGGATAGAGAGCTAGAAACATCGATGAGAGAGAAACATCGATCAGCTGCCTCCTGCACACCCCCTACTGGGGATGTGCCCGCAACCAAGGTACATGCCCTTGACCGGAATTGAACCCGGGACCCTTCAGTCCGTAGGCCGACGCTCTATCCACTGAGCCAAACCGGTTTTGGCTGGGTACTTTCTTTATACCATATCATTTGATCCTCATACATATCCTAATAATGATATTGAAGCATTGTACCTAGTATTGGTATAATGATATTGTACCAAGTTCCTATATGATGATGATATTGAAGAGCAACTAATCTGGTGAATCTGCTTTTGCATAGGTGTTGTCAGCAGCTCACTCCCCTGCAGAGGCTGACTTCAGTGAGAAATTGGCCCAATGAGATTGCTCTCACTTGCCAGCTGGCTGAGCTCATTGCCTTGAAGGAAATGCCCAGAAGGGATATGCATAGCACAACCATGTACCACCAGGGGGAAGGGTGGGGAGCAAGCATAGGCTACCTGGGAGGAAGCTGGGAGGGCACCAGAAAAAGTTATCAAACCCCATATATCACCTCCTACCATATGACATCTCTTCCTATTTCAAAAGCTATGCCTCTCACTGGACCAGTGAGTGCACCACCGAAGTAGCCTGCAGAGGGATGCTAAGCGGTTCCAGTTTATTAGCAGAGTAAAGTTACTTAGCTTTCCTTATGTCTCATGAGCAATCATATCCCCCCCAGTTGAAATCATCAACTTTCACACTGACTCCAGGGTCCCTCAACTCCTAACTTGGGCACACTATTCAGATATGTGACTGTGGAGAACAGAGTTCTCAAAAGTGTAAAGGGTACTTGAATGTGTTAAAATTATTTGTCTAAATTTATGTGGGGACTGCATATGTATGAACCGTTTTCTAGAAGGAGGGTCTGTAGTCTTTTTTATATTCTCAGATGTGTTCAGAACTTCAAAAAAGTTAAGGATCATTATTGTAGAATTCCATCACTATGTCTGTATAATGTTGCAAAGAGTCACTATGACATAATATGCATCCAAAAAAGGATGGTCTTCTTATCTTGAACGTAGAACTATACCTTCTACACTTACTGCTCAGGACAAGATGGGGGCCCTTCCTCAGAACTAAAGTCCATATAGTGTCTCTAGCACCTTGCCTGCTCTTTTCTACATTGCCAAGTCCTAAGAAAACCATGATAAATATATCTATAGTACTTTATGGTTTATGAAGTACAACCAAATATATCATCTAATTCCAACTTCACAGTAACCCTGGGGAGGGAAGCATCAGAGTTTCCATTTTCAGATGAGAAACCTCAAGCTCAGGAAGGTCTAGTGACTGATTTGAGGTTGTGCTAGAGTGAGTGGGTTCTGGCTCCACACAGGAAACTGAATTCTATGATATGTTTATAGTCTCTTCTACCTGCCAGGAACCACAATGGGATTGGAAAAGCTGGAATTTCTGCATAGCTGAAACCATTCCAAGCCACTAATACCTCTTCCTGTTACAATAACTTTCTAAACCTGATGCTCTGAAATGTGATTGCAGCCTCTCGGTACATATATCATAAATTACCCCTCATAACATATGTATAAAAGATGACGTACGAGGGTATTACTCAAGTTATCAGTATAAGCAACATATGGATACACAGACTAATGTCCAGTCACAGAGTTAGCCACAATGACAAGACCATTCAGGGTGTGGTGGTGTGGAAAGGTGATCTTTTCTTCATTTTGGATAGACTTTAGTTACTTTAGACCATGGGTGTGGAACCTTTCTTCTGCCAAGGACCATTTGAATATTTATAACATCAATTGCGGGCCATACAAAATTATCAACTTAAAGATTAGCCTGGTATAAAAAAAATTAGTCTTCTATATTTGGTCAAACATTTAATTAACTCACCCATAATGCTTTGGCAGGGCCAGACCAAATGATTTTGTGGGCCTTATAAAACCTGTGGGCTTGATGTTCCCCACCCTTGCTTTAGACCACTTTCCCAAAAGGATTTGAGTCTCCATCCATCAGAAAGCATTTCTCATCCTGAATTTCCCCTCATAGGAGGCCTATGTAACTGAACAGGATAAAATCCGGCTGGTCGGGGAGCTGGTGACCGTCGTCGGGGCTCTGATCATGCTGATCCTAGAGGTGAGGTACACATGGGGGCCAGGCTAAGGCCATCTACCTGAAGGTCCAGACTGAACTGCAGACTCCATGGTCTTTTTGTTTTACTGGCCTCTTCCCAGATCCCAGACATCTTCAGGGTTGGTGCCTCTCGCTATTTTGGACAGACTGTCCTTGGTGGGCCATTCCATGTCATCATGTGAGTGTCCCTTCCAGCCCCCTGCCTTCCCTCACCAGAATTGCTCTAGGTCCCTCTGGAACCTAGACCTCAGCTGACTTTTCCCATATGTGTGTTTCAGATAGAAAGACTAAGTCTAAGTGTGTAGGTACCACCCAAGTTATGACTGTGTTGGAGAGGACCTAGAATATCCAGCCTTCCCCTTACTTCCTGCTCTCTGCTCTCCCCCCAGCATCACCTCTGCCTCCCTAGTGCTGGTGACCATGGTGATGAGGCTCTCCAACACCAGAGGGGAGGTGGTGCCCATGTCCCTTGGTCTGGTACTGGGCTGGTGCAGCGTTATATATTTTGCCCGAGGATTCCAGATGCTAGGTCCCTTCAGCATCATGATTCAGAAGGTCAGTGCTTTCCCCAAAGTTTCCTCTGGCTTCATCCATCGGACCTTCCCAGACAGAGGGAGAGGGTGGGAGCCAAAAGAAAAATGCTGCTCAGAGTGGATCTGGTGGAACTCCAGGGACCTCCTGATCAATTAGCGATAACCGCTGAGAGGCAAATGGGAAAAGGATCTCTCCACCCTCTCTCCCCTTCTGTTTCTTGTAGATGATTTTTGGAGATTTACTGCGTTTCTGCTGGCTTATGGCTGTGGTTATTCTGGGATTTGCCTCAGGTAAGAGTACTATTCCCTCCCCCACGAGATCCTTGGATCCAATTCAGAATATTCTCTCTCATGCTTGCTCTCAGTTCTTGTTTCTACTCCCATTTACTCCCCCATTCCAGTGGAAAGTGAGTCAAAACACACACTGACACCCATAGAACCAGGTTCACTCAGGTTGGATTAGACGGTAAACCCATGTGCTCTGAGTTTCTGAGCCAATAACATTCATGTTGACTACCCACCCTGCAAGATCCTTAAAGGACATGTAGAAAAAGGGCTTTGTAGTGAGAGGGACATTAAACACGAAAGACTGGCCACATGTGGATTTCAGAAAATGATGTAGGCAGACACAGTGCAGTCTGTAAGCTTTCTATATGTATACTATAGAAGAAGAAACATAAAGCATTCAATAACACATAATATGCTTTTAAAAAAATTTTTACAGAGTGGAAGAGAGAGGGATAGAGAGTTAGAGACATCAAGGAAGAGAAACATTGATCAGCTGCCTCTTTCACACCCCCTACTGGGGATGTGCCCACAGCCAAGGTACATGCCCTTGACCGGAATCGAGCCTGGGACCCTTCAGTCTGCAGGCCGACACTGTATCCACTGAGCCAAATCGGTTAGGCCCATAATGTGCTTTTGAAAAAATGTGTGGTCAAAGTTGAAAAAAAGAGAAAGAATTCTCAAAAGGAGGCACAAAAAAATGTTTGGAGAGTTTGAAGAATGAGAGAGGAAAACAGACAGAGAGTTGTGAAGAAAGATTGTGCAGAGAGAGGCAAGCAGGGGCTCACCGAAGGCCCTAGGTGCAGTGGGAGAATGTCAGGGAGGAGAGAAAGGATCACAGCATGAAACTGGCAGACAGGGGGAGGGACAGGGAAAGCAAAAGAGTAGGAGAAAGTTTTTAGGCAGAGAGAGGAAGGAAGAGCCAAAGGCTGCAACTCTAATCCAGTCTTCAATGTCCTCAACTGAACATCCATAAGACAATGGGATGTACTAGATAATATTTGAGGAACCCCTCAACTCCCAAAGACCAGGGCTCAGTACAAAGGGCACTATTCCTGTCTTAGGAATTCCCTATTGAATAAGGATCCCATAAAACAGTAGACCAAAAAACTGCACCAGCAGCTGAAACTATAAAAGGGTAAAACTAAAATATATATATGTATATATATGGCCCGGTGTGCAAAATTTGTGCATGGGGTGGTCCTCTCAGCCCAGCCTGCACCCTCTCCAATCTGGGACCCCTCAGGGGATGTCCGACTGCCGGTTTAGATCCAATCCCAGGGATTGGGCCTAAACCGGCAGTCGGACATCCCTCTCACAATCCAGGACCGCTGGCTCCTAACTGCTCATCTGCCTGCCTGCCTGATTGCCCCTAAATGTCCCCCCTGCCAGCCTGATCACCCCTAACCACCTCTGCCTGCCAACCTAGTCACCCCTAACTCCCCCCCCCCCACCATCCTGGTTGCCCCTAACTGCCCCCCAAGCCGGCCTGGTTGCCCCTCACTGCCCCCACTGCCAGCCTGGTCACCCCACGCAGCCTGCTGTTTAGTCATTTGGTCATCCCTCACCAACCCCCCTGCTGACCTGGTCACCCCATGCAGCCTGCTGTTCAGTCATTTGGTCATTCCTCACTAACCCCTGCTGCCAGCCTGGTCACCCCACGCAGTCTTCTGTTCGGTCGTTACTCTGAGGGCGTCCTGACCAATTTGCATACTACTCTTTTATTAGTATAGATATGCTAAATATTAACATTATCCAGAGTGATGAACTTGGCATAGGATGTCTCAGGATTAGCCAGGTCCACAGGTAAAATGTAACTTACATGTATACATTCACACATCTATATTTATGGGTGTGTAAGTTGGTATATGTGGATGTAAGTGTATGGAGATATATGTTGGAAGTAGAATGAATGCTTATTGAGATCATTCTCTTTTCTTCAATCTCCATGCCTTTTTCTTGGGCGGAGCAGCGTTCTTTATCATTTTCCAGACAGAGGACCCAAGCAAGCTAGGGGAATTCTATGACTACCCCACATCACTGTTTACGACCTTTGAGCTTTTCCTCACCCTCATTGATGGCCCTGCCAACTATGACGTGGATTTGCCTTTCATGTACAACATCACCTATGCGGCCTTTGCCATTATCGCCACACTGCTTATGCTCAACTTGTTCATAGCCATGATGGGTGACACTCACTGGCGAGTGGCTCAAGAGCGGGATGAGCTCTGGAGGGCTCAGGTAAGTTTTTCTAGTATTAGTCTTACTAAGGAGCAGGGGATAGAGGGAAAAATCAGAGTGTTATGTTATGGTGGATGACTCTTAGAAGAGTCACAGAAAACCCAGAGATACATTTGGATAGATCAGGGGACAAAGGAGGGTAAAATGGTAGCAATGGGTAGGATCAACACCCAAGATCTGAGGATATTGATCACAAGGGAAAAGTAGATCCAGCCATCATCTTTGAGTCCAGGGAGAAATAGAAACAGTCTTGTTCTTATATATCCTAGTTTTTAATTTGTGCCCTGCTTCTCTATGATCTGTTTTTAAAATATATTTTTATTGATTTCAGAGAAGAAGGGAGAGGGAGAGAGAAATAGAAACATTGATGAGAGAGAGACATGATCAGCTGCCTTAGCAAGTCCCCACTGGGGATTGTGCTCAGACTGGGAATCAAACCATGAACTCGTGGTTCATAGGTCAATGCTCAACCACTGAGCCACACTGGCAGGGCTGTTCTGATTTTTATATCATGATAGGCTAATAAAATTTTAGAGTTGGAAATGCCTTTAGTGGTTCTCTATTTGAGTTTCTATCCATTGTATAATCATTTATTGGTCAGAGAGTCATTCAATATCTTTTTAAATGCTGATTGGGATCTTATTATCATGTGGATTTGGGCAGTGATTAGGAGGAGGCAAGCTTATTTCACATTTTAAGTGTGTGGTTTTTTTTGTTATTAGAAAAGCACATGTTACATTGAGCTGAAACATATAATTCCATTCTTTGGCCCAAGTCTTCTTGTATAATGCAGAACACACCCTTCCCTATGAGGACTATTTAAATATTTGAATACAGCTATTAGTTAATCCCTCAAATTTTTCATTCATTTCACAATAATTATTTAGATAATAACTATGAATTGGGAAGTGTCCAGGAGCTGGGGGATAGAAGCACGAACACACCAATGCAAGCTGTATTCTCATGGACCTTACGTGAGGTTGGGAAGACAGACATCAAACTAATGACTTTGCAGGAAGCTGTACAATTGTAGTAAAAATGTTACAGAGAAGTAGAAGATGCTAAGAGCAGGGTGCAACAGGGGAGCCTGACAGGAAAGTTAGGAAAGGCTTTTCTGATGGAGTGACATTCAAGAGGAGCCCTATACATGGGTAAGAATTAGCCAGTTAAAAAGAACAAGGAAGAAGGATAGAGATTAGGATTTGTATCTATCAGGACTCTTGGCTATAGCATAGAAAATCAAACTTAAATAGACTTAAGAAAAGCAGTGGGAGGAGTTTGTGTTGGTCTTCACAAATGGAAAGTTTAAAGAATTAAACTAACTTTAGGCATGTCTGATTAGAGTCCAGATCATTTCAGGCACTATACCAGATTTTCTGTTCTGTTCACTTTTGTCCAGCTTTTCTAAGGGAAGCTCTAAACTCCCAAAGGAATGAGAAGGTGTTCTTCATAGCACAATGCCAAGGGACCCATTCATGTTGTATCCTGATGCTGTGAAATGTGCCTTTAAAAGATCATCTTCCCTCCAGCAATCCCAGTCTCAGTTCTATCTCATTGCAACAAGTCTGAGTTATAGGACTGGATAGTGACAGTGGTGGTAGTGGAAGAAGAGTCTGGGGAGAATAGACTAATTAACCAGAACTGTGTGCAGACAAGTCTACTCCAATTGAGGGAGTGGGGGTAGAGAAGGAGAGATTATCAAAATGAAAGATGAGTTCTGTTACCAGAGAAGGTGAGGGGGTTAAAAGATAGCGCAAGGAAAACAAAAAGTGTCCTTTTCAAGATAAAGAGGAAGAAAAACTATCCAAGGAAAGGGAATGGAATGATTGAAAGTCCTGAGGTTGAAAGGAACTTGGTGCAACTAGGAAACTGAGAGAAGGTCGAGAGAAGTGTAGAGTACTAGAAAGACACAGAGTGTAAGAATGGAAAGTAGAGAACTGGGCTTTTTAAAGGATTATCAGTCATTTCAGTTAATGAAGCTTCCTGGCCCCAACCCATCCTGATTGCATGCTCCTGTTCATGCCCCAATAGATCATGGACCTTTCAAAACTGGGATGGTCCTGGTATAATCAGAGGAATGCAGTATAAAGAGTGGGCATGCCCTTCCTTGCTTTGGACACTATACCATGAATAGCATCTAAAATTGAGCTTGTGATAAACTAGAACCCCACATCTCTGTTACCCAACTTACTCAGCTAAGCTCCTTCACTGTTTTCCTGTACTTACACAGACACTCGAGTCTTAAATATACTAGTAAATGGAGAACCTTATACTTGGTTTCCTTAAATTTTATGTTATTGGTTCCTGCCCAGCATTCCTGTCTGGTGAGATCATTTTTATTTTGCTTCTGTCACCTTGCAAATTACATATCCCTCCCTATTTTGTGTCACGGGCGTATTTGATAAATTTTTCTTCTGTTTCATTTAAATAATTAATGAGGGCAGGGCAAAGTACAGAACATATGACATGCCACTAGAATTTTCCCTGCCAAGTGTGCCATCATTAACCTACTCTTTTCCTTGTTAGGATATTTAATTTGCTACAAGTTCCCTGAGCACTAGCAGCCTTACTTTATCCTCAAGATCATAGAGATTCTATCTAATAATTTTATTTAAGTCAGGATCATTGGTCTATGGCTTTCCTATGAAAGAGCAAATGAGATTACTTTGGAATGACTCACTTTTCATGAATCTAAATAGTAATGTAGAGGTCACTGTTTTATTGAAAACACTCATAAAATGTTATCTGTCCTTTTCTGATGAATTAGGAGTAAAGCAGATAGCATGGTGCCTGGCACAGGTGAGGGAATGGATCAATGACTGTCATCTCCAATGATATCTGCTGTCTCTATTCCACAGTTGCCCTTGGGTTCTCTGTCTGTGTTCTCTGAACCACATGGCTCCTTCTGAGTTCTTCCTCTACCTCTCTCCCCTGTCCAGATTGTGGCCACCACCGTGATGCTGGAGAGAAAAATGCCTCGCTTTCTGTGGCCTCGCTCTGGGATCTGTGGGTACAAGTACGGGCTAGGGGACCGCTGGTTCCTGCGGTGAGTAACAATGTATATGCATGAACTGAAAATGTGTGTGATGCCATGGGAACAAGCGTGACCAGTTCCACATTTATCACCCTCCTCTCCATTCTTGAGATCCCCAATTGGACCTTAGAGAGAAGTCATCACTCTATATAGTGACCCTGCATTATCCAGTTTGAGGGAGGAGGCTGGAGCCCAGGAGGGTAGAAGGAATGACGATAGCTGATGCCAAGCTATATGTCCATCAGGGCAGTAACATGTGAAAAACTACATATATGTATCTATGCTTGGATGTGGGCATGGGCTACTCAACTTGTTATAATCTTATTCCCAGATGATCCCCATTCTATTCTTACCTTGAAGCTAACCTCCTTCATACTATATTCTTAGCTCCTAACCTGGCTCTTCTCTCCTCTTATTTATGTCCTGAATTTTACCTCATTTTTATTATATAATTATTTATTAATTGGCTTTCTTTTTCTCTTTCATATTCTCCCACCATCATACCCACACTCAAATCCTGAGTTCAAGAGCTCCTTCATTCTATTGTACTTTCCTTCACTTGACCCTGGGTGCTCTTCTTATGTCACTTCTGCTCCTTACCTTCCCTTTCCTCTTGGTCCACTTTCCTACATGTGCCCCATTCACCTCTGTTCCTCCCCACAGCCCATCTCTCCCCACCTCAACTGAGTGTTTTCCCTTTCCCCCTCCTCAGAATTGAGAGCCTCCATGATCAAAATCCTTTGCGAGTGCTTCGCTATGTGGAAGCTTTCAAGTCTTCAGACAGGGAGGATGAACACCTTTCTGAGAAACAACCCTCTATGGTTGAAAATGGGACTCGAGCCAGAGGCTCTCTGACCCTCCCAACACCCTCCCTATCCAGGACCACATCCCGCAGCAGCAGTCACCGGGGTTGGGAGATCCTTCGCCGCAACACTCTGGGACACTTGAATCTTGGACTGGAGCTTGGTGAGGGGGATGGAGAGGAAAATATGTATCTATGATTAGAACTCCTGTTGCTCTTGACATAACTCCAGGTGGCCTGGGGTGGGAGGCAGGGAGAGAGGCACTTTCCTATATAAGTATCTAACTTCCATGCTGTTAATAATGGGAGGGGATGGACAGAATAATATTTGAAGACCGTGTCTCAAACTTCATCTAAGCATTTCTGGAGATGGGCAATAGGCATGTGTTGTCTGACACATCTTCTGAAAGCCCTACATCTTGGGAAAAGAAGGTATCTTTTTTTTTTTTTCTTAGCAAAGTTGGGCTTGGCCATCAAAGATATGAAATAGGGATGCTAGACTAATAATATCTGGATCATTCCTCTGCTTCTTAAAGGTACTGGAAAGTAGTAAGGTGTGTAGCCTGCCTGGATTCACATGGCCCTGAGGTTGTGGCCCTTCCCTTTTTCTTATAGCCCTGAAGGGCTCTCTCCCCACTTAGCAGCCAAACCCCAACTAGAAGACTGCAAGAAAAGAGGTTCTTTATCCTTGGTTTATTTTTTTAATTTATTGTTATAATATACACACAAAATGATCACTTTAACTATTTTTAGGTATACAATTGCATGGCATTAATTATATTCACATTGTTGGTCAACTATCACCAATATTTATCTACAGAACTTTTTCATCATCTCAAGGTGAAACTCTGATACCCATTAAACATTAACTCCCCACTATCTGCTCTCTAGAGCCTCTGATAATCAATGCTCTACTTTCTTTTATAAATTTGATTACTCTAAGCACCTCATAAAAGTGAAATCACACAATATTAGTTCTATTGTATCTGGTGTATTTCACTTAGCATAATGCTTTCAGGGTTCATCCATGTTGTACCATGTATAAGAATTTCATTCTTTTTAAAGACTAAATAATTTAATTGTATGCATATACCAATTATGTTTATCCATTCATCCATGGTTGGACATTTGGGTTGTTTCCACCTTTTGGCTATTATGAGTAATACTGTTACAAATATTAGTGTACAATTATCTAAGTCCCTGGTTTCAATTCCTTTGGGTACATACCTAATTTCTGGAATTGCTGGATCTTACTGTTATCTTTTCCTAATGTTTTGAGAAACTGCCATATTCTTTTCCTCAGTGGCTATGCTATTTTACATTTCCTCAAGCAATATACAGTGTTCTAATTTCTCCACATCCTCATCAATACTTGTTACTTTCTGTGTTGTTGTTGTTGTTGTTATTGTTGTTGAGAGTAGGCATTCTAATAGATGTGAAGTGGTAGCTTATTGTAATTTTGGTTTGCATTTCCTTAATGCCTAATGACATTGAACACCTTTTTGTGTGCTTAATGACTATCTGTAAATCTTTTTTTATTTTTATTTTTTAAGAAATGTGTATTGAAGTCCTTTGCCCATGTTTGAATTGTGTTGATTTTTTTTTTTGTCTTTGTTTCTGAGTTCCTTGATTTTTGAGGCTCAGAGTGTAAAGTGTTTGAATCTTGTTTGCATAATGGTGTGTTTTTAAGTATGTGTGGCAAATGATGCCTTTCAATGCTTGAATGGCCCAAACATTTCTTTTATGGGACTGTCCCTAGTCTGTCCCTCTGGTGGCTCATTAGCAGTTGACCATCCTTGTGACTAGAGGTAGCTCCCAGCTATGTCTCCTGCCACGCCCAACTCCCTTTGCCCCTTTGCTGAATTGTTGGGTAGATAATAATAATTGAAGAGGGGCCATCCCTCTTCAGGAAGGACATAGGTAACTGGGTGTCCAGGGTGCCATAATAGGAACTCAGGTACAGCCTCCTTTTTGTCTCCAGCCCTTTACTTCTCATCCTAGCCCTATCATCTCCCTCACCAAAAAAACATAATAACTTTTAAGAGGACTATAGTCTATAACAGCAAAGAGATATGTGGGATTTGTAAAACCATAAACAGGTTCACCCAGATACTCATGCAAAGCACAGAAGAGTATGGGACGGTGAAGGGTCACATAAGCATGCATGCACACACTCACACACATGGAGGGTACATAGGTGGCATGGGTTCTTAAAGTGTTCAGTCAGTCACCATGATCCCTTGTATTTTCTTTTACCCTGGAAGTATGTCCTCTCCTGTTGACAGCTATATTCCCACCTGTGTTCCAGATCCAGTTTTCTTTCCGTCTCTCTGTCATCTGTGCCTATCACTTTCTTCTCTAATGTTCTCACATGTATATCTTCAACCTCTCCCTCTCTACTAGTTCTAGTCAGCAAATAATCATGCTCTATTATTTTCCATCTTCAAACAAGTAGCAAACACCCTCCACCTCACCACCACCTTTTAGCTATTACTGCCCCATCTTTTTTTTTTCTCTTTCTTTTCAGGGCCAAATTTCTTAAGAGAAGACTTTATTTTCCACTGACCTTACACAGATTCCTCAATCCATTGTGATGTGACCTTACCTCTCCATGCTACTGATAACACTCTCATCAAGGTTATCTATCTACCTGTAGTTAAATCCACTGAAATACTCAGTCTTGCTTGAACTTTCTCTATCATCTGTCAGATTATAGTCAACCTCTCAGCATATCCACAGCCACATACTATACCAATCTGTCTGCATCTCTTCACCAATCCCTTCAATATTTTTGGTCCATAGGCTCTGTTTTTTCCACCACCTGGACAGTCCCATCCACTTCATAGATTGCATTAACATGCACACGTTTGTGATTCCCAACCCCTTATCTTCAATTTAGATATGTCTCCAAGCTCCAGGCATGAACAGCTTGGATTCCTATCTATTGCACATATGTACCTAGATATTTTACAGACACCTCAAATTCAACATGTCCCAAACTGAACAACTTTTCTTCCTCACCAAACCTGCTCCTCCACCGATGTTTCCAAGCGAATTAAAGTTGCCCAAGTCTGAATCCTTGGTGCATCTACATCTGTCTCAACTCTCACCTCCAGTACTTCTCAAGTCTTATGGATTCTTTGCTTAAAACATCTCCTTTGAAAAGTAACTAGTAGTGATTAATAATACATCACATGGTACAAAATTGAAAGAGCACACAAGATATACGGGGGTGAGGGGAAGCTTCTATCTCTGTCCCAGCTCTTTTGGTGCTTTTTCCAGGGGCATTCACTTATAAAAGTTTGTTACTTATCCTTCCAAAATTACTCTCTGCATATCCAAGCATATGTATGTATGTTTCTCTTAAAAATACATATAATAGCCCAGCCAGTGTAGCTCAGTGGTTGAGCATCAACCTATGAACCAGGAAGTCACAGTTTGGTCCCCAGTCAGGGCACATGCCCAGGATTTTATATCTGATCCCTAGTAGGGGGTTTGTAAGAGGCAGCTGATATTATCCTATCTAATAAAGAGTGAATATGCTAATTGACCCTCACGCTGTCACAAAGATGGTGGCACCCACAGCCAATAAGGAGGGAATATGCTAATTTACTGCCCCACCTTCAAATATGGCGGCACCCACAGCCAATAAGGAGGGAGTATGCTAATTGACTGCCACGCCCTCAAAAATGGCAGCGCCCACAGCCACAAGATGGCGGCGCCCAGTCCCCTTAGCCTCTCTGGGGCAGCAAGCAGTGAATTTTCATGCACTGGGCCTCTAGTATGTACATAAATACATATAATAGTACAGTATATTAGGAAAACAGTATATTAGGAAAATAGTACAGTATATTAAAAGTTCTTGCTTTTCTCATTTAATATATTTTGAAGATTGTTCCATGATACGATGACATAAAATCAACCCCTTTCATTTGTCTCTGCCTCTCTGAATCCCACTGGCATTCTAAAATGGGCCACTGTTATCTCTTGCCTGCATCACAGGATTAGGTTCCTAACTGCTCTCTCTGCGTATAGTTTCAGTCTTCTCTGATCCATAGTGCACACTATAGCCAAAATGACCTTCATAAAATGCAACTTCTGCCTCAAAAGCCCTTCCATGAGAACCTCTTCAGCCTCCTCACATATCTCTCCTCTTGCACTCTGTCACCAAGCTAAATTATTATATTATTATTAGTTACTTGATGGTGCTATATTCTCCTTCTTGACTTTCACAATTTGTGGACCTTTCTACCTTTCTGCACCTATTCCCCCTTTTGTCTTTGTAACTCGTGTTCATCCTACTGGTCTCAATGATTATACATTGATTGTGTGTTTGTGTGTGGGGGTGGTGTTCCTAACCCATAGGCTGGGCTAGAGTCCACCTGCTCTATGTTCTCAGGCCATCTATTTTATCATCTTATTACACATTCTGAACTTTATTGTACTTACTTGTTTAAATGTCCATCTTCTTTAGTGGATTCTAAGGCAAAGATGACGTCCATCTCATTCATCGTGTTGTCAGTGCGTGGCATAATTCCTGGTACAATGAAGTGGAAAATAAATATCTATTAACTGAATCTATGAATGATTGACCTGTTTTTATTCTAAGTTTTCCCAGTGAGGTAACAAATGCCTGCCTTTGAGTGGGGTTGCAATCATTAAAAGTGAGCAGATGATATGGGTAGAAACACTTTGGAAAGGCAAAGCACCATCACAAATGTGATTATTGAGAAATATTTCATATATACATATTTGTGTGTGTGAGAGAGAGAGAGAGAGAGAGAGAGAGAGAGAGAGAGAGAGAAAAGGAGAAGGAGGAGAAAGAAGTGGATATTATGAGGAAGAAGAAAAGAAGGGAAGAACAACCACAGCCCCAGAGCTCTGAGACTGGATCTTACTGAGCCATCTGGTGTGTGGTATCTTCTGAAAGCAACTGTCAAGGCCTCAGAGCCTGATGAGAAAGGCCAAGATACAGGCATAGCCACTGCTGCACAACAGACAGACAAGGTGAGTGAACCAGGAGCTGAAGGGTTCAAGTGGCCGGCAGATGCTCTTGCCCCAATGGGCAACCATTTGGGGCTCCAGATAGAAGGGCAGGGGACAGAGAAAAACTGCTGTTTCTGCCTCAGGAATTCTTCGGGTATCCCCAATCGGTTACCATTCTCCCCTTCCATCTCCCTCCTCCCTGGTGACATCGGAATACAGAAGGCAGAAAATTCTCATTCCTGAGCACCTCACATGCCAGAGGAGGGACGTTTTATTCTCCCAGGAGGCCCTGGACTTTATAAATATGTCCCCTCCCAGCTGTTTGCAAAGTATTTTATTGACAAGGTTTTGGTCAGGAGGGTTGTGGAGCCCCAGGAATGGCTCTGCCAGTGGCCTTGTGAAGGAAGGGCAGAGGTCACTGTCCTTCCCTTGTGCCATACTGAAGGAATGCTAGATAAGGTCTGGGTCCTGCAGGTGAGGGAGGCAGAAGCTAGAGAGGCTGACAAAGAAGGGAAGACTTTGTGGGTCCCTGGGGCATGGTGCACATGGCAAAACTGGGTGGAAAAATAGAGGTGGAGCGAGGGCCAACTGTGGCCTCCACAAGGCGCCTTTGCACACCTGAGTTCACACAATGATAGCTGTGAAAATACCTTGACGCAGGGTCAAGGATCATTTACTTCTCTAGGTCAGGCCTACCTGGTTCTTAAAAGCCAATGGGGGGAAATGAGAAATGTGCAAGGAAAGAAATGCTTTGATGGTAACATGGAGTGGTTTGGGTAATGTGGCCCCTGTCTCTGTGCTGGGACGGCAGCCAGGCAGGAGCCACCTGGGGTGGACTGGACACACCTGCTTCCTTTGCTTGTACCACTTCTTTATTATCCTGGCTTGGAGGAGGAGGTGATTATAGCCCTGGGGCCCCAGGCAGCGGTGGCTTATGCAAGGCCAGGCTGCAGCTGGAGGGACTGGGTGTGCCTGATCCCACTCACCTGTGCATGCCGGGCATCTGTGACAGGGGTCTGCTCATGTGTGCGCACGCACACAAGTAGTCTTTAAAGGGCCACGCTCTTTTTAACATGCTTTCACTCCTCTCCTTTCTTCTGCTGGGGTTTGTTGCTTCTCTAACTCCTTCCTGATGGAGCTGTGAAGTCAACTGTGGGGGACTGTCATGAAGTTCCTCCCAGAGATGCCAGCCCTTCCACCCTCTACCCCCACTGACTACATTGGCCAGTGGCTAGCTTGGGTTCTGGGCTCACCTGAGGGCCACTCTGTTCACCTCAACCAGCTTTCTCATTGCCATGAGTGTCCCCACTAGGCAGCTGGGCCCTTTAGGGATAAGGAGTACAGGTAAAACGTCCAATTTTGCTTCACTGTTCTGCCACGGAATTAGCTGATGGTTTCTGACATGTTTCCCTGACATGATTGTGAAAAGATAGTAGCAGCATACTCATGAAAGCACATGGGCCACTAACATTTTATTCATGGAGGGAACTGTTATGGAGATATACTTGCTGTCCCCTGATTCATCTCTCTATGCTCGTGCCCTCTCTGCTTTTCCTCATCTCTCTCCTTAATGAGTGGGGGGTGGGGGGTGGGGAGGGTAATGGGGGAATAAGGACACATATGTAACACCTTAATCAATAAAGAAATTTTTTTAAAAAAGAGGTAAGGGAGGGAGACAGATAGATCAAAGCCTGTGGCTACATGAAGGTGACCTTTGGCCCAGTCCTTCGAGATGCTCTCCTGTCCCGGGTCAGAAAGCATGACTCCTAAATGGATGACTAGCGTCTCTTTCCAAGACTCAGACTTGGCCCCTCCTCTCCCTAGGTCTGGAGAGGACACCTACCAATTGTTCTTTCTTATCCTCGGCGAAGTCTCTGCCTCTTCATCTTCTCTCTCCCTCCATGGGTGAACTTGGTGGGCAAGGTGGAGACAGCTCCAAGGCCCCCCACAGCCTCTGTCCCAGACCCTTTGGGCCTTAGGTCAGTGATCACTCCCTGTCCCTGGGTCCCAGGCCAGGGAGGAGAGGGATTCGGGACAGGATGGTGGTGGGGTGGAGTGGCTGCAACCAGCCACAGGTGCCTTTCTAAAGACCAATTAATCTTTTAAAAGCAGAAGTCATTGTCTCTGTGTGGGCTGGGGATTGACAAACGCCCTCCCAGGATACACACACACTTCCCTGCTACCTTTCCTTGTTCCCTTGTCACCCTCTGGGCCTCTCTCTTATACACTGACCCTCCTTTGCCTTTGGGGCCAAGGCAAGGAAATGCATTCACTAAATAGCTTGCAATTTCCTTGCACAGATCATTCTCCAAAGAACACAATTCAACATATACTGCATGCCAGATACTCTGATAGGATACAATGTGGTTTCCACTCTACCTCTGAGGATCTGCCAGTGGGGGAGATGGGCAGGTAAAGGGGCGATGCTAAGGCAGTGCTATTCTGTACACAGAGCAGGGAGCACAGAGGAGGCTGGCACTAGCCCTGGCTGGGTGAGGATGGATGGGTGCAGAAGAAAGAAAAGAGAGAACATGACATTTGAGCTGTGCTTCAAGGGATGAGCTGGAGTTTATAAATCAGATACTCCCAGGGAGGCATCTTTCTAAACTAGGTTCTGTGTGGTTACAGAACCCTGTGTAGGGAAACACCATAGGCCCTATTTCCCTCTACTCACTCCAACAGTAAACCAGGAGCTAGAGTTCAACAGTCTCTTTGGGAGCCAGTGGAGGGTGCAGGCTGTGAGATGATTGATACAGAAACCCACCCTATGTAGATGGTAACAGTCTGAGGTGGGATCTGCTCTGGTCCTCAGGGGGGATTTGCCCATGGGAGGGGAAGCTGGGCATTGAAAGGGCTCCAAGACCCCAAAACAGAAGCAGAAGAGAGGACTGAGGGAGCAAGAACAGAGGCTATTACTGTGCACCTGCCGTGGGGGCCAGGTGCCTCCCACACCTGTCTCATCTAATTCTCACCACCAGCTGTTGCTATTCTACTTTTCCAGACAGGCATCTGGGGCCCAGAGCAGGTGAGGGCCCAGCATAAGGTCAAGTGACCATGACTGTGCTCATTTTGTAGACAGAAATCTGAGGCTCAGACAAGTAGCTAATTTGCCCCAGACCTCTCAACTAGCAATTAATAGTTTGACTTTGAACCCAAATTGATATGTCCTCAAGGCCTTGGCCTTGATAAGATTCTGAGCCCCTGAGACAAGACAGCTCTAAAGTCTTTACCAGAAAGTTATTTCAAATACTCCTTCCCAAGCAAAGTTAAAAAGGCAAATGACTTACATTCATATGACACTCTACGGCATATAAAGTCTTCTCACATCCCTTATCTTTTTTGTTGCTGTTAATTCTTACCTGAAGATATTTTTCCATTGATTTTTAGAGAGAGTGGTAGGGAGGAGAGAAACAGAGGTCCATCAATTGGTTGCCTCCCACACATGCCCTAACTGAGGATCAAACCTGCAACCCAGGAACTTGCCCTTGACTGGGAATTGGATGCGCTTTGGTGCATGGGCCAAATGCTCTAACCACTGAACAACAGTGTCCAGGGCTCATGTCCCTCATCTTTAATGCTAACAACAACCCTGTGGAGTCAGTAGTGCAGAGTGACTGTCCTCAGTTCACAAATGAGGAAGCCGATTCTCAGACTATGTGATTGAAATAGAGCATCTCATCGGTGCAGGACAGGATAACAACCCCTGCTTCTGGGCTCCTGGAGAGACCTGTCCCACACAATTACTCTCTCCCCTGCCTGTATGGACAGATGGGCAAAACCAGACCTCCAGACCCGGGAAGTGGGGGACTACCCTCTACACCACATCTTTAGCAAAAGACAACACAGAGGGTGGCTCTCAGAGACACCTCGGTGCCATGCTGGCTCACGGGCACTTGCATACCTCTAACAGTTTTAATACATGTCTGTCACCCTTGATGATGGCACACATCCTCAGCCACAGAACCCACACTGGCACCTTCCATGTGGATGGCAGTGGGCAGTCCTGTGCTCTGGAGTCTCTCAGCACTGATCTGCTCCCGAGGGTATTAGGCTGAGCCCTGATGCTTCCTGATGCTGGACTTCCCTGTAGCTTGGGGACACATCTCAGTCAGCTGCTGTTATTGGGAACTTCAGGCAGGCTGGGAGAAGGGGAAGGAGTTCAGGAGGGCCCCAGGACCCGGCATGGCATGCGCTAAGGTGCTGATTCCTCAGGGCCAGCAAGCAGATCCCTATCAGGAGATCACAGGGTGCGCTATCGAATGCCTGACATTTACACTCCCACCTACCTGCACAGGGCTCCACACACCCAGGGCACCCATGTCTGGAAAGCCCAAGCCATAGGGCCTGGGCAGAATAGTACCTAGTACTTTCTATCTCTCCTAGTACTGGTCCCTGGAGGTGGCTGACCAGGGACCTGCAGCTCCTGTTGCCTAGGGAAATTCCGAACTGCCCATAGCTATCTGGAGAAAGTCCTGCTTGGCTTCAGTCCCTGCCTTGTACCCAGCTGGGACACCGCCTCCTGGTCCCCTGGCTCCTGGCCTCTCCACCCTCCTCAGCTCCTACCACGCCCTGCTTAGGTATCTGCCACAGAATCTGCCCAGCCCCTTGTACCCCAGCCTTGTGTTGCCTCGCAGTCCTGGGCGGGCACGGGGGAGGGGGGGGCTCCCTTCCTGAGGCTGCTCTGAACAGAGGCAAAGCCACAAGCCTGGCTGTGGAGAGTGGAGGCCCAGAACTGCCTCCCAGGTCTGCCTCTCAGGCGTCAGTCTCCTTCTCTGCCCTGCTCCTGCATGCCTTCCCCTGCCTCGCAGACCCTGACGGCTCCCCCCTGCAGTGTGCCCTGCCTGCAATTGGTAATTGCCCTGTTTTTAGACTGCTTGTGTTAAATAAATAGAATTTGAGTTTTTATCACCACCCTGTTGCACTTTCCCCGACTTTGGAGTGGGGAGAGGAAAAGACTAGAAGTGCAGAGGGGCACACAATGGGGGAAGATTGCTGATAAAATGCCGCCTCACAAGGCTGCTGGCATAGCTGTGGTGTCCAGTGGGAACACATGCTTTTGGAACAGGGTCTTGCTTTCAGCTTGGGGTTTTCATAGTGATGATCTGATTTAGGATAATGATAGATCCTGTCTTCTGTGCCATAAACCGATCTGTTTACTCTATGCCTCCTGGCCTGAGCCCAGTGTCCCACTGCCCAGAGTGGAGTGGAGGGAAGTGGCCCCAAGCCCCATCTCCGGGGATACCCACAGTGAAGGGCTTTCCCCTCTCCTCACTCAGAACGACTCGGGTCCCAGGATCCTGCTATTGATAAGGCTAGAGGGTGAACAGAAGCCATGTGTCCCCATGTCCTGCCTGCCTCCATTCTATCTCTCCTCTCTGCTTGGTGGAGAGCGGCCCTGTGATTCAGAGACAAAGACAGGCAGGTTTAAGCCCTTTTTGATATGAAGTGCTTCTGAGCTCCAGTGTGCCTGCAGGTGGGAGTTGAGGAGGGGCTGCCTGTGAAAAGGCCCAGGGAAACTTAAGAGTCCTTATTTTTTGCAGATCTGGACACTAAAAGGTAAGTGACTTGACCAAGGCCACACAGTGAATTCTGGTGGAGCTGGGGTTGGAATGCAGTCATCCTGATCACATGTTGTTGCCTCTCTGCTTTGTGTCCTCCAGAAGCCAGCCTCGTGGTTCACTCTCCAGATTTGGAAAGTTCTTTGGGGTCTGTGCACATTTCAGTGGCTTAATTCCTGGTTGTCTTCTTCAGCCTGATATGAAGGAGTTTGGGATAAAGTAAGAGGGGGTGAGAGACTGGGGGAGGCAGCAGAGTGGAGAGGCCCAGCTTGGGGAAGGAAAAGGCTTTGGGGTCTGGAAGGAAGAGAGAAAGATAGGAGGAAGAAGAAGAGGCTCGAGAAGGGTAGATGTGGGCTTTGCCAACCTCCTGCACACTGCCCTATCACCAGAGGGCCACACTGGGATTATGAGCCATGACTCCAGCCTGCAGAGACTTGGAGAGAGGGTTAAAATCAGGTCAGGACTCCCTTCTGCACTCAGCCCCTTCCTGTCACCTGGATGGGGATGTTGGAAACAAGATACTCAAAATCACGGAGGGAGTGAGGAAGGGGCTGCAAACCCAGGGAGGCCTCCAGGCTGAATCCAATCAACCCTGCAAGGGTGGGGTAGGAGGGGAGGAGTGAACCTGGCTAACAGGGAGGGTGCTCCTTTCCATGCTGCATCCCCCACACCCAACACTTAGATGCCCATCTGTGCCTTGGGCACATTCGCAAGAGCTAAGGACCCAGAAGGACCCATGCCTATGAATTAAAAAGTCTATGGACTCTTGGGACAATGTCAGAACACAGATACATGTGCATGCACACCTCCCTGTTCTAAAACATTGCTATGACCCACTGATTCATTTCACATAAAATATACCAAGCAGTAGCATATGTTAAAAATGCAAACATGCATACCTGGGAAGGTGGGAACTGGCTGCAGGGTACCCTTTGTCATGGCCTCTGCCCTGTCTTGTGCCCTGTTTCCAACTCAGCTCCTCAGCTATCTTTCTCTCCACTGTCCCCAGATCTTATCAAAAAGCATGGAGGAGAACCTGAAAAGCCTCCAGCTCCTCAGTCAGTGGGCGCTGAAGAGTTGCCTGAGGATGGGGAGCCTGATGCAGCAGAGCTCTGCCGCTCCCGCCTACAGAACTTGGAGTGCCCCGTTGCCCATTGACACTGCTCTAGTCCTGGCCCCTGCTCCTATTCTCTTGAGCAGCCCTTGCTGGAACATGTCCTGCCACCAAATGCCAGCTCCCTCTCTATCTGTACCAGGGAGTAGTAACCCCCACATCTGAGACAAAGGAGATGGCATCCCCTAGGCCCGTGGTCGGCAAACCGCGGCTCGCGAGCCACATGCGGCTCTTTGGCCCCTTGAGTGTGGCTCTTCCACAAAATACCACGGCCTGGGCGAGTCTATCTTGAAGAAGTGGCGTTAGAAGAAGTTTAAGTTTAAAAAATTTGGCTCTCAAAAGGAATTTCCATCGTTGTACTGTTGATATTTGGCTCTGTTTACTAATGAGTTTGCCCACCACTGAGGGCAGACACACAAGCCCTCAGCCTGAGGGCAGTGGTCGGCAAACTCATTAGTCAACAGAGCCAAATATCAACAGTACAACGATTGAAATTCCTTTTGAGAGCCAAATTTTTTAAACTTAAACTTCTTCTAACGCCACTTCTTCAAGATAGACTCGCCCAGGCCGTGGTATTTTGTGGAAGAGCCACACTCAAGGGGCCAAAGAGCCGCATGTGGCTCGCGAGCCGCGGTTTGCTGACCACTGCCCTGGGCCAAGTGGAAAGAGGCCTAAGGCCTCAGTTGACTCCAGCCCTTAAAGTCCTGGGCAGCCAAGGGGATCTTAAGTCAGTTTCAGCCTTCTCCAACCCTTCAGCCCTGTGTTCTGCTGGGGCCATGAAGGCAGAACCGCACAGCCTCTGAGAAGCCCTCTGACCCCCTACCCCTTTCTAGGAGAAGGGGCAGTCCTCTGAGCCCCACTCACATGTGTGGAGTCATACTGCAGTACGGAACAGTAATAGCACCCATTTCTAAGTGTGGACTCAAGGGTCTAGGGCAGGGGTGGGCAAACTTTTTGACTCGAGGACCACAATGGGTTCTTAAACTGGACCGGAGGGTCGGAACAAAAGCATGGATGGAGTGTTTGTGTGAACTAATATAAATTCAAAGTAAAGGAGCGGAGGGGAGAGCAAGAGAACAGGATAGAACAGCCGGATCCGGCCCGTGGGCCATAGTTTGCCCACGGCTGGTCTAGGGGCAGGCCAGGAATTTGCTCTCTGGCCCACCAACCAAGACTGGTACCTGTGTCCATTTTTAACCCTAAACTCCCTGGAAGCCCTTTGAGGTGGTGGCTGTGTCCCTTATGCACTGTGACATTTCCATGTCTTACTGGCAACCACACAACTCAGGGAAAGGAGTGCCTGGGAGCAGAGAAGCAGGAGGGCAGCACTGAGGGACACTGCCAGCAAGACCCCTCTCCCTGTAGCTTGTGTTCTGCTGGGGCCATGAAGGCAGAACAGCACAGCCTCTGAGAAGCTCTCACCCAGCAGCCACTGCCCAGTCTCACTCCAGGCTGAGGGCTTGTGTCTCTGCTCTGGAACCACTGCAAGCCCCAGAATCTGTGGAAGGCCACTTCTCAATTTACAGAACTTTTCTTAAATTTAGAAGAATTGGAGTAACTTCCTTGCTATCCTCTTTGGCTTAAATTTGTCTTTGGATTTGAATGCTTGACCCCAGGAAAGAGGAGCTGGAGTGCCAGATTCCTGGTCTTTCCAGTTTAGAAAAGGCTCTGGGCAGGTAGGCATACAGGAGCCAAGGCCTGCCTGTCTCTGTTTTCCCCCTTGGTTTTGTGTCACATGAATTGCTGGAGAGTTTCAGATGATTATTTAATTTTTATATATTGTATAAATTTTAATAATTTAAATTGTATATACAGCCAAAGAAAAACCTGCATTAACAATTGGAAAAACAAAATTAAAAAAAAGCATGGTGGGCCTGAAGCTGCTAGGCAGTGCCCCCCGTGGTGTGAGCACTCAGGCAGGCTCAGGGACAACCATGGAGAGGCTGTAGGAAATGAGGATGAGGGCAAAGGGCTGGAGTATAGTTCCCACCTGGGATGAGGAAAGGGGGCCAGGGCTAAGGTCACATTTGGGGGGAAAGGGCATGAGAGTTTTGCAACAGTTTAGACCTCCTGGTCTGCGGCAGCTTAAGTGCCTGTGTGTACATAGGGGTCACTGTGACTTGCAGTCCTCAGCATCACAAGGTGTTTGAGCTGAAAAGGAGTGTGGAGAGTTTCTCGCACCAGCTGCCATCCAGGTGGCCACAGGCCCAGGAGCTGCAGTCACCATTCCCCCAAGGCCCTGGGCAGTATGGTGACCCGCGTGTTTGTGCATATGTGCCTGCAGGTGTGTGCGCACATGTGTCACATTCTCTGCTGATCTGACATTGCTCCTGTGCAGGCTGTATGAGCTGGCACACAGGCTTGTTAACCCCGTGACTAGAACAAACTCTAGCCCTAGCCAGTTTGGCTCAGTGTATAGAGCTTTGGTCTGCGGACTTAAGGGTCCTGGGTTCAATTCCGGTCAAGGGCACATGCCTGGGTTGCAGGCTCGATCCCCAGGAGGCAGCCAATCAATGATTCCCTCTCATCATTGATGTTTCTATCTCTCTCTTCCTCTCCCTTCCTCTCTGAAATCAATAAAAAAAAAAAAAAAATCATTAGAACAAACTCCAGGCTGAGTGAGCAGTGGCTGTGACCTCGCTGCCCCGAGCGGCTCTGTCATCACAGCCCCTTGGCCTGTCCAGCCTGTGCTCTCTTGACAGCAGAGCTAAAGGACACCCTCAAAGAGGGTGTGGGGAGCAGGAATGGGGTGACGCAGTAAGCTGCACAAGGAAACAAAGAGGCAGAGAGGAGAGAAAAGACAAAGAAACCAGGGTTCCACAGAGAGACCACTCAGAGCCCTGGACACAGACACACACACCCACTATATCACACACCACAACTACACACACAGCATCCATCACACCACACACACACACACACACACACACACACACCCCACAACCACACAGCATCCATCACACATCACACACCCCATACACACACACCATAGCACACACCACAACCACACACACAGCATCCATCACACCACACACACACACACACATACACACACACCATATCACACATCATAACCACACACTCAGCATCCATCACACATCACACACCCCATGACACATACACCATAGCACACACCACAATCACACACACAGCATCCATCACACACCACATACCCCATATATACACACACACTTCACACACACACACACACACCCCACATCATACACCGCAACCACACCTGCATGCATAGAAATCCCACATGTGCCAGCTCAGAACTAAGACCAGGGGAGCAGATACAATTACAGAGACAGAGGCCTGAGCAAGAAAAAAACAGAGAAACAGAAAGACTTAGAACAAATGAAAAGAGGGATAAAACCAGAACAAAATATATGAATACACTTTTTTGCCCTAAATCATTGTTTTTCAATGGAGAGTGATTTTTCCCTCCAGTGGACAACAGTCAATGTCTAAAGACATTCTTGATTGTCACCCTTGAGCCAAGGGAATGCTCCTGTCACCCAGTGAATGGCAGCTAAACATCCTACAATGCTGGCAGCCCCCACACTACAGAGCTTTCTGTTCCAAGGTATCAAGAGTGTCCAGGTTGAGAAACGGTGCCCCAAATGCAGGAATCAGTAGGCAACTTCTCAGCCCCAATCTGGCTGTGCCCCAGCCCTGTTTGTACCAACACACGCATACACATGTCATCTCTCTGACCCCCTTCAGCCCCTGTGGGTGTGGCCCTCAGAGGAGGCCAGTCAGACTCTGGTTGACCCTCCCCCCAGGCTCCTTCATTGAATCCTGAGGACCTAACTTTTGCTTAGAGTTCAAGCTCAGCCTGAGGCAGGAAGAACCTGTTTCAGACCCAGTCAACAATGACCCTCCAGTCCTCCCTCCCCCATAGGCCTTGACCTCTTCATTCCTCTAAAACTAAGTCGGAGATTGACTGCCATCAGGTCAGGGCAGACTGGATGACAGCCACCGCAAGTCGTATGCTCATCTTTATAGGTGGGACCATCAAGAGGGACAGTGACTTGCCCAGAGTCATAAAGGTTTTCTTAAATTTTGAGTCTGGGCAAGGGGACTTGGAGAGGGTGTGATGGCAAGTCTCACCAGATGAGGCTAGCAACTGTGACCATCCCATCCTCCCCCTCAGCCCCTGCACCTACAGCCTCCTGTGTTTGGACACTCGAGTCTGGGACTCTGGATTGCAGAACCAACTGAGTTTTCCCTTTTGGGAGGTGCTGCCCAGCATGGCCTTGGCGTGGGCCAGGTTAGCCTGCCATACTCCTCAGAGTGGGCCACACTCCAGTACAGCTCCCTGTCCCCTCGGAGGCCATAATCCCAGGAGGGTACAGGGAATGTGGCTTTAAAATGTGAGAGGACCCATGTAGGTAATGTCACGCACCCAGTGGCCCACCTTTGCCCACCGTCCAAACATATAATGTTGTGTCCAAGAGGTGAGAGGACACTGTTGGTAGAAGCTAGTATCTGGTAAACTGCCTCCTCCCCTCCAGCCCTCCACACCAATTTTCAGTCTGTTTGCAATTTCCCATTTGTCCTGGTGACCCATACATGGCAGCACCAGGTGGCAGAGGAAAAGGAAGTCTGGGATGACTGATTTCTCCTGTAGCCTTCCTCCCCCATATGCAAACACGGGATTGCCTTGTTCTCTCCCCCAACAGGGACTGCCCTGGGGGCTTTGGCTGGAGCCCAGCAGGACAGAGAAGGTGGGTGGTTCACCAGGCAGACAAACACAGGCTTAATGGGCACAAAGGTCCTGGGTTCAAGGTTTGGGTTCTAGCACCTTCCCCCCACCCAGCCCGAACCCACTGACCCTGGATGGGTGGGGAAGGCAGCTAATCGAACGGCACTGTTTGCTCAGGGCGCTCTGGCCTGGCCCTGGGCCAACGCAGGAGCCTTGCTTCCCTTTCATTTTGAGAGTGACCTTCCTCTACCCGCCCACAGAGATACCCCGCCCTGCACCTAAGCTGTGCTTCTCTCCCCATACATCCCCTCTCTCTGCCTCTCTCTATCTGCCCCGCCCCCTCTCTCTCTCTGAATCAGGCATACATAGAAAAAAAATTTTTTAAGTTGGTGGGTGGCCCCCACACACCTGGGACTCTGAGTACCCAGGTGCCAGGCCAGTGGGTCTCTGGCTCGCTGTGGGACTTTGCATACGCCACGGCCTCTGTTTATTCCCAACATAAAAAATGAAGTAACCGATCTTCATGATGGCTCCCGGCTCGCACATGGCAGAGTTCTGTGTGTGGGACCAGGATGGGCTGTGCTCTCTGCAATCTTCCATCACTGTGACTGCAGCTCCCTTTCCTCCTGGAACTCAGTAGGAATGAGGGCGTGTGGTAGGGTAGAGAGATGTGGCTTCTGCATCAAGCCAGTGGGTCTGAATCTGGCCTCAGTCACTGAATGGCTGTGTGGCCCTGGGTGATCTACTTTGCCACTTTGAGCTTTGCTTTTCCCCCTTTGGTACAATGCAGGTAATAAATATCCCTCATAGGTATGACAAAAGCCTACCTGGGACCACTTAGCTAAGGGCTTAGCAGGCAATAGCAAGCAGGTGAATAAACACTGTGTCCACTGGAGGTTGCCAGAGAAAGAATTTGCAATACTTGGGCAAACTTACACTAAAAAATGTTCTTTGTTGTTTATCTGAAATTCAACTTGAACTGGCATCCTGTATTTTATTTGGCTCCCCACTACATATATGTCATGTTGTGGAGCGTCTTGAGGTCCAGAGTGGGGCTGCAAACTCTGTGCAGGGGCCAGGTCCAGCCACAACTCCATGTTGTGTCTGAGTTCATGAACCCAGAATGGATTTTACATCTTAAAGGGACTGGAAGAAGAAGAAGAAGAAGAAGAAGAAGAAGAAGAAGAAGAAGGAGGAGGAGGAGGAGGAGGAGGAGGAGGAGGAGGAGGAGGAGGAGGAGGAGGAGGAGGAGGAGAAGAAGAAAAAGAATGTGCATCAGACTGTATGCTGGGGCTTGAAAGTCTAAAATATTTGCCTTTACTCTCTTGGCCCCTTACAGGAACAGTTTGCTGACCCCCAATAGGTGAGTAGACTAAGAGTTCTCAACACTGTATACCTATACTAGGCCGGTGGGAGATTAAATTGGAAGAGTCAAGAAAAGCTAAGTCCCAAGCATGGACACACAGGAAAGGGTGGGGGGAAACTGAAGGACAGGACCTGTGAGAAAGGTAGGCTCACTCCCTTGCTCACTTGAGGGGCCCTCAACCCCCAAAGGCCTGCCTGACCCCTCCCTCCTCCCTCACTGCCTGAGTCTCTCAGCCTCGTTTGACCCTCCCAAACCTTTCTATAAAAGGTGAGCATGTGTCCCAAAGTCCAAGGGAGATCTCTCCAGTCTCTATGAAGGGCTCCCTTCCCTGGACTGGCCTGGGGGCAGGGAGCCAGGCCAAGGTGAAGGAGTTTACGCAAGGCCCCAGGTGGCAGGCAAGGCTGCTGGCCTGTCTCTTTAAATCTCAGGTAATTTGGGAGGAGGGAGGGAGTTTGCGCTTTGAGGAGCTCCTGCCTGAGGAGCCCAATGAGGGAGTCCCAGCTCTGCCAAGAGTAACAAACTCAGAGCCCTCTGCAGTCTGGCTGGGGCAACTCCCCGAGACTCCTGTGCGGGCCAGGGAGGTAGGAGATGGGACCTCTGCAGGGAGAGGGCAGACCGGCCCTTGGGGAGACCAATGTGGCCCCAAGGCGGAGTTCAGTCGGGGTCTGGTCTCTGCCTCAGCCCTACAAGGAGCCTGTGCTACAGGACATGGGGTTGCCACTGCCCAAGAAGACGGGCCTCATTCTCTGCCTGTGGAGAAAGTTCTGCAGATGGTTCCAGAGACAGGAGTCCTGGGCACAGAGCCGAGATGAGCAGAACCTGCTGCAGCAGAAGAGGTAAGCCTCCAACTGCTGCTGCCACCAACCCCCCCCACCCAGGTGTCCCTCACCTCCTTCCCCTTTCCTCAGTCCTCCTCCCCCTTCTCCTTCTCCGTCTTTGTGTGGCACTTCTGTCTGGACAGACTGTACTCCACGCCTGGCCCCTTGGGAGCATTTTGTCTCAAGAGTCTTGGCCTGCGGGGCCCCAGGGTTCCAGGTGGAAGAGGAGGGCTGGCGTGCACACAGGTCTCACTATCTGTAAGATCCAAGTCAGTTATGCAGCTTCTTGGGAGTGCAGCTGATGCTTGAACGATGTGGGGGTTAGGGAAGCTGAAGGGTGCAGCCAAAAAGCCATAAATAACTGATGTCGGCCCTCCACATACAAGGATTCTCAACCGCCAATTGACCGTTGAGTGGGTTTCAGCTGCCAGGGTCAATTGAGCTGTGCTTATCAATTGAATGAAAAATATCCATTGGGAAAAAAATCTGCTTATAGGTGGATCCCCATAGTTCAAACCCACGGTGTTCAAGGGTCCACTGTACTTTCCTAATGGCGAGGCAACTTGCTGGGTCTTGGAGAGATTGTGATATCCACTAGAGGTGTGCTGGTGGGTCAGAGCAATGCCTTATATCTCTACTCCCTGCCCCTTGAACAGTCTCTCAGGCAGAAACATATAGCACATATACGTAGGCATGTGGGAATGAATGAATGAATGAATGAGAGGATCTGCAAATGCTAGGAACCCCCAAAGAAGCCCATATGTGATCGTGGTTATCATTCCTGTGCATTAACTGCATCAGCCATTGATGGGAGGGTCTGAAGATGAACAGCTGGGACCCAGCCTAGAATCCATGATTCTCTATTGGGGAAGAGGGTGCTGAAAACTGGCTAAAATATACTTAGGACCCATGCTCACCCACTCCCTCATCAAGATTGTGGCATTTGAGAGGCTCTAGAGTTTGAGCCCTAAAGAAATTTTACTTGTTGCTTCCAGCCCCTGAAAATGTCCCCACCCATCATCCCTGGCAGCTTAGAGTTGGGAGCTGGGGATATGGAGGAAGCTTGAAGCCATCCCAGTGTGTAGTCTCCTTCCAAAGTCTCCATGGATTGCCCCACCCAGGCAGTGGCATGCCTGAAGGAAATCCTCCTGTTGGGGTTTCCCTGGGCTCCTAAGAAGGCAGATAATATGTCTATTCATAGGGGAAAGCATAAACTTTTTGTGTCCATGTGCCAATGAAGGGGCTTCCTGAACCTGACCAGGAGGGAGAAGGCTAAGAGGTCATATAGAGCCCCTGTGGGTTTTCTTCTTTAGCTCAAGGATTCTGGGCTGGGATGCGCCCCTTTTTCCCCCAGTTTTGGCTTCCCATCTCTCACATCAGCCACCCACCTCTGTCCCCCAGGCCTGGGAGAGTTGGGGCTGAGCACATGTTTGGCTGATGACATCTTGAGGCAACAGAATGGTGTTGTTGTTGCAGACAAGGCCATCACTGGTCCCACTCATCCCCTTCCCACTCTTAGGACCCCAGGGCTGGGAGCCAGACACAGAGCGCAAAAAGGCCTAGGGTTTCGGAAGGAGTGGCGGAAGTTCCCTGTGTGCCCAAGCGAGGCGCAGACAAAGTCTCAGAAAGGACCACAGCCTGGCTGCGAGTGGGCTGCTTCCACCTGTCCTTTCTGTTCTGTTTCTTCTTAAGACCATCTGGGGGTCTCCTCCTGTATCTCAGACTACAAAGGTCTGATGTCACCACTTTGAGGGGTTCCCTTCCATTCCTGATCTCCCTGCCTCATTCCACAACTCCTTGGCTCTCTTCTTCCCAACCAGGAGCCAGGAGTATTGACTGTCCTCTGGGTGGCCCTGAAATAACCAGGAAGGGGAGAGGATGAGGCTGTGCAGTCACCTAGCTTAAGGGGAGATGCAGGTAATTAGATAAATACCAGACATCCATGGACACGAGGACAATTTAGTCAGGTCAGGGGGTGCACTGATGGAAGAAAGTAGCCAAAAATGTTACCAGAACCCATCTTATCTCAGAGTCCCCAGTCTAACTGTGGGAGGGAGGGCTTTATCCCCTGTGAAGGAGGCAGGCCCAGAGAAAGCAAGCAGTGACCTTGGGGATTTGTGCCCAGGGCTCAGAGGGGACTGGGGGGATTCCACGGGGTGTAGCACCATCCATTGAGGAGGGAGGGCTTTCTGGTCTCTCCAGGATGATGGGGAACCCAGCATTCTTCTCAGTGGGCTTTCTTTTTAAAAATATTTGTATTGATTTCAGAGAGGAAGAAAGAGGGAGAGTGATAGAAACATCAATGATGAGAGAGAATCACTGATTGGCTGCCTCCTGCACGTCCCTCACTGGAGATCGAGCCGAGCCTGCAACCCCGGCATGTGTCCTGACCGGAAATTGAACTGTGATCTCCTGGTTCTTAGGTCAACGCTCAACCACTGAACCACACCAGCTGGGCACGGTGGACTTTTCTTGTATCTCAGTCATGCAGCCCACTCTGGGTCAATCCCTGTCGTTGCCATTCAAGCTGAACTCTCCCCTTTCTCCTGAACTGTCTCTCCCTGGACCTTAAGTTGACTTTCCTGATGTTCAGTGCCCTAAACATTCATTGAGCAGAAACTACTCTGCTAGATTTTTAGAAAATGAACATGGTTCCTTCCCTGCTCTCTGGGAGCTCAGATTCTCATGGGTGAAATAGATCAATATGCATCTATTTGTCAATGCTTGGAGAGCTTCAAAAAAGGGTGTGGACAGTGCCATGGAGCATAGAGGAGGACGCTTTGGTGTCTGATTTCAGCTGGTGTGGGGTGTGCTGGGCAGCTTCCAGAGGCTGTCTAACCTAACCCTTACACCTGGCCCCCTTGCTGGCACAGTCTCCCTCCCACTAGTTTACGGGAAGGCAATGAACACTGAAGGTTCTCCTCTGTTTAGATAGATACCTGTAAATATATGTGAACTGACGTGTCCATGAAAAGCAAGCCTTGGGACTTCCCAGCAGCATTTCCGGACTCCCTGCCTCAGTAAACACACGCACATGCGTCCTTGCAGACACACGGGGCTACCGACATGCTTGATGGGGTTCTGGCAGATAGAAAGGTGGCCCGACTCCAAGTCTGGAAACAGCCACTTTCCTGGAAGCTTTGAACCTCATTCCATTGTCAGGAACTTGACCTAGAGGGAGGTGACCCATGAGTGGCCAGTGCGTGTCTCCTCCCCATACGCGGCTGCAGTTTCCTTCATCTGTGGTCACTGCTCTGGGCTGCCCCCTCCCCCTGGGAAAAGTCATAAAACTTGAAGAACCACATAATTTAGTGGTGAGTGCCTAAGGCTAGGTTCTTGGTGAAGCATTCTGCCTTTAACTCTGTGTGATCTTCCAGCCATGATTTGGCTCTGCTGCCTCAGTTTCCTTTACTGAAAAGTGAGAGCATTATTCAAACTGTGTGGCAGGGCTGTAAGGAGCAAGAGGGATCATAAGCGAGATGCTGCTTTGGAAGCTGAAAAGCACATTTGACACATGGGATTATTGTGATAAAATCCACACAGTAAAAGAGCACCTCCCGTGATGGCAGGAACTTAGAGGGGCTGTCAATTTCCTCCTGTCAGAAACATATTCATTCTGGAACTGAACTCTGAGCCACCGTGTTGTCTATGCCCTGCCCTTCCCAAATGACAGCCTCCATGCCTCCTGTGAGAGGGTGCTTGTGGCAAAACCAGTGAAACCCACGCAGGTCCATACAGTCCCTTGTGCCTCTTCTAATCCCATTTCAAATGCTGATTAACACTGAGAATGGGGACAGAGAAATGACAAATAGGGCGCTCGTCCCAGCTCTGCCTCTGACTTGTTAGGACAAGTCACCTCAGACTCCAGGCCTCTTTCTCCATCTGTTGCATGAACAGATTAAACTAGTTTTCTAGGGACTACCCTGCTCTAAAATCCTGATCTGAATTCTCCTGCAGATGCTCTTGATCCTGCCTTGTTTCCCAGCAACCAAATACAAAACTCCACCTGTGCACCCTGCGCACACATGAGCATGCACACACACACACAGGTAGACACATACACACATGCTCAAGAATGAAGGGGAGAGCACATGTGGTGGGAACTGGGAGAAGTGGGAGATTCTCACTTGGTGGCCAGAGGGAACCCCAAGGGGGAGATCTGTGATTTGTTTATGAAGAATGTGCTAGGTTGTATGCCAGAGACCTTGTAATGGGGTTTGCACCAGTCTAATGTAGAACTATTTATCAATTTGATAAATAATTGTCCCACAAAATAAAACATTCTAAGTCCTGCAGATACCTTTCATAAGGTCATAATTGCAGATTTGCTCTATAATTTTTTGTTGCTACTTAATCAGTGGGTGCTTAAAAGGCTTCACCTTTTTGTTTAATGATGTGTAAGAAAACATGTATGCATAGGGCATTTCTCATCCTTTTGAATGTGAAACATTCTCTCTAAAAGATGGCTTATGAATAATTATACCTCTAAGTTGGGGTTTCTCTACCTTGGCACTGTTGACATGATGGGCAGGAAAATACTTTATTATGGTAAGCTGCTTATATAAGATGCTTAACAACATTCCATCCTCCAACCACCGAAAGAAAATAGTACCTCCTTCCCCAGTTGCACCAATCAAAAATGTCTCCAGACATTGCCAGGTTCCTTGGGGAGGGACCCAGGGATCACCCCTTTTTGAGAACCCTTGCTCTAAACTACTGTTTGTAACTAGGGGATTCCAGAAGTATTGTGAAGTATTCTGCTAAACAAAGTGACATTTTTCCCCTGGAAGGGAGAGAGTATAATCTAACCATTCAAATGGGAAGATACTTCTTCCTCCTCTTCCTGCCCTGGGGAGGTGTCTGGCAGCTATCTAGTGAAGATGTATAGAGTTTGCTCCAGATCTAAACTTCTGAGCTGGATTGCTATTAAAGAAATGACCAGTGTTTCAGGCATAAGAATCTTTGGATGGGTCTGCTTTTGCGCCTTTTTTATGGGATTCAAGGATAGTCGGGTGTTTGGGGGGACCCCCTTCCCGCCAAAAATGTGAGCAAGGGCTTTCTCTGCTGTCCCCTGGTGGTCCTATGATGCTATTGCAAGTAACGGCTCTGCCTGATCCCCTCAGAACCATTGACAGTTGCCCCCCTTTTTGCTGGATTCTGGAGTTTCCCAACCAGAGGAGGCCAGTTCTCTACAAACCCTGCTGGGTTGGGTTCTAACCCGGTTCTTCACGCAGAGTGTAGTCTGACTGTGCTTGACAGATAAGTCTAGGACACTGAGTTAAATTGCTATTTCCGATAATATGTTGTTCATATAAGTTTGTCACAAACACTGCATGGGACAAACTTACACTAAAAATTATTTGTTGTGTGTCTAAAATTCAAATGGAACTGAGCATCTCATATTTTTACTTGGTAGACCTGGGAAGCCGGTGTCAGACAGCAGTTCCAGATTGTGAGAGGGATGTCCAACTGCCAGTTTAGGCCTGATCCCTGTGGAGAGGGTATAGGCTGGGCTGAGGGCCACCTGCCCCCCAAGTGCATGAATTTCATACACTGGGCCTCTAATAAAGATAATAAGAAGGGACAGTGAGGTCACACCATCTTTTAGCACTGCTCCTTATTCACTCATCCTACAGAGAGTGTGGATGGCTAATGTAGGGGGGGGGCCTTATTCTAGGAACACGAAAGAGACAATTATTGGGGTGGTAGGGTACATATCAGGTGATAGCAGGGCATGGCACAGGTGGTGAGCCCAAAATTCTGGGTGGGAGATGTAAGTGGAAGGAAAAGAGCATGGAAAAGTGTTGCCCAGAAACTGTAAAGGGTCCCTTCTCCTTGGGCATTTAAAGACCCATAGAACTTTTGTAAACTGTGATTGCATTTGCCATTTAAAGAGAGTATCTTGGCAGCATCAAAATTTGCATTGGGGGTAAACAGGGTGTGGGGAGACTAGTTAGGAGAGTACTAATCTTGGGCTAGAGAATGAGAACATGAATTAATGAAGAGCAGACAGGATGAGTAGGTAGAGACTGAATGGAGAGAGAATGAGATGATGAATTGGCAGGGCCAGGGAGCTGCCTATGTGGCATGAGGGGGCTGAGGCTAGCATTCTGGGAGATGTGTCTGGGGCTCATTCTTCCTCTCCCATTGCCCTCCTACCCCCAGCACTGGAGTGGGTTTCCTGCCACCACCAGGTGTGTGAGCACCTTTCTGGCTCTCTTTGTCACATAATTGGCCATCTCTGAATAAACAGGGTTATTTCATTCACTTCCATTGAAAGACCCCATGGCTCTGGGCCGAGAGAGAGAATTGAATGAAAGGGGTCCCAAGTGTCTTAGTTGAAGTAAGTTTTAATAAAAAAAATTTTTTTTAAAATGTTTTTTAGTTCATTGTAGAAATTAAATTCAAGAGAGGATTTGAGGAGTCAGAGAAGATGATTTTTGCTTTAAACAAGTGAGAAATAGATAGGAAGTAGGAAGAGACTATAATCTGACTTAGGGGCTAGAAAAATAAAAAGGCTGCACTATTCCTTTTGGGTTGAGCCCTAAAGATGCTGGTACAGGGAGGGAAGAGCCAGGATCAAAGGGCTTCACTGAGAAGGTCGAGGAAACAGAGCACCATGCAACAGGAGAAAACCTGCTAACCTCTGCATGTTTACTTCCTCCACAAACAAGAGGGAGGAATGCTTTGTATTCGTTGTCCTTGAAAACAAGGCTTATCATGGAGTGTCATCTCAGGACACTCAGTGAGGGCTGAATCAGGGTTGTTCCAGAAGTCAATAGTTCAGGAGGTGAGCGAGTGCCTAAGTAGAGCTCCTCCCCTCCATGCCTGCTATGCAAACACATTCTGGTGCCCACAACCTAGCAGGGGTCGGGGTTGGGGGGGATATAGAAACCAGTCACTGAGTTTTGGGTTAATTAACTGGTCAGGAAAAAAAAAAAGAGAGATCAGGCAACTCTTTGCACTCCAAAGGCCTCACTTCCCTGACCAGGAACTTTGGGGTTCATTGTCACGGAGGTCCACGTGTTCATATACAATCAAGCAAAGTCCTCACCTGTCACGCCACCACTGGGCATGCTCACTGTTGATACCTTTCTGATCCCATTCCCTTGTAGGATCTTGGAGTGTCCTTTCCTTCTAGCTGCCAAAGAGAATGATGTCCAGACTCTCAACAAGCTGCTCAAGTATCAGGCCTGTGAGGTGCACCAAAGAGGTAAGAAAGGAGCAGAGCCCTCAGCATCCCGCTCTTTCTAGGTCAGCTGCATGTGAGTGGTTCCCGAGGATAGCCCAAGACCTTCTGTTGTGGGCCCCTAAGTCACTATTGTTCCCATTCCCCTGCCCTTAGAAGCCCCATGCCTCTTCTTTCTGTTCAGGAGCCATGGGGGAGACAGCGCTGCACATAGCGGCCCTCTATGACAACCTGGAGGCCGCCATGGTGCTGATGGAGGCTGCCCCAGAACTGGTCTTGGAGCCCATGACATCTGAGCTGTATGAGGGTGAGGAACCAGGGGCCAGGGATGGAGGGAAGGGGAGACCTGTTGGATATTTCAAGTTAGACTCTGTGATGGATAATTTGGGGAAACCAAAGAGGGAACCTGAGCCCCACTACTCTCTATTCCCTATTCAATTTCCCTTCTGCCTTGTCATCCTCATGGCATGGTATTAGAGCACCAACCCCCAAAATGGAGAGACCTAGAGAATGGGAAAAAAGGGGCAACAGCTGAGTACCCTGGGAACCTTGCCTGGCTCAAGGCTCCCTGTCTCCACCCCCCAGGCTGCCCTAGTATAGGATCATGTGTAGATATGGTATAAGACCTGGGAAATAGGAAGGGGGTGGGAGAGGAGTGGCTGGGACAATGATCAGGCCCATCCTTATCTACACATGACCCTACATAATCCTGGGGACAGACCCCATGACTGAGGGCTCTCTCTGAACCAGGTCAGACTGCACTGCACGTGGCCATCATGAACCAGAATGTGAACTTGGTACAAGCCCTGCTCGCCCATGGGGCCAGCGTCTCTGCCAGAGCTACAGGCACAGCTTTCCACCTCAGCCCCCACAACCATATCTACTTTGGTGAGAACCAGAGCCAGAACTGGGCAAGAGCCAGGGGAGGATGGGATGAGGAGAGCTCTGTGCCTGAGGGGGTGGGGTGGACTAGGGTTAGCCTTTATAGGGCTTAAGGCCAGAGCCCATTCCCCCAGGGCCTCTGCACCATCCCTGCCGCTGGTTCTGCTGACAAGTGTCCCCAAGTCCAGAGCTGAGCTGTGTGGAGGAACAGGCAGTCACTGGGGAGGTGCCCATCCCAGCCTGCACTCATGCCATGGAGCCCTCTGTCTCCCCAGGGGAGCACCCTTTGTCCTTTGCTGCCTGCGTGGGCAGTGAGGAGATCGTGCGTCTGCTCATTGAACATGGAGCTAACATCCGGGCCCAGGACTCTCTGGGTAAGCACTGGAGTGTGGAAAGGACCTGGGGGGCAGGAAGGGGATGGGAGAGTAGGGTCTGGGACAATGGTCAGGCCCACTGTGGGGTGGGCATGGGGACCGTCGGGGACTAGGGTCCAGTAGCCACATGATACTGGTATCCTCCCCAGGAAACACAGTGTTGCACATCCTCGTCTTCCAGCCCAACAAGACCTTTGCCTGCCAGATGTACAACCTGCTGCTGTCCTATGACGGGCGTGGGGGCCACCTGCAGTCCCTGGACCTTGTGCCCAATCACCAGGGTCTTATCCCCTTCAAGCTGGCTGGAGTGGAGGGCAACACTGTGGTGAGGGACACCTTCCAACCCCATGGTGTCCTTCTAATGACCCCATCCTATACTTCTAGCCCTTTGAGGAAATAGATGTAAACATTCATCCTTGATGCCTAGCTCCCATTTTCAGGTTCGAATTGTTTGCTCAGCCAGTCTCCCTTGTTCCTGATCCTTTCTTGCCCACTCTTTGCTGAGGTGTTGGAGGCTACAGTCTAGATCCCATGCTACGGTGGTTTGCAATGCCCACATCCACCCACACTTCCAGTCCACAGGCAGCAGCCCTCTAGACTTTCACCTCTTCCCAAGTTCTAGAGCAGGCGTCTTCAAACTATGGCCCACAGGCCACATGCGGCCCGCCGAGGACATTTATCCGGCCCGCTGGGTGCCGCTGCCTGTCCTGCTTAGCAGCCGACTCGTCCCGGGCCCACAATGCACATAGGAATTTGTTCATAGTTTTTTTTTTAAACTATAGTCCGGCCCTCCAATGGTCTGAGGGACAGTGAACTGGCCCCCTGTTTAAAAAGTTTGAGGACCCCTGTTCTAGAGGGAGTAAAGCAATCCAAGGGGTCAGAAAGCAATCCAGGGGTCAGTGTAAACATGGGTCTTTCTGCCCCAAAGGCTGTGATCATTAACTGAAGAGCAGCCTCCCTTTCCAGGGATGCTGTTCTCCTGGACCTGCTCCTCACTCCCACTCTGTGACCCTCCCCTTTACCAGTTCCTCCTAACTCTGTGTCCCCTCTCCCTAAGATGTTCAATCACCTGATGCAGAAGTGGAAGCACAGCCAGGGGACATTTGGGTTGACAACCTATACCCTCTATGATCTCACAGAGATCGATTCCTCGGGAGATGAGCCATCACTGCTGGAACTTATTGTCACCACCAAGAAGCGGGAGGTAAAAAGAGTTCAGGTCAGAGCTGCTGTGGAGGGACATCAGAGTCTCGGAGACACTTGTTCTGTTCTATTCCTGCTGCAGGCTCGCCAGATCCTAGACCAGACACCAGTGAAGGAGCTGGTGAGCCTCAAGTGGAAGAGATACGGGCGGCCCTACTTTTGCCTGCTGGGTGCCTTGTATGTGCTCTATATCATCTGCTTCACCATGTGCTGCATCTATCGCCCCCTGAAGCCCAGGACTGATAACCGCACACAGCCCAGGGACAACACCCTCCTGCAGCAGAAGCTCCTTCAGGTGACACACTAGAAGCAACTGAGTTTCTGGCCAGGATCCACTCTCTTCCCTTTCTCAGACTTGTTATCACTTGTCCTATAACCCACACTTTTCTCTTCACCCAGGTCTCAAACACATAGGCACAAACTCAAAATATACACATGCAGAAACACACATACACTCAAAGAGTGGAGTTGGAGCTAGTCAAACAGGTTAAAAAGAATGAAGCACTGGCTCACTTGGTTGGGCATCATATCTGCGCACTGAAAGATTGCCAGTTCAATTCCTGGTCAGTGAACATGCCCAAATTGATGGTTTGCTCTCAGATCAATGTTTCTCTCTCTCTCCCTTCCTTTCTCTAAAAGTCAATTTAAAAAAAATATATTTTTTAAAGGAAAAATCAAACAAGGGACTTTGACTTCTGACCAGGGGCAGGCAGGGCAGATGCATGAAAACCCTGAGTACTGACCATGTTTCTCTCCTCAGGAGGCCTATGTGACCCCTCAGGATGCTATCCGACTGGTGGGGGAACTGGTAACTGTCATTGGAGCTGTGTTCATCATGATTGTAGAGGTATGGTGTGGACTGGGCCTGGGGTGGACTGTCTGATCCAAGGTTCTAGCCTGAGCCCTGGTCAATAAGTGCCTTTGTGTTTCTCTAGATTCCAGACATCTTCAGGGTGGGGGTCACTCAATTCTTTGGACATACCATCCTTGGGGGGCCATTCCATGTCCTCATGTGAGTCTCCTTCCTCACTCCCATCCCTTCCCTCACTAGGGCTCCAGTTTTACCTCCTGGATTCCTGACCCCTACAGAACCTTAACCCCACAGAGCCCTCACAAGTGATGTGTGTGACCCTGTGTATTGAGCTTGCAAAGACTGAATCTGAGTGTGTGGGTCCTGTCTCAGTCACACTCTTGCTCTTGGGTTCCCAGGATAATCCCAGATCCCTCTCATCACATCTTCTCTGCTCTCCCCCAGCATCACCTATGCCTTCATGGTGCTGGTGACCATGGTGATGAGGCTCACCAACACCAGTGGGGAGGTGGTGCCCATGTCCTTCGCCCTGGTGCTGGGGTGGTGCAATGTCATGTACTTCGCGCGAGGATTCCAGATGCTGGGCCCCTTCACCATCATGATCCAGAAGGTTCGTGTCTCCCTTCACGCTTCCTAGAAAAAGGTCCTAGGAAAGAGGCTGCAAACATTTCTGTCAAGAGCCAGATAATAGATAATATCTTAGGCACTGAGAGCCACATTATGGTCTCTGTTGTATATTCTTTTCCTCCTCCTTCTCCCCCCTGCCCCCAAATCTTTAAAAATACAAAAACTATTCTTAGTTCAAGGGCCATACTAAAATAGGCCAAACAGATCTGGCCTACAACCATAGTTTGCCAGCCCTGTCTTATAGGGTGGAGCTGTGAGAATTTTCAGTTAGATCCTGTTCGAGGATGGGAGGAGCAGTGGCTCAAGCGACAGGTGTGTTCTCCCTTCCCTCTCTAGATGATTTTTGGTGACTTGATGAGATTCTGCTGGCTGATGGCTGTGGTCATCCTGGGCTTTACCTCAGGTAAATCATCTGTTCAGAATGGGGACCATGGGAGGGGGAGATTGAAGGATTTTAGAGAACACAGAACTGCTGGGATAAACTTGGGGAAAGGTAGGAGGCAGTGGAGGTAAGTGGGGCCATGGTATCTGAGGATGGGACATCCCTTGGAGATGAGGGAAAACTGGGAGTGTTCTGGAGAGCTGGCTCTTGGGATCAGGAGGATAAGCCACATGGAAAATATGGCAATATAAGAACCCAAAGTATGGAGTGATGAAGGGCTGGGATGGTGCTATGGAGATGAGGGAAATGGGCAGAGAAGAGCTGGATGGAGTTTGGTCATGTCCATGGTTACTCTAACCATGGTAACTCTCACCCCCCTTGGGTGGAGCAGCCTTCTATATCATCTTCCAGACAGAGAATCCCGATGAGCTGGGCCATTTCTACAATTACCCCATGGCACTGTTCAGCACCTTTGAGATGTTCCTCACCATCATCGATGGCCCTGCCAACTATGACGTGGATCTGCCCTTCATGTACAGCATCACCTATGCTGCCTTCGCCATCATTGCAACACTGCTCATGCTCAACCTCCTTATTGCCATGATGGGCGACACTCACTGGAGGGTGGCTCACGAGCGGGATGAGCTCTGGAGAGCTCAGGTGAGTCCCCTAGTGGCTGGGAGGGTTAGTGCGAGTAATTTCCTTCACAAAGACCAGGCCAAATTCAGATGGAAGCAGGATATTTTGACCCCACATGTTTGGGTAGTTTTTGCACAGTACACAGAATAATGCAGTGCATAGTAGAACTGGATTAGCAATACCACTGAACAAAACTGAAATAACTGGAAAGAATTCCTCACAGTTTGCTCAAAAATTAAAACATGCATTTTCTAAAGCAATAAAAATTAAAGAATAAAGCTAATAGTGGCTAAAATGGCATTCTGCAAATTTTGCTACTGAATAAAAACTGGAGTATCACATCTTTTTGGCAGTATTTCAGTCTTCAAAATTTGACCCAGGAAAATTTGACATGTTAAAAATAATGCCACAAAAACCCCCTTGTAGTAGCAGAAAATATCTTCAGAGCTATATGATGGGGACAAGAGGCCATTAAATGAATCAAATCATCACTTTAAAATATATGCAAAAAATAATTTATCTCAACAAAAATAATTCCCACAAAATAAAAATGGAAATTCTGAAAATTGGATAGCATTTAATGGTGCTGTGTAGAAAATAGAGTTTATAAGAAAAATGAAGTGGCTAAATGGGGTTTGCTCAGGAAAATATTTCTTTCCAGGCAAATGTATTGACATTAGATGTCTCAGTAGGATGTTTGCATTCATAAATGGCCTATACGTCTGTAGGGTCAAAATATCCTGTATCCTTGCTTTGCTCACCTTCCCATTATTCTTGGAGCAAAGTCACCAAACCCTTGCAGCATCAGCATGGTGCCAGGTCACTAGGCGTATAACTGTGAGGCTCACGTCCCATTGACAAAGCTGACATCACTATCCTCAGCTTAAGAGTGCTGTTTGTCCTCTAGGAAACCAGAGTTCCCGAGTTTCCTAGCGGCTGCTTAACTGTCATCCCTCTACCTGGCATCTTCCCTTATCCCTACACTTCATCTCAGTCTACACCCAGCCTCTTCCTATTTCCCCTGTCCCCACATGCAGGTTGTGGCCACCACAGTGATGCTGGAGCGGAAGTTGCCTCGCTGCCTGTGGCCTCGCTCGGGGATCTTTGGGGGAGATTACGGGCTGGGGGACCGCTGGTTCCTCCGGTGAGTGACAGTGAAGGGCTGAGCGTTCTTGTGATCTTAGGGGTCCTGTGCCCTTCCTAGTCCCCATGGCCTAGCTGCTGAGGGGCTGGGACCACCTGCCACACCAGCAGCAGACAAGGAAAAGGCCCATCATGGTGGGGTGGGATGTGCACAGGAGACAAGCAGATGTTGCCCATGGCCCTTGGCCACCTCACAAGTCATCTGTCCTCCCCAGGGTGGAAGACAAGCAGGACCTCTACCAGCAGCGAGCCCGGCACTATGCACGGGCCTTCTACAACCAGGGATCCGATGACTTGGACAAGGATTCAGAAAAACTCCAACCATGTCACCCCTCTGGCCCCAACTTGTCTCTTCCTACCCCCTCAGTGTCTCGAAGCACCTCCCGCAGCAGCACCAACTGGGAGAAACTTCGGCAAGGGACCCTGAAGACAGAATTGATGGGGGCGGTCAACAGGGGTCTGGAAGAGGAGGGCTTAGAATATCAGATCTGAGCGTGTGTTCTTGCTTAGGTTCCCAGCAGTTGCTTTTATGTTCCTGGGAACATTGCAAAACCAAAAATACCTAGAGGTCTAACCTCCCAGGTCAAGGGGGAAAGGAGTAGAATAGTTGGGAATCCCTGTGCCCAGGTCTCTATTCCTCACTAGGCTCTGGAGCAAACAGAAAGCTGGGAGGTGGCTGGTGCCCTGTTTTGGGCTTTAATGGAGTCCTCCTGCACTGTCACAGCAAAGCACTTTAAGGACAGGCTTGCCACCTTTGCACCCAGTCTCCACCCCATGTCAGAGCAGGAGGGGTGAACCCTGTCCAGGTGCTCTACGGAGTTTTGGGGAGGCGTGTGGAGAAAGTGTGTGAGTGGGGACAGACACTGCTCTGGAGTGACCCTGGTTGAGTCTTGTCACCTTCTATCTTCCAATAAATTGTTCCCTACTCTGCTCCCTGCTGTGCAGTGTCACCTTGGGGTGGGGGTGGGGGTGGGTTCCTTGCAGACTGAGGCCTCACCACACCTCCAACTTGCAAAATCCCTTCTTTCCCTTTAATGTGGGGAAGGAGTGTGGGAAGGGACAGAGGGCAGGAGAAGGAAGCATCCTGAGGGTTGGGTTGAGTATACTGGGCATGAGAGGCCAAGATGGAGACTGCTCATGTCTCCCACATCCCTCCTTGGGCCTGCGTCCCGGCTGTGTCCTAAGCATCATCAGTCACAGCTTCCTGCCAGGACCTCAGACCTCCACTGAGCCTGGCTGCCTCAGGTGCCGCTGCAGGAGCTGGATGTTGTGTAGCAGTTTCTTCTGGTGGCCAGCTAGGGTGATGCCCAGGGCAGGCAGGTCTCTGGTGGGGAAGGAGTGGGTCAAATATGAGCCAGCATCTCCAAGATCCCAGGCACGACCCTGGCCTAGGACCCAGAGGCTCCCCCACCCACCTCTCCCTGCTTACTCCAGGCTGAGCTGAGCCACATCATTGAAGGTGCAGAGGCCACCCCTGGAGAAGTTGTCCTGGTAACACTCCAGTCCAATGGCAGAAAGCCAGGCTTGAGGTGAATCCAGAGTAGGAAAGTCCAAGGACACAGGGTTCAGGAGGGCCTGGGATGGTCTAAGGGGGGAGGTGTAGGCAGGTCAAAGTCCCTTCTTCATCCTAGCCCCAGCTCCTCAGTTTTCTTTTTGGTTTGCATCGACCCTCCCTGGCTTTCCCAGGCTCCAGTCCCAAGCTCCAGACCTGTCCCCAGAGCTCCCGCCAGCCTGCAGAGTGTCTGGCTTGCGAATCATCTTGTCAAATGCAGCCACTAACTGGTCAAAGTGGGGACGCTGGGTACGGTCTTTCTGCCAAGTGTCCAGCATAAGTAGATGTAGTCCAGGAGGACAGCCAGGAGGTGGGGGCAGCCGGAACTCCTGCTGTATTGCATTTAGCACCTGGGGATTAGAGGAAGAATATGGTGAGGGAAACTTGTAACTGGAAAGAGTATATTGTTAAGTAAGGGGGTGGGCTGAGATCAGGTGGAGCATGAGGGCACACTGGTGAAGGAATTTAAAAATACAGAAAGCAAAAGCCATGAGATCTTAGGGAGGGAATGGATCACAGAATGGAGGTCTTTAAAAAACTTTAAAAATATATATTTTATTGATTTTTTACAGAGAGGAAGGGAGAGGGATGGAGAGTTAGAAACATCAATGAGATAAACATCGATCGATCAGCTGCCTCCTACACACCTCCTACTGAGGATGTGCCTGCAACCAAGGTACATGCCCTTGACCAGAATTGAACCTGAGACCCTTCAGTCTGCAGGCCGATGCTTTATTCACTGAGCCAAACCGGTTAGGCAGTGGTCAGCAAACTGCGGCTCTGTTGACTAATGAGTTTGCCAACCACTGGGTTAGGGCCAGAATGGAGGTCTTAGAATGTGGGAGTCCGTGAGGCTGGTGGGTGGGAAGGATCAGGGGTGGGGAAGTCTCAATATCTAGGTCAAGAGCTCACCTCCTGGTCACTCATGTCCCAGTATGGCCGTTCTCCATAACTCATCACTTCCCACATCACTATCCCAAAGCTCCAGACATCGCTGGATGTCGTATGTTTTCCATGTGCAATGACCTCTGGGGCTGCCCAGCGAAGCATACAACTTGGGCCCTGAGGGGTAGGGTTAAAAGTACCAATAGCAATAATCACAACAGTCACATTTATTGAGCAACTACTCTGTGCTTGGACTGAGTCAAAGGTCTCACATCAAGCATCTCTCTTAATCCTCACAACTACCCTGCAGGGTAGATATAATCTTCATTTTGAAGAGGCTGAGGCATCAAGCGATAAGAACTTGAGCAAAGTCACAGAGCTTAGGGTGGAGTGCTCAGAATTTGCGCCCAGCTGCTCTGACTCGAGAGTACCTGTGCTCATTAGGGGAAAGGCAGGAAGTGGTTCTAGGTTTCTGAGGTCTCCCACCTTCCCCTTCTCAAGTCCTGAAATCCTTCACTGCCCCCTTTGCCCAGGCTTCTATCCTGGATGAAGCACAGGTGAGCTTCATCCCTTCATACACAATGATATGCCACCCAAGGTCCCCACCCCAGGTTCTGGCTCATCCTCCAGCACCTGCTGAAGAATGCAGAGCCCCAGGCTGTTCTCACCTGAGGGCTCTGACCAAGCCTGGCCACTTTGCACACCAGGTGGCTATTCACCAGCACACTGTGGGCAGAGAGCGCTCGGTGGACGAAGGCAAAACTGGACAGGTACTGCATGGCGGCGGCCACTCCCCGCTGCATGGCCACCAGCTGCAGGCTGCTGAACTGGCCCTCCCGCTGCTGAGGGGAGGAAGCAGAGGTCAGCAACTACATGGGAACCTCCACACATGCACAGCAGACATTAGCATGAAAGGGTACAGGATTTGGGAATCATAAAATGGCCTGGGAATGAAGGCTGAAGACCACTGGAGGTGGGTAGGAGGGAGCAAAAGTATAGGGCTCTGCCCCTGGAACAGTCTAGAACTGCACACTTTCCCAGACCCCAGGGCCCTCCACCTTCCCCCAGGCCAACTGACCCTGAGGAAGCTGTCCAGGGGACCCAGCTCCATGAGCTCAGTCAGCACCATGAGGGGCCGGCTTTTGGTGACCACACCCTCTAACCGAAGGATGTTGGGGTGCTGGAACTGGCCTAGCATTGCGGCCTGGCTGAGAAAGGTCATCTGCAGGCTCTCAGCACCTCCAGTCCACAGAGCCTGGATGGCCACAGCCTGCTCCCGCCTGCCCCTGGGCTGCAGCCGACCCCGGCGCACTTCTCCGAAGGAGCCTGGGGGGGACAGGTGTAGGTTGGGCAGTGGTCAAGGAAGGACCGTGGGCTCACGGTTAAAAGGAATCCTGCCAGGCCCACCCTCTCTGCTGTTGAAGTACCTGCCCCAATGACCTCTTCAATCTTGATATAGGTGGGATCCACCTCCCGGGCAAATTCTCGGATGGCCTGGCAGGGGTCCTCGTATGTGGATGGGTCGATGTAATACTTTACCCCAAGCCCTGTAGGTGCGTGGGGTACATTATGAGGGTGTGGTGCAAGGCTAGACCTCTAGTTCACACACTGCAGGCATGCCCTGGTCCCCTCAACCTCAGGGGAGCCCACCTTGGCTGGTGTGCTCCTGGCCTGAGCTCCCAGCTCTTCATCTCTGCACCCCCCACTGGGCCCCATTCCCCCCAAACCTCTCACCTGGGCTGCTATACTGCTGCAGTTGCTCCGTGTAGCCTGTCGCATGCCGCTTCCTGATGGTCAAACCAGAGTCCTGGAATGACACTCCTTCTCTGCCCCCTTTCCCCACACAGGCTGCTGGCTAGCCTGAGACCAGGTCCCTCCTTCCCACCTCTGCATGGGTCCCAAGAAAGAGCTGGGTGTGGGGGTTTCTGCAGTGGGCCTTGGGCTTCCAGGACTGAGGGTGTGAGGCAGAGTGGTGGTGTGGGGACATGGTGAGGGGAGGCTCACCTCTGGAAGACAACAGCCAGCACGGTGATGGCAGCCAGCAGGAGGAAAGCCAAAGCCCCCAGGATGGACCCAATCACCAAGGAGAGTCTTTCCGGAAGCTGGGCGGACAGCTCACCTGAGGAACCAGTGGCCCAAGATCATAGGAGATCAAGGCCTCACATGAATGTACACCCACCCACACTCACCCACACCCACCCACACTCAACCACATCCACCCACACCCACCCACACTCACCCATCCACACCCACCCACACTCACCCACACCCACCCACACTCACCCACCCACACTCAACAACACTCACCCACACCCACCCACACTCACCCATCCACACCCACCCACACTCAACCACATCCATCCACACCCACCCACACTCACCCACCCACACTCACCCACCCACACTCACCCACACCCACCCACACTCACCCATCCACACCCACCCACACTCACCCACCCACACCCATCCACACCCACCCACACTCACCCACACTCACCCACACCCACCCATCCACACCCACCCACACTCACCCATCCACACCTACTCACACTCACCCACCCACACTCACCCACACCCACCCACCCCCACCCACACTCACCCACCCCCACCCACACTCACCCATACCCACACCCACCCACACTCACCTACACACACCCACAGAGCCAAAGATCGGAGTCAGCCAGGAACTCCCCTCACAGCCTTTGGCCTGCAGGGCCCTGGCCTCTCCTCACTACCCCTGGTGCCCTCCATCCAGGCTTCCTCTCACCTTGAGGCAGTGTCTGGAAATAGACCTTGCCTCCAAAGGGGCCATGGCCTGCAGCTGTCCGAGCCCGAACCTGGAAGCCATAGATGTGGCCAGGGCTCAGCTGTGTCACCGTTGCTGTGTTGGTCTCGCTGGTCAGGGTGAAGGAGTGGGATTCATCTTCTGCCTGGGGGGTGAAAGCCACTCACTCCCTGTCTGCCAGTTCCAGCCCTCCAAGGCTTCCGGCCCCTCCCACTTTCCTCAGGGCTCCTGGGCACTTGAAACCCCCACTCCCACCCCACCCTCACCCCTACCCCCGCCTCTCTACCCCAGGGCTAGCCCCAGGGTGGGACACTGCAAGTTCCCTCCAGCCCTACAGGGATGCCCCACCCACGCCCCACCTGGTCGTAGTAACGCAGCTGATAGTCCAGGATGTTCCCGTTGGTCTGGTCTGGCTGTGGCCAGGACACTGTGATGCTGTTGGATGCCCGGCTCACCTGGTGCATCACCGGGACTGCAGAGGGAACTGGGGTGGGGAGTCAATAGGCCGAAAGCGGGAGTGGGGGAGGCGTTCTAAGGAGGCGAGGTAAGGCCTTTGGGGAGGAAAAGGCTCACCTGCGTGGCTGATGCTGACATTAATGGATGCAGCCTGGGGAGGGTCGGGGCTGAGCTCTGAAACTCCGTTAACGGCCTGCACCTCCAAGATGTAGGGTACGTGTGCCCGGAGCCCCCCGACTAACACCCGGCTCTCAGTCAGGCCCCTCTGGCGGGGGTCGAAGTGCACCTCATCCCTACAGCGGTGACAAGCGCCCCCGTGGCCAGGTTCCCTGGTGCTTCCGCACTCCTTGCACACGACGTTGAAGAGCAGGTCCCCGCGCCCCCCGAGCTCCTGGGGCAGGCGCCAGTGCAGCATGAGCGCTGAGCCTTGCACCTCGAACCAAAGCTCCCGGGGAGCCGATGGAGGGCCTGGGTGCCGGAAGGGGCGGGAAGGGCAACAGAAGGGCGTGATTGAGGAAGGGAGGAGGCAGGGGCGGAGACACACATCATAGGGTGGAGCCAAAGAGCAGAGGAGGCAGGTGAGAGGAAAGAAGCAGGAGGTGGACCAGTTGGAATGGGGTCAGGGAGAGAGAGACAGGTAAGGCAGGTAGGGGAGGAAACCAAGGACACAGGAGAAAGAAAAGTCACCGCCAATGCACAACAGCCCCACCTGCCACCCTTGGGATCCTTCTCTTCCCGCCCCACTCCCTGTTCTGTTTCTACCTCTGGGATAGGTGGGGGACTTACCAGTGCAGGGAGCCTGTGGGGGGTCAGAACTGGCCCGAAAGAAACCCTCAAGGCAGGGGCAAATGGGAGCTGCAGGCTCGGAGGCACGGCTGCGGGCGGGGCACAGGGAGCAGGGGTTGTTCCCGGCCAAGGCCTTGTAGGACCCCTCTGGGCAGGCTGAGGAATAGAAAAGAGTGGAGGCTTCAGCTCACTCAGCACCCCCCTCCTGGGCCCCACACCGGGCTGGTTCCTCCTTTCTCCTGAGATGGAACCCCCAGCTCTCTGCTCCCTCTTTCCCTCCCTCAGGCAGAGATTATTTCTGCCACTTAACTGGGCTGGAATTGTATTTCCACTGATGGAAAAAGTGAGGTGGGTGGGGGTTATGGGCAGGCCAAGCACCAGAGATAGGTGTCTATAAGCTGATTGCATAACCTCCCTCTGCAGAGGTCTCCTGCAACCTCCACCTGTGGCAGAATCATTCTCCTTAGTCCTCAGCTGGGATTCACTGCTTTCCACCTACATTCTGGCCACCTGGACCTGAGATGAGCCCACCCCAAATACAGGGCAAATACGGACAAAGGACCCCATCCCAAGATAACCCAGGAGTTCAACTCCTTCTGATCACCATCACTTCTCAGGCCTGCACCTCTAGGAGCCTCCGCAACAGCTGCGGAAGTCTCCAGAAGGTGCTAAAAATTTCAGATGAGTGGATGAGAGTTAGTTTGTGTGCTTTAGGAAATAAAGAGGAGTCCTTCCCTCAAGTAGCTTAATCCTAACCTTTGTGGGACAAAATGAAGTTTGGGGTGTTCAGGAAAGGAGCTGAAAGGTCAGGGCAGGTGGGGAGATCTTGGACAAGCATATGGGGGCTAGGGTCTCACCTTGGCAGGCCTTGTCTCCACGTGCAGGCTGGTACCCAGGTTGGCAGCGGCAGCCTCCGACTGCAACCATCCACTTGCCCTCTCCATTGCAATGCAGCCTGGGGGGGCTGCCCCTCGTCTGGCCGCCACCTCCATCCTCCTCTGGCTCAGCATGAGCCACACAGGTGCCCATGGCTGCCACCAGGGAGGCCCCCCCGGCCCCGCTGGCCTGGGTCTCAGGGAAAGAGGTGAAAGCACGGAGTACGGAGGGGCAGGCATGGTAGAAGAGCTTGATGGCCACGAGGGCCAGGCAGGCCCCGGTGTCCTGGAAGGCCACGTAGAAGCCACGCTGGGTCAGGGGGCCGAAGCTCCGCTCTTTGACGTTCAGTTGCAGCCCAGCCCTCGGCCCCGGCCCATGGGGCTCCACTGCCCAGGCAGAGGGGGCAGGAAAGCTCTCATCCGCTGCAATTGTGTCCACCTTGGTCCAGTGTTTGAGGTGCCAGGCTGGAACACTGTCGGGGCCGTCGGGCTCCTCCGCCTGGCGGTAGTACAGTGTGAAGGTCTCCCGACAGGTACCCCCAGCCACACCCAGGCTGGAGCAAGCCCGCACGGAGAAGTGGAGTCGGATGTGTGCCCTCTGGGCACTGCGTCGCTCTACAAAGTGTGTCTGCAGCCAGTTGTCCTGCCCTGTGCCTGGCGGGGACCCTGCCACGTGACAGGCCTCGAAGGTCCGAGTCAGGCGTCGCTGGTCATCCAGAACGCTCACTTCGTCCCACTGCAGGGAGGGGAGGGCGGGGAGATGGGTGTTAGCAGCTCAGGACTTGGAAGGTGCAGGAAGGGGGCATAGCTCTTCCTCTGAGACTTAAAATTAACGACATGCAAAGCAAGGTAAAGGATACCCCAAAGCCCTGTTCTTCTGGAGGGAAAAATCTTATTCCATTAGTCCTACCCAGGGGTTCCTTCCCCAGTTCCACCCTCCAGGGAGAAGGGTGAGAGCGGGGCCATGGGTTCAGAATGAAAGTGACACTCACCCCACCTGGTGGGTAGGTGAGCCAGCCTATCTCAGATGTCTCTCCGCTGGTGTCCAGCAATACATCTGCCCAGAGATAAGAAGGGACAAGCAGTGGCCAAGGCTCCACCAGCACAGCTAACCTCCCCCCACCCCCTGCTCATTCCCAGGAATAAAAACAGAATCTCCCTCCCTGGTCCCTGTAATTCACCAGCAGGAGCACAGCTGACTGGGGAGCCTTTCTCTGAAACCCTCCCCACTCCTTTCCCCACTTGATGTCCTGGGTCTTTTTCTGCCTTCTCTGAATCTTTCCCATTTCCCACCTGTGCTGGGTCTGTAATAGCAAGTGGGGGTTCTCTGGTACCCCCTCCCTCTTACCTTCCAGAGCCAGAACAGAGGACACCAGGAGCAGGACTCGAAGGCTGCACACCATGCCCGCCACTCCACTCCCTGACTGGGCAGCACCCTCAGCAGCCATGGGGCATCTTGGGGGCTCCCACCATTGCTCTGGCTGCCACCCTGTGCCCAGGCAGGGCTGCTGCTTTGCAAGACTGGGGGCTGCAGCCAAACTTGCTTCCTAGGGAGACAGGACCAGAGAGGCTGGGAGGTAAATGCATTTCTTCATTATGGCCCAGATCCAAAGCCTAACCCTGTGTCTCCTCCTATAGCTCTCAAACTGTCCCAGCATCCATGGCCTTGGGGTGAGAGCAGGACCTGACTCTCTCCTGATCTGACTGGTGCCAGACGCACCGTCTTGGAGGGCCATGTGCCAGGTGGTTCCTGTCCCCCATGACCCTCCTCCCTCTTAGAGCACAGGGTAGTTAGTTCTGGGCCAATCTTAGTCTTTTCTTCTGGAAGGAGCTATTCCAATTCTTTCTCTTCTTTTACTCTCTTCTCTTCCTCCTTCCTCCAGTCTCCTTTTACTGGGAATCGGGAGATTCTTCTCATTAAAATCAAGTGAGTTAAAAGCTACTCCTTCACTGGGGACACACAATCCCCCCTCTCCACACTCCCAACCCCTGTTAGACTTCGATATGCCAGGCATCTCAGAAAGGCAGTGAAGCGAGAGGGACCGCTGAAGGAGAGCTGTGGGGTATGATGGGAGGGTGGGTGCCAGAACAGATGCACAGAGACATAGGAGTGAAGACTGTCTAAGAAATGAGCCAGTATCCAGGAGGGAGAGAGCTCTGGAGGTCTGGCATACTGAGGTCCTCTCTCCACAAGGGGAGAAAATTAATGCATGCCTTAAATATATGCAAAGATGCTTCTAGTTTGCTCACAATGAAAGGAAGGCATGTTGAAATAACAGGGGCATGCCGTTCTGTCCTATGAGATTAATAAAGCAGTGAGTTGGAGAAGGCATGGAAAATGGGCTCTGTGAAAATTCCTGCACATAGGGGTTCAGGAATTTTGGAACCGTCTCTTGGGAGGACAATTGGTGATGTCTGCCTAGCAGCTTCACTTCTATGAATTTGTCCTCCAGGAACCATATACTTGGATCTGTTTGCACAGATGTTCAAACAAGGATATTTATTGCAGAACTGTTTGTAAAGGAAAAGTCTATAAAGTTACTATACATCATTAGAAAGATGGTTTATGGGAATGTAAAGTACAGCATAGGGAATGTAGTCAATAATATTGTAATAACTATGTATGGTGTCAGATGGGTACTAGACCCGTGGTCGGCAAACCGTGGCTCGCGAGCCACATGCGGCTCTTTGGCCCTTGAGTGTGCCTCTTCCACAAAATACCACGGCCTGGGAGAGTCTATTTTGAAGAAGTGGCATTAGAAGAAGTTTAAGTTTAAAAAATTTGGCTCTCAAAAGGAATTTCAATCGTTGTACTGTTGATATTTGGCTCTGTTGACTAATGAGTTTGCCGACCACTGTACTAGACTAATCAAGAGATCACTTCATAAGGTATATAAATGTCTAATTACTATGTTGTACACCTGGAACTAATATGATATTGTATGTCAAATGTAATTGAAAAATTTTTAAAAATTTATGGCACAACCTTCAAAAGGAATAAGAGCTACTGTTTATGTACTGATATGAAAATAATTTCAAAGTGAAAGTCCAGTGAGGAACAGTATAAAGCATGCTCCTGATTGGGAATTTAAGGATGCCCATACCCATGGGTGCTCCTTTATGATGAAGAGACAAAATGTAGGGAGAAAGCTGGAGGGACAGAATGGAAGCTGGTGCGAGGGAGACTCATACCCACTGTATTCCCTTTAATTTTTGTGTTTAAAACATCGTGTATATATGCTATCTTTTCAATAAATCATTTATTAAAAATCAATTTCTTTAGGCTGTTTAGTAAAATGAATCAAAAAAGTGTGCATGCCCTCAAAATGAATGACTATGTAATAAGCGACCCTTTCATATAAAACGCCCTTGAGCCCTCAGAAGCTTGCACTGCAGCCCACAAGCCCAGGACCCGGGGGCATGACTGCTTCTAGGGTCACAGTGACAACAAACAGGCTCAGAATTTCCTGCTTCTTGGTCTAGAGATTAGTGGTGACCTATCTCTGTCCTCATGGCTCAGTCTCAAAAGTCCATGAGTGGCATGGACATGAGCAGCAGTTCCCATTTATTTCTGCTGAGAAGAAAACAGGCATGTTGCTCAAAAGGCACAGGACTGAGAAAGAAAGGAAGAAAGAAAGAAAGAACGAAGAATGAAAGCCAATTGAAAGTTGGAACATGTGACCTCCTGGATACCTGTGGCCCTGGGATCCACAGTGCTGTTGAAAACAACACATTTCACAATGATGCAAAATAAAACTATATTCAACTTTGATAAATATGATTTGATTTCTACAAATCTACTTTTTTTTCTGATAATGCTGGCTATACAGTAAGATGAAATCTTCAGTGTTATCTCCACGTGGTTACCATGAAAAGACACTGTTTTTACATCTGTATGAGCTGATGTGTTGTGGGTACCTGCCAACCAGCATTGACATTTACCTAGAGAGTTCAACATAGTGCATATGGAGGCAATAAAGAAGTATTTTCAAATCATCACATTGCACAGCTTAAACTTACACAATGTTACTGGTATATGTCAACTGTATTTCAGTAAAGTTGGGGGGAAACCAAGGTTCTTTGCCAATACTGTCGTAAATGCTACTAGAATCATGCACAGACTAAATGCATGCTTCCAAGGAAAACAGGGAGGTCATGAAGTGAAAAGCATGGCCCCATCACCACGGGCTGTTTAATAACTATCCTGAACTAATTCACAGGGAAGATGCACCCTTAAACTCTCAATGGCTTAACTTGGAGACATGCCTGACTCATCAAAACCAACCAGAATCTGTCCAGAGTTAGATAGTCTTTAGGAACACTCTTATCCAAAACTGAAAATTCCTGCAGAACATCTTTAAACAATGAAGGCATTATGCCATTTGCCCAGCAGTTATTCTTTAAAATAGCCTCTTTCAGTCAGAGCATGGATGGATTCTGGAATCTGTATAAAGAAGAAACTAGAAGCACTGGGTCTTCCCCAACTGATAAACTAGATAAATAATCATGGAGAAGGGATAAAAAACACTTTAGATACATCGCAATCCTTTTTTTTTTTTTTGGAAGGGCAGAAAAGAAAGAAAAGATGCAATGCAAATAATACCAGGGGTACAATATGGAACATTCTGGAAGATGGGGAATGGCAAAGCATTTGCTGTGATGACACACAATACAAATAACACAGTGGCTGTGGTTGTTGTGGGGCGTGCATGCATCGCTTTAGCAGGCATCGTAATGACAACATGAAGCTGGCCTCTCTCCAGAAATTCCAGAAAAGAGCAAAAGCAATTATGAGACATGCTAAAGCCACTCAGCTTTTGTCCTCAAGAGGAATCAGAAGGGAAAGAATAAAATGGATTGTTACTTCAGTAATTTTTAAAAATTTTACTAAGAACAAAAATATTCATTAAAAATAAATGATTGAAGATAATAAAGTACCCAGAAGTGTAGTTTGGCTATTTGATGAGGACATCTTTTAGATTAGGATCCAGAAAATTGAAGATTATAAACAGGTCTTTCTAGAAAAAAAAAAAAAGTGCATCTGAGATTAGGCTGTTAGGTCAGTTCTTGCTTACCAAAGGAACCAGATAAGTTCAAGTCTTTTTGTTTTTAATAGCCGAAAAGAATTGGAGCACATCTCTATGGCTAAAGTAGATAGAAGAAAGAAGAAACTTTATTAAGATATGAAAGCAATTGCTGTCAGTGAATTCCTACCACTGTAGATTCTTTTGAGACAAGTTCCAAACTCAGAAATTTAAGTGACAAGAACATGGCAGCTCCATGCACATGCCTGGAATACTAAACAAGCAGGACTTACAACTTGGTTTTCAAATGGCTGAGGACTAGGACAGCTTTCTGGTTCTCTTCCTTGTGGCCTGCTGGAGACTCCTCTATCCTCTCCAACTAGTGAAAGGAATTGGCCAGTGTTTAGAAATCCTCTAACCCATGAGAGAGCAAAAAACTTATCCCAATCAGGAAAACTTTCAAATTTCAGATGTGTACATGCTTTTAAAAATATCAAACACTAGAAGCAGCAGAAATGTAGCTGTCAAATGATAGCTCAGAAAAAGAGATGGATTCCAGGGGTGGGCAAACTTTTTGACTCGAGGGCCACAATGGGTTCTTAAACTGGACCGGAGGGCCAGAACAAAAGCATGGATGGAGTGTTTGTGTGAACTAATATAAATTCAAAGTAAAGGAGTGGAGAGGAGAGCAAGAGAACTGGATGGAACAGCCGGATCCGGCCCGCGGGCCGTAGTTTGCCACGGCTGGATTAGACAGTTTCCTGTGACAGAAAGTGCCTTCTGTAACTTCCCATTTATTGTTTTTTCCTCTCAGCTCCTTTAATGGCTATATCACTTCGTGCCTTTTTCATATAGTACAGACTCTACATCCACAAGCCCACTGCATGTCTTTGGTTTACAAAAATATGACAGTTTCTTAGGCATCAGGATTGTATTTTGTTTCAGAAGCTGGCAAAGATTAAAGATGTGTAGAATCTTAGCTTATAAATCAGAGCCTATGATTTCAGTTATCTATAAAACTGCAAGGTTTAAACAGGAGTAAGTCTGTAAGAATTTTAAAAGTATGCTAAATGTGATAATATTATGCACAAACCAAGCTGACTTAATATAGTTTACATAACTCAATCCACAAAGCAGATTTTAAAAAAATTAAATAAGTCAAATAAGCTTGGAAGAAGGTATGGCAGAAGATATATTGGGCCATTAAAATTGGTTACTGTAGGATAGGAATTGAGGGGAAGGCATTAACTTTGTCTTACATATATTTGAATTACTTTTCTTATTATAGTGAGCATATCTTATTTTTATAATTAAAGCAAGAATCTCATAATTAAAATCTAAACAAAAAGGGGAAGTAGTCATAAAACCTAGACTATTGTAGCTTATACTTATACTAGAGGCCTGATGCACGAAGATTCATGCAAGAATGGGCCTTCTTTCCCCGGCTGCTGGCACCACCTTAGCTCAGGCTGGAGCTGCCTTTCTGCCTTCCCACACTGCCCAGAGGCCCGGAGTTGCTGGGGCAGTGGGGAACACCTGCGTCATCGCTACGGTGACGACACAAGCATCCCGCCCCAGCCCCGGCCATTGGCATCTGCATATGCAAATTAACCCACCATTTTTTGTTGGGTTAATTTGCATACTCACTCCTGATTGGCTGGTGGGCGTCACGAAGGTACGGTCAATTTGCGTCTTTCTCTTTTATTAGTGTAGATTTTATCCTCCCTCCTTTTTACCCTCTAGGTTTCAAAATACCTAGAAATTTTCAACTACAAGAAGAAAGCAGAAATAGAGAGGCAGGAGGAGCTGGGAATGAATGAGCAAAGAAATGTCAACAAGAAAAGCAAACTCCCTGGAGTTTCTTTAAGCTTCTCTCCCAATAAGTTCACATTGTTTCACTGATAACATCACACTTCTCTTACAGGATGTCAGAACTGTGACTTCAAAGGGAAAGAAGGAACCAGAGGGGACTGGACACTTGGGACACACTCAGGGGGCATTGCTGTATACTGAGCTCAGACAGAAACATGAAGCAAAACAGGCTGCAGGGGCCTGCGGGGTGAATGGTGATCCCAAGGGCAAAGGGACCAATGGTTTCATGTCTGGTGTGGTTGCAGAGCTGGTCCTCACACCTGTTAGCCACAGGGTCAGCGTGGGAGGGGTCAGCACACAGGCCCTGCCCTCTGTCCTCTTCAGCAGCTGTTTAAATGCCCAGGAAATTCCAGTATAATCCTTGCTCAGCTTAATGCTGCAGCCTCTCCCCTTTAATCTCCACCTTGGACCTGGTCTCAGTCACCCTCTCTTCGAGCTCTGGCCTCCTGCCTTGTAAGAGATCCCATTGGCCTTTAAGGCAGCATCCAGAGCAGACAGTGAGAAGGTGGCTGTCCTCCAGGGCTCCAGCCTCTCTATCCTGGCTGGAGAATCCAATTTGTGGATTACCTAGCAGAGGACAGTCTTATGTCCCTTGAGGCCTCCAGCCCTGAGAATGTCCCCTAGAGCATGAAGATGCAGATGAATGTGCCTCCCACTATGGAGCTGGGGGAGGCTCTTAAGATGCAGGCAGTGTCTGGGTTTAGCCAGATGGCCACTTAGAATGAGCCTCTCTGGCTGTGCACTGACTGGGGACATGCATGACTCTGGAAAAGAGCATAAGGGAGGGTGTTGGGGCAATGGTATGTGTGCACAGGGATGAGTAAGTGGAAATTGTGGCAGAAAGCACATGAGTGCCAGGACCAGTGCCTGTAAGAAGTGTAAGAGTGTAAGGGAGTGTGTATGATGTGAGATGGGTGTGGATGGTAGGTGCTGGGAGGTGTGCGTGAGTTTGTGTGTGTGTACATGCCCATCAGTGCAGATCGGGCCTTCAGATGCCCATGAGCCCTACTCCACCCCTAGTCTGCCTGTGAACTGCGCTCTGCCCCAGGAGTTGCTTCTGTATAAACACCTGGGCCGGGAGAGGGAAGTAAGCAGTGAAATAGAGAAAGGAAAACAGAGGTGGCCAACCCCCTTCCTCCCAACTCTGCTCCTCCTTCCTTCCACCTAGTAAGGAGTGCACTGTGAACACGGGGCCCAGCTCAGGACATGGTGATGAGCTGGGAGAGAGAACAGCTGGCCCAAAGTAGGCATGGTCCTGCCCTTCCCATGCTCAGCCATGGCTGCCTGTTGCTCCCCAGCATCCTAGTGACACAGCTGTCATTGCCAGCCATCTTCTTGCACCCTAAATGAACCAAAAGACCCCAAAGGAGTCCTCCCCGCCTAGGCCACTAGATGGGTACAGAGGAACCCCCACACTAATCTTCTTGTGACAAAAAAGGTCCGTTGCCCTGAAGGAGCCAAGTGGCCCCTCTGAACAGCTCTCAGTATGGCTCAATCCCCCAGTGTCCCATTACTTGGACAGTTTCCCAGCAGTTCCCACAGTCCCACAGCCCCTTTCCCACCGAACCAGCATCTCCCCTTCCAGAGCCTGAGTCAAGTTCCCCTGGCAGTGGAGGGCCTGGCCCAGGTTAACTGATTGGGAACAGGCCCAGCAGCTTTTCTCCACGGGCACTGCCAGGGACATTACAACATCTAGGCTATGCTGGGCCCATGCCAGCTCCCCCAGGGATGGGAGGAGAGAGGGTACCAGACAGCCAAGATTGGTGGGTGGTGGCCAGCCAGGCCAAGCTCCCAGACAGAAAGAGGGGGGGCGGGGCTGGGGCAGCAGGAAACAGTAGACTTTGGTGCAACTTGGGGTCTGGGCTGGGGAGCAGGAACCAAGCCTTTGCCACCACAAGGCTTACTTACCTGTGGTGATGCGGTGGGGAGCTGGAGAGCTGTGGGGAGCTGGAGAGCTGTGGGGAGCTGGGGGCAGGTGTGGGATTAACCTCCTTGCTCCTCCCAGCTCCACTGGGATTGGAGAGATGCCACTGGAGGGGTGGGCAAACGTCTGCAGAAGGCTGGGAGCCCCGGCTCTGCGAGGACCCCTAAAGCAGGACCCCCATGTCAGAGCCGGAGGAGTGTCTGCAAACACAGTGGGGATGGCAGTAGCAACTAGGGTAATGGGGGTGTCAATGAGGCTACTTAAGAGGGCAAGGGAGCCAGGTGGGCTAGTTCCGCACCCCCTCGCGAACTCGGCTCTCGCCTAGGGAGGGGTACTCGGCACCCCCCAGAAGGCCTTCCGAGCATCTGCAGAGGCCCTGGCTGGAGGGACCCTCTATTTTGCAAACCTTAATTCCTCTGTTCCCAGGCACGACTCCCACCCTCCACAACCGCCGACGACCCTGGGGCTTACCTTTCGCAGGCCGCAGGCTCCGCAGGTCTGCGCCCCTCAAGGCCCGGCGTTCGCCCGGCGCCGCCCGCGCCTCCGCTCGGGTGCGGGGACCCCGCTCTCCACTGCCCGGGTGCGCCCTCGCGGCGCGTCTCTGGGGCTCGGGGCAGCCGGGAGGCGGAGGCTGGCGGCGGGGCTGCTGCTCTGAGGATGGGGGCACCGGGGTTCGTGCGGGGGCCCCAGTCGCGCTCACTGTAGCCCAGCTGGGTCGCGGGTCCCGCCGCCCGCAGCTCTGCTCCCAAGAGGCGGCTGGAGCAAGCGCAGCCCAGCCCGCCCCTCTGCGTCTCTCCCAGCCCGGCCCGCCCCTCTCCGGCCCCTGCGGCCGCCCTCGCTCTCCCCTCTTCCAGGGAGCCGAGCCCGCCCTCCCGGCCCAGGCAGCGAGCGCGCGGGGAGCGCGGGGCGGAGGGACGTGGGCTTGGAGGGCGGCACGCGTGAGGGGCCTGGCGGAGGCGGGGATCCGAGCACCTGGAAGATGCGTTAAAACCCCTGGGACCGATGGGGCCCGGGCCCCGAGAGAGAGAGGGGCAGGGGGTCGGGGCGGGCAGGGAGGCAACCTGGCCAGTCCGCCGCGCCCTCTCCCCTTCCCTGCTTCTCTATTTCAACTCTAGGAACTAAACCCACTGTCTTAGTTCCTACTCAGGTTTGAACTCAGGTGGGCGTGAGCTGAGGAAAAAAAAAAAAAGGGAAAAGCCGGGGGTGGAGGGAAAGACAAACAGAAATCTCAAAGGGTACAGGGTTGTGGAGTGCCTAAGCAGCTAGGGAGGGGGCGCGTGGGCATGAATGTGTCTCTGATCCAGCCTTTAAACTCTTCTCCCTGCTTGTGACCCTGGATCTTTGTCATGGTTAGGGCTTCAAACTCTACCCTCCCCAAAGGGCAGGGAAGCCTGGGTCTTACGGGAAGTCCTGATGTCGGTGCCTGGCTTTGCATGGCCGGGCAAGTCGCTGCACCTCTGGGTGCCGCCTCCCTTTCCGCTCCCCAGAGAGAACCTCCCCCACGAGGATGAGAAGCGATGGAAGGGATTCAGCGAGTTCTTGGATGGAAGGGGCGCCGCCAGGAAAGGTGTTTCTGTCCACCCCCTCGCCTCTACTCAAACCCTGGGCAGCAATGGGGGTCTATTGTTTGGGTTCCACAGCGCTAAACTGGGACCTCCAGTGAGGTGTTGCTACCACCTGCTGGTTTCTTCAAGGAACACAGGCACCTGGTGGAATTCGCTCTGGCCTTTTCTTCCCCCTCCCCTTGTCATTCTGTCCCATCATATTCTCCAAAGTCCTTCTTAGTCAAGATACTTTTACGTTTATTAAAGCACTAGTCGCAAATGGGCTGGTCCAAACTGGTACTTAAGGAGCCATCAGAAACCGAGGAAAATTGTGAAAGGGATCTGTGAGCCAACAAGCCCAATAAACAAAACAATGAAACTCATTAGGAGGCACCTGGGAGAAACAAACAGGATTTAATGAATTGACTGAATGAGTGATAGAAGGAAAGATAAAGGCGGCTGAACAAGTCCCCGCTTGGCAAGGCGGTTGTTCACTCCCAATATCTGGAGTTAATTAATAAACCTAACGATGTGGGATGACTCTGCACTTGTCCACTTGCACTGGCGCCTCTTGCACTCCTGCTTCTTCCCTTTGTTCTGAGACTCATTGGTGGAGAATTGACTTCATTTCTGAATGTTATCTCCAAGGCTTTGACAGAATTTTGTGAAATGTGAATTTACATTATATGTGGTATTATACAACTCATGATCCTTGATGTATTAACAATATGACTGATTGCCAGGAAGCTATGGGTATATTGTAAACATTGTTTTAAAGCATGTAATTAAGTTATGTTTAAAAATAAAAGTATTGACCAAACCAAAACATAGACATTACTTTATAAAACCCAGACATTCCAGTAGTAATTTGCAACACATCATGTACTGACATTATAGTAAAAATGCCTGTATTCCTTTATATTGTCTGACATGCCTTATTGTTTATACTGCCCATTAGGTGCCTATAATATGAAATTAAGTTTTTGTTGTCCAAGGCTTATGTAATTAGTTATTTTTCTTTGGTTGATAAAATTTGAGAGGCATTCAGTTTTCAAAGAAAGCTCCATTGTACTCTGGAGGCAAAGAGGTTTACATTTGCAATTATAATTGGCCCTGTATCATAATTTCCTATGTGTTATCAAAGTGGATTTGAAAGGTAGGTGGATAGCACAGAATGCATTACTAAGTTATGCTGCTCTCTGCAGCTATTAAAAAGCCAAGTAATGAATTCCTTGTTCAAGTTGAACATAAATTTTTGCTACAATTTGTTCAGTAACTGGCACCTATTACGTACTTAGAAGTGTTAGAGAATAAGTAAATAAAATATAACAATATTGAAAGGCAGGACAAAGTTTGTGGCTCATAGAATTCATTGTCTTGGGATGCAACCACCTATAATGTAAATTTGGAGCCATAAAGAAGCTCCTGTGCAGAAAAACTCCAGGTGGTTTGGGATGTCTCTGATTGGTTCTGCTTTTTTTTTTTTTTCTGTTTTTTGCCTCCTTGGGCTTTTCTCTCTTCAGCATCTATCCCTCCCCAAGGGTGTGCAATTGCCTTCTTCCTTATTTCCCTTTAGAATGGCTAATGTAAGCTGATGTTATTATAAACATGGAACTTTATAAGTAACTTCAGTGATAAGAATTCTAGTAAAAAGCAATAAAGAAATTTGCTAAGCCCCCAAATATCTCATTCCATAACATTAATTATATCACCAACTGTACAACCTCGCAGGGGTCCAGGCCTTTACCTGAACTGGCTGAAAGTTCTAGGGCTTTTAGGCCAGGCCTGACTTCCCTAAAGCTGGTGTCTGATCTCCAAGCATTTTGTCCAATAAAAGTGTCAGATGCTCATTTATACAACTGAACCTTTTTTTTTTTTCTGTTTTGAAACTTCTAGAGCGTATTCTAGTCTTCTCCTATAGTACTGGTTTGTTTTGAGGACAAACTTAGTTTGCCACTGATTTGTAGACCAATAGCGATTGAAATCCTGGATGCTTGATGAACATGAGCGACCTTTGAATTGACCCAGGAGAGGCTACATTTTGACATGACTTTAACCAAGCAATAAGGAAAAGACATCCGGAAGTGTTAGTGCACAGAGAGACAGAGGAAAGCTCTTCTCTCATAACAGAATGTTTTATCAGTTAGATATTGACAGTCAGCTGCATGTAACAAAAGTTGTATAACAGTGGTTTTAACAAATTGAGTAACTTAGGACTGCTATGGAAGCCCAGGTCTGAGACTGGGGTTTCTGCTCTCCCTCTTTAGGGTGAGGCCTTGTTCCCTGGTTTTCAGCTTGTCAGCCAGAGTTCCAGCTATAATGTCTATTAGTTTCACTCAAGAAAAAGGAGATAGGCACAGAATACAGGGCATAGCTTCAGCTGAGTTGGCACCATTTAAAGAACCTTTCTGGAAGCTCCACCCTGTGACATATCCTTATATATTATTGGCCAAGACTGTGTCATATGGTGACCCCTATCTGAAAGGGACTGAAAATTGCATGTTGCACCAAATAAAATTAAACTTTGGTTAGTAAGAGGAGAGAAAGAATATTAGACAGGTAACCAGCAGCCTCTGGTTGATCACACTTATCTATATCTTTTCCTGCAATCTACAAAGATGAAGGCTTTTCATAGGATTCCTTGCTGGTATTCCCACCCCTCCCCCTTTGGGACCATCATCTTTAATACTTTTTTCTTTTTTTTTAATCTTCAAAGATGATTCCCAGGAGGTTAGTAGAATGAATGGAAATGACAGAAGCCTTCTCTCACTAAAATAACTATGACACCAACTCAAAAGAAAAATAACAAACCTTGTGCAGTTACTCATATAAACAATAAGAGTTGAAAACATCCTTGATCTTAATAAGAGTTTGGCAGGACAGGGTTGATAAGTGCTCCACTCCACTCTGCTGTTTCTCTTCTCTGTGCTGTGTCAGCTCCCTTCAGATCCAGACAGGAGATACAATGATGTACCACATAGAGCAAGTGGTCCCATGAGCTGTTCTTCTGTCAAATGCTATTATGTTCTCCAGCTCTGGTCCCAGATAGTGTTCTTTGAAAACATTCACATCCCTCCAAAGAGGAGGGTGACTTGCCTTGCTCCAAGATCTGCCTCTTGCTCTGGATGTGGCTGTACCATTTCCTTGTTCTTCAACTGCCGGACGTTCCCTTCTCTCTCTCCATTCTTACGAGATTCTAGAATCTACCCCATAAGACTTTTAAGCACCAATATGAAAGGGAACAAGTCAACATCAAGCATGAGTTAGCAACAACAGCAATAAAACTTGGGATGTTTTAAAAATATGAGGCCACGTGGAAATGGAGTCAAGATGTAAAAGTTTTAAGAAAAAGTTCCACTTAAATTCTTAGAGAGTTACTAGTAAAAGCAGATATGAAAACTATTTTTAAAGGTTGGAATAAAAGGCAATGAAAAAAAGAAAAGAAAGTACAATAGCCATAATAAAACATCAGTCATGTAGAAAGAAAAAAATGACAAAACTCTGGGAAAAAATAAAACAGTGAAATATAATAAACTAGTGAAATATAACATGAGCCTGGGAAGACATACAAGATGTGAGACATGAATAGATTAATTTTTAAATAACAGAAAAGGTAAAAGGCCTGAAATTAAAATAGGGAATTTTAACCTTAAAATGAAAATACTTTCAGAATAAGAAAGAGCAAATACACAAAAGGAAAAAAAAGAAAAATAAAAAATAAAAAAATTATTTTAGCATCTGGTACATATTAAGTATTTAATAAATATTTATTAAATAGTTAAACTCACTCAAAAAGTCATGAAACTGAAAATGTAGAGGCTTTGCCATCTTCTAAGCAAAACTGATATGTAAAAATCAATGCCAAGATATATTTTGGAAAAAGTTTTTCAGTCAATACCTTATAAATTTACACATCCACTCAGGAGTTAAAAATCAAAATGCATTCATATTTCTTCTCTAGGGCACTGATTAATTAATAATTTAGGATTTCAGGAGAAAAGGATAAAACATTATTGATCAGCTTCTGAAAAGCCATTCTCAACTCTTGTCCTTGGCTACCCAGAATATTGAGGCTGAGATGCTAAATAATTGCCCTCCTAGTCTTTCTTTCAGCTAGAAGTGGATACTGGACCTAATTCTGTTTCACCAGAAGAAAAGAGAATTCTGTTGGGGGGACTTGATTTCTGATAAAAAAAACAACACTCTGATTTGGCTGATGTGGTCCTCTCTTCTTTGTCTTGCTTTGTAGTCATCCCTGAGATATTGAACTGGTTTCTTCAATGCCACAAAAAAATATAGTGGCTGAAAACAACACAAATGTATTATCTTACAGGTCTGGAGGTCGGAAGTGTGAAATGCATATAACTGGGCTCAAAAAAATGAAGGTGTAGGCAGGACTGTTTTCCTTCTGGGGGCTTCTAGGAGAATGTTCGACTTTCTTTTCTAGTGTGACCTCTAGAGGTCACTGCTTTCCTTAATTAACTCAACTTTCTCTGTCTTCAAATGTTAGGTAAAGAAGTCAGCCTCCCTCTCCACATATAAGGACCCTTGTGATTATATTGGGCCCATCTAGATAATCCAGGATGATCTTGACCTCTCAAGGTCAGTTCCTTAGCAACCTCAATTCTTCTGCAATCTTAATTCCCCTTTATCATGTCAACTAACACAACAGATTCTAAGAATTAGAATGTGGATATTTTGGGGAACCATTATTCTGCCTACCATAGACGTGATGGCCATATTGGCAGCTGAGCCCAAACCAGCAACCACATACACTTCTTGTTACACAAGAAAAATAAACGCTTGTAATTGTGATTTGTTGTTGTTGTTATTACCTGTAGCTTCATACTTCCCTATTGGGTATAGACTCAAATATTATATCCCCAGCCAAGTGCTTATTCTTTTCAAAAGTAAGATAAAGTCATTCTCAGATCTGCAAATTCTTAGAACATTTACCACTCAAGTCTGTTTTCCAGTAAGACTTGCAAATGTACTCTGAGCAATTAAGAGATGAATAAGCAATTGTATTCTTCATTAGGGAAATTGTGATTGAGGAAAAGTGGTTATAATCACCAAAAACGATCTAAAATTATAGGATAAATAAAATAAAAAAATGCAAACCTGCAAATTACTAAGCAATAAAAAGAGGAAAATTAAGTAATTGAGGGTAATTGTGGGAGTAAAGGTAAAATGCTTAATGTAAACACTAAAAAAAGTTTTTTAAAAGGATATTTTAACTTCAGATTAGCATAGTACAAAGGGAAATAGCAAAGATGGGGAGGTCAGCAATGTTAGCTTCTTTGACTTCCATCAAAGGAAGTCAATGGTTATTGTTGGAATAATTGAGTAAAAAGAATTTTAATGTTTTAAGATAATCATGTAAGATTATCTTTAAAATTGGGTGTTAACCTTACAAATCACAGATAAAAGATAAAAGCAAATGGATATAGTTCATTCATCCGAAGGCAAAATAATAAAAGACAACAAGAAAGCATTAAAATATGGAAAGCATAATTAAAGTGACAGATTTCAAACCAAGTACAGTACAATGTCCTAATGGGCATAATATTCTAGAATAACTTCTATGGTAAGTCAATGGAATAAGTATGTTGTGAAATGTCTTCATGTAGCAAGCAACCAAAAGGCTCACTTTTGCATTTCTAGAAATGCTTATATCAATGAGACAGTATTGGTGGGGGGTACATTAGACCCTTTCATTTCTTAAATAAAAATGGGACTATTAATGACAGTACTAAATAATACTGTTAAAATTAAATATATAATTTTGAAATATTTAAACATGGAGTTTAAACACACGCACACAAACACACGCACGTATAATTGGAAGAAGGACATTACCATCTCCCCCCCCCCCCCCCCCGTTTCTGATCTCTCCTCTTCTATCTCTCTTTCCTTACCTCTCCACAATGTAAGGAGAAATGGGAAGACAATGTTGACATGTCTATAAAATTGACTAGGATCTTACAAGCAATAATTTCAATGCTTCACCTGAGTCTTTGTATAGCTAAAGCAGCAATCATGAAAAGAGAAAACTAAAAAATGAGCTCACTTTTTATTTATTATAAACCCAAAGGAATGTGGTGCGAAAGTGGGAGATGATTTAAACAAATCATGGTGTCATCACATTCAAGTTCAACAAAAATATAGGCTTAAAAACATTAATCACTCTAAATGAAAACATGAAATTATTTATTTTCATATTGCAAGATAGAGTACATTTCTTACTGGGGTCACATTCATTCTTTTCCTTCAAAGTAGATTAATAAAGCAGAAACATTTGACAGATAATGTAAGATGTTAAATAAAACTAATATAAATTACAGAAATTTCCCATGTTTACTCTCATGAAATCACTTCAGACATCACCAACTTTCCCTTTCTTCCTGCCCACAAACCTTTTAATTGCCTAGAAGGAGTTTTTCTAAAGCTACTCTTTATAATAGTGTAATTACTAATTGTATTATGGACAAGGTGGGCTTCACTAGTTAATAGATAATTAGGTTCTTCCTCCTTGTAATTTTGTTCTGGACTACCTATGGGAATTAATGTTTGACCTTGTAAATTGTGCTTTCATGAATCACTGCTACCTGTTGGATACTAGAAAAAAAAAGTGGCATACTTATGACTAACACTGGTTACAAGATAATAAGGAGATTGGATTTAGTGCCACCCTGTGTTATTCTGAGAACATAACTCAGAATCTCCCCCTCGCCCGAAAAGAGATTTATAATGAGAGATTAATTTAATGCATCATGTGTAAGAGAAATAGGAGAATGAGATATTCATGCTACATTCCTGGAGAAGAAAGTTACTACTTACTTTTGTGGCTCAAACTCATCATTCTACTTAGAGGGACTTTTCTCTCTTTTGTCATCTATTTAACTCCTGTTTATTCTTTAAATCTCAGCTCATAGCCCAGAAATAAACCCTGAAATATATGGTCATTTGATTTTTTGGCTAGTGTTCCAAGACCATTGAATGAGGAAAGGACAGACTTGAATAGATGGTACTCCTGGAAAAACTGGAGGTTGAATCCTGACCTAACACTATAAACAAAACTTAACTCAAAATGGGTCAAAGACCTAACCTTATGAGTAAAATTATAAAACTCCTGGAAAAAAAACATTGGGGAAAATCTTCATGGCATTGAGTTTGGCAATGATTTCACAGATATACCACCAAAAGCACCAGCACCAAAAGCAAAAAATATGACTTAATAAAAATTAAGAACTTTTGTGCATTAAAGGGTATTATCAAGAAATCAAAAAGCCAACTCACAAAATGGGAGAAATTATTTGCCTATTATATATCTGATAAGTGATTAATATCCAGAATATATTTTTAAAAAACCTCCTAAAAATAAAAAATGAAAATTAAAAGCCCAATTCAAAAATGGGCAAAAGACTTGACTAGACAGTTCTCCAATGAAGATACATAAATGACCAAATATGCTCATGTAAATCCAAACCACAATGAGATGCCACTTCACACTTACTAGGATGGCTATGATTTAAAAATGGAAAATAACACGTTTCGCTGCAGATGTAGAGAAATTAGAACTCTCATGTATTGTTGGTGGGAATGTAACATGGTGCAGCAGCTGTGGAAAACAGTTTAATCATTTTCTAAAAAGTTAAACATAGAATTACCACATGACCCAGCACTCTCACTCTTAGGTGTGATTCCAAAAGAATTGAAAGCATGGTCTAGAGCAGATATTTGTACTTCTACGTTCACAGCAGCATTATTCACAATAGCCAAAGGGTGGTAACAACCCAAATGTCCATCAACAGATGACTGGATAAACAGAATGTGATATATACATATAATGGAATATTATTCAACCAGAAAGGGGAATAACATTTTGATATATGCTACAACATGGCTGGGCCTTGAAAACTATTATTGCTTAGTGAAATAAGCCAGATGTAGGACAAATAATGTATAAGTTTGGTTTTATGAGGTACTTAGAATAAGCAAATTAATAGTGATAGAAAATAGAATAGAGGCTATCAGGGGCTGAAAGAGATGGATAATTATTGTTTAATGGAAACAGAGTTTTTGTTGGGGAAGATGAAAATGTTTTGGGTAAAGGTCATGGTTCACAGCTTTCAGAACATACTTAATACCATTAAATCGTGGTTAAAATTATAAATATTATGTTATGTATGGTGCACCAAAATGTAAAACAAAATCTCAGCTTACAGATTGCTGTTTCAGGAAAACCTTCTGAAATCATATTATACTCACTCATTGTGCTTTTTCTTTCATTATATTCATCTTAGTTTATAAATATGTATTTACTTTTGTCATTTTGGGGAAATGTCTTTCTCTTCCCCAGGATTATATGCTCCATAATGCTTTCCAAATCAAGTTCACTTACACATTTTCCAACAGGGTCTATTGAAATAATTGAGTATAAAAGTTGTTATTGAATTACTTTTTCAGTATTAGGAAGGAAACTAAAGTATCATCTTGAGTTCCTTTGCAATTATCTAAATCATCCCTAGCCATGACATTTACAGAGTTGCCTAATTTTAATAGGTCATTTAAAATATAATTTAGGGGTTAGTATCCAAAATAAATAAGGAACTCATAAAACTTAACAAAAGGAAGGCAAACAATCCAATTAAAAAATGGACAAAGGACCTAAATAGACACTTCTCCAAAGGGGATATACCGGTGGCCAAGAGACATATGAAAAATGCTCAAAGTCACTAATCATCAGAGATGCAAATTAAAACATTGAGGTATTACCTCACACCTGTCAGAACAGCTACCATCAACAAATCAACAAATGACAAGTGCTGGTGAGGATGCGGAGAAAAGGGAACCCTAATACACTGCTGGTGGGAATGCAGACTAGTGCAGTCACTATGGAAAACAGTATGGAGTTTCCTCAAAAAATTAAAAATGGAACTGCCATTTGACTCAATGATCCCACTTCTAGAAACATATTCTAAGAGACCTGAAACACCAATCACAAAGAATATATGCACCCCTCTGTGCACAGCAGAGCAATTTAAAATAGCTAAGATCTGGAAACAGCCCAAGTGCCCATCAGTAGATCAGTGGATAAAAAAGCTGTGGTACATCTACACCATGAATACGATGCAGCAGTAAAAAAAGAATGATCTCTTACCCTTTGAGACAGCATAGAGGGACCTGGAGAGTATTATGCTAAGCAAAATAAGGATCGGGGAAAGACAAGTATCACATAATCTCACTCATATGTGGAATCTAAAGAACAAAATAAGCTGATGAACAAAATAGATCCAGAGACACAGAAGCATGAAAAAGACTGTTGAATCTCAGAGGGAAAGCAAGGGTAGGTGAGTGGGTGAAAAGAGATTAATCAAAGAACTTATATGCATGTATGCACAACCCATGGACTCAGACAATAGGGTGGTGAAGGCCTGGGGTGGGGGGTGGGGGTGGGCTAGAAGGGGTTAATGGGGGAAAGGGGGGACATCTGAAATACTTTCAACAATAAAGATAAATTAAAAATATATACTAGTATAATTTAGCAAATGTGGCATGACTAGGCCACACATAAACACAGATAGAGAAACATGTCTAATTATTCTATTGTTACATCACATAATTATCCATGATCAAATTATAGATTGCAGAAGGAATGATCATTTCCAGTGGTCTCTAAGAACCATCATTTTCCTTCATTTGACTCTGGTAGGAATTAGGAAGGGGCACAGCAACATATTTTCATTTCAGGCATTTTACTCTGAAGATTGATAATCATGGTGAGTAAACAAAGTTGCCTATGAGAATCTACCTATTTTGCAAGGGGCTTCAAATAAATTAGCAGAGTGGGTTAGCATTATGGACTTTTCTATCTAATAATTTGCAATAACTTTTCATGCAATTGCTAATAGTTCAAAGGGTGAATAAAAAAAGAGTTAGATTTAATTCCATTTTTATTTTTGTTTCCTTGTTTGACTAGAAAGTTTAATATTTCAGGATAGCTTCTTTGGTGAACTTTTTTTTCATGGTAAATGATATCAATTTATTGGGCTGTATTCCAATCATATTTTATTTATAAAAACAAGTAGCAGACATATTGTGTTCATGGATTGAAAGACTCAACATAGTAATGATAATATCAAACCATAATATAGCTCCTATCAAATTCCTTCCCAGCAAACATGATTTTGCCAATAGAGACAAGATCACTCTAAAATTTAAATGAAAAGGCAAAGGACTAGAAAAGCTAAAACAATTTTTTGATGAATGCTTTTGATTCATTCAGTATTCAACCCAGAAGAATACTAACAAAATTTCATTCTGTAAGCATTTTTATAAAGCATCTTCCAAACACTCCCCCCACCGTTTTTTGTTTGTTTGTATGTTTGTTTGTTTTAACAGTAATGATGGTAGTGGTGAGGCTGGTAGATTTAATACTATTTAAAATAGGGAATTTCTATAGTTACATTGATTATATTGAAGTTATTTTGCTAGGTGTCTATTCCTACTTAATCTGCTTTGTTAGTAAGAAGTATATTCACCAGTTTTGTTACTTAGTCCTTTTTTCCAAATGGAAACAATTTTGTCTTTGTAAATAAATAATTAAGGCCTTTAAGACTTTTTGTTGGGCCTCTGGTGAGTTTGTGTATAATTATGATGTGTGCCTTTCTCTGATCCAGAGTTTTTCCATCTGCTAAATACCGCTGAATAATTTAAAAGAAAAAAAAAAAAAGGCTGCTAAGACTCTGGTTGGCAGAGAGACAACATTCAAGCAGTAGAAATAGTATAATATGATAGAGAATGTTTTTGGGTTTTTTTCCTCTTGGCATCAGTTTGAAAATTCTCCTTGGGGAACTTTTGCTGTGTTTGGAGGAAATGTGTCGGTAAGATATTTGGAGTGAGGGTGATTGCATTGTGAATGCTCAGGTACAGAAAAATGCTCCTCCCATGCCCCCCCTTTTTTTCTGAGTATTGCGTGCATTTGTTATTTGGGTATGGGGGCTAGAGCAGGGTTGAATTGCTTTACATAATAAAGGACTGAGTGTCAGGGGTTTGTGTTTACTTTTAGAATAGCAAGTAGATGGAAATTTCAGGATACCAAAGGAAAAAGAAAGTAGTCAAAGGGATCACAATTTCTTTTTTTGTTTGTTTTTTAAAGTTCTTAGTTTATTAATCCTCTCAAGCAAAATCCATAGTCACCACAGATAAAGTCACTGAAGAATCTTGACTCCTTCTGTTGTCCCATTTTCAACTCACTTTTTGCAGCACCAACGTTGGCCTTTGCAGTCCACCTGGCTTTCTTCGTCCTGTTCCTGTGTTCCTTTCTCTGTGTTCTTGAGGTCTTCTTCTCATACAGGCCATGTCCTAAAAATCCATATTTTGGTTCATTTACTTATTTTTGTGTATGTAATCCAAGGAATCATAAATCTTGTCGAAGCCAGTTGTATTGCCACCACCAAAATAGGTTCTGAATCTAAACACAAAGATGACGTCTAGTGCAGTCTTATACATTTTGGCCAATTTTTCCTGAATTTCTGTCTTAAGTACCATAATATAGCTCCTTTCAAATTCCTTCCCAGCAAACGTCTTTCCAGGGTGAAGGACGTCAATGTCCATTTGTTTCCACTGAGTTAGTCTGTTGGTCATGAACTTCCTGGTTCAGATAGTTAGTGTGTTGTCATGTTGACCGCCCATCTCAAGCCAGGGGATCACTCTTTCTTCCCAATAAATTATGTTGATCAAAGGAGGGTCGGCTGGCAGCTATACTTCTTCAGGTCTCCTGCCTCATCATCATCAGTGACTCTGGTGGGAGCATGGTGGGTAATGACATCAGACCCATTGGTGATGGCCTCAGGGCAGGATCTTCCAGACTTCTATTTTGACAGAAAAGAGAGAGTCCATTATGGTCATAAATGTTACTTTCCCTGGGGGCAGGACCCTTCTGCTTGCTTCCCAGGAGTCTTCTGGTAAAATCCAGTAACAATTATTTTTGTTTTATTTGAGATATTAATGGATCACTTTCTTTCTAGTCTACTAATAAAACAAGAGTGTAACCTAAAAAGAATCCTAAATAATGTATTCGTAGATATGGCCTCAGTACTGACAGACATGTATATTTAAAGGAAGGATGAAAAAGACTGAGTTGCTTGGAGGCCCATCTGGAGGATTTCGTGTGGAATCTGAGACAGCGGAGGGGGAGACTGAGGAAACAGAAAAGACACAGTAAAACTGGAGGGAGAGAATCCAGAGAGTGTCCTGTGACTACTTTCTTTCAGGGTTTGCAATTAGAAATAACTATATGATCTCCCAGTCAAGAAATTTAATAGACAGGTAAGCTTTATCTTTGTTCTCTTTTCTCTTTGCTGACTTGATACAGAACAGTAGATCTTGGAGGTTACATTTTGAAGAGAGAAGATGAGAAAAACAACAATAACTCCTTGGTCTCTAAATTATTCCCTGAAGAGGTGATTCCCGTCAACCAGGAACACCCATTTAGGACTTTATACAAGCAGGAAGTAAACTTCTACCCTGGTCAGTCGTGCCATTATGAAGTTTAAAGTTTGCTTGTTATAGCTGCCAATGTTACTAATATGCACTGCTGGTGTGTGGAGACCACAGAGATTGTTCAGCTGGATATGGGAGTCCAAGGATCAGAAAAGGTGGTTACTGAACAGTGGTTTGAGTAGGACCCACCTGAAACCTAAAACTCGAGCTACTATTCCAGGGCTCCTCCCATTATGAGTATGTTGCAAGGGAGGGAGGAAAGCAAAGCACTAAATATAAATAGCACAAAACATGGTTGCCTCAGTCCTCACTTCTGTAGCTGGTCATGAGGTCTAAATTAATAGTCATTGTGACCATCTATTACTGAAACCTAAGTTCATGTGCCTGACTCTTCGAAAGGCCAAAATTTGGAATAAGGAAAGGTTTATTGGTCAAGAAGGTGCCAATTGAGGAGATGGGAGACTTAATGGTGCCTCAGCTCCATCTTGCTCTCTGGACTAGTTTAAGATTTTTTTAAGGGGTTAGGAGAGCAGGTATGTGGAAGTGCTGATGGAGTGAATTTTAATTGGAGGACCTTGGAACTTGACTACTTATGGTAAAGGGGCATCAACACTGCATCTTTCTGGACAATAGACCTTGGCTTCTGTGGTCCCAGCACCCAGCATTAGTCCCGGTTGTGTCTTGATCCTTTGGTTCCTTGGGAGGGGGTAGACTTTGGTTCTGGGTACAGCTGGAGGTCAAAGTTCTCTCCCCTGTACATGCTTTGGCTGGATGACTTGCAGTTTTTGTCTTCGAAAAGCAACTGAGTATCTCTTTAAACAGGACCATTTTGAGCTGGTCCTGCAGTCACATTTCTTCCTCTTCTCATTCCACTTTCCCTCTGCCCTCTACCAGCACCTTAGCAGAATGGAGTTATTTTGTGATCTGATGAATGGCACCTTCATTCCCAGAGCTTCTGCATCTGTGGGGTCCCAGCTTCCCTGGGTTGCTGTTGTTTTCATTATGTAGGAATACTGGACAGAGGAACACTCAGAGGCACCCCAGAGAATGCTCTGGGTTCCAGGCAGAAGCCTGCTTGTCACCACTGTGCAACAGCCACCAAATTTCCCTTTGGTAATGAGGATCATTCACTCAAGCTGGAATAGTGACCACTTTATAAAAAAAAAAAGTCAAAAATACCTACCCATTAGTGCTTAACTTTTCCTCTCATGTTTGCCATCTTTGTGCATGTGAGTGTGTGTGTGTGTGTGTGTGTGTGTGTGTGTGTGTGTGTGTGTGTTTGGAATCTATATTTAGGCTCTTCTCCTGGAATTTTCATTTAAGTAATCATTTTTAACTTCCATGAACTTTCTATTATTATTTGTTTTATAAATTTGTCTTTACTTTATCCTTCTCTTAATCAATGAAAACAATATGTCCTCAAACTTTCCTGAAAAGGACAAAAAAGGAGATTTAGAATTCAATTAAGATCCTTAACTTTTCACTGAATTACATGTTTCCTCTGGAGTCAATATTCTATTTTATGACTTTGATCTCTTCTGTTCATGTTACTACATAAGTAAGAATAATTAATGATACCTATTATAACAAACAAGCCCCCAATTCTTAGTGGCTTAACCTGATTTGGTGCTTTATTTTGTTTTTGATCTTTGCATAAAGGCCAATACATATCTTTGTAGTCAGGAAGCTCACCTGGGCAACTCTCTCCTATGAGAGATGACTTGGAGATCTGGGATACCACTACCCAAGGTTTCCCCAAGGTTGTCACAAAAGGTGGAAAACAAGAGAAACATGTGTGGAAGATTTGGTGTTTTTGGTCAAGTCTGGAAGTGGACCATGTTGCTGCTCACATTCCACTCTTCAGAACTAATAGTCCTCTGGCCCCATCTAGGTGCAAGGAGCTGGGAAATGTCATTTTCTTATACTCTCAAGAGGATAATAAAATGGTTTGATAGATCTATAGCTTTGTCTTTGCCATGGCTGTTTTCTTAAAAAAATGTCTGCTGATAACTTGGTTGTCCAATATTTATGAATAAACAATGTTGATTATTACCTGTAACTGACTAACATTTCCTCCGATAGAAGTGGCCTCTTTACTGTATGAGAAGACTGACTCAGGCTCTCTGTTTGTGGGTGTGGTGTGTGGACTGTCAGGCTTCACTCTAAGATAAGCAGGCTGGGAACCTCTTCTCTGAAAGCCATTCCCCCTCTTAGGTTGTTTCATTTCTTTGAAAGGTGTTTTTCCAGCTCCATGTTATAGACTTTCTCTATTACCAGAGGGGAGAGGTCCTTGTATCTCCTAGTTGCTAGTGGGGGTGGATTTCTTGCAATATCCTGAGAAAAAGAATTTTCTAAGACTCACATGGGAGAATGAGTGATTTTTATTGGCATGGAATTACATCCCTGAGTTTCCAAAGTCTCATTTCCTTTTGTCATGCCATAGAAGAAGTGTAGCTGGGGCTTTAGTAGAGCTAAAGTCAGAGTCAGTGTCCAGAGTTTCCTTTCCATGGTAGGGCCAAGTCCAATCCAGCATCAGGCTAGCTTACCTGTGTTTCCCTCTGCAGTCCATTAGTCCATTATTGCATGTGGGGTCCGCAGGTCAACATGGCTATGGAGGAAACACAGGCAAATACAAGGAAGCCAAGAGTGCAAGAGTCAAGCACAACAAGAGCAACAAGAAAGAGTGAACTCCTTTGTTTAGAGAATTATGTATTCCCAATTTTTCTCATGCTTCAGTGGCCATGCCCATTCTGACCAACCATCTCTGTCCCCAGGTTTGATTGACAGGCAAGTACCTTCCCTATGTCACCTCAACTTTACTGGGCATGTGTCTATCTTGCCTTTGTTGAATCTTTTCCCCCAGTGTTTTGCAGGGAATAGGCCAGTGGTTCCATGGGGTGTGCAAAATTGCAACTTCCTGATGAAGCTACCCTAATGATATTCCTATAATGTCTTGCTTCTCCCTTTGATTCTCCTTTATTATTAATAACTAGCTAATTACAATGGTATCATTTATACATGTGGAGATTAGAAAGGAGGCTCTGACTCAGCAGTCATTACAGTTCTTCAACCAACTGTCTTGTGTTAAGTTCTTTCTCATAATCTGACCATATTCCTTTGGACCTGAGTTACTCTGCAAAATGGAGCAGCCTCACCTACTGTTATCCCCTACCTGTACTGAGCTGTGTCTCTCTCCACTCTGATTTATATTTCATTTGGGCCATAGCCATCTTTGATGTTTCAATAATGCATAAAACCTTGTGTTGCTAATATGTTCCTTCCAGTAATCAGCAACCATATTAATTCCTTCTCTTTTATGCTTCTTTGCCAATATTTATAGCCCAATAGTTGCTTCTTTTTTGAGTGAGGGGAGGTAAATTATTTTCTTCAATCCATTATCTTGAACTAAAAGTGATACACTTTTTACTTAGTACTAAATGATTTTCCACGTCAATAGAGCTATTTTCTGTATTATCTACACTAATAAAAGAGAAAGATGCAAATTGACTGTACCTTCACAATGCCCACCAGCCAATCAGGAGTGAGTATGCAAATTAACCCAACAAAGATGGTGGGTTAATTTGCATACAGAGGCGCCGAGCGGTTGGGGGCAGGGCGGGACCCTCGTGTCAACGCCATGGCGACAACGCAGGTGTTCCGCACTGCCCTAGCAGCTCCAGGCCTCTGAACAGCATGGGAAGACAGAAAGGCTGCTCCCGGCCGGAGCGAAGGCAGTGCCAGCAGCCAGGGGAAGGAAGGCCCATTCTTGCACAAACCTTCATGCATTGGGCCTCTAGTTAAATAATATACTAGTAAAACCAGTTTTGAAATATGCAAAACATTCCATTTTGTAGTATACCTAAATTTACCAATAAACTTCCACAGGTTGAACATGTAGCTTGTTTTGGTACTGTTCTTTTTTAAATAAATTTTTTTTTAATTACAGGTGACATACAGTATATTACTTTCAGATGTACAACATAGTGATTAAACATTCATATAACTTACAAAGTGATCACCCCGATAAATCCAGTACCCATCCAACACCATACATAGTTATTACAATATTATTGACTATATTCCCTATGCTATATTTTATATCCCCATGACTATTTTGTGACTACCAATTTGTACTTCCTAATCCCTTTGCCTTTTTCTCCCATCCCCCCAACTCCATTCCCTTCTGACAACCATCAAAACGCTCTCTATATTTGAGTTTGTTTCTGTTTTGTTTGTTCATTTATTTTGGTTTTTTAGATTCCACATATAAGTGAAATCATATGGTATTTGTCTTTCTCTGTCTGACTCATTTCACTCAGCAGAATACCCTCTAGGTCCATCCATATTGTAGCAGATTTCTTTCTTTTTTATTTTTTTAATGGCTGTTTCACATTCTTTTGTATATGTGCATCACTTCTTTATCTATTCATCTATTAATGGACACATAGGTTGCTTCTATATCTTGGCTATTGTAAATAATGCTGCAACAAACATATGGATGCATATTTCTTTTCACATTAGGGTTTTGGGTTTCTTCAGATAAATACCCAGAAATGAAATTGCTGCATTCTTCATTGTCTGTTGTTATAGCCTTTGTTTTAAAGTCTATTTTGCATGGTATATGTATTGCTACCTCAGCTTTTCTTTTTCCAATTCCATTTTCATGAAATATATTTTTTCATCTCTTTACTTTCATATATATATATATATATATATATATATGTGTGTGTGTGTGTGTGTGTGTGTGTGTGTGTATATATATATATATGCACACACATAATATAACACAGAAGTGGTATATATAATATAAAAGTGTTAAGTATTATTGTTCTTTCTCTTTCTAATCCAGGTCTTTTGAATGCAAGTGTACTTCCAAATCCAAGGCCCCAGCTAGGACACAGGGAAAGCAAGTAATCATGTGGATAGCATCTGAGCTTTGGGGCAGGTGATAGGAATGACCAATTACTAAAGAAGTTCAAAGAAACCAACAAAGGATTGGCCTCAGGGAATTTACTTCTCCTTGGCCAAGCATTCAGATTTTCTTTTGATTACAGATTTATCTGAGCATCTCTGTGTGAGCAATTTCTTTTCAAGACTGCTGTCATCCCCTCCCTGTACACTATGCCTGTGGTTAAGTGATTTTCTGCTCATCCCCACTCCCAACAAGTGTTTACATGAATATGACCCAGGTACAGAGAGGACACATATCTGGTTCACTTAGGAACTCTGGGATTTTGATAACAAGTTGGCAGAAAGGAAGAAACAGAATTTTGAAAAGAGTAAAGAGAAAAGAACTAGCATAATATACATTGTGAATATTTAAAGGAATGATCTTGGATGCAGAAAGGTGAATATAAAAGTACTAGAGGCCTGGTGCACAAAATTTGTGCACTCCAGGGGGATCCCTTAGCCAGGCCTGCACCCTCTTGCAGGCTGGGAGTGCTCGGGGGATGTCCGACTGATGGCTTAGCATTGCCACAGAGGTGGCAGAGGCTCCTGCCACTCCTGCTGTGCTCACCAGCCATGAGCCCAACTCCTGGCTGAGTGGCGCTCCCCCTGTGGGAGCGCACGGACCCCCAGGGGGCAGCTCCTGCATTGAGTGTCTGCCCCCTGGTGGTCAGTGTGCATCATAGTGACTGGTTTTTCTGCCATTTGGTCAATTTGAATATTAGCCTTTTTTATATAGGCTTGGAAAATTAGGTCCAGAAATGATAAGATAAAGAGAACTTGGGCCCTAACTGGTTTTGCTCAGTGGTTAGAGCATCAGCCTGCAGACTGAAGGGTCCCAGGTTCGATTCCAGTTAAGGGCATGTACCTTGGTTGCGGGCACATCCCCAGTAGGAGGTGTAGAGGAGGCAGCTGATCAATGTTTCTCTCTCATCGATGTTTCTAACTCTCTGTCCCTCTCCCTTCCTCTCTGTAAAAAATCAATAAAAAATATTTTTAAAAAAAGAGAACTTGGGTTGAACAGGAGGAATAGGTGTCGGGATGTGCCTCTGCCTTGACTTTTTCTGTAAATATAGGATCATTTGGATAACATGTTGGCTACATGAAGCATTTTACATTAAGAGTCTTATTTTCTTTTTCCTATTTTTTCCCTTTCCCTCTGCTTTTCCTGTCCTGGAGAACACCCTAGTCAGGGAAATGAAGCCATTGTTTTACATCACATTCCGGTCTAAAATACGTTTGATTAGGAATAAGTGTCACCAGATCCACTTACGCAGTCCTGCATCCTGTGTCCTGCTTTGTTTCATTCATCTATGCCCTGAAATAAACTCTGGGCATCTTCCATGTGCTGCCTTAGGAAGCCAATGACCAAAGTATCCAAAACAAGGATGTCCCTTTTGAGCTTATATCAGTTAGGTTATGCATTCTTCTGCTGGTAAGAGATGGCTTAAAACAAACAAACAAAAAGAGTGTGTGTGTTTTATTTTTCCATTTACATAAAAGAAGCCCTGAGTGAAGCAATCTAGAGCTGGTAAAAAGACTGCAGGGTGGTTTTTGATGAGATAGAAGTTTATTTCTCTTTCACATAAAAGCCTGAATGTAAGCAGTTCAGGGCAGTTGCAGAATCTGCATCATGACCAGCAATCAAAACAACTTCCCTCCCTCCCTCCCTCCCTCCCTCCCTCCCTCCCTCCCTCCCTCCCTCCCTCCCTTCCTTCCTTCCTTCCTTCCTTCCTTCCTTCCTTCTTCCTTTCTTCATTCCCTCCCTCTCTTCTTTCCCTTACCTTCTCCCCTCCCCACCCCCAATTCATCTCTATCTATGTTTGGCACATTCAGGCTGGGTTTTATCTAGTTGTATGTGTCTCAGAGATTACTAACTTATCTGAATTTAGCACACCTTATGAATGCTGCCTGTCTCACAAGCCATTTGCCTCTACACTTAGTTTCTTACCCTCTTTATTTGCTTTCTTGTCTCTATAACAGATTTTAATTTTTTCATAATGTTAGATATGTAACATACATAAATGTCAAATATATGACATATATAAATGATATGGCATGTACAAGTGACAATATCTTTGAATTCATTCTCTCTTGGTTTTTCATGATATTGAAATTTTGTAAGTGTAGACCAGTTGTTCTTTACCAGCTTCTTTCTTTAAGCTTCTATCTTCTTATTTTCTACTTTCCTCAGACTTGGGACATTGTTAAGAAGTTCACCTGACATGGACAAGCCACTGCTATTAGTGAAAATACCATAATAGGGGCTTCTTCTTATTTTTTTCATAATTATATCTTCATTAAGCCTAAAGGTAGTGGCCACATCTTAGGCTTTTATGAAACATGCAGGAGCCAACTCCTGTGTGTGTGTGTGTGTGTGTGTGTGTGTGTGTGTGTGTGTGTGTGTTGTGTATTTGCTTGTCTTGTTTTGCTATAACAGTTCTCCAAGCCATTTGTTTCTCTGGCTATGTTCTTGGAATCTTGTTTTATTCCTAGAATCATACAAAGAATAAGCCTTTATTTACTTAATTAGGCTTTAAAAATGAATGCCATTTAAAGAGGTCTTCTAACATGTTCTGGGGGATATTCTGATCACATTGCTAATCATTCTGGATCAGGGGAACATGTTGTCTACAACAATGTCTGGTAATGATAAACACTCAATAAAAGTTGATTATTATTAATACTATTTTTGTACTTTGAGTCAACTTACTTGATTTTTTTCCCTTCTTTTTTTTCCTGATTCCTTCACAACTTTTCCTTTGACCACAGTTGGCCTTGCTTCCAGACCCTTTGTTTTGAAAGTCACTTAGGAGTCCTAAAATTCTCAGTTTCTGTGAAATCCTCATTGTCTTTCAAATATTTGAAATTCTTGAGACTGCAAATGTACATACTAACAGAAACCTCAGGTTGTTCTTTTGTCTACTCAACAGTCTTGTGAAGAGGAAATTTTTTTTTTTTTTAAATTTCATCTCTTTCCTCTGAGCCCAGCTTTCTATTGTTTCTCTATCCATGGGGGAAGTAAAACCAACCATTTTTCCTGATAGGACACAACATCATCATTAAGAGTTTTGGAGCCAGACTGCCTGGGTTGGCGTCTTGGCTCAACTAACTACTTACTAATCTTGTGACCCTGGGCAAAATTGTCTAACCCATCTGTGCTTTCTTATCTGTGGAATAGAGGTAATAATGAAAGCATATGAGGTCTTTGTCAGGATAAAGCTGTTAACATTTCAACACCAAGCACAGTGTTTGAGAAAGGATTACATTGATAGACATTAGGGGGAAATGCCAGGGTCTGCACAGCAGCCATGCAGATCCTGGCTGTTCTCCCTCTAGGACAAGAAGTAATGGAGTGGAGTACATTAAACTCATGAGCTTTGTAGTCAATCCACATGACATGAAGCCCAGATGTTGCCTGTGTTGTGTGACCTTGGGCAAGTGATTTAGCTGCTCCAAGCCTCAATGCCTTCATTTGTTAAATGGGACAAATACCAACTACCTCTCAGCTTTACTTTAAGGGTGATAATATATGAAAACAACTAAATTGCACCTGGACTCAAGTATTCATAATATATTATCTCTTAGGAAAAAGAAATTGCCCATTCCCTGCATCTCTTTAGTCCATTATTATTATTTATTTTATTTTATTTTTTAATCTTCACCTAAGGAGTGAGGGTATTTTTTTCCATTGTTTTAGAGAGATTGAAAGTGAAGGGGGAAGAGGAGAGAGTTTGGGAGAAAGAAAGAGAAATATCAATGTTTCAGAGACATATCGATGGGTTGCCTCCCACACGTACCCCAACCTGGGGTTGGGATCGGACCTGTAACCCAGGTACATGCCCTTGACTACGGCTCGAACCCTTGACCTTCCAGTGTGCAGGGCCTATTCCATTAATTTTTAAGCTTATTATGAGAATTTCTTAAATTTTCATAGGAAGTTTATTCATGAGACACTTTCTTTAGCAACTGTTTACTTTTAGGAAACCTTCCAAACTGCTTCTGTCTCAACTTCCTTTAGTGAAAGAGAACTCAGTTATAGTCTAGCAGACAGCTTTTAACAGAGCACAGCAAGATTTTAAACAAAGATGTAAATGATGCTTTCTCACATCCTCACTGCTCTTAGTAACATAGTCAAGAATAAACATACCTGACCTGACCTGTCAAATAATTGTTGCTATTGATATGACTCATTACCAGCCTCCCATTTGGAATCTCCGGGTGTGCACAGGAAAGTGTGTGAGAGTATGAGTGTGCAGGTTCGTTGGCCTCTACCCTCTTCAACTTGATTTTCCCACTTTGAAACCCCTTGATCTGGGAGTGACAGCAACCCGACACCCCGGTTCTCATTCTGACTTTTCCCTCAATGGCTCTCCTTTTTGCCATTTGCCCAAATGTTCCCAATTAACCACACCCAGAGCCCAGAGCACCACTCTTTCACCCTAGGCACCCTGTTGGCAGCATCTAGTCTCATCCCCACAATTGTTGCTATTATGCAGTTAGTGTACATACTGTTTTCATGACTTTTATTTTTAGCTTCACATCCTTGCCCTATCCAGTCCTCCTCTTTAGAAATTCCTCCTCCTGCTCTTGGATTCATCTGAGATTTCTCCAAAACTAACACCAGAGGGGGGGCCGTGGTGGGTGGTGGTAGGACCAACTGTACTTTGGGCCATTTCTGCCACCCTTCCTCTGCTCTTCATTATTTGAAGTCTTTGCCTTTTATGTCCACAGCCCTCTTGAAATCTATAGCTTAACATCCTCTGCTGACCCATTTTCACATCCTAAGATGATTCAATAACCAATTCATGTTCTTTTCTCTAGTCCCCCTCCTGGCATTTATTTATGAGCTCAGGCTATCTGTTGAGGAGCTCTCAAGAGTCCAGATCTTACACCACTTGGGCCAAGCACTGAATGCCTTTATCTTACAAGACAGTTCTTTCTCAACATCTTTTCTGTCATCATTTCCAATTCACATATTCTCTCTTCCTCTCTTGGATCATTTCTTCTGTTTATCTCACTTATTCATCTTTCACTGGACATTCTGATTTTTGTCAGTCTGTACTACTCTGCAACTTTCTTTGATGCTGTTCTGAATAGATATTTACTATGACTGGGAGGAAGGAAGATGGAGTTTGAGCCTAATGACTGTACTTACCATCTCAAATAAGTGAAGGGAGGTGAGACTGAGGCTCAGTCAATGGTACTCAGTATACATTATACTATTTGTGTCCACCCAAAAAAGCACTGAAAATCAAACAAAGGTTCTCTTGTTACTTCCCTCTCCTGCTTTATTTCTTAGAAATAACCATTGTCATCAATCTAGTGTTCATTTTTCCAGTCCTTTTTTCTCTATATGTTAGCATTTTTTTACTAAAATAAGCTATATGGGAATAAATAGCGCCCAATTACTACTGGTTGAATAAATGAATGTGTATATCTGTGTGTGTGTGCAAAAGTAGACATATAAACTGTTTTTGCATATGTGTTTTGATATAAATCACATTGCTTTATACATATTATTGGCAGCTTCCTTGTTTTGCTTAACAGCATATTTTGGGAATATTTCCATAGTACCACATAGTGCACTATTCTGTTTATGGATGAAGCTTTATCCTGTCAGTCATGATTCATTAAGAATCTAGGATGGCCCAGCTGGCATGGCTCAGTTAAGCATCGACCTATGAACCAGGAGGTCAAGGTTCGATTCCTGGTCAGGGAAGATGCCTGGGTTGCAGGCTCCATCCCCAGTGGGGGATGTGCAGGAGGCAGCTGATCAATTATTCTCTCTCATCATTGATGTTTCTATTTCTCTCTCCCTTCCTCTCTGAAATATATATATATATATATATATATATATATATATATATATATATATATATTTAAGAATCTAGGATGGAAAGAGAAGTCCAACATGGTAATAAAAAAATTGCTAGAGATGTGGATACTCATCTAAGAAAGTGACCAGGAGAAGGGCAAGAAGGGAGCAGAGCATAGTTCAAACCAGCCTTCAGTTCCACTTGTCTGGCTGACACCCCCTCACCTGGCCAGACATATGGCTGGATTCCTCCCTCTTGGAGGTCTGCTGCCACAGAGCAGAGGAATCATAGCCTCACATTTCAATATATGAGTGACTTGAATGTATTAAAGGAATAAGCAGCATTGCAGATAGGGATGGAGGACGAGGAGGTATTTTTCTAAGGCATCAGCCACATGGAAGGAGCTCCAAGCTATTGAGTTGTGACAGTGATCAGGGAGTCAGGAGCCAGCTGGCTATTCTGATCTGTCTGATATTTTTCTTCACCCTCTAATCTGCTGAGCCATCTTTAAAGAGGAAGATTGTATTGTACTCTCTGCTTGGTGATGACACTGAGCCAATGCAGCTGATGAGTGACATCAGCTCTCCTAGGCCAGTGGTCAGCAAACTCATTATCAACAGAGTGGCAAACCACGGCTCGCCATGTCCTAGGCTATGCAAGACACACATGGCCTTTGCTGGTGTGAAAGTCTGCCAGCACAGTGGGAGCATGGCATGGTCCCATCAAGAGCAAGAGCAATTCCCTCCTCCTTGTATCTGCTGCCATCTCCTATCTACCCTCCCTCTACGCCCATTCCCGCCCAGGACTAAGTCAACAAAAATTCCAGGAACAGAGAGAAAGGAGGACTGACAGAAAGGGAAAGAAAAGGAGAAAAGAGGTTGTCTGTGTGTATGTGGGCACCCATCATCTTGGGCTGACTCCCTCTAGTCATACATACATAGATTATTATAATGAGTCCTATTAGCAGATTTCTAAAAACTGAGATTGAACAACTGCCAAAAGCTATTTTTCATCATATGTTCTAAATGCTCAGGGGATGCATACTATGCTTACCACTTGCTTTGTCATCTTTTAAGTAAATATTATAAGAGGATTCATTAAATTTGGAAAGAATAAAACAAACACTCTCCTACAAATATACTGCATTCAAATGCAAACAACAAAAAAAAGTGCTCCAGCGGAAACTCTGTTGGAAGCAAGAACCCCAACACTAACTTTGAATTGTCAGCATCAGCAACAATAACAAATACATCACCAGACACTGATGAAATGGGAATGCACCACAGATTCCTGGTTTGCTTTAGGCTCATTCTCCTTGTTAGATCTCTTCTACTGAGACTCTTTCCTCAGGTACTCACCTCACACCACTTCACCATGTCCAACACACACTGAGTAATTGTTTTGAAAAGGAATCCTCAGAGCATGACAAAGGACAGAGCATGGCAAAGACAGAGAGAAGGGGAAGTTCCCAGGGACACGTTGGCTGTCCTCCAGGCATCTTGGGTTCCTATGTCTCATTTCAACAGCATGAGGTTATACAAGCTGCCTAGCAGATTCTCATCCTTAGCTGTTATAAACTGATTCTGGCAATGATTCTGGTGTCTCTGTCATCCCCTCAGTCCCACCCTCCACCCTATCCCATTATAAACCTTCTACTCTTTGCTGTAAGCACAAGCTTTCCCTGGAGTCTAAAAAACAGCCAACACTTATGAGTGCATACAGTGCACCAAGCAAAGTGTATCTTTCAACCATCTATTATAACCCTTATATTAATTTCACAGGTGAGAAAATTGAAGATCAATGTTTGCTGAAGGTTCCTAACCAGCAAGAAGCAGAGTTATAGTTAGAACCCAGATCTATTTGGTTCCAAGGCCCCAGGATGTGTCTCTACCTCATGATGCATTAAGAGGATAAATCAGAGGCACAAGGAACACAGAGTCCAGCTTTGATAGTTCAGAAGTTGATCTAGCCATCCAGGTCTCAGATCCTGTCTGCCAGGATGAAGAGCACGCAGATCCTTTGGTGGGATGTTACAGCAGCTCTCCTCCTTCCCTTAGAGCTGAGCTCTTTTGCTTTGAAAAGCTGAAGACCTATAAATCCCTTGAGCATTGATTTGCTTTTTTTCCAGCTACCAAGTGGACATGTCCTATATCTGGTTTCCAACTTTAGATAGACTAAAATCACTTTTCACCATCCTGCCAGAATCACAGTTTCTCTGGTGGTTAGTCTTGGTGGTCTCCTGGGGGAGCCAGAGCGTCATCTCTTGTGTACAGGTAACTCAGGAGTCATTAAATCTATTTACATACCAGGACTTCAGCAAGATTTTAATACAGATAACCAGTGCAGGGTAAAGCTGGCTCCCAGGGAGGGTGGGGATGATTCATCACACACTTAAAAGGAGACTGGCCTCATTTCCTCCCCGGCTTGAGGGGAAATGATCCCTCTGCTCTGTGGTCACAGATCTCCAAGAGGGAGGGGCCTGGCCACCTGTCTGGCCCTGTCTACCAGGCTTGTTCAACTGAAGGCTGGCTTGAACCATACTCTGCTCTCTCCTTGCCCTTCTCTTGGGCACTTTCTTAGTGGGTACTCTGCTCTCTGGTAAGCCGCCCTTCAAGTCCTTACTCTCACCCAACCCCATGAATCCAGAGCTTCAGCTATTGATTTGATTCTCTTTAGTACATTCTTTTAATTGTCTGGAATGAATATGGAATTTTATGGCTGGTGTGCTGGATCTTGGTTACTTCTGTCTCCTGGAAAGGCATTTGCTCTCTGGTGTCCCCTTGCCCAGTGACTCTCTGCTCCCTTGGCCCTCCCAACTGACTCCCTGTGATTGATACTGTATGCCTGAGCTGTGGAGGGGCTTGAGCCACCCCTCTGTCTAGATGGAAGGCAAGCTGTGCTGGATTCTTCACTCCCAATGGCCTTTTCCACTCCCCACAGGTGTCAGAGCGCAGACCATCCATCAATGGCCATCTACCAAGGTGCAGCTTATGGGGAGCCCACTCTCCCTGGTGTGCACAGTGAAGGGGACATCAAACCCCAACCTATACTGGTACCGGCAGGCTGAAGGAGGGGGCCTCCAGATACTCTTCTACTCCACCGTTATTGGCCAGATAGACTCTCAGGTGCCCCAGAACTTCAAAGCCTCCAGACCCCAGGATGGCCACTTCATCCTGCATTCTAAAAAGCTCCTCCTCAGCGACTCTGGCTTCTATCTCTGTGCTTGGAGTATCACACTGAGCTGGGTGGGGCAGACCTCTGTGCAAAAACCCCACCCTCCCCTGAGTCCTCACCACACTCTCCAGGAGCCCTCACTCGGGGACTGGGTGAAGGGTATTTGTCACTGGATTTCTAACGGTCAGCCAATGTGAGAGCAACTGAATCAAGGCAGGTTCCCCAAAAGAACATTACTAAGTTTTCAGGGAGAACAAAACGATTTACGTGTGCAGAACCTGTGAATTGCATCCACACAGTCAAGTTCCCAATGTGGGGATGTCTAGCCTTTGGCTGCCATACTGCAGTCCTCAGAGCATGCTGTTTTCCCTGACTGCTGTTGGTCTGCATTAGGGAGTGGGCTGGTGTGCATGCAGGTGAGAGAGGAAGCATACACCTGTAACCAGATGTGGTGTGGTGGTAGATTGGTGAACAAATAGGAGGATGCCAAGTCAGGTGACTCATTTGGTTAATTTTCATCATCTGGACAGTATCCTGTGGAAGCTTGGATGAGACCTGAGCCAGGGAAGGGCAAGGTGTTTGTGGACTGTTCTCATGTGTCTACAAGTGTGCTTCTGTCAGTATCAGGAACATGCACTTAGAGATTTTTATTATTGTTTTGCATTTCAGGCTTTTTAAAAATTCCCTTTCTATTGTTTCTCATCCCTTCCCCTTTAGCAAAGGAGGGAGCAGAGAAGCAGATAGTAATCAAAGAGAGGCTAAAGGAGAGGCAGGCCTGTGTGATGGCAAAGCCCTAAAAAGGAGAAATTACTTGGGTAGGAACGAAGGAGAGAAAAGGCTTATGAAGATGACTGGAAAGAGATGCAGCGGTTACCTTGGCAACAGAGCTTCCTTCCTCATCCCCCAGTCATTGTCCTCATTCTTCTCAAAAAGGTTTTCTTTCATAATGTCACTTCTGCTCCACGAGGGGGCACAAAAAGCCTTAAAATACTCTTGTTTCTGGCATCACTTCATTAGGACAATTCAGACATATTTATTTTCAATATCATTTACTCTGCAGAGGAAAGTCTGAGACAGAGACACAAGTGATCAAGACAGTATTTAACAGTGCCCAAGGGTTCCTATTGCACCATCAGGATCAACTATGTATTAAGCAGTTATTGTGTAGTGGGCACTCTGAGCCATCACAAGGATTAAAAAAGAAAATGAAGTAATTCAAGCTGGTGCTGGGCATGGCCACAGCGTGGTTTCATCAAGGCATTTGGCTTACCTTTTTTTTTTTTTTTTTTTCTCTTTTTGGTGTTGTGATCATAGAAGTAATTTACAACTCATTAAATAGTAAGCAATGCCTCAAGCTAATGTTTAGGTATTAGCTGGTTTTTTAACATTAGCAGAGACAGATCCCTCCTGGAAACAGTGCTGTCTGATTACTTTTAGTTAATAGACTTCAGTATTTCAAACAGTTTTAGATTAACATAAAAACTGAGTGGGTAATAGAGAAAGTTCTCATATATGTCCCTTTCCTTCCCAGGCCTCCCTTATTATTAACATTAGGGGTAGTGGAAAGATAGTTCCTTATGGTTCATCTGCTAACTTCTCTCTTCTCCCCCTGGAAACCTTGCTGGCTTTTCCCATCTCTGTATTTTTAAGGCACTGGGTTTTTGAGTCTAAATTTACTAGAAGTTTTAACATTGGGCTAATTATCTAATCTCTCTAAGGCCTCATTTTCTTCATCTGTCTAACTTCCCTTATTGGATTGTTCAGTGTATTAAATAAGATGGTGTTCACCTTATAAAGCCCTATTACAGGGTCTAATTTTCAACAGCTAGATATTACTTTCCTCTCTTTGAGTTTACAAGATAGTTTAATTACAACTCACCCCCAAAAAAGACTTATATTTTTAAAAATTAAAATTTAAAGTATGTAGCAAATATTTTAAAATGCTAAATACACTTGGGTGGAAAACCCATGAAACTTGTACCCTATGTTGTGCCCATTCAGCTCTTTGCCATTGGTCTTTTTTGGGGGGTTTCATGCAGCCTCAGCGTCCTTCTGAACAGAGAGATGGTCCAGGTAATCTCCACTATTCAAGTGGGGTTGACAGGAGAGTTAAAACAGATTTTTCATTCCTGTAAGAAATTCAGCAAAGTTCTGGAAAACTTCACTAAGGAGAGAGAATTTTAGCAAGCTTTAGTTTTTTGGGAGGCTAGCTTTAAAACAAAATTATCTTCTCAGCAGGAAAGTCGGTTTGAGTGGAAAAGTGGAGGTCCTGTGAATATCATAAGTTTCAAAAAAAGAAAAAAAGCGGGCCAGAAATAGTCCTGGTCATGAAACAGGGTGATGGAGACACAGGACAATACTAGATAAGGAGAGCCTAGGCAAGGAAAGGCCTAAAGCCATCTAAGTTCATCAGAACAAGCTAATATTCTCAATGTTGCCTGCTCTGTTCATGAGTCCTGTTCCCCTATGGTTTCCATGGTGCCGATGACCCAGAAAACATCTATAGTCCTCATCCTTTCGGGAAACAAAGGAAAGCAGCTCAGGATGACTCATGCCACTCAGATATGCTCTGTCTGGCTAGGAACTTGTCAATCTCACTTGCCCCTTTGGGCAGCTGAGGCGTCTCTTTAGGTTAGGAGATATTATTGGACTGGCCCTTGGCTCTGACTTTGTAGGTAAGACCAGACAACTAGTCCCACACATGGGATCTAGGGCTACATGCTGGCAGCCAGAGGAACAAACTCCTTCAGGCCTTCCTTCCTGGATTTCAGCCACTTAAAGAGAGAAACCCTGGGCTTCTGGACAGCTTGGGGAAGATGGAAATGCCTTGGGCTGGGAAGCAGGTGACACAGCAATTGGCTACTTCATAGTTTTTACTGGGATTCTAAGCTTTGGGTTGAGTGTGAGACAGATTGTGAGCTGCACAAAGCAGGCGTGGCAGGTTATATATATCATGTTATTCCCTCTCCCTCTTTTGGGATGTTCAGACTCTGGTTTTCCATTCTCTCCTGTATTAGGTCTTCTCCTCCTCTCACCCTGATGGCACAGAACATCCACCAGGCCTTAGCAGGGGTGACACTGAAAGAAACCCAGTCAGTACAGCACACAGACATAGCTCAGATATCCAGGGACTGTCCGCTTGTCAGTCTGTTCATTACCTAGTGGTTCCTGTGGGTGACTCATTAGCAGCTCTCACTAGATGAATGGAAGGAAGTGGGAGGGTGAGTGGGGGGCCAGGCATTTAGGGGGCAGATGGGAGAAGGAAGATGCCTGAATAGATGTGGGGCCTGAAGGGACCTCAACTGGGTCAGAGCAGTTACTGCAGCTGTTTTGCACTTCTCATTATCTCCAAGGTGTCGCTGCAGCCTCAGATCTCAGTGTAACCTCCAGCAGGTGTAGAAGTTACGTTGGGGGTGGGTTGGTCTGCCCAGATCCCTCTCAAGAGAGAGACCCTCTCCTCTCCTTCTACTGCAGGGGTGCTCACCAGGGCCCCAGTAAAGAGAGCAGCACGGAAGAGGTCGGGCAGGATGTGGTCATGTGGTTCTCAGGGTGCTCAGGAGTGGGGTGGGGGGAGGAACTTTCACAGGCACTCCAGAGGCAGGACCTGGTAAATGCCAAACCACATCCTGTTGTGAGTCCCCGAGATGGCACTAAGGGCAGGTGGGTGGCTGTTATTCTCTATGCTGATGTTACTCAGAGATAAGCAGCCCAGCACTCAGCACTGGGCTCAGACACCCCATCCCTTCCCGGGTTGTCCCCTGAAGAAACCCAATATGCAGCTCCTTACTTCTTGGCCTTTGATTCAAGGCCATTCTCCTTTAAACATGGTTTTTGTCTACTCATCCATGGCCCTGGATCTCTTTCCTAGCTGTGGGATCTGGGGTCCCCACTGTCCCCTTACACCATTGCCACTCTCTGAGGCTGTGAATGATTTGTCTTGGGGAAGAGCTTAGAATCCCAGTTGAGTGGCCTCCCTTATGGGGCTTTAAGGCCTGCAGACATTGCATCACTGAATCCAAAGAGCAGAGCTAGACAATTCCTTAGAGATCACTTTGCCCACCTCCTCACTTTACAGAGGGGACTCTAGAAGCTCAGAGAAGAAAAGTGAGCTGTCCAGGGCCATGCAGCTGAGGACCAGAAACTGTTCTCTGAGTTTCAGCAGCTCCTGGGTCTCAGATAACACTTAGGAAACGTGGGCTTCATGTGGAGCTGAGATCTTCCTATGAATTTTAGGGACTACTTGTATAAGAATAAATAAGTTATGGTAATCATATATGAGGAGGCATGAGGCTGGAGGGGTAAATACGATGAACCATAGAATCAGAAACCTGCAGAAATGAGATAGGTTGGAGAGATGAGCTGAAGAAATATGATAAAATTAAACAAACCCTCCCCATCCCAGCCACCCTCCAAAAGAGAGAAAACCAACCTTCTAAACACCGGAAGGGGCCCATGTTGCTCACATATTGAACACATTGCAGTGCATGTAAAAATGATCAGGGTTGGAGTGAAAAGTGAGCTCTGTGAGTCAATGGAGTGATGTGAGTACAGACATGGAAAGCTGCCCTACCATGGACCCTATATAGAAGATATTGAGGATAAGGAGTTACGCTCCTTCTTGCCCTCTGTAGGTCAGAGTCTCCTGTCTGGACATCACACTTTTAGAAAATGTTTTCAGAACAGAGTGGCTGGGCTGTGGGAGCTGAGAGTCCTCAAAACCATGCCATATAGGACAGAAAGTGAGAGAACTGGACAAGTTTGGCTTGAAAATAATCTTTAGGCTAATACTAATTGTTATAATAGCAGCAGATGTTTATTGGTGCTGTTATAACAGCTTTACGTGTTGTATGGATTAAATAAGATCAAATCACCTATTGTGATGTTGAGGTTGTGATTGAGGCCATTTTGTACTCACTTGCCCCAGGCCACATAGCTAATAAGTGGTGGATCTAAGGTTTGAGCCTAGGTTTCTTTGGCATATATATATATATATATATATATATATATATATATTTTTTTTTTTTTTTTTTTCGAATGCTACAGTTCCATTTATTTGTTGTAAATATTGTTGAAATTCAAATTTTTCTAACTTACTTGGAAAATAATATAGTAGGGCCAATTTGATTTATTTTACATAGTTTCAAACATAAAGAAATAATTACAATTAAAAGACCAGTGTAGAATCCAAACAGATCACAATGCCACTTATGTAAACCTGATTGCATCTCTTTCTCTTCTTTTATAGGATTATAGGGAAATACATGATTTTATTTTAATTGATAGTAATGCTAACATGCATTTTGTTAGGTTTCTGTAAGGTTCACAAATTTGCCTTATATTACTATGTACAACATTATTATAGGTTTATCTTAAAAGATATCTGGCATAGTTCAGGGTATTATTTGGAAATCTAATGGTCTACTCTAATTTTACTAATGAGTGAATTGTTCTCACTCTTAGAAATGAGTCTTTAATAAAGTCCATATTCTCTATATAGTGTTCTCATCTATCTACTGCCTGCTTTTTCCATTCTGCAAACTCAAGCTTTTGAAGCTTCTGCTGATTCTATCTCTCATAGATTTGTGGACTCTTGGATGGAGGTGTCTTAGGAAGGGCTCTCATAGGAGTAAAATTGTGACCATTGAAGGCCACTACAAAGAGTTTTATGAACACCCAATTAGGGCAAAATTCTGCATAAAGCTGTCCAGTGATCAAATGGCCTACCTAGACAAGTCGAGTTTTCTGTCCAAGGGCAAGTTGAACATAACTGGGGAGGGATTCAAGACATAAATTTATGTTTTTCACCACTCAACATCCAGTTAAGATCAAGTTCCACCATGGTAGCGAGGGTGCAGAGGACCAAGGTGTCATTGCTGGACTGGCCTTGTCCTGGTCAGAAGGGGTCCTGTCCAGGACCACTATCAAGTCACTATTTTAAAAGCCACAGAGAGGAAGGGAGAGGGAGAGACAGAAACATCAGTGATGAGAGAGAATTATTGATTGGCTACCTCCTGCATGCTGCATACTGGGGATGGAGCCTGCAACTCGGGCATGTACCTGACTGGGAATTGAATCGTGACCTCCTGTTTCATAGGTCAATGTTCAACCACTGAGCCACATTGACTAGGCAAAAAGCCACTTCTTTATGTTAGTGAGTCTGGCCAGGATGTAGGGGGTCCACAGGAAGCCCTGGAATGCAGTCTTTCTATCAAGACCACTTCTCATACTCACAGAGGAGAGATAAGTTAGAGCAGGCTGATGAAACTTCTGTGGGAATAGTCACAGTTGGAGGCTCATTTTCAAGCCCTTATTGCTGATGTACAGACCCATCCACGCATCTCTGGGACCCCATCTTTCCCAAGAAACTCTCAAGAAGTACAAGTGCAGCAGAGATAAAGACTGTGGATGGAGATGGAGGAGAAGCGATTTAGGGCATGCCCAAATACTGTCACAACACATCTTAAGGAGAGGCAGAGGGGAAGGGCATGTTAAGAATCCAGGGACTTCAGGTCCATAAACACAGTGCAAGAGAAGAAAGTCCTCCAGATAGGAGGGGAGGATGTTTGACCCTAGATTAAGGCAGGAAGTGCTTTGTGTTCCCAGCCCAGATGGGATGGATAATGTCTCACATTGTGGGGTGTCAGGGCCCAGAAATTACCTTTTTGAAAGGATGGGAGTTTGCCACAAATAATGAGAATTAATTGTAATTAAAATTGCTCAGGCGTGGTGGCCTTCTATACTGTCAGTCTTATATAGCATAGGATGATTTCCACATGAACATAGTAAAAGGGAACTTGGTGATGAAAGTTTAAGCAGAGGTCAGTGGGGTTGCAGATGACAGAATCGAGTCATCTATGGGTCAGTGGCAATGCTAAAACTGACCTGGGGTTCTTAGCCATTCCAGAGATCTCCATCAACATCTCTTAACAGCCTTAAATATAATACATCCAGGTATGAGCATGTTTTTGTTGTGCACATATAGCTTTAAGGGAGGTCTCAAGTACAAGTTCTCCATTCCCACATCCATCCCTAAGAAAAAAGACCTCATGAAGTTTCTCCTATATGGGACATTCGAAGCTGTGTGTTACATAAACTGCTTGGGCTGAGGTCACTGGGCTGCCATTCTCTGCGGCACATGGGAGGAGGAAGATGGGGAAATGGCTCAGGGCAGAAAATGGAGATATTACTATCTCTATCAGGATCCCTTACTCTTATCCCAACCTCTCTTGTTCCAGAATCCTTTTTCTTTCTTCTAAATTTATTTTTCAATTATAATTGACATACAATATTAAATTAGTTTCATGGTGATTATACATTTATATAACTTATGAAGTGATCACCAAGAGAAGTCTCATACCCATCTGACTCCATACACAGTTATTACAGTATTATTGACTATATTCCCTATACTGTACTTTATATCCCCATGACTATTTTTATAACTGGTGATTTGTACTTCTTAATCCTTTTCAACTTTTTTTTTACCCACACCTCCAATTCTCCTCCCATCTGGAGATCATTAGTTTGCTCTCTGTTTCTGTGAGTTTGTTTCTATTTTGTTTGTTAATTTATTTCATGTGGGTTTTTTTTATTCCACATATAAGTGAAATTCTACAGCATTTGTCTTTCTCTGTCTGAAAAATTTTTCTTAGCAGAATACCCTCTACATCCATCCATGTTGCCATGTTGTCACAAATGGTAAGATTTCATTCTTTTTTATGGTTGAGTCATATTCCATTGTATATATGTACCACTTCTTCTTTATATAATCATCAAAATCCTTTTTTTTCTTTCTCTCACCCACTCTTCCTTAATCACTTACTTAAGAGAGAAAAAGTCTTTGTCTCGGATGGGCCCAACCTCTTCTAATCCTATCACCACTACCCAAGCTTATGCATCCTGGCCATGAACTGTGCTGTAGGAAGAGTTGTAGGTCTCTGGCAGATACTGATGCTGACAGGAAAATTCTTCTTTTGGGCAAGTGACAGTAACTTGACTAGCCACTACCCATAGGAATCCCAACCCCTCCCCCGCCCCCCCCCCCCACACACACACACAGCAGGATGTTCTCATTATTACATGACCAGTTGAATTCCTCCTGTCTCCTAATTTCTGAATAAATTTCTAAAGGCTGCAGGGTTGAGGTTCCTCTCCTGGGGTGCTACCATGGTGAGTCCAGCTGTGCCCCATGGAATGGTGATAACTTGGGGGACCCTGGGCATTTTTCTAGAGATACTTGACTTCAAGTCTCTTCAATCAATAAGCAAACTCTACTCCTGCACTGGGTGTCACTTGTGAAGTTTGTGCCTAGACTACATTCTGCCCACAGATTTTCTTAATGGGATGAAGCTTAGATCAGCCTGAGGTTGGAACAACTTGATAGGCCCAAGTAGATAAAGAATTGCTTTAATGCCCTTCATTCCAGGAATACCTCTGGGCCCAGAAACCCTCTTGGGGTCCCTTTTACTGGAGTGTCCATGTGTCCTGGCCACTTATGAGGACAATCCTAATTTACCCCTCTTATCCCAGCATCCCATTTTCCTCTCAGTAGTATCCCCATTTTGCAATAAATGAGATGACCTGCCCTATATATAACCTGTGCTCAGTTTCACCCGAGGAAGAATGGACAGCATGGCCAGAATTGGTCCAGAAGGACCCACTTAGATTCTAGAGAAAGAGGAAGATGAAGAATAAACTAACTTCCCAGTGCCTGGGGGTGGAATGTTGGGGGCTGTGCTGTCTGAGACACATCTTTGCTGTACACATGAGCTTCAAGAGAGGTCTCAAGTACCAATTCTCCATGGTTGTAAAGATTTGAAGAAAGGAGACTTCCCTGGGTGAAGTGGCATGTTGGGTGGACACCAGGTGGAGTTTGTAACTTTCTCCACCTCTATTATGTCTCTGGCATTGAGTCATCCATCCTCCAGAAGCCATTCCTTCCTTCCTCACCTTGACAAACCCCAGGTGCCAACCAGCAACTTCTCCCACATCCTCCCACCTGCTGATGCCTCTGTTTTTAGCACCCCCAAGATCACAATCACCAAGCCCACAGACCCCATTTCTCTTCTGTGAGGGTAACCCACCTCCGCCTTGATGTTTGCCCTACTTTTTCTCAGCTCCCTCCTCACAGATATGCTGGAACAAACCCCTGTCCCCCAACAATCCCCAATACCCCATCCCCCTACACCTCATTCCCCCAGCACCCTATCCCACAACATACAGTCCCACAATAACCCATCCCCAATGCCCTCATTCCTCAATACCCCATCTCTCAACACCCCTGTCCCAGTCCATTCTCTCTGGCCCACGCAATGCCCTGTTCTCTCTGAGGCATTGACTGTCCCTTCAGCTGCTCATCTCCCCATCCCACCCTTGAGAGGAACCACCACATATGTCTAAAGAATGGAAGGTGCTGCTTTTTGTGGGTGCTAGTCTAGGACCTAAACTCTGTCCTCTTTGTTTTGGGACTTTTTTTAGCCATTACAAAAACAAATAAGCAACAACAACAACAAAACTGTACTGAAATTAGAGCAATCTAGAGATTATTGTGACTGATGGGAAGTTATAGTCATGTGATGATTTTTCTAGGCCAGCCCTGCCCTGGGCCACATCCTTTTCTGACCCATGTGAGATGATTCAGATAACCCTCTCACCTCCAGTTCCTAGACACTCAGTGTAGTGGGGTGAATAGTGTCCACCCTTAATTTGTGCCAACCGAATGTGACCTAATTAGGAAATAAGGTTTTTGCATATATAAATGTTAAGGATCTCAGGATGAAATTCTTTTGAAGTTAGAGTGTGTCCTAAATCCAATAACTTCTGTCTTAGTAAGGAAAAGAAGAGGGACACTTAGACACAGATACATAGGGAAGAAAGTGATGAAGGCAGACAGAATGTTGAAATGAGGCTGCCACAAATCCTAGGAATGGGAAGAAGCAAGGAACAATTCTTCCCTAGAACTTAACATATATAGACATCAAATATATATATATATATATATATATATATATATATATATATATATATATATATATATATACTAGAAGCCCGGTGCACAAAATTCGTGCACGGGGGGGAGCTGTCCCTCAGCCCAGCCTGCACCCTCTCCAATCTGGGACCCCTCGAGGGATGTCTGACTGCCCATTTAAGCCCGATCCCGGTGGGATCGGGCCTAAACGGGCAGTGGGACATCCCTCTCACAATCCAGGACTCCTGGCTCCCAACTACTCACCTGCCTTCCTTCTTGATTGCCCCTAACCACTTCTGCCTGCCAGCCTGATCACCCCCTAACCACTCCCCTGCCAGCCTGATTGATGCCTAACTGCTCCCCTGCCAACCAGTTTTCCCCTAACTGCCCTCCCCTGCAGGCCTGGTCACCCATAACTGCCCTCCCCTGCAGGCCTGGTCCCTCCCAACTGCTTTCCCCTGCAGGCCTGGGTCCCTCCCAACTGCCTTTCCCTGAAGGCCTGGTTGCCCCCAACTTCCCTCCTCTGCCGGCTTGGTCACCCCTAACTGCCCTCCCCTGCAGGCTTGATCGCCCCCAACTGCCCTCCCTTGCAGGCCTGTCCCTTCCAACTGCCCTCCCCTGCTGGCCATCTTGTGGTGGCCATCTTGTGTCCACATGGGGGCGGCCATCTTTGACCACATGGGGGCAGCCATCTTGTGTGTTGGAGTGATGGTCAATCTGCATATTACTCTTTTATTAGATAGGATAGAGGCCTGTTGCACGGGTGGGGGCAAGCTGGTTTGCCCTGAAGGGTGTCCCAGATCAGGGTGGGGGTTCTCTTGGGGTGTGGGGCGGCCTGGGCGAGGGGCCTGTGGTGGTTTGCAGGCCAGCCACACCCCCTGGCAACCCAAGCAGAGGCCTGGTATCTGGGGTTTATTTATCTTCTACAATTGAAACTTTGTAGCCTGGAGCAGAGCCAAGCCTTCTGCTTGCTCTGTGGCGGCAGTCATTTCTATTGGGATTTATGTATCTTCTACAATTGAAACTTTGTAGCCTTAAGTGGAGGCCTGGGCTGGCCAGGGTGTGCAGAAAGCCTGGCTTCCTCCATCGCTGGGGGCAACCCTAGCCTCCTGCTCTTTCCAGCTCTGTGGCTGCCGCCATTTCTGTTTGGGTTTATGTATCTTCTATCATTGAAACTTTGTAGCTTTGAGTGGAGGCCTAGGCCGGCAAGGGCAGGCGGAAAGCTTGGCTTCCTCCATCATGGGGGAAACCCAAGCCTCCCTCCTGCTCTTTGTGGCCATAGCCATCTTGGTTGGGTTTATTTGCATATTTGCTCCTGATTGGCTGGTGGGCATGGCTGGTGGGTGTGGCAGAGTGATGGTTAATTTGCATATTACTCTTTTATTAGATAGGATATATTTGAGAAAGGGAGATGAAGAGAGAGTTGAAACATCAATGATGAGAGAGAATCATTGATCAGCTGCCTCCTGCACACCCCACACTGGGGATCAAGCCTACAACCTGGGCATGTGCCCTGACCAGGAATTGAACCATGACCTCCTGGTTCATAGGTCGACACTCAACCACTGAGCAACACTGGCCACTGGCTGGGATCCCCTAGAACTTTTGAAGGGAGTGCAGCCCTACTACACCTTGATTATGGACTTATGGCTCCAGGGCTATGAGAGAATAAATTTTGTTTTAAATCATCAAGGTTGTGGTTCCTTGTTATAGCAGCACTGGAAAACAAATACATGCAGGACTCAAGGTCTCTTCATACTCTTGCTGTGGGTCCTGCACCAGAGTTTGGGAGCAGCTGCTCCAGTGTCACCCTGTGACTATTACACCATCCTGGTCTTGACTTGGAAACGTTTCCTGAATTGCCATCTTCAGCAGAACGTGCCAGTGTTTCCCAGCTTACCAGTCAGTTGATCTGTGGACTATGGTTTCTTTACCTGTGAAGTGGGGAAACTAATACCTGCTTTTAGGGTTGTTGTGAGGGAAACTGGGACAACACATGGGCCAGTGCCCAGCCCCGAGTCTGAAGCCAGGCAGGGCATCAATAAGGACTTCATCTTCACCACCCTTTCTTAGCTTTCAGACTTCCTTCTTACCCCTGACATTTGGCTTCAAGTAACTTACACATGAACTCTGTCCCTCCATCGCTGCCTTCTTTTCTCTAATTGCCCCCCCTCCTCTAGTGCAGTAAATGCAACCTGCATGTAGAGTTTACTGAGTAAGATAACCATCTACCCAAGTGGGTGCACTCAGTGTGCTGTATTTGGGGGGGCTTGGTCTCCATCCCTTCAGGTAAAGTTGCCCATTGGAAGGGTTATGTGGCTATAGCACTTCAGCCCCACTGAACCCTGCTTCCTGTCTCCATTCCTCCCCCAGGGCCTGACCCCATGTGTCCTGCCTCTAGGAAATCAGGTTTCACGTGTCAGCATTTTTAACTCCGTGCTTTCTTTAGGATTCTAACCTAGACATGCAGAATAGAACTAAATAAATCTTGTGCTGAAATCCAGAAATAAGATGGAGGTGTTAACAGACACAGATAAAACGTAAATGTATAATAAATGAAACTTGAATCTGAAATTGAGAAATGACAGGGCTTTCTAAGCCACAGGTATGCCCTGTCTTCTGTCTTGTACTGAGGTGGGGGTTATGGTTTACCTGTGCTCATCCTTTTTCAAGAGCCTAGCACTTTACCCCCTCAGACTAACCCTATGTACTGGGCCCAGAATGCCTGGATATAGACTATAAAGTCCACCCCCTACCAGGATGAACAAGAGGAAGCAGCACTGGTCAGAGAGGAAAGTCAGTCACTCCATATACCTGAGAGGTGGTGTTTTACTAAACCAGAAGGTGGGTCTTTGAAGGGCAGAACTCCATAGACACTCACGAAACACTACCAGGTCCAGCATGACATTTTTATTGGTTTAGTTAATCTCAGACTCAGGATTGAGGAACTCAGTCTGCAAGGCAGCAGAGAGAAGGGACAGATACTCGTGTAAGTAGGAGATAAGAGGGCGAAGAGAGAGAATACTTCATTGGGAACACAGACTGGAAGAATGTGAAGGTGAACCTAGGGTATGGATTAAAAATGACTGAGGATGTGCTTCTAGAACTGGTCTCATGAATCCTTTTTCTTGAGCTGCAGAAGAGAGAACACTGTCAGGGTCCCAGGGGCCATGAACAGTAGGAGTGGGTCAGAGGAGACCAACTCTGGCCCCAATTTGGGGTAGGGCAGTCTCATTCTCCCCATCCTCCAATGCTATATTCTATAACGATCCCTATACTTTCTGCCCAGACTGGCAGTCCAGTTATAATTCCCTGGAGGTGAAAGGGCTGAAGTCATGCTCTGAGACCCCCTCCTATCCCATGGGTGATGTTTCACCCTCTCCCTCCACCCTGCCTGTCCACCCTACCCTCCTCCTTACCATGGCCATCAGCACCAAGGCGCTGACCAGCACTGCATACACAGTGGCCTTCCCCAGCAGGATCTCATAGAGGATGGTGGCAGACAGGACCCCTTGCTGATAGGACACTGTTGGTAGGAAAGGAGAGCAGGTACGTACTTTTAAGCAGGTATCTCTGCCCACCCCCACACCAGGGCGATGGGTCCTCCATCCTCTGGTTCCAAAGACCATGGGAGAAGGAGAGAAAGAAGCAGAGGGTCACTTACCTGAGGTGAAGCCACAATCTGAAAGAAAGAAGAGAGAGGGGAATGAATGAGCAGATGAAACACTGTCAGCCTTGTAATCAGCACACTTCAGGCCCAGACCAGAGGAGTCTAGCACTGCCTTCCTGGGTGCCAATATAGCCACATCATCCTTGAAATTCATGAGACACATGTGGCAGCTCTGAAGGAGATGGGGACACAACCACACAGATGCTGAGCTGCCCAGGCCAGTAGTAAGGGGCCCAGCTGCAAGGCTGTGCTGGCTGGGGATCTGAGGAGGAACTAGCCCAAGGTGCCTGTTCTCCTTCATGGTGGGCTCTCATCTTCCCACCCAACTCCTTTAAAAAAAAATTTCTAATCTGGTCTTTGTGGCCTTCTTCCTGGATCTCCCTTACTCTCAGGTCTGACTCCCTCCTTGCCTGACCCTCCAAGGCTCTGCTCACCTGCTCTGCCCCAGACCTCAGCACTGACGTTCTGGGTGATGGGTATGGGGCGGGGGTCCTTCCATTTGTCCTTGTCTTCCTCATCTATCCCAAAGAACTGGACTTGGCAGCGGAAGTGGTTGCGAGGATTGTGCCAGAAGGTGGCAGAGACCCTCAGCCGGCTGCTCAGACAGTAGCTGGAGTCATTGAGGTTGGGTTTCTCCTTGTAGGGCTGAGGGTCTGTGCTGACCCCACTCTGGATCTCCTTCCCATTCACCCACCAGCTCAGCTCCACGTGGTCGGGGTAGAAGCCTGTGGCCAGGCACACAAGTGTGGCCTTCTGTGTCCGGGCAATCTCTGCTTCGGATGGTTCAAACACATTGACCGTGGGTGGGTTCACCTTTTCCAGGTCGTCTGGAGGGGAAGAGAGGTTAGGAATAGGGCTGGTCTGAGAGCTGTCTAGGTTTGGTAGGGGCTGTGTATGTGCATGCATGTGCATGTGTGTGTATGACGAGAAGAAAGGTCATCATAAAGCAAAATTATGTAGTAGGTCCTGATTGTTTGGGTGTCACCGTCTGCTGTCTCTCCATTCTCTAAGGTGGCATGATAAATGGCACTGCCTAATATTCTGAGTATGTTATTTGATTTCTTCCCATCAATAAAAGCTACCTGTCTACTTCTCACCATATTACTTAGTAATTATTTAAATAGAGCACTGGATTGGAATCCAAATAACAGGATCCAAATCTCAGAAATGACTTTAGGACTTCTGCGTCATTTTTCCTGCTCTGAAAGGAGAATCACAACACAGACTGTGCAGGGTGGGTGTGGAGATTAAATGATATAACAATTCAGACACATAATCCTCAGTTGGGTTATTTATATCCAAATCTAAGTGGCTGATGAGGAAAGGGGGTTTGGGGACAAGGGATCATTTGGGAGCAGGGATTGTCTTCAGATGACAGTGTACAAATGGCACATTTTTGTGCACTGAGGTGAGAACACCCTTTTCTATCATGATGCGCTCATGAGCTTTGGGGTTTCCTGACATTTTTTAATGGTTCATGAAGTCATCCTAGCCATTCCTCCACCTCCAAGTACCCTGGAGTTTTCCTCAGCTCAGACAGAGAGCAGTCTCCCCTTATGTCAAACTCAGTGACTCTCCAACCTTCTCTGCCCCTTTGTTTCTACCTGTTGCATCTTTCCCACCAGCAAGCTTCCTAAATGAGCATCTGAGAGCATCAGAGCAACTTCTTGCTCCCAGGTGTCATGATACAATTTGCCCTAAGCCTGTCGGCAGCGTCCTCCAGGCCACAGGCGAAGGCCTTCTATTGGCGGACTTATTCCTTCTGGCCCGTTCCCCGTTTATTTTATCCTGTTTTCTATTCATTGTGTTTGTTTCTGGACAATGCTTTTAAAAATTAAGAAATCTCATTCTCAAGAAAATCCAGTTCAGCCTGGAAGATGGAGGAATGCTTTTCTAATAGAGATGTCATATTTCTGCCGAAATGGGGTCACATCCGCAGATCACACAGGACCCCACACTTAGAAGGACCACACACTTGGTTTAATGGCTGCTGTCACCATTTTGAAGTTCTAAATAATTTTTTAACAAGTGTCCCCACATTTTCACTTTGAGTCAGCTTGTGTCCTGTCATGTCGGCTTCCTGCCCTGGACCTCCTCCCTGCTAACTGCTACTATGTCCCTAGGTCTTCACTGGCCCACCCTGTGTGAAGTGGCCACATCCTAACTAACACATGCAGTACCGGCTCCATCAGCCTTTCTGCCTGAAGCCAGGTTACTTAGCTCTCATCTCCAAGCCCCTGCCTCCAGGGTAACCACAGATGCACTCCTCTGACCCGGCAAACACTCAGTGCTTAGTGTCGAAATGAAAGATGTCCTCTGAGCCATGTGTGAGGCTCCCCATGCTGTTCACTGGTAAATGAGCAGCATGAGCAGAAGCAGGATCTGGTGACACTCTGAAGCACTGTCTATACAGCCCTGCAGTGGAGGCAGGTCTTATCCCTCCATGTATGTGAGTCCCTGTAAGGTGTGAGTAGCTTGCGCAGATGTATGTAGGTAATGTGTGCTAATGAGCTTCTGTGTGTGTATGCTCTGCTTGTGAATGGCAAGGTTTATCTTCCCTGTTCCTGACCCACCTCTCACAGCCCTCACTCCATTATCCACAGGCCAGATCCTGCCCCTCTTAAGACACTGGGTTCACCCCAGCCCCCACCCTCCCCAGTGATCAAGTGAGCAGGGGTGGGGAAGGAAAGCTCTGAATTACAGCAATCCACCCTTTGCTGAATACTCTACAAGAGCCTTCCCTTGTGATCCTCACAGCGATAGTAAGTGGTAGGCTTTGCTGATGATATTGTATATTAGAGGGAACTGAGAATCATACAGATATACATGCCCAAGGTCACCAATCATTAGAGAGCCAGGGGTTGAGACCTGGGTTTACTGGCTCGAAAGTCAAGGTCTGTTCTCCACCCTGGCTGATCACTGGCAGCCAGTGTTTCCCCTGGGCAGCTCAGCTGAGGCCCATTGGTTCCAGCCTAATGAATTTAACTACCAACAGTGCTCGTGGCTATCACATGATCCAGGTAAAGAGTTTTTCCCTCTCTGGCCTCAACGTTCTCATCACCAGGTGACATTTAGGGTCCCTTTGCAGTTCGAAGAGCCCAAGCTTCTCCTGGGAATTTTCCTCACCTCACAGCAAAATATCTGCGTTTTAATGTGTTTGTGATAAATGAGCTTCCACACCATCTATTCTAGACTGTTATGTAGAGTACTCAGTGTGAGAACAATGATTGCAGACTGGGGGAGTGGGGACCCATCTGGGGGTAAGTGGCTGAGGTTACTGTCCCTCCTCTAGGACCAGCGGTGGTAGGACTGGGTGCTGCTTCCCCCTATTACTCCCCACCCCACCCCAGGGGTCTGAGGCTTAGGAGAGACAGAAAGGGTTTTCAGTTTAATTTCAAACACTTCTAAATTCGATCAACAAACCCGGCTTGTTTTGGCTCTTTTCCTCACTGACTCATGTTTCTCTGTATCATCTTGGCCTCTCTCTTCCACTGTGTTTGTCATCCTTTTCCCCTCCTCCGTCCAGGGCACCCTCCACCTCCACCTCCCAGGAGCCAGGTCTGCAGGGTGCCGGCCATCCGAGCTCATCCCACTTTCTCCTGCCCCTCCAGCTCTCTCCGCTGTGGAGCAGTTACCCCCTCCCGCCCTTTCCCCAGCCCAGGTTATCTAGTTTAAGTCTTTTTCTGCAATCTAGCAGCTCTCAGAGCTCAAATAATCCTCTTTTCCACCGCCCATCCTGCCCCTAAATACCCCAGAAAAACAGACCCAAAGCCCCCTTTACACTCTGTCCAAGTTCTCGGACCTTGAGCCCCCCTTCACATCCCCCCCACTTCACAGAGCCGACCCTACCCACGGACAACTCGCGGCGCCCCAGCTCCGGCCGCCACCCTTCTCCAGAGACCCAGGGGCTGGGGCAGAAGGGCGGAGAGACATCCGATTCTTACCTACGACCGTGAGCCTGGTGCCGGCGCCAAAGTACTGCTCATAGGAGCACAGAGACCCAGCCCCGCACGCAAACTCCGCTGCGCCACAGCCGGTTTCCCGCTCCGGGTCCCAGCCCGGCCGCTCCAGTGCAGCGCAGGGGGACCAGGTGCTCAGAAGGCGAAGGGCCCTGCGCCGCCGCCTTCCATCCCGACCCGACCCGCCGATTCCCGCGGCCACTCACCCAGCACGGTCAGCCGGCTGCCGGCCCCGAAGGTCAGGGTGGCGCCCGTGGAGCACAGCCGCGGAGCCCCCCACCAAAACCGCCTGTGCCGCCGCGCCGCTCACCTAGCACCAGGAGCCGCGTGCCGCGCCCGAAGTACTGGGTCTCCCCGTCACGGCCCCCGACCCCCGCACAAAAACCCGCGTGCGTCCTGACGGATGTCCCCGCTTACCTAGCACGGTCAGCCGTGTGCCCGGGCCAAAGTACTGCGTGTTTTGGCTCACAGCCTCTGGGCACAGCACAAAAACAGGCGCCGCTACCCGTGGCCTCCCGGAACCTCCCCACTGCTTTCCCGGTCCCCCAGGCGTCCCCCCTTACCTAGCACGGTCAGCCGGGTGCCCGGGCCGAAATACTGAGTATCTGTGCTCACAGCACCGAGGCCCAGGACAAAAACCCTGCGCTGCCCTCAGCTGCTGCCCCGGACTCAGCCAGGTCTCCTCTCCAGCCGCAGCGGGCACTCCATAGCTCACTCAGCACCCAGAACCCAGAGTCCCCAGGTGCCGCCCTGCCTCTGAGCACAGCCCTCTCTCCATCCTGCCCCACGGAGCGCTCTGGACCCCCAACTGTCCTCCTTACCCAGCACGGTCAGCTTGGAACCTTTCCCAAAGTACAGCTGTCCGGTGTTCACACAGCCCTGGGGACCCAGGCGCAAACCCCGCCTTCCCAGACTCGGGCCCCTTGGAGGGTCCAGAGCCCACTCCCTGAGGGCCAGTGTTCAGGGGGTCGTCCAAGTGAGAGTCCACCCTCCCTCCCACCTGGAGTAGCTTCTTACCAAGCACCGTGAGCCGGGTCCCTGGCCCGAAGTATTGCTCAGCATAGGAGCACAGTGGGAAGGGGCTGCCAAGAATTACCCCCCACCACCACCCCCCACCACACACACACTTCCCCATCCCCCTTGGCGCAGTCTAAGTGCCTCCCTCCTCCTTCCTGGCTTCTCACCTCCCACCTCCAGATGTAGCTGGACATGGTAATCTGGACACTGCGTGAGGTCACCCCCAATTCACAGAGGAAGTCAACTTGGCTTGAGGATAATACAGTGGCGGTGAAATCTGAGGGGGTATTGGTGATGGTTGGGCTGTAGTGGGGAAGTGTTCCAGGCTAGATCCTGCCTCATGCTACTTATAACCCCTGTGGATTAGTTTCTTCATTGGAAAAGATGATGTAAGGTCTTTCCGACAGGACTGCTGTGAGTTCTTGATGAATGATGCATGGGCTAGGACTTTGTCAAAGGTCAGGTTTTAGAGAGGAACTGAATGAGGATCCTACATTGCTGCATTGGCCCTTGGCATTCTGGGAAGTTGAGTCTGGAGCAGTGAGATGTACAGGTGTTCACAGAGTCAGGGTCCCTGCTAGACCTTGTTAGGGACCAGCCTCAGAGACCTCTCCCAGCTACTCTCCCCATCAGGGAGTGAGTCCCCTGTGCTGGGTGGGCCTATTTTCTGAGGCAGGGCTTTTTGTAAAAGCACCTCCTCTACTTGAATCATTGTGGCCCCCCAAGTTGCCACAATGCTACACCATAATACAAAAATGTTTTCTCCCTTCTAGTCCCCCTTCCCCAACCATTGGGCAGAAGCAGGAAGCACAGATGGCAGAGGTTGGTTTGACTGAGTGGGGCTGGGAAAAGACAAACTCAGAGTACACTTAGAGTGGGGAGGGGCTTGGGAAGGTCACCCTGCCAGTGAGGTTGGGGGCAGAGAGGCCCCTCCCTGGAACATATACAACTCTGAGGAGGTCTCCTATGTCATCAGGTCTCCCACCTGCACATTTATAGTCAGGAGATGTAGGAGGAGTGAGGAGTGGGTTCCATAAAGCAGGTAATGGCAACTTATTGCACCAGGACAGCACCCCAGAAACCTCTGTAATTCCCCATTGCTTCCTGAATGAAGTCCAACCTCCTTAGCTTTCACTGATGCCACAGATATTTAGTGAGCATCTACTTGTGCCAGGCCTCATGCTGGTCCATCTTCCTTTCAGCCTTATATTTTATGACTCCTGTATCTGAACCTTGTACTCAACTACACCAAAGTACCCAGAAGTACCCAGCCCCATTGTTTCAACTTTTGTTTATGCCTCTGACTGTCATGACCACTCCCATTCTTCCTTTGAAGAGTTTTCCAGCTTCTCAGCCTCTTCCCAGTCAGAAAGTTGAGCACTAGCCTCTGACTGCATTCCAGTAGATAGCTTGCATTGCTGTTTCAAAGCATCACCTGTATTTCAGCTATTTCTAGTCATGAATTATCCCCTTTAGGAACTGGTAAGCTTGGAGACTGTGACTTGGACATCTTTATTTTCTTGAAAGTTCATAGCAAAACATTGCAACCTATGTACTCAATGAGTGCATATATGCGCACACACATTTGAATGTGTGCATGTGTTACAATGGAGAGGGAAGGCTGTGTTCTGTAGTCCTGTAGATGGTAGGGTATGTGACTATTTCAGGCAGGCTTGTGGTGATACCTGCTCCCAAATTGGGTCACTTTGGGCTCACTCATTTATTCATTCACTTATTCAAAGATAATTAATTCGGTTTATATACTGAACTAGGGTACTATGCCATATCCCAGAGATGCTGTAGTAAAACACAGCCTTGTTATCAGGAGGTGACCATCAAATGGTGTTGTCAGACAAGTGAAGAGGTAGTTTTCATCAAGTGTGGTGTCAGGAAGGAGGTGTGCACAACGCATGATGATAGCAAAATATAGGGTTCATTCAACCCAACCTTAAGAGAATAAGGGGCAAGGAGCTCCAGAGAAGGCCTCTTGAGGGAAGATACTGAGCCAAATCTTTAAGAATAAGTAAGTAGGAATCAGAGTACTCAGTCATTCCATGTAGAGGCGTGCAAAATGGCCTGGAGGCAAATTGCTCAGGGGATTTGGTGATGAGAGGAGTGAGGTAAGTGTGGAATAAGAAGGTAGAGGACAATTGTGGGTCTTTCATGCCATCCTAAGAATTTTGGACTACATGATGATGGTGACAATGAGATAACAAAGAACTTTTGTAGGACTTCTAGAAATAGCAATAGGGTTGATCTTGGGTTTAGGGAAACTTTACTTTCTATCCTTCTGGCATGATCTAGGGACATCTTCACAACCATTAGTTCACTAGAGAGAAATATATAAACTGATTTGTAACTTAAACTAAAGACACAGCTGCTGAGGATAAATCTCCAGGTCAGTGCATTTTTCTCTCAGCTGGGAAACCTGGTTGGTGATAAATGGAGAGAAGAAATGTGCTCAGTGAGACAGCTGACAGGGACAGGAATGACATATATGAAACCAGGCTTTGTTAGCCAGGGGGACATGACCAGTTGGCGGGTGGACACACCTATGTAGGTCAGCATCACCATTTTTCTAGGCTGTTTGGGAGTAAGCCTCTTCACGTCCCATCACCGCCTTTCATATTTCTTAAGTTCCCCACAAGAAGGAGCAGTGCCAGCCACAGGCTGGGTCCGTGGGTACCTGAGGGGACTGCACTTTCCTTGACTACCTCTTGTTTCTATCCTAACTGGAGTCCATGAGAGTTTAGAGATGGAAAAAAGAGATACATAGACACTCAAGCAGAATCAAGCCAGAACAGGCCATTTTTATTGGTTCAGTCAATGTAGGCACACCAGGATCCCCTGGGGTTAGGGAGATTTTAGTCATGAGTGTTCAGCTGTGCAAGTATATAGCAGGTGGATATGAGGATGAATTGAGAGATTGAGACAGCTCTTCAGAAGCACTGGCTAGGAATGGAAAAAGGGGAATCCATATTGGGGAGATAATAGGCTGCAAGTTCCTGGCTGCACCTCTGAGCTGGTGTCAGGAATCCTTTCTCTTGACCTGAAGAGGAGAAGAAGGTTTTGGAGTTACCTGGAGTGTTGGAGACTTAGAGGAAGCAAGATGGCCTATTGACTAGATGAACAGGGCTCCTCATAACTAGGTTTTAGGTGACCCCAGCTTCTCCTTCTCTCACAGCTCTTCCACTGTGATCCTGGAAGTATACTAAGTAAGGCATCTTCTAAGAAATGTGGGTAAAGCCCCTCTTCCTCTCCTCCTACCTCTGGTCCTGGATCTGAGTTGCTATGTTTCGAGTGACCCTCCAACCTGCCTGCCCACCCTACCCTCTTCCTTACCATGGCCATCAGCACCAAGGCGCTGACCAGCACTGCATACACAGTGGCCTTCCCCAGCAGGATCTCATAGAGGATGGTGGCAGACAGGACCCCTTGCTGGTAGGACACTGTTGGTAGGAAATGAGAACAAATACATACTTTTAAGCAGGTATCTCTGCCCCCCACCCCCACACCAGGGTCCACGGGTTCTCCATCCTATGGTTCCAAAGACCAGGGGAAAAAGAGAGAGAGAGAAGCAAAGGGTCACTTACCTGAGGTGAAGCCACAATCTGAAAGAAAGAAGAGAGAGGGGAATGAATGAGCAGATGAAACACTGTCAGCCTTGTAATCAGCACAATTCAGGCCCAGACCAGAGGAGTCTAGCACTGCCTTCCTGGGTGCCAATATAGCCACATCATCCTTGAAATTCATGAGACACATGTGGCAGCTCTGAAGGAGATGGGGACACAACCACACAGATGCTGAGCTGCCCAGGCCAGTAGTAAGGGGCCCAGCTGCAAGGCTGTGCTGGCTGGGGATCTGAGGAGGAACTAGCCCAAGGTGCCTGTTCTCCTTCATGGTGGGCTCTCATCTTCCCACCCAACTCCTTTAAAAAAAAATTTCTAATCTGGTCTTTGTGGCCTTCTTCCTGGATCTCCCTTACTCTCAGGTCTGACTCCCTCCTTGCCTGACCCTCCAAGGCTCTGCTCACCTGCTCTGCCCCAGACCTCAGCACTGACGTTCTGGGTGATGGGTATGGGGCGGGGGTCCTTCCATTTGTCCTTGTCTTCCTCATCTATCCCAAAGAACTGGACTTGGCAGCGGAAGTGGTTGCGAGGATTGTGCCAGAAGGTGGCAGAGACCCTCAGCCGGCTGCTCAGACAGTAGCTGGAGTCATTGAGGTTGGGTTTCTCCTTGTAGGGCTGAGGGTCTGTGCTGACCCCACTCTGGATCTCCTTCCCATTCACCCACCAGCTCAGCTCCACGTGGTCGGGGTAGAAGCCTGTGGCCAGGCACACAAGTGTGGCCTTCTGTGTCCGGGCAATCTCTGCTTCGGATGGTTCAAACACATTGACCGTGGGTGGGTTCACCTTTTCCAGGTCGTCTGGAGGGGAAGAGGGGTTAGGAATAGGGCTGGTCTGAGAGCTGTCTAAGTTTGGTAGGGGCTGTGTGTACTTTTATGTGGGTCTACGGGAGAGGGTCAACATAAAGCACCATTATGTATTAGATCCCGTTTGTTTATAGGTCCCATTCTCTGTTGTCATTCTCTCTCGACTTTTCCATCTCCTTCTGAGTTACCCCATGGAGTGACTATCTTCTCCACCTCCCTAAGGGGACATTCTGCCCCAGTTTTCTTGGATTTCTTTTCAAAGTCTCACACTTAAGGCCTTGCTCAGTTATCTATCAGAAGAGTATATCTGTCTATCTTTCATCCTTGTTCAAAGCCTTCTTTGGTGCACGACGTAATCTTCAAGATTTAGAAGTGGTTATAGTAGAGTTGAATGGGCCTGGATTTTAAGGCAGAAGATTCTCACTAGCAACATAACCCTGGGAACTAAACTGACTTTTTTTCTAATTAGCATTGCCCTGTTTTGTAAGGTGTATATGTTTGTCTGTTTGTATGATAGCACATATAAGAATTAGTCTTTCTTACCTAGAAGAGACACCTTTCCCTTTGCATCTGAATATATATATATATATATATATATACATATATATATATATATATATATTTTTTTTTTTCCTATATACTATACCCAACTTAATTTTTTTTCTTTTCTTTATTTTTTACTGTGTAACCTGCCAAGGTGCCCCTGGCTATTATCTTTTCAGATGTTCCACATTTCCTCTCATGCTGCGACACATGGGGTTCATGGTAGCTTGCCTGGGATGGCTGTCATCTCATGAGATATACTGCCCGCAGATTGAGCCCTTTCTTCCTGCCAGTGCCCAGCAAGCCTCCCTGCCAGGGTTGGAATCCTATTTCACAGCCAACCTTTGCATTCTTAAAAGCAGTAAGACTTTAGTTACTGGGTAGGAAAAAAATATTCCAAAGTCTGAAGGCCATTTCATCAGAGGCTTCATATTGTAAACCCCTGGGCCATTTTACAGTCTGACAGATGGGAGAGAACTGATATCTTGAATTGTTTGAAGGCATTTTCCCACCTGAAGACACAAAGGGATGGAAGACACCACAGCTATCTTTCAAGCACCCTCCTTTTTGTCAGACTTTCTTGCTCCCTGTATTTGGTTCTGTTTTGACCATGAGAGTGAGTTTTTGGAGCAAAAATGTGGCAAGTCCAGATATCTCCACTTTATCCAAATTTTAGACATGCTTCTGATGAGAAAGTTGAGACACAGGTTTGGAAAAAGGCAAACTGTGACACAGTGATGATAAACAAGAGAAATGAGAAGGATGGTCCCTAGAGATGAGTCCTTTACAAAGGATTTTCACATAAGTTAGTCCCTTACAATTGAAGGACTCCAAGAGGCTGGCATTGTTATCTCTGTTTATATCTCTCACATTCTAATTCCATGAGCCCCCTGCCCCTGAACCCATGTATTGTGAATCCCCAGTGATTTAAACTCTCCAATTCCATTGTACTCCCTGACATTGTGCCCCCATCTGTGGAACAAAGCCTGATCCAGCCAACCAACCTGCCCCCTTCCTCCAGCCCTGTCTGTATCTCCAGCCAAGACCCATCCATCTTTGCCCCGCTTCTCCCGACTGTCTGCTTCCTCCTAAGCACGGGCCCTTAGCCTGTAATCCCAGCACAGACTCTGAGGTTTGAGATAATGAGTCTTCCTACCTATTTCTCTTCTTTATACCTGGTCTGTTGGAAGATGGTATAAGCTTCCCATTATAATGGTTAATTTTGACTTACCTCCTCTAACCTCCACCACACACAGTATCCACCAAAGACTCCCCTGCAGTTCTTATAATGCCCTGACATGGACTTCTGCCTTTGGGGCTCAGGATCACCCCTGAAACCACCCCAGCCTCACCCGTCTGGTCCCCCACTGCCTCCTGAGCCCTCGAACCACCCATGAAGACACCAGGGATCTTTGGAGAAGTCAAGACAGGGTCGGTGTGAATGGTGCAGGGCTGGAGTTAGAATGGGAGGGAAAATGGAGATCAGAAAAGAAAGGGAAAGTAAAACAACATAGTAATAAAAAAGTAGAGATGAGAGGAGTCTGGAGAATAATGGGAAGAGGAGAAAGCAAACACAGAACCTGAAGACTAAGCGTGGAACCCACCACCGAGATGGCGCACAAACACAGTGGAGCAAGGAGGAGGCTTCAGGCAGGGTGGAGAGGGCCCTGAGTTCCAGGAGGGAGGGCAGCTCTGATCCTGTCCTTACTCCCCACTTCCCTCCCAGCGACTGATCATCATGGTCCAGCACAGGCACCCCCAGTCTGTAGCAGGACACCTTACCTGTCACGGTGAGTCTGGTGCCGACCCCAAAGTAGAGGGGCGAGTTATAGGAACACAACGGCAAAGAGCTGTGGTAAAACCCACTGGAGGTCTCCCACCAAAGGGCTAGTCTTAGCTCTGGGAGCCGGAAGCCACTTTTCCTTGCCTGGGTTCATGGCTCTGGACCCAAGAGAGTCTTTTAGGAGGAGACCCAAGCATAGAATGTGAGAGGAAGACCAAGTGCTCTGATGGGGCATATCTACCAATGTAAGAAGAAGGATGAACCAAGAGAAAGGTGAGGAAGCAGATTATACACTGAAGACTGAAACCCTCCTCCAGGATAGAAGAGTTTCCTCAGGCCCCTTCCACCAGGGCTGGAAGCAGAGACAAAGTCAGGTCTAAGGACAGTGGCCCCACCACTTCTGTCCGGTGCCTTACCTAGGACAGAGAGTCGAGTTCCATCTCCAAAATACTGTGCCTGGTTGCTCCACAGTACCACAGGAGTGTGGAAAACCCCAGAACCACAGGTGCGGGGCCCTTCCTTCCAGAAGCTCGGTCCACCCAGAACTCCTGGGAACTCTAGTCCGCTCACCCCACTCTCAGGGCCTGTTTCCTGCTGTGTTCTCAGTCCCTGTCCTCTCCAAGGAGTCCTCCTGAAACTCCCACCTTACAACACGCTCTCCCCAGGGAAGCCTTTTACTTACCCAAGACAGAGAGCTTGGTTCCACTGCCAAAAAATAGCCTCTCGTTACTTACACAACACTAAAGCCTGGTAAGAAAACTGTCCTCGAGGCCTCGCATTCCTCTTCCTCAAGTTCACCTGCCAGCTCTCCTTCTCTTTTCTTAGCAGAATTTTATCTCTGGGAGATGGAGGGGGCACAACTGTGCCACCAGAAATGCTGTGGTAAGAGGACCCATTCAGCCCTGTGCGATCCTCCCTCCTGTGTCCATCCCCTTCTGTGTGAGAGACAAACACAGCAGGACTACGGCAACTCTACCTCCAGAGGCTCTCCATCTACCTTGGCCATGATGGGGCACCTTCCACAGACTCAGGAGATGGACAAGGTGAGCCCTTCCTGGCTGAGACTACTTGCCCCTGGGCAGAGGAACCCAGACTCGGCACAGACAGTCCATGGAGTTACTGGAGATGGAGCCTGATCCCTCCTGTCTGCATCAAGACAATACTTCAGATCTTTCTGATGAAAACATGCTTTCACCTAAGCTCACAAGACAGGCTCCGTATGGGTTGCTGCCTCTTCTTCAGCCTTTCAGCCCCAACTCACTTAGACTTGCTTACCTACAACAGTGAGCCGGCTGCCTTCCCCGAAATAGATGGTGTTTCCAGAACACAGCCTCCCGGATCCATTTCAAAACCCCTCTTGTGTGCTGAGCACAGCTGCGATTCCCTTATAGATTCCCTAGTCCACTTCAGACACCCTGCATACACTTCCAGAGCCAGCCCAGTGACATGGGGAAGAGACACAGTGTGATCTCCCATGAAATTCAGAGCAGGGGATATGAGCCTCTGTTGGCGAGGGAAGATGGGCCGTTTTCAGAGATCACTATGACCCTCTGGCCTTCTCCTGGCTGCCTCTCCCAGGTAATTACTCAGAGGGGCAGCACGACCTCTCAGGCTCAGCTCTGAGATTACAGGGGACCTCAGGTGGCTGAGGGCATGTGCTCTTACAGGGACCATCCTCTGAACTCGTTCACAAATGTAGGACTTGAGAGCCAGGTCATATCTTCCTGCCCATGTTGTCTATTCTAGTACTCCCTCCCCAGAACCCCCTGAAGACTTAGCCTTACCTACAACCATCAGCCTGGTCCCTGGGCCGAAGGTAACATCATAGTTAGCACATCAGAATAGGACCACTCTAAAATGCACACTTTGGACCCACTGTCCCCTACCAGGGGTCTGGGAAGATCCAGAGAATATCTTACCTACAACTGTGAGCCTGGTGCCTTCTCCAAAGAAAACTTGGGTGTTCACACAGTGACATGGGGCAAGGAAGAAAACAGAATTGAGGCATGGAGAAGAGGGTCCCTGGTTGGTGTCTGGAAGACTCTGGGATGAGACCTAATTGCCCCCCATTCCTGCTTTACAGGTACTGCACAGAAGAACATATTCAACTTTGACTTCTGAAGTCATGGAGCATGGCTAGATCCATCCAGAGGGCCCTGTGCCCCTTTTTCAAATGTCTCAAACTATGTGGGCTGGAGAGGAGGACAGGGTCCCAGAACCCGAGATATATCTGTCTTCTTTCTTTATAGATTGGGTCATCTCCCATATAGCTTCCCACTGACCTTGTCCTGGGATGAAGGGGTTTCCCTGAGTCATTGCCCCATAAACCCACTGAGGCGTCCTTCTTACATCTGGGCTCTCTGCCTGGAAGTTTCAGTTCTGATCCAGGCCTGTCCTTATCCTTGGCCATGGCTGGATAGGTAGACAGGAGTAAGGTGGAGGCATTCTGAACCAAGCCACTCTTGGGCTTGTGACCCTAGAGCAAAGTGGAGAAACTGTGGGGTTGAGTCAAGCAGAGAGGTTTTTGTAAAGGTTTCCCGTAGAAATGAATCACCGTGGCCCCGTGTCCCCACAATGTTTCAGCTTTGTACAAAAATGCCCCTCCCATGGGCCCGCCCCTCAGAGCCAGGAAGAAACCACCAGAGCAGCTGTCCTTTGAGGGTTTTGGAGTTTGGGGGCAGTGGCATTATCCCCTGACCCATGGTGTGAGGTAGCAAGGTCCAGACCAGGCCAAGGGTCTCCCTCCTCACCCCATACCCTTTCTTCAAGATATTCAAGGCTCCTCAGAGACATGTATCTTTTTGAGACTGCCTGCCACAGGGCCTGGTTTTCTCCCTAACGCGGTATCCACCCCTCTTGCAGAGTCTGTCGTCATAGTGGGGAACCACCCTGCCAGAATGTGGAACACCTTTTCTACCCTGGGCCTCCCCCTGAGGCTGTGACACTCAGAGACCAAGCCTTTCATCTGAGAATGAGGCTCTAACACCCAGACTCTGTCCCTTTGGCCCCACTCCGAACCTCTAGGGTGGTCTGGAGGAGAACTGACCATGAGCTGCCCAGGCTGGGCTTTTCTAGATGTGGCCAAAGTGAGAGCTGTGAGCTCAGCACAATTTGGATATCCAAAGAGATGCTGTAAAGTGCTTTCTGAATGGGTGTGGGTGCGGGAAGACCATACCTGTTATTGTGGACCTCAGATGTCAGATGGAAGTCAAGGGAGTCAGGGAAGTGGGTGTGAAGAACTGGAAAAATAGTCTCAGGCACATACAATCATGGCCACATAATCAGTCAGTCTTCTCCCTCTTCCCTGAAGGGTAGATACATTTTAAGTTGGTAGATATTTTAGATCTCCTGCATGAGATGACCTTGATTAAACTCCAGTTGAGTGGCCTAGATCTCATTTCACTAAATGGAGCTTACTTTTATCACCTTTCAAACTATGACTAAAAATGGGGGCGGGGGGAGGCGGCGGAGAAACAAACTTGACTACATAATGATGCCAAACTTACATGGAAAAATATACAAAGAATCAAGAAATAAGTGACAATAGGGAGCAAACATTTTCAGTTCTCATCAGAAGGACTAATCTCCCCAATATATGATGCACTCCTAGAAATCAGTAAGAAAAAAATCAAATAGTGGCTATTGAATAGCCCTATAAAATGGGCAAAGAACAGATGGCTCAGTCATAGGATCCAAATGGTGCTTAAACATAGGGAAAAACATTTGCAATGGTAAATGCAAACTAAAATTAGATTGGAATGTTGCTTTTCACCAATTTGACAATTTGAATCATGGAAGAATATTCTATAGGCAATGTGTGGTGGAATATGCACTTTTATATTCAGTAGTTCCCTCCTTATCCATGGTTTTGCTTTCCACGGTTTCAGCTACCTGTGGTCAACTAAGGTCTGAAAATATTAAATGAAAAATTCCAGAAATAAACAATTTCTAAATTTTAAATTACATGTTGTTCTGAGTACATGACGAAATCTCATGCTGCCCTGCTCCATCCTTCCCTTTATGTGAATCATCCCTTTGTCCAGTGTCTCCATGCTGTTGATGCTCCCCGCCCCTTAGTCACTTAGTAGCTGTCTTGGTTATCAGACGGACTGTCTTGGTACCACAGTGCTTGTGTTCAAATAACTCTTATTTTACTTAATAATGCCCCCAAGCAAAAGAGTATTCATGCTGGCAATTTGGATATCCAAAGAGATGCTGTAAAGTGTTTCCTTAAGTGAAAAGGTGACTACAGTACAATGAGATAGTTAGAGACAGACAACATTCATATAACTTTTATTACAGTATATTCTTAATTGTGTTTTATTTTATTATTAGTTATTATTGTCAATATCTTACTGTGCCTAATTTATAAATTAAACTTTATTGGAGGTATGTATGTATAGGAACAAAACATGGTATCATAGGATTTGGAACTGTCCGTGGTCTGTCTCAAGTACCAACTGGAGGTCTTGGACTGTATCCTCCGTGGATAAAGTGGAGACTACTGTATTGATTGTGGATAGCAGTGCAAAATGATACAACCCTATGGGGAACAATTTGAAAATATCTATACAAATTACAAAAAAATGCTTCTACTTTTTCACCCAGAAATTCCACCTATGGAAATTTATCCTGTAAATATTCTTGAGTACAAATACAAAAATCTGTGTGAACTAGTTGCATTATTTGAAATAGCAAAACAATTGAGAAAAACAAGTGCCCATCAGTGAGGGAGTGGATAAATTAACTGTGATACATTCACAAACTGGAATATTATTCAATGCTAAAAGAGAATGAAATATTTCATTTTGCTGTGGAAAGTTCTCTAAGATACATTGTCAACTGGATAAAAGCTGGCTGCAGAATAGCCTATGCTACCTTTTGTCTAACAAAGGGGCAAAATAAGAATTATACTTTTGTTTGCTTGATTCTACATGAAGTAACACTGGAAGGGAACAAAAACAGATAAAAGTGATCTTTTTAAGAATGAGTGGAGGAGACAGAAATAGAATGGAAATAAAAGTAACATTTTTTTCAGTGTCAACTTTATTGTATTGATTTTTGAGTCCTATAGCTATATTATCTATTTAAAATAAAACAATAAAATTTTTTTTAAAAATAAAAACAACAAAATACTACTTTATTTTTTTTGGGGGGGTTTAAAAAAATCTTTATTTTTGAGAATATTACAATGTCTCCTTTTGTTCCCTCCATTGCCCCCTCCACCCTGTTCCTGCCCTGCCCCAGGCCTTCACCACCCTATTGTCTGTGTCCATAAGTAATGCATACCTTAATAATAAAAGGCTAATATGCAAATGTGTGTTACTTGCAATCAGCAGGAGACTTCATCCCCCGCCTGGCAGGGCTTGATGGGGGACCTGAGGCTGTGTCTCCCATCCTGGTCAGGTCTGAACAAAATACTACTTTAAGTAGTTTTTGACATCTGCTACTTAAAAAACCAACTTGTTTAATTTATAAAGTCATTTTTTTCCCAAAGAAGATCAGTTTACACAAGAAACTGTTTTATGGTAGTGAATTTGCTGAGGAAACTTGTGAAAAATGCATATTTCTGAGTAGTCCCAGGAACTTTTGAATTAAAAATTCTGGGAGTGGCTTTATTAATTTGTATTTAAATAAACAATCAAGCCCCAAATTACCTGGGTATTTTTATTTCAGTGCCAGGTTTGGGACCCACTGTTTGTCCCCTGACATATAAAAAGACAGGTGTCAGGATGGAGAAAACCAGAGTGCTACCTGGTGGTATCACAAGTTGGAAGCAATGGTGTGGCTCTTAAAATTTAGGGAAAAAAGAGAAAGGGAAGACAGTCTGTTTACTTAACTTAGGGATAGCGGCAGATCTCACACTTTCATAAGCCTGAATTTTTAAAGGTCATGGGTTGCTTTTATCAGATGAAGTGTGGTAAGACCTGGTTTTTATTCCCTTTTCACATCGAGAAACACTTTCATCAATGTAATGACTTAGTTTGATCTATTTCCGTATGTTTTCCTGTCTTATTCACCCCTTTTGCCTACCAATAATTGACCCTCTCAGTAAGTTTCCTTTGGACCATCTAGCTGGGGATTCTCATCCTGACCGCCTTACAGAAAATAATACCACTCTGTCTTGGTATCACAGCTTCTTTTCATCCTGATCTGATTTGTCCCAGGTTTGCCATTCTGTCACATTGTCATATGCAGCTTTTTTTTGGGGGGGGGGGGCAGGGGGGGAGGGGGTAAAAAGAGCTTAGCGCTGAGGGGGGGTCATTCATCAGTTTGGGCAGCAGGGGGCAGCCTTTCCTTATTTTTTTAGACCTAAGTAGCTGCAATCTCAGTGTGGCCACTTGAGGGGGTGAGAAGAATGTGGATGGTGCTCATGGGGACCAGGGGAAAGTGGAGTTACCTGTGTGCCTTTCTCAAGGTGTGCATTGGCATGTGGGAAGGAGATACACAAATAACATCTTATATATGCGTAATTCTTGAAACTTTCAAGCACGCAGTTACACTCATGTTAATCTAAAATTTGTCTCCTAATTTCCTCAAATGTAACTGAAACCTGAGGCTAAATGGATTGCTAAAGTCATGCCCGATGCAGAAACAGAGCTGGAATCGGCATCCGGGCCTCCCTACTTAAGGCCTGGCTCTCTGGTAGGTGCCATTGTACCTGAGGCCACTGAAGGCCCTGCCCCTCAGGGAAGCCCACCTCCTGGAGCCAGTCTGCTCAGGCCCACACCTAGGCCCTCCACCAATATCTATGATACCTTCAAGCCCCAGTCTCTGTATCTGTGAAATGGGAATAGTAATAATGACACCTGTCTTAAGAAGTTCTTGTGAGAACTAAATAAGATAGATAATGCCTGTAATGATTTAACGTGGTGCCTGAAATAGTAAAAATGTTAGTTACTACAATTTTCACCGAGAGTACAGCTAGGAATCTCTCTACTGCATTGGTTCTCAGGCTTTAGCTTGCATCAGGATGACTTAGGAGGCTTGTCAAAATGTGAGTTGCTGAGCCCCATCCCAGAATTTCTGACTCAGATGGTCTGAGGTGGGACCCAGGAATTTGCATTTGTCCTAAATTCCCAGGTGATGCTGGTATTGCTGGTCCGGGGACCACACCTGGAGAACCATTCTTCTGGAGGCTCTGTCTTTATTCAGTACATTTTCCTCCACTCCTAGGTCATAGTTTATTCATTCAATCATTGGGGGCCTATTATGTTCCAGGCATTATTTAATTACTAGATATATCAGGATGAGCAAGGCAAGATTTCTTCCCCAAGGAGCTCACCACCGAATGCCAAGGCAGATGGATCTATGTTTACTCAGTGGCATGAGCAGGACTATGACAAATATGAGCGAGGATCAGAAGTGGGGCTCCTCACTCAGGCTGGAGGGCCAGTGGCACCAGCACAAGGGTGAGGGGAGGAATCAGGAACAGGAGGAGTCGGAAAAGATCTTTCTGAAGAGGGTGAAGGGGAGGGTGAGAAGGCCATCGAGCGAGATGGACAGTAGTGTCCAGAGCTAGAGGTCAGAGGTGTGTGGCTTGTTGGAGGAACCACCGGGATTTCAGAGCACTGGTGGGGATGGGAGCAGCAGGGAGTGAGGCTGAAAACATAGGCAGGGGCAGAGCAGGAAGAGCCCATCTCCAGGATAAGGAGCTTGGCTTCCATTTTGGAAGCTGTGGGAGGTCAGGAGAGGTATTAATCAGGACCTGATGTAATGAGCAGGACCTATTTGAGTGCAGTGTTAGAAGGTGGACAGGAGACCTGCCCCCTCAGTAAGTGCAGTGATGCAGGGAGTGGGCTGGGGAGATGTTGAAGGGCAGAGTTGATGGACCACAGTAGCATGAGGAGAGACCATGAGGCGGGGTAGAGAGAGCATGGCTTTGGGGCCAGGCAAATAAGAAGTTGAACCCCAGATCTACCATATGCTGGATGAGGGACATAGGTAAACTAACTTCTACTTTCTTGTCTGTACCACAGAAATTGTATCCACTGCAGAGGGGAAGGTGAAACAATCATGAAATGTCTGTAGGCGCTCTGTACAGTATATACATATTGATATCATCAGGTGAGATGCACAAAAGGCTGATTTTTCTGGAGCTTGAAGGATGGAGATCCAGGGAGGTCTCTTTTCCCCCCAGACACATGGGCAGATTGTCAGGAAGTAGGGCCCATTGGGGAGTGCACGCTGGCTAAGTGCATGTGACAGAGGGACTCAGAAGAGGCCAAGGTGGATACACAGGTGCTTCACCAGGTGTGTTCAATCTGGCTACAGGTAGAGGGAAGAAAGGGCCTGGCACGCCATGCCCCCTGTGGGCACACTCCAGCACTGCATGCCAGTGCCAAGGTCAAGGAGCCTCTGACACAGCCTTTTGGAAACGTATTTCCTTCTAGAAAACAGCCTCCCCTCGCTCCTGCTTATGATTTTGGATTTCATCTTTTTATGTGCCGCTAAACTAGTATGCCAGGGAGCATCTTTGGTAAGTGCGGCACTCAGTATAAGCCGGCCAGGCCCGGCTGACCTTGGTAGGAGGGTGTTGCCCAGAGCCGGGCGGGGAAGCAGGCACAGACATAGGTGTTCAGATCAGTGTCACTTTATTAGCATAGTGATAGCAGGGGGACAGATGGGATCTTTAGTTGTTAGCAGCCATAGTCTCCTGAATCCAGTCCACGAAGTTGCAGACCCTGGTGTAGACACCAGGCTTGTTCTTCTGGGCACAGCCATAGCCCCAGGAGACAACTCCCTGAAGTTCTCCGTTGCAGACCACAGGGCCACCAGAATCACCCTGCGGAGGAGGAAGGCACAACACATTTTATAAGGAGGGAGAAAGAGGGGAGCACAGCTCATGGCCTTTGGGGTTCAAATCCAGCCTCTAGGCAGGCCATGTGGATGGGCAGGGGTCTCAGGACACAAAGGGGCAATCACCTGGCAGGAATCCTTGCCTCCCTCAAGGAAGCCGGCGCACACCATGTTGTCTGTGATCTGTCCGGGGTACGCAGCTTCACACTGCTCCTGGGCCAGCAATGGGGCATCTAGGCACTGCAGCAGCTCAGGATAGTTGACTTTGAGGAGCAGGAAGATATAAAGGAAAGGAGAAATGAGTCAGTCAGGCCAGGGTGGAGGATAGTAATCTGGGGCTCACCCCAAAAACCTAAGCCCCCGAAAGAGTCAAGGCGATTCAGTTCCCAGAATGATCACTGCTGAACCCCTCCCTGGAGGTGAGAATGGCAAGTGCTATTCTTGTCCTATTCTGGGTCAACTCCTCCAGACTCTGCATCTCTCTGGCCTCCAGGACAGAGCCTGAGGGTGGTGGACACTTGATATTATTTGCAGACTGGACGCCAAGGGGACTGAGCTCAGACAATGCTTCGTTCTGGGAAACCCTTGGAAGTCAGAGAGTGAAGAAGTAAGAACCCCACTCACTGCCAGAGCTCAGGGTGTTGCCCCAGCCAGAGATGAGGCACTGGGTGCCAGCAGGTGCACAGGAGGTGGGCAGGGAGACAGTGGAAACCCGGGAACTGATGACCGCAGGCGAGGAGAGCTTGATCAGCATGATGTCATTGTCCAGGGTCCAGCTGTTGTAGCGGGGGTGGCGGATGACCTTGGCGGAGTTGATGAACTGCTCATTCCCCTCCACGACATCAATGTTGTACTCTCCCAGCCTCACCTGGATGCGACTGTTGGGAGAGGAGAACTAAGGACCTTTTCGTACACCCCCACTCTTTCCTGGTATCCCGAGCTCCCATGGTGTGTTGGAGGTTAAAGCAAACAGCAGTTAACATAAAAAATAGACATTGGAAGGCACAAGTTTTGCCCTCCTCTGTGATTGCAATGGCTCCAGGTGATTTCCTGACCTGATAATCTTTATATCATTTACCAAACTTTACCTTTGATCTGCCTGTATGCATTGTTAAAGGGAAAATGTGTATTCAAAGTTCTGACTAGGCCAGAACTCGGTCCGCCCCCGCCCCCAATGTCTTCTAAATTCATATTTTTTGTATAGTGTATCTACTGTGTCGTCGTTCCTCCTTCACGTCATCCTGAACCCATGGCGAAGGTCATGGCAATGGTGGGGCTGTACTCATGTCATGGGGCAGCAGAGGGGCGGGGGGAAGTATAGTTGAGACACTAAGAGCCTTTCTGCTTCAGAGGTATGAAGCCCCCAGGCATTACTCACCCTCTGTGACTTTGCTACGTACAGCGGTGACTTTTGCTCCCTCCCTGGTCTGGTAAGCACTATCATTCTGGATGATATAGTCCAGTGGGTCTCAAAGTGTGGCCTCAGGACCTTGTTAGACATGCAAAACCTCGGTTCCCACCTCTGGGGGTGGGATCCAGCCACCCATGGTCCAGCAGATCCGCCAGGCGATTCTGACCCACACTCAGTTTTGAGAACCCTTGCTCTAGGCCAGTGTTCGGCAAACTGCGGCTCACAAGCCGCGGTTTGCCGCTCTGTTGACTAATGAGTTTGCTGACCACTGACCTAGACTCTCGATTCCAATAATTACAGGCTCTTGTTGTTCCTTGTGATTAAGCCCCTAACCCAGTGGTTGGCAAACTCATTAGTCAACGGAGTGGCAAACCGCTGCTCGAGAGCAGCATGTGGCTCGCGAGCCGCAGTTTGCCGACCACTGCTCTAGGCAGTGATTCTCATCTCTGCTATAGAATAGAATCACCAGAGGCAGAGAACGTTCAAAACACCAACATTTAGACACCTCTTCCTGAAAAGTCTGAATTAATTACCTTGGGATAGGGCCCAGGCTTTTTTTTTTTTTTCTTTTTTTTTTTTTTTTTTAACATTTCTTAGGTATTTTTATGTGCATGCACTGGCAAAGGTTACTTGTACAAAGTCCTTGCCTGTTTCCCAGTTGGGCCTTCTACCCTAAATAGCCCCTTTCTGCTCTCATGACTGTAGCTCTGGCTGTTGTATTTATTTATTTGGGGTGTCAGAGTCTTCCTACATGTGTCCCTCATCACCCCCATGCCTGGGAATCAGCTGTCATTGACAACTTCTCCTCTCTATGGTCCTTCTCCCCCACCCTCCCCTGGACTGAGCCAAGCTCTCCAAGGGCCCCTCTGTGGGCTTTGCCATCAGGGCCCAGCACTTACGACTTGTAGCAGTGAGCCGCGGATACCACCCACTGGTCATTGATGAGAGAGCCGCCACAGAAGTGGTAGCCAGCATTCAGGGACACCTGGTAGGGGATGGAATTCTCCTGGCAGGTGTAGCCCCCGACAATCTTGTCATCGTCATCAGTGGAGAAAGCAACTTGAGTGGAGACAGGAGGGAGAAGCCGATTCAGCAGGATGTTAGAGGGTGCAGCCTGAGCACTGTGGCTGGGTCATACTAATTAGGATTCCTCCATAAGCACAGCGATGATGGGCAGTGAGAATGGATAGTGAGAACACACTGCCATCCCCAGTAAGTGCAATGGATGTGGTTCTCCTGAGTCTGTGTGTCTGCAGGGCACATAGCTAGGTAGCCCACAGGGCTCCAGCCCTGACCTCTACAGGGGCACCAGGAGAATGAGGACACTTAAACATCCTCATAGTACCCTCAATGTGATACAGTCAGAATGTGGTGTTCTCATCCACTGAATGCTTCTCTCTCACTCAACATCACTCATCTGCTCCCCACGGCTATCAGAGTCCTTGAGGATCAGGATGGGCTGGCCCAATAAGGAAAACCTCCTGGCTCAGTCGCTCTGACTGCACCAGCTTCTCCCATAGCTCAAATCTGCACAGAGGTCAGGGAGAGGAGCCCCCATACCCATTGGATGGGACAAAGGTAGGCACTGTTATTGGTTGATAGAACAGTGATTCTCAACCTTGGCTCTATACCTGGGAACCTTAAAATGACCTGGAAAGCTTAAAAATTCAATGCTCAGGCCACACCTTAGCCAAAGAAGTCAGAATTTCTAGAGTTAGGACTTGGGCATGAGTGTTCTTCTAGTCTCTGTAAGTGGTATATCTGGGGTTAAGAATAGCCACAGTGGTAATACCTTAAAAAAATAAAAAAAGAATAGCCACAGTGCAGCTAGCCCAGAGTTGTCAGAGCTAAGCCTCAAGACCACTGGTCTATTTAATAAACCAGTTTCACCTCACCTCCCTTTCCAGCTTCTCTACTAAAAGCCTGAGATGAATGGATGATGGAGCTGAGAGTGGGTCATGCAGAAGGTGAGAGAAGTAAGGCTTAAAGAGAGCCCAGGAATGGGATGGAGGGGTGCTAGACAGAGGAGATAGAACATCAGAGCACAGGTAAACAGGAGAGGCAGCAAGGTGGTAGAACTTGTATTTCTGCCAGGAGACAGTGCCTGAAGCAACACGTGGAACTCACCAGCAGCTCCCACAAAGGCAAGGATCAGGAGTGGATTCATGGTGGCAGAAGTAGAACCAGGTTGGTGGTGGAGAGCCTTTATACCTCCCAAGGTGAGGGTGGATGGCCACCGCTACTCCCTGTACAAACACACCTGCAGCTTTCCCTTTCCCAGGGTCTTGGAACAACTCTGCTATTTTTGGCCACACTCTGGGTTTGTGACCTACAGGTGATTAGAACACTTACCTTCTGAGGGCAGAGAGGAAGAAGACCAGGTGATTCATAGAGGTATTCCAGGATGAGGAGAACAGGGGAATCCAAGCCCCACATACAACATCTGGGCCTTCTCGGGCTAAGGGGATGAGGGTTAGGAGGAGAAGAGCAACCTGGGCCCTTAGGAATTCTCTGACCTCATGGAGATTTATTTAATTGACTTTAAGGAAGGGCTGATATTGGTTGCAAATGTGGCTGCTCAGTATCCTGGAGTCCCCTGAGAGGAAAGAAGTCTTCTCTAAGTTTCTATATGTGAGCATGAAGACCCTTTCTCAACTCTAAATCAGTGGGCAGCAAGGTCAAATCCAAGGCTTTGAGGAACCAGGATTGTAAAATGAAGAGGTGATGAGAAGGAAGAGGCTGTATTCCTTGGGAGTTCTGAGCTTTCAGCTGGCTCTCCTGTCTACCAAAGCCTGTGGAGGAGGGTATTTGGAAGGTGGAAAGGGCAAGAGTTAAATTGGTGTCTACCAGATACATTTGGGGGACAGAAGACCACATTCCTCCTCTTCTTCACCATCAGGACCTTGGCCTTTCTCACCATTCACCCTATTATGGGGTCTCTTTAAGCAGCCTCCTGGTTGCCATGGGAATCTATACTAACAGTGATGAAAATTGCCCCAATTGCTAAGAGCTGACAGACTGAGCTAGAATTATGTGCTCCAAATCAGGTATTAAAAAAGATTTGGACAATGATAAAATTGGGTTCTGATCAGAAGATTAGCAGTAGGTAGAAGGATTAGCACATGGTAAAGGAGCAAAATATTGGGTGATCAATAACAAAGATGCAGTGTGTGTGTCGGGGGGGAGAGGTGTCTGGAATTTTCTATTTTAGATGCAATGGCACTACTGTGCTGGGTTCCATATAGAGTGAATCTTCCCAGAAAATGATTTCAATTTGGGACCTTCCATGGCCACCAAGACACAGTTCTGTAATTTATTGAGGCACAACATGGCCAGAGGGGTATAGAGATGGAAGTAGTCTGTGTATGAGTCTATGTGAGCCTGGTTCAGGGGCCCTCCGATGAAGAGACTTCTCAGTTCCTCTGAGCTCAGGGTTAGTGGGGGGGCAGGAGTGGGCAGAGTTCATTGAATTCTATGAAAGGTAGAAATGAGTAAATATTCTGGAGATGAAGAACCAATGAGAAAAGCTCAGAAGTGGTGAGATAGAAAGTAGGTTAGAGGGATGGAGTAACTGGAAATCAGAGTGAATTGGGGGAAATGTCAATGTGAGACCCATGGGGTTGAGAGGGGCCCACAGGGTGTCTTCTGGTCTAGTGCCTGGCATGACTGGAAGCCAGCTTCTCCTTACCAGGAGACCCACTGCTCAGAACCCTCCCCTCTCCTCACTGCACACCCTCTAACCTCCAATGGGCTTATATCCAGGAGGAATACTGCTATATTTGTATAGTACCTGACAGTTTTTAAAGGGCTTTCACACACACCATGCTGATTTTCATTTGGGTTGAGTTTCAAGTTAAACTTTTCACAAACATTTTAATTGTGAGTTATGCAGAACAAAATTATCTCCATTTATAGAAGATGAGACTGAGAATCAGAAAGGTTCTGTCTTGCCTGATTATACAGATCTGAAAATGGTCTCAGGCCTAAAGGAAGACATGGGAAGTGTAGAGAAGCATGAGAATCATGACAGGTGGATCTAAGAGAATGTTTATTTGGGATCAAGTCAGAGGGCAAGCTACATCCTGATCCCTCCTGATGCTTGTCTTCCTGGCAGAAATAGAAGATGGAATTAACCTTCTACTCCTGGAGGCTAAAGCAAACAGCAGTTAGCATAAAAATGCAAAAAGAAACATTGGAAGACCAATGGACTTGGATATTCCATGGGATGGAAATCAGCATAAAACTGCCCTGTTGTGGGCTCAATGGCTCAAGGCAATTTCCTAACCTGATAATCCTTACATTGTTTATCAAACTTTACCTTTGATCTGCCTGTATGCATTGCTAAAGGGCAAATGTGTATTCAAGTGAATAAAAAGTGGACCAGGCCAGAGGTCGGTGTGATTCTTCAAGAAAGAGGCTCCACCTGGCCCCCAATGCCTTCTAAATTAATATTTCTTGTATAGTATTTTCATTTGTGCATCAGCCCCTCCTTCAGATCCTGAATCCCACCATGAAGGTTGTGGCATTCCACCTGGCACCTGGTCTCAGAACCTTGCCTTGCCATGACCTGGACCCCTCTAGGACACTTCTAAGGCATGGATGATACACCTCTCTGTGCTCACAGGTAGCTGACCCAGGTTATCCAGGTTATGGAGCCTCAGTAATAGGGGCTTGTCCTGTAACATCACCAAATATGCTATTTATTGTATCCCTTGTTGGGGGGTCTTCATAGGAAATCCTGGTTTAGAGAATAAGGAGAAATTCTTGCTGTGGATACCAGCATACCCTGGAAGAGTATTGGGGAGGTAATTAATCCTTGGTAGAATATAGGAAATTATTTTGGGGCAAGGGGAAACATTTTTGTATTGGTGCTTATAACTCTGATACTATCTAAAAGGGGACACCCAAGAGCTTGGGGATTTTCTGTGTCTAAAGCCTTAAGACTAGCCTTCCTTTGATATTTTGTGCTCCTTAGAATAAACCATCACAACCACACAGACTATGAGGTCAGTTTTATTCAAAGTAGCAGGAACCACACCCTATAGGCAGAGAAGATAGCTCTAGGTGGAGACTGTTGCATCATACTCTAGGCTCAGATGTGTAGCATGGATTTAGGTCTGTGGTATGTATTCAAGTCCCCCTTTGATCCAATTCAATTTGGATAAGTCTGTGCAGCTCTTGGTACTCTTCAATCTGAACCATGGATTCCTTTGTCTATTTCTTTAAGACATTCTCCTAGTTCATATTTAGTGCTTAGCATATCAAACCATTGTCTTTTAATTATGATAATATGAAATAGTTTTTATGTGCTTACTATACAAACATTGCGTGAACCTTTCAAGGACCTTTAAAAAAATTTTATTATCATAGCTACTTATGGGGTTGCCCATTTTATAGATACCAAAATGAGCTTTATAGAGGTGAAGTAACTTGCTCAAGGTCACACAGCCAGTCATTTGTAGAGATGAATGGTAGCATGGTAATCTGACTCTAGAATAGGCTTCTTAAACATAGAAATGTTGGATCCCCTTCCTCTTATTCGATGCTCAGTACAGCCGCATGAGGTAGGCAGGAGGTATAGTTTTCTTCTTTTTACCAATGAAAAATCCAAAGCTCAGAGGCTGACTTCTTCAAGGTCACCTGGCTAAGGAATAAACAGATGCCACCTCTTCAAGCTAAATTCATTTCCATCATGTTGCCACATATTAGATTCTTTCAGACCTCCCAGTAATTTGAGAAGTAGATTTTGGTCAGATTACAAATCACTAATTTCTTCCTTTTAACCCCCTCCCCAACTCAGTTATTTCTTCTCAGCTCATAATTAACAATCAACTCCTCCTTGGGCCTTAGTCTCCTTTATCACTCTCCAAACAGATTGTCACATTCTGGGCTATCTTTCTTCCAAACTCCCAGCTCCTTTCTTCCTCCATTATTTTTCTAAACTATATCTTTTCCCTTTATCCAAAAATTACTATTTTCTTGAATATCTTATCCTGGAGGTCACTGAATCTGGATAGTGGGAGAGCCCTCTGAGTGATCCAGAAAAATCCAAGAGTGAGAGAGACGTGGAGGCATAGACAGGTCATGGCTGGTTGGCTAAATGGAGTAGTCTCTGCTCCTCCCCTAACCCCATCCTATCCCCCACCTTGAAGTCAGGGAGCACAAGCATGTTTTATGCCCAGCGGGAACATTTGCATATTTTATATATTCTTTAGGCCTCTATGGAGGGGTGAATAGGGAAGTGGATTGAGGTTATTTTTTAAATGTAAATATAGATTGGTCTCTATACTATTATGTTCTTTCTGTTCACATTTCAGTAACTCTTTGTCCCATCCTTGGACCTACTAGAGCTGCTTAAGTGACTCCCAAGGTTTTTGGAGAATAAGCAGAAGAAATTAGGAGAGAGCCCAGGAGGACAACACATGTGGGCCACTGTTATTGTAGCAGCCATGACTTCTCCCGTGACACTCATAATTTAATGAGTAACATGTGTATTTATTTTCCAGATTGAGTCCCACAAGCCCAGCTTGGTGATAAGCCATCTGGGCTCCCTCCACTCATTTGGCTCATAAAACTCTAGACTGTTTTTGTTCATTTGGAAGGCAGCCAACTGGTCCATCTACTTCCTATAGGCCAGCCCATTCAGGAGTATATGCAAAAGGCTCTCAGGTTCAACAGGGAGTGCTCTGTCCACACAGGCACCAACCAACATAGTTTCCATTTGAGGACCGTCCACTTTAGGGCCACTATGTTTGAGCAGGTTCTGGGCTTATGTATCTAGAACCCATAACATCTGTTCCTTTCCCAGCCTTGGAGACAGCAGAGGGCCTGGCACACGTTGTTGGGCCACCTTTGTATCCAGATATAAAGGTCAAAGCATCTGTTCCCTCCCTGTTAGAACAATCTAGTTCATTTTTCTATGGGCTAACATTATCTACATTCAAATGCTTTTCTAGAGTTTTTCTCCAAGGAAGTCCATACTGCTTGGCCAATTTCCCTCTATTTTTGAATTATATTTCTCTACTACTGTATTAGTTTGCGAAAGCTGCCATAACAAAATACCACAGAGTGGGTGTCTTAAACAATGGAAATCTATTTTCTCACAGTTCTGGGAGCTAGAAGTCCAAGATCAAGGTGTTGGCAGGATTGGTTTCTCCTGAGGCCTCCCTCCTTGGTTTGCAGATGGCAGCCTTCTCACAGTGTTTTCACATTACCTTTCTTCTGTGGACACAACCCTGGTGTTCTCTCCAAGTATGTCCTAATCTCTTGTGATATGGACACCAGCCAGATTGGATTAGGGCCCAACCCAATGGCCTTGGTTTAACTTAATTAGCTCTTTTATGACCCTGTCGCCAAATACAGTTACATTCTCAAGTACTGGGAGTTAAGACTGCAACATAGGAATTTTGAAGGAGCACAACTCGTCCATAACACTCAGTAAATAGTTACTGAATTCCCATGATGTTGCTGTGTTTTTCCTAAGCTATAAGAAAACAGCGATAGAGAATATAGAAAAGGTGCTTGCTTTAGTAGCATTAATGTGTATTTGTGTGTACAGCAATGGGAGACAGACAATAAATAAGAATATGTATATTATGTATATATAGCATATATTTATATCAGATAATGGTGGTTAGGAAGAATTAAAATAGGATAAAGTGATAATCAATGTGAATGACTGGTGGTTGGGGCAACAGTGCTGTATTAGGTAAGGTGGTCAAGAAAGATCTTTTTGGGGAGATGATATTTGAGTTGAAATCTGAATAAGAAGGAGTCAGTCATGTGAAGGTGGGGTAAAGAGGATTTCATTTTGCCTGCTAACTCTGTAAGAGAAATAAACCAAAACACACAGCCATTGCTTTTTAAATGAAATAACCCTGTCATCTGGCATATGATTTTTACCTTGCCATTAGTTTTGACTTAAAACTGATATATAAAGGATGGTTAGCCCTTGGTGAGTGGCTCAGTTGGTTGGAGCATCATCCCATACCAGGGTTGTAGGTTTGATTCCCAGTCAGGGCACATACATAGGTTGTGGGTTCGATCCCCAGTTGGGATGTGTATGGGAGGCAAATGATTGATGTTTCTCTTTCACATTGATGTCTCTCTCTCTCCCTTCCCCTCTCTCTAAAAATCATTAAACAATTTTTAAAAAGGATTATTATTAATGCATTAAAATATTATTATGGACTAGTGGCCTGGTGCACAAAATTTATGCATGGAGGGGGTGGGGGGTTCTCTCAGCCCATCCTGCACCCTCTCCAATTGAAGACCCCCTTGGGGAATGTCTGACAGCCAGGCCTAAACTGGCAGTTGGACATCCCTCTCACAATCTAGGACCACTGGCTCTTAACTGTTCACCTGCCTGCCTGCCTGATCACCCCTAACTGCTTCTGCCTGCCTGGCTGATTGCCCCTAACTGCCCTCCCCTGCTGGCCTGATCTTGCCCCCAACTGCTCTCCCCTGTCAGCCTGATCTCACACCCAACTACCTCTGCCTGCCTGATCACCCCCAACTGCCCTCCCCTGCCGGCCTGATCTCACCCCCAACTGCCCTCCCCTGCTGGCCTGATCTCGCCCCCACTGCCCTCCCATGCTGGCCAATTTGGTTCTGATTGGTCGATTTCTATGCCAGTCAGCGTCAAAAGCTCCACCCCCTAGGCAGCCATTGGCTTCTCACAGTTCACCCAGATTTGGTTCTGATTGGTCAGTTTCTATGCCAGTCAGCATCTCCGGGCCTACCTCTGGGCCTGATCAGAGAGGCAGGGCTGATCAACAGCCCCGGAGGCCTGGAAAGAAACAGAGGCGAGGCTGCTGGTGAAGCCTGGAGAGAGAGAGGCAACAGCTGATCAACAGCTGCCATGGAGGCTGCGGATCCGACCCTGCCTCTCTCTCTGGGCCTCTCTCCGGGCCTGATCCACAGCCCCCTCGGCAGTCAGTGCTGGGTCGCTGTACCTCCACCAGCGGCAGTCAGTACTGGGTCACCACGGCAACCCAGCACTGACTGCAGGACTGACTTCCAGTGTTAGGTGGAGCCTTCCATTGTTATGGACCCTGGGTTTTTATATATTAGGAAGTTAATATAAAGTATTTTTTAATATAAAATGGTGTTTATGAAATATTGATGTGTTAAGAGAATAAATTATAAAACAGTATGTATTATATGATCTAACTTTATTTAAATGTGTGATTTAAATTCTCATTTTAGCCCTGGCCGGTATGGCTCAGTTGGTTGAGTGTCATCCCATGCACAGAAAAGTTGCCAGTTAGATTCCTGGTCAGAGCACATGCCAGGGTTGCAGGCGATTGATGTTCCACTCTGACATCAATGTTTCTCTCTCTCTCTCTCTCCCTCTCCTTTCCTCTCTTTCTGAAACACAATAAAAGTATTAAAAAAATTCTCATTTTAATAATCTCTGGGAGAAACCAAGATGGTGGCATAGGTAAGCACCTAAACTGCTGCCTCGCACAACAATTTCAAAACTACAACTAAAAGACAGAACGGACACCATCCAGAACCGCAGGAAAGCTGGCTGAGTGAAAATTCTACAACTAGAAGGAAAGAGAAAAGCTCACAGAGAATTGGAGGTACGGCAAAGGGTCTTTGTGCACGCAAAGAGGAAGGGTGGCTGAGAGCCTGGCTGACTTTCTCTGGCGGAAGGGGAAAGGAAGCCCCCGACCGCACTGAACCCCAGTTCTGACTGCACTGAACCCCAGTCCCGGGCGAAACCCCATGGACCCAGGCTCATACAGGGGGAGTCTGGTCTGTCAGGTAGAGAGAAAGGCACCTGGAGACTCGGAGACCCGGGGGAGACCCGGGGGAGCCCCGGCGGGCAGGGTTTTGGAGGCGCGAGCGCCAGTGTGCACAAAGGCTGCGGAGGTTGCCACAGGCTTTCCCTAGCAGAAGGGAGTCCGAAGCTCCTGACTGCACTGAGCCCCAGTTCTGACTGCACTGAACCCCAGTTCCAGGCAAGCCCCTGGGGACCCATGCTCTTGTGGGGGGAATCTGGACTCTCAGGCGGAGACTCGGGAGCTGGGGAAGGCAGAGGTCTGAGGTGCGCATGCGTGCGCAAGGGCAAGGCTGACTGGAAGCCAAGACTGTCTGCTCCACCCTGAGACTCCACCCCATCCAAGCTGAGCACAGAGGCTATTGCAATTTGGCAAGTCTAATCCTATAAGGCTGTCTCCAGCACCAAACTTCTCCCAGCGTAGACACAGCTGATCCTTACAGCCAACTGGCTTGGAGGTCAATTTCTCCCAGTGATACCAACAACAATCAAGACTAAACTACAACAAGGCTGTACACACAGTCCACAAAGGGGTACACCAAGAGTGCCCACCTCAGGTTAACTGGGGAGGCCGACCCACTGGGCCATATAGGAAACCTAGCACACAAATCTACCCTACCAACTCAGGGAAGCAGTGAAAATGCGGCATCAAAGAAACAGATCACAAATGAAAGAAATGGAGGAAAACAAACGACTGGATATAGAATTCAAAACCACGGTTATAAGGCTTTTCAAGAATATCCTAGAAAAGGCCAATAAATATAACGAGACCCTCGAAGATATGAAAAAGGACCAACTAGAAATTAAACATACACTGACTGAAATAAAAAGTATTATACAGAGACCCAACAACAGACTAGAGGAACACAAGAATCAAGTCAAAGAATTGAAATACAAAGAAGCAAAAAACACTCAACTGAAAAAGCAAAAAGAAAAAAAATCCAAAAAGTTGAAGATAGTGTAAGAAGACTCTGGGACAACTTCAAGCGTACCAACATCAGAATTATGGGGGTGCCAGAAGAAGAGAGAGAGCAAGATACTGAAAACCTATTTGAAGAAATAATGACTGAAAACTTCCCCCACCTGGTGAAAGAAATAGACTTACAAGTCCAGGAAGCGCACAGAACCCCAAACAAAAGGAATCCAAAGAGGACCACACCAAGACACATCATAATTAAAATGCCAAAATCAAAAGACAAAGAGAGAATCTTAAAAGCAGCAAGAGAAAAACAGTTAATTACCTACAAGGGAGCACCCATACGACTGTCAGCTGATTTCTCAACAGAAACTATGCAGGCCAGACGGGAGTGGCAAGAAATTTTCAATGTGATGAATAGCAAGAACCTACAACCAAGATTACTCTACCCAGCAAAGCTATCATTCAGAATTGAAGGTCAGATAAAGAGCTTCACAGATAAGAAAAAGCTAAAGGAGTTCATCACCACCAAACCAGGATTATATAAAATGCTGAAGGTTATTCTTTAAGAAGAGGAGGAAGAAGAAAAAAGTAAAGATAAAAATTATGAACAACAAATACATATCTATCAACAAGTGAACCTAAAAATCAAGCAAATTAAAAACCTGAGGAACAGAATAATCTGGTGAATATAATAGAATCAGGGGCATAGAAAGGGAGTGGACTGATAATTCTCAGGGGGAAAGGGGTATGGGGGGGTTCAGGAAGAGACTGGACAAAAATCATACACCTATGGATGAGGACAGTCGGGGGAGGTAAGGGCAGAAGGTGGGGTGGGAACCGGGTGGAGGGGAGCTATGGGGGGAAAAAGGAGAAACAACTGTAATAATCTGAATAAAGATTTATTTAAAAAAATAATAATCTCTGTATATCACAATAGCATGCATTTATTTTGCAATTAAAATAGCTAAAACTGTTGTAATAATAAAATTTTCCCAGAAAGGGCAATAGCTAACCTCAAGAAAGGAATTACTAAGGTACAATTTCATGTATTATAGTGAGAAATAAATTTAGGTAGTAACTAAGTTGCATGTTTTATCTCTATGAGGCACAGTGTTGTATAGTTTATATGGATAATTTCATCCCATTCTTTTTTAAAAATATTTTTTAAAATACATTTTATTGATTTTTTTACAAAGAGGAAGGGAGAGAGAGAGAGAGTTAGAAACATTGATGAGAGAGAAACATCAATCAGCTGCCTCTTGCACACCCCCTACTGTGGATGTATCTGCAACCAAGGTACATGCCCTTGAGCGGAATCGAACCTGGGACCCTTGAGTCCCGGGGCTGAGGCTCTATCCACTGAGCCAAACCAGTTAGGGCTTATCCCATTCTTATAGCAAACCCTCATACCCCATTTTGTGGGTATCATTATCATCATCCTACATATGTGGAGATATATAAAGGAATTGTGTAACTTTTCAAAGTTAGATCCAGTGATCAAGCAATAGAACCAAATTTTAAACTCAAGTCTTTCGGATGCCAGAATTCAAGCAGTGTTTTAATGCTTCTTAGGAGAAACCTGCGTTGTCGTATAGAAAGGTGCTCACAGCCTGACTTATCTGTAGGTGAATTTGCCCACTTTTAGGGGAAATGGGAGCATGAGACAGGAAGGGAAGCTGGCACTGGACCCACTAGATCCAATGGACTCATATATGGATCCCAGAGGCCCCAAATCAGTATGTGTGGAAACTGGGCAAGATGCACTGGACTTTGTAGTAAACTAGGAACGAGATGGAAATCATTTCTGTACAAAGCCAGGATATAGGAAGGGCAACATGCTTAATGAAAGTGCAAATGAACAAAATAATTCCATAGGCAGTTAATAAGAAGTATTGTTTTTTCTGGTTTGGCTTTGGGTGGAGGATTAAAAAAAGTTTCCTCTAAATATTCATGATGTTGTGTTATCAGCCTTTCAGAGTTTGTGAGAGACATTGTATGATCAAGAAGATACACACTGAGAATTATAAAACCAAATGACATCAGGTATATTGCATCCCAATTGCTTGATAGAGGCAAAAATAGATATTTCCCGGACAACCCATCTTATTCCAGGATTTAAAATATTCCCAAAGATGAATTCATAATATCAGATTTTATGATGCACAAAAATATAAGCCACCCTGAGTGAAAACCAGCAGAACCTACAAACAAGAAAACCAGATGCAAAAAGTCATCAGGAGTTGGCATTAACAGGTAAAGTTCTGAATAGATGCATAATATCCTTAAATAAATAACTTCAAAAAACACAAGGAGCAAGGTGCTTTCAAAAATGACCACTCCTATTTGTAAGAGACCCAAGAGGAGTTCCTAACAATGGAAATTCATATAATTTAAATTAAAGAATCAATTGAAAGGTTAAATGGCTTATTGGAGCTGAGGTGTGAATTAGTAAACTGGAGAGCAGGTCTAAAGAAATTATCCATAATGTAGCACAGAGAAGCAAAAAGGAGGAAAATGGGAATGAATAGTCTATCCGTGGTCGGCAAACTGCGGCTCGTGAGCCACATGCGGCTCTTTGGCCCCTTGAGTGTGTCTCTTCCACAAAATACCACGGCCTGGGAGAATCTGTTTTGAAGAAGTGGCGTTAGAAGAAGTTTAAGTTTAAAAAATTTGGCTCTCAAAAGAAATTTCAATCGTTGCACTGTTGATAATTGGCTCTGTTGACTAATGAGTTTGCCGACCACTGGGCTAGATGATAGAGTGAAAGAAAGTTGAACACGGAGTAGGTCTATACTTCAGGCCATCTCTTCTTCTATAAAATGTGGACAACCACATTTATGGGCTGAAGCTCCGGCCCTTCTGAGAATTGTTTTTTACCACTACCATCAGAAACACACTGTGTTAAACTGTAATGAGCATTCTAGAAGACAGTAAAAATTTATCCCATGAAGGCTTGGGTATGAATTGAGGGGTCAAGGTGTGTGAAATAGAAGTGGGTACTATGAGACTGAGAGGTGCTCTTGAAATTAAATTGTCCTTTCTTCCAGCTATGCTTGAGTCTGGTCTTAGTTGTACATTTTCCACGTATCATAGAAAACTCTGTGCTTGTCCTGCTTTCCAGTGTTGCAGATCAGATGGCATCCAGTTCTGAATGCCAGGGTTAGACATTCAGTCAAAAGCCAGGAGCAGCTTTTCAAAGGACACGTTGTTGGCAGGTAGAAAAAAGTATGGTTTACACCAAAACTCTTTGCATCTGCCTTGAGGAATGCCAGGGGCTTCACAGAGCAGCCCTATCGGCCACAGGTACTTCAAGAACAACTGAGCCTGCTTGGTCTCTGGCCCAGGTGGCAGGGCAGCTTTCATCCCAGCCTTGTTTCTGCTACACAACTCTCTTGTGCCCATCCAGGGCCAGCCTTACAGATGATACAGTAATGGACCAGAGCAGCACACCCAACTGCAGTATATGTTAATTCCAAAGTCCATAGAGGCCCACAAAATACTGTACTTCTTTCTGCATAATAGATGGTAATAAGACTTATCTCTCATATTAGAGGGCATATTCTGATATGTCCCACACATCTGGACTACTTAAAAGCTCACCAATGTGGCAGGTCTCTGAACTTTTGTGGATTTTACATTGTTCTGGCCTGCATATGTCATATACTGAGGCACCTAGAGTGTTTTATAATTTCTATTCACAAAGAACAATCAGCATAATACCATGAGTGCAATGGGTGAGTATGCTATCAAGATGACTAAGGGTCTTCTGAACTATATTGATAGAGAACAAGCTAAATATAGCATTGAGATGAAATAGTTAAAGGTTATTTCTGAACTTGTCACTTGAAGGCAAACTATATTTGATTGTCTTTACTGAGCATTTCTAAGCACTCTTCTGGAGGAAGTTATCTTCAGCCTCCCAGTAGACACTTTTCGTGTCTGTGGATAGGTCCCTCCAGCTAGTCCTATAAATTTTCTCTCCATCTCAGTCTACACATCCATACTCATACCTGCCCACAAATACACAAACATCTGTCTCTTCCTGAAAGCTGTGGTTTCCTCCCTCCAGCTTGCCTCGACAGAGTTCATCTGGATGGGAAATGGGGAGGAGGGAGATGGGCAGGAGGAAGCTGAGGTTCTTGCTCAGATCTCTGATCTGTGCCCGGCACTGTGTCTCCAGCGCTGCAGAAGTAAAAGCTGCTGTCTTCGGGGTTCGCGCTGCTCACAGTCAGAATGGAGAACGATAGGTTTGGGCGGCTGATGGGAAACTTGTCCTTGGTAAATCCACTCTCATAAGTGGCCTCAGAGCCCTGATTTGCTGTTGCAATCAGTGTCAAGCTCTGTCCAGGAAGCTGTCGGTACCAGAACATTAGGGCAACTTGGCTATCAGCCTGACACTGGATTCTCACAGAGACTCCACGTTGACAGATGTCCCTGATTGGCTTTTTAGAGAGGAGAGCACCAAACACAGAGCCTGGTTACAGGGAGATAGAGAAACCCATGAGCGCTGACCAGCGTTGTCCCCAGGAAGAAAACTCTTTTTACTATTTGCTCCAATGTCACCTTGGCTTCCAAAGAACCTTGTGGCACTGCCTCCATTTTGTTCTGCCAACTGTTATTCTGTCATATCTTATAATTCAACATCTAGCCCCCCTTCCCCCCCCCCCCCCATTCTCTGACTGGTGTTCTCAGACCCTCTACTCCTCTATTCAACATTAATATTAATCCCAGACTTCCCCACCCAATAAGGCTCATACCTTGTCCTAGGAGAAGTAGCAGGAAAGTCGGCATCTTTAGGTGATATCCTCTCCTCTTCCATGAGAAAAGACACTGAGAAGTCAAACTCAAGGTCATCTTTCCTCACCACTGTGTAGTTCCTTTCCTGTAAATAGGACGTTGAGTTTCTGCAAAATACGGAGAAAATTAGTCTGCCCCTAGTGGAGCTGTGTAATTCTTCACTCACAAGGCATCCCAGCATGTAACTGCCATCCATCCACTATATGTCCACCACCTCTCCATGCATCATTATTCAGTGCCATGTATATGCTACCCTTTGGGTATAAAGCAAGAAAGGGATGCAGTACTGACCTCAAATAACTAAAAACTTTAAGATATGAAGGAATCTTATAACTCAGAATTTCAACTGTCTGTTGAGTCTTCATTGTCCCAAACTATCCCAATTATTCCTCCTTCAACCCATACTCTAGTAAATTGGCCTCTACTCCTATTTTCCTCCCTCCAAATACAATATTTTATTGTTCATAAAAGCTGAGCTAGTATTTTTGTGCACTTACTCCATGCTTTACATGTATGATTTCAGCCTATAAATTAGGCTACTTAGGCTACTATCATACCATCTTTACAGATGAGGAAAACATAAAGATCTTAAATAACCTACCCAAGTTCACATAATCCAAGAGTAAATGACACAGGCAAGACTCAAGTCCATGGCTATGTGACCTCAAAACCCAATGTGAATATCAATACTGTCAAGAATGGTCGCACTTTTGCAGTTGTCTGGACTTAATAAAATCTGGTGAATGAATGTGAATGACAGGCCAAACACCCTAAAGGAAACAATGACCTTTAGAAACAAAGTCTAGTAAAACTAACCTACTTTATATCTTTGATTCTGAAAGTCCATCTAATATAAGATGCACTCTTACAAACATAATGGCTATTTTGGGGTGGTGTTAATATTACATTAGAAATGAATATAGATGACAGGACTTACTCATATTTTGGAAATATAAAACTGGAAAAACAATTTACCTTATGATCAAGGAAATGCAGCATGTTAGGCCTAATAATATTTCAGTAACCCTTTCTGCTATGGCATGCGTGTGTGTGTGTGTGTGTGTGTGTGTGTGTGTGTGTGTGTGTAGCCTGTACATCTATGGGCGGTGCCAGAGGCAGTGAGTGATTTAAGGTAAACCCTGCTAAGTAGTATGCTGATGAAAGGTATAGAATACTCCATTTTTTTCTGGACATCTAGGGATACATTTTAAAAATGTAGTCCAATATATCAAAGTTTCTGCCAAAACAACCCAAGATCTTTTTCTAGTTCATTCATCCTAAATCCTAAAAATTACCAAGTGACTCTTATTCTTTAAAGAATTCCAAATCTTTCCCCCTCAGTGGTATTCTCACTTTTATAAAACAACAGAAAACACATTCTTCTCTCTTTTCATTGTCTTCAAACAGCACTCGTGTCTCTAGACTTTTCTTTCAGGGGTGTCATGGTTACCATTATCATATAATTTTAATGTATTTATTTATTGAATTAATACATGCACGTGGTTAGAATTTCAAAAAACACAAAACAGAGCAAAAAGTTAGGTACCTTCCCCAGAAGCAACTGGTCAATAAGTGTTGTATCTGTTATTAGAAATATTTTTGACTTATTCAAGTTTACAAGTATCTGATTGGTCTTCCTGTACCTTGCTGCTTATTTTATTAACAATGTATTCTTAGAAATACATTTAAAAGCTTAGTTTATATCAGAATATACATATTTGCCTCATTATTATTTCCCATTTTATTATGAGAATTTTCAAACCTCTATAGAAGTTGAAAGTTTTATATTGAACATTCATGTGCCCACCACTTAGATTCTACCACCTTGATAAAGCTACTTATTGCTTTATCATAAAACTAACCATCTACCCATGTACATTTTGGATACATTTAAAAGTGAGTTGAAGGCATACTTCACTTCTAAATACTTTAGCATGCATATAATTAATTAGCATTCAATATTCATTTATGGTTCTTTTTTAAGGTAAATTTGCATACAGTAAAAGACACAACTCTTAAGTACCATTAAAGAAGTTTTGACAAATGCACACACCTGTGAAATCTACCAAGCTTTCTAACACTCTTTTTTGAAGTTATAATCTTTTACTATGTTTATTCTTTTACTGAGTTTCTTGGAGGTGACATTGGTTTGCAAAACCATACAGGTTTCAAGTGTATAACTCAACAAAACATCATCTGCACACTGCATCGTGTATCTATCACTCCAAGCAAAGTCTTTCTCTTGTATTCCCAAAGGACTCAATTACTATATACAGACAGGATACATGTTTCATTCTTTAAAATGCACAGATACTCCTGGCTGGAGTGGCTCAGTGGTTGAGTGTTGACCTATAAACCAGAAGGTCATAGTTTGGCTCAATTCCCTGTGGGGGTTTTGCAGGAGGCAGTAGATGGATGATTCTCTCTCATCATTGGTGTTTTTATCTCTCTCTCCCTTTCAAAAAAATATTCTCCCTGAAATCAATAAAGTATATTTTTAAAATACACCGATACTTTCCCAGATGATCATGTGTACAGATGTAACCTAATTTTTATAACCTCTGCATTATAATTTATTCCTTACCTGTTTAGAATTTTCTAGTAAAACATTAGTGACCACTTAGAAAACCTGGAGAAAGATTGCTTTTTATTAGAGTTGTTCTATTTTTATATTGAATGAACTCAAATTCCACACGCTTTCTCTTAAATCAACATAAGGAGAATAAAATTTATCTGAAGGAGTTTAGCTTGTGTGATGCCCCCTAGTGAAACATTGATTAAGAGCAAAGGCATGGAGTGAAGTGGCAAATGACAGTAAGGAGGAACAATAATAAGACAGGAAGAGAAAAATTGGTAAAAAATGATAGAACAGAGCTTCTTCCATGTAAACATGTGTGAGAATGTTCCCTCCTGACTGGGATAGAGTCTCATGAATTTAGGTTGGGGATAATACACAAGTCTGGGCAGACTAACTTTGGAATGGCCCCTAATTCGGAAATGATGGTGCATGGGGCATGAAAAATATCCTGTGCTTTCCAGGCCAAGATGTACGTCCATGGGCTTGGTCCCACTGAGTGGCCACCTTTGTTCTAAGTAGCCAGTGTAACTCAGCCCTGAGTTAGGGTCACTTCCCTCTGGCACCTGCCCTTTTTGTGCAGAGAGGATGTGGTTGTGCAGCGCTGTGAATATACTGCTGGCACAAAGGTACACAGATGTCTGGTTGATGCTGGCAGACCCCAGGATCAGGGAGAAGCCCTCCTTCTTCTTCCTGGAGACACTGTACCCATCGGGGAAATCTCCTTTCTCATAATTGTCAACCCCATATGAGAAGTGGAGCAGCCGCAGCCCCATAGCTGGGTCTTGTCGATACCAGAACATTCTTTCATGGTTCATATCCTGTAAACATTCCATCAGAACTTTCTTTCCCTTTATTTTGATCAGATATCTTGGGACTTGAGTTACTTCTGCATCCATGAGACCTATGAAAGGAGGATAAAGGAGGTAAAAAAGGAGGTCATTAAGAAGCTTGATGAGGGAAAAGTCTTGTATCCAGGGTCTAGAAATAATAAGTTAGGAGTTCACCACCAACTTCCTGGACTCACCTACTCCCAGGAAACAAAAGGCCATACCACAGAGGAGCCTGAGTCCCATGGCAAGTTTGAGGCACAAATGTATTTCCTCCGAGGCTTAGGTTACAGGCTGATTATCTCTGATGTCATTGTCCCTGCCCACACTCATGATCCCTCAGCAATCCTCAGGTTCTAAGAAAGTTTAGAGGGGCTAGAGTGAAAGCCACCCCTTTTCCTCATGGGCGTGGGAGTGTGTGTGTGTGTGTGTGTGTGTGTGTGTGTGTGTGTGTGTGTTTGTGTGTGTGTGTGTGTTTGTAGAAAAAAGCATAGCAGGCCTGAGACAGCTATCTTAGAAGGACCTTCTTGCAGGGTCGGCTCTGGGATTGCATCTGGGTATCTGGGTTTCAGTAGTGTCCCCACTGTTTAGTTCATTGTGTCTAGGTTGCTGGCACAATGTGGTTTATGTTGAACACCCACTTTGCTTCTTTGAGTCTGGAATTTTGGAATGTGTCAGGGAGAGGGTGCCTGTGTGATCATCTGTGTTAGTTTGCTAATGCTTCCATAGTGGTTGACAAAACCCAGAAATTTGTTTTCTCACTATTCTGAAGGCTAGAGGCCCAAGATCAAGGCGTCAACAGGGTTGGTTTCTTCAGAGGAACCAATTGAATTATAGAAGGCCATCTTCTACCCTTGTTGTTACATGATCTTCCTTCTGTGTGTGACTGGGTCCTAATTTCCTTTTCTTTTTTTTATAAAGACACCAGGCATATTGGGAAAGGACCCATTCCACTGACCTCATTAACATAAATTACTTATTTACCTTATCTCCAAATACAGTCACATCCTGAGGTACGGGGGCATAGAACTTCAACATATGAATTTTGAGGAGATGCAACTCAGTCCATAAAACCAGCCACCAAAAATATCTGGTTGCTGAGTCTCTGGTGGGCTTCTCTGGGCAGCAACATTGCACACAGCTGATTGCATTTTCATACCTGGGGTGAAAGTGTGTGGCCTCATGGGAAGGAGGGAGTGTAGGACATCTCATATAGATTCCTCTACACTCTGCCTATGCCTTTTCCCTTATGATCTGGCTGTGTATCCTTACCAGGTCTGTGTCATAAACCTTAGCCATCCTGTGGGCATGACCAGAGACCTCCTGGGGAACCTGGGAAGCAATCATGAGGTCTGGAGGGTAAGAATGAGTTTGCCATGTGGACCTGGCAAAGGAAACAGTGTGTGCAATCAGATGGGGTCCTGGTAGTTAGGTGACAGTTTCCAGTGAAATGCAGTTATAAAATAACTCCAAATGAGATGTTGAGCCCTGAGAAAGGAAATTCAGGGCCAAGACTTGAAATTAGAAAAGCAGTTTGAATGGAAATTAAAGTAGGACTGGAGAGTCCAATGCTGTTGTTGGTGAGGGTGGTGGGGACGGGCAAATGCAATGGACTGGAAAGCCTGTGGGGCCCTGGACAGAGGCCCTGAGGACCACTGTGTGTTTGAGGTAGAGAGAATCACCCTCCAGCAGGTGGTGCCAGGGAAGCCAGATTGATATCAGGTGAATTCTGGTAAAGGGTCTGGGCTGAGGAAGCCTTATTGAAAGAGCAGAGAGAAGTAAGGGAAAGAGGACCATGACAGCTCATTCATGGTGCTGTTCTCCACCAGGTCCTGGGATGTACTCCTACTGTCTCCAGTGAGGTGAGCAGAGAAAGGTTTCTGTGGGGGCAGTAGCTTCCCCTGGTAGGGGCAGGGCTCAGGAAGGCACAGCCACCTCTCCCCTTGTGTCAGCCCTTTCTGTGAAGAGAGGAAGTGGCTTGCAGTGTTGTGGGTTAACTGCTGGCAGATAGGTCTGCAGGTTAGGAGGGATTCTCTGTATTATTTTAAAAGATGCCATCTATTTTAGAGACTTCCCATCTGTCAGTTGCCCTGGCACCAACGGACTAATAGATTGATTGCAGCCTCATTCCTGGCTCTTGTCTGAATCAGCACATATAGGTCATAGTACATATTTTGGTCACATCACAGAAACTCCTTCTTTTCTAACCCTGAAACTTACTAGCTGGGATTTTAGTGACATTAGCATCCACAGACACTGTGGATGAAAAGAGATGGTACCTGAAGAGAGAGTTTAGGTGTGACACTGATGTCTAACCACTCGAGAAAGGTTTAGTGTAGGGGTGTGGCATACCAAGTTCAAGGACATCCTATTTGTTCCCATGAGCCACCTATTCTAAGGAGATAAAAGGCTACAGATCAGATAGAAGCCCCAGTGCTCATGGCAGGTGAGTTCATGGTGGGGTGTTAGCTCTGGTGTTACTCAAATGAGATCTGAGTGCCAATGAGCCAGCCTGTGACATAATCATCTCTGACATATGTCTGTGCTCAAAGCTACCTCCCAAAGACAAGAGGGGGCCATGCCCATTTTCTCCATAGCACCTGAAGGGATTTTCATGTTGTCAATCAGAATGAAAGCAGCTCATGGACTCTGTTTAAATAAGGTCTATAGAAGTATATTCGTATTTTTGTTGCCTTCTTAAACTTTCAATTTTTATTTATTTTTTTCAATTACAGCTGACATACAATATTATATTAATCTCAAGTGCTTAAAATTCTATCTCCTTGTACATTATTGTTTCAGCATCACACCACACCAATTTTTATTAATGTAGAGTGATTAAATTTTCTAATTATTTCCATAGCCCGAATGAAGCATTATCATTTCTAGTGTATCCCTAAACACCTCCTCAAAATTGCTTTTACAAATTTACTCAAACCTCCACACTTACATTCATTCCACTGACTCTTATGTCTTCAACAAGTCTTCTTTGGGAAGGCCATGCCAGAGTGTCCCTTCTCCTGAACCGACTTAATTGTGCTTGGTCCCCTTGGGTGACTGAGGCCAATCTGTCATTGAGGACTGTGACATAGAGGGGAAATGGCTGTAACATCCATGCCCCTTTTCTCTTTAACTCTTTCTCCAGATACACATCATTCGGTCCATCCTGTGCTCTCTTTTTACCTTCTTTATATTAATCTAAAAACTGAGAAGTTTTGTTCTTCTAGCTCAGCCCAGATCTAGAATATGTTTTCTGTTCCATACTTTTATTTTCTTATTTGTAGACATTCCCTTTTACTCTTTTATACATTTATTGAACTAAGAATGTATTTCATATTTATTTTTAATGTTCAAGGAACTTGTAGGCAATCGCAAACAAAGAACTGAGAGAAAATCATGGCTTCTCCTGAAAGCGGGGGAGAAGGACCTGGATTCCTGGATGCCCAGGGGGAAACCTAAACATTTCATGTGTATGTTTGTATGTATGTGTCCATGTGGTTGTGTGCCACTCTATGTGTGTATATCTTCCTTTCTTTGATTTTGCATGCAATTGGGTCACATTTACCTTTGTATTTTTTTTTTATTGTGGTGAAATACACCTAATCAAAACTCAGTTATATTCAGGAGTCAATTTTAAGGGTTGGTGTTGAACTGGGCTCCATGCTTGTCCTCCAAAACTCCTCAGTTACTGACATGGAAAACTGGGTGAATGACATTGGTTTTCATCAAGACTAGTAGGGGGATTGGGTTTGTAGAAAATGACAATGAGTCAAATTTAAAGTACTGATGGAGATATTAAGTGACATTCTCATGCAAAGTTGTATAAATCATGCTGGATCTTAGATTACATATATGGCTAGAATATACAATTTAAGAGTTATTAGAATATACATTTTCTGTTAAAGTGATGAAATTGGATGATATTGTTCAGGGAAAGTGTATAAAGTATTAAGAAAATGGAATACTGAAGAAACCATTTTTAAGGGAAGAATATAGAAATAGTAGTCTATCAAGAATATTGACAATGAGTGAACCAAAAAATTAATATTAAAACAAATTATGAAAAGTTTTCCAAAGCTGTAAATTGACTAAATCTTGTAGCCGTTTCTTTAGCTTATGTGAGATTGATTGAAGTGTAAGTTTGACACCAGAAATAGACTCCATGAAGTAGTCTGAGACTGGATTCCTCTATGGAACAGTTTAGAACCAGAACTTCCCTGGTCCTAGGAAACAAGTGGCTGAGAGCACAGAAATGTGGTGTCTATGGCAGTCCAAGTTCAGAATAAGGCTATCCCATCTCTATGCCCTGATAAAACAAGGTCTAGGTTTGTGACATTCTACATAAGTATGAAGTGGTCTATCTACATCATCATTTTCCCACAGGCCCTAGTGCGAGAGTAGTCACTTATGATGACTTCCAGGAACTACAAGTAAGTCATTGGATGGCAGATACATTTCACAGGGAACAATCTTTGGTCTTATAACCTCCACTTACAACACTGATTTAACTAGTATGATTCTAGTTATATTGAGGCTGTTTAGAAAGTGTAGTGGAAATTCAGCTTAGACCTAAGGATCAGCAACTTTTGTTGTTCAGAAATGTTTGAGCAAATCTTTCAAAAAGAAGGACTTCACCCTTGGAAGCCTATGTGTATGACAGTGTGAAATGTCCCCAGGAGAGAGCTCATCCTGAAGGAAGGGCAGGGGCTGGCAGGGTAGACCAACCCACTAACAAAGCCATGGCTCTTGGAGGGATGAGTTGATTCAGAGCTCAGCTGGGTTTTTGTTGCCAGAATTTGTATCCTGGATGAGGTTCTCTGCATTCCCCAATTCTATGTTATAATTACAATTTTAGTGGCTGGTGAGGAATGTATGTGATTCAGTGAGACTTTGTGGTACAGTCTCTGCTAGACATTGGGAATCAAGAAACAGAACTGCGGCCCTAGCCAGTTTGGCTCAGTGGATCAAGTGTTGGCCTGTGGACTGCAGGGTGCCTGGTTCAATTCTGGTCTTGGGCATATGCCTGGGTTGCAGGCTCAATCCCCAGTAAGGGGTGTATGGGTAGCAGCCAATCAATAATTCTCATCATTGATGTTTCTAACTTTCTCTCCCTGTCCCATCCTCTCTGAAATCAATAAAAATATATTTTAAAAAAGAAACAGAACTGCAATCTTGCCCCTTCAACACAGAGAAGGAAAAGAAAGAGCTTTTCTTTTGTTTCTCACTAGTTGAGCTACCCCTTTGCTGTGAACTACACCTGGTGTGATGGTGGAACCTGCTGGGAGCAAGAATAGGGTCTGCCAGATTATATTTCCTGGTGAATAAAATGGTACAGAACAGAAGCCTCAGCAGATTCAGGCAGGTAGTTTAGGGCTGATTGGGAAAATAAAAGGATCTCATGGTACAGTAGTACCCAAGAGAAGTAACAACATCCTTGTCAGGGTGACATATGGCACAGAGTAAACATGGGGCTGGAGTAGAGGAAGAATAAGCTCCACTAGAAACATGATTTGTCTTCTTTATATGCACACATGAAAGCCCCTGGAATCTCCCCAAATTGTATGGGGGAAGACTTTGCAGGGGGCTTAGCTTCTGGACCAGTGAGAGGGGTGCTGGGGAGCTGATCAAAGAGAAGATTGATTCATTCATTCATTTAACACCACTTTATTCAGGCACTCTGGTAAGTGTGAAGATTTAAAAAAAGTAAATAATATAGGCATGGTCCCTGCTCTCATCAACCTCAATGTCTATTATTAGAGTAAATTTCAAATTACAAACAATTGAGTGGGTTAGTTGCCATGAGGATAGAAGTTCAGGCTGTCATACAAGCAACTAGCAGAGGAACTAACCAAACCAGTCAAGAACTCAAGGACATTTTCCTGGAGGAAATGACTTCTCAATTCATATGCAGAAGAATTGTTATTAGTAGGTATCCAGGTAGATAGGGAGGGAAGGGTGCTCCAGGTAAAATGAACCCTAGGTGATGAGCCAGGAGTGAGTCAGCATAGGACATAGTTGGACACATGAGAGGGGTGGAATACATCTGGTAGAAAGGAAGGCAGTTGCGGTAACTGTAGAAAGAGGAAGTTCACGTTAGGATGGTAGGCAGGTATGCAAACACCACATCGTAGAGGGAGCTGAGAGGCTTGTAAAGTAACATAAGCATGAGACTTCAGCTTGTAAATGGAAGACTCTGGTGGGTTTTAAGCTCAAGAGAGTAGTTTGTGGGTTGGATCAGGTAACAAACTAGAAAGGAGGGTGACTACTTAAAAGGTGGCTAAAGAATCCAAGTGAGAGATGAGGTTTGCTGGACCATGATGTTATCAGTGAAGTTAGAAAAATTAGTAAAATTTGCAAAGAATTTAATATTTAGAAATGTGGAGGAGGTGGCCACAGATTAGGTGTGGAATGTGCTATTTCCCTGGTGACAAAACATCCAGGAATAGGATCTATGATATGGGACAACATTTTGTTGAGTGATTGGATTGGTATGGACTGTTCTTTGGGCAACAGTGAAGGTCAGTAAGGAGAAAGGATGTCAGAATGTGTAAGATTCATTGTCTAGGAAAGGAATCCCTTACCCCAGCTCTAGCCCTAGCACAGTTAGCTTGTCCTGCCTGACCTTTGACAAACTCATTGGTATAGCAAGTGAGAGCAGGACACATTGCAGAGGGTCTGCATCACTCAGAGGCCCAGAAGCTGGGGGCTTGAGGGGCACTTCTATTGGCACTGATGGTGGGGGAAGGTTTTCCTCCTGGTTGGGTGGGGCCTCCTGAGGGAGGAGCCTCCTTGCTCTGTGGCTTCCTTTTTTGTGTGGAGAGCAGTTGGCCATGTAGTGCTGTGGTTAGACTGCTGGCACAGAGATACAAAGAGGTCTGGCTTATGCTGGCTAACTCCAGGGTCAGTGGGAAATTCCTCTTCTCTGTTCGAGAGACATTGTACCCATCAGAAACCTCTCCTTTTTCCAAATGATCAACATTAATTGAATAATAGATCAGCTTTAGACCCATCCCTGGGTCTTGTCGATACCAGTACATCACTTCATGGTCCATATTCTGAGAACAAGTCACTATCAACTTCTTTTTGGTTTCTGTGATGAGGTGTCTTGGGGTCTGGGTCACTTCAGCTTCTGTGGGACCTGTGAGGAAAGGAGACAGAGCTAGAGATAACCGAGGAGGGTGCCTGTGCTGTTGCCTCTAGGAAAGGACTCCAGCTAAGACCTGCAAACTTTGGCCAAGGGTTGCCCAGGTGTTCTCGGACTCACCTGCTCCCAGGAGACAAAGCATGACACAGCCCAGGAGCTGAGGGCCCATGTCAGCGTCACAGAGGTTTCTGCCAGCTCTGGGGGCTCTGCTTGGTTTCTGAAATGTCTCCATCTGGGCCTCATTTTCAGGAGAGAAGCCACTCCCCTTTTCTCAGAGCTTTGACATTTAACACAGCCAACCAATACAAGCCAACGTGGGAGGGCAAGCTTGTGGTTACTGTCATTGTCCCTGTTCTGCTTTGAGGCTGCTTGTTTCTAAGCATTTGACAATTTCTTCTTATCTGTATACTCTTGTAAAGCTTGGCAAGTGTTTCTGTATTTTGCAACTTTATAATGAAAATTGGTATAACATATTTGAGTATCACTTAGAAATGTGAATACAGGAGACTCATACTATCATCAAAGCTGTACTTTTATATGTAGAAGTCCTCATTTCTATTCTGCAGAAAAAAATTTCAAGTATCTTCCCAACTTTGTCTATCCACTGATATATATATATATATATATAGCACTTACCTTTTAAAAGAGTCTCATGTGTAGAAACAGTGAAATCCACACCATGGGTTAATTTATTGGTCTGTATCCCGTTCAAAATCCTAGACACGGGGCTGTTTCCTCATCAGCAGATTAGACTTGGACTTAAGTGCTAACAGCTGCTTTCCTCAAGTTGGAGTTTAGGCAATCTTTCTTCCTTTTCTTCTTCTCTCTCTTCCTGAAGGGGCTGGTGAAAGGCAGAGTTGATGTCTGCCTTCTTCGGGAACCTCACATTTATGCAGCACACCCAGTTCCCCCGTATGCTCTTGGCACCACTGCTTTGCTTTGCTGCCTTCTCCCCATGCGGCTCCACATGGAAGGTCCCTGTCCCTGGATGCTGTGTTGCAGCCAGACTACTCTGGATCAAAGTCATGGGGACCTTGCTTGAGGCCAAGGGTGTCACAGCTTCTTTTCTGACTTCCTCCAACAGCTGCATATATTGCTCCCCTTTTTGGTCACTAAGTCCTTCCTGCATTGAGGTGACTTTCCTGGTGTTGCCCAGAATATCTTCCCCTTGAACAGCTTTGAGATTTTCTTGTGCTTTGTTGGAATCAAAGTGTTCTTGTTGGGGAGGAAGAAGACAGGGAAGGAGACTGTCCCATCCCTCCTAATTGCTTCCAACCACAGCTGCAGCTTCCCAGAGACTTTCCATATTTTGCCAAATCATCTTCAAGCAAGAACTGAGCCCTCATTCCACTTGGGGGCTGCCCTCAAGTCTCAGAGCTGCGTTCTTGCCCCCAACAGTCCCTCGTTCATGCCAGTGCGGGACACATCTGCTCCCATGGCATTAACTCTGCTCTAAGAAGGAGCATTCTCTCTTTATATTGCTGTACCATTTCTTTCTGGGAAACACTGTGGTGAGTGAGCTCAGTTTGGCCTCAGTCCTGGGTGTTAGTGTTGTCCTGGCAAGTCCTCCACATCCCAGCTGTGGGTGCAGGTGTTTCGAGGGAAGAAACCCAGTGTTCATTCTCAAGAACCCACCTCACGTCAATAATTCCGTATTACTTAGTAAACCTCATCTCAGTTCAACTGCAACCCTGAAGCAAACTTTACTATCTATTTACCCTCCTGTCCATGGGATTTTCCCAGGTTCCCTGGTACTCCCAACATCATTAAGGTGGATAATGACACTGCAAAGATGTATAATTTGTCCCAAGAATTTTCCATACTAGATTAACCCAACATCCTATATGCCCACTCCCCCACCAGCTAATTCACTCTCTTCAGGCACATGCTTCACCCCACTCTCCATCCTGTTGATTGGAGGGCTGCTCTGGTGTCTTCTATTTTTCTCTACATTAACCAAGACTAAAATGCTGCTGAGTCCCTGATATGCTCACATTACTAACCAGTTACTGTACCTTCCCACCCTTCTTTTCTAGAACCTTCTCTGTGATCCCTCTTTTACAGGGTCACCACATTCAAAAGTTTGGGGAACTCTACTTCCCCAAAGCGGGGCAGGCTCCAGTGTCCCTAATAAAGAGACTGGGAAAAAGAGAGAATCCTTTAGATGGCCAGAGGCTCTGAACCATCCCCCTGAACATTGTGCACTTGAATGCAATTCCTTCTGTGATGTCCCTCTCCCTCTGTCTTTCTCTATATTTCTGTACTTCTTCATTACTTGCTCTCAGCCTCCTCCTGTGAGGCACTACTTAATAAGTCTGCTTCTCTCACCCACCCTTCCTGGGTCCAATATCTTGACAGCAATAATGATGCCTGCCTCTACTCAATTGAGGAGCCATCCTATCTAATAAAGAGGGAATATGCTAATTGACCATCACTCCGTCACAAAGATGACTACACCCACAGCTTAGGCCAAGTTCCCATAAGGAGCCTTAATGAGCAATCAGCAGGGACCTGAGGCTACACCCTCCCCCGCCCACATGAGGCTTGACAGGGGACCTCAGGCCACGCCCCCCACCCAGCAGGGCTTGACAGGGGACCTCAGGCCATGTCTCCTGCCTTGGCACCAGGCCAGGGGACCTCAGGCCATGCCCTCCGCCTGGCGGGGCTTGATGGGGGACCTCAAGGTGCCTTCCCGTCCTGGTTCTGGGCTAGGGGACCTCAGGCTGCTCCCCCGGCTCCAGCACCAGGCCAGGGGACTTGAGGCCACGCCCCCCTGCCTGGCGGGGCTTGACAGGGGACCTCAGGCCGTGCTCCCCACCCAGCAGGGCTTGACGGGGACCTCAAGGTGCACCCCCAATGCTGTGTCAGGAGAACTCAGGCTGCACCCTCCACCCAGCAGTGTTTGACAGGGGACCTGAGGCTGTGCCCCCCTTCCAGTGCCAGGCCGGGTGACCTGAGGCTGTGCCCAGGTGCCAGGACGGGGGGCATGGCCTGAGGTCCCCCAGCCCAGACTGGGACAGGGGGCATGCCTTGAGGTCCCCAGTTAAACCCCGCCAGGTGGGGAACATGGCCTGAGGTTGGGGGCATCACCTGAGGTCCCCCCACCTCGCGGGGCTTGACAGGGTATCTCAGGCCATGTCCCGCACCTGGCAGGGCTTAACTGGGGACCTCAAGGCATGCCCCCTGCCCCAGTCTAGGCTGGGGGACCTCAGGCCATGCCTGCCATCCTGGCGCCTGGCCAGGGGACCTGAGGCTACGTCCCCTGCCCAGCAGGGCTTGACAAGGGTGGGACTGGCCAGGTCTAGATCTAGCCCAATGGGGGAGGGGACAGCCGGGTCTGGATCTCATGTGATTTTGAGGCGCATGTGAGTGGACGGGGACTTGACTCCGGGTCCCATGGTGTGCCCCAGACTCTGACAGGAGGAAGGTTTTCATATACATTTACTAATTTTCTTTCATCTCTGACACTTCTATTATAGAGAAAGGGCAAATAGCAATATTAAATTATTTCTTCTAACTAATCCCCTTTTAATGTGCACAAATTTTGTGCACTGGGCCACTAGTTTCTTTATAACTCCTGTAGAAGAATACAAGGTTTATACCTTTAAATATATAGAAATCTTATTTTTTTTCTATGTCTTGATCCCAGTTATGAACTATAGAATTTTCACCACACATCAAAACCTATTTTACTTTCACTCAGATCAGGCCATGTTGGTTCTGAGGAAGTCACTCTACCCTCTATATTTTCCTATATTGTATGATTAACCTTTGAAAGACCTCATAAGAGGTATTTGTATATTGGGTTTTCTTTCAATTGGTGACACAGTGTTCTTTTTTTCCCCTTTTATTTATTTGCTTTTAAATTTAAATTCTACATTGTTTAAAGTATTACATGAGTCTCCTTTTCCCCCATTGACCTCTCCTCAGCCACTCCCACCCCCCAGCACATGCCCTCACCCCCCCCCCACTACTGTCTGTGTCCATTGGTTATGCTCATATGCATGCACACAAGCACCCCTCTCCCCCCACCTTCCTTCATAGATTGGACAGTCTGTTCGATGCTTCTATGTCTCTGGTTCTATTTTTGTTCATCAGTTTATGTTGTTCATTATATTGAACAAATAAGTGAGATCATGTGACATTTATCTTTCTCTGACTGGCTTATTTCGCTTAGCATAATGCTCTCCAGTTCCATCCATGCTGTTGCAAATGGTAACAATTCCTTTTTTACAGCAGCATAGTATTCCATTATGTAGATGTACCAAAGCTTTCTAATCTACTCATCTGCTGGTGGGCACTTAGGCTGTTTCCAAATCTTAGCTATTGTAAATTGTGCTGCTCTGAACATAGGGGTGCATATATCCTTTCTGATTGGTGTTTCTGTTTTCTTGGGATATATGCCTAGAGGTGGGATTACTGGGTCAAATGGCAGTTCCATTTTTAGTTTTTTGAGGAAATGCCATACTGTTTTCCACAGTGGCTGCACCAGTCTTCATTCCCACCAGCAGTGCAACAGGGTTCCTTTTCTCCATATCCTTGCCAGCACTTGTCGTCTGTTGATTTGTTGATGATAGCCATTCTGACAGGTGTGAGATGGTACCTCATTGTTGTTTTGATTTGCATCTCTTGGATGAGTAGTGATTTTGAGCATATTTTCATATGTTTCTTGGCCTTCTGTATGTCCTCTTTTGAAAAGTGTCTATTTAGGTCCTTTGCTCATTTTTTGATTTGATTGTTTATCTTCCTTATGTTAAGTTGTATGAGTTCCCTATAAATTTTGGAGATTAAATCCTTATCGAAGATAACATTGGCAAATATGTTCTCCCATGCAGTGGGCTTTCTTGTTGTTTTGTTGATGGTTTCTTTTGCTGTGCAGGAGCTTTTTATTATGATGTAGTCCTATTTATTTGTTTTCTCCTTAATTTCCATTGTCCTAGGAGCTGTATCAGTAAAGATATTGCTACAACATATGTCTGCTATTTTGCTGCCTATGCAGATTCTTGTAAGATTTTTATAGTTTCCTGTCTTATGTTTAAGTGTTTTATCCATTTTGAGTTTATTTTTGTGTATGGTGTAAGTAGGTGGTATTGTTTCATTTTTTTGCATGTATCTGTCCAATTTTCCCAACACCATTTGTTGAAGAGACTGTCTTGACTCAATTGTATTCTCTTGTCTCCTTTATCAAATATTAATTGAGCATAATAGCCTGGGTTGATTTCTGGGTTCTCTGTTCTGTTCCATTGGTCTATATGTCTGTTCTTGTGCCAGCACCAGGCAGTTTTGAGAACTGTGGCTTTGTAATATAGCTTGATATCTGGTATTGTGATTCCCTCCTACTTTGTTTTTCTTTCTCAAGATTGCTGCAGCTATTTGGGATCTTTTTTTATTCCAGATGAATTTTTGAAAAGTTTGTTCTAGGTCTTTGAAATATGCCATTGGTATTTTAATGGCCACTGAATCAATAGATTGCTTTGGGTAATATGGACATTTTAATGATGTTGATTCTACCAATCCATGGACACGGTATATTCCTCCATTTGTTTATGTCTTCCTCTATCTCTTTTTCCAACGTTCTGTTATTTTCTGAGTACAGGTCCTTTACCTCCTAGTTAAGTTTATTCCTATGTATCTTAATTTTTTTTTGTTGCAATGGTAAATGGATTGGGTTTTTGTTTGTTTGTTTTTAGTTTCTCTTTCTGTAAGTTCATTATTGGTGTATAAAAAAAAGTCATAGATTTCTGGGTGTTATTTTGTATCCTGCTACATTGCCAAATTCATTTATTAAGTCTAATAGTTTTTTGATGGAGTCTTTAGGGTTTTCTATGTACCATATCATGTTATCTGTGAATAATGACAATTTTACTTCTTCTTTTCCAATTTGGACGCCTTTTATTTCTTCTTGTCTGATCACTATGGCTAGCACTTCCAGTACTATGTTGAACAGGAGTGCTGAAAGTGGGCATCCCTGTCTTGTTCCTGTTCTTAGGGGAAATGGTTTTAGTTTTTGCCCATTGAGTATGATGCTGGCTTTAGGTTTGTCATCTAAGGCTTTTATTATGTTGAGGTATGATCCCTCTATTCCCACTTTACTGAGAGTTTTTATCAGGAAAAGGTGTTGGATTTTGTCAAATGCCTTTTCTGCATCAATTGATATGATTATGTGATTTTTGTCTCTCAATTTGTTTATGTATCACATTTATTGATTCGTGGATATTGTACCAGCCTTGCATCCCTGGAATAAATCCCACTTGGTCATGGTGTATGATCTTTCTAATGTAATTCTGGACCCAATTTGCTAGAATTTTGTTGAGGATTTTAACACCTATGTTTATTAGGGATATTGGCCTGTAATTCTCTTTCTCTGTAGTGTCTTTATCTGGTTTGGGGATTAGGGTAATGCTGGCTTCATAGAAAGAGCTTGGAAGTGTGCCTTCCTCTTGAACTTTTTGGAATGGTCTGAGAAGGATAGGTTTTAGTTCTTCTTTGAATGTTAGGTAAAACTCCTCATCCAGAGCTTTTGTTTTTTGTTTTTGTTTTTGTTTTTGTTTTGTTTTGTTTTTTAATAAATCTTTATTTTTCACATTATTACAGGTGTTCCTCTTTTTTTCCCCTCATAGCTCCCCTCCACCTGATTCCCCACCCCACCCCACCCCATGCCCTTACCTCCCACCACTGTCTTCATCCATAGGTGTAAGATTTTTGTCCAATCTCTTCCCACACCCCTCATACCCCCTTCCCACTGAGAATTGTCAGTCCACTCCCTTTCTATGTCCCTGATTCTATTATATTCACCAGTCCATTCTGTTCTTCAGATTTTTTTATTCACTTGATTTTTAGATTCACTTATTGGTAGGTATGTATTTGATGTCATTTTGTTGTTCATAATTTTTGTCTTTACCTTTTTCTTTTTCTTCCTCTTCTTAAAGAATACCCTTCAACATTTCATGTAATCCTGGTTTGGTGGTGATGAACTCCTTTAGCTTTTTCTTGTCTGTGAAGCTCTTTATCTGACCTTCAACTCTGAATGATAGCTTTGCTGGGTAGAGTAATCTTGGTTGTAGGTTCTTGCTGTTCATCACTTTGAATATTTCTTGCCACTCCCTTCTGGCCTGCATAGTTTCTGTTGAGAAATCAGCTGACAGTCGTATGGGTACTCCCTTGTAGGTAACTAACTGTTTTTCTCTTGCTGCTTTCAAGATTCTCTCTTTGTCTTTTGCCCTTGGCATTTTAATTATGATGTGTCTTGGTGTGGTCCTCTTTGGATTCCTCTTGTATGGGGTTCTGAGTGCTTCCTGAACTTGTAAGTCTATTTCTTTCACCAGGTAGGGAGTTTTCTGTCATTATTTCTTCTAATAGGTTTTCAATATTTTGCTCTCTCTCTTCTTCTGGCACCCCCAAAATTCAGATGTTGGTACACTTAAAGTTGTCCCAGAGGCTCCTTACACTATCTTCATATTTTTGGATTCTTTTTTCTTTTTGTTTTTCTGGTTGGGTGTTTTTTGTTTCCTCATATTTCAGATCTTTGGTTTGATTCTTGGGGTCCTTTGATCTACAGTTGAATTTCTGTATATTCTTTATTTCAGACAGTGTATTAATTAATTAATTTCTGACTGGTCCTTTTCCATTTTTTTTGGCATTCTCATTAAGGTCCTTGAAGGTCTCACTAAGCTCCTTGGAGATCTCATCAAGTTTCTCGGCGGTTTTTAGAAGATTCTTGAGTAACCTTATAAATGTGGTTCTGAACTCTGTGTCATCCAGTAGTTTGTTTTCCTCCATTTCTTTCATTCGTGACATGTTTCTTTGTCTCTGCATTTTGCTACTTCCCGGTGTTGATGGAGTGGCTTTGTGTGGTAGGTGACCTATAGGGACCAGTAGCTCAGCCTCCCCAATCACCTGAGGTGGACACTCCTGGTGCACCCCTTTGTGGGCTGAGTGCAAAGTCTTGGTGTAGTTAAGCCTTGATTGCTGTTGGTACACTGGGAGGAATTGACCTCCAGGCCAATTGGCTGTGAGGACCCACTGTGTCAATAATGGAAGAACTGCTGCGCTGGAGACACGCTTATGGTGCAGGACTTGTTTCAGTGTGGCTTTGGTGCTCACTGAGTCTGCCTCTTGAATGTGTCACTTATGGATGTGAGGAGTTGAAATCTGGTATCTCACACTGACCACTAGGTACCCTGGCTTCTGGATCTCCAATGGGGTGCAGGTCAGCTACTGTCTGAGGCCACCCAGCAGGCACTACAGCGAGAACTACAGTTTTTCTCCTCTTTTCTTGGGGTTTGGAGGTTTTGGAGCTGTCTGACCCAGGCTACAAGTTTGATATGTTAAGCTGAGATAGGGCAGGCCATTCATATGCTAAAGCCACTGCTTGGAGCTTGGGTGGGTTTGTAGGTTGTGCAGGGTGGGGTCTCAGGGCATCACTAGGCTAGGGCGTGGCAAACAGTGATGGCTGCCAGTAAGCTGGCTCTGTGTCTCCGACCGTGTCCCCGCATCCCACGCCCTAGCGCAGTAAACAATTATTCCTGCGCGCAGCCCTGCAAGCAAGCCACCCTCACTTTCCAACCCGATGGCAGACAGTCCAGCTTCTCCCCGTAGGAGTTTGGGTCCCCCGCGTCTCCCCAGAAACTGGAGTTTGGAGTAATTGGGAGCTTGTCTCCCTTCAGGTTGAAAAAGCAGCGCTCCCAGTTGCCCGCCGCCAGCCTGATTTGCATGCTTCCGTACCTCAGCTTTTCAGTGCTTGTGCACGTCTCAATGCTCTTTTCTCTTTCCTTCTAGTTGTAGAACTTCCACTCAGCCAGCTTTCCCATGGTTCTGGGTGATAGACATTTTGTCTTTTAGTTGTAGTTTTGAAATTGTTGTGCGAGGCAGCAGTTTAGGTGTTTACCTACGCCACCATCTTGGATCCTCCCTACTAGGTATTTCTCCAGAGCTTTTATTTGCTGGAAGTTGTTTTTTTTTTTTTTAAAGTGGGTTTGCATATTTATTTATTTATTCATTCATTCATTTATTATTTTTGTTAATCCTCCTCCAAGGATATTTTTTCATTGATTTTTTTAGAAAGAGTGGAAGGGCGGGGGAGAGACGGAGAAAAAGAAACATCAATGTGAGAGAGACACATGGATTGGTTGCCTTCCACATGCACCCTGACCAGGGCCAGGGATCCAGCCTGCAACTGAGGTATGTGCCCTTAGCTGGAATTGAACTTGGGACCCTTCAATCCACAGGCTGCTGCTCTATCCTCTGAGCCAAACCGGCCAGGGCTTGCTGGAAGTTTCTTTTTTATTGCTGTTTCAATTTCATCAGTAGTTATTGGCCTATTCAGGTTTTTTGATGCTTCCTTATTGAGTTTTGGAAGCTTGTTTTTTTCTAGGAATATGTCCATTTCATCAAGGTTTTTGTTTGTTGGAGTAGAGTTGTTCGTAGTATTTATTTTACAATCTTTTGTATGTCTGTGGGGTCGGTTGTTACTTCACCTCTTTCATTTCTGATTTTATTTATTTGGGTCCTCTCTCTTTGTTCCTTGGTGAACCTGGCTAGAGGTTCATCAATCTTGTTTATCCTTTCAAAGAACCAGCTCTTGGTTTTATTGATCTTTTGTGTTGTTGTTTTTGGTCTCTGTGTCATTTATTTCTACTCTGATCTTTATATTTCCTTCCTTCTGCTTACTCTAGGCTTTTCTTGTTGCTCTCTTTCTAATTCTTTAAGTTACAGGGTTAGATAATTTATTACTATTTTTTCTTTTTTTTTGGGGGGGGGGGGCAGGTAGCCTGTAGAGCTATAAACTTCCCCCTCAGGACTGCTTTCACTGTGTCCCAGAGATTTTGGATTGTTGTGTTGTCATTGTCACTTGTTTCCCAGATGCTTTTATTTCTTTTTGATCTCTTTGGTAACCCAATCATTGTTTAATATCATGCTATTTAGCCTCCAAGTATTTGATTTTTTTCATTGTTTTTATGTAGTTGATTTCCAATTTTATGCCATTGTGATCTGAGAAGATTCTTGATATGATTTCTATCTTCTTGAGTCTGAAGAGACTTTGCCTGTTCCTAATACATGGTCTATCTTTGAAAATGTCCTGTGTGCACTTGAGAAGCATGTATATTCTCACAATGTTCATTTTTATCAAACTTCCTCTTTCATCATTATCTGAAATATAATATTTATATTAAGGGATCTCTTAGCACCCTCTAGTGGAATAATATTATGGTAGGCAGAATATTGGCCCCTTAGAGATGCTGAAGTCCTAATCCCCACAACCTGAGACTGTTTAGATTGCCAAAGGGAATTAAGGTTGTGGATATAGTTAAGGTTGTTAGTCAGCTGACCTTGAGTTACGGAGAGTATTCTGGATTATCCAGTTGTGCCCAATCTAATCACATGGGTCCTTAAAAGTGAGGAACCCTTCCCAGCTGTGTTTAGAGGAGATGTGAGCATGGAAGAAGGGTCGGAGATGGCACATTGCTCATGAGGGCAAGGTCACTGCACTCTTTGGGTTTGCCATTTTAGTGCAGAGAATATAGCTGCATTGATCAACTGCTGGTGCAGAGGGGCTCAGCTCTCTGGTGTCCTTATTTTCTTGGCCTTTCTTCTCCATTGGTGTGGCAGACAGCATTCTAAAAAGGTCCCTAATGATCCTTGCCCATGTATAATCTCCTCCTTTTTTGAGTATAGGTGGAACCTATGAATATGATATCACTCCTGGGATTATGTTACATTTTTTGGCAAAAAGTAATTATCCAGGTAGGTCTATTCTAGTCTCATGATCCCTGGTAGAAGGGGAGGCCAGAGAGCTCTTTGAAGCATAAGATTTTAATGAGCGTTTCTGGCTTCGAAGATGGAGGGGACTGGAAAGAGACTGCAGGGAACTAAGAGAAATGCCCAGTGATAGCCAACAAGGAAACAGGGACTTAAGTCCTACCACCACAAAGAACTGAAGTCTGACAATAATGGGAATGAGCCAGGAGGAGGGGCTGGGCTTTAGAAGAGAAAGCAACCACATGAGACCCTGAGCAGAGACTCCCCCACGCTCCCCACCCCATCCTATACTTTTGAGGTACAGGACTGTGAGGTAATCAGTTGGTGTTGTTTTAATCCCACTCATTTTTTTCCTCCCTCTGGGTAATCCTGAACCCACATACTATCTGAAAATCTTTCACTCCCCTCTGCCCTCTGCTTCCTCTTGTTCTTGCTCCAGCTCCTTATCTGAGGAAGTCCCACCACAATACCTGTTTTCCTGTATAATAGGGATCAGTCATTGAGAGACTCCATTGAAAAATCTCTGAAGATCTCTTCAAAATTAAGGGTTATTTTTTCTTTATTTGATAAGAATTCAATTCAATCAAAATTTTCCCACATCTGTAACTGGAAACTGAAGTTTGTCTTAGAAAATATTCACTTTGGGTCAAGGCTCTCTAGCCTAGTTGAAATATCAATCAGGGGCAGATACTTTGATTCCAATAGGAAACGTCTTAGAGGAGACAAGGATGGGAAAAGATAAGTAAGGAATAGTTAGGTCATGGCAGGTCTTCAGTGCAATCTCATGTGGAATCTTGGGGTCAGGAATCTTGAGGGCAGTGTCCCCTCCCTCCTTGCTTCGCCTCTATTTTGTGCAGAGAGGATGTGGCCGTGCAGCGCTGTGTAGTCACTACTGGCACAGAAGTACACAGATGTCTGGTTGGTGCTGGCAGACTCCAGGGTCAGGAGGAAGTATTTCAATTCACTTCGAGAGACACGGTACCCATCAGGGACATCTCCCTTTGCACTGTTGCCGGCGCCATTTGAGTAGTAGATCAGCTGCAGTCCATATCCCGGGTCTTGGCGATACCAGTACATTGAAATATGATTCATATTCTGTGAGCACTGTAGAGTTAATTTCTTTTTTGTCCCCAAGATCCTATGTCTTGGAAACTGTGTGACTACAGCATCCTGGAGGCCTGTGGAAGAACAAAGGATGATCAAATAAAGATAGACCCTGGAGAGTGGACACAGATGCTGCAGCCCTGAGGAAACATTTTGTTGTTGGAGCCTGGGAAGCCAGTGACAGGGTCCCTCACCTGTGCCCAGGGCTCACCTACTCTGATGAGACAAATGACAACACAGCAAAAGAACCTGTTGCTCATGGCAGCGTCGAATGAAATGCCGTCTGGGACTGTGAGGAGTTTAGTCTCTGACACCAACACTTGTCATCTACCCCTGGCCAGGGACCACACACCCCTCCCTCACTGCTTCAGAAGAGAAGTGAAAGCGTCTCAGACTTAACAGAATGTGGTGGTTTCATCTATTTAGGCCACGTGATTGTTTGTGTTGTTTGTTTTCTTGAAGAATTAGCATGGCTGTTTTTTATCTCTATTAATTTTCTTTTTGTAAAAAAATATATATTTATTGATTTCAGAGAGGAAGGGAGAGGGAGAGAGAGATAGAAACATTAATGATGAGAGAGAAACATCGATTGGCTGTCTCCTGCATGCCCACTACTGGGGATTGAGCCTGCAACTAGGGCAAATGCTCTGATTGGGAATCAAACCAGTGACTTCTGGGTTCCTGGGTGGACACGTAGCCGCTGAGCCTCTCCTCTATGAATTTTCTAATTTCCCTTATACAATTTATCTTTTTTGATATGGTGGGTTTGCCTCTTTTGCATTTTTATGAGACTATTATGGTAAATTGAGTACTGTTTATGGATACTGTGTGTTTTATCTAAACACTTGGAACTCTTTCCACTTTATCTCTTTACCCAACTTCAAATTCCCCTCTAAAAGTACTCTCATATCTTTAGCCAGCCTAATATCATTCATTTCCATGAGTGCCACACAATCTTTGCATTTTTCCATTTCTCTTTCTGTGGGTTGATTCTTAAGGGAGTGAAGCAGGATGGAGCAACCTGATACATAGAAACATAGAGGAGTCTGGTAGGTGCCTAGAATGTGTGCACAGACGGTTTGGATCTGTCTGAGCAGAGGTTCCACCAGATAGGACTGGGTATGGACAAGTGCTGAGGCAAGGAGTTGTAGCACCGGTTTCCATTCGAGTGATCTACTAACTGCTTTGAAAAATGCTGACTTTGGGGAGAAAAGTATTTTATGGAAATTGGAAGGATGTTAGTCACCACAGATGAACCGAAGTTCAAATGTCATTGATACGACTTTCTACTATTTAACATTATTTCTAGGCAGATTTTTTTTTTATCCTCCAGAATGTGGCTGTGAATTGTCATAGATGAACTGCTAGCATGGAAGTGCAAAGATGTCTCCAGCACCAGGGAGAAACCATCCTCCTTCTGCTGGGAGACTCTGCCCTCATCAGGGAATGCCTTGCAGTAGAGCCAGTGAGCAGTGGGTCAGCTATAGTCCCAACCTGGTACTTAGTCACAGCAGAATATTCTGTCATGACCAAAGTCCTAATGACATTTTTAAAAAAGCCTTTCCCTCTCTACTTCTCTAGGTCTCTAGATTCTGGATAGCTCTGGCATCCAGGTGACCTGCAGGAGAAAGGTGTGGGAGTTACAAGCAGTGTCCACCTGGAAGCCCAATGTTTTGGACATAAAACACACACACAAGTCATGCTGGGGCCTAGAAACCCAGGGTCTAATTTTTCTTGTGCTGTATGATCTCATCCACTAAGGAGACAAGAAGGCTATTTCTCGGAGGAGCTGATACCCATGGAAGGATGGCAGAAGAAATGGTCTTCTTCCAGCTCTTGTCAGCCTGGCGGTTGTTTGCCTGTGATGTCACTGTCTCTGCCCACACCCATAATCCCAACCCTGCACAGATGGAGTCTTTCCTTCCCTTCACAGAGCACCAGACATCACATGACTTTCCTGGACCATTCATGTTGGGAAAAACAATTATTCTTTGGGTTTATGCATGCTATTTCTTTGCATTCTTTCTGAATCAGCCTTAGTTCTTCATGACATCTGTGACATTCCTTAACAACTACCATTATCACTAGGGTAGTAGTTAATACAGAAGGCTTTAGAAGGAGACTATCTGGATTTGAATACTGGTTCTGTTACTTACTGTCATCTTAAGCAAGTAAATGAACTGTTTTGTGCTCAATTTTGTTATCTGTGATTTGTGCCAATAAAAGGATAAACTTAACAGAGTTGCTGTGAGGGTTAAATAAATTAATATGTTCAGTGGTTATAACAATGCCTAATACACAGCAATCATTCATTAAGGTTTGGCTTTCAAAATGGTTAATTAGTAGTATTGCTACTAATATTATTGCTGCTAACATCATCTTTTATTATTGAGTCTAATTTTTGTGCTGGGAATTATTTTAGGCAACCCACATACATTTTCTCTACTAAATAAAACCCAATGGGAGCCACATATTATTGAGTCCATTTTATAGACTAGGAAATTATCTTTAGAGAGATTAAGTAGCTTGGCAGTATTGGAACATGACTAAATAAGTCTAATTCATATTCTATGGAATCTATAATAATAAAAGCATAATATGCTAATTAGATCGGATGTCCTTCCAAATGAAGCCAGGGCTGTGAGGGAAGCCCGGGTCCTGGGTGCTAGAGGGAAGCAGGTGCTGGCAGCCAGGGGAAGAAGGGCCTACTCTTGCACAAATTTCGTGCATCAGGCCTCTAGTCTGTATATATATATGTGTGTGTGTGTGTGTGTGTGTGTGTGTGTGTGTGTGTGTGTGTATATATCAGGGAATATGCTAATTGACCAGGTGTCACAACTGCTCTGGAGGAGGCTGCATCACCACCGCTTAGGAGGAGCTGTGCGTGCAGATGGGCGGGAGGGGACTACATGCTGCCCCCAGCCCCAGTGGCTGTTGGGGCCTGGGGCTGGGGCTGGGGGTGGGTGGGAGTGGAGACAAAGCACACAGGAATGCCTGCCCCCATCCCAGTGGACACCACACGGCTGCTGGGGGCATGCTCAGAGCGGCCGCTGCAGCTCAGAGCACGCCCCCACGCCAGTGGACACAACACAGCAGCCAGTGCTGCCCAGGTCAGGCGCGGGTCCCAGCCCCACACGGGGTGCCTCCTAGCACAGTGGGAGGTGGGACACCTCCTCCTGCGATTTCAATCACGCGCTAGGCCTCTAGTATTTACCTAATAGCTAAAACCATGATGAAGAGATTAAGCCAAGTGAAGAATCTGACTGGCTTTACTCTCTGGAAGCCTCAAGATATAGGTTTCACCTCTGAGCCCAGCACTCACCTCTTCTCAGGAGACGTAGGCCCCCTAGCTGATGGCTGCACTTTTGTCCTTTGCCTACCTGAGCTCGAAGGTCTGGTCTCCTGCAGATAGAGACCAGCATCTCTAAGATTCGGTGTATTCACAGAAGCATCGATCTGTGAAGTAGCTTCCCAGTGATTAGGGGAATCTCCAGAGATCCAAGTCTGAAGATAGGGGAGTTTTCTTGCAACCACTGTTTCTGTCTCATGTTGATTTAGTTAAAATTCCATTGGTTTTGAGGTAGAGTACTGAAAGTGATCAGTTCTGGTCCTTCTATTACTCCAAGCTGTGGGAAGAGGGATTGGGCTTGGGACTTGGAGACAGTGTACATGAAGTAAATAGATGTACATGAGGAAGAAACCATAGACCATCGATAGCCTGTGGAGAAAGCCAAAAGAACTTCTGCTTCTCAGCTAGCAAACTTTCCCGCAGATAGCCAACTGTCAAATAATGTCTCACCTATCTTGAGGGACATGACTGTGCAAGCCTCAACTGGACACTGTAGTTAGATATAGGAGAGAAGTCAGCCCTGACTGTGGGCTCAGTGTTCCCCAGCTTCGGAGAGAGTGACTGACCTGGGTTAGTTTTCTGCTCATACTTGCTCAGACCACACTGGCCCCTCAGGGCTGAGGAGTCTGGGAAGATTCACAGTGGCTTCTGTAGTTTAAGTTTATGATGGTGGAACTTTCTCACTTTTGTGACTGCCCTTTGTGTGCAGTCTGTAAGTGTCCATGTAAAGCTGTGTGGCTGCTGGCACAGAGGTACCGAGATATGTGTGAAGGGCTGGTGGACACTAGCCTTAGAGAAAAATGTTCCTTCCTTATTCTGGAGACAGTGGATTCAGAGGGCAGCTCTCCTTTCTCTGTGCTATTAACACCATATGAGTAATGCATCAGCTGTAGTTCCATTCCCGGGTCTTGGTGATACCAGTACATTTTGTTGTGGCCCATGGTTTGAGAACATTCCAGAGTAATCATCTTTCCTGTCCCTGTAGCACAGTGTCTTGGGGTCTGGGAGACATCAGCATCCATGGGGCCTGAAAGAAGGAGACAAACATTGTCAACAGAGTCCAGGATGGCCTTGATGTTGGATCCAGGTGCAAACCCTGATCGGGGGAAATGTTCCTTTCTGATTTTACAGAAATCTGTGCCTTGACTTACTTGCCTGCAGAAGGTAAAGGTCCACATAGCAGAGGAACCTGAGAGCCATGGGCACAGTTAGGCAAGAAGTTCTGAGGAAGTCATTGAGTGACGACACAGTCCCTGCAACTTTGCTGGGTTCCACAGCCATCCTGTTGCTATATTTGTGTTGTCTATATCCCTTTACTCATCAAAGAAATAATATTTTTGTTCACTTCTCACATCCAAAGTAGGCTAGAGACTTTGGTTAGTTTCCTTAACTCAAGTCTCCACGCTTTCACAAAACATTAAATTGCAACGGTTTTACAAGCTGTGAAGGTGAGGACTGCAGAGCTTTGAGAGACTATAATAAGGAGGATGTGACCTAGTTAGGAAGCTTGGGAAAGGAAGTGATGTTTGAGGGGCACTCTGAAGAATGGACTAGAAAGAACTCTGCAAAGCTAAGAGATAACATTCAAAAGAATGGCCCAGTGAACAGAGTGGCTCCATCACACAGGGCACAGGGGAGCACAGTTGTGAGGACTAAATGAGGCAACCCATTTAGATAATATGTGTGAAGGGCTTGAAGCAGTAGCTGACATTCACTGACTTCTCAGAAAAATGTATTGTGATTATCATGTGGTAATTCCACAACTTTCTCAGTCTTATTTCTCCCTGATTTGGCATTCAGATTTTACCAATCTTCTCAATTTAGGCTCCATTCATCTTTATTTTGACTGCAACATCAATCATGTCAGAACAGTAAACTCAGATCGGCAGTTCTTTACATGCTTTGGTTATATTAGCTAAACATTTTGGGGCACTGCTGCAGTACTAGCCTCTCTCTTCTCTGTTCCTCATTTTGTTTCTATAGAAAAGTCTTTAGCTTTGATTCTGAGTCTCCAAGATTAATCCCAGGAGTCCATTTCCCCTTCCTCTGCTCCCTTTGCCTTAGTTCACGTGGATCCAGAGTTGACATTCAAGAAAATTCTTGCTTATGTCCTGCTGATCTGGGGTTTTGGATTTTGACTATTATAGCTGTGTTATTTGAGGATCACCTCTTCAATCTTTATGTATTTTATATATAAGCTCATGCTTTCTCATATGACCTATCAAGCTCTGAAATAGTGTTATCCCACCAGGGCCTCCTTTAAGATAAAGGTAATCATTAAAGGCATTAATGAAAGCTGGTCTTATCCTCATAGGTAGTGTTGAGGAAGAAAAATAAATAAATGTAATGTTACTGCCCCCTGCTGGAAAAAAAAAGAAATGGGTGAATAGATACAAGAGATTTGGGAAGATTCCTTCTGATGAATTGTAAAAAGAAAAAAAAAACAGAAAGGAGAGAGGCCCCGAGTTATTCTCAGAGTCAGAAAATTGAATTTGAGTGATGAGTTGATGAAAGTCCTCACTATTGGCTGGATGTAAAATTTGTATCACAGTGGAAGTGATTAAAGAAAGAGGGAAGAATGAAGGGAGATATCTTGAGTTGGGAGTAGATATGTGAAAGGCTCAGGTCCTGTTCAGGTAAAGAGGAACTTGAAGGCAGAGTAAACAGTCCACTCCTTGTTGCCCAGCGCTGGAATAACTCCTGCATGGCCCACTTTCAGGTAGAGCCAGGGAAGTCTGGGTCAGCTGCTGAGAATTTCTAAATATCAACAATTAAGATACATCAAAGACAATTAAGGAATTATCAAAGACAATTGCTACTTATGTCTATACATATTTTTAGCCCAGTAAAATACCCTCTTTTATTTTTAGTGTTAGTCTTCCTATGTAAATATGCTTCAGCAAATATGTTTTCTTTCTTGTAAAAGGCCTTGTAGGTCCTGGCTGGTGTGGCTCAGTTGGTTGAGTGTCATCCCATGCACCTAGAAGTCACTGGCTGGGTTCCAGGTCAGGGTACATGCCCAGGTTCAAGCTTGACCCTCAGTAAGGGGGTGTGCAGGAGGCAGCAGACTGATAATGTGTTTTTTCTCTCTCTCCCTCTCTCTTCCTCTCTCTCAAAAAGCAATAAAAACATATTTTAAAAAATATTATAAAATGACTTGTAGTTGGGGGTGGGGAGGAGTGGAGATCTTAAATAAACATGCATCAGAACTCAGAGAGCATATAACTTGGGAGAAAAATCCTGAAGAGCTATTTGAACACATATTTGAATTTAGTTTCCTTTCCTCCCTCCTTCCTTTCCTTCTATGAAGTTAGAGGGACATCACTCTTAAACTAAAAAATATATAGTCTTAGAAGGAGCTCTTTGGCTCCCAGAAGGGTGCCCCCTGCAGAGGAGCCAGGGATTTATTCCAATGCCTTGAGAGAAAGAAGAACCTCCAACTTCCTACCTCTGGCTTCATGTTGGAGAGCAGGCAAATTTTTTGCAATTCAGTACATCTAGATAATGAGATAAGTCTTTCTGCTTCTGTAGGTTCTGACTAATCTCAGCAGAGATCCAAGTGTGGGTCAGTAGATGAATGATAACTTTTATAGACCACAGTCTCTAGTACTTGAACTTCACCTTCTAAGTCACATTTAATGGTCATTAAATTTTCTTAGAATGGAATTACAGGAAACAAGTGAGTCAGTATGTTCCTAGGATAAAGGCAAGCAGCTACATACCTAAACAGTGGTTGAGCTTGGAGGAACTGGGACTGAGTAAGGGCTGGCAGGATAAAGGGGCTGTCAGCAGGGACAGAATGAAGTGGGGGTGTTACTAAGTGGGTGGGGACAGAAGCAAATGAACCATTAAAGACCACATTACATTTGAGACAGTAAAAAAATTAACGCTCTTATTGAAAATCATGATGGTGTTGTTCAATGCTCAGGTTCATTCTCCTGAAGAACACTGTTAGGCTAGCCTTAGTAGAAGAGATAAAGAGTTATAAGGCAGTTACATTTTTAACTTTTTGAGGACCTTCCATACTAGATTGGCTGCACCAATCTGCATTCTCATCAACAGTGCATGAGGGTTCCCTTTTGTCCACATCCTTGCTAATACTTATTGTTTATTGACTTACTGATGATAGTCATTCTGACTCAGCAATTCTACTTCTGGGCATATATCCAAAGAAATCCAAAACGCTAATTCAAAGGAATATATGCACCCCTATGTTCATTGCAGTGTTATTTATAATAGCCAAGATATAGAAGCAACCCAAGTGCCCATCAATAGACAAGTAGATAAAAAAGCTGTGGTAGTTATGGAATATTGCTCGGCTACAAAAAAGAATGAAACCTTACCATTTGAAATAGCATGAATGGACCTAGAGGGTATTATCTAAGTAAAATAAGTCAGATAAATATATATGATTTCAATTATATGTAGAGTCTAAAGAGCAAAATAAATAAACAAACAAAACTGAAACAGACTCATAGATACAGATTGATGTTTGCCAGAGGGGAGGGGACTGGGTGAAAAAGGTGAAGAGATTAATAAGTACAAATTGGTAGTTACAAAATAGTCATGAGGATGTAAAGTACAGCCTAGGGAATATAGTTAATAATATTGTAATAGCTATGTATGGGGACAGGCAGGGACAGGAAATATCAGGGGGATCATTTTGTAAAATACATGATTTTCTAACCAATATACTGTACACCTGAAACCAATACAAAATAACATTGAATGTCAACTGTAATTAAAAAAAATGTCTAAAGAAAGAGATAAAGCGGTAGTATGAGAGATGGGTTCCATCTAGCCTGTGGTTTCAGAGTCATCATTTGACTGGGGCATTGATCCAACATGCCCCTAAACTCAGACTGAGGCTCACCCAGCATCAAACTACTCAGAGCTCTCAGGATCCCACATCCCACATCTTGGAAGCCTCCTGTACCCTTCTGAGCAAATAACCCACCCACATGTTTATCTTTCTGTGTGGAGAGCAGGTGGCCAAGAAACGCTGTGTGTAGCTGCTGGAACAGAAATAAACAGCTGTCTGGTTTGGGCTGGCAGCCTTTAGAAAGAGGGAGAAGTTTGCTTGATCCTCTCGAGAGACACTGTACCCATCAGGGACATCTCCTTTGTAAATTTTATCATCGTAGGAGTAGTAGATCAGCCGTATCCCCAGTCCTGGGTCTTGTCGATACCAGTACATATAGTCATGATCCTCATTCTGAGAACATTCCAGAATAATGCTGTTTCTTGTCACTGCAATCTTATTCCTTGGGGTCTGGAAAACACCAGCATCTATGTACCCTGTGAGGAAACAAAACAGAAACTGGAGACAGAGCCTAAGAAGTGTCCTCTTGCCACAGTCTCAAGGGAGAAGCCTCAGCCAGAATCTGGAAATTTAAGGCAGGGGCTTCCCACCTGTTTCCCAAGCCCACCTGTTCCCAGAAGACAAAAGGCCACACAGCAGAGGAACGTGGAGCCCATGGCCAGGAGAGGCAGGGTGGAGGCGTTTCCAGCTCTGGATATTGGGGGAAATAGGGCATGGAAATAAGAGATTGTAAGTATTCAGTCAGTGATGTCATTGTCCCTCCCAACATTCTAGGCCACAGAGGAAGATACAGCCACGCCCCCTACCTCCCAACCCCCAGGTCTAACCCTCTTCCTCCATTATGGCTCAGGCAGGTGGTGTTCCTGTTTACTTATCCCATGTCCTTTCAGCGGAGGCGAAAACTTACTCCATTTCCTTCCCTTCCTGGTTCTTCCCTGCCATCTGTCAGAGGGTGGTCTCTCCCTCTTCCCAGGGCTGCCTATTTCAGTTGCTCAGGGAAGCCTCATTCTCCCAGTTGAATAGGCTATCAAGGAAATCCACAGTCTTTTCAAATAGAAGGAATCTAGTCTCCTTGGAGGGTTGTGACAACTAACATTTCTTTCTGCACTTATTCATTTTTTTTCTAACTCAGATCTAGGTAGCCTGTGCAATTTGAGTATATTCAGCATAAAGCTTGAAAAGTGTTTCTTTTTTCTCCTTTCCTTTTTGGAAGAGGGTCAGCACTACTAACTTTGTTCCAAATTGTCACTGTTCTCTAATGGCTGCTGTTTTTCTGGTCAATGTTTTCTGGGTGAAGATCATTACTGAAAATACTGGCTCATTACAGAAAGTATTCACTACCTGTGGGTACGTATTTCAAAGAAATACTTGACATCTTCACTCATATTGTGAGTTAACTGAAAATAGTTGAATAAAGAGGTAATTTTAGCATAACATCAATTATTTCTGATATTAGGAGGAAGTGTTCAATATTTTAATGCAACAAATTACAAATATAGCACAGCTTCAAGGATAATTGAAACCCTGACTGATGTAATAAGTGCTCATCCATGGATATAGCATGAGCCCTACACTAGTCAGTCCTGCTACATAGCACAGTAGAAAAGATTTTTGTTTTATTTTCCTGTTGATTATGAAAATTTCTAATGTATAGAAATTAGATATAATAGCATTATGAGCCCTTCTGTCTCAGTTTTGATAATTACCAACTCTGGTCCTGAGAGGGGTGGGGTCCCGAATTCATGCACAGGTAGGGTCCCAAGAGGGGTAGGGGTTGGGGAGCCAAGACGTGATCCACCCTCCGGGCAGGCGGTGGGATGCCCTTGCTGGCCCAGGATCCAGATCCGTCCTGCTGACATTCACGCTGGTTGTCGGGAGCCACCTGGCAGCCACTTTTATATTGATTCTTCTTTGTGGAGCATCTAGGGAGGGGAAACAGCCGAGGCTGACTTCCAGGAGGTCTGTGGCACTGTCAGGATCATGCTGGTGGCGCTGGTCCACTGTGCCTGGCTTGTTCTCTGGAGATTGTACCTGTAGGACTACTGAGGGAGTGACTGGCTGCCACGGGGTTGGTGGGCTGCCAGGGTGGGTCGGTCAGCTGAGCAGCGCTCCTACTGTGGGAGCACACTGACTACCAGGGGTTAGCTCCTGCGTTGAGCATTGGCCCCCTGGCGGTCAGTGTGCATCATAGCAACCATTGACTGGTCGTTCTGGTCATTCTGCTCATTCATTCATAATGGTTGCTTAGGCTTTTATATATAGACTAGAGGCCCGGTGCACAAAATTCGTGTGTGGGGGCTGTCCCTCAGCCCAGCCTGCACCCTCTCCAATCTGGGACCCCTTGAGGGATGCCCGATCCCAGTGGGATCGGGCCTAAACGGGCAGTCGGACATCCCTCTCACAATCCAGGACTGCTGGCTCCCAACTGCTCACCTGCCTGCCTTCCTGATTGCCCTAACTGCTTCTGCCTGCCAGCCTGATCACCCCCTAACCATTCCCCTTCCAGCCTGATTGATGCCTAACTGCTCCCCTGCAGGCCTGGTCACCCCTAATTGCCCTCCCCTGCAGGCCTGGTCACCCCTAACTGCCCTCCCCTGCAGGCCTGGTCACCCCTAACTGCCCTCCCCTGCAGGCCTGGTCCCCCCAACTGCTCTCCCCTGCAGGCCTGGGTCCCCCCCTCAACTGCCCTTCCCTGCAGGCCCGGTCGCTCCCAACTTCCCTCCCCTGCAGGCCGGGTCACCCCTAACTGTCCTCCCCTGCAGGCCTGGTTCCTCCCAACTGCCCTCTCCTGCTGGCCATCTTGTGGTGGCCATCTTGTGTCCACATGGGGGCAGTCATCTTTGACCACATGGGGGCAGCCATCTTGTGTGTTGGAGTGATGGTCAATTTGCATATTATTCTTTTATTAGGATAGAGGCCTGGTGCATGAAAATTCGTGCACTTGGCTGGTGTGTTGGGGGGGCTTCCCTTAGCCTGGCCTGCACCCTCTTGCAGTCTGGGAGCCCTTGGGGGATGTCCAACTGTGACTTAGGCCCGCTCCCTGGGAAGTCAGACATTCTTAGCGCTACACTCGCCAGCCTTCAGCCTAGCTTGTGGCTGAGCGGCGCTCCCCCTGTGGGAGAGCACTGACCACCAGGGGGCAGCTCTGGCCCTGCCCCCCATTGCCCCACCACCGACACTGCCCTCTAATTGCCATCCCCTCCCTCTGCCCACTGGCACCCGCCTTGGCTGGCCTGGCGCTGCCCGCTGGCTGGCCCCACCCCATGGCAACTGGTTGTTCCACTGTTCAGTCAATTTGCATATTAGGCTTTTATTATATAGGATAGTCGCTGTTTATTTAGGAGTACCCAAGTAATATTTTATACCCACTGTATACATAGTATATGACATATACCAGTGCCTCTCTCTTCTAATCTCTCCTTTTGGGTAGAGTTCTCCATTAATAATACCTATATAAATGTAGACTTATTCCAGTAAATTGCTTATCCAGGGTCTCAATTAATACAAACAAGATAATTATAATGAAGATGATCATTTTGGGTTTGTCCTTAACTGGAAAAATATCATTGCCCCAATGTGCAGTTCTTCAATGCAACATGCTGTTTTGCTGACCCCTGCTGGAGACAGTGATTTGAGTGGAAGCCAGGTTTGGTAGTTGAATGAATATACCAGTAAACTATTATTTTGGGGTGGTATAGGTTGAGAGAACAGATGCGAGTCCAGTGGAGTCCTGCAGAAGTTTGTAGGTGCAGAGCAAGGACAGAAGAAGCAGAAGTCACCCTGGGAGCAGAATCTAGGCCAGAGCAGGAGAGAGAGAGAGACTATTATCAGAGGAATGGATGGAGGACATAGGTAATTAGATGGTAATAGAATTGAAAAAGACACTCCAATTTATGGGTAACTGAGAGGGTCCTTGGTGCATGCATCAATAGTCTCCCTACTCTGGGATAATTGAACACATATGGCTCTCAAATCTGGTTTATGAGCCACATTTTCTCTTCTCATTTGTGAATTATTTATCTGTATAAAAAATACCCTCTGGCAAAAAGCATGCCAGATAAGAAATGACTTTTTACTATTGGTTAGTACTTCTGTGTTATAAGAAAATTTTTTCCTGTATTATCTTCTATAGGATTTGCAGTTTTCACTTTTACACTTACATCTAAGGTTCATCTCATATTGATTTTTATTTATGGTATGAGATACCAGTAAAGTTTATATTTTTCCATGTGCTAAGCCAGTTGTTCCACCATTATTTGTTGAGAAAATTCCTATCTTAGTGCAATTTGCAATCCATATACATTATATATCTTTCCATTTTAATGTTTTCTTTAATTTCCCTTTGCCCTGGTTTGTGGTTTTTCATTGAACATCTTTTGCTAAATTTATTCCTCTCATTGATACTACTGTACATGGTACTTTTTCCTGAAAGTTAATGATTCAATTGTTTGCAAATAGTATAAAAACACCTGATTTTTTCTATTAGCCTTGTATCCTGGGATCTACTAAATTCACTAATTATTTCTAATTGGGGTCCATTGATTCCTTAGGGGTTTCTGTTTCTATACAAGCAATTATGTAATTTAAAAATAGTGAGACTTTTTCTTCCTCATTTACAATATTTGGGACTTTTATTTCATTTTTTTTGCGGGGGGGCTTATCACACTGGTTAAGATCTCCAATATAATGTTGAAGGAAATAATGTAATGTGAGAAAAAAGTCAAGCTTTATTCCCAATTATAGGAGGAAAGTGTTCAATATTCACCATTAAATAGGGTATTGGTTGCACAATTTTCATTGCTGCTCTCCATCAGATTGAGAAAATGCTTTTCTATTAGCAGTTTGCTGAGATTATTTATTTTAAATGTATACTTGATTTTGTCCAAAGTTTTCTCATCATCTATTGAGGAGATTGGATAATTATTCTTCATTGTTCTGCTAATATGATTAAATACATTGATTTTTGAATGCTGACCCATTGTTTGTCCTGCAATAAACCTACTGGTTATGATGTAGTATCATTATATATGTATACACACATAGACACACATGCAGATACATATGCACATTTTAATTTGATTCGTTAATATGTTGGGAAGTATTTTTTTTCACCTATGGTCATACAGAATATTTTTCTATAATATTTTTTGTCAGATGTTAGCATCAGGATTTTGCTGGGTTCACATAATGAGTTGTGAAGTATTTCCTTCTCTTTAGGGCCTAATAAAATGTTTATTTAAAGTTGGCATATTTTTTCCCTTAAATGTTTGATAAAATTCACCAGGAAAGGTATCTGGGTTTGTAGTTTTCTCTGAGGGGGTGTTTTTGATTAATAATTCCATTTCCTTCATGTAAGAATTTTTATATTTCTGATTTTATCTTAAATCAGTTGTATTTTGCAAATAATTTTGTGTCATCTAATTTGTAGAATTTATTGGCAATGCTTATTTTTTATATTCTATCATCATTATAATGTTTGTTGTATCTATAGAGATATCTTTTTATCACTGATATATCTTTGCCCTTTTTGGCTTGATTGCTACAGGTTAATCATTTTTATCGATTAATCAAACTATGATCATTTTTCCTCTAAATCCTTGAACATATTTTTATAATCTATATATATAAAAGCCTAAGTGACCATCACAACTGAAACAACCGAACGGACAACCGAACAGGCCGCATGGGACAACCAGGCCTGCAGGGAGGTTAGTGAGGGAACGACCAAACGACTGAACAGAGGGATCTCCATACATCAGTAACATATACATATAGCATTCCATGTCTCAGCAAGTGTGATTCTGGGTATGTATTCCTATAATCGTGGGTACTCAAAGCTACCTGTACATTTTTTCAGTGCTGGCCAGAAAATAGGTGCCTGTTTCTGGAGGATGAATATGGATACTGTGCATCATTTAGAAGCAACAGACTAGATGTTCCTACAGAAAAAAAAATGAAGTGTTTCACCCACTTTGAGTGGAAAAGCTAAGAGATAGTTGCATGTGTAGTAAAGTAAGATTTACATAACTTTGCACACAGACATGGCAAGAGGCACATACTCCAGGAGACCATTCTGCTGTTTCCCTTGGGATTTTAACCCACATTTAGAAAGAACTGGGCTGGTCTTTATCAGTGTGGTGGGATGATAACAACTGAATCTGGGACCTTCGAAGACCATCTTATCCTCATCATGAGGACAGGAGGAAAAGAGAAAGACAGATTACAGGGAAAGAAAACATGAAGCAGACAAAATAAGAGAAAGAAAAATGAGAGCTGGTGGGGCAGCCATCCCAGACGCTGTCCCAGCTGGTGTTTTTTGCAGAATCATCTGCTCATCACTCCTTGACTGCTGCTCAGCAACCATTAGCCAGCTGTCAAATCCCACTGTGGTTTATGCTAACTCCAGTTAACTTCTGCTACAGCCTAACACCTCACCTGCTTCCTGAGCTGGGCCCACGATGAGTTTGTGCACTAAGAGGAGCTGACATTTCAGTGCTGTGGATAGGCTGCTGGCACAGAAATACAGTGCCGAGTCTCCTCGCTCAGAGGCCTGGATCTCCAGGTGGCACCCTACATTTTTTGGGCATTGAGCTGAGAATCGCTCCTTGACCAACTCAATTTGATCAAGAACTTCTTGGTTCTGAAAGTATATCAAAAACTTAAACTCTTTGTTCTGGGTCTGTTGATACCAGTAAACAATAGGGTGTTCTTTTGGGGGGATGCAATCCATCCTTGCTCTCTGTCCTTTGCCTTTGACCAGATGTCCTGGAGTCTGAGTGACTTGGACATCACTAGAGCCTATAAGAGAGAGAAACAGAAGCAGTAGACAAAGCCCAGGAGGGATCCTGACAAGGGGGTTGGCCAACCCACTGTAGGATTTTTCTTTTGTGCTTAGGACTCACCTGTTCTCAGGAGACATAGCGCTACACAGCAGAGGAGCCTTGCACCCATGGTGGCATTGAAGTAGCAAAAGAATGAGGCTTTTTTATGTCCTATCAGCAGCCTTCTTGTGACGTGATCACTTTGCAGACTCATAACTGTCATGCTACTGCTTCATGCTATTGGGTGAAACCACCTCTTAGTATTAGACGGAAAGCTTTTATCCTAGTTTGGTAAATATAACCAGTTTACATTTTATTCATTTAAAAATATTCATTTAAAAACATTTTATATGTATTTTTTACCAACAAACAATTGATCTATATCTTAGAAACTTAGAAAATAAAGATAAAATAAAACACCACATATCACTGGAAAAAATGATCACTGTTAGCACCCCAAGACCTTCTTTCTAGATCTCTCCTTCTCTCTCTCCTTCTCTCTCTCAATCTCTAGATACTAGTAGATGATAGTTAGATAGATAGATAGATACAAACTATATCATTTGCAGTTGTCTGAAATGTCTTTTATCACTGATTTGAACATCAGCTGCTAACTCAGAACTAAGCATTGTTTTTGACAATTATATACCTAACTAGAGGCCCAGTGCACGAAATTCGTGCACGGGGGTGTGTGTGTCCCTCAGCAAAGCCTGCACCCTCTCAATCTGGGACCCCAACTGCCCTCCCTTGCAGGCCTGGTCCCTCTCAACTGCCCTCCCCTGCTGGCCATCTTGTGGTGGCCATCTTGTGTCCACATGGGGCAGGATCTTTGACCACATGGGGGCAGCCATCTTGTGTGTTGGAGTGATGGTCAATCTGCATATTAGTCTTTTATTAGATAGGATAGAGGCCTGGTGCACAGGTGGGGGCAGCTGGTTTTCCCTGAAGGGTGTCCTGGATCAGTGTGGGGATTCCCTTGGGGTGTGGGGCGGCCTGGGCGAGGGGCCTGTGGTGGTTTGCAGGCCGGCCACGCCCCCTGGTGACCCAAGCAGAGGCCCTGGTATCTGGGGTTTATTTATCTTCTACAATTGAAACTTTGTAGCCTGGAGCAGAGCCAAGCCTTCTGCTTGCTCCGTGGTGGCAGCCTTTTTGGGGGGGATTTATGTATCTTCTATAATTGAAACTTTGTAGCCTTAAGCAGAGACCTGGGCCGGCCAGGGTGTGCGGAAAGCTTGGCTTCCTCCATCTCTGTGGGCAACCCTAGCCTCCTGCTCTTTCCAGCTCAGAGGCTGCTGCCATTTCTGTTTGGGTTTATGTATCTTCTATCATTGAAACTTTGTAGCCTTGAGTGGAGGCCTAGGCCGGCAAGGGCAGGTGGAAAGCTTGGCTTCCTCCATTGCCAGGGAAACCCAAGCCTCCCTCCTGCTCTCTGTGGCCGTAGCCATCTTGGTTGGGTTTATTTGCATATTTTCTCTGATTGGCTGGTGGGCGTGGCTGGTGGGCATGGCTTGTGGGTGTAGCGGAGTGAGGGTTAATTTGCATATTACTCTTTTATTAGATAGGACTAGAGGCCCAGTGCATGAAATTCGTGCATGGGTAGGGTCCCTCCCTTCCCTCAGTTGCCTGCTGCCACTGCTGGGGTGGGGCAGGTCGGGGAGAGGGGCCACAGGTGGTTGGCCAGCCGGCCCTGCCCCTTGGTCAAACTCCTGATCGAACTCCAGGTCGAACTCCTGGTCAAGGGGACAATTTGCATATTAGGCTTTTATTATATAGGATTATCTTTTAATATACTATAGATCCTTGTTGTTATTGTTGTTTTTTTTGATTCTGAGACTAGCCACTGCTTTACAAAATATTTCACCTTTTTGATATTTTAAGTGGATGTTTGCTTGTTTCTTTATTAGTGTTTATTTTAGACAAGTGCCTTTTCTACAGATAAACCTCCACATCTTTTAAGAAAACAAAGCTCAGCCAAAAGTTTATGTTTCTGAGAGTTGTGGGATGTTTTAACTATTTTCAGAGATTTTTGAAAAAAAATTTAAAAGACCTTGTTATCTTGATAACTTTGACTTTTTATCTTTTTTGTGAGATTATAAGATTAAAGTAAAGGCAAATAATTTTTATGTGTGTACTGTAAATATTTTACATAGACATCTAATTCCTATGATGATATTATATAATATTGTTATTTATAGACAACATCATACTAAATAGGCAGGCTGGGATTATGCTTCATAATAAACAGAGTTCAAGACATGTTTTTACATTGAAGTTATATTTCTGTCACTTACAAGGTGACTAATTTAAGGTGAGTTATATAACATCAGTGAGCTATACTTCATGTAGTGAGAGTTAAAAATATCACTGAGTTATTGCAAAAATTAAATAAGATAATACAGTGAAAGGATTTATAATAATGTTTGATTCTTGTTAAGATCTCATAAATAAGGCCTCATAAATTCTAGCTATTGCTGTTTTTTTCTAATTTTTGTTCCTGTTGTCCATACATATAATTAATTAAAACACAGCTTTCTAAACCAGAAAAACGGTTGCACCTAACTATTACCATTGTATGAATAAGAAATATTAAATACATGTAAAGTACAGTGCTTAACAAATAATAAGTGCCCAATAATCTGTATTTCAAAAATTATAAATACTGAACATTCCTTACACACATACAGCTTTCAGCAACTATTGGTAGAGAGTCTCACATGTCTAATCTGTGGCTGGTGACTCACATGTACTCATGACAAAGCATACCAGTCATTATTCTAGAAAAATAGGTTAGTTGGTTTGCTTTTCATATTTTATTTCTATCCAAATGTGTATATATATAAAGGCCCGAAATTCGTGCAGGGGAGGGAGGCAGGGGGTTGTATGTGTCCCTAAGCCCAGCCTGTACCCTCTCCAATCTGGGACCCCTCGAGGGATGTCCCACTGGGATCGGGCCTAAATGGGCAGTCGGACATCCCTCTCACAATCCAGGACTGCTGGCTCCCAACTGCTCGCCTGCCTGCCTTCCTGATTGCCCCTAACCACTTCTGCCTGCCAGCCTGATCACCCCCTAACCACTCCCCTGCCAGCCTGATCGATGCCAAACTGCTCCCCTGCCAGCCTGTTTTCCCCTAACTGCCCTCCCCTGCCAGCCTAGTCACCCCTAATTGCCCTTCCCTGCAGGCCTGATCTCCCACAACTGCCCTCCCCTGCTGGCCATCTTGTGGTGGCCATCTTTGACCACATGGGGGCAGCCATCTTGTGTGTTGGAGTGATGGTCAATTTGCATATTACCCGTTTATTAGATAGGATAATCTCTCTTTTTCTTTCCTAATTTTTCTATCACCCTTTATTTTAAATCACACACTTCTATATTTGTGACTTATTTTTCCTTACTTTCTTCTTCCTTCATCCCATTCTCATTCCAGATAATAATGTTATCAGCTTAAAGTGTATCTCCCCATTAATTTCTCTTTACTCTTTCTGTTTGCTCAATGAGGTTGTTTTCTCCATTTAAAATATTGATATCGAATTATACATAAGAATGTAATAACATACCAACACGATGAGCACTTGAACAAATAACTCCATTTAGGAAATAATATATTGCCAGAGTCTTTGAAATCTCTTGTTTCCTTTCCCAGATGCATGGCCCTCATCCCCTGTTCTCTAACTCTATTGTTTATCTTTCTTTGCTTCTAATTTATATTTTAATACAAAAGTACACAACTAAACAAAATAGCATTTAGTTTTGCATTCTTTAAACTTTATACAAATGGGACAATGCTATATATGTCTTCTACAATGTAGTCTATCACTCAAAATTTAAAAATTCAGTGTGTATAAAACTTATATCAAAATATGAATGTGTATAATTTTAGTTCATTTTTAAAAAATATATTTTATTGATTTTTTACATAAAGGAAGGGAGGGGGATAGAGAGCTAGAAACATCGATGAGAGAGAAACATCGATCAGCTGCCTCCTGCACACCCCTTACCAGGGATGTTGCCCACAACCATGGTACATGCCCTTGACCGAAATCGAACCTGGGACCTTTCAGCCCGCAGGCTGACGCTCTATCCACTGAGCCAAACCGGTTTCGGCAGTTCATTCATTTTTACTACTGTATAAAATCTTCATAGTATACCATCACTTATTTGTCCATTCTTCTGTTGGTGTACATTTGAGTATTTCATAGGTTTTTGCTGTTACAAAGCAGTGTTATACTGAATATTTTTGTACATGTACCCTGGTTTTAAATATAAGAATTTCTCAAGAGTGGAAATCTATATATGAGTACACACACCTTTCTCTTTACAGCTTTATTAAGGTGTAATTGATATAAAAATTGTACATACTTAATGTATAGAATTTGATGAGTTTGGAGATATGCATATACCCATGATACCATCACCACAATCAAGGTAATAAACATATCTATCACTTCCAAAAGGTGTATATACCTTGAACTTTACTATAGAATAATAAATCATTTTGCAAAGTAGATCTACCAATTTACACTCTGTCCAGTGATTCAAGAGAGTTTTTGATGTGTTGCCTTGCCAAATAGTACACTTTTTCCACTTTAGCCATTCTTGTGATACATTTCATTGGAGTGTTCATTTGCATTTCCTTGATTAATTAAATGTAACAATGTTTATATTTATAATGGCCTATTAAATTTTCTCTTTTGTTGGTGGTTGTTGAAATTTCTACTTACTTTTCTAGAGTTAATTTTTTTCTCATTAATTTGTAGAGAAATTAATTTGTATTCTTGCAAGGATATTTTTCCATTTATTTTTAGAGAGAGTGGAAGGAATGGAGGGGAGAGAGAGAGAAATATCAATGTGAGAAAGACACATTGATTGGTTACTTCCCACATGGGGACTGAGCCTGCAACCGAGGTAAGTGCCCTTGACTGGAATCGAGCCCAGGACCCTTCAGTCCTTGGGCCAATGCTCTATCCACTGAGTTAAACTGGCCATGGCTGTAGGTGTTCTTTATTAATTATCTATACTAGCTTTTTTGGTATATAAATATAGATATGGATATAAATATACATATATAATCACATCTTACTACATAACTAATCTTTCCATTCTTACACAGTTAACACTGATGGGTGAAATACATAACTAGATTTTGATGTAATCATTTTTATTAATCAGTTTTTTACTGATTGAGAATATTAAGAAAACCTCCTCTTCTTTGGCACTTTAAATATATACTCCTGAAGTATATTCTTAAAGCTTCGTTGCTTCTTACATTTATGTTTCTAATATAGCTGGAACTAATTTTGAATATGTTGTGAGATGTGTTTAATTTTATTTTTCTTCATATAGATACCTAATTTTCCCATCAACACTTGTTGAAATTTTTTCTTTGACTTCTGCAGTACCACCTCTCTCATACATGCTTTTTCCCCCCAATGGATCAATTTATATATCACTGCCCCTATGCTACACTACCTTTATTATTGTGGTTTTATAGTAATTCTTGACATTTGTTAGATCCTCCCACTTGGTTCTTGGCCCTTTGTAGCATAAAATAAATTTTAGATTTAGCTTATCAAGTTCTATCAAAAACCTGTTGGGATTTTGACTGAATTATATTAAATGTATAAATCAATTTGGAAAAATGAACATTTTAGAAACATTGAGTCTGCCCAATTTGTAAAGATGTAATCTCCTTTCACTTATCGAAGCCTTCCTTATGCCTGTCAATAAGGCCTTATATATCTACGTGTTTACTGTAATGCCAAAGGTCTTATTCTCCAGACTCAAGTAACATCTGACCTTTCCTCTACTTCTCCCTCTTACCCAAGAAGTGTTTGTGGTTTTTCCTGCTAGGGTTACCTTTTTTTTCTCATTTTCTTAGAAATATCAACATTAGACAAGCCAAAATTCTCTCTCTCAGCTCCCTCTTTTGTTTTCTATACTTTGATTGCTCCTCAATCAACCAGCCTTAACAGTCCATTTCTGTGTCCTTCTACCTCCATAAAGAACTAGAATACCACAGTCTATATTTTCCAAGGATTTTATCTCTATTATCTAAGCCTATATTTTGGGTGGAATTTTCTGGCCCCATAATTTAATGCTTTCTATGCCAAGTTCTGCAGAATCTCTATCTGTAGTTCAGCTCTATTGCATCTCAAGTTCACATCCATACATACAGCTGTCTACTTCCAATTTTCACCATGGTTGTTCCATAGGTAATTCAAACTCTACTGTCCCAAATGCAAATTGGGACTGCTAACAACATCCCATATTATTTGAACTTGTGTCCTTTGTAAGGAACCAAAGTCATAGAGACATGTCCTAGCCAGTTTGGCTCAGTGGATAGAGCATCAGCCTGTGGACCGAGAGGTCTTGGGTTTGATTCCGATCAAGGGCACATACCTTGGTTGCAGGATCCTCCCCAGTCTGGGCCCAAGTCAGGTTGCATGCAGGAGGCAACCAATCGATGTGTTTCTCTCACATCGATATTTCTCTCTGTCTTTACCTCTCTCTCCCACTCTCTAAGAAATAAATGAAAAAATATCCTCAGGTGAGGATTTAAATTAAAAAAAAAAGGATTCAAAGTCTTAGAGACACAACTGACAAATTTATTGATCATGTGTCTGCTGATGACAAATATTGTTCTCAAGCCTCTCCTCTCTCTCTTGACCAACAGCCTATAATAAAAACAGAAACTCAACTTACTGGGAAACTCCATTCTGTCTATCCTCTCAAATTGGTTTAATTGGATTTAACTCATACCAGTTGTTATTAGTTAATTTCCTCCCAAAGCGTCACTCTCTTTAATATGCCTTTGCAGAAGTTGTTCTTTGTCCAGAATGCCCTACCCACAATCAGGTCCATCTGGTAGAGCTCAAATGTAACCCTCTCTTAGCTTTCTCTCATCCAACCAGACAGACTCGGCATGTCCTTCCTGGAGCGCTGAAAGAACTGACTATAGCAGTGGTCTGCAAACTCATTAGTCAACAGAGCTAAATATCAACTGTACAACGATTGAAATTTCTTTTGAGAGCCGAAAACCGACTTCTGCGCATGGGCCACGAAGTTTCAATCACACTGTACGTGCACACCCGCACATGGTATTTTGTGGAAGAGCCACACTCAACAGGCCAAAGAGCCGCATGTGGCTTGTGAGCCGCAGTTTGCCAACCACTGGACTATAGTATTATATTATGTTATGTTGTTATATTATGATATGACACTATAGTATAGTGAATTATATTATAGTTTATTCTGTTATAATTACTGTCTTCCTAGACTGCTAGCTCCCTGGAGAAAAGATCTGTTTTCTATTTCATTTTGTATCCTTCATATTTGGAAATGTGGCAGGACATAGTAAAATCTCAAGAAAAGGTATAGATAGGTGTAAAAGGAGTTATTAAAGGACTGGAAGCACAAATGCTAAAGTGTGCCCTCTGGGTCAGTTCTCCTGAGTGTCTGGCTAAGAATTCTGAGAGTTTAGGGAAGGATACTTAGCAGAGGGACATATTTAAAAAATCGAAACAGAGGCTGTAGTGGGGGCTGCAGACTGCAACAGGTTTGTGCACAGGCGGGCAGTGGCTGTGCCCCACTGTGGTGCACTACCAGAGCACAAGTACACGGCCGTTTGGTTGGTGTGGGCCAACCTCACAGTGAGAGGAAACAGCCCCTTCCACTCTCGAGAGACATTGTAACCTTCAGCTATGTCTCCTCTCTGAACATCCTTTTCAACCGTTGAGTAATAAATCAGTCTCAGGCCTTCTCCTGGGTCCTGCCGGTACCAGTACATGGCATTGTACCTCAAATTCTGTTCACACTCCAGGGTCACATCCCGTCCAGCCCAGGCGAGGCGGAATGCGGGCACCTGGTAGATTTCAGCACGCATAGGTCCTGTGGGGTGAGGATACAAAGGCTGGAGACAAGGCCCAGAAGGGAACCCAATGCTGCTGTGAGAAGAAGGTGCTGGAGGGGGGTGTGCACACCCAGGACAGGAATCTATGGACTGGGCGGGTGTTGCACTCACCTGCTCCCAGGAGACAAAGGGCCACGTAGCAGAGGGCCCCGCTGCCCATGGCAGGGAGAGGGTCTTTGTGAAGCTCCAGACAGAGACTCAGAGAGGCATAGGGAAGAGGCTGGGATCTAGGGCTCCCCCTGGCTCAACACGCAAAATTTGTCCTTGCTGGGAAAGGAAGGTCACAGCTGATTCTGCTGGTGGGGCAAGTAAAGCTCAGAGCGATCAAGCCACTTCTCTTCTGTCTAGAGTTCTCCAAATCCATTCTAAATGGACAAGTGCCCATGTGGTGAGAAAACTGAATTCCCATTTCCTGGTCAGAATCATACTCAGAATGCACACTGGCTGTGATGAGAACTAGGAAGAGAAATACTACACAGTCAGAGTCTATTACCCATCTATCAACTGCTATAGCTCTCCAATACTGTTAAGTGGGGAACTCCAATCACAAGAAGAGGATCAGATGTTCTGTTGTTATAAAATAAGGCCATTTCTTTCCACCCTCTGTATTTATGATAATCGACACTGTAGAGATGGAGTGAAGGCTGCTCCAGTAATGTCAGCAATGGAGAAGGGCCCTAAACACACCCTCCCCTAGGGGCGATGGATTAGAGCAGGGGTTTGGGAAACAGCCTGGGTTTGAGTCCTGGAGCTGCCATTTAGCAACTATGTCACCTTGGGCAGGTCTCCTAATCTCCATTTGACTTTATTTTCTCATCTGTGAAATGAAGATAATGAGTATTTGCTTCAAAAGATATATTAATGTTGTGAACATTATACAAATAAAAAAATTAACACAACACAGAATAAGCACCACGTTTGTGATCATTATTTTCTGGACCTAGCATTCTAATGCACAGGATTTAGGAAGTTAACACTATGTCAAGGAAAACCAGACATTTACTGACATAGGATTGCACCAGCTAAGTAAAATATCACTTCCCAGCATTGAATTGAAATGCATACAATGAGTGTGACTTTATTAATGGATGTTGTTATTTGGACAGATAAATATTTGTTTTATTTTTAGGTCTGAGATCATCTGAGATAAAAGACACTTTCATGACACTTTCATGATGAAATTTGTGATTTGTGGTTGGAATCTGTTTGCTTAGAAACTGGTGAACTGTTGCTGCCCTCTCGTGGCAGAAAGGGAGGAGGGAGAGAGAGACAGAGCAGGGAGAGGAGAGAGAGAGAGAGAGAGAGAGAGAGAGAGAGAGAGAGAGAGAGAGAGAATAGAGGGAGGGAGGGAGAGAATGATGTAATGATTTAGAATGAGAATTGTTAGCAGGTGCAGCAGTGTGGGTAGAACTCTGGGAAAGAATGCTTTCTGACAAGTTGCTCCCAATGTGATTGGGGCAAGGCTTCAGGTTTTCAGTCACAGCTGCAAAGTTGAGGATCTCATTCCTCACCCAGGGGATCTTAACTTTGTTGGTACCATGGACCCCTCTGGCAGTCTGGTAAATCCCAAGAACTCCTTCTCAGAATAATATTTTAAACTCATAAAATAGAATACATAGTAGTACAAAGGAAACCAATTGTTGTGAAATGCAATTATGAAAATATTTTAAAAGAAATCTACAGTATATGAATATGTGTTCATCTTTAAAATTCATTCAATAAAATATATCCTGGTGAGTCTGAAAACTGCCGTGACTTCAAATAAATGATATTTAGTCTATGTGCTGTGATAAGAAACTGCCTGCAACTTTCTTATCACCTGTAATGTATGCAAAGATCTCTGACTCAATACTAGGAGAGGAAAATATTCTATATCTTGACTGTCATGTTGGTTACATGGCTGTAAAAATTTGTCAAAATGTATTGAAATATATAGGTATATAAAGTGGGCACATCTTGTGTGTATGGTATGTTGCTTTTAAAAGTTGCATGAAAAAGTAAAATAGGAAAAACTGCATGATTGAGCATTTCAAGAACAGAATTTCTGAGTTTCCACTAATTTTTTATGGCAGGGATGGTTGTGAGAACATCATGAAACCCTTAAAGTGGCTCTGGGTTCATGGAGTGTGCTGGGCCAGATGACCAGGCTCAAATGAGAGACAGTTGACCTGCCCAATCCTTATTTCTGAAGGTACAGTTTTGCCAAGTGAAAACCACAGAATTACATATTTTTATAAAGATTGTTAGAAATCCATCCATTTCATGGGTATAGAACAGGGGTGGGCAAACTTTTTGACTCGAGGGCCACAATGGGTTCTTAAACTGGACCGGAGGGCCGGAACAAAAGCATGGATGGAGTGTTTGTGTGAACTAATATAAATTCAAAGTAAAGGAGCGGAGGGGAGAGCAAGAGAACCGGATAGAACAGCCGGATCCGGCCCGCGGGCCGTAGTTTGCCCAAGGCTGGTATAGAAGGTATCTTGGGTCTTCCCTTAACCTGAGCCCTCTTTCCAAAGTCCTTCTCCTTCCTTGGATTTGAATCCCCATCAGCTGCATTAAACATCCCTTTCTGCTCACTTAGAGTTGCCATTTACAATTTTTTCCTTCTAGTGTATGCTCTTTCAAGTTGGGTTTCTGTTCATTCCTACCCTCCTATATACCACTCATTTCCTGAGCTGAGTCCATGATGAGTTTGTGTTCTAAGAAAAGCTGACGTTCAGCACTGTGGATTGGCTGCTGGCACAGAAGTACAGAGCTGAGTCCCCTGGCTCCGTGGACTGTATTTCCAGGCTGCACTGGGAGTTTTGGGGGCATTGAGCTGAACATCGCTCATTGATCATGTCTGTTTTCTCAATAATTTTTTCATTCTGTAGGTAAACCAAAAACTTGAGCTCTTCTCCCAGCTTCTGATGATACCAATAAACATAACTATGTCCTTTTATGGGGACACAAGCCATCTTCGCTTTTTGTCCTTTTCCTTTGACCAGATGTCCAGGATCCTGGGTGACCTCAGTGTCCACGGAGCCTGTGGGGGAAGAGACAGAGAGTGAAAACCACAGAATTACATATTTTTGTAAAGATTGTTAGAAAGGCCTGGCCCTGGAATCTGACAAGTTCACAGCAGGAACCTACCCGCTCCCCAGACACAGAGGGCCACACAGCAGAGAAGTGTTAGGCGCATGGTTGGCTCAGGAAAAGAGCAGGGGCAGGTGGCCTTCCCTTGTCGGCAGCCTCCTTGTCACATGGTTGCTTCCCATAGTACATGAGACCAAAACCTTTCAGAGGAAGTGGAGGCAGCGAGAGCTGCTGAAAAAACTAGTGTGAATTCCAAGCTGCTTTTATCTTCTTTTCCCCTGACTCTGCTTTTTCACTACTTTTGTTATAAAATCATTTATTCATCATTTATTTATTTGCCTGTTTAACCTGTCAATTTGCCTCCCCCCTCCTCCCTTCCACCTCAGAGGATGAGTCATACAGCTTGGGGTATATCAATAATAGCTTTTACTGTACTTAGTAAACCATGTAGCAGCTTCTTACATTAAAAAGTTAAATGTTGAATACACAAGAATATATGTATGGCAAATATGCAATGCGTCTAGGGAAACAATAAAATGAGTATGCTTCCCTGAACCAACCAACTTAGGAAATAGATTACTGCTAACAATTTTTAAGCCTGTTTTATTCTTTCAGATTTCATTGTTCTTTCTTCACCATTCCCAGGTAACCATAACCCTGAAGTTTGTATTATAATTCACTTGTTTTTCATTACAGGTTTTAGCACTGTGTAAAAATCTATAAATTATATTTTATTTAATGCTGTATGTCTTCGAAATTTCTCTAAGAGGGAACCTTCTGTTCATTTTTTTCAGTGACATGTTCATTTTTCATTCAATGCTCTGTGAAATTAAAGTGATGCATGTAATTTTAGATAATTATTTTTTACTAATATGTAGCATTCCATTCTATTCATTCAGTAGAATTTATCATCCACTCTTGCATTGGTGTACAGTTTCTCACCTAAGGTACCTGAAATATCTAACAATGCCTTCCCATGAGGGAAGAAATGTACCTGCTCTTAGGTAGGGTATTTCAGAGGAATGTCCACATCACCCCCTAGTGGTCAAAGGAGTAAATTCATCCGATATCCTCTGATCTCTTAACTGCCTTCACCTTCCCTGAATTGCTGAGCGAAGCAGCATTCAGGTACCTTGGGTATCAAAACAGAATTAGGGAACAAGCAGTCCTTGATGTATTAACCTGTGCATAGTGCATAGAATTGTTACTAGTAACTAGTCACTCAATTACTCAGTTATCCATCTAGTATTGATTGATGGCTGATCAGTATAATGTGCCTTTTCAACATTTTCTAGCCACCATTCATGATGAATGTGCCCCTTAAATCTCTCTCCTAAGTCTTCTGCTCTTTTCTGTGTACATTCTAGCATCAAGGGACCCTATGCTCTTTCATTTTTCCAATTATGCTAAGTGCCCGAATTTTTACCTCCCATCCTGATCCATTTTCTGAGTTCATGGCTTATACATAGAACTGTTTCCTTCACATTTCCAGTCAGACTCTGTCTCAGAGGCACCCCCATTCTCAGGTAAACCATGGTTTTCCTCCCCCTTGCTCCCCTAATTCATCAAGCTGTGGCAGTCGTCTCCAATCCTCTCTATCAATTGCTTCTCATGCTAACCAATTACCAAGTTCTTTGATTTTACTTCTAACACATCTTTTAAATTTCTCATTTCCCTATGTTTCTATCACCACCATCATCATCCTGGCTACACTGTCACTTGCCTGGGCACCTGTATGAGCTAATTCTTTTCTCTGCACCATCTCTCGCCACACTGCCTGTTATTTTTAACACTATAGGACAATTGAAAAACATGCATGTGCACACACACACACAAAATAACAACAGACACTAATCTGATTACTACAGAAGTCAAATGCTTAAAAGCTCAATGGCAGGTCAAAGGGTATATGAGAATTCTCTGTATCTTCTGCTCAATTTTGCTGTGAACCTAAAACTTCTCTTTAAAAGTCTATGAAAAAAACCTCAATGACTTCTATTAAATTTTATGTTGATTCCACATTATATACTTTGATAAGGTCATGAGTGGTCTGATGTGTAATGTCTGCCTACTTGTATCCCATTTCACTTGTACTCGCCCCCTTCCTCACTCTTTGCTCCTGCCACATGACTACATCATTCCATTCATTAAGCACACAAATTTCTTTCCTGCCTGAAACACTTGCACTGGATTTTCTAATTATGAGCTATCCCCCATTCCATTTAATTAATTCCAGCTCTTTTTTAGGATGTGCCTCTGTTGAATGAGTGTGTGTGTGTGTGTGCGTGTGTGTGTGCGCGCGCACACACACATGTGTGAGTGTGTTGGGAAGCTGGAGACAGAGTCTTTCTCTTGCTCGGCTGGAGTTGGTTGAGGATCATTCTGTGCACCAAAAGGTTACTGGTTTGATTCCCTATCAGGGCACATACCTGGTTTGAGGTTCAATCCCCAATCAGGGCATGTACAGAAGGCAACCAAGTGATATTTCTCTCTCACATCACTGTTTCACTGTTTCTCTCTCTCTCTCTCTCTCTCTCTCTCTCTCTCTCTCTCTCTCTTTCTTCTTCTTCTTCTTCTTCTTCTTCTTCTTCTTCTTCTTCTTCTTCTTCTTCTTCTTCTTCTTCTTCTCTCTATGTCCTTCAGCGAGGTGGAAAAAAAGAATCTATCTCTTATTCCATCCTCCATCCATCACAAAGGTTAACTTGATTTCAAATACAACCTATTCTAGAAAGTAGAATATAAATCCAGAGCACAAAAAGAAAGTGCTACACTTTAAAAGAATTGGTCATTTATACCATGTGGGTTTTTATTTTGGTGGTACTAGTCCACAGAGGATGGGACACAAATTTGGATTGGATAACATTCAGTGCTATTGCCATATTCCCCTAAGATAACACATCTGGGCAGCGGGCTGTGTCGTTAACAGTCAGCTGGATTAGAAGAGGCGAGTTTGCACACAGCATCCATCCGCACTAACTGACATGGGAATACCATACTCCTAAGCCTAAGGCAGAGGAGGGAAATAAATGACTGTTGAGAGGGCTGTGTTATCACTGGCACGTTTCATGCCAGAACCTAAAATGCTCTTATCTTTCCCTTGTCATTGGTGAAAAAAGCAGTGGGATTATCTAAATATTTCACTAGCTTTCTTCTCTCAGCTGAAAATGCCTACAGAGTAGGGGGCTACAATTAAAATGGGACCCTGGTTTCAGTGGCAATGAACATAGTCTGAGGCGAGGAGACTGAAACCATGTGGGTATTTAATCACCAGGAACAAAATGAACATGGTCATCATGCAGATATAATGTGGCAGCATGCCCGTTGCTGAATTGGTTCCCATCTTATTCTGTTCAGTTCTACGTAGGTCAGGGGCAAGGTCTTATTTCCACGCCTTCATTTTCACACGTGGTTCTAAGCACCTACTCCCTGGTTCTCAGTACACAATACTCTTTATCCTAATCTTTCACAAATTCTAATCCCTTCTGGTATTTGTTTTAGTTTCTCTCCTTTTATATCTCATTTGTATATAGTTTGATTAACCATAACCCTTGGTTCATAACACACAGGCCTTATTGTTGATGCATGGTTATCCTTTGTTTAAAAATATAATAGGGACTTGTGAAACATTTCCCCCTAACTCGTCCAACAACACACAAGGTAGACTTTGACAACATTTAAATTTAACTATGTGGTTCTCTCCATCCCATCTCCTGCCACTCCCCAGCCAAGTCCTATTAAACACCACCCTGAATTTGTGTCATCATCATCATTCCTTGCCAGTGTGTGTTAGTAAATATAAAATAACCAGCTCTCTAAGGAAATAAAACAAGACCTGATTTGTTGTGTCTGTTGATTGCCATGGTGTAAATATTACCACTATGGCCCATTGACTTAAAACTACTAACATGTCACTGAAATTGGAGTTGGGAGAGATGTGTACAATCAGCAACTATGAGCTGGTAAAAGGCAGTTTCACAATAACTGTTTCTTGCTTTTAATATAATTTTATTGAATATATGTGCAGTCATGAAAATTATTTTCTTAATTTAATTGTTTTTAGCTTTATAAAAAGTGCATCATGCTTTACATAATCTTATCATGATTAGTTTTTGCCCTGATAATTTATATTACATGGCTAAGATTCACCTATAACATTGTTCATCACTATAGTTCACTCATTTTGACTGGTGTATATAGTTTTCCATCGCATGACTACCTTCCAGATTTAGTGGAATTTCTGGGTCATGGGATATAGGAATCATCAACTATATGAAATAATGGCAAAGTGTTTCCAAATTATTTGTATCACTTATGCTCCCACCAGTAATCCTGTGGCTCCATACTCTCTCTAACAGTTTATATTTTTAAGCTTTTTCATATTTTGTTAATCAAATGGATATAAACTTACATATTATTGTGCCTTAGTTCACATTTTACTGATACCCAGTGAAGTTAATTATGTCCTCATCTGTTTACTGGTCATAGATGTTTCTTCTATTAAATGGATATTACTATATTTTGCTTATTTTTTATTGGTTCATACAAGATTTGTGGTCAATGCAATTTTTTTTTTCTAGGAAAGAATTTTTCTGAAGGGCTTACACTCACTGCTCCACTTATTTTTTCGTGGCTTCTGATAGAACTTTCTAGTTCTGTAAATAAGTCATGTTGGTCTAAACTTTTTTATACACTCTCTCCCCCCTTTCACACCTTTCTCAAGAACCAGTTCAACCAACACCTTAGCTATGAAGGTCCTGCACGTAGATATAGAGGGCACATGCCTTCCTTTGTACCCAGTCTTACCCTGGTCACTCATTAGTCAAAACACTACGTACTGTGCATCATCAACTTCTTTCATGAGTGAATCTCTCTGCTTGACTGCCTTACCACTCTATACCTCAAAGGCCTAAAGTGGTGAAAAGATAGTGCTGAATGGTCTTAGGGAGCCAAATGCCAATATGATAGAAAATACAGTGTTTTATAGGAGCATTTTGAGATCTAGCTAGAGGATTATGTGCAGATCTAAGAGCATGTGATTAACATATGGCAGAATTAGGAAAAAAATCCAGGTTTTATAATTTTCAAGCCCAATAATTTTTTCATGTCAATTGTCCATTTTATTGGCTCAGCTCCCTTCTCATACTCAGATTATTTCTCTCTCCTTTCCTCTCTCTGTCTCTCTCTCTCTCTCTCTTTCTTTCTCTCTCTCTCTCCACACACAGATGTCTCCATCAGAGGAGCTGTGGTTTTTCTCTCTCCACACCTCCTTCCACCAGACTCCACAGGTTCAGTGGGTGGGGAAGAGGGGCAAAGGTTCTTGCTTGGTCCTCTGATCTCTGCCCAGCACTGTGTCACTAGCACCACAGAGGTAGAGGCTGCTGTCTGCAGGATGGGCACGCGTCACGGTCAGAGTTGAGAATGTTAGGTTTGGATGGCTGATGGGAAACTTGGCCTCAGTAAAACCTTGTTCGTATGTGACGGAGGAGCCCATATTGGAAGTCGCCATCAGTATGAGGTCCTGTTTGGGGAACTGACGATACCAAAATATAGTTGAGGCCTGAAGGTCTACAGGATGGCACTGGATCTCCACAGGGGCTCCACTGGTACAGATGGCCCTGCTTGGATTTTGAGAGACGAGAGCACCGAGCCCGGATCCTGCTGAAACAGAGATCAGAGAGATGAAGGAGGCCAGCAGGACCAGCCCCACGTGACCTCAGGCAGGAACTCATGGCCTAGACCCCTCACCTTTCTTCTAGCTCTCTGAGTCCTGTTTGTTTTGTAAAATCTTTCTGTCAGACTCCTTGGATCATAAACCCCCCAACCTACCCCCAATCTGCTCTGACTGGTGACTTCTCACTTTACTGTTTCCACTCCACAGTGGGTGTCCCCTCTCATTATGATCAGCACAAAAAATCCACAATCTCTGGCCACCACTTCACTCATGCCAACACCCACACACACTCATCCAAGCTACTCAGATAATAAGGCTCATACTGGGCCCCAGAAGCAGCAGAAGCAGTAGCATCTTCAGGTGCTGGCCTCACACCACAGGGCTCTCAAGAGAGGTGTGACCAGCTCTTCATCTTCCTTCTTCCTTTCTACACCCCTAGGATGGATGTTACATAATCCCAAAAATGCTCTCTTCTGCCCCCTGGTGGTGATCTGTGCCAATGACGCAAGATCCCTTGCTCTTTCTCCCTATCAGAGAACCATACACACACTGCTTAAAGGGGCCTTGGAAATGTTCTCATTCGACTCCTAATTTTACAGAAGATACACTGAGACCTACATCATTTAAAGGACTTAAACGAGTATTTTAGACTTATATAAGAAAAGGGGTGTATGTTTGTGTCATAAAGGGCATTATGGTCAGTTCTTTACTTCTGTGTCATATCCTCAAAGTGACTAATGTAAGTCCTGACAGTTGGTTTTTCTTCTTTATAATGTAAATACCTGCCTAAACTTTGATTGCTAAGGCGTCTACTTCAAATTTGGCTCTCTTGAATAACACATGGCCAGACACAGGGGCTAGATAAAGAGCCAGGCAGCAGGCAGCTTCTCCCTCCCTGTAGCACCCCAGCCCCAGGCTCTTGGTTGATTTCAATAACTGACTACTTTGAGCTTCCTGCACTTTAAATTCCTGCTCTTATGTTTTAAATTCAACAATAAAGAGTGAGCCCATGAAATACTAGGCCCCCACTCTCTACACCAATAAAAGCTGAGCCTCTGGCCCATGTGTGCTGAGTCAGTAAACCTGTGTCTTTTCAATGTTTCCTGAGGGTTCTTGCTGAGGATGTGTTGCAATTATAATAAGAACCACAATAATAACCAGCCACAATATGGTTATCGGGAGGCTGAGCCCAGCACACTAAGACACTCAAGCTTGTTTATCTTTTAGTGTGTACTCTTGTGTTTGGCTTCTTTTGTTCAACATTATGTTTATGAGATTCATCCATCTATGATTTTGAAAATAGTATTTAAATTTTTGCTATATTTTGTTCTATTGGATAAATATAACACTGTTGCTCTATTGCATTATTGATGGACATTTGAGTGTTTTGCAGTTTGAGGTCATGGTGAATAAAGCTGCTGGGATGGTATGTTCTTCTTACATCTTCTTCTGTTTCCTCAGAATTCTGAATTATTTCTTGACTTAGTTAATATACAATTCCAGATTAGCTTTCTGATTTGTCTAATTTACTCCTGATTACTTCTAGAATATTTCTGAATTTAGAAATTATGTTTCTTGTACCTAAAAAAACATTATCACTCTTTGATTATATTTTTCTATAATTATTCTTTCTAATTAATAGATGTGATGACTTTTCATAACTTATTATGAAAACATTTAGTGATATTTTAACTTTTTTGACTTTCATTTACTACAACAACTCTTACAGCTTGTCATGGGAATGGGTACTATTGGGAAACTTCAGAGCTAAAGAGTGATTTTTAGTATCAGGAAAAAGTAAATGATTAAGATACTATAATAGACGGCACAAATCTTAAATGCACAGACAATAGTTTTACAGTGGACATTTTAAAATCAAGTAAGGTTTGTCCTACCTGGTATTGCTCAGTTGGCTGAGCACCATCCCATGCACCAAAAGGCTCCTGGTTTGATTCCTGGTCAGGGTACATGCCCCCAGGTTTTGGGTTCAATCCCCTGTTGGGGCGCATGCCATAGGCAACCGTTTGGTGTTTCTCTCTCTCTCTCTCTCTCTCTCTCTCTCTCTCTCTCTCTCTCTCTCTCTCTCTCTCTCTCTCTCTCTCTCCATGATACAAATAAATAGATGGTAAATAGATAGATGTAGTTTTTAAAGCCAACCTAGTGGATCACTGAAGTATCATGCCATTCCACATAACATTGTGATGGCAGCAGCTGCTTTGAGTGGCTGGTTGAGGTGGAAAAAAGTGGGCAAGGCTAGGTATTGAGCACCGTGCCACCTGGCAGTGAAGCAGGGCTTGGACACATTTGTGCACAGAGGGGAGGTGGCCGTGCTCCACTGTGTCTGCACTGCTGGCACAGAGATACACAGCTGTCTGGCTCTTTCGGGTGGATGTCACAGTGAGGGGAAAGAATGCCTTCTTCTCCCGAGAGGCAAGGTAGCCCTCAGCCAGGTCTCCCTGCTGAACATCCTTCACAACTCCTGAGGAGTAGATCAGTCTCAGCCCTTGCCCTGGGTCCTGTCGATACCAATACATGGAGTCATGACTGAAGTTCTGTTCACAGTCCAGGGTCACATTTTGTCCTTCCTCTCTGAGCAGGTATTTTGGGGCCTGAGTGACGCCACCACGCACTTTGCCTATGGAAGAAAGATTAAAGTTCTGGAAACAAAGCCCAAGAGGGTGCCTAGACTGCTATTATGAGGGAAAGGCTTAGATCTGGAGCTTGGCACCTTCCAGACAGGAATTTGCTCCCTGAACCCCAGACTCACCTGCTCCCAGGAGACAAAGGGCCATGCAGCACAGCATCTGGTTGCCCATGGTGGGAAGGGGTCCACTTGAGCTCCAACCACTTGCAAGAAGACAAATGAGACAAGTAACTTAGCTCTGGGGATCCCCTGGCTCTGTGTGCAGAATTTGCCAGAAGGCTAGAATGGATAGTGGGAAGGGATCCTGGAGATATCCAGGGCGGGCTTCCTAATTTTTCAGATGAGGAGACAGAATGGAGACCTGAATTACTTGCACCCCATTCCCCCTTGTGCCTTTCTCTCTAACATCTGATTCTATCTGGCCTGAGTGGGCTGGCCCCCAGCAGAGTCTCACTCTGATTGGCCGGCTGGTGATTCCTTCCTAGTCATGGTAGGGTTTGATCACTATAGCAGCCCTGTAGACACTGGTCACTCGAGAATGTGGATTTCATTTTCAATCCCATTGCGCCATGAATACCGTTCTGCTCTAGATCCATCCTGCATTCACGCCAAGGCTCCCTTTCATTCGAGAACCTTCTCTCTGGCTGGTTTTACTATTGTCATTTTTATTCTCTCAGAAGTTTCCCTGTTTCTCTTCAATGCCCTAGCTAACTTCCATGTGAGTGATCCTTGAGTATCTTTTAATGGGTTCTTCATTTCTTAGATAAGTTTGCTGCTTTCATTTTTTTTTGTTTCTCCCTGTTTTTGACATTTCTGTTTATAATTTTTGAACTTCTGGCTTAGGTTGGTTATCTTCAACGGTTTGCTTGCATATATTTGTTTGGAGTGGAGACTTCAATTTTTCTTTTGACGCATGATTGTTTTTCGGGGGAGACAGTGGAAGGTGAGTTTTTTCCCTTTCCTATGGATGTTATGTTCCTTTTGTTCATTTTCATAATGTTGAGGTGTTTACAATATACCCAGATTAATGGGATCCTTTTCCATTGTCCTGGCAAATTCTGGTCGCTTCAGTAAATTTTGTTTTCATGGGGGGAGGGGTCCCTCTTATTTCATGATTTTCTCTTGTTTTGCAGAACTCTAAACTTTCCCTTATTTTTTCTTTTTTTCTTCACTATCCAGTGGCCAGAGGACCTTTCTTCCTTCCCTTTTGACTTTTTTTTTTCTCCCTCAGAAGCTTAATATTCAGATGACCTTCTCTTAAATCCCGTGACTGGCACTTTAAATGGAGTGAGCTGACCCTCCTCTTTCCTGTTCAGCTCAGGTCTGACTGGCAGGGGGGTGTGGGGAAGGGGGTCCTCCTGGGGTCTCTCCAACCCTCCTCAGCTTAGTCACTGCCCCTCTCTGTGCCCCTTGCAGAGAGGGGAAGGATCACAGTGTGAAATAATTTCAGAAAATCAAAAGGCAAGAAACACAGCCAAATTATCTGGTTTGTACCCCTTCCTGGTGAGGGTGGACTCCTTTGGTATGTATGCACTTGAAATGACTTTGTATTTATCTGCCTTTTGATTTTCTGAAATTGTTTCACCAAAGCAAATGAAAAGAAACATTATTCTCTGTGTGCCCAACATTTGTTGAGTAATGAGATTTAAAAATATATTCAATGAGATAACAAAGAGTTTAGATAATTGGTTTCTAATGACTTACCTTCTAAATTCCAGGCAAATGTATTCAACTCTATTTTCATCATCTCTAGGATAGCCTACAGCTGGAGCTTTAAGTCCCAGCATCCACACATAGCTACTCAGGCGTTAGGCAACAAAACCAGGATGATTCCAGAAAGAATCAGAGGCTGGTTTAAAAGCACAGTCCTTTGAGTCACACAAACCTGGGTTTATTTCCCCCTCCCCCTCCCCCTCTCCCTCTCTTCCTCCCCCTCTTCCTCTCCCCCTCCCTTCCCTGTCCCCCTCCCTCTCCTCCTCTTCCTCTCCCTCTCCCCCTCCCCCTCTCCTCTTTCCCCTCCCCTTCTCCCTCTTCCTCTCTTCCAGTTTGAGAAAGACAACAACAACCCTGGAACCATGTTTTCTCATATTGAAAATGAAGACCACATTTCCTTTGCTTGATTATCTTGCTTTTTCACTAAAATTCAATATTTAAAGCACGCAACGGAGAACTTGAAATAGAGTATGAAGTAAAGAAAGGAGAACTGTTAGTCAATAAATATTTAATCTGACAAATTATGTCACCTTTTGCAAATGACAGTCTTAGTTTGTGAATACGGGCTGGGAGGTTCCTTGCTATTTCTACAGCCCTCCCCTATTCACACCCTTACCCCCAAAAATGCCTTACAGGTAATTGGTGCACTAGTCAGACTCCAGGTCCCTTCCCCAGCTGTGGCCCTGTCCCCACCCCCAATTAGGGCTGTGTCAGGGCGGGGCCTGGAGGATGTTTGTGCCCTGGGAGGATGTGACTCTGAATTGGTGTGGACAAGGAGCTGGCACAGAAATATACTGCGGAGTCGCCCAGCTCCGCCAGCTGGATCTTAAAGAGGCTGGCCCCCTCTTTGGGAAATTTAGCTGAAAAGCGTTTTGTTGGCATTCCTGACTCGTTCAGGATTTCTTCTCTCCGGAGGTAAATCATGAATTTCAGCCCTTCCTGCAGGAGCTGCCGATACCAGTATACATAAATGTGGCCTTTCACTGGGTTGCATCTCAGGGTTGCCTCCTGTCCTCTCCCCAGGACCAGGTGTCTTGGGTTCTGGGTGACACTGCTGGCACTCGTGGGACCTCAGAAGAGAAGAGATGGCATGAGACAAAGTCCTGAGGGCAGAGGAAGTTTGTAGCTTACAATGAAGCAACCCCAAGACTAGTGCAAATAGCTTTGAAGTTTCCTGAGTTCTTTAAAAATTCACATGAATTTTGCTTTTTGTTCCATAATGCAATTATTTGTTTTGTAGAAATGTCAATACCTTTCAGAAAATCTTTGGGCAACATGGAGGTCAGAGTGTATTTGAGGCACAGCTAAAGAGCCACAGACCAAGGCTAATGATGCTGACCCATTACCCAGAACTCACCTGTCCCCAGGAGCCAGATGACCACCCAGCAGCAGAGTGTGGTACCCATGGCTGAGTTGTGCATGAGGGGAGTCCATGGGCAGAGCAAGGAAGGGTGCTTGCTTCCTGCAACAGCTCAGGGAGCTAGACCTCACAGCTCCTCCCACGAGGCGGGTCTTCCTGTGACGTCACCATTTCTAATGGATCCTATTGTCTCTAGAGGTGATCTTGCACATCAGTTAAGTGGGACATCTTTTTCCCTGAACTATACAAACATCCTGGCTTAGTATGTGTTACTATGGGGGCTAATGTTGTGCAGGGAAAGCCAAGAGAGATGAGTACCTTTATTATTGGTCCTTAGTTTAGGAATGATTAATTTTTACCATATCCCTCCCCTTTTTTTCTTATCTTCTGTTTCTTTATTTTCCTTTCATTGGCTCGGGTTATCTTTCCATTTTCTGTTGCTGAGCTGAGGTAGTGACCAGATGTGATATCTAGGTTCACAGGAAAGTGGAGACTAGGATAACTGGGGGAAAATCTGACTCAGTTTCCTTCTTTCCTCCTTCACCTTAGTCATTTCAAGCATCTTGAGGAACTTTATTTTATGGTTTATAATTTATTTTTCTCATCTCTTGTTATTCTATTTGCATTTTTTTTTGTTCATCCTCACCTAAGGATATTTTTTCCATTGATTTTTAGAGAGAGTGGAAGGGAGGAAGAGAGAGAAACATCAATGTGAGAGAGACATCGATTGGTTGCCTCCCACATGCATCACAGCCAGGGATGAACCTGCAATCCAGGTACCTGCCCTTGACCAGGAATCAAACCAAGACCCTTTGGTTCATGAGCTGATGCTCTAACCACTGAGAAACACTAGTCAGGGCTGCATTTTTAATATAAGTATCTATTTTGAAGAACAAACATTAGCAAAATTAAAGCTCTCCCTCTCACCTTGTGTCCCTAGATACTATTTGTCTTCCTGTATTATTCTCTTTAATCATGATGGGTTACTGATGTTTGAGGGGTCTTCCTTCTTTCATCTTTTCTAACCTGTGACAATGAATAAAAATTATGTGAAAAGAAGGCATAGTGAAGAGAAGATTCAAAGAAAAACAAAACACCCTATTAGAATTTACAGGCTTTCAGAGGAGATGCAACCTATACATCTAGAACCCTCTAGGCTTTGAGTAATAAATAAGATCATGTCAACCTTTAGTGTCCAAGTAATAGCTCAAGGCCTTGCCTTATTAATAGCAGGATCCCAAGGCCTCCCTGAAAAGCTCTCATTATTTTGGGAGGAATTCAGCAGGTTTCCCCAAATATGTACTTCAATCAAAATGCAGCTGCCAACATCGCTTGGAGTCAACACAGTTATCTCTCCTGGAAACACTCCAAATTCTCACGAATGCTTTTTGAAAACAATATATTTTTATTGGTTTCAGAGAGAATGGAAGAGGGAGAGAGAGATAGAAACATCAATGATGAGAAAGTATCATTTGCCTCTTGCACATGCCACACTGGGGATCAAGCCCGCAACCCGGGCAATTGAACTGTGACCCCCTGGTTTATAGGTCGAGTTCAACCACTGAGTCAAGCCAGCTGGGCTGCTCACGAATTCTTTTGATAAAAATGCCATCACTGGGTGCCCATGCCTATCCCAAGGGGATGTTTCCTAGGTCTTGTTAGAGCCATTAATACTCAGGCTGCCAGGGTGGTGTTGGAGTTTACACAGACGTGGGGACATGAGTTGTCTCCTCATCATCTCTGAGGTGATGTTGTTACTTAGGCCCCAAAGCTACCCTGCTTCTGAGCAGAATCTAACCAAGCAACTTGTGAATGGTTCCATCAGCTTCTGGCTGGTTACCAGTCAAAGGGGTTAGATAAGGACAGATGCCTCACCACTCGATTACTCTATACTGCTTGTTACTGCGTTCCAAAGCAAACCTTCTCTCTCTGTCTTAGCTAGATCAAACATTGTGATGAGTATACAACAGATGCAGGCAGCAAAGCATGTGTTGGAATCTACAATGGTCATATAGATTATTGTCCACACTGGGGCCCTTTAATATGTGAAAAAGGGTGCTATTCATAATGATGCAAGAACAGCAGGCCTGAACCAGGAGAGCCATGGTAAAGCCTTTGATCGTCTTACAAAGATGACTTTCTGACGCTCCTTTATTGCCATCTGGTGGCAGTGGGGGAGATTGCAGGGAATGAATATATACCATTTTCTTTGACATGAGTACATTCCAAGTCAGTGTCAATGTTGAGACGTACAGGAATGATATATAATGTGTCTCCAAACAGATGTTCTCTGGATCCGTGTAATATACATGTCCAGGATGCTCAGTTATTGCCATATGGTCGTGGCATGCCTTCCACAGCAATCCCTGGTGGTCACACGGGTGGGAAAAACAGAGCTCTATCCTGAGAATAGTAATGTCAGACCCTAGAGACCAAATAGTGCAAGTCTCATATTTTAAAAAGGAGAAACACTGAGTCCCAGAGAGCTGAGAGCACTTGTCTTACAGCTAAAAAATAAAATAAAATTTTAAAAATCCAGAGTTGATTAGGAAGCAGGTTTCCTGACTTCGATTCCAGTGTCTGTGGCCCTGAAGAAAGAAGAAGCAGCCGAGTGTTCGAAGTTGTGGAATCAGAGCCCATGCTCCTTGGGCAGCTGTGCGAGGATTTGAGGTTTGAATTTCCTGGAATAGTCCCGGAGTGAGGTTCATTTATCAGTGTTTTTTCTTCCTTCCCCTTGAGAGGTTTGTGGTAACTGCACTCTCACAATTATTCCCATTTAGTCACTGCCCTGAGGGGAGTGGCAGTCTTGTGAGGAGGCACCCTGCAGCAAAAGGATGTAACACACCTGCTATAGTCAGCATTCTGTTGTTCCACAGAAAACTCATCGTATCTGAGTGGGGTACATCGATGCTGAGAGATTCCAGGGAAGATGTGTCTGAGATAAAATCCGTAGGAATTTCTCAGTGTTTTGGTAATATCAACCTCAGATATCTGGTCTCAGTTCTTGAACATTTTTTATTGGGAGGCTGTATTTATAAAATTGGAACCCACAGACTGCTTGATTCAGCATTATTTTGTAGGAATTTCAGAAGCCCAGAAGTATGGCCATCACAATCATTGAAGGGATAATTCAGCATCTTGCTCTCTCCTGGTAGTAGCCGGAGATGCCTCAATCAACCTGTTTCTTCCTTCTGAGGCAAGAAGACAAGGAATGGATCTTTTCAAGTGCCTTCCTGGAGTTTGGGGAGAGAAAGAAGCCAGTGAGCGAGTTTGAGCCCATGAGGGAACTGACTCAGCCTCCCTGTGCCAACACAACCATGCACAGAGATACAGAGCTGAGCCCTCCAGCTCTGGGGGCTGGACCTTCAGGGTGCAATAGGTTCCATTTGGTCTTTCTTTTTTTTTTTTAATGTATTTTATTGATATTTTACAGAGAGGAAGGGAAAGGGATAGAGAGTTAGAAACATTGATGAGAGAGAAACATTGATCAGCTGCCTCCTGCACACTTCCCACTGGGCAACCAAGGTATGTGCCCTTGACCGGAATCGAACCTGGGACCTTTCAGTCCGCAGGCTGACGCTCTATCCATTGAGCCAAACCGGTTTCGGCTCCATTTGGTCTTTCAATTGAGAACCATTCTTTGGGCATCCCAGTGTTTTGCTATTGGTAGGAAATCAGAAATTCCATTTCCTGCCTGAGATTTTGTCAACACCAGTAAACAAATATGTAACTAGAAATTGGATCACATCTTAAAATCACCCCCTATCCCATCTCTGTGATGTTGTAGCTGGGAGTCTGGCTGCTCCAGGGAAGAGAGAAGCCACAGAGAGTGAAGGGTAGCCCAAGGAAAACATCTTCTACCCAAATTCCCATGCACTCCCCCCTCTCCTGCCCCCGGGAGACAAAGGGTCACCCAGCAGAGAAGCCTGGTGTCCACGGCAAGATCAGCAGGAGATGAGCCTTTCCCAGCAATGGGTTCTGATGCACAGCAACAAAGAGTTCCCTTGGTCCCACAGGGTGGGATATGACCATGACATCATAGTCCCTAGCAAAGCCCACAGCTTCAGGGCACCTTCTGCAGGAAAGGGAGAATCCTTGGTTCAGTGTGTGTTTATTGTGTTGTATGGATAATGTCAACTGGCTCCAACTCATGTGAAGGTTCTCAGGGAAGTTTAAGTTTAAGGAAAGCATAAGAGGAAGTGGGAAAGGGAAAAATAGTAAGTAGAATGAGAAAGAGCAAGAAGAAAAATGGTTGAGGACTACACTAGGATTGTAATTTTATCAATGTCATAAAGTTCTCTTGGCAGAATTCTCAAACGTTAGCATGAACAAAAATCGCCAGGGGTGTGGCAAAAGTACATCTATTCCAATAGCCCACTCCCAGAAGGTCAGACTCTGAAATCTGACCCAGTCCCATAGTCTATCTGTTTAACCTACACCTCAGGTGATACTGTGGCTTGTTGCCTCAGATCACACTTAATTTTTTTTTAGTAGAGACTTTTAATAGGCCACACTAACAAAAAAGGCCACTTAGTGTATTGAACTGGAATGTTACAATTTAAGTAGAATATGAGAAATTTTTCGGAAAGGAAATATTTAATAGATAGATTTAGGTTCTGGAAAGTGCATTTAAAAAAGAATAGATAGCCCTGGCTGTATGGTTCAGTTGGTTTGGCATCATCCCATGCACCAAAGGTGAAAGGTTGTTGGTTTGATTTCCAGTCAGGACACATGCCCAAGTTGTGGGTTTGATCCCCAGTAGCGGGTGTGCAGGAGACAGCTGATCAATGTTCTGCTCTCACTTTGATGTTTCTCTTTCTCTCCCTTCCTCTCTGTATAAAGTTCAATAAAATATATTTTTAAAAAGAATAGATAGCCCTCGTGGGTGTGGCTCAGTTGGTTGGAGCGTCATCATTGTCTCATACACCAAAAGGTGGCAGGTTCAATTCCTGGTCAAGGCACATACCTAGATTGTGGGTTCCAACCTGGTTGGGGTGTGTTTGGGAGGCAATCAATTGATGTCTCTCTCTCTCTCTCTCTGTTTCTCTCTCTCTCTCTCTTTGCCTTCCTCTATCTAAAATCAATAAAAAATAAAAATTAAATAAAATAAAAGAATAGAGGAAAACATGAAAACTAATTGAAAACAATTTGAATAAAGTTGAGAGAAGAGAAATTTCCAGATCGTAGGGCATAGTTAATATTGTAAAATGCTTCAAAGAAATAAAGCAAGCAGAGATGCAAAAATAAGTCTTTGGTCTAGTAAATATATAATTTTTTTTAAAAAATCCTCACCCAAGGACATGCTAAAAGAGAAGAAGGGGGCCTGGAGAGAAACATTGGCTGCCTTCTGCATGAACCCTGACTGGGGATCGAACCCACATTCCAAGCAGATGCCCTGACCGGGAATCAAACCTTCCACCTTTTGGTGTATGGGACAATGCTCAACCAACCAAGCCACTCAACTGGGAATAAGTATATCATTTTAGTCTTTAGGAGGATAGTCTCATAAGAATGGAAATAGTCCAAGAAAAAGCTGAGACTAGCATTCAAAGGAGTGACTCCTCTGTGAGGAAAGCAGAGGTGGGGATCACCAGAAATAAGACTGGATTTGGAGAGGGACAAAAATGGACACCGAGAAGCACTCACGCTTGAGCCCTGAAAAGAGGCGAAAAACAAGAAGCCATAACATTAGATAGACCATAAAGGTGAGAGCTTCTATTTCAAGGGGTCAGAATGAAAAGAAGTGAATTTGGACTTCTGGGAGTAGGACAACTAGGTTTAGCTTATATTGCAATACTAGTAGATGGGACTAGAAAGAGTATATAAACTTCTCTAAAACAGAATAGTGGGTGGTATTTAAATGACCAGTTTGTAAACAGAATGGAGCATCAAATTTTAGCAGAGCTCCTTTGAACTCTGTATCTGCTCTATGTAATGAAATACCTCCCTAAGTGGGGTTAATGCCAGAATGCCTCCTTGCTGGTGAATGCATTGTTTCTCATTACAATTTGGATCACATCCCTGAGGGTTTTTCAATTGTCTGAATCAACTTTCAATAGGTATTTTGTCACTGAGAACATATTAGTCTGTCACTTCTCTCAGCTCCATAGACAGTAATTAGTGACTTTGTAGAGTCTAAAATTGTCACACTTAAAATTGACATGTTTTTTGCATTACCTGGATTTAACTCCTTAAAAAGGAATTCACCAGCATCTCTACTTGGTCTGACATTATTCTAAAAACTGAGGATTTAATTGCCTCTCTAATTCCTTTTTTTCCCCTAGGTTCTCTGTGTCCAGCAAATGTATTAATCATCCTTCATTCCCCACTTGTGATGGTTACCTATTGGGTGTCCCGGCCCCTAGTTAGAGAATGACTCTCTTTGAAACCCTTGATCCATAAGGTCAAAGTGACAGGTCCCAAGCTGCCATGTTGTTCAAAATAATCCACCCTCTTGACTAAAAGTGAGTTTTCCAAGAGTGTGTTCTTCAATACAACAGGATCTTTTTTGTTTTGTTTTGTTTCCTAGATTTCTAATCTAGCATGAAAGAAAGTCACGTTGGTCCTTCTCAATGTAGCTGAAGGGCTGACGTCTGAATCTATGATCTTCTACCCACTAGGATATTTAAGAAAGGGAGAAGACCATTAATAACAAGGAAGAGTATGGGGCCAACAGGGTCGGAAAGCAAGTGAGTTGTCAAATTAGCCGTGTGATGATTCTAGGACTTCCTTCCAGTTTGTTCTTGAGAAATTTATTATGTTCTTGTTTTGGTTCCATGAGATACACATTTAGCCTTGCAACAAATTCCCCTTTGGCATAAGCTGGCTCTAGTTAGTTTTTGTTATTTCCTTTCAACCTAGTATACCACCAGCTTCCCAGCATGAGTTTGTGCACTAAGGTTCGCTAATATTTAACACTGTGTTCACTGCTAGCACACAGATACATGGCTGAGTCCTGCAGCTCTGTACAGTGGATCTCCAGGCTACAGGCTGAGTTCTGGGGACATTCAGCTGAAAATCTCTCCTTGGGCATCTCTGTTTCAAGGACAATTTTGTACTGAAAGGAAACCAAGAACTTGAACTCTTTCTTCAGGATCTGTTGATACCAGAAAACATAATCGTGTCCCTTTTTTGGGACACAATACATTTTCACATTCTGTCCTTTTCCTTTGATCAAGTGTCCTGGAGTCAGAGTGACTTCTGCAACAAAGGAGCCTGTGAAGAAAGCAGACAGAAATTGGAGACCTAGCCCATGAGGGACTCTGATGACATGAACAGAAGGCATAGAACAGGGAGCTGACAATTTCAGAACAGGGACTTACCTGCACCCAGGAGACAAAGGACCATGGTACGCATGGCAGAATGAGGACAAGAACAGAGTCAGGTGTCTTCCTCTTAGGCTTTCTCATCCCTCGTAAGCAGCTACTCTGTGACGTGATCACTTCATAGAATTCTGTGCTGTCATGTTGGTACCAGTACATGAACTTTAATATATAAGATACCGCCCCACCCAAGCACCCACTCAGAGAGAGCAGGAAATCACTCTAAGAGAAGTGGGCCACTGTCCCTGCCCCCCACTCCAGAGCTGTGGTGCAGAGTTCTGTCCGTGGAGAGAGGCAGGCCACAGGCATGCTTGACTTTGACTTAAGGACCTGCCAGGCCTTACTGACCATTTATGATTATACTGCAACATACATCCTCCTTTACTTCCTTCATTGTTTCTTTCTTTTCTTTTTTTCTTTTTAATTATGTTTTTATTGATTTCAGAGAAGAAGGGAGAAGGAGAGAGAGATAGAAACATCAGTGATGAAAGAGAATCATTGATCTGCTACCTCCTGCACGCCCCCTACTGGGGATCGAGCCCACAATTGGGACCATGCCCTGACCAGGAATTGAATCATAACCTCCTGGTTCATAGGTCAATGCTCAATCACTGAGCCACTCCAGCCAGGCCTTGTTTTTTCCCTCCTTTCCTCCTTCCCTCTCTCCTCATGAGGGTCAGATTTGCATCATGGTCTGATGGTTTTCTCAGCTTCCTTCCCATTTTCTCTCACAGGCATTTTCTAACCCAGGCTTGGCATCTAATTCTTAGAGGACCTTAGTTAATGCATATAGAGCAAACTCTAGTAATTTTAATGTATCTGTAATTTTAATATATCTTACAAAGCCCCACATCTAGCTTTTGATATGAGTCCTATCTGTGCTACTTAAATAGTTCCTAGATTTACATCAGGCAAAATAGTTAGACGTGTTATGAATAATGCATGCCCCAGGCAATACACATCTCTCAATCTGGAACAAGTTCTCAGCAGTTCTAACTCTCCTTACTTGATAAGAAAACTCTGAGGTGGTCTCAACATGCCTATGAGGGCACATTCTTCTCCTTAGGGAGAGTATTCATGGGAGGGGTCTACTTCTTGCCTGGCCCAGCCCTTTAACATATTGCTAAGTCTCCAACTTAGATTAAAAAAACAACAACAATAAAAAAGTTACTATTTTTCTACTGAAGAGAACAGAATGGGTGATTAAAGTGATTCTGGGAAAACACCACAAACTGAATGTCAGGTGAGGGTAACCACCTTTCCACTCTTGGCATAACTGTCAATGATTTTTGTAGGTTTAGGCCCAACTTCCATCTGCAAAGGAGATAATGACAGCCATAACCCACTTCCTATTGCTGTTGTGTGTGTGTGTGTGTGGTGGTGGGGGGGTGTCTAGAGAGGGCTCTTGGATCTGGAAACAGGTTTATGAGCAGAGAGGAGGTAACACTCTAGCTCTGTGTATTTGCTGCTGGCACAGAGATACACTGCGGAGTCCCCCAAACCTGGTGAGCGGATACGAAGAGAACAGAAGGAAGCATTAGGCCGGCTGGGTTGGAAGTTGTCCGAGGTGTCTGTTTCATTGTTAAATTCCTGATCATAGTAGTGGAACAGCAGCTTTGGGGCTTGGCTCAGCTTCTGTTGGTAACAGTACATGACATCATGATTTAGGTCCTGAGAGCAACTCAGGGTCACTGGTTTTCCCATCCTGGTAACCTGGTATCTTGGGTTCTGGGTGACCATGGCACCCATGTAACCTGCAGAAAAAGAAGAAACATTTATAGACAAGAGGGAAACTCATGTTGCTGCCATAAAAGAAAGGCATAGAACTGAGGACATCATAGCTTTAATAAGAAATGTGCTTCTGACCAGGACTCACCTGCTCCAAGGAGACAAAGGGCCACACAGTGGAGAAGCCTGGGACCCATGGCAGGGCCAGAAAAGGAATGGGGCATCTGTCTGTTCCACACTCTGATCTCTGGGTTGAGAGCTCTGAGAGTCCATGGTCTCTGATAGGTAGGTCTACCTGTGATGGCAGTGCTGCTGTTGACTTCACCAAGGCAAGGGTCCCTTCTTGTGATATTATACACAGCCTGCTTGGCAGGCTCCTGGGCTTGGCTGGGTCAGGTATGAAGCAAATGTGATGTTTTCTTATCTGTCCCCTGTTCATCCATCTCCATCTCATTCCTCCTTACTTACATCTTAAAAGCAGTTCAGAGGTTCCTCAACACATGAATAGCTTTTGCTTCAGTCTAGCTGATAAACCTATTGAGATAATGTCTTTGTTTTATTATCCATATCATTGATGGATGAAAGATATCAGCCAACCAGCCCCTCAGAAATCAAGCTCTGGAATTCCTCTATCTTTATCCACTTTTCAGAGCATATCAAGGAAATCCTCTATAACTTTTGGCTATGGTGACACCATAATGCCTCCTTGTGGCCAGTAGAAAAGTTTCTAGAACAGCCTTCCTACATTGCCCAAGGAGATCTGAGCAATCAGGTGAGACATAAGAGGGCTTAAACATGTACCTAGTCCCTGATTTAAATATATATATATATATATAAAATTTATTGGGGTGACATTGTTCTGCTCCTACTAGATCCGTACCCCTCAGACCAAGCACAACACCAGGGTACTGACAAGTCTCACTAAAAATAACGTGGCCCTACTCTGGGAACTGGAATTGACCTAAAAAATGTTGGCTGCCACATATTTACATATCATGCTAATCCATGTTTTTTTCCATTAAAAAAATCAGACCCCATGAAGAAAGGAAAATTAGCTTTAATCTGTATTCAGTGACCTGGCTATTCCACTCAAAACTGAGGTTTTAAAAAAGTATTTGGAAATGGATTTGTGCTGGACAAATGTAACCTAAACCTAACGCCATTGCCAGTACTACCAGGGAGCTACCTACAAACCAGCAATAAATGTGATTTGATTCACTACTTTTATTTCACCAGGGACACATTTAAATTATGATAAGAAGGAATATGACAATGTGGCTACAAAGTCACAGTTCCTTTCAGATCAGAGCAGCGAGTTGGGCAAGAATCACACTAGGGCAACACATACACATTAAGAAACAGAAATGATAGACTGAGTTCTATGTGAGGAGCCCCAGACATCCCCCAGATCCCAAATGTATCACAAATACTCTTGTATTTCAAGAGTTAATTCTGGTTCTTCCTCTCTTCTCCTCTGCTCAGGGGAAGACTTCTGATGAGGGTGGAGAGAGGGTGTGGTTTTGCACAGGAAGGACCTGACCCTGAAGCACTGTGTCGAGGCTGCTGGCACAGAAATAAACTCGAGTCCTCCAGCCGTGCAGGCTGGACCTTCAGGGTGGAAAACGTCCCTTCGATCCTCTCCGCTGAGAACCGATCAGCAGGCATCCCTGATTTATCCTGTACATACTCTCGCAGGAAGCTGATCAGAAATGTCATTTCTTTCCCTATGGCATGTTGGTTCCATAAAAGAGTCTCATGTCCAGAAATTGGGTCGCATCTCAGAGTCACAGCCTGTTCCTTCCCTATAACCCTGTGGCTAGGAAACTGAGTGACTCCAGCCGATGTGTGTCCTGTGGGAAAAGACAAGAACATAGAATACATGGCAAGAGTGGACTGGGCAAAGGCAAAGTAGAGATATTCAAACTTACAAGGACTTACTTGCTCCCAGGAGACAAAGGGACACTAAATTGAGAAGCCTGCACACCATGACAGGATCCAAATAAAAGTAAGAACTTTTCCAGGTGACAGAACTTGTAAATATGAGCAAAAATGAGAGCAAATCTGTGTCCCCTTGGCGCTATAAGGTGTGTCCTGGCAATGACATCACCATACCAGCCAATGTCTATTGTCTCAGGAGTGCCCTCTAGGGAAGAAGAAGCATAGAAGGAAGAGCAAAGTTTCTCTGAACAAGTTTATCCTTTGAGGGGTGATGAAGAACCAATGTCAATAAATTGCCAACAACCTTGACCTGTTTCTGCATTTAAATAGGTATTATCTTCTCATATGTTCACACAAAAAGTAGACCAAAGTAAAGAATGCAACTTACTTTCCTAGTTATGGTGGCCCGGTCAATAATTTTTATTCTTTTAGAACAAAATGTAAGGCCTTAAAATGTGTCTGAAACTTAATGGATGCCCTATACACGTTTTTGTTTAATTATGTGAATTAATTAAGATGTACCTTGGATGCTGTCTTGATGAACCAGGTGGCTTTCTAAGACAGGTGACATGGTATTCAGACAGCAGTGGCCAGTGATAGCTTGCATTGAACAGGCAGATTTCCAGTTAGATAAGGGATAGAAAGAATTCAAATATTTAGGAAGAGTTCAAACACATCCAAAGAAAAGCATATCTGGATCTCCCAAGTTTCTGTTCTTCTAGTTATTTGCATGTGTGTTTTGGAAATGAAAAAGTGTAATGTTACATGCAAGTTGAAATTACTGCTATTTAAAGTGAGTCTGTAGGAATGTAAAATGGCACAGCCATGCTGGAAAATAATTGGGTAGTTTCCTTAAAAAATAAGAATATATTTCCCATACAACATCTCACTCTGGGGCATGAATTTACCCCAGAGAAATGAGAATTGATGTCCACACAGAATCCTATATACAAGTGTTTACTAGTATACACAGCCACTTAACTTGTAATAGTAAAAAAAAACTAGAAACAACCAAAAAGTCCTACAATGAGTGAGTGGCTGAACAGACTGGTACATCCACACCATGGAATGCTGCTCAGCAATAAAACAAACACACAAGAATTATTGATAAATATAACAACTCAGAAAAATTTCAAGGGCAATATGCTGAGTGGAAAAAAAAATCTGATAAAAGATCTCCTCCTGTATGAGTCCATTCATAAAACATTCTCAAAATGATATTATAGATGTGGAGAATAGATTAGAGGTTCCTAGGGGTCAGGATTGGTGTGTGTGTGTGTGTGTGTGTGTGTGTGTGGTTGGGGCGATTTTGTGGTATTGTAATAGTTGTGTATCTTGACTATATCTTTACATGTGAGTAAAATGACTTAGAATTGTCAGATCTCAGAGGGGAGGGAGGTGGAGAGGACTAAAAAAGATCAGCCAAAGAACATATATGCGTATATGCATAGCCATGGACACAGAAAATAATGTGATGAATGCCTGGGGTGGAGGTGGGGGGTTCGAGGGGGCTGAGTAGAGAGAGGTAAAGGTGGGGGGATGGGAGACATCTGTAATACTGTCAACAATAAAAAAAAATTACTTAGAACTGCTTGCACACTTAGTGCCAATGTCAATTTCTTGGTCTTAATATTTTAGTATTAGAGGTCCGATGCACAAAATTCATGCGATGGGGGAGGGGTGTCCCTCAGCCCCCATTGTGCCCTCTCGCAATCTGGGACCCCTCACTCCTAACTGCCCATCTGCTCGCTCCTTACCGCTTGGCTCGCCTTTCCTTAGTGCTGCTGCTGAGGCAGGAGAGGCTCCGGCCACCATCACTTCGCTCTCGCCAGCTTTAAGCCTGGCTTCTGGCTGAGCAGTGCTCCAGCTGTGGGAGCACACTGACCACCAGGGGGCAGCTCCTGCGTTGAGTGTCTGCCCCCTAGTGGTCAGTGCGCGTCATAGTGATCGGTCATTCTGCCATAACGGTCGCTAGGCTTTTATTATTAGATAATTATGGAAGATGGAACCATTGGTGGAAACTGGATGAAGGGTATACTGGATTCCTTTGTTTTACTTAGCAACTTTCTTTGAATCTACAACTATTTTCAAATAAGTTTAAAAAAAGAGAGAACCTCTGAAAATGTGGGAAAAAAAAAAGGTGTTTTGTTACAAATAGGAACACAGGTTATGGAAAAGTTATCATGAGAGGGGTTAGAAGAAATTGGAAAAGTCTGAGCAGATCTGAGGATATAGCCATGGTACCATTTAACCATTCTGATAATGAAGGCAAAGGCAGGACCACTAGTCATGAACTTAGATAATGCAGCCTAGATAATGGCCCTTGCACAGTAGCTGCACAGTTTTAAGTTTATTTAATCACTTGAAACCCAGGCGGTGACATTAATCCTCAACCTTGAACTCAGCCATCCTCTGTGAAAATTTGTGAGGAATGCCAGGAACCAACCCTTATTGCCTTCTTATGAAGTTTCTTAATGTGATATTTTCAGTGTATTCAGTTCTTGTCTTCCGTAGGGAGAGGTAGAACACCAAACCCAGGCCCATGCTCTGACACAGGTGAGCCTGGAGAGACTGCTGAGGATGGCTGGGGCGAGAAGGGGAAACAGGAGGGTTTCTGCACAGGGAGGGAGTGACTCTGCAGCGCTGTGGCTAAACTGCTGGCACAGAGGTACATGGCTGAGTCCCCGACTTCTGTGGGCTGGATCTTCAGAGTGGAGAATGATCCATTAGGCATCTTAGCTGAGAATCGATCCTTGGGCAGCCCTGTGTTATCAAGTGGAGTTTGACTGCTGAAGGAAATCAGGAACTCCAGTCCCTGCACTGAGGTCTGTCTATACCAATATAGGTAGGTATGGCCTGAAATTGGCTCACAATTCAGAGTTACTCCTTGTCCCTTCTTTGTCACCTTGTGCCTGGGTGTCTGGGTGACTCCAGCATCTGTGGGCTCTGTAAAGGCAGATAAATTTGGGAACAGGATAAGGAACATAAATAGAATTATAACTGAAAAACAATTTAAATGCGGATTCTTAATTTCTGGAGACTCACCTACTCCCAGGAGACAAAGAACCACACAGCACAGGAGCCTGGTGGCCATGGCAGGGTGGGGCAGAAGGAGGCTTCACCCAGAGGAGGCCCTTGAGGGCATGAACAGAGGGACAGGAGTTCTAGTTCCTGTGGTCTCCACAAGGTGGAGAGTGACCTGGCAGTGACATTGCTCTGTGTCACTGTTCATAGGACCTCCTCCAGAAGGTGAACATTCATAGACTTAAATAGGTCCTAACTATTCTGGATGTGGCCCCCGCACCAAGGGCTCTCTCTTGTTAGAAATACCAGTCATCTCTCTGGCCTTTGCCACCTCATACCACACTGCTTTTATACCTCCCTTTTCTTCAGATCTGAGTATTTTCTTTTCTGCTATTATAAGATCTCCAAATACCCTTGAAGAATTTATGGTACTAATATTTTACAAATTACCTCGGTAATAAGTGAAACAAGTCATATTAACACAAAGCTAGTCATCAGCCCCTGTCCTTCTTCCAATCCCACTTTGTTGAATTACCAAGAAGAATTTGATCTATAATCTTTCATTAATTTTTTCCTGGTTTGTATGAATTTATAGTAAAAAAAATGGCATATATGAAAGACATTTTTTATTGAAGTAAAACTATTCTCTATAAATTACTTGTAATTTATAAAATTTGACAAAATATATAAATAGTTTACATCAGTAGATATAAACCTATTTGTATTCGCTTGCTTTTTTTATTCATATATATGTTTCTGCCTAAATGCTATCATGTCATGTATTTTGAGCTTAATTATTTAGTTACTGTATGGTTACAAAGTTTCTGATATTTAATAAAAAAAGGTACCAACAGACTAGGTCAGAGGAAATAGATACTTTAGGTGTAAGCAAAGTGTCTTATTGACCTATAAATTTCCCTGTGCACACCTGCCTGCCTAGTGGAATACTCTTCAATAAATATCAGAGAATTCTGTCAGTGATGAGGCTGCATCATGATTATTGTAAAAATGCCCTTGGTTGCCTCAGTAACTCCCACTTTGCCATTCATAGGTACCCAGAGGGAGCTGGATTTAACCAGGGTTAGCATCATGGCCTTAAACATTTAACCTGGTTTAGACAATGTTAGAATTAAGAACATGGGTGTTTATAAGCTTCTAGGTATGTGGACTGAGAGTCATTGACTAGAAGCATCGTAGGAGGATGGTGCTGGAGTTGATGAGATAGAAAGAAGGGAGGATCGGGTAGAAGCAGAAAATAATCAAAAAGGACGTTTTGGAAGGAGCTTATTTGTTGTTCTTTCCATGTTCTGAAATCATCAAAGTGCGTCTAGAAAAGTGCATATTGAATGTGAGGAGGTCAAGAAACTGTATAAATTGTCTAGGTCATGATGACAACACCAATGGTGACAGGGTTAGTGGTGGGGAGAGGAAGTGAGTGAGGAGAGACCTGATGGTAAAGAAGTCAGTGAGCAGCAACAGGCAATATGCTAATGCCATGTGTGTGAAGAGCTGGGTGTTAAAGCAGGGGAGAGGAGAATGGTCTGGCAGTAGCAGGGAGAACCCAGGAGGAGAAAGAATGCACTGAAATTGGATATATTATATTTGATTATATCTCATAGTAAAATTTTTGTTTTTATCTTTAAGGGTTCCTGAATAGCAAAAAGTAGGACCATGACAAGTTTGCTAAATGAAAGAACTCAGGGACACTTGTATGGGGGAAATTCTGTTTAGAGATTAGAGTGAAAAGAGAATGGAGAGATGAGGAGCCATTACCAGAAGCTCCTACCATTCCGATGGAGGGCAATGTAAGAATGTAGGAAAATCCAGTGTGAGTAATTAAGGTTTATCTTATGTGTGGGGAGGTTTGAGCCCACTGACTGTGAGGATTCTCTAAAGCCCATTTCCTATATTGTTTCCTAAGCAGAGATTTCTCTGTTGATTTCTTTTTTAAAAAATAATTAATTTTTTAATTGATTTCAGAGAGGAATGTTGAGGGAGAGAGTGATAGAAACATCAGTGATGAGAGAGAGTCATTGGTTGGCTGCCTCCGGCACACCCCAAACTAGGGATCAAGCCTGCAATCCAGGCATGTTCCCTGCCTGACTGGGAATCGAACCATGACTTCCTGGTTCATAGGTTGAAGCTCAACCACTGAGCCATGCCGCCAGGCTGTTGATTTCTTATAATTTCTGCTGTTGTCATGCCCCAACTAATTTGTCTCAATGAGAGAGGAGCAGAGTAGCCCTTTCTATACTTAAGACACGTGGGGTTGGAGCGAGAAGGGGAAGCAGGAGGGTTTCTGCACAGGGAGCGGGTGACTCTGCAGAGCTGTGGCTAAGCTGCTGGCACAGAGGTACATGGCTGAGTCCCCGACTTCTGTGGGCTGGATCTTCAGAGTGGAGAATGATCCATTAGGCATCTTAGCTGAGAATCGATCCTTGAGCATCCCGGTGTCATCTACAGACATTTGGTTGCTGAAGTAAATCAGAAACTTCAGTCCCTGCTCCAAGGTCTGTCTATACCAGTAAAGATGGGTATGATCTGAAATTGGTTCACAACTCAGAGTTGCCGGTTGTCCCATCTTTGTCACTTTATGCCTGGGTGTTTGGGTGACTCCAGCATCTGTAGGCTCTGTCAAAATGGACAGAATTTTGGAACAGGTTAAGGAACAACAAGGAAATCATATCTGGGAATATAAAAAAATGCAGGTTATATTTTTTTTTGGGGGGGGGGTTAGGACTCACGTGCTCCCAGGAGACAAAGGATCACACAGCAGCAGAGCCTGGTGGCCATGGCAGCATGAGGTAACAAGCGGCTTCACTCAGAGGAGGCCCTTATGGGCATGAACAGTGGGGCAGGGGTTCTAGTTCCTCTGGTCTCCACAAGGTGGAGAGTGGCTTGGGGTGACATTGCTCTCTGTCACTTTTCATAGAACCTTCTCCTAAAGGTGAACATAAAACCTCTACAGAAGATTGGATAGGGTAGATAATAACTATTTTGGGATGTGATTAACTTATTCAAAGTCTCCAAGATTTTCATCAGTTGTCACCTCTTAGACCCCAGTGCTTTATCACATCTGCTGTATCACATCTTCTGCCTGCTGGCCATTTCCACATTGGTGTACCATGAGCCCTGCCAGTTCTATATGTCAATAAAGTTTTTCTAAATCTCAAGTCTTTCACACTCTTTCCAAGGCAATCAATATCCCCCAGACACAAAAAATCAAAATAATTCCTTGCTGAGTTTAGGCTTTGCACCGACCCCTCATGGAACAAATTTGACTTGGCCACCATGCTCGTTATGAAGGGAGGTAAACAGATGCCCTGGGAAGAGGGAGTTGGATTTAACCAGGGTTGTCATTATGGTCTTAAACCTTGACCCTAATTTAGACGAAGTGAGAATTAAGAACATGAAATTTTATAAGCTGTTGACTACATGGATTGAAGGTCAGGGCTAGAAGCATCGTAGGAGGATGGTACTGAGTTAGTGAGGTGGAAAGAAAGGAGGAACCCAGAGGAGGAGGGAATGGTTGAAATAGCCATTTTAGAAGGAGCTTATTTGTTATTCATTTTCTGCTCTGGAATCATCTAAGTTCAACGGAAAAGGATTAGAGCAAAAAAAAATCATCAAAATTGAGGAGTTCAAGAAACTGAGAAGCCAAACACATGTATAAATTGTCTACGTGAGGATGATGTCATCAACGATGGCAGGATTAGTAGAAGGGAGAAGAAATTAATGAGGAGAGATCTGATGGTAAATAAGTCAGTGAACAACAATGGGCAATATTCTAATGCCATGTGTGTGAAAAGCTGGGTATTAAAACAGGGGGGAGGACAATGTTCTGGAAGCAGCAGGGAGGACTCAGAAGGACAAAGAATGCACTGAAATCAGACATACATAGAAGCAGATTATGTCTTTTGGTATAAACACAGTAGAAATTTTATTCTTCACTATTTCCATCTTGAAAGCCTAGGTCTCTGAAACAAAAGGTAGGACAGTAACCATGGAATTGGCTATATGACAGAACTCAGGTAAACCTCATTGCCTTGGGCACTCAAAACACAAGCATCTTTTATACCAGTTGCCAATGATGCCCTAGTAGGGGCTGGGAAGGGATGTGAAGTAAGACCATGAAATAGAGTAATTATAACCATTCAGATTAGATTGAAGGTTTTGTGTAGAAATTTCTGGCATAAATCAGAATAAAATATACATTTGCATGATAAAGACATGATCAGGTAGGAAAAAGGGCTAACATAAGACTGGACAAGTCTGCATGGGTTTAGATGTCCCGATGTGGAGTCCATGTTTATTGTTTTGTATCTGGCAGCTGAAGAGACCTCAGCAGGACAGAGACTAATAAATCCCAGGATTCTGGTAGTGTTAGTTTCCATAGAATGTATTAAAGCATGTGCTTTACCCACATTTGAGATAGTCTGGATGAAATAAAAGAGTCCCTATAAATGCTAAGATAATATGAACATTATAAAGGAATGTCTCCAATTGTCATAAAGAGATTTCTGGTACAATCAAAGCTCGTGTGTGTGTGTGTGTGTGTGTGTGTGTGTGTGTGTGTGTGTACAAAGTGGGGGTGGATTTTGTTAACAGCTTAGAGTGAGAAGAGAATGGAGGGCTTAGGACCTTCCTCATTCAGATGGGGAGGCCAATGCAGGGAGGCAGGAATATCCATAGCAAGAGTAATTAAGATTTATCTTATAGGTATGGTGTGTTTTGAGTCTACAGACCATTTGTGAGGAACCCCTGAAGCCTACTTCCTACATTTTTTTCCTGCTCAAGATTCTCTGTTGATACCTTATAATTTCTGTTCTTTTCATTCTCCAACCCCACTCATTTCCCCTGGTGAGAGAGGTGAGGATTATCTTTATTTTACCAGGACAACTGATGTGAGAAGGGGAAGCAGCGGTTTTCTGCACTGGGAAGGGGTATCTCTGCAGTGCTGTGGCTAAGCTGCTGACCCAGAGGTACATGGCTGAGTCCCCAGGTTCTGTGGGCTGGATCTTCAGAGTGGAGAATGATCCATTAGGCATCTGAGCTGAGAATCGTTTATTGGGCTTCCCTGTGTTGTCTACAGGAACTTTATTGCTGAAGTAAATCAGGAACTCCAGTCCCTGCACAGATGTCTGTCTTTACCAAAAAAGTGCCCGGTGGCCAGAAATTGGCTCACAACTCAGAATTATTTCTAGTCTCATCTTCGTCACCTTGTTCCTGGGTGTCTGGGAGACTCCAGCCTCTGTGAGCTCTGTGAAAGAGGGAAGAATTTGAGGACAAAATAAAAATATTGGCGTCACAGTAGGGAAGTGTAGCATGAGGATGCTAAATATTTTATGGACTCACCACTCCCAGGAGCCAAAGGGCCACACAGCAGAGGGCCTAGGTTCCCATGAGAAGTGTAGCAGATGTGGAATAGCCCAACCCAGGGCCCTTGTGAGCATGAGCAGAGAAGTGCAGTTTGGGACATTTTATCTCTACAAGATACTCTGTCGATGACATCACTGAGTAATCCACCACCCCCAAGTCAGGAACTCCCTTCAGAGAAAAAAGCTGCATCTCTGGGAAATGAATCTGACAGGACTGAACTGAATTATAATTGACCTGGAGTACAGAGTTATGTATCTAGAGGTTCCCTGCAGATATTATTAACTGATAATACCTTTTCTATATTACATTTTATATAAAGCCTGCCAACTATTTCTGTTTGAACCTCCATCTCCAAGTATTTAAAGAGCAATTGCCTCATTGCAAGCCAGCTGCTCTCAAACTCACTTCCCCCCTCACTGGTGGCTTGATGCTGCTGGTCACAGACACACACTCAAAATCATCCATCAGTTGGTTAGGAGGTGGGCTGTAAGCCCTCATGAAAAACAAGACTATCATCTGCATTGTTAGGGCTTCAGGGGCTGAACTGATGCCCTGAGAACTGAATTTGAGCCCTCTTATTTGCAGTGAAAGACTTCTCTGAATTTATTTATCTTTGAGTTTTATTAAATTCTCAAAGCCCATAGCATATAATCTACATTGCTCAACCCTCCCCCAGGAAATAAGCAGAGGGTTTTCTTGTTCTTGAAGATTTGCAAATGAAGTGCTCTACAGTTGATTCAAACCTCATTCTCATTCCTAGAAAAGTTCAAAGTCTTTCATCATTAACACGTGGCCTTTTCCCTGTAATAGGGGAGGATGCCACAAACCCACTTCCCCTCATGGTGGGGTTATGGAGAGCTGAGAGAAACCTGTTTCTTGAGTTGGTCTAAAAAATTATGTCAATAAACTTGCTTGTTAACCAAGAAGAAGGACCAGTTTAAGTCCCTATTTTGTGATTAGCACAGAAACATACTGCTAATGCTCCTGAACTGAGCACAGGCCAGTTTAAAAAGCAGATAGTTTGCAGACTAGATGGTGTGACCTGAGAGACCTGTTTCCCTTGTTGGGTCTATCTCTTTAGTTTCTGTTGTACCCAAAACATAAAACTGTGGCCATTATTCTGTTTTCAAAAAGATCATTATTCCTTCCCTATTACCTAGGTGAGGAGGCAGAATGATGGCTCCCCTTGAATCTCCATGTCTAATCCCAGGCATTGTGGATGTGTTATCTTATATAGCAAGAGGGAATTTAGGTTTCAAATGGAACTAAGGTGGCTAGAAAGTATAGAAAGGTTATTCTGGATTTCCCAGGTTGTCCCCATGTAATCACAAGAGTCTTAAAATATGGAAGAATGAGAAAAAAGAGTTGGAGTAGCATGGGAAAAGACTCAACTGGTCATTGTAGGCTTTGAAGATGGAAGGGGCTATGAGTCAAGGAATGTGGGTGACCTCTAGAAGCTGAAAAAGACAAGAAAATAGATCATCCAGAAGGAATGCAGCACTGCCAACACCTTTATGTTAACCCAGTTAGATCCAGGTTGGACTTCTAATCTTTGGAACTGTAAGAGAATACATTAGTGTTGTTTTAAGCCACAAAATTTTTGGTGATTTGTTACAGCAGCAATAGGAAACTAATACAGTACAGTATCCATGGGACTCAGTGCCCCTGGGTGAAAGAAGCAGAAACTAGATATAATATATGATACAGGGGGAAAACAGATGCACAATCATCAGAAAGAACTTGGAATCTGGCCAAGGGAAGCCCAAGCAAAAAACCTTGTCTCTGCCCAGACCTCATAAGCTTCCAAGAAACACACGGAAGCAGGGGGTGACTGTTAAATTCAGAATTACATTGTGGCATCTTCATGCTAACAGCAACAGGAGAAATTCTGTTGTTCTAGTGCACCCTAGTCCTTGCATGATAAGTGGTTTTGCCAGGGTCCCTCTGATGTTGTCTGATGTGAGCACCAGCATTTCTCCCTACTTACCCTCTGCAGAACAACAGGTGGACTGTCCTGGACCGGTTGGGACCAGACTCACTAAGGCTCCTCTTGACACTCAAACTGTGTGTCTGCTTTTCCCAGAACATGCAAGCTTCACCACCCAGCTTCCTGTGCTCCACAAATTAAGCAAACTTGGCGTAATGCCCACTGCAAGTACACCTGCCATGCAGAGCTCAATTCAGAGCAAAAATCATCTCCACAACAACAGAGCTAGAAGGGTTGGTCTCTGATTCCTTCATTCTCACCACCATTCAAGACATCAGCAACTCCCTAAATCTAAACTGCACCCCAGGGTTTCTCTTAATCCTCTTCCTCCAGATAACCTCCCTACAGACTCTAGATAACAACAAAGCCACAGTGCCTCCTAGCGGCCAGTGGGCAGAAACAGCACAAACATGCTCTCTTGACAGGACCTGAGGGGGAGAGGTGCTTTGTTTCATTGAGTAAAGGGAATATGAGGTATTATGATATGTTGGTGTTAGAGGATTAATAAATGAAATTGTATTACTATAGTCTAAGATGGACCCACGTGAAATTTGGACATTGGAGTCAGACATGTGGACATGATAATGTCAGTTTTAATATTGGTAAGTAATAGGGCTCAGCTGTGAATCTGAGTGGACTGGCTAGCACTATACTGAATCTGAATTTAACTCATTTTTCTTCCCTCCAACCTACAGGTGGACCCTGTAAGAAAAGAAAGTTGCCCAATAATCTGAGTACATGTTGAGAAAACACCAAAGAATAGGTCTCTTTCTAGGTAGCTAGGGAGAAAACAAGAAGATAGAGAATAAAGTAAGATGAAGAAATTAAATAAAGGAATGTGTTTGCCTTTCCATAGAGAAGATTCAACAAGAAATAAGAAAACTAGAACAGGAGTATTACTTTAGGGAAGTCCCCCAAAATGGGAAATGTGGAATAAAGTGTTTCCTACAAGATTGGGTTTTAGAGGGAAATACAGTTAGCCATACATCAATTGCTTTTCCCAATTCCAACCACTTATCTTTGGGCATACTCATTTAAAAAGCACAAATATGTCGCAACAGCATTAAATGAATTCCAAGTCTGTTCTTTACTTTCTGACCAATAAAATATTCACTCCCTATTTTATTTTCCAGCTTGTCATATGGTCCAATGGAATGTCAGAGGTTATGAGTAAAAATTAAAACAAGTCATGAAAAACTCCAATAATAAAATGCCAAAAACAAATAACTGCCTCAATTTGGTTATGAACACATACCCTTTACATTTTTTGTTTTATTTTGGTTGAAATTAAATTTGAAATATAAATCTCTATGTCATTTAAGTTAAATATTAAAGAAATGACAGACTAAGAATCTGACATTATTTTTTTTAATTCCACATACAATTCTTTTGACCTTAATCCTGGTAATTACAGTTGAGAACATTCAAATTACCCTTCTTTATCATCTAAATAGTTGGATAAAATAACAACAAAACCTTTAATTAATTAATGTCCTAAAAATATAGTGAGGGCTGGGTATCTTGGAGAAGGTGTATAGGGAAAGGGCACAGCCATCCCTTTGCCTTAGAGGCATTGGCCTACCTCACTCAGTGCTCATGGAGCTGACTCACAGGACAGTCAAAGGTCAAAGAACAGAATGTACCAAAAGAGGAACATAGATAAACTCAATGTAAACATGATCTAGAGGTAAATGTGTTCTCTGGCTGACCAAGGACACCTCTGGCTTCAAGTGCTAATTCAGGCAGCTCCAGCTTACTTATACTTCCTGAAATGGGCAAAAGCAAGATACAATTCTCTTTGGAGAGAGATCCATTTATCGTAGACAAAAACATCACATATAAAAATCCAGTGCCTGGCCCAAAGTCAAAGATAATCAGATTAATAAGAAAAAAATACAAGCACCATGAAAGCACAAACATCATGACCCAGAGCAGCAGAAAAAGAAAATCAATGCAAATAGTTCCTCAGAGACCTCCAATGTGAAAATTATCAGACTCTAAAACAACTGTTTCCTGTGGTTAAAGAGATCAAAGATAATCTAGGAAGACATTATTAGGGGATTAATAATTATACCATGTGACATACTGGATTGGAAAAGCAACCACATACAACTTCTGGCAAGGAAACAGTGGATAGTTATGCTCAACAATGACGGAAGTTTGTCAGACAAGTAAATTGGATGGAGACATGGGCAGAGGAGATGAGTAGATATGCAATGAGTAAATGGACATATATTATGACTTGCAGTCTTAGTTGGATAAGGAGGAAGTGAAGCCAGCAGGGGCTGAGTAGCAGTGATAATACCTTCAGGAAAATCTCAGTATGCTGCTTTCCAAATATTTCCAACCAGATTTGCAGAATGACTACTAGTCTTAGAGAATCCAGGCAGAAGATAGAGTTCAGGGCATGGACCTCAACACAATGAATGTACTGTCAGATGTGATAATGGGATCAGGGGCAAATGATCGTTTCAGAAGTTTTTACTAAGAAATATTTTAATGCATTAAGGAAATGTTGAAATATACTAAGGCAGACAGATGGAAATGTCCTCAACAGCCCTGAACTGGTTGGCTCTGGCCTGGATATACTGTTAAGCTGTGCTGGTTCCATTGAAGAGTTAGACTTCTCTGGAGAATTAGTTTTAAGCTAAGATTTGGGACTGGTTGCCAGGATGTCCACTTGAGTGTATTCCTTTGAAGTAGGAAATGGGCCGAATAAAATAGTTGAAATCGTCAGCATCATCAACAACATCATAATTATCAACACATTTCAACAAAACAGGAAAAGAAATGTTTTTCAAACACATGCTATGTATTGAGACCTTGTGCAGAACATTTGCTAAGAAAGGCTGAGAGGAAGCTAGAGAGTGAAGGGTATCAATTAAAATCATTCAGATGGTAAACACAACCACAGAGGGAGAGCCTGCTACTCTCCTAGAATTACCACCTGGGTTATTATTAAAGTTTATTGTACATTGTCGGTGATTGTCTATTTTTTTTAAAATATATATTTTATTGATTTTTTACAGAGAGGAAGGGAGAGGGATAGAGAGTTAGAAACATCAATCAGCTGCCTCCTGCACGCCCCTTACTGGGGATGTGCCCGCAACCAAGGTACATGCACTTGACCGGAATCAAACCCGGGACCCTTCAGTCCACAAGCTGACGCTCTATCCACTGAGCCAAACCGGTTTCGACGATTGTCTGTTTTTATAAGACAACAACCCATCACTAGCCCATGGGGGCTCAGTCTATGATCCATGTCACTTTCAGTTTTGCATCCTTGAATTGTCACCAAAAAGTGCTTCAAATTCCTGAGTCATCATTATTTTCAAACGTTCGTTTTGAGCTCTGATGTTTCAGGAAATAATTCATGGCCTCCTTTCATATAAATCATAGTTTGTCTCTGCAGACCTACTTCTTCCCCATGCGTAATGAACATGGTAAAGCCTCTATTCGGAGCTTCTGTGAGTGGGACCGAGAGAGAAGAACCCTGATGCTTTGTGCACAAGAAGGAAGTGTCTCTGTGATGCTGTGGCTTAGCTGCTGGCACAGAAATACACAGCCGAGTCACCCAGCTCTGCCCGCTGGATCTTGAGAGTGGAATCTGCTCTTTGGGGCCTCTCTGCAGAAAATTGATTCTTAGGCAACAGTGAATCATCCATTACATCTTCATTCTCAAAGCGAACCAGCAGCCCCAGGCCCTGTCCTGGGGTCTGCTGGTACCAGTAAAGGGTTTGGTGGCCAGAAATGGGATTGCACCACAAAGCCACGGCCTGACTTTTTTCTATGAACTTATGTCTGGGAGACTGGGCGACTCCACCTGCTGTGAGTTCTGTGGGGGGAAAAGACAAAGGAAATAGAAATGATTGGCATAATCACTGGAAAGATAACATACAGAGATCTTAGTTTTCTTAGACTCACCTGCCCCTAGGAGACAGAGGATCCAGCAGAGGAGCCTGGTGCCCATGGCAGGGTCAGGACAGGAATGAGAGGTTCACCAAGTCAGGGTCCTTGTGAGCATGAGCAGAGACGAAGGGGTGTCCTCACAAGGCAGTCTCCACAGTGACATCACTGTCTCTGCAAATGCACAGTCTTAAAAACCAATTGTTATGAACTAACACATACCTACAAGTTTGTTCAACACATTCACAGACTGTGTGTAAGTTCATCCAAGTGTCCTTCATTCACTGCTCCAGTGCTCGAGTGATTCATTGGATTTTCCACTTCATCCCTACATCTCCCATCACCATCCTCTAACTCTCTGCTGGATGTTTCATTGTGTGAGCGGTGACGTAGAAAGGATTAGAGCAGAGGTTCTCAACCTTTCTGTTGCCATGACCCACAGGTTGAGAACCATTAGCAGGGTCACCTAAGACCATCGGAAAACACTGATTCATAACAGTAGCAAAATTACAGTTATGAAGTAGCAATGAAAATAATTTTATGGTTGGGGTCACCACAACATGAGGAACTGTATTAAAGGGTCGCGGCATTAGAAAGGTTGAAAACCACTGGATTAGAGGATGGAGAAGGCCCTGAAAGTTGGTATGGAAGAAGAAAACAAGAAAATGTGTGTTTCAAGAGGTGGAAATAGTATAGCCGTGTGCTCAGAGGTATTATGCTGAGTCTCAGAAACCTAGGGCTTACATGCCAAGGTTACCAAGTAAAGACCTGTAGGTGTAGAATTATCAGAACCATCTGTCTCCCTCAGAAGTGCTCTGTCATTGAGACAGAAAGGTTGCTGGTCTGAGTTCAGCTTATGTTAGCACCAGATAATAATTCCATGTTGGAAACATTCTTCACATGGAGGTGTCACTACTTGTTCCACCTTTGTGGCCAGGGGTTAAAGGTTCTAAGTGACAATGCATTAGGGTGAGTAAAGACGGAGTAGCGGAGATAGGTCTTATCAAGATACATAGAAAATGCTTGAAATCGAGGCATGCCATTTCCAGAGAAGAAATCCTCCATGTGTTCCCAGGCCCCACCTGCTTCCTGGGCAGCACATGCGAAGAAATCCATGAACGGATCTGTGCCAGGGCAGGAATGAGGCAACTTGCTGCTCATTGCGGGAAAGGCTAGAGATCTGGGAAATCTGACTCTTGTTAAGGATATTTGCAGCAATTGAGACAAGCCCAGACGAGGTCTAGAATGATTTCCGCTCCTCTCCTACATTCACATTGCGCCATCCCTACAGCTTCTGGGGCACACAACTGGAATGGGTTAGGTTTGGGGTCCAGGTGCACATGTAAGTTTCTCTGATGGCTTTCAAAGGCAGTTTCCATTTGCAGGGGTCTCTGAGCATGGGGGCTGGCACCTGGCTCTCCTCTGCGAGTCCTTGTAGTGAATGTCCAAACATGGGCGTGTACTTAGGGAACTCCAATACAGTGCCTGCCACAGGCAATTTTTAAGGGCAAGGCTTGTAATTGGCTTACAGTTATACCCACATCACATTGTTCCTGACCCTCCAACTGCAAGCGAGGCTGGGAATCATAGAGGAGCCTAGTTGGTGACCATGAAGGGTCTGTCACACCATTCTTCCTCACTGGCTTCCCTTCCTCATGCTTCCTTCCAGAATGTACCTTACCCTTTCATGTTCTGTTGTGTGTTTGATATACAAGGGTATAATTTAATGCAACTGAAGTTATAAATGTTTTTGTAAATATTTGTATATTACATTATTTTTATAAATATTTACATATGTTATAAATATGTTTGTGTTCTTTTGTGTCTTTGCTAAAAAGAAAAAATCCTCCCTTAAATGAATGCCTAAGTATATTTTAGTCATTTCTCCTAGTAAAATCTAAGTTTTACTTTTCACAATTAAGAGTAAGTATGCTTAAAATATATTTTCATGCAAGGAATGAAGTGGAAATCCAGAAATAAGAGGGTGGGACATAGGTTTCATGCAGAAGACATAGCCTGTAAAAAAGATCTCTAAGGTGGTGGATCTGAGGAAGTAACTGAACTTAGATGAATGAATCCAGGGCAGAGAGACTTGTACAAGATGACCATGGAGGTCAAGGGCAAGGTGAAGGGCAAACATTACAGGACCTTGTAGGGTTATTGCCCCATAGAAGAAAGGCAGCCAGGGGCAGATTCATCTGAATAAAGGTTAAAGACTGTGAGTTGAAGGGTAATAGAGGGTGGGGGCAAGGGTAGAAGAAGAAGCCACTAAAGCCCGTAGAAGAGAGAGAATGTGGGGGCTTTGAAATTATCAATGGAATTTTCATATATCTCAACTTAAGATACTTTTTTTTTTCCTGCAAGCAGGAAGAGAGAAAGCATCACAAGAGAAAACCAGTGAGCTAAGGAGGTTGGGGTGGCCTCCAGTCAGGCTGAGGCTGGCCTAGGGATGGACTTCAGCCCTGAGTGCCATGATGCCATGATGCCCCCGTGCTGGCAGGAACTTCCTGGGGTTTAGCCAAGCCTCAGAGTGCAACCTCAGGTTTTCTAACCATCCTTTTTGTTCAGAGAGGAGGCAGCCGTGCAGCGCTGTGGATTCACTGCTGGCACAGAAGTACACAGATGTCTGGGAGGTGGTAGCGGACTCCAGCGTGAGGGGGAAGTCCTCTGTGTTTGATCTAGTGACACTGTACCCATCAGGGACATCTCCTTTTTCAGTGCTGCCTTTACCATATGAGTAATAGATCAACTTCAGCCCATGGCCCAGGTCTTGGCGATACCAGTACATATAGTCATGGTTATCAGTCTGGTTACACCTTATGGTCACTTTCTTTTCTGTCTGTGTGACCTTGTATCTTGGACTCTGGGTGATTCGGGCATCCAGGTGTCCTGTAAGAGAGAGTGATAGAGCCTGATACTATCATCCTAAGACAAAGGTTTGGGTTGAGGTCTTGGGAATCCATACTCACTTGCCCACAGGAGACAAAGAACCACCCAGATGAAGAGCCTGGTGACCATTTCAGGTTCAGGGCAGGAACTCAGGTCTTCCTGTTCTGTTTGGTGGAAATAGGCTCAGTGATGTCACTGTCCTTGACAAATGCCTGAGCTGTAGAACTAACCTGCCACACCTCTTCCCCACAGGAACAAATCAAATATATATATGTAGTTGAATAGTTCAAGTGGACAAAGTTTGTAAGTCTGTTTTTGAAAGAAATCTTATAAGTATATATCCTTTTTTCTTGGAGAAGGAGATTTGTCCCTCTATGCATAGTGACATAATTCCTTATTTGTAGATTGTTACAATTATTCACAATGTCTCTGGTACTTTGTTGACTTCACTGTTCAAAATTTACCTACAGATACTTTCTACTAGTTTTTCTCTGCATAAATTCTGGATAATTTAGATGTTACCCTTCAGTGAGCCTCTCAGTTACAGGAACAACCCGATGTCCACAAAGTTTTCAAAGCCTCAATGTCAGTCATTGGAATCTGAAGAATTGTTTTATGTTATCTTACAATTTGCTGACTGATGGGAGCCCTGCCATCCATGCTCGGTTCCTGTGTGCTTGTGGATAAGAGTTCTCCCTTGGTTTCAGCTGAGGCCACAGAAGGATGGACCACCTAAGTTCCGTGACTGCTTTTTGTAAAGAAGAGAGAAGATTCATTAGCAATGTGGATGATATATTCAGCCAGAGTTACACGTGCCTGATGCCTCCAGGATCACAGTGAAATGTTCTGTCCCCATTGAGAGGTCTTGCACCCACACAGAATGGGAGAATATTGATTGAATAATAAGTGAGCTACAGTGCCAAGCTTGTAACTAGTCAATACCAGTTGTTGCTGCTATTTCTTATACAGGTTATATCTCAGTGTGAGGCGACCCCATTTCTATGACTGCATATCTTGATGTCATCTTGGTGGGCAACTATAATCACACAACAGTGAGAAAGGACAGGAAATCAGAAATGAGAGGTGACAAGGAGATTGATGCATTATTGCATGGAAAGGCTGGCAGCTTGGGGCCTGGCCAACCCACGAAGGGCCTTTACATCTTATCCATGTTTTACTTGGTCCAAGGGGACCAAGAGTCACACAGCAAAGGATCGCACTTCCTGAGACAAGATCAGGCTAAAAAGAGGAATTTTCAGCCAGGACTCATATTGTTTGGTTTAGAGTACATGGAATCCCAGAGATTTGAGGACTGTTCTCAGAATAAGACATAATCTACTCATAATATTAGTATTCTCAATAATACCTTAATTTCTTTAAGGACATAAGCATTCACCAAGACCCAAGACTAGTTTCTGTTGTGTTTTTTTGTTGTTGTTTCTGTTGTTGTTGTTTGATTTTTTTACACTGGTGTCTCCCAAGCACCTGGAGTAGTGCCTACAATATATTAAGTCGTGAAGTGTGGATTGGCTATGCAGGCAATGAAGAATAATTTCAGGCCTTCTCATTTGCACAGGACCTTACCAAGACTTCTGAAATATTTTTCTATTCTATTTTTCAAAGAGCACCCTAAAATTTGATAAGCTTTCATCCCACAAAGCCCAAACTACTCTGTACCTGTACTCAATTAGTGTTTGTTCAATGAATGATGAAAAGAATGAATGATTATCAGAGTCCAGGCAGACTGAACTTCTGTAAAGATAACCCAGTATAGTCAGTTACAAGTAGGTTCAGAGCTTGAAGGGAGCAGAGACACATGTGAATTTGCTGGGAATTCAAAATAAACCATAGTGAATGAGGAAAAGATTCATTCATATATGTTATTATAAGACTTTTTGTTTTTATAGGATTTTTTGAATGAATGGTTGTCAGAATGAAAGAAATAAAAATGACGGCCACTTCCTGCTATCACTGTCACCATTTAGGTTGCCCCTGGAGGCACAGTCTGAGATGAGGATTTAGATGCAAGTAGTTTAGTTGGGAAATGACCTCAGGAAGCAGGAAAAAGAGAATAGTGAGGAAGGATGATTGAAGGATAAAATTAGAATAAGGTGCAATATTGTGGTTGTGCTGGGACATCAGGAGATGGATTTTGTTGGAACATGCAGAGAAGCACACAGACCACCTCCTGAGCTGTCCTCCTGAATTCAGAGGCTGAGCTTTCATCCCTGGCTCCTTTCCTTTCAGGAGCATTCGCACTTCTGCAGCTCTGGCTGCCCTGCTGTGCAGGCCACCTGGGCTCCTTTGATAGACAGGAGGCAGAGCAGAAAGCTGAGGGACTCCCAGCCTGCAGGTGAGGGGGTGCTATCAGAACCAGGTAAATGTACATAAACTTGCATGTAATTATTCACTGCAGCTGAGACTGATACCAGAGGTGGGCCAGGAATGGATGGATGGCACTGGAGGCTCCACTATGATGGCCTCTCTTCACACAAAACTGTCCCTTCCATCAGCTCTTCTGTGTGATCACCAATCATTCTGAAGCCACAGCTTTCTGGAAGCACCACACCTTCTTGCACATCAGACTTAACATCAACAGGAAGTGCTGTCCTAGGTCCCATTTTCCCTTCAGAAGCACCTCTCAGTAGTTAATTTCATCCAATTAATTATCATACAACAGTGTTTGCATTTCAGAGGAATTTCTGTCTGAACCATAGATGAGTCAGGCAAAAGTAACCCCAGCCTGCCTTTGATCCCAGAACTACACATCCTATATAATAAAGAGGTAATATGCAAATTGACTGTCATGACCTCGCACAAGATGGCTGCCTCCATGTGGTCATAAGATGGCCAGCAGAGGAGGGCAGTTGGGGGTGCCCGGGCCAGCAGGAGAGGGTAGTTGGGGTGACCAGCCAGCAGGGGAGGGCAGTTGGGGGCAATCGGGCCAGCAGGGGAGGGAGGTCAGTTGGGGGGGACCAGGCCTACAAGGGATGGCAGTAAGGGGTGACCAAGCCAGCAGGGGAGGGCAGTTGGGGGCGATCGGGCCAGCAGGGGAGCAGTTAAGCATCGATCAGGCTGGCAGGCAGAAGCAGTTAGGGGCAATCAGGCAGGCAGGCAGGAAGGCAAGCAATTGGGAGCCAACAGTCCCAAACTGTGAGGGGTCCCAGAATGGAGAGGGTGCAGGCTGGGCTGAGGGACACCCCTTCCCCCCAGTGCACGAATTTTGTGCACCAGGCCTCTAGTAGTAAATAATTATGCTAGACTAGAGATAGGTCAAAGTGTTTATAGAGAACAATAGTGACATGAGCATATATTTTTTATTAAATAATTTTGCTTGTGCAAAATCTCTGCAAGACATACATTATTGCCCCCCGGTTACAAATGCAAAAACTCAGACAAATAGTTTCTGAGGCACCATCCCAAGGCTGGTCAGATATGAACAGACAGTTCTGGGAAGCTGGATCTCTTTCCTCTTCAGCAGGTCCCCTCCCAGGTGAAAGCTGTTATGCAAATGATTTGTGTTAGAGCCTGCATTTCTGAAAGAGACCTTTGGGTCAATGTTCCCATTTTGAAGATGCCTCTCTCTACCAAATGCAGAAGGGTGGGGTGACTTAAAGCATGGGTGGAAGTCATGTCTGTGTCCCAATTCTGATATTTGTTAGTAGCATCTTCTTTACCCAAGTATCCAAACTCTCTAACAATCAGTGTTTTCACTTGAAATGTGGGTGATTTGTGCTACCTTACAGAAAATGTGTAATAAATAAGGTGATTGGGTTAAATGCACAAAATGTGTAGAATTGAATTCATTTCTGCATTCACCAATAAATTTTTACTCAGTCCGTAAATGTCTACACCATTCATTTAATAGCTGTGATGCTCAGCTGTTTTCTGTAGGTCCTGACCTGGGCAGAAGTAGCGATTTCAGATGTTCTGATGGAAAGTGGGGACCTGAGAACAAGCTGAGACCCTCCCTCCTCCATACCCTCCAGTGGTTTAGAAACACTGATTTCCTGTAATAACTCCCAGAATCCTGCCTGAAATGCCTGGAAGGCTTCTGTTTCCTTGGCCAATCTTCTGCTAGTCTGGAAATTGCCCTAGTCCCTTAGTTCTTCCATTAGGGGACATCATGGCCTCCCTCTATGTGAACTAGGACAGGACAGATACATGTTCTCTGACCTCACTTTATCACAGCAGGAGTTCCTGCCATATGCTAGGAATTGCCATGTGCTGGCAGAGCTGGGAGGACACTCAGGAAAGCTCTGGCTGAGCTCAGCAGGCCAGGGAGAGTCTTAGAAAAGAACTAGAAGCCCTGGAAACTCGATAAGGCCCCCTCCCTCTCCTGTGACATCCTCATCTGGGGCAGGGAGGTTTGAGTACAGAAAGCCATTGACCCTGCAGGGCTGTGTCTAAGCTGCTGGCACAGAGATACACGGCCGAGTCTCCCAGCTGCAAGGCGCTCATGGTCAGCTCAGAGCTGTAGTTACTGAACTGTTTTCCTGAGAACCGATCAGGAATGTTTCCTTTCTCTCTCTCCTCCTTTTCAAAAAAACTAATGAGGAACTCAGGGCCCTGTCCCGGAGCCTGCTGGTACCAGTATACAGTATCATGTCCAGAGATGGGGTGGCACTTGAGAACAGCCTTCCCCTCACGACTTTTGATTAGGTGTCCTGGGGACTGAGTGACTCCAGCAGCCACTGGACCTGTGGAGGAAGGAGACAGAAGCTGGAGACCAGCACAGGAAGCAGATGGACACTCCACCAACAGTCAAGAACTTTAGGTTCAAGGGATGTCCCACCTGAACTCAGGACTCACCTGCCCCCAGAAGACAGAGGGCCACACAGTAGAGGAGCCAAGGGCCACTGGAAGAGTCAGAAAGAACAAGACGGGCCATCTCCCTGCTCTGGGCTCTGGTGTTTGGGGTGAGAGAGCAGAGGCTTTGGTCCTCCCTTTGCTCTGCTTGGAGGACCTGCCTGTGCTGTCACTGTTCAGGTGTCACTATCTTTGTAGGCTCCACAGGCAACCTGTACTTCCTGGCCAGACTCAGCTGGTGCAGTTATTCCCCCATTCTGTCCATCTTCCTATGAACAGGTGCTGCTGGCTGTGCTGAGCTGGACCAGGTAGGGTTTGTGGCAGGTGATCATCCCCAGAGCTTCTTTGCTTCCTTGGAGCAGGTGCCGTTTGTTCTATACCTGGCTTGAATTATCTAGGCTGCCCACTAAAGGAAGCTCCATCACCCTCTGCACCAAACATAGGCTCCAGGAGAGGCCTTAACTCCACATAGAGCCTGGTTCATGGCTCTCTGATGTGACCAACAAAGCTGCATAGCAGTAAATGTGAGAAGATATGATCAGCAAACCTCTGATTCATCAGATAGTCTCCCTGATGTAGGGACCAAGCCAAGAATCTGTCTCCCACAGGGTGCCATCAGTGGCTCACTCCATGGATCCACAGCGCCCCCAAGCGGCCATTTGTGTAATAGCAGTGTTGACACTGCCCAGGCTGGCTGGGTTCTGTCTGAATTAGGAGTCAGAACTAGCCAGGACACTGGAAGCTCCTGCTGATGTGATGTTTACTATTTCAGCTCAGCCTTTGCAGGTGGTAGTGAGGGAGGCATGGTGCATTTTTCTAAAAATGGAATAAAAATTATAAATATTAACAATGAGTGTTCTGGGAAAGAGGACACCTTGCATTTGCTGCCCTGGGAAGTGTAGGAGGGACCTTGGGTGAAGTGCTCTCTTTAACCAAAGATAATTCCTGGGGAGAGCTGACCTGGGGGTTCTATCAGAAAAAAAAAAAAAAAGCTAAGCAACTGAAAGTAAACCCTCTAGGAAGGGGGAATTGCCTACTTACAGATCCTGGAGGTTTTTTTAGACTACCTTTTCAACTCTTTTGTTCTTTTTAAAATTGAATTACTTACCTTTTTGGTTATTGATTTGTAGGAATTATTTATATTGTGTATACATGCCCCTTCTTAATATCTTTTGATGAACAGGATTTTAAAATTTTGACAAAGAAAAATATGCTTTTTAAAGATTAGAATATTTTTTGTGTTCCATAAGAAATCTTTGCTACTCCAAGGTCAAAAAGAAAATTTGCTCTGCTTTCTTTCAGAAGCTTTATAGATCATTTTGATATTGACCCATCTCATACTCAAGTTTGCAAGAGTCAGAAAAAATGGTCAGATGGTAAATATTTTCGGTTTTCTATCCAGCTGCTCAGCTCTGCCAGAGCTGTGCCAAAGCATCCACAGACACTGGGTATGGAGGGAGGAAGGCTGTGCTCCAATAAACTTTCTGTATCAAAATTGAAATCTGAATTTCAAATATTTTTCGTATGTCACAAATATTGTTACTTTTATTTTTCAACCACTTAAAAATTTAAACATCATTGGTTAGCTTCTGGGGCCTCTAATAACAGGCAGAGGCCAAATTTTGCCCACTTCTGGCTTATGAAGTGAGATAAGGATTAAGTTTCAGTATTTTCCATATGCATACAGGTTTTCGAACACCATTTTTGAAGTGACTATTTCTCCCCATTTTGAGCTACTTTTAGAGTTTGATCAAGGTATTACAATGTGCATTTCTAATTTACCACAGTCTCCTTGCAAAAATGTCTACTAACCATAGATTTTTCATAAATGCCCTTGATCAGGAGAATGACTTTGAATTAGTTCTAATTTACTAAGAGTTTTAATTGGGAACAGATGTTGGATTGTATCAAATGTGTTTTGAGCAGCTATAAAGATGATCATATGACCTTTCTTTATTTTTATTTGAGATGTTAAACTACATTTTGTACTTTTCAATGTTAAACTGACTGCACATTACTGAGATAAACCTCACTTGGTCACAATGTATTAACCTCTGTAGCTGTTGTTGCATGTGATACTGGTATAAGTAGGGAATTATTCACTGTTTTTCAGATTCCCCACTAAGTACTCTTGTCATGGCATCCTACCAATTCTGATATGCTATATGTTAGGGTTTGGCTGGTGACTTGGGATATGAAAGAATTCACAGCTAAGAAAAGAGATACAGTGAGGAAATTTATATTACTTTCCAAGGGATGAAAGGGCTAGTAGTGTATTTCCTAGTCAATGCAGGGCAGGGAAAAAAAGAGTGGCTTGCAGTTTTAAAGGGCAAGCAGTTGCTATTGCTAAGCCACAAGGAAGGGAGGAGGATTGTGTTGAAGTTGACCAGAGGCTGGGCATTGTCTTGAAAAGTTACAGTTTATTTGCTGGAGACAGTTCAGCAGATGTCCTAAGGAGGTGTTTTATTGGTATTTTTCCCAAGTTTGTAAAACAAGCTTAAAACAAAAGTTATAGAGTTCAAAACAGGGCTTGTCTGAAAGGGAGGAGAGAGATGTGGAGGAGGAATTTTTGCTAACCAACTTGAAGCTATTAAAAGAGCAGGGAGAAGGCCAAGAAATATGAAAAGATGCTCAAAGTCACTAATCATCCAAGAGATGCAAATCATAACAACAATGAGGTACCATCTCACCCCTGTCAGAATGGCTATCATCAACAAACAAGTGCTGGCGAGGATGTGGAGAAAAAGGAACCCTCATGCACTGCTGGTGGGAATGCAGACTGGTGCAGCCACTATAGAAAACAGTATGGAGTTTCCTCAAAAAATTAAAAATGGAACTCCCATTTGACCCAGTAATCCCACTTCTAGGAATATATTCCAAAAAAAAATCAGAAACATCAATCAGAAAGGATATATGCATCCCTATGTTCATAGCAGCACAATTTACAATAGCTAAGATTTGGAAACAGCCTAAGTGCCCATCAGCAGATGAGTGGATTAAAAAAAACGGTGGTACATCTACATAATGGAATTCTATGCTCCTATTAAAAAGATGAAACTCTTACCATTTACAACAGCATGGATGGACCTGGAGAGCATTATACTAAGTGAAATAAGCCATTCGGAGAAAGATTAATGTCACATGATCTTACTCATTTGCAGAATATAATGAGCAATATAGACTGATGAACAAAAATAGATCCGGAGATATAGAAGCATCAAACAGACCGTCAAACCTCAGAGAGAAGGCAAGGGAGGGAGTGCGGGGGGAGGGGGGAAGGGGAGGGTAAGAAATCAACCAAAGGACTTGTATGCATGCATATAAGCATAACCAATGGATACAGACAGTAGGGTGTTGAGAGCGTGGGCTGGGGGGTGGGAGCAGCTGGGGAGAGGACAATGGAGGAAAAGGGAGACTTTAAACAAGAATTTAAATTAAAAAAATAATAAAAAGAGAAGGCTTCAGATGGAAAAATATTAAAAATAAAACAGCAGGGAGGTGGGGTTGGGGAAAGATTATAGCTTTGAGTATAGTCTGATCTGGTCTTACTGTTTGAATAGAGGAGCTGTTTAAATCAGAAGAGCCAACAATCTCAGGGTTTAATTAACAAGTGCTTCTCATAAATTGTGGAAAGGCCACAACAAAGAAAAGGAGAGGCCTGTTTTCTGTCCTTACATTATATTTTCATTTTCATTTGGTTAAAATTGCTTTAGAATTCCCCTTTTGCTTTGTTCTTTGCCCCATAGGTTATTTAGAAGATTGTTATTTTCTTTCCAAATACTTGAGACTTTTCCAATGCTCTTTCTGTTGTTGATTTCTAATTTAGTTCCTTGGTGGTCAGAGAACATCCTTTGTAAGACTTGGATTCTTTTAAATGTATTAATACTTATTTTATCATGATCCATATACACTCGATAAGAATGTGTATTCTGCTGCTGTTGGGTGAACTGTTCTATAAATGTCAGTTAGGCCAAGGTGATCAATAAGTTATTCCATCAAGTACTGACAGGTGTTGAAATGTCTGACTATAATTATGATTTTTTCTATTTCTCCTTGCTGTTTTCGTTCAATGTTTTGAAGCTTTGTTTTTACATGAATAAATATTTATGATTGCTATGTCTTCTTATTAGATTGCTTTGTTATCATTAGAATATGACATTTGTTATCCAGATGACATCCTTTGCTCTGAAATTTACTTTGTCTGATATTAATATTGCTGCTCTAGCTTTTTTTGTTCAGAGAACTTTCTGAGTCTTCATGTTTATAGTGCATTTCTAGTTGGTAGCATACAGGTTTTTTTGTTTTGTTTTGTGTTTTTTTTTTTTTACAGAATATCAGTCTATGGTTTTTAATTGCATTATTTCGACTACTTAGATTTGATATGACTATTGATCTAGTTTGTTAATAGCTATCATCTTGCTATTTGTTCTATTAGTTCCATCTCTTCTTTGTCCCTTTTCCTTTGTTTTATGTTTTTGTGTATTAATTGAGCATATTAATAATTCCATTTCCTCTTTTTTTGTTGGCTTGTTAGCTTTAATTGTGTTTGTTATTTTAGTGGTGGCTCTAGGGTTTGCAATTCACATCTCTGCTTTAACACAGTCTACCTTCAAGTGATATTATACCACTGGACATAGATTAGGAAAACCTCACAATGGTAAGATATTTATCTACTCTCTGTCTTGCTATTGTTTTTACATACAGTAGTCCCACCTTATATGCAGTTTCACTTTCCCCAGTTTCAGTTACCAACAGTCAAGAGCTGTTCAGAATTATTAATGGTCAATTCCAGAAATAAACAATTCCCAAGTTTTTACTTGAGCACAATGCTGAATAGCCTGATGGAATCTTGTGCTGTCTCATTGTATCCACACAGGATACAATCCATCCCTTTGTTCAGTGTATCCATGCTGTGTACACAACGTGGTATTAGCCACTTCATAGTTGTCTTTGTTATCAGACTGACTGTACCAGCATCACGTTGCTTGTGTTCTAGACACTCTTATTTTGCTTAATAGTGGCCCCAAAGTACATGAGTATTGATGCTGGCCATTTAGATTTGCCAAAGAGATGCCATAAAGTGCTTCCTTTAAGTAAAAAGGTGTGTTTATATAGGAAAAATAGTATGTATAGAGTCTGGATACTATTTGTGGTTTCAGGCATCCACTTGAAAAGAATCCCCCCAAAATAAGAGGGGATTACTGTAACTGTTATTCAGGTCTTCTTTGAGTCACTTTTCTTTAACACCTTCTTGAGTAGGGTTTTTATTACATCAAGCTAAAGTTAAATTTTTATTAAAAATAGAGTGGAGAAGAAGACTGCAGGTGGCTTGATAGTTCTCTGCATGGGCTGCCCACACAAGAGCTTAATGTGGTCTGAGTAAGAGACACTCAGTATAGGGAGTTTATTGTAAATGTGTTGAAATTTTATATTTTACAGGAGAAGATTTTACCATACTTGATTGAGCCTAAGCACTGGTGCTCAATCTCAATTGTAGAATCTTGAACGATAAAGGAATCCCAGAAATCCACAGACAGAATATTATTACCCAGCAGATCTGTTCTTAGGTCTCAAAGGTCATTTCCTGACCTCCCAGTATCAGAAAGACAGTGAAAACGCCAATGGCACTTAGTTCCCTTGATGAGGGAAGAGAGCCACTCCTTTGTTCTGGGAACTATGAGGAGAGGTGACCACATGAGGGTTTGAGAGCAGGAAGAGGGTGACTGTGCCATGCTGTGGTTAAACTGCTGGCACAGAGGTACACAGCCGAGTGCCCCTGCTCTGCAAGCTGGATCTTCAGAGTGGAGTAGGAGCCATCAGGCCTCTCAGCTGAGAACCGCTCTTTAGGCATCCCTGATGTGTCTAGGGCCTCCTTGTTCTGAAAGTAAAGCAAAAAATCCAAGCCCTGCCCCAGCCTCTGTTGGTACTAGTAAAGACCAACATGTCCAGAAATTGGATCACACCTGAGAGACACATCCTATCCCCTCTCTGTGACTATAATCCTGGGGACTGGGACACTCCAGCATTGGTGTGACCTGTGAAGAAACAATTTGGGAATAGAATGAGGAAAAACAATTATAATAATTTCTCTCTCTCTCTCTCTCTCTCTCTCTCTCTTTCTCTCACACACACACACACACACGCACACACACACACACACACACACACACCCCTAACCAACCCCTCACACACACCATAGACACATAGTTAAACTGCTTAGATTTCTGAGGGTCACCCAGCAGAGGAGCCTGGTGCCCATGGCAAGGTCAGGAGAGGAATGGGAGGTTCACCAGGTCAGGGTCCTTGTGAGCATGAGCAGAGGAGGAGGGACATCCTATGTCTGCACAAGGCAGTTTCCATAGTGATATCACTGCCTCGATCAATCCCCTCAACCTCAGGGACATGGGATCTATATTACAGCATTCTTGGCTGACTAATTTAAATATTTATAAGCTCCTTTTTCAACAAAATCAATGCATGGCTGTCATTCTGGACTTTCATGCTGTCTGGATGCAGAGATCTCACTGACTCTCTAAGTTTATCTTCTCATTTGCCAGTCACTCCGGTCCCCTGGGCATTTTCACTAAGACACGGCAACAGCATCATCAGTACCAAAAGGTGAATTCATTGTCTTATCTGTAAGTCAGGATCTCCAGTGAGCATCATTGTGTATGTCATCATTCCCTCCATTCTCCCAGTCACACATGCTGAACCTTATCTATTTCTTAGGCAAGGGTGGGCACTGGGTGTGGAATTGGCTTTGCCCTAGAATGCATTGGCATTCAGAGATACAAGAGATGAAATAATGTGGTAGAAAATTATCTGAATTGGATGCTCCTATTCTTTCTGCAGGTCATGACCAAGTGCCCTCTCTGTCTTCATTACCCTCCATGTTGTTTTATGTCTTCCCAGCCCATAGCAAAGCCTCATGTCTTTCTAGGTCACCATGCAGTAAACAGTAGGAACCCTATAGCTTTTTTATGGAAGAGGACTGCATGTCATTAACCTATAAGACACCAGTGTGTAATATATAAGGAGGTCCACATGGATCTGAGTTACTGATTACTTTCCACCCTGGAGGCATCAGACTCAGATTGATGGTGAGAAAAGCTAGATCTGGGGAAGCAACTTCCCAGCTAATAAGGTTGCTTCAGAAGACAGGTAAATATACAGTAACAGTGGGTAGTTGTGTGCCCAAGGCCTTGGGTCTGGTCCAGGACTAACAGAAAGTACCCTGCAGGAGGACCTCAGCACACACAAAGGTTCAACCTGCTTGCTCAGGCCACTGGGGGCTGCAAGGTGCAGGAGTCTGTATAGGGCTCTGCTAAGACCTGGGGAAGGGCTGCCCCTGCCTTTTTGTGCAGAGAGGAGGTGGCTCTGCAGCGCTGTGGACTCACGGCTGGCACAGAAGTACACAGATGTCTGTGAGGGGGTCACTGACTCCAGCGTGAGGGCAAAGTTTTCTATATTTGATCTAAAGACACTGTACCCATCAGCAACATCTCCTTTGGTGGTGATCCCAGAACCGACTGAGTAATAAATCAGCCTCAGCCCATGCCCCAGGTCTTGTCGATACCAGTACATATCGTTGTGGTTATCAGTCTGGTGACATCTGAGAGTCACCTTCTTTTCTCTCCCTGTGACCTTGTATGTTGGGCTCTGGGTGATTCGGGCATCCAGGTGTCCTGTAAAGAGAAAGCCACAGACCTGATGCTGTCATCCTAAGATGAAGGCTTGGGCTGAGGTCTTGGGAATCCCAGGGCAGGAAGTCCACCTGCTCACAGGAGACAAAGAGCCACCCAGAAGAGCCTGGTGACCATTTCAGGTCCAAGGCAGAATCTCATGTCTTCCTATTCTGTCTCAAAGAAATAGACTCAGTGATGTCTGAGCTGTAGAGCTAACTTGCCACACCCCTCCCCGCGCCCCCCCCCCCCCCCGCCGCCCCAGAACAAATTAATGATCCTCTTAGTTACAGGAACCACATGATGTCCAGGAAGTTTTCAAAGCCTCAAGGTCAGAGTCATTGGTATCTGAAGACTTGTTTTTTGTCTCACAATTCACCGACTGATGGGATGCCTGCCTTCCTGCTCAGGTCCTTGCGTGCTCATGGATCAGAGCTCTCCCTTGGTTTCCTCTGAGGCCACAGAAGACTGGACCACCTGAGTGCCCGTGACTGTGCCTTTTGTGAAAAAGAGAGGAGGCTTGTTAGCCAGGTGGATGAGATATTCAACAGAGGTACAGGTTTGAAGAATTACAGGAAAATGTTCTGTCTCCATTCAGAGGTCTTGCACCCCTACAGAATGGGAGAATATTGATTGAATCATAAATGTGCTACAGTGACAAGCTAGTAACTAGTTAATATCAGTTCGAGCTGCTATTTCTTATACAGGTTATTTCTCAGTGTGAGGGTAACCTATTTCTGTGACTATATATCTTGATGTCATCTTATTGATCAACTATAATCATACAACAGTGAGAAAGGACATGGAGTCATAAATCAGAGGCAAGGAGGAGGTTGATGGTCATCGCATATAAAGGCTTGCAGCTTGGGGCCTGGCTAACCCAGGAAAGGCCGTTCCATCTTATCCAGGACTTACCTAGTCCCAGGGAACCAAGAGCCAGAAAGCAAAGAAGCACACTCCCCGAGGCAGGATCAGTGCAAAAAAAGAATTTTTTCAGCTAGGACTCACATTGTTTGGGTTAGAGTACATGATCCCAGAGATCTGAGGACTGTTCTCACAATAAGGTATGACCAAACCATATTGTTAGTATTCTCAATAATACCCTCATTTCTTTACAGATATAAGCATTCATTAGTAATAGTTTCTTTGTAAAATATTTTTAATCAGAGCCACAAATTTGATATTGCAGAAAACATGCACCCCATCTCAAAGCTATTTTTGTGTGTGTGTTTTTGCATTGGTGTCTCCCATGCACCTGGAGTAGTGTCTATTCATGTTAAATAGTGAAGGGAGGTTTGCTATGTGGACAATGAAGAATAATGTCAGGCCTTCACAGGTACACAGGACCTTTAGAAGACGTCTACAAAAAATGTTATTCTCTTTTTCAAAAAGCAACCTAAATCAGCCCTGGCTGGTTTGTCTTAGTGGATAAAGCAGGGTTCTGGGTTAGATTCCGGTCAAGAGCATGTACCTCAGTTGCAGACTGGATCCCCAGCCCAGGTTGGGGCATGTGCAGGATGCAACCAATCAATGTATCTCTCTCACAACAATATTTCTCTTGGTTCCCCCGCCCCGCCTTCCACTCTTTTTAAAAATCAATGCAAAAATTTCTTCAGGTGAGGATTAACCAAAAAAAGCCCTCTAAATTTTCATAGCTTTCATCCCACAAATCTCAAACTACTCTGTACCTGTATTTAATTAGTGTTTGTTGAATGAATGATGAAAGGAATGAATGGTTATATGAGTTTAGGCAGACTCCACTTCTGTAAAGATAACCCAGTCTTGTCAGTTATACATATGTTCAGAGCTTGTGACGCATGTGAGTCTATTGAGAATTCAAAATTAAAATAAATGGGGAAAAGACTCATTCCTATAAATTATTATAAGACTTTTGTTTTTATTAGGCTTTTTAAATGAATAGATGGCAGAATGGATGAAATAAAAATGATGGTCACTTCCTTCCATATTGTCACCATTTAGGCTGGCCCCTCGAGGCACAGTCTGAGATGAGTACTTACTAGTAGGTACAAGTAGTTTATTTTGAAAATAATCTCAGGAAGCAAGTGAAAGAGAGCAGGGAGGAAGAAATAGTGGAGGAGAAATCTAGGATAAGGTGCAATATTGCAATTATGCAGGCACATTGGGAGGTGGATTTATGGATTTTGTTGGAACCTGCAGAGAAGCACAGAGACCACCCCCTGAACTGTCCTCCTGAATACAGAGGCTGAGCTTTCATCCTTAGCTCCTTTCCCTCCAGGAGCATTAGCACTTCTGCAGCTCTGGCTTCCCTGCTGTGAGCCCACGGGGGCTCCTATGATAGAGAGGAGGCCAGAGTGGAAAGCAGAGGGGCTCCCAGCCTGCAGGTGAGGGGGTGCTGTCAGAACCAGGTAAATGCACATAAACTTGCATGTAATTGTTCACTGCAGCAGAGGCTGATACCGGACGTGTGCCAGGAATGGATGGACAGCACTGGAGGCCCCTCTATAATGGTCTATCTTTACACAAAACTGTCCCTTCCATCAGCTCTTCTGTGTGATCACCAATCACTCCAAAGCCACAACTTTCTGGAAGCACCACACCTTCTTGTACATCAGACTTACCATCAAACAGGAAGTGCTGTTTTGGGTCCCATTTTTATTTTCCCTTAAAAGTCACCTCTCTGTAGTTAATTTCACCCAATAAATTATCAGACAACAGTATTAGCATTTCAGAGGAGTTTCTGTCTGAACCATAGATGAGTCAGGCAAAAGTAACCCATGGCTGCCTTTGATCCCAGAACTGCACATCCATATATATAAAAGCCTAAGCTATCATCCAACCATCCGACTGTCCAACTGGTAGCTATGATGGGCAATGACCACCATGGGGCAGGCACTCAATGAAGGAGCTGCTGAGCTGCAGTGACTTGGTAGCTGCATTTCTCGGGTGACACACCCGGAACTAGAGAAGAGGGAGCCTGATTCTGGGGTGTGTCACCCGAGAACTGCCCTCTCACAATCTGGAACCTCTAGGGCGATGTTGAAGAGTCGGTTTTGGCCTGATCCCCATAGGCTAGGCCTAGGGACTTCACCTGTGAGTGAGTCTGTGCACCAGGCATCTAATAGTAAATAATTGTGCTAGACTAGAGATTTATCACAGTTTATGGAGAACAAAGATTAATTGAGCCTATATTCTTTATTAAACAATTTGTTTTATCTGCTTGTGCAAATCTCTGCATGACACACATTATTGGCTCCAGGTTACAAATACAAATATTCAGACAAATATTTTCTGAGTCACCATACCAAGAATATGAACAGACAGATCCCCAAAACTGGATCTCTTTCCTCTTCAGCATGTCTCCTCCCAGGTGAAAGCTGTTATGCAAATCATTTGTGTTAGATCCAGCATTTCTGACAGGAACTTTTGGGTCCATATTCCTATTTTGCAGATGCCTCCCTCCACCAAATGCAGAAGGGTGGGGTGATTTAAAGTATGGGTGGAAGTCAGTGTGGCCTGTGTTTTAATCCCTGTTCTGATATTTGTTAGCTGTGCCTCCTTTAGAAAATTATCCAAACTGTCTAACAATCAGTGTTTTCACCTCTATTCTGGGTAATTTGTGCTACCTCACAGAAAATGAGCAATGAATAAGGTGATTGGATTAAATGCACAAAATGAATAGAGTTAAAGTCATCTGCATTCATCAATAAACTTGTATCCCAGTCTGTAAATATCTACACCATTTATTTAATAGCTGTAATGCTCAGCTGTTTTCTGCAGTTCCTGATCTGGGCAGACGCAGCAGTTTCAGATGTTCTGATGGAAAGTTTGGGCAAGCTGAGACTCTCCTTTCTCCATACCTTCAAGTGGTTTAGAAACACTGATTCCCTGCAGTAACTCCCAGAATCCTGCCTGAAATTCCTAGAGGGCTTCTGTTTTCTTGATGAATCTTCTGCTAGTCTGGAAATCCCCTTGTCCCTTAGTTCCTTTATTGGAGGGACATCATGGTCTTGCTCTATGTAAATTAGGACAGGATAGACATGTTCTCTGGCTTGAAGTTCTGTATCTTAGAAGTTGGCAGGCAATCAGCTGTGTAACCACACATGATGGGTGATCTCTGCATACTTGCTCTGATGCTCTTGAAAAGGCAGAGACAGGGCTCTGTTATATTTTATTTTGTTTCTTTTACTTTTATAAAATTTATTTTTATTGTTGAAAGTATTATAGATGTCTTCCTTTTGCCCCCCCTCCCCCCCCCCACACACACTGACCCCCTTCACCCCATTCCGGCCTCTGCCCAGACCTTTACTACACTATAGTCTATGACCATGGATTATGCATATATGCATATTAGTTCTTTGGTTAACATTTTCCCTTTCTACCCTTCCCCCTTCCCTCTGAGGTTCGTCATTCTGTTCCATGCTTCCATGTCTCTGGATCTATTTTGTTCATTAGATTCCACATTTAAATGAGATCATGTGATACTTCTCTTTCTCTGACTGAATTACTTAGCTTAGCATAATACTCTCCAGGTCCCTCCTTGTTGTCTCAATGGATGAGAGATACTTCTTTTGTATAGTTGCATAGTATTCCATTAACTACTGCATAGGCAGCACCATAAAATTCTGGGGGAATGCTGACTTCCGAGGCCTGGAGATGTATGGTTGACATATGTGAAGTATTTGGGACATCCAGGAGCTGCAACATCCTGGCTATAAAACCATATATGGAGCATTTTATCTTCTGTAAAATGGACACACAATGTCTACCATGCATTAGCACACACAACATGGACACCTACTCTATCACAGCAAGAGTTCCTGCCATGTGCTAGGAATTGCAAGGTGCTGGCAGAGCTGGGAGGACACTCAGGAAAGCTCTGGCTGAGCTCAGCAGGCCAGGGAGAGTCTTAGAAAAGAACTAGAAGCCCTGGAACTCACTAAGGCCCCCTCCCTCTCCTGTGACATCCTCATCTGGGACAGGGAGGTTTGAGTGCAGAAAGCCATTGACCCTGCAGGGCTGTGTCTAAGCTGCTGGCACAGAGATACACGGCCGAGTCTCCCAGCTGCAAGGTGCTCATGGCCAGCTCAGAGTTGTAGTTACTGAACTGTTGTGCTGAGAACCGATCAGGAATGTTTCCTTTCTCTCTCTCCTCCTTTTCATAAAAACTAATGAGGAACTGGGGGCCCTGTCCCAGAGCCTGCTGGTACCAGTATACACTTCTGTGTCCGGAGATGGGGTGGCACTTCAGAATGGCCATCCCCCCATGGCCTTTGATTAGGTGTCTTGGGGACTGGGTAACCCCAGCAGTCACTGAACCTGTGGAGGAAGGAGACAGAAGCTGGAGCACAGAAAGGACATGAACAGGCCAGCAACAGTTAAGAACTTTGCGTTCAAGGGTTGTCCCACCTGAAATCAGGACTCACCTGCCCCCAGGAGACAGAGGGCCAAGCAGCCGAGGAGCTGAGGGCCCCTGGAAGATTTGGACAGGACAAGACTGGCCATCTCCCAGCTCTGGGCTCTGGTGTTTGGGATGAGAGAGCAGAGGCTTTGCCCCTCCCTTTGCGCTGAGTAGAGGGCTTGCCTGTGATGTCACTGTTCTGACGTCACTGTCCTTGTAGGCTCCACAGGCACCTTGCACCTCCTGGACAGGCTCAGCTGCTCCAGGCATTCCTCATTCTGTCCATCTTCCTATGCGTAGGTGCTGCTGGCTGTGCTGAGCTGTCCAGGCAGGGTTTGGGGCCTGTGGTCATCCCCACAGCTACTCCGTTTCCTAGAAGCAGGTGCTCCTTGCTCTACACCTGACTTGAATTATCCAGGCTGCCCCACAAAAAGAAGCTCCCTCACAGTCTCCACTAAACGTAGGCTCCAAGAGAAGCCTTGCCTCCAGACAAGGCCAAGCTCGTGGTTTCCTGCTGTGACCAACACACCTGCATAGCAGTTAATGTGAGAAGTTATGATCAGCAAACCTCTGATTCATCAGATAGTCTCCCTGATGTAGGGACCACGCCAAGACTCTTTCCCTTAACCCTCCATCTCCCACAGGACCCCATCAGCAGCTCACTCAGTGGATACACAGCGCCCCCACGCGGCCACTTGTGCAGTAGCGGTATTGACACTGCCCACGCTGGCTGGGCTCTGAATTAGGCCTCAGGATTGGCCAGGACCCTGCACAGCTCCTGCTGATGTGATGTTTGCCTGTCTCAAGTTCACTCTTTCCAGGTGGTAATGAGGAAGGCGTGATGCATATTTCCAAAAAAGGAATAAAATTCTAAACATCATCAATGAGTGTTCTAGGAAGGAGGATACCATGCATTTGCTGCCCTGGGAAGAGGGGGGAGAGGGACCTTGGGCAAAGTGCTGTCTTTAACCAAAGGTAATTCTTGGGCAGGGAGATCATGGGGTTCTATCCGACAAAAATACTCCTACACAGCTGGAAATAAACCCTCTATGAAGATAGAACTGCCTATTTATAGATCCTTTTTTTGGTGGGTGAGTGGGGTGGGGGGTAGGGAATCGCCCAATTCAACTCTTTAATATTTTTAAAATTGAATTACTCACCTTTAAAAATTATTGATTTGTAGGAATTATTTATATTTTTTATACATGCCCTTCCTCAGATATATTTTTTTCCTTGATTTCTTTTGATGAACAGGATTTCAAAATATTTGTAAAGAAAAGTGTGCTTTTTAAAGATTAGAATACTTTTGTCCTCTCTAAGAAATCTCTGCTACCCCAAGGTCATAAAAAGAATTTCCTCTGCTTTTTTTTCAGGAGCTTTATATGCCATTATGAATACTGACCCATCTCATACTCAAGTTTGCAAAATCAGCAAGTCTTCTGTAAATATTTCTGGTTTTCTGTCCCAGCTGCTCAGCTCTGCCACAGCTGTGCCAAAGCAGCCAGAGACACTGTGTACTTGAAGGAGCGAGGCTGTGCTCCAATAAACTTCCTGTATCCATACCAAAATCTGAATTTTACAGAAATTTTGTATGTTACAAATACTGGTTTTTAATCTTTTTCAGCCACTTAAAAATGTAAACACCATTGGTTAGCTTCTGGGCCCTATAAGATGGAGTGAGGTAAGGATTAAAATTCATTATTTTCCCATATGCACCACTGATTATTTTTCCAGCACCATTGTTGAATAAACTATTTCACTCCTGTTGTGCTACTTTTAGTGTTCGATCTAGGGATTATAATATGCATGTTTAACTTACCATAGTGTACCTGCAAAAATGTCTATTAACCATAAATTTTTTTATACATGCCCTTGATGAGGGGAAGGACTTTTTCCAATTACTTCAAATTTACTGAATTTTTATCAGGAATTGATGTTGGCTTTTATCAAATGTTTTTAAGAATCTATAGAGATGATCATATGATTTTTTTCTGTTTTTAGTATTTGAGTACATTGACATATTTTTGAATGTTAAACTAACTGCACTTTACTGAGATAAGCCCCACTTGATCATGATGTGTTACCCTCTCTAGATGTCATTGCATTTTGATATACTGGAATTCTAAAAGGATTGTTAATCTGTGTCCATGAGGGATATTGGTCTGTAGGTTTTTGTTTAGTGTTGTTTTGGTAATTTCTTGGTCTCATTTCAGTACCATAGTAGTGTTGGCCTCAGGATGAGTAGGGAATTATTCCTGAGTTTTCAGGTTCCTCAGATAGGTACTTCTTTAGTGGCATCCTACCAATTTTGATATATTTTCATTTTCATTAAGTTAAAATCCCTTTATAATTTCCATTTTGATTTGTTCTTAGCCTCATGGATTATTTAGAAGATTGTTATTTCATTTCCAAATTTTGGAATTTTTCTAGAACTCTTCCTGTTATTGATATCTAATTTAGCTCCTCTGTAGTGAGAGAACATGTTTTGTATGACTTGAATTATGTTAAATGTATCGATACTTATTTTATACCCAAAGTCTATAGCATCCTGGTCCATGGTCTATCCACTCAGCCAATCCGGCTAGGGCCACTTGTCAGTAATTGATTGAACATCATGACCTCCCCCCAATAAAATCAGCAAGGATATAGATTACATAAACAACATTAATGATCACCTCAACCTAATGGATATTTATAGTTCACTCAATAGCAGCAGAATACATGTTCTATCAAGTGCACAGCTCTGGTACTCAACCTCAATTGTAGAATCTTGAACTGTATCAAGAAATCCCAGTGATCCACAGCCAGAATGTTATTACCCAAAGTGACCTGTTCTAGTATTTTGGAGGTCATTTCCTGACCTTCCAAGATCAGAACAACAATTAAAGTCCCAAAGCACTTATTCTCCTTAGTGAGGGAAGAAAGGGGTCACTCCTCTGTTCAGGACTCTGGGAACCATGAGGAGAGGTGAGCACAGGAGGGTTTGAGAGCAGGAAGAGGATGACTGTGCCACGCTGTGGTTAGACTGCTGGCACAGAGGTACACGGCCAAGTCCCCCTGCTCTGCATGCTTGATCTTCAGAGTGGAGTAGGAGCCATCAGTCCTCTCAGCTGAGAACCGCTCTTTAAGCATCCCTGATATGTCTGAGGCATCCTTGCCTTGGAAGTAAAGCAAAAACTCCGGGCCCTGCCCTAGTGTCTGTCAGTACCAGTAAACGACTGTTTGTCCAGAAATTGGATCACACCTGAAAGCAACATCCTGTCCCCTCTTTGTGACTAAGTGTCCGGGGGACTGAGACACTCCAGCATTGGTGTGACCTGTGGAGACAGATTTGGGAATAGAATTGAGGAAAAACAATTGTAATCATCACACACACACACATGCACACACACACAAACACACCATAATGAAAGTGTTTGGTTTTTCTGAGGACTCACCTGCCCCCAGGAGACAGAGGCTCACCCAGCAGAGGAGCCTGGTACCCATGGCAGGGTGAGGACAGGAATGGGAGGTTACCTAGGTCAGGGTCCTTGTGAGCATGAGCAGAGAAGGAGGGACGTCCCTTGTCTGCACAAGGCAGTTCCCATAGTGACATCACTGAGCCTTAGGATTGCCTTAGGATTTCTTTTTATTACAATTAAAAAAGAAAAAATATTGTCACTTATAATCAGAAATGTTAAAAGATGAAAATTATGAAACAAAGAATGAATGAGAAATAGTAATTCAAAAGTGGATGTAAATCAACACTGATTGTTAGATTTTTTGGTTGTCATCCCTCTAAGCTCGGGTCGTCTATTCCCCGGATCCCACACTCCCTGTGCCAGCCTTCTCGTGTCTCTTGTTCTTTCACATTGTCACTTGGACATTTTCACTGCATTCAACAGCACTCGACAGTTAAGGACTAAAATGCTGACTTTATCACCTTCACTCTGAGCTCTCTTGTTTCATCATGCATTTTGTTGGTCCTTCCCAGGATTTGGGCAGCACTGGGATATGTAGAAAGGAAAAGGTGGGAAAGATGGTAGAATTGTCAGGTCTTTGCTCTTTGCCCTGAAAGCAGTTTGAATTCACAGTTCAAAGTTGCTGGGGATAAAATGGTGCCTCTGGTGGGTACTGATCTAAGTTGGTAGGTCCTTCTATTAACTTTGAAGGTCAAACAACAATACCCTCTATTATTAATTCATTTATCTACATACTGACTTTTGCCCTCAGCTCCTTATCACAATACCTCCTGTGTTTGCAAGTCAGTTCTAAAATAAATAAATGTCCCCAAATTACAAGAGAGTGGAGGTTCTTCATTCTAGGTCCAGCCTGTGAATAATTCCCTTTATCTTAAAAGGAAGGTAAATGAACTCCCTCTATGCCTGCATTTCCAAACTCAATAGAAACAACATTTCCACAGGCTCTAGACATGCTCAGTTTGGGTTTTTAATTCAAGTGGCAGTAGAATTACAATGTTGGTAATGCAGGGTTGATGAGCACGTCATAGCTTTCTCAAATAAGGTTCCCACAAAGAAGTGGGAAGAAATGCTGTTGTCTCAGGAAGATATTCTCATGCCAGTACTTTTAGGGTTCTACTCTTTTAAATAAGAGTCTATTTTCAGTCTTTACTGCCTAAGGAAAGGAAATTACATTAGTCTTTTTAAAATATATATGAGGGGGAAACATAAACTTTAATTATGAGAGAGAATCATTGATTGCCTGCCTCTGGCATGCACCCTACTGGGATGGAGCCCGCAACCTGGATTTGCCCTGACCAGGAATCCTACTGTGACCTCCTGGGTCATAGGTCTATGCTCCACCACTGAGCCACAGTAGCTGGACCATTAGTCATTAAAGCATTGATATGAATCACTCAGGCAAATCTGGAACTTTGGTCTATTCTTGGGCCATTCTAGACAATTCTATTTTTTCTACCCAGAGAGATACTCACAGTTCTTCAAGGACTAATATATGGCCTCTCTCTGTAAATAGAGCCTCTGCCAACAGGAACAGCTTTTCCAAGCAGCCACAAATATAAATTTCATGTTGAATGCTACTGTTCCTCTGCTTTACTCAATTATCAGAATATTCCTAATCAAGTAAATAACATTAAGTGGTATTTGCACTGACACATGTACACTGAAAGAACTCACCTGCCATAAGGAGACAAAGCATCACACAAAAGAGGTTGGGGCTCATGGCCAGGTCAGGGCGAGATGGGGCTGTCCCAGCTAAATGCTCTGACCCAAAGTTTGAGAGGGAGCTCATCTCCAGTGGACAGACAGGTCTGCCTGGGATGTCACTGCCCCCCACCCCAGCAGAGGCTCCATGGCACAGGGTTCGTTTGGACTTGACTCAGGTTGAATCAGCAACTCCTCTCATAGATATAGCTCAACAGGGACTGAAGGAGAGATGTGGTGTGGCTGTGATGCACTGAGTTTAGGGAACACCCCTCCCCTTGGTTTCCCACATTTCTCTGAGACAGTTACCTCTCTGTCTGCATCTGTCCCTGTTTCTATAACCATACCCTCTTCTCAACCAGTCACACTTGCTCAACCTTATCCATTTCTTAATCAAGGGTTGGCATCAGTTGTTGTCTTGACTTTGCCCTGAAATGCACTAGTATTTAGAGATATAAAAAATAAAATGATACCCTGGGAAAATATCTGAGTTGGAAGCTCCTATTCTTTCTGCAGATCATGACCAAGTGCCCTATCTGTCTTCATTACCCTCCATGTGGTATTATGTCTCCTGAGCCCATAGCAAAGCTTCATGTCCTTCTAGGTCACCATGCAGTAAACAGTATGTTTCCTATAGCTTCTTTATGGAAGAGGACTCCACTTCATTGACTTTGAAGACACTAGTGTGTAATAATCAAGGGGGTCTAGATGGATCTTGTTTTCCTATGACTTTCCACCCTGGATGCATCAGACTCAGGCTGATGATGAGAAAAGGTAGAGCTGAGGAAGCAGCTTCCCAGCTAACAGGGCAGCTGTAGAGGATGGAAAGACAGACAGCAATAGTGGTGGAGGGGTGCCCGAGGCTCTGGTTCTGGTCCAGGCCTGGCAGACACTGCCCTGCATGTAGACCTCAGTACACACTGAAGTTCACCCTGCAGGCACAGGCCACTGGGGGTTCCATGGCTTATTAGTTTGCATAGGCCTCTGTGGAGTCAGGATGCAGGGCCTCCCCTGCCTTTTTGTGTAGAGAGGAGTCAGCCATGAACCACAGTGGATTCACTGCTGGCATAGAAGTACACAGATGTCTGGGAGAGGGTGGCTGAGTCCAGTGTGAGGGCAAAGTTCTCTGTATTTGATCTAGTAACACTATACCCATCAGGGACCACTCCTTTTTCGATGCTGCCAACACCATATGAGTACTGGATCAGCCTCAGCCCATGGCCCAGGTCTTGGCGATACCAGTACATAACGTCTTGGTTATCAGTCTGGTGACACCTGAGAGTCACCTTCTTTTCCGTCCCTGTGACCTTGTATGTTGGGCTCTGGGTGATTCGGGCATCCAGGTGTCCTGTAAAGAGAGAGCCACAGACCTGATGTTGTCATCCTACGATGAAGGCTTTGGCTGAGGTCTTGGGAATCTAGTGCAGGTAGCCCACCTGTACTCACCTGCCCACAGGAGACAAAGAGCCACACAGAAGCAGAGCCTGGTGACCATTTCAGGGCAGAATCTCATGTCTTCCTGTTCTGTTTTGAGGAAATAGACTCAGTGATGTCACTGTCCTTGACAAATGCTTTTTCTGCAGAACTAATCTGCCACACCCTTCCCCACTGGAACAAATCAATTACCCTCTCAGTCACAGGAACCACCTGATGTCCAGGAAGTTTTCAAAGCTTCAAGGTAAGGGTCATTGGAATCTGAAGACTTGTTTTGCTTTGTCTCACAATTCACTGACTGATGGGAGCCCTGCCTTCAATGTTCAGATCCCTGTAGTCTCCCTTGGTTTCAGCTGAGGCCACAGAAAACTATTTTACCTAAGTCCCCATGACAGTGCTTTTTGTTAAAGAGAGAGGAGGCTTGTTAGCCAGGTGAATGAGATATTCAGCCGGAGGTACACATTTCTGATGCTTGCAGAATCACAAGAAAATGTTCTGTCTCCATTCAAAAGTCTTGCACCTCCCTTCCCCCGCCACACACACACATAGTATGGGAGAATATTGATTAAATCATAAATGAGCTACAGTGCCACCCTTGCAACTAGTCAATATCAGTATGAGCTGCTGTTGCTTATACAGGTTATATCACAGTGTGAGATGTCCCCATTTCTGTAACTGCATATCTTGATGTCATCTTGATGGGCAACTATAATCACACAACAGTGAGAAAGGACAAGGAAGCAGAAATCAGAGGCAAGGAGGAGGTTTATGGCCACCACATAGAAAGGCTGGCAGCTTGGTGCCTGTCCAACCCAGGAAAGGCCTTTATATCTTATCTAGGACTTATCTGGTCTCCAGGAAACAAGAGCCACAGAGCAAAGGAGCCTGCATACCAGGCTGGATAAGTGCAAAATAGAGGAAGTTTTTACTAGGACTCACATTGTTTGAGTTAGAGTACATGGAATCCCAGAGATCTAAGGACTGTTCTCACAATCAGATATCATCTATCCATATTGTTAGTATTCTGAATAATACACCTAATTACTTTAGTAAGAAAAGCATTTACCAGGAATAGCTCCTTTGTAATTTTCTTATAAATTAATGAATTAGAGTCATAAATTTGATGTAGAATAAAAAATATATGTCATCAGAAAGCTTTTTTCTGGTCCTTCTGATTTTGCATAGGAGTCTCCCAAGCTCCTAGATAGTGCCTGTACATGATAAATAGTGAAGGCTGGATGGGCTGTGCAGACAATGAAGAATAATTTCAGGCCTTCTCATTTGCACAGAAACTGTCGAAGACTTCTAGATATATTCCTGTTTTCTTTTTAGAAAAGCACCATAATTATAAGCATACATCCACACCAAGCCCAAATGACCCTTTACCTGAATTCAATTAGTGTTTGTTGAATGGAAGGAATGAATGGTTATTGGAGTCCAGGCAGACTCTACTTCTGTAAACATAACTCAGTCTAGTCAGTCACAAATAGGTTCAGAGCTGGAAAGGAGCAGAGACCCATGCAAGTCTGTTGGAAATTTTAAATAAACCAAAGTGAACTGGGAAAAATCCAATTATACCTGTTGTTATAAAACTTCATCTATATAAGACCTTTTGAATGATTGGATGGCAGAATGAATGAAACAAAAATGGCAGTTTCTTCCAAAGAGAAGAGACTTCTGATGGTCATTTCCATCCATCATTGTCACTGTTTAGGCTGCCCCTGAAGGCCCATCTGAGATGAGGATTTAGGTGCAAGTAGTTTATTTTGGAAATGATCTCAAAAAGCAGGAGTAAGAGAGTAGGGAGGAAGGATCATGGAAGGAGAAAAGCAGGATAAGGTGCAATATTGCGGTTGTGCTGGGACATCAGGAGATGGATTTTGTTGGAACCTGCAGAGAAGCACAGAGACCACCTCCTGAGCTGTCCTCCTGAATACAGAGGCTGAGCTTTCATCCCTGGCTCCTTTCCCTCCAGGAGCATTCGCACTTCTGCAGCTCTGGCTGCCCTGCTGTGCAGCCCACATGGGCTCCTATGATAGAGAGGAGGCCAGAGTGGAAAGCAGAGGGGCTCCCAGCCTGCAGGTGAGGGGGTGCTGTCAGAACTAGGTAAATGCACATAAACTTGCATGTAATTGTTCACTGCACCTGAGGCTAATACCAGAAGTGGGCAGGGAATGGATGGATGGCACTGGAGGCCCCACTATGATGGTCTCTCTTCACATAAAACCGTCCCTTCCATCAGCTCTTCTGTGTGATCACCAATCACTCCAAAGCCACAACTTTCTGGAAGCACCACACCTTCTTGTACATCAGACTTAACATCAACAGGAAGTGCTGTCCTGGGTCCCCTTTTCATTTTCCCTTAAGAGCACCTCTCAGTAGTTAATTTCATCCAATAAATTATCAGACAACAGTATTTGCATTTCAGAGGCGTTTCTTTCTGAGCCATAGATGAGTCAGGCAAAAGTAACCCCGGCCTGCCTTTGATCCCAGAGCTGCACATAGCAAATAAATTTTCTACAATAGAGATTTGTCACAGAATTTATAGAGAACAAAAATTACTTAAGCATATATTTTTATTAAGCAATTTGTTATATTTGCTTGTTTTAAATCTCTACAAGACATGAATTATTGGCCCCAGTTTACAAATGTAAAAACTCAGACAAATATTTTTTGAGTCACCATACCAAGGCAGGTCAGAATATGAACAGACAGGTTCCCAAAGCTGGATCTCTTTCTTCTTCAGCAAGTCCCCTTCCAGGTGAAGCTATTATGCAAATGATTTGTGTCAGAGCCAGAGTTTCTGAAAGGAATCTTTGGGTTCATATTCTCATTTTGAAGATGCCTCCCTCTACCAAGAGCAGAAGGGTGGGGTGATTTAAAGCATGGGTGGAAGTCAGTATGGCCCATGTGTGAGTCCCAGTTTCGATATTTGTTAGCTGTGCCCTTATAGCAAAATATCCAAACTCTCTAGCAATCAGTGTTTTCACCTGTAACCTGGGTAATTTGTGCTACCTCACAGAAAATGAGCAACGAATAAGATGACTGGAGTAAATGCACAAAATGAGTATCACTGAAGTCGTCTGCATTTATCAATAAACTTGTACCCCAGTCTGTAAAAGTCTACTCTACGCCATTCACTTAATAGCGGTGGTGCTCAGCTGTTTTCTGTAGTTCCTGTTCTGGGCAGATGCAGCGATTTCAGATTATCTGCTTGAAAGTGTTGAGTGTGAGGGCAAGCTGAGGCATTCCTTCATACACCTTCTAGTGGTTTAGAAACACTGATTCCCTGTAGTAACTCCCAGAATTCTGCTTGAAATTCCTGGACAGATTCTGTTTTCTTGGTGAATCTTCTGGTAGTCTGAAATTGCCCTAGTCACTTAGCTCCTCTTTAGAGGGACATCATGGCCTCCCTCTATGTGAACTAGGACAGAGGACAGATGCACGTTCTCTGGCTTGAAGTGCTATCCTATATAATAAAAGCCTAATATGCAAGTCGACTGAAGTGCAGAACAACTGCTGAAACGACCGGTCACTATGACGTGCACTGACCACCAGGGGGCAGATGTTCAGTGCAAGAGCTGCCCCCAGTCCGCAGGCCCCAGGCCAGCCAAGGCAGGTGCCAAACCCCCTCCCCACCCCCCACCCCCAATGACTGCCCCACCAGTCGCCCTCTAGATCGGCCCTGATTGCTGGCCAGACTAAGTTTTGTGTACCAGGCCTCTAGTGTCTTATAAATTGCCAGGCAATCATCTGTGCAACCACACATGAGGTATGACCTCTCCATCCCAGGTCCAATGCTCTTGAGGGGAGAGACAGGGCTCAGCTATATTCTATGGACCAGGCCCAGGCAACACCATGGAATTCTGGGGGAATGTTGACTTCTGAGGCCTGGAGATGTAGGGTTGCCATTTAAGATATATTTGGGATGTCCAGGAGCTGCAGCTTCCTGTCTATAAAATGGTATACTGTGTGCTTCCTCCTCTGTAAAGTGGACACACAATGTCAACCATGGCATTAGCACATACAACTTGGACCCCACTCTATCACAGCAGGAGTTCCTGCCATGTGCTGGGAATTGCCAGATGCTGGCAGAGCTGGGAGGACACTCAGGAAAGCTCTGGCTGACCTCAGCAGGCCAGGGAGAGTCTTAGAAGAGAACTAGAAGCCCTGGAACTCGCTAAGGCCCCTTTCATCTCCTGTGACATCCTCATTTGGGTCAGGGAGGTTTGAGTGCAGAAAGCCATTGACCCTGCAGGGCTGTGTCTAAGCTGCTGGCACAGAGATACATGGCCGAGTCTCCCAGCTGCAAGGTGCTCATGGCCAGCTCAGAGCTGTAGTTACTGAACTGTTTTCCTGAGAACCGATCAGGAATGTTTCCTTTCTCTCTCTCCTCCTTTTCATAAAAACTAATGAGGAACTGGGGGCCATGTCCCAGAGCCTGCTGGTACCAGTATACAGTATCATGTCCAGAGATAGGATGGCACTGCAGAACAGCCTTCCCCTCACGACTTTTGAATAGGTGTCCTGGGGACTGAGTGACTCCAGCAGCCACTGGACCTGTGGAGGAAGGAGACAGAAGCTGGAGACCAGCACAGGAAGCAGATGGACACTCCACCAACAGTCAAGAACTTTGGGCTCAAGGGGTGTCCCACCTGAACTCAGGACTCACCCGCCCCCAGAAGACAGAGTGCCATGTAGTAGAGGAGCCAGGGGCCACTGGAAGACTTGGGCAGGAAAAGACTGGCCATCTTCCAGCTCTGGGCTCTGGTGTTTGGGGTGAGAAAGCAGAGGCTTTTGCACCTCCCTTTGCTCTGTTTGGAGGGTTTTCCTGTGATATCACTGTTCTGATGTCACAGTCCTTGTAGGCTCCCACGGGCAACCTGCACTTCCTGGACAGGCTCAACTGGTCCAGGCATTCCCCTTTCTGTCCATCTTCCTATGAGCAGGTGCTACTGGCTGTGCTGAGCTGGATGAGGCAGGGTTTATGGCAGGTGACCATTGTTTCTGTTTTCCTTAGAGCAGGTGTTTCTTGCTCTACATCTGATGTGAATTATCCAGGCTGCCCCACTGAAAGAAGCTCCATCACACTCTCCACCAAACATATGCTTCAAGAGAGAGCTTAACTCCAGGCAAGGCCAACTCATGGCTCCCTGATGTGACAACACACCTGCATAGCAATTAATGTGAGAAGATATGATCAGCAAACTTCTGATTTATCAGATAGTCTCCCTGATGTAGGGACTAACCAAGAGTCTGTCCCTTAACCCTCCCTGTCCCACAGGGTCCCATCAGCAGCCAACTCCGTGGATCCACAGTGCCCCCAAGCGGCCACTTGTGCAATAACAGTGTTGACACTGCCCAGGCTGGCTGGGTTCTGTCTGAATTAGGAGTCAGGACCAGCCAGGACAATGCAAGCTCCTGCTGATGTGATGTTTACCTGTCTCAGTTCACCCTTTGCAGGTGGCACTGAGGGAAGCATAGGGCATTTTTCTAAGAAGGAAACACAAATTCTAAATCACATTAATGAGTGTTCTGGGGAAGAGGACACCATGCATGCAGCTGCCCTTGGAAGCAGTAGAGGAAACTTGGGGGAAACGTTTTCTCTCTCTCTTTTTAAAAAAATATTTTTATTGATTTCTGAAAGAGGGAGAGGGAGAGATAGAAACATCAATGATGAGAGAGAATCATTGGCTGCCTCCTGCACGCCCCCTACTGGAGGTTGAGCCCACAACCTTGGTATGTGCCCTTGACCCAACTGAACCTGGGACCCTTCAGTCTGCAAGCGGATGCTCTATCCCCTGAACCAAACTGGCTAGGGTGAAACATTATCTTTAACCAAAGGTAATTCCTGGAAAGGACTTACAGTGGGGTTCTACCAGCCAAAAAAAAAATCTAAGCAGCTGGAAATTAACCCTCTTTAAAGAGGGAGCTGCCTACTTATAGATTTTTTTTTTTTACCACCATGTTGAACTCACTTGCTTTTTTAAAAACAATTAAATTGTGTATCTTTTAAAATTATTGATTTGTAAGAATTATTTATATTTTGAATATATGACTTTTCATAGATGCATGTATGTTTTCTAAATATATTTTGTTGATGAGGATTTTAAAACCTTTGATAAACAAAAATATGCTTTTAAAGATATTTTTTGTCCTCTCAAAGACATCTTTGCCTACTCCAAGGTCATGAAGAGAATTTGCTCTGCTTTCTTTTAGAACCCTTATAGGTAATTGAGAATGATGACCCATCTCATATTTATTCATTTTTGTTTATGGCAAGATTAGCAAACTTTTTCTGTAAAGGCTCAGATGGTAAAGATTTCGGTTTTCTGTCCCAGCTCCCCAGCTCTGCCCCTGCAGTGTCAAAGAGCCAGAGACACTGCTCACAAGTGAGCATGGCTGTGCTCCAATAAACTTGGTGTATGCATACTGAAATCTGAATTTCATATAATTTTCCTATGTTGCAAATATTATTTATTTGTATTTTTTCAACCACAGACGTAAACATCATTGGTTAGCTTCTGTGCCATATAAGAACAAGCAGAGGCAGATGTTGCTCACTCCTGGATTATGGAGTGGGATAAGAATTGAGTTTCATTATTTTTGATATGGATATGGTTTTTACAGCACCATTGTTGAAATGACTATTTCTCCCCTTTGGTGCTACTTTACATGTTTGATCTAGGAATCAGAACCTGCATCTTTAATTTATCATAGCCTACTTGAAAAAATGTCTATTAACCAAAAATTTTTTTCATAAATGCCCTTGATTAGGGAAAGGACTTTTCCAATTATTTCTGATTTACTAAGAGTTTTTATCAGTTACAGATGTTGGATTGTGTACAGTGTTTTTTAACATCTATAGAGATGATCATATGATTTTTCTTTTTTATATTTGAGAGGTTAAACTACATTTCATATTTTTAAATTTTAAACTGGCTGTACATTGCTGAGATAAATATCCTCTTTAGATGTCATTGCATTTGATATAATTGTATTTTGAAGGGATTATTAATCTGTGTTCTTGAGAAATATTGGTCTATTGGTTTTTGGTGTGGTTGTTTTGTGTGTGTGTGTGTGTGTGTGTGTGTGTGTGTGTTTTGGTTTGGTTTTTTGGTGTTTTTGTTAATGTTTGTTTGTTTTTTTGTAATATCTTGGTCTCATTTGAGTATCATAGTAGTGCTGGCCTCAGGATAGTAGGGAATTATTCCCTACTTTCCAGCTTTCCCACTAAGCACTCCTTAGGTGGCATCCTACCAATTTTAATATGATATATTTTATTTTAATTTAATTAAAATCTCTTCATAATTTCCCTTTTAATTTGCTTTTTGCCCCGTGGGCTATTTAGAATTTTGTTATTTCATTTACAAATATTTGGGATTTTTTTTTTAGAATTCTTTTTTTTTTTCTAACTTAGTTCATCTGTGGTCAGAAAACATGCTTTATAAGACTCGAATTGTTTTAAATGTATTGATACCTATTTTATGCCCAAAGTTTATAGCATCCTGGTCCATGGTCCACGTGCACTCGATATGAATGTGTATTCTGCTGCTGTTGGGTGATCTGTTCTACAAATGTGAGTTAGGCTAAGGTGATATGTCTTCTGTATTCTCACTGATTTTATTGGGGTGTGGGGGTCAAGCTGTTCAACCAGTTACTGACAGGTGTTGAAATGTTTGACTATAATTGTGAATTTGTCTATTTCTCCTTGCTGTTTTTGTTCAATGTTTAGAAGCTCTGTTTTAGATGAATGAATGTTAATGATTGCTATGTCTTCTTAAATTGGCCCTTTTATCATTAAAACATGAGCTTTGTTATCCCAGATGATATCCTTTGCTCTGAAATTGACTTTGTCTGATGTTATTATTGCTGCTCCAGCTTTCCTGTGATTAGTGTTAGCATGGTATATATTGTCCACTCGTTTACTTTTATCTTCTGGGTCTTTATGTTCATAGTACATTTCTGGTGGGCAGCATACAGTTGTTGATTTTTCATTTTTACTCAAAATCACAATCTGTGCTTTTTATTTGGGCATTGAGACTACTTTGATTTGATATGACTATTGATCTAGTTTTTAGTATGTATCATGATCTTGCTATTTGCTGTATTAGCCCCATCTTTTGATTTTTCCCTCTTTACTTCTCTTTATGTATTCTTGTGTATTAACTGAACATTTAAATAATTCCATTTTTTCTTTTTTTGCTGACTTATTAGTTATAACTCTGTGTTTATTATTTTAGTGGTGGCTCTATGGTTTGCAATTTCCATCTCTGCCTTAACACAGTCTACCTTCAAGTGATATTATACCACCGGACATAGATTAGGAAAACCTCACAATGGTAAGATATTTATCTATTTATCTACTCTCTGTCTTGCTATTGTTTTACATATAGTAGTCCCGCCTTATCTGCAGTTTCACTTTCCCCAGTTTCAGTTACCAGCAGTCAAGCGCTGTTCAGAATTATTAATGGTCGATTCTAGAAATAAACAATTCCCAAGTTTTCACTTGAGCACCATTCTGAATAGCCTGATGAAATCTTGTGCCGTCTTGTTCCACGCCAGGTGGGACATGAGCCATTCTTTCTCTAGTATATCAAGGCTGTGTGCACAGCCCGGTGTTAGACACTTTATAGCTATCTCTGTTATCACACTGAGTGCAGTAACATCATAGTGCTTGTGTTCTAGTCATCTTTATTTTACTTAATTGTGACCCAAAGCATAAGAGTAGTGATGCTGGCCAATTCTGACATGCCAAAGAGATGTCATAAAGTGCTTCTTTTAAGTAAAAAGATGTGCATGTATAAGGTAAAACATATATATAGGGTTCGGTACTATTAGTGGTTTCAGACATACACTGCAGGTTATTTCTGTATAAGGGGGACCACTGTAATTGTTATTCAGGTCTTCTTTAAATCAATTTTCTTTAACACCTTCTCAAGTAGGGCTTTTATTAAACCAAGCTAAATTTAAATTTCTAGTAAAAATACATTAGACCTTGCCTGGTGTGCCTCGATCCATGAACCTAGAGGTTCCCAGTTCACTTCCATTGGCACATGCTTGGGTTACAGGCTAGATCCATAGTGTGACAGTTTGCTGGAGGCAGCCAATTGATGTTTCTCTCCAATCGATGTTTCGATCTCTCTCTCTCCCTCTCCCTTCCTCTCTCTATAAAATCAATAAAATCATATTTTTAAAAAATAGATTAGAGAAGAAGACTGCAGAATTGAGGAGAAAAATACTAAAACAATATATGGGCTTACATTAGCATGCATTATTGTGGGTGACAGGTGCTCCTGGTTAATTGATCTCAATGACAGTTCTTACTAAGGATTCTAATTTATGTATTTTAAGGCTGGTGGCTGCATGAGGCTTTGACAGTGCTCTGCATTGGCAGCCCACACAAGAGCTTAATGTGGTCTGAGTCAGTGACACTCAGTACAGGGAGTTTATTGTAAATGTGTTGAAATTTTATATTTTACAGAAGATTCCACAATACCTTACACTCAGCCTGGGTGCTCAATCTCAATTGTAGTATCTTGAACTGTATAAAAGAATCCCAGAAATCCACAGCCAGAATGTTATTACCCAAGGTGACCTTACTGGTATTTCAAAGGTCATTTCCTCACCTCCCACTATCAGAAAAACAATTAAAGTCCCAATGCACTTAATCCACTCCTTTGTTAAGGACTTTGGGAACTCTGAGGAGAGGTGAGCACATGAGGGTTTGAGAGCAGGAAGAGGGTGACTGTGCCATGCTATGGTTAAGCTGCTGGCACAGAGGTACACAGCCCAGTCCCCCTGCTCTGCACGCTGGATCTTCAGAGTGGAGTAAGAGCCATCAGTCCTCTCAGCAGAGAACCGCTCTTTAGGCATCCCTGATGTAAGCCTCCTTGTTCTGAAAGTAAAGCAAAATCTCTGGGCCCTACCCCAGTGTCTGTTGGTACCAGTGAAGGAAGGTATGTCCAGAAATTGGATCACACCGAGAGCGACGTTCTGTCCCCTCTCTGTGACTATGTGCCTGGGGGACTGGGACACTCCAGCATTGGTGTGACCTGTGGAGACAGATTTGGAAATATAATGAGGACAAATAATTGTAATCCTCATACACACAGACACACACACACACACACACACACACACACACACACACAACACCACAATGAAAGTGTTTGGTTTTCTGAGGACTCACCTGCCCCCAGGAGACAGTAGAAGAGCCTGGTGCCCATGGCAGGGTGAGGGCAGGAATGGGTGGTTCACCAGATCAGGGTCCTTGTGAGAATGAGCAGAGGAGGAGGGACTTCCCTCTCTGCACAGGCAGTTCCCATAGTGACAACACTGAGCCTCCGATAGCCTGATACTAATTAATTAATTATATCTTCTAAGATGCCAGCAGTTCTGAGATGCCCTGTTCTTTTAACTACAATAAGAAAGAACAAAATATTGTCACTCATAATCAGAAGCTCCTATTGTTTCTGCAGGTCATGACCAAGTGCCTTCACTGTGTTCATTAACCTCCATTTATTTTTATTTCTCTACAGCTCATAGCAATGTCTTGTGTCCTTGGTCACCATGCAGTAAACAATAGGTTCCTATAGCTTCTTTCTGGAAGAGGACTTCACTTTATTGACCTTTAAGACACTAGTGTGATTAGGTGAAAACCTAAAGCAGGGGAAGCACCTTCCCATGTAATAGGCCACCTGCAGAGGATAGACTGACAGACTGCAACAGTGGGGAGTGTGTGTCCGAGGCCCTGGGTCTGATGCAGATCTGGCAGGTACTACCCTGGGGGTGGACCTCACCACACACAGAGGTTAAACCTACTGTCTCAGGCCACTGGGGGCTCCATGGTGTGAAGTTTGCCTAGGGCTTCCCTAAGTCCAGGGTGCAGGGCCTCCCTCTGCCTTTTTGTGCAGAGAGGAGGTGGCCCTGCAATGCTGTGGATTCACGGCTGGCACAGAAGTACACAGATGTCTGGGAGGGTGTCGCCGACTCCAGCGTGAGGGCAAAGTTCTCTGTATTTGATCTAGAGACACTGTACCCATCGGCACCATCTCCTTTGGTGGTGATCCTAGCACCAACTGAGTAATAGATCAGCCTCAGCTCATGGCTCAGGTCTTGGCGATACCAGTACATAACATCGTGGTTATTAGTCTGGTGACAACTCAGTGTCACATTCTTTTCTGTCCCCACAACCTTGTAACTTGGGCTCTGGGTGACTCGGGCATCCAGGTTTCCTGTAAAGAAAGTCACAGATGTGATATTGTCATCCTAAGACAAAGGCTTGGGCTGAGAGGTCTTGGGTATCCAGGGCAGGAAGCCCACCTGTACTCACCTGCCCACAGGAGACAAAGAGCCACCCAGAAGAAGAGCCTGGTGACCATTTCAGGTCCAGGACAGAATCTCATGTCTTCCTGATCTGTTTTGAGAAAATGGACTCAGTGATGTCACTGTCCTTGACAAATGCTTGAGCTGTAGAGCTAACCTGCCACACCCCTTCCCCACAGGAACAAATCAATGATCCTCTCAGTTACAGGAACCACATGATATCCAGTAAGTTTTCAAAGCCCCAAGGTCAGGGTCATTGGAATCTGAAGATGTGTTTTACGTTGTTTCACAATTCACTGACTGATGGGAGCCCTGCCATCCATGCTCAGATCTCTTCATGCTCATGGGTAAGAGTGCTCCCTTGGTTTCAGTTGAGGCCACGGAAGACTGTTTCACCTGCGACCCTGTGATTGTGCTTTTTGTGAAAAAGAGGAGGCTGGTTAGCAATGTGGATGAGCTATTCAGCCTGAGCTACACACTTCTTACATCTCCGGGAAGGTATTGGGCCCACCAAATGGGAGAATATTGATTGAATCATAAATGTGCTACAGTGCCAAGCTTGCAGCTAGTAAATATTAGGAGGAGCTTCTATTTCTTATATGGGTTATATCTCAGTGTGAGGTCACCTATTTCTGTGACTGCATATATTGATGTCATCTCAATGGGCAATTAATAATCACACAACAGTGATAAAGAACATGAAATTAGAAATCAGAGGCAAGGAGGAGGTTGATGCATCATCTCATGAAAAGGCTTGCAGCTTGGAGCCTGCAAACTCAGGAAGGGCCGTTACATCTTATCCAGGACTTAACTGGTCCCAGGGGAATAAGAGACACACAGCAAAGGAGCCTACTTTTAGGCTGGGCCAATGTGAAAAAGAGGAATTTTTCAGCTGGGACTCACATTGTTTGGATTAGAATACATGGAATCCCAGAGATCTATGGACTGTTCTCACAAGAAGGTATCATCTACCCATATTATTAGTATATTCTCAATGATACCCTAATTTCTTTAGGAAAATAAACATTTACCAGGAATAGTTCCTTTGCAATTCTCTTCTAATTAATGAATAAGAGTCACAAATTTGATGTTGAATAAAAATGCACCTCATTAGAAAGCTTTTTTGTTCTCCTTGTGTTTTTGCACATTTTCCCCAAGATCCTGAATAAGGCCTGTACATGGTAAGTAGTGAAGACTGGATGGGCCATGGAGACAATGAAGAATAATTTCAGGCCTTCTCATTTGCATGGAAACTGTTCAAGACTTCTAAATATTTTCCCATTTTCTTTTTAGAAAAGCACCATAAATTTTTATAAGCATACATCCCCACCAAGTCCAAGCTACTCTGTATGTGTATTCAATTAGTGTTTCCTGAATGAAAGGAATGAATGGTTATCAGAGTCCAGACAGACTCCACTTCTGTAAACATAACCCAGTCTAGCCAGTTACAAATAGTTCAGAGCTTGAAGGGAGCAGAGACACATGTGAATCTGCTGGACATTTAAAATAAGACAAAGCGAACTGGGAAATTTTCATTTATACTTGCTATTATAAGACTTTTTGAATGATTGGATGGCAGAATGAATGAAATAAAAATGACAGTCTCTTGTAAAGGGATGGGTCCTTTGATGGTCACTTCCTTCCATCACTGTCACCGTTTAGGCTGCCCCTGGGGGCACAGTCTGAGATGAGGATTTAGGTGCAAGTACTTTATTTAGAAGATGATCTCAGGAAGCTGGAGTAAAAGAGCAGGGAGGAAAGGTCATGGAAGGAGAAAATCAGAATAAGGTGCAATATTGCCATTGTGCTGGGACATCAGGAGATGGATTTTGTTGGAACCTGCAGAGAAGCACACAGACCACCTCCTGAGCTGTCCTCCTGAATTCAGAGGCTGAGCTTTCATCCCTGGCTCCTTTCCCTCCAGGAGAGTTAGCCCTTCTTCAGCTCTGGCTGCCCTGCTGTGAGCCCACGGGGGCTCCTATGATAGAGAGGAGGCCAGAGCAGAAAGCTGAGGGGCTCCCAGCCTGCAGGTGCGGGGTGCTGTCAGAACCAGGTAAATGCACACAAACTTGCATGTAATTGTTCACTGCAGCTGAGGCTGATACCAAGGTGGGATGGGATGGATGGCACTAGAAGCTCCACTATGATGGTCTCTCTACACACAAAACCATCCCTTCTATCATCTCCTCTGTGTGATCACCAATCTCTGAAGCCACAACTTTCTGGAAGCACCACACCTTCTTGTACATCAGACTTAACATCAAACAGGAAGTGCTATCCTGGGTCCTATTTAATTTTCTCTTAAGAGGCACCTTGATTTCACCCAATAAATTATCAGATGACAGTATTTGCATTTCAGAGGAGAGTCTATCTGAACCATAGATGAGTCAGTTAAAGTAACCCATGGCTGCCTTTGATCCCAGAACTTCACATAGTAAATAATTGTGCTAGACTAGAGATTGGTCACAGTGTTTATAGAGTACAAAGAGGACTTGAGCCTATATTTTTATTAAGCAATTTGTTGTATTTGCTTGCGCATTATTTGCCCCAGTTTACAAATATAAAAACTCAGACAAACAGTTTCTGAGTCACCATACCAAGGCAAGTCAGAATATGAACAGACAGGTCCGGAAAGGTGGATCTCTTTCCTCTTCAGCAGGTCCCCTCCCAGGTGAAAGCTGTTATGCAAATTATTTGTGTTAGAGCCTGCATTTCTGAAAGGGACCTTTGGGTCCATGTTCCCCTCTTGAAGATGCCTCTCTCTACCAAATACAGAAGGGTGGGGTGATTTAAAGCATGGGTGGAAGTCAGTGTTATCCATGTTTGAGTCCCAGTTCTGATATTTGTTAGCTGCACCACCTTAAGCCAAGTATCCAAACTATCTAACAATCAGTGTTTTCACTTGTAATGTGGGTAATATATGCTGTCTCACAGAAAATGTGCAATAAATAAGGTGATTGAATTAAATGAACAAAATGTGTGGAATTAAAGTCATCTGCATTCACCAATAAAATTGTACACCAGTCTATAAATGTCTACACCATTCATTTAATAGCTGTGATGCTCAGGTGTTTCCTGAAGTTTCTGTCCTGGGCAGAAGTAGGGATTTAAGATGTTCTGATGAAAAATGCGGGCAAGCTGAGACCCTCTTACCTTCACACCTTTCGGTAGTTTAGAAACACTGATCCCCTGCAGTAACTCCCAGAATCCTGCCTGAAATTCCTAGTGGGCTTCTGTTTTCTTGGTGAATCTTCTGCTAGTCTGGAAATCGCCCTAGTTACTCAGCTCATTTATTAGGGGGACATAATGGCCTCCCTCCATATGAACTAGGACAGGACAAATGCACATTCTCTGTCATGAAGTTTTGTGTCCTAAAGTTGGACGGTAATCAGCTGTGTATTCCCACATGATGGATGACCTCCCCCATCCCAGCTCAGAGGCTCTTGAAATGGGAGAGCCAGAGCTCTGTTATATCCTACTAGAGGCCCGGTGCATGAAATTAGTGCATGGGTAGTGACCAGGGTCTGGCTGTTGATCAGTGCCAATCTGTGGGGCGACCAGTGGGCCTCTGCCTTGGCTGGCCTGGTGCCACCCACTCGCTGGTCCTGGCTCCCACCACTGCCTCAGATCACCTCCCTCTGCAGGGTGACCAGTAGGGTGATGAGCTCCCCCCGCCCCCCCCCCCTGCCCCCTGCTAGCACCCGCTTTGGCTAGCCTAGGGCCTGCAGGCTGGGAGCAGCTCCTGCATTGAGCATCTGCCCCCTGGTGGTCAATGCATGTCATAGTGACCAGTTGTTCTGCTGTGCATTCCCCCATTCAGTCGATTTGCATAGTAGGCTTTTATTATATAGGATGGGCCAAGCCCAGAAAGCATCATGGAATTCTAGGGATAATGTTGATTTTGGAGGCCTGGAGATTTAGGGTTGACATATGTGAAATATTAGCAATGTCCAGGATCTGCAGCTTCCTGCCTATAAAATGGTATATTGAGTGCTTCCTCCTCTGTAAAGTGGACACACATTGCTGACAATGCATTAGCACACACAACATGGACCCCCCTCTATCACAGCAGGAGTTCCTGCCATGTGTTAAGAAATGCAAGGTGCTGGCAGAGCTGGGAGGACACTCAGGAAAGCTCTGGCTGACCTCAGCAGGCCAGGGAGGATGTTACAAAAGAAGCTAGCCCTATAACTTGCTAAGGCCCCTCCCTCTCCTGTGACATCCTCATCTGGGGCAGGGAGGTTTGAGTGCAGAAAGCCATTGACCCTGCAGGGCTGTGTCTAAGCTGCTGGCACAGAGATACACAGCTGAGTCTCCCAGCTGCAAAGCACTCATGGCCAGCTCAGAACTGTAGTTACTGAACTGTTGTGCTGAGAACCGATCAGGAATGTTTCCTTTCTCTCTCTCCTCCTTTTCATAAAAACTAATGAGGAACTGGGGGCCATGTCCCAGAGCCTGCTGGTACCAGTACAGACTGCTGTGTCCAGAGATGGGGTGGCACTTCAGAACAGCCTCCCCCCCACGACTTTTGATTAGGTGTCTTGGGGACTGAGTGACTCCAGCAGCCACTGGACCTGTGGAGGAAGGAGACAGAAGCTGGAGACCAGCACAGGAAGCAGATGGACACTCCACCAACAGTCAAGAACTTTGGGTTCAAGGGGTGTCCCACCTGAACTCAGGACTCACCTGCCCCTAGAAGACAGAGGGCCACGCAGCAGAGGAGCCGGGGGCCCCTGGAAGATTCAGGCAGGGCAAGACTGGCCATCTTCCAGCTCTGGGCACTGGTGTTTGGGATGAGAGAGCAGAGGGTTTGCCTTTCCCTTTGCTCTGTTTGGAGGGCTTGCCTGTGATGTCACTGTTATGATGTCACTGTCCTTGTGGGCTCCCACAGGCAACCTGCACTTCCTGGACAGGCTCAGTTGGTCTAGGCCAGTGGTCAGCAAACTGCAGCTCGCGAGCCACATGCAGCTCTTAGGCCCCTTGAGTGTGGCTCTTCCACAAAATACCAAGGCCTGAGCGAGTCTATTTTGAAGAAGTGGCATTAGAAGAAGTTTAAGTTTAAAAAATGTGGCTCTCAAAAGAAATTTCAATCGTTGTACTGTTGATATTTGGCTCTGTTGACTAATGAGTTTGCCGACCACTGGCTAGGCATTCCCCATTCTGTCCATCTTCCTATCAGTAGTTGCTCTGGCTGTGCTGAACTGGGCCAGACTGGTTTTGTGACAGGTAACCATCCCCAGCTTTTCTGTTTCCTAGGAGCAGGTGCTTCTCATTCTATACCTGCCTTGAATTATCCCGGCTGCCTGACTGAAGGAAGTCCCATCACACTCTCCACCAAACATATGCTTCAAGAGAGAGCTTAACTCCAGGCAAGGCCAAGCTCATGACTCTCTTATGTGACAACACACCTGCATAGCAGTTAATGTGAGAAGATATGATCAGCAAACCTCTGATTCACCAGAAAATCTCCCTGATGTAGGGACCAAGCCAAGATTCTCTCCCTTAACCCTCCCTCTTCCACAGGGCCCCATCAGCAGCTCACTTCATGGATCCACAGTGCCCTCAAGCGGCCACTTGTGCAGTAGCGGTGTAGACATGGCCCAGGCTGGCTGGCTTCTGAATTAGAGTCAGAACTGGATAGGATACTGCAAGCTCCTGCTGATGTGATGTTCACCTGTCTCAGCTCACCCTTTGCAGGTGCCACTGAGGGAGGCATAGTGCATTTTTCTAAGAAGGAGAAACAAATTCTAAATCACATCAATTAGTGTTCTGGGGAAGAGGACACCATGCATGCAGGTGCCCTGGGAAGGGGAGGAGGGACCTTGGGCAAAATGCTCCCTTTAACCAAAGGTAATTCCTGGGGAGGACTGACCTTGGCCTTCTATCAGTCAAAAAATCTAAGCAGCTGGAAATGGACCATTTATGAAAAGGGAGCTGCCTAATTATAGATTTTTTTTACCAGCCTTTTTTATTCTTTGCTTTTTTTAAATAATTGAATTTTTTACTTTTAAATTATTGATTTGTAGGAAATATTTATATTTTGAATACGATTCATAGATATATATTTTCTTAATATATTTTGTTGAACAGGATTTTAAAACTTATAATAAAGAAAAATATGCTTTTTAAAGATCAGAATATTTTTTGTCCTCTCAAAGACTCTAAGGTCATGAAAAGAAAATAAATGTTCAGCTTTCTCTCAGAAGCTTTATTGAGAATGTTGACCCATCTAATATTCATTTTTGTTTATGGAACTATCAGCAAACTTTTTCTGGAAAGTGTCAGATGGTAAAGATTTCAGTTTTCTGTTCCAGCTACCCACCTCTGCCCCTGCAGTGCCAAAGAGCCAGAGACACTGCACTGGTGAGTGAGCATGGCTGTGCTCCAATAAACTTGGTGTATGGATACCAAAATCTGAATTCTATATTATTTTCCTAAGTCACAAATATTATTTTTTCAATTTTTTTCAACCATGTATGTAAACATCATTTGTTAGCTTCTGGGCCATATAAGAACAAGTAGATGCCAGATTTTGCCCATTCCTGGTTTATGGAATGAGATAAGGATTGAGATTTATTATTTTTTATATGCAAACAGTTTTTTTCTAGCATCATTGTTGAAATGACTATTTCCCTCCTTTTTGTGGTACTTTTAGTGTTTGATCTAGAGAGAACAACCTGCATCTTTACCTCACACACAAAAACGTCTATTAACCATAGATTTTTCATAAATGCCCTTGATTAGGGGAGGATGTTTCCAATTATTGCTGATTTACTGAGGTTTTACCGGAAACATATGTTGAATTGTATAAAGTGATTTTTTGAACATCAATAGAGATGTTCATATGATCTTTCCTTTTTCTTTTTAGTATTTGAGAGTTTAAACTACATTTTGTATTTTTGAATGTTGAACTGACTGTACATTGCTTAAGTAAACCCCACTAGGTGAGGAGGCATTATTCTCTGTAGATATTGTTCTATTTGATATATTGGAATTCTAAAAGGATTATTAATCTGTGTTCTAGAGGTATATTGGCCTATAGGTTTTTGGTGGTTCATTTATTTATTTATTTTTTGTAATACCTTGGTCCCATTTGAGTATCATAGTATGCTGGCCTCAGGATAAGTAAAGAATTATTCATGATCTTTCTGGTTTCTCAGTAGGTACTTCTATAGTGGCATCCTACCAATTTTGATATGATATATTTTCATTTTCATTCCATTAAAATCCCTTTATAGTTTTCCTTTTGACTTGTTCTTTGCCATTTCATCTACAAATATTTGGGATTTTCCCAGAATGCTTTCTGTTATTGATTTCTAATTTAGTTCCTCTGTGATGAGAGAACATGGTTTAAATTCTGTTAAAATTATTGATCCTTAATTTATACCCAAAGTCTATAGTATCCTGGCCATAGTCCGTGTGCACTCGATAAGAATGTGTATTCTGCTGCTGTTGGGTGATCTGTTCTATAATTGTCAGCTTGGCCAAGGTGATCAATAATGTTGCTGATGTCTTCTGTATCCTCACTGATTTTGTGGGGTGGGGGGTGTCAAGTTGTCCAACCAATTACTGACAGGTGTTGAAATGTTTGAATATAATTGTGAATTTGTCTATTTCTCCTTGCTGTTTTTGTTCAGGGTTTTGAAACTCTCTTTTTAGATGCATAAATATTTATGATTACTATGTTTTCTTGGTCAAATTTGTCCTTTTATCATTAGAACATGAGCTTTGTTATCCCAGACAATATTCTTTGCTCTGAAATTGACTTTGTCTGATGTTATTATTGCTGCTCCAGCTTTCCTGTGATTAATGTTAGCATGGTATAGCTTATCCATTCTTTTACTTTTACCTTCTGGGTCTTTATGTTCATAGTACATTTCTGATGGGCAGCATACAGTTGTTGATTTTTCATTTTTACTCAAAATCACAATCCATGGTTTTTATTTGGGCATTGAGACTATTTAGATTTGGTATGGCTATTGATCTAGTTAATTAGTATGTATCATAATCTTGCTATTTGTTGAATTAGCCCCATCTTTTGTTTTTCCCTCTTTACTTCTCTTTATGTATTCTTATGTATTAATTGAGCACTTAAATAATTCCATTTTTTCTTTTTTTGCTGACTTACTAGTTTTACCTCTGTGTTTACTTTTTCAGTGGTAGCTCTAGGCTTTGCAATTCACATCTCTGCCTTAACACAGTTTACCTTCAAGTGATATTATATCACCAGATCTGGACTAGGAAAACCTCACAATGGTGAGATATTTATCCATTTATCTGCTCCCTGACTTGCTATTGCTGTCATACATTTTACATTTATGTGAGAAGTAACAGAAGTCCCCCCTTATCTGCAGTTTTGCTTTCCACTGTTTCAATTACCAGCTGTCAAGCACCATTTAGAATTATTAAATAGTCATTTCCAGAAATAAGCAATTCCCAAGTTTTTACTTGAGCACCATTCTGAATAGCCTGATGAAATCTTGTGCCATCTTGTTCCACCAGATGAACCATCCCTTGTCCAGCATATCAAGGCAGTGTTAAATAACCCACCATTAGTCACTTAGTAGCCATCTAGATTGGTTTTATCACATTGACTGTAGCAGCATCACAGTGCTTGTGTTCTAGTCAACCTTCTTTCACTTAATGGTGGCCCCAAAGCACAAGAGTAGTGATGCTGGCCAATTATAACATGCCAAAGAGATGTTATAAAGTGCTCCCTTTAAGTGAAAAGGTATGCATGTATAGAGTAAACAGTATATATAGGGTTTGGTACAATCCGTGGTTTCAAGCATCCACTAGGATTTATTGGAAAGTATACCCCAAGGATAAGGGGGGAACCACTGTAACTATTTTTCAGATCTTCTTTGAATCAATTTTAACACTGTCTCAAGTAGGGTTTTTATTAAACCAAGCTAAATTTAAATTTCTATTAAAAATAGATTTGAAAAGAGGAATACATGTTTGCCTGAAAAAATACTAAAACAATATATGGATGTACATTAACCTGCATTATTGTGGCTGACAAGTGCTCCTGGATAATTATTTCAATGGCAATTCATATATATTATTATTGATTTCAGAGAGAGGGAGAGAGAGGAAGAAAGAGATAGAAATATTGATGAGAGAGAACCATTGATTGGCTGCCTCTTGCACATACCCCACTCAGGATCTAATTCTAACCCATAACCTGGCTATATGCCCTGACTATGAATCAAACCAGTGACCTATCAGTTCCTGGGTCGATGCTCAACCACTGAGCAACACTGGCTGAGCTCAATGACAGCTCTTACTGAGGATTCTAATATATGTATTTTAAGGCTGCTGACTGCATGTGGCCTTGACAGTGCTCTGCTTAGTGTGGTCTGAGTCACTGACACTCAATACAGGGAGTTTACTGTATATGTGTTGAAACTTTATATTTTACAGGAGAAGATTTCACCATACCTGACAGCCTAAGTGCTCAAGCTCTATTGTAGAATCTTTTTTAAAAAAATTTCTTTATTGATTAAGGTATTACATATGTGTCCTTATTCCCCCATTACCCCCCACCTCATATTCATGCCCCCACCCCCCTGTTGTCTGTGTCCATTGATTAGGCTTATATGCATGCATATAAGTCCTTTGGTTGATCTCTCCCCCTTACCCCCACTGTCCCTGAGGTTTGACGTTCTGATTGATGTAGAATCTTTGAACTGTATAACGGAATCCCAGATCTCCACAGCCAGAATAATATTCAGGTATTTTGAAGGTCATTTCCTTACCTCCCACTATCAGAAAAACAAAGTCCCAAATAAAGCACTTATCCCCCTTGATGAGGGAAGAAGAGAGCCACTCGTCTGTTCTGAGACTCTGGGAATTGTGAGGAGAGGTGAGCACATGAGGGTTTGAGAGCAGAAAGAAGGTGACTGTGCCATGCTGTGGTTAAGCTGCTGGCACAGACGTACACGGCCGAGTCCCCCTGCTCTGCACGCTGGATCTTCAGAGTGGAGTAGGAGCCATCAGTCCTCTCAGCAGAGAACCGCTCTTTAGGCAGCCCTGATGTGTCTGGGGCATCCTTGCTTTGGAAGTAAAGCAAAAACTCTGGGCCTTGCCCCAGTGTCTGTCGGTACCAGTAAAGTCTGTTGTGTCCAGAAATTGGATCACACCTGAGAGTGACATTCTGTCCCCTTTCTGTGACTATGTGCCTGGGGGACTGAGACACTCCAGCTTTGGTGTGACCTGTAGAGACAGAAGTTGGGAATAGAGTGAGGAAAAACAATAGTAAACATCTCTCACACACATACAGACACACACACACACACAGAAACTCTTGTCCACAGTTAAAATGATTATTTTTAAGGACTCACCTGCCCCTAGGAGACAGAGGGTCACCCAGCAGAGGAGCCTGGTGCCCATGGCAGGGTCAGGACAGGAATGGCAGGTTCACTAGGTCAGGATCGTGTGAGCATAGGAGGAGGGACATCCCTTGTCCCCACAAGACAGTTTCCATAGTGACATCATTTTCTCTTTCAATCCCTTCACCCTCAGGGACATGCGATGTATATTACAGCACCCTTGGGTGACTAATTTGAATATTTATAAGCTCCTTTTTCAATAAACTCAATGCATGGCTGTCACTCTGGACTCCTGTGCTCTCTACATGCAGAGGTCTCACTGCATTTCTAAGCTTTTCTTCTCATTCACCAGCCAGTCCAGTCCCCTGGGCATTTTCAGTAAAACATGGCAACAGCATCATCAATACCAGATACCAAAGGGTGAATTCACTGTCTTTTCTGTAAGTCAGGATCTCCTGTGAGCATCCCTGTTTCTGTCACCATACCTTCCTCTCTATCAGTCACACATGCTCAACCTTATCCATTTCTTAGACCAGGGTGGGCACTGGGCATTGGGCATTGATTTGGCTTTTCCCTGAAATGCACTGACATTCAGAGATGAGAAAAAATGATTCCCTGGGAAAGCGTCTGAGTTGAAAATTCTTATTCTTTCTGCACATCATGACCAAATGCCCTTTCTATGTTCATTACCCTCCATGTCGTTTTATGGCTCTATAGCCCATAGCAAAGCCTCCTGTCCTTCTAGGTCACCATGCAGTAAGCTATAGTTTTCTATAGCTTCTTTGTGGAAGAAGACTCCACTTCATCGACCTTTAAGACACTAGTGTGTAATATACAAGGAGGTCGGGATGGATGTCATTTATAGTTGACTTTCCACTCTGGAGGCATCAGTCTCAAGCTGATGAGGTGAAAACCTAGAGCTGGGGAAGCACCTTCCCAGCTAATGGGGTAGTTGCAGAGGACAGACTGACAGACAGCAACAGTGGGGAGTGTGTGTCTCAGGCCCTGGGTCTGGTCAACACCTGTCAAAAACTGCCCCGAAGGTGGTTGTCAGCATACACAGAGGTTCAACCTGCTGACAAGGGCCACTAGGGGCTACCCAGTGCAGGGGTTTGTGAGTCCAGGGTGCAGGGCCTCTTCTTGCCTTTTTGTACTGAGAGGAGGTGGCCCTGAAGCTCTGTGGTTTCACTGCTGCCACAGAAGTACACAGATGTCTGTGAGGGGGTTGCCGATTCCAGTGTGAGGACAAAGTTATCTTTATTTTGTCTAAGGGCACTGTACCCATTAGCAACATCTCCTTTAGCAGTGATCCCAACATTGACTGAGTAATAAATCATACTCAGCCCATGGCCCAGATCTTGGCGATACCAATACATAACGTTGTGGTTATTAGTCTGGTGACAATTCAGTGTTGCCTTCTTTTCCGCCCCTGTGACCTTGTATTTTGGGCTCTGGGTGATTCGGGCATCCAGGTTTCCTATAAAGAGAGAGCCACAGACCTGATGTTGTCATCCTAAGATGAAGGCTTGGGCTGAGAGGTCTTGGGTATCCAGAGCAGGAAGCCCACCTGTACTCACCTGTCCACAGGAGACAAAGAGCCACCCAGAAGAGCCTGGTGACCATTTCAGGTCCAGAGCAGAATCTCATGTCTTCCTATTCTGTTTTGAGAAAATAGACTCAGTGATGTCACTGTCCTTGACAAATGCTTGAGCTGTAGAGCTAACCTGCCACACCCCTTCCCCACAGGAACAAATCAATGATCCTCTCAGTTACAGGAACCACCTGATGTCCAGTAAGTTTTCAAAGCCCCAAGGTCAGGGTCATTGGAATCTGAAGATGTGTTTTACATTGTTTCACAATTCACTGACTGATGGGAGCCCTGCCATCCGTGCTCAGGTCTCTTCATGCTCATGGTTAAGAGTTCTCCCTTGGTTTCAGCTGAAGCCACAGAAGACTGTTTCACCTGCCACTCTGTGACTGTGCTTTTTGTGAAAAAGAGGAGGCTGGTTAGTAATGTGGATGAGCTATTCAGCCTGAGCTACACACTTCTTACGTCTCTAGGAAGGTCTTGCACCCACCAAACGGGAGAATATTGATTGAATCATAAATGTGCTACAGTGCCAAGCTTGCAGCTAGTCAATCAGTACATGCTGCTATTTCTTATACAGGTTATATCTCAGTCTGAGGTGACCCCACTTCTATGACTACATATCTTGTTGTCATCTCAATGGGCCACTATAATGACACAACAGTGACAAAGGACATGAAGTCAGAAATCAGAGGCAAGGAGGAGGTAAATGGTCATCACACAGAAAGGCTTGCAGCTCGACGTCTAGTAAACCCAGGAAGTGCTTTTACATCTTATCCAGGACTTAACTGTTCCCGGGCCACCAAGAGCCACACAGCAAAGGAGCCTACTTTCTAGGCTGGGTCAATGCGGAAAAGAGGAGTTCTTCAGCTAGGACTCCCATTGTTTGGGTTAGAGTACATGGAATCCCAGAGATCTGTGGATTGTTCTCACAAGGACGTATCATCTTCCCATATTGTTAGTATTCTCAATGATACCCTAATTTCTTTAGGGAGATATACATTTCCAGGAATAGTTCCTTTGCAATTCTCTTTTAAATTAGTGAATTAGAGTCACAAATTTTATGTTGATTAAAAAATGTATGTCATCAGAAAGTTTTTTTCTTGTCCTTGTGTTTTTGTACTGGTTTTTCCCAAGCTCCTGGATAGTGCCTGTACATGGTAAGGAGTGAAGGCTAGATGGGCCATGCAGGCAATGAAGAATAATTTCAGGCCTTCTCATTCTCACAGGACCTTTCCAAGACTTCTGAATCTTTTCTTCTTTCCTTTTTAGTAGAGCACCCTAAAATTATATAAGCATATATCTACTCTTTACCTGATTCAGTTAGTGTTCATTGAGTGAAAGGAATGAAAGGTTATCAGAGTCCAGGCAGACTCCACTTCTATAAAGATAACCAAGTCTAGTCAGTCACAAAGAGATTCAGAGCTTGAAGGGAGCAGAGACCTTGTGAATCTGTTGAGAATTAAAAATAAGCTAAAGTAAACTGGGAAAAATAATTTATATCTGTTATTATAAGACTTTTTGAATGATAGGATGGCAGAATGAATTAAACAAAAATAGCTGTGTCTTCCAAAGGGATGGGTCCTTTGATGGTCACTTCCTTCCATCACTGTCACCATATAGGCTGCCCCTGGAGGCACAGTGTGAGACACAGACATAGATGCAAGTAGTTTATTTGGGAAATCATCTCAGGAAGCAGGAAAAAGAGAGCAAGGAGGGAGGAACCAGGAAGGAGAAAACCTAGATAAGGTGCAATATCACAGTTGCGCAGGGACATCGGGAGATCTACTTATGGATTTTGTTGGAACCTTCAGAGAAGCACACAGACCACCCCCTGAGCTATCCTCCTGAATTCAGAGGCTGAGCTTTCATACCTGGCTCCTTTCCTTCCAGGAGCATTAGCACTTCTGCAGCTCTGGCTGCCCTGCTGTGAGCCCACGGGGGCTTCTATGATAGAGGGGAAGCCAGAGCAGAAAGCAGAGGGACTCCCAGCCTGCAGGTGCGGGGTGCTGTCAGAACCAGGTAAATGCACACAAACTTGCATGTAATTCTCCACTGCAGCTGAGGCTGATACCAGACGTGGGCCAGGAATGGATGGACGGCACTGGAGGCTCCACTATGATGGTCTCTATTCACACAAAACCATCCCTTCCGTCAGCTCTTCTGTGTGATCACCAGTCACTCTGAAGCCACAATTTTCTGGAAGCACCACACCTTCTTGCACATCAGACTTAACATCAACAGGAAGTGCTGTCCTGGGTCCCCTTTACATTTTTCCCTTAAGAAGCAGTTTCTATAGTTAATTTCACCCAATAAATTATCAGATAATAATATTTGCATTTCAAAGAAGTTTCTGTCTGAGACATAGATGAGTCAAGCAAAAGTAACCATGCCTGCCTTTCATCCCAGAACTGCACATAGTAAATAATTGTGCTATACTAGAGATTTGTCACAGAGTTTATAGAGAACAAAGAGGACTTGAGCCTATATTTTTTATTAAGCAATTTTTTGTATTTGCTTTTGTTAAATCACTATAAAACACCCATTTTTGGCCCCAGTTTACAAACGCAAAACTCGGACAAATATTTTCTGAGTCACCATCCCAAGGCTGGTAAGAATATGAGCAGACAGGTCCCCAAAGCTGGATCTCTTTCCTCTTCAGCAGGTCCCCTCCCAGGTGAAAGCTGTTATGCAAATGATTTGTGTTAGAGCCTGCATTTCTGAAAGAGACCTTTGGGTCCATGTTCCCGTTTTGAAGATGCCTCTCTCTACCAAATGCAGAAGGGTGGGGTGACTTAAAGCATGGGTGGAAGTCAGTATGGCCTATGTCTGTGTCCCAATTCCAATTTTTGTTAGCTATACCTCCTTTAGCCAAGTATCCAAACTCTCTAACAATCAGTGTTTTCACTTGTAATGTGGGTAATTTGTGCTAACTCACAGAAAATGTGCAATAAATAAGGTGATTGGATTAAATACACAAAATGTGTAGAATTAAAGTCATCTGCATTCACCAATCAACTCGTACCCTAATCTGTAAATGTCTATATCATTCATTTAATAGCTGTGATGCTCAGGTGTTTTCTGCAGTTTCTGACCTGGGCAGAAGAAGCAATTTCAGATATTCTGATGGAAAGTGGGGGCAAGCTGAGATCCTCGCTCCTCCATACCTTCCAGGTTTAGAAACATTGATTCACTGTAATAACTCCTAGAATCCGGCCTGAAATTCCTATAGGGCTTCTGTTTTCTTGGTGAATCTTCTGTTAGTCTGGAAATCACCCTAGTCACTTAGCTCTTCTATTAGGGGACATCATGGCCTCCCTCTATATAAACTAGGACAGGATAGAGGCACGTTCTGTGATGTGAAGCTCTGTGTCTTAGAAGTTGGCAGGCAATCAGCTGTGTAACCCCAAATGATGTGTGACAACTCCCCCCCCACCCCCACTCCATCCCAGCTCAGATGCCCTTGAAATGGGAGAGCCAGGGCTCTGTTATACCTTATTGACCAGACCCAGGCAGCACCATGGAATTCTGGGCAATGTTGACTCTGGAGGCCTGGAGATGTAGGGTTGACATATGTGAAGTATTTGAAATGTCCAAGTGCTGAAACTTCCTGGCTATTAAATGGTATAATGAGAGCTTCCTCCTCAGTAAAGTGGACACACAATGTCGAGTGTGCATTAGCACACACAACATGGACCCCACTCTATCACAGCAGGAGTTCCTGCCATGTACTAGGAATTGCCAGGTGCTGGCAGAGCTGGGAGGACACGCAGGAAAGCTCTGGCTGAGCTCAGCAGGGCAGAGAGTCTTAGAAAAGAACTAGAAGCCCTGGAACTCACTAAGGCCCCCTTCCTCTCCTGTGACATCCTCATCTGGGACAGGGAGGTTTAAGTACAGGAAGCCATTGACCCTGCAGGGCTGTGTCTAAGCTGCTGGCACAGAGATACATGGCCGAGTCTCCCAGCTGCAAGGTGCTCATGGCCAGCTCAGTGCTATAGTTATTGAACTGTTTTGCTGAGAACCGATCAGGGATATTTCCTTTCTGTCCCTCCACCTTTTCATAAAAACTAATGAGGAACTCGGGGCTCTGGCTCAGAGCCTGCTGGTACCAGTATACATTATTGTGTCCGGAGATGGGGTGGCACTTCAGAACAGCCTTCCCCCCTTGGCCTTTGATTAGGTGTCTTGGGGACTGGGTGACTCCAGCAGCCACGGAACCTGTGGAGGAAGGAGACAGAAGCTGGAGACCAGCACAGGAAGCAGATGGAAAGGCCACCAACAGTCAAGAACTTTGGGTTCAAGGGATGTCCCATCTGAACTCAGGACTCACCTGCCCCCAGAAGACAGAGTGCCACGCAGCAGAGGAGCCAAGGGCCACTGGAAGATTCAGGCAGGACAAGACTGGCCATCTTCCAGCTCGGGGCTCTGGTGTTTGGAGTGAGAGAGCAGAGGCTTTGAGTATCACTTTGCTCTGAGTGGAGGACTTGTCTGTGATGTCACTATCCTTGTAGGCTCCCACACAACCTGTACTTCCTGGACAGGCACAGTTGGTAGATTTTCTGTCCATCTTCCTATGAGCAAGTGCTGCTGGCTGTACTGAGTTGGGCCAGAAAGGGTTTTTGGCAGGTGTCCATCCTCACAGCTTCTCTGTTTTCTAGGAGCAGGTGCTCCTGGCTTGGATTATCCAAGCTTCAGGCTGAAGGAAGTCCCATCTCACTCTCCACCAAACATATGCTCCAAAAGAGAGCTTAACTCCAGGCAAGGCCAAACTCATGGCTCCCTGCTGTGACAACACACCTGCATAGCAGTTAATGTGAGAAGATATGATCAGCAAACTTCTGATTTATCAGATAGTCTCCCTGATGTAGAGACCAAGCCAAGGCTCTCACCCTTAACCCTCTGTCTCCCACAGGGCCCCATCAGCAGCTCACTCCGTGGATCCACAGCGCCCTCAAGTGGCCGCCTGCTTAGTAGTGGTGTTGACACTGCCCAGGTTGCCTGGGTTCTGTCTGAATTAGGAGTCAGGACCAGCCAGGACACTGCAAGCTCCTGCTGATGTGATGTTTACCTGTCTCAGTTCAGCCTTAGCAGATGGTAGTGAGGGATGCATGGTGCATTTTTCTAAGAAGAAAATTCAAATTCTATATCTCATCAATGATTGTTCTGGGAAAGAGGACACCATGTATGCAGCTGCCCTGGGAAGGGGTAGAGGGACCTTGGTTGAAGCGTTCTCATTAACCAAAGATAATTCCTGGGGAGGGCTGACCTTAGGGTTTTACTAGCCAAAAAAATCTGAGCAGCTGGAAATATACCCTCTATGAAGAGGGAACTGCCTACTTATAGATCTTGGGTGGTTGTTTTGTTTTGTTTTTGACCACTCTGTTTAACTCTTCTGTTCTTTTTTCAAAATTGAATTGCTTACCTTTTAAGTTATTGATTTGTAGGAATTATTTATATTTTGGATACTTGCCCTTTCTTAATATCTTTTGATGAACAGGATTTTAAAATTTTGACAAAGAAAAGTGTTCTTTTTAAAAATTAGATTTTTTTTTTGTCCTATCAAAGACATCTTTGCCTACTCAAGGTCATGAAGAGAATTTGTTCTGCTTTCTCTCAGAAGCTTTATAGGTAATTGAGAAAGTTGACCCGCCTTATATTCATTTTTGTTTATGATACTATTTGCAAACTTTTTCTGGAAAGGGTCAGATGGTAAATATTTCGGTTTTCTGTCCCAACTCCCCACCTCTGCCCCTGCAGTGTCAAAGAGCCAAAGACACCACACAAGCGAGAGAGCATGGCTGTGCTCCAATAAACTTGGTGTATGGATACTGAAATCTGAATTTCATATAATTTCCCTATGTCACAAACATTGTTGATTAGCTTCTGGGCCTTATAAGAACAAGCAGAGGCCATATTTTGCCCACTCTTGGTTTATGGAATGAGATCAGGATTGAGATTATTTTTTATTATGCACACAGTTTATCCAGCACTATTGTTGAAATGATTATTTTCCCTCTTTTTGTGGTACTTTTAGTGTTCGATCTAGAGATCACAACATGCGTCATTACCTTACCTGCAAAAATGTCTATTAACCATAGATTTTTCATAAATGCCCTTGATTAGGGGAAGGATGTTTCCAATTACTTTTGATTTACTAAGAGTTTGTATCTGGAACAAATGTTGGATTGTATAAAGTATTTTTTTTTTTTTTGAGCATCTATAGAGATGATCTTATGATTTTTCTTTTTTTAGTATTTGAGAGGTTAAACTGCATTTCATATTTTTGAATGTTAAACTGTACATTTCTGAGATAAACCCTTCTTGGTGATGATGTATTATCCTCTATAGATGTTGTTCTATTTGATATGGAATTCTATAAGGTTTATTAATCTGTGTTCCTGAGGGATATTGGTCGATCGGTTTTTTGGTGATTTTTTGTGTGGTAATATCTTGATCTCATTTGAATAGCATAGTAGTGCTGGCCTCAGTGTGAGTAGGGAATTATTCCCTATTTTCCAGATTTCCTACTAAGTAATTAATCCTCTAGTGTTATTCTATCAATTTTAATATGATATACTTTCATTTTAATTTAATTAAAATTCCTTTATAATTTCCCTTTTGATTTCTTCTTTGCCCCACGGGTTATTTAGAATATTGTTATTTCACTTACAAATATTTGGAAGTTTTCCCGTACTCTTTCTGTTGATATCTAATTTAGTTCCTCCATGGTGAAAGAACATGCTTTTGAATTATTTTAAATATGTTGATACTTATTTTATACCCAAAGTCTACAGTATTCTGGCCATGGTCCATGTTCACTCAATAAGAATGTATATTCTGCTGCTATTGCGTGATCTGCTCTATAAATGTTAGTTGGGCCAAGGTGATCAATAATGTTATTGATGTTTTCTGTTTCCTCACTAATTTTATTGTGGGGGAGGGTATCAAGTTATTCAACCAATTACTGACAGGTGTTGAAATGTCTGACTATAATTGTGAATTTGTCTGTTTCTCCTTGCTGTTTTTGTTCAGGGTTTTAAACTCTCTTTTTACATCATAAATATTTATGATTGCTATGTTTTCTTGATCAATTTGTCCTTTTATCATTAGAATATGAGATTTTTTTATCCCAGACTATAGTCTTTGCTCTGAAATTGACTTTGTCTGATGTTATTATTGCTGCTCCAGCTTTCCTGTGATTAGTGTTAGCATGGTATATCTTGTTCATTCTTCTCAGTCTTTATGTTTATAGTACATTTCTGGTGTGCAGCATACAGTTAATTGATTTTTCATTTTTACTCAAAATCACCATCTGTGCTTTTTATTTGGGCATTGAGACTACTTTGATTTGGTATGACTATTGATCTAGTTTGTTAGTATTTATCATAAACTTGTTATTTGTTGTATTAGCCCCATCTTTTGCTTGCCCCTCTTTACTTCTTTTTATGTCCTCTTGGGTATTATTTTAATGATTCCATTATCTCTATTTTTGTTGACTTAGTAGTTATAATGCTGTGTTTAATATTTTAGTGGTGGCTCTAGGATTGCAATTTACATATTTGCCTTAACACAGCCTACCTTGAAGTAGTATTATACCACCAGACATAGATTAGGTAAACCTCACAATGGTAAGATAGTTTATCTGCTTTCTGTCTTTCTCTTGTTGTCATACGTTTTACTTTTATGCACTATAGTCCTCCTTATATGCAGTTTCACCCCAGTTTCAGTTACCAGCAGTCAAGCACCATTCAGAATTATTAAATGGTCAATTCCAGAAATAAACAATTCCAACGTTTTTACTTGAGCACCATTTTGAATAGCCTGATGAAATCTTGTGCCATCTGGTTCTATCCCATGCAGGACATGAACCATCCCTTTGTCCAGCATATTAGTGCTGTGTACACAACCCACCATTAGTCACTTAGTAGCTGTCTCAGTTGGTTATCACATTGACTGTAGCAACATCACAGTGCTTGTGTTCTAGTCACCCTTATTTCACCTAATAGTGGCCCCAAAGTGCAAGGGTAAACAGTATATATAGGGTTCAATACTATCAGCGGTTTCTTAGAAAGTATCTATACAATCACTGGGGTTCTAGAAAGTATCCCCCAAAGATAAAGGGCGGGGGGGACTGTAACTGTTTTTCAGGTCTTCTTTGAATCACTTTTCTTTAACATTGTCTCAAGTAGGGTGTTTAATAAACCAAGCTAAATTTAAATTTCTATTCAAAATAGATTTGAGAAGAAGACAGATGATTGTCAAGAAAAATAATAAAACAATATATAGCCGTACATTAACATGCATTATTGTGGCTGACAGGTGCTCTTGGGTAATTATTTCAAATCATATATATATGATTTCAGAGAGATGAAGGGAGAGGGAGAGATCAAAACATCAATGAGAGAAAAACATTGATTGGCTGCCTCCTTCACACTCCCCACTGGGATTCCAGCCCGCAACCCATGTGTTCTGACTGGGGATCGAACCAGCAACCACTCTGTTCATGGGTCAATGCTTAACCATTGAGCGCTCAATGACAGTTCTTACTGAGGATTCTAATGTGTATATTTTAAGACTGGTGGCTGCATGAGACCTGGACAGTGCTCTGTATTGGCGGCCCACACTAAAGCTTAGTGTCATCTGAGTCGGTGATGCCCAGTGCCAGTAGTTTATTGTAATTGTGTTTAAACTTTATATTTTACAGGAGACCATACCTGACACTAAGCTCTGGTGCTCAATCTCAATTATAGAATCTTAATCTGTATAAAGAAATCCTAGAAAACCAGACAGAATGTCACTACCCAAGATGACCTGTTCTGGTATTTTGAAGGTCATTTCCTGACCTCCCACTATCAGAACAACAATTAAAGTCCCAAAACACTAATTCCCCTTTGTTCAGGACTCTAGAGGAGATGTGAGCACAGGAGGGTTTGAGAGCAGGAAGAGGGTGACTGTGCCACGCTGTGGTTAGACTGCTGGCACAGAGGTACACAGCCGAGTCCCCCTGCTCTGCATGCTGGATCTTCAGATTGGAGTAGGAGCCCTCAGGCCTCTCAGCAGAGAACCGCTCTTTAGGCATCCCTGATGTGTCTGGGGCATCCTTGCCTTGGAAGTAAAGCAAAAACTCCGGGCCCTTCCCTAGTGTCTGTCGGTACCAGTAAAGGACTGTGTGTCCAGAAATTGGATCACACCTGAGAGCAACATCTTGTCCCCTCTTTGTGACTAAGTGCCTGGGGGACTGGGACACTCCAGCATCTGTGTGACCTATGGAGACAGAAGTTGGGAATAGAGTGAGAAAAAATAATTGTAATCATCAAACACACACACACAAAACACAATGAAAGGGCTTGGTTTTTCTGAGGACTCACCTGCCCCCAGGAGACAGAGGGTCACCCAGCAGAGGAGCCTGGTGTCCATGGCAGGGTGAGGACAGGAATGGGAGGTTCACCAGGTCAGGGTCCTTGTGAGCATGAGCAGAGGAGGAGGGACTTCCCTTATCCCCACAAGGCAGTTCCCATAGTAATATCACTGACTCTTTCCGTTTTTGGTTGTCATCCCTCTGAGCTCCCGTGCCCTATCGCCCAGATCCCACACTCCCTATCTGGCCAGTCTTCTCTAGTGTCTCATTCTCTTCACATTCTTAGTTGTACATTTCCACCTGAATTCAACAGTACTTCACAGTTGAGGTCTTCACCTTCCCTTTGAGGTCTCCTAATTCTAATCTTCATCCTGCATTTTCCTTGTCCTTTTTATGATGTGGACAGCAGTGGGATATGTGTGTATTGGAGGGTGAGGGTATGGATGGGAGATTGTCCCATTTTCCCCTGAGAGCAGTTTGAATTCACAGTTCAAAGCTTTTGGGGATGAAATGGTGCCTCTGGTGAGTACTGATCTAAGTTGGTTAGGTCCTTCTATTACATTTGGAGGTAAAACAACAATACCCTCTATAAATTCATTTATCTTCATACTGACTTTTGTCCTCAATTCCTTGTCACTATGCCTCCTCTGTTTCTAAGTCAGTTCTAAAATAAATAAATGTCCCCAAACTACAAGAGAGTGGAGGCTCTGACCCCTCAGTCTAGCTCCACCTGTGAATAACTCCTCCCCCTCCCCCTTTGTCTGAAAAGGAAGGTAAACGAGTGCCCTCTACTGCCTGCATTTCCAAACAATAGAAACAAGTTACATTTCCACAGGCTCTAGACATGCTCAGTTTGGGTTTTAAATTCAAGTGGCAGTAGAATTGCAATGTTGATTGTGGTGTTACCCCAGGGTTGATGAACATGTCATAGCTTTATCAAATAAGATTTCCACAAAAAGTGGGAAGAAACGCTGTAGTCTCAGGAAGATAGTCTCACTCCAGTACTTTAAGGGTTCTACTCTTTGAAATAAGAGTCTGTTTTCAGTCTTTGCTGCCTAAGGAAAGGAAACTACGTTAGTCTTTTTTAAAAAATATATATTTTACTGATTTCAGAGAGGCAGGGAGAGGGAGAAAGAGACATAAACATCAATTATGAGAATCATTGATTGGTTGCCTCCTGCACACACACTACTGGGAATGGAGCTCACAACCCAGGATGTACCCTTGACCTCTTGTTTTATAGGTTGACACTCTACTAATGAGCTTCACTGGCTGGGCCATTAGTCTTTAAAGCATTGATATGAATCATTCAGGAAAATCTTGGACTTTGGTCTATTCTTGGACCATCCTAGACAATGCTATTGTTTCTACCCAGAAAGATGCTCACAGTTCTTTAAGGACTAGTACATGGCCTCTCTCCATAAATGGAGCCTCTGCCAACAGGAACAGCTTTTCCAAGTAGCCACCAAATATAAATTTCATGTTGAATGCTACTGTTCCTCTGCTTATTCATTTACCAGAATATTCCCAATAAAGTGCTCTTTGCACTTACACACCAACGTGTACACAGGCACACCCCGAGATGATAGACCTCAGTTCACATGGAGGGTCACGCTGCTGAGGTTCTCAGTGGAACCCCTCAGACTGACATTCCATTACAGAGGAGTCGGGTGAGAGCATCAGGAGGGGCAAGTTTTTCTCCTGGTGAGACAGGGTCCTCAGGAAGGAGTGTCCCCGACTCTATGGCTGCCCTATTTGTGTAGAGGGCAACTGGCTGCCCATCGCTGTGTACTGACCACTGACACAGAGGTCTGGTTGGTGCTGGCCAACTTCAGGGTCAAGAGAAAATGCTCATTCTTGTTACAGGAGATGCTGTACCCTTCTGTGACATCCCCTTTGGAAGTGCTGCTGAAACTGCATGAATAATGGATCAGCCTCAGCCCCTGTCCTGGGTCTTGTCGATACCAGTACATTACAAAGTGGTACATATCCTGGGAAAATTCCAGGGTCACCTTCTTTCCTGATTGTATAATATAGTATCTTGGGGTCTGGGTGATTGCAGCATTCATGGGGCCTGTTGGAGAAGCAGATGTAGGTAAAGATAAGGCTTGAGGAATAAGCTGGATACTTAAAGGGGAGGGGAGATATCGGAGCTGGGACTTTGTGAACTCCTGGCAGAGGTTTCCAGCTGAAAGCAGAGCTCACCTGCCACAAGGAGACAAAGCATTACACAGAAGAGGTTGGGACTCACAGCCAGGTCAGGGCGAGATGGGGCTGTCCCAGCTAAATGCTCTGACCACAAACTGAAAGGGAGCTCAGGGGCCCTTCTCCAGTGGGCAGACAGGTTTGCCTGGAATGTAACTGCCCCCCACCCAGCAGAGGCTCCATGGCCCAGGGCTCCTACAGACTTGGCTCAGGTTGAATCAGCAACTCCTCTCATAGATATACTAGCTCAGCAGGGCCTGCAGGGGAGATGGGGTACGGCTTGGATGCACTGAGTGTAGGCAGCATCCCTCCCCTTGGTTTCCCACATTTCTCTGGGACAATTGCCTCTGTTTGCACCTGTCCCTGCCATCAAGGTTGCCTTGCCCAAATCCTTCCACTATTGATCTCATTAATGTTTAGAGGGACCTCCCACCGCTTTCATAGCTATAGGTAGCCTAGCAATAACTGAAAACTTCTTCAACATCTGCCCAATGTTGGATCCATGCCCAAGTTTTCTTAACTCTTTTCTGTTCTCCCAGAATGTCCCCAGAGCTCTTTAGATACCAAAGGCATCACAGTGCCATCTGGTGGCCAAGAATTCAAGTTTCTTCATTGTTCCTTCTGCAGTGGTCCCAAGGATGCTGGGAAGTTTGCAGGATCAGCAGGGAGAATATTCCAGAAGCAGTATCCTTTAACTTGTATGCTCAGTGTCTGAAAGCTCTAATGTCAATATTAATTCAAACCCAACTCTATTCCTTTGACTTACCTCACTTAATATCTCACCAGCATTCTACTTAACTATTATCACATCATCTGGCAGCTATAGTCTAAAATATGTTTCCTTAAAACTATTTTGTGAAAAGGAGAAATGGAAGGAAATAATATTTAGTCTAAAATAGGAAGAAAGACACACAAGTTGAAGTGTGAGGAGGTTCTTTTAACTTCATTACTAAAAATATACAAAATGCAAAAAAGAAAAAAGACAATCATTTTTATATCCAAAATACAGATCAGCAGCTCACAGTTCTATCAATCCCCTCAACCTCAGGGAGATGTGATGTATATTACAGCACTCTTGGATGACTTATTTAAATATTTATAACTCCTTTTTCAAAAAATACAATGTGTGGCTGTCATTGTGGACTTCTGTGCTGTCAGGATGCAGAGATTTCACCACATCTCCAAGCTTTTCTTCTCATTTAGCAGTCATTCCTGTTCCCTGGGCATTTTCACTAAGACAAGTCAGCAGCAGCATCAATACCATATACCAAAGGTGAATTCATTGTCTTATCTGCAAGTCAGGATCTCCTGTGAGCATCCCTCTTTCTGTCACCATGCCCTCCTCTCTACCAGTCACACATGCTCAACCTGATCCATTTCTTAGGCAAGGGTTGGCATCAGGGTCTGACTTGGCTTTGCCCTGGAATGCACTGGCATATTCAGAGATACAAGAGATGGAATAATTCTTGGGAAAGTGCCTGAACTGAAGCTTCTATTTTCTGCAGGTCATGACCAAGTGCCCTCTCTGTGTATTAACTTCCATGTTGTATTATGTTTCCTGGGCCCATAGCAAAGTCTCATGTCCTTCTAGTTTACCATGCAGTTAGCAATAGGTTTCCTATACCTTCTTTATGGAAGAGGACTCCACTACATTGATTTTTAGGACACTAGTGTTTAATATACAAGAGGGTCTAGATCAGTGGTTCTCAACCTTCTTAATGCTGCGACCCTTTAATACAGTTCCTCATGTTGTGGTGACCCCCAACCATAAAATTATTTTCGTTGCTACTTCGTAACTGTAATTTTGCCACTGTTATGAATTGTAATGTAAATATCTGTGTTTTCCAATGGTCTTAGGCAACCCCTATGAAAGGGTCGTTTGACCCCCAAAGGGGTCGCGACCCACAGGTTGAGAACCGCTGGTCTAGATGAATCTGAGTTACTGATGACCTTCCACCCTAGAGGCATCAGACTCAGGCTGATGATGAGAAAAGGTAGAGCTGAGGAAGCAGCTTCCCAGCTAACAGGGCAGCTGTAGAGGATGGACAGACAGACAGCAATAGTGGGAGAGGGGTGCCCAAGGCTCTGGTTCTGGTCTAGGCCCAGCAGACACTTCCCTGGAGGTGGACCTCACCACACACAGAGGTTCAACCTGCTGGCTCAGGCCACTGGGGGCTCCACAGTGTGGAGTTTGCATAGGGCTCCCCTAAGTCCAGGGTGCAGGGCCTCTTCCTGCCTTTTTGTGCAGAGAGGAGGCGGCTGTGCAGCGCTGTGGATACACTGCTGGCACAGAAGTACACAGATGTCTGGGAGGGAGTCGCTGACTCCAGAGTGGGGGGAAGTCCTCTGTGTTTGATCTAGTGACATTGTACCCTTCGGGGACATCTCCTTTTTCAGTGACCCCAGCACCGACTGAGTAATAGATCAGTCTCATCCCATGGCCCAGGTCTTGTCGATACCAGCACATGTAGCTATGGCTCATATCTTGGGAACATTTCAATGTCACTTTCTGTCCTGTTTTCCAGATCTGAAATTTTGGGGTCTGAGTGATGCCAGCGTTCACCAGACCTGTGGAGAAGAAAATAAAATTGAGGTTGCAGCCCCCATGGAAAGGCTTAGTGGTGGAATCTTCAAATTTTCATCCACGGGAAAGACCCAGCCAGGACTCACCTGCCTGCAGGAGACAAAAGGCCACACAGCTCAGGTGGCAGATAGCCATGGCAGGGGCAGGGCAGATGGAGTTTTCCTCTGGGTCTGTGTGCTGATGAAAGGGAACAGGGCTCTCCAGGGAGTCATTCTGAGATGTCATGCTCACTGCCTGGAGCCCCGAGCCAACTTGTCACTGGAGCCACACCCCTTCCCCCAGATCATCAAATCAAAAATAAGCCAGCTGGTGTATCTCACTGGTTGAGTGTAGAACTATGAACCCAGAGGTACCAGTTCAATTCCCGGTCAGGGAACATACCCACATTGGGGGCTCAATCCCCAGTAGGGAGCATGTGAAAGGCAGCTAACCAATGATTATCTCTTATCATTGATGCTTCTATCCCTCTCCCTTCCTCTCTCTGAAATCAATAAAAATATACTTAAAAAATAAATGTACAAGTGAACAGCTTAGAATGAGAAGACTGCTTTGGGCTGAATTAACACAAGTCTTACAAGTCATTCTTAATCTTTTGACAACAGTTGCACCAAGTGTTTAACTTTAGGTGTGTTTTCTTCCTGTGATATAAATCTTCATTCATACTTTGGTTTTGTGTATCTACATATTTCTGTACTTTTGACTCTTCTGGAAAATCCTGATGGCTTTGTGATGTCTTTTCTAACACATGGGTCCCAAATAGTCCTTCAAGCATCCTTTTCTATTTTGCTTAATTGACCACCATCCCATCAATATCCTTCCACCCACAAAGATCTACCTGCTCTCTGGTTGCCAAGCCTCAGGGGCAGGCTTGTCCATATTGGAGGAATCCTTTCCCTCTGCTTCTTATCAATTCACTGTCAGATAGGACACCTGCCAAATGCAGCCAGAACACCTTTATATTCCCCAGAGCATTTGCTTCCCGTGTTTGGGGTGAGACAATGGCAAGCAGATCCAGCTTATACCTGTGACCAACCTTTCTTTGGCCTACTGGCACCATGGATTACAGATGTGTGAGGGCCATGGGGAGATGTGGCCAACTCCAGGGTGAGTGAGTGAAAAAAAAAATGTTATTTTATAGTTTGAGATATCCATTCCACAGGGACTATCTCCTTGCAAAGTATCACTGACATTAATTAAATCCTATCTAATAAAAGAGTAATATGCAAATTAACCATCACTCTGCTACACCCACAAGCCACGCCCACAAGCCAATCAGGAGCGAATATGCAAATAAACCCAACCAAGATGGCTACAGCCACAGAGAGCAGGAGGGAGGCTTGGGTTTCCCTGGCAATGGAGGAAGCCAAGCTTTCCGCCTGCCCTTGCCGGCCTAGGCCTCCACTCAAGGCTACAAAGTTTCAATTATAGAAGATACATAAATCCCCCCAAAAATGGCTGCTGCCACGGAGCAAGCAGAAGGCTTGGCTCCGCTCCAGGCTACAAAGTTTCAATTGTAGAAGATAAATAAACCCCAGATACCAGGGCCTCCGCTTGGGTTGCCAGGGGGCGTGGCCGGCCTGCAAACCACCACAGGCCCCTCACCCAGGCTGCCCCATGCCCCAAAGGAATCCCCACCCTGATCCGGGGCACCCTTCAAAGGGACTCAAGATCCAGATTCCAATTATGTCCTATTTTAACCTTATTGTGTCTTTATACAACCATGGGAGATGGTCTGATGGTTAATTAAATGTGTCAGCAGGACTGGACCATGAGGTGTGCAGCTATTTGGTTAAACATTGATCTGGGTGTTTCTGTGAGGGTGTTTTTGGATGAGATTCATGTTTAAATCAGTAGACTTTACAACTTAGACCTTAAAACTCTCAAAGGCAACAAAAACAAACACTTTTATTTTCTGTTTTATGTGATACAATTCCTTGTACAAAATATAGGAACAGAAATTATTGAACAAAAAGAACAAAGGAAGGAGTAAGTTATTCTTCTTCCTTCCCTTTGTAGCCATTGTGTCCCATGCAGAAAGACTGTTCTTTTTATGGCAAATATTTCATTCCCTTTTCTCTGCAGCTGGGAAACACATCTGGAAAGCTTTCTGCTCACACAGCCCCCATGAAAGATGTCAAACAGCCTAGGTCGGGGGGAGGGGGCGCGGGCGGGGGCAGCTACAGTGTAGAAAATGCCTTTCTTCGTTGGAATGAAGGGTCAATGGATATGCATTGCCTTGAAGTCAAATGTTCCTGAAGCTGTCAGGGGAGAGGTTACAACAATCACAGATGATGAGAGATCTTCCCAGGGCTATAATCTGGACCTGGAAAAAAGAAGTCAGATGTGGGACAGTGCTGGGGGATAGGGGGACAACCACGGGAATTGAGGAACAGACTTGAGTTTGATTTCTTGCTCTGCCAGTTATGAAATATGAGACCTGGGAATGTTACCATCAGATAGAGACACGGGTAAAAAAAGTACTTCTGCAGTATGATTTCTATGAGCATAAATACACATCACATCTATAAGGATGCTTGGGAGAGGCAGTCTGTACTCTGCTCAGGCCTGAGCCTGTGTGGCTGGCAGATGCCACCCTTGCGGTCACTTCCTGAGCTGGGGAGGAAGCTTTTTGTACAGCAGGCTGCCGAGCGTGCAGTGCTGTGTCAGCACTGCTGGCGCAGAGATACAGGGCCGAGTCCGTCAGCTCCAGCGAGCTCATGTTCAGCTCAGAGCGATAGTCACTGAACTGTTGTACTGAGAATCGGTCAGGGATGTTTCCTTTTGTCCTCTCCTCCCTGTTGTAATACTCAGTGAGGAACTGGAGGCCCTGGTTCTGGGCTTGTTGGTACCAGTACACGGAGCGGTGCCCAGAGATATAGGAACATCTCAGTGTCACTTGCTGTTTTCTTGCTTTGATCAGGTATTTTGGGGTCTGCGTGACTCCAGAATCCACTGGGCCTGTTGGGAAGGAGGCAGAGGGAGCTCAGGGCAAGGCACAGGACAGCCTCCCGCTACCACCATCACCAGCAGGCTGGTATTTCAGGGATGGCAAACCCATATCAGAGGCTCACACACAGTGCCCAGAGCTCACCTGCTCCCAGGAGACAAAGGGCCACACAGCAGAGAAGCCTGGGGACCATGGCAGCATCCCAAGACATCCCCTAGCTCAGGGAGGAGTCTCCTGGGGTGAGCAGTCTAGAGTTCTGCACCTCCCAGGCCCTGATAGGGGCATTTGCCTATGACATCACTGCTCTGATGTCTTCCCTGCTCTGTGTGACTCTCCATGTGGGCCGCCTCTTGGCCCTCTGTACCCCTTGGTCCTAGGGTCAGCTACCCTATTCACCATTCCCCGTCCTGCACAGCCCCTCTGCAAAGGGTGGCTGCAGGTAGCGCTGTCCCCACATGCCTACAACTTACCTTATTCCCCTTTACCTGCCCCTGCCTCACCTTAATTTCCCAGCCCTTGTGACCCCAACCCCTACGTTACCCCCTTCCCCTGGGAGGGGAAAGCTGCCTCAGGGAGACCGCCTCCTTGCTTCATACTAAGGCTCAAGCACATCTGTACTTCCTGGGCAGTGAGGAGTCTGTGTAAATTCCACAGGTCCCAGGGCTCACAAGCATTTGCCTGTTTGATTAACTCAAACTGCTTCTCCAATGCAGGCATGTAGCCCCAAAGTTCCCTTAAACTGTCTTCTCCTGGGCCACTCCTTCAACACCTCCCAGGGCAGCTTGCAGTACTGTGGGTCCACAGCGCCTCCCAGTGGCTGACTACCCACAGTCTCATGCATTCACATCTGTCCCTATTAAAAGGAGAAATTCCCTCACCCTTCACCCCTAGAGTCCCCTCCCTTCCCACTTCCCGATTCCACTGTTTTCCCAGCCTGGCTGACTTAGGGTTGATCTTCAAATCCACCCTTTGTTTTGGAGGCAAAAGTTTGTATGAAAAAACATTTCAATTAAGAAGGAAATAATTGCTGCAATCAGTATGCAAAAATGGGAGAGACAGCCAGGATAATACAGGTCATAAAGCTAAACTGTAGATCCAGCCTAGAAACACTCTGTTTCATAGTTCCTCCTATTAATCAGATCCCTATATTTCCAAAAAAGTAATTCTTACCATACTTTAGATAGCACATTTGTATAAAGAAGTTTTATATAGCTTACTTATTTAAAATATCTCGAAACAAACAGCCCTACTGTGAGTCCACAGTGCCTCCCAGTGAGCTCTAGTTAAGGTAGACCCAGTAGACCTACCTGGGCTGACATGTACTGTCATTACCTAGAATCGCCTACAGGCCCTACTCAGTGACAAGGCACCTCTAATAAATACCCACCGGAGAGAAACTTTTTCCATTTGTTGTGTCTACACACACACACACACACACACACACACACACACACGCACACATCCTTTATGTGACAAGTATACCAAGGTCCTATTACTGAGCAAAGCAATTTTTAAATCAGTTTTTCAGGCTCATTTATGAGAAATATCATTGATGATGGCAAGAGATGTCTCTAAAGGTGTGGTGGACTGTAAGCGCAAAAACATTTTTTAAGTAAACTTTTCAAATTTACTCAGTCATTAAATTTGAAACTCAGTCATAGAGAATTATTTGTGAGGCTGAGTCTCAGCTATGAGTGTATTCAGTGGTGCAAAACTAATGGGAAGAACTACTCATTTCTGTCTTAAACTTCCCCACCTGACTGACCTCCACCCCACAGCCCATGGTACCCCAGCGGCCACCTCCCAGGACACCATTTACCTTTCATTGTCAAATGTGGGCCATCTCTTGGCCTCACCAGAAAATGTTTGCCTGTTCGATTAACTCTTTAGGGCTTGCGGACTCTCTGAAGCTGAACTCAGGCCCACATTTATGTCCTCATGGAGCCAGGTCTACGGAGGGAAAATGTTTTTACAGGATCATGACACTGGACAAATACACTGTAACATACTTTTCTCTGTACCTGACAAAGCAGTGGCATCTTCAGCTTTAGATTCACTCGGGGCACTTTACATGGCTCGTCATCAGTCCCGGCTATGAGAACACATTGCTGAGATCATACACAGGGGTGTGGAAAGCCATGCCGGCCCAGAATGACCAGCATTACATCTCAGTGGGCATTGATTTCTTTCATTTATTATTCATTTCACAAGTATCAAAGAGCATTAATTATAATTTAGTTTTTCCTATGAAAGTAAAGAGAATGTAGTTGTTATGAATGGAATTTTGCCCCCCAAATCCATATGTTGAAGTCCACACCCCCAATGCCAATATACCTGGAAATAGAGCCTCCAAGGAGGTAGTTAAGGGAAATGAGGCAATAAGGTTGGGACCCTAATCTGTTAAGACTAGTGGCCTTATCAAAGAGGAAGAGACCCCAGAGAGCTCTTTCTACATATCTGTGCAAGCACAGAGGAAAGACCATGTGAACACACCAGAACCTTCCCCAGAAACCTACCCTAGCCCCTTAATCTTGGATTCCCAGCCTCTAGAACTGTGGGAAAATGAATGTCTGTTGTTGAAGCCACCCTGTCTATGGCATTTTGTTACAGCAGCCAGAACAGACTAATCAATAGTACAGTATTGTGAAAAGGCAGGGCAAGACACCAAGAGGAAGGCATGGCTGAGTCCATGCTCGAAAGAGGAGTAATATCTGTGGAGAAGGGAAGGGCCTTCTATGCTATGGGAATAGCAAGAGCAAATCCAGAGGATTTAAAGGCCACCCAGCCATCCATGTTTTAGGAAATGTTACATAGAGTTGATTAGTCACAAAGTAGGACTCATCCTGACACTGCCAAGAAGGGATGCTCTGAAGGTCACTGAATTAGGATGGTGATGTGTTAGAAAGCTATTCCAGGAAAACAGAATTTATTAATGGGGGAATTGGAGCGCTTTTGCCTGTTTATAGTCAGAGGGCATGACCTCATTTGTGTTTTAAGAGGTACTTGACTGTACCCCAAGGAGGCAAGATTGGGATAAGAAATCAAGAAGAAAGAAGTCAGAATCAACTGCAGGGTTCTCACATTATCACCTTGTGTGTTGATGGCCTCACCTGGGGCTTACCACTGGGATGCCAGTTGCCATAAGGCCTTGCTTTATATTTTTTTAGGAGGGAAGAGAAAAATGACCATGTTACAAATAACAGGGTTTTTTTTAAAAAAATAATCTTTTAGCTTTATCTCTATTTTCAACCATCTTTAGCCATATTTTCTCTTAGACTTTCTCCAAATTTCAATTTCTTTTTCATAAATTATGTAAAACAAATTCCTGTGGTTTTTATCTTCTAAACCACACATTTAACCAACAATTTTGATCCTCAAATGAACTCTTCCCCCTCCCAAAAGGGTGAGAGCTATTACATTACAGACCCTTCTTCTACTTTTATCACATAGAGTTTGCGAGTGAACATGTTGATGTAGCATCTGACCAGATCTTTTTTGTCTTCTCAGGAACATCTCAGTGTCAGTATCTGTCCTCTGGCCTTTGTCTCAGAAGAGCCCGAGACTATGCTTCCCAGGGTCCCAAGTCACTCTGCATTACCACTGTACCCCTAGGTTCCCACAGCCCTATCAGCACTGCGGTTGCTCCATGCTGGGCCAGGGAGGTTTATGCACAGAATACAGGTGACTCTGCAGGGCTGTGCTAAGCTGCTGGCACAGAGATACAGGGCAGAGTCCTTCAGCTCCAGCGAGTTCATGTTCAGCTTGGAGCTGTAGTCATCAGATTGTTGTCCTGAGAATCGATCAGGGATGTTTCCCTTTGCTCTCTCCTCCCCGTTGTAGTACTCAATGAGGAACTGGAGGCCCTGGCCCTGGGCCTGTTGATACCAAGATACAGCTAAGTGCCCAGAGATAGGGGAACATCCCAGTGTCACTGTCTGTCCTCTGGCTTTTGTCAGGTGCCTTGGAGTCTGGGTGACTTCCGAATCCACTGGGCCTGTGAGGGAAAAAGATAGAAGCTGGAAAAAGAACAGGGGAGGGACCCTGATGCTGCCTTGGATTCAGGTGCTTTCAGGTTTAGAACAGATGTCCCACCTGTGCCAAGGACATACCTGCTCCCAGGAGACAAAGGGCCACACAGCAGAAGAGCCTGGAGCCCATGGCAGGGTGGGCAGAACTGGGCAGGAGTCCCCTTGCTCAGATTTCCGGTCCCCTAAGAACTAACGTTCTGGGCACCTTCTGATTGGAAGTTAGGCAGTGATGTCACTGCTCTGATGTCATTGTCTCCGCTGGTTCCCATGAGCCTGGCCTCCTTTGCCAGGTCCCTGGTTCAGCTGATCTAGGCACCCTGCTTTGTCCTGCAAAGCCTCTTGAATGACATGTGTGGCTGGAGGGGCTGGTGGAGGTGAGCTGGGTTTAGGTAGCATGCTGGTCCCCACAGCCCCTTTGCTTTTCCGTGAGGCAATTGTTCCTCTATCTGTCCCTGCTCCCAGGGCATGCAGGCTGCCTCCTACCAGCTCTGCACCCTTCACTTTCCCTTGCAAGTTCAGAGAGCCTCCCTCATCTCTGCACAGTTGAAATTCATGACTTCCTGCTGGGACAGCACCTGCAAATTAGTGTTTATGGTATTAAGTCTTACAGAAGATAAAAACACCAAACAAGGCTGTTGCTTAACCCTCTTGGCCCCAGGCAGCTAGCTCAGATCCCTAGCTCTGCTCCAGAAACTTTTGGAGCTCAGCAGTTCCACAGTGCCCCCATGTGTTGTGTTTTGGCAGCAACCAAGATTTAGAGTTAGCCACAATACAAGAGGGCAAGAGTCCTAAGATGTGTTTAAATTAGGAATGATTTTACCATTTGCTTATTGCACTGTATTTTTCTTTTTTAATTTAAAGGTACAAAAATCCAGTTCTGGCTGATTTGGGATTTTTTTATTGTAAGAGAAAAGAAGGTGGTCATGGAGATGGATTGCAGATAGACTCCCAAAGATTTTGTTGTTAACCCTCACCTGAGTATATTTTTCCATTGATTTTTTAGAGAGAGCAGAAGGTGGGGGGCGTGGAGAAAGACAGAGAAAAACATCAGTGTGAGAGAGACACATAAATGGGTTGCCTCCCACATGTGCCCCTTCCAGGATCAGGGATCAAGCTTGCAACTAAGGTATGTGCCCTTGACCGGAATCATACCCAGGACCCCTCAGTCCGCATACTCTATCCACTGAGTTGAACTGGCTAGGGCATCCCAAGGATTTTTTGATGATTAATAATTAGCAGAAGTTGTTTTTTTTTAATATTTTTTATTGATTTCAGAGATGAAAGGAGAGGGAGAGAGGGATAGAAACATCAATGATGAGAGAGAATCATTGATTGGCTGCCTCCTGCATGCCCCCAACTGGAGACTGAGCCTGCAACCTGGGCATGTGCCCTGATCGGGAAATCAAACCGTGATCTCCTGGTTCATAGCTCAACGCTCAACCACTGAGCCATGCCAGCCAGGCAGCAGAAGTTGTTTTATCTTTGATGACCCCAACAGCTAGTTTAAGGCAGATAATTTAGACAGGCCTCTTTGCAAGGTGCCCACTAATCAGCTTAACACCTTCCCCCCAATTTAAAAAATAATTTTAGTTGTTCCCACACTGCTGGAGAATTTCTTTTCTACTCTCTCTTTTCAGAGATCCTCTCTTGCCTCTGTTCATTGATAATAATATAATGCCCATTTTCTCAGATGTGAGCACGCATGTGTATGTAATTAATTTTCTCTAAGTTTTTCTCTGATGCCCAAGTAGGAAATAAAATATTCTAACCCTCTATACTTAGTCTGCTAGGAGGTAGTGGCCAGTCTAAATAAATAAAAAAAATAAACAAAGGGACTTGGAAAAACAGAATCTGATAAGGATTCAACTGCAGAACCAGGATGCACAGAAAGACTCCCAGGAGCTGGAGTCGGTGATGGAGAGAGTGCATGGACAGGGAGTGACTATAGCTGTGCACCCCTGTTACTGAAAGTAGAGAACAAATCCAGGGTAAAGGGTCAAGTCTAGCCTGCTTAGACTCTATTAGAGGGAATTTTTAATGGTAAGTTTGTTTTTTTCGAGACAGGTACCTTTAAGCACATCTCTTTTGCCTATAAATTCAGCACTGGCCAATGGATCAGTCTTAGGCCTAGTCCTGGGTTTTGTTGACACAAGTACATTGGCAAGTGGTTCACTTTCTAAGAACATTCAAAAACCAGCTTCTTTTTTATCTCTACAATAGGGATCTTGGCATCTGCTTGACTTGCACATTCATGGCTTCTGTTTGTTGTCCAGATGAAGGAAATACTGAGGATCTGGAATTGTAAAGCCCACATCAAAAGTCTTCTTCTGTTTCTTGGACTCAACGGCTCCCAAGGCCACAACACAGAGCAGCCTGGTACACATGGCAGGTTAGGGAGTGGGGGTGTTCCCCAGCTCAATGCTTTGGTGTTCTTAGGTAAGGGCTGGCACCCTGAGCCTTAGTGCCTGTGCAGACACGTGATGCCCCTGGCTCAGCCCCATGTGTCCTGGAGCATGCAGGCCCGCAGGCCCTAAGTGAAATACTGTAGCTACAGAAGGGTCTTTGGAGAATGTGTGGCCTTTAAGACAGCTAGGCTGGGTGTGAAGACCTGAACACATAAGCAGGATCCACTGTCTTCTCCAATGGCCAATTCAGAGCCATGATCTAGAGGCATGGACTCTGTGACTCACAGTTCTGATCAAGAGACTAAAGGGAAAAACAACCAAATTGGGTGAGGAAACTATTATCCTCAGTGGTGGGAAGGAGGTGTTTTGGAAAAGGTCTGAGCACATTTGGAGCTGGGATCAGGGCTGTGGTCCGGGCCTAACTTGGTTGGAAAGAGCAGTCAGGGAATGGTATCTATTAGAAGCGGGCTTGGTAGGCCTGCTGTGACCAGGATTTGAGGTGCCTCATGAAAGATTTCCCAGGGCACAAGCTGATAAGAAGAAAATGAAGAACTTGAACATTTCTGTCCAGGCATAGTCATGTTCAAGACAAGGCCAGGCCACAGGCTATTGGTGTCTGTATGGGATTTAACATTGCCATAGCCAGTGAAGTGACAGGCAGCATTGTGCTCTGAGATTTCTGTCTGGGCTCTCACGGGAAATGCTGAACTGAGCCTTGGTGGCCCACAGTTTCCTGACTGGACCCAGGAGGTTTCTGCACAGGCAGAAGGTGACTCTGCAAGGCTGTGTCTTTGCTGCTGGCACAGAGGTACACGGCAGAGTCTTCTGGCTCCAGGGCATCTACGTAAAGGTATAACTGAGAGCTGTCTGAGCATTTGGGTGAGAAGCGTCTCGGGACAGTGTTATTTTCAATGAGTTCCTTATAGTTGCAGATAAACATGAGCTCCGGTGGCTTCTGAGCACTCTGTTTATACCAATACATAGAATTATGTCCCAGATGTTGTTTGCATTTCAAAGACTTCTTATTTCTCATTCCCATGACCAGGTGTCTTGGCGTCTGAGTAATTCCAGTGTCCATGAGGACTGTTGGGGGGAAAGGGACAAAATTCAGACAAAGCCCAGAAAGAAGGGTATTGCTGCAGCCACAGGGGAATGGCTTAGAATCCAAGGACAGCCATTTGAGCCCAAGACTCACCTGTTCTCAGGAGACAGAGGGCAACACAGCAGAGGAGCTTGCAGCCCATGGTGGAATCAGGATGAGTGGCATCTTCTAACCGGAATATTCTGGCAGGGGGGCTGGGCTCTGGTTTCTTTGGCCTTGGTTGGTGGTTCTGCCTATGATGTCATTGACCCTGACAGTTTCCCTTGCCACAAAGGACAGTCCTTCCTTCCCCTTTCATGCCTTATATAGATTCTGATAAAGGATGGATTTCAATGAACCGGAATGGGTTATTCCTCTGGCAGCTGCTCTTTTGCTATTAGCTGCCTTCCTCATTAAACAGTTTTTCTCTCTATCCTCCTCCCTCCCAGGACTCCTCTCAGCCACAGACCATTTCCTCCTTCCTTCCCTGCTCAGTCAGGCAGGACATCACTCAAAATTCCATTTCCCCTCAGTGTCTAGGCTCATAGGAGGCCTTTGCCCAACTGCATGGAGGGAGGTAGATTAGATGGAATAGTGCCCATCATTTAAAGTGCATTATTGTGATGCAGGCCCAGAGCCAGACACTGGGAAGGGTGCTGAGGGAACCATACAAGGGACAACCAGTGTCTGCCTCTGTATTGAGGGTACAAGGCTTGGCTGGGCTTAGAGCAAACAGGTTGCTAAAAGAGAACACAGGCATTGGTGCAAGACAAAGGGAAATCAATTTGAAAAAGATTTTAGTTTAATATTGTTGGGATGTCTACAACTGATGCCCCCAAAGGACATAAAGATGGAGTCTCAAAGCCCCAGCTTCCCTCCTCATCCCACCCCTCCACTGACTCCCAGTCCCCTCCCTTCCCCCCAGCTCAGAGGTTTCAACAGAGCCACAGCTCCTCCTTGTGGCCAAAGCGGCACATTCCCCAGATTTCAGGCCTCTGGCCAGCCCAGTGTCAGCAATCCAAACCAATTCCTCATTCCATAGGCTGGGAGCAACTGTGGTGGATATGAAAACCTAGGGAAGTCTGACGAGGAAAGAAACATCCAAATTAACAAAAATAGTTGGCAACAGTACCACTCATCCACATACCTAGGACAGTCAATGTTTGCTCAACAGAGATCAGCTATGTCTGGGTTCTTAGTAATAAACAAAACACAGCCCTGCAGATACTATCCCAGCCTATATGGAGCTTATAGGCCAGCTTGACTGGTTCAACAAATGCTCACTGAGCAACTGCTATGAACAAGCATAAAACGTCATATTCACCCACAGAAATCTATTGTAGTGAGGTCATCAAACACACTCACAGATAATGACCAGGGAATAAAACATATCAGATGATGTTTGAGAAATGTATTCTGTATTCAAGTGATTAAATCACTTTATATGTGTGACATTCTATTCAACTATTACATGAGAGGGACTGCAATGATATGACCCCCAAAGACCTGTCCATTGCTAAAATGTTAGAAATCTAACCAGGCCCATCATTTCTACAGATGGCTTTCCAATTTGGGACTAGCTAGGATGACCTACTGTGAGCCATTTCTACTTCACTATATAAACCACCTGTTTGTGCTTCTTATATGCTTAGTTATTGAAATATCACCTATTTTTTAAATGCACCATTTTGCCAACATTGAATTTTTATTTTAGAAAATTTAAATGTATGAATAAACATGAAAATGAAATTATTTATAACTGCTACATGATTTTTACCATTTATTTTTATGTTAGGTATTTATTACCAAACTGAAATAACAAGAATTTACATCTATCTATGTTGGGGGGAAGGAAGGTAGTTATACATGCTTTAAGTCAAGAGTTTATAATTAAATTCCTTTTAGCTCAGGGATGTGCTGGGTCAGAAGGAAAATATTAGCATTTTTATAATGTGACAAATTTTATGAGATTTTTAATGTGGCCCATAAAAAATGCAAAGGGAAATGGGTTAGAATTTAAGCAAAGGGGATTGGACATTCTCCCCCTGAGAATGTTGTGTATACTAGTATGATGGGCCTCCAATCCACTACAGTTGGAGATATTCCATTCTCATATAAGAACCTAAAATTAGCCCTCATTAAAATGCTAACATTATTATTATTACAATTATGATGATGGATATCCACTGTAACAAGAAGACACTCCAATTGGCCCCTCTACATGAAACAGCAAAAGTCTGAATAAATAGAATTTCATTGCATTGTTTGGCTCCCAATAAATAAGAAAAATTCCAAGGATGACAAAAAACAGAATTTAAATTGAAACCTCAAACAATCAGTGAAAGTGCAAAGCTCTGTTGCCCTAAAACATTAGCTAAAATAAATATTTCCCAAAGCAAGTGGTAGGTGAAAGGTGAGTTTAAGTTATTTGAATTAGGGAATGTGCCTGAAGAAGGAAAATAATCTAAGGGTGATCTGAATTGCATGAAGGAATAGTGAAAAAGTGAATGGTTAACAGATAAGTATATTCAAGCAATCATTGTCTATTTAAAATAGTAATGGCATATGTTGCTTGGAGGTAAATAGGAAAAACATAACTGATTCCAAGACATCTCAGATTTGGGGTATAGAGTACGGAAAAGGGGCCCCAAGAATACATGTAAGGAAATCCCTTTTCCTTAGCCAGTTTCTAATGTATATGCACATTATGGACTCTAGAAGGCTCAGGAGAAAACAGGTGGTGAAAGGCTGGAGAGCTGAGATTTCAGAAGACAGTCACATTGGCGAATATGCTGTGATTCCCACTGAGACCCCAGAAAGTCCATGCACTAGTAATAAGGACAGATGCTAGGGCTTCCCACCGGCCCCCTAAAAAAAGAAGGGACAAACTAAAATAAATCCTAGTAAATCCTGCATTCAAACCTTCCAGGATAAATCCTAATACCCTTTATAAGAACACTAGAGGCCCGGTGCATGAAATTCATGTACGGGTAGGGTCCCTAGGCCTGGCTGGCAATCAGGGCCAATCTGTGGGGCGACTGGAGGGGCAATTGGGGGGTCCCCACTGGCATCTGCCTTGGCTGGCCTGGGGCCTGCGGGCTGGGGCAGCTCCTGTATTGAGCATCTGCCCCCTGGTGGTCAGTGTGCATCATAACGACTGGACGTCCCGCCATTTGGTCAATTTGCATATTAGGCTTTTATTATATAGGATAACATAATCCAGAGTCTCTATTCTATATCACCCACAATGTCTCACATAAATCCCTTTATAATCTTTCATGTAGAATATTTTAGTTGTCTCTTTAGTAGTTCATTTCACCCAAAATCTATTCCCCTTTTGACCCATACTGCTACCATTGTCATTGTACCAAAATAAAAATTTTATCATGTTATCTCACTTAAGGTAGGATCAAAGACCAGCTTAGCTAATGCCTGGAGATTTGTGCCCATTTTTTCATTCCATGTCTCATAATATTCTCCATCATCTGGCTACTGTCTTCTCTGGAGGACACTTCTGAGATGACAGAGTTAGGAACAATCATACTGGTCATCCTTCTGAAAGAGAGAGAGTCTGCAATGCACAAGTGTACCTCTATTGGCTCTTCTCCCTCAGCCTTTCTAGTTTATCTATTGCCATGGATTTCATGCTTCTCCAAATATTTTTTATATTAACCAGGGAACTCACTGATAATCTAAATTTCCTTTTGGTCTTAGAAACTTCACCTCTCCTTTTAGTTTTCACTCATCAAACATTTTTCACCAGAAGTGTGTTTTTAGTACTATTGTTATGTATAATATGCATATTATGTATAAGATGTACAGCAGAGAAAAGAAAGGAATAGCTCCTTCCATCCATTAAGATCTTCAGGGCCTGGGACAGGGCCATTACTTGTTTGTAGAATCCTGAGTACTTCAGTAAATTTATTAGAAATCCCTGCTCAAGCTGATGAGTAGAATTGGGAAGACTTTTGAGCACACAAACTATAGAACTACCCTATTGGGTATTGTGAGCTATACTATAGATTAAACTCCAGTCAGGGGTCTCACAGCAAAGTGTGTTGGGTGAACATGTTGTTCCCACAGCTTCCTGGCAGGGCCAGCAGGTTTGTGCACAGGGAGGCAGGGACTTTGCAGGGCTGTGTCTTTGCTGCTAGCACAGAGATACAGGGCAGAGTCACCTGGCTCCAAGGAGCTGACATGAAGTTTCAAATGAGCTTTGTCCGGATGTTCAGGTAAGAAACGACTTGGAACTGTCTCATTTAGAATGAGATCCTTATTATTGTAGGAAAACATAATCTTCAGCAATTGCTTGGAGTCCTGCTTATACCAGTACATAGCATCATGGTTCAGCTTTTGTTCACAACTTAGGGACTTCCTATTCCCCACCTGCGTGATGAGGTATTTTGGAGTCTGGAAAACTGCTGTGTCCAGGGAACCTGAGAAGAAAAGAGGCAGAATTCAGACAAGTCCTAGGAGGCAGCCTGTTGCTGGAGATGTGAAAGGGCGTAGAGACTCAGAGTGGATCGTGCCACCTGGGCCCCTCACTCACCTGCTCCCAGGAAGCAGAGGGCCACACAGCACAGGAGCCTGGAGCCCATGGTGATTCGGGGCAAACAGGCAAGGCCCTAGCCCAGGATTCTGCTCTCCGGTGGTAAGAAGACCAGGCTACAGTGCTCTAAGCCCTGACTGGTGCATTGCTGTAAAGTCACAACCTAGAATGATTTCCCAATTCTCGAGCACTCCTCACATGAGTTCTCTTCCTTTTTCACCTCCTACACTTGCTCCTTTCAAAAAAGTTTTAACTTCTACTCCTTTCAAAGGAATTTGGGATTTCTAGGGACAGTTTGAGTGGGTGGGCATGTTGTCTCAAGGATGTTTCTCTGCCATCATCCTTGTGCCAACAGCTGCCTCCCTCTCCTGTCCCGGTCTCGGCTTCTGGCCACTTCCTCTCCCTCTCAGGCCCCCTCTCAGAGTCTGCCTGGTCTCCTTCACAATAATGCAGGATGATATCACCCACATGTTGGCTCCTTTGCATATCTGATTTACACTCAGACATTGTTTCAGTTGTGGGACACTGACTATGAGGTGCCCCCCGAGAACCAGCTACAGGCCATTTCCCATTGCCTGGATTGATGCTAATTAGGAACAAATCCAGTTAATGAGTCCTTGAGTTTATTGAGGGGGATAAACTGCAGCCCTGACCCTGTGATATTCTTATCTGTCCAGGGGCCAGAGCCATGTGGGCAATAAGGGGCTGCTAGGGAGTTAGAAGTCAGATGTGATATGAGTAAAGAAGTGATAGAGGTGAATAACAGCATGGAGTTGGGGAAATGTAAGTGGAATGATTTGACTGTCCTTGAATTGTCTACAGGTCACCTTCTCTTTTGGTAACAGTTTACAACTCAGTGTCTAGCCTAGGGTTTCTCAGCCTCAGCACTACTGACATATTGCACAGGATAATCCTTTGTTGGGGGCTGCCCTGTGAATACAGGATGTTTAGCAGCACCCCTGGTCTCTATATACTACATGCCAGCAGCACTGCCCACCCCCCAGTTATGACAAGCAAAAATATCTTCAGATATTGCCAAATTACCCTTCTTGAGACCCAGCTTCTCCTTTATTCTTTCTATCTGTCCTTGACCAACCTCAGAGGTTTTGGTGGGGCCACAGCACCTCCTAGTGGTCAACAAGGCACAGTAATCAGCCCTTAATAAATCCAAGTCAGCAAGGACTCGGGTAAGGCCAGGGAACCAGGACTGCCACAGAGCCACAGAGGTCTCTCTCTCTCTCTCTCTCTCTCTCTCTCTCTCTCTCTCTCTCTCTCTCACACACACACACACACACACTTTTGGAAACACTAACTGTCAATTCCTTGTAAAACCCCTTCAAAAACAGCTCCCTTGTGGTTCTTTTTTTTTTTTTTTTAAACTGAACACAAAACAAATACTAGAGATACAGTAGTGAACAAATCAGAAACCACCACCATCCTTGCTAGAACGTCTAGCATGCTTGATTTGTTGGTGGTCATTGAATGGCTTCTTAGTGCAAAGCATGTGTAAGACAATATGCTCACTCTCATGATGCTTATATTCTGGTAAAAACTCAGAGATTCCCCTAGACTAGAAATATAAAATAGGTGTCATATGGAGGTTAGGAGTATAATCAGTATTAACACAGTTAAATAATGTCCTTCACATGATGTCTCATTTCCTCATCTATAAAACAATGAGCTGACATACATAATTTCCCAGTCTCTGTCCAGTTTTAAAGTTGTATGATCCTAACCAGAGATACCCCTAGATGTTGCCTGGGGTAGAAAACTGGGCATCCAGTGTCACAAGTACCTACTTCATTGTACCACATAGCTTATATGTGAAGCTTTCCAAAGAAAGGGATAGAGAGATGGTAGAGAGAGGAAGAGAGGGAGGGAGGAAATCAATAGTAAAAAACATGGATAAGAGGCTACATATAATACTAATTCTGCACATAAGAAGGAGTGACTATGGTTAATGAGAAGATTTCAGATGAATTATTTACTTCAGTGTTTTTTGCAAATGCTCTTGAAAAATCAGGAGCACATCAGCCAACAAGATGCAGATGAAACTGCTGTAAAGAAACATGTGCCACATGGCATAGGGTTAGTCATGGTAGTTGTCTTATATTTTCAACAGGAGAGGTAGAAAACAAGAATTTTTTTGTTGCCTATTAAGAATTGTCCAAAGGATAGGATGATATAAAGAAATGGATTTTCTGCCCCTTTTTGCAGGGGAAGCCTCCACAGAAAGAACTGTCGCTGGGTGCTTGGGAAATGTCAGGGTTTGATTGCAGCACAAAAGTAAAAGAGGGAAGAAATATGCAATAAATTTAGCACGAAGATAACTTCATTCACAAAGAGGTGGGGCATCCTACGACCTGTGGGGATGAGGTTCAAGAAGAACTGGAACAAAAGGGGAGTGGGCTGGATGATAACAGGATGCATATTGTGGACATTGGTCATAGTTGGGGTTGTCCAATATTTAAACTCCTGCTTATATTTCAACAATTCCCAACAGTTTAGGTATTCATGAGAAAAGGTGTGTGTGTTGGGATGTTTAAAAGTTGAATCTCCTTTCCATTCTAGAAACAAGACCTCCATCATTGCCTCTGCTTTTTGTGACTTTAACAAGGACACAACTCCACCTGGCAGAGCTCTCTCCATCCACCAGTTCCCTAAGATCTCAGCGGGAAGACCAGGCTGTGTAGTCTAGGATAAGGGAAGGGAAGGAAAATGTCTTGTGTCTAGTTCTGTCAAATTTAGTTACCTGGACACAGAGCTCCGTGAAGATTAAAGTTACATCAGGCTTAGTCTCTCTCTTCCCTGGTGCTCAGAACTGGTTTCTGTGGTCTGCTAGGGGACAAGGGCCATGATTCCCCTTCCATTCTGCTCAACTGGTGGCTCTGACCTTGAAAAAGTCCCTTTTCTTTCTGATAAAAATACAAAGTCAACATATGCATTGACTCTTTTTAAAAATATATATTTTTTGTTGAATTTTATTAGAGAGAGAGGAAGAGAGAGAGATAGAGAGATGGAAACATCAATGAGAAACATCATCGATCAGCTGCCTCCTGCACACCCCTCATAGGGGATTGAGCCCGCAACTCAGGCATGTGCCCTGAAAATCGAACCACTGACCTCTTGGTTCCTGGCTCAATGCTCTGCCACTGAGCTGCACCAGCTGGGCACACATTGACTCTTGAGGTCATATGCCTGCAGGTGGACCAATGGCCATCGGTTTTCCAAATGAAAATCCAGATCAAAACCAGATGGGACAGTCTGCTCCTACAGGTCATTCACCTTCATAAATCATCAGTTCATGCTATTGGCCTGTTTAGCTATTGATATTTCATTTAGCCACTCAAAATATTTATGCTTACTGTTTCTATTATTGTATGGATTATAAATATTTAATCTTCAAGTCATTTGAAAGTAATATGAGCAACAACTAACAAAAATGAAATGCAATACTATGGTGTGTGGGCATTATTTATTAACTTTCAAATGTGATTATGTGTCACCTTATTTTTATTATTTGGAAGAAGCTGTAGATGTTTTGTGGGGTGAGGGAGGTCCAGGAGGATCCTGAATTCTCAAGCCTTAAGTTAAAGTTAGTCACATAGAATATTCAATATTGACTTTAGAAGTGTGAAGTGTGTTTTCCTGCAGTTTCTAATATTTATAACTTTCAACAGATGTTGATAGTTGCTCATAACACAGAAAGTTAAATAATTTCTATCCAAACATAGGCAAATGAGTTGGTTGTCTTTAGCAGATTCCTGTGTTCCATTCTAAGACAAATTACAAAATTAACTTTCACACAAGGACTAATCATTTTTCTGTTAAACTGCTTGTGAGCTAGACTTTCACTTTTGGGCAGTTGGGTAGAATAGATAGATGCTGTGAAACTTCCTTCTTCTACATACAGCGAGAGTTGACATAAAATATAATTTTGTGAACTGCTAAGATTTTAAAGAAATAAAGAAAATTCTAAAAGTTAAAAAAAAAAATCAGGAGCCTTGAGTGAAAGCAAAATGAGAAGCTCCTTTCAGATCTGGGATGTGAATGTCTGTCTTTTCTATCTCTAGGTGTTGTGGTATCAAGTGTTCTTGAATTTGGACAATTCTAGCTGCCATGGGTCATTGGATTGGAGATAGGGTCCAGAAGGAAATCTGTTGATGGTATTTGATAGAACCATTTCATCAGACCCAGAGGGGCTTCCTAGCATTTCCTGCTCCAGAACTCAGAAGACTACCCGGCAGAGGGACAAGAATAAAACTGTTCCTATACTTTGGAGTGAGGGACATGTGGCTCTAGGGCTCCTCTGGCCTAGTAAATAGATATCCCTAAGTTATTGTGATCTCTGCAAGATCCCAAGAAACCTCTGGCCTCTCAGTGCCTGAGTCCAGGAGCTCCCATCCCAGCAGGTTGGACTGAGCTGAGAGGAGGCAGACAGCATTTAGGTATAATTTTATGCATTGGTATGAACAGAATGCTAAGCCCCAACCCCAGTCCCAGCCTTCATGTTGTCTCAGGAATGTCCTCCACCTGCATCTGCCTGTGGGCTCCATTGTCCCCTCACCTCAAACCCCTCTTCCTTCTAACCCCATGCAGGCTCCCGTGCAACTGGTCTGGAGGTGCAGGCTGGGACAGAAACACCTGCAGATCAACACAGAGCAGAACACTCTGTATTTAACCCCTCACATATCAGCACTGACTCCCAGCCTCTGCCAACCCCATTCTTCTGTGTTGTACACAAAACCAGACTTGCCCTTAACCCTCTCCCATCCAGGGAGTTTCCTCAACCCTCCCTCAGAGCTCCCTGCATTTCAGTAGAGTCATAGCTCCTCCTTGTGGCCAAAGAGAAGCCCTGTGCCAGGACCCAAGTCTCCCACAGAGACAGTAAGACAGTACAGGTCTGAGAGAGAAGGACATGCAGTCAGAGGGCTGTAATTAGGCCCCAGCCCGCCCATCTCAGAGTGAAGTCTCAACCAGGATGAGGCTTACTGTTGTAGCAAAACATGAGCTCTAGCGATTTCTCAGCATTCTGTTCATAACAATGCATAAAATTATGCCTAAATGTTGTCTGCACATCAATTTTATGACTTCTCATACTTGGTTACAGTTTTCTGCCTATCACTCTCTCCTTTTCCCTATACTGTCCTCTGTGACTCCAGTATTCCAGCCCTAAACCCCCTACCCGTCTCTCTTCTTCCTTTACCCTAAAACATGATTTGAAGTAAAGGCAATTGTGAGATACTTATTTTAAGATTACTAATTTTACTTCAAGCCAGGTCTGATTAATGAAACGGACCCACCATTCAATTTCAAGTTCAGATATGGGGCAAGTAAATGGTTTCACCTCTATCTTTGAGAGCAGGATTGACAAACGGTGGCTCGGAGACAAGTCTGGCCTACAGCCTGCTTCAGTGAATGAAGTGTCATGGAACCAGTCTGCACTCACTCATTTGCATAGTGTTCTCAGCTGCTTTCATGCCACAACAGCAGAGTAGCTATAACAGGGACCAGGCTGCCTGCAAAGCCAAAGCCAAAATGATTCACTCTCTGGCCTTCTACAGAAAAAGTTTGCTGACCCCTGCTAACAATTTTATGGAGAGGATCACCTGTAGCTAGAGTACAAATGACTCCCAAACAAATACCATTCTCGAGCAGGGTTCTCAGGGAAACCCAGGTCTGGTTCCAGGGTTCACTTTACCCAGAAAGAACATTCTAGTCATTGATTTTCTATATATGACAAAGATTACAAATACAGCTTAGACACTCAGGTTAGCATCAACATTATTACACAAGCATATACTTTGTACCTTGGTTTTTGTTGTAATTTTGCTGCCCTGTTTACCTCAGATTTTTTAAAATATATTTTATTGATTTTTTACAGAGAGGAAGATAGAGGGATAGTGAGTTAGAAAGATCGATGAGAGAGAAACATCGATCAGCTGCCTCCTGCACACCTCCTACTGGGGATATGCCCACAACCAAGGTACATGCCCTTGACCGGAATTGAACCTGGGACCTTTCAGTCCACAGGCTGATGCTCTATCCACTAAGCCAAACTGGTTAGGGCTTACCTCAGATTTTTAGTAAGTTTCTTAGTACGTCATTTTTCAAGGAGTGGAATTCTTATTTTAAAAATTTCCCTGCATGTTGCAGTCATAAAGAGCCAGCATGGCTTCCATGAATAGAGCTGCATTAACCAGGAAAGTGGCTGGAGAAGCTATGGAAAGAGAAAAACAGACTCCCTCAAGGAAAAGAGCATAAAATTGCTGTTTGAGGCTGGTGACTCCTGCTCCTACCAATGCAAAAGTCAATAGATTTGCTGGAGCCCAATCAGATTGCAGTTCAGGCACACGTTTACATAGTCCTCCAAGGCCACTAAGCAATGTGCATGGGAAAGAGAGGTGACAAGTACAGATTAATTAAATACAGACACATGCCCCTCGGCCACCCTGTGCTTGAAGTTAGGAAAAGAAGTATAGTTACCAACATACTCTGCATATGTGGATATGGGCACCCCCTCTCAATCCCACAGCTGGTGGCTCTGTTTAGAGTGGGCTGAGGAAGGAGACCCACATGCATTGTGGCATGGTTGGCACTGATTGTAAATGAAAATTCATTGATGTTATAGAGAACAGAAGTTTGGCATACATCAAGTACAAGCAAGAATATTTTGGAATTCTGCAGGGTCAAACTTCACAGAATGATTTACAGTATTTCAGAAGGGAAAGGCACCTTGTATGTCTAAGCTCCTTTACAATCATGCAAGGATATCTCCTTAGATTTGTTCACCCAGTTTACATCAATGACAAACTGCATATATATATATACACAGAGACTCGTGCTGATTCAGTATTTGCCTGGCCCCTTCAGAAGGGAGCTTTGTCCTAGTCACTTTCACTTAGAATATTAATCACTTTCACCTAATATTCAGATCTACTGCTCCATCCCCCTTCCACCACAGCTACCACCACAGTGATTTTTGATTTTTCCCACTCTTTTTTTGTTCAACCATTTACCTAATATTTGGTGTACACACCACTAGTAGTTTTCAACATGATTTTAGATAGTGCACAAATGACCAGATAAAAATTCACCAGCACACAAAATATCAATGTCTTTGCTCAAGAAGAGACACAGGAAAAAAAGTCCATTTATATATCAAAATGTCACTTACATTCCAGGCACTGTGCTAAGTGGCTTCCTTGTTCCATGTGTGAGAGTTGTATGGGAAGAACCAAAGTCTGGAACCCATCACTTGGCATCTCCCCCCACATCCCCACTACTGCTTTAGATGACTGAATCATCCCACTGCAGCCGGACAGGCCCACATTCCTTTATCTCCAGGTATTTACTTGGGAATTTGAAATCAATCCTAGCTAACTCCCCTTATCTGGCAATCTCCACTCTTCCTGAAAGAAGAGGTCCAAGTAGTAAAGCCCAGGACACATAGGAGACAACTTTCTAGGACATAGCAGCACACACTCCAACTATTGTGAAAGCTCTGCTCTAAGATGTTGTGTTTTTCATATGGTCCAAGAAGTCTTGTGAGGTTCAGGAGAAGTTTTAGGGTGATGTAGAATCATACAACTCCCCATACTTCACTGTGGTGGTGTCATCAGTGGGAGGTAATTGAACAGGATGAGAAGACTCCCCTTTTTGGACCTGACCCTTCTCTTACTCCTTAGTATTTCCTGATTGTTAGGGGCCAATGAAAAGCAACTTGCTGCCTTATGAACCATTCATTCAGTAGTTACCCAATACCTATATTGTCCTGAAACTAAAAGCACTTTCCCATATGACCTGAGAAGCTACCTTGCCCACCCTTTCTCTTAGATCAGTTATCTCAGCTGGAGATGATTTTGATCCCTAGTAGATGAAATTTAGCAGTTGTCATAACTGGGAGGAGAGGTTAGTGCCACTTGTAACCAGAGGCTAGGAATGCTGATAAATATGCTACAGTGTGCAGGGCATTCCCTACAAAAAAGAATTATCTGGCCCAAAACTTCTAGTAAATCGTCTTTGTATCAGCAAAATTTCAAATTTAAAAGAAACGGAAACTACTTCCACAGGGATGATTTGTTAAAGCAGAAATAGCACGCTGGTAGGCCACTCAGGTGTATTGCGTGGGTGTAGAAACTGGCTATGTGTGGGTGTAGAAGCTGGAGGTTAGTTCTCAGTGAGAGTCACATATTCTGGATACTTCTTCTGTGCCACATTATGATGATGAATCCTGTTATGGACCCCATTTCTTGGATTTTTCAGAATCCTATATGCTCCCCAGAGTCATCCCTTAATTTGATAGAGCTCAGATTGTTCTCTTTGCTCATGTTCATGGTATCACAGTGGAAGACATGAACCCTAAATTGAGGCTGCTTGAGTGTGAACCCTGTGCTGTCCACTTAATAGCTATAAAACTTTCAGCAAAACAAAAACTTCTCTAAGCCTCACCCTCATCTACAGAATGGTAAAATTTATTGCAATAAGTCCTAAAGTTGTTGGTGAGGATTGGGTGAGTTGATGTATGTAGATTCTCTCCACAGTGCTTGACACATAGTAAGAACAACCCAAATTTCAATTGTCTTATCATTGGCCAAGAATTCTGTATTATCTTGATCTTAAGATTTTGGTGAACTTATTAGGGAAGTACTGCATAGACTCTGAAGTTCCTAGGTTGGAATCCTGACCCTAGCATGTATTTGTTGCATGATTTTGGTCAAGTGTCACATACTTTTATGCATCTCCATTTACCCATCTGTAAAGGGGAGATAATAATGGGTATCTTATATGGTTCTTATGAGAATTACTAAATTAATATAGGCAAAGTACTTAGAAAAGTCCTGATATATAGTAAGTTCTGGATAAATGTAAGTTATAATTTTCACTCTCCTATTTTAAATCAGAATAATCTCTCTCTCCTCAGGAAAACAAGTTATTTCTATTCATAATGAAAGTTAACATGTATACACAAGACCAGAGTTACCACAGAAAAATTATATAATTGTTAAAGAGCCAGTGTTAATTAAACATTAAGGGTAAGGAGTTCAAGGTAGTCTTCAGGATAAAAGTTTACAGTTGGAGCAACCAAGTACATAAGATTTTTGTTTGGGAATCAGGACACCTGTAGCTCTGTTCTGTGATCTTACTCCAACTTACTTTTCTATTATGGGGAACAGTTCTTACCAGGTGGGGTCATTACTCTCATTCCCATGACCTTCTAGAAAAGTGGTTGATGTTTAAATTTTATGCTGAATTATCTTCAATTTGGCACAAAAATGAATTCTAAATTTGGATTTGTGTGTTTCCAGTGAAGTCACTTTTTCTGGCACCTGTGACTATAGGTGTCGATGGCAAACCTGGAGGTATAAATAGCAGTGGATGGAAACCCTTCATCACACTGCCCACCAGATCCAGTGAGCAACCATGAAGGCCTTCATCTTCCTTGCTCTCCTGGGAGCTGCTGGTGAGTCTCTCTTACTAAATGAATCAGTAGGTGTCTAGCATGTATTTAAGTTTGTATTTTTGTACTTTGGGAGACAACAATGAGTGTTGAATATATCTCTGTACTCAGGAAGCTTAAAATGTTGAGGCAACAGTGCATAGTACCTGTGTCTATAGATAAATACATCTCATTTATTGGGGAAAGATCACTAAACAGGAGTGATCAGTATAGATTAGGTATAAAGAGGCAGAATCTGCCCTCAAATTCAAGGTAAAATCTATGAAGAAGAGAGAAAAGGAAAGGACAGTCAACAGTAAAGAAATGTTCTTTGACCTTTCTAAGGATTTGGAGTTAATACCTAGGACAAACGACTAATCTTTTGCTCCTTGCAGAGGCTATGAGGGTCAGAGCCTGAGTTTCCTCTAGACTGAAGGGCATCTTAGCAGGAATCACAGCAGGCAAATATATTTTCTTTCTCATGAACAAAAGCTATGAGCTGCGTTTTACAACCTCTTAGCTAACAAAATCTCACCAGTGTAAATCATCAAAAGAGATAGAGAAATTAGTACTTTTACACTACAAAAACTTAATACTACATTTCCCAAAATTGGGCAAGTTTAAATTCAATACAGCTGTCTGTATACTTGGAAATGTCTTTCCCAAAATTACTTTAAAATACTTGAACAATAGAACACATATAATGTAGTGAAAGACTTTGAAGCTGTAAGAAATCTTAGTATATCTGAAGAAATCGAAAAATGTTGAAAAAATAATTGGGATAAGGGGAAAGGTTGGAGTCAAAAACCTTATAATGTTCTATGAAATTATTTTGTGAAGATTATAGATAAAGGCCAAGAAGAGAAATTTCAGGGTATGGGTAGTACAAAATTTCCATTTTCTTCCAGGCCAGAACATTCTCAGGTGGCTTCTAAAAGCTTCCTTTAGATAGATAACCACCTGGGGTTATCTATCCTATATCAACCACCTCAAATAAACATAACCCTGGGTATCACAAAGCTTTACTGAAAACCTATTTGCATGGCTTCTCAGCACAGTTTTATGTAAAAAGTATTTTTCATATTCTTAGGTAATGGTTGGTGTTCAGGACATTTATTATGTAAAGTCTCTTATCTGTGTGTATGTGGGGGGGTAGCATCACATATATAAAAAACTGTATATTTATCAAATTTAAAGCATAAATTAAATATTAGATACTTATCATGGTATAAGTAGTGTATATGTTAGAGGTATAGAAAAACTAGGTTTTTAAAATTTTACATTAGTCCTAACTGGTTTGGCTCAGTGGCGCATCGGCCTGCGGACTAAAAGGTCCCAGGCTCGATTCCAGTCATGGGCATGTACCTTGGTTGCGGGCACATCCCCAGTAGGAGGTGTGCAGGAGGCAGCTGATCGATGTTTCTCTCTCATCGATGTTTCTGACTCTGTCCCTCTCCCTTCCTCTCTGTAAAAAAATCAATAAAGTATATATTTTTAAAAAATAAAAATAATAAAATTTTACATTAAATATCACCATTTTCTGATTATGTGTGACAGGAAAACATTATCTGAGCTTTTCTGGTTAATCTACAAAAACTTGGTGGTGAGTCAACATTCCAAGATGGATCTGTTTAACAGATAGTTTCCAACTTTTCTCTGTCAGTTGCTTTCCCCAATGATGATGATGACAAAATTGTCGGGGGCTACACCTGCAGAAAGAATTCCATCCCCTACCAGGTGTCCCTGAACGCTGGCTACCACTTCTGTGGTGGTGCCCTCATCAATGACCAGTGGGTGGTGTCCGCTGCTCACTGCTACAAGTCGTAAGTAACCAGTACTCACATCCCTGATCAACTCATTCCCCAGCCCTGCCAAAGCACAAGTAGGGTAAATAACGGAGTTACGATAGAAGGGTGAGCATTCAGGTTCTAAGAGCCTCATTATTCTCCCAGGCATTGAATGATTCATTGATGGGCTTTCACATGGTGTCCTAAGAGTTCCCTGATGTCCTTCCAAATAAAGACATGGAAGGGGAAATAGTGAGTGATGAAGTATATACTTAGAACTAGCTTCAAAGCATTAATCATTAAATAGCTCAACCAGAAAAGAATGCCATATGGAGGTAATAAAATAGATGAAATTTCCAGTACATTGAAAATAAGCACAACCCATTCTGCACCTTAATATCTTGTCATGTCCCTGATTGCTGCTCATCTCTCTAAAATAATAGGTAATCTCAACCAGAGGAGAAAAGCAGATGCTGATTAATTGCCACTAATTCCCTTTTTACCCTCATTGTTTTATTGGTGTCATTTGGTTCTCATTCCCATGTCTTACTACTCCAACATGAAGGTGGGCTGTCAGTCTGTGCCTGTAGTGACACCTACCTAAGGACTCCTCTAACTGTAACCTATCTGGTGGGATTGCCTTAAGTGTACAATTGCCTGTGTGTGTGAATGCTTGAAGGGGATGATGTCTGTGCTTATGCTCATGACTCGGTGTACCTTTAAGGGAGAAAGTTCAAGTTAAATAGAGAATTTTTAATCCTTTAATCCAGTCGAATCCAGGTGCGTCTGGGAGAGCACAACATTGAAGTCGTTGAGGGCAATGAGCAATTCATTAATTCAGCCAAGATCATCCGCCACCCCAAATACAATCCCAGCACCATCGATAATGACATCATGCTGATTAAGCTGAGCTCACCTGCCACCATCAGCTCTCGAGTTTCCACTGTCTCTCTGCCAAGAACTTGTGCAGATGTTGGTACCCAGTGTCTCATCTCTGGCTGGGGCAACACCCAGAGCATTGGCAGTAAGTGTCACCTGAAACACAGGCACCAAGTCTGAGAATCCTAGAGGCAAAAGGCATGTGGAGGGCCAATTAGTCCAAACTGTCACTCAGGACAAGGTTCACAGAGGTAGTCTGTGGATATATGGAGTCTTAGATTATGTGAATGGAAACGAGGAAGATTCCTTTATTGGAAAATAGAGCACTATAATGAATTATGATAAAGATGCCAGGTATTCAACAGAAGTGATTAGTGATTTGCAGAGAACTAGGAACTGAGAGGTAAACAGAACCTACCAGGGGTCCTCAAACTACAGCCCGCGGGCCACATGCGGCCCGCCGAGGACATTTATCCGGCCTGCCGGGTGCCGCTGCCTGTCCTGCTTAGCAGCCCACTCATCCTGGGCCCGCAGTGCGCATAGGAATTTGTTCATAGTCCGGCCCTCCAACGGTCTGAGGGACAGTGAACTGGCACCCTGTTTAAAAAGTTTGAGGTCCCCTAGACTAAGGAATTAGGGACTGCCTGAAGTATAAACCAACTTGATAAATAAAGTCTCTAAATTTGAAATCTGTGGTCACTGATGCTAGTCTCAGAGAACAACTTGTTGATTAAAACTCTTTGGAAGGCCTTCCAAATAAAGGTTGTTCTTCAAAAGTAGAAGTTACTAATAATCTGAATGAAAGAGTGGGGGTATTGGGAAGGGCAGGAAGAAATCATGGAAAGAAATATTTTAGAAATCCTGTGAGTAACATTCTTCCATCATTATATATATATATTACTGTTGATATTATTACAGATATTTCCCCTCCCCCCCTTTATTCCCATCCTCCCAGCCCTTACCTCCCCATGTCTTCACTACCCTATTGATAAGCATATAAGTTCTTTGGTTTATTTATTCTCACCCCTCCAACCCCACATTGAGGTATGTCAGTCAGTTCCACGCCTCCATGCTTCAGGTCTTATTTTGTTTGTCAATTCATTCTGCTTATTAGATTCCACAAATAACCTTCTTCCATTTTTTACTCCTGCACCCAACAGCTAACTACCCTGAGCTCCTGCAGTGCCTGGATGCTCCCATCCTCTCTGACAGTGTTTGCCGCAAAGCCTACCCAGGCCAGATCACCAACAACATGATGTGTCTGGGCTTCCTGGAGGGTGGAAAGGACTCTTGCCAGGTTAGGTTCTTTGCACCCCTTTTCTTTCAAGCTCCATCTCATGCATATCCACCAAATTTCCCCTTTTCTTAAATACAGAAGACTAAAAGGCTTTTTCTGGAACTGATCATGAGGAGTGAGGGATAAATTTGGGATAATTATCATTTTTCTTTTTGCCATATGAGTGGTTAGAATTAAGGGTGAAAAGATACATAGAAGATGGTGTGCTAATAGCACAGCTAAGATACCCTTCTGATGAGGTCTATTGTAGAAGAACACTCTGAAAGAGCAGGGCTAGCTGGGAAGCATTACACTCTGCCATTACCACCTCTTCTTGGCCCTGTATGCCTGTAACTAAGAAAAGAGGAGGATCTAGAAGGAGGGGGAAGGAAGAAGGGGGATGTAGTGTGGAGATTGAGGATTGTAGGGGCTTCATGGAGGATCAGCAGCAGCCTGGGAAGATGGCCTCAGTATAATGGAGGAACATTTTTGAGCTCTTATCCTATCTGGGTGTGGTTGAGAGTTCTAAATGGCTTTTCCCTCTTGTTTAGGGTGACTCTGGTGGCCCTGTGGTCTGCAATGGACAGCTCCAGGGCATTGTCTCCTGGGGCTATGGCTGTGCCATGAAGGGCAAACCTGGTGTCTACACCAAGGTCTGCAACTACGTGAGATGGATTCAGGACACCATGGCTTCCAACTAAGCACATTTATCTTCTCCTGACCCATCCCTGTTAGACAACTTCACCTTCTTCCTATGCCTAAGAACTGTACCTAAATAAAAATATTTTGTCCTGCATTAAATATGTCAAAGAACTCTCCTTATTTGGTATTCATAAACTTTCTCTGGAAACAGGCTGCTGAGTAAGAAGGTGAATATTGACTTGAACTCTCATATCAGGGTAGAATTTGAAAGGTTATTTGGTTATTTATTCACCTAATCAAAATAAAGTCACTTATCACCTACTATGTGCCAGACTGTGTAGGACAGTGAGGATATAAAGATGAATAAGGTTAGGGGTAACTGTTACCATCACATTTTTAAACAGATAGTGACGCTAATATACAGAAAGTTACAATCAATTTCCCAAAGTTATTCAACTAGCTCATAGGAAAGCTGGGAGATGCCCTGGCTGTCCTTATTCCCAAAGCACCACTATTGCTTGACAATGTGCTCTCCCTTTTGTCTCTAATCTCTCTGAAACTCTGTGAGGCTAGAAAAATGAAAATATCTAGAAGGAGGAAATTTTAAAAATCCCAGATGTCCTGCATTATTCAAGGTTCCACCTACCCATGTGCCAGTTGTTCAAGATCTATCTTATTTTCCACCTGGAATTTTATTGCTATTGTAGCCATTATGCCAAAGATAATCTGTGGCCATATCCCACCACCAGGACCTCCAAAACCCCAGCCCAAATTATGTACTATTTTGAATTGTAAGCAAAAAAAAAAAAGTGCAAATGCAGATAAGTTTACAGAACATCGATCTATTACTTTGAGGTCATAAAAGTCTTGGCTATAGAGGAGTTATTTGTTCTCTTCAGCCCTGTCTAGAAAGGCAGCATGGCCACCCTGGGTAGCTCTTCAACACCCTCCCCCAGCTCTAGTCTCTTCCATGATCATCCAGAGGATGGATTGGAGTACAATTCCAAACACATGATTTCTGTGCATATCTGGTATGGTTAAAGGAAAAAGACCCAAGTAGGTCTGAGCATGGAAATATTGAAGATGGAGGAGGTTTGAAAGAGGAAAATGTTTGTGATCCCAGTGAACAGTTGAAGGAGAGATATGTCTTAATTGGGTTGGGCTGCTATAACCAAAGATCTATAGACTTCGTGGCTTGAACAACAATTTCTCGCAGTTCTAGAGGCTGGGAAGTCCAAGATAAAGTGCCAGCAGGAAATGGTCAGAGCCTACTTCCTTATAGACAGCTACCATCTCACTTATCTTCATATGGCTGAGAAAGCTCGTTGTAATGTCTTCTTCTTATAGGGACACTAATCCCATCATGGGGATTCCACACTCATGACTTTACCTTAACCTAATTACCTCCCAAAGGACCAAACTCTAACTACCATCCCTTTTGGGGTTAGGGCTTGAATATATGCATTGGGGCGGGAGGGAGGAGGGACACAAACATGCAGTCCATAACAGGTATCTTGGTGAAGGAGAGCATAGAAAGATATATGCCCCAATTATGAATTTTCTATCCCTTTGTAACTTTGGATGGTATACTTGCAGAGAGCAGTCCAGAGCCCTTAAAATCACCTATTGCTGCCAGGAGGATAAAAGTCCAAATTCCTGAGCTTAGCATTCAAGGCTCCTAACTAGTTGGTCATAATTAATGTGTCCTGTCTTATTTCCTTAGTTCTCGATGAGTTGCATTTATGTTTGTATATAGCCTAAATTCATGTCATATATAACTTTTCTTTATTAAATAAGTAGCCTTAGATCTACTTAATGAAGCATATCAGGCTTCTCTCCAGGAAGAAATAAATTGAAAGATTCCCCTGTTCCCTCTGAAATGTTTTTCTACCCCATCTCATCACCATCATCAATATACACCTACTCACCTAACCACCTCAGGTAGAGGGAAGATTTAGATACCTGACAAAATAAGTGAGATATATAAGAGCTGAAAGATCAGGGTGGGCAAAGAGAAAGTATGAAAAGACAAATAATTTTTCTTCATGCCATCCCAAAGTTCCTTTTCAGCACATCTTGTCCCTTTGTATATCTTACTAGAGGCCCAGTGCACAAATTTGTGCATGGTTGGGGTCTAGCTGGCCCACCCAATCAGGAGCAATAGGGCCAGGCTGGCCAAGGGGAGGGACCGCAGGTGGTTGGCTAGCCAGCCCTGCCCCCGGTCGAATTCCCAGTTGAACTCCCGGTCGAGGGGACAATTTGCATATTAGCCTTTTATTATATACTAGAGGCTCAGTGCACAAAATTCATGCATGGGGGAGGGGGAGTGTCCCTCAGCCCAGCCTGCACCCTCTCCAATCTGGGACGCCTCGAGGGATGTCTGACTGCCCGTTGGACATCCCTCTCACAATCCAGGACTGCTGGCTCCCAACTGCTCGCCTGCCTACCTTCCTGATTGCCCCTAACCGCTTCTGCCTGCCAGTCTGATCACCCCCTAACCACTCCCCTGCCAGCCTGATTGATGCCTAACTGCTCCCCTGCCAGCCTGTTTTCCCCTAACTGCCTTCCCCGGCAGGCCTTGTCCACCCCAACTGCTCTCCCCTGCAGGCCAGGGTCCCTCCCAACTGCCTTTCCCTACAGGCCTGGTTGCCTCCAACTTCCCTCCTCTGCCGGCTTGGTCACCCCTAACTGCCCTCCCCTGCAGGCTTGATCGCCCCCAACTGCCCTCCCTTGCAGGCCTGGTCCCTCCCAACTGCCCTCCCCTGCTGGCCTGATCACCCACAACTGCCCTCCCTTGCAGGCCTGGTCCCTCCCAACTGCCCTCCCCTGCTGGCCATCTTATGGTGGCCATCTTGTGTCCACATGGGGGCAGCCATCTTGTGTGTTGGAGTGATGGTCAATCTGCATATTACTCTTTTATTAGATAGGATAGAGGCCTGGTGCATGGGTGGGGACCAGCTGGTTTGCCCTGAAGGGTGTCCCGGATCAGGGTGGGGGTTCCCTTGGGGCATGGAGCAGCCTGGGCGAGGGGCCTATGGTGGTTTACAGGCCGGCCACACCCCCTGGCAACCCAAGGAGAGGCCCTGGTATCTGGGGTTTATTTATCTTCTACAATTGAAACTTTGTAGCCTGGAGCAGAGCCAAGCCTTCTGCTTGCTCCGTGGTAGCAGCCATTTTGGGGGATTTATGTATCTTCTACAATTGAAACTTTGTAGCCTTAAGTGAGGCCTGGGCCGGCCAGGGTGTGCGGAAAGCTTGGCTTCCTCCTTCGCTGCGGGTAACCCTAGCCTCCTGCTCTTTCCAGCTCCATGGCTGCCGCCATTTCTGTTTGGGTTTATATATCTTCTATCATTGAAACTTTGTAGCCTTGAGTGGAGGCCTAGGCCGGCAAGGGCAGGCGGAAAGCTTGGCTTCCTCCATTGCCAGGGAAACCCAGGCCTCCCTCCTGCTCTCTGTGGCCGTAGCCATCTTGGTTGGGTTTATTTGCATATTCGCTCCTGATTGGCTGGTAGGCGTGGCTGGTGGGTGTAGCAGAGTGATGGTTAATTTGCATATTACTCTTTTATTAGATAGGATGATTATATTTAAAAACTGATACCAAGGCCAAAGAAGAACACTATAAGTAAAGAAAACTATAGACAATAGAACCCACTATTTATTACATATTTCTGGGGGCAACTAGAAGGTTGTTATGTAAGGCTAACTTATAAAAAGGAATGTGGTGCGTAGGAAAGAGTAGTGTCAAAAACACCTGAACAGGTAAGGAGATTGATTTTATTCAGACTATTGCAATAAGAAGACATGCCAGACTTGAAAATCAGTGTCTCAGCAGGATTGTTTTGCCTTAGATTGTTATCAGTAGGGATAGACAAGTTACAAGTGGGGAGATTTACAGTGAGGCTGTTTTACTGTTGGGGGACTTCTTGGTCAGCTGTTTCAGTTTAGCTAGTTTCAAGGGGGAAACACTTTTTAAGCTCAGAATGGGGAGTTGGAGGATCAGTGTCTGGTTCAGGCAAAATGGGAAAGGTCTGCGCTTGACCTTGTCACAGGTAACCAGGGAGTCATCCAAAGTCTTATGGGTGCCACGAGAAAGTCTCTTCTAACTCACATGGGGAAGGGTAGCATTTCCCAAAATACAAGATTCCCATTGCTGTATTCTGAGAGCACAAGGCTCAGATAAAGTTCAATCTGTCAGAAGAAATCTGTAGACTCAGTTCCAAGTCCTGACTTTGCCACTAACTTCGATGAAGACCACAGCTCCCTAATCTCTAAAATGAGGGAGGGGGGATGATTTCTTAAACGTGTTTCCTACCCCAGTGTTTGATGAATCTATGAGAATGGCTCTATGAGGGACTCTGGAAAAGAGGAGATGACAAGTGAGGGCAGGGAGAGAGGTTGGAGATCACAAAGAGAGGAGGGGCCAACATAGAAGGGTTATGTCATAGAGAGGGGTGGGGAAATGTCAGTAGACACCTCAGGACTCCTGAGATTTTTAGGGTCAGAAAAGAGGCACCAGGGTCTGCTTATTCCTCTCTGTTATCCTCAGCAGAGATAGCTCTCAGCTTTGATAAAGACTAGTTTGAACACTACTATAAGATCCTTGCTTCTCCCCCCAACCCCAAATTTATCTCCATCCCTCCCCCCGTTGTTCTTGACAGGGCCACTTAGACTGAAGGTTGGGATCATTTTCAGTTTGATCCAACTTGTCTGCTCCTGGTGAGATCGTGGCCCACCATGAAGTGCTGTCTCATCTTCACTCTCCTGAGTGTAGCTGGTGAGAGTCTGGGCCCTTGTTGCAACCTTGGGAGAGATGGGGTGGTGTAGGGAAGTGTCAGAAAGGGAAGTAGCTAGCCACACTGAAGAGATAGGAAGCTGAGGGCATTTTTTTTTCAATGAACTATTAACGAAACAAAAGGAACCAACTCTCATGCATAGCTCATCCCATCAATGCTCTCCCCAAGCCCCCTGAGGCCTGGAAGCATGTTAGGACATGTCACTAATAAGTGCCCTAGTCTTGAGCGTGATTTCCTAGAGTTCCACGTTTCCTGGACAGCCACAGGAAAAGTATGTCTCCCCCCCTTTTTTTTAAATATATTTTATTGCTTTTTTTACAGAGAGGAAGGGAGAGGGATAGAGAGCTAGAAACATCGATGAGAGAGAAACATCGATCAGCTGCCTCCTGCACACCTCCCACTGGGGATGTGCCCGCAACCAAAGTACATGCCCTTGACCAGAATCGAACCTGGGACCCTTCAGTCCGCAAGCCGACGCTCTATCCACTGAGCCAAACCGGTTAGGGCAAGTATGTCCCTTTATGTGGGCAGATGGACTTTAGAAGAGTGAGCACAGGAAAGGAAGGTGGATTGGTCAGAGGCTCTGGAAGCCTCCTGGCCCTACCCCAAGCTTTTCCATTCCTTTCACCTGCAAAGTCAGGGAGTATTTAATTTTTTACTTCTATGCCTGGCAAAGATATGTGTCAGTTTCTTTAATGAGCATAACTTGAGTGAAATAGTTGATTCCCCCTGATTTAAAATATATATATTTAATATAATTTGAAGACCTTGATTTTATCTTTGCACAATCTTAGGCTGGGAAACATTACCCTAGCCAATCCTCACTTTTAACCTCTTTGTCTCTCTTTCTCCATTAATTATTTAGGAATTATTCTGGCCAAATATTCTAAAACTGAAATGTCAAACTTACCAGAAGATTTTACTATTCCCTACATGGTCTATCTGAAGTCCAGCCCAGAGCCCTGTGTGGGGTCTCTCATTCACCCGGAGTGGGTTCTGACCGCTGCTCACTGCCCCTTACCGTAAGTATCCTTTTGCTCTTGGAAGCCACGAGGGATATATTTAAACAAAAGTAGGTCTGATGAGGCATTCCAGCCAGTTTTAATGGCATCCTGGGGAATTTAGAGAAACCCAGGAAGAGGAAAGATCTTCCCAATGGGGAAAATCATACACATTTATCAGTTTAAGAGGAGGTCAATAGGAAGGTGTCAAAAGACTCTTTCCCATGGAGAGTAAATAATATGCTTTCATTCAATGTATTTATTGAATATTTACCATATTCCTGGGACTGCTTAATGCACTGAGAAAACTGGAAGGGAATAAGATGGAAATAAATTTTCCCTCATAGATCTTATATTCTGGTAGAGGAAGTAAGCCAAAATAAATAGATGGCCAAAAAGAAAACATAAAAAGAATGGCAAGCTATAAAAAGCAAGAATGCTTTAGTTAGGTGGTCATGTGAGGCCTCTTTCAAGAGATGAGACCCACAGGATGAAGAGGAGGCAGCCAAATAAATAAAGCCTGGGGAGTAGAGTGTCTGATGTAGCAAAGGTATTTGAGAGACCAGTGTTGGCTGAGTGTAATGAGGACAGGGATGTTCAAAGAATGAGGGTAACGTGCTCGGCAAGCCATGTGATACAGGAGAAGGGCAAGAGTGCACTGCACAAAATAATGCTATTCCTTGCAATTCTCAGAGGCTCTGTTGTAATTGTGTCAGAATGTGTTGTGTGATTGGGACCTATTCAGAGTTTCATGGGTATAAAGGGTCATTTCAAACTCAGAATTCTCAGCCACCTGGTTATTTATGATAATTCACTAGAACATAGATTAAACCCTTGATCTGAACTTTATAAGAAATACTAAGGAAATAAAGACAGTTCATCTCCTTTAAGAACTGGAGTTGGAAACTCTGATTTTTTTTTCTCAGCCACATCTAATACATGAGGTGTCCTTAGTAGAGAATGGCTTTTGTATCTGGTGCATGACTGGATTGCTGGCAATGCAAGAGAGTGGGTTTGAGTTAGTCCATGGAGTATAATGAAAAATGATAAATGGGAGTCCTAATAGCCTACAAAGAGTCTTGTGACTCTATGATCAATGTAGGTGGCACATGGTAAATATAATGATATGTGTGAGAGGAGCTGGGGAGGAGCCTAAGAATATCTGGAAACAAAGGGTACAATATGCTTGCTCAAGAGTTGCTTGGGACAGATGGACTGTGTTGCCAACTCTATTACCTGATCACTCAGATGATCCAAATCATCATCATCATCACAACAACTAAACTGTACAGGTATGGTCTAGGTGGCAGATAACATGCCAGATACCATGCGTTTATTATATACATTGACTCTAAAACGGCAATCCTGTAAACTCTTGCTATCACTATTTTACAGACCAAGACAGGTCACTTCACTTCTCAGGTCTAAGAGGTAAAATTAAGATGATTGTAGAAAGTCACCTCTGACACTTTTTGCAGTTCTGACATTCTGTGACCCTGTTCTTTTCCATCTCTCTGCCCTCTTTCTTCCAAAGAGTTAAAATTCGACTGGGAGTTCATCAACCCAGCATCAAACATAAGAAAGAGCAGATACGGAATAACACATTGACCATGCCATACCCTGAATTCAACGCACAAACTTTGGAAAATGACCTGATGATGATAAAACTGTCCAAGGCTGCTGTGCTCAACACCCATGTGGGAACCATAGCCATAGCTCTGGAATCTTTATCATCTAATGATTCCTGCTTTATCCCAACCTGGAGCTGGAATGACTATAAAAACTGTAAGTGTTTGACTGTGTTCCTTGAGCTGGGGAAAATATACAGGGATATATTTAAAGGAAATAGGAGCTATGAGGTAATGTTCTTGATCTTAGAGAGATTGCTTTCAGGATCTAATAATACCAGGATTAGAGGCCAAAAGATAAAAATCAAAGAGACTGATATAGGGCAGCCAATGAGACATCAACACATGAAGCAGGCAGTTATTACTACATCTGTAAAACCAAGATCCCAGGAACTTAATTTAAACAAAGATGAGTTAGTATATTACTCTAAAGACAATATCAAGGCATGTTGTAGGAGGGTGGCTTGCTGTCTCAGCTACTGAAAGTCCACCAAGCAATTAATGAGATAGCAGTGGGAAAACCATAACAAAACGTGTGCTATAGGAAGGCAACCGAAGATGTTTCCCACTCCCAACCACAGACAACCAATCTATCTTGATGGTGATTCACTTAAGTGGACCTCATGAGATAAGTAGTCATTGAGAGAACCCTCTCCTGTCACCGGAGCTGTTTCCATGAAGAGAGTGTCACTCTTAGACCTACTGCTCCATCTAACAGTTTCCACTTAGGGGTGGAGACTAGGAGGGTGCATAGGAGTTAATTATTATGACATGCTCTGGGTGTGTCTCTGAGTGTCTCCCTGGCCTGGCATGCATTGGAAAAATTGCCAAAACCCATGTTGCAGGCACACATTCCTCTCCCCTCTGAGCTCTGCAGGATCACATCTTATCAAGGGCATTTTATGAAGTTGCTTTCTTACACATTTGTTGGTCCTTTGTGGTCTTTACTTCATATGGCTGCTAACAACCATTCTGTTCTCTTTTAAGTATTGTCAAAGGATAATGGAATCAATATTCAATATCTAAAATGAAATGATAAAGCTAAATTTATGGCTTATAATAAGGAAGAGCAATGCTGAGCAGGCACAGTCTTGCTGAGCAGAGTGGAGTACTGGGCTTTTGGAGGATTTGTTGGAAGCTTTCTGGACAGGGATTGGAAGATTTTCAGAGGCTAAAGAGAGTTGACATCATCTGTAGAGGCATGCTTACTTGGGTGAGGTTGTTGATTGGTTGGCACTCAGAGTCATGTCTTTTGGAGGGGGCTCTGATTGGCTGATTTTAAAAGTGACACTGATTGATTAGCTTGCCAAAGCTGTGTCCACTGAGGCAAATTGTCATGGATATTAATCAGATTTAAACCCCACTGGTGGCTACAGAACAATCCATCTGTTCTGTAAAAACAAAAAGTGAGAACTTTAAAAATTATTCTGTTTTGTAAAAACAAATAAAAGTAGGAACTTTTATATTCATCATATTTGACATCTTCATTTTCAATTTAAAAGCAACATTCCTGGGAATCTAAGTAAATATATTTTCTGAACAAATAAAAAATTCATGATTTTTATCTTTGACTTTATAAGTCTTATTCAAAGTAATTACATCACTTTTACAAAAGCAATTTATTACATACCCTTTGAGAACAAAATAAAACAATGAAAAGGTTTTATCACATAGGCTCTGCAGGTCAGGATCACGATGACAAATGAATTCTGTAAGCTATCTCGTGCAAGGCTCCCAATAGCTATTCATTGTTTCAAGTAACAAGATTACTCTCATCTCGTTTGTTCTACATATTGCAATTCAATTCCCATTAAATTTTAAAACTGAACATAACTCCTCTCTCTTCTGACCCAACACTTTCTGGTCTAATACTTTAGGACATTACACTCCATGAGAAAAATCCTGCTCTATAAATAACATTAGGCTTTGCTTGATGTTTGGTCAATTTTTGTTTTCTCCTTGCTATTCAATGCCAAAGATTAAAATTATATAATATCTTGGTTAGAATCCTTGCATCTGAGTTTGGCAGAATAGTAACAATTGCTGTAGTAGAGATGAATAATATAACTACTTGGGGGAAAATATGTGTGTATATTTTACACATATATACATATACACACAAATAATCCATTTATAAATAAACATTTATAAAACGATTTTAAACATATTAAAAATAGTTTTCTCCCTTTATGACTAAATTTAAAGATGATGAAGTAGGTGCCAAAAAGCAAGTTTTCTTGGAGACAGTTTTTGAGTCCGTCTCTTCTCATGATCACATAATTTCCTCATAAGTTTTCAAAGGTTTCTAATGTATGCATAGTAGAGAGAGAACCACAGACCTGATGTCTGATGTAAGGAGGATTTAATACTCTGAATCCACTGCTGTAACACAGAGACATTGAACAAGGAATTCTGTGAAGGGTGGAATGTTCACTACTGGCAATGAATATTCTCAGGGTTCAATGCATTTACAAAATTGGGGATGATCACAAGAATATATGTGATAAGGACAGTAACACTGGACTTGATTTCTCTTCTCTTTCCCACAGTGAGTGACCCTGACATCCTGATTTGGACAAATCAACATTCTCTTCCCTTCCATAAGTGTAACTTTATGCTAGGTGACAGAATGACCGTCAACATCATGTGTGTGGGACAACCTCTGAAAACCATGTCTGAAATTAAGGTATCTTTCCTTTCTCCAGGCAGGAAGATAGCAAGGGGTCTGTGATGAGAAGAGGTGATTGTGAGAAAGCAAATGGTACTCATCCAAAACGCCTGAAGTCCCCCCCGCCACCACACACACACACACTCAGTTTCTGGGTTTGTCATGAGTCCCCCTTCCCATCTTTTAGAGTAGAAGAAGTTCTGGGAAGAACCATTTGTCCTTTCTTCACCTACTTGCTCTCAGGTTGGGCCAAACTTGACCCAAGAGAGGTGAGACCTATGTGGATATTAAGAAAGGGTTGTCACTTCTCAAGAAAAATGAGTCCATTCCCTCAAATGTCCCTGCTACTATAATGTGCGACTTCTTGGGATTTATTCTTGTTCCATGAGGACTAAGCAACATTGACCTCCTATTCCCTCTCCCTGGCAGGAAGTTTCAGCTGCTCCAGCCATCTGCGGTGGGAGATTGCATGGAATCTTGTCCTGGGCAAAAGGAAGTATCACTATGGGAAGTGAAGGATTCTTCACAGAAATTCATCCCTATGCAAGATGGATCCTAAAAATCATAAACAGCTACTAAGGCTCCTCTGTTCCTCCATCCCCTCAGTGCAACATCTTCATGGCTTCTACACTGGATCCCCAACTCCTTTGAGCTTTCTTATTCTTGAACAGAATCCAAATAAAAAGCATCCAATAAAAAAAAAATGACATTAAGAACTCATGCTGTGATCCCTGACCTCTATACAATACATCTGTGGGTGTATTGACTGTGAGTAGAAAAAAGAAGGAAGTGTCTGGGTTAACACCCAAATTTCTGACTTGGGCAACTGGGTAGGTGGTGGTTCTCAAAGATAATATAAACAAAACCAATGCTTTCATGTATAAAGGATTGGGAGCATGGACATGAATTAGGAGAGATGAGGCATGTTATTTTGGCATCCTTGAAGGACATGTAGACTACCATTTCTAATAGACAGCTGTAGACAAAGCTCTGGATCTCAAATGGCATCTGGGAAATGAAAGCTAGGGAGGCCTATATTTATGGGTAACAGCTGCAGACTTTGGTAGAGTTTTGTGCTATTATGAAGAGTTCTAATGGGTGCTTAGTCCTCGCATAGTGGCATATAGTGGGGAGATGTACAGCATCCCAGACCCATTGACCAAGATACCTAAAAATACAGAATTGAGAGGATTCCAAGTAACACAAAAGTTGGGGTTCAGAGTACTTTTTGAGAGGCCATGGAGTTACATGTAGGGGGGGGTAATGTGACATGGGCAAAGAGAAACAGATAGGGTCAGTGAGTTGGGGGTAGAGAGAATCATGCCATTGGAGAAAGATACTCTGTAAAGAATGAAGAGGTTTAGAGAGCCATCTTACGAGGGAGACAGTGAATCTATGTGTCAGTATGGATTTCAGTGGTAGGTTAGTTCTTGGACACTGATATACTCTGAGCCTTTTTATCCCCTACCAAAATGCTCCCTAAAATAGATCTGGGTTCTGACTAAGACACATAGCTTTATCCTCTCATATACACAAAAATTATCTCAAATTTGTAACACTAGACCATTTCATTCAACTTCGTTTATTTTATAATGCTTCTCTAGCAGCCTCATTTCTAGTTGCTCCATGCTTCCTGCCTCTGATTCACTGCCCAACACTTCCTGCTCAGATCACTTTTTATAACTCTGAAATTATGTATTCAATGCTTATTGGCAATTTTATATTTTCCAAGTCCATTGTCTGTGTAATTCTCCCTAATAGTCATCCTCCTCTCTCCTCTAGCCTCAGTGTTCACCTTCAGCAGATGATCTCTGGGAGTAGAGCACTGGGGAAACCACCAAAAGATACCTCATGCAACTTCCCACCACCCAACCTGCAAACAGGTTTTTTTTTTTCTTATTATTCATTCCCACCCCCCCCCCCCCCCAATCCTTCCTGGAAGTGAGGCCCACTATTTTTAGCTTCCATCTCCACCTTTGAAATCTGACATCCTCATGGGCTTGCTTTATGATTCTCTCTCCTTTACCTCATTTTTCAACTCCCTCAATCTATTCTTCGGTTGCCATTTAAGCAAGATAAAGCCCCACCCATTTAAATTACAGAGCCCAAGGACATTCTCCCTTGATCTACTCTCTCATTGCCTCCTCTGTCTTCTTCACAGGAAGTTCTTGACAATTACTGAAAGTTATGTTTTATAAAATTCTTCTCTGTCTCTATTCATACTCTTCTATGTGCTTTGCTCTTTTTGAGCCCTGATTCATCTTCCCACTATGCCTTCCTTTGGTTAACTTCTACTCATCCTTCAAGCCTCAAGCATTACTTCCTCAAAGTGGTCTTCTTCTTAACCTTACATGGGAAAACTTGTATGTGTTTCTCTCTCTCTCTTTACTTTCCTCATTGTGACATTCACGGTGGCAAGTCTTATCACACCTGTTTTCCCTATTAGTCTTTATGATCTATGAGGATACAATTCTCATCTCTCTCACTATTAAATCATCAATATCTAATAAAATACCAGCACACAATAACCATATGTGTTAGTTTTCTATTGCTGCATAAAAGCCTTACCACAAATTGAACAGCTCAAAACATTATCTCACAGTTTCTGTAAGTCAAGAGTCCAGATATATCTTAGCTGGGTCTTTTCTTTAGGTTTAGGAAGGTTCCAGGGAAGAATTTGTTTCTAAGCTTATTCAGGTGGTTGGCAGAATCCATTCCTTGTGGTCCTCTGACACAGAACTTTTGCTTTTTACTGGCTATCAGCTGAATGCTGCCCTCAAGTCCTTAAGATGGTCCTTAGTACAAAGAGGTCACCCACACACAGTTATTTGCCAAGTGGGTTTTCTCAGCATGGCTGCTTGTTTCAAGCCACTGAAAAGAATCTCTTTTGCGTACTAGCAAGGTGGAGGCATATATATATAAGCATAATCATGGGGATGACATCACCTAATTTTTGTCATATTCTATTTGTTAGAAGCAAGTAACAGGTACTACCCACACTCAAGGGGAGGCAACTGAGGATTATGCAGGGCATGAACATGGGCCTTCGGGTCTGTCTTCCACAACATTCAATAGAATTTTGTTAAATAATGAATGTATTGGTTCCTTATCTCCTACTAGGTAAAGACTTCTGACGTCTGAAATATGCAAGGCTTATTTAATAAGGCTTTTCAGGATTGAATCCTTGCTTGTCTCTCCATCCATCTCTTCACACTCCCCCTATAACACTCATAGTTCCACAAACACTCCATGTTATTTCACATGTTCATGCCTTTACAGAAGCCTTTCTTCTTTTTGAATTATTTTTCTCTTCTTTTTATGCCAGACAAGTTCCTTCCCTTTCTCTAAGCCTCAAGTGTAACTCTTGGTATTGTTTTCTTACACACATTATAGGTTAAAGAGGTGTCCTTAGCACTGTGCTCCAAGGCATTTACTTCTATTTAAAAAAATTTCTCCCAAATTTTACTATGAAAAATGTTAAATATACAACAAAGCTGAAAGAATTTTACAGTTTTTATCTATATACCCTCCACCTGAATTCTACCATTGAGAAACCCTATTGTTATTAACATCTTGCTTTGGTTTAAAACAATTGATGAACCAATATTGATATATTATTATTAACTAAAGTCCATAGTTTATACATTAGGGTTTGCTCTTTATTTTATACACTAGAGGCCTGATGCTTGAAATTCATGCAAGAGTAGGCCTTCCTTCCCTCCCACTGCCAGCAGGCACCCAGGACCGGGCTTCCCATGCATCCCTGGCTTTGTACGGAAGGACGTCTGGTCTAATTAGCATATTAAGCTTTTATTATTATAGATTGCTATGGGTTTTGACAAAAGAACAGTGTCATGTATCCACAATTAGAGCACCATACAGAATAATTTTACTGTCCTAAAAATGCCCTGTGCTCCACCTGGTCATCCCTCTCCCTTTCTCCTCAAACTCAGTCAACCACTGATATTTTTACTGTCTCTATAGTTTGCCTTTTCCAAAATGTCATAAATTGGAATCACACGAGGTGTATTTTTAGACTAGCTTCTATCACTTAGTAGTATGCATTTATGTCTTTCATCACTTGATAGCTCATTTTTTAAGAATCACCAAATAAATATTCCATTGTATGAACCGTATGAAAATACCACACTTTGTTGGTTCACATATTTAAGGAATTCTTGGTGACTCCCAAGGTTTGAAACTGCCAAACTATCTCCTAAAGTGGCTGTATCATTTGCATTCACCCAGCAATGAATGAAAGTTCCTTTTGCTCTACATTCTCACCAACATTTGGTATTTTTAGTATTTTGAATTTTAGGCATTCTGTGAGGTATGTAGTAGTATCTCATTATTGTTTTAATTTGTAATTTCCTAATGACAAGTTGAGAATATTTTCATATGCTATGTGCTATCTGTGTATCTTCTTTGTTGTTATGGACTGAATTGTGTCATCCCAAATTGTACTGTTGAAGTCCCCAAACCCCAGTGTGACTGTATTAGGAGATAGGGTCTACAGGAACTAATTAAAGTGAAATGAAGTCATAACGGAGCAGGCACTAATCTGACAGGATTAGTGTCTTTATAAAACTAAACAACCAGAGAGATGACTCAGAATTTCTCCCTCTGTGCATTCATACAGAAGAAAGGCCACAGTGAAAAGGCTTCTGTACACAAGCCAAGAAGAGAGCTCTCACCAGACATTGAACTTGCTGGCAACTTAATCATGGACTTATAGTCTCCAGAGCTGTGAGAAAATAAATGTCTGTTGTTTAAATCACACCGTCTGTAGTATTTTGTTATGGCAGCCTGAGCAGACATTTGGTAAGGTGTCTGTTCAGATATTTGACCCCCTTTTTAATCGGGCTGTTTGTTTCCTTATTGTTGAGTTTTAAGATTTCCTTATATATTTGACATGAATGATTTAACAGATAGGTGTTTTGCAAATTTTCCCACCTAGACAGTGGTATAGAATTTTAGCTCTGAATACGTTGTTTTGTAATTGCCTTTTAATGTCCCTATCATTCCACTAGGCTATAAGCTCTTTGAAAGCAGAAAGTGTCTTCACATTTAGGCAAATTCAATAATAAGCACAAAGCCTAGCACGAGTCAGATGCACAATATAAATTATGGGGTGGCTGGTTGACTAAATAAATGGGAGAGTAGTGACATGAAGGAAAGGGCTGATATATCTGAGGAGGTAGGTATTTAATGTCAGGCAGAGGGGTTGAGGTCAGCACAAGTGCTGTGTTATAGCCACTGGAGATGAATGTCAATGGCATACAAACAGGAGCTAGCATCACATAGATGGGTGGGGCCAGTATCCTGCATGCAGTTCACAGAGGGATATGATTTCAGAGTTTCACAAAGGAGGGACTAGAGAGAAGGAGGCTATGGACACACTGTAAGCTTCAACATCTCTCAGATTAGGTACTTTTTAATATGATGGAGAGCAAAACACTGATCTATTCTCTAATATGTCAAGGACCAAGTCACCTGATCTCTGTTCTTCTTCTTCTAACATTTGATACCACCACCTACTCTGACTGACAAGCACTTCTTCTGGAACTGAATCCTGCCATTGATAGAATTAAGATGATAATTTTTCCCAGACCTTTCTTGCCTTATCTTAATTAATCCTTCTCTCTCTCTCTCTCTCTCTCTCTCTCTCTCTCTCTCTGTCTGTCTCCCTCTTCTCTTCATCCTTTCCAGAGACTCTGAGTTGAACTTCATCCTTTGAAAAGGTTTTGGCATCATTATGAAGTTGATCCTCTTCTGGGTGATCTTGAATCTGCCTCGTGAGTGTTGGCACATTTTTCTTTACTTGCCAAAGATAAGTCCTGGGGGAAGCATGAAAGGTGGATAAAGATAGGAACAACATTTCAGACTACAAGTGTAGGCTTGATTCCCTCTCCCTCACTGCTGCCACCATCCCCACCAGGTTTCCTCCTATGACACTGCCTGTCTGCCTCACCTCAGGCTGACTGTTGTATGCTTTTGGAGGTGGCATGGACATTGGAACCCCAATGCCAGACCTGCTCCTAAGGAAGAGTGAGAGCTGACCCTGAGCCTGTCTAGAACAGGATTGATTTTGGTATGAGGTCTTGTTGGGGCATGGTTCCAATATTCAGGCAAAAACCCTGGAGTTTATCATAAATCCCCTTTCTCTCACATGCCACATTCAATCTGTTTGGAAAATTTTGTTGACTACATCTTCTAAACAAATCTGAATCCAATAATATCTTATCACCTCCACTGCTCACCATGGGCCAAGCCACCATCTCTTGTTTGGATTATCAAATGATTCTCGTAACAGGCCTCTCTGCTTTATACTCTTACACTCAACACTTCTCCATAAGGAAATTATCAGCACTTATTCATCACACATCACATATCCCTTTTCACTCATAGACAAGTCCACGTCCTATAAAGCTCTGCATTACTTCTTTGGCCTCTCTCCTTTCCTGCTCTTCTCGCCATCACTCATCATGCCAGCCACATTGGCCTCTGTTGTTGTTCCTTAAACAAGCATTAGTACTCGGCTCCAGCTGTTTCCTCTGCCTGAATCCTGTTACCCAGATATCTGATTATCTCCCTCACCCAGCTTTTTTTTACTGTTTATCCCTCATGCCCATGAGATTTACTTTGACTACTGATGTAATACTGCACAGTGCCCCCAACACACACACACACACACACACACACACACACACACACACCTGCTACTTCCTTCCCTCCCCCTCTTTCCTTGTTCTACTTTTGTTCCAAAGCACTAATCACCATCTAACATACTGTCTAATTTACTTAGGTATTATGTTTGTTATTACTGAATGTCTCCACTCATTAGAATGTACGAGAGCAGAGATATTTCTCTGTATTTTTCACTACATAGCCCAAGCACATTGAACAGCCTGGTACCACTAGATACTCAATGTTTTCTTTTTGAATGAATGGGTGATTTCCCTCCTTAGACTCTGTTAGTATTTGGTCTGTTCCTTAAATGGCACATTTGTTCTCCCTTACATTGCTATTGGGAGGACAGGATGAGATTGGTCAAAGCATTCTAAAACTGATAAAAATAGTTAAGTTCTTCAAGCATTAATTTAACATATGTCCACTAAATTGTGGAAGGTATTTGAGAAAGCTTGTGTTTTCATTGGAATAATACGTATTGATGACTGAAAGGGAAAAAACCTTTTATCTTTTGAAATAAATATGTTTCTATCATCTATAACAATAACAGCGTAATATGCAAATAGACCGAATAATGGAACAGCAGAACCACTGTCCAGATGACCTCCCAGACGACCACCCTATGACATGCACTGGCACCAGGCCAGTCAAGGCGGGTGCAATGCGATTGGTCAAGGGGGCCCTGCCATCGCCCCACGATTGCCCCACAGAGGGAGGCCCAGGCCACCCTCTGCATGGCAATCAATCGTGGAGCCCCGGCTGGGTGGGCAGGGCCTCCCTCTACAAAGCCATCAATCACAGAGCCCTGTGATCAATTGCCCTGCAGAGGGAGGCCCAGGCCACCCGGCTGGCAGTGCTGCAGTGTGTGTGGGGGGCCTCCCTCTGCTGGGTGATCGATCTGGGGGCCCTGCAATCCATCACCCCACAGAGGGAGGCCTAGGCCACTGGCCAGCAATGCTGTGGCAGGTGTGCAGGGCCAGCCAAGCGATCGCACCCCATGCTTGTTGCCCACAGTGGGAGGTGACCGGTGGCAGGGGACTGGAAGGGGGGGGGCAGTGCTGCACAGATGGCAAGCAATGGCAGTGGCAAGGGAGGGGCCAGCTGCAGGCAGCGAGGGGAAGGAAAGCCCTGATAGGCCCTGATCACTGGCAAGGACTAGGGACCCTACCAGAGGGGTCCCAGATTGCGAGAGGGTGCAGGCTGGGCTGAGGGACAAACATCCCCCATCCCCCACCCCTGTGCATGAATTTCATGCACTGGGCCTCTAGTTTTCTTAATATTTTACAACAAAGTAAGCCAGATTACAAATTCAGCTTACAGTTGAAGATATTGGAGAGAAGGATAGGGAAATTTGGGTCTATTAATTTTCCTTGTTTTTTCAAGTGATCTCTGAAAAAAAATCTCAGAATTTCCTGTCTATGCTTCTCTTTCCAGGTGCTTTGGCCTATGACCCAGATTACATACATGACATCACTCCCCCCTATTTGGTCTATTTGAAATCTGATTACTTGCCCTGCACTGGAGTCCTGATCCACCCCCTGTGGGTGATTACAGCTTCAAGCTGCAACTTACTGTGAGTAATAAGCCCCCAATGCCCCTCTATTCTTGGGGTGCTCAGGTTGGGAACAGACCCCTGCCTGGGACTGATTAATTAAATGGGATTTAGGGAGGCCTTCTGGGGATGTTCAGTAATAGAGAAATAAGTCTGTGGGGAGGAGCTAATAAAGGGCCAGAAGGATGGATAAGCCATCTCTGTTAAGTCCTCTCAAGAACACCTATATTGTTCCAGGAATCTTAAGGTGGTATTGGGCGTTACAAACCCATCAAGCCTCACTGAACAAGATGTACAAGTGGTTGGCTATTCAAAGATGATTAATCATCCATACTTCTCAATCACTTCTATTGAGAATAACCTAATGTTGATCAAGTTGGAAAGATACATTGAAGTCAATGACTACGTGAAACTGGTCAGCCTGCCCAAAGAACCTCCCAGCGAAAACACCATGTGCATGGTCTCCACCTGGGCTTACAACATATGTGACATCTGTGAGTGACCCCAAGATCATCTCTCAGAATCAGACATGCTTCTATCTCTTCTCTACTCTTGGCTTCTATGATTCTCCCAGTTCTTTCTTTTAACCTCTTTATTCATCTGTTTTATCTCCTTTACCACCTCCCTAAACCTCACTTATGGAGTCCTTTAAGCCTTTTCATCCACTGTATCTTTCTATCATCTTTGCTTTCATATAAAATAGAAGTGGTGTTGGTGGAAAGAAGACATTTGTATTCTGGTCCTATTTTGCTGTGTGATAATGGGCCATTTTACCATGGACCCTCTTAACTCTAAAATGTGCCTTAACCTATATTAGATGTTTTCAAACTATTCTAGGCAATCAAGAAAATTGCCTTTAAATATCATGAAATAATACTTATGTATTAAAAATAAGGTGCATACATGATATTGTGCTTAATCAGGCAGACCTTCCTGATGCAAGATTGTGATAGACATAAATAATGAAAAGTTTAAGAAAAATATTTCTGAAACATTTTGAACTGGTGATATTCTGAACATTCTTTCATGTATTCAGCAAATGAAAAAGTGACTCTCATGATTTTATCAGTAAAAGTCTCTACATGTAATTTGAAACCACCAAACTACATGTTCTAACTCAACTTTCTTCTATGTCACAGTTTTCAGATTCCATTAAAAACACACACACACACACACACACACAAAACTTTGAGTACGCTAATACAGCTTTCTCTTGGCTAACTTTTGTGCCTGTCTACTGCCTACCCCATTCCAAAATTTTCATTCAAATTCTATCACCTCTTTGTAGCTGTGAACCAAGATAGTGAATACTGGGAAAGGGGGAAAACTGATGAAGTATAAGAAAAACAGAACTATGATATTGTCCCTTAGGAAAAACTATTGATTGAATTTTACTCATGAGTAACTTATTTGAGTATATTTAATATACACCAGACACTAGAAACCATAGTATGGGAGGAGAGTCATTTTCAACAAGCCTGTCAGATTACTTTCATCCTCCCACTGCTACTTTTTTTCTAGAAGCAAGTGGCTATACACTTATCCTAGTAATCCTGCCATCACTGCAGCCTTTTTTAACTGCTCTTCAGTCAATACCTTCACACCTTGGGCTACATTTTTTTGAATATATTTAAAAGTAGAAATTCTTATTTCCCCAGCTTTATTGAGGTATAATTGACAGATAAACACCTCACATATTGAAGGTGTATATATATATTGTGAAGTGATGCCCCAATCAAGCTAACTATGCATTACCTTACATATTTACTCTGTGTGTGTGTGTGTGTGTGTGTGTGTGTGTTGAAAGCATTTAATATCTATGCTCTTAGACAATTTTAAATACACAAAAATATAATATTATATACTACAGTCACCATGCTGTGCATTAAATCCCCAGAACTTCTTCATCTTATAACTGAAAGTTTATACTCTTAGGTCAACATACCTCCATATGCCCCACCTCAAGCCTCAGCAACTGCCATTCTAGTCTGTTTCCATGAGTTCAGCTTGTTTAGATTCCACACTTAGGGAAGATCATACACTATTTGAATTTCTGTGTCAGCTTATTTCACTTATTATAATGTCCTCTAGACAAATAAAAATTCCTTGTCCTTTGAGAGTCAATGTGAGTTTTTAAAATAGGCAAACGCCCATGGGTGAGCAGTATATCTGATTCATTTTGGTTGCCAAAGACCAGTAACTTACAAAAAAATAAGTGCAGCTTATTTTTATCTGGCTCATGAAGTAGTGAATTAAGCATTTCTTAAAAATTATTTCCCATTTATGCAGTATGCTGTACACCTTGAAACTAATACAAAATAATATTTGTCAACTGCAATTAAAAATATTCTTTAAATTTTTAAAAAATGCATTCCCAGAAGAAATGCCGAGCCATACCATTATTGCTGGACTGGAAAAGAAAACAAAGAACATCAAAAATTTTCTTTTCAAGAATGAATATACCATTTCCAGATAAAGAAATTCAAATAAACACAATCCCATTAGAAAAACAAAATAAACTACTTTTCCCAATGAAAACTCCTTGGCAAGAATACCTAACATAAATATTACTATTACTTTGTTCTTGTTTATCTCATTCTGCTGCACTGAAAAAAAAAACCCACAAAAACTTTGTCATCAGTCTGCACAGTCCACAGTATTTGCAAACCATTGATATAAAGAAAATAACTTGAATTAGAAATCAAGAGACCTACTTTTAAGTTCTTTTAAGACCCACTTTTAAGTTCTTTAAAGAACTTTTTAATTCTTATGTTATGGGTTTAAGAAAATCACTTTTTGAGTTAATTTTGTGAGCATATACTGGATTTTTTTTATCTGACAAATGAAAAACTAAGCATAGAGCTCTCTAAATTCCTTTAAGCTCAAAATAGACATATAGTTTAAGGGTACAAACTTGCAATTAGTAGATAAACAAGTCCTAGAAATCTAATGCACAGTATGGTGACTATAAACAACAATATTGTATTATAATCCAACTTGCTAAGAGACTAGATCTTAATTATTCCCACCACAAAAAAAGAAATTATAATTATGTGATGTGATATTGATTCTAACTATTGCTACAATGGCAATCATATTACACTACATAAACGTATCAAATCAACATGTACACCTTAAATGTACACAACATTGCAAGTCTAATATATTTCAATAAATTAAAAAGGAGTCAGTGGCCCTAACCAGTTTGTCTCAGTGAATAGAGCATTGGCCTGCGGACTGAAAGGTCCCAGGTTTGATTCCGGTCAAGGGCATGTACCTTGGTTGCAGGCACATCCCCAGTAGGGGGTGTGCAGGAGGCAGCTGATCGATGTTTCTCTCTCATGGATGTTTCTGGCTCTCTATCCCTCTCCCTTCCTCTCTGTAAAAAATCAATAAAATATATTTTTTTTAAAAAGGAGTCAGTGATAAATTTAAAATATGGGACAAATAAAAAATATGAAAGCTAAATAAATAAATAAAACTTCATTTCACAGGACACTCTTTAAATGCTTAATTTTCCAGAAAAATTTTAAAGTAATTTGTTTCATTTCATTGCAGAGATCGACTTCCAAGAGTTTAATCTATTTTGTAAGGAGATAGACATTTGTATCATGAAAAATTGTTAATCTGATACTTTCCTGTTGTCCTACCTGCCACAGTTCTGATTTCTCTCAGTATTTGGCCTCTTTTCCTTTCTGCTGGGAGAAGAGGAAATATGTTGAAGAAGAGGGAAAGAAGAAGAGAAGGTTTGGTATCTGAGGACGTTTTACTTCTCTCTTTCCTATAGCCAAGGACCCTGACTCACTGCAGAATGTGAACATCTCTGTTATCTCTAATACTAATTGCCGCATTGCCTATAAAAGTTATGACATCACAAAAAGTATGTTGTGTTTGGGCATTGTGCCAGGAAGAAGGCAGTCCTGCAAGGTAAGCTACTCTCAATACCTTTCTGTTCCCATTTTGTTCCAGTGCCTTTTGCCAGAAAGATAACCCAGTTTTCTTTTTCCTGGCAGGAAGTCACAGCTGCTCCAGCAGTCTGCAATGGAATACTTCAAGGAATCCTCACTTTTACTGATGGATGTGTTTTGAGAGCTGATGTTGGCATCTATACCAGAATATTTAACTATGTACCCTGGATTGAAAATACAATCCGAAACAACTGAGCTCCCTCAGCAGGAATTCTGGACCATTTGGCATAGCCTGTACCCATGTCCAGCCTCACAAGCAAATCTAAATAAACTCCTTGGGTTCCATCCTGCATACCTATCTCATTTCTGCCCAACAGAAAAGGTGACTTGTACATACCTGTACTGTGACTATATGCGACAACCCTCCTACTTCCCCTGTCAATGAAGATGGCAAACTCAGTTACCCTTAGACAGTTAAAGTTTATGAAATGGGGATAGTGTTCTCTCTAACAAATTGACTTATTATAGAGGAAAAAAGCCACTCGATAGCCACTTGGGGTGACAAAATGCCTACTACTTGCATTGAATTAAACATCTGCAACTTACACATGCCATTGGGAAAAGAAAGTCTGACAAGAAGTGGGCTAAATAGGAGTCTAGGTAGGAGGAAAGGGTGTAAGGAGGGAGGCTCTGGGAGGTACTGCACTTTGTTTCTCCTCGTCCATCCAACTCTCAACACCAGGCATAGATTCTGGTCATTCTTTCTGCAGGATTCTGCGTATGGAGTTGAGCCATGAGAGGTTAACACAAAGGCTGACAGGGGGCTTATGACATAAGAAGTTACATCAGTAAATCTTGTCCTCTCTAAGTTTCTAAAACCTCTGAAGCAGTGAAGCCTAGCTTGTTGAAAAGTAACATTTTGTATGTGGATTATTAAGTGCAATTGTGAGAGCTTCACCTTTGTATAAGTTATTAACTGAAATTTTAGCTTTGGTAGAAATAGATGGTTTTTGCTGCCAAATAGAGATTTCTTCCAACTTGAAATGGTGCTAAAATTTCAATAGGTCATACTGATGTCTTATAAGTTCAGATGATTCTAGATGATGAAGCATATGTTAAGAGCACTGAATTCCATGGGCATCAGTTTGCTGTATGATCACTGTCATTGTCAGGTGACTTCCTCAGTTGAAAAATACATTCCTTTTTTTGTGTGTGGAATACATGTACTCAAGGATGGTGGGGCTGGGAGTGATGATGACAAGGGAAAGAAAATCCAAATCTATAATATGTCATTTTCAGTGTGGACAAAGAGCATAATGCAAGGGACCCACCTACAACCACCTGGCTGGTGGGATATCTGGAGTACAGTAATAGGTCAGGGCTGAGGTTGGTCACTGACACTGGCCAATGGGGTCTTCAGCAGTGGTGGTAACCAAGTGAGCCAGGCAAGAAGTCCCTGCATATGTCCCTTGTGGTCCCATTGTTCCCTTTGTTTATAAAGCCATTAAGAAAAACAACTTGGAAGAATGAGAAAGAATTTCAGAGCAGACCAGCTTGTCCATCTGATTATGAAAGTCTTTGCAAGTGAGAGCATTCTGGTGAGAATTCCCATTGGACAAAATTATCCTCCCGCTCAAGCTGACCCTGAAAATCCATACTACATAATTATTTCCCAAGCATTTCCTACATCATGCTCCTTCCGAGCACCTGACACTCCCAAGAAATGCATATACATTTGATCTCAAGAGAGAAAACAACTAGATATGTTGATTAAATTTCTATCTCCTGAGAAGATTTCTGTTCTCTTATTTTCTTCAGGGCATCCCTCTGAGAGGTATTAATATCACAGAAGTACACATGCAAACAGAACCATGCATAAACGAGGTGAAATCTTTTCAGTTCACTGAGGGAGTAACATAATCCACTTAATCACAAAGCAAGTATTGTTTGTTAAATATAATATTAAATGTCAATTCCAACTGAAAAATATTTAAAAATTTAAAAACAAAACATTCTCAGATTGGATCACAAAGCAAAAACAAGTGATAAACAATGGATTAAAAGTATTGTTTGAACCCCTAGCATCCATCAGTCTAGGAGGGCTAGTTTAAGTACCTAGGGCCTCGGCAATGGTATTAATCTCAGTTTATGGTACAAATGAGCGGAACTGCATCTAGGAAATCTCCAGGTAGGTCTCAGGGACTGAGGTAAAAGGGAACCCATCAGATCAATGGTGGCTTCCATCACTCCAGCAGAGGGCCTCAACTTACCTTTAAAAGCTGGTTGCCCAGGGCCTGCCATCTGCTCTGTATTTAATAGCACCTTGGTGGCCAAGGACCTCCCAGTGACCGTGTTCTCAAACAGGGGTACCCTTTCTGGAGGGCTGAGAGGACACAGGTATCACAATGTGTCCAGGACTCTGGGCCGGGCTCTGCTCTGGGCTCTAGACCGCCTCTCCTTACTGTCTTCCTCTAGAGCCGAGCAGGTTTTCACCACAACACCTGAGAGGAGGCTGAGAGAGGACCAACACCTGTGACTGATCACAGGACCCCTGTCTGTGCGGAGCTCGGAGAACTGTGGGCCGATGGCGCCCCCTGATGGAAAAAACTCCCCTCTCTATACAAGTGCTGAGGAAAGGGTGCTTGGCAGCCCCTGGGCACCACAACCACCCACCCCTCCTTTTAGCGACTGAGGTACCTTTGAAATGCCTTCTCTTCACTCACTCCCACCTGCACCCCAGTTACCTGCTCACTTGGGTTGCAGCAGCTCCGAACTAGAAGCAGAGTGGCTCAGCTACTACAGCCCAGCCTGCCTCCAGTCTTTGCAGAGGTCTCAGAACCTGGCCTCTCCCACAGTGCACCTCCCAGTGGTGGTTCCCGGATGTTTGCTGGGGTCTGGCCTCCTAGCCATGCCCTGCTCTGACTCCAGGTGCAGACCCGGCTCTGAGCCATGGCTTTTTGAAAGGTGAGTATTGGGTAAGCCCTCCACGGTAGGACCTCACTTTTAAAACGATCAACCTGAGACTGGAGTGTGAGGAGCTGAGGTGGTGGTGTGCACTGAGAATGGGGATCTAATTGGAAAAGTGGGTGTTTACTTGTTCCATGGGTGTGAGTAGCAGGTCCACAGATTGATACATTCATTCTCCCCTTTTCTGAGCTCCCAAAATCTTCTCTTTTGAGCACCCTTGTGAGCGTTGAGACTGGTAATAAAATGACATATGCTGGAGCTAATGCTAATTAAGAGCTTCCAGGGTACCTGTATCTTATGCTTAATCCTCGCAGGGGCCCTCTGAGCTGAGTAGAGCTGCTGTCTGTACTTTACGGACACAGAAACTGCCGTTCAGAGAGATGCAGTCTTCCCCGCAGCTCACAGGTGGCAGAGCCAAGGTCTGCAGGTGGTCCAGACCTGTGGTCCATCGCTATGCAGGCCGCATTCACCTGCGGTAAAGAGGCCAGAAGGGAGAATCTGGGGCGGGGACAAGCAGGCTTGTGGTGCTGTCGCGCAGAGGAGGAGGAGGAGCTTGGGTCCGTGGGTGGGAACTGAGCGCGGTTTTTATTCATCTGTCCAAGGAGGGTTTCTCACTGTGTCTTTGCTGCAGGTGCAGTACAGGGTTCTGCCCTGAGTCACATTGGCCACCTGCAGCCTCAGCTCCGTGTCATTGACCCGGGTGGCCTGGTAATCCGCTCCAGGAAGGGATATGACCTCCTTGTCCCCAGAAAACCGCAGAATGGCCAGCACCTGGAGTTGCCCCTGGAGATCCTGTTGGTACCAGCTCATATAGGGGTACTGGGCATCCCTCAGGAAGCAGCTCAGGGTTTCAGCTTGTCCCCGACGTACCAGGGCCCACCTGGGCCTTTGCTCCACCAAGCTCGCATTGGCACCTGAAATACACAGACAGGCCAGGCTGGAGGTCCTGGGGGTGAAGGTCACCCCAGAAATAACTAGGACAGGCAAATCCTGAAGAGGAGGTCCCATGAGCGGTATTGATAGGAGACATCTGGGGACAGAAAGGATACTTTCTCAGGGCAAGAGGCTATTCCTGGGAGTATCTGGGCCAGGCTGGGATCCAGGAGCCAACTTTCTGTGCCTCCTGGTGCCCCAGTGACCCAGCTCTCTTTCTCTCCATCAACCCACTGAGTGGCTCTCTCCTCCTGGCATCTGACCTGTGCTCAGGGCAGCCATGAGCACCCAGCCCCACAAAAGGGAAAGTAATGCCATTCCCTGGCTCCTGGGGTCCTCTCCAACAGGGCAGTGGGCCAGGGGGCAGTGGGACAGGGCCAGCCAGGCAGGAGCACAGGACCCTGGCCTGTAAGGAGGCAATTAGTGGCTGACACTCTCTGGGCCTGAAACTCAAAAGGGAGTGGCTTTTTCAGGAAACACAACGTCTTTCTCATCTTCTCACTGAAGCTCAAACCTCAAACTGGAGAGCGTTTCCTACGTCTGGCGCCAACCCCCACTCCACACATGTAGGCACATGTCCTCACAGTCCCCAGGAGTCTTCACTCACTGGCCCTGCAGCCTCTCCTGTGTCCCAGAGTGTCCTAGAATGGTGCTTCTGAACTGTGCCTCAAATCTTTGCAAGGAATCAAAATACCTCAGTGCAACCAAAAGACCTTGGAGATTAAACAAGGACTTCCCTCCTCCCCCATATGCTTCATATATGGGCAGAGGCTGCTGCAAGGCCACACTGGGCCTTAGACAATAGATGCTTATCTCCAGTTATCTGTGTTTCCCTCTGTAAGGGGGAATACAAACTCAACATCAGAGCTTAATTCTCCCGGTTAAAAGTAACAAAAGAGACTTCCCTCTCCTCCATTTTCTGAGAGCATTTACTTTAGAAAACTTGTAAGTTCTTTCTCTGTCTCTTTGAAATGTACCAGTATATAAATCTTTTTAAAAGCTAAACAATTCTTGCCAGGCTCAAGACCCAGAGATGTCTTTCTCAAAGACCTGCAAGCATCTCTTTGAAATATAACCATCAAGGAGAATGAGCCTAAACTCAATTTAGAGCAGATGTCTCACTGGAAGCTGCAAATAACTGTCGTAAAGATATGCCAAGTTTATTTTTTCTTTAGATAAAGGCGTTTAGCAAACACAGAGGGACATCCTGGTTACCAGGGGACTCTAGGATGAACTATAGATTAGCAAAGGGTCCTGTCAAGTCCTCTCATTTGAGGGCCAGTCATTGCTTCTCTTGAGAACATGTGTGTAATGGGTTCTGCTGGCCTATATAAAAGGCTAAGATTTCTTTGTCTTGGCGATCTCTGAAAGAAATGCCTGGGATGTGTCACCTTCTGATTTAATACTTATTCAATAATAAACGTGTTTTCTCTCTCTTCTGCCTTTGTGACAAGATTCTGAATTATGAGGAGATTTTTGTCTTTAATTATATTTTCCCAATGATTCATAGTGCTGCCATTACCTAGGGGTGTGACTTTGGGCCTCAGTTTCTCCATCTGTAAAATTGAGATAATAATGGAAGTTATTTCATAGGGATAAATGGATTAATATATGGAAAGTTCTTAGAGCAAAGCTTGGCACAGAGTAAGCCCTTTGTAAAGTGGACTTTTATGCAATGGCAAATTTCAAATTCAATTAAAATATGGTAGAATTAATAGTAGTTTTTATCTTTCTCTAAACATCTATCACTTAACCAACAGAGATTAAAATAACAAGTTCTCCTAACTTTTTGCATTAAGAGGCCTCATTTTTCAGAAAGTTTATAAACCAATGATCTGGCAAATTAGATTTAAAATAAGGCCCCATATCTACCATCTCTCCAACCTCAGCATTTTACAGACAACAGTATGGAGAAGCAGAGGGGTTTAGCAGTTGAACCTCACTATTTCAAGACTTGAAACTGCACAATATTCAAGTCAATGTTCCAAGTGGGTGTCTGCCCATCACAGACACTTGATAAATGATGGAGGGAACTAGAGCAGGGCAAGTCTGCAGACCCATGTCCCTGGAAAGTCTCCACATCAGGGCCCAGCAGCACCTGGCACCTGGGGGTTTGCACCTCCCATATTCACTAATTTTTTTTTTTTTTTAATCTTCAGAAGTTGTAATCATGCAATAGGGTTCCCATGATTTTGACAAAGGATCCATTTGGTGGCAGCATAATACAATTTATAATTCACTTGTCTTGCTAACTTTGAAACTGTTTCTCTTGATTTAAAAAAATAGATTTTCATTCTACAATTTTGCGTATAAAGTGACTTCATTGATTTTTTTTGCATCGCCCTATTTCAAATCTAATTGTGCACAAAATGTCAATTGCACTACTTTCTAAATACTCATGTGCTGATTCACTTTTGCCTTTTGTTCCATTACCAGTTCCCACCTTGTTACCCCAGAGATGGAGAAGGATGAAGCTCCAGGAAGCAGTGCCCAAATCACATATCCTGAATACCAGAAAAATGCACGGGCCAAGAGAGATGTCCTCACCCAACAAGCCACGTGCATTTAATTCTGAGCTCTCTGTGGAGAAAGTCTCTCTGGGGATTAGATTGTAAAAGGAAAGGGGGCTGGGAGGAAAGCGTAACTGGGGAACGAAGGAGGAAAGGGAAAGAAAGCCCCCATGGGAAGCCAGAAGGTGCCCAGACACAGATTCCCTGGCTAGCAATGGCTGACTCCAGCTCTTATCCATGACTCTACCTCCTCCTGAGGCCAGCACTGAGGCTGAGCTGGACAGATTGCAGGATAAGGGATCCTGGGCACATCTCAGTTTACTAGGCTGGCTGTCCTGTCTCCCTGCCGTCCCCTCCCTTTGCCTTAATCCCCAAATGTGATTGGGATCAGAGTGTCTCGGATACTCCTGTTATCTCCTACCTGAATTCCTGCTCCTCAAGGTCATTGCCTCCCCAAGCTCCTCCTCTGATTTTGGCCTGGCTCCCAACCTAGGCCAAGGTAAGCCTCTTTCTTCCAGATGGCTGCCTAGCTACCTACCTTCTCCCATGCTCTGAGTTTGGCATTATGGTTGCCCTCCTAGGAGGGAGGAGAAGAAGAATATTCATGCTCTGAATGAAGGCATAAACAGGTGTTCCAGCTCCTGTCCACCTTCATTTGAACTGCATTCCTGTGGGGAGGAGCCTGTCCATTGTCTAATGGAGGAAGGACACTGGAGGTGAAGAGGTCAATGAGGTGGTTTCCTGCCCCAGATCACCTGTGTCCAACTCTGGAAAGAAAGAACTTTGGTATAAGGGTGAAAATTTGGACCCCTCCCAAAGAAGCAGTCAGTGATGACACCAACTCCACCCAGGAGGAGCCACGGTGGAAATGTACAGTGGGGGCCAATGCCCTGTTGGTGTCTGTGACTTAAGGGACTGTTGGAGAGAGCACTGGCCTGGAGGCAGGGCCCTGTGTCCTGGTAGCTCTGCCTGGACAGTGACCAGGCACATGCACTATTCATGTTATTCTTGGTGTTTCTGTTTCCTCATCTAAAAATTAAGTGGATTGGAAAATTTAGAGGATCTAATATCACTTTTTACTCTTGTGTTCTAATATTCTAACATTTTTTCTGGCCGTTTATTATTTGCACCATACCAGTGGGGATGCTGGACCAAGCCTCCAGTGGAAGTCCCTGTAGGCTTCTTGGGAGGAAAGATAAAGCACAAAGCCTCTCAGAGGCAAGTTCATGTTTATCCACATTCTCTCCCTGTTTCCCCTCACCTCCCCCTCCTCCTTGCTCCTCCCCAGGAATGTGCAAAAACTCAAAGCTGCCCAGACTCGCCCACCTGAAAGCTGATTATGGCTCCTTCACCTCTACATGTCCTTCCAGGGATTAGCAGCAAAAGACTCCCACAGGAGATGGAAATCATAGCCGTCCCCTAACCCCCTCCCAACAACTTCTCTCCTTCCTGCTGGACTGGGAGGCAGGTTCAAAGGCACTACCACCACACCTCTGCTCATGCTCGTTTCTATATATAGAAAATGCCCATGAAAACTGGGGTGGGGGACATATGCCAGAGGATGGAGTGCTCAGTAAGGACATCCGAGGATCCAAGGATGTGGAGAAGGGGAGGTAAAAGGGGAGGGAGGAGAGGAGAGAAGAAAAGAACAGAAGAGAGGAACTAAAACTCCCTTGATTCTGTAAGGTCCCCATTGTCAGGACACTAGCATGAGGTTGGGTGGAAGAGGCTCAAAGATTTACTCCTGAGAATTTCATAATAAGTCCCCAGTCCAGGGCAAGAGCAATCTGCTCTGCACCCTCTCTGGACACCTCATCCCTCCAGGGTTATGTAAGTGGCACCACTCTGAGCCCAGGGGATGATCAGATCAGAAGAACCCCAGTCTGTCCCTCCCCTATGGCATGGTGCCTAGCACAGGGAAAGCACATATAAGTCCATAGTTATTGAGTGTTCACCTGCAGCAGACATGCTCCAGACCCCAGGAGCCATGGCCTGTGACCTTCTCTTCAGGCTCCTTCTACTTATGGTTCTGGCAGCCCCCTCCCAAGGCAACCGCCTTGGCCTCACATCTCGATTGCGTTATTCCAGGTTCCTAGATTCTTCCAATGTCATTTTCCTGCGCTGGGACTTTGACCTTGAGGCTGAGATGATCACTTTTGAGCTCCAGGTCCAAACAACTGGTTGGGTGGGCTTGGGAGTCACAAATGGCTACACCTTCGTGGGAGGCGATCTGGTTGTTGGAGGAGTCTTGCCTGATGGCAATGTCTATTTCTCGGTAAGTTGGAGGGTGACTTTCTTCCAAGGATGAGGGTCTCTTGCTGGGGTTTGGGATGGCTTTGAGTCCAGGAAGGATCCACGTTTTCCAAACATGCAGGCACACACCCAGAACACCAGCTGGCTGCTGACCTCTCCCTACAGAAATGGCCATTGGAGAAATTCAGTCTACGTCTTCGGACTCTGTGTCCCTAGGTGCTAAGGAATGGACTACTGGACTGAGAGAGTCCTGTCCCACATGTCTGCTAATAGCCCACTTAATGCAGGTCACGGGGGAGAGTCACAGCTGTTTGAGACAGTCTTCCTCCTCAATTTCCTTCCAGCTTTGTCAGGTACACCACAGCACAAAATAGTCTAATCATAACAGCCACAGAAGCATTTTTAGCTTAAAATTGTTATGTACAAGTAACCAGACATTGCTCCAAATTCTTTGCATGTTAAACCTCACAGCATCACTATGAGGTGGATGATTATTATCCCATTTTATAGACAAAGAAGCAGCTCATCCATCTCCTGCACTGATATAGGGAAGCCACAGGACAGGATGAATAACATAAAGAGTTCAGAGAGTAAGTGAGCTTTCAAGGGTTAGAGATACAGGAATATTAGGATTGATGGAGGTGAGATTTGAAACTGAAGTCAAGCAAGGTCAAACTCAAATCAGACATTGTCCGTCCCCTCTGACCCAAGGTTCCACCCTTGATGCCCTGATCTGTCCTAGGAGCAAAGTACATAATAAAGAAGCCCTTGGTTCTGCTAAACTAGTATCTTAGGGGAGCTAAAGGGATACTGGCTGCTCTTGGGACTCCTGGTTCTTATTCTTGACCTTCGTTGGACCCCAGGATCAGCACCTGGTGGATGAAGACACCCTGGAGGAGGACGGGAGTCAGGATGCTAAGCTGCTGAGGCTAACAGAAGATGGTGTCTATACCACCATGCTTTTCTCAAGGCCCTTCCGCTCCTGCGACCCTCAAGACAAAGACATTACGGTAAATTAAGGAGGGGAGAAAAGTATTTGAGCACAGACTGCTTTTTCTTCTGGGGAGATATAGTCACCCCTATGCTGGAATGTCCATGCATCTCAGGTAGCCAGTCACAGTTCCTAGGACTTCTATCTTCATTTCAATTGTGCCTACTCTTAAAAGCCACCAGCCCTCTATAGCATCACTTCCCACTGATTCAGCAACCCCCTCCCCCCCCGCCCCGCTTAGCCTTCCTCTTAAGAAGTACCCTGTCTGATTTCACTGAACTTTAGAGTGTCATTTACCAGATGTGGACACAGGCATAGAGAGGGAATAAGAGAGGGGATGTGCCTTGCTCAACGTTTCCAACAAGTTGTCCTCAGAGGCAGAACTAGGACCTGACTAGCTCTCATCCCTGAACCTGAAGCTCTTTCCATCCCACTGTGTAGACATGAGCAAGTGGTTTGTATTGGTCCTTGGGTGTGTGCAAAGGGCTCCTCATGGGTGTAGCATCTCAATGCCCATGACTCCCCCAGAGCGACACGGTGAGAGTGCTGGCTGCCTATGGCCTGGATGACATGCTGAAGCTGGACCCGGAGCGTACTTTTGTCAAGTCCATCTTCCTGCTACAAATACTCCACCCAGATGATCATGATGTACCCGAGGACACAATCATCCATGACTTAGAGATCACTGATGTAAGATCCCTCCATCACACCCAGCCTCCTCCAGCCCCCTTCCCATCTTCCTGGTCAATCCACACCCTCCTCTTATACCCAATATTCAGTACGTTCCTAGAATTGAAGTTTCTCTGACTTCTCTCAGTCCCTGGATGATGGCCAAACTGACCTTAAAGTGGACACTCCTCCATGCTCTGTCCCTTTCTTTTATTCTCTGGGAGCCTCACTCCCACCCCACCTTAGCCTGTGTGTGTCTCTCTCCAGTTCCTTATCCCAGAGGATGACACCACGTATGCCTGTACCTTCCTCCCTCTCCCCATCGTCAGTAAGAAGCATCACATCTACAAGGTATGGTGAACCAGACGATGGGATACTGTCAAGGCAGTTGAGCAGCTCAGTGGATTGGGAGGGGATGATGTCAATCAGACGATTGCTGGGAGGAAGCAGAAGGGAAGCAGTGGGGCTAACATGGGGCCAGGTTAGGTTTGGTGGACATGGTAGTTTCATGATTTCCTGAGCCCAGAACTATAGCTCCCAGCACTGTTTCATTCCAGCCGCACAATGCATCTGAGATTTTGATGAAGTTCATGAATTCTTAAGTTTGCAAAGAACAAAATGTAAGCCCCACCCCGGCCCCAGAATTGTACTCTTAGTCCAGGAGGAGGTGTTGGCTGGGAGAGGCATGGCCAAGGGCTAGAGGGAATGCAAACTTGGTCACCTGATTCCACATTTGGGTGGTTCCAATTTTGATTAAATAAATAAAAGTATGATCTTATAGTAAGTGGCAAAAGTGGGGGAGCCATATATTCTTTAGAGAGAGAATCCAACAAGAAGTGGTTTCATGCTCAGATATCACAGACTAATGAGGTTAGTAAGGGAAAGGCTGAAGTCATGGGCGTTAGCATTCTGTGCTCTCAGAGAGAGTTTTTAAAAGGGTGGAGGCAAGAGAGGAGTCAGAGTTGAGAAGGAAATGACAAGTTTCGGAAGAAAAAAAACCAGAAGAAATGGAAGAGAAAGAAAATCTGAGAGGAGCAGGGAATGGGTGCAGTTTTATTTGGGAAAGGGGAACATGGAGAATAAGACTTGACATAGAGGATTGTGACTATGCTTTGCCTTTCACCCCCCTCACGCTCCTCACCCCCAGTTTGAGCCCAAGTTGGTCTACCACAACGAGACGATGGTGCATCACATCCTTGTGTACGCCTGTGGCAATGCCAGTGTTCTGCCCACGGGCATCAGCGACTGCTATGGGGCTGACCCCGCATTCTCCCTCTGCTCCCAGGTCATCGTGGGCTGGGCTGTCGGGGGCACAGTGAGTCCTGTGATGAAGAGATAGGTGGCTAAGGGGTGCATGATGTTGGGAACTGGGATTGCTGGGCTGATGAAGGCTGGGAGACAGGGAGGTCTGGGATGGGTCCCTGCACCTAATTCCCAGCCTGCCCCTAGCTCCAGTCTTTCTTGCTGCCCAATTCCCCTCATTAAACAGAGTTACCAGTTTCCAGATGATGTGGGCATCTCTATTGGGACCCCCTTGGACCCCCAGTGGATCCGACTGGAGATTCATTACAGCAATTTTCACAACCTTCCTGGTGAGCATCTGAGCATTTATGGAAGAGCTGGGCAGGCTGTCTGATGCCTCTAGGAATTGGGAAGGAGTCTTGGGATGTGTGCTGACTTCTTTTGCTAACACCTTTCCTGGGCCTCTTTCTTCCCACATTGTGAACTCCTCTCCTGCCTTCTGTGGTTTGCCTTTCTGCACCAGGTGTGCACGACACCTCGGGGATTCGAATGTACTACACGGCACACCTGCGCAAATACGACATGGGAGTCCTGCAGCTGGGCTTCCTCACGTTCCCCATCCACTTCATACCCCCTGGTGCTGAGTCCTTCATGTCCTATGGACTGTGTAAAACAGAGAAGTTTGAAGAGGTGAGGCTGGGAGGCTGGGAGGTTCCCCATCACAGATCTGGTCTGATCTACACACAGCCTGCACCCGACACTTGGACAATGACTACAGCCTGGTGCGCAGAAAAATCACTAACTGGGATTATGCAAGGGATAGAAGGAGTCAGGGCTTTGGGGACAGGGGGAGTGGGGCAGGGATTGGGGCCAGGTAAACACTAAAGGGGTTCATGTCAGTTATGAGAGAAGGTGTCAAATATTAAGGGTGGAGAATCAAGGGGCAGGGAAAGATGAGAGTTCTTAACTAACCAGCTGCCTCTCCTCCCTGTCACAGATGAATGGGGCCCTGGTGCCTGACATACAGGTATATGGCTACCTGCTCCACACCCACCTGGCTGGGCGGGCTCTGCAGGCTGTGCAGTACAGGTAAGGATTTGAAGCTTTCCTTTGTGCATGTGGGAATAAATCTTAGAAACAGTTATTTATTCTGCAGTATAAGTTTAGGAGTAAGGAGGAACCAGAATTATCCACAGAGCAGAGATGCCTTGAGGAAGACTGTGGAAGGAGGAGCTTTCTTGTTTTATGAACAATTTATACCCACAGAGTGATGCCCCACACAGCTTCTTTATTGATAGACACCCTCCCCACTTCATCCTCCTCACCTTATTCCTGTCTCCCCCCTTTCTCTCCCTCCAGAAATGGAACACAACTCCGAACAATCTGTAAAGATGACTCCTATGACTTCAATCTTCAAGAGACTCGAGATTTACCTCATCGGGTGGAGATCAAGCCGGTGGGATCCCAGGGGAGGCACGGCTGGTGTTGGGGACAAGCAGGCTCAGGGAACATTAGTGTTAGCCAATATAGTTCTAAGACTGGTCCAGTCTCTCTATGTCTTACTTTTGGCCTCTGTGTTTCACTCAAATAGGGAGACGAGTTGCTAATAGAGTGTCACTACCAGACATTGGACCGAGACTTCTTGACTTTTGTAAGTAGCTCTCTCCCCGCATAGTCAGCATGACAAATGCATGGACTTGAAGGCTCATTGCCTGGCTTTGAATGCCAACACAATCATTAGTAGCTTTCTAACTGTAGATAAGTTATTCAAGTTCTTTGTGTCTCAGTTTTCTAATTTATAAAAGAATCAACAATATTATCTATTGCATAAGTGTTGTGAGAGTTGATTAATGCATGTAAAGCATCTAGGTCACTGTCTGACTTGTAGCAGATGTTCAATTAGAGTCAGCTATTGTTATTATGGTCACAAGGAACCCCACCCATATTGTGTGTAAGGAATGGTTCCAATCTTATCAAATTCAAAAGGAGTTGCTTGCTACTGAGGAATAAAACACTGCTCTTAAAATGGTTCTAATACAAGGTAGAAAGTGATATGCATCATTAGAATAGAATGGAGATAATGTACTAGGGAAATTCATAGGGAAAACCATAAGGTCTCTCTATAGTACAGTGATGAGAACGTGTGACATATTTGAGTGGGTCCTGAATTAGATGTGTACTGATGGGAAATTCTGGAGAAGCTCCTGAGGGAGTGGCTTTAAAAAATTCAATATTTTGTCTTATCTTCTCAAACCAAGACAGTGGCAATGGAAATATAGAGGAATTGGAAGATATGTGAAATATTTCTTTGGAAATGACATGAATAACTGTCCACCAATTGGAAATAGAGAAGGAGGAAGGAAGAGGTGTGGTGAAGAGTGGTAAGGATCAGTGAGTTAGCTGAGGTTAAGGAGAAAGGAAAACAGGTTCATTGGTAGAATGGCTACCTAAACCATTTCTGCCTGCCTTGTTCTCTCCGCATGCCTTTGTATCTTTGTCTCTCCATCTGTCTCCCTCTTCTTTTCCAGGGGGGTTCCAGCACCATTAATGAGATGTGCCTCATCTTCCTCTTCTACTATCCCCGGAACAACATCTCCAGCTGCATGGGGTACCCTGACATCACCTATGTGGCCCATGAGCTGGGGGAGGAGGTATCAGAGTGAGTCATCCTGGATTATAAAATCCTCAAGTGTGAAATGAGATCACTGATCACTTATGTACAAATTCTCAGTCTGCCTTTTTCTCATGCACTACCTGATTCAGTCAGACTGTGTTTACTTTCAGTAGAGGCCCTTCATTAGTTGGAGGTAAGAGTTCTCTCTGAGACTCCCTTTCCAAGAATGCACATCTGTGCAGATACACCCCCATTTCACATATAATTTTAGGGCATTTACAGGGTCCCTGAAGTTACTCCACCAACATCCTTAGACTTTATGGCCCTCAGATTAAGAACCACTTCTTTAAAGAATCAGACATTTCTCTTTTTTTACTCTTAAAAATCCTATCTCTAAGTCCTAATGATATTTCTCTTTCTGCCAAACTTATGATTATTTCATCCTATATAATAAAAGGCTAATATGCAAATTGTCCCCTTGACCGGGAGTTCGAACAGAGGACAGGGCTGACTGGTCAACCTCCTGCATCCCCTCCCCACAGCCAGCCTGGCCTGATCTCCCCGATCAGGGCAGCTGGCCGGACCCTACTTATGCACAAATTTGTGCACCAGGCCTCTAGTTGATTTATAAGACACTCCTTACAGTTTATGCTGACATGAAACTGGTGCTCACCAAAGTGAGGATATTTCATACACCTTTTGTCAAGGCTTTAAGTTGACCCTAAACTATTGTCTGTCCCCTACCCTGCCCATGCCCATGAAGTTCCATGGAGGGCATCATGGCCATGAACAATGTTGAGTGGACCCTGGAGAACATTAAGAAAGCTGAGAAAGCCTGTAAGGAGTCCCAGCAAACCGTGGTAATAAAGACCATTGACGTGAGTGTCTCAGGGTTAAGGATGGAGGGATATGGGGTGGTATTGGGAGAAGCCAGAATTAGAGAAGAATGAGGGAGGTGAATGACAACAATAGGAACACTAGGTCAAGGAAGAAGAGGCTAATGCAGCAGAAAGTTGGGCTTATGCCGATCTGGGTTGGGGGTTGGGATTGGAGTCTCCTACTTAGTCTGTAAGGCTGCAAGAACTGGGATAACTAACTAAGGTCTAAAGAAAGGAATCAAGGTGGGGAGGCTTCTACCTTTGTCCATTTCCCCCCTTCTCCTGCAGGAAGTAGTGGGAAACACAACAGGCTGGATTCCAGAAATCATCCCTACGCCTAGGGGGCCCTGTTTGGAGTCATCAGGAGGCAAAGTGGAGCCCCAGGATGAGACCCCTGCAGGTTTCAGGGCTGCGCCAATGGCCCTCTTGGCCTCGGGCAATGCTACCCCAAGGCAACTCCCCATGGCTGCCCTCTTGTTTGGGCAGGGGGCCTTCTTTTGGCTCCTTTTTACCCTGCAAGCTGGAATCTGACACTGTCTCCTCATGTCAAATACCCAGTCCCCCTCTCTGCTCAGTCCCCTGGTCATCAAACACAGAAACTCCCCTCTTTTGGCTCCCAAAATGTCCCCAATCTGTGTCCATTCCCATGGCCCAAGCCAGGACACTGGCAAGCCTGTCCACTGTAATACTCCATAAGGTTCTTCCATGACAAGCTATGCAATTCATCCTTGAAAGCTTCAGTAGCAACAGTGAAACTACAGGTTTTCTGACAAAATCTGGATCTAAGTTTGGGTGTGAGGTAGTGGATCACTCTCTGAGAAGTCTGATGCTCCAGCTCACTCAAGGGGATTCCACATGGGGAAGAGAGGGCTTGAAAGCAGATGGAGAACCCTGGAACCCTCCTCCTCCCATGCTGGCCCTAGAGGGGCCTCCTGCTTCTCTCTTCTTCTGACATTTTGTCCAACCCTCCCCATAAGGCAGAGGCAGCAAACCATATGTGTGATATGTGGTAAAGAGAGAGTTGTGTTTATAAGGGACAAAGCTTAAGACATCAGATTACATGGAACTAAACTTGCTTCCTGTTACCATCTCTTTTCTTTGAGCCTTTAGTCTAGGAGAGGCAGCTGGAAAGTCTCTTAAATTGCTCAGTAGAAGGCATCCCTTCTACCTGGCTGCCCCAAATGCCACATGTAATGCAGTCTTGCTCTCCTCACCATGCCTCTACTATTGGATGATCTTTATTTATCCCATCAAATGTCACATTCTCAACACTCAAATCAACAGGTGTAAAGAGCCTCAACTGGCCAGGCCAGTTGAATTGGGCTCTGAGGACAGGTCAAGGGTAAGGTGGAAAGAGGTAGTCCTTGGCTCCGGAGCCCAGAACATGTCAAGGAGGTTCACATGAACAAAGCCTGGAGTTTGCAACCATAGTTGACAGACCTGTGGTGGCTGCTGCTCTGAGAGCTCCATGGGGCATTCTGTCTTCTAAGCTTGAGAAGCTCTGTGCCACCCTATCCTTTGAGCTTTAATCTCACCGTGTTTCTCTATGAATTGCTTTGCTCATTATTCATGTCCTCTGGAAGGAATCCCTACTCTGGCTCTTCTTTCCTTGGAGACCACTGCTTGAAGGGCTGAGCCTTGGTCTAACATCATAGCCCTGCTTCCTGACAGAGCAACACCCTTCCTCTGGGAGTAGTGAGGTGCATGGAAGGTACCAAGCCCATGACCTTCACTGTCATTTCTTCTGGAGAATTCTGGATGAGCCCTTCTGAGATTCTACAAAACCTTCAGTGTTCCCATTTAAATAGCTCCTTCCATCTCAGTTGGACATTTGCAATGCTTAAGGTCACTTTGGGGCATAATGATGTATAAGCAGAGGGACTTGCTGTCTTTAAATCAAGTTTTCTGAAGTTTATGATTATAGGAAAAACTAGGCTCCCTGGAAACCAGAGGATTGTCTGTGTTCACTTTGTGGCAAGTTTGTTGTCATCATTCAAGTAAAATGGAGGTTTTCCTTTTAGAAAAGTTTTTCCAAATAAGAGTTTTTGACTACTCTGAGCAGAGAACTTCCAGTCTGCATGCTATAGTATATACTCTTGGATTAATTTCACTGTCAAGCATAACAAATGAAAATCATTAGATTTCTATAGACAATTATTTAAATAGCTATTTTATTTAATTATCTACATTTAATAAAAGTCAACAAACCTGTTGTAAATTTTTTAACTAGAGGTCATGAGAGGGATGTTTGAGAAACAGGGAACTTTAATCAAGATAATTAGTAGGAAAATAGTAGCCACCATTGAAAAAGTGAAAGGTTAGCAGAGAGATGGTTTAAGATGAAAAGTTTAAGCTTATGAGTAGAATTCTGAGAAGCCAAAAGTTATCTCCAGATCAAAAAAATGTTTTGAAATTAATTCTGCCCAAGAATTAAATGGGTAAGCTTATGGAGAAGCATGTGGATGCTGATGAAGATTAGAAAGATATGGCTTAAAGAGAATTTTATGATTTGGAAATTTAAAGCTACATAGGTTCTAAAATCTGTTCCAATTCAGTCAAGCTTTTATCTGGGCATATATTTGGAAGTAAACTTTTGTTGCATCCATAACACTGTCTGTCATCTATACTACCAACTTCTCTCTGATTATTTTTCTAAATAAAGCTGGAATTAGAAATATAAATCTTCATGAAGGTTGTAGGGCTTGTTATGATAATCCTATATAACAAAAGCCTAATATGCTAAGTGTCTGGCTGTTCAGTTGGCCGTTCAACCAATTAAAGTGTAATATGCTAGTGATATGCCAAGGCCACTCAAATGCTCACTATGATGTGCACTGACTACCAGGGGGAAGACACTCCAACTGGTAGGTTAGCTTGCTGCTGGGGTCCAGCTGATCAGGACTGAGCGAGACGGGCTGGACAAGTGCTGGAGCCCTCCAGCAGTTCCTCCCCAGCTGGCCAACCTCCCACGTCCCTCCCTGACCCTGATCCTGCACTGGTGGGGTCCCTCTGCCTAGCCTGTGCCTTTCGCAATCTGGGACCCCTTGGGGGATGTTGGATAGCCAGTTTCAGCCAGACAGTGGACGACCAGTCGCTATGATGCACACTGACCACCAGGGGGCAGATGCTTAATGCAGGAGCTGCCCCCTGGAGTGCCGTTCAACCAGAAGCTGGGCTCACAGCTGGTGAGCACAGTGGCAGTGGCGGGAGCCTCTCCCACCTCTGCATCAGTCAGACATCCCCCGAAGGCTCCTGGACTGCCAGAGGGGGCAGGCTGGGCTGAGGGGGACCCCCCCGCCCCACGAGTACACAAATTTCATGCACCGGGCCTCTAGTAAATTATAACTTGCCAGAAACTATAACCTATGGTCTAATTTGAAATTAGTATACCTTGATTTACTCTTGGTAATTATCATATGATACAACTTCTAGCCTGGGTAGTTTCCCAAAGATCTTTAGGCATCTTGTGCTCAAATAAGCAACCCTGCCTGGGTTGAGGTCAACTTCTCTGAAGTTTTTCCATCATCAAGTGTCATCGAAACACCTTCAGCCACAAAACACCTGCTGTTAGCTCCTCCCAACATAGTACCAACCCACCTCACCTCACAACCTCTTCACCATGTTGTGATTGTAACATGTGTGTGTATTTCAATATTTATACCCTATTTAGACAAAACATAAGTGAACAGAAGCATAACCACAGGCAGATAAACTGAGGAACAACTATCCTCCTAGCCACACCTCAGAGCAGAGGTGAACACAAGTCACCTTTGGGAGAATACCGTGAAACTCAACATCTCTCTCAGGGGCAAGACTAAACCAAGGACTCACTATGCAATAATGCTCACATTTATTCAGTGAATCACCATCAAATAGTAGTGCTTTTTGAAGAAAATTATGAAACTGATAAGTTTAATTTCATCACACAAACCACAGAACATTTTACTGGCAGAAAATATATTTGCCATATCATATAATGTGCATGAACACACATACACACAGTCCATATGAACTCCATTGGCTATTTCAAAATTTTTATTCTCTGTTATTTGTTTATACATTTTGTTCTCAATGGATCTCTCTAGAAGGCAACATATGAATAGCAGCAAGTATAAAAAGCTTAAGAAAAATACCATAGGGTTATGGGGGAAGGGTAGAGGGGGTGAATGGGGGGAAAGGGGACATCTATAATACTTTCAACAATAAAAATAAATTTTAAAAAAGAGAAAAATATAATGGAAATATTTTTTTTTTTATCTCAAAACAAAACAAAAACAACCTTTTCCCCAAAAGCCATTTTGAGACACTACAGTCACCTCCAGAGAACAGTTTTCTTTTACAAAACTTGTTTGAAAACCAGGGGGCTCATAGCAGCCTTATTATAAAGGACCAGCACTAAGGAGAATCTGCTTTACTATCAGGAAAGCCACGGGGAAGAAGAAGAAAAAGGTTTAAATACTAGTAGACGTAAGAACACTTGGGGGATTATGTAATAGTCATAATAAACCTTGCATGGACCTTTACAGACTGAAAATGCATTTCTATGAACATTGCAGCTCCAATGTTTACTCCATCCTGCAGATGAGCAAACTGAGACAAGGAAAGGGAAGGAAAGGGAAGGAAAGGAGTATCCACCTGAAGCAATAGTCCCTGCGCCAACCTGGTAGCAGGTGATACTCTCAGAACTGGTCCCCTGGAGGCACCTGCCTGTGTTAGGGTCTGATGGCAGCCCAGGAGCCAGCATAGCTCAAGAGTCAGAGCAGCCAATACTTGATTTTATCTCTCCCCCCTCCACATTTTCTGCCTGGTTCCAGGACCACACCTTGCACATAGACTTCAAGTTTCAATCCTCAAGTGTCTTCAAACGTCTGAAGTTAAGTCCAGCTTTTCTTTGTTCTGTTTTGTTGTTCTTTCCTTTTTTCAGAAGTACTTACTTTTCAAAACCTTATGCTTTAATCATTGTCAATTTATATACACAAAGGATTGAATTTCAGTAACTACAGAACTACGGTTGTCCGGACAAATTCATCCTCCATTTTCCAAACCCAAGTGTTTAAATGAAGCCTTTGGCCAACTAGTCTGCCCTGGTGTGGGCCAGCTGCAGGATCCTGTGTGCCTTAGGACCCTTTGTCCCGTGTCAGGGGTTGTGGTGCCAACAAGACAAGTGCACTGGGAACTCTTTCAGGAAAGATAGGAGTATGGGAGTCTATGACCAGATCCACTGGGACAGTTTAGTATTAGTTTTGTTTTGCTTTGAGTTGGAAGATCAAGTTAAGAGGCATATGTTCTCTGATATAGGGTCTATCAATTTTTTTCAGAGGACTGTCACTTGTGGGTAGATTCCAAAAGGGAAGTGAAACTAACCAATGATCTGTGCCCCTCATGTGGAACACACTAAGCCATCCAGACAACAGCACAGCCGTGGAAGTAGGTCAGAACGTTGTGCAAATGTGTTCACGTAGGTAGTAGACATTTGTGTGTCGTAAGAACATTAAGCCACATGTGCTGGCGTTCCTACATTCTGGGAAGGTTCATAGTACATGTAACCAGGACCTGAGAGTGAAACTAGGATATTGTTGCCCTAGGGAAGTGATCCCCAAACTCTGGTCTCAGGACCCCTTTACATTCAAATTTAATGAAGACCCCATGCTTTATTTAGGTGGGTTATATCTATTTATACTTACTGCACTATAAATTAAAATGGACTCGTTTGTACATTTTGTAAAATATTTATTTTTTTCATTCATTCAAAATAACAATATATCAACTCTATGTTACCATAAATAATATGTTTTATGAAAAACAACTATATTTTCCAAAGCAAAAAAGTGAGTGAAAAGAATGACATGATTTTATATTTTGTAAGTATGTTTAGTGCCTGGTTGAACAGAAGATAGCTAGATTCTTGTATCTGTCTCTGTATTCATCTATGGTGACAGCACACAGCATAGAATCTCTATAAAATGCCATTGTATACTAATGAGAGTGAAAAAGGCACATAACAAATATAATATTATGAAAATAGATGTGACCTTGTGGACCTCAGGAAGAGTTTTGGGGGCTTTCATGGGCCCCCAAACTACATTTTGAAAATGCTGTACTAGAGTTAATCCCTTAATAGCACTCAACCATGAGTCTGTTCAAGGGAGTCTGGGTGATAGAAAAAAGTACAGTAATAGATCAAAGATAGTGAATTTGGATATGAAAGACAAAGAAGATGCTGGTAGTCCTAACCCCTTGAAGGAGAGTCTGGACAGTAAAATAATAAAAGAAAAGTTGGTGAATAAAATAAAAAGCAAATAAGATTATGAATTCTGATGCCAGAACAGAAACTGTCTCCTCTATGCCATGTCTTTACAGATTTAACCCCACCTGGGTGATTTCTGGTCTATAGAAGGGTTAGATCCTAGTAAGGGAATCCAGCCATTAGTGGTAACAACAAGGATATAAGATTATATCATAAGTAAGATTAATTTTCCCTGGAAGTACTTTTAATGTTTATAAATGCAAGTACTTCTCAAATCTGTAGTAAGAGTATCAGTAGTCCCTATGAAAGTAGTAGTTGCAGTTTCAGAAGTTATGTTTTTAACATCAATGATCATATTCTTATTTTCTAGTATAGTAAAAGTAGCCTATAATATTCCTAATTTAATTATTGCAGTTCCTGGAGTCAGAGTGTTTAGAAGATCTACAATGGTAGTATTTTTTTCTATTTATAGCTACAAATAGGATCCCTTTAGAAGCACTAATACTTCCAGTTTGTGTAATAGCAAATTACGATATTGGTAGCCATGGTATTTGGAAAAGTCCATAGGAAAATAAAGTGTGATTTTTAGCATTACTAATTAAATAATGTACAGTAGTATTAATAACTACTGCTGTAGCAGTTATTTGAGTGTCAGGTATCACCAGTGCTCTCAGTTATAGTATTATATCCTGTAACCCAAGAACAAGTTGGGTGATTCCAATGACTATATCTAAAGCAATAGTATTTATAGAGCTTAATGTGGTATTCTACAGGATATCAAAATCATCTGTGAAGTCTGTAGTAAAATACATAAAATACCTGTAGTGTAATTGATTGGGTTATACGAGTTATAATTTTAAAAATAGTTGTATATATTCTGGTTCCAAAAGAAGTAGCTACAAAGTAAGTACTGGATACATCTTGAGATATACCTTCAATGCCTATAGGGCTTGGAGTAGCCATATCTGTAAAAGCTAGTGAAAATATTTGTGAAAATTTATGTAGCATAAAATCATGTACCTGTTAATTGATTTTCTATATCTGTAATAGTTGTTTTAAAGAGATGTCTATACTAGTTATCCTGCCTTTAGTAGTAATCAGGGAACTACAGTGGTATTTGTGGTGTTTGCAATATAAGTCAATGCAGTACTATAGGCACCCATTGGTGTTCTATCAGGAGTGATAGTATTTGAAGAATAAATGGTAACATTTGTAATAGCTGTGGTAGCATTAGTTGCAATAAGAGGTAAAAAACTGGTTGTAGAATTTGTTGTTACATGATGGTGAGTTGCTGTATCTAGAAAAGACGTTAAGGAATCTGAGGCCATTGTAGTATTTGGAATAAAAACACTCCTGGAGTTATCTGTATCAGCAATATTTACTGAATGCTCTGTACTCTTTATAGTATTGGTGGTGGGAATAACTGTAGTACTTGGAATTTAAGTGTTTGTAAGGACGGTGTCAGAAGTAGTGTTTGAATTTGTAGTTTTTGTGCTGAAAACAGATGTAGTGATGGTGGTAGTATATGCTGTGGTGGCATTTCCACTAACTTCAGTAGTAGATTTAATACCTGTAGTGTTCGTATGTGAGGAAGTGGAAATGTCTTGAGTACTAGTAATTATTATATCATTAGTAGCTGGGCTGTTTCTAGTGGGAGTACTTATAATGTCAGTAACACGAGTTGTCATATTGGTAATATTTGTATTGGTGGTGCTTTGAGTGTTCCTGGATGTGGTACTTAAAGCATGGGTAGAGGTAGCTGGAGGATAAGTAGTGGTACTGATTCTGGTCAGTGCATTATCTGTGGTGGTGACACCAAGGGTGCCTGTAGGAGGTAGAGTTGACATGATCTCAGTAGTAGTTTGTTCAGAAGTAACATTTGTAATCAAAGTAACTGTGGTGATACCTGCAGTTGTTTTTGTGTTTCTAGCAGTGGTAGTATTTAAAATATTTGTAGTAACTGAATGCATGCTAGTAGTATCAGTCTTAGTATTTGTAAGAGAAGGAATAGTTGTAATCGGAAGCGTATTATTAGTGCTAGTAGCATTGGTACCTGATGGGGAAAGAGCAGTGGTAATAAGACCAGCAGTACCAGTGGTAGTATTAGTAGTACTTGTTGGGAAAAGAGTGGTTGTGATAGGAAATGTAACATAAGTGCTAGCAGTAGTAGTATTTGCTGGGGAAAGAGTAGTAGCATTAGGAATAGTAGTATGACTTGTAACTTCAATAGTACTTGTTGGGAAAGAAGTAGTTATGATAGGAAAGGCAGTAACAGTGCTAGAAGTAGTAGTATTTATAGGGAAAGGAGTAGTTGTATTAGTGGATGTAATAGGAATGGCAGTACCAGTGCTAGCAGTAGTAGTATTTATAGGGAAAGAAGTAGTTGTATTAGTGGATGTGATAGGAATGGCAGTACCAGTGCTAGCAGTAGTAGCATTTGTAGGGAAAAGAGTAGTTGTATTAGTGGTTGTGATAGTAAAGGCAGTACCAGTGCTAGCAGTAGTAGTATTTATAGGGAAAGGAGTAGTTGTATTAGTGGATGTTATAGGAAAGGCAGTACCAGTGCTAGCAGTAGTAGCATTTGTAGGGAAAAGAGTAGTTGTATTAGTGGTTGTGATAGTAAAGGCAGTACCAGTGCTAGCAGTAGTAGTATTTATAGGGAAAGGAGTAGTTGTATTAGTGGATGTTATAGGAAAGGCAGTACCAGTGCTAGCAGTAGTAGCATTTGTAGGGAAAAGAGTAGTTGTATTAGTGGTTGTGATAGGAAAGGCAGTACCAGTGCTAGCAGTAGTAGTATTTATAGGGAAAGGAGTAGTTGTATTAGTGGTTGTGATAGGAAAGGCAGTACCAGTGCTAGCAGTAGTAGTATTTATAGGGAAAGGAGTAGTTGTATTAGTGGTTGTGATAGGAAAGGCAGTACCAGTGCTAGCAGTAGTAGTATTTATAGGGAAAGAAGTAGTTGTATTAGTGGATGTGATAGGAATGGCAGTACCAGTGCTAGCAGTAGTACCATTTGTAGGGAAAAGAGTAGTTGTATTAGTGGATGTGATAGGAATGGCAGTACCAGTGCTAGCAGTAGTACCATTTGTAGGGAAAAGAGTAGTTGTATTAGTGGTTGTGATAGGAAAGGCAGTACCAGTGCTAGCAGTAGTAGTATTTATAGGGAAAGGAGTAGTTGTATTAGTGGATGTGATAGGAATGGCAGTACCAGTGCTAGCAGTAGTAGCATTTGTAGGGAAAAGAGTAGTTGTATTAGTGGTTGTGATAGGAAAGGCAGTACCAGTGCTAGCAGTAGTAGTATTTATAGGGAAAGGAGTAGTTGTATTAGTGGTTGTGATAGGAAAGGCAGTACCAGTGCTAGCAGTAGTAGCATTTGTAGGGAAAGGAGTATTAGGAACAATAGTACCAGGTGTAACTTCAATAGTACTTGTTGGGAAAGAAGTGGTTATAATAGGAAAGGCAGTACTATGATTAGCAGAAGTAGTACTTGAAGCAAAACTAGTGACAATAGACTCAGAAATGGTAGCATTAATAGTAGATGTAGTATCTGGAGATGTTGATGAGAAGGTACTGGTCATAGGTGTAGTAGTAACGTCGGGACTATGATGACTCCAAGTGACCTCAGTTAACTTTTCCAGCCTGAAAATCTCAATCTCGTCAGTCAATTGAATAGTTAGTGTCTGCCAGAAAAGAAGAGATAACATTGGTATTTTAGGACGTCTGAAACATCACATTTAACAACACAAATGATGTTCATCTCCCCCCCCCCCCCCCCGAGAGTAACAGAATGTTCCTTTTCAGGTCACATTGATTCCAGACAGATGAATATAGAGAAATGTGCTGTGGGAATAATCCCTGTGCTGGAAATGTGTCTTTCTACTTTATTTAGTCAGAACTACACTGCTCACAAGAATTTGTATCTTTGATTAAAACCAACACTCATAAAATTATCTTTGTTTTGCCACTAGATTTTAACCTCCTGAAGGCAGGCTGGTTTCATGTTTTCACCATCCCCAACACATAGTATACTGCCTGGCACATAATAGTGTAGTGTAAACCCTGAGATTTGGATTTCTTTTTTTTTTCTCTATCTCTTCTCTTTTTTGTTTCTTTTGTCTAAGGTAAGTGCCTCACTTAAGCTTCAACTGACAGATCTGTCCATTTCAAAGAGGCATCTATTTCCAGCCCACTGAGGCTCCTTTGTTTTCCAGATCTTAGTTGATTTCAATAACTGATCACTTAGAACCCTAGTTTGTTTCTCTTCTCAAGCTTGAAATTCACCATGTGTCAAATTCACCAATAAAGAGTGAGCCCTGGAAGCCCTAGATTCCTACCCCACAAAAAAAGCTGAACACTAGGCTCTTGCCCATTCTCTCCCCTGACCCCACCACCACCAGGACCTCCTTGTATGGCCCAGGTGTGCTGTGAAATTTCCATGACTTGTAAGTTATAAGCCTGTATCTTTTCAAAGTTTCCTGATGATTATTGCTGAAAAACATCTTTTACTCATAATAAGAACCACATGAGCTGGTCCAGCCACAACTTTGGTTATTGATAGGTTGAGACAAGCACAAAACAAATGGGCATCTGATATGCTACAAACTTCCCCCAAAAGAAAGTGTTCAAAAATCTTCTGTATCAGTCTTAACTGGAAGTATTTACTTGCAAAGGGTGGTTTTGAGCTCAATAGTTCAGGAAAAATGTTCTGAAGTAGAGAACTAAATTATATGAAATATAGCATAGGGAATATAGTCAATAATAACTGTGTATGGTGTTACATGGGTGTCAGATTATTGGAATGATCACTTATTAAGTTATGAAATGTCTAATCACTAAAATGTACACCTGAAACTAATATAATAATGTATGTCAACTGTAATTGAAAATAAACAAAATTATTTTAAAAATCAGTTCTCAGTAACTTAAAAAAAATTAACGAGATTAGAGAGACGGATCTGTTTGAATGTTCAGAGGGTCATTGTCCAAAATTCAAGTACCAGCAGGACACTGTTTTTATCTTTTAGAAAACAAGAATTATACTTATCCATTTTTACCTTTCCAAACCACTCCCTATGAGTTACTGAATCCATATTTATGATAGATCTAGTGTTCAAAAGTGGGATACTTTTCCTTCTGCGGTTACTCTTGATAACTCTACTTGAAATTTGTCTTCAATTAGTTGGCTGTGGCCACTAACCAAATAATTGAACTCACATCACAGGTAACATATATTCATTTTTACAATTACCACCAATTTTCTGCCTATTTTTACCAACCTATAAGATCTACTGATTTGACCATGGATGTGAGTAATTTCAGGAAGAAGGGAGAAAAATCTCCAATAACAATTTTATTAGATAACGTTTTCCTTTGTTTGAGCCTCTGTCACAGACATAAGTTTTGTTATATTAGCCTGGGAGACCAAACTTAACATAGTTTCTTTGGGAAACAAATGGAAAGGATTTCATCACACCATTGATCATTGCTCCCTTGATTCACTGGAGAGGACCACTAATATTTTATATTTTACAATATAATTTAATAGTCACAACTTTTCTGGAACATACCTATTGTATCTTTCCTAATAATAGAGAAACGTGTAAATTGATCGTACCTCTGCTACACCCACAGCCAATCAGAGTGAGTATGCAAATTGACCCAATAAAGATGGCGGTTAATTTGCATACATACCTGGGTCCCTGGAACTTCCTCGGCACCCAGGTCACTCCCAGCCAGCATCCCATGGAGGCTTTAGGCTTGGGGGAACGGGGATACCGGCTTCCCAAGCCTACAGCCTGGGGCAGAGGCTGTAGGCTTGGGAAGGGGCTGAGCCACCATCAGAGGGGCGGGGTGCCCGCTTCCCAAGCCTACAGCCTGGGGCAGAGGCTGGAGGCTTGGGAAGGAGCGGAGTCTGGGATAGGAAGGGCGGCTGTTGAGGAGGCTGTAGGCTTGGGAAGGGGCTGAGCCTGGGATCGGAGGGGTAGCGGGGGGGGGGGGGGGGGGGGGGGGGGCGGGGAGGGAGGGGGGGTGGTGCCTGCTTCCCAAACCTACAGCCTGGGGCAGAGGCTTAGAGGCTTGGGAAGTGGCCAAGCCTGGAATCAGAGGGAAGGGGGAAAAATCAATGGAAACACATCCTCAGGTGAGGATAAAAAGAAAAATAAAAAAAGAAATGTCATATCTTATGAAAGGCACATCTTGAAAATGCCTAAAGAAAGTTATCATTTTTTCATGGTGAAGCGACTGGAGTCTATGTTGATGAAAATACCTTGGTGGCTGCGGTGACGGGCAGTGGCTGCAGCAGCGGGGTGATGGGGCTGGCACCTTCCCCTGATCAGCCCAGTCGCCTCCCGCAAAGGCAGGCCAGACTGCTCCAACAGGAAGCAGGACTAAGCCATCAATAGGATATCCCCTGAGGGCTCCCAGTATGTGAGAGGGGGCAGGCTGGGCTGAGGGACCCCTCCCCAGTGCACGAATTTCATGCACTGGGCCCCTAGTATATCTATAACCTTTCAAATATAAATATAACAGTGATAATAATAGTGGTGGTAACTTTGCAGAATAATTCATGACATAACAACATTCCTTTGAGACATACCTGATTGTAGGGGTCACTTGTGAAATTTGTTGTCGTGAATTGCTGGTTGTTATAGGTGACATTGACTTGTGTCACATAAGTAGAGTGGATCCCCCAGATTTTAATATATCCAACTTTCAGTTGATTTGAGTCATTCAAATACTTATTGTGCATGGTCTGGATTTGCAATATGTTCTATAAATAATGTATAAAGATAAAAAATATATATCTGTTGATTGCCTATATTCCACATTAAAATGTTAAGCCTCAAGTTACTATTGTTGTACTGGTTTGCTGTATATTCTTAATTAAACATTTCATGAAGACTACTTTCTGAGTACCAGCTACAGTAAATTTGATGATACCCAATATTATTGTAGCTATCATATTGGATAGTGCAGCTCTAAGATATTCTCTCCATCCTGGGTACCATGTTTTAAGACAAATCTATAATACTAATTGCAGTCCAACAGAATAATCAGATCTGAAAACTAGTTTAAACACAAAACAGAGGAAGTTTCCCTGGAGGTTATGATTCTAAGAAGAGAGAACAGAAAGAATATATGACAGACATTGTCACATACTTGAAGCACTATCTATAATAATAAAAGCATAATATGCTAATTAGACTGGATATCCTTCTGGACGTCCTTCTGGACAAAGCTGGGGGTGCAAGGGAAGCCTGGGTCCCAGGTGCAGGAGGGAATCCTGAGTCCCGAGTGCCAGAGGGAAGCCAGTGCTGGCAGCCAGGGGAAGGAGGCCTACTCTTGCATGAATTTCGTGCACTGGGCCTCTAATTATGTATAAAAGACACAATAAGTTTGTGTTATACTATTCCTTAGTTCAAATCAATGAGGAAAAAATGAAAGAAGGTTCCAGGTTTGACATAAATGATCTTCCTACTCTAATTAGAATTTTGTAGGTTATCCATGGAATCACAAAACATGCATGATAGACTGATTGAATCACTGTCTCAAATTATTTACCCCTCCTTATCTATACACTTTTTCATGTAATTTTGCAATACCCTCCTGCTCTGGTGCTTGATGGGGCATTCTATCCCACCTTTGTGTCTGGGCTTGGCCATGTGACTTACTAATGGGATATTAGTCAACTTGATGCAAATGGAAATTTTAAGAAGTTCTCAGGCATTTCTACTTCTGTTTTTCCCCTTTTCTACAATCATGAAAAGGTCATGCCCAGACTTGCCCATAAGGCCATCTTAGATCACTCAATAGCCATATGACCCCAAGGTATGTGAGTGAATACAGCCAGGATCATCCAAGCAGCCTAACAGTACCGCAACTGATTGCAGATATAGGTAAGCCAGCCAAGATCAGCCAACTCCAGCCCAGATCAACTGAACATTGTAAACTCAAGAGCTAAATAAGTATTTATTATTACATACTGCTTAAGTTTTTGGGTTGTTTGTTGTGCAATGAGTAGCAGATGTAGCATTTATCCTTCAAAACTTTATCATCCAGAAAATGCTGTCTCAATCCCAGAAAACATGTTATACATATAAGGATTCATCCCCCTCCTCCCCATAGTATAATACGAATGACAAGTTTCTTTTTATAGAGTGATAGTATATTGGATAATTATCAAAATAAGGACTGTTTCTTTCTTATTTTAATGTCAACAGATCTGATTTATAAAGGAAGGGAGGTCTTCCTATTAAGACATGGGATATTACATCTATACAGTTAATGAATAATGCTTAATCTGTAGCTAACTGGAAGAGGATTTATAAAATTCAATTTTAAAAGTCTTACCTGACTTGCTGTAAAGTTTGCCAAAAAATATTTTCCATTTTCATAGGTATCTGAAACCAAGAAAATAGATTAAGCAACTATTCATTACTTCAACTGCAGCAGATAATCTTACATGGAGTCAGAAAATGCCTCAATGGGATCACAATTACTGATCAGGATAATCTTGACTTCTCTGAGGAGCACTAAAGACAGGAGCTGAGGGAATATTTCATTCCAGGTTAGTGTGGGGATGTGCATATGGAAGAGAGTGTTTTGAGGTAAGGGTCAGGAGGTTGCAAAGACCAGAGAACTTAGGTTGAACTAAGGTCTCCTATCATAGGTGAAGTGTGAAGGCTACTGATCAGTTATTTTCTGTGCCAACATAGCAAGCACATAGCCATGAGAGTTCACATGAATATGATGATACAAGTAGAGGAGAGCAGTTTGGGATTCAGACTCTCAAGTCAGACTGGCATGGGTTCAAATCTCCACTCTTGCACTTAGTAGTTGTGCAGTCTCAGGCAAGTCACTTAACATTTTATCATCCATAAAATGAAGAAAAAAAAATAGGACTAACTCATGGCAATAAAGTACAGAACATGTTGCTTGTGCATAATAAGTGTTCAAAATCTTTTTCAATATCATCATCAAAGTTATTGTAATTTTCATCTTTATTATTCTGTCTCTACTCTTAGCTCATCCTTCCATAGCATTCTACATCCCAAGCCCTCTTGCCTCCCATGACTTACTCCATCTGTTCTTCCCCATATCCTCCTTGCTCCTCCAAGCTCAAATTATGCTCCAGAGCACTTCATTCTGACAAATCCTTAACTTGATTCTCTCTACATCAAGTTACCATATCTCCTTTCTAGTGCCATATGTCTCAAAAAAGGTAGCCTCTGCTTGTTATGTCTGTGTACTCAAGTCATAATCCAATCCTACATCTCCTACACTTCAGCTCTTATTTCCTTTTTTCATTGAATTGGATCTTTCAAAATCACCAGTGATAGTGACATGGTATATCAAATCTAAATATCTCTTCATGATGTTCAGGATCTTTAGATCTCTTGCCCACACATCTCCTTGGAAATACTTCCCAGTTGATATCCACTTTACTCATTCTCATCATGTGACTTCTATACCTCCTATTTTGTAAAAGTCAATTTCACATCATGTTCTTGTCTTGGCCCTTGTCAACATTCCATCTCTTACCGTTATTACAACATATTCTCTCCCTGAATCGACAAAGCCTCTTCTTTGTTTTCTAAATTACCCTGACTCTTATAGAAACAAACAATTATGAAACCCCATTTTTAAATTTGGTCTTGGCTAGAAAATGTACCCTAAGTAAATATTATAGCCTCTTTTAGCAGTTTTAAATAATTTTTAAAGGATGGGATTCTGTTAATATGGGGGTTTAAAATGAACCTTGAACTAGCTATTAAATCTTATGTAAGTAAGAAAACGTTTAACAAATAGTTACAAACCTGTTAACAGAAAATTTCAATCAAATGTATACTTACCTTGTATCTTGGTACTTTAAATTTGAATTTAGAAGTCTGGTGAAGCAAAGAACTTCTCTATAGAAGTTGAAAAGCTTAAAATTTCAGGAACTAGTGATTTTTAACCTTGAGATTGAAACATATTTGTTGTAGAAACCTAAAATTTTATAGAAAATTGGTTTTTCTCTTAAACTTTTGAAATGTATTGTCCATAGGGGGCTGATTTCACACCCTAACTGTGTTGTCATTTACCCACTATGACATCATCTAGTCCTAATCAGCTCAAGCTGTAAAAAAGACTCTAGATTCCCATAGCACACTGGTTTCAACTAGCAGTGATTTTGCTGGTGGAACATTTGGCAATATCTAGGGACATGTTTGGTTGTTGTTACAAAAGGGGAGTGATTTTGGCATCTAGTGGGTACGGGGTGGGAGGGAGGGGTGCTGCTAAACATTTTAAAGTAACAGCCTAGCCACCACCAGCAACAACAAATTATATAGCTTAAAATGTCAATACTATTGAAGTTGAGGAAACCTGCTTTTAAAAAAGCATTTTCTTGAAAAAGAGGAAAGTTTATTTCCTGATTTCAAAACTTACTTCAAAGTAACTGTCTCAAGATAGAGTGGTACTGGCATAAGAATGAATGAATGAAAAAGATTATATATCTTTGAAATGTAAAGGGTTTTTTCCCCTGTGTCCTCAATTATGTAAATATACCTTCACATTTAAAGTCAATTGATTTTCAACAAGGGTACCGAAAGAATTCAATCTTGAAAGAATAATCTTTTCACAAAAAGACTGGGACAACTCAATACCCACATGCAAAGAACAACGTTGGAGCCCCTGCCTCAGACCATATACAAAAATTAACACAAAATGGTTCAAGGACCTAAATATAAGAGCTTAAAATAGGAAACTCTTTGAACACAAAAAAGGGTAAATCTTTGTGACCTTAGATTTAGCAATTTTTTTTATTATAACACAAAAAGCACAAGCAATGCCATTACTTTATTAACAGTAGCAAAAATAAGATAGATTTTCAGCTAATGCCAATTATATCCTGAGTCTCGAATGTGATTTTTCTGAACGCAGTATGGGGACCTTGGAAAGTCTACACTCACCAATGCTTTGTCCATCATCCCAGAACATCTGACCTTCAGCTTTCCCATTGTCATCCAAAGCAACAATCAATCCCATAAATAGTTGTCGACTATGAAAAAAAAAAGTTATTTTTCTCTAGATTGTAAGTTGTACAAATGAACGACAGCTTCTATTGAAAAATACGATTCAACCAGGAAAAAAAAGATAATAGATTAAAAATGCACATAAAGCTCCATAAATATGTAATATGAGATAAAATACAAGATAATTAAAAGCTAATGGGAAAAATATCTAAAATTTAATGAAATATTTGGCAAAACTTCAACTTTCAAAAATTAAATACACATCCTTCACTTAGTAGTATATACATATTATAAGTAATATAAGAAACTGCTTCTTTATAGAAAGAAGACACCCTGCCCCAAATAAAATAAAAACAAAACACATCCTTCAGTATCTTCCAGATTGCTGCAGAATAAAATGCAGCATACTTATCCTAGTGTTTATAATTCTCTATGACCTCATCCTAACCTGTTTAAAATTTATGTATTTTATTCCTCTCTTATCTTGCTCCAGTTAAACTGAATGGTTTACTATTCCCCAAATCCAACTCATGTTTCACCTTTGGTTCTTTAATTCTCTCAGAATATCTCTTTCATTCATTTTCAACTCAAATCCTATTTATTATCCAAACTCAGCTCAAAGCCCTCTTTCATATAAAATCATGCTTTGCACAAGACTAACAATTAACTTTTCTTCTTTTGAGTTGTCTGTCTTGATATAACAGGTTCTTCTTAATATGATATGATATGTGTGTATATTGTGTGTATATACACTGAGTGGCCAGATTATTATGATCTCTGAATGCATAATAATCTGGCCACTCAGTGTATATCCTATATAATAAAAGGCTAATATGCAAATTGTCCCCTCGGCCAGTTCAACCAGCAGCAGGCCGGCCAACTGCCGTGTCCCCTCCCCCTGGCCAGGCTGGCCGGACCCCACCCATGCATGAATTCATGCACCAGGCCTCTAGTGTGTGTGTGTTTGTGTGTGTGTGTATACACACACACTAGAGGCCCGGTGCACAAAATTCTTGCACAGGGTGGGGTGTGTGTGTGTGTCCCTCAGCCCAGCCTGCACCCTCTCCAATCTGGGACCCCTCAAGGGATGTCCGATTGGGCCTAAACGGGCATCAGATATCCCTCTCACAATCCAGGACTGCTGGCTCCCAAATGCTCGCCTGCCTGCCTGATTGCCCCTAACTGCTTCTGCCTGCCAGCCTGATCAACCCCTAACCACTCCCCTGCCAGCCTGATCGATGCCTAACTGCTCCCCTGCCGGCCTGGTCCCCCACAACTGCCCTCCCCTGCAAGCCTGATCCCTCCAACTGCCCTCTTCTGCAGGCCTGGTTGCCCCTAACTGCCTCCCTTGCTGGCCTGATTGCCCACAACTGCCCTCCCATGCCGGCCTTCTTGTGGCAGCCAACTTGTGTCCACATGGGGACGGCCATCTTTGAACACATGGGGGTGGCCATCTTGTGTGTTGGAGTGATGTTCAGTTTGCATATTACCTCTTTATTATATAGGATACACTGAGTGGCCAGATTATTATGATCTCTGAATGCATAATAATAATCTGGCCACTCAGTGTATACACACACACACACACACACACACACACACACACACACACACAGTAGAGGCCTGGTGCATGAAATTTGTGCATGGGGGGTTGGGGGGGGTCCCTCAGTCCAGCCTGCACCCTCTCACAATCCAGGACCCCTCGGGGGATGTCCGACTGCCGGGTTAGGCCTTATCAGGCCTAACCTGGCAGTTGGATATCCCTCTTGCAATCTAGGACCATTGGCTCCTAACCACTCACCTGCCTGCCTGATCACTCCAACCACTCGCCTGCCTGCCTGATCACCCCTAACTGTTCACCTGCCTGCCTCATCGCTCCTAACCGCCACTGCCTGCCTGCCTCATCACCCCATAACCACTCGCTTGCCTGCCTGATCGCCCCTAACTGCCTCTGCCTCAGCCCCCGCCACCATGGCTTCATCTGGAAGAACATCTGGAATGATGTCTGAAAGGTCATTCAGCTTTCCAGTCTAATTAGCATATTATGCTTTTATTATTTTATACACACACACACACACACACATACACATATATATTTCCTATATAATAAAAGGGCAATATGCAAATTGACCCTATTGGTAGAATGACCAGAACAAAGGCTGGACCAGTCACTATGAGGTGCAGTGACCACTTCTTGGTCCCTTCCCCTGGCTGTCAGGCACCGATCACCTGATGGCAAATGGGGAACAGGGGATGGGTGGTGGCGGGGGGCAGGGCCAGCTGCGGGCAGCTGGAGAAGATGGCCCTGATTGTAGGCCAGGCCTAGGGACCGTACTTGTGCATGAATTTCATGCGCCGGGCCTTTAGGATAGATAGATAGATAGATGATAGATAGATAGATAGATAGATAGATAGATAGATAGATATAGAGATAATCTCTCCTGGGTCAACCCAAGCTAAATGGGAGTGAGCACTAAATCCCTGTATAGCCATCACAAATCAAAGAGCTCATCAATATTTCTCAGTTTTTTAATAGTATAGAAAGAAGTATATGCTGCTGCCCCAGGAAAATTTTTGTCCTGGACCTCTGATGTAGCGCTACAGAAAAATGATCTCCCCAAGCCTGACTTCATGAACTCATCCTACCCCAGGTTCCACTCAGAAGGCACTCACAGAACCAGAGCAGTGAAACTACCTATGATTTGGATTTCATCCACAGAACCCTAGTTGAGGTGGGCAGCCCCCATGAGTCTGCCTCACTGTGTCAAAGTGAGGCCATCAGACACTGCCTCTCTCTCTTACCTGGAGTGAGTGTTCATTGCAGCCTCCTGCCAAGGCAAGATGTAGCCTCCTCTGATATGAAGGTTGATGTGGTCAAGGGGAGCCTCCAGGATTCTCCACTCACCTGTTGATGTATTGCCAGATTCCTAGAATGGAGAATGCAGGCAAGCATCCATAACAGATGGATGAAATGAATGCATGCTATACAACAATTCCTTCCTTTCCAAGGAAGTTATCAAAATACTGCAAATCGAAAAAGAAAATCTTTGATTTTCAGCTTTGTTGAAAACTCTGGAAATCTAGTCTTTTCTCTTTATTCTCCAGAAAAGGTGGGGGGTGAGGGAGAACTCAATGTGATATGGGTGTCAGATTTTACCTAGTTATGCTTTTATGGATACTTTTTTATTGATTTTTTTTTAGAGCAAGAAACATCAATGTGAGAGAGGAACATTGATTAGCTGCCTCCCACACACCCACAACAGGGATGGAGCCCTCTACTTGGGCATGTACTCTGACCAGGAATTGAACAAGCAACTTTTTGGCACACGGGACAATACCCAACCAACTGAGCCACACCTGCCAGGGCATTTTATGGATACTTTTATTTAAAGAAACCTTGCAGGAATGAGAAGTTGAAAATTATTGCTTTATAAAATAGGTGCCTGGAATTCAGGAGACAACTTCCTGGCCTGCATAGACCAACCTGATTCTTCACAAAACATGTTAGTTCTTACCATGCTATAGTCATACCAGCGGGCTCTAGGGAAATAAGCATGGACTTCAAAAGTGTTCTGAAACAGAAAACCAACAGGTCATTACAAATATCTCAATAATGTCAATTTTTAAAATTCTGTAGAATTAACATAAAAATGGGAATTTCATTAATGGTTTTAAGAGTTTAGGTAATTTTATTAAGAAAGATCCTGGGAAATTCATTTCAAACACACAGAAAAAAATATTTGTTTTAAAAAAAGTCAACTATATAAGGATGCAAGGTGGCAAGACATTAAAACAAGAAATTAATTGAAGTTGTTTTTATTAACAAAGACCTCAAAAAAAAGAAAAGGATTTTCCCTGAAATATTCTAGAAGTAGTGAGTTGAACGAGATGATTTTTCAAATGCCCTTCCTGTTCCCTATATGTGATTGGAGGGTTTATGATCTATGATGGGAACTCACACTTGTTAGCACGGGGCTGATTAAGATGGCAGGGCCCAACATGAACTGATGGTCTATATCCCACGTTGTCCTGTCCTCTCTAAACCTTAAAAAACAGGCATAAAATGTCTATTCAGACTGTTATAACTGTTGCAGAGGGTTATTCATACAACATGCCCAGACCTGCTGCTTGGGGAAATAGGCTCTACTCACTCATGGAGGAGGGGGCGGACAACAGTGCTGCCCTCAACGTGAGCTTTGTGCATCAGAGTATAGAGGTAAGGCAGCAGGGTGTATCTTGTCTGGAGGACTTTTCTTGAATATGTCTGAAAGGTTGAATCCCAGGCCACAGGATCTTGTCTCTAAGGGGATAAAGGAGCATATCACAGATCACCTCTTTTTTACTCTATCCTAATGATATCAGAAAAGTACCTGAAGGCACATGTCCCATGTTTAGGCTACTACACCATTTCTCCTTTCATTTCTAGCCTATCCTTTCCCCAACTCTCACCACCTTACTAGAGTGTCTTGCTTCCTCCTCTCTATCATGGGCTCCTTAATCCCCTGCTCAGGTCTAGTCTTGACCCTGCACGTGTGTAGAGAGATGGATCTCTATGAGGCACTAACCTATCTTGGATGGATTTGAGCAAAATACATACTCACTATTTTTAAAGGCAAAGGAAGTTTCTTTTATTTCAGCCCCATAGGGCACTATCAACTATTCCACCAAAAGATGAGGAAAAGTATATTCTTGAAAATCATCGGTATTCATGGTTTGTTTGTTTTTTTAACTCTGTGGGTTGTCTTAAGAAATGGAGATTCTGATGATTTTTATGAGTTTGCTCAACAAATAATTATGATACTTGTGAGCATTAAAAAGAAAATTGTGATTTGAGGACACAAAACAACTGGGGCATAAACTGCTGCCTCACCCTTGTCCCGATGGTGTTGTGGTTCCTGGAAAATGGATAAAACGCCCCCAGTTGCATCCAGCGAAGACACATCTCATATTCAGCATTTCCAAAGAATCCACAGATATTTGCTCCTGTCTGAAAAGATGCAAAATCAGGGCAAGAGGTGGGACTTTTGTATGTGCAGACACACTGAATCTGACTGGGTCATTAGTAATGGCCCCGATATGACTTACATAAGGTATTCCAAAGAGACTGAACTCCATCATACCTGCAATGAGAAGATATAGCTGTGTTGGACTAAGCAGCCCTTTGGGAGGGTAGTTTTCCCTGTCTCTTCTGTCCCCCATTTGAAAGCCTTGGGCCAGTCATGATGAACAAATAAAAGGATGGGTATAGATTAAAACGCACACCAATAGAGAACTCAGCACCTGTTGATTACACTGCGTACAGGCATGATGATTAGACACAACCCATGCAGATGAGAAGCAAACATCCCAGGCTCCTCCCTGCCAGCAGAGGCCCCTGGGATAAGCCACATACCAATAATAGACTTCCTCAGCTGGTCCCATGCAGCCGTGTTGTCTCCCAGCCAGTGTCCTGCCCAGCGGCCAGAAGAGGGGAACGTGGAGCGGGTAATGACGACCCCTCGCTGATCCGTCACCTCCTGCACAGCTCTGGTTGGAGGGGAATAAAGAAGAGGCAGAAGGTGAATTTGAGGATTGACATCCACGGAACTTCATTAAGGAGCCTAGCTTCAGCCTGGAGCATGAGACGGCAATGGGGCTCAATTTTAGCCAGAGAGCTTCTTCCCTGAAAGCATCTGCTGTTTAAAAGTGACGCTAAGAGTCCCAGTGAACATCAGAACCAGACAACTGGAGATACGGCATCACCTAAAATATAAATTTCCTTTCTTAAAAAATATCTAGCATTGGCCAGTGTGGCTCTGTTGGTTGGGCATCATCCATGCACTGAGAGGTTGCCTTTTCAATTCCAGTCCTGGTCAAGGCACATGCTCGGGTTTTGGCCTCAATTCCCAGTAGAAGGCATGCAGGGGGCAGTCAATCAATGTTTTGTTCCCTTCCTATCCCTCTAAAAATCAATTTTAAAAAATCTTTTAAAAATCTAGTTAACTAGCTGTCCATATGGGGGTAGAAAGAGGGGGTAGGACCGGTATATCTATGGAACAATTATTCTATTCCAGGTATTCTATTGGTTACTTTCATGTGTATTGTCTCACTACCTCACAAGAAAGGTTCCTTTTACCATTTTGTACTGTTCAGAAACTGAGGCTCAGAGAAGTTAGATAATTAGTCAAAAGTCACTTAAATAGCAAGAAGGCAGATTTGGGATCCAAATAAAAGCAAATATGACTATAGCTTTTTTGGTAATATTCACTCTCCCATGCAACTCCTCAAAAAGCAGAATCAATTTTGCACACAAAAGCAAATATATAGAAAAGATGTTTAAGTATTTCTTCGCCTATGAAAGGGCAGGGAGACTCCATGTTCCTTTTGCTCCATGTCTTCCACCTCGTGGAGTCAGGTTCCCACCCTAAAACCTCTCCAAGAGCCCAACCCACACTTTTGAATTAGCCAATAGAAATGCAAGGGGAAGGTAAGCCGCGCCCTGCCCCCATGTGCAACCTGATCCCGACCAATCAGCGGAGGCGACACTACCTCACCCCTCCTACCTCTCCCAGGCCCCCTATAAATCAGCGTGTTTGGGGGCTGACTCTCTCTCTCTCTCTCCACCTCGCCGCTGTGCCGGTGGGTGGGTGTGTGTGTGGGACTGAGCTCGAGCTAGCTCGATTAAAAGGCTCTTTGCTTTTGCATCGGACTCGGCTCCCTCGTGGTCTTTGGGAATCACAAAATCTGGGCATAACAGCCTACAGCCTCAGGCAGAAAATATAAACAATTGTGTGAGAGAAAAATCATTGGAACAAAAGAGAAAGTCAATTAACAGATGCTAGCATATGATGTAATCCAAATATTTGCTAAATGCAGCACTACAAATCAATAGACACAGATGACTTAGTCAATAAATGATGTCAGGAAAAAAAGCCAGCTATTGTAGTGGAAACGGACCCATTTAGGTCACTTCCAATATTTCACAGCACAGTAAATCCCAAAATGGACAGAGATTGTGTGCGTGCATGCACACGTCTGAGTGAGAGATAATAAAGGCCTGACATAAGGCAGGGATGTAGAGTAAGGATGGATGGATGTGGGTGATGTGAAGAGTTCTGCTATTGACCATTTCAGAACTCTAGAAATTAACCAGCCACAGAAAGAAGTGAAAAACCGTCTCTCCAAGAGAAACTAATAAATCTTGGCAAGACAGTGCGTTATATGGGATTTTAACTTTGTCTATTTCTAGCCCAACCCTTCCCTAGCTCACTGGCACCAAAAGCCAGCAGACTTGCAGCAAAATGAGAGGTCTGACCTTTTTTGAAGCTTTGTTAAAAGCTCCATCCTCACAGCACAATAAAATGTTTATTTCTAACTTCCAGTCCCCTGGAAAATCTCCATTCCCAGGGTGTGGTGGCTAATTGATTAGACTGGCAGCTCAACTCAGCAGAGAGAGAAAACACCCCCACACAGGGAATTACTAAAACAGTAACAATTTTCTGGCAACATCACAGGTACTCAGGCTCTGGTTTTAGCTGGGGAAAATAAAAGCTTGGCTGGTAATTTAAAAGTAAATCCTGGAGAATTAGAAACTGTTTAAAAACAAAACAAAACAAAACAAAAAACCACGTTGACAGCCAAAAGCTTTTCTGAAAAAAAGGGTTTATTGAGCCATGTTAGCCAGAAAAAGGACGAGGTCCTGGGGATCAGCCTACATCGCCAGCAGCAGGGCTGGATGGAGAAGGCAGCGTGTCCACCATAGAGAACTTTGTAAAGTTCCTCCATATTCCTGGGGAATCGTAAAGATTACATAGTGCATGCCCAAGAAAGAACCAGGAGAGGAGAAGGTTCCAGTGACTTAACTTCTGGCTGCAAACAGGCAGTGAAAGGTAAGGCTGTCTTACAAACTGCCTGAAGTCTGAAGCTGTGCCTTATGCTTATGTCCTTGGCAAAAGGGGTAAAAGACACAGAGGCATTTAAGGTGACTAAGATGGCTTTAATGTTTTGCTCAGCTTGACTAAACCTTAGGCAGGCTTCTTCTTGACTCTAGAACCAGACCTTGACAACAGGTTAAATTAACTTTTCCTTTGAGTAAGGCCAATTAGCAAACACAGGAGGCCTATGAATGCCCCACTCCAGCTGTCAAGAACTCTAAGACCTTCAATAAAAAATTCTTTAAAAATGCCCTGGTGGGTGTGGCTTAGTTGGTTAGGCATCTTCCCATGCACTGAAGGATTGCTGGTCTGGTCCCGGCACAATCCCAGTAGGGGGCATGCAGGAGGCAGCAGATCAATGCTCTGCTCTCACATTGAAGTTTCTCTCTTTCCCTCTCCTCTTCTCTCTCTAAAAATCGATAAAATTCTTTAAAAGAACATACAAGCAAACAAAAATACCTCTCCGACCTTTATTTCAACGAAGTTGAGTTCAAACTGAGTTCTGGTCTCTCTCTCTCTTATTGTACTAGTAATAGCCGTGAATAAAATCTTCCTGGTCTGTTTAATAGTCCAGTGAAAGTTTTGCTTTGACAAAGGAAACTTACCTACTGATCATTATCTGATCACTGAATTATACTGAATAATATCCAAGGGTATCCAAGGAAGCCAGGCTTAAAAAATGAAAAGGAACTTTAAAAAAAGAGGATATCAGAGAATTCAGTGGCCACAAACTGCAGGGGAACTGAGAATATACAGAGTTAGACAGAAACGCTGCTAAGCAAGTAACAAGTAAAAAAACAAAAAGAGCAACAACAAAAACAACAAGCCCCGTAGAGGTAGATTTTATGCCAGAGTTGTTACAATGCATTATGTAACATTAAGTCATGCAAAACAAAACAAAACAAAAAAGATGAAAGTATGTCAGATACACAAGAAAAGAAAAAGCAGCCAACAGAAAATGTTATTGAGAGGCTTGGTAAACAAAGACTTTAAGTTAGTTATTACATGTCCAAAGAGGTTAAAGGAAGCATATCTAAATAATTAACAGAAAGTATGACAATGATTTCCTGCTAAATAGAGGATGTCAATAAAGAGAGAGAACTTGTTAAAAAAAAAAAAAAGGTGCCAAATAGAAATTCTGGAGTTGAAAAATAAAATGACTAAAATTTACTGAAGAGACTGAGCTCAACATCCGATGTGAGCTAGATGGCAAAAGGATCAGCAAAATTAAAGATAGTAATCCAGTCTGAATAGCAAAAAGAAGTAAGAATGAAGAAATGTAAGCAGAATTTTAGAGACCATCAAATGTACCAACATACATATAATTGGACTCTGAGAAAGAGAAAAGAAAGAGAAAGGGGTAGAAAAATATTTTTTTAATAATGGCTAGACAAAGAAGGGAAAGAATTAGGTAAAGAAGATATATGTATACCCATGAACACAGACAATAAATTGGTAAAGGCTAAGGAAGAGGTAAGTGGGGGAGGGTGGATGTTGGAAAAGGGGGGAGGGGAGGGTGAAAGGGAGGACTCCTGCAATAATGTCAACATTAAATATTTTTTAATAAAAATAAAACAAATAAAATAAAATAAAAATAATGGTCAGAAATATATACACTGAAAACTATAAAACATTGCTGAAAGAAAATGAAATGAGATCTAAAGAAGTGGGAAGACATCCCATGTTGATGGGTCAGAAGACTTACTATTATTAAGATGGAAATACTCCCTAAATAGCTCTACAGATTCAGTGCAATCCCTACCAACATCCCTGTTACTGTTTTGCAGAAATTAACAAGCTAATCCTAAAATTTATATTAAATGCAAAGTACCCAGAATAATTAAAACAATCTTGAAAAAAAGAATACAAAAGGCAACATACTGTATGATTCCATTTATATGAAGTGTCCAGATTCAGCAATACATGTATATAGAAGGTAGATCTGTGGTTGCTCAGGGTCAGAAGGTAGGGACAATGGTAGAAAATGACTACTAATTGGTATAGGGTTTCCTTTTAGGATGTTCAGCATGTTCTAGAACTTGATTGTAGTTATTGGAATATACTAAATACAGCCTAACTGCTTACGTTATTTTTTAAATTAAGTGTATTTGACATATAACATTGTATAAATTTGAGCTGCACAACATTAATTTGATACATTTATGTATTGTAATAAGATTGTCATTATAGCAATTATCAGCACCTGCTCACTTTATTTTTATTGAATTTATGGGGGTGACCTTGGTTAATAAAATTATATAGGTTTCAGGTGTACAATTCTATAATACATCATCTGTACATTGTATTGTGTGTTCACTGCCCCAAGTCAAGTCCTCTTCTACCACCATTTATCCCCTCTTTATCCTCTTCTACCTCCCCTCACCCTTCTTTCCTTCTGGTCATCACCACACTGTTGTCTGTGTCTATGAGTTTTGTTTTTTGTTTTTGCCTAATCTTTTCATCATTTTCACTCAGCCCCCGAACCCCACTCCCCTCTGACAGCTGTCAGTCTGTTCTCTGTGTCTATGAGTCTGTTTCTATTTTGTTTGTTAGTTTATTTTGTTCATTAGATTCCACATAAAAGTGAAATCATATGTGTACCTGCACATTTTAAATAGGTGAATTTAGCAACCTACTTGGTTAATACAACTCAGAGGTGGTGTGGCTGCTTTGGGAAATCATTCCTGCTATTTTAACATTTGTCCATTTAATATATATAAATCCTATCTAAAAAAGAGGGAATAAGCTAATTGACCATCACGCCCTCACAAAGATGGCGGCGCCCACAGTAATAAGGAAGAAATATGCTAATTGTCACACCCTCAAAGATGGTGGTGCCCAGAGCCACAAGATGGGGTGCCCAGTCCCCTCAGCCCCGCCAGTGCAGCAGGGGTGCCCAGTCCCCTCAGACCCCCAGCCACCCAGGGCCGGCCCGAGGCACAGGCAAGCCTCAGATGGCGGCTGCCAGCCACCCAGGGACGCCCAAGGCTCAGGTAACCAGGGCTGGCCGAGGCTTGTGCTGCCAGCAGTGGCAGCAGCAGAGGTGTGATGGAGGAGTCGCCTTCCCCTGATCGTCGGGTCACCTCCTGCCCCCGAGGGCTCCCAAACTGTGAGAGGGGGGCAGGGCAAGCTGAGGGACTCCCCTCCAATGCATGAATTTTCATGCACTGGGCCTCTAGTATATATATAACAAGACAAAAGTAACAGTGTGGAAAATGACCCTTGCTGCCAGTGACTAAGCACACTCACTCGTATGTGGGTCTGGTCTGGGACCACCCATACAGGCTGTGAACATCGTAGTGCCGCACCCGGGAGCCATCATGCAGGGTCTGCTCACTCTCCATGCACAGGGTCTTGTTGCTGAGACCCCTGTCCCTGGACACCAAATCTAAGAGGAAATGCTGAGTTATGTTCTGAACAACTTGATCTGCAAATTCACTAGAAATTCCCATCATCTTGGCATGGCTCTATTTCAAACAACACCTTTATCATCAGTAGCAGCTCCAATTTCAAGAATTTTTTTTTGTCTAATAAAAACAACAATGTTCTGTGACCTTGTAACTAATGAAGAGTAAGGGCAGGGAATAGAGCTGGTAAAGGCATCCTTCTTTATGCTCCAACTCTAACATTTATAGAGTAAGATCTGTGCCCCTTTATCAGCATCATACACTCCTTTGTTGTATGACTATGTCTTCCACTAGATGGAAATGTTCTCAAGTGAATGAATCTTGTTTCAACCAACTTTGTATTAATGTTGCTAAATCATTCTGATTTGTCAATACTTGTCTGATACACAAATATTACATTAAGTGAAGAGGAAAAAATAAGGAAGGAGAAGGAAGGAAGGAAGAAAGGAAGGAAGGAAGGAAGGAAGGAAGGAAGGAAGGAAGGAAGGAAGGAAGGAAGGAAGGGAGGAAGGAAGGAAGGAAAGAAGGGAAGGAAGGAGGAAGGGAAGAATGAAGGGGATCACCAAACAATAGGAAACATAGCAATGCTGTAGACATTAAAAAACTTGGATTCCAGGTTTCATCCCACAAATTACTGGTATAGTGCTTGTAGGAAGGTGAATCACTTCCTTCTCATGTTTCTGTAATGTGAGAGAGTTCAACTCTCTGAGATGCCTTTGATCCCAGGTCCTGTAATCTCTATTGCTATTTGTACCATAGGACAACCTGGGTATGCCCTTCATCAGTGTCTGTGAACACAGGCAGAGAGAGTGCAGGGACTAGAGTTTCATTCTCTAATCAAAAGAGTGTGTGTGTGTGTGTGTGTGTGTGTGTGTGTGTGTGTGTGTGTAGGGAGTTACTTAAAGGTTTAGCAATCAATTCATAATTATCGATGTAATCAGATGCACCATTCATACCACATCAAGTCATTATTTCTATGCTTGATCCATAATTTATTTATTTGTACTTATTCAAGGTTATTCTATTTGGGATTTTATCTCAAGTTTAAGAGTGTTTTCTCTCTCCAACATAAGGCTTCACTTTGACAACAAGAGGAAAACTTTCAGGGTTTTGAGCAGGACAGTAATTTAAGGAAGCAATCATTTTACATACGTGGCATATAAGGTGGCTTGTTAAGAATTTTATCCCTGCAGCCCCTGACAGATCCATCCACAGCGTTTGATGGCTCATTCTTGTCCTGAAATGAATTAGCAAAACAGATTTCGTGATGTCAGAGGAGACAGAGTGGCCTTGGCTCGGGAGAACTGACCTCCTAGAGACTGGCTCCTGTCACAGCCAAAAGGATCTTATTTAAACACTCACATAGCTGGTTGCTTCATTGATTCTGTGGGGAAGGAAACTGGGATGCTGCTATGCCTCCCATCCCTCGAGACACACAAATAGAAGAGCCTTTGGACACATGTCCCAGAGACATCTCAGGAAGCCCTGCCCTTATGCCCATCTGACATGTGTAACAAATATCTGAACAGGCCTTTGGAGCCATTCCCTTGGAGGACTCTCTACCAGCACTGTGTGAGCATCTATTTCACCTCAGATTCAGGTCTTCTCGCCCCCAGGTCTGCTGTATCACGGATGGGTCTCTCAGGCTCCCTTACTGTTGGCTTCTGGGGAGATTTGGCCAATGGAAGGCAGTGGCAAGAGATTAGAGGATGGGAGCTAAAAGAAGACAGGATATTTGTGCCTTTTTATCTGACATCATCTCCAGTGGTGGCACGTCTCCCCATTAATTTCCAACTTCCTTTACCCAATATGTCCCTGGGCAGATCTACAACTCCCTCTGCTCCTCTTGGTGGTCCAAGCACCTCCATTCTGTACCAGCATCACTCTCTTTCAATCCTCCAGCCCTAGCTACCTGCTTTGCTAGTTTCTGAATTGCCTCCTCATGCTTGTACTTCTAGCATTTCCAAAGAAAACCCACTAAGGATGCACTTACGATCCACAGTCCATCGAACTTCAAGCTCTTCTTTGGCTCTTGAGGGTTTGTGTAGAGCTCTTTTATTTTTTCCTTCCACCAAGCAGCTGTGCTGTTACGCAGGAAGTCAGGATAAGCGATGTGGGCTTTGTACAGCTGGAAAAGTAACACAGACTCTCACACTAGGTCTCAGCCTGTTCAGGACAGGGGACCAGGAAGTGGGGGTGAGCGGGTGCTTGTGCAAGGTATTCCCCCCACCACACACACTGTGAGACCTAACCCATTTCTGCTGCTGCTTCACAGAATTTACTGTGGACACAAAGAGATCAGGGGAGGCTGATTTCAATCTTAATTTGCCTAGAAGGCTAGATAGTCTTAAGTCTTTTTTAAACCAGGGGGTTCATTTTATGACTGGACATTCAATCATATGAACTGGGAAGTTAACTGTCAGTGTCTAACTATGAAACTTTAGAGCTGCAGATGTTTTTTCTACATTGGTCAAATGAAGGAGACCAGCCATCCAGGGAAAGTGAGCTGATGTGTCATCAAGTGCCGAGATGAAAGACATTACTCCTTTTAACTGGTTTACATGTGGACAATTCATTGAAACTCAGTCTATTCATAACCTCTTCAGTGAAAATATTCTAGACTCTTGTTATTTCTCAAGCAACATGAGATTCAAACAAAGCAACCCATTAAAGGCATACACATAAAGATATTTCACTTATGATTTCCTACTACACATTTCTACTTTAGTTGCTTATTGAAGTTTCCATTTGAGGATCTTTTTTTTCTGCCAAGAATAACCAGGTGACAAACACACTCAACCAATTACAATAGACATATGAAAAAATGCTTGACATCACTAATCAACAGAGAGATGCAAATTAAAACTACAATGAGGAATCATCTCACACCTGCCAGAATGGCTATAATCAATAAATCAACAAACAACAAATGCTGGCGAGGATATGGGGAAAAGAAACCCTAGTACACTGCTGGTGGGAATGCAGACTTGTGCAATCACTGTGGAAAACAGTATGTAGTGTCTCAAAAAATTAAAAATGGAACTGCCTTTTGACCCAATGATCCCACTTCTGGGAATATATCCTAAGAATCCTGAAACACCAATCAGAAAGAAGATATGCACCCTTATGTTCACAGCAGCATTATTTACAATAGCTAAGATCTAGAAACAGCCAAGTTCCCATCAGTAGGTGAATGGATAAAAAAGCTGTGGTGCATTTACACAATGGAATACTATGTGGCTGTAAAAAAAAAGAAGGATCTCTTACCATTTGCAACAGCATGGATGGACCTGGAGATTATTATGTTAAGCGAAATAAGCCAGTCAGAGAAAGACAAGTATCACATGAACTCATTCCTAAGTGGAATCTAATGAACAAAATAAACTGATAAAAAAAATAGATCCAGAGACACGGATGCATGGAATAGACTGACAGATCTCAGAGGAGGGAGAGGTGGGGGTACAGGAAGAGATTAACCGAAGAATATATATGCATAACCTATGGACACATACAACAAATAGTGTGGGGAAGGCCTGAGGTGGGACTGGGGCAGAGAGGAGGGGAGCCATGGGGGGAGGAAGGATATCCGCAATACTGTCAACTATTAACATAAAATAAAATAAAAACTTAAAACCTTTAAAAGGCATCACATGTAGACAATCAGCTGTTTCACATGTTAGATTCTGATGACATGCTTCTCAATAAAACTCTTGGGGACCCTTGCCATTAAATTCTAACTTCTGAATGTATGAAATTCTGTTAGATGGAAGTAGGCTGGGTCTCTTGACACATTTCATAAGTTATCAAAATTTCATTTTTGAACTTAATGATCAATCACCTTTCAAATGATTACTCAGCTCTCTGATATGTTTGCCCTGGACCTGTACAATATTCCCTTTATAAATAACAAATATGAAATGTGACTCTAGAGAAATAAGTTCAATTTCCATTCACAACCCATTAACTTAGCCTCAATACTTTTAAGCAGCATCATGACTTATTGGGAATCCCAAGTGTATGTAGCATTAAGAAATCCATATTATAAAAAAAAGTCAGATAACAACAACAAAAAGGAAATCCATATTATCAACCACTTTCATCTATAATTAGAAGGGCATTAACTACATATATTAATTCATTCATTTGGGAAACACTTATTGAGCACTTCTTTATGCCAGGCACTCTTCTATGGTCTGTATCTACTTGTATTTAAGTAAGAAACAGTCCTTGTTTTCTAAGAGTTCAAAGATGGAACATAAGTGCTAAGTTGTATGGGGTTTCCTCTACAGGCAACAATATGGAAAAGGAAGGGACAGCGAGAGCTAAACTGGGCAGCGAATGCTTCACAAGAGGCAATGTTTGAGCTGGCCTCACTATTTGGGTGAGCTGAGAATGCAACAAGCAAAGGCACAGTGAGCATCGCAAGTCCCCAGAGCAAGAGAAAGTAGCACAGTGTAATTACTGAGCAAAGTCTGAATCCTGGCTGAGAGCTCCTGTCACCTGGAGTCAGGAAGTTCACCTCGAATCTTGTTGCCATAAACCAAACAACTGGAGCCCAAAAAGGAATTAAAGGAGATAAAAGAAGGAGGATAATACATAAGATCTAGTGATTTCATTTAAATATGATGGCTGATTAAGCATCATAGGCCAAAGATAAGTACACATCTTGGGTATGGGTGACTGGGAGACACAGATTTTAGAGCCATTCTCAAAGGGATTATTTATGTGTGTTAAATGACCAGCTGGCATACATAAGGGGTGGGACAACAGAATATTTCCAGGCAATAAAACAAAACTCACTGATAGAGGATTAGACCTTTGACCTTGGTCTCATGAATGATCATTTAAGTAATCAGTATCAGACAGATTTCTACTCATTCATAATTTATAAATTACCCAATACATTTTGCCAAGACTTATGAAGAGCCTCTTTCAATCAAGATATTGTGATGTTGATTAATTACAGGCATCTCCTCCCAATCCTTACCTCTCCCCAGACAATGTCATTGCTGTCAGGCCATTTGATGAATACATTGTTTTTCTGCCCTGTGGTGAATGGGAGATACTTGGTCTCATTGCCAGAAATGGCTGGATTCTGCAACAAAAGGATTTAAAACAGAAAACATGAGAAAAATATTTCCAAGAAAAATTATCTCCAAAATGTTAACAATTTATGGTACAGAAAGAAATGGTGAACTTCAAAATAGACAAACAAACAAAAATACAACCCAGGATAATTTGCCTATGTCTATTGAGTAGTTGAGAGTAAAAGAATATATTGATGTTTCTCTATAAAATTCCCAAGGGAAAAAAAAGCATGCTAATGTTTGAAAAAAAATTCCTGGTGAGAAACTAGGTTAACAAGACATTACCCTCACATAGAGAAAGGCAATTTACTGTATTTGAACAGTGTCATAGCAATATTCCCTACAAATGTGAAACTTCTTTCTTCTATACTGTGGCCAGACTGTCCATCTAAAGTGGCCTTCCCATTAACCTCATCCTTTACCTGTCCCAATTACTTTCTATAATAGTATCCTATCTCACAACTGTCATATAAATCATTACTACCCAATATTATATTTTTAATGTTTATTAATTGGTTGGATTCCTCCAATCCTATATAATAAAAGCCTAATATGCAAATCAACCGACTGGCAGAACAACCAGTTGCTATGATGTGCACTGACCATCAGGGGGCAGACGCTCAATGCAGGAGCTGCCCCCAGCCCGCAGGCCCCAGGCCAGCCAAGGTGGGTACCAGAGGAGCACCCCCCCACCCCAATCAACCCGCTGATCACTCCGCAGATTGGCCCTGATCACCAGCCAGGCCTAGGGACCCTACCCATGCACGAATTTTGTGCATCAGGCCTCTGGTATAATATAATCCCTATGAGGACATTGTCTTCTTAATAAATTTAGATTGCAAGACACACACACACACCTTTTATAATGGTAATTTTCAAAAACCCAGGGCTTAACAAATACTTGAATGAATGAATGAATGAATGAACCAACAAACAAAAGTCAGCAAATAATTCTCTAATTTTTGGAAGCTATAAGAGAGGACCATTTGCAGGTAACTACTTCTGCATTTAACTTACAAATGTAAAATAATAAATTGGTCCTCTGGATCTTCACTAGGTTGTTTGTGAGTTTAATTAAGAAGTAATAAGTCCCCTGAGCCTCACCATTGCTGGGTGATGACAAAACAGGTTTTGAAAACCCCACAGTAAAGGCAAAACTAAGATACAGCTATTCTAAGGCACAGCCTGAAATAGTGAGACTTTTGTTGTTGTTGCTATATTCAGTGTTTTAGCCCACAGTTCTAATTCTACCAAGAGAACAGTAACAATAAATTATACTCAGTCATGAAAAATAAAGATTGTAAAACACCATCTTTTAAAAAGCCTTTCTTATTTTGTTTTTCCTCCTTTATTTGCTTTTTCAAACTTAAAAAAGTAATTATAGATCCACAGGAAGTGGCAAAAATGTACAGGGAATTGTCCTATACTCTTCATATCATTTCCTTCAATGGTGTTATTTTTAAAACATGGACACAGAAAATGAGATTTAATATTTCTAAATACTTACCAGAACGAGGACAAATCTCATGCCATTTTTCTTCATTCGTTCCATCAGCACACTAAGGTTTTGAAAGCTGGTGCTGAGGGTGAAGTCCAGCTTCCGGTCCATGTAATCGATGTCTACATGCTGAACATCCTACAGGAAGGGCAAGCAAGGTGTTGGGGGTCCTGCAACAGTAACCTCAGGACACACATACTGCTCTGCCAGGCTCCAGGTCTGCTGCTTGTAGACCCCAGCCCAGGTCCCTCCAAAATTACCTCATTACTCCCCTAGACCCACTTGTCAATTCTGCTGATTAAATTTGTTATCTGATTCTTGCATACAGATCACCTGTTCTCATTTTTTCTGCTTCTACCACTCCCACACACACAAACTGGAATTCTCTCCCCTTTTCTTCCCTCAATTCATGTCTTTTCCACTCTTCAAATCTCAAACATGGTAAGCCTATAAAAAAAAAGTGCTAGTTAAATGTTCAAGGTTAGAAAGCAGACTTCCCGGAGAAATAAAAAAGACTGTATACCTGTTTTCTCTTTTTTCCTCCAGTAAACCTGACTGAACTTATTCACATTTAAGAACTACATTATTTTATAACATTCCAAAATGTATATACTATTTCCACCATCCCCAATTGTCTGGATGGTCTTTGAGATGAAAAGCTTGTCTTCCCTTTTCTCAATACAATGCCAACCAACCTAGGTTTCTGCATATGAAATGTACCCAATTCAAGATTGTTGAATGGTGGCTATGTGGTTAATATTCAGTTGAAACAAGAGATGTTTCTTTTTAGCTTAAAGATGATAATCACCTGAATTGTCTTAAGACTCTAGGTAAAACTTGTTTGAGGGAGCAGAGACTTGTGCATAAGCCAAAACTTAGAAAAGAATGAACCAACATATTATTGACATTGGTTGCTTTGGAAAGATATGTCTATGGAATTTTTTCATCTTTTCATTTCCCTATCTTTTCTAATTTATATTTAGTAATATCTAGCATAATCATATCTGAAAAGAAAAAGTAAGTCTGGGTGAATGTTTCAAATTATCTTTGATGAGGACATTGTAATAATTTATTCTCATAATCTAATCATTAATTGTCCTCCAAATCTCAGGAGGTGAGTTAAAAGCAGAGAAAAAAAAATGTGTGATGAGAATTTGACTATTGTAAGAAAGAATGAGCATGTTATGTGTGGAATTCTGTTTGTTGACTTTAACTGTTTGCACTTCTAGGGGCTACGTTTCATTGTGGGAAATACATATGAATATTTGTAGTTAAGTCAAAGCGAAGGCTTGAATTTAACTCCTTTTTTTTTATATTGTCACTTTATATCCACCCTCTCCAAAAATAATCACAGTATAGTCTTCTAAAATTGTCGTAATCTTGATATGATTCTCTCTTAGAAGTCTCCAAAGTCATGGCTTATGACTAACGATGGCTACTGTAGGATATTTCTGGCAAGAGGTAGTAAGTAACAATATCCTCTGCTAACTTCTGATGAATGTATGCCCCTCAATTTTGAACACTTGATTTAAAAAGGGTACCGTGACTTAAATTTAAAGCAATGTTTCCATATAAGATTAGCTCCATAGCTACATTTTCTTTGTACTGAAGTAGTCATCAGTAATGCCTATGAAGATGTTTTCAATTTATAATTAGCCATAAATTCCCATAACTAATTAAACCACAGGCAGGGTGAAGGCTTCATACATAGGGAATCTGGGCTTCCACCATTTCATCATACAAATTGGAGATTTCAGTATCATTCTGGTATCCATAGCGACTCAGCTGGAATCCCAAGGCCCAGTACGAAATCATTGCTGGCCGACCAATCAACTAGAATAAAAAAGAAAAATGGATCCAAGAAGATTATTAGGGTGAAAAAAAGACAGTTGGCTTATGCTTGAAATAACTTCAGCACTTCTACTTACTGCCTGTCTGATCTAAGAGGTCTCATTACAGAAAAATAAAAAAGTCAAGTAAATGTGGAATAATCATGGGGATGCAGAATGATAGAAAGTCTCTCTACATTCTAGAGCTTCCACTCTAAGAAACCTGAAAATTCAGTAGTTATTACTGATTAGAGATTCTTAGAAAGGCTTTATAGCAGATAATTAAGAGACATATGGGATATCAATATCCCTTAACACTAAAACCCTACTCTCAGAAAAGATAGTGATAATGTAGTAGGAATACTCAAGGACCATTCTATATAATAAAATTGTAGTATGCAAATTGTCCCCTCGACTGGGAGTTGTCCGGGAGTTCGACCAGGGTGCGGGAATGGCCAGGGGAAGGGGGGGAAGTGCCAGCCAGCAGCGGTGGTGGCAGCGGCAGGCAGCCGGGGGGGGGGGGGGGGTGAGGGGGGTAGGGAGTACCTGGCTGGCAGCTAGCAGCTGCTAGGGACCCTACCAGTGCACAAATTTCATGCACTAGGCCTCTAGTAAAAAATAAAATTGGCCTTTCTCAGTGCTAAGAATGTGCAATATCCAATAAGCTTGGGTGGTTAATTAATGAATACAATGAATTCTGACCTCTGTGTATTGCTGAGTTACAAGCTCAGGAGTTGGCCCCAAAACTACATAAAAGTCCAAAATCCCTCCTGTGGTGCGGTATGTCAGGGCAGGAGTAGGCTGGAATGTCACATCTGTTAAAAAACACACACACACACACACAAACACACACACACACATACAGACAAACATGAAGAGCATCTTGAGAACTATAAATTACCCAGACAGGGACTCTGCCCTAATATTTGCTATTTTCACTCTCTTCCTTTAGTGCCCACCTCCTCTGGAAAGTCTTCTTTCATGCTGTGGAATCAGAGATGGATTTTCAGGTACCCCAAACATAATCTCAATCTCAACCTTTTATAATGTTCTGTGAAAGGGAATTAAAGTGGCACAGTCAAACAAGGTCATACCAAAGTAGGGACCATGTTTAGTCAAAATTTTACTCCCAATACCTGGCCTAGAGATTTCAATAAATCATGGATACATTAATAAATGAAAGGTTGGGTATGTGTCCCATTTCCCTGGCCATGAACTTTCTATTTCTATTGATATTCCAGATTCTGATAAAGTGGTTGTGGGAAAACTGTCTTTATCTTACCCATGGCATTACTGTTTAGCAGAAGCACTCCATGGGCATTGCCATCCTCCTCCAGTCCCATGTAGTAGGGGTGGACACCATAGGAATTCTTCTTGTACTGGGAGAGTCATAGGAGGAGTAGATGAGTAACAAAAAGAGAAAATCCAAGAAATTCTGTCTACCTCATAACTCAAACAGTCAACTCCTATTCAACACTGAAGATTTAGCACAATGTCATGTCCTTTATGAAAAATTCCTTGACCTTTCCTTCTATCCCAAGTAAAAAGCTAAGTGCCATCCCCCTCCATGCTCTCCCTGTTTATTATTACGCTAGAGGCCCGGTGCACAAATTTGTGCATGGGTGTGGTCCCTCGGCCTGGCCAGTAATTGAGGCCTATTGGGGGGCCAGCCGGCTGGCTGGGGGTAGGGACCCTGGGATGTTGGCCAGCCAGCCCCCCATCGGGGCCCATGGGGGGGCCATCCAGCCAGAGAGAAGGGCCATGGGCGGTTGGCCGACCAGCCCTGCCCCCGATTGAGGTGGGGGGCCTGATTGGGGGTGGGGCTGGCTGGGGGAGGGGCTGCAGGAGGTTGGCAGGGAGGGGCAGGGGGGAGGCAATTGGGGCCTGGATCAGCTGGATCAGGCCGGTTGGCTGCTGCAGTGTCCATCATAGCAACTGGTCATTCCGGCCATTCTGCCATTCGGTCACTAGACTTTTACATGTATAGATAATTCTAAGATAGCACTGACTGCATTGTTATCATTTCTGCATCTCTCTCATTAGTCTACAAGCCTCTAGAGGACAAAGACGGCGTTTTATTAAATAAGACAGTGTCTTATTCTATGTGTGTCTGACACATAGAGTATATTAAATAAAAGTTTATGAAATAAATAAAATTCATAGTCCACATGGAATTTATGTGTATGTGAATAATATATACACACACACACACGAGTGGGGCAAAAGTAGATTTACAGTTGTGAGCATATAAACACAGAGTTTACACTTGTATTATTATTTGTTCATTATTGTATTATTTTACATATAACCCACCTATAAACCTACTTTTGCCCCACCCTATATATATTTTCTAAAAGATTAGAGGACATTTAGGGACAGAAGGACATTATATAACATGTGGCCTATTTCATTTGAGAGCAGAATTTATCAACATAAGCTGAAGTTGAAGAATAGGGTACATATGTGGATTAAAATAAATTTACACAGAGAGCAACTGAAGGATAATCTTACTATTCTGTGCTTACCGCTGGTGGCTCATCTCGAGCAAATATTCCCCACGTGTTCCAGCTAATGTTTCTTCTGAAAGTTGTGTGTTCAGTTTCCCCGAAGCCATAGATGTTCTCAGAGGGGAGGCGAGTAGAAATGGAAAGGAACATGTCGTTGAAGGTGAAGCCCGGGAGCTGAGAATCCCAACTGCAACACAGAGGATACCTTTGAGTGGAGCTGATCACAGGCCGGAGCAAACAGGGAATACAGTTCGGATATCTAGTTGATTCAGAAGCCTCCTGAATGATTGCACACCTGGATCCAGGTTCAAATGCTGTGAGATGACCCAGGTCATAAGAATGGCCATGACTCACTACCACAGCTCTGTGTTTGCATTTTTATTCTGTGGATTGCAAGACTGGCAACTCCTTTTCTGATTAATTGGCCCTTAAGAGTCTCACTCATCTCTTTATTTCTAGTTCTTGTTGCCTGGTACATCAGCCTGAACCAATGAATAAGGTCTGAGCAAGTTTTCCAATAGAAAAGTGTGAAACTCAGAATGACTTCTCTGGATTGGCCAAAGAACTTCTTACAAAGGAAGCCAACAGACAGAAAATCAGAGACATAGTCAAAGAGAGCCGAAGGCTGTCCACATGTGCACACACAGGTGACAGCTTCTAATAGGATGGGGGGCTTCAGCCCCAGGCAAATCCAGACCTGCTGTTCATGCCATTCAGCAGCAGGTCAGGGATGAGAGGTGGCAATTCCTTTCATGCTTAACATTGTGAAAAGGCTTTAAGTCTATAGTGTCAATAGCAGTGAAGACTGCAAGACACCATTTCTCTCTCCTTACTACCCCTTGCCCCGCTCTCCTGGCTCTTCTGTTATTATTTCTTAATGATGCATGTAGAGTTTTCTGTTCTATTTAACAAGAACAATGAGTAAAATATGCATTTTTCTGAAATCAAGCAACACTTAGTATTTTTAAGCCTTTGATTGATTAATTGATCTTGTTGAGCTAATGACTAATAAGAAATGAAATCCCCATTGAAGTGGGAGGGGGAGAATAGATATCCTCTTTGTTTAAAAACAAACAAACACACGCGTAGAGTGTCGAGGGTTAATATTTCACTTGCATTCATTAGAACCACTGTAATTAGATCTAGAACCACTCTAATTAGAACCAAATAAATAGTGCTTACATCACCGTGCTGGAGCTTTTTCGTTGAATCTGGATCCCAAAAGGATTGCTTTGAATCCTGACATCATACAGACAGTTTTCAGGTGAGCCAACAGGAGAGGAAGGGGTGTTCAGAGGCACTGGGACCTCGTACCTTTTATTAGTGGGATCATAGATCTGACAATGAGAAAGAAGGAGACTTTCTGATGGAATCTCAAATCTAAACCCTCTCATACCAGCTCAAAGTTCAGTTCCCATCAGGAAGCATCAAATATCCCAAAGCAAATAGATGTGAGGCTTACCCACCCGCTGTGCCCAACACAGATTCTGAACTGGAAAAAAAAACAACCCTCAACAATACCCATCAAAGCCAGGGAGGGCACTACCTCTAAGGAATTTGTAATTTAAGGGTATAGAATCTCATAGAACAAACGTGTGCATGTGTGTTTATGAGTGCGGTATGTGAATAGTATGTGCACATAACTGTGTAAGACTATGAGTGAGCATATGTATGTATGTTAGAAATTGGAGAACTGAGTTTTCATATGCACTATGAGATCTTCTTACTAGTTGAGCTTCCAGTTGCTGCTCAGCTTTTTCAATCCTAAGATTGTTCCTTTGTACAAACCACTCGTTTCTACCAACCTAACAGGGTTGCTGTGGTGATTCGCCCAACAATGAAATGTGAAAAGCAATTAGAGTGAGCTGTCCAAGGTGGTACCCACTAGCTATGTGTGGCCCTTAAGCCTTGAAATGTGCTAGTCTGAGCTGAAACTCACTATAAATGCAAAATACACAGCAAAATTTGAAGATTTAATCTGACCATAATATTCTAAAGTATCTCAATAATTGTATTTGTATTACATGATGAACTGATAACATTTGAGCACCTTGGTAAAATAAAATGCTATTAAAATCCATTTCACCTAATTTTTCAATACCTTTTTTTAAAATATGGTTATTAGAAAACATATGTGGCTCACATCATATTTCTATTTTAGTAGAGTGGTGATTCTCAAAGTGTGGCTTCTTAATTTGCAGCGCCAGCATCACTTGGGAATTCATTAGAAATACTAATTCTTGGAAACCCTGGGCATGAGGACCAGCAATGTCTTTTAACAAGAGCTACAAGTGATTCTGATGCATGTTAAGCTGAAGTATCAACTGCTAGAGAAATAACTGTAATGTTGGAAATAAATCAATGGCACCCATATGAGTTTACCAAAAAGCAGACACATTGTTCTCAGGGCTAAGGAGTGATCCTTTGAGGATCTTTCTGACTTAGAGAACCCTTCACTATAGGACATGGACAACCCTGGTGGATCTAAGGCCACACCCGACTCTACTATCTCCTGACTTTCTGGCCTCTACATCTCTGGACTTCAGCATCCTCAACTCTGAAATGAGGGATTTGGACTAAAAGATGTTTCAATAATTTCCATCTCACAAAAACTCCATGCTGAGGACCAGAATCTGCAACACAGGCATTACCTTGAACTGCAGCATGCTTTCTGTGTGGTAGATCACACTGAGCCTAAGGGAGCTGATCTCTGCAGAGAGAGGGTCAGAGGTGGTGGCTGCTGTTGCAGGTGAAGGTCGTGTGCTCCCTGGTGATGGTGCTGCTGCTCCCGCTGACTCAGGGACTGTCAGGTAGGTAAGGTCTGTGGTGATGCCAGTGGGAAAATACTGAATATTACTGGCAGCATACTTAGGGATGGTGTCATAGAAACAGGTGGGCACACCAGGAACAACTGTGTTCTGCAATGAGAGGAGGAATTCTCAGTCAGCCTCCAACACCACACTCTGATTTCTAAAAAAGTTGGTTAACACAGACTAAGTCTCTGACACTGTGCCCATTATTATGGGTTCAATTATGTTCCCCCCAAAAGATGTTAAGTCCTAACACCTGGTAGCTTATTTGGATACAGGATCTTTTCAGATGACCTAGTTAAATGAGGTCATTAAGGTGGGCCTAATCCAATATTAACTGGTGTCCTTATTAAATAGGGAAATTTGGACACAGAGATAGATATGTGCTGGGGAAAGAACACCATGTAAAGATGAAGGCAGAAATTGGGGTGACATTTTTATAAGCCAAGGAATACCAATGATTGCCAGGAAACCACCAGAAGTTAGGAGAGAAACATGGAACCAATTGTCCCTCACAGCCCTCAAAAGGAGCCAACCCTGCTAACACCTTGATTTTGAACTTCAGCTCTCAAAACACTGAAATGATATAGGGTGTCCCCAAAAAATATATAAACACTTAGAATAATTATTCATTCCAATGTTTCCTTCTTTTCAGATTTAACCCATTGGGATGAATAATTATTCAAAGTGTGTATACATTTTTGGGGGTTACCTATAACAGGTGAGTAGTGAAGGGTCAGCAGGTAGCTTGATCTGGAGACTGGAATCCTAAGGCAGGGTTCTGCTCCAAAGGTCCCCAAACTATACCACTTTGCCATGGGATAGTTGCCCCCATTGTGACATTAAGGAAATCACTTATTTTCTCTTTTCTCTGGCTTTTATTCTCTCTATTTTTCAAATGGAGAGGAAGACTCATACCTACCTTCCTGCCTGAACTCTAATTGATTAAAAAAATCACTTAAAATACTCAATGCACAATGTATTGTTGCTATGTTAACATTAAAAGTGGGGTTTAAAATAAGAAGGTTAGAGAAAAGAGAGAGCCAGGATAGCAATGAGTTTCTTCTCATTCAGGATATCTGAGGAAAATACTGATTGCCTGCCACTCAGCATTGACAAAACAATGCATCTGTTGGCACTGTATTGTTTTCTTTCTGAAGAATGATTCCCATCCAACCCAGCAATGTTTGGAAAATGTTTCTAGATGCCTAATCCCTCCTGGGTCAGTTCTTACAACTTCCTGCTCACTGAGGTAATCTGCTCCTCATCCTTACCTCCCAAAGGCACCCCCGATGCTTGCACTTCTCCTCGGAGGCAGTGGGCTCCTCAGGGTAGCAGTTGAACTTCTCTATGTCACTGACCAAAAGATTCCACCTAATGGAGAACTCTTGTCCCAGTACCAGTCCCTTGAGATCAGTGATTTTCACCACCTGAGGAATGAGAAAGGAGGCCACAGTGACAAATGAGGAGAGATAGAGACACCCGGATAATGTCCTTCTCTGATGGTTGGGAAGCCTTTCATCCAATCCCACTTTGCCTTGTGATATCCTTCATGTAATGTCACTTTGCCATAAGATAGCCTTCATCTAATACCACTTTGTCATGGGATAGTTGGAATATTATTGTTTCTTCTCTGGGACTTTTGACCTCCCTGCCAGGAAAATGCACTTGGCTCATTCCCAACTCTTCTCACCTCAAGTCACTATAGAATACTGAATAAGAAAGGCTTCCATCATGTCAAGGAGTACTAATCACAGGGAGGGCTGTCATTGCTGGGCAATTGCCTTCTGGGAGTGATGCCTGTACATTTTAATAATGATGGCAATTATAATAATAGCTAAGTTTTATTGAGCATGTATATGGACCGAGCACTGTGATAACTACTTTATATGCATTCCCTCTGTTAATACTATAAAGCAATCTTATGCTGCAAAAAATATGGCTATCTCCATTTCACAAAATAGAAAACTGATGTTCAGAGGTTTAGTGCTTTGCCCAAGATCTTACAGCTAAGGGATGGTAGAGCTAGGATTGGAATCCCATTCAGCCTAACTTTAGAACCCAAGCTCGTATCCTTGGGTATATGTGTTGTCTAAATGGAAGGAGGCCTCCCTACGAAATAGGGAATTCCCCAGCACTTGAAATACTCAACTAATAATTGGAATCTTTTGTCTGAGATTACCATGTAAGGGACTCATTCAATAAGGACAAAACCACCCAAACAGCTTGGCTCAATAGGTGCCCGGATCCCCAATGTGGGGCATGCAGGAGGCAGCCAATTCAATGTTTCTATCTTTCTCTCTTTATCCTTTCCTCTCTAAAATCAATAGAAATATAGTTTTAAACAAGGATAAAACTGATTACCCCTGCTGTTTTATTTAACTCATTTTCTATAATGATATGAAAATTGCTTAAAACACTAAGAAAAATATCAGCTGTGTCTCAAAGTGGGTGTTTAACTCAATGAGAGGGTGAGTGTGTAAATACCTTCCAGAATGAGGCCAATGTATCAAGTAATATAGTTTGAATAATAATGTATAGAACTGCATCACATGTGGGATCAGAATGTCTAGTTTTAAATTTGCCCAGAGAAGAACTGCCTTCTACCAGAGTCTCACTGAAAGGACTGTCTTTTTCAGAGTCCCACTGGGACAAAGTTCAGGGGTTCGTGTTTAGCGAGCACATGTTTCTCTATCTGTATCCTCCCGAGGGTGTGGTCGATTTCCCAGCATGCCAGTGTCTCTGTGCCCCTCCAAACTCAAGAGAGCAAGAGAGAGCTGGCTCTAGGAATCTCAGGGCTGTCAGCTTCCAGCAAGGGCCCAGCAGGATGGCAGGATGGAATAATTGCCCACCTTCGTTGACGCATTGTAGCTAACGCTTGAAATGGCAGTATCATTAAGGACAAAATTAGTAGGTTCTTTGTCCATTCCCAAGATTATGATATCTGTAAACCTGAGGTTGTCAGGGTCCATATAATTATTATTTGTAATCTTTGCTTGTAGATGGTTCTGAAAAAAGAAAAAGTCAGTTTAGAGACCAAGTATATCACATTCTAACTGTGCCCAAATGCCACTCAACATCCTTCTTTCTGAGATCTAAGTTATATCTTTTATCTCTGAGGATAGTGTCTGATAATGTTCCCCAGGAAATATGTTAACCCAGACACTTAACAATCCTAAGTCTCTAGTAATATTTTATGCTGCTTTGGTTCTCTGGTTATTTATTGATTCCATTATTCAGAAAATATGTGCCTGACATCATGGATTTTTCAAGCAAATGTGATGAATACCAACAAAGAAAACAAAAAGACAGAAACCCACAAGAGATACTTTGACACACAAAGGTGTAGATCTACACATACACACAAAATAGTGCCCACATGATTTTTCTTTGCATTCTAATTATAATGCTGATAAGAGCTTAATTGCATAAATGCTTACTATGTGCCAGGCACTGTACTAAGCATTTTACATGTATTATTTCAATCAAGTGTCACAGCAAACTATGAGGTTGAAGCTGTAATTATCTCAATATTTTCAGAGGAAGAGAGTGAAGCCCAGAGAAATTAGATATCTTATTCAGGGAACCACAGTTCAAAAATGACAAAGTTGAGCTATGCCAAAGTGGAGCTGAAGACTAAGGGGAAAAAAAGGAACACTTTGATGTTTAGAAAGACTAGGCATCCCACAAATATGCCCAACTGATTTCTGCAAAGGTGCAAGAGCAACACAGTGGAAAAAGAATAGCCTTTCAACAGGTGGTGTTGGGCCAACTGGATGTACATAGGCAAAAAGTTGAACCTCAACCTAAATGTCACATCTAATATAAAAATTATATATATATATACACACACACATATATATATATGCATAAAAATATAAAGTTTAGGAGATACTATTCAAGATCTAGGGCTAGGAAGAGTTCTTATACTAAACACCAAAAAGCATGATTCACATAAGAACAAAAAGATAAGTCAGGCCCATCAAAATAAAAAATGTTTGCTCTGTGAAAGACTTTGTGGATGGAAAGAGACATCTACAGTCTGAAAGAAAATATTTACAAACCATAAATCTAACAAAGGACTGGTTTCTAGAATATATATATATATATATATATATATATATATATACTCTCAAAACTGAATAGGAAAATAAGGCAAATAATCTAATTAGAAAATGGGCAAAATAAATAGGTAGACATTTCACCTAAGAGAATATACAAATGGCAAACAGGCACAAAAAAAGGACAGTCAACATCTTTAGACATCAGAGAAATACCAATTGAAACCACAATAAGACATCACTACCCCCTCATCAGAATGAAATCATAACATCAAATGCTGGTTATGATGCATAGAAACTGGGTGATTTATACACTGCTGCTAGAAATCTAAAATGGTTCAACCACTTTGAAACAGTTTGGCAGTTTCTTATAAAACTAAACATGCACTTATTGTAGAACCCAGCAATTGCACTCTTAGGCATTTATCTCAGAGAAACAAGAACCTATGTTCACACATAAATCTGTCCATAATGTGCATAGCAGCTTTATCCATTTGTAACTGCACCTGATGAAGATAGCCCATATGCTCTATACTAAGTGAGTGGTTAAATAAAAGCTGGATATCTATATCTTGGAATATTACTCAGCAATAAAAGGGACTGTGGATACACCACAACTTGAATGAATTTTGAGGGAATTATGTTGAGTGGGAAAAAAAGCCAATCTCCAATACTACACGCTGTATGATTCCATTTACATAACATTCTTGAATGGACAAAATTATTCAAATGGTGGACGGAATAGTAGTTGCCAAGGTCTAACGAAGGGGGAGGGGAGGAGACAAATAGGTGTGGCTATAAAAGGACCATAGGCGGGATCCTATGGTGATGGAAATGTTCAGTATCTTGACAGCATCAATGTCAATATCCTTCTTGTAAAATGTACTAACATTTTATAAGATGCTCCCATTAGGGGAAACTGTGTAAAGAGTAAAACAGATCTTTATTATTTCTTACAACTACATGGGGCTCTATAATTATCTCAAAATGAAAAGTATAATCGGAAAAAAAACCCCCACACAGTAGAAACATAAAAGGAGGAAAATAAAGCAGAGAGATTCCCATAAAAGAAATCTCTGCCCATGCACAATCAGCCATCTAAGAAAACCGTATTAGATTTCTCCCATCCACAGCTAGCCTAACTCCTTTCTTCCTCTCAGTCCCTTTGGGAAATAGAGACAATGCGGGAGTGCTGTTCCGTGTCTCCCAACCTCTCAAAAGCACCACTTCATACCTGTGTCCAAGGCCAAGTTTAGAGGTTGGGAAGCAAGGTCATTATGGAAGAACCTCAAAAATGCAATGCACCACTCATCACCTTCCACCCACAGCCCACATACCACACACACCCCCAAATAAGGCACATCTTGGAAGCCAGGATTCATCATATAAAACTCAGAGGCAATGCATTTTTTCCAGAAAACACACACACACAAAAACTAGTTCTTCACTGAACTAATGCCAAATTCTTATACCTTATATATCCTTTCTGGGACCAATGGAGTCAAGCACTGTCCCTATTCCACATGATTATGCTTCTATAGAAAATCAAAGCAGTCACAGAGAAGAATGTATACTGTATGTTCCTCAGAAACAGTACTTACCGAGGTGACAGAAAACTTATACAGAATATAATTCTTTTTTGTTACAGCATCTGAAAGAGAAGGACAGAGGGTCCCCATCACATAGAAAGTAGAGGCACTTCTCTCAGTGGGAATACCTTTATCATCTGATTCTGCTTAGCGACGTTTTACCCATTTTTATCAAATCTCCTCAAAGGTTTTCTGGCCACTTCAACCCACAGTAACTGCTTCATCCTCCAAACTCCCATGGCCTCTATGTTTTGCTGGCATTTACAACATTTTGACTTGCATTATAGGTACCCACATACACAATGAATCTATCCTGCTGCACCAGGAGTTCCTCAAGTGCAATGTCAATGTCTTATTCATCTTTATGTCCCCTGCATGCAATGCAACCATAAATAGCCAATAAATATTAACAAATGCTAATTCTGTGCAGGGCAGGATTTTTATATCATCACAGACCATAAGCTTGTGTGAGGTACTTATTTGGAAACCCTACAGTGGAAAAAACACACTACACAAATTAGATACTCCCTTCAATAGTAACCAAAGAAGTATTTTGCAAATCCATGAGCAAAAAGGATTGTTTGGTATTAATAATGATACCTAGAGGAAAGAATAATTAAACTAAACCAATAATGTTTGTTGCTTTGGTAGAGTCAATAATATATGACTTGCTCATCTGAAGTCCATTTTAATTGCCAAACCTCATAATAAGTTGATTTTAAGCTACAGAAATAAGCATCAATGATAACAGAGTGAGCACTGTATTGAGCAGCTTGCAATGACTAATCTCACTGAGCACTGCAGTGGTGGCGCCATAAGGAAGTCTACCTGCAGATACACCATCATCCCAGTACAGCTCTCCCTTTGCTTCTCTCTTGTAGTCCAAGGCAATAATGAGTCCCAGGGGGTTCTTCCGACTGTAAAAGAGCAATTCTCAGTTTCAGAGAATGAAGAAGAGATAGAACTGTGTTAAATAAGCCCCCTTTGTGCCACATAGACAGAAACTTTTAGAGTTTATCCTAGAAAGTTAGTATATCATGACCTTGAATGGAAACATGGAAGCTGGGTGTGGGTAGACAAAAGAGGTTAATAGTGAATGAGCATGGGAAGAACAGTCAAAGGAGATGGCTCTTGCTGAAAACTGGGTTTGTGATAACACTAACAATTAGCACTAATCGCTGCTTACCATGTGCCAGGAATTCTCCTAAGTGTTTTATGTACATTAAATTATTTATATTATTTTATTCAAACCTTAGAATGACTCTAAAAAGTCAAACTATCATCATCCCTAGTTTACAAATGATAAGCAGAAATATAGAGAGCAAGTTTCCATAACAATACATCTGGTATATCGTAGAACTGGAACTTGAACCCAAAATTTCTGGCTCTTGACCTTGAAGTTATTTTGACTTTGATCTCCTATTTGATTGCATTCTCTCATACCGAAGTGAACCCCCTTGAGGACAATTTTTGACGATAAAGAAAAGAACAACAACTAGTTCTTTACTTCATTATCTTATTCAATCATGAGTCAATGAGATCATTGACTATTCTTATAATCTGATTCAATCCAGAAGTAAAAGACTGTGGAAATGTAAAGGAATAGAGGCTTCATTTACCTCCTAAATGAAGACTAAGATGCCAATTTGGGGCCAACCTTGAAAGGAAGGGAGGAAGATCACTGACTAAAGATGTCTTCCTTGGGTTTATCCACTTTTAGTCCCTCTATTAGCCTTTCCCATAATGCCTTGCCCCTTGGAGCATGAGAGCAGTTACACCTTAGAAAAGTGAGGAGCTTACAGCTTACCTAGCCTCTGTGGTTGTGTTTGGCTGCTGGATGGGAAATATGTATCCTCCTCGAAAGTGGAGTCCTATCCTATCAGGGGGCAGTAGCATCTCCACCAATTGTTTCCTCCATTGGATGGCTATTCCCTACAACAAAAGAAAACAAATCAGATAATAGGCTGTTTAGGCTAGAAGGAATCTTGAAGATCTTCTACTTTTGCTGCCTCATTTTAGATAAGAGGAAAACAGAGACCTCTGAAAAGGGAAGGTGACTTGTCCAAGGCATAAAGGTAGTAAGTAGATAGCAAAGCTGAGACTCCAACCCACCTTATTTCATTGTATTACACCATGCTATGATTCCATAACCAGGCTTTAATTCTCTAGGTCAGTGGTCGGCAAACCGAGGCTTGCGAGCCACATGCGGCTCTTTGGCCCCTTGAGTGTGGCTCTTCCACAAAATAAGACGTGCGGGCACGCACGTACAGTGCGATTGAAACTTTGTGGCCCATGTGCAGAAGTCGGTTTTCGGCTCTCAAAAGAAATTTCAATCGTTGAAATTTCAACTGTTGATATTTGGCTCTGTTGACTAATGAATGAGTTTGCCGACAACTGCTCTAGGTTATCACAGCCTAAATCCTGACAGCTGCATAGTGGCCAGGTTGACATAATGAAAATTCCCATCAACCTACCCCAGTGATTCAAATTATTTCATGGTATATTGGGAAAGGCCTTCCACATGGAAAAGTACCCACAACCAACTAAATGTAAAGCCTCATACTATCATCCTACCCAAGCTCCCAACAATGCTGCTGCCTTAGAACAGTATAAGACTGCTAGAGGCAGGTCCCTGGGCCAAGAGGGCTACCTCACTTACTGTCTCATAGTCGTACCAGATGGCGTCTGGTATGTATGCTTTCACTCGGTCCACACTCTAGGGAAACAACAATAATGAGCGACATTAGCATATCCTTTTACAGTTTGCACAACACCCCCACATGTGACTGCATGTGTTCCTCCGAACAATCCTGAGAAATAATTGGGATTCTGCCATTCTACCAGTGAAAATACAGATACTCAGAGAGGTCGGGCAGTTTACCCAAAACAGAGCTGTACCAGAAATTAAGTTTGTTTTGCTTGAGATTCCTGAACTGTCTAAGAGAAGCAGAGAAAGTTCATTCATTGAGTTACTTGTGTAATCTGGCACGTGGGAAATTTAAACAGTCAGGCACCCTGGAGAGCCTGCCAGCAGCATCACTGTAGCAGGACATGCCATGAGATGGTGTGGCTAAAACACCAGCTCCGAGGGCCTTTTACATGAGTACATTGGTGATCTTCCATGTTTACAAACTGGTCAGCATAATCCTGGTCCCCCATTTCTTTCCCTGCACTTCCCCAATCACTGCTGCCCCAAATCACATTTCATATGTGGACTCCACAGTAACAACCTCCCCTTGCCCAGCATTCCTCTCTCCCTCCCTACTCCTCTCCCCACCTCTTCTCTCTTCCTAACCCCAAGAGCACATCCCCTCTGGTCAAAGGGAAACACAGACAGATGGCCAGCCCCAGGTATTTGAAGTCCCTGTCAATGTCCATATGCTTAAGGACGCAGGCTTTGATGTAAGCTTGCAAAATGGAAACTGTTTTGCTTGGTGAGGCAGTGGGACCAAGAATTACTATTTTTCTAATTTCCAAATTTTCACAATCTCTCATTTATATTCATATTTATATTTAAATGGAGCCAAAGATATTCAGACTCTGGCTTATTCAGCTATAGAGCCATGAGGACTAGTGTTGATATCCCACCCCACTGCTTAGATTATAAACACACTTCATATAACACAGGCGTGATGAGGAGTCCAGGTCCCCATAAGAACTGCTCGTGCACCTCCCATGTAGCATTGTCCTGGTAGAACCTGGAAAACAGAGAAGGCAGGTGAAGCCTCTACCATAGGAGAGCAGCTCATTATATGAAAGCAAGGTCCTAAGGAACCTTGTTACTACTAACAAGGGAAGTAAAATTATGATCTGAAAGGATGTCTTTGCGGGTAAGGAAACTCACTCATGGACCAGGGGCCTCGCTACAGTCTCCCCCAGGGTATGAGCTTGGTAGAAGAGGGTGTAGAGATAGGGCAGCAGGGTATAGCGGATGTTCAGATAATGCCTGGAGGAACTCAACAGCTGAGAGTCTTCACCAAAGGCAACAGGGTCCTGGTCCTAGAAGGAAACATAAGTGATTACTAAATATTTTCACCATAGTTTAAAAGTCCCCTTTGATAAGAAGTTTTCTCAAATGAAAATAGCTATGTTCTCCAACTTGAAGATGTGAAAGCATTTCCAGAACTGAAAGGATCTGGGACCTACCTGCTCCTTCATCTTATAGATGAGAAAACCATATCAAAAATGCAGTGTAAAATTGCAAGCAAGTGGCAGAGTTTAAATTTGACACGTCTTCTGACACTGATTCATGACCGCCTCAAGATAATAAAGAAACCTACAGAGATTGCCAAGAAGATAAAGGGCCTATAGTGGGCCCTGCTCCCTCAGAGCTGCTCCAATTTATTTCATAATTTGAGGTTTCTCATGACACTTCGTTTGGCAAATAATAATAATAAAGTCATACTACCACTAAAAAGAAATTTGAGCCTAGCCCTTGGGGCTCAGTGCTTGAGTGTCAACCCAGGAACCAAGAAGTTACTGGTTCTGATTCCCGGTCAGAGCAAGTACCTGGGTTGTGGGCTTGATTCCCAATAGGAGGCAGCTGATCAATGATTCTCTCTCATCATTGATGTTTCTATCTCTCCCTCTCACTTCCTCTCTGAAATCAATAAAAATATATTTTAAAAAATTGAAACCCAATGCCTTAAACCACCATGACCTATAATCCATCTTTTTTCTTATGCACTTTTATGAATTTGCAACTTTAAAATTTATGTGTAGTTTTATTTATAATGTTTTCACCATCAAAATTTGTTTTATTTTCTGTCCCAAAGACAGTGACCTCTATTTGTTCTTCAATACACAAAGTACAAAGAAATCAGGAAGACAGTTTTTAGCAGGTTTTATCTAAGAGCAAAGAAAGAACCCTTTATGAGGGAAATCTAATTCTCTTAGGAACCAGAAACAAATTTTCCATCAATGATGGGCATGCATTTTGTTCATTGTTCATTTACCTTGTTCTTTGAAAGATGTCATATCATATTTAAACTTGTCATCCTGTATAGTATTACTGGGACTGAATTCTAGAAAAAATTATCTAAATTTATTCCTTTCTTTTGTTCCCCAAATTGCCCATTTCCCCCTTCCAAATAGAACTACTCTATACCAAAATGCATCTGGTCTCCAACTGAGACAATCTAGAGGTGCCTTGTCCATCATGGTGGCCATTAGCCACATGGGGCTATTAAGCACTTATATGTGGTTAGTAAGATTGGGGAACTACACTTTTAATTATATTTGATTATAGTTAATTTAAATATAAACCTAAAACTGAATTAATGTTAAAGTATTCTCTAGTAAACAGTTGGGGGCCATCAGATGGGCCAGGGAGGGCAGCTGGAGGCCATGAGGCCGGCAGGGGAGGGCAGTTGGGGGCCATGAGGCCAGCAGGGGTGGGCAGTTGGGGGCCATGAGGTCGGCAGGGGAGGGCAGTTGGGGGCCATGAGGCTGGCCGGGGAGGGCAGTTGGGGATGAGAAGACCGGCAGGCAGAGTGGTTAGGGGTGATCAGGCAGGCAGGCAGGTGAGCAGTTAGGAGCCAGCGGTCCTGGATTGCGAGAGGGATGTCTGACAGGGATCGGGCCTAAACCGGCAGTTGGACATCTCCTGAGGGGTCCCAGATTGGAGAGTGTGCAGGCCGGGCTGAGGGACACCCCCACACACACACAAATTTCATGCACCGGGCCACTAGTGTGTGTGTGTGTGTGTGTGTGTGTGTGTGTGTGTATTTTTTTCCCCACACACACACATCATCACCCCAATACCCTACTTTTTAGTCTATCACTGAAAATTTGTCTATTCTGTTTCTGCACTTAGGGCCAACCTGGAGTATTTTCTTCAACTCCTCTTTGAGAACAGGTAGATTAGATAACCCAAGAAGTTTCCATCACTTCTCTTGGGGACCTTACCCTGAACCCAGGCCCATTGTGATTCCTGGATAGTGGATAAAATGCTCCAAGCTGCATCCATCTTCTGCAGAGCTCCTCTGTGGCATTATTTGTATAACCACAGATATTGGCACCGACCTGGAGAATAGGCATACATACAGCACAGTGGTCAGTGAGAGAGGAGAAAGCATTGACTGTATACCTATGTGATAAGGGAAATGAGAATCTCTCATTCCCATCACTCCATGCTTAAAGAGGTCCTAAGCTTTCAGGGCAATCCCCCAGCCAAATTGGAGAATAAGGAAAGTGTGCAATCATGGATTGACTGATGAGAGGAAGACTGACTGCTGCATGTTTTATTAAGGGCTCACCCTCAATATTCAGTTCCCAATTTCATGCTTTGCTATCAGTGATGCTCTTTTGATGGAATTTTTCTGTGATACTGATACATTTTACTCATGGAGTCTCCTTTCTAACTTCAGAGAATCCATGGATTCCAATGACAAAGTGTTACCATCCTATCATCAGAAGTCAGCTCACAGAACACATAAAAATTGATTTTTCCAATACATATCAAAGTGAGTCATATGCTCATTGGTTTTCAGACCCCTCAAAGTCTGGTAATGGAAAGAATGTCAAAGCTCCTTGGTTGAAAGTGAAACTCACCATGGGTATGCCAAATAGGTTGAACTCAAGGATACTAGGGATGGACCATCGGAGATCATCCCATGCAGCCGCATTGTCCCCCAACCAATGAGCTGCAAACTTGCCAGACCCAGCAAAAGTAGAACGGGATAAGATGAAGTTCCTCTTATTGGGGAAGACAGTATTCAAGGCCCTGAAAAGGAATACAGTCAATTGAATGTGAAATGAACTGTGAATGTCAAGGACTTAACCTATACCACAGGCAGCAATGGACTTTCCAAGAAAACTGAGAAAAAACATCAGGGTATCATGAAGGAGAGCAAACTGGATTAGCATTTTTAAGAGGTTCTTTCTCACTTCTAGGTAAGGTTGCAGACCTCATGTAAGACAATAAAAACCTCTACAATCAGTACCCTCAAGGAATTTCTCTAGGCTCCTGGACTCCTGGTTATATTTCCTCCATCTTCGATCTGGTTGTGCTCTGGCCCCTTTGGTTGATGATACATTGGAATGAGGGACTATTGGCCCTCTCTTCTCCCTCTAGAAAAAGTTTTTCCAATGTACCTGGGTTCCATGCCTTGCTGCCATTCATAATCTTGTTTGGCACAACACCAGCTCAGGTCAGAACCCTTTACCTGCTCTTTGCCTAAGAGATTTTGTATACAGTCTGGGCTCTAGGAACCTGGGTTCCTCTGAAGCTTCAGAACTTATTATTAGCAATTCCCAATGTTAAGATATCTTAATCTATGCAAGCTAGTATTGAAATGGAATCTTTGGACTGGAACCTGGATTCTTTGTCCGCCAGAATTGAAGAATTAATCCACAGACAGAAAGTGGTATAGCAAAGGTGGAGATTTATTGGAAAACAAGTACAGACTCCCACATGGGGAGAGGGAAAGAGTCCCACAGAATGGACTCCCAAGTAGGTAGGGGGAAAAGGGTCTCACTGGGTTCCCTTTCCCTATGACTTATAAAGGCTGCAGATCCTGGTGCCTTGATATCCCCTCTGATTGTTCACTATTCCCTTACACTGGTTAATATAGTAACTCCTGGGCTCAAAGGTTGAACCTCACATGGGACATGTGAGGTTCTCCCCCGCACCTCCTTCCTTATTGTTTTCCTATTCCCTTTGGGCTTTCTTCTTCTCCTCTGGATGAAGGGCTTCCTTCTCTTTATTTTGTAAATATAAACCTTTTGCTGTTTCCAGCTCCCTCATTCTATGGAAATGTACCTGTTGCAGCTCCTCAGCTTCCCTATTCTATGGAAATATACCTTCTGCTGCTCTGCAGCCCTGTGCTTCCTCCATGGTCCCCTTAATTTCCAAAATTTCTAAAATTTCCTAAACCTGTCCTATTTTACCCCTAAAATTCCTGTTTCAGTATTACTTGAAATAAGTCTCAAAAGATGGCATATGGCACTCTTAATGAAATTAAAAGTAACTAAAATATAAATATTTTCATTGTATTACTTATAAAATATTACATATCAAGTAAAAACTACATAAAAAGTAAAAGAAAGGAATTAAAGACAAGAAATTGAGACCGGAAGTGGGCATCTGGATGGGATAACATGAAGTAAAATGTAGGCTGTTTTCCTAGCTTTTATTCAGAACACTATTTTGTTTAGGCCTCTCCCTGCTCTCTCCTCTCCTAAACAGTTCACACTTACCTTTAGTGTTTTAAAATTGAACAATCTATTGGATGGTGATACCTGAGCCACAGTTGCTTCTAGCTCTTTGCAGGCAAGCTCTACTATCTTTCCTTCCAATACATGGTCTGAGACCAGTGTACCATCAGGCACTAGGCAATTCCTCATAGGCACTATCACAGCCACTACTGCTTTTCCTCTTTGCATTCCTAAGGATGTTATGGAGAGTGTACACATGCAGAACAACTTATAATGAAAAAAGAAAGAAAATTCTGAAATAGAATACTGGTTTAAGAAAATGAAGTACCCCATTCTGACAATTAAATGACAAAAAAATGGGGGTAGAATGGAAAGGAGTCACTCTTCAACTCCTGTCCTCATTTCTCCTTTTATAAGGACTGGCAATACTTGTTACCACTGGCTAGAGGGTTTCCTGCATCCTGCAATCCTCAGTCATTAAAGAAACACATTCAAGTTATATACAGTGAAATTGAAACAGGAAATGAAGTTAAGTGAATTTAGTGTTTATTTAGAGTCAGCCCATTATAGTACCACTGATTAGGTAACATTTTTTTTTCTAGCTTAGAGGAAATATTTACCCAGAGATCCCTAAGTCTCTATTTTGCATCTCTTAGTTTGGGCCTACTTATGGTCAGGTCTTGATATCTGAGGGGATCTGGTTTCTTCCTACTTTCAGGCCAGAGGAAAGTGAACTTTATTCTCTTGGTAGACCAGTAACTACTGTCCGCAAACTATACTTCCAGCAAAGATTAAGCTAAATGTTCATCAGATCTGTGATTTAAATTTTCCTGATGCCCAGATCCAACTGAATGAAAATCTTACCTGATTTTTAACCAACTCTGATGCCTGAAGGCTAAATTGCACTTATCTCCATTGTTCTCTGGGAACTCTGACCTTTTAACTATTAACCATTATTGACATAGCTTCAAAACATATTAACCAATCCCAATGTGATTTTATAGTACTTTTATCATATGGAGACTTGAACAATGAAGTAATTTGAAACTCTCTTTCCTTCCTCCTGCCTTCCCTTACTCTTTCTTTCTTGCCCTTCCATTTATCCACTCTCCTCCCACCTTCAACTCTTAGAAGCATCCGTGAGTCAAAATAGATCAGAACAAGAAGGGATATGGGAAACACCAGTCCAAGATTTTCATTTTAAAGATGAAGGAACTGTCTTTGAGGAGGAAACTGGTCTTGCAGAACTTGTTATCTAAATGCAGAGGCCATGGAACTGTGAACAATGCACTGCCCTGGGTTGGGGGTGGTGGGGTTGTTATGCTGGTGCCAGGATGGACCATTGGATGTGGCCTGACATCTGGGGGCCTTCCTGCAGGGCAACGAAGGGAACAGGGGGCATATCTGCAAGACAAAGACCCCAGTTGGATATATATTGTCAGGCTCGCTGCATGTTTCTTCACTCTGATTTGGAAATTATTCCCGGAGTCCACTAGTGTTAATAAACGGGGTCCCTCCCTTTCTCTACGAAGAGTGCTTGTTATTTCTTTGGTCTTCTGTAACATCTTATTCACCTAGTTTACTTCTCAGAAAGGTTGAGTGACAGAGAAAAAACTCAGAAAAGGGAAGATAATGAAATTAGAAATGTCTATCCCTTTTTTTTTTAAGCTTTTCATTTATTGAAATAAAAACTTTTGCATTTAGTGGATAAGGACTCTCTCTCACTGGACAATCCAGAATAATATTAAGTCATGAAGACAAAATGGTGTGGGAAATCAAAATAGGTCCAGTCTGTGCCTCTAATTCATCAGGTCCCATTTGAGCTGATCCTGCCCTTCTTCTCTTTCTCAGGCCAGGCATTTACTCAACCATGCCTTTAGTATACACATGATTCCACAGGCTAAGGAAATATGGGGTGACTATGCTCTCAAGAAATTGATAGTCCAGCAAGAAAAAAAGTAAATACCTAAGAACTATAATACAAGGTGCTTGGATATTAGGCACAGTACAATATGAACAAAGGTAACACAAAATATGGGGTGGGTGTAGGGGTAATCTTTTCCTAGGGCTGTCAGGAAGGTTTAACATCTGAGGGGAGCTTTTAAAGATAAGTGCATATTTGAAAAATGGACAGGGCAGGGAAGGGCATCCCATGCAGGGAGAGCAACACATTCAAAGACATGGGAGAATGAAATAGCATTTGGATTCGGGAGCGAGGACAGTTATGTTTTACAAGAGCGTAAAATATAAGAGTAGCAGGGATGAAAGGAAAATACTAAGAAATAATTAAGTTAGGAAGTACTTTACAGGTTTGGCTGGGGTGGCTGGATTTTATTGTATAGAAGATACTAAGCCAAAGATAATTTTTCACTTGGAAAAGAAGTGAGCAGATTTTCACTAGGGAAAGAAAAGAGCAGATGTGTGATTCAGAAGGTAACTTCAACAGTAGTATAGATTTTTTGAAACTTTAACATACATTCAATACCCCTAGGAACCTTGTTAAAACTAATATTCTCATTTCTAAGGTCTAGGGTGAGGGCCAAGGTGCTACATTTCTAATATGTTTCCAGATGATGCTAATATTGCTAGTCCTTGGACCACACTTTGAATATCAAGAGTAGGGATAGATGTGTAGGAGATAAAGCTACAGTCAGGGAAGGGAGACTAGTAGTCATGGGACTCATGTAAGTTTACTTGAGCAATGATGATGGCCTTCGTTAAAAAGTGTCAGTGGAGGAGAAAAGGAGATGATTATAGATATGTTTTAGGGTCAAAAGGTCTGAAGCCTGATTGTAGAAGTGGATGTGATGGAAAGAAATAACTCGAGGATGATACCAACTTTCTCACTTTGGAGTCTGGGAGATAGTAATGTAGTGATGGTGTTGCTACCAACCAAGATAGGAAATTGAGCAGTTTCAAAAATGTTTAGACTGTGGGGCTGGGCAGAAACAGGTAACAGTAAGGTGAATGGCATTGGAGGTACTATAAGACATCCAAGTAGAGAAGATCAGGAGGTACTTTTGGATATCTGGGCCTGAAAATCAGGGAGAGATCTAAGCTATAGATTTATAGAATTATAGATTTTAAAATTATCAGAATAAATTACAGTAAAAACTGAGAAGGAGTTATTTTTGTACTGGCAGAGAATGAAAAATGAAGTCTAGGGATTGACCCCTAAGATTTATCAATCGTGAGAGAATACATGAAAAAGATCCAGAGGTCAAGAAGGAACAGAGATTAAGAAGGGACAGCTGGAAAAAGAGCAGGTGTGCCCAGATAGAGTGGTGTCTCAGAACTAAAGGAACCAAGCTTCAAAGAGTTGTCAGTGATGTTATGTACCCTAGAGTAGTCAAGTAAAAGGACTGAGAAAAGTTCCTTAAGAACATCAAAGTCTCCCTCCTCCTCTACCCACTATGGTGTTCCAGAAATACCAAAGCAAAAGGATAAAAGCAAAGAAAAGCTAAGACATTCTTTCCTAAGCCACTTGAAGGTCCCCAACAAATCTTCAAAGACTTTAGTTTCCTTGTCTGTTTTATAAATTTAAATTTAAATCTTCTTAAGTTTAGTCCCTAATTTCTTGCTCTCTTAGGAATAATGATTGTAATTTATCACCTTGGTGGGGGGAGGGGGAAATTTTGCAGAGAGCTTTTCCTCAATTTACAAAGTCAGCAGCAAAATATTAATGTGACAAAGTATGTAAAGGACTGAATCTTTTGCAGGAAGCATCTGTCTCTTTGTTAGACTTTCATATTGAGTGGTGGTGGTGGTGGTGGTAGTGGTGGTGGTGATGGAGATGGTGGTGATGATGGTGGTAATGGTAGTAATCATGGTGATAGTGGTACTGTGTATGTCTTGGGGCAGAGGGGAGAGTTGAGATGGTGACTGGGGCAGGCAGTAGGGAGGAAAGCCAGGAGGGGGTGCTATAACATTACCATGTAAATACAGGACACTCAATACACTTGAATTTCATATAAACAATGAATAATTTTTAGTATACATATATATATTGCAAACTTGACTGGGTGTCCTGTATTTTTATTTCCTAAATCAGGCAATTCTTGTATGGTGACCATAGCACATTCAGTAATGGAACCCAAGCAAGAGCTGACTTCCAATTGGGGGTTCTAAATACCTTGCACATTATTGCCTACTAGTATCAAGTCCTTAGTCACAATCCAATAAGCAATAATCCTGCACAGAAGCCAAGAAATTAGATCTCTTAAGTAGCCTGTAAGATCTGAGTTTCTAGATCCACATAACCACAAAATATATTTAAAAAATATACCTATAGATGACAAGAGAAACCCTCTATCTCCCAGCTCCCCAAATCTCAAAGTAGGAGGAAAACCTAGTGCTTACGAGTCTGTGGCTCTTGCCATGGAGTAGCCATACAAGCTGTGGACATCATAGTGAAGCTCCTGGTAAACCTCAGCGTCCATGCAGAGGGTTCCTGCAAAAAGCGAGCGGTCCAGAACTCCTGTGGGGAAATACCCATTGGTGAGCCACTTCCATATCAACAAGCTCTAACAAAATAATCACCTAATCTAATTGCTTCCAGGTTTCTGTACCTTCTCCATCAATCTCTACCTGACAAAACTCTTTTCAGATTTCAAACCCTATCCCAATGCCTCTTCCTAACTGGGACATACTCTAAGCCCCTCACTGAGATAAATCATTAAAATTAATTTGCATTCTCTTGAGCTCACAAAGAATGGTGCTGAGTGGTGGCAATGCAGAAAAACAAACTCAGAGCAATGGGAAGTTGAACTGAGATAAAATATAAATAAAGTACACACACATAACTACAGATATTTAATCAAGGAGAATTGAGTGTATGAAGAAAGATAGGAGGACAGTGAAAAGGAAACATATTTGCTCTAAAATTACAAGCATTCACACCTCAGTTACACTTTTTGAAAGATGAGATATTTGGGTGGTTTCATGAATAAAAACTTAGATCCTGCCTTTAGAAATCAGCATAGTCATTGTATTTTCCCTTTCTTATGCCTAAAATGGTCAACACTTTCTGTCTTGTGGCCTGCAATCTCATTCTTCCCCTTCTCCTTGTAGACCAGTACCAAGGGGCCATACCTCCTGCCCTCCTTCATGAAGCCTTGCCTGTTCATAAGATATGAGGCACAATTCCAGAAAGTGGTAGAGCCAGGAAAGACTGAGGTTGAGTTTTTCTCACCAGCCCAGCAGAATCAGGGATTGAAATTATGTTTAATTATAAAATATAAAGACAATTATATTTCTGGCATGACTCAGTTTGTGGCCTGAGATTCACAACTAGTTTAATTATTAGTGTCCCTGTGCACTGATTTGTGCACATTGAAAGGAAATTAATTAGAAAAAATATTTTAATATCACTATTCACCCTTTCTCTATAATAGTGTCAACCAAATTCATGATCAACAATGACAGATCAAAACACATGCGTGCAATTGGCGCCAGCAAGAGCTTTATATGTATCGCGCATGCACGAGTCAACTCAGCCTTTTATAGATATAGAATAAACTTGCTTATTTATACCTGCTTTCTGATTTAGCTAAACTTTTTCCAAACCAGTGAAGCACCCCAACTTCTCTTTCAGGTAATTGTCAGCAACACAGCAGTAAATATTAACACAAAGCAAATAATTATCAGATTATTATTGTAGATCATGCAGGGAGAACAAAGGGTAAAATATTTAACTGCAGCAGTGTTTGACTATATTCTGTGCAGTGAGAAAACCTGAAGTCATTTTCAAGTTCCACCATTTCTTACTTCTTTTCAAGTTTCTAAATTTTCTAAATCTCAGTTTTCCAGCTAATGAAAAGAAAATAGGATTCTACCAAGTCTCCTACCTACCTACTCCAGGACTTCTGTGAGGATCAAATGACATGAGGCATATGGAAATGCTTCACAAACATTTGATTAAACTGTAAAATGTTTGCACCTGGCTATAAAGCAAGTTGGGCTCCTGGGCTAAAAAAAACTTCAAGCAGGCTAGTCGCTAGGGAGAGGAAGCCAGGCGTTGTTACGTGACGTCATTACCTGGCGCCCACAGCAGCTGTTTCCATGCTGGGCTGTGGACTGCATTTTGTGCCGTGGGGTCTTGGCAGCATTGGCTGCAATTTGGTGGGGTGTCACTCTGGGGTGGTGGCTGGGCCTGGGGGAAGCTGAGTGTTGGTTTCTCAGTGCCAGGTCCGTGGTGCCATTTATTTTTAAATGGCCAGTGCACGTCATGGCAGCTCCTGTGTTGAGCGTCTAACCCAGCCGTGGGCAAACTACAGCCCGCGGGCCGGATCTGGCCCGTTCGGCTGTTCTATCCGGCCCGCGGAGCCGAAAGAGCGGAGGGTTCTCTTGCTCTCCCCTCCGCTCCTTTATTTTGAATTTATATTAGTTCACACAAACACTCCATCCATGCTTTTGTTCAGGCCCTCTGGTCCAGTTTAAGAATCCATTGTGGCCCTCGAGTCAAAAAGTTTGCCCACCCCTGGTCTAACCCCTGGTGGTCAGTGCTCATCATAGCTACCGATTGGAGGAAAGGACGGATACTTAGCCTTTTATATATATAGTTAAGAAAGAATACTAAGATTTTTCCCATGAGCAAAGGTAATATATCTAAATCTTTTTCATGATAACATGTACTTTCTTTTTTAAAATCTTTATTGTTGAGAGTATTACAGATATACTTTCTAATCCTGAAAAGATTAAAAGTAGACCAGAGGCAGAGCAGCTTGTCATATGTAGGTAGACAAAATGCTGCGAGGTAGGGAGTAGGATGCTGGCCAGAAGCAGACAGAAGGTAATGAGATTTCAGTGTTCTGTAGAAAAAAACCAAAATGAAACAAAACAAAAAAAAAACAAACACATTTTTGGCTAAGTAGAAGATTAAGAGATTAAAAGGGAAACATGATAAATTGATACACAGTGAAAAAAAATGGGGGAACACAGAATGAACAGAGAAGAATAAGTGAGGGAAAGAAACAGATTTTGCAAGAAGTTAGCTGGTTTGAAGTCAAGATTCATCCTAAAAAGTTCTTAAAGGAATAAAGAAACAGCTAACCTGTGGCTCAAAGGCACCAATGAAGTGGAGAAACCAGAATAAATTGGCAGAGACTGGCCAGATGCTCACCAAGCCTGTCTTCTCCCGGGAATATAAGTTTATATTTCATGTTTTCTCTTGAAAGTTTAGCAGAGACTATGTGATTGGATTCTGTGAACAAATTGAACACAGCCCACTTCCAGGCTTGTCCATAAATCTCCTCTACCCTTCTATTTCTCTTTCACCTAGGAAGCTGGAAACAAAGGGCTCCAAGATAGGAGAACCAGGCTATGGAAGTAACTGGATTCCTGAGTCACTGCTGGGATGAGAGCCATACATTCCACACTGGAGTATTATATGAGCAAAAACTTTTATTGCGCATGCCGCTGAGATGTTAGGGTTCATTTGTTTCCACCAACACTATACTGTTTCACACACACACACACACACACACACACACACACATTCTTTTAAAATTAGGAACTGGAAAATTGACTTTGATTGGATATGGGACTCATAAATAGGAAGAACTAACAGGAACCATTGATGCTGTTGGTAATAAGCTAAACAAACACACACAAATTACAGATTTACTACAATGGAAGGTAGTTTGTACTTTCAGTATTCTGATATTCTCATAAAGTTTAAAATTGAACCACATGTTACATGTATAAGGGGTTTAGAGGAAGTAAACAGGATGGGAAATGTAGAATTCGAGAGAGGAGGCACAGCCAGGGGAGATATGACCTTCACCACATGCTTGCCCTTGGATTACATCAGCAAAAGAGTAATGCAAGACTAAACACTACAGTAAAGTCTCCAGGGAGAGGGAAGTGGGGGTGGGTGGAGGTGGGCAAAGCGCGTGGAAAAGGGGACACCTCCAATTATGTCAACATTAAAAAATTTTAATAAAATAATAAAAATAATCCTATAAGATAAAAGGCTAATATGCAAAACGACTGAACGGTAGAATGGCCGGTCGCTATGATGTGCACTGACCACCAGAGGGCAGACGCTCAACCTAGGAGCTGCCCCCTGGTGGTCAGTGCACTCCCACAGAGGGAGCGCAGCTCAGTCAGAAGCCAGGCTCATGGCTGGTGAGCACAGCAGCAGAGGCCCACCTCCGTGGCAGCACTAAGGAGCAGCGAGCCACAGCAAGGAACAAGGGGTCCCGGACTGCGAGAGGGTGTAGGCCGGGCTGAGGGGCCCCTCTCCCCCCCGCCCCCCCCGCAGTGCATGGATTTTGTGCATGGGGCCTCTACTAAGATAATAAAAACAGACAAAACAAAACAAAAGAACCACTGGAAAGTGAACTTGCTCCTGGCTACCCTGAGGTTGTTTTAAACGTCTCCTGCCTACATTATTACAAACAGGTGAAAACTTACGGGGAGTGAAAGGAGGATAGTTCCAGATGTTACCTTCACACCCATGATCAGAACCTTGGAGAAAGTTAGATACTTCCTCCATTTCCTTCAGAGACATGAAATACACAAAGTGGAAAAAGTTATTGACATACAGTTAGTTGTTAAAGAATGTTTACTAAACTAGAAGCTGGATAGCTGAGGTCTCTTATTGATTTTGGAATCTTAAGTAATCTTAAGTTTTCTGACCTCGGTTTCATCTTTTGGATTAGATTGTATCTATAGTACCTTCCAACTCTAAATTATATCAGGTACATTTAACCTTTTATACCTTGATTTCAATTAGTTAATTAAGAAATACTATTTCAAAGGCTAATTCATGCCTTATGAGATTTTATTGTTGCTGATATTGTTTTAAAGAATTTAAGATAGAGTAATATTCTATTTCATAATTTGCCCAATCTGTTGTTCTACTCAGTGCAGGGCATAAGAAGATAGAATTGAGATAAAATCAATTTCTTTAAAAGAGCTTGCTAATAGGTGATGTGTAATCCTGCTAACAAAAAGATAAGTTTTCAAATTTCAAATACATTTCCCTACCTGCTATTCTCTAAAAAATAAGAGGACCATTAAATTATTCTTTAATGATTTACTTTAAATTTTAATAAATCATTGCTACAAATAATAGCACCTATAGTTTCTAATAAAATAGTATTTTTAAAGCTAAAAGACAGTTAATGGAGGAAAAAGCTGAGTCCATGAGAAAGCAAAAGATTTTCTTAAAAATAAATAACCAGTAGGTAGCAGATTGAGAATTAAAATTCATCTAATTTATTATATATTATAAGCTCAACATTAAGTAAAAGGATTTTAAATATCACTATGTCAAGTAAACTATTTTATTAGAGATTAGAGTTAAAATTCATCATAAAATTAGAAATATCTGTCTCCAAAATAAGTTTGATCCTGGAATAATGACTTACAAGCCACACTCCATCAAACTCCAAAGTTTTATGAAATTCTTGAAGCTCTTCAGTCCACCATTGAGTACAAGTTGGATTATTATAAGCAGGAAAGACTATCTTTCCAGGATATCCCTAAAAAACAAGGAAAGTTGTGGTGGTTTGTCTGATGATTCACACATGCATTTATTGCTGGCTACTATCTCTTCTACCAAAAGGCCCAAGTAGCTTACATTTTAGAATCAAAATTTGTGACTGTCCTCCTAAAACTAAATGTTAAAATAAATGCAAGGAACCAAGGGAGAAAAAATAAAAGGAAAAACAACTTATTATAGAGATGAAAAGCCAGCAAATGTCTCTTTTCTCTGATTAAAAACAAAAAAGAAGTAAAATTTCATATGTCAGGCCAATTGACATGTTTAAAATATGTAAAGCTTAACTAGATGATATTTTAGAAGAGAATGAATTTGTTTAATGTGTTGTTAATTGAAGATCACCTAAAATCTGACTTGAATAATGCCATTTATAGATAATATGTTGGGTTTGGCATAGAAACAATTTTTTTTAAATGGTTTAATGAATTTTGTGCTTCTTACTCAGGTCAAATATATCTTATTCTATCTTCTCTTCCTATCTCTTCCTATCAAGATTCATTTTTAACATTGTCCACAAATAACACAAAGATATAGTCATAGCCAAATTAGTGAAAATTCTAAATTGACAAGACACAGGTTTTGTACATACATTCTTGCTTATTTTCCAGCAAATTTATAGGTTGTCATTTAGGGACAACTTTATGCTCAGTCAATATAATGAATAGCTTATCTGTGTCTTGTTTCTTTGTTTTAGGTGATGAGGCACCATATAATAATAAGAAGTAACTTTGAACCTCAGGGAAAAGGTGGTGTGGCAAAGGAATCACCTACAGTGACATTGTCCCTAGAGCAAGCCCAGGAACATTCATTCTAACCAAATTCCTTTACAATTAACCCACACTACCTCCAGCACTACTACATCTGCCAACATCTTAGATCAAATGATTCCTGTTATTTATTAGTCAATGGAGGTAACTATCTAATTAAATTTTTGTGGTTATATGCAAATTCCTAATTCATACCACTGAAATATGAGTATATTGAAATGACTCTTAAGTCTGGATAATCTACTTTTCTGGTAAACAATACAATTTTTATGTGACCATGGCCTCTGATTTTGTACTTATACATGAATATCAGTCTATCTGATATTTTAGAAATTCACATCAAACAAAACAGTAAAAGTAAAGAATTGATTTGGAGAAGGAAGGAAACTACTGTTTCATGAAAAGTTAGAATCAATGAAAAAGAAAGTAAATAGTAAGAACTATCATAGACAAAGTCAATGATGGGAATTAAGTGAGAAGTTAGGTAAGGGTTCATTGATAACCCTAAAAAGACAAGTTTTGCAAAGTTAATTGTGCAGGAGCAACAAGAAATGAGGCCACATGAACTTTTAGATGAAGTACCAGTTTTAGTAAATCTCCCATCATCCAATCATCTAGGGCTGACCCCACACATAATTGGAAAAGAATGTTGACTATAGGACTTGATTTAAAATACTCTCAAAAGCTCAGCTGACCTGAAAATAGGTTCCTAAGCAGCTTATTCAAATGCCTGAAATTGCTACCTTAGGATAAAGGCTGGGATCTATCTATAAGTCTCATGTAAATTAAAAATATATTAGCTGAGGTAGGTTTCACATTAGCCTATGAGCATCTTGCTCCATTACCATAGTTGAATTTATTGTCTGGGGAAAGAAATAGAAATTGTAAGGCAGAAGAACTTTAAGAATAAATTAACTTTCTTCTAATAATATATTGTTTTTCAACTATCTGCATTATTCGGGGTCAGGGCTAGCTTTCTAGAGACTAAATCTTAATTATTCCACCACAAAAAAAAAAAATGAAAATGTGTAATGTGATAGAGGTGCCATCTTTACAATGGCAATCATATTGAATAATCAAATTGTCAGATCAATATGCTGTACACCTTAAATTTATACAATGTTATATGTCAAATATATTTCAACTAAAAAACAAATTATTAAGAATTTTAATCATTCTACTATGAAATTTACTGTTTTAAAAATAATAACAGAAACCTCTAAAGCCAAGAAAACAATAATAATACTGTAAATTGCCTTCTACTCATTGTCATACCAAAAGCACAAACTTCCCCCAAATGACTGTGAGAAGGAAAACCCCTATTTTGTAAAAAAAAACAAAAAACTGCTGTTTAGAATTCTCTGCTGTTTTTCTTAGACGGCCTCTTATTCTAAAAAAATAACTTTGCTTTCTAGCCTGCTTTAGCCTGCTTGAATAATGAGGAAGATAAACTTAGTTGTCTGACCTGGTAGGCCAGAGACTAGATATGCCCATACTCTCAATGCCATGCCAGGTGCATTTTTTAATTGGATAGAACTGTGTTGTTTTCAAGGCCAGCAGCAAGATAACCACTAATTGCACAGAGGACTGGCTCCTTAATAAAAAGGGAAGTCATGCTTGTAGCTTTGCTTAGAATTTGAATTCATTTTCTCTAAGCCCACCGCGGTGAATAAAGTGTGACTCCAAACTCTCCTGCATTGTTTGATTATTCTGGTTTTCTGCAACAACTGTAATATACTCTGATTTTTTTTTTAGAAATTACCTGTCCAATGACAAAGCCTTTATTCCCCAAGATCCATACTCTCTTTTTTCTTCCATTCTTATAGGGCTGGTAGTCAGGATTATTTAAGATGCCAGGATTCTAGTAATAAATATGATAACAAATATTGTTTTTATAAATATCTTTTGCATTTTTAAAGGGAATACTAGGCCATGTAATAAGTGTTTGAACATACCATAATAATTACATATTTCTGTCCATGTTCGTGTAAGTTCTTGGCAAAATCTGAGAGACCAGGGAAAGCCTTTTCATCAATAGTGAAGTCCTTTTTTCCATCCATGTAGTCTATGTCTGAGTACTGGACATCCTGGAAGACAGTGCTGGCCAATTAGAACTGAGGCAATATCACCATGCTGATAACTCTGGTTCTTCATCATTAAAACTGAAGCCATTTTTATTTTTTTAAAAATATATTTTTATTGATTTCAGAGAGGAAGGGAGAGGGAGAGAGAAATAGAAACACCAATGATGAGAGAGAATCATTTATTGGCTGCCTCCTGCATGCCCCCTATGGAGGATGAAGCCCTCAACCCGGGCATGTGCCCTTGACTGAAATCAAACCTGGGACCCTTCAGTCCGCAGGCCAATGCTCTATCCACTGAGCCATACTAGCTAGGGCAAGCCATATTTCTTTTTCTTTTTTTTTAAATATATTTTATTGATATTTTACAGAGAGGAAGGGAGAGGGATAGAGTGCTAGAAACATCGATGAGAGAGAAACATCAATCAGCTGCCTCCCGCACACCTCCCACTGGGGATGTCCTCGCAACCAAGGTACATGCCCTTGACCGGAATCGAACCCGGGACCCTTCAGTCCGCAGGCTGACGCTCTATCCACTGAGCCAAACTGGTTTCGGTGCAAGCCATTATTTCTTAATGATCCTGGAACTTCCAGGACTTGGCTACTTCCTAGGAATAAATAAATCCTTTTTGAAAGATTCAGACACTCTTAGGTTATAGTTTTTTCTTTTTGCCTTGATAGATGCCTGTCATAACGTATTTGGAGGAACTTGAAGGAAGGACTGTGTCTTTTTCATCCCTGTAATTTGAGAGCTTAGATGCTTGAAATAAAACAGGTGCTCTTTAAATATTTGTTTGAATGAGCCCATGAGTAATGTTATTACCATGTACTAACTTGGACCCTAGACATCAAGTTAGAACATATCACAAGAGGAGAAAAATAGCCTGCTTGTCTTATAAAACATCTAGGGTAATAATTAACAAAGGTAAATGACAAAGGAACAGAGCTTTAATTAACCAAACTCTCATACACACATTATTTTTGTGTTTGCATACCAACCTGTGAGGAGCAGATGTTATTTTTAGTGGGAGATTGAAATGTACAGGGGCTAAGTGACATTTCCCAAGGTCAAATGCAGGAGTAGGTGGGGGGTTAATTGGGGCTTTGGTGATAGACCCTTTGACTCTACATGCTTATTTGTTCCAATTGCCACATACTTCAAATACATCTCAAGGTCTTCTAAGCAATTGTTCATCCTGCGGTTGGTCAGTCTGGTCATGTGTCAGAGGCTTTAACTTACAAACCTGAAGGAAAATGTGGCTGTGGCCTGTAGCCAATGCAGCACCATCAGTTCTAACACTGGGCAGTCATTTAGGACCCAGGAGTCCTCCAGAGTTACCTGATGGGAAAGATCTGATCCAGGAAGAAAGCTCATCTGTTTCTGAACCAGCAAGACCTCAAAAGGCTCTTCCCTTCAGAGGCCTGTGGGGGAGATTGAAACCAATACCACATGGAGCCAAAAGAACCACTTTTGAATCCTGGGCCTGTCATTGTGCTAACTGGAGTGACCTCAGGAAAGTGATTGACATCGCAATGTCTGCATTTCCTCATTTGCAAAATACCAATAAGTGAGGGTCAACCATGAATGTGAAAGCACTTTGTAAAATAATGATGTGGCAAGATTTGGCCTGATTCCTCCTGGAATTGGGTGTTTGCAGATAGCAGATATGGGAGAAGTAAAATTAAATACATAACCATTTCTCCTTAACAACAAAACCACACAATGAGCAGGTTTTCTCACAAGAAAAATTCATCTCATTGCCTGCCCTTATTGCTACTCTGAGAGGAGACTGAAAACTTCTGAGATCAGGCCAAAGTCATTTCCACCCATAATATCTTCCTTCAGGTATTAACCAAATATATGTTTGTATCACAGTTCCAAAGATTGAGCCCAAAATAAAATGTTTTGATAACTTCATTAACCACATGTTATACATCTCCAGGGAGAAACTTCTCAAATATTATACACTAAATAATGATCTTTTTATTTACTAGTGGACATTGGTCATCATAAATACTTTGCAACCACAGAGCTTTCAAAATAAGTATGTTAGATCTAGAAAGAATATACAAGGTTACTGTGAGAAACTCGCTGTGAGTCACCATTATAATAATCAGCATGTGTTAACCATGTCACCCAGGTGTTGCTTTCTCTTATGAAATAGCAACTAACTTTGATGGAGTTCATCCTTTGTGTTACATGCTTTACATGCACAGTTTTAGGCATTCTTCACAACCAGCCCACCAGAGTAAGTCTTAGATTTTCATTTTATAAAGAAGGTAACTAAAACACAGAGGTGGTAATTAACTAGCCCAACATTGCATAGAGCTAGAAAGAGGAAAAGCTAAAATTCAAAATCATATCCTTCTGACTTCATAGCTGTGTTCTTCCCATGATGACATAGGTAATTTAGTTTGCAAATTTATGACAGTAGATGTGTCTATCTATCTACCTATCTATCTATCTATCTATCTATCTATCTACCTACCTACCTACCTATCTATCTACTTATCTAGCTATCATCATCTATCATCATCTGTATATCTATCATCTATCTATCCATGTACCAATTTATCTAACTGTATTTTTCCTAGTAAATTGAATTAGGTACAAAAAATAAAAGATAGGAAATGGCGTCTTGTTCATGATAAGATAAGTTCCAACTTACATATGGGATCCTAGCTTTACGAGTTCGGTCTACAACCTTTTTCAATCCCTCGATGTTATTATAATTCCTGCGACTAAGCTGGAAACCAAGATTCCAGTAGGAAGGCAGGAATGGCCGTCCAACGAGCTAGAAAAATAAAGAAGTGTCCAAGTATTTAGAATAAACACTGTTTGTAGCAACATGTCCACTATAGACAACTTTGTCTCCATTCCATTATCTGTTAAGTTCTCAGAGCTAAAATATCAGAGCCAATTTCTTGTACATAATTTCTTTTCACTAAATTTTTATTTACTGAATGAATGAACTTTACTGATTTGTAGCCTCAGGTATTCGGAATGACTGCTCATGCATGGTTGGACCATGAGTTCCTTGAAAACAGCACAGCATCTGTTTAAAACCTCATTAGATGACTTATTTTTACATTTCTCAAGCCTTGCACAGTGCCTCTTAGCACACAGAAGGCACTCAATAAATTTGCATCAGAATAAACATATGATGAATGGAAGACTCACAATCCCAACATATATGATCCATAGTTTACCCATAAGTTTTCTTTTTCCCAGGCTAATTTACAATGAGTGTATGAGATAGCAGCAGTAAAGAATGACTATCTAACTACAAAGCCATACCTCCAGGTATTCCTGAACCACTTGTTCTGGAGTGTCTCCCAGGAACACATAAAAGTCAAAAATGCCCCCGATGGTGCGGTAAGTGACTGCAGGAGCCGGCTGAAGGGTGACCTCTGCAAGTATTAAAATAAGAGCCATTACAATTTCGTGGTTGAAAATATATTCTTCTGCAGAATTTAAATATGTGAGCTACCCAAAACAGTCTGTCTCATTTTGAAAGAGATGAAAATTACACCTGTTCCTTTACGTGATTGCTGAAGCTTATCACATATTAAATGAGTACAACACCCATGAGGAATTAATTGACTTTTTAGGAGAATGAAAAACAAATTCTATTTTAATCTGGCCATATAAAAATACAAATGTCTGAGATATGCTAATGATTTCATAGAAAAGAAAAATGTTTAAACCTTATTAGATCATTTTACCTACAATTAAAAATAAAAATAAACCCTCATCCAGAAGCTACAGGAGGAAGATTTTGGAGTGGGGAAAGGGTGGGCTACGAGAAACAGCAACAGACGGAGAGTATGTTTACATGTTGAAACCTACAGGTGTATTTGGAATGGGTCTAGCAGTGAATCCTATCATCTACAAAATATTATGGGAAACATTACACAAAAAGAGACCTCTGAGGCAGTTTTCAATAAAAATAGCTTTCAGCATGAACTGGATTTTTAGACAGGTTAAACTACTTCTGTTTCCAGTTTCTGATGAAGCATAGTAGGTCCAATATGCCTCCTGTTAAACCGTGATCTCACCATGCGAGTCATTTTTATAAAAGCAGCATCTTCAAACATATTCCTGCCAAGGTAAAATGATGCTTCCTACCCATAGCATTACTGTTCAGCAGAAAGACCCCAAAAGAGGAGCCACTGGTGTCTTCAAGGCACAAGAAGAACGTGTGAGCTCCATACAAGTTAATCATGCCCTGTCAACAAAAATGAAAAGGAATAATAGTACATATGTAAAATGTTTTTATTCACCCCAAAATATAATCAAAAGCAATGCACAACATGTATTTAGTCAACACATGTTGTAGTTAATATTGTACCCAAAAGGTATTAAAATGGTAACATCAACATGTGTATATTATATATCCACACAATGGGATACTCTGTGCAATAAGAAGTGAAGTGCTAACGCATACTACAACATGAGGAAGTCTCATAAATGTTATGCGAAGTAAAAGAAACAGACACAAAGACAATAGGCCATGATTCCCTTATAAAATGTACAGAGAAGTCAAGTCTCTAAGACAGAAAGATTAGTGATGGTCTGAGACAGGAGTCAGCACTGGGATGAAAATAGGAATTAAGTGTAAAAGGTTTTGGAGTGATGAAAATGTTCTAAAACTGGATTATGTTAATGACAGCACAACTCAGTAAATGTACTAAAACCATTGCATTGTACACTTAAACCAAGTGAATTTTATGGTCTATAATTATACTTCAACCAATTTATTTATTAAAAATTAAAAAATATTTGTAATGACATAATAAAATGTTAGCAGAAGATTATAGTATTGTGAGAAATTTTTAATGTCTTCTTTATGTGTAACTGCATTTTCTGATCTCTCTACAATTAACATATAATACTTAGGTAGTAATAAAGTTTAAAATTTAAAAAAAAAAAAGAAAACATATTAAACCTGTCACAGGGCTCTGATGAGAGCACTGATATAAAAAGAGACAATGTGAATAATTGTAATGGATGTAAGAATATAATATATGAGGCTGTAACATATGGAAAGCGTTACAGGAACTCCTTGTGTGATGTTGCAAAATTAGTCCTTGGCATATAGGGCAATTGTACTGATTACAATAAATTCCAGGAGAGAAGAGAATCAGCATGATATGTAAAGTAGAGAAGACTAGCACACCTATGCAAAATTAGGCCAGATTTAAAGTTATAGCCAGGAAGAGTTATGGCATCAGCCCTTGGTTAGAATACAAACTAAACTTAAAATGCTAAGAAGAAAGAAGGAGAGGTGGAGGAAAGGAAGGAAGGGAGAAAGAAAAGAAGGAAGGGAGGTAAGCATAGTCATTAAATTATATATATATTTTAAAGTGAACTCTTTTGAAAAATTGCTATGTTAGTATTGTGAGTTTATAAACCTCGAAAACAAGTGCATACTCTCCAACATAAATTGGGCAACATAGTAAATAGGCAAACTCTGTAGGTTACTTTACAGTTTTCCTCACTCGTAGGTTACTTTCTGAAAAGGAAAGAAGTATCCCTCACTGTGAGAAATCAGGAGAAAGGGCCTCTCACCTTGGTGGGAGTGGCATCCCGGGTGAAGATGGGCCAGGTCTTCCAGCCCATGTCGTGGCGGTACTGCTGGTGCACGTGTTCTCCCAGCCCATACACATTGGCGCTGGGCAGCAGGAAGGACAGCTGCAGGTACTGCTCGGCAAACAGGAGGGGCCCGATGCTCGTGTCCAACCTGGGCCATGGAGGAAGAGCGAGAGTCACCAAACTAGCAAGCATCTCTCTCTGCCAGGAAATGGTCTGCTCCCTGCCCTGTACACTTCAAGAACAGTTGTTTCAGGTCTTACCATCCACTTTCATGCTTTTGAAGAAGGCCTTTCTAGGGTGTCTCTGATTCTTTAATTCCAGAGGAGCACAGCATTGGAGATTTGATACCAAAAACTCAAGTGGGATGATTGTGGGATGAGCAGACGTGACCTTACATTTTCTGTGCATCTACTTCATGTATGCACTACACTGGGTGCTTTATAAACATAGCCTCAGTACGTGTAGCAACAGCAGACGTTTTGATTCCCTTTCTATGGACAAGGATACAGACTGAGGAGGTGAGGTATTGGGCCTCATATCACATAGTCGACTGGTGACCTACTAGTACTGGGATTTGAATCCAGCTTTTCCTGATGTTAATTCTTGCATGTCTGCCAGTACAATTAATGACTTAAGTTTAGGCTTTCATTAGGGGCTGGATGGTAATTTTCTCAGGAAATCATAATTTGGAATGCTAAACAGTGAAGGTGAGTTCCAGTGTGAGTGGTAATCCAAAATAATAAAATTCCCTATTTCATCATATCTATGAACCACAAGAGTATTTATATGACACAGCAAACCAGCACATCACATTTTAGTTTTTGTTTTTTGGTCTGTCATCATTACATATTCACAGCATTAATGATTTTTACTGAAAGCTTTGACTTTTTCTGAGATTCAAACATTTTCCCAAATATACTGAGCTGATCACCTGACCACAGGAAGTCAGAATGAATGACTTTGGAACTGTATATTCAAAGATATGCAAAGAGTGTTGAAAAGCTCACAAGACTTTTTGGTTGCTCATCCTCATTATTTTGATGCCAAAGGGTTTCTCTGTGATCTCAACGTGATAGCTCAAGTTGGTAGAAACAGCAGTCCTATTAAACAGCTTAACATGCTCATGGGAGACTTCATAGCGTGTGTTATAGGCATCAGTGATCTGTCAGGAGAAAAACAGAAGGGATAGCTCCAGAACACAAAACTTCCCTTTAGAGCTACAAAATATTCTCACTCCCACATAGCCCCCAATGAGAATAGCTTCCCATTCTTAACCCTGTGCTTCCTGATTTGTGAGAAGAAACCCCCCAATCATTTGTCCCCCATCAAATAAAAATGAGTCTGCCCATCAGATCTGGAGATCCATGCAGAGAGAAACAGAGGTACATCTGCTTCCACACTTCTATGCAGTGCATAAAGGAGAATAAGCTGAGCCCTGCATTCTTCGGAGTTATAATCAATGATAACTACCAAACTGACCTTAAAATGAAGACGCCTGCGTGTCTCATACTTAGCTGTGAAGAGGACGTTAATGACATCATTTCCAAACCGAGCTGGGGTTGGCAACTTTCTCAACGTGGCAGTTAACCCTGCAGTTGGCGGGGGCAGAAAGAGGAGAGAGAGAGAGAGAGAGAGAGAGAGAGAGAGAGAGAGAGAGAGAGAGAGAGAGGTTTAGCCTTTATTTTGCAGTTAACCAATCTGGCCGTAAAGAGTTGTAGCTGTCAGAAGGGAAGGGGGTTGGGGGCTGGGTAGAAAAGGTGAAGGGATTAAGCAAAGACACACACAAAAAAAACCCACAACACACCTCATTGGCATAGACAACAGTATGGTGATTATAAGAGGGAAAGGGGGTGGGAGGAGATAGAAAAGGGTAAAGAGGAGGGATAAATGGTGACAGAAGGAGACTTGACTTGGGATGGTGAACATACAATACAATATACAGATGATATATATAGAATTGTACACCTGAAACCTATATTATTTTATTAACCAATGTCACCCCAATAAATTCAATAAAAAATAAAATAAATAAAAAGAAGTGCTTTGGATATAAATAACAATAGTATTGAATTATACAACTATAAAAAAGAGTTGCTGGGGAACACTGTGCTCACCTGTGCTTTCATTTTTAAGGCTGCCTTTGTTGACTTCATAGCCCCAGTTCCTGGGGAAGAAGCACCCAGGGACATTAGTGTCTGCCACAGGCTTCCAGCAGCACTTATATTTCCACCTGCAGTTTTCCTATAACAATGCACAGAGTTAGCATTATATGAAATGAAGGAAGGAAAGTATTATATGTCTATTTATTTATAACCATTTTTCCAAAGAAGAATTTAAGATCGCTCATAATTACTTTCAGTCATTTATTTATTCTTTTATTTATACACTTATCCAGCTATCCAATATGCACTTATTTCCTACCAGACAAGAAACTAAGAGTAGAGATAGATAAGACACAGTGTTTGTCTGGGAATACACAGTTCTTCACAGGGGCTAAGGGAATCACACCAGGCCTCTTACCCAGCTAGAAGGCTACCAGTGGGGTAGAGAGGGCTTCCAGGTAAGTAAAAGGTAAGCTCAGTCCGAATGCACCAGGAGGGGTTAGGCAGGTGAAAAACAGAGCAGTATTCCAAGCCAACAAAACGGCCATGCGTGACAGACCCAGAGAAGCCACAAGTTCATTGGGCTGAGAACACAGAGTAAGAGAAATGAGGCTGGAGGCACACCACGTCCACACAGAGGTGAGCTGGATGCGGACCAAGTGGATTGGGCTTTCTCAGGAGGAAGAGTCATGGACATGGCTAACAATACGTCATGAAGACATGTTTTCTAATAGGTAAGAAAAGTAAAACAAAGAAAAATAGGGAAACTTAAGATAGAACTAGGACAGAGGGTGACATTAATAATATCACATGTGGCTTCTCAGAGTGGTTTGATTATACATTTTTTAAATTAACCTTTTTTAGTGAGATGTCTTTTCTAAAGGTCCTACAATTTTCAGATGAACTTACATAAAAATTGTTTTGTTATAATAAATCAAATAGATGGCAAGCTGATTCAAAGTGTTGAACTAAACACAGGCACTCATCTCTTCACCCAATTAAACTTACATAAAGTGATAGAAATGCCATTAAGAAATAAAAATACAAATTCACTATAAAACAGCAAAATATACAATATGACAGACCAGATGTTATGAAATTACTGAAATATAGAAAATAGATGTTATCAACTCTAGGGGAAAATATATTCACAGTCTAAAACACAAGTGGAGAAAAAGAAGTGCTCTGGGCCAAGTCAGTGTAGAGGTTAAAAATGAAATGAGCCAGGCTGGTGTGGCTCAGCGGTTAAGCATCAACCTATGAACCAGGAGGTCATGGTTCAATTCCCAGTTTGGGCACATGCCCTGGTTACAGTATAGATCCCCAGTAGAGGGCATGCAGGAGGAAGCTGATAGATGATTCAATTCTCTCTCATCATTGATGTTTCTATCTCTCTTTCCCTCTTTGAAATCAATAAAATATATTAAAAATAAATAAATACATAAATAAATATGAAATGAGTGCCTGATCTGTTTAGGTATTTATATAAGGTCACATGACACAGTGCTGTCATCAAGCATAGTAAATGAGACAGATGCCACCATTAATTAAATAGACTTTATTTCCAATACTGATTTGAAATGCCACTTTTATTATAAACTAAGTTTAATTAAACATATATGAGAATATGAATATGTATTTTGAGATGTTTTATTGTATTCCAGTGGCATATGTATCAATTCCTGCTATAATTCCACACTGATAATTACTATAGTGTCAGGATATGTTTTGCTTTTAGTTTAGCAGATCAATAAATCTAAAGAAGACTCTTTGAAAAGATCAAAGAAATACAATTATTTCTTATCAAATTCTCCTTTGACAAAAAGAGAGGGAGACAAACATGATTAGAAACAAAAATGGGAATGACAACAGATACATATGGCTTTTTAACACAAATAAAAGAATTATGAGACAACTATTTGTGTATATATATATGCCAATAAATGTGAAACTAATTTGAATCTTTAAATAGTATAATATTAAATAATGAAAATTAGGTGGGAATAAATAGAAAACCTTAGAAGGACCAGTAACCATGAGAAACTATAAATAGTCAAGATTTTTCCCTAAAAAAAAAAAAGGTATCTTGCCCAGATAATTTGGGGAATAGACTATTCTCATATTATATATCAATATATTTTTAGAAAATAGGAAAAGGTGGAAACTTTCCTGACTCATTTTATTAAACTAGAATAATTCTGACAACAAACTAGGCAAGGAAAGTCCAAATAAACAATTAACCAAAAATATATAGTGAGCTTATTTTACTTAAAAACATGATGTATAAAATTTTAATTAGATGTTAGTTTTTAATTTATTAGTGCATTAAAAATTTAATGCATACTAGCCAAGTAAGGGTTATCAACAGAAAGCTGGAATGGTTCACAATTAATTAAGCAACACTGACAAAAGAAAATAAAAAATCATGTGACCATCTCAACAGAAGCACACCATTTTAAAAATATAATAATGTAATAAATTTAAATGACCTAATTTTAAAAAGCAAATTATATAATAAACACAGTATAATTAAATCTGTGTTAAAACAAAACAAAAAATACATAAATATATGTGTAAAACATATAAATATATGCAAAAGCACAGAAAGACCAAGAGAAAAATACACAACAAGCTATTGATTGATTTTGGGGAGGGCATTTGGAGGTAGAGAGGAAGCTTACTGAATGAGTAGGACTTCCCCATTTTATTCGGTACATCACTATAATATCTGAATATTTCTTATTAAAAGAATGTATTTATAGATTTTGTGATTTAAAAATACCAAAAGAATATGTCATAACATTACTCATTTGGAAAAGGTATAGTACTGACAATCTATATAATTGCTCTGAAACCCACAACAAGAATATATCTTACATCAATGTTCACCATGCTTATTATAAACACAGCAATTACATTACAACTATAAAATTTTCTTTAATGTATTAATTTATTCTCCATACATGTAAATTATGTTCCTGCCCCATCCTCTTCAGATAACAAAAGTCTGGAAGGGGTCAGTGGAAAAAGAGTTTGGCGGTGCTGGATAACCACTGGATAAATGATTTTTCTAAGTCTGAGGCAGACATTAAGTGCTTCTGCTGCCTCTGAAACTGAGGTCTATAAAGTCCAGAAGGTTAGTTTCATTGCCATAAATTATTCCAAAGTCCACAGACCTCTATAAAAATCAATAAGACAAGAAATCTACAACATTTAGGTAAACACAATTTTTGTGCATGCAGTCTGCCCTAACATCCTTATTTCAGTTTTAAGCCATTACCAGTAGCACAGAAAGCAAAGGTCAGATGTTTAAGAGATATACAGGGTGGAGCAAAGTTAGATTTACAGTTGTGAATACAGGAAACAGAGCTTATTTGTATTATTATTTACTAATTATTGTTATTTTCCATAAGAACAACTGTAAATCTACTTTTGCACCCTGCTCTGTATATTTTCTTCTTTTTCCATTCTTTTTAAAATATATATATATGTTTTAATAAAGTGAGAGGGAGAGATAGAAACACCAATGATGAGAGAGAATTATTGATTGGCTGCCTCCTGTGTGCCCCCTACTGGGGATCGAGTCTGCAACCCCAGGCATGTGCCCTGTCCAGGAATCGAACTGTGACCTCCTGGTTCATAGGTCTATGCTCAACCACTGAGACACACAGCTGGGCACTCTTTTTTCCATTTTCAATGTCATTACAATAACACAGATTAGCGCCACTTAGAAAATATAATGGATTGTATTTACAATAGAAACTATGCACATGAAAAATCTAGGAAAAAACCTTCATAATGCACATGTAATACAATACATATTAAGAAAAACAAGAGTTAAAATGGAAATACTTTTATGTTTTTGAAATGGGATGATTCAAAACTGTTGAAATGTCAATATTGCCTAATTTTAACCTAAAATTTAATGTAGTACTTATTAACATCCCGATAGGATATTATGGGATATAGAATATAAAATATGAAGTAAAGCAATAAAATCTAAGTGTATACAACCTTTACTGTACAGTTTTTAATCAAAACTAGCAGGGTTCAAATAGTTCAAATTCTTATAGAAGCTACTCAGAGAGAAAATCTAGGTTCTTTAGCACAAGTTCATCAGGATCGCTTGCCAATAATATGATTCCAGAAGACTCTTGTTGTAATAAGTCACCTGAATTAGCCAAGTGACTCAGTCATCCATATGTGCTTGATGGGTTCTGTTCTCAAGGGGTACATGGCCTAGCCCTAAAACAACCTTTCTATGGCTGCCCTGGGAATAACCCTCCACTCTGGATTTCAAACCCTGTGGGCCAACACTCTTATTATTTCCTACTCCTCTTATCTTTACACTATCCTACTTCCCTCACTTCTTTAGTGTTGTTGTTTATTTCAATAAGACAAGAAAGAAATAGTAACTTCAAACAAATAGTTCCATAACCTACTTCACCACCACCCTCTCACACACTCATTTCTTTTAACTAAAACCCAGCAAGTCAATAGAAGGTCGCCCATTTCTCTGACCTCTGACACCATCTCGCCAGGCATACAGTCTATCCTTTCTGATTCAGGGATTGCAGGGCACAGTGGAATAAATGAAATATCTGCATAAAAATGAAAGAACAAAGTTAAAAATCTGCATGTAGCATAATCATGGTTCCAGGAATGAAGCAGTCAATGTCAGACTTTCAGCCAATTCTCCAGTCAATGAACACTAGTAGCTGCAATCTACATTTGTATACATTTTGCAAGTGTTAAACACATTTGCTTTTAAAATATATTAAAAGAATGGACTTATACAGATTTTTTAATTTAACCAAAAGAATATATATTTTATATTTATTCTATATTTATTTGTATTCATTTATCCTCCACACATATAAATTGTTTCTGCCCCATCCTCATTTGGAAAAGGTATAGTATTGACAAGTATTTTGATATTCTCATAGAAACTACTCAGAGAGAAAATCTTGGTTCTTTAGCACAAGTTCATCGGGATCATTTGCTTTCTGTTTGGTTTGTTTTTATTGAGATGCAACTCACAGGCCATAAAATTCACCTTTTTAAAGTGTATAACTCAATGTTGTTTTTGGTATTTTACAAAATTGTGCAACGAATCACTACCACCCAATTCCTGACAATGACACTAAAACAAACTAAAAGATTCTGCATACAAAAACGGCAACAACAACAACAACAACAACAACAAAAAACCGAATTAACACAGTGAAAAGGCAGCCTAAGGAATGGGAGAAAATTTTGCAAATCATGTATCCAAAAAGGGGCAATTTCTAAAATATATAAGGAACTCCTACAACTCAATAGCAAAAACAAAACAAACACAAATTAATAACCTGATTTAAAAATGGGTTAAAGACTTGAATTGACATTTTATCAAAGAAGACATGCAAATGTCCAACAGGTATATGAAAAGATACTTAATGCCACTAATCATCAGGGGAATTCAAATCAAAGCCACAATGAGGGAACAGCTCAGCTGTAAGGATGGCTATTACAAAGAAAACAAGAATGGGTGACGATGTGGAGAAATTGGAACCCGTGAATACTATTAGTGGGAATGCTGCAAATTGGTGCAGCCACTATGGAAAACATAGAGGTTCCTCAAAAAATTAGAAATAGAACTACCATACAATCCAGCAAGCCTACTTTTTGGTATTTATCCAAAAGAATTGAAATCAGAATTTCACATACATATTAGCATCCCCATGTCATTACAGCACTATTCACAATAGCCAATATGTAAACCCAACCCAAATGTCCATTGATGGATGAATGGGTAAAGAAAGTATGCTATATACATGGAATATTATTATTGCATGAAATGGAATACTATCCAGCCTTAAAAAAGCAAAAGAATCTGATCACTTGCAACAATTTGAATGGAGCTTGAAAATGTTATGCTAAGTGAAATAAGCCAGGCACAGAGTATGACTCTACCTATGTGATGTATCAAAAACAGTCAAAAGTCACTAAAGCAAAGAACAGAATGATAGTTGCCATGGGCTGGGGGGAGGGGACAATAAAGTGTTGCTAAATAACATATAAAATTTCAGTTATGCAAGATGAATAAATTCAACAGATCCAAAGTACAAAGTTGTGCCTATAGATAACAATGCTGTATTATACTGAAAAACCTGTTAAGAGGGTAAATTTCACTTTAAGTGTTCTTACCACAATAAAAAAAAAATGAAATGAAAACTCCTTTTCAACTCATGGAAACTTCTTGGGAAAACACATCAGGGCAAGTCCACTATGTAAAACATTTAAAATTTGAAGCATTCTGCATGATTAGTGTGGTTTAGAATAAATGCAGGTTCAAAGATCTAATTTTATGTTAAATAAAAGAAACTACTTATTCATATACACTGGACAGTAATCCCTTGGGACGTGGGACCCCAAAAAAATATTTATAGGGAAAAACAGTAATAGGTCAAAAACAGTTTTTATCAATGGTTTTCAAATCATCTTTCAAAGTCGTAATTATTTCTAGAAAGTGTCAATTTATTGTGGAGAATGGTGAAGAAATTGGATGCTTCTGTGTGAAAACAGTTTCAAAGACATCTATGAAGAAACCATAGCTATTCCAGTCAGAATATGGGCTGGAGGCTAATTGTAATTGATATATGTAAAGCCAAGTGTGTCAGCCCTCCCCTTCCCTGTAACCTAATGTCCTTTGCCATAATGTAATGGGATTGGGCACGAGTACCTCAACTGTTCTTTCTCCTTGAAGGCTCTATTACCTCATGACTCTAGGTTGTAAAACAAGCATTTGATGGGCCTAGTTGTGCATCTTGTTAAATTTGTTTCAAATGATACTTGTGAGACCCTGAATATCATGAGCAATCAAGATTTAGTTGCAGAAAAAAAAACACAGCTTTTGGAGAGTGACTTAAATTAGCTATGGATGTGAGTTATAAATAATGCAGTGTGGTGGCATGCCGAGAAGTGAAGGAATAAGATGATTTTTTTTTTTTTTTTTTGCATCCTGAAGGGACTTCCTTCCAACTCAGCAGCATGAGTATCTCCCTTACCTGAAGAATTCTCAAGCACCAGAAACGCCAAGAAGATATCTACAGCCAATACAATCAGGAAGCAGATGAACAGAAAGACTTCCAACACGCTGAGCTTCCTCGCCATCTAGATGGACACAGATAATGGGATCAAAGCAAACCATAAAGTCACATCAATCCAAAAGAATATCTAGGCATTATGATTAGAATGGGAACTCCTTTATAAGATGACTAGATTATTGGCATTTCTCTTTATAGAATCTAGAGGATATTTTTTTCTACTCATCACAGTGACAGATGATTACTAGAATTAGTGGGGTGATTACATTTAAGGTACAAAAATGTTGAATCACTATATTGTACATCTGAAACTAATATAACCAACATAAGATTGTATGCCAACTATACTTAAATAAAAAATAAATTAAAAAAATAAAATTATTAGCATTAAAAAATCTTGGTCCACCAGTTACCCTTACTCTTTCTTGCATTACCAAACTCTCCCTCTGAAGTCGCTCTTTCCCCTCATAAATATATCATTCAAAATCACCCTAAACTGTCTTGATGACTCAGTGTTCTTCTCTAGGTTCCCTAACTTCCCTTCTCCTTTCATAGCTATCTTTCCAAAAAGATAATTCCACACTGTCTGCGTTAGCTTCCTCATGTACTGACTTGGCTTCTGTTTCTTGCCAAGGAATTAGCATACAGCGATTTAGCTGCGGAATACAATGGACACTGTCTAAATCATCTAGCTAGCATATCAACCACACCCTCCTCCTTCAAATTTTCCACTGTTGGATTACTCGATATTCCATCTCGGTGGTTTTCACCTACTTTTCTGGTTCCTCTTCAGTTTTCTTTGTAATGCCATATTTCATTAAATGTTGATATTCCCTGTGTTACTCTCATAACAATCCCCACTCTCTTGAGAAATCTTCACCACTCATATGACTTCACATAACAACAAAGGTCAATCCAACCTGAGTTTCTAGCTCAGAAATTTAGATTCATATAGGCGATTGCTTATTGGATATCTCACTTGGATGTCCCACAGACTTAACCAAATTCAACAGATTTAAACATGAAATCATCTCTCCCAACATCCTGTTCCCAACTTCTACTAATTCTGCCAAATTGGCTGCTTCTCAAATAATTCATATCTTGAGGAACAGAAAAATCACAATTTCTTTAAAAACCTGGGTAACTTTTTTGCTTCCTCTCTGCCTGTTAGTTCTCACAACCAGTTACCAGCTAAGTCAGACTAATTTTCCAATACCTGTCAACTCTGTTCCTTCCTCTCCACCTGTTCTGAAAATGCTTTAGCCAGGCCATCATTTCTGACCTGAACTGTGACCCCTGCTTCCCCATCGCTCCCTGTTTCCACTCATTCTGCTCCTGGTATCCATTCAATGCACTGTAGCTGAATTGATCTTTCTGCAGCACAAATTGGGTCACTGGGTTCTCTTGTGTTCAAGTCTACAAAGGTTCTCCAGATAAAATATAAAGTCTGTGGTTTGTAATCAAAGGTCATCATGATACCTCCCAGGCCCAGCTGTCCAGCCTCTTCTCTTTCCTATGTTCCAGCCATACATACTGACATTTATGTAGTGACAGTCTATAAATCCATGTAGATAAAAAAGTTTCTCTCTCTCTCTCTCTCTCTCTCTCTCTCTCTCTCTCTCTCTCTCTCTTTCTCTCTAATTTCACCTCTCCTTTAAATTTCCATTTCTCTGCACCCCTGCTCATCTCAAACCCAGCCCAATGACACGACCATTTCTTTAAGTATTTTCATATATGTATAGCTTCCACTTTTTAATTAAGGCAGCCTTTAAATTAATGTGTAATAAGCCAAGAAAAGAAGCACCTTAATTGCAAAATGGGGGTGAGAAGCAAGGATATATAAATTATTTGCCAAGATGTGAGGATGGGTGGGTAGCTGAGGTTAGGTTTGAGGCTTGGGATTGAAGTTGGAGTATATTAACTGTTCCTTCCTATTAGCCTAAATCTATCAATTAGGTGTCTCTCCTCTAGTCAAAATTATTCAAAGGTTTACGCTAATGCCCATAATATATATTTCATATTATTATATTCCCATAAAATTCCTATATCAAAATTGATCAGGCAGGTGTGAAAGTTGACATAAGTGGCACCATTTTAAAATGGAGCCAGAAAAGCCATTCCAGAGGAACTGCCTTACATCTTGCCCTTACACCTTTGAAATGTTTGAACTGGACAGAATAATCTTTGGGCTGGGTCGTAGCCACATTGTTTTGCAAACAACTGTAAGCTAACAGGAAAGCAGACACCCTAACCACAAGACTGACATACTTTAGAATTAGTAACCAGCATGTAGAGCTAAAAACTAACTCATTTGTTAACAACAATAGAAAGTTCTTTCCTCTCTTCATATAATAATATCCCCTCCTTTTCCCATAAAACCCTCCTGCCTTTATCCTGCAATTGGGACACAATTTGGGCTTCTGCCTGTACCTGTGTTCCCCAATTGCAATTCTGTGATCTCAAAGAAATGCTTGTTGCTTCTCACTTGGGCTTTTTATTTTTAGGATAAGGCAAGCATCAAGATTCCCATCTTATAAATAAATGCTAAGGAATTTTGTCTAACCACAGTTAGTAGTAGAACTGAGGTAAAAATAGACTAGCCCTGCTTTTTTAAAAAAAGTTTATTTTGTTTTGTTGTATTGTGTACATTATTACAGATATCTCCTATTTCCCCTCACTTCCCCCTGCCACCCCACCCCAGGCCTTCACCACACTATTGTCTGTGTCCCTGGGCTATGCATATATGCATATAATTTCTTTGGCTCATCTCTTCCCACCCCCTCCCCCACTCTCCCTCCCCTCTGAGATCTGTCAGTCTGCTCCATGCACCCATATCTCTGGAACTATTTTGTTAGTCAGTTAATTTTTTTCATTAGATTCCTGCTTATTAAATTTGAATACTGTCTCTATAAAGTCACCTAGACAGCAGAGCTTAAAAGATCTAGAGGCTGAATCGCTAAAGGTGGAATTTCAGACAGTGAAAGAAGTCTCAGAGACCAACTGCACATGCTATCAATACCCAATTTAGTTTCTTATGCTTATAACCCATGACTCATCAACACAGCCAACATATTGTCTGTCCGTTAAACTCCTTTGTTTCTCTCTATGGGGAGACTTTTCTTTGCAGCCTCAACAAACCACAAGCAGGCACCTCTTCCACAGCTTTTTAATCTTCCTGCGGGAGCAGGTTCAGCACCTGAAGCTCAGGACTCTGGGGACAAACCCAGGCATTTTCCTACCATAGGAACTGTTGTCATCCAGGTAGAAGATAGGAGTAGAGATTCCTAAAGGTAGAAACTCTTCCCTACTTAGAAACCCTCCTTGCCCAAAGCCACTTTTCAGTATCAAACAAAATTTTAGAATTAATTTAAACCCAGGTTATTACTAAAAACCTTAATAATTGTGTAGCCACTTCCTTCTCTGCCTGGAAAAATGCATTCACATAACTCAACCCAGGCCACTGTCAGCTAGCTCTCCTCATAGTGTATGTGAAGGAAAGAAAATATCAGGCACAGAAGACAAGCATGGGCTGTCCAGATCACTTAGCAGAGAAGGAAACAGGGACATTTACAAGAACAAAAGGACAAGACTTATTCAAAGCACCTCCTGCATGGGAAAAAGTACTCACCTCATAGCCGTATCTTATTTGCTGTGTCTATCCCTCGGTGGTTCTTAAGGAGCACTGGACAAAGGTGACTGTGCTGGCATAGCCATCTTCTGCCAGGATTGATTTATTGCCCTGTAAAGCTGGTGGGAATTGGAGGAGAGGACTGGATTTTCCTATAGACCATAAAAGGCCCTTGTTTCCCTGTGATATGGAGGAACCTTCATTTGTTAATGAAAGGGGAAGGTGGAGTTTTCATCTATTAGTTCAGCCTTTTCTGTGTTTCTGTTTCGTATCCAATAACTTTGCTTGTCACACAATATTATTCTTGCTTGCCTGAGCATGTAGCCTAAAGAGCCCAAGAACTAAGGTCTTACTGGCCTTCTTCACTCTTGTATCTCCTACATGAAGCACTTGGCCCAATATCCATACATATTTTTAAATAAATAGATACTTGTTGAATAAGTAAGTGAAAGAATGAATAGCTCTTGGTTTATCACATTGTTACCTTCTCCATTTTTGTGTCCTAAAGTTCTCTTGGTATAACTCAGCTCTTCATTAATTTAAACAAGCAGCCTTCTCACCAATTATTCTAAATAAGTGAAGCACCATTAAAATAGAAATTATATCACTTTAAAGTGGGAAGACAACTCTACTGGAAATTTGTCATGCTCTTTGACTGATCAGCACCTTTGAAAAAGTCTCTAATACTTAAGGAACTTCCCACTTTGGAAGTTCTGCCTCTCCAGGGAAGAGGCTAGAAATTCTCTTTCACGGGTTCCCTTTCAGCCAAGATGTGCTCAATTGATGAGATGTTCCTGTGACCCAGAGAAAGTGGAGAAATAAAGGAGGTACCATAAGGAATCCAGGATGGTGACGAGATATCGTTTCAGAGGCAACATGGACCGAGGACCTATTGCACCCTACACTCAATGCTGGGGGGAGGGTGCAAGCTGCCACACATGTGCTAAGGGCAATGGCAGTGGCAGCTGCCTCAGAGTAATTGGGCTATTGTCCCCAGCCATAGTCTACAAACCTGACACTACTCCCCCTGGAGTTTTAATGAGTCACTAACATTTTTAAAATTTATTTTCTTCTTAGGTTAGCTGAGGAAAAAATGTTTTTTAAAAACTTGAGATATAATTCACATGCCATGACATTCAATTCAACCTTTTAAAATGTACAATTCAGAGTAAAATTCAGAATTTCAGTATATTCAAAAAGTTGTCCAACCATCATCACCATCTAATTCCAGAACATTTTTATCATCTTGAAAAGTAAACATATATTCATTAGTGGTCACTTCCCATTCCCTCTCTCCCACCCCTGCAACCACTAATCTACTGTCTGTCTTTATGGATCTATTCTGAATATTTCGTATAATTGGAATCATATAACGTGTGGCCATTTGTGCCTGGCTTCTTTCATTTGCATAATGTTTTCAAAGTTCATCCATGTTGTTTCAGGTATCAGGCATCTGCAGATATCAATACTTCATTTCTTTTTATGGATGGATGGCATTCATTATATTAATATGTCACATTGTGTTTATCCACTCATTAGTTGATGTACATTTGGGTTGTTCATACTTTTTGGCTATAATGAGAAATCTTGCCATAAACATGCATGTACAACTTTTTTGTGTAAACATATATTTTCAGTTCTCTTGAGGATATACCTATAAGTGGAATTTTTGGGTCCTATGGTAACAGTATCTTTGACTTTTTGAGGAACTGGAGAACTGTTTTCCAAAGTGGTGGCAACATTTTACATTCCCACCAATAATATACGAGGGCATTATCTCTATATATAAAATAGAGAAATAGGCTAATTAACCGGGACGTCATAATGTGTCAACCGGACAGGAGGAGGTTGTGCGCGCGGTCAGGGGCAGGGCAGCAGGGGCCTCTGCGCATCTGCGCTGGGGGAGGGCCTGATCAGCAGCAGCCATGGCTGCTTCAAGGGCCGGACTGGCAGCGGATGCAGCTGCTGCAGGCCCAGGGAGCGAGGCAGGGCCGGACTGGCGACTCGAGGGTTGGCGGTGCCGCTTGATTTCGAATCGCACTGGGCTCCTAGTAGTATATATAAGATATTGCATATTTTATATATGCAGGCATGCCATCCTCTAATGGCATCTTCTAATGGCATCTACGTAATATAGTACCCATGATAGTCCATATTTACTTCAAACGTTCAGTGTGTGGCAAGTACACACACAGAAACAAACTCACAAACAAACTTGGTTCCTGCCTTTATGAACCCTCACCTTATCTTTGCGCCAGTACAAGACAGCCTTTGTTAGAGGGAAAATTGGATCTCATTTCAAAGTGGATGATATCAAGCAGACTTATTAGTACATAAAATCTTTCTACTCTTTGTGTGATACTTTACTCTTAATTCCCCACATTCCATGCTCATTTGTGACAATGTTCACATTACAATGCTCACTGACAATCCCAGCTATAACCTGTTTTTTAAAGTACAGAAAATAGCTAACTTTGCCATCCCTTCTTGTTAAATGGCAACTAGAGGATATTGGGTCAGATGCTTGTGTTGACCAATGAAAATGTAACAGAGATATTTTGGAGGTAAGAGACAAGAAAAAAAACAGCCTAATTTACACCTTAAGAAACTAGGGGGAAAAAAAAAAAGAGGAAAAACCAAAGTGAGTAGAAGGAAGTAACAAAGATTCAAGCAGAAGTAAATAAAACGGAGACTAAAAAGACAATAGAAAAGATAGATGAAACTAAGATTTGGTTCTTTAAAAAGAGAAACAAAATCAACAAACCTTTAGTTAGACTCACTGAGGGAAAAAGGAGGTAGGACTCAAATAAATAAAATCAGAAATGAAAGAAGAGATGTTACAACTGAAACCATAGAAATACAAAGAATTATAAGAGATTACTATGAACAATTAGTTATACACTAACAAATTAGACAAAATAGATATATTCCTTAAAACATATAACCTAACAAGACTAAATAAACTTGAAAATCCAAACAGACCAGTTACTATTAAGGAGATTGAATCAATAATCAGAAACCCCCCAACAAACAAAAGTCCAGAATCAAAGCTTCACTGATGAAATATATCAAACATTTAAAGAAAAATTAATATCAATGCTTCTCAAACTCTTCCAAAAATTAAAAGAATACAGAATGCTTCCAAACTTATTTCACAAAGCCAGCATTGCCCTGATACCAAAACCAGACAAGAATGCCCCCCCAAACACACACACACACACACACACACACACACACACACACTCACACTGCAGGCCAATGTTCTAGATAAACATAAATTCAAAAATCCTCAAAAACTATTAGCAGACTGAATTTAACAATACATTAAAAGAATTATATACAATGATCAATTTGGATTCATTCCATTAATGCAATGATTGTTTAACATTTGCAAATCAATCAATGTGATACAGCACAAAACAAAATGAAAAATAAAAATCATGTGGTCCTCTCAATAGATGCAGAAAAAGCATTTGACAAAATTCAATATCCATTTATGATTTAAAGAAATACTTTAAACAAAGTAGGTATAGCAGAAATGTACCTCAACATAATAAAGGCCATATGTAACAAACCCACATCTAACAACATACTCAATTGTGGAAACTGAAAGCTTTTCCTTTAAGAACAGGAACAAGACAGGAATGCCTACTCCTTTCACTTTTATCCATACTAGAGGCCCGGTGCACAAAATTTGTGCACTGGGGGGGGGGGGTCCCTCAGCCTGGCCTGCTCCCTCTCGCAGTATGGGACCCCTCGCTTCTTACTGCCTGCCTGCTTGCTGCTCCTTACCACTTGGCTTGTTGCTCCTTAGCACTGCCATGGAGGCGGGAGAGGCTCCTGCCACCACTGCTGCGCTCGCCAGCCATGAGCCCGGCTTCTGGCTGAGCAGCGCTCCCCCTGTGGGCACGCACTAACCACTTGGGGGCAGCTCCTGCATTGAGTGTCTGTTCCCTGGTGGTCAGTGCACATCATAGGGACCAGTCAATCTGGTCATTCCACTGTAATGGTTGTTTAGGCTTTTATTACATAGACTAAAGGCCCAGTGCACAAAATTCATGCATGGGGGGTGGGAATCCCCTCAGCCCAGCCTGCACCCTTTCCAATCCGGGACCCCTCAGGGGATGTCCGACTGCTGGTTTAGGCCGATCCCAGGGATTGGGCCTAAACCAGCAGTCAGACATCCCTTTCACAATCCTGGACTGCTGGCTCCTAGTCACTAACCTGTCTGCCTGCCTGGTCTCCCCTAACTGCCCCCCTGCTGGCCTGGTCACCCCCAACTGCCCCCCTGCTGCTGGTCTGGTCACCCCCAACTGCACCCCTGCCAGCCTGGTTGCCCCATGCAGCCTGCCGTTCAGTCCTTTGGTCATTCCTCAACTAACCCCCTGCCAGCCTTGTTGCCCCATGCAGCCTGTGTTTGGTCATCCATCCAGTTGTTTCAGTCGTGACAGCCCCTGGCTTTTTATATTTAGGACTAGAGGCCCAGTGCACAAAAATTCGTGCACTCAGGGAGGTTCTTCAGCCCGGCCTATGCCCTCTTGCAGTCCGGGAGCCCTCAGGGGATGCCCGACTGATGGCTTAGGCCCGCTCCCCGTGGGAATCAAACCTAAGCCATAGTCTGGCCTCCTTCTGCGGGAGGTGATCTGCGGGCAGATCAGGAGACAGTGCCGGCCAGCAAGTGGCCAGACCCACCCCCGTTGCCCTGTCACTGCTTTCGGTGGCCTCCCTCGACAGGAGGCGACTAGCAGGTCGATCAGGGGATGGCGCCAGCTGGCAAGCGGCCATCCCTGCCCTCCAATTGCCACTCTACTGCCACCCCCCTATTGCTGTACCCTTCCTCTACCTGCTGCACCTGCCTTGGCTGGCCTGGCACCATTTGTTCACTGGCCCCGCCCCCACCAATCAGTCATTTTGCCATATGGTCAATTTGCATATTAGGCTTTTATTATATAGGATACTTCTGGGAGGCCTAGCCAGAGTAATTAGTTAAAAAATAAATAAAAGGCAATCAAATTGGAAAGGAAGAAGTAAAACTGTCACTATTTTTAGAAGACATGCTATTATATTTATAGAAAACCATCAAGACTCTATCAAAAAACAGAACTAATACATTCAGTAAAGTTGCAGGATACAAAAACAATACCAAAAATATGTTGCATTTCTATACACTAATAATGAATTTGCATAAAAACAGGTTAAGAAGACAATTTAATTTGTAGTTACATTTAAAAAAATACCTAAGGCCCTGGCCAGTGTTTTTCAGTGGTTAGAGTATTAGACCATGGAGGTTCAATCCCTGGCCCAATAGGGGCACATGAGGGAGGCAATCAATGATGTGTTTTTCTCAGATTGATGTTTCTTTCTCTCTTTCTCTCTCCAACTCTCTCCCTCCCTTCCACACACACTCTCTAAAATAATCAATGGAAAAACTATCCTTGGGTAAGGATTAACAATAAATAAATAAATAAATAAATAAATAAATAAATAAATAAATAACACCTACGAAGTTGAAGACCTATATATTGAAAACTACAGGACATGAATGTCAAAAATTGAAGAAACAAATGAAAAGATAATTCATATTCATGGATTGGAAACTATCCATAGCAATATACACATTCAATGCAATCCCTATCAAAATTCCAACAACAAAAATCTTAAAATTTGTATGAAACCATAAAAGATCCCAAATAGCCATGGCAGTTTTGAGAAAGAAGAACAAAGGGGAAGCATCACACTTCCCAATTTCAAACTATTATTACAAAGCTATAGTTATTTGAATTATATTGCATAAAAGCAGACACGTAGTTCAATGGGACAGAATAGAGGGCCCAGAATTAAACCCACATATATAGTCAATTAATTTATGACAAAGGAGCCAAGAATAAAAAATGGGGAAAAACAGCCTTTTCAATAAATATTGCTCTGATAATTGAACAACCATATGTAAAAAAATAAAACTGGACCACTATCTTATACCATAGACAAAAATTAACTCAACATGGATTAAAGACTTGAAAGTAAGACCTGAAACTATAAAACTCCTAGAAGAAATCATAGGCAGTAAGGTCCTTCACATATCTTGGCAGTGACTTTTTAAAATGTGACAACAAAAACAAAAGCGAAAATGAACAAGTGAAATTACATCAAATTAAAAAGCTTCTGCGCAATAAACGTTTAAGCCATCAATGAAATGAAAAGGCAACTTACTAAATGGAAGAAAATATTTGCAAATCATATATCTGGCAAGAAGCTAACAGCCAAAATATACAACTCAGTAGCAAAAAAAAAAAAAAAAGGAGGGGGAGAATATCTGATTAGACATTTTTCCAAAGCAGACATACAAATGACCAATAAGTATATGAAATAATGTTCCACCTCATTAATTATTGGGGAAATGCAAATGAAAACCACAATGAGAAAGCACCTCACAGCTATTACAATGGCTCTTATAAAAAAGACTACAAGTGTTGGCAAGGAAGTGGAGAAAAGTGAACCCTGGTGTACTGTTGGTAGAAATGTAAATTGGTGCTGCCACTATGGAAAACAGTAGAGATGCCTCAAAAAATCAAAAATAGAACTACCATATGATTCAGCAATTACACTTCTAGGTATTTATTTGAAGAAAACAAAAGTACTAATTGAAAAGATACATGCACCCCATGTTCATTGCAGCATTATCCTATATAATAAAAGGGTAATATGCAAATTGACTGAACAGCGGAATGATTGGTCTCTGTGATGCACACTGACTACCAGGGGGCAGGCGCTCAATGCAGGAGCTGACCCCTGGTGGTCAGTGCGCTCCCACAGGGGGAGTGCCGCTCAGCCAGAAGCCCTGAGCTGGCTCATGGCTGGCGAGCGCAGTGGCGGTGGTGGGAGCCTCTCCCACCTCTGCAGCAGTGCTAAGGATGTCCAACTGAAGCTTAGGCTCGGGGAGTGGGCATCCTCCAAGGGCTCCCCAGGCCAGGCTGAGGAACTCCCCTCTGCCCCCCAGTACATGAATGTTGTGCACGGGGCCTCTAGTTTATATATATGCATGAGAGGGAAAATACTTCCAATTACTTATTGAATTCTATTCCAATATGAATTAAGCTCTTAATTTTACTGTGCAAGTCAGGTATAAGCAAAAAACCCAAAATCCTCTATGAGTATTTTTTTTTAAGGGCACAGACTTAACAAGTCTTTTTTTTTTTTTTTTAAGGGTATAGACTTAACAAGTAGATGATGAGAGGATGGGAAGTCAACCAGGGGACACTGAGGGCACAAAGTGGTTAGCAACAGTGGAAAGCTACTCCAGCCCTGGAATTGTAGAAACAGATGAGATTGTATTGCTTAAATCCAGGAGCAAAAACTGGAATTATGCAGACCAGTCCGGGGTGTGTGGCAAGGAGATATGGAGAAGTTGATGGAAATAAAATTTATGATGAGCAAAAACAAACAAAATAAACACCTCATGTATTACTATACTAAATGTTTAAATACTTGCATATGTGTATTTTAATATAATAGGACTCCTTTAAAATAGTATGCATTTTAGTTTATACATTTAAGAACATCCTTCCTAACAGGGGTACTGTAGGTTTCACTAGACTACCAGGGGTTCCATGACTCTATTAATGTTACCAAACCTCCCATGGCTCACCTAGGGACTTGACAATTGGGATTGTCCAGTCTGAAATCCTCTCCTTGAACTTTCTGTGGCAGCCAGAGCCAACTTCCACAAATATGCCCTTCATGATAACCTAAAATATTTCTCAAAGATCAAGTAAATAATGCTTTACTTCTGGTAGCCTTCCTAGGTTGATTAGAGGAGAGCTAATAAGTTCCCACCTTTCTGATCAAGGGATTCACTTGGTTACTTTTCCACATTTCACACCAGTTGCATAGTTAACTCAAGCCCTCATCCATGAGTCTCTACTTTTGATAATTAGAACATTTAGCCAACTTAACAATATTATATTCTACTAGGCCCAGTGCACGAATTCGTGCATGGGTGGGGTCCCTTGGCCTGGCCAGCGATCAAGGCCTATTGGGGGGCGGACTGGCCAGGGGAAGGGACCCCAGGAGGTTGCCTGGCCTGGGGGGAGGGGCCGTGGGAGGTTAGCCGGCTGCAGGAGGTTGGCTGTGGGAGCACACTGACCACCAGGGGGCAGCTCCTGCATTAAGCATCTGCGCCCTGGTGGTCAATGCAAGTTATAGCAACTGATCAACCGTTTGTTTCAGTCATTCCAGTCATTCAGTCGTAATGGTCACTTAGGCTTTTATATATATAGATAGACTTATGCAGGCACTGACATAAGAATATACAAGCAGAATGTGGCTTCTTGGTGTTAAAAAAAATCATAGGGATATAAAGACATTAATTTATAACACTCATTTTCAAGTCACACTGAAAGTAAATATCCCTTTTGAACATTAATATATAATTTTTTATCCCAAATTTGAACCATCTAGTGTTTTAACCAATAGTGTTGCAACTTCTGTTTTGTCAGAGTTGATATTTTACCACATATCGCAGCTGCTATGATGATTAAAACAACAACAATCCAAGTACCCTCTTCCACAGCCTAAACCTTTTTTTTAAATATATTTTATTGATTTTTTTTTTTTTACAGAGAGGAAGGGAGAGGGGGAGAGAGAGAGAGTTAGAAACATCGATGAGAGAGAAACACCGATTCAGCTGCCTCCTACACACTCCCTACTGGGGATGTGCCTGCAACCAAGATACATGCCCTTGACCGGAATTGAACCTGGGACCCTTCATTCTGCAGGCCGATGCTCTATCCATTGAACCAAACCAGTTAGGGCCACAGTCTAAATTTTAAAAAAGACATGCCACGGGTGTAAGGAAAAGGGTGGATCCTCCTAAAGCTAACCATTCTGTTGGTGGATTGGACTGTAGGGACTCTGCTGCCAAAGAGAACAAGACCAGTTTACAAAGGTTTGCTGAACAAGATATAGCCTTAATTTGAACTGACATCACCATGATCAAAATATCACAAAATTCAAAATCGCTTGTAAATATGCTTGTTTTATTTGGCTCTGGCATGGAAGTTGCAGGCACATGTGTAAATTGTAGTTATATACATTAGGCACAGAATAGAGAAGAAAGATTTACATATTTTAAAGCACACTACTGCAAAAAGAAGTTATTTTTTACATTCAAACTCCTTCCTTCAGTTTTGCCTGCTTAAATTCCATCCTAACCCCTACTCCCATATGTTAAGGGTTTCCTCTAACCCTTCTTCTTGCTTTCAAGTGAGTTGGTTCTTCGTTTCTCCTCCCATTGAGACTAATCTTCCTGATATTTTAATATTGTCTTCTCATTTTTCATGATCACTTTTATCACTATTTGTTTCCACTCATCTTTCCTGTTTACCTTTCCTTGTGTTTGCCTTTTCTTTCCCTTCTATCCTGCTGTCAACATAACGTTCCCCTTTCCCTGTAACCAACCAACAGATATCCTTTATGAGTTCTGGCTTTCTGGATACTTTCTTGGAGTGTTAGCTCCAGGGCCTGAAACTGTCCTGGCAAGCTTTTTCTTGTCTACTTAGCAAGAGAGTGGAACCTATTTCCTGGTTACACACATATACACATGCACACACACACTTCACACACCATGGATCCAGTTCATCTTCAGTAAATGTTGAATGATGAACAATAGATACCATACTAATCACATAGAGACATTAAGATAACACATTGATTTTCAACACCTCCTTATTGCCTATCCCATAGGGTTAAGGCACAGACAAAGCATATAACAAAATTAATAAAAGATTTTATCCATAGTGGACATGAACCAATTAGCAACACACAATAATTTTATAAGCATGAAGTATAAGTAGTTTCAAAGTCATTCGTAGAATCTTGCTCTTAAAATTCACAGAGTGCTTTTCCATGTCAATGAAGTGAAATTATGTAGGCTGATGTTTCTGCTGGTCACATCAATATTTAACACCTGTTGGGAAGCAAGGAAAAGTATTGGGCATTAGATGATTGAAACTTCCTGCAAACAAATCAGAAATGAGCCAATGGTCTACATAACACACTGATACTTTCACAATTCATTGCCTAGTTTCCAGACTGATCTCAAATTTTCAGATGACAAGTGTCTTTCATAATTCTTTATAAGACAAAGATCATTCAGTGATAGTGACAAGACAGCAAGCCTCAAAATAACGCAATATGCAGCCACAATAGAGACACAATCCCACAGACAAATTGGAGAAAATGTCCTCATTTCTATTCATTTGGAGTGTTGATTTCCTTCAGAGCACCCCTTTTATTTCCTCCTCTGCTCATCCCTCACAGTGCCTGGATGACTGCCAATGGGAGTCCAATATTCCAACTTTTTTCTAGGCAAATACTTTCCATAAAGTTTCACCATATGTGCAGTCCATGAGTTGGTCAGCAACAAAAACAGGTAAAGTCCTTTATGAGCTCTTGGTAACGTTTGGGAAAATTGGTTGATAAGAAAACCACAAATATGAGGAAACAAAAATAAATACAAAACTGAAGGAAAACTTGTTGTAGGTCTTGTAATCAGAGAGGATTATGGAAGAAAAATAGTTCAGGAGAAAGCAAGGAGTAAGCACACAAGGAAAGATCCTATTTGCCATGAGGAGAGATGTTAGAACCACTTCATTAACCCCAAGGCAGTGTTTTCACATATTTAACATTCATGAAATCATAATGTGTCTTGCAATCAACAGCCTTAGAATCACTGAGCCAACCAGAACTCATGACTATTGTTATTATCTGTACAAACATGAACATCTTTGCTATTACTGGTATTCTGAATGGATGAACTGCAAACCACTTAAGGATCATTTTAGGAAGGAATATGACTCCTGGCTGACAGTAAGATCAAGAAAGTGCTAAGATAAACACTTGTATAAACATGTTAGTGGCTTGGGAGAAAATCTCATAGACAATAGTAGAAGAGTTTTATGAAATTCTATAGCACCAGCACCTGGGATGGTATCTGGGAAATGCCTTAACCCATTAGTGCCATGTAGTTATCTTTTAAATAATAAATAAAATACTAAGAGATTTAAATAACAAATGGAAAATTATGTGATATACATTGGTTAAGGCATTTCTAATATTTCTTCAAATTTAGAATCTACCTTTTCTAAGTCACTTTGATGGTAGAATAATCAATGCCCATGTATCACTACCCAACACTTTTCCCATTATTATCACTTAACATATTTAAATGATAAAAATCTATGTCTAAAAGAGTTTTACAAAACTATAAGTTCAAAATAGAATTTTTCAGTATCACATTCTTGTCCCTTTTTTTTTTTTTTTGTCTTTATGGCACATGAAAATAATGGGGTAACTTGTAACTAATGGTATCTTTCAACTGATAGAATATGGTAGTTCAAGCTATCAAGTAGATCTCTGAGGCAGAAATGAGGAATAAAACACAGGATTTTACATAGTTTTGCAGACAAGCAGATATGCATAGAAAGTAAGGACCGCTCAGAGGGAAGGTGGGTGAGTGGGAAGAGATCAACCAAATAACTTGTATGCATATATGCATAGCCCATGGACGCAGACAATAGAGTGGTGAAGTCCTTGGTGGGGTGGAGGGAAGGGATGGACTAGAAGAGATCAATGGGGGAAAAGGGGGAGCTATGTAATACTTTCAACAATAAAGATTTTAAAAGTAATAAATAAATAAATTCCTTGAAAAAGGTGAAGAGATTAAGCAAAAAATAAAATAAAATAAAAAAGCAAGTTAAGGACCCAGACCCTCAATCCCAAATGATAAAGGCTGATTTCCCCTCCATCTCTATGCTGTCCATGTTGACACACTTAAAACAGAAGCTTTGCAGGAGAGGGTGTCATTAGAAAGAAAGAGGCAGGCATTTCACATTGCATCTCAGGGTTGGGAAATACCATCCAGACTTTTCACTGGTCACAAACCTCTAATGTAGCGATGTAGGTGAAGGAGGGTGTTATATCCGTGCCATTCACAGAGATGCTGACACTGGAAATGGAGGTACTGCCCACTCCCCAGATCTCAATGTAGCCCAGATTCAAAGGGTTTGTATCCGTGATGTATTTGTTGAAAATTATATGACTCGTCATTGTATTCTGTCAAATTAGAGATAAAAGAAACCAGAAAAAAATAAAGCAAAATTTGTTCAAAATTTTCCCCACCTCTTTTTAGGCACAAATGCAGGTCATGAGGTAAGACAACTTCAAAGTTACCACCTTGTGTCCTTGTAGTGGAGACCATGATTTCAGGACTTTATCACCTGTTCCAACTACCATCTAAATTTTCAATGACTAAAAAGCACCTGCAGGATCTCCAGAATTGCCCTGAAGTCCAAGGAGATAAAGGGTCTCAGCTATCAGGAACCTTACTTTCTATATGTGGAGAAGTCAGAAAATGTGCAGAACATTCCAAGACAATATAGGAACAAGGGCTAAATAACATTGAAATAGCTTGTCCATCTCTGCCTCACTAAACTGGAATAAGTTACTGACAAAACATGAATGGGCCTAGTCACAGAAAACTTCTGGGAGCATATTAAATCTATCTACAGTCTAGAGAAAGGAAACGATGCAATTTAGCAAGGTAGGCAGTGAAGGAATTCTAGGTGGTACTTTATGCCCTTATGATCTCCAGCATCCTACTAAGCCAGTAGAACTCTAGTGCCCCTTCATAGTATCAGTCACACTCACCTGAATGGCAGAAAAGTGGGCCAAGTAATAGAGTCCTTTTTCATAGGTGTCTGCAAACAAACAAGGTAAACACAATCTGGAGTCATGCTTAGAATTCTCGTTGCCTACTTGTCTTTATTTTTCTTTACTGATTTCCATTTTGTGATTTAAGACCTATATATGGAGATTAGTCAGACTCTGCCCCCACCCTCAATTTACACAGGATGTTTGAAATGGGTGTGTGTAGACACGGCAGTCTGGCAGAAGCACTTCACATGATGCGGTTTCCCTTTAATCCACTTCTCTCCCTTGTTATCTACCACTCCCAACATTTTCCTGGTCACCTCCGAACTTCCCGGTTCCTTCTGCTAGAAGTACACATATGTGAACATACATGATGTAGACACATATCACAATCACCAAGAATGGTGTCTTGGTCAGTTTGTCTTAAGAGATATCAGGCAATTTCTTAACTGTAATCTCCAGAAAACAAAGAAACCCAAAGAAAAGCGTTCTTTGTCCTTTTATCCTCATTTATGCCACAAGTCCAGGGAAAATATGATGCTCAGCATATCCAGTGAAAGTGGACTTATCAGAGTCTTGTTACAGGTATTCCCACCCTACTTCCTACCCTGTGGCTTTCTCACTTGTCCCATGTACCCGTCGTCTCTTTCTCTTTCTAATTTGTTTACTGCTCACTCGATCAGAGGGCATTGGCTAGCCTCGAGAATTGTGCTGTCCAAGGTAGCCTCTGACAAAATGTAGCTCTTTAAATTACAATTAATTAAAATTAAATAAAATTAAAAGTTCAATTCCTTAGATACACTTGTCATATTTCAAGTGCTCAGTAGCCACCTATGCCTAATGGCTATCACCTTGGGCAACAGAGATATAGAACATTTCCATCACTGCAAAAAGTTGGATTAGACAGCACTGGCCTAGCAATAGCTAATGATAATTGAACCATCCTCCTGAAAGTTTACCAATTCCTGCAACTTCTAATGAAAAATCCCCTCAAAAAAACACAGTTCATAGAGGCATTGTTACTCTTACTGGGACAATAAACCATGCAATTAGGGAATGTGCATTTGAACATAAACCATACAGAAGTATATTTCAATTGGTTCAAAGAAATTTTCACTTTGGCTCCCATACAGCTATCTTACACAATGGATTAGGACAGTGGATAATGGTGAGAGATTCCCAGCTGAGCTTCATTTACATGCAGCACACTATGAACTACTTCAAAGTAACAGCTATATATAAAAAATGCAAAACTGCTATAACATGAAAAATGACAAGCAGACCTATAATATATCCAGGAGCCCAGTCAATGGTAGAAACATAAATCTGAGGCAACCGTTACTCACCAATGCTTTGTCCATCATCCCAGAAGAGCCAACCTTCAGCAGTCCTGTTATCGTCCAAGGCAACTTTGAAGCCCAGGAATTTCTGGCGGCTATAGTGAAGTGGTAGAGAGGTATTAGTTAAAAACCAAGCCACAGTCTCAAATCAAGAGTATTCAAAAAACATAAAGGAAGTCCTTCATGCTATAAAGACCGAGAGCTAGATTTCAAGAGACTTGTGACCTACTTCTAGTTTTGTCTCCATTTGCTCTATGACTTCATACCAGGAATGAATGAATTAATGAATAAAGCAATGGGAGTTTTCCTTTAGGGTTTTATAAGCTCCACCAAACACTACAAACAAACTCATTGGATTCCTTCCCTCCCCCACTGTGAGGGAGGATCTGATGTTGTGATCTTTCCTCTTTTATGACCTAACTTCCTAAATACATATATAGTGAGTTCTGTCTTCAGTTCATTCAGTTTTTAACTAAATTTTTGGACTTAAACTAGTAGGGCTCTAAGAATTTTAGCTTGACATCAGACAGACATAGATTTTAGTCCATCTTCAACTACTTACTAACTGTGTGACTCTGAATTAATCAATGCCTGCATTCCAGGTCTCAATGAAGCCTCTTTGCTTTTCTATAAACTGAGGAGGATAATAACAGTACTTACACTATAGTGTTTATTGTTTATTTTTTAAGAAAAAAATAGAAATTTCCATACTATTTCAGTTCTAGGTATACAACAAGTATTCATTTGCTGTTAGCTATTATTTATTATATAGGCTTAGGTCTAGAATTTTTAAATCTGTGTATGAGGAATCTCAGGCATCAGCTGCATTATGGCTTACACAATTTTTCAACAATAGTTTCTTCCATTTCAATTATCACTAATTAGACCTAGCATTTCACCCACTTGGATCTAAAATAGTTGTTGATAATTGTTCAAAGAGCAGAGAGTCTGAAAAAAACAAGCCAACTAACAAAAATGTTTAGTACAATTGCTTTTGGGCCCAAGAGTACTGCTTACAGTGGGCTCCACCAAGATCTGAACTAACTGGTCCCATCACTCACCTTAAGTGGGTGTTCTGTGCAGGCTCCTGCCAGGGCAGGATGTAGCCCCCACGGACATGAAGATTAATGTGGTCAAGAGGGGCTGGCAAAGCTTTCCACTCTCCCCTTGCTTTAATGTCCACACCCTGAGGGCCAGAAGAAGGTCAGAGATGACGAAGGAGACAACACACCTCTGAACAGTGCATTTACCAGACATCCACTCTTCCAAACTTGCTGCCTGTTCATGATCCTTCCACACATACCTGTTATACATTTTCATTCACCCAGCAGTATGGTGATTATGAAAGGGAAGGGAGTGAGGGGGGAGTAAGAGGTAAAGGGGGTCAAATATATGGTGATGGAAGAAGATTTGACTTTGGGTGGTGGGCACACAATGCAATATACAATTATAGAATTGCACACTTGAAACATATAATTTTTTAACCGATGTCACCCCATACGTTTAATAATAAAAATGTTGCCTTGAAGTGGCTCCAGAAGACCCCATTTTTTCCAGATGAGTTTCTGGGCTCAGAGGAGCCTAGAAACATTCTACGACAGAGAATGTGTGCACCCTGCATTTCCAAATGCAACTGAATTGCTTCTACACACAGCCTGAGACCTTTCTTTCCTTGGGGGAATTACGTTTAACTACTCCTCTTTGAGCATCTATGCTGTAGAAGGAGATGTGGAATAAAAAGAGAGGAAAAGGCCCCTGTACTTATGAATTTACAATCCAGCGGGGGGAAATTAAACAAAAACTATAGTTTACAGAATAATTTCCCGTGTTTACTAGTGTTGCCACCATTGTGAATAGTAGTGGTAAATGGAAAGATAAAAACTAACACATGTAAGTCCAGGGAATAAGTGAGATACTTTATGTGTTATTTCAGTTCTGTGAAGGAAGTGGTTTTCCCCTACTTGGAGGTGAGAAAACGGAGGCTACAAGGTTAAAGGTGACCTGTGCAAGATTAACATCAGGTGAGTTACAGGGCCACAATGTGAGCAGAGTTCTGTCAGATTCTAAAGACTGTGCACACTACTCTCCCATTTTCCTGGGCTGTATAAACAATCAGAAAAACTTACCGTATAGTAATCATACCAGCGGGCTCTAGGGAAGTATGCAGTGACATTTCTTGCATTCTAAAATCAAACACAAACAAGTCATGGGCAGTGGGCTCAGTTATCTAAGGCAGACTTACCAACTTGGTCAAAATAATAGTGATGGCCTTTGACCCACACTCTTCATCTCTCTAGAGGTCAGGACTGTGGGGAAGCCTTCTCTCCTTACTTCAAATGAGAGATTTGCCTGCCCCACACTTGTGGCTAGGATTTTGGAGAATTATTGTTATCTACTTATAGACTTAACCCACATACACCCTCTTGAAAGTAAAGAAGTTGGGTCTGGGGCAGAAGAAAACTTTGTAGTTTTACATGCCAATATCAGAGATTCTGATTAGTGCACTAAGTTTTGAAGAAGATGCAATTAACTGATGTTTTTATCAGAAGCCTAATCATCAACAGTAAAGGTAAGGAAATGGCTTTTGCTACTTGAAGACCTCCTGTAGAAGGAAGGGAAGGCCTAGCCCTCAACAGTAAGATTATATACGTTGTTTCAAACGATCCTTATGAAAAGTTTTGCTTTAATGGTGACAGAGGACTGTAATGAATCTTTACAGTACTGCCCCACCTGATCACACTCCTTACTTCAGTTAATGAAGAAATTAGTATATCTTCAAATATATCATAAAGTTTCTTCCTTCTCTATTTGTCCTGTGAATCAGAATCTGTTATGATGATTTTAAAGATGAGGGAGCTAAGGACCAGAACCCCTAAGTGATGGACTTGAGCGCAGAGAGAGAGGAAGAGACAGAGGTAGAATAAGAAGCCACCGCTTAGGACCCCTACCAGATCAGGCCTCTTCTCCTCCTCCCATTCACCAGGCTTCATAAATGGGACCTCTGCTTATCAGAGGCCTCCATACTTACAAGCTCCAGGACGGGGCTGACCAGGAAGGCTGGGCCCAGCAGGAACTGATCATTTATGTCCCAGGTCACCCGGTCTGACACAAACCTGGAAAGGCAAACCAAGGTACCATAATCAGGGTGCCAACAGGGCTCCAGGCCAAGGCCTTGAAGAAACTCCTCAAGTTCAGACCCAAGTCAGAAATCCAGCTTCTCTACCTTACATTACTTTTTCTATCTTAATCAGATATACATTCACTTTCTGCATGTTATGTTCTTCAAACTCCAGACATGATTAGACTTAGACATGCTCTCACCTACAGATATCTCTATGTTTCTTAACCATGGCACATCCTAAATGCAAGAATGGCCTTCCACCCTCAAATCTCCCCCTGGAATGCCATATGACCTGAGCTTCTATAAAAGATAGGTAGGTCTACATGTGCTTAATCTAGAAAGAAATCATTCTGTATTATATCATTTTGAAAAAATAAATTAAATTCAATAGTCTCTTATTAAAGATCCAGGGTATCAGTGACACCATGGTAGATAACATATTCATGTGCTTAGAAAGCTTATGGTAAAAGGCAATCATGTTTTGAATTTAATTTGGAAGAACTGTTTTCTTCAACTGATACCACATAGAATAAAATTATCCCTTAGTCATTGGGATTCCAGCTAAACACTCACTCATGGAGAAGAGGCCGCACGACAGTACTGCCCTCTGTGTGGGCCAGGTGCATCAGGGTGTAAAGATATGGCAAGAGGGTGTATCTGGTCTGCAGGACACTTTTGGAGATATTCACAAACGCATCATCCCAGGACACAGGGTCTTGCCTCTAAAGGACAAAAGGAGGAGTTTTAGAGCTCACCATAGGGAAGCTAGGGGACTTGAGGTCACTGAACATTTATTACAAATGAAAATCACAACTAAATCATAGATAAGACGCACAGAATATTAGACTGAAAGAGGTCACTGAAGCTCTACTAGGACAGCTGATAAAATTTCCCCATAAGACATTCTTTTTGGGGATATATTTGCTACAATGCTGCCCAAACGAAAAGAATAATCTAAAGAACACTGGAGAAGATGGCTCATTGAACCATAAGGATTTTTTCATGTTCCTATCGGCCATTTGTATGTCTCCTTTGGAAAAATGTCTATTCAGTTCCCCTGTCCATTTTTAACCAGATTACTTGGATTTTTTTTTGGTTGAGTTGTGTGAGTGCCTTATATATTTTGGATATTAACCCCTTATCAGATATATGATTTGCAAATATTTTCTTCAATTCTATAGGTAGCCTTTTCATTTTTTAAAATTGTTTCTTTGGCTGTGCAGCAGCTTTTAAGTTTTATGTTGTCCCATTTATTTATTTTTGTTGCTTGTTCTTTTGGAGTCCCATCAAAAAAATCATTTCCAAGGCCAATGTCAAGGAAAAAATCTCCCCATGTTTTCTTTTAGGAGTTATATGGTTTCAAGTTTTATGACTAAGTCATTAAACCATTCTGAGTTAATTTTGTGAATGGTGCAAGATAGGGAACCAATTTCTGAACACCACTTATTGACGACACTATCCTTTATTAATGAGTATTCTTGGCTCCCTGGTAAAATATTAGTTGACTAGAGGCCCAGCACGCGATTAAAATCACACAAGGAGGCGCCCCGCCTCCCGCCGTGCAAGGAGGCACCCCGCGGGGGGCTGGGACACGCGCCTGACTCGTGCAGCACTGGCCATTGCAGGAGTCAGGCCGGACCGGTGCCCTGGGAGGCCGGACCTGCACTGCGGGGGGGGCGGGGGGGGAGACAGGATCCGCACCTGACTCACAGTGTCCCCCGGGCGTCCTGCCTGTATCTGCTCCAGGGCTGCCTGAGCTGCTGTGCCAGCTCCGGCAGGCCCCCCTCCTTCTGTCTCCATCTCCATTCCAGGTCTCACCTGTGCGCACAACCTCCTCCTGTCTGGTCATGACCCGTTACAGAGTTCCAGCCTAATTTACATATCACCTCGATAGATAGATGATAGATAGATAGATAGATAGATAGATAGATAGATAGATAGATAGATAAAGCAAGGTTTTATTTCTGGGCTCTAGATTCTGTTGTATTGATCTGTGTTTCTATTTTTAAGCCAATACCATACTATTTTGATTACTATAGTTTTGTAATATAATTTGATATCAGAAAGCATGATGCCTCCAAATTTATTATTCTTTCTCAGGTTTCTTTGGCTATTAGGGGTCTTTTTGGTTTGACAAGTATTTTAAGTTTTTTTTCTATATCTGTGAAAAATTCCATTGGAATTTCAATAGGGATTGCACTAAATTTATAGATGGTTTGGGGTAGTACAGACATTTTAAGAATATTAATTATTCTGATCCATAACATGAGATCTTTCCATTTGTTTGTGTCTTCTTAAATTTCTTTAATCAATAACTTATAGCTTTTAGTATATAGATCTTTCACCTCATTGGTTAAATGTATTCCTAAGTATTGCTTACTGCTTCTTGATGCTGTTGTGAATGGGATTGTTTTCTTTATTTCTTTTCATGTGTTTTATTGTTAGCGTATAGAAATGCAAAAGTCATTTCTGTATGTTGATTGTGTATTCTGCAACTTTACTGAATTTATTGATAATTTTAATAGCTTTTTGGTAAAATCTTTCGTATGCTCTCTATATAAGATCATATAAGCTGTAAACAGAGACAATTTACTTATTCTTTTCTGATTTTAATGCCTTTTGTTTCTTTTTCACATCTGACTGTTCTGGCTAGGACTTGCAGTATGATGTTGAATAGGAATAGTGAGAGTGGGAACCCTTGTCTTGTTCATGATCTTATAGAAAAGCTTTTAAACTTTCACTACTGAGTATAACATAAACTGTGGGCTTCTCTTACTTCATTATGTTGAAGTACATTCCTCTTGTACCCAATTTTTTGGAAGTTCTTATCAATAGTCCCTACTGTATTTTGTCAAATGGTGTTTTTTTTTTTTTCTGTACCTATTGAAATAATCATATGCTTTTTATCTTCCATTCTATTAATGTGGTATATCACATTTATTGATTTGTATATGTGGAACCAGCTTTACACACAAAGGTTAAACCTCACTTGAGCATGTTGTGTGAATCTTTCAATGTGCTGTGAAAATTGGTGTGCTAATTTCTAGATCTATATTCATAAGGGATATTGGTTTGTAGTTTTCTTTTCTTTTTTTTTAATTGTCTAAAGTTTTACATATGTCTTCTTTTGGTCTGTAGTTTTCTTGTAGTGCCCTTATCTGGCTTTAGTATCAAGGTAATTGTGATCCTATAAAATATGTTTGGGAGTATTAAATCCTCTTCAATTTTGGGAAAGAGTTTGAGAAAGATTGGCATTAATTCTTCTTTAAATGTTTGATAGAATTCTCCAGGGAAAACATCTAACTTTTCTTTGTTGGGAGATTTTTTTATTACTGACTCAATTTACTTACTCATTATTGGTCTGTTCAGATTCTCTATTTCTTCATGATTCAGTATTGATAGGTTGTATTTTAATAGTTTTTGCCCCATGCTTGTTTCCAGGAATTTATGTATTTTTTCTAGGTTGCCCAACTTATTGGCATGTAGTCTCTTATATTCCTTGGTATTTCTGTGGTATCTATTGTAATGTCCTTTTTTTCGTTTATAATTTTATTTATTTGAGACTTCTTTCTTTTTTTCATAGGAAGTCCAGCTAATGGTTTGTCAATTTTATTTTATTTTTTCAAAGAAACAGCTCTTAGTTTTGCTGTTCTTTTCTATTACTTTTCTGGTGTCTATTTCATTTATTTCTGTTCTGATCTTTGTTATTTCCTTTCTTCTGTTAACTTTGTTTTTTTCTACTCGTTTGAGGTATAAAGTTAAATTGTTTACTTGAGATCCTTCTTTTTTCTAAATGTGAAAGTTTATTACTATAAACTTCCTCTTAGAACTGCTTTTGTTACATCTCATAAGTTTTAGTATGTGTTTTTCCATTTTCATTTGTTTCAAAATATTTTTTATTTATCTTATGATTTCTCTTTTAACCCATTGGTTGTTTAATTTGCACATATTTGTCTATTTCTAGGTTTTTTTCTGTTATTGATTTCTGGTTTCCAAAGAAGACATTCAAATGGCCAACAGGTGCATGAAAGGATGCCCAACTTCACTAATCATCAGGAAAACACAAATCAAAATCACAATGAAATATCACCTCACACATGTTAGAATAGTTATTATCAAAAAGACAAAAGAAACCCAGTGTTGGTGAGGATGTGGAGAAAAGGAAACTATTTGTGCACTGTTGGTGGGAATTTAAACTGGTACAGCTACTATGGAAAATAGCATGGAGGTTCCTCAGAAAATTAAAAAAAGACTACCATATAATCCAACTATCTGAAATTTATCTCTTGAAGAGATATCTGCACTCCCATGTTCATTGCTGTGGTATTCAAGACAGCCAAGATATGAAAATAACCTAAATGACCATTGATGGATGAGTGGATAAAGAAGATGTGATATGTACACAATGGAATATTATCCAGCCACAAGAAAGAAGGATATCCTGCCATTTGCAGCAACATGTATGGATCTTTATGACATAATGCTAGGTAAAATAAGTCAGACACAGAAAGACTACTGTGTGATAACACTTATCTAAAATATAGGAATCTAAAAGAGAATCTTAATAAGTAGAACTCATAGAAACAGAATAGAATGGTGGTAATCAGAGGCTGGGTGTTGGAGAAAATAGAGAGATGTCAGTCAAAGGGTAAAAATTTCCAGTTATAAAATAAATACATGGTGGGGCAAAAGTAGGTTTATAGTTGTTTATATGGAAAATAATACAATAATTATTAAATCATAATACAAGAATAAACTCTGTGTTTTGCATACTCACAACTGTAAACCAACTTTTGCCTCCTGCTGCATTTCATGGGGATGTAATGTACAGCATGATGAATACAGTTAAAAATACTGTCTTATATATTTAACAAGAGAGTAGATGTTAAATGTCCTCATTACAAAAAAAGAAATGGAAATTATCTGAGGTGATAAAGGTGTTAACTAACCCAAGTGTGGTAATCATTTCACAATATATACGTGTATCAAAAAAGAAAAGAGCCATAACCGGTTTGGCTCAGTGGATAGAGCGTCAGCCTGAGGACTGAAAGGTCCCAGGTTCGATTCCGGTCAAGGGCATGTACCTTGGTTGCGGACACATCCCCAGTGGGAGGTGTGCAGGAGGCAGCTGATCGATGTTTCTCTCTCATCGATGTTTCTAACTCTCTATCCCTCTCCCTTCCTCTCTGTAAAAAATCAATAAGATATATTTTAAAAAAAAAGAAAAAGAAAAGAAACATGAGGCTTTAACGGGTTTAAAGATATCGGTGGGGAATATGACCAACTCAAAATTGGACCTGTGTCCCTAGTGATACCCTCATCCTACCCTTCTCCCGATGGTGTTGTGGTTCCTTGAAAAGGGATAAAAGGCCCCCAGTTGCATCCAGCGAGCACACATCTCATATTTAGCATCTTCAAAGAACCCACAGATATCTGCTCCTGTCTGAGACAAGAAAGAATAAAATAAGCCTGTTGATGATTTCTGAACAATGTCATCACCTTCTCGGGGATTAGGGGTGATCCAAAGGGGACTTACATAGGATATGCCAAAGAGGCTGAACTCCATCATGCCTGCAATGAAAACCACAGCTGTGTCAGACACACCACTCCCGACCTGCTTCCTACCCACTCCTCAGAGAATCCTTTAGCAAGGATCCCACCTCCTCTCCCCACCACACACCAATGATAGACTTCCTCAGCTGGTCCCATGCAGCCGTGTTGTCTCCCAGCCAATGTCCTCCCCAGCGGCCAGAAGAGGGGAACGTGGAGCGGGTAATGACGATCCCTCTTTCTCCTGTCACCTCTTGCACAGCTCTGGTTGGAGGGGAACAAGGAGATGATTGAGATCAGAATAGGGAAAGAAAGGCCACAAAGCTTCTCCTCCTAGAACTTCTGACCACAGGCCATGGTGACAACATGCTTCCTGTTACTGGAGGAAATAGGGAAATCTGAGCTACAGTGAGGTTCCCATTGACCAATCCCAGGTGGATGGAGAGAATGACACATATACCTTTAGAGTACTCACAGTGTTTTACAAAGGACTTCACTATGTAATAAACTCACATATCACCTAAAAACAATAAGTAATCACCAAATCTTACTATTTATTTACTCGGTACTTAGTTTTCTATATTTGGTAAAGAAGAAGATGAATTCCTTTATAAAGCTTTCTTTAGAATAATTCTTATTATTCAGGGACCGAGCTCACAAAATTGGACAAGGCAAATTCAATAGAACACTAGTTGGCTATCCCAACATGAATTACCCCCAAAAAAAATCCCCAAAGAGGTAAGTGACTTTTGAAATAAAGGAGCTATCCAATCCTCTACATTCTCTTTGCTTCTTATATCTCACTAGAGGCCTGGTGACCGAAATTTGTGCATGAAGGTGGGGGGTGTCCCTCAGCCCAGCCTGCACCCTCTCCAATCTGGGACCCCTCGAGGGATGTCCAACTGCCTGTTTAAGCCCGATCCTGGGATCGGGCCTAAATGGGCAGTCGGACATCCCTCTCACAATCCAGGACTGCTGGCTCCCAACTGCTCGCCTGCCTGCCTTCCTGATTGCCCCTAACCACTTCTGCCTGCCAGCCTGATCACACCCTAACCACTCCCCTGCCAGCCTGATTGATGCCTAACTGCTCCCCTGCCAGCCTGTTTGCCCCTAACTGCCCTTCCCTGAAGGCCTGGTCACCCCTAACTACCCTCCCCTGCAGGCCTGGGTCCCCCCCAACTGCCCTCCCCTGCTGGCCTGATCGCCCACAACTGCCCTCCCTTGCAGGCCTGGTCCCTCCCAACTGCCTTCCCTTGCTGGCCATCTTGTGGTGGCCATCTTGTGACCACATGGGGGCAGGATCTTTGACCACATGGGGGCAGCCATCTTGTGTGTTGGAATGATGGTCAATCTGCATATTACTCTTTTATTAGATAGGATAGAGGCCTGGTGCATGGGTGGGGGCCAGCTGGTTTTCCCTGAAGGGTGTCCCAGATCAGGGTGGGGGTTCCCTTGGGGTGTGAGATGGCCTGGGCGAGGGGCCTGTGTTGGTTTGCAGGCCGGCCACACCCCCCGGCGACCCAAATGGAGGCCCTGGTATCTGGGGTTTATTTATCTTCTACAGTTGAAACTTTGTAGCCTGGAGCGGAGCCAAGCCTTCTGCTTGCTCCGTGGCGGCAGCCATTTCTATTGGGATTTATGTATCTTCTATAATTGAAACTTTGTAACCTGGAGCAGAGCCAAACCTTCTGCTTGCTCCGTGGAGGCAGCCATTTTTGGGGGGATTTATGTATCTTCTATGATTGAAACTTTGTAGCCTTAAGCGGAGGCCTAGGCTGGCCAGGGTGTGCGGAAAGCTTGGCTTCCTCCATCACCGGGGGCAACCCTAGCCTCCTGCTCTTTCCAGCTCTTTGGCTGCCGCCATTTCTGTTTGGATTTATGTATCTTCTATCATTGAAACTTTGTAGCCTTGAGTGGAGGCCTAGGCCTGCAAGGGCAGGAGGAAAGCTTGGCTTCCTCCATTGCCAGGGAAACCCAAGCCTCCCTCCTGCTCTCTGTGGCTGTAGCCATCTTGGTTGGGTTTATTTGCATATTCGCTCCTGATTGGCTGGTGGGCGTGGCTTGTGGGTGTAGAGGAGTGATGGTTAATTTGCATATTACTCTTTTATTAGATAGGATGTTGTTACAGTATCAGCTGCACTGTGTGATAATGGCCTATGTCATCCCCACTAGGACTGTGGTCTCTCACTGGCAGGACCAGCCCTTATTTAAAACTGTCCTGTTAACTATGATCACAGGGCCTGGCTCCATGCTCATGAATATTTCTCCAAAGAGTAAGAATGGCTACATAGTTGTAATTCAAATCATTTTAACTCCATTGGAAGAGGGAATGAGAAGAAACACCGGGGAGTTCATCAGTCATTGGCTGTGCCTGTGGGTTGTGAGAGAAGGAAGATGATGACTCACTCATATGTGGGTCTGGTCTGGGACCACCCATACAGGCTGTGCACGTCGTAGTGCCGAACCCGGGAGCCATCAGGCAGGATCTGCTCACTCTCCATGCACAGGGTCTTGCTGCTGAGACCCCTGTCCCTGGACTCCAAATCTGAGGAGAAAGAGCTAGTGATGGGAAAGCCCCCTCTGATCCTGTGTATCACTGACTTCTCTTCAAGGGACTGAACTCTCCATCTGCATGGGGCCCTCTCCATCCCAGAGGCACAGGAACAGAAACATGTTCAGCTCTGGGAGCTGCAATGGTGCCTGCAGGCCATTCAACATCAAGTCTTCTGGAGAGGTCTCCAGGAGAAAGCCAAGGGTATGGGGAAGAACAGAGTTGTCAAATGCTGTGGGGCAGGCTTCAACCTAGGCTTTTAACATGTAATTATTTCATGTCATTCTTATCTTAATTCTATGAAAAGGATATCATTATTCTCTTTTTACAGTATAAAAAAAACTGAGGCTGGGAAACATCAAGGAATCTGTTGAAGATCATACAACTCACAGAGATAATAATTTCTGGGGCCAAGATATGAACACAAGTGTAATACCAAAGTCCATCAACTCCATGATAAGGGGAAGCTACTACTTTCCACCCACCGGTGGCATAACAAATTCTCATGGAGGAATTAACTTGAGCCTGAAAGAAGCTGTAGCTATAGGATCCTTTGGAGACATAACTACTGTTAAGTGCTTTCTGAACAAACTTAAAAAGTTCACTCAATGAGGTCAGTAACTTGCACACACCCAACTGGGTAAAGTGATTGAAGTGTGTCTGTTGCTGGCTCCCCAAAACCAAAGCACCACTGAGATATGCCCTGAGCAGTCAGGATAAGCTCCTGGCTGCTGAGTTCTTGCAGGGGTCACTCCTTGTGGCCATGGCTCTGCCAGTAGAAGAGGCCCAGGATCCTTACGTGGCATATAGGGAGGGTGGTTCAGAGTGGCATTCTCGCAACCTGGAGGAACTGCCCCATTCACAAAGCTTGATGGTTCATTCATATCCTAGAAAAGTCAAACACAGATATATCTTACTTCTTAAAATAGTTGCATGCTGGCCCTGCCAGTGTGGTTCAGTGGTTGAACATCAACCCATGAACCAGGAGGTTGCAGTTCAAGTCCCAGTCAAGGCACATGCCCAGGTTGCAGGCTCAATCTCCAGTAAGGGGAGAGGGGAGTGCAGGAGGCAGCTGATTGATTATTCTTTCTCATTATTGATGTTTCTATCTCTCTCTCCCTCTCCCTTCCTCTCTGAAATCAATATAAACATATTTTTAAAAATAGTTACATGCTGTCAATTCAAAGGGAAAGAAGTAGTGAATAAATCATTCTCCATCCAGTAATCATTAAATTCAGCTGAGAATTGACTAGAAAGATCAATTAAGCCCTACAAAATGACTGGCTAGAGCAGTGGTCGGCAAACTGTGGCTCACGAGCCACATGCGGCTCTTTGGCCCCTTGAGTGTGGCTCTTCCACAAAATACCATGTGCGGGCACGCATGTACAGTGTGATTGAAACTTCATGGCCCATGCGCAGAAGTCGGTTTTCGGCTCTCAAAAGAAATTTCAATCGTTGTACTGTTGATATTTGGCTCTGTTGACTAATGAGTTTGCTGACCACTGAGCTAGAGGGTTTTTTTAAAAAAATTCTCCCTCAGGGTGTGAAGCAAGTTGCAGTTCTAAGAAATTCCTAGCAATGACCTTGGAATTTTATAGCAGGAACTTGCGGCAAGGTACAAGGTCTGAGGACTATCAGGATGTTCCACTCCCAGTTGGAGGAACTATAGTCTGATATGTCTAAAGCTCTCTGGGGTGATCATTATCCTTCTTGATTAAAGGTCAGTGATAGATACACTTAGACACACAAAGATAGACAAACCCCTACCCAAATGTACACAGACACAAACACTCACAATCCACATGCCATCGAACTTCAAACTCTTCTCTGGATTCCGTGGATTGGTGTGTAGTTCTTTCAACTCCCTCTTCCACCAGGTGGCAGTTGAGTTACGGAAAAAATCTGGGAAGGCCACGTAAGCTCGGTATTGCTGTAAAAATTAAATATAATTTACTTGTCCCAAACATATTAGACAGCAAACAGGCAGTTACTAAGAGTTTAACTCATGCACAGCCTTGTATTACATGGTGACAGATAATCCAAACAGAGCCTAAGTAACATTCTTTGCTTATTTCAAATATAATAAAAGTGCAATATGCTAATTAGACCGGACAGCCAAAAGACCTTCCAGACGTCCTTCTAGACAACCTTCTGGACGAAGCCGGGGCTGCAAGCCACCACGGTTGCGAGGGCTGAGCCCCTTGCACAGCTTTTGTGCATTGAGCCTCTAGTTTAAAAAACAATAGTACAGGGAAACTTTAGCATAATTAGGCCCCACCTTAGCATTTGGAAAGCATCCATAGACTGATTTTTCCTCTGTATCAACATGAACAGTAGCAATCAACCCCTGGACTCACTATCTCATTTATTAGATGCCCAACCCTCAATTTTTGTCCTGCAATTTCCTAAGTATTTCTCAAAGACAAAGCATGAGCCAGGGAGAGCCTGCAGCCCAAAAGGGGCAGATATCAGGTGCCTTGTCAACAGGTTGGAAAGAAACATCCAGTTGATCCTCTCGTGTCTCATTCCCACTAAGGAAAGGGGGTAAGGAGCAAGATTGCATTTTATTACATTAGACCAGTGGTTCTCAACCTTCCTAATGCCTCGACCCTTTAATATATTTCCTCATGTTGTGGTGACCCCCAACCACAAAATTATTTTCATTGCTACTTCATAACTGTAATTTTGCTACTGTTATGAATCGTAATGTAAATATCTGTGTTTTCTGATGGTCTTAGGTGACCCTGCTAGCAGTTCTCAACGCTGCTATAGAGCCTAAGACCATAGGAAAAGACAGATATTTACATTACGATTCATAACAGTAGCAAAATTACATTTATGAAGTAGCAACGAAAATAATTTTATGGTTGGGGGTCACCACAACATGAGGAACTGTATTAAAGGGTCACGGCATTAGGAAGGTTGAGAACCACTGCGTTAGACCATCTAACTAGTATGCACCTGTGTTTTCTCCAGTTTCAGAAGCACTTGAAAACAGCTCTTGTGTGTCAAGTAAATTGGGATGATTTAGGAGAAAGATGCACCTTCCCTTAATTTCCTCAAATAATAAAAGTCATGTTTTCATTTTAACCTGGAAAGTAGACCCAAGGTTTAACTCCTTAACTATACTGTAAGATCTTTGAGAGCAAGGACCTTGTTTTATTTTCTTCTGATTGATCTTTGTATTCCCCCACAGTGCTTAGCTTAGAACTCAACGTAAAATAAATGCTCAGTGCCTAATTGTGAATTCACACCACTTAGTAGTAGCAAATATTCATACATTTTTATATAGGTCAGGTTGCTTGCTATAGAACTTTATGGTCCTTTGAATGTCTCAGTGAATAGATTCCTCTATGTTCACCAGTGGATTTTAAGAGTTGACAAGCTCAATAATGCTGGTAGTAAGGGTAGGGGGAGCAACAGAAAGACATGGTCGTGGGAACTTCCAGCTTTTATACACAATGGACAAAAGGCAAGTAGGATAAAAGGTAAAAGAAAGAAAAAAGGAACACAAAGTAAAAAACAGAAACAGATCAGTATACAGGATCCAGCTCACAGAAATGTGAGAGGGTAGCGAGCCACTTCACTGAGAGGCTGGGAGAGGGAAGCAGGCCAGCAATGCCTTTTTGTGAGAAAATAGCAGTGGAAACATGGAACCAGTAGAAACATGGAACCAAAAACAGAGAGCTCCAGCTCAAGCAGGTTGGAAAATATGGTAGGCAGGCAGGGTGATAGATGATTAGAATAAAGATTAATACCAGCCATGTCTGAGTCATTTCTAAAAAAAAATAAACTGATTAAAAGATAGACCTTCCTGGCAACCTTGACTTTACCCAATATCACACAAAGGGCCCTTTACCTCCACTTGACTGTCCCAGTCTAGAGAGCTGTTTATAATGACATTGGGCAAATCAGGCCAGACCTGTGGAGAGAAAAATGTTCAAAGGCAATGCAGGAGATAAATTCTCTTATTTAGCATTTCCTAAGAAATTGTAAACCATGGTTCTACAGGTGATAATACTTGGATTTTTCACATAGGATTGATTTGAGAGAAGTGCATCCAACAGTGCATATACATTTCTTAAAAATTCCTTAACTGTTTTGACAGATATTGATTGACAAAATGAGAACTTCCGACCTCAAAGCCCAAATGGAAAAGGTTAAACAACAACAGGCACAAACAACTTAACAGTGATCCACCCGTCACCTGGGTCACCGTGAAAATCATACCTTTCCCCAGACAATGCCTCCACCGTTTGGAGCTTTGATGAAGACATCATCCTCCACACCGCGAGTGAATGTAGTATAGTTCTGGGTCTCATTTCCAGAAATGGCTGGGTCCTACAATCAACACACAGGTCAGGTGAGAAAACCAAAGCCAGAGAATGGGGACAGAAAAGAGAAAAACTCCTCGGAAGGGAAGGCACTATCTCCACCTGAACTGTAGAGCTTCTCTTTGACCCTCAACTTCTCTGCACATAACATGGAAGGAAATACAGTATGTATAAAGTTTTCTCCACCAAAGCTTATTCGCGCTCCCAGAAGACTCCTCCCATTCACAGAGGGACGAACCAGAATGAGGATGACTCGCATCCCGTCAGCCTTCATGCGATTAATCAGAGCTGGAAACCCAGCAAACTTGGGGCTGAGGGTGAAGTCCAACTGCCGCTCCATGTAGTCGATGTCCGAGTACTGCACATCCTGGGGGACACACAAGAGAACTCAGTGGCTGCAGGTTCCAGACGAGAACAGACCGGCACTAACCCAACTGGTAGGGAATTTCAGACGGCGTTTTTTGGATTCTTTCAAATCCCAGATCTGTCATTTGTCAGGTACTAGGGTCTGGGAAATCTACTTAACCTTCTAATTTTTCTTTGTAAAATAATTTTAAAAACCCACCAAATTAGCAAAATATCAGATAATAATGCCTATCTGGCAGGGCTGATTTTGAGAATAAATGGAAGTGCCTTGTACATGGCCAATATAAGGAGTGATTGTTGCTACCTTCCCCAAGAGCTGCCCTGGTATTATTAATGGTTCCGGTTCAGAGAAAATAACATAATGTCAATTACCCAGTAGGAATACAACGTGGATGGTGAATCTACGAAAAACAAAACCTGTGATTGCTTTGGAATATCCAATCCTGGGGGTTGTTAAAAACAGCTTTCTCATTAAGAGTGAAATAGTGAATGCTGCACTTCCTATTACTAGAAACAACTGTAAACAATAAATAGGATACAATTAAATACAGGGTTTGGCAAAAGTAGGCTTACAGTTATTTGTATGAATAATACCATAATTAATAAATAATAATACAAGAATAAACCCTGTGTTTCATAGACTCACAACTGTAAACCTACTTTTTTATATATTTTATTGATTTTTTACAGAGAGGAAGGGAGAGGGAGAGAGAATTAGAAACATCGATGAGAGAGAAACATCCATCAGCTGCCTCCTGCACACTCCCCACTGGGGATGTGCCCGCAACCAAGGCACATGCCCTTGACCAGAATCGAACCTGGGACCCTTGAGTCCACAGGCCGACGCTCTATTCATTGAGCCAAACTGGCTAGGACTAAACCTACTTTTGATGACCACTGTATGTAATTGGCTCATGGAACCAATTATCTGATTATTGGACCCCGCTTGTCCTGAAGTGAAAGAGTTTTATTCCACATGTATTTTCTCTGGAAGTCTATTCCAAGATCCTTACATTCAACCCGAGATTAACTCAAAGCTAAGGGAACACTGTGCTCCAGCCTGGCAGTGTTGGAATGGTGATTCTATCTACACATGCAATGATCTGACTGAATTTGGGTTGGGTTTTTTAAATTAAACAATACTACTGTTGGGGTGATTCTTTTATTCTTATGGAACCAAGGATGTTTTTGTGACTAAATATTTTGAATTCAGTAACAGAAATGGAAGCATGATTTAGCAAAAAGCTGGGCCTATGTCCACCTCCTCTGGTAAATCACTGTGACTCTAAGGTGAGGACCATGATCCCTACCTGTATTACTGGGTTGGGGTGGGGCTCAGTGTGATGTATGAGAAAGCACCTTGTAACTTTACAGAACCCCGTAAAAATAAGGCAAATGAATCCAGATACAGAGACAACTGGGGCTGGCTGTGAGGACCCAGAGCAAGTACACCACAGACTGAGAACGTACATAGGGGATCTGGGCAGCCACCATCTCATCATACAAGCTGGCAATCTCAGAGTCATTCTGGTATCCATAGCGACACAGCTGAAATCCCAAGGACCAGTAAGGAACCATCACTGGCCGACCAATCAACTAAAAACAGACAGAAAATATTAGTTTTTAAGAAGACTCTGAATTGAAGTTGTACACAAAGTAATAAGGATATTTTTCCAGTGCCCCAAGTTAGACGATCAACAAGTTCAAGTCCAGAGAGAAACTGAGAAGATGCACAGCCACTGGGGTACCTTGGAGAAAGCCTGCTGCTAGACTGGACCTTTCTGACCAGGAATTTTGGAAAATCTGATCTTACTCTGATTCCTAGGGGCAGTCTAGCTTACTGGTTAAGAACACATAATCCAGAGGCAAAATGCCGAGGTCATCATACCGGTTCCAATCCCTGCTGACTATGTGACCCTGGGCAAACGTTAAATAACCTCTTGGGAATCAGTTTCTTCACTTTTAAATTGGGGATAAAAATAGTATTTGCTTCAGTGTTGTTGGTTTTTTGTTGTTGTTTTTTTTTTTGTGAAGACTGAATGAGTTAATACATCAATGTAAACTGTTCTGACACATATCAGTGACATACAGTTAGTTTTATATATGTTTGTTGCTGCTGCCAAAACAACTGTCATTACCACTATGACCATCTTCACCACCATTACACTACCATCACCATCACATCACACCACCACCATCATCAACACCATCACATTCACCACCACCATCACTCACAACCACCATCACCACCACCTGTACACTACCATCACCATCACATCACCAGCACCAGCACTACCATCATCATCATCACCATCATCATCACATCACCACCATCATCACCCTCATTACCACTATTGCCACCTCCCCAACCACCCCTAGCACTATAAATTCTACTGCTCTGCAATGCTTTGAGAGGCTATGAATTTAATGATTATTGGGATATATATTTTTTATTTATTTTATAATCTGTCTCCCAGTAAGACCAATAAACCCAGTTATTATCTGAGAACTATACTAATGAATGTAGGTTTTGGAACACAAAATATACTGTTTAAATACTTGGTAACCAATAGAATTCCCTCCTACCTCAGTGTACTGCTGAGTGACAAGCTCTGGAGTTGGCCCCAAAACCACATAAAAGTCCAGAATTCCTCCTGTGGTACGGTATGTCAAGGCAGGCAGGGGTTGGAATGTTACATCTGAAAATGTAGGAACATACAAGTCAATCTGAAAACCTTCCATGTGACGAACTATCCCCTGAAATGCATAACTTCTCCCTTTTCCGATGCCTCTGTATTGTGAGAAAGTACTTGTACTATACTTACACAGCACTGAAGAAGTTTAGTGAAAGTCTACAGGGTCCTATCTCTGGATTTTTTTCTCTTTGGTGTTCTTTGATATCTTATTATATGTTTTGTCATTCTGCTCTTTTGAATTATTGTCATTTTATTTTAGAATAGTTTATGACTTATAAGTTGCAAAAATAGTACCAAGTATTCCCTTATAGGCTTCCCCCCGTTTCCCCCAATAATAATATCTTACATAACCATTGTGCATTGTCAAAACCAGGAAACTGACATAGACATAATACTATTAACTCAGATATAGACCTTATTCAGATTTCACCACTTTTTACATGCACGCTTTCCCCTCCACCTCCTGCTTTTCCCACCTCTTTCTAATATACAGTATAAATTTTCTTCACATCTTCATACCCCCAGAGAGAGTGCTCTACCCATAGCTTCTTCACTGATTCAATTATACAGATGGCTTCCACTAGCTGACCTCCAGGATATTTGGGACTTGCTTAGTGTTGCTATCCCTTCTTACATGACTTTTGCCAAATAAGTGTTTAGTTAATTCTTGTTAACACATATTACTGAGCTGAAAATAAACAGAGAGGCTAAATAGGAAGGCTAAGAGGAAACAAAACTGGTCACATGATAACGATTTTGACTTCAGGGGGCAGCTAGCTCAAACACATTCTAAACTTCCTCAAGAATGACTGGTTCACAAAAATAAGGTGAGATGCTGGCATGATCTTACCCATGGCATTGCTGTTTAGCAGAAGCACTCCATGGGCACTTCCATCCTCCTCCAGTGCCATGTAGTAGGGGTGGACTCCATAGGAATTCTTCTTGTACTGGAAGAATCATATGAAAAAGTGGGAAGAGGTGGCTAAAAAAGAAACTCAACAAAAATTGATTGTCAAGGTGTGTCTAGCCTTCTCTGAAATAAATAAAATGTATAAGAAACAAAGGAGCCTGGAATTGGTCCATTTGCCTAAAAACAGAATGTGACCATCCAAGTTGAGTCTGGGAAGATGAAACATGAAGTGTACACATGTGGGTAGAGAGATGCAGAGACCCAGATCCCAAAACTCTGCCCTTACCCCTGGGGGTTCGTCTCGGGAAAACATCCCCCATGTGTGCCAATTCAAGTCTCTCCGATAGGTTTTGTGCTCATTTTCTCCAAAGCCATAAAGATACTGGGAGGGAAGGCGAGTGGAGATGCGGATGAACATGTCATTGAAGGTGAAGCCAAGAAGCTGAGAGTCCCAACTGCAACACAAAAGAGTATATTTGGGAAAGAAACGGGCTGTTCTATTGGCTTCAAGCAGCTAATTTTTCAAGGACAACCAAACTCTTGATTCCCTCCTCTCCCACCCAGAATCCTGTTAATCTCCCAAGCCAAACCAAACCAAAATCTACTTGATTAAAATAATCATAGATGCCTTTGCTAAAAGCCCAGGAGCAAGCTTCATCCTTTATTTTCCTCTATCACTACCTCCCTTCAGTTCTTCTTTCAGAATGCCTAGCTAATAGCATTCTCCAACTCAGTTGCTTTGGTTCCATACCAACCAAAGCTTCCACTCCTGCTCCCTACAGACCACATTTGCTATGAAGCATCTACAGTGAATTTTTTCAAAGTATCTCACATCACGTCACTCCCCTGTTTACAATTCTTCAGTGATTTCCATTACAAGATTTTATGAAGTCTTCAAGGGCCTACCTAATCTGAAACCCACATAAACTCCAGCTTCATCTCCCATCACTTACCTCCCTACCTACTAAATTGCTCCAACCATATTGGACATTTCCCCCCTAACATGCCAAGTTTACTCCTATTTCATGGCCGGTGTACACTCCAGCCCATCTGTCTAAATTGTTCTTCCCCACCCCTACAATTTCCACATGGGTGGCTCCTTCTCCTCACCCAGGTCCTTTTTCCAATATCACCTCCTTGGAGAGATCCACTCTGATCACAGTACCCAAAGCAGTAACCTCCTACAACCCTCAATTATCCTGTTCTTTTCCTACATAGCAGTTGTCATTATCTAAACCTCTTTATTTATATTTTAACTTGAATTATCTTTGTGATTTACTTATTATTTTTTGTCATAAAAAGAGAGACCTTATCTTCTATAACCACAAAATATAAAGGCACTCCATAAACATTTGTTGAATGAATGCCTAAGTGCGTGCAATTGCCTCTGTAATTATTTCCAGAGGCCTTTCTCATAAGAACAGACCCAAAGGAAATAACTTATTCATGAAACTGGAAATGGGTAGTCTGGTGCTTTGAGCAGGATATCTCCAAGGACAATGGACTGAGCAATGAATGTGCAGGTAACTGTCAATTCCAAAATCAGACTAGAAACCATTTACATCACAGTGCCTGTACTCCTGCGTTGAATTTCAATCCCAAATGGATTCTTCTTAATGAAGACATTATAGAGTTGACTCTCAGGGGTGCTGGATGGAACCGTGGGTATATTGAGAGGGACTGGGACTTCATACCGATTGCTGTTGGGATCATAAATCTAGGGATAGAGAAAATTGATTTTAGGTAACTATAGCGCCCTTAAAGCCCATAACCTTAGCAAAACCTGATGACCTTGACAAAGTCTGAATATTATATTTCTTTGTCTTTAAGCTCATAATACTCTGGATTTTATTAATATATGAAAAAAAATGTCAGATTTAACTTTTTTTTTTTTTAGTCTGTCATATCTCAGTTAGAGGCTTCTATTACAATAACACATTCACTTTGACATTGGTGCTATCCTGGAAAATCAGTCTAGAATCAATGTGGTTTATTAATATATTATTTATTAGTTTATGTGTAGGGGTATGAGTATATGTGAATACCTGAAAACTTTTCTGAATTGAACCACCCCCCAAAAATATAAACTCTACTTGGTTAAATAAAACAGATATCCTTGCTAAAAATTGATTCACTGAGTATCTAATATATTCCTGCTTATACTGTACTAGATACTAGGAATAACTAAACTGCATAAGACACATTATTGTTTTAAGACATTCACATGCTAAGCCAGTCAGAGAAAGACCATTATCACATGATCTCACTTATATGATATGGGATCTAATGAACAAAATAAACTGATGAACAAAATAGGTCCAGAGACATGGAACAGAGTGAAGAATCTCAGAGGGAAAGGGGGAGGAAGAGATTAATCAAATAACTTATATACATATATGCATAACCCATGGATGCAGACAATAGTGTAGTGAAGGCCTGGGGGGGGGGATGCAGGAAGCAATGAAGGGGGCCAATGGGGTAAAAAAGGGGGATATCTGTAATACTTTCAACAATAAAGATAAATTTGAAAAAAGAAAGAAATTCACATGCTAATGGGAGGTAAAAGAGATGTACCCACAACACTTGGGTGATAATATGCTAATGTAGAGCTTTTCAGAAGTGTTGTGACACTGGAGGGAAGGAAATACCTAACATTTTCAGGGAGACTGAGCGGATTTCACAGGGAAAATACAGACTGAGTCTTAAAAGTTTTATAGCCATTAACCCGGCACATAAAGGAGATCAAGTCATTTCTGGTAGAGAAATAAGCGCAAAGGCACTGAGTATTAAAGCAGGGTCAGAAAGAGCAAATATTTTGGAGAGTTACTGTGTGATCAGGAAGTAGACTGGCAAAAGTTAAAGCTGGAAACCTAAGCAAGTTCATTTATTTCAAACCCATTAGGTGCCTGTCACATGCCACCAAGTCTATGGTGAGGACAGGAATATAAGACCCTCGCCCTTATATTATAAGATGTACAAGAACTCATAGTCCAGCTTGATATTAGATTGTGAACAGCCTGTCAGGTGAAGCCTGATGTTTTTCATTTATTCTCTCAATGAACATCTAAGTGCTGACTACCTACCGGGCTCGGTGTTAGATTTCAGAAACACAAAGATAAAAGGACAATCTCCTGTCTTTCAGACACTCACAATTCAATATAGAAATATACATAAAATAGTCCATCACTAGTCCTTAGATGTAATAAATCATAGAAGAGAAAGATCATTTCATTTTCATGGCTATTTCAGATCCCAAATTCAATATCCAAAACTGAACTCATCATCCAATTTTGCCCAAGCTCAAACCTTTTCATTGTTTCCACTATGGTTAATATTGCCATACTCCATATAGAGATGCAGGCTAGCAACATGGTAATCATTCTTGGTTCTTCCCTCTTGTCATTACCTACTTGCAATCATCACCAGATCCTGTAACACTCCCTTCTCATCTCTCAAAGATGTCCACTGTTCCCCATCTCCTTTCTGTACTATGACCAAACTTCAGCCCTCATCTGGATTACCTAACTGGTAACCTCCTAGGTTGTCTTTCCTTTTCACTCTTGTCCTTTCAGTAGACACAGCAATCTTTTCAAAATGCAAATTAGAGCAGGTCTCCCTCTGCCATCACTGGTTTCTCACTGCTCTTAGGATAATGACCTAGTATAAGATAGCATTGTTAACTTAGAAGAGTGAACTTATTTTAGGGTTCTGTAACCTTGACTAGCAAAAACCGATGGCATTGAAAAGTGCTAGTCAGTACTTGATACACAGTCTGTGAACACGTACCTTAAACTGCAGCATGTCATTCTTGTGGTAGGTTACATTGACACGGAGGGTGTTCACGGGTGTTGAGGGCAAAGCGTTGGCGTAAAGAGAAGACTTTAAGGAGATGACAGCTGTGGCCCCATGTGAGTCATACTGAACATCATCGACAGAATATAGATCATTGATGAAATAGCAAAAAGGGACTCCTGGGGAAGTGGTTACCTGAGAAGTAAAGCCAAAGTCAGCTCAGCATGTGGTCCTGGGATTATCAAACACAGAGGGGCTGGAAAGGTAATTTACAGGGAGATACAGCCAGACTATCACTTATTTCCCTGTGTGCTCTTTGGCTGTGATACAAGTTTAAATTCCTGGTCTCCATGTAACATATTTTTTAAAAAATAATTTTCATTCCTGTCCCTACCTACTCTTCATATCCAGATAAAAACCCAGTTTCCTTTGGAAGTCCTTTCTTTCTGTGGATTTTAAGTAATCACATAGGTACTAGTGCTATGCTCATGAAATTGTAGGTTAAGTGTAGAGAAATTTAATGATGATAACATCATCAGCATTTTTACCTCCCAGGCACAGCCACGGGCGATACACTTTTCTTCAGAAGCACCATCCTGATCAGGATAACAGTCTATTTTTTCTGCATCCTCCATCATCAGGTCCCATTCTACAGTGTATGCTTCTCCCAGGACAAGATCAAGCCCTGTGATAAGGGCAACCTGTGGGAATGGGGAAGTGACAAGGAAATTTACTCTCAGGACACAGGCCTTGCAAAATCTGAAAATTCTTTGGGGAGAGGAATAGAAATCATATCAGACTGAATAATCCAAGTGACATACCACTGGAGCTTCAATGGAGAGAACTCTATGGGGAGTGGGGGCAGGAACTGCCCAATGGCAACAGGGCAGATGTCATAACTCTATGTCAATCTTGTATATAACATTTTGAAAAGAATTTGGTAAAACAAAATCTTCTGTAATCACTCCTTTCTTTCCTTCTCACCTGCTTCCTCTTCCTTGTTTTGTCAGGAAGGCTCGCTTCTGCACTTCCCCTTTCATTAGACTAATGAAAGGCTAATCTCTTACTAATACAAGGCCATCCTGAGATTGGCTCATTCTGGCATCTCAACCTTGAATGCTTTATCCCCACAAATGCTTGTCTGTGGAATACAATGCTAGTTGCCTGCCCTACATAAAAGTTATCCTCTTACTATTTCAGTTTAGACACACAAGCACAGGTGTCATTCCAACTTTAGTTTATCTTCTTGCGCTCTTTCCCCCAAACCAGTGTCCCCCATTGGTCTAGATCCGTGGTCAGCAAACCGCGGCTCGTGAGCCACATGCGGCTCTTTGGCCCCTTGAGTGTGGCTCTTCCACAAAATACAACGGCCTGGGCGAGTCTATTTTGAAGAAGTGGCGTTAGAAGAAGTTTAAGTTTAAAAAATTTGGCTCTCAAAAGAAATTTCAATCGTTGTACTGTTGATATTTGGCTCTATTGACTAATGAGTTTGCCGACCACTGCTCTAGATTGATGGCAAGAATAAAGGAATAAGAATAATATGGCCTGTGTTCTCATCTCCATTCTGCTGTGGAAACTTAGACAAGGTATTTCCATTCCTTGGGTCTGTTTCATCAATTGCAAAATTGGTGAATTGGCAAAATCATTTCATTTCCTTCTATTTCTAACACACCAGCCTCTTCATTTCTGTAGGCCAAAGCTTCACAACTTGAAAACTTTTAAAAATCCCACTTTCTAATTCAAATATCTAATATTTTTCTATATACTGTTATGTTGTCTCTTTTTTAGCAATTTTCTTAGAAAAAGTTCACATTTATCTAGAACTATAAAATTACATACTAAGGATTATCATCCTTGTTCCAGTCTCTTCTCAGTCTAAATTCATTTTGCACTTCCCTATACTACGAATCCCATCCCCCTCCATAACAATGCTCTTACAACATTGATTTGAGGGTCAATAAGTGACCCTTTGACATTAGATCAGATCCTTCTCATTTTGGCACTAAGACCTTCCAAAATCTGACCATAAATTATCTGTCCAAACTGATCTCCTTCCAAAAGTGAATCCTTCCTATTCTATTTATACAATATTCACAGACTAATGAAAGGCTAATCTCTTACTAATACAAGTCCATCCTTAAATTGGCTCATTCTGACATCTCAGCCTTGGATGCTTTATGCCCACAAATGCTCGTCTGTGGAATACACTGCTAGTTGCCTGCCCTACATAAAAGTTATCCTCTTACTATTTCAGTTTAGAATACTAAAGTTCCCACTTAAGAATTAAAAATTTAATCCATGTAACACAGCTGTGGTCATGAATAGGTAAATGTCGAGCCAAGCTTTTGTTTCTTGATTTAAGGGCCTGCTTCTTTCTTTCCTGCTTCCTCTTTTTGTTCATACTAAAGCAAGGCCATAGTGACTGGAATTAAGCAGGAGGTACTTCCAATCACAAGAGAAGAAAAAATTTCAACCCTGACAACCTTGAGCCACTGAATCAATGCCAGCAACTGACCTCTTTCTAAAGTTCTTATTGCTTAAGGAAAAAAGATCAAATTTGTTTAAACCACCATTTGGCTGAGTCTCCTGTCACTTGCAGCCAAATGAATCTCTAGCTGATGCATTGTCTTTCAAAGTCCGGCTCCAGCCCTATATTCTGCAAGGACTTTGTTCAATATTCCACTAAGCTTTGAACACTGAATTAGAATAAGTTAACACTTTCCATATGTTGGTTTGGATTGCCTGTCCCCTTCCCAATAGTTTCATATGTATAAATTGTGTCTCCCCAGAACTCAAATTGAAACAGTTAGAGTCCCTTTGGTCTTATATTAATTAATCTATTTAACAAACTTGAATTTGTTTTCATATGTGAATCTGTCAAATGGCTTATACTTTGCTGTACTCATCAACAAAAATGTAATACTACTTCTAACTTTATGATGTATGCATCCTCAATGGATATTATCAGGACAAAATGTCAAATGTCACTGATAAATCATTATAGTAGAAAACTAAACTTATTTATTTTCTCCAAATTTGGAAGTTCCCTCAGAAACCATGCTAACCCAGTAGCTCCCAATCCCAGATCATACCTGTAGTAAGAAGTATTTGAAAAAAGGGTCCCTCATAATGTTAAAATATTAGAGGATCTGATTGCAACCTACTCAGGAGCATCTTATCACAACTGATGAAAACTTATTTTATTGTTATCATCTAACCAAATAAGTAGCCATTAATTACCTAGGCTTGTCAAATTTTTTGACTTAAAATTTTTTTCTAAAACTGTATGTATTGTAGTGGGAATTTATACTAGTATATCTCAATACAGTTAAAATAAACTCTTCAAATTTTTTATTAATGGGACCCCCCTCCCTTCTTCACCTTTCTAGCATCAGCCAGCAGCTTTCAGATCTACTTTTCCTCTATTTCTGTTCCCCACACTTCTTCTTCTGTCCCAGAAAGAACAGAAGACTGGGGCCAGTGAGGGAGTAAGGATGAAAAGACTATTTGCCTTTATCCCAATTTCCCAGCAACTCCCTCATTCATTCTATTACTAGCCCACTCCTCATTTTTTTTCTCTCCTAACCCTCTGACTTTCCATTGCAGGCCTCAGTGTACTTTGGTTATTCAGGACCCATGCAACCTTGGTAAAAAGAAACACCAGGAGCTGTGAAGAATTCTTGATAAACTGTCTCAACCAAAGGGATTTTTACCTGTCGGTTAGGATCATAAGTGACTTTAGGAGAAACCTGACTTGGTACACCATTTTGTTTCACTGTAATGTTGTTAGGTTTTTGGGTCCCAAGGATTTTAATCTCTTTAAATACTAAATTATTAGGGTCTTTGTAGGTTGACTGCAAAATCTTCACATCCAAGCGGTTCTGCAAAACAATTTAAGCACAAAGATCTAACTATAAAACACAGTTTCTCAAGTCACTCAAATACTCCATCCTAGATCAGATACCTAAAACAGGTTTGAATGCCTTTTAGCTATCTCTACACATTTGTACTTAATTAGTACAAATGTATTTTGATACTCCCTGAGCAGCGGGCAGGGGGGAGAGAGAGAGAGAGAGAGAGAGAGAGAGAGAGAGAGAGAGAGAGAGAGAGATTTAATAACTTCAATTAAAAAACTAACTGCTTTGATTTATTCATTTCATTGCCTCCTTCTAACTAACATGGTTGATTCAGTTATTAGGAGAATGTGCTCACCTATACCATAAATGCATATGAAGCTACAAATATAATTACACACATACTACACAAACACACATGAGTCTTGTGGACCAACAAAAGCCCACACTTAAGATTCACAAAAATATGCTACTTACTCGGATGACGGAAAACTCACATAAGAGATAAACATTATTGGCCACAGTATCTGAAAGTGAGAGGAAGATGAGTCAGACTGTGATCTGCCCAGCACAGGAGAACAGTTTTTACTCTGGCTGTCTTTGAAGCTACATCTTCAGAAGGACAAGATTATAGCCAGAGTCTCCCAGGCCAAGCCACTGTTTTCCCTTTTCCTTCCTCCTTTAACCTTGAAAAGGTTCCCTTTCATGTGCTTCCAAGGAATATGCCTCAAGTGAGTCTATTTCCTAAGTTCAAGCCACAAGAGTCGTTAGTATATTGGAGACAGAAAAATGTGCTAAGAAACTAGATATAGACACGTAGCTAGATTTTCATTGGTTATGTTTTTCATACAATTGACATTTGTTCAGTAGTATTTTGGGGGAAGGTGTCTACATTAAATGGCAGGAATGGTCTTAAAACATCTCTTCCAGGTTCCCATTGACAATAAAATGAGAGTCTATGAATATTGCTGGCCAATGGGAGAATTCTACGAGGTAGAAATATGTTTTTCTTCCATCAGTGGTCCACCTACCCATAAACAGTGCTACTAAAACAAAACTCTTCTCTCCAGTGATGAATGCTACTGTGCCTGGTAAGATATCTCCCCCATGTGAATGAATGACCAGAGGGGTAGCTCAAAGATGCAGGTTTATAAATAGTGACATTGTCATGACAATGCTCACCTTTTGTTTCCCCATCATCCCAGAAAAGTTCGCCTCTTGCTTCTTTGTTGTCATCTAGGGCAATGATAAGACCAAGAGGGTTCCGTCGACTGTAGGAGAAGATATTTATATAAGAGACAAAGACTTAAAACTCAAAGAATTTTGTCAAATAAACTGAGGATGACTCTATCAGATTCAGATGGAAAAGGATCCTAGCATCAGACTGCTCTGCTTTTCTTCAGGCACAGAGACAAAATCAACAGGTGCATCTTTCTCTAGAATCATTGCCCCAAACATTAGCAATAAATACCTATGTAGGAGGCAAAAAATTTAAGCACCAGAATCACACAGTAACTACAATAAAAACTACTGATGCAACTATTATTTAGAATATAAACTATTAGAAAACAGAGCAATCGTAGACAATAACTGGTTCAGCATAATCACTTAAGAGATGTTACATGCAGAAGAAGTATTAACTGTGCCTGGGGGATATACTTTTTCCCTGCCAGAGAACCATTTTGACTCAGAAAGCAATAAAACACAATAAGGTCTATCTATAAAATGACACCTTTCCTAATTTTATTATTTACTAGAGGCCTGGTGCACAAAATTCATGCACGGGGGCGGGGTGTCCCTCGCTCAGCCTGCACCCTCTCCAATCTGGGACCTCTCGGGGAATGTCCAACTGCTGGTTTAGGCCTGATCCCTGTGAGACATCCCTGGCATAGAAACCGACCAATCAGAACTAAATCTGGGTGAACTGTGAGGAGCCAATCTGGGACTGCAGGCTCCTAACTGCTCACCTAACTGCCTGCCTGCCTGCCCGCCTAATTGCCCCTAACTGCTTCTGCCTGACAGCCTGATCACCCCCTAACTGCTCCCCTGCCAGCCTGATTAACACCTAACTGCTCTCCTGCCAGCCCGATCACCCCCAACTGCCCTCCCCTGCTGGTCTGATCTTGCCCCCAACTGCCCTCCTCTGCTGGCCAATTTGGTTCTGACTGGTTGGTTTCTATGCCAGTCAGCATCAAAAGTTCTGCCTCCTAGGCAGCCATTGGCTCCTCACAGGTCACCCAGATTTGGTTCTGATTGGTCAGTTTCTATGCCAGTCAGCGTCAAAAGCTCCACTTCCTAGGCAGCTATTGGCTCCTCACAGTTCACCTGGATTTGGTTCTGATTGGTTGGTTTCTATGCCAGTCAGCATCTCTGGGCCTATCAACAGGGCCTGATCAGAAAGGCGGGGCTGATCAGCAGCCCCGGTGGAGGCCTGGAGAGAAATGGAGGCGCAGATGCTGGAGAGAAAGAGAGAAGCAGTTGCTGATCAACAGCTGCCACAGAGGCTATGGATCAGACCCTGCTTCTCTCTTCAGGCCTCTCTCCAGGCCTGATTCACAGCCCCCTGAACAGTCAGTTGCTGGGTCACCTCACCTGCAGCTGCAGTAGTCAGTGCTGGGTTGCAACAGCCATTGCAACCCAGCACTGACTGCAGGACTGACTCCCGGTTGGTCGAGCCTCTGGTCATGACAGACCCAAGGTTTTTATATATTCGGATTATTAGTTTGTTTTGATAAATTCCAATTATCTGCTTTATAATTACAAATAAGAAACACAAAACACTACTCAGTAAGTTGGTGAAATAGATGGACATAGTCTACCTCCCAATTTTCTGATCATGTTGCATCCCTCACTGACCTCAAAGTCTATTGTATTCTGTCACAGCTCAGCCTTCCACTATGCCCTATGCAAGCTGGATCCCATTATCAACAAAATCACCTGCCTTCATCTAACATGCATATGTTGAGTAGTTTTCATTTACTAGGAAGTCTAAGGGATACAAAGATGAACAGACACTCCATTGATGACCTTAAATATTGTAGGAAATATTAAATGTATTCACCAAACAATCAAAGCAGAAAGTAAAGTGTGACACAAAAGTTAAAATACTTATAGGAGTCCAGAATGACATTTCTAGCAGTGTGGTGGATTAGATATTCTGGAGGACACCAGACATTCTGAAGGACCCACCCACTAAAATACTACTTGGTCCTAGATAAAATATAACACATGATCCCTGCAGGGAGCTAATGTGATCCAGGACAGCAGTCCTGGCTTGCAATCAAAGAGAAAACAAATCATCTCTAGAAGAATGAGACCCACATTTGGAACTTTAAGATCACATTTGAAAAACAAAAACTACTAATCATACAAGATAATATGCCAGCATAAAAGAAAGTTGGCAAAAACAACTATTGATCTTGATTCCACTAAGGACTTTAAATAATTGGATTTTCAGGTAAAAAGTATAAAATAACTATTATTGGCATATTTAACAATATTAAAGAGGAAAGAAAAAAATCAGCTAAACAACAAAAAAGTATAACATGACCAGAAAGTTGGAAGTGGCAGCACTCCCTTTACTGGAAGAGTTGGGAAACATTTCCTGCAGATAAAATCTGACTTTAATTTGAAGGATTATTAAGAACACACCAGACAAAGAATGTTGGGATCTTGAGAATATCATGCTAAGTGAAATAAGTCAGAGAGAAAAAGTCAAGACTTATATGATTTCACTCAAATGTGGGTTATAAAACTGAAAGCAACAAGTGAACACACAAGACAAACAAAAACTCATAGACACAGACAACACTATAGTGGTTCCCAGAGGAAAGAGGGTGGGAGAGGTTATGAAGGGTAGAGTGGGTCGAGTGTATGGTGATGGAAAATTTGACTTGGGGTCATGAACACACACTACAATATACAGATGATGTATCAAAGAGTGGTACATTTAAAACCTATATAATTTTATTAACCAATGTCACCCAATAAATTTAATTTGAAAAAAAAAAAAAAGAACATACCGGCAAAGAATGTTGGAAAAGATAATAAGTGCTTAAGCCCAAATTCAGGAAAATAGAAGGATATGTTTGGAGAATAGCAAGATTTTCAGGATGGTGGTCTACAGGTATGTGCTAATGTTCAGCCAGAGGCACAATTATTAAGTAACTTGGAACCAGATTGTGACTAGCCTTGAATGCCCTACTAATGAAAGAATTTGCTCTATGCAGGGGAGCAACCAGTTGAGATCTTCACTCTGGAAATATCAATTAAAACCTACAGAATGACTGGCTAGAGGATTTTTTTTAAAATATTCCCTCTCCAAGGGGTTCAGGAAGAGCAGGGTTTAAGGCCTTTCAAAATCTATCTGTAAATCACAGCTTCCTAAGTTCTAAATCACAGCTTCCTAAGAAGAGCCCTAGGGGCAGAGTTTAATGACCAATCACACATATATACACCACACACACTATAGCGTCTTCCTCCCCACTCCTCATCCTCAATGTGATGTGTCAGCATCTTCTGCATGAGAACAGATGGGCACAGAAATGACCAGCTTGTCAGCCTGCCCCTTAAAGGAAACTCAGCCATGCTGTACCTGGCAACAGTGGTTGTAGCTGGCTGTTGGATGGGGAAGATGTAGCCTCCTCGAAGGTGAAGTCCAATTTTGTCTCCAGGAAGTTGCATTTCCACTTTCTGCTTCCTCCATCTTACTTGGCTCCCCTGAAGCATGAAGACAAATCAATCACATTGGCATTATGAGACATTCACCTCCAGCTTTCATCCCTGTGCTGAATTATCTGTGGCTCTCTCCTTTACCACCTAGCTGAATTACTGTCTATTCGGACAATCAAACAAGAGAGGGGGAAAAATCAGAATAACAGGTTTTGTCATCAATTGGGTTTTGGGGGCACATGTATGCCATGCTGAGGCTGTTTCACATATATTATTGAATGAATAGTTCTAATTCATGACCAAGCTCAAATTGTCCATTGGCCCCTCCAGCATTTGCCCATGAGACATTCTACTTAAGTCTTTATCGGATTTCATCATGACTGACATTAAGTGACTTAGGCTCATTTCATTGACTCGGCTGAAATTACAGAGGACACTAGAGAAACACTCCTCTCGTCTACACAGCTGCAGCTGTGGTCTTGAAGAGTTTAAGAAAAGTCAGTGCTACTTACAGTCTCATAATCATACCAGACAGCATCAGGCACATAGGCCATCACTTTTTCTGCACCCTGAAATGAAACAAAATATACTTCTTCATAGCCCAGCCTCTGAAAGAATCAAATACATTTCCTAGCATTCCCTAGGGAACTTCTTTACCATATATCAAGAGTGCATAAATGATATTTCCTGTCCTTGTTATCGAATCATGCCTTTCTTCTAATGGGAATAATAAAGGCAATAACTTAGCAACAACAACAAAAAATCCTAAGTGGAACCACATTAAGAATAATGACAACATAGAAACATGCTGTGGTGAAAATTCCAGCTTTACATTGGCTATCTCATTCACACTTTACAATAGTCCCCTTGATGGGGATTATTATTATCTCACCTTTACAGCTAAGGAACTAGCATGATGACTTACCTAGATCACATTGGTACTAAGTGGCACAGGCAACAATCTCACCTTGATTGGCCTAACTTTATTTTTTTAATTTATCTTTATTGTTGGAATTGTTACAGATGTACACCCCTTCCCACATTGACAACCTACACCCTGTGTCCCCCCAAGTCTGACTTTAGAGTGATCCTGGGTCATTACTGCCTTCTGCCTCTACTTCACAGAACAAGTACTGATCTGCTCTGAGGATCTGACAACAAATAGGACCATTCTAAAACCCAGAGTTGCCAGTAGATGCTTCTACACTGGTTGAGAACTTGGTCAGAAAAAAGACTTCTAGAGGAAAGAAAATGTGAAAGTATCAGATATCCAACCTCCCCAACTCCCAGCACATTGTTGTCAATCCTGACTCAGCCACACATGTTGGAAATGGGTTTGGAATAAAGAGAAGAGAGATGGTTCTAAGGAGAGGGCTACAGGAACAGAAGCAGACACCACCAGTGTGTCTCTATGGGAGCACATACCTCATCCAGAATTGGAGTGATGAGGAGGCCAGGCCCCCATAGAAACTGTTTGTGCACATCCCAAGTGTTGCTGTCCCCATAGAACCTGGAGATTGGAGAAACGTTTGCTGAGATGTGGGCCAATGCTTCCTGGAAGCTCTCCCCTCAGCCTGTCCAAAACACACAGGTTCCCTCCCAGGGAAAACTCCCCAAATTTTTCTGTGATTCCTATTCAACTCCCACCTCCCCAATCCTGCAGAGAGATCTGCTTCCTCTAGCCCATGTACCCTCCTAATCTCTCCCCTGGTTAGACAGAAGTTCCTGTTCCAGTATCTATGCTAGGCATAGGCAGGTTCAAGGCTGAATTCTAATTGCCATATCTCCCTTAAAAGAAATAAGTAAAGTAAGTTGTACATTTTAAAAGTTCAGCTGACCATCAAGAAGAAACTGGATCTGATCACAAAAAAATAGAAGATAATTTACAATTTTACTCTTTTTCTCTCTTATGTTAGCTGCCTTTTAACAGAGAATTCCAGGAGATGGCAAAAACTTACCCCAAGTAATCTATATTAATAAAAGTGTAATATGCTAATTAGACCGGACGACCTTCCAGATGAAGCCAGGGCTGCGAGGGAAGCCCAGGTCCCGGGTGCCTGCTGGCGGCCAGAGGGAAGCCTGGGTCCTGGATGCCAGAGGGAAGCCCAGGTCCCGGGTGCCAGAGGGAAGCCAGTGCCGCATTTGGGGGATGGAAGGCCTACTCTTGCACAAATTTCATGCATCAGGCCTCTAGTGAATATATAATAGAGCAGATATGTGCCTGAGGGCCTAAAATGTCAGACACATAAAGACATTAACTGTATTTTGATAAAGAAAGCCTCTTAAGTCCTAGAGCCTGAACGTAGTGCTTTACAACAGAGACCATCAAGTTCAAGCTAACAAATCCTTTAAATTAAGATTAAAGAAACTAAAAATAAAAGAACTACAATGATTTGTCTAAGATAAAGAGTTCGTCGGTGACAGAACAAAGATCCCAGTCCCATGACATTTAGTCTGTCTTCGTTCCCAAAAGAGAACAGGCTGTAGTACTCAAATAGTATCTAGGCAACAATAGCCTTGCAAATACCAACTGGGTTTGAATTGCTCCAATTGTCACTCTTGTATATGATGATATAGTCAATGTCATCAGTTGCATTAACAAAAGGCCTTTGGGCTAGGTGGACTTACTCATGCAGAAGGGGCCTGGCCACGGTGTCCCCCCGGCTATGAGCACGATAAAGGAGAGTGTAGAGATAGGGCAATAGAGTGTAGCGGATGGTAAGGTAGTGCCTGGAGGAATTCAACAGCAGAGAGTTGGCTCCAAAGGAGGCAGGATCCTGGGCCTGGAAGGAAGGAAGATGTTGCAATTGTCAGCTGGCCATGCACAATAGAAGTATCTGGAGAATTCCAGACCCCATTCATCACAACCGGGAGTTTATTCCTGAAAGACCTGGAAGCTTGGCCTCAGATCAGTACAGTTGGGCAAAGAGAGATCATTTCACCAAGTAAGTGGCCATTCTTCACCTTGAAACTCAGCTCCCTTCACTCACTCTTTAGGGGTGCTCTCTAGAGAGACTTCCAGTTCAATACTTTTGAAGCATTTCCTCATTTGATTCTCATAACAATATGAGCAATGTCGGTAAAGTATACAGAGGTTTGATAAAAACCTTCACAGACTCACCATTTTTTTGACTGAAGCATAAAAATAGCAGAGGCTGTGGCACGGGGCATTTTAATGGTGCATCATAGGTCCTGGTTGATTGCAAACAGTGGTGCAAATTAGCCTGACCAAGCACCAGGTAGGAGGATGACTCAACACATTCCTTAGATGCCCATAGATGCAGTCATAAGGGAAACCAAATTTATTTAGATTCTATCTCCTGGGAGACTTACCTTGAAGCCTTGGCCATTGTGATTCCTGGCAAATGGGTAGAAAGCTCCCAGCTGCATCCACCGCCTGCAGAGCTCCTCAGGGGCATCCAGTGCAAAGCCACATATGTCAGCACCCACCTGGAAGGACACACAGACAGCTCAAAGGGAGTACATCCCCCTTTGCTTTCTACCAGGGACTTCCCAACTAAACTTTGCTAACCTCTTACTGAGAAGACTAATATGGTGTGATTGAATTGGTTTATATCCAGTGTCCATTCTACTGCCAAGTGTCTTAAGTAACTTATTTAACCCTCCTGTGCCTCAGTTTCCTCACTTTGTTACCAGTAAAGTAGGCATTAATTAGCTACAGAGGGTTTTACTAAATGAAATAAGTCAAACACTTGACACACAATAGCTTTTTGATAAATAGTTACTAGAAATGTTGTTTATATTATTATTTTGACCAAACTGCTATTGGAATTAATTTTCCAACACCTAAACCTGATATTGTTACTCACCAATTCAAAAATTTCCAGAGTCTCCTTGCAGCTTATCCTATTAGCACCACAAAGCCTGGCTCCAACCCATATTTCCAGCATCACTTACCATTCTAGTCCTACACACCAATCCTCACAGACCCATCAAAATGACCTCCCGCCATGAGTCAGAAAAAATATATCCACTTTTCAAAGTTAAACTCAAGTGCTATCTTTTCCATGAAGTTTCTCTAGACTCCCTTTGTTCCTTGTAATCTTGTTAAGTCCTTTCTCAGGATTTCCCTTAACAGTTGATGTATATGTCCCTGTTGGCACGTTTACCCCAGTTTGTCATAATTGTTTGTTCATATATGTCTCCTCTTACTAAATTATAAACTCTTTGGGGAAAGAGAAGGCATTTTTGTTACTGTCTTTATGTTTTTCTCTGCCCTCACCATGCATACCTAACTCAGTACCTTGCATATAGTAGGAGCTCAATAAATATATATGTTGAATTTAACTAAGAGATGCCAAAGTGCTGGGTATTGTTACGTTTCCTCACCTGGGTGCTGGATACATGGATGTATTCAGTTTGTGAAATTCATCAACTGTATACTTAAGAATATGTGCACTTTTATGTGTGTATATTATACTCTAATAGAAAGAAATTTTCCAATGATATAACTTCAAGGTTGAACTTTCTATCTTTATAAGACAATGCAAGGAAGAATGTGGTAGGATCAGAGCCATACTGTGTAGATGAAACACATACTCTCAAGATATGAAATCCTTGGGCCATGTAGGGTAGGGCTGGGAGTCTTAGGATTTGAAAACTTTCTAAAATGAGGCTTTCTGGAAATTGAGGTTCGTAAGAGAACTTGGGATGTGGACTCACCATTGGGATACCAAAAAGATTGAACTCGAGCATGCCAGGAATGGACCATCGAAGGTCATCCCAGGTGGCTGCATTGTCTCCTAACCAATGAGCTGCAAACTTGCCAGATCCCGCAAAGGTGGAACGGGTTATAATGAAACTTCTCTTATTAGGGAACACAGTCTTGACAGCCCTAGAAAGGGATAGAGTAGGAGTCAATGTGCAACCTTAGTGTGTCTCAGCCCAGCAACATATACCAAAGGCCTCAGAAGTCAATACCCCATCCACCTCTTCTAGTTCTCTGCCAGTGGGGTTAGAGTTGCTGATGGGGCAGACTGAATTATTAAGGATATTTATGTTTTGTTTTATTTTAAGGTGTTTTCTTATGTACATCAATAATTCCGAAATTTTCAAGGCTTTTCAAAGCAATCTTGAAAAGGCTAGTAACTAGAGGCACACAAGTTTTATGGAACAAAGGCAAAATTTAACTTTACATAGCTGTATATAAACAGGATGGGGCAAAAGTAGGCTTACAGTTGTGAGCATACAAAACACAGATTTATTCTTGTATTATTATTTATTTATTGTATTATTTCCCATACAAACAACTGTAGACATACTTTTACCCCATCCTGTACATTGGTCTTTCACAGGGTGTGATTTTAGACATACACAAAAATGAACCTAGGAAACCCCTCTTGGAACTTAAATTGTTTTTAAGTAGAAACACTTTGGTCACAATCTATATAATAAAAGCCTTTACAGTGGAATGACAAGAATGACTGGTTGCTATGATGCGCACTGACCACGAGGGGGCAGACGCTCAACGCAGGAGCTGCCCCCTGGTGGTCAGTGAGCTCCCACAAGGGGAGTGCTGCTTAGCCAGAAGCTGGGCTCACGGCTGGCAAGTGCAGCGGCGGTGGCGGGAGCCTCTCCCACCTCCACAGCAGTGCTAAGGAGCAGCAAGCCAAGCAGTAAGGACCAGAGAGCAAGGGGTCCTGGACTGTGAGAGGGATATCCAACTGCCAGACTGCAAGGGGTCCTGGACTGCAAAAGGGCGCAGGCCAGGCTGAGGGACACACACCTCCAGTGCATGAATTTTGTGCATCAGGCCTCCAGTTTTGTAATAAGAAAAGACATTTTAAAATTACGTATCTATGTGAATATTTTTATAAGTAAATATAAAGATACTAGAGGCCTGCTGCATGAAATTCATGCAAGGGGCTCGGCCTTCGCAGCTGCAGCAGCTTGCCTCAGCCCTTGCAGCCCCGGCTTTGTCTGGAAGGTCATCCGGAAGGATGTCCGGAAGGTTGTTCGGCTGTCCAGTCTAATAAGCATATTACACTTTTATTATTATAGATATCATCTACTAGTATATTTTTAAAATAAGAAATCTGTTATATTCTTTAAAACATTTGCTTTACAATGCTTTTAACAACTTTCAAGAAGGCTAAAATCACACCATGACTTTGCTAATGAATGAATGTGGTTTTGGTCTGGCCTCCTTCTGTCATAGTTGCAGTAAATAGAGTAAATTCTCAATACCTTTTCCTCACTCTAGAATTTGAGTCCACACACAAGGCAGACACAGCACAGAAAGATGCTGAGCCAGCATCTAAAACCCCAAAGCACATGGAGTCTGAATTACCTAACCCTCCATCCTCCATTCAAGACAGTATGGCAGAGAGGAAAATATGTGGGCCTAGAATTCATGCATAAATGTGCTTAAATTTTGCTTTTACAATTTATTAGCTGTTTGAACTTAGTCAAGTTACTTCTCTTTCTTCCTTCCAACTTTTCATTTATTCATGCATTCTTCTATTTCATACTTTCCATGAATATTTATGGGATTTCTTCTTCCCTATGTGCTAGGTAGTTTCTTCATTCATTCAGTAATAATAACCATACTTATCTTGCAAAGTTCTTAAAAGTAAACCACTGGCACCTGGTATCTAGCAAGATCAAGAATGTGACATGTTTGATGTCCATAGCAACAGTATCCTTACTCTGCTGTGGCAATCGCCATAGAGTAGCCATACAGATTGTGGACATCATACTGCTTGCCCCAGTGCTGCACTGCATCCATGCAGAGAGTCTTGCAGAACAGGTACCCATCCAGGACTCCTAGGAGAAAAAAGGGTCAGAGAGTGAGCACCTACACTGCACATTCTCTATTCTTTGACTGTCATAGAAGCTGACATGGTTCTCACTGGGCAAGCATTTACTGTGGCCATCCTGCAAATGATCACACAGATTCCTCACTATCAAAGGGCTACACATTTGGGGTAGTTACTCTGATGTATAAAGAAATTGTGCTGGCTCATACACATGCTCCCACCTGGGTGCTCATGTGACTAGAGGCAGGCATTTGTAACAAGTTGATCCAGTTAGACTTGAAATTCAATCTGAATTCTTCAAACTCAGCTAAGTTAAATGGTTCAAAAATATAAATACTGGATGAAAGTATAAATTAATTTCTCAACCCTTCTCTCCATTGACCAGATATTATAAAGAATGATTGCCTAATCTCTCTTTCATTCATCTATTCCTTTCTTCTCTGATTGGGCCACTCTGGTTCAGATCCAAATGACCTTTGGATTTTAACTATTGCAAAAGCTTCTTAATGGCTTATTGACTTCTGAACTATTGATTTTCTAATCCATATTATATATTAATGCCAGGTTAATACTTCTAAAACCATTTGACTATTATATACTTCCTTTCATTAAAACATAAGAAGATTCCCTCACAAAAAGAATAAAGTATGAACTGTTTAGCCTCCTATCCAAGTCCTTCAACATTTGATTCTGACCCATCTGCTCCAATTTCCTATTTTCCCACCAGACTGGAAGTCTTTGTAAGATGCTATAATTCTAGCAACTCATTCCTTTCTTAATCAAGACACTGTTTGTCTGGGAGCCTCTACAATAAATGCTGTGATTTCAAGGTCACCCCCTGTTCAAAGTTAGTGGTGTTCAAAATTCAATCAGAGCTCATTTGTATCATATTCACCGACTTGGACTTTGACCTCTCAAGCCATTCATTCTGACTTCCTTTTCTCCTATGGTTCAGGTGTGTTCTTAACATTCTTGATATCACTACACTTGAGCCTTATCTGAAGACCAAGCTTGATTATCTGGTTTCCCTGTGTAAAGTCCTGACCTTTCGGAGTAGACTCTAGTCTAGAGCAACACAGACTAACCACTAGCCTCTAGCTTCTGCACCCCAACTTCTCTAGACCTTCCCCTAGAAAATAGGTAGAATGAATAGTTTGCCCCTTTTTGAATTAAAGCCTCCTTTAGGAAAGCATGGAGTGTTTTTATTTTCTTTCTTAGTTTTTTCTGATATATTACCCACATTCTCCTTTCTATATGCACTCTTATGTACAAATTCTCTTGCCAAGTTGTCCATATATATCCTTATGAAATTAAAATACCAAATATGCATTGCCACTTTAATTAGACAAACTACTAAGACTTACTGGGAATGAATGGAGGATAATTTAGATTACTTGTAGAACATCCTGAAAGTGAACCATCAACAAAGTTGGAGAGCTCATTCATATCCTACAAGACAGAGGTTAAAAGTTATGTCTTTTTTTGAGGGATCAGAAAAATGATTCCAGATATTTCTTTTTAAAATAGGTTCTTATATAAATGGAGAGAAATAGATATTCCTATCTTCTCTATACATTGAAGATTTCATGGAGATAGTTCTTATAAATCCCTTTAAAATTATAGCTGTCTATAATTACAGAAAATAAAAAATTTCCAAACACATTAAGTGAAAAAAGATTTTAATCTATACAGTACCATATATAAACTTATATATTCTCTGTATATCCAAAAATAGCTATGAATAAATACACACAAATATACATATATAAGAAAACATACATAAGCAAAGAGAGTAAGAGAGCAAACGTGCTGATGGATATGTAAGTGAGGGGTCCAAAAGATCGATACCAAAATATGCCTTTGGTCAATATCATTTTAGAGGGTTTTGCTTTCATCTTTGTGGCTCTCTATATTGTTTGAATTTTCTACATTTCTCTTATAAACAGAAAAAAGCTTCAACTCTAGAGCTCTCCAAATTTTGCTGAACATCTGTAGTTTTACATTTGCTTTTATTTGACAATATATAAGACATTTGTCCTTCTTGCAGCCACAGTTTTGTTATATACCTGGGTACTCTGGCTCTGATAAATTTATCCAATATCTCCAAATGAAAAGCTACTGAAATGATAATTGAACAATTTATCTACTTGTGACAATACAAAGAGTATGATCTATTTCTATTTCAGTTCATTCATTTGTAAAAGAAGTGCTGGATTGGGGAAAAAACAGATTACTTCTAATCTTAATGATCTGATTTTCATTCTAAGCTACCAGTTTTGATAAGATTATTGGAATAGAAAAATAGGGAATTTGAACATCAAGAAGTTAAATGGCATGACCACAAAAGAAATACAAAACTTTAATACAGACAGTGAAGACACTGACATTATTAAATATTGTGCTTGCCTTGGTTCAGTCACCAATTCAAAAGGAGACTGCATCCAAAAAATCAAGAGGAAGCTGAGACTCAAAAGGACAGCAAAGGAAGAATTAGGAAAGGTCATCATGAGCAAGGATGTGGCATTAAAGACCAAAGGTAAAATTATCCACACCTTTGTATTCCCTATTACTATGTATGGATGAGAAAGTTGGATAGTGGAGAAGGCTGATAAGAAAAGAATTGATTCAATTGAAATACGGTGCTGAAAAAGAGCTATATGGATACTGTCTAGTGGTCGGCAAACTGGGGCTCACGAGCCACATGCGGCTCTTTGGCCCCTTGAGTGTGGCTCTTCCACAAAATACTATGGCATGGGTGAGTCTATTTTGAAGAAGTGGAGTTAGAGGAAGTTTAAGTTTAAAAAATTTGGCTCTCAAAAGAAATTTCAATCGTTGTACTGTTGATATTTGGCTCTGTTGACTAATGAGTTTGCCGACCACTGCTGTAGACCATCAGAAAGATGAACAAGGGGGTTGGAAACATCATTGGAGGCAAAAATGATAAAACAGAAGCTGTCCTGTTTCTAACACATCATGAGAAGGCAGAATTCTTTGCTAAACATATTAATTCTGGGAAAAAATAGAAGGCAAAGGAAAAGAGGAAGACCAAGTATGAGACGGACTGCCTCATAAAAGAAGCCTCTGGCATGAGTCTGCAGGAGCTGAGCAGAGCTCTTGAGGACAGGACACTGTGGACTTCAGTCATTCATAGGGTCTCTAAAAGTCAGAGCCAACTCAATAGTGTGAAATACTCACAAAATAGAGAATGCTTAGAATTATTGCCATACTTGCTCCCCTCTCCTCTCCCATCTATGCTCCATGATTCAATTATACAGATATACGTACACAGTCTGAATATTAGGCACCAAATAATCAAAACATTAAGAACTCACAATCCAGATTCCATCAAACTCCACTTGATAATGAAAAAGCTTAAGTTCATTTGACCACCAAACAGCACACTTGGGGTTGGTGTAATCAGGAAACACAGTTTTTCCAGGCCAGACCTGCAGGAGAAGAAAAAATAAACAAATGAACAAAGAAGAAAACATTGATCAGAGTAAATGAAGTGAATATAGAGTAAAAGAGAGTACTTTGAAAAATAAATTCCTAATATGATCAAGGCAACAGAGGGTCTCAGGCACAGGTTCTTCTCAGGAATGTGAAGCACTCCAAATACCTAGAATAAGTGTCAGGAGGACTCAAACACAGTCATGTGATGAAAACCCTTTTTTTTTTTTAAATTTGTTAAGTCCTTGCTAATCTTCAACTCTGGCTCACCCTTCCTTCTCACTTTCTCTACTCCCACTTCTAGGAATGATAAATGAGGGGGATGACTATATATATTTCAACTGGTCCATTACAAAGTGTGGGTTCTAACCATCAGTTACTTTTCTCTATTTCTTTCCTATCCACTTCCCCACAGATGCTACGTACACAGGTCTTTGAAGGTATTAGAAATGAACCAGTAGGTAACACCTTCATGGAAAACAATCCTATCTAATAAAAGAGTAATATGCAAATTAACCATCACTCCGCTACACCCACAAGCCACACCCACCAGCCACGCCCACCAGCCAATCAGAGCGAATATGCAAATAAACCCAACCAAGATGGCTACGGCCACAGAGAGCAGGAGAGAGGCTTGGGTTTCCCTGGCAATGGAGGAAGCCAAGCTTTCTGCCTCCCCTTTCTGCCTCCCTCCACTCAAGGCTACAAAGTTTCAATGATAGAAGATACATAAACCCAAACAGAAATGGTGGCAGCCACGGAGCTGGAAAGAGCAGGAGGCTAGGGTTGCCCCCGACGATGGAGGAAGCCAAGCTTTCCACACACCCTGGCCGGCCCAGGCCTCCACTTAAAGCTACAAAGTTTCAATTACATAAATCCCCAAAAAAATGGCTGCCACCACAGAGCAAGCAGAAGGCTTGGCTCCGCTCCAGGCTACAAAGTTTCAATTATAGAAGATAAATATACCCCAGATACCAGGGCCTCCACTTGGGTCACCAGGGGGTGTGGCCGGCCTGCAAACCACCACAGGCCCCTCACCCAGGCCGCCCCATGCCCCAAGGGAACCCCCACCCAGATCCGGGACACCCTTCAGGGCAAACCAGCTGGCCCCCACCCATGCACCAGGCCTCTATCCTATCTAATAAAAGAGTAATATGCAGATTGACCATCACTCCAACACACAAGATGGCTGCCCCCATGTGGTCAAAGATCCTGCCCCCATGTGGACACAAGATGGCCAGCAGGGGAGGGCAGTTGGGGGCGATCAAGCTTGCAGGGAAAGGCAGTTAGGAGGGACCCAGGCCTGCAGGGGAGAGCAGTTAGGGGTGACCAGGCCTGCAGGAGAGGGCAGTTAGGGGTGACCAGGCTGGAGAGGGTGCAGGCTGGGCTGAGGGACACACACACCCCCGTGCACGAATTTTGTGCACCGGGCCTCTAGTGACAATAAAACAAAGTAGACATACTTGTCAAATACTACAGAGAAATCAAGTAAGAAAAGGGATGAAACAATTCCATTGGATTTGTCAATTATTGGGATAACTGGTGCCATTTGCCTGAGCAGTAGCAGTAAAGTGATGGGGGAAGGAAGACCACAGTCAGCTGATGAGCGAATGGGGGTAAGGAAGTGCATATTCAGTATGGGGGCTATTGTTTGAAGGGACTTGACTATGAAGGGAATATGAGAGCTAGGATGGCTGGTAAGTATTTGGGGATGAAGGAACAGGGAAAGTTTAGTCCTAACAAGAACCAAAACAATTATACACATACACAGCCCCTCCACCAGCCCCCAGCTTCCCCACTAAGTTACCTCCCCAATGAGTGGAGTCACTCCATCTGAAGCATTGATCCATATCTTCATATCTAAACCCCTGTCATACGGTCCATAGGGATTACTTGAGGAAGAGTTGATGGAGATAGCTGGATCCTAAGGGGAAAAATATAATGAAGGATCGAGCTTTAAACTAGAGCGGTGGTTCTCAACCTTTCTAATGCCGCAACCCTTTAATAAAGTTCCTCATGTTGTGGTGACTGCCAACCATAAAATTATTTTCGTTGCTACTTCATAACTGTAATTTTGCTACTGTTATGAATCGCAATGTAAATATCTGTGTTTTCTGTTAGGCGACCCTGCTAGTGGTTCTCAACCTGTGGGTCGCGAACCACAGGTTGAGAACCACTGCTGTAGAGCCTAAGACCATCGGAAAACACAGATATTTACATTACGATTCATTAACAGTAGCAAATTACAGTTACGAAGTAGCAACGAAAATAATTTTATGGTTGGGGGTCACCACAACGTGAGGAACTGTATTAAAGGTTCGCAGCATTAGAAAGGTTGAGAACCACTGCCCTAGAGGATCTTAAAGGGGGTTGGGAATTGGGGACAAAGGAAGGGGAGCTTGGTGTAATGCCAAGAAAGAGCAAGTGCTGGGTTTAGGGGTAAATGAGGGTGGCACATACCACAATGATGACCAGTTTTTGTCCGTTATTGTGCAAATCCTTAGCAAAATCAGGAAAGCCTTTAAAATCTACTGGATTATAAGTGAAGTCCTTCCTTGCATCCATATAATCAATATCAGCATGCTGAACATCCTGAAAGGACACACACACAAAGTACTCCTCCATTTAGTTCCTGGGAATTTCCCTGTTAAATTAGTCAGTTCAATTATCATTGTTATTATTCAGGATACACACTGACTCTGTGCTGGGCTCTAAACAGAGTCCATAATCAGTCCCTGGTGTCTAAATGTTTCTTTTTCCAATGGTAATTTCAAAACAAATGGCACATCGTTTCCCTAAGGCCTGGAATCAGGTTAACCACATCATCCTACCTTGTTGCTTGGCCATTGGGATTCAAAAACAATCTCAGAAACAAATCACAACCATGACAACAAATCACTAAGGCTATCAAAAACATAGCCAGGCCCTAAATTCTACCCCATTCACAAGATAATGGGGGGAGGGGTTGTCTTCTCCCTCGTTTTATCACCCGCCATTTTGTTGTGTGCTGCTCTACTTCAAGTCTTTTTTGGTGATTATCCTTCCTCAACTGAATCTGTATGAAAATAGTGGGACCCAGAAAGAACTTGACTCTTGCTCTGGGATCTAGGTATTGTCCTCCAAAGGGGCTGGGGAAGGGAGAGAAGAGGATTATTCCAGAGACTATTGGGCTTTTCCCTTTGTTTCACTTGTAAAATCTCACTACGAATTATACAACAGACACACTCAAATTTATCTATTCATAACATAAAAATATTTGGTTACATGTATATACTGTCTTTTTGCTCATTTAAACTAGGAAAAGAAAAGCCTTGAGAACTAAATGCGTTATGTAAATAAAATGCATTATATGAAATGTAGTTAATATAGGAAGTATAAGAAAATTTTACTAATAAAAAATGTGATAAGAAAAAAATAGAGACAAAAACAGATTGCCTCCTAACCCCATAATTGTGGCCTCTGAGTAATATTTCCTACTATAAAGAACCAGTCCTTGAAGGAATGTCTGGCCCAACAACAACAAAAAGTCTACCACTCTAGCCCTAACTGGTTTGGTTCAGTGAATAGAGCATTGGCCAGGGACACATGGGTGGGTTTTGGGTTTGTTCCCAGTAGGGGGTATGCAGGAGGCAGCCAATCAACAATTCTCTCTCATCATTGATGTTTCTATTTCTCTCTCCCTCTCCCTTCCTCTTTGAAATATATATATATATATATATATATATATATATATATATATATATATATATGTATGTATGTATTTTAAAGTATACCACTCTAAATATATACAAATCTTTACATTATATATTTTTTAAAAATTCAGGTGGAGAAATTATAAACAATTGTTCTTATTTCCCAAGGGAACTCTTTTATTTTTGGAGGAATTTTTAAAACCTTACTTACGTAAGGGAGCTGTGCTGCCCGGTTTCTCTCCACAACTTCTTTCATGTTATCTAGGGTTCCATAGTCATAACGACTGAGTTGAAATCCAAGTGCCCAGTATGCAGGTAGGACTGGCCGTCCAATGAGCTGAAAGATATTTGAAATAAAAATTAGCAAATGTTCTATCTATATTATAAAAGGCCTGTGGCTGTAATACCATAACAACCAAATGATTGGTCACCAGGAGGTGCACGGAGCACCTCTCAGGCTCTATTCTCACCCCTATCCCCACCCCTGGGGCACCAGCAGTGTCGGCGGAGCGCCAGCAGCATCTGTGGAGCATGCAAGGCGTCACAGGGTGGCAGACATGGCCCTGATGGCAGGCTAGGCCTAAGGGACCCTACAGGTGCACAATTTAATCATGTGCTTGGCCTCTGGTTTTTAATAAAAGCCTTTACTAAGCGTTGGTTTAGGGGCACAAAACATACTCCATTTTCCAACACACATTTTCATTAGTGTTAGTCTATTTTTCCAGTCCCTTTATAAATCATCGAGGGTAGGTTCAATTTGTAATAGGAGATTTACAATAGATACTTATAACAGCAGATTTTCATGAATCACACTTGCATAGTAAACTTGATTTTCTTTGTGCTCTTTAGGACTTTCTCAGTTGTCATATGATATAATTTTACCTCTAGATACTCCTGGACCACTTGTTCTGGAGTATTTCCCAAGAACACATAGAAATCCAGAATGCCCCCAATGGTGCGGTAAGTGATGGCTGGTGTGGGCTGGAGGGCAACCTCTTGATAGATTAAAAATGAAGAAAATAAAAATTAGAATTTATTCTTGATAATTACAAAGCTTTAGATCAGATCATCGCGGCCATCTGAATATTAATAAAGTGATCCTAAGATTTTGTATACAAAGGGACAAACTGACAATCAAAGTCCACCCTGGCAGCACATGGGAGTCTAAGCACTGGTTCTTTGACAGATTTAGATAATTGGTGACTGGAGTGTCTTAACTCCTGTGTCAGGATGCAGGCTCTCGTGAAAAAAAACCAGTTTCATGAAGGGGTCCAGAATAAGCCACTGTAGCAAAAAAAATTATTTTAGGCTGAAGACATTCAAGTTTCTGAAATTTCTTATCAACTTAAAAGCAGAGCCTCCTAAAGGTACTCAGTTGTCATAAGGCCCTCCCCTGCAGCAACCCTAATCTTCTCTGAGACAATAAATTAACACCACATCCAAGTGGATATTGTCACAAAAATGTCATATCTCCCAACTCTTCTCCTAAGGGCTCATTTATCTTCCTGAAAAGTCATTTGCTTTTCTGTAGATGCTTTTCATCCCTCCGACCTCCTCTAAGAAGTCTTTTTTTTTCCACTGAGCATGCTTATGCATATGCATGTTGCATGTGTATAAATAAACTCCGTCCTTTCTCTTGTTAACCTGTCCTTTGTCAGTTTCATTCACAGGCCCTCAAATACTAAACTTAAGGGGATAGAGAAACTTTTTTCCTTTGACATTCACAACTGTATAACATGTTGTTCCTACCCTGCACCCACCAATATTGCAGGAATATAACCCAACTAGACACTGAAGCAGTAGCCTCAATGAATCTCACACCAAGCAAGAGCCAATCTAGAAAAAAGTCAGATATGATACTGTAAATTAACAGCCCCTTTAAGCACCAATCACAAATCCCAGAAGTGAGTCTCCCCATACCCTTGTTTTGCATTTAGAGATAAAAGACCTCAAAATCTACTGAAATGTACTCTGCAGCCATGGGAGCAACTCACACAGAGTATCTAGGATCCTGTGATCCTTCCCTTATTTTCTAGTTCCTTTCAACTATCTGACACTGTATAATCCTTGTACTATTTCAATCTGTTCTTAGAATACTAGGTATCTCAGAATCATCTAAAATTCTATTAGGTATCTTATAACAATCTTTGATCACCTGCAGTGATTCTCATATGATCTGTAGTGAAGGATCAGATCTTGGTTTTTAAATTTCCAATTATTTTTAAACTAATACTTTTATAAAATAACATGAAAATGAATTACTAGGAAATGGTTTATGCATGCATTTGGATGCTACAACAATGTTTACTCTTGATTTTTATACTCATCTTACTGTAGAACTGACACAATTTGTGAACCATCTGTAGGCCACGCTCTGGATATCATGGATCTAGTCTATTGATCCTCGGTTGAAAAGAGGGTGGGGATCAATATCCTATACCCACCAGCAACCCTGAGAAAGTCTGATACATCTCTACTCCTGTGCTGATTGATTCATTGCCACTAGAATCCGTTGTTACTTTTGCAAGCAGAAAAAGAGTTGAGAATCATCGATCTAGTCTAAAATCTTCAAACTACTTTCTAGAATCCTATAATGTTACACTCTTTGGTCTTAAACAATCTGATCTTATTCCATATGACCCTTACCACTCCTTTACCTTGCTACCCTTGGAGTGTCTGAATGTGACATTCACTGGTTAGACCCAGTTACTTCATCAGGCCAAGAGCAACTGGCTATTTCCCATCTGAGCTTATATCAACCCCTCTTCTGGATGGAAGTCTAAAGAGGGAGAACATCAAATTGGTAGAAACTGTCTCTGAGTGGGTTATAGTTTGCTGTCTTAACTCTATAATAGAAAATATTCCAACAGAGGCAAACACATTCAGCAAAGTCATATGCTAGGAGAGAAACCCCCACTCATCGCTGCCATATGTCAACACACAAGGCCTTAAGCTATGGCTCAGCCATTCCTAAAGGGCTCCATTCCTTTTATCATCATGTTATAAGAAAGGGACTGAAGATCGCTCTGATGCTTTCTTTTTTTCATGACTATTCCTTTAGTCCTTTACCCATGGCATTGCTGTTCATCAGAAACACTCCAAAGGATAATCCACTAGCATCTTCAAGACATAGGAAGAATGTCTGTGCACCATACAAGTTATTTCCATCCTGCAGAAAGATAATTAAAAACCACAAATTTACAATCTAGTAGTCTAAACTCCACTTGACCAGAAATGACTTAGGAAATCAGTGTTAATCATGTGAGTAATTGACAGGGAACTCATGATTAAAGAAGACATAACTAAACTTTGAAAATATAAGGTTGATATTTAGTTGATGCTAACCAAGTAAAAAAGTGTTCCCTTATTGAATAAGCCACCTATGACCAGTTGATCACCTGCAGTGATTCTCAAATGATCTGTAGTGAAGGATCAGATCTGGTTTTCTCTAAAAGGAATGTGAGAGAGTGTGATATCTGGAGCTCTGAAGAGCTCTCCTCTCAAAGAGGTTTGCCTTACCTGACCTAACCACACCCGAAAAAGCTCTATTAAGCCTTAATAAGAATCGGGCAACTTTCTAATGTACAACTAGATGGAGCTCTTCTTGAGATACCTGGTCTTCTAGTCTTTACAACAGCAGAGTTTAGAAACTGAGCTGGTCTTCCATACATTCAAATAGTACAGTAGTTCTCAACCCGACCTGTATCCAAGCCCAATTAAAACAGAATCCCTGAGGATGGAAGCAAGCATTGATGGTTTGTTAAATTTCCCCAGGTGATTCCAATGTGTAGTCATGTTTGAGAATCACTGCTCTAGAACAGCATTTTTCAAAATTTGGTTTGCATACAAATCATATAAAAATCTTAATTAAATGTGGGTTCTAAGTCAGTAGATGGAAGAGGGAGCTGAAAGCCAACATTTCTCACACACTGGTGCCCATGCTGGACAGTTCAAGTACAAGGATCCAGGGCTCCTTATTAAAGAATCATCATCAGCCATTTCCAGATAAGCTGCTCTAAATCATCTAACTTGTCTGTTTTTCTGGTGAGTGTGTTTTTTTATAGGCATATGTATAGTAAGGAGCATGACTTCAGGGATTAAATTTTATTGCTGTTACTTAACTTTTTTTGGGGGGGGGGGTTATTTGGCTTTTCTGAGCCCCCATTTCCTTATCTGTTAAATGGAGTAAATTATACTTATTTTTTCAAAGTTCTTTTGGTAAATAGTAATAATGTATAAAAATAATCAATAAATTATTCTATGATCTCTTTTCATCCAGCCATTAGTTCCGCTTAGTCAGGAAAGTAGCTGAACAAGACCTGTATTGCTGAGCCTAGAAAATACCTCTGCTTTGTCAAAACAAAAAAGCAAAAGAAATAATAAAAGAAATCAGCAACAATAACAATAAAATTCTACTCTTTCACTGCCCCAAACATTCTTCACACAAAGAATGATTAATATAATATTTTAGTTGATATTTTATCCTGTTTTGCTGACAAATATGGTAAGTTGGTGATTTATAAAGGTCAACCTAAATATAGAGATCATAATAAACATATTGGGCAGAATCAATATTAGTAATGTTTTCTCTAGAACTAGTTAGTTCAAAAGGAAGATATAAAGAAAAGTAGCTGACATTAACTTTCTATGTAGCAGACACTCTTCTAGAGACTCGATATATAACAATTAATTTAATTTCCATCACAACCTTATGGTAAGTATATTGCCCCCATTTTATAGATGAAAAACTGAAGACACAAAGTGGTAACTTGCCATGTAACTGGTGACTAGCAGTGCCAGAATTCAGACCCAGACAGCCTCATCCTAGCATCTTATACTTAGCCATTACACTGCATGCTGGGGGGTGACCTTCAAGAATGAGACTATAATATTCAGTGAAGAGGGGCCATCCTGTAACCTTACCCCATTAGGGGTTGTATCTCTGGCGAATATGGGCCAGGTCTTCCAATTCATATCATGGCGGTACTGCCGGTGCACTTGTTCTCCTAGACCGTACACGTTGGCACTGGGCAGTCGGATGGAGAGCTGCAGGAACTGATCAGCAAATAGGAGGGGCCCAATGCTTGAGTCAAACCTAGACACAGACAGAAAACACAGGGACAGGTGGGCAAGTGGGGTGGAGAGATCACAACTGATTAGAAAAGTGGTCCATGTCATTGACTCAATACCCCCTACTTAACTGGCCCCATTTGTCCTCCTGTGACATTTTTCCTTGCATACCTAGAGATCAGGACTTCCTGAGGGCAGGTACCATGTGGTACATTTCTGAGATTTGTCCCATAGACACTCTACCACATGACCTGAATTATAGTAGATGTTCCATAAGCAGTTACTAGTGGATGAACGTGACTACATAAATGGAAGGGGAAAAGGGAGGGTGGGAGAAAAAGGACACAGCCTAGTGACTGGTATACAATAAATGCTTAGTAATGACAAAAAAAAGGAGGGATGGGGGAAAGAGGATTGTAGGCAAAGTAAAAGTATATTCATTTGGAGGTGGAGAGTCTGGCCTCCAACAGGATGCTTGCAACCTTCAAAAATATTGAGATGAATCCTTCCTCAGGCTTGCAAAGCTCCCTCCCCCTTCCTACTCTGTTCCCCAGATAGGTTTTTCCAAACTTACAGGGTTGAATTGTTGCTTTTTCTGATCACTTTGATGCTAAATGGCTGTTTAGAGACCTTAACATCATAGGTCTGGGAAGAAGCAGCATTTCCTTTGAAGGCTTGGACATGTTCATGCGGCACTTCGTACCTGTCACTCTTTTGGTCAGTTAACTATCCAGAGAGATGAAGGAAAAGAAAGCCCAAATGAAAACTTGTCTGTATTCTCAAAATGGAAGCATCCCTACCACCCCAGTGCTTCCCAATATCTGTGCTCATGGTACTGGAACTCAGGCACTGATCCAAATGGCATTATGTCTAAGGTGCATGTATACATTACATTATCAAATTCTGATGTTGAATACTTGGGCCTAAGCTAGTCCTTACGTAGAAATACACACTCCAACTTTGAAGAGATGGACTATCTCTAGAATTTTCAATGAAGTGATAATGTTTTTCCCTCCCTACAACATTTCACATGGTATTAAGGGCAAACAAATGAAAAACAAAGTTCACCAGTAAACTCTAATGTATATACTAGTATGAAGTTATCACACTGAAGGAAGGCTATAGATGTCTTTGACATACATGCTTTTGCCATACAGGTGCTAAGTATGAATAATGACAGTAGAGGAAAAATACTTCCATCAGCAAAATTTTCTATTTTGTAGTAACTGCAGTCATTTGGGTGGGAAATAAGAACCTCTCAAAACAGATTTTTTAAAAAATAAACAAATCACAACCTTAAAATGGAAACGATTGGATGTCTGATATTCTGCTGTGAGAAGGACATTGTTGACATCATTTCCAAACAGGGATGGAGAAGGCATCCTTTTCAACTGGGCTGTGAATCCTAATATAGAGAAGAAAAAGGTTTACAAAGCTGGCTGTGTACATTTACAAAAATAGACATAAAAATTAACATTTATGTCAAAAAGGCTGGTGAAAAGCCTTTATTTCCCCATCATGCGCTCATATAATCTGATGCTAGGTATCGTCATTACCTTATCCAAAAACCATGCCTCTCTTCTACAAAATTTGATTGGAAACCTCCTCCAAAAGGCCTAACTCTCATTCTACCAGCCCATCAGTCATTCTGTGTTAATCGCATATCCTTTACACTCTTGGCCCACAATCTGTATATATACAATATTCCTTCTTGGTTATTTTCATGTTACATTACAGGTGATCATATACATCGACGCCATCACCCTAGTTGCATAAGCCAGATGAGAGTGGAGACCTTAAAAAAGCCTGACAAACCAAGTGTGTCTGGCTAGGGAACATGCTTCTTCCTTTATGCTAAGAGCCCCCCCAAAGTAGTCTCCCCTGGATGGTCACTAGTATGCTCTATATTTTAGGGTGGGAGGGAAAAGAGGGGATGTTTAGTCCATGCACACTAACATTGGCTAACTTTCCGAATATGTTGAAAAAATTGTAATTGTTTTCACATCATTGAAATCACAGTAAGTAGGCTCAGATTACTGAGTTCAAATCCCTCTCTTTAAATGTTAGAAACAGGGACCAAGGAAGTGATGATGTTTACGAAGCGGTTACATGAAGGGAGAGTCAGAAACAGAGTATGTCTCTGAAGTCCCAAGACAGAGTGATTTTTCCTTGATGCCAAAATAAATTCTAGTCCTTATTTAAGAGCAGCGCCCACCATCAGTCACATGCATGAGTGTGGCCCTGCAGAGCAAACTCAGCATCTCGCCGAGGCTCTCCTCTGGAGCCAACAGAGCCAGTTCCCAGAGAGTCTGGAGCTCCTGCCTCCTGGTCTGGCTTACCTGCATTTGTCTTCACAAGGTCACCCTCCACCTGGTAGCCATGACTCTTAGAATAGTAGCACCAGGGCACACTGATGGGTCCCTGGGGTTTCCAGCAGCAGCCACGCTGCTCACAGGTGGCCTGCAATAAGAGATTTAGTCACAGTAACTCCATTTGTTACTAGAACGGTCATTTACAAACATAATTTGCACTTGTAATACCATTCACTTCGTTTTACAAATAAGGGAACTGATATTTGGAGAAACTGTGTTATGTCCCAGTCCATGCAGAACTTGTACTCAAAACCAATCTTTCCTTCAAGTGTTCTTCCTAGTTACTGTTATTATATAATAATATAGGGACAACAATGCAGTCCACATCTGCCATCACAAGAAAACTGATAAATTTAAATATTCTAAACTACAATATTGGTACATCACGATAACCCAAAATTTCAATTGGCGTTTCATATACATAGGTTTGGTCTTTAAAAAACAAAGCCTTGAGATTCGAGAGAAACCAAGATGGCGGCATAGGTAAGCACCTAAACTGCTGCCTCGCACAACAATTTCAAAACTACAACTAAAAGACAGAATGGACACCATCCAGAACCACAGGAAAGCTGGCTGAGTGAAAATTCTACAACTAGAAGGAAATAGAAAAGCTCACAGAGAATTTGAGGTACAGCAAAAGGTCTTTGTGTGCACAGAAGGAAGGGCGGCTGAGAGCCTGGCTGACTTTCTCTGGCGGAAGGGGGAAGGAAGCCCCCGACCGTACTGAACCCCAGTTCTGACTGCACTGAACCCCAGTCCCGGGCGAAACCCCGTGGACCCAGGCTCATACAGGGGGAGTCTGGTCTGTCAGGTAGAGAGAAAGGCACCCAGAGACTCGGAGACCCTGGGGAAACCCGGGGGAGCCCCGGTGGGCAGCGGTCTGCAGGCACGCGTGCCAGTGTACACAAAAGCTGCGGAGGTTGCCACAGGCTTTCCCTAGTGGAAGGGAGTCAGAAGCTCCTGACTGCACTAAGCCCCAGTTCTGACTGCACTGAACCCCAGTTCCAGGCGAGCCCCTGGGGACCCACGCTCTTGTGGGGGGAATCTGGACTCTCAGGCGGAGACTCAGGAGCCAGGGAAGGCAGAGGTCTGGTGGCGTGCGCGCGCGCCAGGGCAAGGCTGACTGGAAGCCAAGACTGTCTGCTCCGCCCTGAGACCCAACCCCATCCAAGCTGAGCACAGAGGCTATTGCAATTTGGCAAGTCTAATCCTATAAGGCTGTCTCCAGCACCGAACCTCTCCCAGCGTAGACACAGCTGATCCTCACAGCCAACTGGCCTGGAGGTCAATTCCTCCCAGTGATACCAACAACAATCAAGACTTAACTACAACAAGGCTGTACACACAGTCCACAAAGGGGTGCACCAAGAGTGTCCACCTCAGGTTAACTGGGGAGGCTGACCCACTGGGCCATATAGGAAACCTAGCACACAAATCTACCCTACCAACTCAGGGAAGCAGTGAAAATGCGATGTCAAAGAAACAGATCACAAACGAAAGAAATGGAGGAAAACAAACGACTGGATATAGAATTCAAAACCACGGTTATAAGACTTTTCAAGAATATCCTAGAAAAGGCCGATAAATATAACGAGACCCTCGAAAATATGAAAAAGGACCAACTAGAAATTAAACATACACTGACTGAAATAAAAAATATTATACAGAGACCCAACAACAGACTAGAGGAACACAAGAATCAAGTCAAAGAATTGAAATACAAAGAAGCAAAAAACACTCAACCAAAAAAGCAAAAAGAAAAAAAATCCAAAAAGTTGAAGATAGTGTAAGAAGACTCTGGGACAACTTCAAGCGTACCAACATCCGAATTATGGGGGTGCCAGAAGAAGAGAGAGAGCAAGATACTGAAAACCTATTTGAAGAAATAATGACTGAAAACTTCCCCCACCTGGTGAAAGAAATAGACTTACAAGTCCAGGAAGCGCACAGAACCCCAAACAAAAGGAATCCAAAGAGGACCACACCAAGACACATCATAATTAAAATGCCAAGAGCAAAAGACAAAGAGAGAATATTAAAAGCAGCAAGAGAAAAACAGTTAATTACCTACAAGGGAGCACCCATACGATTGTCAGCTGATTTCTCAACAGAAACTATGCAGGCCAGACGGGAGTGGCAAGAAATTTTCAAAGTGATGAATAGCAAGAACCTACAACCAAGATTACTATACCCAGCAAAGCTATCATTCAGAATTGAAGGGCAGATAAAGAGCTTCACAGATAAGAAAAGGCTAAAGGAGTTCATCACCACCAAACCAGGATTACATGAAATGCTGAAGGGTATTCTTTAAGAAGAGGAGGAAGAAGAAAGTAAAAACAAAATTATGAACAACAAATACATATTTATCAACAAGTGAACCTAAAAATCAAGTGAATTAAAAACCTGAGGAACAGAATAATCTGGTGAATATAATAGAATCAGGGGCATAGAAAGGGAGTGGACTGATAATTCTCAGGGGGAAAAGGGTATGGGGGGGTTCAGGAAGAGACTGGACAAAAATCATACACCTATGGATGAGGACAGTGTGGGGGAGGTAAGGGCAGAAGGTGGAGTGGGAACCGGGTGGAGGGGAGCTATGGGGGGGGGGGGGAGAAACAATTGTAATAATCTGAATAAAGATTTATTTAAAAAAAATAAAAGTTAGATTCAAGTTCTCAAAAAACAAACAAACAAAAAAAAAAAAACAAAGCCTTGGCAACCAACTTTATTCAAAAGCTTTACTATCAATTTTGCTTTGACTTTTAAACGTGTGAGATTATATATATGACATTTATTTAGTCTCTCCACTCATCCCAAGGCAGAGAATAATTGTTCCTTGAAACCCGAATAGATGCCAATTCTTATTTAAGCAAGTTTCCTGCTTTATACCACACTTAATGACCAAATCAAGTGGAGACTAAAATGAACACAATCCCTTTCTCACCTCAACTAATTTTGGAGAAACAACGAGGTTACATAGGAAAAAGTACAAAGAAACCTCTCGTCTTGAATGTGGCTAGACCGAGTGACTTATATATAGAATGTGGCAAAAACAACCGAGTAGATTAGAGCGCAGAAAAGTGGTGTCCCCATCTAGATGGCTCTCTTTCCCTTGCTCTATTGGAGCCTTACTCTGGGAGAGGTGAGATGTATTGTGGACAGGCCCACATGCCAAGGAGCTGGGGAAGATCTCTGGCCAATAGCAAGCAAGAAACTGAGGTCTCCACTCCAACAATCTGTGACACACTGAATCCCGCCAACAGTCACATAAATGAGCTTGAGAAGGATCACCCCACAATCACAGCCAACACCATAACGGCAGTCTTCTGAAAGACTCTGAGCCAAAAGCACCCAGCTGGACAAAGGCCAGATTTCTGACCACAGAAACTATGAGAAAATAATGTTTGTTGTGTTAGGCCATTAAGTTTTGGGACCATTTGTCTCACAGCAATAGATAATTAATACAAATACATCCTGCTACATTATTTTACAGATGAAGAACCTGAGGCCCCCGAGGGAAAGGTTCACAGAGGTGACGGGACCTGCCAGAGGAGACTCAGTTAGCTACTGAGAAGGCTAGGACCAAACCTTCAATCACTTCTGTCCATTTCCTTTTTTCTATGGCCTGGGGTGAGTATTTGCTGAACATATTTTCAGGAGGATATGGCTTAGCTATATAAACACTTAGTGTAATCAAATGTTAATATTTATGCCAATAGCCAATATTAAGGATAAAAAAAACTATGCTCATCTGTGGTTTATATTGCTGTGGGGTCAGGTGTCACTGTGAACTCAACTTCAACTAGCAGTTTTTGCTTTTTTCTTTAAAACCCCACTCAGATGAAACTTCAGTATAACAGGAAAAGAGAAGGTTTTGAAAGGGGTGTTGAACACAATGGTTCCTGTATGCTCCCCAGAGCTCAACGATTTCTTCCTTAAAGTGCAAAGACAAAGACCAAAGAGTGGCCAACTTGAATACACAGTTCCCGTAGTGGAGCTGAGCAGCTACGAGGAGAAGTGGGAAGAGAAGCAGAGCATATCTCATATAAACACACGAGTAATCAGTATGTGAAACCCAGGAAAGTACTTGTAGAGAGAAGCTCTAAAACATAACTACCTGAATTGGACAGAAAGCACACAAGAAGAAGGAGACCCAAGCCACAAATGTGCCCCTTTAAGTTGGAAAAAAAATGTATTTCAATTATCATGTCTTAAGTACTTAATTTAAAAGATAAATACTTTAAAGATAAAAACATCTGATTGCATTTAAATTCAGCTAAGTTGCTGTAAGGAGGCACACTCAAAATTTAAGCTCACCAAAGCACTAAGAGTAAAAGTGTTTGATTAAACAGATACGTGAGAAGAATGCTAAACAAAGGCTAGTATAACTGAGTAATATCAGACAAATAGACTTGAAGTAAAAATTCATTATTAAAGAGACATTGAGACACTACATGATGATAAAAGGTTCAATTCACCAGGAAATTTTATATGTAAATAATAATAAGGACTCAAAATATTTATAGAAAAAAAAATTTTTTTGAAATATGGAACACTTCACCAATTTGCATGTAATCCTTGTGCAGGGTCCATGCTAATCTTCTCCGTATTGTTCCAATTTTAGTATATATGCTGCCAAAGCAAGCACTTACAGAAAAGTTTTAAAGACTGACAAGGTACAATTGAAAAAGATGGTAAACATGATGAAGTATTTTTAAAGAGCTCCCTTTAGTAGCTGATAAAGCAGACAAAAAGTAAAGATATTTTACTTTTCACATAATGGACATATAGGCTCCTGCACAAACACAAAGAGAGGAACTGAATTGCTCTCAGAGGTGGAAGCCAGATCCTGAAGACAGTTTAAGATGTAATCAAGCTCTGCTCTACCCATGTCCTAGACTCCTCCAACCCCAGTGCTTCTTCCACTTAAAAGAGAAGAGAAGAAACAAGCAAGTATTTCATGCTTAAGTCAGACATGACAGATAAAGGAAAACTCTAGAGCCCAGTCTTATGCATGAACATAAATGCAAAAGCTTAGAAAAAAAAAAAAAACACTCGGCTTTTTCGGAAATCAGCAACATAGTCAATAATGACAGAGTAGTATTCTTTCCAGAGATATAAGGATCCTTTAATATTAAAAAAAAATCCACTTGTGTGTCCCTCACAATAACTTATTAAAGGAAGTAAACCATATAATCATTTAAATGCATCAGTTGTTCATGATAAAATTCTTAGCAAATTGGGAACAAACAGTAACTTCCTTAGTTGACTAGTGGGTATTTACCAAATGGTGAAATGTTAGAAACATTCCCTTTAAAATCAGAAGAAAAACCTATGTGACCCGTGTTTATGAATTCCTGTAACTAAAACTATATTAGAGGTCCTAACAATACAATAGGACAAGAAAAGAAAGAAAACTTATTATAAAACTGGAAATATAAAACCAAATTATCATTATTTTCAGACGTAATATTTAGATAGAAATCCAAGAAAAGTTATAGAAAAAAGTCGAAAATAAGTTAATTACTATTTTATATAAGACTAGAGGCCTGGTGCATGAATTCATGCACCGGTGGGGTCCCTTGGCCTGGCCTGCGATTGGGTCAGATCGGGGCTGTTTTGCCCAGTCCCGATTGGGGCCGATGGCGGCTGAGGAGGGACCGAGGGAGGGCTCCAGGGTGTGTCTGGCCCATCTTGCCCAGTCCCAATCGGCTGGACTCCAGCAGCAAGCTAACCTACTGGTCAGAGCATCTGCCCCCTGGTGGTCATTGTGCATCATAGCAACTAGTGGAACAGTCGAACAAATGATCGAATGAACAGTCGTACACTTAGCATATTATGCTTTTATTACATAGGATCCTTTATTTTCTTCTTAAAGTTGTAATTTTTTTCTGAATGCAAGGGGCAAAAGGTTAACAGTTGCCACTATCAAGATGGGTGAGTCTCCAGGAAGAGCAGGTTTCGGTATGTGCACAAGTGTGGGAGATCAAAAGTTCAATTTTGATATGTTTGTTTTGAGGTACTTATTAGACATCCAAGTGGAGATGCTGAATTGGCAGTTACATAGATAAATGTGGAATTCAGGGAAGTGATTTAGGGTAGAGGCATTCCTCTGATATGTAGGCACATAGGGGTTACCATTTATAGACATGACACTGGATGAAATCATCAAAGGATTGAGTGTGGATAGACAAGATATTTATAACATTTAGATGTCATATAGAAAAGGAAGAATCATGAAGGGGTTCAAAAGGTACAAATTTCAAGTTATAAAATAAAAAAGTCATTGGGGATATAATATACAGCATGGTGACTATAGTTAGAAAATTATGTATTCCATATTTGAAAGTAGATCTTAAAAGTACTCATCACAGTAAAAAACAAATTTTGTAACTATGTATGGTGGCAGATGTTAACTAGACTTAGTGTAGCGATCATTTTGCCATATATACAAATATTTAAATCATCACTTTGTACACCTGAACCTAATTTAATGTTCTGTCAGTTATACCTCAGTTTAGGAGAGAGAGGGGGAGAGAGGAGAGAGAGAGAGAGAGAGAGAGAGAGAGAGAGAGAGAGAGAGAGAGAGAGAGAGAGAGAGAGAGAAGCAAAGGAGACTGAGAACAGTAGTGGATTGTATCCTCTGAAGAAAGGGCGTTTCCCTAAAAATGACTCTCATGTAAAGACTTAGGCACTATCAGCAGCTATAATTGAGCTGAGAATTTCTTCTCCTGTTCAGGTTTAGGCTACCCATACTTTAGTTCTTTTTCAATCATCCATCTTGCTTCAAGGTATGGTGTTCATAAATTATGTTTCTGTGGACTGATGGCTAAAGCTGGTGACTCACTCAGGCCCAGTCTCCTAGCACCTGTCTTAGACAACACAATGAAGTGTTTGAATGTGACCCAATAGACAATAGGTGCTCAAATTAGGTAGAAATATAATAAAAGCAAGACATTCAAGACAGCAGTTTCAATCAGGCATATAATGGAATAAATGGGATTCAGAAGAGATGCTGGGAGGCTACTGGAACAATCCAAGCATGCGGTCGCAATGGCCTAGGCAGGGGTCCTCAAACTTTTTAAACAGGGGGCCAGTTCACTTCCCTCAGACCGTTGGAGGGCCGGACTATAGTTTAAAAAAAAACTATGAACAAATTCCTATGCGCACTGCGGGCCCGGGACGAGTCGGCTGCTAAGCAGGACAGGCAGCGGCACCCGGCGGGCCGGATAAATGTCCTCGGCGGGCCGCCTAGGTGTGATCGCAGTGAGAATGGGAATCAAGTGCTTGTTCTGGACAACATTGTTAAGGAAAATGTTCTAAACTAACTAAAATTCATGAAACACTGGTCAAAGGGATAAAGGGGAGAGAGAGCCAGGCAAAAGTTCTGTTTCTGCCCCAGAGACTAGAAGCACAATGGAACTACTAACCAAAATCTCATGGTTGAGAAGGGAGAGCAGATTTGGTGAGGAGTTCAATACCTCACAGCATTTATTAAAAGCTCTTATAATAAAACACTGAAGAAACATTACTGAAACAGTAATGACATCTGAAGTTTACCAATAGCCAGGAACAAGATGGGGTGTGGAGGGAGAGGGAACAGACTTAGGATGAATTGGTCCTCTAGGCGGGCTTCCAAACAACCCATTTCCTAACACACAATGACAGAAGCAAGTAAATGGGGATGGGTCAACTTGCTGCAAGCCTGGTGTGTCAAACATCCTGTTTAGGTATAACATGTCTGGACCACAACTTCCCATCCCTACTGACGAAGCAGCACGTTAAAGGACCTTTATCATCTCTCTCTCTCTCTCTCTCTACCCCTTCCACTCTCTCTAAAAAAAAAATTCAATGGGGAAAAAATATCCTTAAGTGAGGATTAACAAAAAATAAAAATAAAGGACCTCTATCATCAAGCTCCAATCTACCTTTCAGTCTTAAACATTATCTTCTCTCTGGCACCCACCCTATATCTTGGCCACATGGGACCATTCACTATGTCATATATGTGCCCCACAATTTCCTCTTCTGTCACTCAATTTACATCATCTCTTGTATCTTGAAATCACTTTCCATTCCTCCCATCTCTGTCAAAATCCTACGTATCTCTAATTCCAGGCTTTCACATTCTCCTTGATAATAATCTCTTCTGTTTTCTGATCCCAAGAGTATTTTTTTTTCAGATTGTATGAATTTTTGTTTCATTTCCCAGTCATTTACTTACTTAGCTTATCTCCTCTACTAGAATCTATGAAAAGAGGCCTGGTGCCTATACTAGAGGCCTGTTGCACGAAATTCATGCACGGGTAGGGTCCCTAGGTCTAGCTGGCAATCAGAGCCAATCAGGTTCCCCCCACCTCTCCGCCTTCCTGCCTCCTCCTTCCCTCACTCCCTTAGCACCCTGCCACCACCGCTGGCCTCTTACCATGTTCTGCGCTGCCCCCCGGTGATCAGCGCACATCATAGCTAGCGATCGAACTCCCATTCTCCCGGTCAAACTCCGGAGGGGACACTTTGCATATTAGCCATATATATATAGTTTAAGTGAACATAGCTATAACCCCAAATACTAAACTTTGTGGCATTTGGCCCCCTACTGAAGTGGTTTTGTTTTTGTTTTTCTTTCTCTTTTGTATCTTCTTTTTCCTTTGTTTCTAAGCCTTTTTGTCTTTCCTTGTTTCTCATTACATGATTGCATTCAGCCTCTAGCAGCCGTGGGCAAACTACGGCCCGCGGGCCGAATCCGGCCCGTTCGGCTGTTCTATCCGGCCCGCGGAGCCAAAAGAGCAGAGGGTTCTCTTGCTCTCCCCTCCCCTCCTTTACTTTGAATTTATATTAGTTCACACAAACACTCCATCCATGCTTTTGTTCCGGCCCTCCGGTCCAGTTTAAGAACCCATTGTGGCCCTCGAGTCAAAAAGTTTGCCCACCCCTGCATGGCTGCTCTGAGCTGCTGTGTATGAAAAACCAACCTCTGATACCTGACTCCTAAGTCTTCCAAATTCTAAATCTATCTTTCTATTCAGCCTCGTTTCCTCCTACTCCAAGCAGGCAAGTCTCTACACTAATCCAAGAGAAGGTCAGGGTAAGATGCCAGGTGAAGGAAGGGGAGTGAACACCACAATAGTCTTGGTAAAGTAAACTGGTCTAACCAGGATGACACCTACCATAGCAGGCTTGCTCCCCTCTGTGCCCTAACAGCTGGTCAAGGCACTGCTTTATCCTGTACTGGGGATTTCCTGATTACTAACTATCTATCAGATTGGATTTCTCTTGCCTTCAACACAGCCTCTGGGCTTCCTAACTCATTTTGTCCCATCACTCTGCTCCAATTTGCAGTTCATAGTCATTTTCTCTACTTCAATTTATCTGGCTCTGTTTGCCTTATCCACCTTAACCTCCAGCTTCCTCAGAGGCCCAGCCCATCTAATCCTATGTCTTATCTCTAATCTGTTTGTTCTTTCTTTGCTGCCTTAGTTCTCTCTGACTCAGCATATATGCCATTTCAGTCAATACCAAAGGCTCAAGTTGTAACAGTTTCTATAGTTCCCATCTCTGTGACTTTGTCCGTGTTATGGGCTGAATTGTATCCCCAGAAAAGATATGTTGAAGTCCTAATACTCAGTACCTCAGAATGTGACCTTATTTGCAAATAGGATTGTTGCAGATGTAATTAGTTAATATGAGATCCTACAGGAATAGAGTGGGCTCCTAATCCAATATGATCAGTGTCCTTAAAAATGGGAAATTTGGATGTATTTACAGAGAGAGAGAGAGAGAGAGAAGAGAGAGAGAGAGAGAGAGAGAGAGAGAGAGAGAGAGAGAGAGAAAGAGAGAGAGAGAGAGAAAGAGAGAGAGAGAGAGAGAGAGAGAGAGAGAGCGCCATGTAACAATGGAGGCAGACTTTGGAGTGATGCAGCTTATAAGCCAAGGAATGTCAAGAACTGACAGTCATCACCAGCAGCTAAGAGAGAGTCAAGGAACATATTCTTTCTCAGAGCCCTCTAAAGGAACCAACCCTACCCACGCCTCAATTTTGGACAGCTAGCCTTCAGAAGTATGATAGGGAAAAAATAGAAAATGTCTTTTGCTGTTAGAATCTTTATTTTAGATAAGCCAAAACATCAACTCTCAAGCACAGCACAGACTGTACCAGCCCACTGACAACAGGATGGCCACAGAGTGCACCATGTGCCCACGCATCACCTGCAATGAGTATCCTTTGTGTCTGACACAGCTCTGCCGTTTCAGTGGACTTCACTCAAAGGCTGCATTTTTATTTCATTCATGCTCTAAGTGAAAGGTGACTGATATTATAGGTTCAATGTACACTGAGTGGCCAGATTATTATGATCTCTGAATGCATAATAATCTGGCCACTCAGTGTATATCCTATATAATAAAAGGCTAATATGCAAATTGTCCCCTCGACCAGCAGGCAGGCTGGCCAACCACCCATGTCCCCTCCCCCTGGACAGGCTGGCCGGACCCCACCCATGCACGAATTCATGCACCAGGCTTCTAATATATATATACACTGAGTGGCCAGATTATTATGCGTTCAGAGATCATAATAATCTGGCCACTCAGTGTATTTTATAATCATTACATTCAGCTGGACTTCAGCTCCTGATCAAGAAACCCTGCCCTAAAGCAAACATCCAGATGCCTACACTATCTTAATCTGGTACTTATTACCTCTTCTTTCAAAGTATGGCTCTTAATACTTTGTCCTTATTTTAAATGTTTTATGCATGTGTGTGACTTTATTGTAGATCCTAGATAACCTTTTGGAATTGTGAAAGGAGGGATACTGACAGAGAAAGGCCAAGAATAGAGGCAGTAACAGAGTCAGAGAAAACCAGTAACCAAGTAGTGTTGCCAGCTAAGAAACAAAACCAATATAGTATAAGGTCAAGTCTTGCCTGGGACATACTTACACTAAAATACTATTCATTGTTTATCTGAAATTCAAATTTAAGTAGGCAGCCTGCACTTTTATTTGCTGAATCTGTCAACCCAAAAGCATCTTCCAGCACTTCCTCTCCTAAAGCTGTTCTATCATACAAAGAAGGACAGAAGATTAATTTGCCTGAGCCACCAAGAACTGCATTGAAAACTCTCTGGGAGTGATAAAGAGAAAACAAAAACTATGAAAACAAACAAAAAAGCTCTCTAATAGCATAACCTCCTCAATGAAAACAAGACCCAGAACTCAAACCTTTGTGGGCGACTGGTCCGGGATGCAGTTTATCCGCTCCAATTCATTGACCACGGGGCACTCAGGGGGGGTACCCATTCCAGAATCTGAGATTATCCCAAAAGCAAATAAAAAATTACCATTAGACAGACTTAGTATCAGAGACATTTGATATCCCTGTAGTTCACAACCACTCCCATTATATGAACTCCACTACTGATCGGGTTTCTCTCCGATGTCCTTGCAATGCATTCACTTCATAAAGCCTCACTTTGTTCCTGCTGACTGCATCCACCTCCATGCACACCTGCATCACCTTCTACCACCGAGGCCCTCCCCTATGAGACAGTGCATTAAGAACAAGGAGCCTGACCCGGTATTTGATCAGAAACTAAGTCTTCCTCTTCTAGTCCAGGGGTCAGTAAACTATGGCCTATGGGTCAAATCAGGTCACAGCCTGATTATTGAATAAAGTATTGCTGGAACACAGTCACACCAGTTTTTTTTATCTATTGCCGATATCTGCTTTTGTGCTACAATGACAGAATGAAGTAGATGTGACAGAAGACTGCCTGGCCCAAGTAGAGCAAGCATGTCAAACTCACAGCCGGTGGGCTGCGTGCCTCATTTATTTGGCCCTCAGTTCTGCTTGCTCAGTCAACAGGCAGTTCCTTATGGGTGCCAAGCCCCAAGACCAGGATGGTGGCATCCTGTGTAAACATAAAGTCTCCTAAAGGGAGCCCTCTGATCTAGAAACTGGCAGCTAGAATCTGCCCAGGGCCTTGATTCAGATTTTAAAAATTAGTAAAATTTAAAAAGGCACATTTAATGCATTCTAGTATGGGGAAGCGAGATTTCTCTAAGACACTGCAATAAATTAATAATGACATTAAGTTAAAACAATGAGACTTTCAATTAGTTTTCATTATTCCAATTCAAAAGTGCTGGATTAAAAGAATTTCGTATTTGTTCCGGTTTCTGCATAACGTTTTGAGTTCCATCTTCAATCACAGAATTTTAAGGAGTGAACAAACTTTGAGGTTATTCCATCAAACTTCCTATGAAAGCAGAAATTGGCAGGACTGGGAATGAGATGAAGGGCCAAGGTTTCCTCTAGCCACAGACTGACGGAGCTTTCATGGACTGAAGGGTAAGAAAGCATAAATAACAACACAATCCATCCTCTCTTTTAGAATAATACAGTTCAATAGACTTTTAAATTTATTTTTTCAATTATAGTCTACATTTAATATTATTCTGTATTAGTTTCAGGTGTACAGCAAAGTGGTTAGAAAATCATGTACTTTACAATAAACTTTTAATATAAAATAACACTGGTAGTTGTTATTTTTTTTTAAGGAACCAAACTTAAAATACTTTAACTTCTTATTTGACTGCCTTCCCTATAAGGGTATTATTCATTATTACTAATAACAGACCTCGAATAAGTCAATGAAATTTGGAAAATATATTTCATGTTAGTTGTGGAATCCTGCACTATGCAAATTGGGAAATGAAAGTGCCAGAATTTAGGCCGAAAGTGAATCCCTACTGAACTGCCACAGTTTGCTTAGGTGCTCCCCAACACACACTCACACTCACACACATTCATACATACACACACTCACAGCAAAGAACACAAAGCACTCTTCCCTGCCACTTATGAGGATTTTGCTCTGTTAAGAGCAACATGTGGAGGAAGAACACCAGAGTTCCTTGTTACCTTTGGATTTCAAAGACTCTTTGGCAGAAAGCACAAAGAGAGGAATAGTGATGATAAACACAATAAGCAGGAGAGCACTGAGCATAAGCTCCAACGTAGTAAAATCTTTCAGCTTCGTTCTTGCCATCTATAAAAGGAGAAAACAATTTTAGATTTGAAAAGGATTTTAAATTTCCTATATCTATTTATCCTATATAATAAAAGGCTAATATGCAAATCAACTGAATGGCGAAACGACTGGTTACTATGACCACCGGGGGGCAGACACTCAATGCAGGAGCTACCCCCTGGTGGTAAATGTGTTCCCACAGGGAAAGTGCTGCTCAGCCAGAAGCCCTGAGCCAGGCTCACAGCTGGCGAGCACAGTGGTGGTGGCAAGAGCCTCTCCCGCCTCCATGGCAGCACTAAGGATGTCTGACTGCCTAAGCTGTCAGTCAGACATCCCCAAGGGCTTCCAACTACGAGAAGGCCCAGGAACCACCCCCCCTCGACTCTGACTGCACGAATTTCATGCACAAGGCCTCTAGTTTAATATATACAGCTAGTAAGTTTTCTTTAATGGAAAAGCCCAAATGTATTCCTAAGTAGATGAACAACAAATCCCATGTACTCATTACATAGAACAAAAAATTATCAACTCACGGCCAATCTCATCTTCATTCCTACTTACTTCTCTCCCTAACCTTGCATTATTTTTAAGCAAATCTCAGATTTCATAAGTTTTCATTGGAAAATGTTGAAGTATATTTCTTGAATAAGAAATTTCACAGAAGCCGAGACCGGTTTGGCTCAGTGGATAGAGCGTCGGCCTGCGGACTGAAGGGTCCCGGGTTCGATTCCGGTCAAGGGCATGTACCTTGGTTGCGGGCACATCCCCGGTGGGGGGTGTGCAGGAGGCAGCTGATCGATGTTTCTCTCTCATCGATGTTTCTGGCTCTCTGTCCCTCTCCCTTCCTCTCTGTAAAATATCAATAAAATTTATTAAAAAAAAAAAAAAGAAATTTCACAGAAGATGAGAAAAATGCTATCATACCTAAATTATTTTTTAAAAATCCCATAATCATGAACTATCTAGTCAATGTTGACATTTGCATCATTGTCTGATTTTTTAAAAATATTTTTTATTGATTTCAGAGAGGGGAAGGGAGAGAGAGATAGAAACATCAATGGTTCATAGGTCAACTCTCAACCACTGAGCCATACTAGCTGGGCTGATAATTTTTTATAGTTTGTTGTACTCTCATAAGGATGCAAGTAAGATTTATATATTATAATTCATTTATATTTAAGTGTTTTGTAATCAATAGTGTTTGGTTTGTAGATTTTACCACAATTTGGATTTTATCAATTGTATCCCCATGCATGCTAACATGTTTCTCTATAAACTATTAGATCTAGAGTTTTGACCATATATAGATTTGATTTTTTAGCAAGAATGGTGCATAGGTGGCATAGCATCTTCCAGAAGGAGACATAAAATCTATCAGATTCTCCTTTCTTTATGTTAACACCCATTGGTGAGCATTCCTTAGATCCATTATATCATTAGGAGTTGTGAAATAGTAGTGCTGTAATTCTATCATTCTTTATTTATGAGAATTATGCCTCACATGCAGTCCTTTCCAGAAATTTCCTTCAGCACCTTCATCTTAGGACATTGTCCTTTCTTAGGGACAGTTCTGATTCTAGACTGACTTGTGGCCCTGACCTGTATCAGTAGCAAGTAATAGCAAGCCTCTCACTCACATCTGTCCTTCCCATCATTTTCCCTAATGTCTTACTGCCTTTAGCCCCTCCTTTCTCTGACCCTACTACTATCATTCTTTAAAACGCTTGTCCTTTGCAGGTCAACATTCCATATTCTCTCTCAAACAATAACTAAAACATACCATTTGGTCACTTGTGCCAAATTCCAACAGCACTTTTTAAAATATAACGTTTACTATCTTTGAAAGGGAAAACTTGGCATCTCCTGCCATTGGCTTACCTAAGATCTGAGAACCTCAGGATAACCTGCTTACCTAGGACAGCAATACCCTACATTGACTGCATTCTATATTTTCAAAGATACTGAGATATAAGAATAGCCAAGCTTAAGTTTTCCATTGTGCAGCTAAAAGGACTGAGGTGCTTTAATGACACTTGTCCAAAGTTCAGGACAAGTCAGTGGGACAGTTAGTGGCCCGGTCTCCCACCTTACGGATCTTTCTTATGATCTCACGGACTGTTAGGTAAGGGCACATCTGTCTTTCATGTTTTGTGCAAGAATGAATATCTATGAACTTAACACTTCTCCAAAAGTATGAGAAATCATATAAAGCCATATTATAGTGCAGAAATGCGCCACTCAATAGGAAGTGAAGCCAACAACAAGTATCGATCAGAATGGAGGGAGAAAGTTCTCTTAGTGCCATAAAAGATCTTATATATAGAAGAAATAAATAAATCTATTGTCAAGTTGGGTGGTGTAATGGAACGATTTCTAAAATGAGTTTCATTGACCTGCCAGCTTCTTGTATCCCCTTAAGTTGTCTATAGAATCAGACATAAAGAAGCATTTGAAGGAAACGGAGGGGAGAGAAGAGAGAAGTAGAAGAACAATCTATGTGAATGGGGTCGTTGGTCTTGAAGCCTGACAAATGTGTAATGGCTTCATTACTTGTGATACCAAATGGTGTTATCTGCAGTCTAATTCTTAATAATCATCATAGCTAAAATTTTTTGGCTTCTTTGTCCAGGTATTTTCCCAGCATTACTAGTCATCATTATAACCCTGAAATTCAGGTATTATTCATCTTCATTTTATAAGAGGAAACAGAGGTCAGAAAGCTACAAAACTTGTCAGTAATCACAGAGAAATAGTGGAGCTGAAATTCACTCCCAGTCTATGCTCCAAAGGCATGCTTCTTTCCATGACTACATCAGAACACACCTCTCTCCCACACCCACCATCTCCACTTAACCAGAATCGTGTTCCTTCAGGTCAAACAATATCTCCTCCAGGACTTCAAATTAATAAGCCTTCGTCCCTCTTTTTCTCCCAGGCACTTTATCTGCATCTATATTTATAACTAACTTTTGAGTTACTAACGGGCAGTGAGTAAGCATGTCCTACCCTCTCTAAATTACCCCTCTCAGCCTGAGAGCTTGCGATACTGAGTCCCGTGCTCTGTGAGTAGCTGGGCAGTGGAACCCAGGCAGAAAGCACAGTGCCTTCTCCGGCTGAGAGTTGCCTCTTCTAGAAACCCAGACCACTTTCAATTAGCCTAGTGATGCCAGCATTATTTCCATTGTGTTCACAGCATGAAAAGTGTTAGGAAGAACTCTACAATGCCTCACAGAATACCTCCTGGCTCATGCTCCAAATGAGTATTTGCTGATTTGGGAGCAAGACTGAGTGGAAACACCTCAAACACGTTTGTGTCCTATATGCACTGCTGAGATCTCATTCCTCTTTCCCAAGAGGTAAGGGAAGGATAAAATGAGAAACTGTGCCTTCATCCTAGGACCGGCACCAGTAACCATGAGAGTACAAGCAAAAATGAAAGAACAGGAACATTTGGACTTAAAAAATAATGTACATTAGAGGGTTGTTATTTATTTTACAAAAGGATCCAAGTCAAGTTTCCTTCCAAGCAATCATTTTGAAGTACCCAGGAGAGGTCCATTGGTATCTCCAGGGAGGTTTTCTTCAGAATATACAGCCACCTCCCTCTCCATAGGACCTTTGCAACTGTTACTCATACCAGTTTGAGCCTTTACGTGAGTTGTAACATACAAGAAGCAGTTGAAAACCATCTCTTTATAGCTAAAATATACACTATTAAATATACTTTCTGGAAAACAATACTCCACAGCCTCTTCATAAGCCCAGGCACAGCTGAACATTGGCCCCTTCCTCACCCACTCCCTGAGCTCTCCTGCTCTGAGCTCAGGAGTGGTCTCTCTAGACAGGAGTGGTCTCTCTAGACAGGAGTGGTCTCTCCAGACAGGAGTGGTCTCTCTGGATGGAGTAGTGTCTCTAGGCAGGAGTGGAATCTCTGGATGGAGTGGTCTCTCTGGGCAGAACTGCGCCTGGCCCCAGTAGAGACCCACTTCCCCGAGCTGATGAGGAGCTCAGGCAGTCTCTGTTCTGATACACCCAGCACAATGGCCCTGTCTGCTTTTCTTTTTCCATTTCTTTTCAGACATTTATTTTGCTGCATCTTTATAAGAATGTCAATTTGGAAATTTGGAAAGGAAAAAAGGTAAAATCCTATGATCACTCTACCATCTTGGACCCTTCTGTGGAGGTTTTAAAAGTTCTGAAGATGACTTTAATATTTAATTCCCCTCTACTCCTATCTGGGAATCACTTCGGGAATTTTGAGTTCATCAAGTCATTTAATAATATTGTATGATATTAGCCTATGGGGGGAGTGGCCTGTATAAATTGAAGACAATGAAATAAGAGATTAATATGAAGTAGGAGGCAATAATAAAGAAAAATAAAATAACATGTTTGGAGAGAGTAGTGGGGGAATGATTGTCCCTTTGTGAAAGTTTTTAACCCCATCAAAGCGCCCCTCCTAACACCTCCAGTATTTCAATGCACCCTCTCTACTCCTGGCTCACTTGTGACCTAGAATAAGTTTTCCTAAGGCTTTTCCCCCATTGGTGTATCTACTTCCTTAATTTACAGCACCTCTCTTCTCTCTCAAATTGTGAGTTCCCAGGGTAGAAGAGTTATAACTGCTTATTTCTCTTAATTTTCTTCCTAACTACCTACTAACAGTATCTCAATACTTATTGACTGATAATATTTTATTTACCAATTAAACATTTACAAAATACCTACATACTTCCTAATTATAGTATCCATGAAAGTATTTTAGAGAATAAAATGATGGTGCCTACCTTAAGTGAGTTTAAAGTCCAATACTGTTATTTCCTTCTACCCAATACAAGTGATGTAAGTTAGAAAGAGTACTCTTCCTTGAGAACTAGAAGACCTGAATTTGATTCCTCATTCTGCCAGATGACCTTGAGAAATTTACTTAAGGTTTCTGGTCCTCAGTTTCCTCATTTGCAAATTAAAGAGGTTGAACTGGAGGATCTATAGAATTTATATTAAAAGCTGGTATGAGTGAATCACACAAATTGCTTGCTTTTTTACTCCTCCAACTCACAAAAGAGTCCTGCTATTTTCCTTCATCATATTCCCATGTTCTCCTTCTCAAAATATCGAACATGCTAAGTACAACATGAGAAGACCTGAGCGCTCCCATTTCTTGCTGCAATGGCCAAAAGAATGTGCTTACTACTCTAGAGTTTCAGCTTTCTCCTTTCCATGAAAGGAGAATTAATAATACCTACCGTTACTATTGCCTATTGTCACTTTATTGTGAAAATCAAATAAAACCACTTTAAATAATAAAGTATTGTGTGCCATTATGTTATTATGTACCATAGAGAAGATAGTGGGTGCTGGATAAGAAACAGCATGTTCCTAAGAAACACGTCAACCCCACATTCTGTGAGTGTGGCACTGGACCTCACTCAGCACTTTCAAAGGGCAAATGCGTATTCCTGGCTGCTGCCCTCATGAACCTGTTCCCATATGAGGGCTCCTATCTGCTTAAGTGCTTTATGACTGCACGTGTCAGGTGACTCACGCATTATCTGAGACACAGAATAAAAAGCTAGGAAGAAATAGGAGGAGCTTTGAGCAGTCTTGCCCATTCAAGGTCCACTTTCTCCACCAACCCACCCACTGACCCTCTTCCAGCCTGCCTGTAAAACCACACCATCTTTACAAAAAACACACACACACACAAAAAAAAAAAAAAAAAAAAAAAACCCACATCTGTCCTAGCCAGTTTGGCTCAGTGGATAGAGTATCGGCCTGTGGACTGAAGGGTCCCAGGTTCCATTCTGGTCAAGGATTCGATTCTGCCTGGTTTGTGGGCTTGGTCCCCAGTAGGGGGAGTGCAGGAGGCAACCAATCAATGATTCTCTCTCATCATTGATGTTTTCATCTCTCTCTCCCTCTCCTTCCTCTCTGAAATCAATAAAAGTATATTAAAACAAACAAACAAACAGAAAAACACATCTTCTCTCTTCTTTTCTCAGGCTTTAATTCAAAGCTCCCCAACTTGAGAATCTGAAGTCCACAGCTCAACCTTATTGTTTGATATTTCCTCACAGCTTCATTCTCCACCTCATCGATGTGTCTGTACTCACACAACCTCCACATTCTTCTCAGCCTTGCTCAGTCCTTTGTCCAAGGAGTCAATGAAAAGTTGATTTGTTTCTGATGCACTGGATGAGAAATTGCTGTTTGTCAATGGAATGCCCTCTTACCATAAGGGAAATGGGGCTGGACCCTTCTCAACAACAAGGATTGCCTTGTTTTTCCTAAAATCAATTACCCAATTCTGTCTAATCTTTCTTACCTGCCCTGTCTTCAGTACCTCACCTTCTTATAAGATATCCCATAATATTAACGTTGCATGTAAAATTCCATAAAGATTAATACTCTCCCGTGTCTGGTATAATTAAATTATAAGGTAAAGAGTGATCTGATGTTCACACAAAAAGAGGAGGTATCAGAATGCTCATCAAAGTGACCATGTCTTTTTTCTTTGGTGGTTGCTAATAGCTGTGAGATAAGTGATTATTTAAATTTTTTCCTTGTGTTTGTTAACACACTGTGTTAGACACTCTAAAGAAAAGGCACCCAAACATTGCTAGCCAAATGGTAAACACCATATGCTCAATGAAGATTTGGCAGGAACTGCTAAAATTATTTCCACCCACAGTTCGGAATTCCATTTATAGAAATTTAGCCCATTAACATATATGCACATGTGGGAAGCAATGCGTGTACAGATAAAGGTTTTCATTGTAGCAAGACATATAATACATGTAATAGCAAAAAATTTAAAATAGTATAAATATTCATAGAGAGAAAATAGAGTAAAATATGCAATAAAATAAAATTTAAAAATACCCAAAATCATGATGTGGTGATTTAAAAATAAAAAAGTCCACAAATTCTTTGATACTCCTCCTTTCAAGAGGGGGAGCCAAGCCCCCCTCCCCACTCACTGAGAGTGGGCTGGACTTAGCAGCTCACTTCCAACAAACAGAACATGGTGGAGGGAATGGAGTGGGACTCCCAAGACTCGATTATAAAAGGCATTGCAGTTCCCTCCTCCTTCTTTCTCTTGGATCACCTCCTTGCTCCTTTTTGGGTTATTTCTTGGAGAAGCCAGCTACCATGTCATAATAACACTCAAGGGTCTATGGAAAAGTCCAACAGCCAGCAAGTAACAGAGGCCTTTAGCCATCAGCCACATGAGTGAGGCCTCTCAGAAGTGAATCTGCCAGCCCCAGTCAAGCCTTCACATGACTGTAGCCCAGGCAACATCCTTTCTGCAACCTCATAGGAGACCTAGACCTAGAACCACCTACCTAAGCTGTATTCTTAAGCCATAGAAACTGTGAGATAATAAATGTTTATTGCTTCAAGCTGTTAAATTTTGGGATAATTTGTTATTCAGCAATAGATAATTAACATGGTTGGGTCAATATGACTTTTGAATAATGTATCAATTGCATTTAAAAGTATCTGTTTGCCTCTTATTAAAAGTCCTTTTGTATCATATATTCAAATGTGGTTACCTGCTCTATGGTGCAATCATAATTATTTCTAGCTATAAAAGAGAAACATTTTCTTAGCCTTCAAAAAAAAAAAAAAAAAGCCCTCAGCAGCATCTTCTGATTGACCTTCCTTCCCAAATTACAAGGATACAATTTAGGAAAAATCAAGATCAAGAAAAATGGCAAAATGCAAATAGAATAGGAAGTCATTTAAATAGCAAGCCTTAATCGTCATCAATCTGTGAATATCTATTCATGTGACAAACACAAATTGTGCAAATTTAAGGACAATGATCATCACAGCTAATGATGTTTGTGTGGCTGTGGGAAGAAATTTCAGAATTTGTTGCATGCAATCCTCATAACATCCCCAAGCCAGTTACGGCCACTAGCCTTGCTTTCAAAGGAGGGGGAATTAAGCTTCAGAAAGGTCAGATCACTTGTCTGATGCCACATAGCTGATAAGGAACAAAGCCACAACTTGAACACCTGCCCTGTGACTCCACAGCCAGACTCTTAACCATTACTCATTGTTCTGTGCTATAATGTCCCCACTGTATATAAGCTAAAGTTTTTGTGAGATGTGGTTTTATCAAATAACTAGAGGCCCGGTGCTCAAAATTTGTGCACTGGGTCAGGGTTGGGGTTCCTTCAGCCCAGCCTGCCCCTTCTCACAGTCCGGAAGCACTCAGGGGATGTCCTACTGACAGCTTAGGCCCACTTAGGCCTCCCTCTGCCAGAGGCGACCAGCTGATCAGGGAAAGGCACCAGCCCCATCACCCCCCCCCCCCCCCCCCCCCGCTGCTGCTGCCTCTGGCCTCCCTCTGCAGGAGGCGACCCAGCGACCAGGGGAAGGCAACTCCCCCATCATGCCTCTGCTGCTGCCACTGCCAGCCACGAGGCTGCCTGAGCCTCAGCATTCACAGCCACTGCGGCTTGCCTGAGCCTCGTCCGGCCATCATTCCCTGAGCCTCGGGCCCTTGCAGCGGCAGCAGCCATCGGCGGCTTGCCTGAGCCTGGGGCCAGCCCTGGGCAAGCAGCAGCTGCTATTGTGTCCCCAATGCTGCAAGTCCCCATCCCCGTCCCTGATGCTGCAAGTCCCTGCCTGGGGCCAACCCTAGGCAAGTGGCAACGGCCATCTGTGGCTTGCCTGAGCCACAGGTCGGCCCTGGGCAAGCAGCAGCCACCATCACGTTCCCAACGCTGCAAGTCCCCGCCCCCATCCCTGACGCTGCAAGTCCCCGCCCACCCGCGCCTGCTGCACATGCAGCCTGCTGATCGGTCATTACTGTGATGGACCAATTTGCATATTACCCTATTATTAGATAGATGTCTGGATCCTTAGCCAAGTACTTAGAATGTGTGTGGTACTATGCGAAGCACTTATGTGCATTATTTCACTTTGTCTTCGTAACCACCTTACAAGCCAGGACTGCAATTTTCCTGCTTTATAAATAAGTGAGCCTGACAGAGGCTAGATCAACTAGGTCCAGACCTCAGAACCAGGCTTCAAACCAAGCAATCTGAATCCACAGCCAACTTGCACAATGTGATACAAATGCAGAAAATCTATATATTCATAAATGATTAAGGTTTTAATTAAGCGGAGGTAGAATAGAAAGATGCCTAAGTCCTTCCAAAGACAACCATTTAGTTAGAAGGCTTATGGAAAGAGAAGGAAACAAAACTCCTGCAACATTTGCCTCCGTCACACCTGGGGGATTTAGAAGTGGATTTGTAATCATCTAGTATACTTCAGGTATGGCCACAGGCCTGTTTTAAATGATCTGCAAGGCCAAGGAGAATGAGCTGCTGACACACCACATTACTCATTGGGTTATCAATGCTATGTCTTTGGTGGAATGGGAGATCTCACTGAAGTTTATTTATTCACACATCAATTATTTATTAAGCTTCTACATTGTGACAAGCATTCTTCCAGAAATTGGTTATACAACAACAACAAACAAAAAAAAAACACATAAAAATTATTGTGTTCTTATGGGTACCCAAAAGAAACAGTAAATCAAATAAATATACAATAAGTTAGACTGTGATAAATGATATAGATAAAAAGAAAGTGGGGGTGGGAGAGATGAGGAATGGGTGGATGAAGGTTGCAATTTTTAAAAAATATATTTTTTATTGATTTCAGAGAAGAAGGGAGAGGGAGAGAGAAATACAAACATCAATGATGAGAGAAACTCATTGATTGGCTGCCTCCTGAATGGCCCCTATTGAGAATCAAACCCGCAACCCAGGCATGTGCTCTGACTGGGAATCAAACCCGGGACCTCTTGGTCCATAGGACGACACTCAATCCATTGAGCCACCACAGCCGGGGAGGGATGCAATTTTAATTAGGCTGTCAGGGAAATCTTATGGAAAAGGTGCAAATTATTATTGTACATAAATTGTGCATACTCCGATAATAATATTTTCCTCTTGAATTAAAGCAATTATATGAATAATTGCCATGCCTCATTTTCCTCGTACTGCTATAACTATTTTTAGGCAAAGCAGATAGGTAACCCAGGTGGGGGCCCAGATTATTGTAAGGGCCAGGTAAATTCATTTGGAGAAACTGGATAATCCACTCTCCTCTTTCCTGGATTACAGCAGTATCTGATTCATTTGTGGTGAGCTAAGCCTTTCTTTTGAAAATCCTCAGTAACACAACACAAGAGATATAGTGGAAAAGAGATGATTAGTTTTACAGAAACTAAGAATAACTGGCAAAGAGGACGCCAGCAAATCATGGCTAGTCCTCCAAAATCCGGGGCACAATTTACTTAGTTGGTCCATTGTCTCCAGCTACTTAGAGAATAGGAGGGAAAGAGTAGCTAAGGGCCTTCTTTTTCCAAGTCTGGTCACATCCAAAGTGCAGAGATCTGAAAGCTAGCTCTGAACCTACACAGCTGTGTGACCTTGGAAAAACTTCTTAAGCCCCTTGGGCCTCAGTTTCTCCTTCTGCACCACAAAGGGAATCATCTCTAGAAGACAGCTGTGACCTACTGTGACCCCAGCACCAGGTGTGCCAAGGCTTATCTTCCTCATCACATTCAGCCTGCTGCGCCCATTTTAAATGAAAATTGTATTCTTCTAAGTCCTTCTACCCATTAGTGTTCCATGCTGATGGAGCAGTTTTGTAAAGTTAGTTACTTTATCAGCTCATCGAAACTCACTTGTGAGAGAATGCAGAAAAAAATCACTGGCATCTTGGGTAAGTATGAGTGAAATAATGATGAGCTATCTTAAAAGTAGGGGTAAGGGACAGAATGTCCTTCCATTTCATTCCGTCCCTGATAGCACCTTGGCCGGACCCAGCACAACAAACCGAAGGCCCTGCCCTCTCCCGCCCTCCTCGCCCACCACACATAAACTCACTGACACAGGACACCAGACAGTTTGGAGATCAGGAGGTCCCTTCAGTTCAGACTCTACACCAGGAACCTATTGGGAGCTTATTCTAGTGAGACCTATGGCTTTGACCTGGGCCTCCCTCTCTTTCCCCAATAGTAATTCTTTCTCCCCCTCATTGGCCAATTAGAAGTGCCCACATGTGTCTAGCTAGACTCAGATAACTAATTTTAAGTTTATATCAGAGAGGGATCAGCAATAACCCATTACCTTCCCGCCTTCCCCTCGGTGCTGCTGTTCCATTTCACACAGGCCTGCCAGTCCAGATACTGCCTCTTCCCCTCATGCCCTCCTTCCACATGAAATCTCTCACGTTCCCCACTGCACACTGCACACCAGCACATGCACACATCCCAATACTTCACACGCATACCCTTGGGCTCTTCCCTATAGCAATCCTTTATTTGATTAATAAAAGGCACAAAACTCACAGGGACATAGATCTCTCAAGTTCCTGACTACGATGAATTAATTCTCTAATTGCCACTCCTCAATCACAATCCTACATCCTTATAGAAGGAACTTCCCAAGTGCTCTAATCTAACTCCCAAATTTTAACTGCTTTCCCTCACTTCCACCACCTCATCTGCCCAATCAGAAAAAATTTCTACCAGCTACCTCCCCCCGAATATTAAACCATTCATCACAACACACACACACACACACACACACACACACACACACACACACACACAAAACCAATGCAGGTTTAGCTAAAACAGAGTTTGTAGAATCAGCCTGGGTCCAGAGAAACACACTCATACAAGTGTACATGCACGCAGACACGGATACCCACAAGAAAAAAGATGAGTGCATTGAGTTCTGTTTTGCGTATCTGTGTGTGTAATGTTGAGACTTGTTGGTGTATTTTTTGATCATTTAACAAATTAAAAAGGGCATTTTGACTAAAGCAGATCAACTCGAGTCCACACACACGCATACACATCTACAGCCAGAGTGAGCAGTTTACTAACGTACCTTGTCACCGCCCAGCGCAGCTCCTGCTCCGTCTGAAGGGTGACCTGGCAATAACCGCAGAGGCGCACACAGTCCACAGAAAGCAACCTCAGCCCTGGTAACTGGTCACTGTGCTGGTTAATGGGTTTCAGATGCAAATGACTGCACAGCTTTCATTCCCGGGATCAGATTTACTAGTTAATTAGTAATCGTGGTCCGGCCCTGGGAGAACATCCCTGAAGGCATGGAGTGAGCTGTGGCCACCTGACTCCCTCAAGCCCTCCAGGTACTGAATGCTATTCAGCTGGGAGGACACTCCATGTGCCTCCTGAAAGCGCACAGACTGACTCGATGTGCAGACAGATGATAAAGGGCAAAACATAAATGACCCTGGTGTCCCAATGAGCCTCCCTCCCCCCCACCACCCCGTCTCTCAGGGACCCCTAAGCTCCCAGTGACACTTAGTCATGCAATCAGCTGATTTTGTGTTTAAAGGAAATACTTTTGAAAATGTTTCAAAATAGTGGTCTTTTTTCCTTGCCTTTGTAGATGTGTCTTTCGGCTTTGCTGCGCGTGGAGGCCCTTTGGCAGCCTGGTGGAGAGGCCCACTCCGCAGCAAAGCCCATACATTCAGAGTTACCTCACAGGCCCATCAAGTCTAGCTCCTCATTTCACAGATGAGGAAGCCAGGACCCAAGAATTTCGTGAGGTTTGCATGAGCATAGAGACTAAAAGGTCTAATCTCAAGTCAGGCGGAGCTGAATTCAAAGGCCAGTCCTGCTTACCAGCTGGAGCAGCAGAGCCGAGGAAGCAGTAGTTTCCTCAAGTTCATGACCATAAAATGGTTACCTATCCAGTTACATTGTAAAGATTAAACAAAATAATGCAAGTGAAAGACTTGGTTTTACATAATAACTACTCAGTAAGTGTCAGTGATAATAATGGTTATTGTTATGCATCTGCCACAGCTGTGAATGGACTCCCACCCCAAGGCACCTCAACTATGACAACATTTCCTTCTCTGTTAAGTCAGGATTCTCCAGGCAGGAGGTACGCACCAATGTCTCAAGAAGAAAACCTCTCAAGCACCTTGGTTGTGCAGGGCTTTGTACTACACACATCTGTGATGCTGCCTGGCTGAAGCAGGTTAAAAGGTTAGCCCCTGGCTTCAAAAGAGAGATGATTCAGGCCGAACCAACGAACAAGGTCTGTGGCACCTGGAGTGAGTGGTTAGCTGTCCTGATGACTAGGCCTTCCTGGGCAGGAGGATGATCCCGGCAAATGTGAGACTCAGTAATGTGATGACAAAGCCTCCCGTCCCCATTCCTTACTCAGATCTCATGATCCCGTGTCTGGGTCCTGCACCCACTGCTTCTCCATTTCCACCCCCTGGATATACAACAATAGCCTCTTCCTAAACATCCGTCAATTCAACATATAGTTATTATATGTGTACTATGCCCAAGGTGCTATCCAAATAGCAATAATAGCAACATTTCTTTTTTTTTAAAATATATATATATATATATATATTTTTTTAAATATATTTTATTGATTTTTTTACAGAGAGGAAGGGAGAGGGATAGAGAGTTAGAAACATTGATGAGAGAGAAACATCCATCAGCTGCCTCCTGCACACCCCCTACTGGGGATGTGCCCGCAACCAAGGTACATGCCCTTGACTGGAATCAAACCTGGGACCCTTCAGTCTGCAGGCCGAAGCTCTATCCACCGAGCCAAAATGGCTAGGGCTTTTTAAATATATTTTATTGATTTTTTTTTTTACAGAGCAGAAGGGAGAGGGACAGAGAGTTAGAAACATCAATGAGAGAGAAACATCGATCAGCTGCCTCATGCACACTCCCTACCGGGTATGTGCCCGCAACCAAGGTACATGCCCTTGACTGGAATCGAACCCGGGACCCTTGAGTCCACAGGCCGACGCTCTATCCACTGAGCCAAACCAGTTAGGGCAATAGCAACATTTCTGAAATGCTTACTAGGGCCTGTGTATTATGTTAAGTGATTCACGCACAAGGTTCCATTTCCTCCTCATAACCACACTACGAGGTACACTAAGAGAAATTTTCCCAAGGTTATGTAATTAATGAGAGGTGAAACCAGAATGCAAACCCAGGCAGTCTGCTCAAGCCTGAACTTGAACACAAAAACACAAATGTGAGTGATATCTCTGAAATAGGAATTTTTAGGGGTGAAAAAAATTTAGGGAATTTTTAAAATTAAGGGGGTCCATGAAAAACACACAGGGCTACAGAGTTGCAAAAGGTTACATATCCATAAGACAAGGAGCAGGGAGCCAGCAGAAGTGACATTTCCATAAGATAAGAAAGTTGGAAGAGGCAGAAGTTACATTTCCATAAGACAAGGGAACTGGGAGTAGCCAAAGGTCTATATTTACAAAATAAAGAAGGAGGGCCTCACATGTCCCATGTGACATTTGACCTTTGAGCTCAGAAGTTGCTATAGTGACCAAATCAAAGGGGAATGGTGGCCAATCAGAGGGGATATTGAGGCACAAAAACTGCAGCCTTTATAAACCGGGGAAAGGAACTTGGTGGGACTCTTTCCCACTCCCCACATGGGAGTCTGTGCTGTGAGATTCTTTCCCCTTCTCCACGTGGGAGTCTGTACTTGTTCTTCAATAAATGTCCACCTTTGCTATACCATCTTCCTTCTGTGGATTCATTCTTAGACTCCGATGGACAAAGAATCCTGGGAAGCCATCCTTCCCAGGGGAACACCGTGTGTTCCAGTACAAAAATCCCATATCCCCTAGACCCGTGGTTAGCAAACTGCGGCTCGCAAGCCACATGCGGCTCTTTGGCCCCTTGAGTGTGGCTCTTCCACAAAATACCACGGCCTGGGCGAGTCTATTTTGAAGAAGTGGCGTTAGAAGAAGTTTAAGTTTAAAAAATTTGGCTCTCAAAAGAAATTTCAATCGTTGTACTGTTGATATTTGGCTCTATTGACTAATGAGTTTGCTGACCACTGGCCTAGACATCCTCACAGCCAAGGGAATGTAAGAAGTCACATGACTATGATACAACAGAAAGACAGCACTGACAAATGCTATTGGAAAAATAACACACACAATGCGGAGGGACAGAAAAGAAAGGCTAGATAGATGGGAATGAAAAAGGAAGGGGGACAGGAAAGACAATGTGGGCCAAGGGATCAGCATAAATAAAGCACAGAGGCCAGGAAGATCAGGACCTGTTTTAGAAACTGCAGCAAAAAGATACAGACAGGGAAGACTGCTGTGAGCAAGTCACAGACATTGTTGGAGAAGTACAGAGTTGCATCGTGCAGATTCTAGCCTGTCAGTGAGAAGACTTCCATAACAACATGGGATCCACTGCAGACAAGAAACTTCCCAGAGCTGCCATCAGCATGGAATAGATTTCCGAGCTCTCTGGCGAGTACTCAAAATGCTGGATTATCTGTCTCTTTGAGTCTTTAATCAGAATATGACTTCTCCCTATACCTCCAAATAGAACGAGTGCTTTTCAGGAGGAAACTCTGGAAGCTATACAGTCAGCCTGTCCATCAGAGTGACACAAATATATGGAATTCTGAAGCCCAAAGAACCAGTGAATCCCATTGTCAGTCCCGAGTGAGGACACCTGCCTCTCCCTGTGCCAGCCTTCCCCAAGCAACGCTTTATTCAGGCTCTTGCTCTGAAACCTAAAATAGCCAGGGTTTATTCTTCAGGGTAAATTTCAAACTCTTCTTTCTCTCTTTAAGGCCCTCTGTGTTATTCTTGACTCTACTTTTGCAATATTTCTTCACTACTCATGAGCCAGCTTGGTTCACTGCTGCTTCTGCATGTCTGCTTCAGTGCTGCCCTCCACTGGGAGTGTCCTTGTCCTCTGTCTTCCTGTGCAAACCCCTTTTCTATTGCAAAGCCAAGTTTAAGACTCACCTTGTCATGAAATTTCTCCAAACACTCAATTTGTGTTGATGTTTCTCCTTTTCTGAACTACTGGGGTGATAGTATATCCCAGAACATATTCTCCTATTTTATAGGTGGGCATACCCCAAAGTGCTCAAAGGGGTGCTAGCCACTCCTCAAGTCCCTGCCAGCTGAGTTCTTCCAACTCTTCCCAAAGCCGGACCCCTTGAGGAGCCTATTCTGACCAGTGAGTGGGCCGAGAAGGGACAGTGTGTGTTCTCATCCTCCTGGCACTGAATAAAATCCGTATAGGAAATAAGATACTCATCCCTCTGGACTTCACCAGCAATAGTCTGTGGGTGGGTTCGATGACCCTAAAAGTCTATTAATCTGAAACAGTTGACTATAAAATTGAAATAAAGATAAATCATTTTTTTTGCGTCGTGTTTCACTATTAAATTTTCAGGTGGTGATTTAGTAGTCCCCCGAGTTTGAAATGAAACTCGCCTGAACTTTGCTATCCAAGTCTCTACTTGCTACAGGCCTTGGGCAGTCATTTAGATTTTCTGAAGCTCAGCCGCTTTCTCTGTATATTAGATGTGATCATATGCACATCACAGTCAATTTTCCAGTCCTGTCCCAACTTGTCTTTTCTCAAAATAAAGTCAAACAAAATCTAGCAAGCAATGTCATTAGCTTAATTTCTGCTAAGAATTGTTTCTTCAGTTCATCAACTCCCAGAAACGGCCACACTAGCTTGGGCTGGAGGAGGTGGTCTCTTCCATCCATGGACCACTGATAGACAAGCAGAGAGCATCAGAGCTTCCTACACTGAGCTGATTCCACGGGCCAAGGGAGGCAAGCCCAGCCTAGCCCATCACTTTGTTCTATGTGGCTCTTTAGCATGCTCTCTCTCTCCCCCTCCACACACACTACTTCGCTCTCACCACACACATCGTCTATACCGCTTCCTGTCACAAATCACCTCTAACAGTTTCCATAAAGCCTACAAACTTTAAATTGTACCTCTTTCTTTTTATTGCAGCCACGTTGGTTTTCCTTCCAAATATAAGCCCTTCACATCAGAGGCTACCTGGAAAGGGAGAAATGGAGTTGCTTGGGGCAGGAGTAATTTTTCTGCCCAGAAATGTCCAGAGGAAGGTAGAAGTAGAAGCTACTTACACTGATCATTGCAACATTTCCTTCTCTTGTGAAATATCTACCTGGTATGATTCAGCAGTTTTACACTGCCTTCTATCCTTCCCTACGTGTAATCTCCATAGATAGAAACACATGGGCACACATGTGAGTCCAAGGAGAGAGTTATTAGCAATAACACATTACCTGGTATTCACATGTTGGTAACATATGTTCTGGGATATGTTATCACTATAGTAGTTCAGAAAAAGGAAAAACATCAACACAACATGTGAATCTATATCAGCATTTTAATCTATATCAGCTCTTTAATTGCAACCCTATATGACAGAGCAGGTATTTTTAATCCCCATGTATAAACAAGGAAACAGAAACTAAGAACAACGATTTGCTAAAGGTCATTCAAATAACGGCAGAGTCAAACTTATACTAATTTAATTTTAATCTAGTAATCTAATGTGCATGAAGCCTGAAGTCAGTAAATCTAGAAATTGCTTTATCAGCCTAATATTAGTTCATTTATTTTAAAAATTCAAAATTCACACTCCACTATGTCTCCCAAAGTGGAAACCCTCTGATCCTATCAGTTATCAAATTCTACCATCCTCACCTCATAGATGGCTACTTCTCTTTAAGCCCAACTTGTGTACTAGAGTTTCCCATCTTTTCCTCCATGGTTCCCCTCCCCCACAGCCAGAGAACACCTGCCCACTCCTGTAAGGGAGCCCAGCATAACCCTAACCCACTGGTCACAGGGGACTGAACTGGTACTGGAAAGTTGACCCAACCTGGATTCTCCCTCCCAAAAATTAGTATTTGGGACAAAGAGTCTGAATCATGCCACATGGGGCACCAAGTCTGTGGGATCATGTCATAGTACTGAGAGGCAGAAATCAAAGAATTTTACTGAAAATACGTGTTTTCCCAACAAAGAATGGAACAGACATGTAGAAATTAGCAGAAATAAGAGACCATTCAAACCCAAAGAAGGAAAATCAGAGAGCCTATTTGCCAGTATTTTTTCTATTTCTGGAAGGCCAGTGTACAAATGAATTTCATGTAATCCTTGAAATTCCTGCTTCTTGACCAAAATACTACCTTTGTTATTACTACCACCACCACTTCTACTACTAACCATCACCACCACTTCTACTACCACCACCACCATCATCGTCTTCATCATCATCCTTTCTATCACCCAATTTCTGTGAGTTTCTCTGCCTAGTAGCCATGCTAGCCCTGCTCTGATAGGCTCTCATTGTCTCCCTTTGTCCAGTGGAAATATTGTCACCAAAAATCTCTAAACTCTCTAGCAGAACCTACAAGCAACACATATCCTCCTGTGATCTTTGTTTTGCTCTTTTTTACAGTTACTTGCAATTATAGGACCTTCAAAACCCCACAAAGTCTCTGGATTGTTTGCCATCCCCATAGTATTGTATGTTGTAGGCACATTAACCTAGGGCTATAAGTGACACACTGAGAGGTATATAACACATGTTCTTGGGAGTTCAATTTAAACCAAAGTTCATTGGAGAAGAGCAAGTAATTTGAATCAATATTTGGAATTATGAGAAATGTATCAATATAATGCAATAGCATACAAATTTATATGAGTTTTTTCAATATAAAAAACTAAATTTTACAGAAATGTTCCCATGTGATGATCCCCTGGTAAGTATGTTTCTCCTGATACCCCACCTCAGGAGGAAAATATGAAAGAAACATCATAGGAAATGTTTTCAAGGCACTGACAGAGTCTATGTATGGCTGTAAGACATATACTACACCTCTGTGCTCTTACAGCCATACATAGACTCTATCATGGTAGCTCTCTTCTGTGGCTCAGCCTCATCCCTCAACCTACCCTCTGTCTATTCTGCTCTCTGTGAATCACCATGTCCACACTGTCTCCCCTGTCTCTGCTAGACAGAGAACCTCAAAGTGCCAGTCCTGAACAATGTTCTCTTGAATTTTTATGTTAGAGAGAAACAGAACAGGACTGGTTATTGTTCAATGTCTTACAGCTCTATCAGCTTTTACTTAAAACCTCCTCTTCCTTAATTCATGTTAGTAGACAAAATGAAGTTTAAGAAGGGGTCCAGAGCTCCCTGTAAAGGAATCTCTACCTAAAGGTCCCTGCTGAGGAAAGTGATCTGATGGATGTCCCTAATCCCAAGATTCCATGTTGGTTCTAAAGCTGACTGTACCGGGGATGGGCACCTAATGCAAAGACAGCCAATCCTTAAACTGGCCTGCATCTTACGAAGCAGCTTGCTCTGTGACCACTAGATGACTTGATTCCCTTTCTGAATGTAAGTCACAGAAGATCAATTAGTCATTGATGAATTAGCAGGATCAATTAGTAGCAACAGCAAAATCTAAGGATAGAGAGGCAGAAAGAAGAGCTGCACGATCTAATCTTTAACCTCATCTCCCCAGATGAGTACCATTAAGCCTACCTGCTTTTGACTATTATGAGTGGACAAAGTATGCTTTAAAACACAGGAAGCAGAGACAACCTTCCTTTTGTTTTCTTTCCTGCACTTTCTATTTCCTGCCTCTTCGTGATAAGCAAGCCTAGACAGAGAGCAGGCTGAGCTCCCCACCCCACTTCCTGGCGTCACATGCTTAGAAGGTTAAATGGATTCAGGCCCTTCTTACCAGCAAGTTATCAGTTAGCAACTGCATTCAGTTTCCAGTATTAGTGGCCCAAGCATTGTGACTTCAAGACATAAAAAGATTACCTTTCAACCATAATGCGCAGCCTGGAACACAGAGTTGCTGGTGTGGTTTCAAGCACCCAAAAGATGTCAGGGTGAGAGCTTTGAAATTCTCTCTATTTTCTGTCCTGGGTGAAGCTCCAGCATAACATCTGAGTTTGGGCACAGAAAGAAGAAAAGGCAACAGGGGCTTTCTAAGAAATCCACCCAATAACTTCTTGAGTCTCATTGGCCATGCTGATCTGCAAGAAAGATAAGAAATGAGCTGAGAATACTGATTTACTGAACAATGCAGTTCCCTTAGTAATGTAGAGGAGAGAATTGATATTGTGTAGGCAATTAGCAACATCCACCATGAACAGAATGGCAAGTCGGATGTGTAGATTCTGCCTACATCCACTGCATGTTCCAACCTAACTTATTTGGGTGCTGCTTTAGCTTTTAATAAAATAATACCCTACACTCCAGTTCACTGCTGCTCTTCTCAGGTAACAGGAGTGATTGACAGAGCTGAACTGGGGAACTCCTGGGACTCTTTTCTCCACATCCTCACCAACACTTGTTTTCTTTTGTGTTTTTATAACAGCCACTCTATCACGTGTGAGGTGGTACCACTGGACAGCTTCCGCCTGCCCCCCACCTTGAGGCATATACTACACCTCTGTGCTCTTTAGTTCCTCTAATACCATTTTGTTTACCAGTGTGTCTTCAGTGCTCATCACAACATCTGAAATATATTATGTTCTTAATAAATGTTATCTAATATATCCATTGGATATATTTAAGCAAGTCATTGGAAACACTTAGGCATCCTAAAGGAACAAGGTTTGATATTACTAGTAACAGTGCTTTTGTGTCAAGTTAACCAATAACAATTTTAAAAAATCAGTCTAAAGAATTCATTTCCAATATCCAAAAAAATAAATGGCAGCAAAAGTCCAAACACATATATTTTGTGCAATTTTTAACATCCATTTATTTGCAAAATTCAAATGACTGCAACTTTTTATCACATCTGATGAGGTATTTGTTCCTGCCACTGCTCTTAGCATTGCAATTAATTGAGCTGTTCTTAGCTTCCTGAGAGGACCAGTTTTCAAAAAATAGCCAGATGGTAAATACCATCCACACAGATTTTTTATATAATGGCAAACACCGTGTGTACATAAATTAAATGGAGGAGGATACCTATGAGGGTTTTTGCTACTTCTCTCTAAAAGAACTATTGAGTATTGAAAGATTATGGTGAGATTTGCTATTCACAATAAATCACTTAGATCAATGATTTTATTGATTCTTCACATAAAATATTACAATCTTTACATAAGTGATTTTAACTCTGTGTTTACACATCTCTGCTTGTGCAACAGAGCCAGTGTTTTACATCTGGGTTCTTTAGTAAAGCAAATACCTTTCCTAAACTTCTTTGGTACAATACTGCCACCTGGCGTCGTAAGAGAAAGGGAAAACATGCTTCAGTTGAAAGTACAGAACTCTGTCTCATTATTTGGCCATTTTAAAAGAATGAATGATCAAAATGAGGGGGCTACAAATATGATGAGTTAAATACAATTTCAATGCTATATGATCATGTACAACGAAGGGCTTGTGAATATCTGTATATAAATAACTCATAATAAAACAGGAGCTTAATAAAACATTTTAGTAATTACTGATTTAAGTCACATTACTTATATTTATAAAATATATTTTTATTTTATTTGTTTTTTAGAGAGAGATGAAGGGAGAGTGATAGAAAAACAGCCAATCACTGCCTCCTGCATGCCCCCTACTGGGGATTGAGCCCACAACCAAGGCCTGTGCCCTGACCAGAATAGAACCATAACCTCCTGGTTCATGGGTTGATGCTCAACCACTGAGCCACACCACAGTGATATTACTTACAAATGAAAATAAGGAGCTTTAGTTAACAGTAAACATAAAAAAACAGAAACAGACTCATAAATACAGAGAACAGCCTAATGGTTGCCAGAGGGAAGGGGGGTTGGAGGACTGTGTGAAAAGGGTGAAGGGATTGGGATTGAGAAGTACAGATTGGTACTTACAAAATAGTCATGGAGATGTAAAGTACAACACAGGAATATAGTCAATAATAATAACTGTGTGTGGTGCCAGTAAGGTACTGGAAATATCAGGGGGAACACTTTGTAAAGTATGATTGTCTAACCACTATCCTGTACACTTGAAACTAATACAAAATTATATTGAATGTAAACTGTAATTTAAATTTTTTTAATTTAATTTTTTAAATATATTTTTATTAATTTCAGAGAGGAAGGAAGAGGGAGAGAGAGATAAAAACATCAATGATGAAAGAGAATCACTGATTGGCTGCCTCCTGCATGCCCCCCACTGGGGATCGAGCCCACAACCCAGGCATGTGCCCTTGACCGAAATCTAATCTGGTACCTCTTAGTCCCCAGGTCGACACTCTATCCACTGAGCCAAACCGGCTAGGGCTTAAATTTAATTTTTTAAAAAAGCAAACATAAAAAACAAAATACCTACAGAAACAAATGAGGCAACTCAAATAACTCTCAGGTTAAAGGAATATGCAGGAAAAAGGACAGAAATAATAACTAACATTTATTATTTTTTCATCCATAAACATAATGTATTTACTTATGCTTCTTCAATATCTATTAATAAACTATAATTTTTTCAAGAATTTCTTGTATATTTTCTTAGATTTACTCTTTAATATCATATATTGTTTATTATAGACTAGAGGCCCAGTGCATGAATTCGTGCACCAGTGGGTCCCTCAGCCTGGCCTGTGGGATTGGGCCAAAACTGGCTCTCTAACATCCCCTGAGGGGTCCCGGATTGTGAGAGGGCACAGGCCAGGCCGAGAGACCCCATGGGTGCATGATTGGGGCCAGGGAGAGATACAGGATGTTAGCCACCTGGGGAGGGACCACAGGAGGGCTCTAGGGTGTGTCCAGCCCATCTCACTCAGTCCCAATTGGCCAGACCCCAGCAGCAAGCTGACCTACAGGTTGGAGCGTCTGTCCCCTGGTGGTCAGTGCACTTCATAGCGAGCAGTTGAACAGCCTTAGCATATCATTAGCATATTACGCTTTGATTGGTTGAACAGATGACCGGATGATGGGACACTTAGCATATTAGGCTTTTATTATACAGTAGGTCCTCAGGTTATGTCAGAGATCCATTCCTATGGCATGACGTAACGCAATTTTCATTGTAAGTTGGAACCCACCTACATAAGCACCTACGTAACTCACATGGAGCACATACACATACTGTTTCACACAATGAAGTGAAACAGTAAAAAAAATTTAAAAGAAAGATAACAATTCCTGACCTTTACTTGTGGTAAATAAATAATAAAAAACATAAAGCACATACGTATGTAAATACATTGAAATGATGAAACTTTTTTTTAAATAAATAAATGGGAGATGGCACCGTAACCACAAATGACATATGTTGAGTCTGATGTAACCTGAGGACTGTCTGTATAGGATTATAAATTTTGGGCTTTTCTTAATAAAATTGCATATATTTAGCATGTACAACATAATGCTTTGATATACATAGTAAAAGGATTACTATAGTTAAGCTAATTAACATTCCATGTCCTCAGTGAGGGGTGTGTGTGTGTGTGTGTGTGTGTGTGTGTGTGTGTGTGTGTGGTAAAAGCCCCTGAGATCTATTCTCTTAGCAAATTTCCAGTATTTGATACAGTATTAACTATAGCCATTATATTGCACATTAGATCCCTAGAACTTGTTCATCCTACATAATTACAACTTTTTACCCTTTGACCAAACCTCCCCAGAAGTAAGAAAGCTCCATCTCTTAGAGGAAATGTTACCAGACAACAGATCATTTAGCTTCTCCCTTCAACTTCATTCATTCCACAAAATAAATTAGTGAGTGAATGAAGCACGAAGGACAAAAAAATAAAAGAACCGGAAAAGTTAAGTTACCTGTAAAAAAAAAAAAAGTAAAAAAGAAGCACTGGATCAAGGGGGAATGTTATAAAACAACATTCAGTCTCTAAATGATCAGTTATCCAGTCTCTGTTGAGTCAGATTTTTTTTCCCAGAGCTTGCAGAAGTGAATATGAAATCAGTCCATATTCCTTTAGACCCACAGGTTGAGAACCGCTGCTATAGAGCCTAAGACCATCAGGAAAAAAAGATATTTACATTACGATTCATTAACAGTAGCAAAATTACAGTTATGAAGTAGCAACGAAAATAATTTTATGGTTGGGGGTCACCACAACATGAGGAACTATATTAAAGGGTCGCGTCATTAGAAAGGTTGAGAACCACTGCTTTAGAGATTGAGGAGAATTAGAGATGCTGGAGAGACAGAGATCGCCAAATACTTGGAAATGTTTCATAGGGAAGAAAGCTAGACTTCAGAAATTGCAGCCAAGTATGTTAGAATATAATCCTTAGGAATGTTAAAACGTCCTAGATGTAATTTTTGAGAGTGTTGTAGGCTACCGATGCTTCATTTGTGAAAATTTCATTCATTTAAAAAATATTGACTGAGTACCTTCTCTGTGCTTTCATGAAGTTTACATGTTTTAGGGGTATGGGTTTAGGCAATAAATAATTAAATATATGCCAAAATATTCAGCAGGTGACGTATGACAGGAAGCACCCAAGATCTGGGTGAGGAATATCATTCATAAGATGTTCAGGGAAAGTCTTTCTTATAAGGTGACTTTTGAGAAGACATTTTGAGAAGAAAATGAGATACTGGAGTATGTAGAGGAAAAACATTCAGTAAAAATGAATGGTCCTGAGGTGGGAGGGTGTTTGATGAGTTCACAGAGTATGAAAGAGGCCCATTTGAAGCAATGACCTCAGATGACATCTGAGAAAGGACAGAGGCCCTGATTATGTACGTGGTACCTATGGGTCATTGTAGGGATTTAGCTTTAATGATGAGAAAGATGGGAGGCTCTGAAAGGTTTGAACATAGCAATGGCATGGCCTTAGTTATATTTTCATAGAATCATTATTGTTTCTTTGGGGTCAGGGAGTGGGCTGGGAAGCAGAGTGAGCATTAAAAGGCTTTTGCAATAATGAAAGCCAGATTTCCTCCCTGCTCTCTCCCTTCATGGCAAGACGCTGGTCTTGTTCATGGTAATACTCCTCTTGCCAAGCACAGTGCCTGGTATAATAATGATGGCTGAATGAAATATCTGACAATGGCAGTCATAACAGTCATACACTGGTGCCTGGGAGGAACTATGCACTTGTCCATATTAAAAACAGTCTATAATTAGAGTCATGCCTCAGAGGTGACAGAAGGCATGCAAATGGAAAGAGGCACCATATCCAACCATATTCATCAAGATATATGATTTGCCTGCTGCCAGTTCCCTTTAAACTCATAAGCAAATCCTACTCTCTTCTCACCCATGCAGGTCCAGATGGGCATGCAAAACTGGGCTTGAGTAACTGAGAATGTCTTGTTTGCATCTGTAAAGCTGTGCCATGGCCCCCTGTGAAGGCTATTGCACAGAAACACCAGGGTTTCTTAAAAGCTTCTGCATCACCCAAGAGATACAAGCTTCATTCTTCTACTCGTATGATGAGCTTTTGTGTGTATCCAAGAGATAGTCTATAGCAGCAATTTCCCTCTCAGTTTCCTGCCAGAACTTTCTATGCATTCACTTTGGCATAGATCTAGAGCCAGAGCTAAAGGCCTGGTTCAGTATATAGACTTACTTTCCTCTACTGGGTGGTATGTGAGTCTTAGGTTAGCCAACTAAGAAAAGACATCATGTTGACTCTGACTCCCATCTTAACAGTGTCCTATGAAGTCAAGAGTGTATTTATGGTCCTTTCAGTCCTGGAGTTTGCAGTGGGGATTCTGGTCAATGTCTTCATTTTCTTGGTGTATTTTCAGGATGTGGTGAGGAGGCAACCCCTGAGCACCTGTGATCTTGTCCTGCTGAGTCTCAGCCTCACCCGGCTTTTCCTGCATGGGCTGCTGTTTCTGGATGCCATCCAGCTTACTCACTCGCAGCAGATGAATGACCTGCTGAGCTTCAGCTACCAAACCATCATCATGCTCTGGATGATCACAAACCAAGTCGGCCTCTGGCTCGCCACCTGCCTCAGCCTCCTCTACTGCTCTAAGATCGTCCGTTTCTCTCATGCCTTCCTGCTCTGCTTGGCCAGCTGGATCTCCAGGAAGATTTCTAGGATGCTCCTGTGTACTGTCCTTTTCACCAGTGTATGCGCTATCATCTGTTCTTGGGACTTTTTTAGTAGATCTCACTTCACAGTCACAACTGTGCTATTCATGAGTAACAATACAGAATTCAATTTGCAAATTGCAAAGCTCAAGTTCTTTCATTCCTTCCTCTTCTGCAGCGTGGGGTCCATCCCACCTTTCTTGTGTTTTCTGGTCTCTTCTGGGGTGCTGATTGTCTCCCTGTGCTGTCACATGAGGACAATGAGGGCCAAGACCATGGACTCCTGTGACCCCAGCCTGGAGGCCCACATCAAAGCACTCAAATCCCTCATCTCCTTTCTCTGCCTCTTTGTGGTGTCATTATGCGCTGCCCTCCTCTCAGTGCCTTTACTGGTGCTGTGGCACAACAAGATTGGGGCCATGGTTTGTGTGGGGATAATGGCAGCCTGTCCCTCAGGGCATGCAGCAATCCTGATCTCAGGCAATGCCAAGCTGAGGAGAGCTGTGGACAGCATTCTACTGTGGATTCAGAGCAGCCGAAGGGTAATGGCAGACCACAAGGCAGATCCCAGGACACCAGGTCTATGTTGAGAGTGGACATGAAATGGGTCCTTCATGAATACACCTTCAGTTGTTCAGAAGCCTATTCCAGCTTCTTCTGCAAGCCATAACTGAGAAGTCTCTCCTCTCTACATCAATGAATTCACCCAAAGCAAAGAAGAATAAAATAATAAAGCTTTACATATGGCCTAGGCAAGTAGAATGACATTGGTTCCCTATGTTTGTTTTGATAAAATGAATAAAATAAAAAGGTGAGGTACTCAGGGAAAATGCTTTGTATACTATAGCTTGTCAGTGCATGGTATGAGTCAAACCATGAGAAATCAGGTCTTCTGAAATAATATCTAAATCCCAAGATAGCATGGTTAGCTTTTCACATGACTGCTAAACCTATTTCTTCCCTTTTTTAAAAATATTTTATTGATTTTTTATAGAGAGGAAGGGAGAGAGATAGTTAGAAACATCGATGAGAGAGAAACATTGATCAGCTGCCTCCTGCACCACACCCCCCCCCCCCCCCGACCCTGGTCACAGGGGACATGCCCGCAACCAAGGTACATACCCTTGACCAGAATCGAATCTGGGACCCTTCAGTCTGCAGGCCGATGCTCTATCCACTGAGCCAAACTGGTTAGGGCTAAACCTATTTCTTAAAGCAGGTGCTATATAGTGTTTGAAAATATTCACCACTATGGCAATTACAGAATCCTCCTCAAACTCCCCAGTTTTTATGGAAACATGAGAACAAGTATGTTACCACTTCACTTCAAGAGATACTTCATTAAAACTTCTACAGGAATCAAAAGATGGGGTCATTTTGTCTGAAAATACATTGACTCAGAAATGTACATTTAACATACTGCGGGGCACACATCTACTCAGTAGGCACCCTGGACACCAGCGCTTTGTGTGTGCCTCTGGCTCTGCTCCATTGGCCCTTGAAGAAAGTACTTTGCTGGTTCCAAACATTGGTCAGTCTAGTTGGGGAAGCTGCCAAAACAGTCTATCTAAAAGGTATGCTTATAGCAATTCAGCATTCTCTATCTGCCTGCACAGGAACCTAGCCCACAGGACTTTCCTCAAATCAGATCCTAAAAGGTTCAGAAGAGAAAAAGGTGTCACAGACATAAATCTGACAGACTTCAAAGACATAGCAGGAAATCCACAGAATCTCCTACTTCTTTTTTTAAAACATTATTTTTTATTGATTTGAGAGAGGAAGGGAGAGGGGGAGAGAGATAGAAACATCAATGATGAGAGAGAATCATTGACCAGCTGCCTCCTGCACACCCCACACTGGGGATTGAGCCCACAACCTGGGCATATGACCTTAACCAGAATCTAAACCAGGACTCTGCAATCTGCAGGCCAATGCTCTATCCTCTGAGCCAAACCAACTAGGGTGAGGCTCATACTTCTGCTAGCTGTTGGCGCTGCTATGGAATGCTTCCTTCTCTCAGGCACCTAGCCTTGATAAATCCAATTCCTCCTCTCAGTTTTCCCAAATATACCTTTAAATCACCTGCAACTTCAACTTTTCTTGGTGGACACCAAAGTTGTCCAAAGTTTCCCTTAAAGGCAGTAGTCCCCACTCTTGGCTGCACAGCAAAATCTCCTGGGAAGCTTTTTAAAATCTCAATGCATGTACAGGTGACATACTAGGTCAATGAAATGGAATCTCTAGGCATCATTTGTAACGCTCCCCAGGTGATTCCAGGGTACAGCCAATGTTGAGAACCTCTGTTCTAGATGCCCTTTGTCATGACCTGGGTGATGTGGCTTTTTTAATTCCACTTCCCCTAGAATATTTGGAGGAATATGATCATAAAGGAAAAAATTAGAGGACATCCTTATAGAGTCTTCCCTCTTTTTGCGTAAGTGCTCTCTGGACAGGTCTGCATGACATTTTACTGATTTCTGTGGCTTTAGGTTTAACATTATATTTTGATACAATTTCAAATTTATAGAAAAGTTGAAAGAATTCTTGTAGACCTTTCACCCATATTTACCCATTATTGACATTTTGCTCCATTTTTCTCTCCTCTTCCTCTCAACCCCATCCTGATACCTCCAGTTCTAACCGAATTATCTGTGATTTGCTTCATTCTTTTCTTTTTACATATTTTAATTTCCTCTAATATGAGAAATATCTTCCATTTATGCTCAATATATTTGCATATTTGCTTACAACCAGAATACATAAAAAAGTGGTTTCAGAATTGGTATCCTATATAACACTGCAAAAAGCAAAAAGACTAAACTTCAACATTTTTTACAGCAGTTTTTCCATTTTTAGATAAAATTTGCATTTAGCAAAATACGCAGATGTTAAATGTATGACTTGGTGAGGTTTGATAATATATACACTCATGTAACCAACACCCCAAATAAGATATGCAAAATTTTCATCAGCACAGAAAGTTCCAGGATTCCTCTTCCAGTCAATCACCACCCACTCACCAGGGGCAACCACTATACTGATTTCTTCCCATGGATTAGTTTTGCCTGTTCTTGTATGGAATCATAGTGAATACTTTTGTTTTTGCTACCTTCACCCAAGAAAATGTTTTTGAAATTCATCCTTAATAGTATGTGAGTCACACTAGTTTATCCACTCATTAATGATGAACATCTGTATTACTTACAGTTTGAGACTATTATGAATAAATTATTATAAACATTCTTGAATCCATCTTTTTGTGGCCATAGTTTTGATTTCTCTTAGATAAATACCCAGGAGTGGAATTCCTGTGTCATAAAGTTGATGTTCATTTAACTTTACAAATAACTGCTGAAGAGTTTTCCAAGTGATTCTAGCATGTTATGCTCCCATTAACAGAGCAAAGAAGTTTACATTCTTATCAATATTCGGTATTGTCAGCATTTTGAAATTTTGGCCTTTCCAATTCTAGTGGAGGCGAATGCTATCTCATTGTGATTTTAATTTGTATTTCCCTGATAACTAATTATATGAAGCACCTTTTTAATGTACTTCTTGACCATTTGTATATTTTCTATTATAAAGTAGCTATTTGATGTTTGAACTTTTTTTATATTGAGTTGTCTTTTATGTATTTTTTGTAGAAATTTATTGATTTATAGCATGTGTGTGTGTGTGCTTATTCTAGATACATGTCTTTTATCGGACAGATTATGTATTGTGAATAGTTTAACCCAGACTATGATTTGCCTTTTTATTTTCTTAATTATGTCTTTTGATGATCAGAAATTTTGAGTTTTAATAAAACCCAGTTTATCATATTTTTCTTAGTGCTTTTTGTGTCCTCTCTATGAAATATTTGCCTGCCTCTAAAATGCAAAAATAATGTACCAAGATTTCCTTTAGAATTTTAATAGTGTCCACTTTTATGTTATGTTTATAATTCATTTATAATTAATTTTTCTATATAATGTTAAGTTGGATTGAACTGTATTTTTCCATATGTCTATCCAGTTATTCCAATACCATTTTTTGAAGATTTCTCTTCCTCATTGATTGATTTGACACTTTTGTCAAAAATCATCTGACTGTATATTATGAATCTCTTTCTGGTCTCTATATTGTGTTTCATTTGTATATCTGTCTCTCCTTTCACCAAAATCTCACTCTCTTGATTATTGTAGGTTAATGTTAAATATTGAAACCAAATAGTGTGAGTTTTCCAAATTTACTTTATTTTTTCCCAAAATTGTTTTGCCTTATCTGAATTCACAAATTTGGGACCAATTTGTTTATTTTTTTTAAAGCCTGTTAAAATTCTAATCATGTTGAATCTAGATGTCAACTTAGGGAGACTTGACTTCTTAAAAGTATTCAGTCTGACAAACTATGAATATGATATATCTGTTCATTTATTTACATCTTTAATTTCTTTCAACAATACTTTATAGCTTTTAGTGTAGAGTGCTTACATATCTCTTGATAAAATTAACCTGAGTATTTAATACTTTATGTTATTGCATATGCAATTTTCATTTTATTTTCTAATTATTTGCTGCTAATATATAAAAATAGCATTTATTTTTATATATTAATCATGTGTCTTGTTACTTTCCTAAATTAATGTATCAGTTCTAATAGTTGTTTGTAGGTTCTCCAAAATGTTATACTTAAACAATTGTGTCATCAACAAATAAAGACAATTTTTTTCTTTCTACCCAACCTTTTTGCCCTTTATTTATTTTATTTAACTTATTTCATTGGCTGTGAACTTCAATACAATATTGATTGGAAGTATGCATCCTTGCCTCAGTCCTGATTTTAGGAGAAGACCATTCACTTTAAATATAATGTTAGCTATGTTTAAATATTATACTTACATACCTAATATAATGTTGATCCCTTATTGATCTCTTTTGTCAGATTAAGAAAGGCTATTCTTTAAAATATATTTTTATTGATTTCAGAGAGGAAGTGAGAGGGAAAGGGAGATAGAAACATCAATGATGAGAATCATTGATCAGCTTTCTCCTCCACGACCCCCTACTGGGGATCGAGTCCGCAACGCTGGCATGTACCGAATAGAACCAGGACCCTTCAGTCTGCAGGCCGACGTTCTATCCACTGAGCCAAACCAGCTAGGGCTAAGAAAGGCTATTTTTATTGCTAGTGTGCTGAGAATGTTTATCATTAATGGGGATTGGATTTTATTAAAACCTTTTTCTGTATATATTGAGATGATTCTATGTCTCTTCTCTATTTTGTTAACTGATTTACATTGAATAATTCTTGAATGTTAAATAAATCTTGCATTCCTGGATAAACCCCTATTTAGTCAAAATGTGTTATTATTTTTACTAGAGGCCCATTGCTTGAAATTCGTGCACTGGGGCGGGGGGTAGGATCCCTCAGCCCAGCCTGCACCGTCTCACAGTCTGGGACCCCTCACTCCTTACTGCCCGCCTGCAGCGGAGGCAGGAGAGGCTCCTGCCACCGCTGCTGCGCTCGCCAGCCATGAGCCCGGCTTCTGGCTGAGCAGCGTTCCCCCTGTGGGAGTGCACTGACCACCAGGGGGCAGCTCCTGCGTTGAGCATCTGCCCCCTGGTGGTCAGTGCATGTAGCAACCAGTCGTTTCGCCAGTCATTCCACCAGTTGTTCCACCGTTTGGTCAATTTGCATATTAGGGTTTTATTATATAGGATATGTTGGTCTATTTGACTTGCCATTGTAAAGAATTTTTGCATTTATATTCAGAAGTACTACTAACTTGTATGTTTTAAAAATATCTTTGTCAAGTTTAGTATCAGGATTATTCTGGCCTCACAACACAAATAGGAAGGGATTCCATTGTCTTAATTTTCTTTAAGACTTTGTATAAAATTGGTATTAATCCTTCCCTAAATGTTTGGTAGCATTAATTAGAGAAATCATTTGGACTTGAAATTTCTTATTTAGGAATTTCTTATTTTTTAAATTATTATAATTACAATTTGTTTAATAATTATAGTATTATTAATATTTTATATTTGTCCTTGTGTTTATTTTGGTAAGTGAGCATAAATTTAATCATAATATTCCTTTTTTATCATTTTAACATTTATAGTATTTGTTTTTCTAGACCCTCTTTCATTCCCAATTTGATAACTTTTGTTCTCTTTTTAATTTATCATTCTACCTAGAGATTTATCAATTTATTGATATTTCCATACTTATTTTCTTCTGCTTACTTTCTATAATTTACTACTAGTAGCCCTGCGCACGAATCCATGCACCAGTAGCTTTCTGCGGGGCCTGGACACTCCGCACCCACTGCCCAGAGGCTCTCTGCAGCCCAGAGGCCCATCCGTGCCCCTGCCTGGTCAGATGCCCATCCATGGCTGGGCACAGAATCTTGCCTCATCACCACGGCGACAAAGCAAGCATTCTGCCAGGCTGCTCACGCTGCTCGCTCTCAGTGGCTGCCCCATCCCCCAGGACTAGGGGACTCTGATGGTGCTGAGAGGACTCGTGGCCGCCATCTTGTGGCTATGGACGCCGCCATCTTTGTGATTGAGTGATGTTAATTTGCATATTACCCTTTTATTCTATAGGATTTCCTTCCTTCTACTTTCTTTCTTTCTTTTTTTTTTTTTTATAAATGCATCTCATTTATTTAGATGTTTAAGCTCTCACACTAAGTTTTTACAAGCTGGTGAACACTGACAAATTATTTCTCCCACAGAACTATAACCACACATTCCCAAACAGTATAAATATATGGTTGAGCTAACATCAGTACACATCACCATTTTATCAATTACATAATAAAACAAATTATCAAGTATCCAAATATTAAGTTACACAGCTCAAAAGGCATATAAAATATCAGATGTCTGCTCAATTCATTAGCAGAAACCCACTTCTTTTTTTTTTTGCAAGAGGGTGGGAAGGAAAAAAAAATCACACTTCAAACAAAAATAAGTTGGTAAACTTCAGAATGTATAAAAAAATACAAGAATTCAGAATTTTTATAAGAATAGTTTTAGCTACAACAAAGCATGTCTACCTTTAAAAAATATTTACCAAAGAGCATATTCTACATGTTCCACACAAGACAAAGGCAACATCTTACTAAAATACTTAATATCCCCCTCTCATTCTTTTCTCAGGCCCTCCCTAAAGTTGCACATTAAGTGCAAACATTAAAATTAACTGTAAGACTTTTTGTCTGGAGACATTAAAGACATGTGCTTCTATACAATGCAGATTTTCAAAATGGAGGCTTTCCATAACAGCACAAAATGAGATTTATAGAAAGACATGAAATAATAACTAAGACTTTGTATAAAAATCAAAAAGTTGAGCAAACCTGATGTATACTTGTATGAATGTGGGAGATGTAAACATAAAGTAAGCAGGCAAATAATCATATAGGCCCTACTTTCTATGTTTGAAATGACTGAAGGGATAAACCACATAAGGTCCAGAGTTCCTGGGATTTTAGTTCTGTATGAAACTAAAATATACAAGTATTGTGCTGGATATTTTGGCACCTAATCTCTCTAAATCTTTTGTATATCGGTAAGATTCTGACATGGGAATAGATTTAAAGACATAACTCAATACTGCATGATTTCAGGAAAAGTAAATGGGTACAAATGATAAGCAGATTTTAAGTTCTGAATAGTAAGAATCTTTTGCCAAGTGTCAAAATAGGTTGATCATAACCCAAACATAGAGGTTGCAATTCTGTCAAGCTTGTGGCCTGATAAAACTGCTGTTCAACCCTCTTTTGGAAACTTCATTAGACTTATTCACCAAGCCAACATGTTGTCTAATATATATGACAAATTAGGTCCTATCTAAAGTTCCACTTTCAAGGAAATGGCATCAGGCACCTGTTTTATTGAATGCAACAGTTGTTTCTATGACGACTAGAGTCTTTGAAGCACAGCCGCATTTTAGGACGATACTTCTCCAAATACAGAAGTTGTTTGCTGTTAAAAGCTCCACACCACTTTTGTCTTATGAACTGTACTGCATCTTCATATTTCATTCCACCTTCGATTAATGCTAGGGCAACAAGCACTGGAGCTCTTCCAAGGCCTGCAACACAATGTACAGCAATACAACAACCAGGTTCTTCACGAAACTTAATTTTTACAAGTTTTAACCAATCATCAACAATCTGGTTGGACGGTGGTGCACCATCATTGGAAGACCAATCAAGAACATGTGGTAGTTCATCTCATGGTAAAATTCCTGAACATGCAATGAAACTAAAGCAGTCATATTTTTGTGCAAAAAATTAAAATTCAAAGTTATCAAGACTGCATTATAAAATTTACAAAAGCCTCCATTAATCAAAAAAAGTAGGGTAATATCATGTAAGGAAAAATATCCTATAAGTAAATTACATCTAGAAAATTTTTACTTTACAAAATTAATTTTCATTTGTAATGCTAACAGCAAGACACCCATGAAAAACACACATGGTGTCTAAATAAGACAAAGAAAAATCGTTTGGGCAAAAATAAATAGGATCCCAAATCAATTATATAGAAAAGATTCCTTTATTAAGTTTTGGTCGAGTATATGTTTGTATATTTTCAGAAAACAACTCCAAGACCATGTGGATTCCTACAACAGAGAGGAATTGACAGGTCTGCTCCAACCACGAAGACAAGAGGAGAAACAGTCCAGAGATGGAAGACGCTGACGACGCCTTGCCACGCTAGCAGTCAGCAGCTGTGCGTCGCAGCACGTTGCCTAGGACCAAACCAGAGAGGGTCGGACCTGCATTGCCACCATGTGCCCCCCAAAATATCCAGATATCATTGCTGGCATGTACACATAAGGAACTGTTTGACATTGAAACGGGGACTCAGAACTATTGGACATTGAAATTGGGACTCAAACATTTTTTGTTATTATATGTTTATTTCTAGTCTGCAGAGGCAAGATTTTTTAAAGGAAAGAAATGGGGTAAAAATAGATACAGAGGCAAAGAAGCATTGAACAGACTATCAAACTACAGTGGGAAGGCAGGGGAGGTTGTGGGCAGCGGGGGGGCTGTAAGAGATCAACCGAAGGACTTGTACGCATGCATATAAGCATAACCGATGGATACAAGACACTGGGGGGGGGGGGCAGGTAAAGGCATGTACTGGGGGGTAGGGGAGGCTGGGTGGGAGGTCAATGGGGGGAAAAAAGGAGACATATGTACTACTATTTGTAATACTTCAAACAATAAAAATAAATAAATAAATAATAAGTAAATAAATGAACATGGATGCCTTCTTTTTCCACAAGAGTAGTGTCATAAGTTGCTTCACATACTCTTACTATTGTGGTAACACCATACTTCTTAGGTTCCTCTATGAATTTGTTTAAGGTCGCATTGGTTGGATTGTGTGTAATAAGAAATCTCATGTTCTTGTATGTGACTTCCACAGGAGCTGGGTGGTTCATTCGAGCCATGATAATTTAGTTAAAAAACACTCAATAGGGTTATGAAATAATTTAAAAATTGAATACAGAAACAATGCAAAGAAACTGAGTCTAATTCAACATACTCCACTTGAAATTCTCAGTGCTTTGAGTGAAGTTGGGAGTAATGGGAAATGAAATGAACCTAACAAGAAGCAGCAAGTCTTCAATCCAGTAATACTGAGGCAAACAGAAAGGAAGTACACTGAGGTTTACCTCACCCAGGTCAGAACTCATGAAATGCTCTGCAGTTTTCAGTTCAGCACTTCTGTGTCCAGGTTAACAACTCATATGGGGGCTTCTTGGTGGAGTAGTAATGAATTTCTACAGTTCACTTGTTGGCATAGAGGTCGTGCTGTGCCTGGCAATAATCTCCACTGCCCTTCAGAAACTCCATAAATGTGTGACCAAGAACACCACAGAACTGAGGAATATGTTTACTCATTGAAGACTGTGGCCTAATCATACAGCCAGACCCAAGGTGGCAGTGCAGACAGTGGTGGGGGCACCACGCTACCATGCAGTGAACAGCTCCGGGAGAGTGCGCAGCCGAGCCCTCCTTCCTTCCTCCTTCCTTTCTCAGGTTTAATTTGTCCCCCTTATATAGCTTCTTAAGGCAGAAAATCAGATAATTAAATTTAAGGGAGAACAGACAGCAGTACAGTCATATTAGTGTACTTTAATATTCCACTGCTATCACTGGATAGGTCTTCCAGACAAATATATCAATAACGAAACAGTGGTCTTGAACAACACACTAGATCAGATGAATTTAATTGATATTTACAGAACATTTCATCCCAAAACAGAAGAATATACATTATTCTCAAGTGTACATGGAACATTCTCAAAGATAGGCCACATGTTAGGATACAAAATAAGTCTATACAAATTCAAGAAGATTGATATAATACCAAGCATCTTCTCAGATCACAATGACATGAAACTAGAAACCAACTACAATAAAAACATCCCCAAACATTCAAACACATGGAGGCTAAATAGAATGTTATTAAACAATGAATGGGTTACCAGTGAGATCAAGGAAAAAATAAAAAATTACCCAGTAACAAATGAAAATGAACACACAACAACCCAAAATCTATGGGGCATAGCAAAAGCAGTCCTGAGAGGTAAGTTCATAGCATTATAGGCTTACCTCAAGAAGCAAGAAAAAAATCTCAAATAAACAATCTAACCCTACACCTAAAAAAAAACTAGAAAAAACAACAACAACAACAAAGCCCAGAGTAAGTAGAAGGAAGGAAATAATAAAGATCAGAGTGGAATAGATGCAGAAATAGCATTCAATAAATCCAGTGCCCATTTATGATAAAAGCTCTCAGCAAAGTGGAAATATGGGGATCATCCCTCAACATAATATGGCAAACTTACAGCCAACATCATACATAGTGGGCAAAAACTAAAAGCATTTCCCTTAAGATAGAAACAAGACAGGAATGTTCATTTTCACCACTCTTATTCAACAGAGTACTAGAAGTCCTAACTACAGCAATCAGACAAGAAGAAAAAAATAAAAGGCATTCAAATTGGAAAGCAGAAATAAAACTGCCATTATTTGCAGATGGCATGATTTTATACATAGAAAACCCTAAAGAGTCCACCAAAAAAGTGCTAGACTTAATAAATGAATTTGGCAAATTAACAGGACACAAAATTAATATCCAAAAATCAGTGGCATTTTTATGCACCAATAATATCTATCAGAGAAACTATAAAAAAATCCCATTTACTATTAGAACAACAAAAATAAGGTAGAATAAACTTAACTAAGGAGGTAAAGACCTGTATTTGAAAAACTATGGGACATTGGAGAAAGAAATAGAGGAAGATACAAACATGTAGAAGCATATACTGTGTTTATGGATTGGAAAAATTGATAGAATTAACATCATTAAAATGCCCATACTACCCAAAGAAATCTATAGATTTGATGTAATTCCTATTAAAATACCAATGGCATATTTCACAGATCTAGAACAAATATACCAAAAATTTATATGAAACCAAAAAAGACGTGAGTAGCCCCAGCAATCAAGAAAGAAGAATAAAGTTGGAAGGATCATAATACTGGATATAAACTATATTACAAAGCCATTGTAATCAAAACAGTCTGGTACTGTCACAAGAACAGGCATATAGATCAATGGAACAGAACAGACGACCCAGAAATCAACCCAAGACTTTATGGTCAATTAATATTTGACAAAGGAGGCAAGAGCATATAATTGAGTAAATAATTGGTGTTGGAAAAATTAGATGGTTACATACAAAAAAATGAAACTAAGCCACCAACTTACACCATACACAAGAATAAACTCAAAATGGATAAAAGACTTAAATATAAGTCACAAAATCATAAAAAATTTTGAAGAAAGCAGTCAATAAAATCTCAGACTTCTTGAGTAGCAATATTTTTGCCAATATATGTCCTAGAGCAAGGGAAACAAAGGAAAAAAAGCTTCTGCTCAGCAAAAGCAACCCACTGTATGGGACAACATATTTGCCAAGAACACATCTGATAAGGGGTTAATTTCCATAATATATAAAAACTTATACAACTCAACACCAGGAAGACAAAAAGTCCAATTTTAAAATGGGCAAAGACTTGGCTGGTTTTGCTCAGTAGTTAGAATGTTAGCCCATGAACCAAAGGGTCTCTGGTTCAATTCCCAGTCAAGAACATGTACCTTGATCAGGTTCGATCCCCAGCCCCCTGGTTGGGGCACATGCAGGAGGCAACAGTCAGTATGTCTCTCTCTCTCTCTCTCTCTCTCTCTCTCTCTCTCTCTCTTTCTCTCTGTCCCCCTCCTCCCCCCTTTCACTCTCTCTAAAAAATCAGTGGGAAAATATCCTCTGGTGAGGCTTTTAAAAAAATGGGCAAAGGAAGGACCTAAATAGATACTTCTCTAAAGAACACATACAGATGGGCAATAGACATATGAAAAAATGCTATACATCACTAATCATCAGAGAGATGCTAATTAAAACTACAATGAGGTATCACCTCACACATGCTAGAATGGCTGTCATCAATAAATCAACAAATAACAAGTGCTGGCGAGGATGTAAAGAAAAGGAAACCCTAGTGCACTGCTGGTGAGAATGCAAAATGGTGCAGCCACTGTGGAAACAGTATGGAGTTTCCTCAGCAAATTAAAAATGGAACTGCCTTTTTACCCAGTGATCCCACTTCTGGGAATGTATCCTAGGGATCTTGAAACACCAATCAGAAAGAATATATGCACCCATAAGTTCCTAGAAGCATTATTTACAATAGCCAAAATCTGGAAGTAGTCCAAGTGCTCATCAGTAGATGAGTGGATAAAAAAATCTGTGGTACATTTACACAATGGAATACTATAGAGCCATAAAAAAGAAGGAACTCTTACCCTTTGAAACAGCATGTATGGACCTGGAGATTATTATGCAGTCAGAGAAAGACAAATATTACGTGATCTCACTTATACATGGAATCTAATGAACAAAGTAAACTAATGAATAAAATAGGTCCATAGGCGCGGGTGCATGGAACAGACTGGCACATCTCAGAGGGGTGGGAGCTGGGGGGAATGGAATGAGATTAACCAAGTAACTTAAATGCATAGACCATGGGCACAGACAATAGTGTGGTGAAGGTCTGGGTTGGGGTAAGGAGTGGTTGGAGGGGGGGAAAGGTAGGGTGGAAATAGGAGACATCTGTATTAGTGTTAACAATAAAAAAAAAATTAAAAAATAATAATACTGAATAGTCACCATCCTCATATGGCATATGGTTTAGAATGTGAGTGGCTGGACCAGAGAGGGGACTGCGCAAAGCTGTATGACAGTGAATGGAGCAAATATAAGACATGAGGACCTGCTCACTAATATCAGTGACTTCAGGTGGATTTCTTTACTTAAAATTTTCACTTAGAATTGCAAAAGTGTGGCAAGGGAAGTACAAATAATTTCCAGATACCTCCCACCCATAATCCCTATTTGGTAAGATTTTACTACATTTTCTTTCCACTGTATTTCAAGGAGATTCAGATACAGAGAAAGGGTGAATCTGTGTTGAGGCATTTTGCTTTCCAAATTCTCCTAAAAATGTTCCCCTGTATCAGAACCCCTCTGGCAGGAACCTTCCTATCACAAAGTCCATAGCTTCCTTCCCCTCCTTGCCCCACCCTCTCCCTTTGCTAAGAGCACAAAAGGGGAAGAAGTGTGCGCTTGGGGATGCTGCCAAGACAGAGAGACTGTGTGAAGAAGGAAGGAGTCCCCTGAGCAGAAGGAGTGCATTCTCAGGAGAAAGGGCTCTGCCCACCACACCACGCATAAGACCACCAGGAAGATCCGCACTGCAAACCAATCCAACCTTTCAGGGAGAGAGCAGGTAAGTGTATGTCCTCTCTGCACAGATTGTTGGCTCTTCTCCAGTGCCAAGACTTTCAGGGACACCTGTCCTATCTATCAGCTCCTGACATAGTCTTTGAAAGACTGAGGCTTCTGACAGCTGAAGTCAGGATGGCCAAGACTACTAACTAAGGCGCTAAGGAGCAAGAACCATTTCAAGGCTAAGGGTTTTCAAAGTCCAGAAAAGGATTTAGTTCATTATACAGAATTTAGGAGGCCACAAATGGGAACAGGGTTGAGGCCCAGAGCTGAGAGATGGGTGAAGGAGAGACACTGTATCAAGTTCAAAGGCTCCCAACCAGCGCAAGATCCTATTCATATTTGGGCCTGTGCTGGGTCTCCTCCTTGTACCTGTCAATGGCATGCCTGCCTTCAAGCCCCCCTCCTAAGAGTGCTCTGAGGAAGGCATTGGCATATGTCCTAATGAAGAGAAGTCTTGTCCCCAGACACTGACGGGGGTACTGTGCTCTAATCCCCACAGGCCTCCTCATCTCATCATCATGAACTGGTGGTGCATGATCATCTCTGGGCTTATTGTAGTGGTGCTTAAAATTGTCGGAATGACCTTATTTCTGCTTTATTGTGAGTATTTGAGCAATCTCTTACCCCAACTCCATGTTGTCTTGTTTTTGGATCTTTTCTCAGAATGCATGGTTAAATGTATAGGTTAAGTGCCCAAGTCTTTCCACCTGAGAGCAACTGACAATACCCCTTCTCACTTCCCAAAACACACAAAGGGCCAGGTTCCTTGCTCTACCTTGGAGATGTAGAATGGACTGAGTACCCCACACAAAGCTTTCATCGTATATCATTAGTTGGGTAATCTGAGCTGAAACACTCAGCAGTGCTTGCTATTGTTGCTAAAATCTGAAAATTCAGCTGCAGTTCATCCTATTGTTGGAGCTGTAAGATAAGATAATGGGTTTTTTTCGAAGGGAGGAATTTCCTCCTATGTACACAGAAATGAATTCATCTAAATGCTTAGAACAAAAAACCTCCTATCAAGGAATTGTACTGCAATTGCAGCAAGTAGAATCTTCTCCAACCCCAGAAGCCAGTAGGGAAAATAAATGAGGAAGGAAATGTAGTTTAGGAGGCAGTGGTTGGGTAAGAAGTGTCTTCCTTATGACCCAATCCAAAGGTACAATTTGTATCACATCAAAGAACAGGAAGACAATACAAATATAAATAAGTGAACATATTCACAAAAATCATGTACGTACATGTCTTTGTGGGCCAGAGTCAGACAGTTCTATATTTTCCATTAATAGTCACAGTTGCCCTATCCAGTTTGGCTCAGTGGATAGAGCATTGGCCTGTGGACTGAAGGGTCCCAGGTTCGATTCCAGTCAAGGGCATGTACCTTGGTTGTAGGCACATCCCCAAGTGTGTAGGAGGCAGCTGATCAATGTTTCTAACTCTCTATCCCACTCCCTTCCTCTCTGTAAAAAATTAATAAAATATATATTTTTTTAAATAGTTACAGTGACCTAACAACCCCTGTGGGGATGTTTGTTTGTTATATTCATCCTGCAGTTGGGGCTGAGGCAATAGCTGATTTTCTTTGCAGTCCCACAGATTTTTGGCAAAAGTGATGACAGCTTCAGTCCCACAGGTAGCTATGGAACAGGTAATGTGCATGACAATAATCTCTTCTCCATAACGTTCTAATATGCTCAATTCTCTTTAGAAACCTTTCTCAAGGACTTTTCCCAAGAAGTTCTTTGGCAGGAAATGTGCATAAATATCTGCTAATTTATAATATATATATACATTCTGGGATGTACATCCAAGGTATAACATGGTGACTACTGCATTCTATACTTGACAGTTGCTAAAAGAGTAGTTCTTAGATGTTCTTACTGCAAATAAAAAGTGGCAATTCTGTGAAGTAATGAAGGTGTTAGCTAACCTTATTGTGGTAATAGATTTTGCAGTATTTTTGTATTAAATCATCACACTGTACAACTTAAACTTACACAGTGTTATATATCAATTATATCTCATAAAGCTGAAATAAAATAAAATAAATTAAATGCAATACAGTCAGCAAAAAATCTTCTATTTCATCCCCTTCCTTTTATAGTTGGGAAACCAAGACTAGCCTGAGTGAAATGTCTGGTCCTCAGTTTTCCTCCTGGGTCTGAGGAGGGGAATTAGTATGGAATCACTGTGATGTAATGTGAAAGTATTTAGTAAACTCTGACATGTTGTACACCTAAAGGAACTGTTATAAAGAAGTCCATTCCCACACACACAAAAAATTGTATTCAGATCTTTTTGTGTGCCAAGCACTACACTAGACCAACCAGAGAAGAAAAATAAAAACAGAACATATTCATCAACTACAACACACAAGGCACGATGCCAGAGCTATAGAGGATAAAGAGATGGATGAAGCACGGCTCTCCTTCCTCAACCCACCTCTGCCTCTCACTCCCTCTTAAGACACCTACTACTTTGTACATCTTTAAGAGAATGATTGTTTCTTGTTTGTCCCAGACAAGCAAGACACTCAGTACACTGAGTTAGTTACATGGAGGAAATACTCATGAAATATTTATGGAGTTCTGTTCAGTTACAATCCCCACACCAGGTTATTACATATCTCACACACACACACACACACACACACACACACACACACACACACACACACAACAAAAAACCTTTGAACTGGAGACTGAAATAAAAAGTGAGTGCTAACTTGTATGCTTTATTAATATAAGTGTAAGTAGCTGTCTGGGTCTATTAAAGAGGTCTTCAACCGCAATGGACAAATAATTGGGCCACTGAGGATACATTTTACTGCCTCTGAAGCCACTGCAGCTTCCTGCTCAGGCGGCCAGTGTTCCCAGGAAAAATGAGGCCTCTTAGAGGCCTATAAATTCCCCTACTTATATTCAAATAAATATTTGCCTCTTCTCTGCCCATAGGAAAGCTCTGGAAGTTTGCCTGCCTTCTTGTCTGCCCATAGCCCTGGCCCTGAAACTTGCTCCAGTTAGCCACAGTCCTTAGCACTGATGACTTGTGATCAAAGAAGGCTCCAAAAAGTTGCTGATCATGAGTTTTCATATAGGGTTTGAGGCACCAGAACTGGAGAAAGCAGCAATGACGCTGTGTAGATCCTGGAGGGGAAGAGGTCCAAACAGTTCTTTGGATATAACAGTGTCAAATGTGAACATGAGAAAGGAGCAGGAGGTTTCCTTCTGATACTAAATCGATCCATTCTTCCTGTCTCCTGTTCTTCCTCTCAGCATTTCACACCTACTATCACACCAAAAAAAAAAACAAAACAAACAAAAAAAAACATGAACTAGAACTTGGGGTGCGGGACATGACAAATAATGGTAGTAGTTTGATGGAAGGTTCCAAGAAAAAAAGTCTCTGAAAAATTCTAGTGCAGAATGACCAAGAGCCCCTTGTCACCTCCACTGTCCAGAGACAGGTAGTCACAGGAACTTGAAGCTGCTTTGAGTTTTGTGTTATATTCATCACATGCCTACCTTCAAGTTTTCTTTTCCTTTCAGTCCCACAGACTTTCGGGAATGGTAATGACAGCTTCAGTCCCACAGAGAGCTCTGGAACAGGTAAAGAGCATCATTATAACTTCCTCTCCACCCCCAGGTTCTTATGTAGTAATTTCTTAAAGACTTTTCCCGGTGGCGCTGGAAGCGGGACTCATAAGATTCAGTACACAATGGGAAGCAAAGGAGAGTTCATCCTGCTCAGGCTCTTGATCATCCTTTCTGTCCTCTGATTCAGGTCATAGCCTTCGGTGCTACACCTGTCTCAACCCAGGTGGTGTGTGCACTGTCGTCAGCAACTGTATAGTTAATTTTGATGCATGTCTCTACGGCAAAGCCGAGACACGGACATACTACCAGTGCTGGAAGTTTGATAACTGCAACTACGACTACCTCTCAAAACACTAAGGAGAGAAGACTCTGCAGTATGAATGCTGCCAGAAGGACCTATGTAGCAAAAGCACTGGGACGAGCATAACAGGGACCATCACTCTGCTGGTGACCCCGCTGCTCACAGCATTTTGGAAACTTCTTATCTAAATCAATACCAGGAGAGATTCTCCTCACTCCCAGCTTCTGTGTATTCCTTATTTCCTTTGCTGCCACAAAATCTTTCTATTTTCTTACTGGATCCTGTTGGGAAAGACCAAACCAAAACTAGCTTGAGCAACTTGGATAAGAGAGAGAGAGAAAGAGAGAGCGAGAGCAAGAGCGAGAGAGCGAGAGAGCGAGAGAGCGAGAGAGAGAGAGAGAGAGAGAGAGAGAGAGAGAGAGAGCGCTGGAAAATCAGTCCTGTTTGCAGAGAAGGCCCCTCTGAGGGAAGAAGTTTAGAAGTGAAGCATGTGTCATATTAGCTGGGTTAGTTGCATGCTGCTTCCTCTGCTCGTTGCAGTGATAGCTTAACTAGATTCTCTGCAATTGACACTTATTTCCCCGCTTGTTCCTTGGATGTAGTTACCGGTATGATCAGTGCTTTTCGTGAGGTGGGGGGGGGGGGGTGCGGGTTGGAGCAGAGGGGTTCTTTTCACCAATCTCTCTCACAGGGGATGCTTCCATCCCCTCCTTTTATGGCCCCTGTGTTGCCATGTAGGCATGATGAATATTCCAGATGTGGGCTGTCAGGGGCAATGAGATTCTAAATGCAGAGTGATTAGAATGAGTGTTACATTCTCAACTAGAAGGTGTCTGGCAGAGTAGGCGGTAAGCTTTCCAGGTGGCAGGGCAGAGGCACCAGGTCTGCCTTTAGAGAGGTACCAATGGCTGAAATCTGAATTTTCTTCTTTTCCTAAATTTTGTATGGGCTTTGCAGTCTTTCCCTAAAAAACAGCTTAAACATGTCAATTAATGGTGTGTTAAAACTATTCCCCTCCCCTTTTCATATTTTCGCTTTGTCACACAGTTCAAGACTAAATATTTGAACTCTTTGCTACAAGTGATTTACAGTATCGTGTGCTTATTTTGAGTATTATCAGTGGGAATACCCTTATGTGTATGTGTATTGTAAGAATGCAATGGGAAGTTGTCATCACGAACAGCAACAGGCCCACAAGGATGTTCTACCTGCTGACATCAAGCCTGTTGACTCCTAGCTGCCTTAGCACAGATCATGTGATGTTCATTTGTAAGGGCTGTTAGCATCCTTACAAATGTCAAGACTTTGAGAAGCTCTACCAGTTTCCTAAAGAGAGAGACCCCTTTTCAGGAGGGCAAAGTCTTGCCTTTTTTGTGTGTGTGGATGCTTGTGAATAATTCTCAAGATCTGGTAGACTTAATAACATTTATATTCTTATAACCTTGTCTGCTTTTAATAGCATAGCCTCACTTGCCAATAAAAGTGAGATTTCTTGATTAATGTTTTTTTAAAAAGGCCTTGATTATATAATCTGCAAGAGAAAGTGGAACAAATGATGCCTTTTTGAAAATAAAATATAATAATAAAAAAAGACTTTTCCCATTGCCTCCTTTCTTATGAAAGATTTTTGCTCAAAGGGACCCATAAAGACCTCCTAATTCATTCCCTTCATGTTATACATAGGGATACTGAAATTAGACTGGATGAAATTTCTTCCTGAATTGAGGATGATTTGTTTGAATATAATTGTTATAAAGAAACCCATGTCCCACTATATTACGACTCAGTTCCAGGGCTCTCACCTGCAACCACTATATCATGCTCTCTTCTCTTGGATTTCCTTAGTCTGCCCCAGCAGTTGGAATTTTCATCAAGGAAGATGCTTTTTGTTGTCCACCTCTGAAATGCCTTGGAACAAAAGCATGGACATGTGTAAAGAGCAAGAATCGACTTTGGCCATTGTCAACACGCCAGAGAAACTGGTGAGAGCATGAAAAAAATACAATAATGCAGCCCACCTGACACCAGTCTCAGTGGGAGGAGGGGTGGGACAATTTGACTGATGGAGCTGGGGTGAGGTAGGGGATGAAGAGGTGGCTCTTTGGGAGCTCAAGCTCCTTGTTCTGAATCTGGAGCTGGGGTAGCAATGGGATGTTCTCCTCAGGTCCATCTGAGCTAGTGAAATCCATAAGGCACAGAAGTAGACTGTTATCCTGAGGATGGGTCGGGACATTTAAAGTGCAGGGAATGACCAAATGAGCTGATGTGTATTAAAGTGCAGGGAATGACCAAATGAGCTGATGTGTATAAAAGTTGTTTAAGAACTATAAAATACTTCAAAGATGTAAGCTATTAATGTATCATCCCAGTCTGCCTCATTAATAAGGAAGATGCCAATTAACAAAATGAGTAAAACACAAATAATCCTATATAACAAAAGGCTAATATGCAAATTGACCAAATGGTGGAATGACCAGTCGCTATGACACACACTGACCACCAGGGGACAGATGCTCAATGCAGGAGCTGCCCCCTGGTGGTCAGTGCGCTCCCACCTTGGGAGTGCCACTCAGCCAGAAGTTGGCTCACGACTGGCAAGCACAGTGGTGGTGGCGGCGGCGGGAGCCTCTCCTACTTCTACAGCAATGCTACGGATGTCCAACTGATGGCTTAGGCCCGCGGGCTCCTGGACTGCGACAGGGCATAGGCCAGGTTGAGGGACCAGCCCCCCCCCCCCCCCCCCGCCCCGCAGTGCACAAATTTCGTGTACCAGGCCTCTAGTAAGGTCATAGACTTGGGATTGCATTATACAATTATGATAATAAAAAAGCCAACACTATGCAAAAAGCTTTGTTTTAGTATCTCCTTTTATGCTCATAACAATTCTGAGGAGGTATTATTAGCTGTAGTTTATATATGAGGAAATTAGGGCACAGAAAAGTACTTTGGCCAAGGTCATACACCTACTAAAGGACAGCAGATGGAATTGAGATCTCTCTACCTCCAAAACCCACACTCTACTCAATTTAGACCCTAATATATTTTATTTTGTAGTTACCTCTTCACATCCTAAGCATTTGCTAAGTGCTAGACATTATGCTACATACAGGAATAGTGCTTCTTTTCCTCTATCCCTTCAACCTTCTTCTAAAAAGTCCTCCTGTTATTGAGAAGAATTTGTAAGAGGGTCTTCTGTGAATCTGGGATGTAGATGTCCAACAAAGAGCTACTAAGAACCCCCATGGGAAGGAAAAATACTTTAACATAGAGAATCAGAAGCAAGAGAGTGGGGAGAAAAGAAAAAAAGATGAAGGGAATGGAACAGAAAGTCAATATTCTCATTGCCTCTACCAACTCTTACGTTTTGTGGCATCTCAAGTGTGATCCTTGGCATTCTCTACTACTTGGCATTCTCCACCATGCTAATCACAGAAAAAGCTCATAACAGTAGTGGTTTGCTGATGATTCTCAAGTGTATCTCCAGCTCAGCCTTCTCTAGACCACAAAGCATATATATATTTAAAGTGCAGGGAATGCACTTTGATGTTTCAAAAGCATCACAAACTCACCATATCAAAGTGAGTCATTATATTTCACTCCAACTGCTCTTCCTCTTGAATTCCAAATACTTGCAAGTAATTGTGTCACCCAAGAGCAACGCAATTGTGTCACCCAAGACAGTTTCTGGGACTTGATCTTTTCTATTCTCTCCTAAATTAGTTACTAACCAAATCCTTTCCTATATTCATATAGCAATAATTCACCTCTCATCTGGATTTCTTCAAAATTCTTCTAACTCCTCTTTTTATCCCTAGTTTTGACCTATCTTACCTATCCCCCACAGAACTGATATAATAAAATATGTAAGGCTTTTAACTGTCTGTGCCATTTGCCAAATTAAAATGAGTTAAAATCCAGCTTCCGTAGCATGACATATAGTACAGCCTCTGCCTTCTGCCAAGGTTTGTGTGCCAGCCCACCTCCCTTCTAGCTCTGCACCAGCCACATTGAACATCCTCTAGTTCCTCAAATGCTCCAGGTTGCTGTGCAGTCTGCTGTGATCTAATGCCCCCTCTTCCAGAAAGGACAAGTCCTGACCCATGTTTTTGCCTGACAAACAGCTATCTCCTCAAATTCATTTCATATATCACTTCACCTATAGTCTTTCTGGAAAACCCCAAATTCATGTAGAATTGATCACTTCTTTCTGCCTGAGCCAGATCTAGCACGTATTTCCTGGGATATCTCACTACACTGGTTGACTCATTATCTTCTCTTACTAGGTCTGTGGATCTTCAACATGTTGGTATGACTGAGGTTTTAGAAATGGTGGTGAAATCTATGCACCTCTACCCAGAAACATTACATAGGCACAGTATTTTGAATAAAATTCTAACAGCTTCATAGGTCCCCTTGGAAACTATCCATGGTTTCCAGCAAAAGGGCTAAAGGTTAAGAAACCTTGTTTTAGACCATGGGTCAGCAAAATTCTTCTTGAAGAGCTAGATAGTATATATTTCATACTTTTTAGGTCATAAGGTCTCTGTCACTACTACTTTACACTGCCATTGTATCTCAAAAGCAGCCATAGACAATATGTTTAAAAAATGGGCCTTGGTGTATTCCAATAAAACCTTATTTACAAAAATGGGCTACAGTCTAGATTTGGCCCACTGGCTGTAGCTTGCCAACTGCTGCTTTCGATAATAATTTCTTTAGGAGAAATGAATTTGTTTCTATATCCCTAGCATTGTACAATGCCTGGTATGTAACTGACACTCAAATGTTTGTTAAATGAGTAAATTTGCTAATTAATTTTTTTAAATAATAAAATTAGATATGTTGAGGAAGGAGAACATTGAGAAAGGGGGAATAAAGGCAACAGCCATGGGGAAGAGAGACTATCTAAGTGGACTCAGATATCCACTAATTGTGGAAGGTATGTGAAGAGTACAGAAGAGGCCAGGAGTTCCCAGACTTCTGGCTGGGGTGATTTGTTGTTCATTAATTAACTATGATGTCTTGGATTAGCATCAAGTTATGAAATACTCAATAAACACTGATTATTTCTCATGGAATTATCTGCTTTAGCAATACACTTTAAATCTCCCTATTTTCTCAAGGAATTCACTTGACCTCAAAAACCTTATTCATTATATAAAATTTCTGGCAAGGAAAACAATCCTATGCAGAGAGAATCAAATAAAGGTGCATTTGAAATTGCCTTTTTTGAGATAGTATACCCTTCCTTTTCCATCACCGTGGAATGTGTTAGAAATGAAAATCTTTAGAGCCCTACAGCAGACCTATGAAGATCTACTGCACCAGAGCCCAACAGCCTGTGTGAAAAGAGCTCCAAGTGGTCCCGATGTTCTGTGTAGACTGAGAATTACTTCTTTAGGATTTATGTTGAGTGTCATCTGCAGAGTCCTCTACCAGCCTTCCTTGTTCCCAGAATCAGATATGATCATGGACCCACTAACCCAAGGAAGCAAGAGCAAAGAACCTCCTGTTGAACTGTTTGCTTGTTTTTTAATTTCTAGAAGTTCCTCCAGAAGATAACTGGACCTGAGAGGCATTTTATTGGCTTACTATACCAGCATGCAAAGAAAAGTTGGCAGTGGATCAACAACTCTGTTTTCAATGGCACGTATGTGAACAACCCACATTTTTCTAGGGAACTTTGTTCCCTTCAGGAGTCCAGATCTGAGATTCAGTGGACTTGTCCTGGAAGAGCACAAAGCTGAGACCTAGTTCTCTGTTCTGTTTCTCTCCTTTCTTCCAACCCATCCATTCCCAGAGATACATTTTTTGGTAATTTTTTTATTATGGAACATACCAAACATTTCTAAAGAGAGAGAAGAATATTCATATAACAAATTATTTTGTTCAAATTAGGATCCAAACAAAACCACATATATACCATTTGTTTGATCTAGCTCATAAGTCTCTTTTAACCCACAGATCATATTTTATTACTAAGTTCTGACAAGTTTCCCAGATGTGGCTTTTTTATCCAAAGAAAGATAATCATAAGCAACTTGTCTCTGTCTTAAAGTTATAAACTTTAACTCCCAGGAGCTATCTGTCTTAAAGTTATAAACTTTAACTCCCAGGAGCTATCCTGTCTTTCATTCCGTGGACATAGCATTGGTGGAGAACATTGCCAGTGTACATCTGAAGAGGCTGAGTCAGATAGAAAACAAGTCCATTCCCTGCCTGTAACTGGGCTTCCCACAGAAGAGTGGAAATTAATATTCACTGTCAACTAAATGCCAGGCACTTTACACATGTCATTCCTGCACTATCCACAATGATGCTACAGAAAAAAGCTTTTGTTAATCCCCATTTCACAGACAGTTGGATGGAGCATAAGTGACTTAGAAGTGTGTTGAATGTCACCAAGCTGGGAATTGATGGAGCCATGTTTTGATCGCACATACACTTGATTTCATAACTCTTGACCTTTTCATGAAGCCAGACTCTTTCCAGTCAGACTGAAAGGGCCTGACTGACAGAAAAAGAGGCGGGAGAAGGTCAATGAAGTATTTCTTTCCTAAAGCCACCTGCTGCCTAGGAAAAGAAATATCTTCCTCCTCAGTCCTCCTGCTGTGCACATAGTACCTTCAGTACTAAAACATTATTTCTGGGAGGAAATGGAACAAATGGCCCATACAATGCTTCTGACCAAACACAGACTGAGTCAGTCCAAGACTGTGAATCCATAAACATTCACATGAGAGTTGACAGGAAAGGGTCAGTTTAGAGATGGATTTGGGGATAGGAGGGGGACTGGAATCAGGATAAGGCAGGGCTGAACTGATGGGCCTTAACCATGTTCTTTTCTCATTCAGTATTATCAATCAGCTTCAGGATTTCCACTGTGTGACCATAGGCCTAACAAACACATTTGATGCTGCATCATGTAACATCCCATACCGCTGGATCTGTGAAAAGCGTGCCAAATGATCAAGTTCTCTGTGGTCTCTGACAAGAACAACCAACATACTTATGAAGATAGTGAAAGAGAACATTGACAATCAGGACTGATCCAAGAAATAGATAATATCAAATTACTGTGTCTTCTATGGGTTACTGGCTGAGCTCCCTAACCAGTCCTCGGGGCTAATGCACTGGCCCCTTTACAGATATACTTGCATGTACACAACTGAGGCAAACTCCCCATTCTGAGCCAGTAATTCCTCAAGACCCCATTTCCTGTGAGAGTTGCATCTGTGATTCTTTTTTATCTGAACTGGTCATGTAGTCAATGATTCCTTTGTGCATCTGTAGACTAGAAGAGGCCTGGCTGTTTGGGGGAATGAGCTTCTGTATTCCACAAGGAGAGTGGATACTAGCCATCTCCAAGAAACACGATCAGTTTTGTGGAGGCAACTCGGTTGGTATAAAGACGGGTATTTTTCTGTATAACTGAGCATTTCTCATTGGTCAACAGGGCGAAGCCTGTTGCCAGGGTCTGTCTGATCCTCAGAGTACATGGCCGTACTACCAGGGAGAAACTGCAGACTGAGCAGGTGTGAACCTTATTTAGAGAGTAGCAAGGGTGGAAGATGGATAAACTTTGCTTCTGTGCCCTCATCTCTGTTCCCAAGAGACCCCTCGACACACCCTTCATCCCCGCCCCTGGTCTGAACTGAGGCCAGGCTCTGGGAAGGACTCTTGGAGCCGAGCTTGGAGCAGAGAGAGTGTTGTTCCAGGGAATGAGGAGGAGTCTTGGCAGGCCAAGAATCTGCTAGGAAACCCCTTTTAAGATAACCCAACAGTCAAGATGACCAAGCTGACTGAATCTCTGTTCAACAAAGCTCTAAGAGAGACTCAAGCTAAAAATGTTCTTGGTCTTGGCCTGAATCTCCATTTTAACAGATTCTGATTATCTGATCATATTTGTTGAGTATATTTTAACGAACTGAGGTAGTCTCCTGGGCCCCAGTGATCACAACATATTCCTCTTTGCAGTTCTGGAAAAGGAAAAATACTTTAACATAGAGAACCAGGAGCAAGAGAGTGGGGAGAAAAAAAAAAAAAGACCCTGCCAAGTACAGCCTTGCACTGGTTGACATCACACTGAACCCAGACTATTCCAGCTGATCAAGAATTAGAAAAAGGGGAGGGATGCTCAAGGAAACATTGGATGGAGGCAAGGAGTGGGCATATAGAAGAAAGGGCACACCAGGAACAAATGGAAATCATGCAGAAGGAAGTAAGAGTCCATTTGGCCTGATGGGAAGGAAGGCAAGAAAGAGGTAGAAAAGTCATGGGGTATCCTGTCTGTTCTCTGTACTCAACATAGGCTACAGACCCTCCTCAGTGCATGGAAAAGAGAAAAGAGATGCCCGTGGGTTTTCAGTAGCAAGAATTAAACCATGAGAGACTGTACAAAATAAAGGAAATTATAGTCACCTAAGTAAAATGCTTACCACTTATGTCTAATAATATAAATGTCATTAGATGGATGTCAAATTAAATTATTGTCAGTTTTATTTTTATTACACCACTAAGCTCTGTTCCTATGTTACTAAGCTTCATAGTTTTTGGTTAATTAGCATGCCACTTATTTATAATTTTAAAAAATGAGATAATTAGAACTTGCTTGAAGGAGATTTCCAGAAACAATTTGTGTTTGGGGTAGAGAGGATGTTGCAATCATTAGTAGTCTCATGGTGTTCGCAAAGACCAGTGCTGCAGTTGAAGAGGGAGAAAAGGCTAGGTGTGTGGTAAAAAAACACAAAAACAGAATTCTAACCAAAGTTAAGCCCCAGAATTCAGACAACAGAGAGAAATCCACAACCATCTGTTTTGAGAAGGGAGAACTGTGGTTGCCACACTTCCTATGCGATGACAGGAGAGATTGCAAACTTTTAGAGTCCGGAAATGTAGACATCTAGTGATTTCCCTAGGAGACAGACAGCTCAAATTTTCCCCAAGATAAGGAGGTGCTCTGCCCCAGTTCTAAAAGTAGTCCTGTGAGCTGGGCTGGGGTGCGGGTGGGGAGTATATAGGAAATATGTGGACTATGGTTTAAGTTTATTACTGGGGGCAGGGGTGATCAGATATTAGGATAGATAAATGTCACCTTATTGGGTAGCAGCAGTGTGGTTTTCATTTTTTTTATTATATATATTTGTAACCCTCACCTGAGGATATATTTATTGATTTTTAAAGAGAGAGGAAGGAATGGGGCAGGGGGGGAGAGAGAGAGAGAGAGAGAAGAAAAACATTGATCAGTTGCCTCTCATATGCTCCCCAACTGGGGTTGAACCCACAACATAGGTATCTGCTCTGACCTGAAATCAAATCCACAACCTTTTTGGTGTACAGGACAATGCTCTAATTAACTGCCCACCCAGTTGGGCTGTGGTAGAGCTTTTAAAAAAAAGCAATGTAAATCTAATAAACCACTGGATTAGAGTTTTGACTCTGCTTCCAGTATGGTATGGGAATCTGTATAGAATTCTTATGCTTTCTGTGTCTTAATTTCCTTATGTATAAAATGGGGCAGTAATATCTCTCTCAAAAAAATTCTTGCACATAATAAATAAGATCCCCGCTATGTGTCTCAATGGTGATAAACAATAGGGGAAGCCCTTAGTGGAATATTTGCAGTTGAGACCTTTATCTTAGAATTGCCTCTTCAATTTGACTTTTCATTCTCTTTATTATGTCCTTTGATGCACAAAAGATTTTAATTTTGATGAAGTCCAATTTATCTATTTTTTCCTTTTGTTGCCTGTGCTTTTGGTTTCATATCCATTAAATTGCTGCCAAATTCAGTGTCATGAGTCTGTTCCCTATGTTTTCTTCTAAGAGTTTTATAGCGTCGGGTCTTATATCTAGATCTTTGATCTATTTTGAGTTAACCTTTGTATATTGTATAAGGTAACAATCCAAATTCATTCTTTTGCATGTAGATATCCAGTTTCTCCAAGTGCCAGATTTTTAATCTCTTAAGATTGAAAATAATGTTCTATACAATTTTTTCCTTTTTTAATCTAATTAGAAACATATATCTAGATTACGGAAGCAACAGACTATAACAATGAAATAAAATTACTACATGTAATATTACCCTACCTTAGACAAACATAATTTTATACCCCTGGATTGAAGCTAGGCATTGTGGTAAATTATATTATTGTTCACAAATTCACTGTCCGTCCCTGCAGGAGGACAATCCTTTCCTATCCTGCTGATAGCAGGCTTGGCCTTGTCACTTGCTTTGGCCAATGAAAGCTGACCAAAATTTACCATACACCATACTTTACCCCACCTCCACCCCAGTTGGAGGCTGCCCCATTAGCCTGGACTATAATGAGGACACTGAGGAGCAGAGAGACAACTGACCCATAGTCAAATACTGGGAACAGAATAAACATTTGCTGTTGTGAGCTATGAAGATATTTGAGGTTGTTTGTCATCATATCTTGATGCAAGAATGAATATCAAGTAGTTCACATAAAGATATACAATTAGCATTGCACAAGTTAGCAGTGTAGGTTATTTAGCATACTGGTTAAGCAGATGAACTCTGATGCCAGACTGCCTAGGTTTGGATCCTGGGCCCCTACATATTAACAATGTGACCTTGGGCAAGTCTCTCCTATCTCTGTACCACAGCAGTGTTTTCCTTAGCTTGCAACTTTTATGTTAAAAACTAAAAATATTTTCCAATATATTTTGATTTAATAGGAAGCTCCATTTACCAAGTGTCTTCCAGTTAGAGAAATATGTGTATGTAAATAAGTATATATTCCTGTATAATAGAAGAAATAAATACATAAATTCATAAATTAAAAAGGGTGAGAGGTTGAATTACTGCATCCCTAAGACACAAAAGAAATGCAATTATTTTATTTTTATAGGCAATACGCACATATGATTACACAAATAATAAAAAAAAATCTTAAAAGGCATGCAGTGAACAGTCTTGCTCCCTTCCCCATTCTTTGTGCCCATCCCCCTACCACAATCCCAAAGGCAACCACCTATTAGTTCCTTATCATGCTGTTAACAAGCAAATATAAATATAAATATGCAGCAGGTCCTGGGCATTTTGTTACAGTGTTGCCACAGGAACTTAACTCTCATTTATATCAATTCACTTATGGCAAAACTGGCTTTATACTACATTATTTTGCCACTGTTCCAAGGACCTATCAACAATATTAAGTGAGGACTTACTGAACATTCGTTTCTACTCTGTCCTTACACAAAAGGCTGAATACTGAAATTCAATGTACTTTGCTTTTCTCACTTACCAATATAGCTTGGAGATCATTTCTAACCACTGAAAAAAGAGCTTCTTTATTCTTTTCACAGCTATATAATATTTCATTGCACAGATAAACATAATTTTTTAACCAGCCACCTATTGATATCCCATTCAATTACTAACATTACAAAAATGTTGTAGCAGATAAAACTGTGCTTACGACATAAGCAATGGAAACAGTGGCTGGGAACAGAGTGAGGTAGATGAGGGGGAGGGCAAGGTTGGGAAATGCAGGAAATGAGGCATGAGGACAGCTCAATGAAGAGCTGGATAATAGCACTGTAAACTTGGGGGTTGTGAGGGGCACAGGAAAAGGAGAACTAAGAAATACAGTGGAGAATCAGAGCCACAGGCAGAACCTACAATGACGAATCAGGAGAGAACATGGGCAGGAGAGGAAAACAAATGACGGGGACAGGAAGCAGAGGGTGGTGTCATGGACCATGAGAGGGCTGGAGAATGTGGGAAAGAAACTCCCTCTCAGCCTGGGAGCCAGCTTGGTTTGTCACTTCAGCCCCACATAGCAGCTCTGTTGCCCCACCTCCTTTGTGACAGGCAGCATGATCTGGGGTCTGTCAAGTGAGAGAATACCTCCTTACCTAGCTCTTCCTGAGAAAGTCCACAACTTAAGAGGTGTGTCTGTATGTAAAAGTCAAACCACCCTGGGATTGCAAAGGTGCCCAGAATTGTGGAATGAGTTCCTTCTCTATACTATGCAGAGAAGAAATGAGACAATAGGACTTTGGGAAAGGAAACCAATGAAATACATTTGAGCCAGAAAAGAATAGGGAGCTTTACATGTAGGACACAAAGCACAGGACATATGGGAAAATGATTCAAAACCTAGAATTAAGTAGTCATTCAATTCTGCAGTTGGAGAATATTTTTTCTAGTCTTTTCTGTTTAGAAATCTAAATATTACATTATTATTTTTACATTTAGTTTTTAAAAGTTTTACTGTGAAATATGTCATAACTTGAAAAAGCATATGTGTTGCCCTGGCCGGTTTGGCTCAGTGGATAGAGCGTCAGCCTGCAGACTGAAAGGTCCCAGGTTCGATTCCGGTCAAGGGCATGTGCCTTGGTTGCGGGCACATCCCCAGTAGGAGGTGTGCAGGAGGCAGCTGATCAATGTTTCTCTCTCATCGATGTTTCTAACTCTCTATCCCTCTCCCTTTCTCTCTGCAAAAAATCAATAAAATATATTTTTTAAAAGAAAAAGCATGTGTGTTTGCGCACACACAGGGTAAAGCAAAAGTAGGTTTACAGTTGTGAGTATGCAAAACGAAGAGTTTATTCTTGTATTATTATTTACTAATATTGTATTATTTTCATACAAACAACTGTGAACCTGCTTTTGCCCCACCCTATATATGTATATATATTAAATTGAATTTTAAGATAATAAAATTAACTTTTTAAGATAATAAAATGAATTTTCAAGTTAACAAACAACCATGTTAAAACCATGGCCATGACTTAAAAGACAAGACTTTTGTTGCACACAGACTATTTGATAATGATAAGATGCAGCTCCAAAGATAAGTAAGTACTTTCCAGTCTATTGTAGAATCCATAAGAATCTCCCCATGTAAAAGCCTTAGGGCATGAGAATCCTCCCGACCCCAGCATGCACTCTTGTCTCTCAATTCACAGGATATCCTGTCTCCAACTGTTCTGACCTGCCATCCTGTCTACTTCCCTGCTCATTTTTATCACCACCCCTTCCATCCTCAATGGCCTTAACTGTCTTCTATGCTTGTTATGCTATGCTCTGCTAAACACTTTTAAACAGTTACAAGAAAGTATCCCTAAGCAACCCCACCCAGATATGGTTATTTCTTTCCTTTGTATTCTCCAAGACGAGGCTCTATTTGCATTGTATTCATTCTAAAGTGTGTTTTTTCCCCAGTTATATTTATCAGTTTGGGGTTGTTGTTGGGAAATGGGGTCTAACCAAGACATCTTATAAGAAAAGAGCTATTCTGAGACAAAGTAATGAGTCTTTCCCTAACTTGCTGGCTCCCTGGAGTGGAATACCCAGCTCTTTTCATTACTGTTATGATGAAAGCCATCCTTCACCTCTCATTCAATAAAGCTCTGAGATTTCTCATTTCCTCCTGAGATTTTGATGCCTCTGGTCCCCAGATGACAACAGAGAAGTGGGGTCCAGAAGGAACTTCCATCTGATCTGTATGGTCTCTACCCTGGGGCTAGAATACAGGAAAACCTGGTCCTTGTGAGAGAAGAGAGGGGGGAAAGGAATACAGAAATGTAGCTAACAGAGAAAGGAGATGAAATGCTCCATGTCAAGGTTGAACAATGTGAGAGGCTGCCTGTGTTCTCCCTCCATGCAACCTCCCTCAGCCAGGGGCACAGCAAGGTCAACTCTCCCTTATTACTTTAGCACCAAGAATACAGTCCCACTGCCCTCCCACATTTGAGGCTGGCATGATGATATGAGTGATGCCAGGTAAGAAAATGTCTCTTTCAAGACCATCCCTCGACACCCTGAAGAAGTCTCTGTATGATCATCAGCTCTGAGGTTAGTAAGAGGTCAGGGCTGTGGAGTAAGTTCACTCTCACTACTACCAGTCAAGAAAATCTACAGGGAGGTATTGTCACTGTTGGACCTTGGGGAAGAAACCTCAAGAAATGGTTGAAGCCTGAGGCTGGACTTGAGGTCAGTCAGAGAAGTAACAGAGGGACCTTTAGCAGTAAGATCTTGAAATCATAGGACAATATAGGGGAAGATGATCCCAGCACCTAGAATCAAACATTTAGGTCAGCTGATCGAAAATGAAGTATCCTTTTCCTTGCTTTTTCCAGTCAAAGATCTGATTGTTCTAAAAAAAAAATCACACACATTTTGTATATTTACATTTGACAAATTTATATTGTAAGACATATAACTACAGAAGTATAGATAAATGTATTCATTGCACTTAAAAGTTAATAAAGTGAACTCATATAAAGGAACCACCCAGTTACAAAATGGAACACTTCCAGTTTCTTAAAATTCCCTTGTAGATTACCGACTATTTGGTGATGAAAAGGATCATTTCAGATTTGAATTAGGGCTTTCAGATTACTCGGTTCCATGATGATGAGTCCATGATTGTCTTTAGGACAGAACTAACCCTTGAGGAGTTGACAGCAGCGTTTCATGACATCTCGAAAGGCCTTTATGAATTTGTCATTCCGAAGGGTGAAGATAAATGGGTTCAGAAAAGGAGTCACTACTAAAACCATCACTGATGCTACCCTGTTGTACTCAGCCGCTTGCGTTTGCTTGGGTTTCACGTAGAGGAACAGGCAGGTGCCATAGCCGATCACAACAACGGTGAAGTGGGAGGCACAGGTAGAGAAGGCTTTCCTCCGGCCAGAGGCTGAGGGGATCTTGAGGATGGTGGAGATGATGTAAGTGTAGGAGACAATTGTAGGGATCAAAGAACCAACAATAATGAAGACAGCCATTAAAAAAAGAATAAGCTCTGTGAAAAGGCTGTCATCACAGGATAGTTTGAGCAGCTGCCCTCGGTCACAATAAAAATGGTCTAACACATTTGATTTGCAGAAGGTCAGCTGAAATGTGGCATAGACTGGCCAGATTTGAAAAAGGAACCCAAACACCCATGACATAATTACCACCCAGATGCAGGTGTGGCTGTTCATAATGATGTTGTATCTCAAAGGGTTACAGACAGCCACATAACGGTCCACAGCCATCACTCCCAGTAATATCAACTCCGACGTGCCCAAAGAAAGGTACAAGTATAGTTGTGCACCACAGGCAGTCAAAGATATAGCCTGCATCCCAGGGAGCAACAAGCCCCAGAGCATCAAGGGGACGGCAACAGATGTGATCAGGATCTCTAGGACAGAGAGGTGGCCAAGGAAAAAATACATGGGGGACTGCAGACGTTTATCAACATAGACAGTCACAATGATGACTATGTTTCCCATTAATGTCACTGAATAGAGGAAGAGGAAGACAGCAAAGAGGATATTGTGTTGTTCTTTGGAGCCATAGAAACCAAGGAGATAAAAGTCAATGTTGCTAGAGTAATTCTTCAACATTTAGTCCTGTGCTGTTGCTCTTTGTGAAATCTAGAGAAAACACATTCACAATTTCAAAAGAACTCAGAAAACATCTCTTCTGCTCTTAGGTTCCACATCATGATCAAGTGGGCTCATTTCCTACTATTCTCTGTATAAGATTGATGCTAAATGTTTTATGAGAAACATAATATATGAAGACAGATGTATATGTCCAAGAAAATGAACAATACTCACCAATACCATATCCCAGACATAAAAACCCACCCACCCCAATATGCACCCTGTCCCTCAATTCACTAGACATCCTACCTCCAACTCTGCTCTAACCTTCCACCTGTCTAGTTCCCTGAGCATAAGACACTCATTTTTACCACCATCCCATCCATCCTGAATGCCCCAAGCCACCCTTCTGTACCTGTAATGTCCATGCCCTGCTAAACTGCTGCATCTCAGCAGTTACAAGGAAGTCTTCCTAGCCAATCCCACCGGACTTGATTACTTCTTTCCTGTGTTTCCTTTAAATGTAGGCTCCATTTGCCTTCTGTTCACCTAACGTTTTCACTGCACTCTTCTTTATCATCATTTCTGCCTGTTAGTAGGGCTGCTGGCAGGGAGGTGGTTTCTACTCAGGACATTGTCGTAACTATTATTTTGAGACAAAGTATTGAGTCTTGCCCTGACTTCTGGGGAGCTGACTACCTGGAATGGATTATTCACTTCTTTCTCCTTATTCTTATGGTAAAAGGCCATCCTTCATTTCTCACTTCAGTGAATGTGCCTCCTCCAAGTAGGAAGAGTGTCACCAGCTCCCAGTTGGTGACCTCTAGCTCTGAGATTATAATCCCTCTGGCTACCAGATGACAGAGGGATTTGGGGTCCAGAGGTGTGCAGAGGAGGGTTGGACTTTGATCCCCAACTCCCATCTGTCCAGCATGCCCTCCATCCTGGGAGTAGGAGACAAGAAAGCAGCTAGAGTTTAGAAGCAACATCCTCTGACTTCACCTGATCTTAAATCTCTAGTTCCGGCAAGGAGACAGGCTTCCTGTCCTGGGCAGCCTGTCCGGATCACCAACCAGGCATGGTCTGAGTCCCACAGAGAAGCTTGGAAAAGTCTCCAGAGAACATATCTGCTCATCCATTTTCATCAAAGTCCTACAAATAAGGTAAAGTGTCAAAAAACACCAAATGGATCACATTGATCTTGAGATCTCTGGGCTCCTTTCCTTACCACACGCAGGTCACTGATCGAATGTCTCCAGTCCATGGGCACTTCCCCAGGCATCCTCTCTAAAACAGCACATGCACTTACTCATACTGTACCTCTCATGAGGCTGCATTTTCTGCTTATTGGCTCTCATCAACAGCTGAAATTGAAGAGGAGTTCTTTGTCTTTCCTATTCACTGTCACATCTCCAGTGCCAAGAACAGAGTATGCACTCTTTTCACGTTTGTTCAATAAATAAATCAATGAGTGAATCACAAACAAGTCAATGGATAACAAAGAGTATTCATCCTGACCTGCTTTCTCTCCTGTTATAAGGTAGGATGCTCTTTTTCACTCCTCACTAAGGCATTGTCTGGTCAATCTGTGATCTCTGCCTGGAAATCCCTTACAAAGTGTAAGACATAAAAGCAGACATAAAAGCAATAGGGAGGAGTGAGAGAGCAGGGTACTGAGTGGTGGCAGAGAGCTGTGTTGATTAGCAGCACTGAGAAGAGCAGAGTGTGCTCTCTGCTGTGGAGAAGGAACCTGATATACTGTCATCCACCCTGCAGCTCCTTTAGTCCATGCCTCACGCTCTAGGTGTCCTTGTGCTGAACAATAACAAAGCCCAGAATTGCCCATCCTGAGCCTCTTCTACTCTGACTTTCACAGAGAGAAACCCTAGGAAGACACCTCCAGAGAAGGGGACTTGCCTGGAAAGTTCCACGGCTTTCCAGGGATCAGCCCAGGCTACCTGCTGCCTGGCTACTGCTGAGCTTGCTCTGCGGGCCAGAACAAGTTGCTGCTGTCTTCACTTGGGGGAAAATCCAGTGGTAACAGTGCTGTGGGGAACCCAGTTGTCTCCCTCTGTCTCTCTCTCTCCTGCTTTCCTTCTCTCTGTCCCCAAGGAGAGTTACTCACTGAGGAACTAAATTTGTCAAGTTCAGAGAAACCCTAGGGATGCAGTCGAGGGAAAGCCAGAGAAACTTTCACTCCTCCCTCCCAAGGTTAATCAAACTTTAGAAGAAGGAAAAGTTTCTGTAACGGGCAAACTTGATGTCTCCCAGCCAGGAGTTTCTCAGTGCCCAGGCTGCCTTCCTCCTGGACCCCAAATCCTGGTTATCACCAAACAGTCCAGGTGGTAAATGGCCAGCCCCCTGCTGCCTGATGTGACTCTCCCTGATGCCAATTAGCCCTGCAGAGCCTACTGGACTCTCAAGCAGAAGACCACCAAAGCACACATCCAAAACCCAGCGGCCACCAATACCCTCTGTCAAAAAGGTTTTCATCTCATCTTTCCCAGAGATCTGCTGTCCTTCTACCAGATACTCTCTGACCATAGTTATGGGAAACCTGGTAAGAGAAATAGAGGATCTGCCATCCAAACCAACCTCTCAAGCAGCTCAGGCCTCTGCCCATTCCAGACTCTGCAACAAGCATGCATTCCAGCTGTTGCTATTCAGCCATATTTTCCCATCTAGGTCTTCAGATGCAACCTGGGCACCTTCCTGAGCTGCTTGAATTGAGAGGAAAAGGCTGAGAAACCAACATGCTGAACTGACCCCAAAAGGTAGTATATAAAAGTGAGGATGGCTGGGGTGCTAGATAAAATAGAAAAATAACATTTAAAATATTTGCGTTTTTAAAAACAATTTCCATTTTATATAAAATTAGCACAACTCATGTTAAAAACTAAAATTTTATAGAGGAATATAAAACAAAATGCAAATGTCCCTTTCACTAATGCCTAATTTTCCTGATCTATCTCCAACAGGTAAACACTAATAGGACTTTCTGTTGTGTCCATACAGAAGTTTTCTGTGCATACACAGCATATCTCTATATAATCTTTACTTGCAATTTTAGTAGCGATATTGTCCTGTTACTTTCTTTTTGTTATACGTATATGTGTATGTGCATTAAACCTTCCCATGTGAGCACCCATATATATCTCACATTTCAAGTTATTGTTAAGTAAATATTCACCTTATGAAAAAGCCATCATTTACTTAATGAGTAGCCTGCTGATAAACATTGTTTTTCACAACATAAATGATGCTGCAATAAATATCTGCACATGTAAGCCTGTGCATTTGTATAGATATATGTTCCTATTAAATGTATTCACTGTTATCAAATTATCCTCTGGAAGGTTGTATCAATTTATAATCTCTTGAAATGAGATTATATTGGAACCATCCTCCTAGCCTTCTGTAGGAATTTGCAGAAAATTTCATTTCAATGTTAACCCTGTGCAGATGCCAGAATGACACTAACATATTAGGAGTCAGTGATTACACTGTGAAGTAAGGAGACAACTCAGAGGTCCTCACCCCATGGGAACTGTGCTGCCAGATACCCAGGACTCCTCTATCCTAGCATCTGCCTGGAAGCCTCTCAGCAGCTGTGTTGGGTCATGTGATGACTGTTGAAGAAATGTGAAGCCAGGCTGATGGCAAATGAGGAATCCAAAGAGAATGGACTCTTCCTCTTAGAATCCTTATTACAGAACCAACTTCCCTAATTCAAGGTATGGTTCAGTTTATCTAGATGTCCTTCTAGTGTTGTCTAAGGCCACAGTAGCCCAGTAGACAATTCAGAAGTAGGAAGGAAGGTAAACTAGAAAAACCCATTGGAAAAAGTTCATACAGTTCTTTAAAGCTAAGTATACCCCTGCCCTATGATCCAGCAATTCTACTCCCAGGTATCTACCCAAGAAAAATAAAAGCATATGTCTTCACATAGCAATTTAATTCATGCTAGCAATGGGCACCAAACAAATATCTATGAACAAGAGAATGATACTGTCAATCCTCATTATTCACAGATCCAGTGAATTCATCTGCTCATTAAAATTTAATTGTAACTCCATTTGCTGCACTTTTGACATGGGCATGGATGCTCTGAGCAGTAAAAATGTGAGCCATAGGATGCATGTGTTCCACCTGAGGCTGAAGAAGACAAACCTGACTTCTTGTTTCAGCTCTCATACTGTCAACAAGCATCTTTTTAGCTATCTAATCAGCACCATGTTTTTGGCATTTTTGTGCTTTTTTTTTTTTTTTTTTTTTTTTTTGGTGATTTTGCCATTCAAGGTGGCTCCCAAGTATAGTGCTAAAGTGCTATGGAGTGTTCCTTAGAGCAAGAAGGCTGGGATGTGCCCTGTGAAGAAAATAAGTTTAGAAAGTGTCAGATAAGCTTCATTCAGTCGTGAGTAATTGTGCTTCTGGCTGTGAGTTCAATGTTAATGAATCAACAATATATATTAAGTAAGGTGTCTATGAAAATGTTGTGACAGAGACTCACAGGACCCTATCCCAGAGTTTCTCCCAGGAGCAATGTATTCTCTAATTAGTATTCTCTAAGTGTTCCAGCAACTTTATAGGATGTAACTATCATGAATAATGAAAATCAACTGTATATTCATATGAGGAAATACTAATACTATTCAGCAATGAAAAATAACAAACTGCCAATCCATGCAACATAGATGAATCTCACTCATATACATTGTGCTGGATGAAAAAAAAAGGCCAGACACCAAAGAATGCATACTTTCTGACTCCATTATCTAATGCTCTAGAATAGGCAAAAGTAATCTCATCTATGTTTTTAAGAAGCCCCAAAGTGATTGCTGTGGAGCTGGGAGGAAATGGACTGAAAAACATTATGAGGAAATTCTGGAATATATTATCAGAAATATGAATAGGACAAAGTAAAAAGATAGAAAAAATGATACATCTAAATAAAAAAAAATCAACAATCGTAGTCTATGTAAATGGACTAAACACTCCAATTAAAAGGCAGAGATTATCAGACCAACTCTATGATATCTACATGTTATATACATATTGCTGAATTCTATTTGCTAACTATTCTATTTTTACTTCTATGTTTGAGAGATATTGGCCTATCTTTTTCCTTTCTCATAAGGTTTTTCTCAGGTTTTAGTATCAAGGTCATTTTGACTATCACAAAATGAATAGGGAAATATGTCCCCTTTTTCTATTTTATGGAAAAACTTAGTATTATTTCCTCCTACAGTGCTTGAAGGTTTTCATTAGTGAGCACATCTAGGCCAGGAATTTTCTTTGTGGGAGTTTTTAATTATAGGTTGTGGTAGCTAATACCCACCCCACCCCCAAAAATCTGCACCCTAATTCCCAGAGCCTGTGATTGCTACCTCACATGGCAAAAAGGGCTTTAAAATGTGATTATGACTCTTGAGATGGGAGATTATCCTGGAATATCTGGAAAGTCTCTCCATCTTGTAATATTTCTTGCCTTAAGTCTGTGGTTTCTAATATTACAGAACACCTCCAGGTTTCTTAAAGCTTATTGTTTGCATGTTATAACTTTTTCTACCAATTTAATTTCAATTTGTCTTTATAATTCAAGTATATAACATGTAGACATCATAGAGTTGGTCTGATAATCTCTGCCTTTTAATTGGAGTGTTTAGTCCATTTACATAGACTACGATTGTTGATTTTTTTTATTTAGATGTATCATTTTTCTGTCTTTTTACTTTGTCCTATTCATATTTCTGTTCTTCTATGCTCCTTTTTCTACTTTTTTTCTGGATTAATTAGTATTTTTATTTCCAATTACAATACCTTTAATGGCATTTAGATATATCTTTGGGGATTATTTTAGTGCTTGCTACTGGGATTATAATATGTACTCTTGAATTATCACAATCTACTAAGTGTTGATATTGTAACACTCTACATAAAATGTAAGGTACAGTTACACTTATGCCCCTATCTGCTATGATATTGTTATATATATTAAATGTACAGGTGCTATAATCCCCAAAATACAGAATCATAAATTTTGCTATATAGATTCATATGTCTTTTAAAGGAATTATGAGAAGAAAACATCTATTTTACAACTGAAAGAGCTCTGCATTTATAGTCCTAAATTCTACCTTAGTGATTATCTTAGGCCCTTTATTCTTACTTTTTTGTCCATTTGTCCTGAGACATATGTCAGAGAAGCATCTAGGAATGACTCTCCCAAATGTGATAGTTATGTGACTGAGTCAAAAAAACTCATAGATTAGAAGGCACCGAAGAGGTTACCTATTGTGGGAATCTTCTCCATAACATTATTAATTGAAACATAGCTTGACAGTTTCTAGGGATAGTTAACAGAGCTTTACCAACTTAATATTTAACTGTTGAACTATATGTCTAACCTTAAACTAACAATGTAACTTTCGCCCATGATCCAATTTCTATCTTTCTGAGTTTCATGGATGTTTAAATGTCTTCCCTCTTGAATCTTAAATACAAAGTATTATCCATCCCAATAACTATGCCATGGAATCTTGATCTTCCAACATCCAGACAACCCACCTTTGGATGCAAGGTGTCTTACGATGGGTTTTCTTCTATATGTTCATGTGCTTTGTACTTAGAGACTTCTAACTGCAGAGACAAATCCTTCAGTTCGGCAGATTTTCTTATGTTTTCTTTTACAATTTGTTTATCTACTAGTATGTTTCCCTTACTCTATCTTTAGGAATCTCTTATATTCAGATATGGGACTCCTGAATTAATCATTTAAATTTCTTAACTTGCTAATTTTCCAACTTTGGGGCCTATTTAGATATTTTTGTGGATATTTCTTATTTTTTTTTGTCAACTTATGTACAAATTTATTTTTGCTAGTCCTAAAATTATATTCTAATTATATTCTAGGAGCCCTTTCTTATACTTGTATTTTACATAGTATCCTCTTCTTTAGTATTATGTTCTATTTTCTAAAGATAAACATTATAGGGGTCTTTTTGGTTTTGTTTTCTCTATATGATCTCTGTTTTTCTCAAAATTCATTTTTTTCTGTTTATTTTATTTCTCTCATAGTGAAAGTTCTTCTCAAGTGTATCTATCTTTGACTTTCCTTTAGTAATAATTTTTTATTTTTCTCTCCCTCTTTTTGTGCTATAAATTTTGTATCTGTAGTCCTAAAATCTAGAGCTTTCCCAACTTAATACTTTTAAAAGGAATAAAGTTTTGTCTCCGATTATTGTGGTGGGTTGGTGGAATGTGGACAGAGCAAACCATGTCCTGGCTTGAGAGATGACTGAGGAGTTCCCAGCTTGTGCAACTTTCAGTTTTAATCTGGGACAATCCTTGGCCAAGTGGTCACCCTACTTGTGAAACAGGTATTTCCTTAGCTACGCAGAAAATGTAGGGGACTCTTGGTGCCTAACTGCTCTGTATACAAACTTTTCACCAATAGCCTCACACTTCCTATGGTGGCTGGCGCCTCCACGTGCTGAGTCTCCCAATGGTTCAACTGGATGAATGGGCATGCTTCTTTTTTGTTTTCCCCTTTGCACAAACTTAGTTTGTATTTCATAGTCTTATTTTTCTGGAAAACACTTCACTCTGTTTTCCATATAAAAAAAATATTTCAGAATATCATCAATTTTACTGTCCCCCCCCCCCATTGTCTTTGCCCTTGTTAACTTCTTTTGTACTCCTATAGTGCCTTTTAGTATGGTTGGGGGAGCAAGTAGAAATAAATGGTCAACTGAGCATTTTAAACAGAAAGTTAAGCTACTTATTTCTTCTTTTCCCTTTACTATAACATCCTGGGTGAGGGGTCAGCTCTCTGATTTTCAGGAATCTTGATCCTCCTGATGCTTTACCCCCTATGTTTCAGCCGTGGACTAAGGGCACATAGGAGTTATTAGGTAAGCATATATAGTGAATGTGGTGCCATTTGGAGAGAACCAGAGCTATGAACTAGAGAACTAGAGCTGCATTTTGGTGGAGAGGAATGGGAAAGGGTTGAAGAAATTAATAGCTTTAGGAGAGGTTCCCCCTCTGATCGCTCTCTCTCTCTCTCTCTGATGCGTAAGGAGGCATGGAGAGAGTCTCTCTGTCTGGTCACAGAGACTTGGAAAATACCCTCTTTTCTTGGTCTAGAGTCAGAGCCTGGCAAAAGGGTCAGGGAAAGCAGATTAGGAAAGTAGAAAAAGGAATAGTCATAAATTGCCCCTAAATACTGCAAGGAACCAAGATAGGTCACTTCCAATGTCAATGCCATTGACACTATAATTGAAGAAGAAGCTTTTTTCACATGTAACACAGACATCTCAATGCAGGGCTGCCATCTGACCCAAGACTGCTGATGTTGCACTGGGAAGTGGAGTGTGGGTTACACCCGTGTGTGTGTGTGTGTGTGTGTGTGTGTGTTTACACTTGCATGTATGAGCTCACATGCGTACATCATAGGAACAAAATTTACAGAGGTTACTCTCCAGTTAACATACAGCTGTTTAATCCTTCATTAACATCTCCAAATGCCACTAGACAGTAGGTAAAGATTTCTCCATCTTTGAGCATCTGTAAATGTCAGGAGGCATCTCTAAATCAGGAAAAATATTTTTCTCCACCTGAAAAGTTTCTTTGCACTGAAACACAAGGGACCAATTATTTCCTCACTTTGAAAACTTTATAATAACTTAAAGCAATTATCTCCTTCTTAGATGGCGTGAATTTTCACTTGAGTTGTACTAATACATCAGGGCACAAGATCATTCAGAATTTCCTCTTGACAGACTCTTTGTTGCAACTCTCCCAACCTCTGAATCATGGCCCCCTCTCCATCACAAGCCAAGCACAGAAACCTTTCATTCCTACTCTCCTCTTCTAAAGTGATAAAGTTCTTGACTTCTGGGTTTGGAAATTGGTTTAGGATAAACAAATCACCCCATCATCATCATCAGAAACAGCTCTATCTCAGATCTAGATTAATATAAAATAAATGTTATTATGGCACTATTAGACAGGTATTTTCTTAACCTTAGACCTGAAGGACCTCACTAAAAGAGTATTTTGTAAGTTATTTGCCATTGATTTTCTAAAGACCTTTTTCCTTAGTGACTATTCTTCCAGATTTTACTGCTAAAGATAGCCTGAGAGTTAGACCCTCAGGAATCTTAACTTAAGCTTTGTATTAACTTGTTAGGTAAGCTAGATCAAATAATTCAGCTTCCAAATCTCATTAGAATTGGGAGAAAGGGTATCTTGAAAATTGGGAGAAAATCTGTCCTAGTGAGATTGATCCTTAGATTCTTTGGTTCCCTTACATTTTCTCTTGATTTGTCAGAGACCATGGGCATATGTAATGTCATGTGGGAAACTCTTAGATGGTATTTGCATGTGAGGTGAAATGTGAATTGGGTACACCAACCTGCTAAATGGAGTCCTTAGATTAGTTTTATGGTGTCTCCCTTCAAATCCAAAGATGAGACTTGACTTCAATTTCTTTTTTTTTAATTTCTTTATTGATTAAGGTATCACATATTTGTCCTCATCCCCGCATTTCCATCCCAAACCCCTCCCCATGCATGCCCCCACCCCCCTGTTGTCCGTGACCACTGGTTAGGCTTATATGCATGCATACAAGTCCTTTGGTTGATCTCTCCCCCTTATCCCCACCCTCCCCTACCTTCCCTCTGAGGTTTGACAGTCTGATCGATGCTTCCCTGTCTCCGGGTCTGTTTTTGTTCATCAGTTTATGTTGTTCATTATTTCCCCTAGATGAGTGAGATCATGTTTCTTATCTGACCGATTGAGGGTGAGCATAGCAGGAAGACTGCTTATGTGAACTACTCATTACTCCTCTGCAAAAGTGGCTTAAATGGCTTTCAGGAATTCAGCGTGGTGGATAACTATCCTTCCCATATTCTTACTTCATCTGCATCCTGATTCATAAAGGAAGTAAGAGGTATAAAGAATCTACCATGTTTCTAATACTGAGAATATACTTTATGTTGAATAAGGATATTTTCTGACATAATAAGGAAATCATTATCACACATGAGAAAAATAACATTACTTAAGTAATATAAATGTATAGTCCATATTAAAATTTTTTAATTTTTTCCCAAATACCTTTATAGCTTTATTAAAACTCAAAGATCCTATCAAGGTTCATGTATTGCATTTGATTTTTTAAAATTTATTTTAATTGATCATATTTCCTCTAATTATTTTTAGCCTTTTATTTTTATATACCATTTTCTTTTTAAATTTTTCTATTACAGTTAACATACAATATTGTGATTACATATTTATATCTTACAAAGTGATCACACTAAGAAGTCTCCTATTCATTTGGCATCATGAATAGTTATATCATTGATTGTATTTCTTATGCTGTGCTTTATTTCCCGTGACTATTTTTATAACTGGAAATTTGTGCTTCTTTATTCCTATCACCATTTTCACCCATTTCCCCAGTCCTCCTTCTATCTGGCAACCATGTTTGTTCTCTGACAGTTTTGTTGTTGTTGTTGTTTTTATCACAAATGGACGTTTGATTTTCTCAAATGCTTTTCTGCTTCTATTGATATGACCATGTGATTTTTATCCTTAATTTTGTTTATGTGGTATATTGCATTAACTGATTTACAGATATTAAACCAAACTTGCATCCCAGAAAGAAATCCCATTTCATCAAGGTATATGATTTTTTAATGTATTGCTGAATTCAGTTTGCTAATATTTTGTTGAGGATTTTTGCATCTATGTTCATCAGGGATATTGGCCTATAATTTTATTTTTATTTTTTTGTAGTGTCTTTGTCTGGTTTTGGTACCAGGATAATGCTGGCATCATAAAATGAGTTTGGCAGGTGAGCCTTTTCTTCAAATTTTTGGATAGTTTGAGAAGTGCTGCAGGAAGCTCAACGGTCTCTCTCGAACTTTCTCCTTTCTTCTTTTCTTCCCCAGTGTGTCCCCAAAGAAAGCTACACACTGAGGAACCCCAGGGATGCAATCAAGGGAAAGCCAGGGAAACTTTCAGCCCTTCTCTCCTGAGGCAAATCAAATTGTTAAACTCTTTAAAGTTTTTTCATAAAAAAAACTTGAAATCTCCCTTATCAAGAGTTTCTTAGCAGCCAAGCTGCCTTCCTCGTAGACCCCAAGTCCTAATTACCACAAAAGAGTTCAAACCAGCCTCCTGTTCTCTCCTGTGTATCCATCTCATCCCATTTAGCCCTGCAGAGCCTAAGATACCCACCGAGAAGAAGATACCACAATTAATTCCAAGGTGCACATCAAAAAACCACAGGCCAGGGATGAGCAAGTGACAAGAGTGAAATGGTGAAGTGGGCAGTAAGTATTTCCACAGAAACTTCAGAAGCTGTCAGAACTTTGTCAGAATTTTGAAAACATTCAAAAAGTTAAAGCAACCAAGGAAACACTGATTCAAGAAAAAGACAAGTTAGAAATGTTAGGAAAGCCTTGTGGTGTTTTTACTTCTCCTTGCCCACTCTTTTGGACAGCAATCTTGAAAACAGCAATCAGCATTCCCAGCATGGGACCCCATTTCCTGGTTCTGGAGGGAGCAGAGGAGACCTTATGCAAAGTATTGTGCATGTGTGTTCTAACCAGTCTGGCTACCTGATGGATTCATACAGGAGATTAATCTTTGTTTAATGTAATACAGAGCTCATTCAGGGTAGAAAGAGATGAGCATTGCCCAAATGGGCTTTTGTTTACTAAAAATCTGCAGCCACCTGGGGCAAAAGATTATTGTTAAGGATACAATAGACCATCTAAAGCCTCAGCAGGGAAACTGGGGCAAGTTTCATTGGCAAAATAGGGGAATTAAAAGCATATGCACTTACTAGGGAATTTAAAAGCTCCATATATATGTACATGGCAGGATGCATATTCAGAAAAAATCTGAGAAGACACCAACCTTTTGCTTTAAGTAGGACAAACTCAGAGAGATCTATATGAAGGCACAGTATAGTCAAGTCAAAGAGAAAGACAAGGAGACAATCCTGAAATTGTTATGCCCAGATTTCGTGATCCCCAAAGACCACCAGGGAGCCGAGTCCGATGCAAAAGCAAAGAGCCTTTAATCGAGCTCAGTCACACACACACACACACACACACACACACACACACACACACACACACACACACACACACACACGGCGCAGCGGCGAGGTGAAGAGAGAGAGAGCCCCAGACCCCAAACGTGCTGATTTATAGGGGGCCTGGGAGAGGTAGAGGAGGGGTGAGGTAGTGTGGCCTCCGCTGATTGGTTGGGTCAGGTTGCACATGGGGGCAGGGCGCGGCTTACTTTCCTCTTGCATTTCTATTGGCTAATTCAAAAGTGTGGGTTGGGCTCTTGGAGAGGTTCTAGGGCAGGAACCTGACTCCACGAGGTGGAGGACATGGAACAAAGGAAACATGGAGTCGTCTCTCCCCGCCCTTTCAAAATCAGCAGAGAAAGACACTTTGTCATGTACAAGGAATCCTCACAAGATTAACAGACAATTTTTCATTAAAAATTATGTAGGTCAGTGAAAGTAGTAATGTAGCATATTTAAAGTGTTGAAAGGAGCCCTCGCCAGTTTGGCTCAGTGAATAGAGCATCCATCCTCGGACTGAAGGGTCCCGAGTTTGATTCATGTCAGGGCATGTATCTCAGTTTCAGGCTTAATCTCCGGCCCTGGTCAGGGTGTGTGGGGGAGGCAACCAATTGATGTGTCTCTCTCCCATCAATGTTTCTCTCTGTGTGTCTCTCCACCTCCTTTCTACTCTCTCTAAAAATCAGTGGGAAAATATCCTCGGGTGAGGATTAACAAAAAATAAATTAAAAAGTGTTGAATGGAAAAACTGTCATCCAAAACTTCTGGATCCAGCAACAGTTTCCTTAAAAAATGAGGGATAATCAAGACAATCTGAGCTAAACAAAACCTGAGGAAGTTTGTTTCCAGTAGACTTGTCCTAAGTGAAATGCCAAAGGGAGTCCTTCAGATTGATATGAAAATACACTAGACAGTAACTTGAAGCCACATGAAAATATAAAGATTTATTAATATAAAAGCCAGGGTTAATATAAGCCAATTTTATTGTTGCTTTTTTGTTTGTTTGTAACTTCACTTTATTTCCTATATAATTTTAAAAAATAAATGTACAGAAAATAATAACTATGTCTTTCTTGTTGAATTGTAGAAATCTTCTCTGTATTCTGGATAGTAAACCTTACAGATAACTGATTTGCAAATATTTCATCCTATTTTGTAGGTTGTCTTTTCACTTTCTTGATAATGTCTTTTGATGAACAGAAGTTTTTAATTTTGATAAACTAATTTATCTATTTCTCTTTTGTTTCTCATGCTTTTGGTGTCATATCTGAGAATCTATTGGCAAATCCAAAGTCATGAAGATTTACCCCTATCTTTTCTTGTAAGATTTTTATGATTTTAGCTCTTATATTTAGGTCACTGATCCATTTTGAGTTAATTTTTATGAATGGCATGAGGTAGGGGTCCCACTTCATTTTTTCACAGGTGAAAATCCAGTTTTCCCAGAACCACTTGTTATTGAAATTATTATTTTCCTGTTGAATATTTTTGGAACCCTTGTTGAAAATCAATTGCCATATGAGTTTGTTTCTGGACTTTCAATTCTATTCTAGTGATCTACATATCTGCCCAATATACTTGTAACACACTGACTGTTTTGATTATTGAAGCTTTGCAGTAAGTTCTGAAATTATGAATTGATTGAGTTTTTTATACACATAAGTAAAAAAGTCTTTGATATGTAGGATAGTCAATATCTAATGAAGCATAGTAACCTCCATCTTGTGTAAAAACTGCTGTTTGAAATTTTAACCCTGCTATTTTGGCTTCGGTAAACGCTTGCTTGCTTAAATAATGGAAAAAATAAGACTACTCCCATTCCAGAGAGCCATAAACTATGCCCAGACAGAGTTGTCAGTGCTGGTGCCAGACCAGGCCTTGAGATATAGTCTCATGGCCCCTTCTCAGCACACAGGCCTTCTTTCTCAGAAGGTCCAGAAGTCTCATTCCAAATTTGGAAGACAAAGGACTGAAAAAAGTATAAATAGAGCTTCCTCCATGTTTTTGCTTAGACTTTGGATACAATATTCCTCTAAGCCCACTGGTGTATTAAAGGACTCCAAAATTTGGCTTTTTAAGGCATCTCATGTCAGCTCGCTGATTTACAATACAACACTAATATTAGAGAATATGTGGTCAAATGACTTACTCAAGGTCACACAGCAATTTAATAGCAAAATGGGTTCAGTGATTAGGGTCTCCTGATTCCTGGTCTAGTGATCATTATTAATACAAAATACTGTTTTGTAGAGGGTTTCTTGTACATAATAAATTGTTCTGGAAGATCTCTTAGAATCTACAAACTTTGAAATTATAAGACTCAAAAATATTCTGTAGAAATCACTTGATTTTGGCACATAATAGATGTTCAGTGAAATTTCCCCACACATCTTATTCTAGAGTAAGCTCCAAATAGATAGAAGAGCTAAATGTAAAAATTTTAAATGGAAAACAAGAAAAATTGGTAAATTTCCTTTAAAATTGGGAGTATAAAAATATTTTCACTGTGATACAAAGCCCTGAAGCATAAAATAAATGATAGATTTGACTACATAAAAATGTCTTAAAGTTTAACTTTTGCCTGTCAAAATAACCTTGAGCAAAGTCAAACACAAGACAAATAAGACTGGCAAAATGATTTATTTGGAAGACTGAAGCAGAACAGAGAAAACTGCTTTCTCTGATAACCAACTCCTTGAAGGTTCAAGGAGGCTCACAGAGGGAAGGGGTGGGGCAGGGGTGGGGGTGTCTGCCTATTATCCTGTGGAACGTGGAGACTAAGGTTCTTTCATTTCTGTACTAATAGGAGACTGATACTTTTGGATTATGTCTTGTGATAAAACATCCTCAAGAACACACATAAAAGGAAGAGAAGTTGATGGTTTACCAGTGTTTTCCGAATTCTTTCCACAGCTCTTCTTCGAGTCTGTTCAAACATTGCTTCCAAATCAAATATATGAGCTTTCCCCGCCCCGCCCCAACCCAACCCCATGAAGCCCATGTGACCGCCAGCTGCGGGTCCGGTCCCAATGCCTCAGAGCCTATCACTTTGCTGGGCCTCAGGTGCTCCATTGCCGCTGCCCGTTGCAGGGCCAGCGGGGGCAGCAGCCCACACAGCCGCTTTTTTTTCACATATGTCTCCTTTTTCCCCCATCGACCCCTCCCCCGCCACTCCCACCTCCCCCCACTCCAGGACAAGCCCCCACCGCCCCAGTGTTTGTGTCCATTGGTTATGCTAACATGCATGCATACAAGTCTTTTGCTTGATCTCATACATCCCCCATCCACACAACACGCCCCCCGCCTTTCCTTCCTCCCTTGACTTCCCTCTGAGGTTTGAAGTCCATCAGTTCAGTGTTTCTCTGTCTCTGGAGATGTTTTTAATTGTAGTAACAGAAAGCCCAGCTCAAATTGTCTAACACACTGAAAGGAACTTAGATGATACCTAAAAATATCCAGAGAGAAGACCTAAACTTTAGCATAGTTTTATCAGGATTTCAGCTACATTTGTTTTGACCTCTTCTGTGGGTGCAGTTCATCCTTAGCTTCCCAGATGGTTGCAAAAACAAAAACAGCACTTCTGACATCTCGTCCACAGGACACATTGCCCAGAGCAATGTCTCAACCTAGCTGATTACAGGGTTATCTCAACACTGAACATAAATAGAGGGGTAGATGTTCAAGACACCAAATTGTGTCATATATCCACCCCTGAATCAAGCACAGGGATTTCACTGATCAGCTCAGGTCAAGCAGGCCACACCCATGAAGAGGATGATTGTGACATAATAGAGGAGGGGTAGAGTTGTTATAGGCACCTCTCACCAACACCATAGAGATGTTACCAGACAGGACAGCCCCCTGAGCCAGTGGGAGAGGGCTGTCCCCAATTTTGATCCTTGTCTTCTCATATAAATAAATTTATAGGAGGGACCTTAATTGCATTGTGAAAAGCCAATTTTTAAAAGCAATTAAAGCATGCACCTTTATTGAAAAAGCAAAGCAAGCAATCCTATACATCTGGCTTATGAAGCACAGACAGGCTCTCAGCTAATCTGAAGAGCAGGTTGGGTGGGGGTCTGGGGCATTATTTACCCTCCTATCTATAGTTCTCAAAATTCCTCTGCTGACTATTTTGGTACAGATTCATTTTCAAGGTCTTTTGTTGTTGTTGTTGTTGTTGTTGTTGTTGTTGTTGTTGTTGTGGCCTTCCCAGAATTCATCAGAAGCACCTAGCAACTTTATCTTTCCAAGCCTTGAGACTCCTGGCTTCTCTGCTTAGGGAGTAAAACTTCCCTTTTTTCCCTTCCCTTTTTCTCCTCCATTTATGCATTCTCTCATTAGGGAGGTTTTTTAACCATTTTCTCTAGTTTCCCTGGCTGGGGAAGATAATGGTTTGTTAGTTACAAGGTGGCTGCATTTGCTCACATTGTTGTTTTTTTCTGATAGAAAATAAGTTTTAAATTTTATTGTCCTCTCTTTTTCTTTTTTACCTGTTCAGGCACATTTAAAGTATTACACTTTGGGAAACATGTTGGTAGCATACTGGTTTTTCTGATTACATTTAGTCAGATTATATTTCCTTTTTTTAAAATTTCTTTATTGATTAAGGTATTACATATGTGTCCTTATTCCCCCATTATCCCCCACCTCCCATTCATGCCCCCACCCCCCTGCTGTCTGTGTCCATTGATTAGGCTTACATGCATGCATATAAGTCCTTTGGTTGCTCTCTCTCCCTTACCCCTACCCTCCCCTACCTTCCCTGAGGTTTGACGTCCTGATTGATGATTCTCTGTCTCTGGATCTATTTTTGTTCATCAGTTTATGTTGTTCATTATATTCCACAAATGAGTGAGATCATGTGATATTTATCTTTCTCTGCCTGGCTTATTTCACTTAGCATAATGCTCTCCATCTCCATCCATGTTGTTGCAAATGGTAAGAACTTCTTTTTTACCCCAGAGTAGTATTACTACCATTGTGTAGATGTACCACAGTTTTTTAATCCACTCATCTGCTGATGGGCACTTAGGCTGTTTCCAAATCTTAGCTATGGTGAATTGTGCTGCTATGAACATAGGGGTGCATATATCCTTTCTGATTCGTGTTTCTAGTTTCTTGGGATATATTCCTAGAAGTGGGATCACTGGGTCAAATGGGAGTTCCATTTTTAGTTTTTTGAGGAAACTCCATACTGTTCTCCACAGTGGCTGCACCAGTCTGCATTCCCACCAGCAGTGCACGAGGGTTCCTTTTTCTCCACATCCTCGCCAGCACTTGTCATTTGTTGATTTGTTGATAATAGCCATTCTGACAGGTGTGAGATGGTACCGCATTGTTGTTTTGATTTGCATCTCTCTGATGATTAGTGACTTTGAGCAGGTTTTCATATGTCTCTTGGCCTTCCTTCTGTCTTCTTTCGAAAAGTGTCTATTTAGAACAGTTGCCCATTTTTTGATTGGGTTGTTTATCTTCTTTTTGTTAAGCTGCATGAGTTCCCTGTAAATGTTGGAGTTTAAACCCTTATCGTTGATATCATTGGCAAATATGTTCTCCCATGCAGTAGGCTTTCTTGTTGTTTTACTGATGGTCTCCTTTGCTGTGCAAAAGCTTTTTATTTTGATGTAGTCCCATTTGTTTATTTTCTCTTTAGTTTCCATTGCCCTATGAGCAGTATCAGTGAAGAAGTTCCTTCGGCATATGTCAGAGGTTTTTCTGCCTGTGGATTCCTCTAGTATTTTTATGGTTTCTCTTCATATATTTAAGTCCTTGATCCATTTTGAGTTTATTTTTGTGTATGGTGTAAGTTGGTGGTCTAGTTTCATTTTTTTGCATGTATCTGTCCAATTTTCCCAACACCACTTATTGAAGAGACTGCCTTGACTCCATTGTATGTTCATGCCTCCTTTGTCAAATATTAATTGAGCATATGCCGAAACCGGTTTGGCTCAGTGGATAGAGCGTCAGCCTGCGGACTGAAAGGTCCCAGGTTCGATTCCGGTCAAGGGCATGTACCTTGGTTGCAGGCACATCCCCAGTAGGAGGTGTGCAGGAGGCAGCCGATCGATGTTTCTCTCTCATCGATGTTTCTAACTCTCTATCCCTCTCCCTTCCTCTCTGTAAAATATCAATAAAATATATTTAAAAAAAATATATATATTAATTGAGCATAGTGATTTGGGTCGATTTCTGGGTTCTCTATTCTATTCCATTGATCTATATGTCTGTTCTTGTGCCAGTACCAGGCAGTTTTGAGAACAATGGCTTTGTAATACAGCTTGAAATCTGGTATTGAGATCCCTCCTACTTTGTTCTTCTTTCTCAGGATTGCTGTGGCTATTCGGAGTCTTTTTTTATTCCAGATAAATTTTGGGAGAGTTCTTTCTAGGTCTGTGAAATATGCCGTTGGTATTTTAATGGGGAGTGCATTGAATCTATAGATTGCTTTGGGTAGTATGGACATTTTAATGATGTTGATTCTCCCAATCCATGAACATGGTATGTTCTTCCATCTGTTTACATCTTCCTCTATCTCTTTTTTCAGTGTCCTGTAGTTTTCCGCGTATAGGTCTTTTACCTCCTTAGTAAAGTTTATTCCTAGGTATCTTAATTTTTTTGGTGCGATGGTAAATGGGATTGCTTTTTTAGACTCTCTTTCTGTAAGTTCACTATTGGTATACAGAAATCCCATAGATTTCTTGGCATTAATTTTGTATCCTGCTACATTGCCAAATTCATTTATTAAGTCTATTCGTTTTTTGATGGAGTCTTTTGGGTTTTTTATGTACAATATCATGTCATCTGCAAATAAGGACAGCTTTACTTCTTTTCCAATTTGGATGCCTTTTATTTCTTCTTCTTGTCTAATTGCAATGGCTAATACTTCCAGTACTATGTCGAACAGGAGTGGTGAGAGTGGGCATCCCTGTCTTGTTCCTGTTCTTAGGAGAAATGGTTTTAGTTTTTGCCCATTGAGTATGATGTTAGCTGTGGGTTTATCATATACAGCTTTTATTATGTTGAGGTATGATCCTTCTATTCCCACCTTGTTGAGAGTTTTTATCAAGAAAGGGTGTTGGATTTTGTCAAATGCTTTTTCTGCATCAATTGATATGACTGTGATTTTTATCTCTCAATTTGTTTATGTGATGTATCACATTTATTGATTTGCGGATATTGTACCATCCTTGCATTCCTGGGATAAATCCTACTTGGTCATCGTGTATGATCTTTCTGATGTAGTGCTGGGTCCGATTTGCTAGAATTTTGTTGAGGATTTTGGCATCTATGTTCATGAGGGATAATGGCCTATAATTCTCTTTCATTGTGTTGTCTTTATCTGGTTTTGGTATTAGGGTGATGCTGGCTTCATAGAAGGAGCTTGGAAGTGTTCCTTCCTCTTGAATTTTTTGGAATAGTCTGAGGAGGACAGATTTTAGTTCTTCCTTGAATGTTTGGTAAAACTCCCCTGTGAAGCCGTCTGGCCCTGGGCTTTTGTTTGCTGGGAGCTTTTTGATGACTGCTTCAATTTCTTCCATAGTTATTGGCCTATTGAGATGTTAAGATTCTTCCTGAGTTTTGGAAGGTTATATTTTTCTAGGAATATGTCCATTTCCTCCAGGTTGTCCAGTTTGTTGCAATAGAGTTGTTCATAGTATTTTTAACAATCCTTTGTATTTTGGTGGGGTCTGTTGTTATTTCACCTCTTTCATTTCTGATTTTGTTTATTTGGGTCCTCTCTCTTTGCTTCTTGGTGAGCCTGGCTAGAGGTTCATCAATCTTGTTTATCCTTTCAAAGAACCAGCTCTTGGTTTTGTTGATCTTTAGTATTTTCTTTTTTTGGTCTCAATGTCATTTATCTTTGCTCTGATCTTTATTATTTCCTTCCTTCTGCTCACACTGGGCTTTTCTTGTTGCTCTCTTTCTAACGCTTTGAGTTGTAAGGTTAGGTAATTTATTACCATTGTTTCTTGTTTTTTTGCAGTAGACTTGTAGAGCTATGAACTTCCCTCTCAAGACTGCTTTCGCTGTGCCCCACAGATTTTGGATTGTTGTGTTTTGTCATTTGTTGCCATGATGTTTTTTATTTCTTCCTTGATCTCTCTGGTAACCCAGTCATTGTTTAATAGCATTTCTTCCTTGATCTCTCTGGTAACCCAGTCATTGTTTAATAGCATGCTGTTTAGTCTCCATGTGTTTGATTTTTTTTGGATTGTTTTTATTGTAGTTGACTTCCAGTTTTATGCCACTGTGATCTGAGAAGATGCTTGATATGATTTCTATCTTCTTTAATTTGAAGAGACTTTGCCTATGACCCAACATATGGTTTATCTTTGAAAATGACCCATGTGCACTTGAGAACAATGTATATTCTGTGGCTTTGGGGTGAAATGTTCTGAAGATGTCAATTAATTCCATCTGGTCTAGTGAGTCATTTAGGATTGATGTTTCTTTGCTGATTTTTTGTTTAGAGGATTTGTCCAATGGTGATAGTGTGGTATTAAAGTCTCCTACTATGATTGCATTGCTGTCAATCTCTCCTTTGATATCCTCCAGGAGTTTTTTTATGTATTTGGGTGCTCCTGTATTGGGTGCGTATATGTTTACCAGAGTTGTTTCTTCTTGTTGGAATGCTCCCTTTAGTATTATGAATCAGCCTTCCTTATCTCTTGTTATGTCCTTCACTTTGAGATCTAATTTGTCAGATATAAGTATTGCTACCCCAGCCTTTTTTTCAGTTCCATTCGCCTAAAAAACCTTTTTTCATCCCTTCACCCTCACTCTGTGTGCATCTTTTTTTCTGAGGTGGGTGTCTTGTAGACAGCAGATATATGATTCGTGTTTTCTTATCCAATCCGTTACCCTGTCTTTTGATTGGGGCATTTAATCCATTTACATTTAAAGTTATTATTGATAGGTACTTATTTGTCGCCATTTTTATTCTTTACCCCTGTGTTCCTTCTTCACTTCCTATTTCTTTTTTTTACAGCAGACCCTTTAGCATTTCTTGCATTGCTGGTTTGGTGGTAATAAATTCCCTTAGTCCTTTTTTGTCAGTGAAGCTCCTGATTTCACCTTCAATTTTGATTGATAGCCTTGCTGGGTACAGTGTTCTTGGATTCAGACCCTTCCTTTGCATGACTTTGTATATTTCATTCCATTCCCTTCTGGTCTGATGAGTTTCTGTTGAGAAATCAGTTGCTAGTCTGATGGGGGTTCCTTTGTAGGTAACTTTCTGTCTCTCTCTGGCCACTTTTAAGATTCTTACTTTGTTGTTGGTGTTTGCCAATTTAATTATAATGTGCCTTGGCGTCGGTCTTTTGGGGTTCATTTTGCTTGGGACTCTGTGAGCTTCTTGGATTTGTGTGGGGTTTTTCTTCCCTATATCAGGGAAGTTTTCTGTCATTATTTCTTCAAACAGGTTTTCTATTCCTTGCTCAGTTTTCTCTCCTTCTGGAACTCCTATTATGTGGATGTTGTTTTGTTTTGTGTTGTCCCAATGTTCCCTTAGGCTCTCCTCCTGCTTTTTAATTTTTTTTTTTAGAAGCTTCTCTACTTGGGTATTTTTTCCTACCTTGTCTTCTAGCTCACTGATGTGGTCCTCTGCTTCTTCTAGTCTACTCTTGATGCTTTCTATTGAGTTCTTTACAGCAGCGATTTCATTTTTCATTTCTTCTTGGTTCTTCTTCATTTCCTCTTGGTTCTTACTCATATTGTCGAATTTGTCTTCCATTTTTTTCAGCCACCTTATGACGATTTCTCTGAATTCTTTCTCTGGCAGGTTGCTTGCCTCCATTTCGTTTACTTCCTTTTCTGGTGATGCCTGCTTTTCTTTCATATGCGGGCTGTTTCTTTGTCTCCCCATGGTCTCTCTTCTCTGGGTGTCTGCTTATGTATTTCTCTCTCTCCTGCGTTGATTTAAAAGCACAAAGTACAACTCAACCAGGTATAACATACAAGGCAGTGAACAGAAATGTATTCGCGATATTAATAACCCCAAATAAAGGTGACGACCAGAGAAAGGCAAATTAGGGGATAGGAGAGAAAGAAGAGGAAAAAAAAGAAAGAAAGGAGTGACAAAATGAAATTGGGAAAAGGAAAAAAAAGTAAGAGAGAAAAGAAAGAGAATAAGGAAAAAAAGGGGAACAAACTATATATGGGGAGGAAACTCCTATAGAACAGCCACTAATCCCAGAAAATGCCAGCAACAAGTACCTGGAGATGAATACAAACTACAAACAACAACTAATATCAAGTGAGGCAAGGGAAAACAAATGCAAAAAACAAAGCAAACAAAACAAAACAAAACAAAACAAAAGAATAAGCAAAACAATCTCACAAGCATAAAAAAATCGATATAATCAACATTCAAGCAAACAACAACAAAAGGACAGAGAGAAAAACAATTTTTTGGATAGTGAAGACAGGGAAGAGAGGTGTGTATGGACTTGGAGCAGGGGATTGGAAATTAGATATATAAGTAGGGTGAAATTTTAACAGGGGGTAAAAAGAAAGAATAGGGAAAATCTAAAGCAGGAAAAGGGTAACAGAAACAGGACAACAAAAGGGCAAAAGTTAGGAAGACAGTGATGGCATAAAGGTAGAGTTGAGATAGAGTAGAATGATGCTAAAGGAAAGATGAAAATAGAATGTAGAACACTAATCTCAAAGTCAAATAAAGAGAAAATAAAATGACACTTTTTAAAAAAATGTAAAATAGTAGTAGTAATAATACTGATTAAAAATAAAAATGTGATAATTAAAAAGGTAAAATCAAGTGAGGAAAAAAGAAAAAAATTAGTTTCTTAAGTAAAAGATGAAAAATAAAAAAATAAAAATAAAATGTGCAGTAGTGAAGGTCATTAACTTCCTCTATTATTCTGTTTAGCACTCCTGTTTCCCAGTCAGGACAGTATTGCAGTTCCCTGAATTCCACTGCTCCTCAGTGTTGTAAGCCAGTCCTGATTTTTAAGCAGGCAGTGTGTCTTCCTTTCTTGTATTCCTTTATTTGTGATTACACAAGAGTCAATTTGTGATTCAGCTCCTGGGTGGCAGTGTTTCTGGATTGACCTCCAGGTCTATAGGTCCTTGTGGGAACCCCTTTCACGTCCCGCGTGGTTCAGGGTTCCAGTTCAGGGTTCAGGTTCTGGAGAAGGCCGCACACAAATGAAAAGAGACTTGGAAAAGAGTTAATTTGGGAAAATGGGGGGCCAGGCGGAAGCCCACCTCTAGTGGGAGGACTACCCCTTGCTCTGGCCTTGCAATCCCTTTTATTGAGACTATGGGATACGCCCATAACCTTTAGGCAGGAAATTCCAATAACAGAAATTTACATAGGAGTAACAGGTGGAGGCTGCTTCAACTACCAATGTCTCAACTAAACAATGAGTGATTAGCTCCAACCTTTCAGAGCATTTCCACATCTATTAGTGGGACAATGATCGGTTTCCGGCAGGTCCTCTCTAGCCTGTGCTTAGATCCTGCTTTCCCTGTGTCACTCAATACCAGTTTGTGGGAGTAGGCTGCCCCAGAGCTGGTTCTCCGACTGTCACTCCCCGCTCTGATCCCCAGGTTCCAGAAAAACAACTTTCCCCTGCAGTCTCCTAGGGTGTCCCCAACTGGGTGATCCTATGTATTGGGGTCAGTAATCAGAAGCAAGTATTCAAAGATGAGAAAGCGCAAGTGTGCGAACTCTGGGTCTGCACACAAGCCTGAACAATCCCCTTTTCCCCCTTGTGTCCAAGCAGCCAGCACACTCCCAAAATTTTTAGGCTGTCCTTCTGTGTCAGATCAAAATGGGTTGCTTTTTAGAGATCCCCTCTGTTAGCAGCTCTGAGGACTCCCTTCCACATTCATGGATCACATCAGCCCCAACAGCCATGGATTTTTCTAGGTGCAGACTTCCCCCAGTCCTCCAGCTCCCACAGTGCATGCATTTCTCTGTCCTGCCAGGACCAGAGACCTCACCTTATCCCAGGCGAAATCTGACCTTTCTGTGGTAGAGTGTAGAGCTCCTCTGAATCCGTGTGTTTGCGTCAATTGGGGACTGGTGCTCTGGGGTTTGCAGCTGTTCAGTGGGTGCCGCAGTTGTAGATTTTCAGGCTTCCGATAACATCCACTTTCCCCTTCAAGATGGCGCAGTCTCCGCGTCCGAGCCGGTGGCAGAAGGAACCCAGCAGCAGTGAGGGCTGCCCAGTCAGGGGCGCTCCGTCCAGCAGTCCTCCACCTTCTCCTGGAGTATAGCTGTCCCTTAACTCTCCAACAGACACTCCCCATGCGACCCTCAGCTGTTCTTTCTATCTGCTCCTGGACAAGGCCCGGGACACGTCTGTCTATTCCACTGCCATTTTTTTTCTCTGCTGCTCACATTGTTTGGCTTTGTTTTAATTTTCCTGTCTCAGTTTCCCTATTCCTCCTGCCCTGGAATCCTATAACAGAGTGGATGCTAAGAAGGCAATCACTGTGTCCACTACCGAGACAATTAAATCTAAGCCTTTTTAATAGATTTTAAAATAATTTAAATCCAAAGCCCAATGATTTTCCAAATTTATATCATTCTTCAATTCTAGGCCAAGAATGGAATTACCATCTCCTGAATATCAATCCCCTACATATTTCCAAAGAAGGAGGTGAACTGGAGAAGAAAAGATGTAAAGTCAGAAGTATATAAGCAGCTGTGTATAATAAACATGGTGAGATTAGAATAGTTTACCCAAGAACCCATAGAAATGAAGATCAATAATCAGATTTCTGGATGAACTCCCAGAAAGCTGTAGTGCATCTGAGATGAATAAATAAAAACAGAATAAATTAGGGATAAATAGAAGCCACATATGAAATATATGCTTATGAATTTCAAAGGGATCTTTGAAGTCATCTATAAATAAAGTTATGGAACCAAGAATGGTGATCTTTCTCCTCCTGAGCTAAAGGCGGGACATGATAAATCAGAAGGTTGGAGACAAGATGGGAGCCAGAGTGCAGAGAAGAACCACCTGACCCAACAGGGAGAGCCTTCCTGTTCCCATCGTTGTGTTCCCCACTTGCCATATTGAAATCTGCTGGTTTGTACCAGGGATCCATTTCCATGCAATGGACTTAAGCTAAGAAGAAGGACATGGAACATTAGCCCATGTAAAAAGAAAAAGGAACCAGAAAGGGAATACAACAGTGATTTGGTAGCATGTCAGGAGAGGAGGTAGATGAGAGAAGACAGAGCACAGGCAGCCTAAAGTGTTTGGTAGACAAAGTTAAAATGAGTATAGGAAAGAAAAGGCTTTAGAACCATTCATCTATGGGATTTAAGTTTAGGAGAAATTGAGAGTAATTAGAAAGTAGTGACACTCTTAAAAAATTAGAGTGTGATGAATGGTCCAGTTTCAGAGATGATAGGTAGGTAAGTTGATAGATAGATAGATAGATAGATAGATAGATAGATAGATAGATAGATTGATTTAGCCTTTTCTTTTTATATTGGGGTGTGAGATGAGATGGAGAGAAGGGAACGCATACCAGAAATATCAAGTCCAGAAGGTATAAAGAAGAAAAAAATGTCCAATAATTGAAGAACTGGTAACCCAGCAATTAAAAAGCTTGATTCAAGCCAGAATAATTGCAGTATAATGGTGACAGATCTATAAGTCTGAAGCCAGAAAAACAGAGGACAGACATGGAGGTAGGTTGTTAGAAATATCTTCCCAGTGAAAACTTCAGGTTGCAACTAGCTTAGCTGGCTGAGGATAACACACTTCTGGTATAGATAAGTAAAGATGGAGAGCGTGTCTAACAACTGTAGTAGGAATTAAGTAAGCAACAAAAGAGTGAAACAGGTGGAAACTGTTAAAATTACTAATCACTGCCCAATTTCTGAACACCCCTGTGCACACTGAGCATTTCCCATATTATTTCTGATCCCCATTAGTAGTCTCAAAAGAAAGGTTTCATCTAATGAACAAAATAAACTGATGAACAAAATAGAAGCAGAGACATGAAAACATGGAACAGACTGACAGGTGTCAGAGAGGAGGAGGAAGGGGGACTGGATGAAAGAAGGTGAAGGGATTATTCCAAGAACAGACAACAATATGGTGATGGCTGGAGGGAAGGGGGTCAGGCTGGGTGGAGGTGGGCAAAGGGGGGAAGAAGAATGGGGACATCTGTAATAGTGTCAACAATAAAAATAAAGAAAGAATGGTTTTTGTTGTGTGAAGTTTTGTAAAAGTAGGTGATTTATATCAATCAGATAGCAACTTAAAAGAATCCCAATATTTCACAGGACAAAACAAAATATGTTTCACATTTCAGACAATAAAATTTCTTAAATGCCGAATATTTTACATGAAAATAGACAGGCTTTAATTTAGAAATCAGTTTAATCTATCATGTATTAATCTATATATATATAAAAGGCTAAGCAACTTTCCGACTGTCCGACCAGTAGCTATGATGTGCAATGACCACCAGGGGGCAGACACTCTGACTGGTAGCTATGATGTGCACTGACCACCAGGGCGGGGGCAAACACTCAACTCAGGAGCTGCTGAGCTGTGGTCACTTGGTAGCGGCTGTTCTCAGGTGACGTACCCCAGAACCACAGAGGAGGGAGCCTGATTCCAGGGTGCATCACCCAAGAATCACCCTCTCGCAATCCAGGACCCCTTGGAGGATGTCGGAGAGCCCATTTCAGCCCAATCCCCACAGGCCAGGCAGAGGAACCCCATCTGCTAGAGGGACTCTGCTCACTCCACAGATGCCCTTTAATCTCCCAGGTGAGGCCAGCCAGGGAGAGATCATGGGAGGTTGGCTCCAGGGTGTGTCTGGCCCGTCTGGCCCAGTCCTGCCCTACCGGCCACCTTCTAATTAATTTCCTTTCAATGTGCACGAATCCATGCACTTGGGCACTAGTTTAAAAATAACGTGTAGAGAACACATATTTAAAAGTAAGCAACAGGTACCTCTGGGGTATGCTTGTGGATGAAAGTGTATGCTCATGAATGCATGTGTGGTATAGAAAGAGTATCCAGGGGCATGTTTGCAAAGTCCCAGGCATAAACCTTATGAACTCCACCACTCTCTTCCCCTTTCAAAATGATGTGTGATTCTAAGCAAATTTAAAAAAAGAAAAAAAAGCAGTCACCCAGCCAGTGTGGCTCAGTGATTGAGCATGAACCTATGAACCAGGAAGTCAGGTTTTGATTACCGGTCAGGGCACATGTCCTGGTTGTGGGCTCGATTCCCAGTAGGGGGCATGCAAGAGGCAGCTGATCAATGATTCTCTCTTATCATTTATGTTTCTATCTTTCTCTCCCTCTCCCTTCCTCTTTCTGAAATCAATAAAAACATATCTTTTTTTTAAAGCAGTAAACTGGAAGGACAATGTATTAGAAAAAAAAAATCCTACCATTTATGAAATCCTTGATATTTGTAATATTTGTATTATAGCTGTTTAAATATAGAAATCCTTATTCCTAAAATTATACTGACCTTTGAGTATCCTCAGCAAACATAAGCAAAACTTGAATTTCTAGAGATCTTTTAAGTAGCTAATGAAAAAATTAACCCATAGACATACACAAGCACACACACATGCACGCACGCACACACGCACACACACAGTGACCCAATAGACAGTTGGTCTTTAGAAGAATTGCTAAATCATCTAATCAATTTTTAGCAAATTACTGTTCACATACTGTGGCATGTGATTTATATGTTGCCCAGATAGACTCCTGGTAGTTATTGACCCTCATTTCTACTTGTCTTTTTTTTGTTGTTGTTTTTAGAATAGAGCAGAGAGTATTTTAAGGGAAATAACTGAGTTAGTAGGATCCAAAAAGCTTCCTGGGTGACCTCTACTTCTTGACATCAACAGTCATGTTTTCAATGTTATAAGCAGGTATTCATGAGTTGGGGATGAGCAAGCAAGCAGTTAAAGAAACTAGAGCCATGCCAACACCCAGGTGTCATCACTGATCTCTTTTTGAAACTTCAACCAAGCCTAGATCCTAGGAAAGCCTGGGACTGAGATGCATTATGTGGCTGCCATGGGTCAGTTGAGATGCAGGGTGTCAGTGGAGCTCCAGATCAGCTTATTTCGTAGAAATAATGTTCTTGATCCATGCACTGTAGCTGTAGAGGTCAGTGAAGACAATAGTGTGTCCTGTCAGAATACATCCAGTTGCCCAAGACATAACTCCTTGTAATTCATAGCCACATATGACTGGTGCAGCTGTGACCACCTGCCAGACAAAGTAGAGCGATCAGAACTTCCCTTCCACCTGAGAATTCCTCAATACCTGAACAAAAGTGAAAGCCACTATATTTGGCATGCAAAGGAGCCAAGGATATAAGAAAATATTTTGAAGTCTTCTCGCCACTGTATTAACTACCCCCAGTAATCCATAGAGACCGAAATTTTAAAGCAGTAGCTGGAAAATAGCTTTGAATTTACAGAATATCTATTTCTCTCACCTCTAACACAGAAGAGGACAGAGAGTCATCCTTCTTCAGCTCCTTGCTATCAGAGCTATTAGGCTGACTGTAAATTCCACAGTCTCGACAAAGGATGAGTGGTAACAGAGACACAAAGCCAGGAAGAAAAGCTACTGAGCATATATAAAAATGAAATAAGGAAAGTTACCTGGCATGGCTCTTGGCTTCCTACTTTGTTTCGCATACAGAACATGTCCTCAAGGAATTTTTTACCCAGTAATTTTGTGCAGTCTAAATGAGGATTCAATTGTATACGAACGCTGTGCAGGTCATAGTCTTGATTTCCTGAGCACAAGAAATAGGAGAGATTTCCATTCTTGTCTGCATTTTCATAAGGCATCCTGCCTCCTCCTCCTTCGGGGCTTATTCTTGGTTAAAATAGACTGTAGCCCTGGCTGGTGTATCTAAGTGGTTAGAGCATCAGCCTGCACTCTGAAGGATAATGGGTTAAATTCCAGGTCAAGGGCATGTACCTGGGTTGTAGGTTCAAACCCAAGCCCCAGTTGGGGCACATAAGGGAGGGAGGCAACCAATCAATGTGTCTCTCTCACATCGATGTTTCTCTCTCCCCCTCACTCGCTTCCACTCTCTCTAAAAATCAATGGGAAAAAATATCCTTGGATGAGGATTGGCAACAACAAAAAAAGAAATGCAGAGAAGAACTGATATAACTCATCATGGATTAAACATGTCCTCCTGCTCAGTTTATCATCAATGAGCAAGCAAGATCTGAATCCAAGCTATGCCATCACCAAGTGTATTACCAAGGACAATGAATTAATCTCCCTGAGTCTTGGTTTTCTCACTTAAAAGATATAAATCCTAAGAAAACATGATGTATGGTGACAACTGAATAATATGTGGAGGGGACTTAGTGCCTAGTACATAATTAGTGCTCAATAAATGGTATCTATTGTTGATGTTGTAATGATAACAATATCACTCAAAAGGAAAATATGATTTTCATACATTTTCAAGTTAAGATTCAAATAACTTAAATAATGTGTCCATAACCCTATAATAAATGGCAGAACCAACACTCACTCAAGCATAGATACTGCATCCTAGCCCCCTGCTGTATGTGCCAATATGATATATACATGTGACCCCTTGATTTAGGATTTGATTCTCAAAGCCCTAAAGTAGACTCCCCCCTTCTACTTTAGAGACTCAATATGGTTGCTCCATTTCTAGTTTCATACATGTGCTTAGAAATCTGGCACTGGGCCTATAAATTCCAATTCCTTTCCCTAATTCCTCAGATGTCTGAAGGTGTGAATATATCCAAGAATACAACTAACTCTTCCTTTTGACAGTCACTCACCAAAATAATCTGGACCCTGTAACCAGGTGTGAACCAAGCAATCTTTAACTTCATTATTCACAAGAGTAGGCAACTGAAAAAACTCAGTGACAAAGGTGAAAGGTACAGACAACTTTATCAGCATAAGGTCATTTTTAGGAGAAGTGGCAGTGAAGTTTGGGTGAATGAAGATCTTCTCATAAGGTATAATCTCCCCTGTAAAGTCTTGAAAACTTTGAGAACCACCAAAAAAGATGACCTGGAGATCTCTAGAAAATTAAGGGGGAAAAAAATGATAGTCACACATCACAAGGCTAATCTCTCTCTCACCCACACACAAATACACACACATAGATCTCCTTCTATAATCACCCATTCCACCTTCTCTTCTCATCTTTGTCCATTTGATCTCTTATGTATAGCTACCATAAAGATTGTGCATTATGTAAATTTAATAAGTTGCAATTTCCATAGCCTATAATGTGATTGGGCTCTACTCTTAGCATAATTCCAGAGAGTAGTTCCAATTCAAGACCAAGAAAGTTGAAAGATGCATGCAAATGGGTTGTCAAGGTTTCTATGAAAGTAGTAGGTTCTATTAGGGAAGCTCCTTTGATGGGAGGGAACAAGAAATGTGAGATTGTACAAAGAAAGCTTAGAGAGTTGAAATATTTTTAAGCTAGGAAGACTCGCCTGAATACACTATGCTTTACATCTCTATCAAAATTTTGCTGGATCAACAAGGTTTTCTGGTGGTCCTTTAGGAGAACAACAGTAAAAAATCCTGGATGTTCCACTGAGATCCGTTTGAGATCTACTTACTATCCTGGCTCAACACTCTGGTTTCAGAACAGGACACCTCCCTGAGTCTTTCACTCAGGGGTCTCTCCAACCATGAAGGTAAGGTAAGCAGCACATTGGTAACTGAGCACCACTTTTTGTTGAGCTCCCAAATGTCAAGTTTATTTTGTCTCCTAACAACAATACCCTTTGTCTCTCAGTCTGTTCTTGTAACTTTGTTGGGAGTTTATAAGATAAAGTCTAAAGGGAAAAGACAAAAATGGGCCTGATAAGTCCATCCTTGAGCCAACCCCATGGACTGACAAGTTTAGAAAATCTCATCAAAGCAGCATCCTTTTGATAAACTTTGCCTTGGGTCAATTTTACAAGACATTGTACATTACAAGAGCTTTCCTTTGTCATGTTTTTGTGTCCCTGAGAACTACTGTCCTATTTTCACCTGCTTGGAGTAAAGGATTTTTCTGGGCCTCAGGTGGGGATGACAGGTCTTTGGTCAAGTTGTTTTACTGACTATCGCAGTTTTCCTTGGATCATATCAGTCTGTTTGGTCATCTGTACCAAACATGTGCTTCCTTCATATGTAAGTTCACATGATATCACTCTAAAGGGCATAATTTCCCATTCAGATAAGCTGTCAAGAAATTGCAGTGGCTACTTGGAGGAACTTTTGACAAGAGCAAGATTGTTCATTTGAGAGATACATTAGAACAAAAAGGGAAGAAACCCTCGTGATAAGAGTCACTCTTGTCTGTTTAAATGAGAAATCACTTAATGGATCACCTCCTCCATTTTCATCCCTGGGAATTAATAAGAATTGATGTTTTAATTATTCAACATGATAGAATTGTTAGGTCCAACTTATTGTTTAAATCAGCTATAGCAGCTCTCTTGTGTGTCTGTGTTTGTCAAATTGGCCTTTTCTGCTTCTAAGATTACTCTCCTTTCTTGTAGAAGAAAAATCACTCACATTTACAGTGTTAATAACTATATAAAATGGGTCCCCTCTTATATTTTCTTTTCTCCCTCAATTTCCCTTTTTACCTTCTCTTAAGAAACTACTTTAATTTACCATAAAAGATGTTTGCAAGTAAATACAGAAGTTTATATTGGAGAGAATTCATGATAAACAGATGACTCAGTAAATTATGTTGAGTGAATTGGGGCTTAAAATAACTCAATGGCATAAAAAACTAAACTATGGCCCTAACCGGTTTGGCTCAGTAGATAGAGCGTTGGCCTGCGGACTGAGGGGTCACAAGTTTGATTCCGGTCAAGGGCATGTACCTTGGTTGCGGGCACATTCCCAGTAGAGGGTATGCAGGAGGCAGCTGATCGATGTTTCTCTCTCATCAATGTTTCTAACTTTCTATCCCTATCCCTTCCTCTCTGTAAAAAAATCAATAAAATATATTTTTTAAAAAATAAAAACTAAACTATGGTGGAAAAACAACAAAATAGTGGTTGCCTCTGAGGGATATTGATGGAATATAAGTGAGAAGGGACACGAGGAGGGCATTAGGATATTTTTTAACTTTAGACCTTGTTACATTAAATATTCATATTAAAATGTATGAAGTTCTTCCCAACTAACATAAAGAATCAAAGCAATTCTAAATAAATCCCAATAGAATTTTTAATTGAACTTGACAAGTTGATTTTAAAATTTATTTAAAAGAATACCTAGGTGTTCCTGATTTAGAAAAAGATGTCTGGTCTACCCTATCAGATGTCATACATTTATGATAAAGATATACTTATTATGACATTGTGGTATTGGTTCAAAATAACTAAAACAATAGAACAGCATAGAGAGCCCAGAAATAGACACTTAGATAGATACAGGAGAAGCACTGCAGATCACCAGGGAAAGAGGGAACCGTTAGATAAATCACATTTGGATATTTGGTTTACTATGCTAAAAAAATAAAATTGGATTCCTATTTCACACAATTCATAAAAATCAATTCCAAATGATGTATTTAAATATGAAATTAAAGCTTTAAAATCTATAGAAGTAAATTTAAATAACTATATTTCTGATCTTAAGGTCATAATGGATATTTTCAACTAAGCACAATCAATACCCAGTAACCACAAATAAAGATTGATAATTCAAGTGTTAAATTGAATTATATCAAAGTTAAGACTCTTATTCATCAAAATACATCATAAAAAGAAGATCAAGCCACAAACTGGAAAAATAAAATTTCAAAATGTATTCAACTGACAAAAGAGAAATAACTAGAGCATTTGTCAAAGTCCTACAAAGCAATTTTTTAAAAATTCAATACACAAATATTCCAAAGAGTAGTCCCTGCTTGTTGTCTGTTGATTTGTTTATGGTAGCCATTCTGGCAGGTGTAAAGTGATACCTCATTGTTGTTTTAAACAGAACAAATGCCCATTAGTAGATAAATGGATAAAAGTATTGTGGTACATTTATAGAATGGAATACTATGCAGTTATAAAAAAAGAAAGATCTCTTACCCTTTGAGACAGCATGGAGAGACCTGGAGAGTATTATGCTAAGCAAAATAAGCCACTCAGAGAAAAACAAGTATCACATGACCTCACTTATATGTGGTATCTAATAAACAAAATAAACTGATGCACAAAATAGATACAGAGACATGGAAGAGACTGATGAATCTCAGGGAAGGGGAGTGGAGGAGCGGGAAGACATTAACTAAAGAACTTATATGCATAACCCATAGACACAGACAATAATGTTGTGAAGGCCTGACGGGGGTGAGCAGGGTGGGGGGAAGAAGGGGGTCAATGAAGAGAGAAGAGGGAGACAGCTGTATATACTTTCAACAATAAAGATAAATTTTAAAGAAAAATATTTCTTTAAAGAAACATTATTGGCAGAAGGAGGAGGAGAAATAAAATGCTAATCATCATTACTAATAAAGGTAATAAAATTAGGAGCATAATAAGATATTTGATAGCAACAACAACAAAAGTTGGACAATACCCAATGTTTGCAGAATGCTTATAAATTACTGGAGGATGTATAAAAGCTAACATTTGCATCCTGTATGGCCCAACAATTCCACTCCTAATTATAGTAGTCTCCCCTTACCCATTGGCAATATGTTCCAAGACTCCCAGTGGATGACAAGCTGCAGATAGTACCAAGCCATATATATACTATGGTTTTTTTCCTATATATACATACCTATGATAAAGTTTAATTTATAAATTTGACACAGTAAGAGAATAACAACTAATAAAATAGAACAATTTTAACAATATCCTATCTAATAAAGAGGAAATATTTTAATTGACCCTCACGCCATTGCAAAGATGGTGGTGCCCACAGCCAATAAGGAGGGAATATGCTAATTGACCACCACGCCCTCAAAGATGGCAGCACCCACAGCCAATAAGGAGGGAATATGCTAATTGACTGCCACGTCCTCAAAGATGGCAGTACCCACAGCCACAAGATGGTGGCTCCCAGTCCCCTCAGCCCCACTGGGGCGACAGAAGCATGGCAAGGCCCCCTAGGTGGGCCCGGCTGCTCTGCGCGCCTGCCTCCGGAGTCCCCCAGTCCCCTCAGCCCCCCAGCCACCCAGGGCCGGCCCGAGGTGCAGGCAAGCCTCAGATGGTGGCTGCCCAGGCGCCCAGGGCCAGCCTGAGGCACAGGCAAGCCTCGGATGGCAGCTGCCCAGCTGCTCAGGGCTGCCCAAGGCTCAGGTAACCAGGGCCGGCCGAGGCTTGCACTGCCGGCAGTGGCAGCAGCAGAGGTGTGATGGGGCATCTCCTTCCCCTCATCGCCAGGTCGCCTCCTGTCCCTGAGGGCTCCAGGACTGTGAGAGGGGGCAGGCCAGGCTGAGGGACCCCCCTCCAGTGCATGAATTTTCATGCACTGGGCCTCTAGTACTATAATAAGAGTTATGTGAATATGGGGTATCTCTCTCTTTCCCCCCTCTCAAAATAACCTATTGTATTCACCCTTCTTCTTCTTGTGATGATGTGAGATGATAAAATGCCTGTGAAGTTGAGAACTTTCACCTTTTCACTTACAGTTAGCACTTTACAGCTTCTCTTTGGCATATCCAGAGGGCTAGCATCACTACTCTTGTGTTTTGGGTCTGTTATTATGCAAAATAGGGTGACTTGAACACAAGCACTGTGATACCATGATCATTGATCTCTTAACCCAAATGGCTAAGTGACTAATAGGTAGGTAGGGTATGTAGTGTGGATGTTTCACGTCCTGGGCAGGACAAAACGGAATGGCACCAGATTTCATCATGCTACTCAGAACAGGTGCACAATTTAAAACTTATGAATTGCTTATTTCTGAAACTTTCCACGTAATATTTTCAGACTGAAGTTGACCACAGGTCACTGAGACCATGAAAAGCAAAACCATGGGTAAGGGGGGACTACTGTGTTTACTCTAGAGTTATGCAACAGGTATACTTGCAGATATAAATCAATATGGGTACACACCAACACATATAAATATTGCAGATATATATACAAGAGTATTCTTTAAGGTGCATGGTACAAATATGCTTACAGTAATACTGTTCAAAATAAAAGAAACTAGAAATAACTCAAATGTCTGTTAAGAAAAGAATGAATAAGTTGTGGGAAACTGAAATATTATACAACAAATAAAAATGAAATATAATCACATGCCTAACACTTTGGATGAATCTTAAAAATATTAAGAATGATTTGCAGAATTATTTTTACATACATGTAAGGTATTATACCACATTATTTTTCCTTCTGGACATGTTAAACGTAAGAATATGGGACGTTCCTTGGTCAAGTGTTATCTGATTAGCTGAGCTCTCCTGGACCATCACAGGCCTAGGATTTCCTGACCAGCACAAGGAGTATTGAGGCCCAGCTTTGGAGCTTTAGAACAGAGGGGACTGATCCTCAGTACTTACGGTAAGAAGCAGTGTGCTGCTGTCACCACCCACTGAGGGGCAATCAGAGTCCCCACACAGGGCTGGTAACTAGATTTCAGATATAATAAGTACAGCATATGACCTAAGTCTTCCGTAACTTCACTAATAAATGGAACAACACCTGGGACACAGAGAGAAGAGAATCAACAGATAACCCAGCTGATTAAAGGAAACGGGCTGGTTATGAAGATTTTAGGGTGCCAGTGTCAGTCCATATCAGTATTTACCACTTATTAATCATGTAGGCCCCATACTATGGTACTAGAAAACCATACGATAAAAACACTGTACTAAGCACCTCCCATACTTTTAGATTTTTTTTTGTAGGGTAGATACATTTTATATTACTTTACATATTAAGAACTTAACATTAGGAAAGTTCCTTGAGGCCATACAAATAGTGGATTATGGTTGGTTCAAGGATTCAGACTTCAGTGTATCTGATTCCAAATCCGATGTATGCACTTATTCTCTACCTGACTTCCCTACTTCTTTCTAGACATCCTTGCTCATTTCCAGTCTCTTAAAACCTTACTATTTCTTAGCTCTATCCAGCCACAGCTCCCTGACTTTTCCTACATAGTCAATTGTAGGGATGCTCTGGGACCAGACATCATGATTCTAAGAGAATAATTTCTAAAAGCAAGGCTAGAAGACCCTCTATACTATATAACTCTTAATCTTATTCCTTCCTCTGCATCCAGCAATAGGAGTGGTCTTTTAGTTAAGTATGTCCCACTTCATGACCTTCACACTTGCTGGTTCCTCTGTGTGAATGAAACAACCTACCCATCCCCTACTGCACTTAACTTGGTTAACTACAGTCAGTCTACTGTAGATTTAGGAAGCATTACATATCATTAAAAGACAGACATTATTTTTCCCATTTTTCATATAAGAAAACTGAGGTTCAGAGAGGTTAGGGTATTTGTCCAATGCCACTTAACTATTAAGTAGAAGAGCATTATTGATTAATTACAGAGCCATACTAATTTCATTATGGACAAGATAATTTCTCTGTGCCTCAGTTTCTTATCAACTAAATAAGAACAATAATACTTATCTCAGAAAGTTTTAATAAGAATTAAATGAGTTAATATGTAGAAAACAGGGCATTGTCCATTACGTAAGTACTAGTAGCCCTGTGCACAAATCCATGCGCAAGTAGCTCACTGCCGTTTGCCTCAGGGAGCCACCCGGCCCACCACCACTCGTAGCTCTCTGCCACCCGTAGCTCTCTGCCCCGCCCTCCTGCTGTTTGGTCATTATGAGTCATGGTGTAATGACCATTTGCATATTACCTCTTTATTATATAGGATATGCTTTTATGGTGGTGGTGGTGATTTGGCTATTATTATTTGTTATACATTTTAAAGCCCCCCCCCCAAAAAAAATCTACTTTTTCCTTTTGAATCACACAGCAAAATACCTGCTGTCTTTGCTTTTTATTTTCTTTTATAAATTTCTATGCCTTCTTCCAGGATCCTATCTCCATCCTCCCTTCTGACATCCTCCATGTTTCAACCAAAGAAGGTTATCAGACATTCAGAGGAGGTTTTAAGCCCATAATAAAAAGGTGCAGTTAGATACAGCAAATCGCTGAACCTGTACAGAAAATGACTAGTATATCACCTACTTCCCAAACTTCCATGTTCCTGATCCACCAGCTCACCCTCTCCAACAAGCTCCAAACCTCACCCCCTCCCCAACAGAGTCCTAATCAACTTGGCCATCACTCACCAGTCACCATCAGTAAGGTTAATAGGACACACTTCATGTTGATGCCTGAATCCTGTTCTGAAGATAAGGATCTAGTGGAAACTAGTAGGCACAAAGCAGGGACAGAACTTATAACCTGCGTGGGGATTCAGTGGGAGGAGGTGCAGGAGATTGAACCAGGATGAGGACTCTATACAAGTTTGTAGTCTCAAGGGCTCTCTTTCTGGTCTTGAGCCTCAGTGTAAAACAGGACAGTAGATACAGAAATCTTCTCAGCCTAAGTAAAAATCCACCCTATGGGATGATGAGTTCCTAGGATTTTAGCTTTATCCACCTCATCTAGGGGAAAGAATTCCAAAGTAGGAGTCAATTAACCTTCTGTGGAGTTAAAAATTCATCCCAAGTTCATTCCCTTGCCTCTCAGTTTTTTCACTAGTTCCTTCCCCACAGTGTGTGACTTGCACCCCTCCCTCTACATGTCCCATTGACCCCTCTCCGTTCTGGACTACTCTGATGAAGCAGAGCTGTCTCCACCCCTCTGTGTGACACTGACTCCCCTCCCCTTTATGCATATGTCACACTCAGCCCACTCTTGCTCAGAACTGCTTCACTTGTACAGATCCATACCATACAACCACAGATATTAATTTGAATAGAAGTTCCCAACCAATACCCATCACACTGTCCCCTCAGACATGACCCGCTTATGCTCACTTGCGCGCTCTCTCTCTCTCTCTCCCTCTCTCTCAACTTTCTATCTGCCTTTTTAAATTTTATTTTTGGTGGCAAAATATGACAAGAGTATTACTTAAATGGTAAACCAGATGGCAGAATAAAACAATAATAGATTTAGAGTCCTATAAACTTGAGATATTCTGTGGAATAAGGCTGGGGACAGATATGTCTCCATAGGTACAGAGAAGCTATAATAACAGTACTAGACAAAGAACTTAATAACAACTAATTTACAAACATATGAGAAAATATTGAATATCTCTCACACACATACACACCATCCACCCATCCATAAGATTCTAAAGTTAATTTTTCTAAGAGAAGCTTTAAGAACTATCAATAACCTAAAACAAAAAGGGAAAAAATGAATGGGATTCATAAGCTTAAGGATGAGCTAAGGGCTAAAGTTATTAGTATTAAACAAGAAAACCCACATTAAGTTTGGTAGGCCTCAAAATAAAGTGTATAGGCTGACCAGATGGGAGAGGAGAGTCCAAGAGGGATGAAAAGAAAGGCTGACAAAGACAAAATGAGATGAGGATCAAGGGAGGTCCCTGAACCATGCTCAGGTTTATTCTTTAGGCAGTAGGGAACTACTGAAGAGTTTTAAGAAGAAGACTAATGTGACCTCATTTGGATTTTAGAGAAAAAACAATTCTGAGTCAGAGAGAAAGTCAATTTGGGAAACAGTGGATGGTCACATACATTAGCTCATGGGAGACAAGTTTATGACCTAGATTAGAATGACAGCAGTGAGAATGGGAAGATATGGGTGGATTTTAGGGATTCCTCAAAATAGGAAGGATTTGGGGACTGAGTGGTGAGAAAAAGAGAGAAACCAAACAAGTGGAAGGTAGATTTATCTTCCAAAATAAGGAAAACAGGTAAAAGAATGAATCTGAAAGGCTGGAGAAATGAGGGGTGTAATTTTAACATGCTAAATGTCAGGGGCCTAAGGAAGATGCCAACAATGGCTTCTAAGAGGCATATGAAGATGTGGGATTGGAAGTCTGGGCTAGAGATACCAATTTGAAACTCATAGAGAGGTCAGAGTCCCCAGTGCTAACTTCCTCCAGAAAAATCTATTGTTTTTAGAGATCTTTTCCTAGATAGTGATCCTGCTTTTCTGCTTAGATCTCACACTTCCAAACCAGGCCTCACACTCCCGTCCTAGCCCATAGTATTTCCAAAATATCTGGGGGAAACAACCTCAGAGTAAGTATATCTCTTTCTCAACTTTTCACCTGTGTTAACTAAGTCCATCCTACGCCACAGGAAACCTTCCACAACTTCATGCTATCTTGGAACCTCAGTATCCAGGGTAGGGCAAAAGTAGGTTTACAATTGCTCTTATGGAAAATAATACAATAATTAATAAATAGTAATACAAGAATAAGCTGTGTTTCATATACACACAACTGTAAACCTCCTTTTGCCCCACCTGCATTTCCTTAAGCAGCCCTCTCCACAATGTACCTCTGTGTTCATTGTAACATTCAGAAAAGTATGTGCCACATCTGCTTTTCATTTTACACTTGAGGGACTTGGTGTGAGGGAACTTTGTGTAGTTTTCCAAGATTCATGAACACTGGTTGATTAGTTGCAGCCTAGAGTATGTGCTTGAAAAGCTGTGTTTATCCAGTAAGACCCAGATTTGACTTCTAGTCTTTCCAGTCATGTGTGATTTTGAGAAAATTAAATTCTCCCTGTTTCAGGTGTCACCTACAGCTCCAGAAAAAAATTATATCAGGCCAGCCCTGTCTCCACTTTCCCCAGCTGTGACATTGACATGAGACTGTGGGCTTAAGAAAATTTAAAGGTTTATAGTGATACAAAGTGTAATTTACATCATATTAGAGTAACAATATAAAATCACTACTAACAATGTCTCTAAAGAACTTAGTTCAGTGCCTAGGATTCAGTAAGCATTCAATGGGTATTAGCTATCAGCATTACTGCTCTTTTTCTTGTTAAAGTGTATTCCCAATTATTCCAAGATGAAAGAGGCAGATAATTGACTGAAAAAATCTTTTCATTAGGTTAAAAAAACCACTTAGAGATCCTGCCTTAACTGTCATCTACATACAGTAGATCCTACAGCTGATGTAATCTAGAATTCAAACCATTCTCCAATTGTCAAAATAACTGCTCTATGAATGTTTTTTGTTCCTATACTAGTGGCCCTGTGCACGAATTGGTGCGCAAGCAGCTAGCTGCTGCTTGCCTCAGCTGGCCGCCCCGCGCTTCTGTAGCTCTCTGCCACTTGAAGCTCGCTGCCCCACCCTCTTGCTGACAGGTCGTTACCGTCACGATGTAAAGACCATTTGCATATTACTTCTTTATTATATAGGATTTTCTTAGCTCAAAACTGTATATCAGGATGGCCAGACTAAGTTGGTGGTGATGACCAAGTGATGAAACAATAACCCCAGGGAAAGATGAAGCTAATGTAATAAAGAAGGGAGGGGCCGAGGGAAAGTATAAATAACTACTAGGGGGTTCAGAGCAAACTTGGGGACACTGTCTTCTTGAGCTAAGGTGCAGAATCCTGTCTCCTATAGTCCTGGCCTCAGACACTCCATGGAGAATCTAAGTCCTGAGTCTAAAGCTCCCTTTCCCACAGACCAGTGATCAACAAACTCATTAGTCAACAGAGCCAAATATCAATAGTACAATGATTGAAATTTCTTTTGAGAGCCAAATTTTTTAAACTTAAACTTCTTCTACCGCCACTTCTTCAAAATAGACTTGCCCAGGTCATGGTATTTTGTGGAAGAGCCACACTCAAGGGGCCAAAGAGCCGCATGTGGCTCGCGAGCCGCAGTTTGCCGACCACTGCCACAGACAGCTGAACTACTTTTAGTCAGATGGGCTTTTAGGAATAGCAGATAGAGAAATCTGGATCCAGAAGTCTAAAGAGATAGGCTTCTTTTTCCTTCCTTCCCTAAAAGACCCCAAGGGAGGTACAGTCCCCTCCTTCCCTGGTGCAGAAGGGCCTCCATCTGTCTATGTGGAACCCTCTTCTGTCCCCATTTAAGCCAAGAGCTGCTTTCCAATCTCATTGCCATTGTGTGTCCCCATGCCTAACCATATCCACTGATTCTACCAGGTGTTCTCAAGGAGAAGACTGAGCTGAAAAAGTTCCATACTCCACTGATCTTCTCCTACATGTCACAGGGAAAGATCTAGATTGCTATGAAATTTATCTTCTATTTGAGTGTCCTTGTTGGTATGTATCCATGACCTTCTAATCTATCCTGAAAGACATGGGTTAATGTAGGATAGAGTAAGGCAGACGCAGAGTGTGTAGAGGGTGCAAAAAAGAGTCAAGAGAAAGGGTCATGAGCAGAATTAGGGTTTTTCCTTCCTATGCCCCATTCAAGGGCTCTCAGGACAGGCTGAGCCCACTCCTCCAGTGCTAATAGTTGGTTTGAATTTACTCCCAGACTTCATTTATATATTTTTGCATTTAAATGGTTTATTTGTTGCTTCTTTACTTATTTTAGACCATTGAATTACTGGATTTAATTATTTTTAACTTAAAAAAAGTTACCAATATTTCCTTTGCTGTTCCACATTTATAAATATTATTTATACAATTTAATATGTATGATGCTCCATTTGTACATGTACTTTTTCATTTTAATGTCCAACATTACTGTATTGGACATTTATGTTTCCAATGTTTAGCTACTATAAAGAGTGCTAAAATGAGCATATTTATTCATAATTTTGTCAACATCTGATTATTTTAGTAGAATGGATTCTTGGGGCTGGAACTATTAGATCACAGGTGATGAACCATTTATAATTTTTGATACTTATTTCTAAATTGTTTTTCAAAAAGTAAGAATCAATTCACATTCCTACAAACAGTGAATGAGCATTCTTCTCATTGTACTTTCCTTGATTTAATCTTATCAACATTAAACAAAAATGATTATTATAAATATTATATAAAATGGTATGTTGTTTCAATTTACATTTTTATTAGGAAAAAATGTCAAATATTTCCTGGCCAATTACTTCTTTAGAACTGTATATATTCCTTTTCAACTAGGAAATTATTGATGGTATTATTTGTTATAAGAATGTCTTATATATGAAGACATTTTGTTTTCTCAGGAGCATTTTTCTCCACTCACTCATCTGTGCAGAAAGAAGACCATGCTCCCTATTTGGCATACCTCAAGTCTCACTTCAACCCCTGTGTGGGTGTCCTCATCAAAAAAAACTGGGTGCTGGCCCCAGCTCACTGCTACTTACCGTGAGTGTTGGGCATCCCCACCCTTCCAAAACAGCTACTACTCATTCTATATCAGTGGTTCTCAAATAGAGGCAACTTTCCCTCCAGGGCACATTTGGCAAAGTCCAAAGATATTTTTGGTTGTCACAATGGAATTGGGGGTAGGGGTGGCTGTGCTATTGGCATCTATCTAGTGAACAGAAGCCAGAGCAAGGATGCTGCCAAATGTCTGCAATGTACAGGACAGCCTCCACAACACATAATTACCTAGCCCAAAATGTCAATAGTGCTGCCATTGAAGAACCCTGTTGTAGATATTATGCCTCAACCTCTCATCAGTTTTCTCAAGTTTTGTACTGACAATATGTGTTTGATAAGTTAAGGACCAGCAGATAACTTATGATGCACTCAAACTGGATAAATTGAGGAGAATTTTTAAAAAGGACTAATAACAAAGATATGGACAAGGGAAATGGGAAAAACACAAAGAATACTTCAGTACTCCCATGGTTAGTATTTGAAAGGTGCAGCCCTAGCTGGTTTGGCTCAGTGGACAGAGCATCGGCCCATGAACTGAAGGGTTGCAGGTTCAATTATGGTAAAGGGCCATGTACCTCTGTTGCATATTTGATCCCTGTCCCCAGAGTTGGGGCGAGTGCAAGAGGCAACCCATCCTGTCACATCGATATTTCTCTCTCTGTCTGTCTCTCCCACTTCCTTCCACTCTCTCTAAAAATATCCTCTGGTGAGGATTAACAAAAAAACAAAGAAAGGTGCAGTTACTACCCCTAGACCTAAAGGGGTGAGGAGAGAGGGAGGGGATAGGGGAAGGAGAACTAAAGGAATCATTTTCTAAAAAGACCACCTTTTATGAGTTGTAACCTTTCGTCATGAGACAGCCAACAGCCAATCTGTGGCAACCATGTAGGAAAGGAGCCAGGAAGATAAATACTCAAACCTCACTCTTATTCCTCTGGTTACTTCCTAGTGCTTCCTACTAGCCAAAACCCATTGATTTTAAATCAACATATGTTACAAAAGTACAGAGCAGGACAAAGTAGGGCTGGGAGTGGATCTGATGAAGCAAACAGGAGCTATCCAACATTCAGGTCATCCCATTCTCTTATTTCTGCCAAAACAGAAATGCCCAACTGGATAGGTTGGTGCTGGAAAGAAGGGAAATAATATATCTGTGCTGTGCACAATTTTTTTTTCATTCTTTATTGTTGAAAGTATTACATATGTCTCCCTTTTCCCCCATTGACCTCTCCCCACCTGCTCCCACCCCCTAGCACAGGCCCTCACTCCCCTACTGTCTGTGTCCATTGGTTATGCTTATATGCATGCATACAAATCATCCATGCACAATCTCCCTCTCTTCCCCATTAAGGACACTACATAAAAATATAGAAGTTAAATGCTCCGCCACTGGCTGTGGGACTAAGGGTGACTTCATCTGAAAAATAGGGATTAAAAATAGAATGAATTCATTAGTTTGTTGTGAATATTAAATGAGGTAACTCAGAATCTAGATAGAGTCCCTGGCACAGTACTTGGCACAGTACCTGGCACATTGTGACATTCAATATCAGCTTTGGTGATGGTGATGGTGATGACAATGATGATGATGGTGATGACAGTGATTACTTCCAAATCCTCTCCCTCCAGAAATCTGAAAGTGTTGCTGGGAAATTTCAGGATCAGAGTCAGAGATGGAACAGAGCAGACCATTAGCCCCATCAATATTATCCGCTACTGGAACTTTAGTGATAGCTACCCCCAGGATGACCTCATGCTCATTAAGCTGGCCAAGTCAGCCAACTTCAGCCACAAAGTCCAGCCTCTCACCCTCGCCACCAGCAACGTCCGGCCAGGCACCGTCTGTCTGCTTTCAGGTCTGGACTGGAGCCATGACAACAGTGGTGAGTGCACCTCTCACAGCAAGTCAGGGCCATCAATTATCCCTCAAGAAGATCACTCATGTCTGTAGAGATGAGGAAAGAGAGGAGGAGATTGGGAGGATTGGGGGGAGGGAGAGACTACAGGAGCAGTCTGGCAAAAAGAGACCCCCTACCTTAGAAGTCCAAAGCTCCTCCTTTGCCAGGATGTCTGATGCCCCACTGCCTCTTTAGGGCTTCAGCAGCTGGATCACAGGCCATCTCACTGCACAGAGGACAAGGGTCCTGATTGTCAGAGGCAGGATTCATGTTAAAGAGGTTGTGCTCCTCCCTCCCATACAGGCTCGTTAATATGCAGAGGAGACCTCTGAGGACTTGAGTCAGGTCACCTCATATTCCTCCAAGCCTGGACACAGAGTAGAAAGAAAACTCTGCTTTTTACAGAGACATAAATGCCATTTCAAAATCCTCAGGATTGACTCTCATAAATGTCCAGGATCATTTCCTCCCCTGTTCTTACTCCTCCTTTTTCTCAGACACATAACTAGAACCTCGGTTGCAGTAGAGGGTGGAAGGGCTAAGTACCAGCTGTGAACAGGAAGGGTTCTCTCTCCCTTCTCCCCTCAGGCAGGCACCCTGACTTGAGGCAGACCCTGGAGGCCCCCGTAATGTCTGATAAAGAGTGCCAGACAACCGAGCAAGGAAGAAGCCACAGGAACGCCTTATGTGTGAAATTTGTCAAAGTGTTCAGCCGAATTTTTGGGGTAATCTTTCCTTTATTTTAGCTTTCATGAATATGTATGTATCTAGTTAACCACTTAATCCTGATATTTAAAAAAAATATAAAGTTTTCATCATCTCAAATTTTTCGAGAATCTGATAAGGCTGAAGCAAGCCCCCATTGTTTCTTCAGTAATGGGCTCTCCTTACAAATGTCTTTATTCATTTAAGGGCTTCGTGACGGGCCTACAGTTCATAATACTTTTATTCTCATAGCTGCAAGTGAAAATGGGCATTGCTGACAAAAATAATTTACACTTTTCAGAAATTGAAGCTGGCTTCACCAGTTCAAATAAATGGGGTTTGACTCATTTTACATGTGAGTTCTAAAGAGGTTTTTCTCTAACTTTCTCAAGATCACACAAGTCTAATGACAGCAAAGCCAGATATAATGTCTAGAGCTTCCTGTCTCCCAATTCAGTGCTCTGGTGATAACCCAGCATGCTACCTCTAGGCAGGGCTCGCCCAAGTTGGGGACTAGAGGGCACCTTTGAGGAAAAAATCTGACCATCTCTCTCTCTGTCCCTCTCTCTGCACCATCTCTGATAGGAAGTGGCTGTCGCTACTGTCATCTGCAAAAACAAGCTCCAGGGGATCGAGGTCGGACACTTCATGGGTGGGGATGTCGGCATCTACACCAATGTTTACAAATATATACCCTGGATTGAGAACACCACTAAAGACAAATGAGACCCCGCTACTCGCTCTGCAGCCCACCAGCTCCACACCCAACTCTGCTATTTCCCCCAAACTCAAAATAAAAGTGTCCAGATAGAAATATCTGGAGGCATCACACAAGTAGCTTACGTTTTCTTATTTGATGGGGAGAACCAGGAAAAAAGATAAAGTGAGATCAATGGGGGGAAAAAAGGAGACATATGTACTACTATTTGTAATACCTTAAACAATAAATTATATATAAAAAAAAAAAAAAGATGAAGTGAGCATTTGTTACACTGGATTGGGGGTCATCTACTATCTCATTTAATGCTTATAACAAACCTTTGAGGTTATCTTTTATCCCCACATTATAAATGAGAAAATCCTGACTAAAAGTGGTAACTTAACATTGTCCATAGCTGGTAGATATCAGATCCTGGAGTGGAACCCCAGGATGTCAGATTCTCAATCCCATGCTCTTACCCTCAGAATTACAGGAGAGTCCATGTGGCATCACAACAGATGTTGTCTTTTATTTTCCTGCTACTTCTTTTTATCATTCAAAGGGCTTGAAGCTCTCACTTGGGGCTCAGATCCTGGGTGCTGGAATAAGCTTTCCTACGAAGAGTCATGCTTGATTCCACTAATGTACTGTCTGCAGCATGCAGCAGGGAGAGAGCTAGTGGATGGACAGGAAGCAAAAAACGGAACTCCAGGAAAGAGTCAACAGCCATGAATCAAGTAAAAAAGGATGCTGGCAGTTCCAGAGCAAGGTGAGTAAGTCACCTACATATAAGGAGAGCATACGCTCAGGGCAGCAACAGAGCCCAAGAGGCAGAGATGGCTGAGAGAAGGTGAAGGATGGGTAGAAATTGGACTTAGCCACAGATCATGAGGTTAACAAGGTCAAGAAAGTGGGTACCAGTCCTCTTGCTGAGAATTTGGTAAAATGCCTATCCAGATATCCCGAATCTGGAATTCTAAATACGCAAGAGATTGGGGCACATAGGACAAGGATGGGTAAAATAATCTCCCAAAAGAAAATACAGGAAGCAATCACACCATATCCTTGGGCAATATTTTCTATTCTGAAGGTTTAAAGTACAACCTATACTTTAATGACTTCTGTGTGAGGCATAAAAATGCCCCTCATAAAAATGTCCACACCCTAACCCCCAGAACCCATGAATATGGTATCTTACATGGAAAAATGCAGCTCTGCAGATGTGCTTATGTTTATGGACATTAAAATGGGGAGATTATTCTGGATTATCTGGGTAAACCAATGTAATCACAGGGGCCCTTCAAAGTAGAAGAGGAAGGCAGAATATTTGGCCAGAGAGATGTGACAACAGAAAAAGAGGCCGTAGAGATTCAAAGCATGAGAAGGACCTGACCCATCATTGTAGCCTTTGGAGATGGAAGAAGGAAGCTGCAAGGCAAGAAATGTGAATAGTCTCTAGAAACTGAGAAGGACCCTCAGCCACCAACTAGCAAGGAAATAGGGACTTCAGCCCCTCCCCCCTAAAACTGCTCTTTCTAAATCACCAATGACTTATATATTTTTAAACCTAAAGGTCAATTCTCAGCTCTTCTTTTACTTGATATTATCAGCATCATTTGACAGTTATTCTTTCCTCTTACTGTACTTGGCCTCCAGGACATCATGATCTTTTGTCCACCAGCTACCTCTTTCCAGTGTCCTTTACTGATGCCACCATATCTCTATAATCTCTCAACATCAGAGTTCCCAAGTTTTAGTCTTGGACTTGTTCTTTTATCTATATACACTCACTTCCTTATTGGCCTATACCAGTCTTATGATTTTAAACACCATATTTAATCTAACAACCCCCAAATGCACATCTCCAGTTTGATCATTTCCCTTGACTTCCAGTCTCATATGTTCAGCTCTTTACTCAGCATCTCTAATAAACATCTCAGATATAACTTGTCCAAAACAAAACTCCAGATCTTACCCCCAGATTAATATACTTCACCCACTGTCTTCCCCAGATAAGATGAAGACCCTGAAAGTTACTCAGGCCAAAAATATTAGAATCACTTTTTTCGCCTCATTTTAAAATTCTTGAAAAAGTGGTATGACTGTTGAAAGAAAAATTTATAACACTGTCTGATAGAATTTTCAATGTATTTTTCAATATTATTAGCCTTTTTTATTATTGTTGTCGACAGTATTACAGATGTCCCCTGATACCCCCCTTTTTCCTCTCTCCTCCCAGCTTCTTCCCCACCCTGGCCTTCACCACACTATTGTCTGTATTTATTGGTTATGCATATAGGTATATAAGTTCTTTGGTTAATATCTTCCCATCTCCCTCTACCCCCCAAGATATATTGAGTGAAGTAAGCCAGTAAGAAAAAGACAAATATCGCATGATCTTACTTCTTAGGAGTAGAATCTAATGAACATAATAAACTGACAAACAAAATAGGTCCAGAGGCATGGAACAGAATGACTTTTGATTCCTCTCTTCTCTGATATCTCGTATCCATTCTATAGCTAAATCCTGCCAGTTCTACCTTTAAAACATTGCAATAATCTTTGTCTTTAATGTCTTTAGTATGTCTTTGAGTGTAAATTCAGTGTTGTTTTTTTCCATATAGAGTTAAGCAATTAGCACCACAATTTAATTTTAGAATATTTTCATGATCCCTAAAGAATCCCTACACACATAAGCAATCACTACCCATTTTCTCTATATTTTGCCCCTGGAAACCACTAATCTACTTTTTTTTTTTTTTAATATATTTTATTGATATTTTACAGAGAGGAAGGGAGGGGGATAGAGAGTCAGAAACATCGATGAGAGAGAAATATCGATCAGCTGCCTCCTGCACACCTCCTACCGGGGATGTGCCCGCAACCAAGGTACGTGCCCTTGACCGGAATCGAACCCGGGACCTCCCAGTCCACAGGCCGACGCTCTATCCACTGAGCCAAACCGGTTTTGGCCCACTAATCTACTTTTAATCACTATAGATTTTCCTATTCTAGACTTTTCATATAGTAAATGGAATCAGATGATATATATAGTGTTTTATGATAGGCTTTTTTCACTTAGCATTATGTTTTCAATTTGTATCTATGTTGTAGCTTGTATGAGAACTTCTTCCCTTTTTATGGCTGAATAATATTCTATTGTATGAACATGTCATGATATATATATATATATATATATATATATATATATATATTAGCCCAAAGATATTTTATTTTAGTCAGAAAAACATTTCTAAACTTTTCTTCTTGGTGTCATTTTAAATTAAGAATAAAACATTTACTAGACTAAAATGTAATGCAGAATCTTGTTGACCTGCAGTCTTGCTGAGAAGGCCACTCTGATTCTGGATCTGCTCTTTTGTAAAGCTCTATAAGCTTTCCTTTTATCTTTGATATTCTTAAGTTTTTCTATAATGTGCATAAGAGTGAAGGGTTCTGTCCCAGCTTATTCATCTTGTTTCACACCCTGTGAGCCTTTTCAATCTAGTTTTTTTCATTTGTTTTGTTTTATCTTTATTTACTCAGTGCAATTCTTGGTCATTAATTCTTCAAATACTTTATTCTTTCTTTTCATTTTTAACATCTCCTTCTGGGAATCCAGTTACACATACACTTATCCTGTTATTTCTTTTATTTTTATTATTTGATTTTATTTTACACTAGGTGGTGGGCACAAAGCAATCCTCCTTAATAAAGTTGACAATTAGCTTCACTCAGAACATTTTTAATAAAGCACATTAACAAAAAGTATTACTGCAAATTGTTCTGCAATCCAAACATACAATAGCTTGGAAAACAATGTTTAGGGGGGGGTGGGGAAAGCCAATGTAAAAAGATAGATAAAAACAACTAAAACAGTGCAGATTTTGTATGGCTCTGATTTCACCATTTCTTACTGTATCCTCAAAGTCAAAAACCTTTCTTCCTGGGTGCAGTTCACCTTCTGGATCCACCCAGTATTCTCTAATATAGGCCTTTTCCTTTTAAAGTCCCCAACGCTGACATACCTTGTTTTCACAACCTGAGATGTGTTACCCTGTCTGCTGCTGCTGCTCTGCTTAGAAGATGGCAGAGCTCTTGAAGTTTCACCTGTCTTTTGCTTCTTTATAGCTTTTTCGGGAGTAACATGCTTCTTCCTCTTTGACTTTGTCACCTTCACTAACAGAATCACTGACAGAAGAGCTCAAAGAAACAAGTTCTTTGATTTAGGCGCTGCTCCTCCCTCCTCCCTCCCCCGCCCCGCTGTTATTTCTATGTGTCAAACAGCTTTTCTTCTCTTTTACATGTTCCATCTCCTTATTACCTTCTAAGAGAGTTATTTGAACTGGCCTTCCCATTCATTAATTCATCATCAGCTGTGTCGATTCTGCTGCTTAATCTAATTGTTGAGTACTTTCTTTCATTGAATTTAAAAATACATAATTCAGAAGCTGAAGGGAGTTAGATTTGTCCTCTCCCCAGGACTGTCCACTAGGGCAGGAGTGTAACCTACAGTCAGCCAACCAGAGGCCCACGGCCAGGTCTTTGGACCTTGGACCCATTCGCAGAGGCATTGGCAGTGTCCAGGCCCAACACTGACAGGTGCAATGTGGGGGGTGGTGCCAGTATCAGTCCTGTACAGTTACTTGGTTGTGTTCTCAGTAGTTTAAACCCTCTTAGTTCACATACTGACACTGACTCTCTGGCCTTCCCATGGATTCTTTGAGATAGCCTATTCTCTTCCAATAGTTTATTATCTCATATGAAGTTGAACATATGTATTGGGTAGTGGGAGAAGCATAGGAGAGTTGAAGCACCAATTACTTCCTTCTACATAATTCAGATTCTGTAGATACTATCATATGTTGTGGTTCAAATAAATAAAGTTTAAAAACAGAGTACTTAAAGTTTTATTTTTATTTTTTTAATTTAATAAATCTTTATTGTTCAGATTATTACAATTGTTTCTCCTTTTTCCCCCCAAAGCTCCCCTCCACCCAGTTCCCACCCCACCCTCTGCCCTTACCTCCCCCCCCACACTGTTCTCATCCATAGGTGTACGATTTTTGTCCAGTCTCTTCCCGTACCCCCCACACCCCTCCCCCCTGAGAATTATCAATCCACTCCCATTCTATGCCCCTGATTCTATTATATTCACCAGTTTATTCTGTTCCTCGGATTTTTAATTCACTTGATTTTTAGATTCACTTGTTCATAGATATGTATTTGTTGTTCATAATTTTTATCTTTACTTTTTTCTTCTTCTTCCTCTTCTTAAAGAATACTTTTCAGCATTTCATATAATACTGGTTTGGTGGTGATGAACTCCTTTAGCTTTTTCTTATCTGTGAAGCTCTTTATCTGACCTTCAATTCTGAATGATAACTTTGCTGGGTAGAGTAATCTTGGTTGTAGGTTCTTGCTATTCATCACTTTGAATATTGCTTGCCACTCCCTTCTGGCCTGCATAGTTTCTGTTGAGGAATCAGCTGATAATCGTATGGGTGCTCCCTTATAGGTAATTAACTGTTTTTCACTTGCTGCTTTTAATATTCTCTCTTTGTCTTTTGCCCTTGGCATTTTAATTATGATGTGTCTTGGTGTGGTCCTCTTTGGATTCCTTTCGTTTGGGGTTCTCTGTGCTTCCTGGACTTGTAAGTCTGTTTCTTTCACCGGGTGGGGGAAGTTTTCAGTCATTATTTCTTCAAATAGGTTTTCAGTATCTTGCTCTCTCTCTTCTTCTGCCACCCCCATTATTCTGATGTTGGTATGCTTGAAGTTGTCCCAGAGGCTTCTTACGCTATCTTCAAATTTTTGGATTCTTTTTTCTTTTTGCTTTTCTGGCTGAGTGTTTTTTGCTTCTTTGTATTTCAAATCTTTGACTTGATTCTTGCTTCCTCTAGTCTGCTGTTGGGTCTCTGTATAATATTTTTTATTTCAGTCAGTGTATGTTTAATTTCTAGTTGGTCCTTTTTCATATCCTCAAGGGTCTCGTTAAATTTATCAGTCTTTTCTAGAAAATTCTTGAAAAACCTTATAACCGTGGTTTTGAACTCTATATCCAGTTGTTTGTTTTCCTCCATTTCTTTCATTTGTGATCTGTTTCTTTGTCTCCACATTTTCGCTGCTTCCCTGAGTTGGTAGGGTGGCTTTGTGTGCTAGGTGTCCTATATGGCCCAGTGGGTCGGCCTCCCAGTTACCTGAGGTGGACACTCTTGGTGCACCCCTTTGTGGACTGTATGTACAGCCTTGTTGTAGTTAAGTCTTGATTGTTGTTGGTGTCACTGGGAGAAATTGACCTCCAGGCCAATTGGCTGTGAGGACCTGCTGTGTCTATAATGGAAGAACTGCTGTGCTGGAGACACACTTATGGGGCAGGACACCAGTGGGGCTTTGGTGCTCACTGAGTCTGCCTCTTGCATGTGTCACTTATGGATGTGAGTAGTTGAAATCTGGTGTCGTCTCACACTGACCACTAGATACACTAGCTTCTGGATCTCCAATGGGGTGCAGGTCAGCTACTGTCTGAGGCCACCCAGCAGGAGCTATAGCGAGAACTACAGTTTTCTCCTCTTTGCTTGGGGTTTGGAGGTTTTGGAGCTGTCTGACCAGAGCTGCAGTTTGTTAGGTTAAGCTGCTGCGATAGGGCAGGCCATTTATATGCAAAAGCCACTGTGTGGAGCTTGGGTGGGTTTGTAGATTGTGCGGGGCGGGGTCTCAGGGAGTCACTAGGCTGGCCGTCTCTGTGTCTTCGAGTTTCCCCGTCCCTGCATCTTACGCCCCAGCGCAGTAAGCAATGATTGCTGGGCGCACCTCTGCAAGAAAGTCACCCTCACTTTCCGACCCAATGGCAGACAGTCCAGCTTCTCCCCATAGGAGTTTGGGTCCCCAGCGTCTCCCAAGAAACTGGAGTTCAGAGTAATTGGGAGCTTGTCTCCCTTCGGGTTGAAAAAAGCAGTTCTCCCAGTTGCCCGCTGCCAGCCCGATTCGCGCACCTCCGTACCTCAGCTTTTCAGTGCTTGTGCACGTCTCAATGCTCTTTTCTCTTTCCTTCTAGTTGTAGAACTTCGACTCAGCCAGCTTTCCCGTGGTTCTGGGTGATAGACGTTTTGTCTTTTAGTTGTAGTTTTGAAATTGTTGTGTGAGGCAGCAGTTTAGGTGTTTACTTATGCCGCCATCTTGGTTTCTCCCAGTACTTAAAGTTTTAAAATGAATGATTGGTAGAATGACAAATAAATAAAACTAATCAAATTTAGGCAAGGGGAACAGAAGTGGGGTTAAGTGAGATACTCCCCCAACTTTGATAAATGGGATTCAGAAGTTACAGTTCAAAGTTGATAAAACCAAGTAAGAGAAGCAAATATTATTTAGAGTTGTGAAAATAATCACTGGAAGAACTAAGGCAAATGGTAAAATATGACTATATTTGGTCAGTGAGACATACTAGAGAGTAGAATGGGCAAGTGTCGCACTTCATTTTCTACTTTCTACACCATTTAAATCTTTTTCAGTCCTCCTGTGGGCCACATTGTCATAGATCATACCCCATGATAGAAAGGAATACTAGTAATATGTACATACACGTGCACATGAAGCCAACTGCCGCGCCGCAGCTCTGAGAATGCAAACTATAAAGGATTTAATTACATAGGAATCAAGTCAAGAATACAGATTTGCCTCCAGATTTGTTTTCTTGGATAAAACACAAAGCAGCCTCACACCCATCACAAGCTAAATCAGGTTCAGAAAAGGAAGGAAATCCAATCCCAAAAGGTGACTGGGAAAATGCAAGTGTTTTATCCCTAGGAAAGCAAGTCTTAAAAATGTCCATCTGTCATGATTTGACCTTGACTGCCAGGCCAAAACCAAACTTGCAAGATTAGTTGCTTATTTCATCTGTTTAAAAATACTCATAAACTTGAGAATTCTACAGGGTAAGGCTAGCATAAATTCTTCTAAGTATGAATAAGAGGGACTTAAGATTTACTGGAATACACAACAAAACTTGGAGGCTAAAATTCTGGGACTGTTTTACCTGCATTTTTACCAGTTGATAGTTGATTATCTTGAGCCAATCATCACTCCGCCCAAGGTTTTTTGTCTATAAAATGGGCTTAGCATCACTAACTGCATAGAGTTGCTATTAAAACATAATAAAATTATGGACTATATATAATAATACTTGATAAAATGTAAAGTCCTAAAAAAAATATTAGGTACTATTATTATCATTACAAAAGTTGGTCACAAAGGACATCTGCATAAACATAGCCATGGCATAATGTCCTGCTACTAAAAATATAACCAAGGAGAAGCATCTCTCTACTTGAAAGGATGGATTATCCCAGAAGACAAAAGATGCTGCTTGACCTCACACAACTCACAGTAATGTCAGAGGAGCCAGCTCCCCGCTTAATGACTAGCATCCACATGGGCCTAGCATGAACCTCAGTCCATAACTTTCAGTAAGGAAAAGACACATGTTGGAGAGAACCATACCTAATAATAGATCATCATACATAATAATAGACAAACATGCAAATTGACTGTACCTCCTACGCCCACAGCCAATCAGAGTGAGTATGCAAATTAACTCAACAAAGATGGAGGTTAATTTGCATACTTTGGCGCCCAGCAGCCTGGGTCCTGGGAACTCTCTCAGCACCCAGGTCACTCCGAGGTAGGCCCAGGGTGGGTCCTGAGCAACCGGGAAGGGCCTGAGCCAGGGGGCTCCTGGGCAGGGGTAGAGCCGGGCTATGGGACAGAGCTGAGGGGCCCTGCCCAGAATCCAAGTCTCGGCCAGAGGCTTGGGGCCTTGGCAGGGGTGGAGCTGGCGATCGGAGGGAGCCGGCGATCGGAGGGAGCTGGGGGGGGCTCTGCCCATGACCCAAGCCTCGGCAGGGGTGGAGCCAGTGATTGGAGGGAGCTGGGGGTCCCCTGCCCAGGACCCAAACCTGGGCCAGAGGCTTGCAGCCTTGGCAGGGGTGGAGCAGGTGATCAGAGGGAGCTGGGGGGTGGGGCCCTGACCAACCCAAGCCTGGGCCAGAGGCTTGGGGCCTTGGCAGGGGTGGAGCGGGCGATCGGAGAGGAGCTGGGGGGCGGGTGTCCTGCCCAGGACCCAAGCCTTGGCCAGAGGCTTGGGGCCTTTGCAGGGGTGGAGCAGGTGATCGGAGGGAGCTGGGGGTCCCCTGCTCAGGCCCCAAGCTTAGGCCAGAGGCTTTGGGCCTGGGCTGGGCAGAGCCAGTGATCAGAGGGAGCTGGCGGGCCCCTGCCTAGTTCCCTAGGCTTTAGGCCTTGTCAGGGGCGGAGCCAGCAATTGGAGGGAACTGGGGGGCCCCTGCCCAGTCCCTGAGTTTTTAGGCCTTGACAAGGGTGGAGCCGGAGATTGGAGGAGATAGGTGTGAACTACAGAGGAAACACCTTTTCTGACCACTCATTGGCTAAGCTCCCTGTATGCCAACTGGTAATATTCTTAGTAACTTGGGTATAAGAATCCAAAAAGGTGATCTAGGGTTTTTCCACCACACTCCTGGAGAAAAAAAACAAAGGTCCACTGCTGGAGGGCTAAGAAATGTCATATCCTGCCCTAGCTGGTTTGGCTCAGTGGATAGAGCCTCGGCCTGCTGACCGCAGGGTCCGGGTTCGATTCTGATCAAGGGCATGTACCTAAGTTACAGATTCCTCCCTGGCTGGGGCCCAGGTCAGGGCTCATGCAGGAGGCAACCAATGAAAGTGTCCCTCTCACATAGATGTTTCTCTCTGTCTCTCCCTCACTCTTCCACACTCTCTAAAAATCAATGGAAACATATCCTCAGGTGAGGATTAAAAAAGAAAAGAAAAAGAAAGAAAGAAAGAAAGAAAGAAAGAAAGAAAGAAAGAAAGAAAGAAAGAAAGAAAGGTCATATCCTATGAAAGACACATCTTGAAAATGCCTAAAGAAAGTTGTCATTTTTTCATGGTGAAGGGACTGGAGTCCGTGTTGATGAAAACACCTTGGTGGCTGCGGTGACTGGCAGTGGCTGCAGCAGCGGGGTGATGGGGCTGGTGCCTTTCCCTGATCAGCCCGGTCGCCTCCCACAAAGGGAGGACAGACTGCTCCAACAGGGAGTGGGCCTAAGCCATCAGTAGGACATCCCCTGAGGGCTCCCAGTATGTGAGGGGGGCAGGCTGGGCTGAGGGATCCCTTCCCCCAATGCACAAATTTCGTGCACCGGGCCCCTAGTAGATTAATAAAAGTAGATTAGCATGGTGTATAAGAAGTGAAAAAAAATTAGGTATATTAAGGATTGTTCATTAGATTCCAGATCCCCTAGAACAGCCGTGGGCAAACTACGGCCCGCGGGCCGGATCCAGCCCGTTCGGCTGTTCTATCCGGCCCACGGAGCCAAAAGAGCAGAGGGTTCTCTTGCTCTCCCCTCCGCTCCTCCACCAGCAGCAGTGTTAACATGGCAATGTCGGGAAACACGGCCGCAGCTCCTTCTTCTGAGTGGGCGGATTTATATCCGCCCATTCAGTAGAAGGAACAACCTCTCAATCTTCCAGAGGCTCCTTGTAATGCCCGCGGACGCATCCCCCAACATCACCCTGGGAATGCGTAGACACGTTATCGTGGTGATGTAGGGAGACACGCCCCTGGAGAGCACAGTATCAGAGCATTAGCTAAAAAGGAGACCAACAACACTATTCCCACTGAAGTTGATGTTTTAAAGACCAAAAACCTTTCAACCCAGTCTGCATTTTGCCATCTGCATCTATGTCCCGGGCATAATTTGGAAGTTGCACTAAAGAAAATGTTTAATTTACTGTTTACACATTTTGTTCTTTTCTATTAGTTTTAAATTATTTTATTATATTTAAGTTTAATTTGAAACGCTTTTGTACCTTTCCTTTGTTAGGCAATTTTATTTTGCCTTTGCCATCTTCAATATAAGTATGTTATTGTGCTATGATTCCTCCATTTTTTGAAGTTTCAAATTATAATAATTAGTGTTTACAATCTTCTTGTTAAAATGTTTGAAATGAATAAAACTATTGAAATAAAAAAAAAAAAGACCGTACCCTTTTATGTAATGATGTTTACTTTGAATTTATATTAGTTCACACAAACACTCCATCCATGCTTTTGTTCCCACCCTCCGGTCCAGTTTAAGAACCCATTGTGGCCCTCGAGTCAAAAAGTTTGCCCACCCCTGCCCTAGAACTAAACCTAAAGCCATGTGTTTAAACAAGGCTAAAACTTAAGGCTGAGAAAGTACATAGAGAGAGGGATTGGATTCAGGGGAAGGCAAAGCTAGCTCTTCAGGAAGGTAGCATGTCCAGGAAAGAGCCCTGGCCCAGCAGTCAGGACATTTAGTTCTGGTCCCAGCACTGCCATAGGCTCTCTAGGAACTTCAGGGCAGGCCATGGCCCTCTCTGGGCCTCAGTTTCTTTATAATATAAAAAGAAAGAGAAGTTGTAAGATTAGTGAGAAGTTGTAAGATCTGAGCATGCATGGCTTTGAGTTGATGTAGAGTCAGCTCCGTAGCAGCAGGAACTGTGTCTATTTTTGTTTCCTTCTAGGTTCCTGGTGCCTAGAACACTATCTAGCCCAGTGGTCGGCAAACTCATTAGTCAACAGAGCCAAATATCAACAGTACAATGATTGAAATTTCTTTTGAGAGCCAAATTTTTTAAACTTAAACTATATTGGTAGGTACATTGTTATTAACTTAATTAGGGTACTCCTAAGCTGGCCTTTGCTAAAAACTCAAGGGGCCAAAGATCCGCATGTGGCTCGCGAGCCGCAGTTGGCCGACCATTGATCTAGCCCATCATAGGCACTTAATAAATACTTTCTAAATGATTGATTTGCTTTGCTCACTAATCTTACAACTTCTCTTTCTTTTTATATTATAGATCAGAGCATCCTCTTACCAAACATAAAGCCCAAGTGTTGATTTCTTTTTTCTTTTTCTTTTTAGTTAAATTTTTTATTGTTGACACTATTGCAGATGTCCCTCATTTTCTCCCCCTTTGCCCACCTCCACCCAAGCCCCTGCCCCTAGCATTGGTTTCAATAATACATTAAAATAATGTACTTTGCATTGCCAAGAAAAAAATAGTTTGATTTTATATTTGAAATATATTTTTATTGATTTCAGAAAGAGAAAGAAAATAGAGTGTGATAAAAACATCAATGATGTGAGAGAATCATTAATGGGCTGCCTTCTGTACACCCCTAACTGGGGATTGAGCCACAATCCGGTCATGTACCCAATTGGGAATCAAACTGTGACCTCCTGGTTCATGGATGAACACTCAACCACTGAGCCACACGGCATAATCTTTTTCTAAAGATTATGCAGTATTGACTTTTATTCTGTATTTTCTGTTGCCCATTTGTGTGAAAAAAGGAAAAATTTAAAAGATGTACAAGTCTTACAGAGATCTACCAAAGGAGTGTCTCAAAAGAGTATCCTGGCCACTTCTTTCTCTGCAGTTCACAAGCCTCAGGACTTCCAAGCACCCACTGTCTTCCACAGGATTCTCTGACAAGCCTGCTTTATCCTGGGATTCCCCATAATCAATATGACAGAATGAAGAGAAGGATAGGCAGCCATGAGTGTCTCTGAGATTAAGATAGTGGTGAGATTAACAGGAGAAGACTTGGAGATGATAGAGTAGGGGCTGGCCACGACGTAAACCAAGTAAAGTATAAGGAAGCAGACCAAGGACTTCAGGACAGTGATGTGAGCCTTGGCTCGAGCATCATTCCGGCCAGCTGTATAGACCTTCATCTTCTTATGGTGTCTATACAGAGAGACAATTAACATCCCAGAGGAAATTAGAAACACAGAGAAAGAAAACCCACTTCCTGCATTGAGCTGTAATATATACAGATACGGCCAGTCTGAAAGGGAGTACAGAATGCTGCTGTTTCCTTGGAAAGGACTCTGGGGCTTTAAGCCAACATCGGCTATAAGTAGCAGATTGGTCAGGAGGCACCCCAGAAGACACCAGGCACTCAGGCTATAGGCCCTCTGCTTCAGCCACAGGTAGACAGGATGTTCAAATGTCGTGATCTTCTTGCAGTAGAAGACACTGAGGAAAGTGGCAAACCACAGGCTGGCCTGGCTGACCACAACCCAGAAGATACTGAGATAGCGAAACCAGGTGCAGCTCTTGAAAATCAAAAACAGCATTAGGTCCACCATAATTAGGCACTGCAGGAGAAGTCGGCAGCCAGCCAGGCCCAGGACAATGAGGTTGTAGGAAGACTCCTTGAGTTTTCTTACCCATTCTACAAAACTCCAGACCACAAGGACTCCATTTCCAACCAGGCCAATGAGAAATTCAGCCACTGCCACCACCATCAGCAGTCCTAGGGTGGCAATATGCATGGCTGGGGAAGAAGTCCCTCACGGCAGGCTCAGGAGGTGCCCTGCTTCCCTGCTGATGAATGTGTACGGCTCCTGGCTGAGCTTCAGATCCCCTGAGGGTGACACCACACTCACGGTAAATTTTCACACCACAAAACGTAGATTTAGCCTTGCCCTTCTGTAACCTGTCCTCATGCAGAGGCTGAACAGCTGTGACCAGGAACAGACAGTTCAGAAGTTATAATCCCCTCTGTATTTGCATGCACATGAATGACCTCTGACCCTAAACTCAGATATGTGAAACAGGAAAACAGACACCAACTTTCCTCCTCCAGGGTCACGGGCTAACATCTAGACACCAGCACATAATATGATAAGACCTCCCAACAAGAAAGGCAGGATCAAAAACATTCTGATTCCATACCTTGCCAGATGTGATCTCTTACGTATAAAAATAAATTTTATTTTCATATAAAGAACTTTGAACATATAAGCATAAAAGCTGAATAAATGCAGAAACTTTCAAAATATTTCATTATCAAAGAAGTAGGGGAAGTTTTGAGAAGAAATCAATCAGAGAACCAAAACATTAAGTGCCAAATAATAAAAATATAGGTTAGGTAGAGAAGCCATTCTTGTTAATCAGGGTCTTGAAGTCACTTGCCCTTGATGATAACGATCTTCGCACACTTGACCTGGCATATATGTCACATCAAGGTCTTAGAGAAAGGAAATGAAGAAGAAGATGAGCTCAAAGAAGTAAAAAAAAAAAAAGAGAGAGAGAGAGAGAGACTAGCACAGTTATCAAAAAATATAGGGAATGTGGGAGACTTCGCAAGAGCCTCACTCTTGCAGCTCAGCCACCAACATGCCATCCAGACTGAGGAAGATCCAAAAACTTTGGGGCCACATGAGCCACAGCCACGGCTGCATCGGCAAGCACAGGAAACACCAACAGTAATGCTGGTGGCTTGCATCATCACAGGATCAACTTAGACAAAAATCACCCAGGTTACTTTGGGAAAGTTAGTGTGAGGCATCACCACCTAAAGAGGAACCAGAGCTTCTGCCCAAATGTCAACCTTGATAAACTGTGGACCCTGGTCAGTGAGCAGACACGGGTAAATGCTGCCAAGAACAAGACTGGAGTTGCTCCTATCATTGATGTGGTGCGATCAGGCTACTACAACGTTCTGGGGAAGGGAAAGCTCCCAAAGGAGCCTGTCATTGTGAAGGCCAAGTTCTTCAGCAGAAGAGCTGAGGAGAAGATGAAGGGTGTTGGTGGGGCCTGTGTCCTGGTAGCTTGAAGCTACATGGAGGGAAGTTCATTAAAATGTCCACAAGTGAAAAAGAAAGAAAAGAAAAGAAAAGAAAAGAAAAGAAAAGAAAAGAAAAGAAAAGAAAAGAAAAGAAAAGAAAAGAAAAGAAAAGAAAAGATAGGGAGTGTGCTTCATTTATTGTCCAGATTCAAACTTCCCTGGGACTGGCCTAACACAGATGTATTTGTGGAAGAGTAAATTCTAAGACGGCCCAAGATTCCCACTTGGAATAATCCTTGAGCTGCAATGGGGCTATGAATAAAATGGGATGGCATGTCTTTGCTTTCATTACATGGCAAAGATGAAGGGCTTCTGCAGATGTGATTAAGATCCCAAATCATTCAAGTTTGAGTTCATCAAAAAGGAAATTATCCTGGGTGGGCCCAATTTAATCACCTAAAGTCTTGGAAGAGGGACAGGGCTCTCCTGCCAGCCTTGAACAGTCCAGCTGCCATGTGGTGAGAAACTGCAGGAAGCCTGGAGACTGGCCCCAGTTGACAGCCAGTAAGAAAACCTTAGTCCTACAACTGCAAAGAACTGAATTCTTTCCACAACCAGTGAGCTCGAAAGAGTGCCCTGAGCTCCAGGGAAGGTACAGCCTAGCCAACATCTTCATTGCATCCTGTGAGACCTTGCAGAGAGCGTCCACTAAGGCTGCACTCCAACTTCCTGATCCCAGAAGGTGTGACACAACAAATGCATGTTCTTTTAAGCTTCTAAGTTTGTGTTGCTACACAAGAAACAGAAAAGCAACACAGTGTTCAAAACAGGCTAGAAGTGACTTTGAGGAAATGAGGAGAAAGAGGAATTGGATGAGAAAGAAGGAGGAAGGCTGGGCTAGCTTTTTAGGAAGGCAGCATGAGTGTGGTGGAAAGAGTTCTGTAGGAGGAGTAGGGAGCTCCAACTTTTGGACTCAGAGCTGCCTCAGGCGCTCTACAAAGCTGCAGGCAAACCACTGCCCGCTCTGGACCTCACCTGGTCTACTAACAATACAATGGACTTTAGGACCAGATTTCCATTCATTCAGATAGGGTAAGAGTGCGTATTATGTGCCAGGCAGAGTACCAGGCACAGGAGCACAGCAGTGAGCATGCATGGCCCCTGCTTCCAGGGAACACATCTTGTAAGACCTCGGGCCTACAGCTGTGGAGACGCAGAAGAGAAGGTCATAATCTGCCACCTGCCAGAAAACCTGGGTGAGAGATGAACCTCTCCATTTTTATTGAATTTATCAGGGTGACATTGATTCATTGCAGCGTTACTTACAATAGCCAAGATCAGGAAGCAACCCAAGTGCCTATCAGTAAATGAGAGGATAAAAAAAGCTGCGGTACATTTATACAATGGAATACTACTTGGCCATAAAAAAGACAAAAATCTTACCTTTTGTGACAGCATGGATGGACCTGGAGAGCATTACGCTAAGTGAAATCAGTCAGAGAAAGACAACAGCAGGGTTTTTATGATGACTTTTGACAGCAGACATAACTGCTCCTCTCTCGCACCCTGCCCTGCCCCTCTCTAGGGTCTGGGCCATGGAACATCATACAAAGCATAGTAGTTGACTGGTGTGTATCCAGAAAGCCTAGAATGGCCTAAAAAATAGATAGGTAGGTAGGTAGATAGATAGATAGATAGATAGATACATACATACATACATACATACATAGATTTTGCTATAAATATAATGGTTTATTGATATTACTTTATTACTGGTATTAAGCAAGGCTAAACCCAGTCAGAGAAAGACAAGTATTACATGATCTCACTCATATGTGGAATCTAATGAACAAAATAAACTGATGAATGAAATAGATCCAGAGACATAGAAGCATGGAACAGACTGATGAATCTCAGAGGGAAGGCCTGAGGAAAAGGCTCACTTATGGAGGGGGAGATTAAACAAAGAACTTGTGTGCATATATCACATAACCCATGGACACAGACAATAGTGTGGTAAAGGCCTGGAGGGTAGGTGGGTTCGGGGTACAGGAGGTTAATGGGGGATAGAGGGGGTTATCTGTAATACTTTCAATAATAAAGATAAACTTTAAAAAATAAATTAACAATAATTTTAAAAAAGCTAAACCACATAGGAAATTGATATAATTGGTTAAATCCAATAACAAAAATGCCTGCCTAGCCTGGTGGTTGAAGTAGACTTATGAACCAAAAGGTCACCGGTTTGATTCAGGTCAGGACACATGCCCAAGCTGCAGGCTCAATCCCCAATGTGGATGTGCAGGAGGCAGCCAATCAATGATTCTCTCTCATCACTGATGTTTCTATCACTCTCTCCCTCTCCCTATCTCTTTCTAAAATCAATAAAAACATATATTTTTAAAATAATAAAAAAAATTAAAAAAGAAAAATGCTTGCCTAAAATTATCTAGCAATTAATGTACAGAGTTGTATTTTTTGAAAAACACACATTATTTCAAAATAATAGCTATTTTCTACTTTCCCTTCATCAGGGGAGGCATAGTGTGTTGGTGAAGAAAATGGAATTATCTGCAGCAATTTAGAAAAATGTGATACTTCCCATGCAAAACATGAAGACTCAGTTTTGTGTTCTGGCTTTTATTAAAATAATGCACTTTGCATTGCTTAGAGAGCAATGGCTCTGGTTTCTACTCTGTTTTTCATGTTACCCTCTTATTTTATTGTAAAATCAAAGAAGAATTGAGAACAAAAATGTAAACTTTACTTAATTTTACAGTAAATTAATTGTATGCTGGCAATTATGTGGAGTAAGGTCTAACTAGATCTTTTTCCCATGCCATGGCCTCTAGTATCTTCAAGCCCAGCCCTCCTTCCACAGAATTCTCCAATAAGTATGATTCCTCGTGGCCATTACCATAGAATGGAGAGAAAGAAGTGTAGGCCACCACGTGTGTCTCAGAGATGGGACAGTGGTGAGCTCGGAGGGGGGAGAGTTGGAGATGATGGGAGAAGGATAGCCATGACACAAAAAGCCAAGTCGAGAAGAAAGAAGTAGCTACACGATTTCAGTTTCAAAGACTCGGGTCTGAAACTTTCACCCAAAAATTGCCCTCCCCCATGAAGTTGCAAGGCTAAGTACAGCTCTATCCCTCCTCTACATCTGACATATCTCATCAGCAGTGTGTATTCCAGTACACAGCACAGGCAGCCTTTTCAGGGCCTCCTAGAATTGTGCCTGCATTGCCACTAGATGGCGACAAGGCAGTTCTTCTATAGCAGCTGATAACCCTAAGCACATCAGTTCTCTTAATGTGCGAAATGAGTCCAGAAATTCAGAAACTGGGCTTCCTAGGCACATCATTAACAAGCATGTGTAACAGGAACAAAAACTGTAGCATATAGATATTCAGAATTTTTCCAGCCTCTTTCCCACCACCCTATGAAGAGGTGGGGTTGGGGCTCTGGTTCGGTATAATTTAGGTCTTGGGACGGGAAAGGAAGCATTCCTGGCCTGCGTGCAGCAAGGATCACAGTCTTAGGGGAAGAACGTGATAAACACGAGCAGGGATGGAGAACGTGAATGAATGGGGCGACTCGGCAGATGACAGAGCAGGAGCCCTTTTTGTCTGTTTCCATAAGTATGAAGATTGGGGAAGAGAGCTAAGTACAGTAGACAAGATTCAGGAGACCACTGTAGGAAGCTGGGCTTCATTCCCTTTCCCTTGGGAGTGAGCTGGACTTAGAGATTTCTAAGCAAGAGAGTCTGAAAAGGGAACTAAAGAACTGGGCATCGGAGAAACCCAGCAGACACCACCTTAACCAAGCCATGGAGGGTCACATGACCAGTGATAAGCCATAATGATATCATTACCCATGAGGAGATATGATGAGAAGGACACTTCCCCTCCCCAAAGGCCCATAATCCCAGTCTGACCATGAAAAAAAGATCAACAAACCCAGATAGAGGGACACCTTACAAAATGCCTGTACAGTAATCTCCAAAACTGTTAAGGCCATGAAAACCAAAGGGAGATAGGTTGAGAAACATTACAGAGCAGAGAACTAAGAACTAAGGACGAAATGCAACATGGTATCCTTGATTGGATCCTGGAAAAGAAACTGGTAAAATTTGAAGAAGGTCTGTAGTTTAGTGAATAGGTAATGAATGTATCAATGCTAGTTCCTTCATTTTAACAAATGCATTAGATTATATCTATAATAATAAAAGCATAATATGCTAATTAGACCAGATGTCCTTCCAGACGACCTTCCAGATAAAGCTGGGGCTTCGAGGGAAGCCCTGGTTCCTGGTACCGGAGGGAAGCCTGGGTCCTGGGTGCCAGAGGGAAGCTGATGCCGGCAGCTGGGGGAAGAAAGGCCTACTCTTGCACGAATTTTGTGCATTGGGCCTCTAGTAAGATAATAACAGCAGGAAAACTGGGTGAGGAGAAGAGGGATCTCTCTATACTCCCTGTAAATTTTCTGTAAAATAAAATAAAATTAGAAATTCAAGCTTTATTTTTGAAAAGTTATGTAAAACTCAATTATAGAAAACTTTGAAAATTACGTTTTAAGAAGTTGAGCATTGTGTTTTTCCAGAGGAGACTTAGGAGACTGAGAGGTTTCCCCTAACACTGTAAGGTCATGCTAAGAAGAGATGGCCAACAGGGCTTTCTGGATCTCTGCTCATGCAAAGCCAAGTGCTCCCAGGTTCAGAAAAGCTCCAGACCTCAATGAGACACACACCTCATGACCAGCTCCTTGTAAGGGGATTTATAAACGGGGCACTTGCAGCCATTCATAGAAAGACATTGTACTTCAGTGTCAGACAGATTCGGGTCTGCTTCCCAACTCAACCAATGGGTAGCTGTGTCCTTAGAGGAATCAATTAACCTCTCAGATCTTCAGATCCCTCTTTTTAGAAATTATAATCATGTTCACCTCACAGGGCTATTGTGATGGGAAAAGGACATATGAAATTACCCAGCCTGGTGTCTAGAAAGTATTATTATCTAATTAATGTTACTTTTCTTTCCTTCCTTGGTGGTTTCTCTACATAATCACTCCTTTCAATAAAGTAGGAGAGCACCTGAAGTCTGATATAATTCACAGGATGCAAATACAGGAAGAACCGAGCTGCTGCTTCTAAAGAAAGGTGGTCTGGTTCCAGATTTTCTGGAAAGCAAGAATAAAGATGGAAAACTAGCCCAGGTCTTTAAAAACATCCACTAAAGTCAAAGATATAGAGACTTAGTGCATAATATCAGTGTAGCTATTTCTTCTCTTGAGATTCAGATCATCATTCTACACTCATTGTTCCAAATGTGAGGGCAGCGAAAGTGAGACAAATAATTTTCTTGTATTTAAAATAGGTCAGAAATGTTAAACAAATCAAGTATGTACCTGTGTGTAGACAGCTTATTTGCATGCAAGCTGTACCCACATGGAGTCATTTACCAGGCCTCTTGCTCCTTCCTATTGAGGCAGTCAGTCCTGACTTTTCCCTATGTACCCCACAGCCATCACCCAGCTATTCTGACATAATGATACTACAGGTCCCTCAGAAGATGGACCTCACATCCGCCCCACCCAGCTTGGGGAGGACGGTATGCAATCCGTGCCCCTCCCCCTGCTATTGTCTTTACCCTCATGCTTCTTTTCCCTCTCTCCTGTGGGACCCCCATTAATCCTTTCACTTCCTTGTTGATTTCCACATCAGGCAAATTCTCATACACTCACAGTTTCCTTTCACCCTTTTTCTCTCAGGGTATAAAACTGGACCTGGGCCGGTTATCCAAATCCCTGGGGAGTTTTGTTTGTTTTAAATTTTTTAATGTTGACATTATTGCAGGAGTCCCTGTTTCCCCACTCCCCTTTACTCACCTCCATCCTCCCCCACCTCCTCCTTTCTTGGCTTTTACCAAATTATTGCCCAAGTCCATGGGGTATGCATATATGTTCTTCAGCTATTTCCTTCACCTTCTTTATCCAGTCATTCCCCACCTCCTCCCCTTGGGCACCAACCAGTCTGTGCCATGTATTCACGCTTCTGGTTCCATTTTGTTCATCAGTTTATTTTCTTCATTAGATTCCAAATATTAATGAGATCATATGGCATTTGTCTTTCTCTGACTGGCTTACTTCAGTTAGCATAATACTCTCCAGGTTCATCCACACTGTCACAAACAGTAGTTTTATCAAACTACCACTTCCCCTGTTGTGAGCAAGGAAACATCCAAAAATCTCTTCCCACATCCTGGAGGAATGGAAGGCAGCGCATACAAAATTTGAAAAAAAAAAAAAAATCCCAACAGACCTAGACTGCTTCTCACCTTGCCGGCCCTCTTGGAGAAAGCAGTGGGCTAGACTAGAAGATCCATCTCCAGGTTTAATTTACAAAAGGAACATGACTGGGAAACTTATTTTAAATGCCATCAGTGAGAATCAGTATCACCTAAAGACTGGCATTTAAGGCTATCTTAAAAGTTACATTCAATTCAGGCTTTACAACATTCATGTCTCCTTCTTCTTCATCCCTTCTTTCCTCTGTCTGCCTATTTTTTAAACAACTGAAAATGGCTCATCAACAGAATGCTGGTAACAATAATTAGGGGAACCCAAAGTCACACATGTTTAAGTGAAATTTTGGCAATATAAAGAAATTTTTTAGATCCTTGAATTGGCTAAGAATTTCATTTAGTTCTTACATGAATTCTAGTTTCTCATCATCTTTCTATTGGCCTATTCCTTCCTCAGTAGCAGCCTTTAAGAGACACTTTAAAATAATTTCTTCTATAACATTCATACTTTTTAGTTTAAAAATGTTTCTCACATAAATTTCAGGACTAAACACCCAGTAATGACAGGACACCATGACATTTATTTCACCTGAGGAAACTAAACATCCACAAATTTTTCATACCTTCCTTCCCCAGCCTCTCTGGATGGATAGATAGATAGGTAGATAGAAAGATGAAACAGCCGAAACCGGTTTAGCTCAGTGGATAGAGCGTCGGCCTGCGGGCTGGAGGGTCCCAGGTTCGATCACAGTCAAGGGCACGTGCCTTGGTTGCGGGCATATCCCCAGTGGGAGGTGTGCAGGAGGCAGCTGGTCGGTGTTTCTAACTCTCTGTTCCTCTCCCTTCCTCTCTGTAGAATATCAATAAAATATATTTTAAAAATAAATAAATAAATAAATAAAAAGAAAGATGAAACAAGTAAGTAAAAATGTATCTCAGTAGCTGGACGAACCCTGCTTTGGACATCATTTTGAATATTTCTTCCTCTCGAAAATAAAGCTTTATAACTGGGTATTATACTACTCCATGCCTATGTCTTTCCACCCACCTTGTGGATACAGTAGGGGAAAAAACTGGATTTTAAATTCAGAAGATGAATTGGAGCCTTGGATCTACCCCTTCCTAGTTTGTTTATCCTGTTTGTGCCTCAATTTTCTCCTCTGTATCATGGGTATAACACTGCCTACACTGCCATAGAAGTTGTGGAAAAAATAAAATAAAATAACATGTGAAAATATAGCTAAGACAATATCGGGCTTGTAGCCAGTTTAAAATTAACAACAATGCCCCCGGGTTATAGCTACCATGGTGGGTATTTCATGACGTTATACAGACACTGCCCTGGCACCCACCCTTCATTTTAGAAAGTGACTCTTCTACAGCCTGCGGACTGAAGGGCCCCAGGTTCAATAACAGTCGAGGGCACATGCCCATATTGCAGGCTCGATCCCCAGTAGGGGGCATGCAGGAGGCAGCTGATCAATGATTCACATCATTGATGTTTCTATCTCTCTCTCTCCCTCGCCCTTCCTCTCTGAACTCAATAAAAAATATTTTTTTTAAAAAGTGATAAAAAGTGACTCTTCTTAACAGAGAATTTTAAACATCCTTCCCTTTCCTGAATAGGCAGAGAATATAAGGAGAAGCAGGATAATATCCTATCTAATAAAGAGGGAGTATGCTAATTGACCAGCACACCATCACAAAGATGACAGCACCCATAGCCAATAAGGAGGGAATATGCTAATTGACTGTCACACCCTCAAAGATGGTGGCACCCACAGCCACAAGATGGCGGCATCCAGTCCCCTCAGCCCCACTGGGGCAGCAGGTGCACTGCACGGTTGGGCCCACCCCCAGGCAGCTCCAGCCACTCCGCACACCTGCCTCTAGAGTCCCCCAGTCCCCTCAGCCCCCCAGCTGCCTAGGGCCAGCCTAAGGCGCAGGCAAGCCGACTCCCAAGGCACAGGCAAGCCTCGGATGGCGGCTGCCCAGCCACCCAGGGCCACCCGAGGCTCAGGTAACAAGGGCGGGCCGAGGCCTGTGCTGCTGGCAGCAGCAGCAGCAGAGGTGTGATGGGGGTGTTGCCTTCCCCTGATCGCCGGGTCACCTCCCCACCCTAAGGGCTCCCAGACTGTGAGAGGAGGCAGACCAGGCTGAGGGACACCCCCTCTAGTGCATGAATTTTCATGCACCGGACCTCTAGTTTATTCATATTGGAGAACCTGTAAGTTATCACATCTTGAAGAAACTAACTCCAAAAATATTTTTTAAATTCCTGGTTAATAGGCACCTAGTGGCAGAGTATATTGGAACCAGCAAAACTTAAACCCCACAGTATTGCTAAAATTGTGCCCAAGGAGGAGTTGGGGCAAGTGTTTAAGACTCAAGACTTTCTTCAAATAGCAAAAAAACAATCCTAATACAAGTCCTAAAGTAAGAAGAGAACATCCAGCCCCAATGGGGAAAAATGAATACAATATAGACAATCAGGAAATGAAATAGCAGAACTTTAGCAAGGAAAAGAATCCAGACTAACCAAGGGAAAGGTCATTCACTTAGCTTTTCTCAGTGAAGAGAAACTGGATGCTGACATAAGAACACCCTATATATCCTTTAAATAGACCTATAGACAGACAAATAGGCAGATACTTATACACAGTGCTAATTTTAAAGTATGTTTTTTTGCAATTACAGAAGAAATATATGTTCATCATGAAAAATTTAGAAAAAGCTTTTAAAAATTACTCAAAAGCAGTGCTAAGTACTTTTAAATGGTTATATAAGTAAAACTGAACTGTAAATCTTCATTCAGGAATATGTATTAAGATTGTGGAATTGGGTGTTCGACTATTGGTAGGGGGAGAAAGTGGGCATGACTAAATGGATCTTCTATGGCCCTATGAGTTATCCTTTTCTTGAAAGTTTCTGGAGAAAAAGTGGAAAGATCATTTTGTTGCATTCCTCCATTTTTGTTTTTAAGAGTTAAGTCCCAAGCCCTACAACTGGCTTGTATTGAACTTTCACATTTGAATTAAAGATTGTTAAACATGAAAAAAAAAATTACTCAAAACTTCCACCTAAAAATAATTGCTATTTGTACTTTTCTTTGGGCATACATATTTTATTTTACAAATATTGGTATTATACAGAAGATTTTTTTTATTTCACTTAGTAATATATCACAAATATTTTCTCAGGTCATATAAAATGTTTTTTTACTATAAGAATACATAACTAAAACTACTTCATCATGAAGATATATATTATTGTATGCATTTATGGTATAGCCTGAGTTATTTGTGTAAGGTAAAAGAAACTACAGTGTCTAAAAGAAGGGAGATGCTTGTTTCTCACGAATAGTCCTGCACTTAGGGTGTAAGCAGTCAGAGCTGGTGTTACAGCTCCCCAGTATCATGAACCATGGAGCCAACTCTAGGATGGATAATTGTTCCACATTTCCCAGGTAGTCACCTCACCTGCGTGGTCCAAGACGACCAAACATTATCTTCCAGCACAAGGAAGAAGCCAAGGCAAAGGGGAAGGAAGGGTTTACCTGCCTAAGGACATCACCTAGAAATTATACATCACTTCTTCTCAGACTCTATTGGCAGAACTTGATCACATGGCAACACCTGCTTATAAAAGGAATCTGTAAAATGTAATCAGCTGCCAAATTTTTGATTAGCTAAAAATTCTGTTACTATGACAGAGAGGGGAAAGATAACAAATATTGGGGAACCAAGAGGGTTTCTGCTACTCATTTGGAGTTCTTATGTCATAATGTGCATTTAGTCACTCTCAGTAATCATTTTTTTCTCCTAAGCTTTATATTAGAAAATAATGAGTACCTCCAGGTCTTGTAGTATAAAAAACTGGTTTGGATTATTCCTACTAAATATTGCAGTCAAGAATCTAGTAGCCAAAATGAGAAAATTCAGATGATTTGTAAAATTTGTTGATTTCTCTTTTTTGTTGTTAATAAAGAGAATGTTATTTTAATAAGACTACTTATTTTGAGGTCTGCAAATATTACATAAGTATTTTATAAACACCAAAAGACTGTATAAGTTATTATTCCCCAATTCCCATTCCAAAAGTGATCAATATTCCACCTTCACATTCCTGCTCCTCTATAGCCATGATTCTGATGTTCGAACAAAGAAAAAAATGAAACAAACAAAAAAACCAAGGCAGCATTCTCCAGGAGAATTGTACAGTGCCCATACAGATCAATGCATAAATTCACAAAGAGGTGGCATAAAGTCACCAAAAGTCAGGCACTCCCATTACCAGTCCAATGGCTCCTCTTGGCTTTCCACTGAATTCCACATCATATGCTGAGATACACTCTTTAGTAAAGTTGCACACAGCTTGTATTGATTTCACTATTTGGAACTTGCTTTTTTTTTTAATTTGAAGATCTAATTGGCTTTAATTAAGAGATTCACAAATGCAGCAGGTTCCCATCAAGCCACTAGAAGGACATTTTCTGTACAGAGGCAAAGAAACATGGAACAGACTGTCAAACTACAGTGGGAAGGCAGGGGAGGGTTGGGGGAAGGGGTTAAGAGACCAACCGAAGGACTTGTATGCATGCATATAAGCATAACCAATGGACGCAAGACACTGGGAGGGGGGGGTTGAGGGCATGTGCTGGGGGTTAGGGGAGGCCGAGGGAGGTGAATGGGGGGGGGGAGCGGGGAGGAGACATATATACTACTATTTGTAATACTTTAAACTAACAAAACAAAAAAAAGGACATTTTCTGGAACTTGCTTTGGGCTAGTTCCCTGGATTTTAAGATTCTTGGAACTGTCCTGGATTGGGCTTCTTTAATACTAGTCACTCCCCTCCACCTAGCAACTCTGACCCTTCTATTCTTTCTAGTACAAACCTAAAAATTTAGTCCTCCATACTGTTTTCCAAGATATGGAAACAACCAGAGTCCAACAACAGATGAATATCTAAAGAAGATGTGGTACACATATACAATGAAATTATTACACAGCCATAAAAAAGATGAAATATTGCCATTTGCAACAATATGGATGGACCTTAAGGGTATTATGCTAGGTGAAATATATCAGATGGAAAAGTACAAAAACTGTATGATTTCACTCATATATAGAATATAAAACAAAAAAAAAGAAACAAATGAACAACAACAATAACAAAAAACTCATTGATACAAAAAAACAGATCAGTGGTTATCAGAGGGCAAGGGGAGTGGGGAAGGGTGAAATGGGTAAAGCAGGTCAATTAATATGGTAGCAGATGGTAACTAGACTTTTGGTAGTAAGCACTATACAGTGTATACAGACAGCAAATTACAATATTGTACACCTGAAATTTATATAATATCAATAACTAATGTTATCTCAAGAAAAAAGAAAATAAAAAATTCAGGCACTTATATTACAAAAAGGATAAAAAACTGTCAGGGCTTAAACTACAGAGATGTGAACAATAATGAATTGATTAATTTGGGGGAACTTCCCATTATACTTCAGTAGCTAATAAAACAATGTGGTGATTTCCATTATCCAGGAATGTAATGCCCATGCAAAAAAACATAAGTAATACCTCAAACAAGTTCCTTAAAAAAAGTGCTAATTTTAAAATATTAGCACAAAATTGGAAAGCTGAACTGAAATGCAGGCACTCAGAGGCCTAAGAAGTCAGTCACAATTACAAAATGCATTCATCAGACCACTGGGAAAACTGCTAACAGAGAAAAACCTTGCTCCCAAGCCATGAATTAACTCCAGCCACTGTTTACTACTAATATCCCACTGTTGAAGCAAATAATCTTCTTTGCTTTGCTTTTAAGCTTAGGATGTATGAGAACAATGAGAACAGAATGTCCTGGAATGTAAAAGGTAGAAATTATTATACACATGGATCTGGTTCCCAAATCCATCTCTACAGCAAGGAAGTACTGGAACAGGGTGGCAACTGTATACAGAATGTAGAGGAGGAGGAAATAGCCCATCAGCTTTATAGCACCTACATGAGCTTCAATCTGGGGATTCCAAAAGCCAGTGGAGTTTCTCTGCATCTTCTGTATATGTCTCCTCAAGGAGTTTATTAACAAGGAAGCAGAAGTCACATTAATGATGAACTGGAGAAATGAGCTCAAGAACAAAGAGATCACCAGAGACAAGGTGTCCTCACTGACGTTAAATTCTGTGCCATTTCTCTCCATCACAAATTCAGGAGAGAGTAGCTTCTGTCTGAGCACAACATACAGAAGCATGGTGAAGGCAGAAATCAACACACAGGCCAGCAGTAGCCTGGGGGTCTTTGGGGAGAGATTTCGTTTCAGCAGAAGAAAAATTGAGTATTTCAAGTTAGCAATCTTCACACAGTACAAGACGTTGAGCAAAGTTACAAACCAGAGACTACTGGAGTCCAAAAACATCCAAAACAACAGGGAAATTTTGGGTAAGTAAACTGACCTTTCAACATTTGGAGAAATGAAGAAGCAGAAGATGTACACCAGGAACAGTCCCAGCATGAGAAATCTGGAGATGCCCAGGCTGAACAGGATTCTATCCGAAGAGGACATTCTGTGGCTTTGGACCCAAGTCTTGTAATTGATCACTGCAATAAACAGATTCACAATGAGTTCTACAAAATCCAAATAATAAGAGCAGAGCGAGAGAATATTTGGAGCATCTTTACTCATGGAGGACTCAACAGCTGTGGTACTGATGTTGGGAACAGGAGAAATACTGAAATGTACAAGGAGCCACCAGCATCCAGCCAGGAGGGACATTTCCTTTTTCATTTTTCCCCCGTGTGGCAAATGAGCCATTAGTGGTCTAGGAGCCACTGTTTTTACTGAGATGCAAATCTTCCAAGAATTATATTACTATTTCTTCATTCATATCCTGTTTTCTTTAGAAATGCCTAATTCAAACAGCAAAGGTGGACCTGGGAATCCACTCCTTCAAGAGAAGGAGAGCTGAAGGGAGGAGTTATGGCAGGCTCCAAGGACTGCAAAGCCAAACGATAGAGTTCCTCCTAGCACTGTTTCTGTCACTGCTCCACAGTGAGTGCAGCTTTCTTCACAGCAAGCCCAGAATATGGCGGGAATCCCCATGCCTTACTTCTATGCACCCATCCCACCATCCACACATCCATGAATTACCTGAATCCAACTTCTCTCACCCCTCTCATTTGTTCACGTCACAGCTGTCATTCTGGCCATGCTGATGTTACCTTTCCAGGCAACCAATCTATGTTTCTCTCTCTCTCTCTCTCTCTCTCTCTCTCTCTCTCTCTCACTCTCTCTCTCTCTCTCTCCCCTCCACATCCCTCCCTCTTTCCCTCCCTCCCTTTCCACTCGCTCTAACAATCAAAGGGGAAAAAACATCCTCAGGTGAGGATTTTTTTAAAAATGTGATCCAGTTGGTTAGTATGATCAGTAAACTGGTTCTGTCAGAAGTTATTTCTGAAGGATTCAATGTGGGGCAAGTGTTAAAGCCCTTTTCCCCTCTTCACGAGAATTTGCCCTTCAGTCAAATATAAGTATCTTACGAAGATCTCTGCTTTGGAGTTCCCTGAGTATGGTGACTCTTCCTGTATGTTTGTCCCATGGCTTGACCCCAAAAGCCATGTCTATGAAATTATTACAAAACAAATTGGCTCCTTGGGGATATGAAGGTTTTATTTTAAGGCAGCTCCCGCTCTTACCCAACTGTGGATCTCATCTCCTTGCTAGCGAGCTGTGTGATGGGCAGCAATGACTCTGCAAAGAGGAAGGCCTGACACTGCCCTGCTGGTGAGCTGGATCCTCATCTATATCCACCTGAGTAGACCAGTGCCACAGTGGCCTAAAACAGTCTTGTACATCTGACTATTCACTAGAGCACAAGAAGACTCCCTGGTGGGTACACTGCAGTCATGAGTCCAAACTTTGCTACGTGACAGATCTGTAGGGAAACCTTTAGGGCAAATAGTCAAAGCAAAAGGATGGCTTAGCTTAGCCTGATGAAGGCTTTGAAGAATGAGATCAGTCACGAATGAATAAGAATTACAAACTTTGAATTGTTTTCAAAAGAGTGCCAATATTGCTTAGGACAGTGGTCGGCAAACTGTGGCTCACGAGCCACATGCGGCTCTTTGGCCCCTTGAGTTTTTAGCAAAGGCCAGCTTAGGAGTACCCTAATTAAGTTAATAACAATGTACCTGCCTATATAGTTTAAGTTTAAAAAATTTGGCTCTCAAAAGAAATTTCAATTGTTGTACTATTGATATTTGGCTCGGTTGACTAATGAGTTTGCCGACCACTGGCTTAGGAGAAAGAAAGAAGGGAGCTTACAGTTCTTTGGCTTTTCTGAGTGCTTACTATGTCTCCAGCAATGCACAGGACATTGTAAAATTCGGTTAACACTAAAATACTTCCAGGAGTGAGATATGGTTATCCCTATTTTTGGGTGAAGAAATGAAGATCAAGAAAGTGACTGCCAAAAAGCATAGTAGCTAAGTTAGAAGGTCTTTCTGAGACTGAGCTCTTTCAACTATACCAGGCTGCCCCTCATTGGTTTGTTCATTCACTAAATTGTTATTATCATCCAGGCACTAATACATAAGGTGCTAGGAAACAGAGAATAATAACTCATATCCTGCCTTCAAAACTCATACAGAATAGCGGGAGAGGCAGACAAATAGCAGGAGAGAAAGACAAATAGACTTGTACATCAGTGTATTAGGAGCTATAATAAGGAAAAACAAAGGGTGCATTGGGATGTTCAGGGGAGACATTTCACCCAGCCTTGGGAGTTCAGAAAAGGCTCCCTTAAGGAGACATATAAAAGTCTTAAAGATGCAAAGTGGTTATCCAAGCAAAAGGCTAGGGTGGGAGGAAGGATACTGTATGAGAAAGAGGTGACAAAGTGTGTGGTAGGTTCAGAAAACAGAAGGATGAAGGGATGCAAAGAGGAAGAAGTGGTCAGAGATGAAACTGGAAAGATAAATAAGAGTGAACTACTTGTCCCATAGTAAGTAATGACTTTCAACATAAATAATCATTTTAATAACACAATCAGATGCATGCACATTTTTGAAAACACACAGAATAAGTGCTTAACTTTTTCTGAGAGAGCCTGGAGGAGGCAGGTCTGGGAGGGTAAGAAACATTAATAAAGCTGATGAGTGAGAGAGGGAAGTTTAGACAAAGAAAGCAGCTTACACAGAAGTGTAGCAGCTAGAATAGTATGGCACGTTTGAGAAGTAAAGCAGTTCAAGGTTCTTTAGGGAAAGTAAGGAGTGGGAAGATGAAGCTAAATAGGAAAATAAGAGCCAAATGACAAATGGCTTTATGTTCCAACATAAGAAGTTTGGACTTTATCCAAAGCAATGAACAGCATTGCAGGATTTCAGAGAGGAGTATTATGATTGTCTTTTCACTGTATGAAGAACATAATTCAAGTAATGTAGATATGTCTTGCTGAAAAGGGATGGAATTGGGAACAGGAAACTAGTTAGAACCTATTGCAGTCACTCTGATGGGTTGAAAAGTAGAAATCGAGTCTGAGGGACATTTGAGAGAAATGTTTGCAAAGTACAACCAAATGGATCTAGTGGCCAAATGGAAGATGAATACTGAAGCTGAAGGAGAAGGAAAAGTCTGGGACAATTTCCAGAATTCTAGTGCATTTAAAGAAAATAAAACAAAACAAAACAAACCCACATATCTTTTCATAACAAGAAGCATAGGCTGAAATGGCATTAGACTTGCAAAAAATTTTAGGTGGGAGGGAGGAAGGGAAGGTGGACAGAATATTCAGACAGTAATGTAGGTCTGATACCCATAAAAAGGGGAGGGGGAAAGGAAAAGAATGGGTAGGCAGGGCCCCAGACTGCAGCACAGTTCCAAAAAAAGGTACAATCAAGCTTATAAAGAGTCCTTGGGTCCAAAGTGCCTGTTTGAAGGGTCTCATGTCAACAGAATTAACCTGCCTTAGTAACCCCACAGTGCTCCATCACTAGGTGAGAGCAGCCTTCAGGAAGTGTGGCCTCAAAGGGATGGATCTCAGCAGCTGGAGCCATCTGTCAAGTATGTGGCTACCGTAGAGAACTTTGTATTTTCATGACTGCCACAACAGGGAGCTAGACACAAAGATCACCAGAGTCAGACCCTCTGTGCTAAGATGATCCCTTCCTCAGAGCTGAAGCACCTGTTTCAATGATGCAGAGATGTCTTTACTGCCCACCAGCTAGGATGTTTTTGAGAACAGCAACTGATCTAGCATAGTGCTTGGTGCAAAGTGTTAGATGAATGTCTGGTATGAATGAGTAAACTGAAATCAAGATAAGCCAGAATCAAAATAGGGGTGAGAAATGTATTTACTCCTGGACTATTACAGCAGCAAGCAGCAACTGGCCAGACCCACCCCTTTCTCAAAGAGATCTGCTCGCTGAGCAATAAGAAAACTTCTGCTGCCACGAACATTTCGTAAATATTTCTCTCTGGCTGGAAGTACCTAGTTGGCAACAACCAGATATCAAGGCCAAGAAACTCCACCCATGAACTTCTGAAAATATATTTTCCAGGGTTAACCTGGAAATATTGTTCTGGTCACCTGGCCAGTTCCACTAAGTCACAATGACAATTTAATAATAGTGGAGTCAAACAAAATATACTTACTCTGAAAACTCAGATGTACAGAGAAAACCTAAGGTTCTTAATTTTATCTATAAGCAATATGGTTTATGTCCTGAGCCCCCACCTACTGGCTGAGGGATGTGTTTAACCCAATGGGATAATGTGAAAAATGTCTTCAGAAAAATGTTCAGTCTCTTCAGATTTATTTTTTTTAATCTTTATTGTTGAAAGCATTACATATATCCCCCCTTTTCCCCATTGACCCCAACTAGCCCGCCCCCGCCCCCCTGCCCCAGACCTTCATATGCATACAAGTTCTTTGGTTGATCTTTTCCCACCAACCCCCGCCTTCCCTCTGAGATTCGTCAGTCTGTTCCATGCTTCTATGTCTCTGGATCTATTTTGTTCATCAGTTTACTTTGTTCATTAGATCCACATATGAGTGAGATCATGTAATACTTGTCTTTTTCAGACTGGCTTATTTCACTTAGCATAATACTTTCCAGGTCCCTCCATGCTGCCTCAAACAGTAAGAGATCCTTTTTTATTGTTGCATAGTATTCCATGGTATATATGTACCACAGCTTTTTTTCTTTTATAATATATATTTTATTGATTTCAGAGAGGAAGGGATAGGGAGAGAGAGACAGAAACATCAATGATGAGAGAGAACCATTTATCAGCTGCATCCTGCACTCCCCATACTGGAGATCGAGCCTGCAACCTGCGTATATGCCCTGACCGGGAAACGAACTGTGACCTCCTGGTTCATAGGTTGACGCTCAACCACTGAGCCATGCCAGCCAGGCAACCACAGCTTTTTATCCACTCATCTACTGATGGGCACTTGGGCTATTGTAAATAGTGCTGCTATGAACATAGGGGTGCATATGTTCTTTCTGATTCGTGTTTTAGGCTTCTTAGGATATATTCCTAAAAGTGGGATCAGAAATCTCTGAGACATCCTCCCTGTGCCATACTTCTCTCCTTTAATTAGGATCCAGGTATATGGGGAGAAGGGAGAGATTAATTCTGCCTCCTGGTGGCAGAGAAGTGTCCCAACCTCTCTCTTAGTATCCTTGTCTCCTCAGGCTTCCAGAAAGAGGTCCTTGTCCCTTGGTTGCTGCTTGCCCTGCCAGCATTCAAGACTGATTTTGCCTGTGCTTTGCTCCTACCAACTGCCAACAGACAGATTTCAAGCAGTTCTCACGGGGGGGCGGGGCGGGGGGGAGGGAGGAGGGGCCTGGGATCAGGAATCTCACCTGTTCTACTGAAATCCCTTTTTTTCTCTCTCTCTCCTTCCCACCGTCCCTTGGGGACTGGGAGGTCTGCTCCTTCCATGTCCTCTTATACCACCAGCAACAAGAAAGTTCATGGATTCACTGTCGTAAGAGTAGGACACCATGAGCTACATACTCCAGACTCAAACCTGGATTAAAATACTAATAATATTGTAGTGCATTTACTATGCTTTAGTTGCTAAGATACTTTCCATACATTGTTTTATTTAATCCTCACACCATCCCTATGAAGTAAGCCTATTTGATAGTGAAGGAAACTGAAGTCCAAGGAGGTTTGGTGACTTGCCACAGAACATGCATCTAATTAGTGTTGTGGAGTCAAGATTTGAACCCAAATGTGTGTGATTCAGAACTAACTCTCTTAACCACTATGTTGTACATACTTCTAGTCCAGCAAAATGCAGAAATACCAGAAAATAATATACAATTGTCAGCAGCAGTTGTTTGGAGTTTATAAGCCACTTTTGCTCTCTTAAAAAAGAACTTCTTGCAGAATAGGAACAAATAACATTGACTTTCCACTTATCCAAAGTCAAGAAAATTACAAACATAACTTTAAGATGCTCTAGCTAGCCCTATTCATCAACGGTTGGGAAAGAGAAGGGATATTGCATAAGGCAAATAGCACTGGTAAGCACTGAAACTGAGAAATTTTGGAATGTATTCTTGCTGTTATCGTTTTCATTGATCACTCTCCTGGACCCAAACTCATTAATTGTCAAGATCTATGAATTTGGCCCAAGAGGTCAGAGAGTGCTAAAAATGAGAAGTAATCCTATGCAATTTAAAATAGAGGTTCTGATGGAAACTTGGAAGGTCTCATGAGCTACTGACATAAGTTGCTATTGAGTCACATGGTAAAGTCCTCCCCAATACACCAGGTAGATGTGTGCAGAGGACACATGTGGCCTTAGGAACAACCTCTAACATATAATTGAACTCCCAATGCAGGGACAATTCTCATCCCCATGCTCTGACCCTGGGAACCTGGTTGTAGTGGAGGCAAGCCATGCTCTGGTCCCTTGTGCAGCAAACAACTAGATTTAAGAGTTTTAAGGGGTTTAGCAACTCAAGCTAATTCATTGAAAGCAAAACAAAACAAACAAGATGGCCCCTTCCAGTGTTTCTCAAAACTGGTCCTGAGGTATTAGTTAGGTAATTCTTCCCCACGCCCTGGGATTCAATGAGGAGCTGGCACTCAGCCAACTGCACTCCCACAGCAGACTCCCACCCAGGGAATTCCAGGTTTTCCAGCCACACACCAGGCTCTAGTGGAATGAACAGTAGTGGTAACTTTAGCATGTTCACTGCACCATATCTAAATCTGTTAGGTCAGGGTAGGGTTTAATGGAGCCACAGGGAAATAGAAGGGAGGGAGCCTTCAGAAGCTAGCCAAAGGCACCAAGAACCAAACAGCAGCCAAGCCAAAATCTCCAGGAAAATGTCATGTTCCATTAAAAAAAGAGGAAAATCCCATGCCTGAAGCAGAAGGCAGAATCAGGAATTCAGGGAAGGGCAGAGAACCAGAAGGTCAGAGGTAGTCAGAGAAGTTGTCAAAGTGACAGAAATAGCAACAAGTGAGCAAGAGTGGGTAAGGATGAAACTGAGCGTAGGGGGTGGGTCAGGGTGAACAAGCAGATGCCAATCCAGACAGCATGGATCTCCTCTGCTAAACTGCTCTGTGCTGAAGAGAAGCAGAGATTTCTACCAATTACAGAAAGACCTGTTTCAGAATCCATTTTGGTAAACTAGGAATGAATATTAAATCATTCTTTTAAGTTTCAACAGATGCCTTTTTCAAAGAGAATTTTAAGTTATGTTTTAATTATAACGTTTCCCAGCAACTTCAAGAGGCAAGCATTAATTTGAAAGCAAACAGATCAAATGACATTTTATTCCAGTAATTTTAGAAATGAATATATAAATCCCAGAACCATCCTAAAATCGATTTCTGGTTACATATGACCAAATGCAAGTAGTGTGGTGATCCTTCATGCTATGTCAAAATATAACAAAATAAGAACAATATCAATAGCAATATTTATTGAGTATTTTTACTCCATGTGGGACTCGAAGCATTTTTCATGTTGTTAACTCACGCATTCCTTCCAACAATTCTACCAACAAAATACCATTCCCACTTTATAAACAAGAAAAGTGAAATAGAAAGAGGTTAAGGAACTTCCCCAAAGTCACCTAGTTCCTAAGGGCCAGGGGTCAGGATTGGAACCCAGGCTCTCGGTCCACATTCCAATAGCTTCATCTGGGAGAGCCCCATTAGGGATAAAATCCTGATTAGGACTGCCATGTGTCCTGGGTAGTTGACAAGTTTGATAATTCTTCGTGATCTTAAGCAATAATGTTCTCATTGACTTGTAGCCACTGTTCAGTGATAGGAAGTAAATCAATGCCTATGTAATTGTACTAAAATAAATGTGATTAAACTTATAAAAACTACTTATATTATTTTTAAATAAAACTCTGAAAATTTAAAAGCAGATGTCTATCTGGGGTCATTTTAAAAATGCTTGGACTTTTGCTCAATCTAAAAAATAAAAGTACTTGAAATTTTACTTTAGCAAAATAGCAAAGGAATGCAAGGATAATTGCAATAGAAGGAAAATGACTTCACCACTGGAAGACTGGATTGGAAATAGGATCCAAGGGTCTTGATTGTCATTCCTCAGCATTGGTCATCACACATGGAGTTGTGGAAATTGGTATCTTGTGGCAACTGCTGCACAGTTCACGGTCAGTTACAATGAGAGCTTCACCTGTTAGCACTTTATACAATATACTGTGCTAAAATGCTGGCACACAAGGTTTCATGCATCTCTAAGACCCTGTGAGGTGATCTCACAGTCCACATTTTAAAATGAGGGATGAGAAGATCAGACAGGTGATTAAAGTAGCTCACTTAAGGACAAAAGTCTTGAAAAATGGAGAGAATCAGAATTCAAACCAAAGTCTGTGGGACTACAATGCTTTTGCTCTTTCCCTCAAATCCACTACACTGTTTTACTTACAAAAGCTTATCATTGTCAGTATAAACTTTACCTTAAAGCTAGATATCAGCTCACTGCGTTGAGCTCATAGTTATTAAAATACAACTCTATGTCTACATAGTGACAGTGCTCTAAATATACTGACATTTTCCAAAGACTGTTTTATGGTCTCCAAAACAACCATGCAAAGAGAGGCAAGAGAAGTGTCCCAGGGGGGACAGGTTAGCATTACTGTCTTTCTCATACTGCTCTCTCCTATCCCCTCTGTCGTTTCATGGGGAAAAGCGTTCCTTGGATCCAGGCTTCAGATGACCAGACTTACACCAGAGCAGCTCCACAAACGTCTGCTTCAGCTTACTGTTTCCCAGAATGAGAATACACGAGTGGCAGGCAGGATAAAACATTGCACTTACTTCTGTAATCATCTTAGTCGTCAAAGTTCCTCGTAGGAAATAATGGGATGATGTGAGTAAATAGGCAAGAATGTAAAACAGGAGGAGAAAGAGGAAGGAGAGGACCATTTTGATGGCTCTCTTGTGGGCCTCGGTGCTTGGATCACTAGGGCTGGTTCTGTTCTGCTGCATCTGCCGCGTGTGCTTCCCCAGGGAGAGGATGAGTAGGATGTAGGAGGCCAAACACACAATTAGGGGAAGGAGATTCCACAGTGTCCCAAGAACATGGATCACCTCATATTTATTCTTTAGCTCTCTAAAGTGCTCAGTCACATTCCCTGAGTCATCAGCTCCCTGGAGAACATAATAGATCTTAAACTCATGAATCAGAGACATGGTATCACCACAAGATAAGAGCAGCCCACCCAACATCATCCATACAACCACCCTGGCAACTCTCCACTTGAGCCAGAGGAATGTGGGGTGGGAGAAACTGGCGATTTTCAGGCAGTAGAAGACACCCAGACAGGTGGCAAGCCAAATGCTCAGATGATTTGTAAATGTCCAGAAAATATCAATAACTTGCACTAATACCCAATCATTATGTAATTTGAAAAATAATATTTCTTTTACACAATCCAACAAGAGAATCCATAGCTGAACAATCCTGGAGAGAGCCAGGTTAGTGATGATGAAGTCAGACAAGGAGATTTTCTTGCTCTTGACCCAGCTGCTGCCATTGACCAGCACAATGAAGCCATTCACCAACATTCCCAGAACAAACTGAGTGACAGAAAGAAAGAGAACCACCCACTTGGTGAGTCCTGACATTCCAGCTACCAGGCAGACCTGATCTTTGTTCTTTCTGCTGCTGTACAAGCGCCTTGCTGATTTGAAATTTCTCCCTATGAACCTGTTGCCTCTATCTGCTGCTTCACTGAACCTGTCTCTTTTCTTTTCCCAGTTTAGGCTGCTGTAGAGCACAGTTTATGGAAACCTCTCTGGCTCTTTCGGGTTAGTCTGTCCTCTTCACAGATAACATGGATCTGTGATCTAAACTCAGCTGCTTGTTGCCAACATGCAAATAGAGTCGTGTCCAGTGTCACACAGAGAAGGGAGAGATGTGAGTCAGAAAGAAGATGGAGGACTTGGACTCAATTTCAAAGGAAGCAGGGCTCTGAGCCACCCAGAACAGAAAAGTGAGTGTCACTGGAAGAGTCACACAAATGATCAAGAAGGAGGAGACACAGAATGGGGAAATAACAGAATTCCACCATAAAGCACTGTCAAGTGCTCCCCAGAATCACCCTGGAGGAAGGCCAAGTCTATAAATAGAAAAAGTTCAGCCACTACCACTACTGTGCCTCTTGAAGTGTGCCTTACTTGGGGGCCCCAAGTTCCTCCCCAGTGAGCAATATTATCAGAAATATAACATATATCAGCTACCCAAACACCTGCATGATAGCAGTAATGGAACACAGCAAATAAGCTATTCAAAATACGAATTTTCAAAATACATGACCACTGTGTAGTTGTGAGCAGAAGCAGATCTGAGTTCAACCACCTTGGGAGGCAGTGGGATGACCCAGGCAGGTCACTGATATCCACGTTCCTTTACTGATTTTCAAAGACTACGAGAACGTGTAAATAACAAAGGCCGGCAATTCGAGCACTTACCTCTGAGCACTGTGCCATTGTGACATCCTTTTCAGTTAATAAAATACTGTAATTATCATAACCTGCATGTCTTTTTCCATACGAACATCTGTAAATCTACTTTTGCCTACCCCATATTGATAAGTAGTTAAGCTGACGGAGATCACACATAGATAGCACTTGTCAAGCAAAGGAGGCTTATTTATCTACAGCAATGCCTTACAAATGTTGACCATGACTAACAATAATATTTTATATTATATATATATATATATATATATATATATATATATATATAATGGCACAATCTAAATATAAGTATGTTATATATACATGTGTGTTTGGGAACACGAAGGTTTCACAAAACCATATTTCCCCATATGGGTGGCTTTCTGATATTTTCTATCATATTCTACTTCCTTCAATGTTCCTTGCTGATCACAAACTTGATTTTTCAACCTACTAATGAGTTGTGATAAATACTGTTTGAAAACACAGTATCTATCTGGAGGACGGAGAGAAATCAAGATATAGGGAGTTCAACATTACCCAATGAAAGACAGAAGGTTATGCTTTTAGGTCCTCTCAAAAGGACCTCACAGAGTAGCAGATGATAAGTCTGAATGAGCAAGACAGGATCTTCTGAATGCATGCCAAGGAGCCACTCACCTGAGCCAAGTGAGCCTCCTCAATCCTGGCATCACGTGGTGTACAATATGATTTCAGAACACTGCAGAGTCCACTTGGGCATAAGCATAGTACTCTTTAATCCCCCTCAGCTTTCTCAGGCTAACATAACAGCCTGGCCAAATGCTCCCAGAGCTGCGTGCTGCAGAATCAGGAGGCCAATTCCCAGCTATCTCAGGGAGTACTGTAAGAGGACCACAGTTATAGGGCTTATCCCACAACCTACCACCCACCCTGTTGTGGTTTTCTGATGGCCTCAGTTCTAGATCCAGAGTTTTGTTATTATAACACCTTTTACATCCCCTCATAAGAAGAAAAACACTAAGGTCCCCCATCCATGTGTTAGAATTAACCAATGAGAACAAGGTTTAGAATATCCAACATATTGGATTATATGTCACATACTATTTCATGTTTGATCACACATTTTTACTAGTCTATTACTTTTACCCCTTCCAAAGGTAGAACTTGTAACTTTTTATAAACCAATTTTTAGCAATTCAGGGTTAACTATAATTTTCCTTCCTTGTCTTTTGATCCTTGCCAAGGACAATGGGCACCACATTAGCTGGTGACCAGAGTTCAAAGACTTTGTTGGATACCATCACTACCACTGCTATTATTCCATCAGGGTCTGCTGATATGAATTATAAGCCCACAGTTATACCATTACAATTTTTAACATAAATACTAAAATTATCATACTATGACTAAATGTCATTGCATTAGTAATGGCTGCTTCCAAAATGGATGCTGACCATGAGCCACCAAAATAATCACATAGACATTGCAAGTCAAACCTGCAGCTTTAAACGCAGTTTGTTGGGGGGATCAATACCACAGCCATGGTATCAGATCCTTGGCTCTTGGACTGCAGGCTGCAAACATTTAGAATGACAACTGAGAGATCATGCTGTATTCTAAACCGTTCTTTTGAGTCAAAGATCAAAGCAAGTGCATCAGTCAGGGCCATGACAAGAAACAATTGGCACAAGCTAGATCATTCTATGAGTTCTAAAAAGGGTTATTTTAAAAGGAGGGCTACAGGTACACCTCATTTTATTGGAGCTTTCCTTTACTGTGCCTTACATATACTGCTTTTTTTCAAATTGAAAGGTCGTGGCAATCCTGTGTTGAGCGAGTGTATCAGCACCATTTTTTCAACAAGCTCAGATGATGGTTAGCATTTTTTAGCAATAGAGTATTTTTAATTAAGGAATGTACATTTTTAGACATAATCCTATTGCACACAACAGACTGCAGTATAGTGTAAACATAACTTTTATGCACTGGAAAAATAATAAGCAAACAAAAACTGTGTGACCTGCTTTTTTGTGTTATTTGCTTTATTAAGATGGTCTGAACTAAACCTGCAGCATCTCTGAGATATGCCCATGTTTACAAGAGTGTAGTCAGAGTATAGAGGAACCCTAACTGATAGAGCAGTTCTCCAGGGCACAATACCACCACACCACTCAGAAAGAGAGTGGAGGGGCCCTCCTGACAGCAGTTGAGATTTTTCAGTTGGGTGACCCTAAAGAGAGTGAGCTGAGAGAATAGACCTCAAACCCCAGGTCAGCAGACTAACGAGGCATGCAGCCCAATATCGTCTTCTCTCCCTTCATTATCCTGACACTTTCTCCACAGGGACTTAGACATAATGGTCCAGGTCTTTGCATCACTCCTGCTTCTGATACTAATCTGCATGACAACTGTGCTGATAAACATCAGCAGTACACTCAGAATGACATCAAGACCAGTCTTGGATACCTGTTAACAATGCTGATCTGATGAGCATGGTCACATGGACACAGCAGAAAGATCAGCAATATAAATAATGATAAATGGAGTGCAGGCTTCCAGGTCCTTAAAACACTTATCTGGAGAGTACTCAATGGCAAGTAATAAGCCTGCATAGTGAGCCTCTCATCAGAGTCCTGAAGGGTCATCCTCAAACACATATGCATTCACATATTCTGTCTATTGCTAATGTGGACAAGGCACATTTTGTCAATCCTGGTCTCATACTGTACACAATCCCCTTGCACAGTGCTGTACAGTTTTCCCACTCAGAATTAACACAGGTCTCATTTATTCCTTTCAGTTCCAACCCCCAAACTGATAAAACTGTTTTACAAAAACAGAACAGGTGTCCATTGCCCAGATGTTTTCACTATCATGATACAATAAACACCAGGTATAGGCCCCATTCTTTTAGTGTTACCCAAAAATGTCCAACCAGTCATTTCCTACCGGACACTGGGGAGAGACACTCCTCCAGAGGTTTCTCATGCTCCTATACATCTTGCCAGATGTGCTAAATATGCAAGGCTCTGACCAGGCTTCAGCTGGGCCATTTTTTAGTGTTGTTTGCTGCAAGCAACCTTGAAGAAGGTAGAGGTCATGTCCCCCTCCAGGACAAACAGCAGTCTTGCTTACTGCTCACTATAAAAGCAGTGATTTTCCCAAGCTCAGTGCACCTCTGCACAATGAAATCCATCTGGGCTCTCTGTGTTGCCTTTATGGGACTTGCTGGACAGGTGGAACTGATACAAACATGCTGATATTCATGCTGCTTGCTGTGCTGTGATTAATGTGATCACTTCACTCTGACCCAGAAGTTTCATGTCTTCTGCCAGCAAGCATGAAACAGTGATAGGCTAAGTTACTAGCTTGTAAATCAAATCCCAGATCAATTTGATCACCATTGCTTTTGGCAATCTATTCTAGCTATTTACTTGACGACTCTTAAGCACCTTCTACACTCTGCTCTACACCATGGGGTCCAGGATTCTACAAATCATTTCCCAGACTCCCTTTCCAGATGCCTTGCTGTTAGTGTCTGCCAATATGAAAACTGGCAGATGGGAAGGAAGGAGAAATAAAAATCCTGCTTCTTGCTCCAACAGGGTGGCACTTGGTGGCAGTCCCTTTGATTAGAAAAAGGATGGGAATACAGACTGCAGGAACCTGGAAGTAAACATCTATTCAGTGCTGCTAGCCCTGCCCAAGGCTGTACCCCTTCACCACACCAGAAACAACTTATAAACACTTCTCCAGGAACGCAGCAACAGGTGCAGGCTCAGAGGCTCCAGCCCAGGGATGTTACCATTTCTGATCTCTGGGTATGACACTGTCTCCCTTTTGGCTCCTGCAGAACCCCTTCCTTCTCCCCTCTTGCCTCATTCCTGTAAATAATCCCTTACATTAAATTCCCTCTTTTGAGAATACTTATACTGGCTTCCATTTTCCTGACTGGACTCTGAATGATACCCGGTCCTTCCACCAATTCTGTGGTTTGGAGTTTTAGTTGTCTCCTAGTTTCATCAAAGATTTAACATACATTTCTGTTTCTCACTCTCCTTGGATTTCTGGGTGACTTTCAAGAAGAAAAGGCAAACTGTTTAACCTATAATGCCATTTTCATACTGCAACTCCTGTCAATAGGTTTATAATGCATATTATTTTCATTATTTTAATGCCATCCACATGCACAACTTTATGAGACCACCCTTCTGAGCACTATAATCCCATATTCATCTACCTATTTGATTTCTTTACTTGGCTCTATTACAGACATCTGAAAATTAACATACTCAAAATTCTTAGTCTCATTTTTTAAAATCTCTCACCCCCAATCTTCCCTATTTTAGCAAATACCACCACCTAAGAATTAACTTGATTCTTCTCTTTTCTATCACCCCACATTAATTCATGAATGGCTTACCTATTTTTAAATACAGAATTTTCTATTTCTATTGCCTCCATCATGGTCCAAGCTGTCAGGATCTCTCATCTGAGCCACTCTGTGGTCTCCTCCCTCATTTCTCTGACTTCTGATCTCTTATCCCAAAATGGAGTCTCCATATGGCCACAAGAATGACCTTAAAATGTAAATTAAATCACTTCACTCCACTACTTAAAACACTTCAATGGCTCCCCAGTACAATTACAAAAAAATATAAAGTCCTTACATTATATTGCATACTGATATCCTCTGTGCATCCTCCTGCGTGTACCAGGATTCAAGATAAATTCTACAGCATCACATGATTTAAGGAATAGGCTTTACTGCAGTAAGATAAAACTTACATCAACAGAAATGAAAGCATGGGTCCTTCCCATCCTCCAGCGATTACACAGAGGACCAGGTCATTGCTGGGTTACTAGTGTATTTCTGTATGCTAATGGGGCTTCCCTCTTGCTCTCACTTCTTATACAGAAAGTGTGAAAGTAACTTTGTCAGTAGGAGAATAAAGTCTGCTTCATGCTGGAAAATCTGGATTTGGGAAGCAATTATAGAAGTTCTCTGGGAGGGCCAGTTGCCCAGCACCTGGGGACCTTGGAGCCCATTGGATGTTATAGTTCCCACTGCTGGAAGGAGAAAGCCACCAATTCTGTGGGAACTGAGCTTATGTGAGCACTTTTTGTTGGGAAAAGTGGAAGAAATTCTCTTTTCCCAGCTTGTTGTCCAGACAATCTATATTGAACTTCTAAGGTCATTTTTTGGACAACTTTCTTCATTGTGGTATAAATTTCCTACAATAATTATCTAATTTCCCTGTTTGTCCAGGACAGTCCTGGTACGTGCCTGCCGCTCCAAATTATTAATAATGCTCCTTTTGGTGTTTTACCCACTGAATACTCAGGCCATAGACTCAGTCCTTGGAACTTAGAACTTCAATTCTATATAATAAAAGCCTAATATGCAAATCGACTGAATGGCAAATGACTGGTGGAACCACCGGTTGCTATGACATGCACTGACCACCAGGGGGCAGACGCTCAATGCAGGAGCTGCCCCCAGCCTGAAGGCCCCGACCAGCGGCAGCAGGGAGCAAGGCTGGTGAGCAGGCGGCGCCAGGCCAGCCAAGGCAGGTGCCAGTGGAGGCCACCCAATCGCCCTGCCAGTTGCCCTGCAGATCGGCCCTGATCACTGGCCAGGCGTAGGGACTGTACCCATGCACGAATTTCGTGCACCGGACCTCTAGTAAATATATATTGAGTAAGTGAATTTTTTAGAAGTTAGATTTTTGTTTTTAGCTCAACTTTTATTTCAATTTTTTAATGTTAGTTTTCAGGACACATAAGGGAAAAATAAGTGAACTAGAAGTTAGATCCAATTCCTTTGTCTGCCATTTATTCATCTAACATTTCTTTTTTATTTTTTTTTACATTTTTTAATTGTTTGAAGTATTAAAAATAGTAGTACATATGTCTCTTTTTTTCCCCCATTGACCTCCCCCACCCTCCCCTTCCCCCCAGTACATGCCTTTACCTGCCCCCCCCCCAGTGTCTTTTATCCATTGGTTATGCTTATATGCATGCGTACAAGTCCTTCGGTTGATCTCTTACAGCCCCCCCCACCCCCACAAAACCTCCTCTGCCTTCCCACTGTAGTTTGACAGTCTGTTCAATGCTTCTTTGCTTCTGTATCTATTTTCCCCCCTTTTCTTTCCTTTAAAAAATCTTGCCTCTGCAGACTAGAAATAAACATATAACAAAAAATGTTTGAGTCCCAATTTCAATGTCCAACAGTTCTGATTCCCCATTTCAATGTCAAACAGTTCCTTATGTGTACATGTCAGCAATGATATCTGGATGGTGGGCACATGGTGGCAATGCAGGTCCAACCCTCTCTGGTTTGGTCCTAGGCAACCTGCTGCGACGCACAGCTGCTGACTGCTAGTGTGGCAAGGCGTCGTCAGCATCTCCCATCTCTGGACTGCTTCTCCTCTTGTCTTCGTGGTTGGAGCAGACCTGTCAATTCCTCTCTGTTGCAGGAATCCACATGGTCTTGGAGTTGTTTTCTGAAAATATACAAACATATTCTCAACCGAAAGTTAATAAAGGAATCTTTTCTATATAATTGATTTGGGATCCTTTTTATTTTTGCCCAAACGATTTTCCTTTGTCTTATTTAGACACCATGTGTGTTTTTCATGGGTGTCTTGCTGTTAGCATTACAAATAAAAATTAATTTTGTAAAGTAAAAATTTTCTAGATGTAATTTACTTATAGGATATTTTTCCTTACATGATATTACCCTACTATCCCCCCTTTTTTGATTAATGGAGGCTTTTGTAAATTTTATAATGCAGTCTTGATAACTTTAAATTTTAATTTTTTGCACAAAAATATGACTGCTTTAGTTTCATTGCATGTTCAGGAATTTTACCATGAGATGAACTACCAATAGAAATTTTAGTTAACACTTTAGGAACAGCTTTTTGTCCAGTACAATTAAATTTTCTTGAATATTCACTTATTTGAATTAGCCTATTTAAATTAATCTGAAAACTTGATTATTATTTTACTGTCAAATTTAATACTCTACCAACAATCTTAGTTTACCCTGTAAATATTAGTGGAAAGGATTATTTGCATTCTTGAGTAGGCCCTGAGCATTCCTGGTGCTAGGCTGGATTTAGATATAGGGCAGCTGCTGTCAGCCAAGTCTCTGTCTGTTACCTGGGTCCCAATCTGAGCTGGGCCAAGTCACACTGTCTGTCACCTGTGTCCCGATCTGAGCTGGGCGTGGGAAGCAAAGCAGCCATGAGAGCAGGAGACCTCCCTCAGACGGGGCGAGGGTTCAGGCCCCTGCAAGGTTGGGAGGGTGGGGGTCTGTGCCCCACCTCTGATGATCCCCAAGTTCTCTCCTGATGGCCCCTCTGCGACTGCGCCTGTCTTAGGTTGTTCCTTCCCTGAGGAATCTTACCTGTCTCTGGCTAACCAGTCATCCTCCGGGGCCAAGCAGGGTGATGTGAGGTTCAGTTCTATCTCCTTGGTAGCCTATGCCCCCGTGGCCTCCACGCCCAGCACCTGCCTTGGGATCCCCTGGCCTGCTGGCGGGGCCCCAGAACTGATCACATATCTCGGGGAACTCAGGTTTCTTCTCCAGGGAGGGCCCAGCTCACACAATTGGGCGAGAGACAGATCCATGGTACCAGCCACCACGAGGCTTCAAGCTCAGCATGAACAGAAAGCTCAGGCAACAGCTGAGGGCAATTGGATTGTGAGAAGAGGGTCCCTCTTGGCACAAAAAGAGGGGCCAATGTAGAATGCTCAAGTGCCTTCCCAGTGCCTTAATTCCTTCTGAAAGGGAATAAATCCTTTCATGTCCTCTTTTTTTTTTTTTTTTTTTTTTTTTAAATTGCTGCCAAACATTCCAAGAATTAGTTTGTAAGTTTGTTTGGAATAATTGTACAGTATGCTGTTGTAAAATATCTAAAATTGTAATGACATTGTAGAATAATATCATGTAAGGATATTCTTTGCTCTAGGCCATGGCAATTCAATTTCAAACTGGCTGACAATTTCTTTTTGTAACTTTATATAAACTTTGTCAGGGAGGCAAAAACACAAATTATTCCCCCATAACCCCCCACCCCCCACTTATTCCCCACCCCCTTGTTGTCTGTGTCCATTGATTAGGCTCATATGCATGCACACAAGTCCCTTGGTTGATCTCTCCCGCTTATCCCGACCCTCCCCTACCTTCCCTGAGGTATGACGTGCTGTTCGACGTTTCTCAGTCTCTGGATCTGTTCTTGTTCATCAGTCTATGCCGTTCATTATATTCCACAAATGAGTGAGATCATGTGATATTTATCTTTCTCTGCCTGGCTTATTTCACTTAACATAATACTCTCCATCTCCATCCATGTTGTTGCAAATGCTAGGAACTCCTTCTTTTTTACCGCAGCGTAGTATTCCATTGTGTAGATATACCACAGCTTTTTAATCCACTCATCTGCTGATGGGCATTTAGGCTGTTTCCAAATCTTAGCTATGGTGAATTGTGCTGCTATGAACATAGGGGTGCATATATCCTTTCTGATTCGTGATTCTGGTTTCTTGGGATATATTCCTAGAAGTGGGATCACTGGGTCAAATGGGAGTTCCATTTTTAGTTTTTTGAGGAAACTCCATACTGTTCTCCACAGTGGCTGCACCAGTCTGCATTCCCACCAGCAGTGCACGAGGGTTCCTTTTTCTCCACATCCTCGCCAGCACTTGTCATTTGTTGATTTGTTGACTAACATTTCTTGAGCATTTACTATGGGACAAGCACTATGCTGGGTACAGGAAATCATGGGCTAGTGAGCAAGAGATTACATAACAATGTCACCAATACAAAATGCACAGGTTGCCCTAGCCAGTTTGGCTCAGTGGCTAAGCATTGGCCTTTAGAATGAAGGGTCCTGAGTTTGATTCTGATCAAGGGCATGTACCTTGGTTGCAGACTCAAACCCAGGTCCTGATCGGGGCGTGTGTGGGAGGCAACTATGTGTCTCTCTCACATGGATTTTTCTCTTTCTCTGTCTCTCCCCCACCCTTCCACTCTCTCTAAAAATCAATGGAAAAATATCCTAGGGTGAGGATTAACAGGAAAAAAAAAATACTCATGTTGGCACAGGGAAGGGACCAAATTCTGCCGGAAATAGTCACAGGCTTGGAAGAAGAGATGATATTTGAGATAAGTCTTTAAAAATGAAAGGGAGTTGATCTGGCAAGCAAAGAAAGGGAATTTCATGCACTACATAAATAGAAGAGATAATGGGGGTGATGATTTTTCTGCTAATATCACACATTATCTGAGCTAGAAAATAACAAATATACATAGTGCTCAATTATATGCTATACATAATTTTAAGGTATCTAGAGTAAGTCATTTAATTTTCAATGCATGAGGTGTTACATTATTGACCCCATTTTTAAGGGGAGGGAACTAAGACTTGGAGATTTTCATAGTAAGCAGCAGAGCAGGGATTCTTACTCAGGCACTTCAGAATCCATTGCCTTCACTAAAGACCTTAGAGATCACCTATTGATGGCATCTCAATAAATAAAAGGGAAGAAATGGGGCCTTGAGCAGTAATATTAGATCAAGGACAAGATCTTAGATCCTTTCTCTTATACCACAGGGTTTCATCTGCTCTGGCTCCCTATGATCCCCATGAACTCTCAAATCATGGATGCAGCTCAAACCAACAGGTGTTTAATGAGACCCTATATAATCCTCTGGGCCCCCTACCATGCCTTCAACATTACTCATTTGTCTGAATAACACATTGTATCATGTAATGATCTGCTGCCATGGTAAATTGGAAAAACTCAAGATAGTACCCTAGGATACTGGCATCCTTGTCCTAGCAATGCTTTATGCTAACTATGTGACATCAGGCAGACTTCTTGACCGTTCTGACCTTTAGGTTCAAAAATAAATGAAGTGAGGAGGAACCAGTCAATATAAATTAGTTGGTTAAGGTTCTGGAGTCAGATCTGGATTTGGATCTGAGTGCCACTGCTCATTAGTTGCGTGACCTTGGGCAAGTTAATCTCTCTAAACCTCAATTTGCTCATCTGTAAAATAGGCATAATAATAGTACCTATTTTATACAGTTGTTACAGTGATTAAACAACAGTGCCTATAAAATATATAATGCAAGTGTTCTCTAAATGTTAGCTACTATTATCATAAGCATTAACAGGGTCATTGCTCTATACATCACCTATACTTGGAACATTTTCATGGACTTTTTAATGTGGAATTTAATATATATAAAATACATGCTACATATATGCAAGTTATAAAGCAGTCCATGATGTTTTGTTATGGTGGGCTGAGCTAAGACACCAATGATGCAATAAAAACTATGTCATACTTAGGATCCAGTTATTTTGCAATAGGAGGCCTCCTCACTCTAGATTATCTAGTCTGCATTCTGCCAGGGGAAACATTAGGGCAATATTTCTTTTCTTAACCTAAGTGCTTCTTTATTTAACAGGGGCTATTAATTAAGGGCCCTCATTAGGAACTGCAAGCAAAACTAAACTACTTATTTGATGAAAAAAAATGTGCTTATATATTGTCCTAGCTGGTTTGGCTCAGTGGATAGAGCATCAGCCTATGGACTGAAGGGTCCCAGGTTCAATTCCAGTCAAGGGCACATGACTGGGTTGTGGGCTTGACCCCAGTGGAGGACTTGCAGGAGGCAGCCAATCAATGATTCTCTCATCATTGATGTTTCTCTCTTTCTCTCTCTCTTCCTTTCTGAAATCAATAAAGATATATATATTTTAATGTGCTTATATTCACTCTTTTTAAGGCCATAGCTAAAGTGTGCATTTTATGTCCAAGTTCCCTCCCCAAACTTAAAGTGAGACATTGGGTAAAAGCCTGAAGGATTGTGGAAGCACAGGTAAGATTATACTTCTACTTGTAGTGGAACTCATCTAAGAGAAAGCATAAGAATAAAAAGATGATCATGTATTTGGAAATAGAGGTAAAAATGTGTAAATTCATAAGGATTGGGTTTAACTACAACGCACAAAGAAGTGGCTTAAACAAGGTTTATTTGTGTCTCCCACAGAAGTCCAGAGGTAGATTGCCAAGACTGATGATGGCTCCACGGTCGTCACGGACCCCAGTTTCTTCTGTCTTCCATTCTGAAGATCGTCTCATGGTCCCAGATGGCTTTCATTTCAGACATGAAACAGCCAGATATGAGGGTCTGGAGAAGCACAAAGTATGAGACTCCAACAGAGTCACCTCATTTAAGGAACTTGCCTGAAAGCACCACCAAATGATTTCTGCTTGTACCCCCTTAGTAACCTTTAACTGCAAAGATTAGGAATGCAGTATTTCAGCTGCGCACACTGTCACCCCCAATAACACCTGGGTTCTGTAAATGCAGAAGGAAGAATGGATATTGGGTAGTATATTAATCATGTTTCCTATTTTCTGTATTTTGTGATGCATTGACATCTTGGGGCCTTGCACACCATGGGAGGGACCACCCCCCTCCCAGGTTTAGCTAATTTCTAGAAATAGTAAATGACTTGCCCATGACATGCCTTTGTTATGCAAACCAAGCAATCCTGAGTCCATTCGCTCCAATAGCCTCCTTTTATCAGGCTTCTACAGTACAGCACACTACTCCTCTACCCAACATCACCCTAGGGCATAGGCCTGTACCTGACAACCAGGGACTGCCTACATAGCCCAGAGCCTGCTGGAAATTATTTCCACGGTCCAATCCTGAACTTGCTCAACTTGCCTATCCTATCTTATCCATCCTTTCCCATGAAAAAACATAATAAAAGCTCTGGCCCATACACCCACCTTGCTCCTTCTGCCTCCTGACCTACCCTGGAGCTTCCCGTGGGTGTGGTTCTGCATGGTTGGGTGTGGTTCCTCCTCTTGGGAACAGTATGTAAGAAACTTCTCTTTCAAAGGCAGGTGTCTCCATATCTGTCATCCCATCATATCCAAGTAAAGCAAATCCCAGTAGCCAGGCCAGCGTGGCTCAGTGGCTGAGCATCAGGAGGTCATGGTTTGATTCCTGGTCAGAGCACATGCCCAGGCTGCCAGCTCGATCTCTGGTGAGGGGCGTGCAGGAGACAGCTGATCAATGATTCTCTCTCATCATTAGTGTTTCTCTCTCTCCCTCCTTCTCCCTTCCTCTCTGAAATCAATAAAAACATTTTAAAAAATAAAACAAATCCCAGGTATATTATAAAACAAGAAGGCAACTGCAAATTTTTCCCACATTACAGTTTTCCACAAGAGAAAGCTGGAATACAGGCAACATTTAAAAGTTATTTCACAAACTCTGTTTACAATGTATTTGGAAGAAGAAAAAAGTTGCTTGTCTCAACTTATCTTCTCATTAATCAGCACCCTGACAAATATAAGCTTAAACTTACATGTTCAAAACTAAACTCAATGCCCTGGCCATTGTGGCTCAGTTGGTTGGAGCGTGTTGTCCTGTGCACTGAAAGGCTGCGGTTTGATTCCAGTCAGGGCACATGCCTATGCTGCAGGTTTGGTCCCTGATGATAAATGTTTCCCCTCCCCAACCCCACCTCACCGCCTCCCTTCCTCCCTCTCTATAATCACTAAAACATATCCTCAGGTGAGGATTAAAAACAGAACAAAACACTAAACTGTACACTCATTATCTTCCCTCTTCTCAAATCTGCTCCCACATCCATATTCCTTAGTCTCAGAAACAAAGTGCCACTACCCACACAGCTGGCCAGGCAGAAGCTTCAGAATTATCTGTTGTCTTTTACCATCTATTCTGTCACCACTAGATTCTGGGCGGGGATATATGCTCTTAGTATCCCCAACCCTGAGCCTAAAAGGAGCCTAACACGTAACCGGTACACAACAAATGGATCAATGTGAACCCCAAATGCCCTTCATGTCACCTCTTACCTACCCTACCAACCTTTCTAGGCTTGTTCAGTCCCTTTCTAACTGCCTCCAGACTTTCTCCCTCTAACCCTTCACCTGCCTTCATTGTTCATTCGATGAGATGTCCATCTTAAAACCTTCTAGAGCTCCCACTGCCAAAGTCCTCTGCAAGCTTTCAAGGCCCTCTCTGATCTAGCCTGACCCACTTTTCATGGTTTTCTCTCTCACTGCTTCATACACTTTTAAGTTTCTGGGCTTTTGTCCATTCTGATTCTTCTGTTATTCTTCTATGCTCTTCTGTGCCCCACACAGAACTTTATTTCTACCATATTACACTTAGCTACACAGGCTCCTACTTGTCCTCCCCATACAACCTTCACCAACCTAAATCAGGAGCTCCTTCAATGCAGGACTCCTGTTATATTCATCCATACACTCAGGCCTGCAGGGTGCATGGCATACAGCAAGTATCTAATTGACTTTTGAGTTTAAACAGATGCCCAAATTAATTGTAAAAAGCCATGGAAGAGTAAAAACAAATAAACAACAAAACATTTCCCAAGATGGATATGTGCTCAGTAATCCATGGATGTTAGTAACAACAACAAAAAAGGTCAAGTACAATACACTGAAGTTAATATGCTCTCATAAGTATCTATGGGATTTGATGCGATGGGCTCAGTGATATGCCTTGTTTACAATAACTACAGCAATAACAATAGCCCATATGTGTTGAGCACTTGATCCAGTCACTACATGTTAAGTAAGCTACATATATTATTTATTATGCTCTTCACAGTAGACCTGTAAAGTAGATACTACTACTGTCCCTTTTTATTCACAGAAAAACAAAACAACAAAAATCCAAGGCAAGGAAAGTTAAGAAACTCACCAGAGACCACTCAGCTGGTGAGGGAAGCAGGGATTGAAATCCAGGCTTTCTAATGGCATAGCCTTAAGGGAACTAATATGATAGACCACTTTTTCTCAAATGACAGGTGCAATAGAAAAACTAAAATGTCAAGATGTACTACTTTATGGACTAACAAGATCGTGAGGTCAAGACATGGGAGACAGCAAAGGGATGAAGAGCAAAGAGACAAAAAGAGAAATTTCATTACTGTGGCTGCATGATTCTGATGGCCGAAAAAACCACCCACAGCCCTATTACAGACTGTGCGACTGGCACAGAGGCAAATACAGCAGTAAGATGGGGCTCAATATTGTCGATACCTGCCAAGTCTCATTCTCCAGTGAGCCTGACAAATTCTAGACCCATCTTCCTAACAATTTCATCTCTCTGTAGGAAAGAAAGAATGAGGAGCAGACACAATGAACTTATTTTAACCAGTAGAGACACTGCTTGGTTAAAAGAGGAATGTGTAAAGATAAGCTGGTAGAGGAATTAGCTGTGACTTATTTTCCTGTAGGCTATCAGACTGAAAATCAGGAAGAGTAAAGAGATACAGGTATTTCTCCCTCACATGTGATTCTCCCCCGACCAATTATGAAATGAACTCCCTGTGAGATTCATATGCTCCCTGCATGGAGTGCTGGTCAAAGGTTAGCAGTGAGGAGTTGTGGATTCTAGGGGCAATGGGAGTGGGAGGGTGACGGGAAACAGGCACTGGGCAGAAAACAAAGTGAAAATTTCACATACCTGAGTTCACACTCAAGCTTGCCTCTTTTAAGCTACACGACTTCAATAGGCTACTCAACCTCTGCTTAGGGTTTCCTCTTCCCAGGTAAAATGAAGCTAATACTACCTTCTTCCTGGGGTCAAAGTTAAATGAGACAGTGATAAAAGCACTTTGCCTGGCAGGCAGTAAGCACATAATAAATGTCAGCCATTCGTGGGATTACTGTAAGAGATTTCTCTATAACTCATTAACTGTGATCATCTCGCATTTTAAATTTGTTTGCTGCTGCTCCCACCCATCTGCATGGATACAATGCAAACCCCAACAGATAGCTCAGTAAAGTGATCCTGCCCTCATTTTCATGTCAGTGTTTCAGTGAACTCCAACTGAATGACAAACATTCATAACGCCCTAAAATGCCGCTGTGCTAGGCTGAGCTGGACGGAGGCAAAGGGTAGTCTGAATCAATGGCAAACTTGCCTTAAGAATTGCATGGCCCAGCCGGGGTGGCTCAGTGGCTGAGCATCGACCTATGAATCAAAAGGTCATGGTTCAATTTCTAGTCAGGGCACATCCCCAAGTAGTGGGCTCAGTCCCCAATAGCGGTCGTGCAGGAGGCAGCTGATCAATGATTCTCTCATCATTAATGTTTCTATCTCTCTCTCCCTCTCCCTTCCTCTCTGAAATCAATAAAAATATATTTAAGAAAAAAGAAAAGAATTGCATGTTCTTTAGGGAACAAAGAGAAACTATTACTGATTTCTCCTGAGCTACAAAGGTTAGGCTGTAACCCAGTTGGCAATGACAAGGAATTCTCAAAACAGCCACAGAAGAATGTCCTTGGTATTTTTGGACATCTCTAGATTAGTTGTCCGGTGGTATTTAAGAAATGGATATTGGCTGAAAACTGTATAGGCAGTGAACAGTGCATCTCATGTGGGTTGGTCTTTAAAGTTGATTGCTCTGGGTTGTGTACACATATTAAGAGGAAAATGAAAGAAAAAGAGGGTAGAAAAAAAAGTAAAAGAGGTGAGTGTCTAAGCATGAGATGCCAAGATGCAGATGATGGAGAAAAAAACATGAAGGTTCGATTACCTTTTCACCTCCAGTACATGAAGCGGTACTAGCTGAAGGTGAATGAGTTTAGCAAGCCTGCCTTGGAAATAATGGAAAGGTGTTTTTTCCCCCAAAATGAAAAGAGCTTTATTTTTTCTTATTATAAAAGTAATACACTTTCAATGCTAAAAAGTAAAATTAGGATATATACAAGTTTAAAGAAATAAGGAAAAATCACACAAAATCCCCCTATCCAGAGATCAAAACATTTAATGTTTCTTCCTCTAGACTTTTCTAAGCATATAATTATATTAACTGCAACTTTTTTTTTTTTTTTTTTTTGAAACTGGGATAACACCACACATGCTGTTTGATACTTTTTCTCCCACTGTTCTATGTATCATACTCCTCTCTCCACTTAACAAGGAATCTCAAAATCAGTCACAGATTTCGGCAGGTATATCCGACACCATACCTGAAAAAGGGAAATGTGGGACACACTTGGACCAGATGATCCCCACATTCTATACTGCTATCAGGTTCCACCCATCTCCTCTATGCCTAGACCATCTGGGGGCAGCAGACGGGGCTGCCTAGGTGGGAGGGCAGAGTTGGTGCTCCCACAGTCTGTCTGATGTGAATCGCCAGGTGTGCAGCACAAGCACATCTGAGGCCTCCGCGTTGAACACCTGACTCTGCAGGCTGCCGCCCAGCCTCAGAGCCTTTCAGGAAGTCTGCAGGGGGAGTTTGGAGAAGAGGCCCTCAGCTTATGAGGATCCCGTAGGACACAATTTCTGCCCCTGCGCCCCGGGCTCAGAATTCCTTTCAGGTGGCCATTAAGAGTCCATACGCAGTGTGTGAATTTTGAACCTGTTTAAGTCCAGCACGTCCTAAGCTTCAGTGAGCAGCATGCTCTCAGGGCACATATACATAGGCTGGGCCTGACCCAGATGGAATGATCAACTTCTATAGCAGCCAACCTCTAAAACCCTGCAGCAAACCAGAAACAAACCTGTGGAGGACTGATGCAAACTTTAAGAGGTAAAAGATGCACTGAAAAGCTGTTTAATTCATGTGATCCTTGTTAGTAAATTATTAGTACTTGGTAATTTCCAGAACCTTATAATAAAAGCACACAATTTTCTGCGTGTACACAAGTTTCTCTATGTATATGTGCATCCAGACCATGTGGAAAAAGAAAAGGAAAATGTTATACTGAGGCTCTAACCTAGGGAGGCAAGGTCAAAAGTTGGTCAGGGGTCTTCCCTGAGAGTTCTGGATGAGAATAAAAGGAAAGAGAATCGGAACCAGAGCCCTGTACCATCCCCTGGAGATGGACTGCTTCACCCCTAGCTATATTTCAGGTCTTTACTGCTAGATAACTTCATTTTATAAATGCTACTATTGAAACTGTCCACAAACAAAAGATTTGAAGGCAGGTTAGATACCAACCTGCTCAGCGACTCCTTTCACTTTGGGCTAAAGCTGAATATCCCACTGGGATCATGCATCTGTCAAGACTTATCCACTGTCTGTTCTATGCCAAGCTCTGGTTAAAGTGCAGGTACACAGAGCCAACAGGTAAGAAGATCAATATTTACAACAAGGAGATAGATGCCTAACATATAGTGATGCTCAATAAATACTGAATCAATACTATAACAGAAATGCACACAAAAACAAGGTGTCTTCCTAAAGGACATTATTCCTTTGCTGTAGCACAGATGAACCTGACAGTTCACTATTCTGTATACTTGTACATAGAAACCACCCCTAAGAGAATAAACAATTAGTGAACGTTGCATTAGACAGAAACGACCAAGGCTGATGGCAAAAAGGGGGGTGGAGAGCAACAGTCAGGAGAAAGCAGAAATATTACCATTTTATATAAAAGAATATTTTAATTTTTGTCCTTAGAAACTATAAAGACTATACATGATTTGGAAATGAGACTATACCAAACACTGGCCAAAGAAGAATGGTCCGCTCTATGCCTTCTCTTTTGTCTGGTCACTCAGAAATATAATGTTATCTGTAAAGAAGCCAGAGTACAAATATTATTTTCAGAACACTTTTCCCATCCCATTTAATCATTCCCCTCTAATACATACATACTTCAGTGCTATTACCTAAAAGGATTTTATGCCAATTCTCAAAATACTGAGCAACTCTTGCTGTTCACTAGAGGTATCCTATCTAATAAAAGAGTAATATGCAAATTGACCATCACACCAAGACACAAGATGGCTGCCCCCATGTGGACACAAGATGGCCACCACAAGATGGCCTGCAGGGGAGGGCAGTTGTGGGAAGTTAGGGGTGACCAGGCCAACAGAGGAGGGCAGTTGGGGGTGACCAGGCCAGCAGGGGAGGACAGTTGGGGGGACCAGGCCTGCATTGGAGGGCAGCTGGGGGAACCCAGGCCTGCAGGGGAGGGCAGTTGGGGGGGACCAGGCCTGCAAGGGAGGGCTATTGGGGGGGACCAGGCCTGCAGGGGAGGACAGTTGGGGGGACCAGGCCTGCAGTGGAGGGCAGTTGGGGGCGATCAGGCAAGCAGGGAGGCAGTTAGGGGTGACCGGGCCAGCAGAGGAGGGCAGTTGGGGGAGACCAGGTCAGCAGGGAAGGACAGTTGGGGGGGACCAGGACTGCAGGGGAGAGAAGTTGGAAGGGACCAGACCTGTAGTGGAAGGCAGTTGCGGGGGGGACCAGGCTGCAGTGGAGGACAGTTGCGGGGGGGGGGGGGGGGGGGGACCAGGCCTGCAGTGGAGGACAGTTGGGGGGGGGGGACCCAGGCCTGCAGGGGAGGGCAGTTGGAGGAAACCAGACCTGCAGGGGAGGGCAGTTGGGAGCCAGCAGTGGGATCGGGCTTAAACGGGCGGTCGGACATCCCTCAAGGGGTCCCAGATTGGAGAGGGTGCAGGCTGGGCTGAGGGACACCCCCCCCCATGCATGAATTTCATGCACCAGGCCTCTAATCCTATATAATAAAAGAGTAACATGCAAATTAACCATCACTCCGCTACACCCACAAGCCACGCCCACCAGCCAATCAGGAGCGAAAATGCAAATAAACCCACCCAAGATGGCTATGGCCACAGAGAGCAGGAGGGAGGCTTGAGTTTCCCCAGCAATGGAGGAAGCCAAGCTTTCCGCCTGCCCTTGCCGACCTAGGCCTCCACTCAAGGCTACAAAGTTTCAATGATAGAAGATACATAAAACCAAACAGAAATGGTGGCAGCCACAGAGCTGGAAAGAGCAGGAGGCTAGGGTTGCCCCTGGTGATGGAGGAAGCCAAGCTTTCCGCACACCCTGGCTGGCCCAGGCCTCCACTTAAGGCTACAAAGTTTCAATTATAGAAGATACATAAATCCCACCAAAAATGGCTGCCACCACGGAGAAAGCAGAAGGCTTGGCTCCGCTCCAGGCTACAAAGTTTCAATTGTAGAAGATAAATAACCCCCAGATACCAGGGCCTCCGGCTTGGGTTGCCAGGGGGCGTGGCCGGCCTGCAAACCACCACAGGCCCCTCGTCCAGGCCGCCCCACACCCCAAGGGAACCCCACACTGATCCAGGACACCCTTCAGGGCAAACCAGCTGGCCCCCACCGTGCACCAGGCCTCTATCCTATCTAATAAAAGAGTAATATGCAGATTGACCATCACTCCAACACACAAGATGGCTGCCCCCATGTGGTCAAAGATCCTGCCCCCCTGTGGACACAAGATGGCCACCACAAGATGTCCAGCAAGGGAGGGCAGTTGGGAGGGACCAGGCTTGCAAGGGAGGGCAGTTGTGGGTGATCAGGCCAGCAGGTGAGGGCAGCTGGGAGGGACCAGGCCTGCAAGGGAGGGCAGTTGGGGGCGATCAAGCCTGCAGGGGAGGGCAGTTAGGGGTGACCAAGCAGGCAGAGGAGGGAAGTTGGGGGCGACCAGGCCTGCAGGGAAAGGCAGTTGGGAGGGACCTAGGCCTGCAGGGGAGAGCGGTTGGGGGGGACCAGGCCTGCAGGGGAGGGCAGTTAGGGGTGACCAGGCCTGCAGGGGAGAGCAGTTGAGGGGTACCAGGCCTGCAGGGGAGGGCAGTTAGGGGTGACCAGGCCTGCAGGGAGGGCAATTAGGGGCAAACAGGCTGGCAGGGGAGTGGTTAGGGGGTGATCAGTCTGGCAGGCAGAAAAATTAGGGAAAATCAGGAAGGCAGGCAGGCGAGCAGTTGGGAGCCAGCAGTCCTGGATTGTGAGAGGGATGTCCGACTGCCCGTTTAGTCCGGTGGGATCAGACTTAAACGGGCAGTCAGACATCCCTCGAAGGGTCCCAGATTGGAGAGGGTGCAGGCTGGGCTGAGGGACACCCCCACCCCCGTACATGAATTTCGTGCACCGGGCCTCTAGTATACAATAGGCAGGATGGAGCTCAAAGCTGGGCTTCAGCTATCTGTCAACAATTCAGACTTTGTTAAAAGAGGTGGCATATTTCTTGTCTTTCCTGAACAATTAAGGTCTTCTCAGCAATGACTCTCTACCAAGCAACAAATCACAGATTTCAAAGCCTTCAATGCTCAGACAGGTGCCATGAAACAGGCAGCACATCCTCACGTAGAAAAGGACCAGGCAGAACACTCCTCATGCTGGAGGTGGGGAGAAGGACAGTGCTCATTTCAACACACGGCCTTGTTGGCAGGGATAGATTTATTTATGTTTTAAAAAGAAGTTTGAACATTCACATAGAAGACATTTTATTTTTAAATGTTAAAATAGAATGACTTTTTATATACTCATTCTTTGGAAAAGATTTACTAATCAATATTACAAAGAGAGCATTTTTATCTAAGAACATCAGACATTACTCTGAAAATGCTGTTCCAGACGGAGTTAGTTTAGGCTATGCCAAGGAAAAGAATTAAGTAGTACTTCCTGTATAACTCCAAAAGATCTAGATTCTTTTAACTTTGGAATTATTTAAAAATGGTTATTATATAATGACTAAATACTTATTGACTATCTAGTCTTCAAAAAATGGAATATTTTGGTGCAGAATGGTTATTTCAGAAGAGATTGTTAGAACTGCATCACTGTGTAAAGACAAGAGTGCCATCTGCTGGCGGTTAGTTTTAAGTTACAGACATGATCCCTAGGAAGAAAAAAACATGGTCTGTAAAACAGATCAACCAAATTAAACTCTACTCCCTTCAATTCAAATGTCACTAAAGACCTATTCATTTATGATCTAGAAACCTATATGAATACTGGTGACAAGAAAAACACAAAATGGCAGATAATATGAAAGGCATCCTTTTGGCTAAGTTCATAACAATTTACACAATCAAAATTAACCCACACATTGGTTTATAGTAAAATATGAAAGTGTTAAATGATTCATAAATAAATAGTTAAGAGATTTAGAAATTGTCAATTATTATTTTGTTAGTAAGCTTGGTTTCCCACTGCTGAAATTATAGGTGTAGATCTATATACCACATGGAGATCTGGAAAAAAATGTGAACAGTTGGATATGGCCAAAGGAAGAACAGGACATGGAGGAAATGATTTACTCTCAAGACACTCAAAAATTATGAAAACAAAACGGTCAGGAAGAACCTGGTCTAAGGTCTGATAATGAAGGCAGAAAATCACCTATGTTGGTTTTTAAGGTCAATATACTTTCAAAAAAAAAAAAAAAACAGTAAGAAATTGTAATCTATCAATAAGGTATAGTGGTTAAGACATGAACACTGGAGCAAGGAAGATAAACATTAAAAAAAAAGTGTTGAAAGATCCCAGGTTTGATTCTGGTCAAGGGTATGTACCTCAGCTGCAGACTCAATCTCTGGCCCTTGTCAAGGTGTGTGTGGTAGGTAACCAATCGATGTGTTTTTCTCACATCGATGTTTTTTTCTCTCTCTCTCCCTATCCCTTCCACTCTCTCTAAAAAGATCAAATAGAAAAATATTCTCTGGTGAGGATTAATAAAAGAGACTTAAGTTCTCAGATGTCCAGCCTTCAAAACTGCAAGAAAATAAATTTCTGTTTAAAAAAAACAAACATGAAAATAATGTAAGATAATGTTTGGATTTATTGAGCAATCAAGAACTATGAACACTGTGATAACTGGTAAAAAAAAAAATTAACAATAATTTCTTAACCGCACTGTAGCTGTGTTTTAAAATGGAGCCCATATCTTTCAGAAATACCTACTGAAATATTTATGGATGAAATAATATAACATCTGAAATTCGTGTCAAAATAACCCAGGTGGAGGAAAAGTGGCTGGGAGTGAGGATGAAGTAGTATCAGCTCTCAGTTGATAATTGTTGAAGCTAAATGATAAATGTTTTTAAAAAAAATTTCTCTCCACTTTTGTATGTGTGACATTTTCCATAATGAAAAATATAATTTTTAAATAATTTTGGCATGACTCAGAAGATCCTAAACATTGAGTCATTATTACTACAATAAATGTCTTTCATTCCCATCTACTTATCTATAAAAACAAGGTTTCTCGGTGTTTATATCCATAAAAATGAAAAGAACAGAATTAGTTCTTAACTACTGTCTTATTTTAGCACTTTCTCCAAGAATGGGGAAAAAAAAGAACCACCTATCTCATTATAAGATGCATTTCCAATAAAATTTTAGTTTTTACATTTAAATATTAAAGTTGTTTTGGTCAATTATGTACTAAAAACAACTATAATGATAACACAATGAAGAAGAAATGTAACATTGAGCATCTTACTGTCAAGAATTTTAAAATATTTTAAAATTTCTATTTATATATGTATTTTTCTTGCAAATATAACTGGATGAATAATAAAAGATTCTTAACTACACAATCTATTTAGATACGCTTCGGAGGAGAAAATGGGATGGGAAAACAAGTTCAGAGAAAAAGGAATACAGTCATGTGCCACTTAATGATGAGTATAGGTTCTGAGGTATCGTTTGGTAGGCAGTTCCATTGTTGTGCAAACATTGTAGAGTTCCCTTACACAAACCTAGACAGTATAGCCTACTGTACATCTAGGCTGTATGATATAGCCTAGTGCTCCTAAGCTACAAGCCTGTACAGCCTATTACTGTATAAAAATAGACAAGATTAAGTCAAGCACAAGAAAAAATGATGCAATCAAGAGCTGTGGGGTGTAACACCCACTCTGTTTATAGCAGTTTGTTTTAAGTAGAGAGAGTACTATCTAAAATAAAGATAAAAAGTAAACACATAAACCAGTAACAGTCATTTATTTATTATTATCAAGCATTATATATTGTACATAACTGTATATGCTGTACTTTATATGACTGGCAGGATAGGTTTGTTAACACCAGCATCTCACAAACACGTGAGTAATGCACTATGCTTAACATTACAATGGCTATGATGTCACTAGGCGACAGGAAATTTTCAGCTCCATTATAATATTACTAGAGGCTTGGTGCATGACATTCGTGCAATTGGGGACAGGGAGGGGGTCCCCTCAGCCTGGCCTGCACCCTCTCACAGTCCAGGGCCCCTCGGGGGTTGTCCGCCTGCCAAGGGGTCCTTAGCGCTGCCACAGAGGCAGGAGAGGCTCCTGCCACCATGGTTGCACCCACCAGCTGTGAGCCTGGCTTCTGGCTGAGTGGTGCTCCCCCTGTAGGAGCACACTGACCACCAGGGAGCAGCTCCTGCATTGAGCGTCTGCCCCTAGTGGTCAGTGTGTATCATAGCGACTGGTCATTCCACTGTTCGGTTGATTTGCATATTAGGGTTTTATTATATAGGACTGGAGGCCTGGTACACGGATTTGTGCACCAGTGGGGTCCCTGGGCCTGGCCTGCGGGGATCAGGCCGAAACTGGCTCTCCAACATCCTCTGAGGGGTCCCGGATTGAAGAGGGCAGTTCTCGGGTGACGCACCTGGAATTAGGCTCCCTCCTCTCTGATTCTGGGTGTGTCACCTGAGAACCACAGCTGCCAAGTCACCACAGCTCGGCAGCTCCTGTGTTGAGCATCTGCCCTCTGGTGGTCAGTGCGCATCATAGCTACTGGCCAGAGCGCCTGCCCCCTGTGGTCATTGCATGTCATAGCTACCGGTCGAACTATCAGACAGTTGCTTAGGCTTTTATATATATAAATAATACCACTGCTGTGTATGTGGTCCTTTGTTGACCCAAACATCATTATGCAGTGCATGACTGTACTATAAAATTTTTAAATGTTGAAGAGCTTGTTCATAGATTTTTAAAAAGTGATTGGTATCAAATTGCTATATTTAGATCCATTAATACATTGAAGAATAACAATGTTATATTGAAAAAAATGTTAATGTCAATTTAAAGATGTCCAAAGGGGTATAGTTTTCAAAATTTTTGTAGCATTTTCAAAAAAGCTTGAAAACTGCTCTAGGGGATAGCTTCTTAACCTTCTTTAAACTCTGTGTGTCCATCTTTTCTAAGTTATGTTAACGAGAATAGGAATTTAAAACAAAAGCATCATGTTAAGTACCAAAGAGGGTCTGAATAAATCTGCACAAATGTCTAATACCACTCAATTAATGTAACTCTATCTTGCCACATGCTTCTCCCTGTTTAGGCCTTCAAAGACTCTAGATTCTAACTCCAACAATAAGAATAGGCACAGATAGTTCAATTTATACTCTACTCAACATTACTTGTGAACTAAGACTGTTTGAGTGTAGAGATAATTTTCTAAAGGAATAGATAAGTGTAGAAACTCATAGCAAGCCTACAAAGCACACTCAGCATTCTTCTAGTGAGCTGCCTTACAATTTCATTAGCATCAGTATCTCAGCCCCAGTTAAAGTTACTTATAACACAACCAAGCTTTTAAAGAAGGTGGGGGGTGGGGGGGTGGGGGGAGAACTGCTGTTATCACAAACTTACCAGCTATGATTGTTGTTGCTTGTCGCCTCACATTATTTTTATCCATATATTCACCATAGTCTATTTTCCCTTCCACATAAATTCGAGACCTGAAATAAATAAAATTTACAGTTTTTAGTATGGAGATTCTAATATGCTTTACAGGGGCAATAATGAGAATACACTAAGGATGAAATATATAATCATACATAACCTCATTTTTGCTACTACTTCATAAAGTTCAAAATTAAGTGTACTGAAACAGAATGTACACACATTCTCATCTCAGAAAAATGACTCACCTCAGTAAAAAGGACGTTTTCATCCTTGAGCTAACTGTGGTCCATAAGGAACTTTAAAAAAATTTGTTCAAATCTTAAGCTAAAATTTAAAAAAAAAAGTTCTAAAGGCAAAGATAGTGAAAATTAAAGGGTAATCTAGTGTCAGCCCTTAAATATCTAGGATTGATTTCCAATGTGTCATTTTCCTTGACCTTTGATTTTGGACCCCCTAATAGATTTTCACTTATTTTTCAATTCCTAAAGTTTTCCTCAAGAGATTTAGGAAAATTCTAAATAGAGGTTTTCAGCTTAGTACTTCACTCAGAGTTAATTACTAAGACTATTTCTGCACTATCTAGAAGGCTGAGCTAGAAGACACACCAGGTGAAATTGCATAAACATTTCCCTAGAAATTTCCTACATCTGTTTATATGTATATATGCACATATTCAGACATACATACATACATAAATGGCGATGGAGGTACATATGAAGAAAAGGTATGCAGTTATGGGAAAAAAATTGAAATCGTAGTCACTGCTGAAATTACTTTTTATGAAATATACTAACTGTGAATACAACTGCTGTAAAACACACCCTTTTGTCCTGTGGATTTGGAAAAAGCACTTTTTATTAATAAGCATTTCAAAAGGGACCTATGAAGACTATATAAAATAGTCAAATATAAAAAACTGATGTAAATAGGACCATAATACCTCACTGTGTCAGGCTTCACACATTCCAGGTCCTCTGCTAAGGCCATCATGCAGAGGACAAGACGCATGACCTGGCCGTCAGGACCCCTGGCTGTGGCAGCCTGGGAACTCCTTCAAGGTGTGTTGCCTTGTTCACAGGGAATTTGGAACATTTTGCCTTCCCTCTGGCCTCATCTGCTTCTATTTATATTCACATCCTATTTTCCCTAAACTTTAAGTTCTTAGAATGCTAAAACAGGTTTTATATACACCTTTTCACACAGAGCAACACAAGATATACTATTAAGCACTGAATGAATATCTCCTGGGTTAATATAAATTAACAGTACTCAGGAATGAAGTAGTTACACAATTCATGAGAACACTTGTCAGTTTTTAAACCATTCAAACTGTAAGATTCTTCCTGCCCCCACTTACCCCTTTTTCACATACTGATATGCCACATCTCTGAGGCCTGGTCGGAATACTGAAATTCTGTGCCATGTTGTCTTTTGACTGACGTCACCTAAATCATAAGAATAGGAAACATGGTGACAAATGCCAGCAGACAAAATAAATGCCAAAGAACAACATGCCTGGCAAAACCAACATCACAGTGTCAAAGAGAATAAAACAAAGCCAGAGAAGAACAATCTTTTCTAAAAGTAACTTATCTCTAGTTAATTAAAACTAAACAATGTCTCTTTATTGCTGATAAAATTATCACCCGTCTTTTATACTCACCCATTTGGTATGCTTCATTGTCTCCTGATTTCCACATCTCATTTGTTGCTAGAGAAAATATTGTGACTGGGTTTTTCCCTTCCACCTGTCTCATGACAGGATCCTGACCAACTCGCCCCAGTAACTGCACACGATTCAGAGCTGAAATGCAATGTATAGATAAAATGAGGTTGAGAGAAGTGTCCTGAAGAGGGAAATCAGTTGAAGTAACAAATAAGAAGCTGGGAGGAAAAGAGGGTTGGCAAAAAGAAGAAACTATTCTTAGAGTAGCCCACAAAACAAATATTAAGCTCTTTTTCTTAAATTCTTCTTTAAAATACCTTGAAAAAAAACTGTATCACTAAAATAACATCTGAGATGTGAAAATCTTTATAAATACTAGAAAACATTTCTGTGAAGTAATAGGTTTCATAAACTTTCAGTCCCTCAAACAAATAGCACATAACGCTAGGTAACTTAGATAACCAACTATGACTCAAGGAAATTATATGGCAGGAAAGTGACAAGAGAGAGCGAGTTCTGACTGATAAAGAAAGAAGGGCCCAATTTATACTAGGCCCTGCAGCCTGATGGGGCAAGGCCAAGATCCAAGAGGCAAATGTGAGCCAAAGGCATGGTGACTAACAGATTATAAAACAACAGTGCACCCCTGTAACACATTTGAGAGAATATTTGCACATTGCTACAAACATACTTTACACTTGGAAATTAGCTACTACTTACATCTTTCCAGAACCAAGCTGCTTACTACTTCAGACTCATGTCTTACAAATTTATGAAACACCTAAAGTGAAACAAATTAATAAAATGGCTGTAAGTTTTTGGAATTTTCAGGGAAAAGCAAATGCAAACAAAGACCTACTCACATTTGGTCACCATCTATTCAGCTGCTCCTACAGCATACATCCACGGAAAACAAGAGATGTGCTTCCCATGTTTTCCATCACACGGTGCCAAAAGGACCATGCAACACTTAAGGGCAGCCTACTACAGAGCCCAAAGGTACAAAGGAGGCACTGGAGAGCATGCCCAAGAAAGTTACTTTATGGTCCTCTCCTGGTTCTTTTGTGATAACCCTCCTGCTTATGATGCTTCTGTGGCTGCACACAAAAGGTAAAATCCAACATATGCTGGAAAAACCCATGCTTTCAATAGGCCAAGAAAAAGGTCTAAGATAAACAAATTTGGTTCCCTGATAAAGTACAAAGATATGTCCAAATTAGTTTGTCAGAGAAAGGTAATTGCTGGCACATAACAGCAGCACTCAATGATAATAACAGCTATCACTCAATTCCAGCTAAGTGCTTTAGCTGTTATCAATTCATCCTAGAATATACCTATAAACTATGCAAAATTATCCACACTTTAGAGATGAAAAAAATGAAGTTCAGAGAGATTAAGTAACTTGCACAAAACCCTACAGGAAGCAAGTGGCAAGTCATGCCTAGAACCCAGAACCTTCTGGCACAGGACTGCTGCTTTTCCCATGCCCTCTGCTGCCTCCTTAAAGACATTCTATTCAAGGGCACCTCCTAAGATAGAGTACACAACACTGGGCACATGGCTGGGTTCAGAGTGCTAAACCACTCATTACATTATAAAAACCCCATGTGCCAAGTGGTAGTACTGTTAATATAAAAAGTAGATGGCCCTAGCTGGTTTGGCTGAGTGGATAGAGTGTTGCAGACTGAAGAGTCCTGGGTTCGATTCCAGTCAAGTGCATGTACCCCAGTTTCAGGCTCGATCCCTGGGCCTGGTCAGATCCCCAGCCTTGGCCAGGGCATGTGTGGTAGGCAATTAATCGATGTGTCTCTCTCACATCGATGTTTGTCTCTGTCTCTTCCTCCTCCCTCCTTCCCTTCCACTCTCTCTAAAAATCAATGGAAAAATATCAAGTGAGAATTAACAACAGCAACAACAACAAAAAATATGTATCTATATAAAGCAGATGTCCACCAATCAAATGAACACCCATTCATTCCCAGAGTACTGCTGGCTATTGAATCCTATCACTATGTTTTGGGGCCGAGAGTGGGTAAGAAAATAAAGATGTGAATCAGAACATACTAAAGAATCAAACTGCTAACTAGTATCTGTACCATAATTCTAGAAAGGTACTACTTTGAGTACTTAGATAAATCAGGCTGGCTCTTAAGTCTTATCTATACATATAAAAGCCTAAGTGACCGTTACGACTGAACTACTGGAATTACCAGAACGACCGGTCGACCAGTTGCTATGACACTCTCAATGCAAGAGCTGCCCCCTGGTGGTCAGTGCACTCCCACAGCCAACCTCCTGCAGTCCCTTCCCCCGGCTGCCCCCCCAATCGCCCCCGATAGGGGGGCTGGCCAGCCAATCTCCCGGGGTCCCTCTCCCAGCTGGCTGGCGCCCCAATAGGCCTGATCACCAGCCAGGCTGAGGGACCCCACCCAAGCACGAATTCGTGCACCGGGCCTCTAGTAGAATCATGTTTCATTTTAGGTACACAAAACTCAAGACCTAATAGAAAGAGAGATATAGGGAAAGAATTTTTTAACTAGGATAATATTTTTAAATTAAACTTTTAACTCTAGATTTTATATCTGATTTTTACCTTAATACTGTAATATTGAGTATTAAGACTGTGGTAACTTTTCCAAGTTTCACACTTCAACACACACACACACACACACACACACACACACACACACACACAAAGTGATAAAATGTGATTCCAAAAACATAGAGTCAATTCTCCAGAAGGAGGGAGAAGAGAACAGGTTTCATGGAGAAATTGATTCTTAACAGGATGGGGAGTAAGAAGTGTTATAAAGAAGAATATATGTTGTAAGTAAGGAAAAGAGGTAGACTAGGCTGGCTCAGGGCTGGCTAAAGTGTCTGGAGAGATGAGTCAGACTGGGTGGAATGAGGAGGAATTTGGGGGCATAGTAAATTGTGATGTCGGGACTTTGGCTGCTCTCCTCAGTATGCAGAGATGGGTTGGGAGGCAGTTGACTGTAATAAAGAAGGTAGATAAGGGTGTGCAGGAGGCAACCTATCAATGATTCTCTCCAGTCATTGTGGTTTCTCTCTGTCTCTATCTCCCTCTCTGAAATCAATATATATATATATATATCTGTAATAATAAAAAGGGTAATATGCTAATTAGACTGGACAGCCGAATAACCTTCAGGACCTTCGGACCTTCCAGATAAAGCCGGGGCTGTGAGGGCCAAGCCCCTTGCACAAATTTCATGCATCAGGCTTCTAGGGTGTGTGTGTGTGTGTGTATGTATGTATATATATATTTATATATATATATATTTATATATATATATATATATATATATATATATATATATATATATATATTTTTTTTTTTTTTTTTTTTTAACTAAGAGTTTCATCTTATTCTGCATTATCAAGATCATCCTGCACAGACTATGTGGATGAAAGCAGGAGTTCTGTGAAGAGTCACCTCACAGTGTGATGTGACCCTAAATTCCTAACTGGTGGTTAGTCATTCCCTAAGCATATAACTTTTATGTAGTGAAAAGTTTATCTTTGCCTGAAGCAAGCCCTGTCCATTGTTGCTGTGCATCTAGGACCTCAGGGGTGGGCAAACTTTTTGACTCGAGGGCCACAATGGGTTCTTAAACTAGACCGGAGGGACGGAACAAAAGCATGGATGGAGTGTTTGTGTGAACTAATATAAATTCAAAGTAAAGGAGCGGAGGGGAGAGCAAGAGAACCCTCCGCTCTTTCGGCTCCGTGGGCCGGAAAGAACAGTCGAACGGGCCGGATCCGGCCCGAGGGCCGTAGTTTGCCCACGGCTGATCTAGGTTAACACACCTTGGAAATAAGCCACAACTACCACCCTCAAGAGAGTATATAATCTTGTTAACTACCTTGTAATGGAACCCCTACCTTGCTTTCTCCCACTTCCATGTAATCTTCCCTAAATGTCCTTCTTAATCTCAATAGCATCATGAAAGAAGCTGCAAACTGTTATTCTCCAGAGCATTTGAGTACTTGTTCACAGGCATGTATGTGTCTGCATTTTGGCTCAAACAAACTCTCATAAAATTAAAAAAAAAAAAAAAAAAGGTAGGTGGTCAGAAAAGGAACTACATGCCTTATAGAAAAATGCTGGGATAGCACTAACCAGTTTGCCTCAGTGGATAGAGAGTTGCCCTGCGGACTAAAGGGTCCCAGGTTCAATTCCGGTCAAGGACATGTACCTTGGTTGCGGGCACATCCCCAGTTGGGAGTGTGCAGGGGGCAGCTGATCAATGTTTCTCTCTCATCCATGTTTCTAACTCTCTATCCTTTTCCCTTCCTCTCTGTAAAAAAAAAAAAAAAAATCAATAAAATATGTTTTTAAAAAATGCTAAGAAAATGATTCTCAGTCTTTGGATCAATAGACTTTAACTGTTGTTGAACTGATCTAAATGTAAGTAACATGTTTTAATAAGTAATGACATATATATATATATATATATGTATATATGGAAAACTAGAAAATATTTTTGTTTTAGTGAACATTATTTACACAGGTAAAATCTTCTCCAAACCTCCATATCAAATAAGTACATATAAAGTGGGTGGGCTCAAAACTCCTTTGCCTCTGCAGTCAAAAGCCTGAAGAAATCTAATCAGCACAATTATGGAAAAGTGATTGATTACCTGCAATACAGGTCTTCGAAACATTGCTTCTACTTTTCCTACAATCTAATCTTTAGTCCTTTCCTGAAGGAAAAAAAAAAGGTAAATTAATACGACATCATATAGCAAGAGCACAAGTTCACTAATCCTAAATTTCTAACTTGCATTCCTGATATTTATGCAATCCATCTTATGACCATAACACATCAACATTCCTGCACATTTGACGAGTTTTCCCAAAAGAAACCTTACACCTGTATCTTTTTGATCCCCTTTAACTTCCTCCTCCTCCAATCCATACAAAAAATTCGTACTGAGTTATCCTCATTTCCATGCTATTGTCTTCTAAATTTTTATTAAAAGGCAAGCTCCCGGAGGGTAGGGATTTTTGTCGGATTTACTGTCAAATCCAATCCACCTAAAACAGTTCCTAACACATAGGGAGGGCTCAATAAATACTATAATGTCATCAAGGTACTTAAATCTGAAACTTGTTGCTGCAAAAATTGCCTCCATCCCTGTTAGTAAAGACTAAGGGAGATTCCTGGGCTCCCGGCCTCATGGCCAGGATGGGCACGTAGGTGCCCTTTCTAAAGTGACGCTCCCAACCAACGAAGTAAAGGGGCAGGAGGAGAGAGGAAACGCGAAGTCCTCCCCGCGCGTGGAAAGAGAAGGGACAGACAGCGACAGCACAGCACCACCTCCCGACCGACGCAGGGCTGCACGAACACCCAGCACGGAGCTCACGCCTCCTTCCCGCGCTCAGCGGACGCCCCAGCCGCACAGATCCGAGTTCGGAGGACACTTCCCAACACGGCCCTGACGCAAGGCTCCTGAGAGGAAGGAGAAACCGGAAAGGCCGTGGCGTGCCTGTTTGAAATGCTGCCGGCCATCGCGGGAAACACGCCCCGTAACGCGTTAGTTCCGGGAGCTTTTTTTCTGGATCAACACCGCCAAGTGGTGAGTGGCGCTGATTTCTAGTTTATAACAAAATTCTTTCATGAGGTTCCCAACCCGGCCCAGGAGGGGGCGAGGTAGGCGACACAAAAGATAGCTCCGCCTCTGGAAAACACTAGAAAGGTCCAGACCTCCTAATGCAGAAAACAAAAAAAACAAGTGGGAATAGGGTTTAGAGCGCAAAGTAAGGTGACGTCAAAAAATTGGCAATCAAGGTAAATATTTTAATTCAATGTTTAAAAAAGTCCAAATCAATGAAAAAAATCCGTGCTGAGCAAAAATTTAAAATCTTAGTTAAATACAAGGTACAAGTATTCTGAGGCGCAAGGAAAAATATGTGCTCCTATAGTTTTGCAGGGGTCCTCAAACTTTTTAAACAGGGTGCCCGTTCACTGTCCCTCAGACTGTTGGAGGGCCGGACTATAGTTTAAAAAAAACAACTATGAACAAATTCCTATGCGCACTGCGGGGCCGGGGAGGAGTCAGCTGCTAAGCAGGACAGGCAGCGGCACCCGGCGGGCCGGATAAATGTCCTCGGCAGGCCGCATGTGGCCCGCGGGCTGTAGTTTGAGGATGCCTGGTTATGTATTTTTTTTTTTTTTTTTTAAATATATTTTATTGACTTTTTACAGAGAGGAAGGGAGAGGGAGAGAGAGTTAGAAACATCAATGAGAGAGAAACACCAATCAGCTGCCTCCTGCACATCCCCTACTGGGGATGTGCCCGCAACCAAGGTACATGCCCTTGACCAGAATCGAACCCGGGACCCTTGAGTCCACAGGCAGACGCTCTATCCACTGAGCCAAACCAGCCAGGGCTGGTTATGTATTTAAAAACATTTTTTTTTTCAGAACACTGAGTTACTTGAAATATTGAATATTTGAAAAGTAGGTGTATTAAAACTCACAATATTGTTTTAGGTTTAAATATTTTATTTATACCGAAAACTATTTAATATTGAATATTTGAAAGGTAGGTGTATTAAAACTCACAATATTGTTTTAGGTTTAAATATTTTATTTATACCAAAAACTATTTAATATTGAATATTTGAAAGGTAGGTGTATTAAAACGCACAATATTGTTTTAGGTTTAAATATTTTATATATGCCAAAAACTATTATAATTTTACTTTTCTGGCTTTAATGGACGTAAAATGGTCAATATTTTCAATATCTACTTCTTATTTCCAGTTGCAAGAATTGCCATGTCTGACATTTTTTTACAGGTGTCTTAAATAATTTTAATTAACTTCAGCTTACAGGTCTTGTCTTTATTTAAAATTCTGATATTTTGTTAATTGTGGATATTTTTATTAATTTTAATATTTTAAAAATATTGCATTAAAATATCATTAATCTTAAAGGTGGGTTTTTTGAAACCCCTTAAATTTTGCCTCATACACCCTAATCTTGGCCCTGATAATGAAGAGGGGTATGGAACCCCACAGATTGCAGAATACAGGCCAAAAAGGGTCTCCCCCTTATCCTGGCCCTGGCACTGCCGAACTTCTAGAAAGGAAGGTACCCTCCACATCTTTGTAACATGCAAATTTCCTCAGGATTCAACTTAAAACCTTTCAGTGCCTATTCTTGCCCTTGAAGGAAAAAATATGAATAGCTTAACATGGTTTCCAACACACAAGTTAACCCACTCTAAAAATAGACTTACTAATTGTCATTGTCAATGTAGTCCATCCAAACCTGTGGAGAATTTTTACAAGTTTATTGAGCCAAACTGATGACATATGCCAGGGAGCAAGATCTCAAATGCTCCATAGAATGGAAGTTTTGCAGCTTATTTTATATATTAGAATCAAAGGAGAAGACTTAAGAAAGATGCATGAAATCCATTGATGGTGGGTTAAGGAGCTGGGAGAAAGCAGGGAGTGGCAGGAAACCTCTAGGATTCGATAGAAGGCAAATGGAGAAACATATAGGGTGTCCCCCAAAAATGTAGGCACAAACAATTGATGGGAAAAAAAAACATGCTGAGCAAATTTTGAATGATTATAAAGGCATTGTTTATTAAAATACACTTCATTTTCAAAATTGAGCCATCAGCTGTTAAAGTGTGTATACACTTTTTTGGGGACACCCTGTACTTCTTTTACATTGGTGGGTAAAAGATAGTTAATAACATTTACAGCACATGGAGATGGTATTCGGAGACAAGATAACAACGAGGGGTTCTGTGATCTCACACTCTGGTGGTCTTGTGCTTTGGTGCTGAGGGTTGTGTCTTCCAGGCATAGGAAAAGGAAATTACTCTGACATTTCAAAGGTACTGTAACCTGACAACCAAGGGGTCGGGGCTGCCTGTCACCACTTGAGCCAATTAAGCGGAGACAGGGTTAAATCATATGTGAGCATTTGTTCCAATAATGCTGGCAGTATGGGAGAGCATTTGGTCACCCACAAAAGTCTGTTCTGACCCCCCCTTGCCAGTGGGCTGGTTATATACACACGAGGGAGAAGATAGCTACATGCAGCTGGGAGCTACAAGTGTAACAGGGAAAGGGGAGGGGAAGGTCTGCAGTCCGGCCTTCAGAAGCTCAAAGTCTGATAACAAGGTGGCTAATCTTCTATGATGTTACAAACAGCTCAGCCCCTTCCTGGGACCATAGAATGGTCAGCATTCCTGAGAAAAACTCCTGGAGGGGGTCAGGGTCCAGGTGCAGCAACCAAATCAAAGCGTGTCCTGTCCTTGGTCTGTTCTCAAAATGTGTTTCTTGTTTGAATAATGGACCCATTTTGGCTCCGAGGTGTCTTATCTTTTACAGGCCTGTTTCATCCTCCAGTTTCCAGGGTCTGTAAGAACTATCTATCATTAATTATTAAGGTGAATAATTACTAGACAGCTAGCCACATGCGAGCCACATGCGGCTCTTTGGCCCCTTGAGTGTGGCTCTTCCACAAAATACCACGCCCTGGGCGAGTCTATTTTGAAGAAGTGGCATTAGAAGAAGTTTAAGTTTAAAAAATTTGGCTCTCAAAAGAAATTTCAATCGTTGTACTGTTGATATTTGGCTCTGTTGACAAATGAGTTTGCCGACCACTGTCCTAGATGCATAAGAAGAATGGGCAGAGCTCACTTAAATATTGACTTCTGCCAAAAACCTGGGACACCCAGTTAGGAATTTGTCATCAGACTATCCTGTGGAGTTACTTTTGGTAACTGAGCTTGCCAGGCCTGCCATGTGCCACCGCTACCATCACCAACAACAACAGCCCCTCCCCACCCCACACCCCGGCTTGTCAAGTTTATTGCACAACCCCTCTTTTCATTCACAGTATTTTTCTATATGCTTAACTCAAGTTTTACTTCCACCTTCACAATTTAGTTTTTGAAATGCCATTGTTAACTAATAAAGATTTGAGGCTGTAAAACAAAGGTTTATTTGGGGTCTTAAAGGATTCAAATCCAAACAAGGCAGATTTAGGTAGCAACCCAACTGCACTCTGGAGAGAACAAAGGAAGACACGGTTTATAAAGGACTAGTGCATGAATTTCGTGCACATTAAAAGGGGGTTAATTAGAGGAAATAGTTTAATACTGCTATTTGTCCTTTCTCTATAATAGAAGTGTCAGAGATGAAAGAAAATTAGTAAAATGTATATGAAAACCTTCCTCCTGTCAGAGTCTGGGGCAAACCACGGGACCCAGAGTCAAGTCCCCGCTCACACGCACCTCAAAATCGCGTGAGACCCAGACCCGGCCGCCCCCCACCCCCACTCCATTGGGCTAGATCCAGACCCTGCCAGTCCCACCCTTGTCAAGCCCTGCCGGGCAGGGGGCATAGCCTCAGGTCTCCTGGCCAGGCGCCAGGATGGGGGGCATGGCCTGAGGTCCCCCAGCGCAGACCGGGGTGGGGGGTGGCGTGCCTTGAGGTCCTCCATCAAGCCCCGCCAGGTGGGGGACACGGCCTGAGATCCCCTGTCAAGTCCCGCTGGGTGGGGGGCATGGCCAGAGGTCCCGCATCAAGCCCCACCAGGTGTGGGGGGGTGCAGCCTCAGGTCCCCCATCAAGCCCTGCTGGGTGGGGGTGTGGCCTGAGTTCCCCCGACCCAGCACTGGGAGTGCACCTTGAGGTTCCCTGTCAAGCCCCGCTGGGGTGGGGGATGGCCTGAAGTTTCCTGTCAAGCCCCACAGGGGCGGGGGAGGGCATAGCCTCAGGTCCCCGCTGATTGCTTGTTAAGGCTCCTTTTGGGAACTTGGCCTCAGCTGTGGGTGCAGCCATCTTTGTGATGGAGTGATGGTCAATTAGCATATTCCCTCCTTATTAGATAGGACTAGTGGCCCGGTGCATGAAATTCATGCACATTAAAGGGGGATTAATTCGAGGAAATAATATTACTATTTGCCCTTTCTCTATAATAGAAGTGTCAGAGATGAAAGAAAATTAGTAAAATGTATATGAAAACCTTCCTCCTGTCAGAGTCTGGGGCGAACCACGGGACCCAGAGTCAAGTCCCTGCCCACCCACATGTGTCTCAAAATTGCGTGAGACCCAGACCCAACCGGCCCCTGCCCCCATTGGGCTAGAATTCAGGGGTGGGCAAACTTTTTGACTCGAGGGCCACAATGGGTTCTTAAACTGGACTGGAGGGCCGGAACAAAAGCATGGATGGAGTGTTTGTGTGAACTAATATAAATTCAAAGTAAAGGAGCGGAGGGGAGAGCAAGAGAACCCTCTACTCTTTCGGCTCCGCGAGCCGGAAAGAACAGCCGAACGGGCCGGATCCAGCCCGTGGGCCGTAGTTTGCCCACGGCTGGGCTAGATCCAGACCTGGCCAGTCCTACCCTTGTCAAGCCCTGCCAGGCAAGGGACGTAGCCTCAGGTCTCCTGGCCCGGCACCAGGATGGGGGGCATGGCCTGAGGTCCCCCAGCCCAGACCAGGGTGGGGGGCATGCCTTGAGGTCCCCCGTCAGGCCCTGCTGGGTTGGGGGCATGGCCTGAGGACCCCCGTCAAGCCCCGCCAAGCAGGGGGGGCGCAGCCTGAGTTCCCCTGATCCAGCACTGGGGGTGCACCTTGAGGTCCCCTGTCAAGCCCCGCTGGGTGGGGAGCATGGCCTGAGGTCCCCAGTTAAGCCCCGCCAGGCAGGGGGGTGCAACCTCAGGTCCCCTGGCTGGTGCTGGGGTGGGGGTTATGGCCTGAGGTCCCCTGTCAAGCCCCACTTGGTGGGGAGCTAGGGGCGGGGGGAATAGCCTGAGGTCCCCTAGCCCAGCACCAGGACAGGAAGCGCACCTTGAGGTCCCCTGTCAAGCCCCACTGGGTGGAGGGTGTGGCCTCAGCTCCCCTGGCCTGGTGCCAGTGCAGGGATCATGGCCTGAGGTCCCCCGGCCTGGTGCCAAGGCAGGAGGCACGGCCTGAGGTCCCGTCAAGTCCTGCCGGGTGGAGGGTGTGGTCTGAGGTCCCCTGTCAAGCCCAGCCAGGCAGGGGGGCACAGCCTCAGGTCCCCTGGCCCGGTGCTAGGGTAGGGGCCATGGCCTGAGGTCCCCTGTCAAGCCCTACGGGGGCAGGGGAGGGCTTAGCTTCAGGTCCCTGCTAATTGCTCGTTAAGGCTCCTTATGGGAACTTGGCTTCAGCTGTGGATGCAGCCATCTTTGTGATGGAGTGATCGTCAATTAGCATATTCCCTCTTTATTAGATAGGATGTTTATGGCTGGGCCTTGAGCTGAGTTTAGCAACAGGTTTAACAACTTAATAGCTGCTCTGAGAACTGTGGCACAAGGTGGGCCTCACTTCCTTAATTGCCTCCTGACTGTTTTAAGTGACTCCCTTAGCAATGTTTATTCCATTTTATTATACTGCCTTCAGTCCTTGCACAGGTATTAATCATTCTACATTCTACTAAGTTACTACTGTCAGTGTCCTTCAATGATATCCTATTTAAAAATCCTTCCATTTCAGCGGTTCAGTCAAATGAAAAATTAAATGCACCCTTCCCTTCAAAGACAGTGTGCCCCCTTTAATCGCTTCGTTAGTGGTACCAAGATTCTCCCAGACCTGAACTTTGGAATTAAGTTTAAAACTTCTCCCTGATCACCTACATCTATCCAACCATATCCAATCATTTGGCCTTAAAAGGTCTTTCTTCATTATGCCACTAATCTCTCCCTCTTTCTTTGTATTCACAAATAATTTGGTGTTAGAAGCATGGAAAAGGTTATTTAAAATGAGTGAATGAATGAATTTTAAAAAGCAGAAAGCACCATGCAAATTGAAAACAGACCCAGTCCCTTCCATACTCGGCAGTGTCTGTGCAACTACCTGCTCCTTTGGCGACTTCCTGCTCCCATGGAGCCCAGCAAAAGAAGAGGGAGAAAAACCAAGAGTCTGACACCAGGTGCGTTCAGGTGTCACGATAGGAATGGAGTAGACCCTCACAGTAGTAGGTGTCGATGCATGAGAAGACAAGTATAACCAAAAAATTCTGGTCTATACATTGCATACTCTTAATAATATACCTGTTTATAATTCACAAATTGTGGCTGACCTTGCACTGTACTGCAAAAAGCATGGCAGGATTGGGAGAAGCAAGAGATAAATTAATTCGATTTTAAAACCTTGAACAAAGACTGGTTTTAAAAAATGGCAATGAGCAATATGGAGCACTATACCCCATTTAATTGCATGGGAAGAACTGCTATTCCAAGACAGAAGAAAAAATGGTCTGATGGTTTATTCAGTTAAAAAATAACTTTAAAATTAAGGCAAAAGAAAATAAGGCAGAAAAAAAACTTACAAACTATTTACAGGCTATGTTTATTAATATGACATAATTAGCAAATGTCTTTATAACCAATATTATTTTATATCATAGCCTGGCCATTATAAGCTTTTGGGCCTGTGAAGTTGAGCCTCGAAACAGACCTGTTAGTACAAACCTACCAAATTGTCTCACCTATCTACTCATGAAGTCGTTTCCAACATAAATTTCTCACTCTTTGTTAGTTACATATTACAAAGAAGAGTGCTTTCCCCATATCTGGCTTTGGACAAGATAAAAACCTTTATTTACAAATATTCTATTCCTTTAAAAATATATATACAGGAAAAAGGATTTGGATAAAATATGCTAAAAATCACAGGAAACAAAGCCAAATTCAGATCAAATCAAGGAGAAATTGGTGACACCCAGAAAATCAAAACCAGTCATAACAGTTACAACAGGGTCAGGGCAAATAGACTGAGGGAGAACAATCACATTAAATTTCCCTCAGACCCCTAACCAGTGTTTTTATCCCATAAATTAATAGCCAGCTCAGAAATTTCAAGTTATGTATAGCCTTATTTCTATCCACCTCAAATAATGGTGAAGTCATTTATATCTAATAAATACAATATCAAAGGAAGTGATGGTCTCCATTCAGAGAACACAGTAGGAAAACTAAAGTGGTTGAGAATTCTTTTACAAATACCATCAGATAACCCGGGGAACATTTGTTGAAATCCAGGTGCATTTTCTTGTAAGCTGTTACAACTCAACAAAAATTGTATTTTTTTCAATGTGCAGGAAGAGTCACTGGGATCCTTCATAGGTAATTAGCTAGAACAACGTCTTAGTCCATGGGTTGCACTGAGGGCTGATTCCTTCTCTTCCATCTGTTCAGAAGCTCATGCTTCCCCATTGTGTCCAATGAATGTGAGAAATGAACTATGGATAGATGGTGTTAGGAATATAACAATAGAGGAGATTATGGTACCAGAGACGCTTGCTAATAAAAGGCCTCAATAGCTTTAGTATCTTGGCTAAATTAGGAGTAGCTTTCGACATCTTTGGGTATTGAAGTGGGTTAATCTTTCCTTTTATAAGAGTTAGTTTGGCATGGTCAATATATATTGTGGGTTGATGTGAAATGAGTTCTTATGGGGAAGAATCCCCACAGGTGAAGCTTGAAGACTTTGCACTCTTTCCTCCCACTAGGCGTTTGGTGCTTCCTGATCTTGTAAGGGTCCCCAAGACCTCAGAGTCACTGTGGCCTTCCTGGGGCTCCTGGACCTTCTGGGCTTCTCTCAGTTCCCTAGCAATGAAAGAGGAAAACCACGTTACTCCATCCTAAATTAGAGATGTTCATGATCAAAACTACCATATAGAGATTTCTTTTTATTTCAGTATTTATAGAAACAAGCCTAAACTATCTATACACAGAAAATTTGCGCCTGTGATTGTCTTAAAAATGGCCAGCCGACCTGTGCCACAACACTTGGCAAGTTTGGCTTCCTAAATCCTACTGATTGGGGCATAAATGGTCTTTAAAATAAGGAGGGAACTATAGATTATCCTGTAGTGGAGACCATGGCCATGGGTCAAATCTGGCCAGCCACCCGTTTTTATAGATGAAGTCTTATTGGAAAACTTAACCACTCCCATTCACTTATATGTTGCCTATGGCTGCTTTTACATTATGTTGAGTCATTGCAGCAAAGATCACATGGCCCACAAGTGTAAAATATTTACTATCTGGCTCTTTATGGAAAAGTTTGCCAACCCCTGGTCTAGACAATTTCAAGCAGGCATCTCTAATGGATGTCCATTTCTGGTAGTGGCTGATGACAGTCACCTGTGCCTGCATAGCTGGTTTGGCAGAATGAACACACCACACCCGAAGAAAAACTTATATTCCTATGACATCATATATGTAAATATTTGTATTTTGGATTCCATTTTCCTAGCTAATAAACAAAACTAGAGCAAAAAGATAATAAAGATGCTTATTAGGAAGTATTGCCTGATTAAAGTCTCCACAACTCATTGCCAATACATCATGTTGTGGCCTTTTCAAGGTAATTATTCTTCAATGGGTTTTGTATCCAAAAGAAGTTGGACTTCTAAGCTTATTTTACACATGGAGCATCTTCTTTTATTTTTTATTTTTTTTTAATATATTTTATTGAGTTTTTTTACAGAGAGGAAGGGAGAGGGATAGAGAGTTAGAAACATTGATGAGAGAGAAACATCGATCAGCTGCCTCCTGCACGCCCCCTACTGGGGATTTGCCCACAACCAAGGTACATGCCCTTGACCGGAATCGAACCTGGGACCCTTCAGTCCACAGGCCGACGCTCTAACGACTGAGCCACACTGGCTAAGGCCTTCTTTTATTTTTTAATAGTGCACAGTGTATGTAAAAATCACTTTAAAATGCCTTCAGAACTCGGCTCAAACATCACTGCCTGACCTTTATACCAACCCGTCCCATCTGATTAATTCCCATTTGTTTAATGAAGGAATAGATTAATAAATTAATGCGCACATGAATATAAGCTTACATGAATAAGTCATCAGACTTATTCTTTTAGCTTGGAAAAATATCTCTTCCTCTGAACATGTACCAAGAGAGAATATCTGCCTGCCCCTGAAATTTAATGGGGTTCTAAAATCAGGCTCTTCCCACCTTAACTAGGATTACCTGGCATTGGGAGATCACCAGTTTCTTGAACACCTGTTGTCACTCAGAATCGCACTAAGTTTTCTTTACCGGTTGTATTCCCTTGCATTCTTCACTCTGCTTCCTTTGCATTAATTGAATTTTCTCTCTCAATCACAGAGCCTCCAGCCCTGTGCTGCAAAGGGCTGCATATTGCTAGTCTCTTTGTGGGCAGAGACCTACGTATTATAATGTTGGGTTCCACTTGCAGACACAAGTTCCACTTGTGAAACCACAAAGCAGATACACCAGTCATCTCTCTATGAGCAATACATAAAGAGGTTTTTTCTCAACTCCAGCATCCAAAATCTACCTTTCTAGTGTGGCTGTCTTCATCCTTTCCAAGTTGAGCTGCTGCTGGAGCTCTTCTGTTTTCCCCAGGTTGGGACGGAGAACCCGACTTCTGGCCAGAACTGCTGCAGAGGGTCTCTCCCTGGGATCAGGGTGGATCATGTTCTGATAATGTGAGGAAATAGAAGCTTCATTGTTTGGGAAATCAGCCCACCCAAGCCCACACCACGCCAGTTTCTGCTGTGGGTTTTGTGAAACTCTGCCTCTCCTTTGTGTGGAGGGAAGAAATAGATGAAAACTTACCTCCACCCTATCTGGTAGGTCAGTCATCCATATCTCTGACTTTAAGTATCATAATTTAGAGCTAATTGGATGATTAACTACTCTAATGGCTTAATTTTAAAGAGGAAGAAACTGAGGTCCTGAAATAAAGTGACTTGTCTACATCATTGACAAGACCTAGACAAATCCAGGTTGCCCAACACCTAGTTCAGTTTACTTTCTACCACAACATGCTCCTTTTTCACTTAAATTAATTGAGGATACCACACCATAACAATATTCCTACAACACTTATCTTCAGGTGGGGGTGTCTGTAACCTAAAATGATTTTAATACAGTAGAAAATGCCTAATTATCTGCAGCAATTAGCAGTGTCCTTTAATGAAGAAAACACTGCACTTCCATCTGGGGAGCAACGTTCAGAGCCAGCTCCTGTTTACTATGTAGTTCTGGGCAAGTCTCTTTTTTTAAAAAAAAAAAAATTTTTTTTTTATTGATTTCAGAGAGGAAATGAGAGGGGGAGAGAGATAGAAACAAAAATGATGAGAGAGAATCATTGATTGGCTGCTTCCTGCACGACCCCGACTGGGGATCAAGACTGCAACCTGGGCATGTGCCCTTGACCAAAATTGAACCTAGGACCCTTCAGTCCATAGGCTGTCGCTCTGTCCACTGAGCCAAACCGGCTAGGGCCTGGGCAAGCCTCTTTGTTGAAACTTAGCTTCCCTTTCCTAAGGGACAGCAATATTCACCTTCCAGCTGTTGTGAGAATTAAATGAATTACCATATATGTATTACCAGCATTGAGGTACTAAATACTTATCTACTAAATTGAAGGGCAATTTACACATAAAAATAGGTGATTACACTATGAACAAAAACCACTCTGAGGAAGGATTTCTCTCTTTTCCGGAAAGCAGAAGTGAGGAAGGACAAGTTTGTCACTAAATTTGAAGTTTTCAGGTGAACTGTGGAACTCAAATTTAATTCCCAAGAGTAGATATTTCTAAGGCTTTTAGGGATCCTAACAGATCCTGTTCCTTAAGCCCTAAAGTAAATATTACATATACCTTTTGTGTTCTTAGTATAAGTCTAAGCTTCTCAATAGTGTAGTTTTTTTGTACCTCTCTGTTTCAAATGTAATATTTCCCTTTCATAGTTCCTACAGATATCACTGAGTACAAGTGACACATAGATTCCTGATTTGACATTACCTTTCTTCCAACAGTTCAAATGATTGATAGTATTGTCAATTATTAATAAGTTAGCTTATACTTTCTTCTATACACTCAAAATTTAGGTGGTGTGTGTGTTTCAGTAATAACATCACTGTTACTATTGACAATGGTTAATTAAAATCCTGAAATAGGAGCAAAAAGAACAGGTTTGATTTTGGAGTTAATCAATTATCAAAGGTGGAATACAAGTCCAGAAACTACTGTGAGCCTGAGTCTTCTCAACTATGCACTTCACAGGGTTGTTCAGAAAGGCAAATAAGAAAAATGTAATAGGATAATGTAACAGGATAATGTACATTATGTCTCTGCTGGGCTTCTTGGTCCCGATTCCCTTTTCCTTCTGTCAGTGGCACTGCCAACATTCCCCTTGCCCTTTCCCCAACCACTTGCCATTACTTTTTTAAAAAAATCAGTATTTCCATCTTCTCTTCATTTCATAAGAGATATCACCTTGAGCAGATTGTAAAATTCTTCTGAGAGCTCCTGAGGAATGTGTGGAAGGTTACCCTTGCGGATATGATGCCACTCAGCACCATTGCTGGGTAATGACTCTGCTCCTGCGGCCATTGTCATTGTTAATCCCAACGCAAATATGTCTCCTTTAGGGAGATGCTGATAATCCTTCAAAACAGAAGACAGGAAGGCCAGTTTGTTTGCCAAGCGAAGAGAGTCTAGACTAAAATACAACTGGTAAGAAAGGTTCACTCCAATGCATGTGAACTTAGACACATTGGGCAAGGTCACATCCTCCGTGGTTAGTGCTTTACCTCTAAGAAGATAGAGGATAGAGCACAGATCCACCCAATTAACATCACTGTGCCAGGCCTGACTCCACAGACGTCCTAGAAGGTAGGCAATAACTAAAGGTCATTTCAATGACCAGAGCTGGTATGCTACCAACAAGAGAGTAGTAAGATAAAGATGGGCTGAACCAATCAATTCTTTCTTCCTACTAGGCAATTCAGGAGTTTGGGAATTCTAAGAAATACTAGAAACAGTAAGGGACCTTTACAAAGAACAGTACAAATATTGATTAATCCATAAATGAGCCAGCTTTCTCATGCTTTTTTAGGGAAAAATTCTCTCCTATTTTTGGTCTCCATTCTGAATAGGAAAAGGGATAATGTCAATTTAAATTATAAATATATACTTTCCATTTCTTTCATTTGAGAGTCAAAAGGTTCAGTGAATTATAAAATAGTCTCTGTTTCCCTAATCTATACCTCTTGCAAAATCTCTTTAGCCAGGAAGTGAATATCTCCCTCTTCCACTTTGGGTTCACTTATTGATGTTGCAAGACCCAAGTCTCCTAAAAAAAAAAAGAAAGAAAGAAAAAGAAAAGAAATAGAGCTCTTTACAAGCATGTCTTTCTTAAAACGGGAGTAAATGGAGTCATTAGTATACATTTTATAGGATAATAGAATACAGGTCAGAGTATTAAGGCAGGCTCACCAATTTTGTATATCACATTGGTAGAGAGAAACCAATCAGCATCATTTTCAATGTCTTCCTGGACTATAGGAGAGTCCCTTTGTATCTGATGACAAATGAAGATGTTACCTGCAAAAATACAGAATTGACATAGATAATGATTCCTATGTTTTTTTCACCTATGTTTTTTTCACCCCGAAGACTCTTTTTTTGTATCTGCCACTACAGCCACTTTCCTCTCTTCCTCTTCTGTGCACCTGTAACAACAGTACAGGGGCCTCTTCTTCCCTGGAATCTCTCACACTACTTATGAACAGCTCAGTGATTGATAAGTGAAACTGATGTCAAACATCCTCTGAAGAGGCTAGTGGCCTCAAAACAAAGAAATAAGAAAAACACGCAATACAGTAATGACAGTTCCTTGAGTTTCACATTGATGAAGGCCCAAAGCATCCATTTCTGCTCACTTCAATCGGTGTGAATTAGAAAAGGTATAGCACCAGTAAACAGTCAGGATGTAGCCAATATGTTGTCATTTATCTATGTGGTAAATTAAATAATTATTTTCATACTTTGGCTTCACTATCTGAGAAAGTCTTTTCTCTCTCTGTCCCATGTGTCCAGGGAGAAAATGGTGAAAGCTGTTTAATTGAATTTGTTTAGGGGAAACAAATGAAAGAAAAGGACTCTGCCAGCTAACAGCATCTTTGACACTGATAGACAGATAGGCACAGATTTTGACAAGAGGGGGAAAAGAACTAAATACAGTTGGAGGGGCAGAGGGGAGCATACTGACTCGGTTTGATGTCCAGGTGCACCATGCCAGCGTTGTGGATGTACTTGAGCCCAAGAGAAATCTGCAGAAGGATGTCTTTGAGTTTTGGCTCTTCAAAGTGATTGCCAGACTTCGTGTTTTCAGATATAGCGGCCTGTAAGCTCCCACCTAGGAAAGAATGACCAAGGGTAGCCCCCAGAATGCGAGAAAGGGTATGAATCTTACAGAGGAAAGCAGAGTAAATAATAAATCCAGTCCAGCATGTCTAGATTATTCCAATGTCAATGCCAAACATATTTTCCCCCTGCCCATACTACAGACATGTTAGAAAAGAAGAATTACAGGGCTTTTAAAGAGGAAAAGAAAATGCCATATCCCAGATATCCAATATGTGGCCCTATGGTCTTGAGTATGCCTCAAATAACTAATTAAAGTTTTACCTAGTTATTAACCAGGAGGCCAGTCAGCCTTAGTCATATAGCTACTCTTAGTGTGGTGATTAATTTCATGTCAGTGTGAATCTAGTAATTTAATGTAATTGATTTTAAGTTTAATTCTATTAAAAATATACAACCAAATAAGAACATTTAATGATTGCTAACCAAGGAAAAATGTAAAACATCAATATACACCCAACTCCAAGTTGAACCACAGTATTTGTACCTCAGCTATAGACTCCTGATTTATAATTGTTATCATTAATAAGTAAGGCCTGGGTTCATCTGACTCCTGGTCTTAGATGCCCCTGTACTAAGGTATTAGAATGCTTCCAAACCCTTTATTTCATTAATGAGCACTTAGAGTTCAGTGTCTCCCTGGCAGTTATAAAGTCCATTGTCCCACCCTTTAAGTGTATATCAGAACAATAGGATTTCATACAATAACAGTATTTTTTAGAAAATCCATATTTAAGAGTATCCTATATGAAATTTAATTTAAAGATGGATCTATTGTGTTAAAATACTTAAGTTCAGAAAGAAAAGGAATCCAGCCCCTTTCAGAAACACAAGAAGGGCTAAAGGTTTTTTTGTTTTTGTTTTTTATGGGAACCTTCTTAGGAAAGATTTTATGTACTACAGGTGACATTAATTAGAAAGGAAGAATAACTAAAGAATGCATTGGAGCTTGTTAAAAATGAAGTCACCTGTAAGCTAACTTTACAAATGAGGTAATGAGATGTGACAGCGAAGGAAGGGCTACGTCCAGGTCCATGTCCATTAGAACACTTGTTTCCCTACCAGCCAGGGTGTCCCTTAGGGCAGGACCTGCATCTCATCTTAACTTTCCCAGGTCAGGCACATAATAAATATTTTCTGAACTGAATGTCTCTCCTGGCAACAGAGGGAAGAGCAAGATTGAGTCAAGGATACTGTAAAAGGACAGAAAGAAAGGAGTCTGGGGGTTCTTAGAAACCCTTTAACATGTTCTTTTAGAGCAGTGGTTCTCAACCTTTCTAATGCCGAGACCCTTTAATACAGTTCCTCAGGTTGTGGTGACCCCCAACCATAAAATTATTTTCGTTGCTACTTCATAATTGTAATTTTGCTACTGTTATGAATCGTAATGTAAATATCTGTGTTTTCCGATGGTCTTAGGCGACCCTGCTAGCGGTTCTCAACCTGTGGGTCACGACCCACAGATTGAGAACTGCTGCTGTAGAGCCTAAGACAGCCTTGGGCAAACTACGGCCCACGGGCCGGATCCGGCTGTTCTATCCGGTTCTCTTGCTCTCCCCTCCGCTCCTTTACTTTGAATTTATATTAGTTCACACAAACACTCCATCCATGCTTTTGTTCCGGCCCTCTGGTCCAGTTTAAGAACCCATTGTGGCCCTCGAGTCAAAAAGTTTGCCCAACCCTGGCCTAAGACCATTGGAAACTACTTCAAGTTACCTGCTGTAGTGCCTAAAACCATCGGAAACTACTTTCGTTGCTACTTTATAACTGTAATTTTGCTACTGTTAATGAATCGTAATGTAAATATCTGTGTTTTCCGATGATCTTAGGCTCTACAACAGCGGTTCTCAACCGCTAGCAAGGTTGCCTAAGACCATCAGAAAACACAGATATTTACATTACGATTCATAACAGTAGCAAAATTACAGTTATGAAGTAGCAACGAAAATAATTTTATGGTTGGGGGGTCACCACAACATGAGGAACTGTATTAAAGGGTCGCAGCATTAGAAAGGTTGAGAACCACTGTTTTAGAGGATTAGCAGAAATATTTCGAATCCCCCGAAGAGCTACAGGTACTTAGTAAGGGTAACTAGACCAGTGCTAGCAGCACTTGCAATTACTTGGAAGCTCTGTAGGTCACATTACAGTTAGCCAAGTAATAATTATCAATGGTAGAAGTTACTGAAAAGTACCCAGGTATGCTGTATGCAAAGGTATTTGAATATCCTTATTTTGCTACAGCTAAAGCTGACTGTCTACTTCTTATAGAAGAGCATAATTAGCTGTTCTTTACTGAACAGTATTAACAAGGAAGTATGTGTGACTAGACATAGCAATACTGAAGGAACTGTAAAATTCATTCCTGCTAACCTCACCAAACTACACCGGAGCCTTGACTTCGTAACCCCAGGTACCATCTGGCAATGGCTGCTGTAATCACCAGCACTGTGCCCTAGAAGGGAGCAGCCCACTCTGGGCAACTCTCCTCATACCATCCTCCTGAGATGAACTGCTGAATTCCTTCCTTTAGATAAAAAAAAAAAGGTAATTTTCCCGATTGGCAGGAAAAAAGAAACCTTGAGACAAATATATCTACGTTTTCCTGTCTGCTCATGAGGCTTAACAGATACCAAAACAAATAAATAGCAAATGCCTTCGAACAATAAAATGTAAAAAGCAGACCAACAATTCAGCAGAATATTTTGTTCAGACATTTGTAGTCTCATGATCTTGATTTTATGGTGCTACCTGCAACACAAGCATTGTTTTCTGTTGGTGACGAGTTCCCTGTTTGGTGGAAAGTATAGCCTGTATGCATGGTGTTTCGCAGAGGACACCGACTTCCAATGTCATATCACTCGGACAAACGTGAGAATCGCCATTCTAAAAAACTTCAGTAACAGAAGACGACACAAGAAAATACTGCCTGTTGGGAGAGATTCACCGTCCAACCTGCTACTGAAATCAGCCTCTGCTGAGGCTGACCCAGAGGTAACTTGGCAAGGGTGTGTGTGTGTGTGGGGGGGGGGGGGGGGGGCGGGGAGGTGGAGGGAACATTTAATTGGTTCAGGGCTCCAAAAGGACAATAGGGGAAATCAGATGACTGCTAGTCTCTAGGAATTATAATCTAAGTTATCTAAATCATATCTAATTTATCGTCTGAGTTAAAGCCATAGCCATATGTTCAAACCTGACTGTTCTGACATGCTGGGGGCGCAGGGTAAGGATGGGTGTGGGCAGACAGGGCAGAAGGGGGAAAAGATGAAGGTAGGGAATGCTGTCGGGGGAAGAGTGGAAGGAGGTGGAACGAGCCACTGGCTACTCTGCTACCTTATAGATACTTTGAACTTATCTTTTATTTAGAGCCACAGGGCAAAGTCTCAACATGAAGTATCCATAACTACAAACAAGACAAGGTAGAAGGGCATGCGTTATTTTCCATGACTAGTTCACATTTGAAAGGTTCAAAGTGTGTGAATTACATTTGGTAAATCATAGTTACATTTTAATTGGTAGGTACTCATTGAAGTTAGAGGACCACCATGATGGATAGACAGTGATTCCCCATAATCCATCACATCTAGTCCATCTGGCTTTCAGGGCTTTCTAGACTTCCCACACTTTACTTTGTTAATCTTTCCTTCTGTAGGGGTCCCCTCAGTCCCATTGTCTCCTTACTGTCTGCTAGGCTAGACCCATTGTCAATACCATCCTGCCCTGTGCTTGTGGCTGTTTTCCTAACTGGATTCTTCCCTTCCCTAAACTCTCCTAATCCTTCGGCATGGTCTCCGTCAAGCCTTCCCTCCTGTAGATTTTCTCAGGCTACTCTAATAACTCTGATTACTGACTTCTCCCTATGTATGGAGCATTGTCACTGTGCTAGCATTTGACATAGATGGTTGCTAATTCTCAAACTACTCCCTTAAGTCATTACTGCAGTCTCTCTACTCAGTGAGATAAAGTGACATCCCAGCGATCTTACAACTAGTACGCAGCAGAGCTGGGTGTCAACCCCAGGTCTGCTGACTTCAAAGCCCTGGCACCTCGTACCACTCCACGCTGCCTCTTGCTCACATTCCTCTTCTCTGGACCCTTTTTATCCATAGATGTACATCTGGCTCTGCACCTAATTGTCTCTTGTGTATTCACTGTCACAGAGCAAGTGGAATAAAGCTCCTTGAAGATAAGGACTTATCTCACTCTACATTGTTTCTTACCCTAGAGCTTAATAAGTGTCAATCCTGTAGGAGGTATTAAATGTTGGAAAGAATGAAAAGGTGAATTGTAATAGGAACAATCACTCCATTTCTTTACGTTTTTTGAAAATTTGAAATCTTTACATTGCCTCAAATCTGTATTGTTTTGCTTTATTGAGTAATTTTTATTTGATATTTATTAGTAGCTAGAAGTCATAGAAATAAAAACCAGTATTCTTATAGAGAGAGGGAGTAAAGGAATAAAGAGTCTCAGGTCATGATAAGAGGAAATTAGGAAAAGAAGATGACTAAAAAGTTTCTACCTTTCAATCCTAAGTATAAAAGATGGGGTCCATTATTTATCTCCAAGAGACATACAAAAAGGGATTTGGGGTGAGCCTGTTGGAGGAAAACCCCCACAAAGTTCACAGGTAAGGCTACAAACAAAGCAAGCTGTAAGGAAACAATAAGGAAATGCCAAATAATTGCTACTCCTCAAATGATGGTAAGTTTCTATTCAATGTGGTAGTACTTTTTCTACTTTACCACTGAACTTCCTGATGAAAAATATTTCCGAGCATTAACAACACATAACTGCTGTCATGTCAACCCCTTCGTCATGGATTAGAAGTATGTTAAACCAGAAGACTACTCTGTAACTTAAATAGCCCAGAACAACAGTTTTACTGGTTACTGTGTACGTACAGTTCTGAACGACCCTGGAAAATAGATCTGGAGTCATTGTGTTTCAACCCCAGGCCCCTCCCCATGCCCTTACTCTGGTGAGAACACTGAGGCTCAATAAGGTTAAGAAGCATCAAGAAGCAGGAACAATCCCCAAACTCAGGAGTTGGCTGTATACATTTACCACATCCCACCTTCTCCCATCTCTAAAATTGTAGGGAATATGCTTGCATCTTTTAGAATACCTAGCAAATGGTAAAAGGGCGATTTACCATTCAAATCACTAGGGTAATGTTCTCTTTCTAGTGTTAAGTAAAGTGTGAATGGAGTGAGAGCTTCTATGTATCAGCTACACATCAGCTTCAAAAGAAATATGTAATAGCATAAACCTAAAAATTCCTTTTTAACTCAACTCATTTCCTCCAGCTCTCTGCTTCTAAGCAAAATTGCAGGGGAGGCATTTTAGGTATGACTCTGCTACACCCAGCATAAACTACAAGGAAGAGGCAAAGGTTTTTTTTCTGAAGACTTAACAGTTCATCTCCCATCCTGGCCAGGTAGCTCAGTTGGTTAGAGGATCGTCCCCATACTCCAAGGTTGCAGGTTTGATCCCCAGTCAGGGCACGTACAAGAATCAACCAATGAATGCATAATTAAGTGGAACAATAAATCGATGTTTCTCTCTCTCTCTCTCTCTCTCTCTCTCTCTCTCTCCCTCTCTCTCTCTCAAATCAACTTTTAAAAAAATTCATCTCCCTCTCCGTAGACATTAGTCCACATACTTACCATTGCAGTATTCATTCTGAATGATCATGTGGTCATCTTCTACCCAGGCAGAGTAGTAACGTACCACATGGGGGTGATGACCAAGTACTGCATGAGCATAAACTTCATGCAAAACTGAATTCCTGAGAGATAGAAAAGCATTGAGAAAAATGAATCAGGATAATATGCATGCAAATGTTTATTTAAAAGACAAGATATGACTCATTAACAATGGCAGAACACTTATAGAATGCTCACTATTTGCTTATTATTTTATCCCTAATTATCATAATGATGCAGTGAGATACAGTGGCAAGGATAAAGGCTTTAGAAAGGTCAGTGAATGGTCCAAACTCAAGCAAGTGATAGTAGACCTCGGACTAGAACCTTGGTCATCTTGACACCTAAGTCCATGGTTTTTTTAATTAAACATGGCACAAGTAAAGAGAAGGCTTAGGTGGTGCTACCTCAACAGCAGACGTGCTTTGGATTTTCATTTTACTGTATTATATTAAAATATCTTGATGGGCTTCACAAGAAGGCCACCATGGACTTGATTGTGAATATTGTCATGAGCCTTCTATCTTCTCTATGAAGGCTAGACAGTCAAGAGTCAATATTAGCCCTAACCGGTTTGGCTCAGTGGATAGAGCGTCGGCCTGCGGACTGAAGGGTCCCAGGTTCGATTCCGGTCAAGGGCATGTACCTTGGTTGCGGGCACATCCCCAGTAGGGGGTGTGCAGGAGGCAGCTGATCGATGTCTCTCTCTCATCGATGTTTCTAACTCTCTATCCCTCTCCCTTCCTCTCTGTAAAAAATCAATAAAATATATTAAAAAAAAAAAAAAGAGTCAATATTAAACTTGCCAATATGCAGTCAGGGGACACCCTTGGAAAGAGATATTTATAGCGGAACATGAAATCCAACACACAAAAAAAGCAAAATACAGTATTTGGTGAGTTTCAGTATAAAAATGATGAATTCTAGCCTGACTGTTGTGGCCTAGTGATTTAGTGTTGACCTATGAACCAGGTCATGGTTTGATTCCTGGTCAAGGCACATGGCCAGGTTGTGGGTTTGATCTCCAGTAGGGGGCATGCAGGAGGTAGCCAATCAATGATTCTCTCTCATCATTGATTGATGTTTCTCTCTTTCCCTCTCCCTTCCTCTCTGAAATCAATAAAATATATTTTTAAAAAACAAAAGTGAAAATGAAGGGATTCTAAAATCGATAATTTCAGATTCGGCATAAGTATTAAAAAGTATTCGGCATAGTTAATAAAAAAAAAACATTGGCTGAATCTGAAAATGTTCGTTATCCTTGTGAAAAGGAAGAACAATTACTTCTGGAAATGAAATTTAATTCTGTTAATTTTTCCTTCCTCATAGTCCTTGAAACATGACTATTAAATTCATCATTAATACAAAGTAGAGATAAACCAGGGAGTTAACTACTTGGCAATATTTCTGATGAACTAAACAGAAACCATACGATCATTCCATAAGTTTATTAATTATTAAAAAGCAATAAAACCAGTAGTAAAAGCCACAAAAACCACACATACACACACACCACAAAATGACCCGAAATGATCATGGTATGTTTTAAGAAATAACTGACGTCTGATATGGAAAACCCAGAAAGGTTATAAATGTGAGACAACGTACAGTGGAGGGGGTAGGGTGATTTTTAAAAAGTAGCAAATTTTTTTTAATGACCTCAGTGCTATTATTTAAAATATTTTGACAAGAAAAAGCTTTACAAATCCAAGTTTGTGCTTCTAGTACATTTCAAAAGTACTCACTCATTTGATAATTCTGCAAAAGAGTTCGTGGAGCGTTTTATTGCATAAACACATCCATCCAGCCTCTTAATGCACTTGTAGACCGTACCAAATTCCCCAACCCCAATCTTTTCTAACTCCATGAATTCTTTTTCATAGCGGGAAGTCATGTTGGTTTCTCGTAGAACACATCTCTGAAATATTTTAATAAAAAAGTTAAAATAATCCTAACGTGAGCAATAAAGTTGAGGATTATTATATTCCTATATTTCTCTAAGTTTTCAAAAAGACTTGTGGGGCAAATCCATTGGATTTTATCTGTGTCAATAGTCATGGTACCAAGAACCTCCCCAGTTGCTGACTACCTTCTCTGCACTATAATTTCCAATCTGGCCATAATATTCTTATCTGTATGTTCCTAGAGGGGACACTTCTACTCACAGCCAGAGCTACCCTACCATCCTCAGCTGAAGAAGTGACTGGGAGCTGGGTAGGGCATGTTAGGGAAAAACACAAAACAAACAACCTCCCTTTGACAGTAGTCTACAGGTCTCACACTCTGGCTGCTAATTATCTCAAGTTGAATAAATATACTTGTGTTCAATTTGCTTCATCAAAAATCTTAGTCTGCAAAACAAAATTGTCAAATTTATTATTTCAGATTACGTGCTCAGATATAACAACCACTCCCCCTACTGGCCAAGTAGCAACATCACTGATTGTCCAGCTAGTAAAGAACCCCAGGCAAATCATTGAATTTTTAAACGTTTTTCACATCTTGTATGAACCTCAGCAGGTTCACAGTAACAACTCCTCAGGGTTCTTTAAATACTACTCAAGAAAATGTGTGTGTGTGTGTGTGTGTGTGTGTGTGTGTGTGTGTGTGGTGTGTAACTTAGTACAATGCCAAGCACATAGTAACTTCTCAGTAAATGGTGGTTCTGATTTCCATAAATTTATATGAACCTCAATCCAAGCTGATTTATCTCCACAATCCCAACATTTTCCTAGTGTCTCCATAAGCATGAACTTTTAAATCTAAAGTTTTAAAAAGCTTGACTCTTTCTCGCTCTTCATTTTCAATATCCAGTATCAGTCAGTCTTCATCAGTAAGATCTACACTTTCCATTGCCCTTATCCAGTCTCAAGCTCTGTTTCCTCCATGTCTAGATTTGCTGTAGCAACCAGCCCTCGCTCCATCTCCTCTAATAGTAAGAATTGTTTTTGCAAAATGATACTGTAGAATAGCAAACACCTCATTGTTTCCCACGAGGATTCCAAACTTCTAATCAGAGGCCTCAAGGCTGTCTACCAGTAGCACACCCACTCCCTTCCCATCCCCATCTCAGACACCTAATAAGCCAGCTTACCATCCACATCATTCCCCAACCTCAGCCCTTCTCCTTCTCCTTTTGCTTGCTGAACATTAAACATAGCCATATTTTCATGATAAAGATCTTAATGGCAATGTAATATTCCCCTGACTTTAAACTGTAATTTGCTGGGCCGTTCTATTATTGGACATTTAGTACTCCCTCCTCTTTCATTTTATTTAGTTTGTTTTTTTTTTTTTTGCTCTTATAATTAAGTCTGCAATAAACACTCCTGTGATAATATTTTCAACATTATTTTCTTATGTTAGATTATCAAATAATAGATACTGGATCAAAGATTCTGAACATTGTAAAAATCAATAGGTATTTGACATATGGAAGAGCTAAGATTTTACATATAAAAATGGTTTCATGCCATTTTTCTCTGTTCTGTTTTTCTATCTTGGGACCTTAAATTATCTTGATTTTTCCTTCACTTCTCTACCCTATGAATACAGAACTTCCCCCCAGATCAAAGACATAAGAATTAACCTTTCATATAAAAATACTCCAAGGTAATGATTCAGCATATATCAGACAATGTCTGGTAAAGTTAATAACTAGCTAGCCCTGACCAGGTAGCTCAGTTGGTTAGAGCATCATCCCAATATGCTAAGATTGCAGGTTCAATCCCCAGTCAAGACACATAAAAGAATGCATAAATAAGTGGAAGAACAAATAAACGTTTCCCTCTCTCCCCCCTCCTCTATAAAAAAGAAATAAAATAAAGTAACAACTAGCTAATAATATAGACCCTGATGAGAGTCCAAATAAATTAATCGGCAAAGCAATTTGCTACGAAGTGCTGGGGGTAGGGGTGGAGTGAAGAAAGGAAGGAAGGAGGGAGGGAGGAAGGGAGAGAGGACAGAGAAGAAAGGGAGGAGACAGAGGCAAGAGAATGAAATGACGGTTACTATAGCTGGGCCACAGAACTGTGCTCACCTTGGCAGGCAGCCCTTGTTCTACTTTGCCTTCCCCCGGATCAGCTTCCTCGCTTTAAAAAAAAAAAAGTGATGTCAACATATGATTAGGATTAGCACTCATTGATCCTGGTACCATTCTGGTTTCTGGGGCTATGAGACTAAATAAGACAATTCCTTCCCCTCTTCAATTTATATTTGGGGACAGGGAAAAAACAGACATTTCAATATAAGAACCCAGGTGAGGATTAGAACAAGATATCAAGGGATACGACAGACAGCACCCAATTAATTATTTCAAGCAAAAAAGTATTTCCCAAAAGAGAGGATATGTAAGCTAGGCTTCCAAGAATGAGTCGGAACCAGATAAAGGAAAGGAGCGGAGTTTTAGGCAAATAGAACAGCGTCTGCTGAGCACTGGAGGCAGGAATGCACACAGAACACACGTGAAACTGTCAGTGCTCTTCACTGCCACCTACACATTCCCCTTCCTTCTCCCCCAGAGCCTGGCTGTGTACCTATGAGCTTCTTGGGTAGACCAGAAGTATAGCAGAAGGAGCTCTGACCCTGGCTAAGATATTGTTGATGACAATTTTTTTTTGTTTTAAAGAGACATTTTTTTTTAACTACATAGAATTTAGAAACCTTAAATAACAATGTCAGAAACAATATACAAAGATTAAATAGAAATTATAAAACAACCAAAATTGTTGTAAAAATCTCAACTCTCCTAATCTATGAGTGTAATGCCAAGCTAATAAAAATACTAATAGGTTGGCTGAAGTCTCTGACAAATCTCCTCTTTGGCATGAGCAGTTGCATCCTGAATCTTTAAGCAAGATTTTAGTTTCTACCTTGCTTTCAGCCAAGCTATAGATTTTTCTTCTGGAGAAGTGCAGGGTATTAATGGCAAATGGAGGGCATCACACTCATGGAAATAAATTGATACTTGACATGTGTGACCTAAATTGTATATGACATTTGAAACTTTATTAAATTCAATAAGTAAGAAAAATGCCCTCTCGGCACTAAGCAACATTACTAAAGTGTCCCCAATTTCATTGCCAGGAATTCAGATGAACTGTCTGGTCTGGCTGGCTTCAGTGCAAGTGAAACCACAAATTCTGATGACTTATAAATAATCCTAAACAGCTAAAACCAACAGAATTCTTGGTAACAAAAATGGGTGGTTTACTTGTGCTGAAGTCCTGTTTACTTAAGATGCAGGAGACAGTGTTGAGAAAACCTATTCGAGGCCTAAGGCTGGTTAATGCATAGTCATTGATCCCCAAAGAAACAACTCAAGGTAACACATTAAATGCTCTGCAAACTTCAGATTGTTAGCTGTGCATTTATTTTGCCAAGTACATTATCAGGCACAAAGACTGGCTCATTTTAGAGGTGGTTTCTTTCTATAAAAAAGGAGCCTTGGGGGGACATGGTAAAGAAATGTCCCTGCATGAGACACACAGTGGTGCAGTTTGGCTTTTACCACTTCTGAAAGCAACACTCTCTTCTTCTCTTCAGCCAGTCTTCCAACACCTGCAGAGAAGTTCAAATCCTTGCCCCACAGCTCTCATCACCAGTCAGACAAGCTGGACTAGAAACAGTAACAGACTCTTTGAAGTATGAACTGTACTTTCCCCAGCTGCTAACATTCTGTTGACCACAGGAGACCCCTTGAAGGCAATTCCATAGCCCATTTAACTTCCTAATGGAAGTCAGAGGTCTGCTGTCCTTTTATAGAAGGCACCTCACAGCACACTCCAGAATGGAAAGAGGCTAGAATCTCTGTGACAACCCACACAAGGGGAAACCAACATTGACATTTAGAAAGGAGGGGATATGTAACCAATGCCAGTTTCATTCTAACAGAGTTCTTGCTCCTAATCTCACTTCAACATTCTCTCTTCCTCTTGACCATAGTAAGATCAGTTCTCAGAAATCATTGGCCACAGTATACTTACAGATCTCCTCGGGTTTTCCTCTTGCCACTGGATTGAAGGAACTGTTTTCTATAGGACTCTGGAGTGAAGGGATTAATATTAACCAGAGCTAATGAGGTCATTTCATCTGTTACAGCGACAGGTGTGAGCCTAAAATGCTTAGAACCTCGGGAGGGCAGCTTCCCTGTTGAAGAAATCATGGACTGGCTTGGCTGGCCCTGAGGATGACATAAGGCAAATCAGAACGATGTTAGTTAAAAAAAAAAAAAGTTCCGTATCAGTTAGCTAGTTAATATTTTTTGTTGTTGTTTTTTTAATATATTTTATTGATTTTTTACAGAGAGGAAGGGAGAGGGATAGAGAGTTAGAAACATCGATGAGAGAGAGAAACATCGATGAGCTGCATCCTACATACTCCCCACTGGGGATGTGCCCGCAACCAAGGTACATGCCCTTGACCGGAATCGAACCTGGGACCCTTGAGTCTGCAGGCCAACGTTCTATCCAGGGGTGGGCAAACTTTTTGACTCGAGGGCCACAATGGGTTCTTAAACTGGACCGGAGGGCTGGAACAAAAGCATGGATGGAGTGTTTGTGTGAACTAATATAAATTCAAAGTAAAGGAGTGGAGGGGAGAGCAAGAGAACCGGATAGAACAGCCGGATCCGGCCCGCGGGCCGTAGTTTGCCCATGGCTGCTCTATCCTCTGAGCCAAACCGGTTAGGGCGCTAGTTAATATTTGAACCAAATACTATTATTGCTGAAAGGGGTCTTGAATGTTACCTTGTTCAGAGCAAACTAGTTGCTTCATAACTGGTCCTCTGGTGAAAAATACAGATTCCCAGTCTACCACTAGATATTTTGATTCATGGGACCCACAACAGGAATCTACTGTCATTACACTCCCCCTCTTTCCCCTAGGCACTTCTGATAACCAGCTTGGAAAACCACCAAATTGAGTCCCACCTCCAACTTTTTAAGGATGACATTTAAGCTCAGACAAATGAAAATGACTTTAGAAGACCTGGTCCTAACATCTCAGAGTATGTACTTTAACTCCCTCTCACCATTTGTTGAAATATGTGTTTGCTGCTTACTAAGTAGCTGATTCTGAGCTGGGTGCTGTGAGGGGTGCAGAGATGAATTCCAGCTCTTAAATGGTCCATTAGGTAACTGTTCATTGATGTTTCAGAAATAATCACTTTGTAAGGGAAAGATTTCATGGACTCAACATGGAGGAAAATATTTCCAATTCCTCTTAAAATGTAGGCACCAAATGAGAAGAGCTCCATGAAGTGGGGTTAAAAAATGGAGAAGTAATGCTCTAAGCCCTTGGGCTATAAGGCTTTGCAGTGGCTTCAACTAATATGTCAATGAGAAGAAAATGTGCAGGACTTACCACTCCAAGTAGGTTACAGTAAGAGAATACAGGCCTAAAACGTACCCAGAACTAAACCAAAAGACAGAGGGGAGAGGTCAAAGAGAATTCTGATGAGACAGCAGAATGCCATTATGACCTAACTAGCAGGGGCCAGCGGAATACCTGTGTCATGGGCCTTCAGGAGTACATGGTAGACACAGGGGCCATGATAAACCTTGTAGTATAAGCATTATACTGTAAGGTTCTTTCTTAAAGAATTCTACTCTTTCATAGTCTCAGCCCATGACTTTTGAATGTAGAAGCAGAAGGTAGGTTACAACATGATTCACTACATGCAAATGTAATTTAAAGAATGTGAGGCTACAAAAAATGAATATTGAACTTATACATATTCACTAAGTGATTGATACAAGCAGAAATGAAGGAAGTACACTTAGTAACCTAACATTTTTTAATTGATTTTAGAAAGAGAGAGAAATACTGATGTGAGAGAAAATACCAATCTCTTACCTCCCATATGTACCCCAACCAGTGATTGAACCCACAACCTGGGTATGTGACCTCACTGGGGATCGAACCTTCCACCTTTCAGTGCACAGGATGATGCTCCAACCAACTGAGCCACACCGGCCAGGACACTAACATTTATTGTTTTTAATGAAGAAAAAGATGTCATTGCCAGAGTTGATTTTTTACAAGGGTTTTATATATGTCTTAGAATTCAAAGGATGAACCACCCTGGGGCTATTGTCAGAGAAAGCCACCAATGACAAACTCACAGTCTTCCTGTAAGTTTACAATAGGTCTGAGTATTGGTTCAAAAGAAGTACAACTGTATAATATTTCTGTTGTCAATGTGATTCAGGAAATGGACCTAGAATGATAGTGAATCATTAACTGAGAAACAGTTTTTTGTGATGCTGATCCTCGTATGGAGAGTAAAGCACATCTATCTTCTATGAAACAGCGGGGCATCCACACCTGGAATGCTGCACAGCTCTGGCTGCCACACCCCCAGGACAGCAAAAAGAGCCTGGACATTTTTCAAATAAAAGGAAGGAAAAGTGTTCACATCAGCGCAGATAATGTCAGAATTCCTAGTTTGGAAATGTGAAGGCGAGCTCCACTTAAAATAGAGGGAAGGATATTAGTTATATTAATAAGATTGTATTGCCAGAATGACAGAATTATGAGTAATCCTTTTGAAACCTGTAAGAACTTAGTTTTGGACCAGAGTCATGAAAGGAATTTCATGAAAATAAAGCAGATTGAAAGTTTCTGGAAAGATGACCAGGTTGAGAGTATCAATATGCCCCAGAGAGTGGAGCTAATTCCGTAAGTTTAACAGCTCCATTACAGATGAGAAAGAAAGGAAGTTTGGGTGATAGCTCCCTGACTTCTGAAGATGGTGTGAGAAGGAGGCAACCTCCCACTAAGGCACAACATCACAGTGTCTTGGGATTGGGAAAAAATTTAAAGGCCCAGTCACTATAATCAGTGCCCTGATGCTCGAATCCCTTCTATGTCTCTATCAAGTGGTCATTCAGTGACAAGGGCCTTACTACCTTCTAAGGAAGCTCTTCTATCTCTATCTCCATCCTGCTAGGAAGTACCTACAGTGAGCTGAAGACATTCTGGGTCATTTATGGCCCTATCCTTTGTTAAGGCTAAATTAAACCAACATTCCTTCCCTATGCATCCTTGACTTTGGTATAACATCTCCAGTTATTATTGCTGTAGCCTCCCTCCACTGACCCTGAGCCAAACTATAAAGTATGTACTTTCCTAGTTGAATTTCCAGTTTCCCTCCCAAACTCTGTCCTCTGCCTGTCTCTCAAATCTTGGCATTATTCAAGACTCCTAACTCAAACCACTACTCTCCTTACTCAGGCTACATGAACTTATCCAACCAAGGCTTCAACAGCTCCCCAAATGCTGATGGTGCCCAGATATTGATCTCCAACTCAGATTGTCTCCCTGTACTCCAGACCCATTTATCCAATTATTTGCATGACATCTCTGCTTTTGCCAAACCTGTACATCCTCTAGTGCAGTGGTTCCCAACCTTTCTAATGCCAAGACCCTTTAATACAGTTCCTCATGTTGTGGTGACCCCCAACCATAAAATTACTTTCGTTGCTACTTCATAACTGTAATTTTGCTACTGTTATGAATCATAACATAAATATCTGTGTTTCCCGATGGTCTTAGGCGACCCTGCTAGTGGTTCTCAACCTGTGGGTCGGAACCCACAGGTTGAGAACCGCTGCTGTAGAGCCTAAGACCATCGGAAAACACAGATATTTACATTATGATTCATTAACAGTAGCAAAATTACAGTTATGAAGTAGCAACGAAAGTAATTTTATGGCTGGGGGTCACCACATCATGAGGAACTGTATTAAAGGGTCGCAGCATTAGAAAGGTTGAGAACCACTGCTCTAGTGTCACCTGACTTGATTCAAGTTACCATGTACTCAAACAAGCAAGAAGCCTGGCTGCACCCCAGCTCTCTCTTCTTCCTTCAACCCCTCCATCAAGTCAATTACCAATTCCTAAACATCCCTCAATTTATTGCTGTTGTAATTCAAGTCCTTCTCCTTTCTCAACAATTCCACTGTGAATACTGCCCTGCTTCCAGGATCTCTCCTGCTCCATTCCATCCTCCATATGAAAGTCATGATTTTTCAAAGGTGCCTCTGCTCAAAACCATTTAATAGCCTTCTCAACACTTAAGATAAAGTCTTGATCTAGCTCCTGCCTACCAACTCTGGCGTCATTGTCTGCATCTGCACTCTCACATGTACAGACCCTGTCACTACTGAGTAACATGCAGTTTTCCATGGTCTTTCCCCTCGACAGTTTGATGCTTTTCCTTTGGCCTCAAGTGCTCATTCCCTCCTTCTTTGCCTGGTGACCTCCAACTTATTCTTTAAGACTTCTCTCAAACACTGGTCTCTTGGGAAAGGCTTCTCTGATATCTTGAGACTTAACTTCTAATTCTTTCTCATCATGTGGTACCACTCCTCTAACATACCTGATCTGAACTTTAATTATTGTTTCAGTATTGTATGTATCTTTATTTTGTGGGCACTCTTTGAAAGCTGTAAATGGGTGTGACAGCAGAGGGTCAGCTAGCATATCGAGATATTCAGTTCACTTTTAAATGAATGACATATACACATCATGTCATGTTTTCTCACCTGTGTACTTTTTCTCGGCACCATATTCTCTCAGGCCACTCTCTACTTTCTATATTTTAAAACCATACCAACTTCATTGATCTTCATATGCTTCCTTCACCTTTATTTCTTTCCTGATCACCACTGAGAAGCAATCCACCCAGTGAACTCTGACCACTCTTGAAGCACCTATTTATTACATAGTGTCTATAGGTACATCTCCTCTTTCTCAGAGACTGTCTTATGCTCCTTGCCCACAGTAGGTCCTCAAAAAAAAAAAAAATGAGTGGATGATTGATTGGTGGGTATTGGGACCATTGAAAATCCCACTGATGGACACCAGAGTAGTTTGTCTACAATTCAGACAAGAAACTTAGTATTTCCTGTAGACACAGTGCCCACACTCAGCAGGTACTAAAGAGACCTGCCGGCAGTGACTGTGCTACAATCAGAAGCACAGATGTTATGATAATAAACTTAAGTACCTCAAGCTGAGCCAGGAGAAAGTAGAGCTAATACCATTCCTGAGGCTTACACACCACAGCACCAGCCTGTTAGAGGTAGCCCTGTCCCAGCCCTGGCTTGAATAACACAAAAAATGTAGCAGGAGACCAGTTACAACAAGACTACAGGAATATGCCAACTACTCAGGACCTTTGCTTATCAGCAATCCTCGGCTTCTACAGAAGTGTCACAGGTTCCCTCTTTGCTCACATATAATGGTAGAGCCTGAACGTTACAAGGCCAGGGAGGGGAGAGGACTTCCCTCTGGGAAGAGCAGCCACAAGGTGATATGAATATGTTCAAACAGAGAATGTGAACATTCTTATATTAGGAAATATGAGTAAATAATCATAAAAGAATAGTTGGCATAATGGAAAGAATAGACTGAGACAAAAAGATCAGGTTTCTAGTCCTGTCTGCCATTGACCTTGATTTTCTCGTAGATCTCAATATTCCTTCCAGTGCCGATATTCTTTAACTAGGAACTTTCCCCCCACCCAACATTTATTTGTGGCTTCCACCAAATAGTTGCTGGCAGCAGTGGTTTTGGGAGGGCAGCTGGCGAGACATTTAATTCTGTTTTCTGATAACTTGAAGCTCTTGTTTATTTTTAGCAATAAATATGGAATTGGGGATAATCCATCCTATACACATCATGGACCGGTCCTCTTTCTCTAATAGCTGAACTGAAGGAACCTGGGTCCCTCTCCCCAAAACTTACTCACTTTGGGAGTGACAGGACTCTCACAGTACAGCAGCTTGCTTCTGTCATCTGGCTGGGCTGGTGTTGTAGGACACTTGGGCGGTTCTGACACCGGGGTCCCCAAAACAGGCTCTGGACTCACTCGGCCTTTTTCCTGAAATGTGTGGAGTTCGCGTTCATCCCTCAGGGGTGTTCTGGGTGGTGTAGACAGGGCCTCTGGATCCTTGGATTCAGACTGCTCTGGGGTGAGGCTCTGGGCCTCCCAGCCCTCCCGTGCTTCCTTCTGCTCTTTGTTCTCACTCTCTTCCTCACAACAGAAGTTTAATTTCTGCTTCAGTTCTCTGTTAATACTGTTTTCATCCATCTCAGCCAAAGAACTTTCCACGGTAGGCGAGAAGGCCTGTCAGAGGGACACAGTATTGAGATGCAGAAGTAAGGAGGAGAGAACCTAAGACAGCAAGCTCCGCAGTCCTAGCCTGCCTTTCCCTCTGCTCATTCACCGCTGCATGAGGCACACTCTTCATTTTCCCCCTTAAGTACCATGTGTCCTAAGCTCTCAGCTTGTCCTTATTTCTATTCTGATTAAAGAAAGCGCCAGCAACGCTTTGAGTAATTAAATTCAATTTACGTTAAAACTCTTGTGGACATCACACATAGACTCCCTGCACCCATGTGCTACAAGCTCATTATTAGAAATAAATTATTTTCACTCTTTTATATCTGCCATTTAGAAATCCCCCACTCCTCTCTTCCACTCCCCACCCATGGTTAAGAGGAGTTCATTAGAATTCAGCATCACCTGGGTGTAATAATGATGCGTAAGCAGTCTCTAACATTTCCAGGCTGGAGTTCATCTCCCAAATGGACACACACCTTAGGTCTTTGCCGGATACACCTGCCTTAATTTCAGCCCCCCACAAAGCCCCGGCCACCCTCCCACCTCCAGGTATTGACAGTTAAAACGTTTAAGGAATCAGACAAATTTTCAAACTGACAAAAGAAAGGCTAGAAAGATCAGTAACACAGAGAAGCAGATATGTATCCCTTGAAAATGGCTATTACTTCGGCCCCCAAAGCCTTATTTTGTAAAAATGTTTTCTTGCAGTTTGGATATCTTTAGCACACATTATTCAATTTCTTTCTCAGAGAGGTACCCCCTCCCTCTCTACCGCTCCGCCCCCCTCCCACTCCCGCAGGAAGTGTAAAAACTCTTTGAAGAGAAAAAAAAGTCACCCATACCACTTTGTAAGGTTCTCCACCCAGTAGCCAAAGTGATTCTTTTTAAAGGATCCTGTCCTCAGATCCTCTGGGGCCGTGGTCGGCAAACGCGGCTCACGAGCCACATGTGGCTCTTTGGCCCCTTGAGTGTGGGTCTTCCGCAAAATACCACGGCCTGGGCGAGTCTATTTTGAAGACGTGGCGTTAGAAGAAGTTTACGTTTAAAAAATTTGGCTCTCAAAAGAAATTTCAATCGTTGTACTGTTGATATTTGGCTCTGTTGACTAATGAGTTTGCTGACCACTGCTCTGGGGCCTCCCACTCCACTCAGAATTCACAGCCAGAACCCAGTACCAAGGCCCAAAGGGCCTTAGGATCTACCCCACAGCCTGTCTGATTCCTTACACATTCGGCTCTAGACTCCTTCCTGTCCCTCCAGATGCCAGTCTTCTCCACACGTCTCACTCCCTGGGCTTCCTCCAGTTGTCCCCTCAGAGAGGTCTTCCCATAAACCCCACATAGTCCCCATTACCCATCCTCTGGCCCCTTACACTGGGTCACGTTTCTTCACAGCACTCAGGGCTATCATATATTACATATCTAAAGGTTCATTTAAAAAATCCTGTCTTCCCCGTCGCACCCCCCAATAGAATCTAAATCCCATCAGGACAGGGACTTATTAGTAACTCTTATTTAATGTTCTATCTCCATTACCTGGAATAGGGCTTGACACATGGTAGGTGCTATGAATCAAGGTGCATGCTGTACATTGTATGTATCCTCATGATGTACACTATAGTCGAAGGAATATCTTTTATAAGCTTTCAAATTTTTAATTTCCAACTCCAATGCAAATTTCAGAGGCCTGAAAGGTAGGGATATGTTGATTTTAAGTAACTCAGTAACTTTGAATATATATTCTATTTTATCAATCCCTACACCAACCTGAGCTCAGCCTCTGAGGTATATGAGTTACTGTTCTTTCAACACTAACAAGTGCCTGCAGCCCAGATGATTTGGGAGAAGTGAAGAGAAATATCAGTGCAGATGGGGCTGACGTTACAGCTACTCTGGTCTAATGCATGAAATAGATGTTAGGAAGTCGGGAATCCAAGACAGATCAGGAACCCCAGGATGTCTCTGGATGGCTTTGGGTCCATAGTGTCATGGGACAGATAAGGGTATAGATAGTCCCTAAACCATTAGGAAGGTTATTTTCTTAATCGCCTCCACTCACATTCTTAATTTCACCCTGTTACACCTCAGCTTGTCCCAGAGTCTGAACTCCTATCTGGGCCACTAGTATTTTCCCTGGTCAACTAATTATGCAGACTGATCATGGAGTGGCAGAAACCTCACCTGGTAGAAAGTCTGCTCCTGGTAGAGAGAATAAAATGGTTAGTTATATAAATTTGTTGATTCTTCTCTGGTAAATATATTTGTAATTCTTGTGCCATTTGAAGGGAAAAAATATCTCACTTTTTTGGGGGAAACTGGATAAAATGATTTTAACTTTCACAAGGAAAAATAATTGTCAAAGAAATAGCAGAAGACTTAAAAAAGAGTAGACTACCTCTCTCAGAAATAAAACTAAATTATACCTGCATATTGTTTTTTAAAAAATATTTTTATTCATTTCAGAGAGGAAGGGAGAGGGAGAGATAGAAACATCCTATCTAATAAAAGAGTAATATGCAAATTAACCATCACTCTGCTACACCCACAAGCCACGCCCACCATCCAATCAGGAGCGAATATGCAAATAAACCCAACCAAGATGGCTACCGCCACAGGGAGCAGGAGGGAGGCATGGGTTTCCCCGGCAATGGAGGAAGCCAAGCTTTCTGCCTGCCCTTGCCGGCCTAGGCCTCCACTCAAGGCTACAAAGTTTCAATGATAGAAGATACATAAACCCAAACAGAAATGGCAGCAGCCACAGAGCTGGAAAGAGCAGGAGGCTAGGGTTGCCCGCGGCGATGGAGGAAGCCAAGCTTCTGCAGCCCTGGCTGGCCCAGGCCTCCGCTTAAGGCTACAAAGTTTCAATTATAGAAGATACATAAATCCCAACAGAAATGGCTGCCGCCACGGAGCAAGCAGAAGGCTTGGTTCTGCTCCAGGCTACAAAGTTTCAATTGTAGAAGATAAATAAACCCCAGATACCAGGGCCTCCGCTTGGGTCGCCAGGGGGCGTGGCCGGCCTGCAAACCACCACAGGCCCCTCAACCAGGCCCCCCCACGCCCCAAGGGAACCCCCACCCTGATCCGGGACACCCTTCAGGGCAAACCAGCTGGCCCCCACCCGTGCACCAGGCCTCTATCCTATCTAATAAAGAGTAATATGCAGATTGACCATCACTGCAACACACAAGATGGCTGCCCCCATGTGGTCAAAGATCCTGCCCCCATGTGGACACAAGATGGCCACTACAAGATGGCCAGTAGGGGAGGGCAGTTGGGAGGGACCAGGTCTCCAAGGGAGGGCAGTTGTGGGCGGTTAGGCCAGCAGGGGAGGGCAGTTAGGGGTGACCAAGCTGGCAGAGGAGGGAAGTTGGGGGGAACCAGGCCTGCAGGGGAGAGCAGTTGGGGGTGACCAGGCCTGCAGGGGAGGGCAGTTAGGGGTGACCAGGCCTGCAGGGGAGGGCAGTTAGGGGCAGGCTGGCAGGGGATCAGTTAGGCATTGATCAGGCTGGCAGGGGAGTGATTAGGGCAGCCGTGGGCAAACTATGGCCCACGGGCCGAATCCGGCCCGAGGAGCCGAAAGAGCAGAGGGTTCTCTTGCTCTCCCCTCTGCTCCTTTACTTTGAATTTATATTAGTTCACACAAACACTCCATCCATGCTTTGTTCCGGCCCTCCGGTCCAGTTTAAGAACCCACTGTGGCCCTCGAGTCAAAAAGTTTGCCCACCCCTGCCCTAATCGCTTCTGCCTGCCACCCTGATCACCCACTAACCCAGGGGTGGGCAACCTTTTTTTTTTTTTTTTTTTTTAATATATTTTATTGATTTTTTTTACGGAGAGGAAGGAAGAGGGATAGATAGTCAGAAACATCGATGAGAGAGAAACATCGATCAGCTGCCTCCTGCACACCTCCTACTGGGGATGTGCCCGCAATCAAGTTACATGCCCTTGACCGGAATCGAACCTGGGACCTTTCAGTCCGCAGGCCGACGCTCTATCCACTGAGCCAAACCGGTTTTGGCGGTGGGCAAACTTTTTGACTCGAGGGCCACAATGGGTTCTTAAACTGGACCAGAGGGCCGGAACAAAAGCATGGATGGAGTGTTTGTGTGAACTAATATAAATTCAAAGTAAAGGAGCGGAGGGGAGAGCAAGAGAACCCTCCGCTCTTTCGGCTCCTCGGGCCGGATCCAGCCCGTGGGCTGTAGTTTGCCCACGGCTGGGTTAGGGGCAATCAGGCAGGCAGGCAGGCAGGCGAGCAGTTGGGAGCCAGCAGTCCTGGATTGTGAGAGGGATGTCCGACTGCCCTCAGCCCGGTGGGATCGGGCTTAAACGGGCAGTCAGACATCCCTCGAGGGGTCCCAGATTGGAAAGGGTGCAGGCTGGGCTGAGGGACACCCCGCCCCAGTGCACGAATTTCATGCAATGGGCCTCTAGTCAATGATAAGAGAGAATCATTGATTGGCTGCCTCCTGCACACCCCACAGTGGGGATCGAGTCCACAACCCGGGCATGGGCCTTGACCAGGAATCAAACCGTGACCTCCTGGTTCATAGGTTGACACTCAACCAATGAGGCACACCGGCTAGGCTACATGTATATTACTTTATGCACATATACTTAGTGTGGTGCTAGTGTAATAATAAACAGGTCGATGGGAAAGAATACATATAATTTAATATTGTACTTTAAAAGGGAATTATAATCAAAGGACCCAGAAGGTTTTTTTTATAAATGGTGTAGCCATTATTGGGTAACTATCCAATTAAGAAAATTTAGAGTCTTATTTCATACTAGAGGCCCAGTACATGAAAATTCATGCACTGGAGCGGGGGCGTCTCTCAGCCCGGCCTGCCCCCCTCACAGTCTGGGAGCCCTCAGGGGCAGGAGGCAACCCAGCGATCAGGGGAAGGTGATGCCCCCATCACACCTCTGCTGCTGCCACTGCCAGCAGTGCAAGCCTTGGCTGGCCCTGGTTACCTGAGCCTCGGCTGGCCCTGGGCGGCTGGGCAGCTGCCATCCGAGGCTTGCCTGTGCCTCGGGCCGGCCCTGGGTGACTGGGGGGGCTGAGGGGACTGGGGGACTCTGGCCGGGCCTGCCTTGCTGTGTGCCTGCTGCCCTGGCAGGGCTGAGGGGACTGGGCGCCGCCATCTTGTGGCTGTGGGCGCTGCCATCTTTGAGGGCATGGCAGTCAATTAGCATATTCCCTCCTTATTGACTGTGGGCACTGCCATCTTTGAAGGTGGGGCAGTCAATTAGCATATTCCCTCTTTATTAGATAGGATCACATATAAATATCGAATAGATTAAGATATCAAATGTGGAAAATCAATCTATAAGTAACTAGAAGAAAATAAAAGTGAATGTTGATCAAATTTCTGGGTGGGGACCAACTTCCCAAATGTTAAAGCAGCACAAGAAATCACCAAAAGAATTGCTAACTTTGACTACATAAAATGTAGAATTTCAACATTTCATCAAACAATTAAGCAGCATTAAACTACACAGTAAATTTGAAATGATATGAGCAAAAATTATTCCAGCCAAAAGATGAATATTCTTAGTGCATACAGAAGTTATGCAAATTGATAACAAGAGCATCAAGACCCCACATGATAAGTGAGGAACGACAAGTCAATAGCATATACTTGGAAACTAAGATTAGATGCAGTCACAAAACATTATCTCAAAGCAAAATGTCATTTACATCTGAAAAATTGGCAAAAAGTATTCTAAGTGGCAATATCTAACTTGGACAGGAATGAAATTAAATTGATGCCCTTACACACTTGTGAGTCAGCAATTTGGCAGTACAATAGAGAACCTTAGGAACATGAATACAGTTTAACCCGGTGTTCCCACCTCTGGCAACCTGTCATAGTCAGCAACCTCAATGGTTGATTGCATTTGCCCTGCCTGTCACCCCTCATTCTAGATTTCATTTCTTGCTTGCTAGCTGCCTTTCCTGCAAGGCTGTAAGCCTGATGAGAAGGGATGTCTGTCTTCTTCACAGCAGGGCTTGGCATATAATAGGTATCTAGTGTTAGTTCAGAGTGGAATTCGGCCAACGCTTTAGGCACAACAAAAAAAGAAGGGAAAGGGCTTGATTTTCCAACAATGAGAGTGAGAATGGTTAAGTAAATTTTCCAAACATACAATGAAAACCTTTAAAGTAATGCATATAAAAAGTTCTAATAGAATGGCAAAATGGTCGTGTCCTGAGGTTAAAAAATAAAAATACAAACGATATACAGTATGATTTCTATATGTAAGTATAGAAAAGAAAAATATCTAACTCTATCATCTATTCTAAGATATACCATTATTTACCTGCCACTAAGAATAAAAAATGCCCATGATGGGTAATCTAAGATGATACACTGTATACAGCTGTGACAAATAAACCTCCCATGCAGAGAGGGCCAGGCAAGGAAACTTGTTTCTCTCCATTTTGCCTTTGGGTGAAAGGAGAAACCCCACCAAAGAATTTGTAATATAATCCAGGGATTATACTACCAGCGTGGTTCAAAGAACCTCAAGCAGAGAATTTAACTCAAAATAGTCTCAGCTTGGTGGTGTCTCCTGATGGCTGACAAAGGCAAACACAGATCCCCTCTGTGAGACCAGGACCTCCGTGGGGCCTGCGGCAACTACGAGTTAGCATAGCAATGTGAACAAGTAAACATTTTGCTTCCTAGAATTGATGAACTAGGACAAGTAAAATCTTAACAGGGGCCAATTAGTGGTGAGATAATAGATCAAAAGTACTTTAATATAATGTATTTTATATACACTTTATTTATTTTTAAATATATTTTTGTTGATTTCAAAGAGGAAGGGAGAGAGAGAAACACCAGTTATGAGAATCATTGATCGCCTGCCCTGCACGCCGCGCCCTCTGCTGGTGATTGAGCCCCAACCTGGGCATGTGCCCTTGAGAACCCCATATGTCAAAATTTTAAAATAAAATTATTTTACTTTCCAAATACTAAATATATCTTCATTATATAAAATACACTCTGTAAAATAGATCTACATTAACATTATGCTAGGGTCTCTGAATGTTAGTACCCTTCATTCCTTCTTGCTCCTCACACTCGTTTTCCACCAGAGTTATTCTAATAGCTAAATTCAATGAGTTCCCTTCCTACCATCTTGTGAAATTCAGTAGACACAGAGAAGATAAATCTCATGGTCAGACTGTGAATGTGTTAAGAGGGGTGTCATCATTAACATTTTGAACACCTATTATGTACAAACTACTAGGTTAAGGCTGGCTGGAGGGGCCAGTGGTACAGAGGTATACATCTCTACTTTCATTCATTTAGTTGACAAATACTTGATAAGTACCTGTTAGCAAGGCAGTCGGAATTTGAAGATAGTCATGATGGCTGGTGAGCTAGAACCCTTACGTAAATGAAATACGGAAAAGGCTCTAGGTTTAGGGTTTGGACATTTTGGCCTCCTGTTTATATAGAAAATTGGTTGGGATGAGTATTTTGAATTTATTTCCTGGCATATATACAGCTTGAGGATATTAAACTAAGGGATGCTGGGGTGGGAGGCTGGACTCACACAAAGACCAGGAAAGGGAAGTCCCTCAGGGGAGAAAGAGGAAAGTCACACCTAAAGCTGGTATCTTTGGAAATAGCTTGAGGATTTTCTAGAACCCCTATTCTGTATTTAAAACAACATTTTGAATGTCTCAACCCTTGGACAAATCTGGTGGCTAAATCACTCTTTTACAGGAGGGGGAAATAAGAACTAGGAATGGCTATTAAAATAACGAGAAAACCATGGTGAAGAGAGGGACTTGTTCAGTTACCTAATTCATCCAAGGTTCAGGAAGGCGGGCAGCTTGCCCCTTTCAGAAGGACCCAGTGGACTCATGCTGTGTTACCCAGAGGGTGTTTATGAAGATTCTTGTCCTACGTGCCAGAGATGCAATGATAATATGATTTAACCCCTCTTCCCAAGGAGATACTCAATGACTGCCCAAGGCTGCTACTTCCAGGCTAAAACTATGACAGAACAATAAAGAATCTATTTATGCAGCATTTCCCCCCAAAAGAATAGGAACTGCTTTAGTCATTTATAGATTTAGTTCAACCTCTCCCCTATCCCCCTCCCCCCCCCCCCCCCCACACACACACCTTCCCCAGGACAACTGACCACCACGCTCTGTAGAAACAGTCTGAAATGGGTGGGGAGCCCCGAAGTCCAGGAAGGCCAGGGCCAGGGCACTATCCGGCTCGTTCCAGGGCACACCAGGCTGGGTTACAGACACACTACCCCAGGCCAGACACCAAAGCGCCCAGCTCCAGGACACCAGCCCCATCCCAAGCCCGACAGCACCCTGCAGTGCTCCCTCTCCTCCACTTCCCAGCACAGCGGTGGCTTTGGCCACACATCCAGGATTATGTAATGCACATCAGTCATGGTCCATATGACAAGGGGGCTTTTAAAAATAATGGTGATATGTAAAAATTCACGGTGGAACAGTTATCCCACGGAATTCTAGGTAAGAAGACGCCATAAGCCAGGCACAGGTAAACAGATCCAGGTGGATGCGCGAACTGTCACCACACATTTCCTGTACCCGAGCGCGTAGGCATCCGTGCACTCTCAAACTGGGCACGTAGTTCAGCGAAGCCTGTAGGGAGGACGCCCGACGCCCGTGGGAGGGCAGCGGGGCAGGGCGGGGCCGCCGGGGCAGGTGCGGGCGCGGCGGCGGGAACGGGCCTTGGCCCGCGGGCGAGGGGAGTTCCGCAGCCCGCCCCTGCGCCCGCCCCTCTCGCCCGCGGCTCCTCCTCGCTTCGCCATGGTGGAGCGGGGCGACGCGGCGCCGCTGCTGCGCTGGGCCGAGGGCCCCGCCGTTTCCCCACCGCAGGCCCCGGAGCTGCAGGCTGGAGGCCGGGGCTGGGGCGGGGGCGGCCGGGGGGCCGCGGAGCCGCCGAGGAGGCGGGAGCCCGAGGAGCTGGGCGCCTCCGAGGTGCTGCTGCAGCCCGGACGCCTGGAGCTGGGCGACGTGGAGGAGGACCAAGTGGTGGCCGTGTTCGTGGTCACCTTCGATCCCCGCTCGGGTGAGAGCCTCTCCGAGACCCGGGGTGGGAGGGGGTCGCCCCCAACCGGGGCTGGGGGGCGGCGGGGGAGGGGCTTGCTGCGCGCGCACCCGCACCTACACACCTGCACCCCCACCCCGCCGCGGGCTCCTGCGGAGGGAGCAGGACGTCCCCGGCTGGATGTCCCCTTGAGTTTGGGCGCGGGACGCGGGGCTTTGTTCCCGGCGCCCTCCGACCCCCTCTCCTTCCCGTCAGGCTGCTGCTCAGCAGTTCGCAGCCCGCGCGCCCATCCTCACTGTCGTGTTTGTGCTGCGCCTATAGAGGGTCTTGTTTGTGGCTTTTGTTTTCTTGCTTGGCTAAAAGGGTTTTTTCCCCTTTAAGAGTTGGACCGTCCCTCCTGAAACTGAGTGTCCTATGCTTCCCGCCCTCGCTCCCCACCTGTCCCTGACGGTAACTCTGCCAGCAGCCAACTTTACTTTCTCTGACCTTATTATTTTGAGGAATTAATGCCGGCGGCATTAAGGGATAGGATTGAGGGACTGAGCTGGAGAACGCTTAAAGAAAAGGGAAGCTTACTCAGGTAGGCTCTTGCTGGGTTATTTGGCGATTAAAGGGTATTGGCACATAACCTTTAGCCGGCCACTCAGTCAGGAAGTGTATGTACACTGTAGTGGTGGGAGACTTCCTGGGGGTCAGAGTGAGTGAATAGATCCTCTCTCAGCTGGTCCTGGCCACCAGGGGCCTCTCACTGAGAGAGCTGCTTTGTGGTCATTATTGGAGGCAGGATAGCTGAGGCGGTGATTCTATGGTCACAGTGGTCGGCAAACTCATTAGTCAACAGAGCCAAATATCAACAGTACAATGATTGAAATTTCTTTTGAGAGCCAAATTTTTTAAACTTCTTCTAACGCCACTTCTTCAAAATAGACTCGCCCAGGCCGTGGTATTTTGTGGAAGAGCCACACTCAAGGGGCCAAAGAGCCTCATGTGGCTCGCGAACCGTGGTTTGCCGACCACTGGCGACTCTAAGAAATCCCAAGTGTGTCTTTGTGTAAATCACTCCAGTGGAGTTACTGAAAAGTGGAGTGCCTATTAATGAAGGATATAGATAACACTTCTTTCTGGAATTCCCCTCCTGGTTCTCCAACAATGAGCAGGGATCCCGTTATGAAGAATTTTATGGGTGCCATGCAGTGGGACGAAAACGAGTAAGGACCTTGAGGTGGGGATGCAGACAGGCAGGAGATAGGTCCTGGCAGGGTGCCGTAACTTTGGTCAGGGGTTATCAACCAGCAAGACACAGGAAGTGACAGTTCCTGGGGAGGAGACCAGGCCATTCTGACTGTTCCTTGGCCCCATCCCAATGGCTTTAAACTTTTTTTGACTATGACCCACCCTATGAAATTAATTTTACATCACAATCAATACATTCATATGGATACATATGTAACTCAGACAAAAGTTTCATGAAATAATACCAATCCCTTCTATATGTAGTGCATATTCATATTCAATTTTTTTTAAAAAATAAAATGTTTGTAAATGCTATTCGCATATGGTTAGGCCTTCCAGATACCAGTAGTTTGAAAAACTGCTCTTTTTTGACCAAAGTAACCCTTAATGTTAGGCAAAAACAGATACTTCGTAACTAATATTTATTATGCCCTACCCCATCACCTGCAAGTAAATATAGCAGGGCCTCAAGTAGCATTGTTTCAGTCAACTAGTTTGGTTAATAACGTTGATGGGGTGAGGGTGGGGGGATCAATTCTTGGCTTGGCTAGGGCCACCATCTGTGGAGTTTTCACATTCTCCCTATCTCTTCATGGGTTTACTCCAGGAACTCCAGCCCACCCCCACCCCTAACCCAACCCCAGAGATGTGCACATGAAGTGAATGGCATTTCTAAATGGTCCCAGTGTGAGTGTGTGGATATTAGTGTGCCCTGCCATGGAAGGGCATCTTGTCCATGGTGGATTCTCACCTGTGCCCTGAGCTGCCGGGAGAGGCTCCAGCCACCTGCCACCCTTAACTGGACCCTTTGTTTGTATTAATTTTTCTTAAATGCATGAATAGCTAACATTTATTTCAGTATTTAATATTTGAAGTATTTGGTTCTTTAACTAGAACTTTGGTGATGTTTTTGTTATGAGAAATATGGGATAGGAGCTTAATTCTTTTTTATATCAATTAGCCTTTGGTAAAATTGGTTGGTTTCGTTGTGTGTCATTTTGCTTTTAAGTCACAGTTTCCAAAATCTTTGAGACAATGTTAAGTGAGACCTTACTGTTGATGGGAGCGTAAGATTCATTCTGGAAAGTATTAAAGAGTAATAGAAGAAATGGGACATTAACAGTGATTCAGCAGTGGTAGCGCTGATGGCAGAGTTTAGGGAGGGGAAGGAGAAAAGAAAATCCGGTATTAACCACAGGTGGAGTTGATAAAATTGAAAAGCGGAGCTGGACCCGCCCTGCCTTGTCAGTCACAGCTGGTGAGCATGGTTTTGTGGGTTTGTGTGATAGAGTGGGCATTGTTAATGATACCAGGACACTTACTTTATGTAGGCAGACATTTTACTACAATGGGGTTTCATCTGATTCTAATCACCGCTGTTATTTGGTGATCATTTATACCCAGTTTATACATGAGAGTATAATTCTTCTGGTTACAGAAGAGAGTAATTCCTTTATACATTTAGATACAAGGTTTGGAAAGCTGGGTTGGGCATCTATAGGAAAAATCTGAGAAGAGGGTAGAGACATAAAAAGATGTTTTTTTCATGGGACTCATGGTTGAAAATGATAGTTGTTGGATCTACAAATGATGTGAGGACTTAAGAGCTTGCGCGCGCACACACGCACACCCGGACATTCACACACTCCCGTCTTTATCTGGAGCAGGGAGGCCCTAGGATGGCAGTGCTGGCCATCTGGGCTACAATGCTGCTATTGAAACTGGGCCCAGATGCTAACGATGCAAGCTAGTGGGAGAGGTCGACAGCCAGAATATTGCTTTTTCATGTGTTCAACCCTTGATTTAGAGCCTTGATTTAAAGTTTTTATTTTGCTCTTTGGGTTTCTAGTAAAATGTTCTTTTCTCTGCTTAATTAAGGGAAAAGATATTGTCACATTTGGAAATCATGCCTCTCTCTGTCTATGGAGGTGACATAGCTGTCTCACCATGAGACTGAGGACTTGTATGTGGGCCTGAGGCAGATAAAGCTTTGGACCTACAAAGCATGATACCTGTGAATCTGCCCCATTGGACTATTTCTTTATGAGATTCACTTTGAATGACTACATTTTCCCCAGAGGTATTTTGTGGGTGTGTGTGTGTTGGAGGGTAGGGGGGAGGATGGCTGAAGGAAAGAGAACCCATTGAGGTTTTTAAAATGTTTCTTTTCCCTTTGTTCTCCTGATTAGGGATGAATTACTACCTGTTCTTCCCTCAGTCTCAACCAGTGCCTAAATTACATGTAAACACCTATTTAGTTTAGTGCATCTGAATGCTCTTATGTTTATGTCAAATGAGTGTACAAAGATCACTCACACTAATTGTAGTCTGCATGCGCTTTCTGTGTAGTCAATGACATATGAGCATTTTCTTTTAAACAGTGGAGATGGTGGAGGTGCACTGGGATTAGGGCTAGGTGTGGTGTCTGGGACACGACTTGGATACTGCCCAGGTCATCTGACTTGTGTAAACAATAAATGGCTCCAGCCCTGGGTGGGAAAGTGACAAAAAGCAATGAGAATGGAAAATTTGGAGCATAACTTTTAGATGCGAAGAGCAGTCCTGAGAATGGCTGGCTGAAAGAGGCCAAGAGAAGGCCAGTTCTGGGAGCCAACAGGAAGGGCTCTTAGGATGATTAACTCTGTTGTGTCCTTTCTCTGAAGTTTCCATCTGATGCCAATGAAATACAATTGTGGTTAATTTCACTAGTCCCACAGTGTGGAGTCTTTCCCAGGTGACTCACCTACTGTGGTTTTCAGGGAGAAGTCATTTTGTGGCCATCTGCTGTGAATTCTGCTGCTTCTCTTGAAAGTCTATGGAGGGTAAAATAGGAGTGGGAATTCTAATGCCCACTGGGTATTGAGTGCCCACTGTGTGTCAGGAACTAATCCTTCCAACAGTCTAGACTGTAATGATGAGAAAAACTGATGAACAGAGCCTAGTCATCTTACCTCATGGGGTGGAGAGGGACAGAGCCCAGAGGCGATGCAGGCCAGCCTGTCTCCAGTGCCTGACCTCCTTCCCCACACCGCACTGCCCAGGGTAAAACGATATGGGGTCTGAGGAATGGAAGGGTTTTTCCATGTTAATTGAATGCACTGGAATTCAGGCCTGGATGGCATGTGGCTGACTCAAAATCACCAGGATGAGTTCCTCCCTGCCCCAAGTTTCTTTATACTGCCTCTTTGTTCCTTTGTTTTGCAAATCTCCTCATTCTAGGTGACTTTAAGACTACATATTTAAAACTAGTTAAGAATAAAAATCAAGTGATATGGGCTACTTACTTTTCTGGTGTTGGATTGTGAACCAAATAATCTTTTGAGGTCTCTTCCAAGTGGTGTTGGGGCCATAGATTCTTGCCTTTATTCATGAGACAGGATTCCTCTATTTCCCCTTTGGAATTAGGGCACATATACACTGAGTGGCCAGGTTATTATGAACTCTGAACGCATAATAATCTGGCCACTCAGTGTGTGTGTGTGTGTGTGTGTGTGTGTGTGTGTGTGTGTGTGTATATATATATATATATATATATATATATATATATATTTAAGGCCTGGTGCATGAATTCTTGCATGGGTGGGGTCCGGCCAGCCTGGCCAGGGGGAGGGGACATGGGCAGTTGGCTGGCCTGCCTGCTGGTCAAATTCCTGGTCGAGGGGACAATTTGCATATTAGCCTTTTATTATATAGGATATACATTGAGTGGCCAGATTATTATGCATTCAGAGATCATAATATCTGGCCACTCAGTGTATATGCTGATGGGAAGCTGTGGAAAGAGTAAAAATCAAGGCGTATGTTGGAGAGGGGAAAACTGGCTATAGGGCGCTGTAACCAGACCTTCTGCTGAGGCAGCCACTGCTTATGAAATGAAGACATCAACAGGAAATTCTTGATTGGGAAACACCCAGCAACAAAAGAGAAGGAGGATGGAAAGTCACGTATGTCCCATTAGAAAGAGATCATTTTGGTTCAAGATCATTGCCTTTTCTACTTTAAATACATGAGATGAACTTTCTGACAGGCAACAACAATTAATGTCTATTCCCCCTAAAGAAATAGTCGTTGATGAAACCCAAATATGCCTGGGTGTGGTCATTAGGCAGCCCTGTATGTGGAGAGGTCAGAATGTATCTGACCTAAGGTAAGAGCTTGTGACACAGCCCTGGGAGGCCCTCACACAGAGCTGCCAGGCTGACCTTGGCGTGGCAGGTACGTCTGCAACCAGGATCAGCAATGCCCCCTGGGTAATTGAGCTGCCAACCCAATAAGCTGTTAGTCCACGTTCCTTTAAACAGGGCTTATTTACTTTTGCAGAAGCACGAGTTATGTTCCACCAATATTTGCTGAATGACAGGCTGAGTGTATACAATGCAGATTGTCATCTTACAAAGGGACAGCCTCCTACGGTCCTGTGGACCTCTCCTCAGAAGTCTCTTTGCAGCTAGAGGCTAGGCAGCGTCTGTAGGTACCTGCCATAGGCCCAGAAAAGGGTGAATGTGGAGATGAAAGGAGAGAGAATTAAGGGGAAAAGACACCGTCAACTGTGATGCATCTCTCTTTGATTGACTACCCCTGAGTGAGCCCTTCTGTTGAATCCGTCCAGGCCCCAGGTTCCTGCCTGAGCTCTTAAAGTGCAGTGACCATGTTTGCAAAGCCAGAGGGCTTGGCATGGGAAGACTGAGCCTGGAAAAGGGAGTGTTCAGGTTTTCTAGCATTAAATGGCTTGCCACAAGGATAGCTATGTTCAAAAAAATCACTCTCCTTTAAGCTCTACAAGTTTCTGATATAAACTGGTTTCCAATAACTGAGAATAGTGGAATATTTCTGTTAAAGGAGGATCTTTAGTCATGATGCCTCTTCATCCCCCTGTTTATAACACATTACCTCAATTATTTTTTACTTTTGCAAAGGCCCTTATGCTTACCTTATGTTTTTACACATCTCTATTATTTCAATTATGTTCTCCAGTTTGTATGTTGAAACATTTTAAACCCCAGAGAAGCTGGAAGAATAGTACAGTGAAAACCTATATATCCTTCATGAGAGTCCTCATTTGTTGGCATTTTACCTTATTTGCTTTATCCTTATGCAATCAGTTCTGCTGTAATGTGAAATATGCATTCCTAAGAATCACTGTACTGTGAAAATCATGCAGTAAAAGTCACAGGTTTACGAGAAAAATGGGGTCAGGGGCACAACACTCAAAAACCGCCAGTGACCCATTAAAAATATGATAGGAACCTAATAAAAATGGTAGGACAGTTTTACATATGGTCAATAGTTATATTCACAAATATTCAAAATATGGCACTTTATCTTAAGAGAGACCTGAGATTTGCATATGATGGTGAGTGTTGGAGGGATTGAGCTTGTGAGTTATTGTGAAATAGTGGATGAAGAGCTATGTGAAATTTGATGGAAAGTGGTAACGCTAGAGGTGATTGCCATGGCTCCTCTCACACACACAGTCAGCTGAGGCAACAGGCAGGTGTTTGAGGTTTGTATGGGGGGAGGTGCATTTTGTGTACTCCTATGTATCTCAGTTCAGCTGCATGTAGTTTTCTGCATTCACATTGTGAACCTTGTGGTTGAAATCACACATCACCAAACATGAAATCCCCTGTGATCTGATTGTTCTTAATGTATCAATTGATGTGGAACAAATTTAGCCAGCGTTATAGCAGAACTGACTATGTATAGATAAGCTTTTAAAATTATTTTGCTGAACTATTTAACAGTAAGTTGCAGACATCATAACATTTTCATTTCTAAATTCTTCAGTATAAATTTCCTATGAATAAGGCATAACCACAATGTCACTACTGTCCAGGCTTAATTAACCTAGGTTAATTTATTAATTTTTTAAATTATTTTTTAGAGCAGTTTCAGGTTTATAAAAAACTGAGCAGAAAATACAGTGTTTCTATATACAACTAGAGGCCCAGCCCACAAAACTGTATGCAGGTAGGGTCTTTAGGCCTAGCCTGTGATCAGGGCCATCTTCCACCCGCTCACCAGTCCCCAGTCCCGCCCCACCACCATCCACCCTAGTTCCCCGTGGTTCCCCATTCACCATCCAGCAATCAGAGCCAGCAGGCCGGGGGGAGGGACCAAGAGGTCTGCCTTCCACCCACTCGCCAGTCCCCAGTCCTGCCCCGCTGCCACCCACCCCAGTTCCCTGTGGTTCCCTTTCACCATCCAGCGATCTGAGCCTGCGGGCTTGGGGGAGGGACCAAGAGGTGGTCAATGCACCTCATAGCAACTGGTCATCTGTTGTTCTGGTCATTACACCGTTATGGTCACTGGCCTTTTATTATATAGGATTATTCCCCCTAATATTGACATTTTGCATTAATGTGGTATATTTGTTACAGTTGGTGAACTAATATTGATATGTTATTAACTAAAGTCTGTAGTTTACATTAGGGTTCACTTTTTGTGTTGTACTTACTAAGGGTTTTGAAACATGTATAATGTTATGTATCCACCATAACAGTATCATGCAGGATAGCTTTATTGCGTAAAAATCCCCTGTGCTTCAACCACTCATGTTTTCTTACCCTGATCTTTTTACTATCTCTATAGTATTTTTCTTTTCCAGAATGTCATAAAGTTAGAATCTATATCATCTATATATATTAAACTCTAAAATGCAAATAGACCGAATGGCAGAACAACCAGTCGCTATGATGTGTGCTGACCACCAGGGGGCGCGCACAGAACATGGTGGGTGTCGGGTGCGGCAGGATGGTGGGGCATGTGAGCAGAGGCGCCAGACCAAGGCGGAGCACCAGTCGCTATCATGAGGGTGAGCCTCTGGTGGTTACTGAAAATTCTTCGCTCCTGTGCTCCGTGGTCCCACCTGGCACTCACATCTGCTGCCAGCGCTGGTCTTGCTTGCACCCACTGCCGGTGCCAGAGATGCTGCTTGCACTCACTGCCGGTGCCCGGCGCCAGTCCCAATCACTTGGCGCTGTCAGCAGGTGCGAGTGGTGGCTGCCGGCCCTGATCGCCCCTGAGGGCTTCTCCACCTCCCCCCACTCCTGAGGGGTGATTGGGGCAGCAGCCACCACTCATATCTGCTGACGGCACCGACCCTGCTCACACCTGCTGCTGGTACCAGCTCCAATTGCTCTGCACCGTCAGTGGGTGTGAGCGGGCTGGCGCTGTCAGTACGTGGGAGTGGCGGCGGTGGGAGTGGGGCTGCCAGCAGACAGGGGACTGGGGGCCATGGCAGGAGGGCCCAGGCAGGGGCACGGAAGATGGGCCGAGACCCACCCCTGTGCCCACTGTAGCCTCATGGCCCACAGTTCCTTTCAAGGTGCATGAATTCGTGCACTGAGCCTCTGGTCTATATAATAAAAACCTAAGCAACTGTTATGGCAGAACGACCGGTCACTATGATGTGCACTGATCACTAGGGGGAAGATGCTCAATGCAGGAGCTGCCCCATAGTGGTCAGTGCGCTGTGGGATCACTGCTCAGGCAGAAGCCGGGCTCATGGCTGGCAAGTGCAGCGGTGGTGGCAGGAGCCTCTCCCACCTCCACGGCAGCGCTAAGGAGCAGCGAGCCAAGCGGTAAGGAACAGCGAGCAGGCAGGTGGTAAGGAGCGGACTGTGAGAAGGATGTCTGACTGCTGACTTAGGTGGACATCCCCCGAGGGGTCCCGGACTGCAAGGGGGCACAGGCTAGGCTGAGGGGACCGCCTCCAATGCACCAATTTCATGCACCGGGCCTCTAGTCATATAATATTTGATTATTTTCAGACTGTCTTCTTTTACTTAACAATATACATTAAAGTTATTTCATGTCTTTTCATGGCTTGATAGCTAATGTATTTTTATTACTGAATAGTATTTTATTGTATGGACAGTCCACATTTTGTTTATCCTTTCACCTGTTGAAGGACATCTTGGTTGCTTATAGTTTGGGGCAATTATAAATAAAGCTGCTGTGAACATTCATGTGCAGGCTTTTGGGTGGACATTAGTTTTCTGCTCATTGGTTAAATGCAAAGGGGCACACTTGCTGGATTATATGTAAGAGTATGTTTAATTTTGTAAGAAACTGCCCAACTGTCTTCCCAAGTGACTGTACCATTTTGTACTCCCACCAGCAATGACTGTTGCTCCACATCCTCACCAGCATTTAGAATTCTCTGTGTTTCAGATTTTGGCCATTCTAATAGGTATGTAGTAGTATCTTGGTGTTTGAATTTGCATTTCCCTGATGGCATATGATGTTGGGCATGTCTACATATGCTCATTTGCCATCCATATATCATCTTTGGTGAGATATCTGTTCATGTCTTTTGCCCATTTAAAAAATTTGGTTGTTTTCTTAATGTTGGGTTTTAAGATTCCTTTGTGTATTTTGGATATAAGCCTTCATCAGATATGTTTTTGAAAATATTTTCTCCCAGTCTTTGGCATGTTTTTTTGTTTTCCTAACAGTGTCTTTCATAGATCAGAAGTTTTTAATTTTAATGGAGTACAACTTACCAATTTTTTTCTTCAGAGATCATGCTTATGGTGTTTTATCTAAAAACTCATTGCTAAACATAAGGTCTCCTAGATTTTCTCCTATATTATTTTCTAGAAGTTTTGTCTCTTACATATAGATATACTATTCATACTGAGTTAATTTTTGTGGAAGGTGCAGTCTATGTCTAGATTCATTCGTTTGCATGCAGATGTCCAGTTTTCAGCACAGTTTGTTGAAAAGACTCTTTTCTTCATTGTATTGCCTTTGCTTTTTTGGCAAAGATCAGTTGACTATTGTTGTGGGTCTACTTCTGGGTTCTTCTGTTCCATTGATCTGTTTGCTTAATCTTGTCTAATATCTTGCCAATACCACATTCCTTTTTTTTTGGATACATAGATTTTTATATCTAACAACTTAAAAATACACATTTTTCTCAACTATACATGGAACATTTATAAAAATTGATATGAACAAGTCATAGAGAACACATCAAAAATTTAAAAAATATTGTAAGGAATTATCTTTGACTACCACACAATGAAATTATAAGTTAATGTAAATAGATAAATTGTTAAAATTCCCCATGTATTTTGAAAATGTAAAACCACACTGCTAAATAATGCAAATTTAAAATACCTAGAACTGAATGATATGAAAACATTACATAGCAATATTTGAGGAATAAAGCAAATGCAGGCTTTGAAGAACATTTATATTTTAAATAGATATATGAGATAACAAGTTAGAAAATGAAGAGAATAAACTACGGGGGGGGTGTGTGTGTGTGAAAATACATTAAAAAAGAATAGATTTTCATGTACAAAGACTGCTGGGATTTTTTAAAAATTACCATTTACATTCAATACTATTTTGTACCAGTTGCAGGAGTACAGCTTAGTAGACGGTCATATGGTATACCCTACAAAGTGCTCCCCCTGTTATCCCAAGCACCCACCTGGTACCATACATATACAGTCAACACAATATCATTGTTTCTTATGCTGTACTTTACATCCCCATGACTATTTTGTGATTATTTGTACTTCTTAATCCCTTCATCTTTTTCACCCAGTCCCCCAATCCTACTTCCCTGTGGCAACCATCACTCTGTTCTCGGTATCTCTGAGTCTGCTTCAGTTTTGTTTGTTTTTTCTCTTCTTTAGATCCCACATATAAATAAAATCATATGGTATTTCGTTCTCTGTGTGACTTATTTCACTTAGCGTAATACTCTCTAGTTCCATCCATGCTGTTGCAAATGATAAGATTTTATTAATAAGTAATATTCCGTATTGTAAATGTAGCACCACTTTTTTATCCACTTGTCTATTGATGAGCACCTGGGTTGCTCCCATATCTTGTTATTGTAAATAACACTGCAATGCACATAGGGGTGCACATATTCTTTCAAATTATTGTTTTGGTTTCTTTGTATAAATATCCAAAAGTGGGATCACTGGGTCACAGAGCAGCTCCATTTTTAATTTTTTTGAGGAAACTTCATACTGTTTTCTATAGTGGCTGCACCAGTCTACATTCCCACCAGCAGTGCACGAGCGTCCCCTTTTCACCACATCCTCACCAACGTTTGTTATTTGTTGATTTATTGATGATAGCCATTCTGACAGGTGTGAGGTGATATCTCATTGTAGTTTTTTGTGTTGTTGTTTTTTTTTAATCCTCACCCAAGGATATGTTGCCTCCCAACTGGGATCGAACCCACAACCCACATATGTGCTGTGACCTGGAATTGAACCCACAACCTTTTTGGTATATGGGACGATGCTCCAATCAACAGAGCCACCGGGCTGGGGCTCTTATTGTGGTTTTAATTTACATCTCTGATAATTAGTGACATTGAGCATCTTTTCATATGTCTATCGGTCATCTGTATGTTCTCTTTGGAGAAGTGTCTAGGTCCTCTGCCCATTTTTTAATTGGATTTTTTCGGGGTTGGGGGGGGTTGGTGTTGATTTGAGTTCTTTGTAAATTTTGGATATTAACCCCTTCTCAGGTGTGCCATTGGCAAATATCTTCTCCCATTCAGTCGGTTGTCTTTTCTTGATGGTTTCCTTTGCTGTGCAAAAGCTTTAGTTTGATGTAGTTCCCTGTCTTTATTTTTCCTTTTGTTTCCCTTGTATACCACACTGTCTTGATTACCATGGTTTTATAGTAAGTCTTAGAATTGGATAGTATCAGTCCTCTGACTGTTTTTCTTAAGCATAATGTTGGCTATTTTGGACCTTTTGCCTTTTCATATAAACTTTAGAATTAATCTGTCAATATCCACAAAATAACTTGCTGAGGTTTTGATTGAAATTGCCTTGAGTCTATAGCATAAGCAAATGTGAAATTTCCTCTACTCATATTCTTCCTAATATATCAATTGTGTTACCCAAAGTCAGCATTATATCAGAACTTACTATATACAGATATACCTTTTCTCCCCCTGAGCTTTTTGAAAGTTAATGGTGATTTTTCATTTCTAAGTACTTGTGTATAAGTCCCCTAAGAAGAAGGTCATTTACCTATATAACCACTATTATTGACCCTAGGGTAATTAACATTAATTCATCAAAAAACATGCCTGTCCTCAATAAAGCTGAGGGTGTGTTTTTTTCTAATTTTTCTTTTTATTTTAATTCCTCTCCTGTACTAATTAAGTGGCTGCCTTTAAGAAATGCAGTCTCCTGCCCTGGCTGGTATGGCTCAGTTGATTGAGCATCCTCCCATGCACCAAAAGGTCACCGGTTCGATTCCTGATCAGGGCACATACCCAGGTTGCTGGTTTGATCCTGTTTCTCTCTCCCTCTCCCCCTCTCTTTCAAATTAATAAAAACATGTATTTTTTTAAAAGTTCAGACTCCTGGGGACAGAGGTGATAGGCTGGGATGAGGGCTGCAGTAGCTTTATCTACCTCCCTTCACTCCAGGAGGTTGTCAGCAGGAATACTCGCCCTGCGGATAAGGAACTGTTCCGAGTGCTGCTTGGGAGCCTGTGTTCTATTCCCTGATTCCTCAGCCTGATGCGCCTTACTGCCCAGGCCTGACGGGCTTGCGTCTGTCTAGATGTGAACAGGATGTCATTAGTCCATCTGATTCTTTCTGTTTCTGTACGAGGAGGCATGGCCAACCACAGAGGAACGACAAGGGAGGCTTTGAGAACCAGGCTGAGGATGGTCAGCTGCATCAGATAAAACATGGGTTCAGCCATGAATACCAGAAACCCAAATTAAGAGTGACTGGATCAAGATAGGAGGTTTTTCTTTTATTTTTTTTTAATTTAATAAATTTTTATTGTTCAGATTATTACAATTGTTCCTCTTTTTTCCTCCCATAGCTCCCCTCCACCAGGTTCCTACCCCACCCTCTGCCCTTACCTCCCCCCTCACTGTCCTCATCCATAGGTGTACGCTTTTTGACCAGTCTCTTCCCGCACCCCCACTCCCCTTTTCCCCCCCGAGAATTGTCAGTCCACTCCCTTTCTATGCCCCTGATTCTATTATATTCACCAGTTAATACTGTTCATCAAATTTTTTATTCCCTTTGTTTTTAGATTCACTTGTTGATAGATATGTATTTGTTGTTCATAATTTTTATCTTTATCTTTTTCTTCTTCTTCCTCTTCTTGAAGAATACCTTTCAGCATTTCATATAATTCTGGTTTGGTAGTGATGAACTCCTTTAGCTTTTTCTTATCTGTGAAGCTCTTAATCTGCCCTTCAATTCTGAATGATAGCTTTGCTGGGTAGAGTAATCTTGGTTGTAGTTTCTTGCTGTTCATCACTTTGAATATTTCTTGCCACTCCCATCTGGCCTGCATAGTTTCTGTTGAGAAATCAGCTGACAATCATATGGGTGCTCCCTTGTAGGTAACTAACTGTTTTTCTCTTGCTGCTTTTAATATTCTCTCCTTGTCTTTTGCTCTTGGCATTTTCATTATGATGTGACTTGGTGTGGTCCTCTTTAGATTCCTTTTGTTTGGGGTTCTCTGTGCTTCCTGGACTTGTAAGTCTATTTCTTTCACCAGGTGGGGGAAGTTTTCGGCCACTATTTCTTCAAATAGGTTTTCAGTATCTTGCTCTCTCTCTTCTTCTGGGACCCCCATAATTCTGATGTTGGTACACTTGAAGTTGTCCCAGAGGCTTCTTACAGTATCTTCAACTTTTTGGATTCTTTTTTCTTTTTGCTTTTCCGGTTGACTGTTTTTTGCTTCTTTGTATTCCAAATCTTTGACTTGGTTCTTGCAATCCTCTAGTCTGCTGTTAGGTCTCTGTATAATATTTTTTATTTCAGTCAGTGTATGTTTAATTTCTAGTTGGTCCTTTTTCATATCCTCGAGGGTCTCGCTAAATTTATTGGCCTTTTCTAGGAAATTCTTGAAAAACCTTATAACCATGGTTTTGAACTCTATATCCAGTCGTTTGCTTTCCTCCATTTCTTTCATTTGTGACCTGTTTCTTTGTCTCCGCATTTTGGCTGCTTCCCTGAGTTGATAGAGTGGCTTTGTGTGCTAGGTGTCCTATAGGGCACAGTGGCTCAGCCTCCCCAGTTACCTGAGGTGGACACTCTTGGTGCACCCCTTTGTGGGCTGTGTGTGCAGTCTTGTAGTTAAGCCTAGATTGTTGTTAGTATCACTGGGGGGAGTTGACCTCCAGGCCAATTGGCTGTGAGGATCAGCTGTGTCTCCGCTGGGAGAGCTTCTGTGCTCAGCTTGGATGGGGCAGAATCTCAGGGTGGAGCAGACAGCCTTGGTTTCCCATCAGCCCCGCCCTACAAGGCCCCTGTGTCTCAGTGTCCCGCGGCAATGGCTGCGTGCACCTCTGAGAGAAGGCTGCCCTCGAGTTTCGCCCGCTGCCAGACAGTCCAGTTTCTCCCCAAATGAGTCTGGGCACCAAAAAGTCTCACCTGGAACTGGATTTCAGTGCAGTCGGGAGGGAAACAAAACAGCTAGCCACGCGCTTGCTGCCCGCCCTCTCCGCACGCCGCAAGTAAGCCAGCCGCGTATTCAGCCGCCTGCCCTTTCCACACACGCGTGTGCCGGGGTCTCTGCACCTCTGTCCTCCACAGCTCCTCTGGGTCTCAGTGTCCTTTTATCTTTCCTTCTAGTTGTAGAACTTCCACTCAGCCAGCTTTCTGGTGGTTCTGGATGATGTCCGCTCTGTCCTCCAGTTGCAGTTCTGAAATTGTGTGAGGCAGCAGTATAGGTGTTTACCTATGCCGCCATCTTGGTTTCTCCTAGGAGGAGGTTTTTCTTTATCATGTATCAGGAGATGGCTGGCCCAGAGCGGGAATGCTGGCTCAGACCCACGAGGTCATCCAGGGACCTAGACTCAACAGTGGCTCTTGCTCCATCCTCCCCTCCATGACAAGTAGGCAGGTGCCGTCCCCGTCATGGTTCAGGATAGCTTGTACCCACGTCTACATTCCCAGCAGCAGGATAGAGGAAGGGGCGTCATTTTCCTGCCCATTAAGCCACATTTTGTAAACCACACACCTCACGTCAGTCTACATCTCATTGGTTGAGTAAATGAGATGGCTAGAATTTACGTAGACAGCCATACCTATATGCAAGAAGGTGCTGAGAAACGTAGTTATCATTTGGAAGGCCATGTGCCAAGCTAAACATAGAAGGGTCTGTTTCCTAGGAGCAAGGAAGAATGGATACCAAGGGCCAACTTTCTGCCCCTTATCTACTAGCATGTCTATAAAATGTCCCTTAGATGCTCCTTAAAAATAGGTTTATTGGCCAAATAACTGTGGAAACGTTAAACACTGTGTTCATTTCATAGAGATTCACAGTGCAGAGTAACGTATAAAGGCTCTGAGAAGTTCTGCAATAATGTGTCCTGTCCATCTTTATATAACTTATTTGGCTCAAATCCCTTTTTAAAACCTTGTTTTATTTTTTGCAGAAGCCCTGTCCACCTAAGCTTTGGAAAATACTACTTGGGGAACTATTGACGTTTTCTAGTTTGCAGTGAAGCACACATTTTTACAGCACTTCTTCTCGAGATGTAGTCAACAGAAATGTGTGTTTATTGTGTCAGTCAAAGGTTAATCCAAGAGAGAACCACTGGGTGATACATACAGGGATTTATTTCAGGAATGTGGTGTTGCACAGCGTGGGAGCTGGTTAGATACTGTGTACGGCTGTCATCTTTGTGTGTGATCATGGAGCTCGGAGTGTACTAGTGAGCAGTTATGAAAGAAGGTGGTAAAATTGGGGAGAAAGAGAACAAGCTGGAATTGATGAGGATGGATGGGAACCTGGGTCAGCCCGTCGCTGCCTCCAGCTTTAGCGCGCAGTGTGTGTCTTGAAGCTAATGCCCAGCATTATGGAACTAAACGCACTCTTGGCTCAGGAGTCAGAGAGCTGGAAGAGGATCCAAGGAGGTGGATCCAAGGGAGGGTGGTCGCGGCAGGCCTGGCTGTACCCCACACTGGGAGCTGCCTGGTGCTCCTGCACCACCTTCTGTTGTGAATACGACACAGCCACTGCTTCACTTCCACCTTCCCATGTGGACCCGAAACACACAGGGAAGGGAGTTCTGAGAAATGTAGTTTGGCTTCCAATTGTATCCACCAGACAGTCTACAGCAGTGATATTTGTAATAGCATTAAATTGAAAATGAGCTATTAACCATAAATGTATTATCAACAGTTAAGTAGATAAACAGTGTTATATGCATAGGATGGAAGTACTTGCTCCACGCACCCATGTGAATGAATCTTGCAAAAAATATTGAGCGAAAGAGAACACACATGATGATCACATTTATACAGATTTCAAAAACAGTAAAGTTAATGCATGGTGTTGGAAGTCAGGAGAGGGTTGGTGACTTGGAGGGGGCTCGAGAGGCTTCTGACATGCAGATCTGTTCTGCATCTTGGTCTTGGCGCTGGTTACAGGTGTATGCACGTTGGGAAAATCCGTTGAGCTGAATAGTTATGATAGCACTTTGTATAGTATTTTCCTGTACCTGAACAGTACAGGATTTAGGTAAACTAAAGCCTTAACAAGTTATGGCGTTCGTTTCTTGCTGTGCCAGGTGTGCTGAGCCCTGTACTCTGCCTTGTTCTTTGAATGACTTTGCTTCTTTTAACTGTGTTCTCCCTTCCCCACAGGAAACATGGTGGAATGGTGTTTACCTCAAGATATTGACCTTGAAGGTGTTGAGTTCAAGTCTATGGCCAGTGGGTCCCATAAAATCCAGTCTGATTTCATGTAAGTACTTCTGAATGTAAGTCTTCTCCATTTTCTCTCTACCATGTATTTCGCCCGAGTATAAGGGGGTCTTCAGGAGGCGTGTATAAATGCCCTGAAAAATATAGTTTTGCATTTATATAAATTTTCTAGCAAGAAGGTCCTTACATTTCATTAAGTTTTCAGTGGGTTTCGTGACCCAAAGAAGTTAAGAGCTTCTACTGTAAAGGTTTTCTCCCTTTCTAAAAAACTGTTGTCCCTCACTTGAGGTTTGGCTTTAATGAAAGCATGGAGTTTTGGTTTTAGTTTCAGTTAACTCAGGATATTTATGAGCTAAAGCTTGAAATTCCAGCCTTAAGTCAGGCCAAATTATCATCCTGTGTAATTAAGGTTCTTGGGAGAAGGAGCAAAGGGAAACATGAGGTAAAGAAGTAGCTTTAATCTTCCCCTGGGGCTGAACCCATGACTGATGCAGTGTGAGAAAGAGGAAGGAAATGTAGCCGCTCTGGTCACAGGCTCTGTTAGAGCAGATCCTCAGGAAGAGAGGAAAGAGTCAACACTGTTTATGCTGATGACACGGATTGCTGGTTCCAGACAGGCCTGGAGATGAATCTTTGTACTAGGTCTTCCATCAAGTCCTTAGTTATGCAGGAGAGAGAAGGGACATATTCATGGTCATGGGCAGTTGGGTAGCAGGCTTGCCAGAGATCAGGCCTGGTTTCAGCTGGATGCCCCTGGGCGAGCTCCATCATTTCTTTAGAGTTTGGGTGTCTCGTTTGGGAGGTTGAGTAGCCTAGGCCAGTGGTTGGCAAACTCATTAGTCAACAGAGCCAAATATCAACAGTACAACGATTGAAATTTCTTTTGAGAGCCAAATTTTTTAAACTTAAACTTCTTCTAACACCACTTCTTCAAAATAGACTCGCCCAGGCCGTGGTATTTTGTGGAAGAGCCACACTCAAAGGTCCAAAGAGCCGCATGTGGCTCGCGAGCCGCAGTTTGCCGACCACTGGCCTAGGCTAATTGTTCCCCTGTGATCCTAAAAAAGGTGTTATTTTTAGGCTGAGCTTTCTTACAAAAGCCCTGGACACAGTTTTTTCTTTTCTTGGGGACTGTATCCCGAATGAAGAAAAAACAAAAACAAAATCTCTCTCCCTGATTTTGAACCACACTGCTTATTTGGTCCATTTTAGCTATTTCCGGAAGGGGCCCTTCTTCGGCCTGGCCTGCTTCGCCAACATGCCCGTGGAGAGCGAGCTGGAGCGCGGAGCACGCATGAAGTCCGTGGGCATCCTGTCTCCGTCCTACACCCTGCTTTACCGGTACATGCACTTCTTGGAGAACCAGGTTCGGTACGTGGCTTTACACGTGCGGGGAGGCAGCAAGGATCTGCCAGCTGGTGTCTTAATGAGTTCTTGGCGATCAAGGTTGTGTGCCAAAGCAACAGATGCCTTTCCAAGAACACCCTCGACCATGTTTCATGTCTCAGGTGGTGGTCTTTTTGTTTCAGCTAAGGTACCACCTAATAATTCTTCATACTATAATGAAAGCTGGGGTAGATTTTGCCTTATTTTAATAGTCATCCATTTCGTCTGATTAAATAATTTGCTGCCAGGTGCATGACCTTTGTTTCCTGCAGCCATGATAATAACCTCCTCGCCCCAGGGAGGCAAACAGATGCTTATTTTTTTTTTAAGCCTAATCATTTATTTAGGGTAATTATTATTATTTTTTTAAATATATTTTATTGATATTTTACAGAGAGGAAAGGAGAGGGATAGAGAGTTAGAAACATCGATGAGAGAGAAACATCGATCAGCTGCCTCCTGCACACCTCCCACTGGGGATGTGCCCGCAACCAAGGTACGTGCCCTTGACTGGAATCTAACCTGGGACCCTTCAGTCCGCAGGCTGACGCTCTATCCACTGAGCCAAACCGGTTTTGGCTAGGGTAATTATTATTACTTGGGTAATAGGAAGGGAATTTTTAGCAGATGCGGCAAAACTATTAGTCATTTAACATTCTTTTTCATTATTAAGTACTCCAATTTCATTTCAGATTTTGAGGGAGAAATCTATCCCTGATCCTTAAAACGCTGTTAAAATTTTAGTACATTTGCCTCCTTTCTGACGTGTGTGTATACTATAAAAAATATATCCTTGGCATTATATGATATATATACATACATACATTTTTATCTCCTGTACTTTTTCAATGTATCATTATTTTGATTTTTTATATAACAGTCTCTCTTGATCATTATCTTTGAAACAACATGAAATTTATTGTTTGTGGGGGGAAAACATGTTTATTTAAAATTTATATAGAAATACAAATGAATTTTTAAAATCCTCCCAAACAGAGAGATGTTCATTTTTTAAAATCCTCCCACTCAGTGAGAGATCCATTCTCAATATGCAGTGAATGCCATTATAAAATAGAAATAATTTTATAAAAATGAGATTAATATTTTATGAGGATTTAATTTTATCAAATAGCAGGCTGTTTTCATGAATATATTTAATTTTACTTCTGCCTATTAGGAGCAGAGTAAATGAAACTGAAGGAATTGTCAGACTTTAAGGGAATATATATTTTTTCACAATAAGATATCTTATTTCTTGATCTATTCCTCCAAAGTTAAGAAAAAAGATGAAAAACATGAAGATGCGGTATCATTCTTATTTTTATTGAGGAATAACATGTACAGTAAAGTGTATAAATCTTTGTATAGGTGTCATTGGTTTTTAAATTGCATTTCAACTGTTGACAGAGTCCATTATCTTATACTCCTTCCCAGTTCTTCTCCCCTGCTTCCTATCTCAATTTTTATAATTTGCAAGATCGATCTATTACATGAAGTTCTATGATTATAATCCCCTCAGTTCTTAACTCTCAGTTGTAGATTTCTTACCTCTTCCAGGACTCAACATGGCTTACTACAGTCCTGAATTCCAACATGATTTATTTATTGGTTGGTTGGATTTTGCCATAAAGCACTTTTTTCCCCCCATGAAAGGATTGTGAGTGCTGCCTTCTCTGAGGTCTTACCTGCTTAATCATATTGGTCTGTTACCTGTACTCTTGACTGGTTATAAGATTCTTGAGTCTTTCTTTTTTCATCTCAGGATGCTGCACAGAATACTGGCCTATCTCCTAATATTAGTTGTTCTGGAGAAGTTGTTTCTGTCTCGGTACCTTAGATTCTTTCTCTATCTGTGATGTTTCTGAACTTTTCTTTTTCTGGGATAGTTTGTCTCCTTTGACATACAGATATGTCTTTTATTTTTAATTTCAGGACTCTTTCCTTCTATAATAAAACATTCAACTTTTCCTTCTTCAGGGGTACCAGTCATGCACATGTTCTCTCTGTATTATCATTTTGATGATTTTAATAGCTCTATAATGCTAGCGCTGGCCTACAGTTTATTTTATTATTCCCTGGGGTTGAGGATTAGTATGTTTCTAACTTTTTTTAACTGCTTCTCTGCGTTTTAGAGCTGCAGTGAACACTCCATGTATCTTTTCTCTCTATTTGAAATATTCCTTCAGTTTTGAATCTCACAAGTAATATTATGGAGTAAAAGAAAACATTTTTTATCAGATTCCTTTTGAAAACATTAATTTCCCAAATAGGCAGTACCTTTTACAATTATACAAAGATATTAGTTAGAGCCCTGGCTAAATGGTGATAAGAGATACAATGGCTCAAATAAGATAGAAGGTTCCTTCTCTCATGGAACAATCAATATAGAGAGGCAGGTGGTCAGGGTGGACAGCCTACCGTTCCACACGGTCGTCAGCGACCCATGCTGCTTCTCTCTTAGTATCCCACCAAGTTCTCAGATTGGTTTTCTCTGTTCTGAGCTGCCCTCAGTGTTCAGAGCTGCTCTCACTACTACGGCCGCATCCGGCCCACGGGGGACAGGGAGGCCCGGGAGTTGCCTGCATCACTTCTCACTCCATTGTCATGTTCTCAGTCACAGAGACACCTCACAGCAGAGGAGACTGGAAGGGCCCTTGCTAGGTGAGTGACCTTGCGACCAGTTAAAATTCTGGGGCTTCTGTTACAAACAGGAAAAGGGAAGAATGGATTTGGAAGGGAAATTAGCAACGCCTGCTTCCGTTTGGCCCTCTGGCTACCTGGGCATCCTTGTGTACTCTTCTTCCCACCCCAAGAGAGACATGCAGAGGCTCATTCTGTTAATGCCTTCAGGCTAGGACCGAGGGTTTCCATGTGATCCGAGGCAGTCCTTTTCATTAGGTGAGGACATGCTTCTCCTTAGGAAAAAGCTATCGAAGAATAGACAGATTCAGCCATTCCTCAACTCGCAGATACAATATAGAAGCTAGAGTGGAAACCACCATACAAACTCCTTTTGGAAAAGGGAAGAGTGGGAAGTACAAGCAGTCGTTAGTCCGTAACAGCAATGAGATTCCTCCGAGCAGGATTGCAGGCTCCTTGTCCCGACAGAGCGGATGCCCGTGGCTAGGCTTTGCTTCTGCTCTCTTAAGTCATGTCCACTTCCCTCCTGACCACTTCCGAACCACTTCTTGAGGCTGCCCAGTTTTAGAACACATTTTCTGCTGGTGTAGATTGGGGGGGGGGGGCAGGGTTTAGTGGTTTCTTTGAGGGTTTAAAAGTCAGACTTTCATAGGCTGGTCATATGACAATATATAGCTCACTAACAACAGCAAGAAGCAGTCAACATTCTGTTTCCCACTGCTGCCCCTCAGATGATGCAGGGCTTGTCTTCCAAGTTATTGAAGTGCTAGCAATTTTTATGTTCCAGTATAACAAGGGTCACCAGCTTTCTTTTGAGTCTGCAATATCTATTTTGTTAGCCCCTTCCCTTGCCAGCTACTAAGCCAATGCCACATGTGGTTTTGACACTGTGGGAACTCATTTCTAGGTGTCATTTTTTTGCTTTAGCAAGGCTAAGTTGCTTTAACAAAGAAATCCAAAATACAGCGAATCAAACAAGATAGAAATACAGCTCTTTTCTAGCATGATTGTCCCAAATGGGAGAAGCCCTCCAGGATGGTAGGTGGCTGTGTTCTTCTGGGTCATCCTGGGACCCAGGTCTTTCTGTCTTGTCTTCTGCCATCTTCTAGAGAATTGTCTTCATCCTCCTGGTAGAAGCCTGCTGATCGTTAGCATGTCATGTGTCCCAGGAACACATTGCTTCTGCTCGCATTCCACTGGCCACATCTTAATAACTAGCCACACCTTACAGCAAGAAAGTTTGGGAAATGTGGTCTTAAACTTGGTGGCCATGTGAGCAGCTAAAATTTGGAAAATCCTATTACTAAAGGAAGGAGAGAATGGCAGTCTCTACCACTAGCAAACCATTAAGTTGTTACCCAGTTCCCACATCCATCCAATTATCCCAGTAATCACCGTCCATTTCTCATGTATTTTTCTAGACCTTGTGTATGTGTGTATACAAATACAAATGGAGATTTTCATTTCCCCCTTTTCATATAAAAGGTGACATGTTCTGCATGTTTTGTGCCTTGCCTCTTTCATTAAACACTATATTTGGGAGGTCTTCTCATATTTCATATCTTCAACGATGTTTCTTTTTTGTTTCTTACCGTTGTAAATGTGCCCTGTATAGAAGAACCAGATTTTCTTTGTCTTGTATTGATAGGCACTTAGTTCTTTCCAGTCTTTTGCCATTTCAAATAAGGCTGCACTGAACAAGTATCATTTCATAAGTCAGCAGAATATGTGTACATTCAATTCCCAGAAATAAAACTAGTGGTTCAAAGGGTATATGTATTTCTAATGTTAAGAGAGATTGTTGCATTGCTTTTCGTAGAGATTGTAACATTTTGCATGCCCAACAGTAATTCAGGGGGTGCTGTTTCCTCGCCACATTGCCTACACAAACATAAAAGCTTTGAATTTTTGGCGTTCTGATAGGTAAAACATGGTACATAAGTAGTTTTAATTTGCATTTTCAAAAAAATATATTTTTATCGATTTCAGAGAGGAAGGGAGAGGAAGATAGATATAAACTTCAATGATGAGAGAGAATCATTGATAGGCTGCTTTCTGCATGCCCCCTACTGGGGATTGAGCCTGCAACCTGGGCATGTGCCCCAACTGGGAATTGGGAATCTGAAATCGAACTGTGACCTGCTAGTTCATAGGTCGATGCTCACCCTCTGAGCCACATCAACTGGGCTACATTTTTATTCTTACAAGTGAGGTTAAGTTTGAATTATTTGTCTTTTTTGTGAACTGTTCCCATATGTTTTGGGTTATTGGCCTTTTAAAAATTAATTTATAGGAGTTCTCTGTACAATGGGAGATTTGTTATTTGTGACATAAATTGAAAATATTTTTCCACTTTGTCATTTATTATCTAACATTACTTTTTTGTCATGCAGATTCTTTCCTTCGGTGAGTTCATTAATCTTTTTTTCTGGCTTTTAGATTTTGAGTTATAGCTAGAAAGGTGGTTGAAGAGGGCTTGAGGTAACATGAGAAAAGAGACTTGAAAGAGAGACTATGAGGAAAAGAAAGAAGCATCGTCAGGGAGGCCCAGGTCTAGGCAGGTGATACTAGACTGCAGTCATGACGTTTATATAAACTAACCAGACTTGATTTCTGAAAACACCTAATCTCTGTTTTATATTCGTTCTTATTTCTGATATCCCAAACTTATTAGTGGTTCATCTACAACTCCTTTCTGTGACTCTTCCTTAGTAATCCCAAGATGCCGGAGAGCTGCTTTATAATGAAACAATGAGAAAAGGAAGAGGGAGTGTTGTAAAGTTAAAGAGTTAAGACACATCCCTACATTTTGGGACCTTGCTTAGATCTTGATTCATACAACCAACTCAAACGACATTTTGGGGACAGCTGGTATAATTTGAATGTGGAGTGGATACTAGTTTTTAGTAAGGTATCATTATTAATATAGGTGAGATAATGGCATGGTGGTTACGCTAATTTTTTAATTAGATTTTATCCATTAGAGATGCCAACCGAAGTATTTATGGGTAAAATATTATAAAATATTTAAAACATTTCAGGAAAAAGAGTGGAGGGGAACAGGATATAGATGTAACCATATATTTTTTTTTAATATATTTTATTGATTTCTACAGTGAGGAAGGGAGAGGGATAGAGAGTTAGAAACGTCGATGAGAGAGAAACATCGATCAGCTGCCTCCTGCACACCCCCCACTGGGGATGTGCCCGCAACCAAGGTACATGCCCTTGACCGGAATTGAACCCAGGACCCTTTAGTCCGCAGGCCGACACTCTCTATCCACAGAGCCAAACCGGTTTCGGCGATGTAACCATATTGATAAAACATTGATCATAGTTGAAGCTAAGTGATGGATAGAGGGTTTATTATTTTCTTCTTTCTACTTTCTGCATATAATTCAAACTTTCCATAATAAAATGTTTAAAAAGACTAAATATAAAATTAGCATATACTTAACATAGAAAACTTGGAAAAATAAACACAAAACTCCAAGAAAAAAAGAACATGACACCACCAGCCAGACATATCTACTGTTAACATTTATATCCTTCTAGTCTTTTGCCCTTTTATAAATAAGCACATACATGTTAATTAAAAAAAACACACAAAAACAAGTCATTCACTATCTAAATTTTCTAACCTTTTAGTATATAATAACTGAGTCCTCACCATCATTTTGGTGGTTTCATTGCATTTCAGCATATAGATGATCACAATTTATGTAACTATTTCACCATTTGGGGGCTTCTAGATTGTTTATTTTTTCACCACTATAAAATGAGCATCCCTGTAGGTAAATGATTGTTCACATCCATATATGGAGTTCTTTAGGCCACAATCCTGGAAATGGAACCCTAGGGTCAAGGGTATATACAGTGTACAATTTAATAGACATTGCAAGTGACCCTGCAGAAGATGGTACCATTTGGACCTGCACCAGCAGTCCGTGGAAATGCATGCTTTCCTGCACTTGCAAAGCCAGAAGACAGACTGGTTCAGAGGGTAATGAACACAGCCAGCGATGGTGCAGTCATTGCCCAGCGCCATCTCTCATTCTTACGCTGGATGCCTTATTGCTGGGTGTGGTGGGGGAAGGCAGGGAGAGCCGCAGTGGGAGTCTGCATGGTCTCATAAACATCCGTATCTGTGAAGAAGCTGTGCATTTCTGGAGACCGCCAGTGTCTCTGGTCCTTGATCTGGCCCAGAATCCTGAGCTTCATATCAGTAGCATGTACTAGTATTGTGTCAATTACTCGTCAGCTTTTACCATGTCACGCCTCTTGAACATCTGCATAGATGCATGGCCTACATTTCCACGTGGTAATTGTTAATCTGTGCATCCTCCTGGGTAAGATCACCAGGCGGTCTCCTGCATAATCTGTATGCCCCCTTTACCTTCTGTTTATCTTGGTATTATGGTTTGATGATCAGTCTTGTTTATTGCAAAATCTGTAGTGTTTAAATTTTGAGGCTTTCATACCACAGTTGTTTACCAATTACGCAGGAACTGCCAATTTGTGTTGATGTCGATGTTCATATTCTACATTTCATATTCCTGCCCACTCCACTCCATCAGCTGGGAGTGTCTAAGGCGGTCAGAGGACAGGATCCTGAAGCCAGCTTTTTGTCTAAGGGACCCTGACTCAGAGCTTTTCTTTAGAGTCTTGGTTCACGCATAGCATTTAATGCAGCCAAGCAGAACAGACAGCAGAGCAGCAAATCACCAATGAACCGAGAAAGTAATAAAGCGTTACATAAATTATCCCCTTTAACGCGGAAAATACTAAAAAAACAGTAAACGAATCTCACTCTTCTCTTTAGGGAAATTAGGTCCTAATGAAAACACTCTTGAACATAATCTTGTCTTTGTGTTATTTTATATTCATCAAACTTGCATCAGTTTGACACACAGCCCTGAAGAGTGTCTGAAATCTGCCATCTGCTCAGATAGACAAACACAACTGAGTGAGTCACTGCGGGTTTCCCATCCACAGGAACCTTTCTGTAAGAGTGAAAGAAGTGATTATAAGTACCCTGGGCAAAGCTTAAAGCAGAATGTACAGGAACCCCCGAGTTAGAGAGCTATTACTCGGAGACACTTATTTTAGTAATCATTCATTGAATGTAGTTGACTTTTTTTTCTTTTTAAAATGTAAATTTGGCCCTGACTGGTTTGGCTCAGTGGATAGAGCATCGGCCTGCAGACTGAAAGGTCCCGGGTTCGATTCTGGTCAAGGGCATGTACCTTGGTTGCGGGCACATCCCCAATGGGAGGTGTGCAGGAGGCAGCTGATCAATGTGTCTCTCTCATCGATGTTTCTAACTTTCTATCCCTCTCCCTTCCTCTCTGTAAAAAATCAATAAAATATATTTAAAAAAATGTAAATTTGCCTGAAGGTCTCCTCCTGGGCTTGCCCAGAACCCTCCCCACCCCCCTGGTTTTGAGCCCTCCCTGTGCGCCTGGCTAGCCGCTGCAGGATCACTGGGACTGATGTGTGCATGACCGATATATCACAAATGGTGTGAGGCAACCTTTTCTACTTCATTTCATTTACATCTCAAAGTAATCTCTCTCGAGGTGGCGCCGGTGTCTACTGAAATGTACCATCAGCATTTTAAGGAAAGAGAACGTGCGTTTTGAAAAGTGTAGTGACTTGCCTGGGACCTCAAGGTGAAGTGGCAGCCATGGCCTCAGGCTGGGGCACTGGTCACTCTGGAGTGGAGCTGGTTGGACGATGAAAGTCTTGGGTCTAGTGGTTTGTATCAGCATTTGCGGTCAGCAACAGTGACAGTTTGGGGAGATGGCCTGTGTTAGTCTTTGATGTTCCAGCCGTAATTAGAAGAGCCTCCCCTTGCTCAGGAAAGCTAGATTTGGATTCTTTTTTGTTGCAGTGGGAGAAAATTGTAGGGTGCCAAGAAAAAACAAATGGGCTAAAAAGGTGTAGGTGCCTCTCTTATTCCTCCCTATGTCCTAGGGTTGCCTTAACAAAGTACCAAAAACTGGGTGACTTAGAACAGAAATGTGTTTCTTACAGTCTGGAGGCCAAAGAATAAAATCAGGGTGCTGGCAGTGCTGGCTCCTGCGAGGCTGGGAGGGGTGATGTGTCTTTGCCTCTCCGCAGTGGGGTTTGCTGGCGGCCTTGCCTTCAGGGCTTGTAGATGATCACTCCTGCTCTCTGCCTTCATCTTCTTAAGGCGTCCTCCCTGCATGTGCGTGCCTGTGTCCAAATCTCCCCTTTTTATAAGGAACCAAGTCACATTGGGTTAAGACTCACCTTAACTATCTTTTAAGACCCTATCTATATATATAAAAGGCTAATATGATACTAGTAAGTGTCCGTCCAACCGATAGCTATGATGCGCACTGACCACCAGGGGGCAGACGCTCAACGCAGGAGCTGCCAAGCTGCAGTGACTTGGCAGCAGCGGTTCTCGGGTGACGCACCCCAAAACCAAAGAGGAGAGAGCCCGATTCCTCGCGGGGCCACGCAATTCCACCTTCAGCCGTGGGTTATGTTGTTGCTGGGCACTGTGGGCCCGGAATTTGGTTTACTGCACTTGTGTTTGTGTTCCACACCCTGTATGACAGCAACTTTGCAGAGTGCCCTCTCGCACTCCGGGACCCGTTGGGGGATGTCAGAGAACCGGTTTTGACCCTATCCCTACAGGCCAGGTCGAGGGACCGCACCTGCCAGGGGGACCCCCACTCACTCCGCAGATGCTGGGGAGGGACCATGGGAGGGTGGCTCCCGGGCGTGTACGGCCCTTTTCGCCCAGTCCTGTCCCGCTGGCCACCTTCTAATTAATTGCCTTTCAATGTGCACGAATCCATGCACTAGGTCACTAGTTTCCAAATAAGGTCACATTCTGAGGTGCTGGGGGTTAGAACTCCAACATATTTTTTGGGGGAACACAGTTCAACCCTTAACACCCCCATTAAACATAGTGCCAAATAGTACTCCCTGCATTTCCGCATTCGCCGTGAATGCAGGATCCCTATTGTCCAAGTGGTCCAGGGCCTCCAGGCAGCTTTCTTGATTTGGGGTCAGTTGGCAGGGCTGCCCACCACCAGGCCCTGCCATCCCAAGTGGGGAAACGGGGAGGGGAGGAAGAGATTCTGAGCTTTTTATTCATTACTTGGTGCAGAAATTCTGAGCCCTTAGAGACATCTGATAATTGTTTCCTCTTGTTTGAGACACTGCTTCCTCTTATTCTCTTACAACAACAAAGCCGCAAGCATGATTTCTCAACAAAGAGCAGCTCAGAACAGGGATCGTGGTCTTCCCAGGCCCCCCTTCTCAGGCCCACAGCCAGGCTCTGGGAAGCCCCACACAGTGGTCAGCACACCTCGCCCAGGACGATAGGCATTGGTTACAGTCTGAGAACTCCGCCTGTTCCCCATGAGCAGGGGAATGTGCCCCCCACCTGTCAGGGAGTATTGGATCTCATGTTGGAGCTTTTCCTAAGGATCTCCTGTAATTCCCAAAGGGGCGTCCTGGGCAACCTCAGAAAAGGGGTCTTTTCAGTTTATCAGGGCCTTTGCCCCAAGTGTTGCAGCCTTTGGGATGGGGACGTGGAGGCGGGGGGTGAGGGACAGAACTGTGGCAGCCACCAGGTCTCGATCTCACCCTGCATGTGCCTATTTGCAGACACCAACTGGAGACACCAGGACATTACTCCCATCTGGCTGCCTTCTACGAGGACAAGAAAGGGGTGCTCCATGCTGGTCCCGGGAGGGGTGGCAGCCTGCCCCCGGTCTATTGGCTGCCTTCCATCCACCGGTACATGTACCCGGAGATGAAGGTGAGGTCTGCTGTACTCTCGCACGTTCTAGGCTTGCGTCTGCATACAGTAGTGCTTAGTTGTGTTTTTAATTAATAAGGAATTTATGTCTTGGGCTTGTGCCCAACATCCACTTTTGATAGAGTAGGATTGCTAACTAGCATTTGGGTTCTTTTAAAATGTAAAGCAAGTTACCTTAAACACTGTGCTTTCTAGACCCTTCAAAATCTTTGTGCAAAATCGTATTGATTGGCCAGTCGGGGTGAATTCTGGGGGGAAAGAGGTGGGTTTGAATCTGTTGATTCAGACATTTTAAAGTCAGACATTTGAGCTAACGATGAAGAGTTAAAGCAGGTATCACATTTTTTTGTTACAGTGTTTTGGATATTGCTTTATGTGTATTTTTTCTGAAGTACTTTGCCTTTGTACTAGGATAGATTTGTTTACAGTTAACAAAATACCTGGCCAAGTGTTAGGTGTTGGGAGGGAAAAAGATGACTATGAACTTGTGACCCTATAGGTGGTCACAAGATACTTCAGAAACCTTGAGCTTCCTGATAGAGAATTATGTCATGAGTTTAAGGGAGAAATCAGGGAAGGCTTTTTGGAAGAGGAGGTGATCCCTGAAGTGTTTGGATAGGCAGAAAGTGAGGGATGCTGACTCCAAACTGAGAGAAGGCATGGCCAACAGTGGCTCCCAAATTAATGGTTTAAACCAGTGCATATTTATCATCTCACAGTTTCTGTGGGTCAGGAATCAGGCATGGCTTAGCTGGGTACTCTGCTTCATGATCTCTTGTGAGACTACAGTTAAGGTGTCAGTCAGGGTTTGAATCTCATCTGAAGGCTCGACTGGGGAAGTCTATCCACTTCTGAGCTCATGTAGTTGTTGGGAGCATTGAGTTCCTTGAGGGCTTTGGACTGAGGGCCTCTGTACCTTACTGACTGAGTGACAGGCTCCTGTGTTTACCATGAAAGGAGAGATGGTTGCAGTTGAAGTGCAGATGACTGTTCCACCAGCAGGCCCTGTGGGTCTTCCTCCCGGTGACCTCAGAATGCAGGACCACCTGGTTACTCGGGTACCTGGACAGCACAGAGCAAAGCCCTCAGTAGCATCCTTGTAGGCTGAGGGGCTTAGAGGCGGCCGGCAGGCTTCGCAGAGACCTCATTCCGCACAGCAGCTGGGTCCCCATATATTTGGGGACCTAATTTGGGACCCTTTGCTCATCATTTTATACCTTCCAGCACCCAGTAATGTTTGTGAGTCAAATATTCTCGCTGGGGTGTACTGTCACATCAGATACTTCTATTTATGATTTTTAAAAAGTTTCGTTCAGTCCTGTTTTCCCAGCACCTGTCTCTCCTGAGTAAAGTAGTTAATGACCCTTGAACTTAAACTTCAGTGTGTCAGGAGAGCTGTTGAGTGATAGGCATCTAATTTAAAGATGAGACTTTGAAAGAGGAAACTATCACTTTATGTGGAAGTAACCATCCCTGCATCTGTTTGTTTATACTTTGGTGTTTATTTTAGAAGGGTTCACACCAGCCTGTACTGAATATTTTTTGTAGGGATATGTCCATTTCTTCTAGGTTGACCAGTTTGTTGGAATAGAGTTACGATTCTTCGTATTTCTGTGGCGTCTGTTGTTATTTCGTCTCTTCATCTCTTTCATTTCTGATTTTGTTTATTTGGGTCCTCTCTCTTTGCTTCATGGTGAGCCTGGCTGGAGGCTCATCAATCTTCTATATCCTTTCAAAGAACCAGCTCTTGGTTTCATTGATCTTTTGTATTTTTTTTTCTTTTTTTTTTTTTGGTCTCTATGTCATTTATTTCCGCTCTGCTCTTTATTATTTCCTTCTTTCTGCTCACTCTGGGATTTTATTGTTGCTCTCTTTCTAATTCTTCAAGTTGCAGAGTTAGATGGTTTATTACCAGTTTTTCTTGTTTTTTGAGTTAGGCCTGTAATGCTATGAACTTCTCTCTCAGAACTAATTTCACTGTGCCCCAAAGATTTTGGATTGTTGTGTTTTCATTGTTGTTTGTTTCCAGGATGTTTTTATTTCTTCTTTGATCTTTTTGGTAACCCACTCATTGTTTAATAGTATGCTGTCCAGCCTCCAAATGTTTGAATTATTGTGATTGTTTTTATTGTTTGAATATTTTTTGAATGACGTTTCTAACAAGCTATTCCTCCCTTTTTATTTTTTCAGATCACACACCCAGCTGGCTGCATGTCTCAGTTTATTAAGTTCTTTGGAGAACAGATCCTCATTCTTTGGAAATTTGCCTTACTTCGAAAGCGCATTCTGATATTTTCTCCCCCTCCTGTGGGTGTCGTGTGCTATCGAGGTAACTAGAGGCCAATGTCAGAGGCTCTTCCTGAGTTCCCCAGAGCAAATGCTTGAGTCCTTCCATTGTTGACCAAGTTCAGAAGGGTCTGGGCCATATCAAGGGAGAGGGCCAGAGTTTTAAGCCTGGAGTGACCTGGTTGGATCTGGATTTAGAATGTGGACTCATGGCAATGCAGAAAATGCACTGGGTGACGTACCAGTGGTGCCATGACAGATAAGGGTCTGGATTAGAGCAGAGAAGATGGATTGTAGTTAAGAGATAAGGTTGACAGCATTTGGTGCGTGTTTGGGTTGTAAGGTTCAGATGTGTGTGAGGTTGTAATGGTGGAAGAGTTTAGGTTGACAAGGATGGTGGGGCCACCAGAGGAGCAGGTGGTGTGAGAGTGAACTTTGGACATGGTGAGTATGTGCTGTGAGGCCTTCTCCAGATGTCCACCGGGCACTGGTGTAGTTGGGTCAGGACCCTGGGGAATGTTGGGCTGATCACCATGGGATGGACGGCATCCGTGGGGAGAGGGAGGGAAGAGAGGCTCAGGAGGTGAACCATAGGGAGAAAGACAGAGGAGACTGAGGTGGGACTGTCAGGAGGGAGGGGCCAGAAGGTGGAGGTCATAGTAGGCAGGAATGTTGAAGAGGTCAGGTCAGCAATGCCCCTCCTAAGCAAGCCCTAGTGTGGGGAAGACTGAGACCTGCCCACTGGGTCTCGTAGGCCATCACTGGTGTCGCCTTGAGGACCTCAGTTCTACTTCAGTACCTAACAGGCTCCTATCACCTCCTTGGAATCAGGACCACCTGCTACTCAGGCGCCTGGGCAGCACAAAGCAAAGCCCTCCATAGCATTCTTGGAGGCTGAGGGCTCAGAGAGGGCCGGTCGGCTTTGCAGGCGGAAGGGCTGGGAGGGACAGACTCTACCCCTCACTGTCTCTGTCCCCACAGTATACTGTTGCTGCTGCCTGGCCAATGTCTCCCTGCCTGGCCTCGGAGGCACCATTCCCGAATCCAAGCCTTTCTTCTATGTGAATGTGGCTGACATTGAGAGCCTGGAGGTAGAGGTGTCCTATGTGGCCTGTGAGTACAGGGCCCTCCCCGCCTCCTGCCCACACGCCCCTGCCCCGAGTACCTTCCACAGCCTCCCGGCTCCCCAGGGGCCCTTCTCCTCAGGGACTCGGGCTCCTGGGTTCCTGTTCCCTGGCAAGTGATGGCCTCTGGGCCCCAGCTCCTGCCCTTGGGTCTCACAGGCACCACGGAGAAGATTTTCGAGGAGAAGCGGGAGCTGTACGATGTCTATGTGGACAACCAGAATGTGAAGACACACCATGACCACCTGCAGCCCCTGCTGAAGATCAACAGCGCCGACCGGGAGAAGTACCGGCGGCTCAACGAGCAGAGGTAGAGCCCCAGCAGGCCCGGCAGCGCCCTCGGGGAGATGTCCCCAGGTGGGACTCCTGGGCTGGGGTCTCTGCCATCCCATCCAGCCCACCCCTCCCCTCAGAACACATGCAGGCCTGGGCGATGGGTGGTGAAGAAGCGGGGCCCAGCACAGCCTCCTGGTAGCATAGCAGATCCGCGTGGGGGCTGCTTTCTGATGGACTTGCATCTGCGAAGCCCAGGGCAGAGGCAGGCATGGAGCATCTGGCGTGTGCACCGCAGCACTGAGCTGCCTCATAATGCTCCACAGTTCACTGTCCTGCAAAACCAGTGGCCTCATTAGCATCCCAAATGGAAAAGATGACCACTTGCTTGAGGTGACACAGGACCAGACCCAACCCTGGATCCAGGGTTTGACTCCCAGCCCTATTTATTCCTGTCCGGCCCCTTCTCTCCCTGCCTTTGGATGGGGGCCTGCTCTGGGTCCTCCTCCTACCTGGGTGGAGGTGGTCTGTGGATGCCCTCACGATGACCTAGCCAATGACAGAAACCTTGCAGCCCTGCAGAGTCTCATGATGCTTCCCCACAACAGGCAGACGCTGCTGTATTCCCAGGAGGTGGAGGGGGACTACGGCCCATGTGAAGAGGACCTCTTTGTGCTGTGAGTCGCTGGGCTGGGCTGTGGGGCCTCCCTGAGGGCCCCATTAGCACCAGTGCTATAGGCCGAATCCCTCCCAGGTTACACTGCCGTCCAGGGAGGTGCCTCATTGCTGCTGTCCATGTAAGAAACATACAAACCTGTAGATAATTTTTGACTTTGAGACAAACAGACAATTGCTGGGAAGCAAAATCTCAAATGCTCTGGAGAATGGCAGTTTTGCAACTTATTTTATGCATTAGAATCAAAGGAGGAGACGGAAGGACGGTGCGTGGAGCACACTGACTATGTGCTGTCCAAGCTACACGACAACAGTGGGCGGAGCTCACGTAAGGCAGAATCAGACCTTTGCTGAGGGGCTGTGCGCCTGGGGTGGGACTGCCTGCCCTGACCTGCCCAGTTAAGGACTGGTGGTCATACCGTCCCGTGGGGTCACTTTTGGTCAGTGAGCTTGTCAGGCCGCCATGTGCCCCCCGAGCTTGTCAGGTTTATTGCACATCCCCTTTTTCCTTCCCACTGCCCAGGGCACTCAGAGCTGGGCTCCGTACAGTCAGCCCTGAACCCTGACATGCTGTTAGTGGGGGGCCCAGAGGAGTTAAGGAAAGAAGCAGGGGAAGGTCATTAAGAGGAAATGGGGTCCTGGGGTTTGTCCACTGCATAGGAGCTGTCTGTCCCTCAGGACTCAGGGACTTCTCTTCCACTGCTGCCTTTGAATAGAGCAATCTTTGCACTGAATCTTATGGGATAATCTGAAAATTTAACCCTTGAACCTAATGAAATCATCCCCCCCAGATCTGTTGGTGGTCAGGATGGGAGCCCCAGCCTGTATCCCTCAGAGCAGTGGTCGGCAAACTGCGGCTCGCGAGCCGCTGTTTGCCGCTCTGTTGACTAATGAGTTTGCCGACCACTGCTGTAAGGCATTACCCTTACCCAAAAGTTTTGACTTCAGGTTAAAGACATTAGTACATTATTAAAATGTTTTTTAAATGTCTTTCCCTAAAGCAGTGGTCGGCAAACTCATTAGTCAACAGAGCGGCAAACCGCAGCTCGCGAGCCGCAGTTTGCCGACCACTGCCCCAGAGTATCAATTTCATTCCTGAGCAGCTTTGAACTGGTGCTTAGTGAGGAGAACAGACGTGCAGTCGCTTCCTTTGCCCCATCCTGGGTGGAGTATGGTCTCCCTGCGCCCCATCCTGGGTTGGATGGGGAACAGCTTGCAGTGAGAACCCTCTCTGGCTTTGGTGTTGAAAATGTAATATTGACATTTCAACAAAGTGCAGGACTGTGATCCTGAGAAAGTGTACCTTCTAGCACCCACTTACAAGCTACTGAGGTGTCAGAGTACCTGGGAATGGTCTCCTTTGGCTGGGCATTCAGTGGATGTCAGCTCCAGGTACCTGGAGTTCCTGGGCGTCCACAGCGTCCTTGGAGGCACCGTTGCAGAGCCCGAGAGCACTGTGGGACACAGCCGAGCAGTCTAGACACCAAATGCCTTCTCTGGACATGGTTCATATATTCGTGTGGTTCTACAAATCAGTGACATGAGAGCATGCTCTGTGAATAATTTTTAAAAAGTAATCAAAGGGAAACAAACACCAAGGATGATGGTCAGCTGTGGCAGTGCTGGTTCCTGCAGCTTGGCTCCGTGTATCCCCCTCACCTGTCACCCGCAGCCTTGCTGATTTCAGAGCGCCCCATGCCCGCCCCAGCTCCTCAGAGCTGCACCTTTAACGTGGGCATCCGTGTTGGCCAGCGTGGCCTGCAGAGGCCCAGGCCTCAGTTGTTTCAGAGCCTCCTGCCGCCGCTGTTCCCCAGCCCAGGCTCAGAAGGTGATTTGTTTCTCTCTGTAAGTCCTGACCTCAGAACTGGAGCCCCAGTTGTTGTCTTAACTCCCCCATGACTAAGCAGAGAGAGGAACACAGCACAGGGGGCCTCCCCACAGGCCGTGTTTAACCTTCTGGTCCCCTCTCAGCAGGCCATCGCTTGCTCGGAGATTCCCCTAATCATACCGTGATTAATGCCAATGTTTTCTTTGCCAATCTTAGTTTTATTTGAATATCCCTTCTGTTTAACTTTGGTCCTGTTTTCTTTTTTAAAAGAGATTTCTGATTTTTTGCAACCATTGGAAGGTATATTCAACAAGACAGTGTGGCCTGGTTCCCCAGGTGTGGACTCCCTGGTGAGCTTCTTATCTTTTCTGCCCTCCCTCTTCTGTGTCTCGTCCTGGGAATGCAGGTTTTTCCTCGAGCAAAACAACCGGATATTCCAGACGCTGCTGGAGGTGTCCGCCAGTCAAGACAAAACTCTGACAGCCGAGCATGCCCGGGGCATGGGCCTGGATCCCCAGGGCGACCGAAGCTTCCTCATGGACCTGCTGGAGGCCTACGGCATCGACGTCATGCTGGTCATCGACAACCCCTGCTGCCCATAGGAGGGGAGCCGGCTGGTGAGCTGCTGCGGGGGACTCTGCCAGGCCCCCAGGGCTCACTTTTTATTAAGGACACAAAGGGATATTGTTTATACTTTCCAACCGATGTAATTTTTGCCATCACCGTTCTTCCCTTGCTCTGGAGAGAGAAGATGAGACTGCCGTGGTTTTGTGTGCTGCTTCGGTAGGCCGCTGGAGTCTGCCACCTTCTCCCAGAGTTGCTGCCTGCTTTGGTGTCGGGTATTCTCATCAGCGTTGACTCTCTCATCTCCTTGTTGAATGCCTTGAGATGCGGCAAAGGCCAAGTGTCGCTAGGAGTGGGCTGATCTCTGGAGACACAGGTGGACTGTTCCGGAACTCTATGTGGCCTGTGGCCCGCAATGGATTCAAGGATGAGACCACGTCTTCCCTAGTGTGGTGGTGGGTGTCCCGTGGCGGAAGCTAGACCAGATGACCTTTCAAGGTCATCAGTTCTGAGAGCCCAGTCTGAGGGTCAGATCCATTTTCCTGTTTATTAAGACAAATCTGTGTCGTCCTGTGAGGAGAGATCTCAGAGCGGGACAGAAGAATGTTTCTAACCCCAAGTACGAGCTTCTGGGACAGAGCAACAGGGAGAGGCTTCTTGTTAGTCAGCTGAGACTCCTCCCAGTTCTTGGCGGCCACTCAGTGTAATATCCCTCTTCCTCAGAATCCCCCTCTCGGGATGGGCTGGCAAATCCATTTTCCAATTCAGTCTCCTTTAAGGGCTACCCATCCTCTTAGAATAATTTGGGTGTTTTTAAAGACTAGCATTTGTTGCCCAAAGATGGAGGAATTACGGTGCAGGATAGAAGATGTGCCTTCATCCGGGTGAGCCGGAGGCGTGACCAGTAGAGTCTCAGATCAAAGCAGAGCCTCCCTGGATTCTGTGATCCAGCCGGGATCTGAGCTGGTTAACACCGAGCTGAGAGCACGTTAGCAAGACGGTGGGCTATCATGGAGCCCGCAGAGCTCCTCCTGCAGAGAGGACGTTCCCTGAGCTAAGTAATTGGGGACAGGGACCTATCAGGTTGTTAGCAAATATGACAGTGCCTTTCCCGGGAGAGCAGTCGGGAACCCAAGTATCAGGTGAGTTTCCGCTTGCCTCTCAGAGGTTTCAGTCCAGACAGCTCCCGTTGGTCCCTGCCTGTTTGCTTTGGCTGGGCGTTCAATGGATGTCAGCTTCGGGGACCTAGGAAGCCAGCTCCTGTGAGTAGTCTTAGGGCAGTAATTTAGGATTTTGACTTAAGGAAATAATTCCTTCCCCTGCTCCCTTCCTGGAATAGCCATCAGTGTATCATGTCTGTGGCCAGGCTGCAGCCAGGCTAATGCACACAGCAGAGATGAGTCGTATGACTGAGCTTAATGTTTTCACTGTGGCTCCTTACGAAGGAATTCAAGGCTACAGAAATGCACACCTGGGACCGCCGACAGGCATCGAGCCATCAAGGCAGTGTCTTTTCTGTAAATATGTAAATAAGTGTGGGCATGGAAATGTAGACTGTGCAGTACATTTCTCTCTCTGCAGTCATGTCAGTCATATGTGTGTTTATAGAAGAAAACATCTGTGTGCAAGCGGAAGCTGCCCTGCTGTTTTCCTAGAGGAGCGCCCTCTCACCCGGGGGCGACCTCACCCGGCGAGTCCTGGTTACTGTCGGTGGTGTGCGAGAGATTCAAGGGTGCAAAGCTGGGGGTGGGTGGTTGGAGCAGGGGTGGGGTGGAAGGGCAGGGCAGGTTCCCGTGGAGGACACGGGCAGGCACTGTTTCCGTGGAACTGGGGGAGTGTGTTGGAAGAATGCTTTTTCAGCACTTCCAGTCTGCGTGCATGCGAACACTTGTGTCTGTGGTTTTGTAACTCGGAGCTCAGAAGTGCTGAGGTAGAGGTGGTGGGGTGAAAATGAGGCTCCTGGAGTCCCCTTTGAATGGGGATCAGGGGCTCTGGGCTTCGCTTAACTCCACTGTTGTGGGCAGCCATCTGTCAGGCATGTCTGTGCGTCCACCCTCATGCTATGCAGAGGGCTGGGGTCTGAGTGCCCCAATGGGGAACATACCCATGAGGCTGTGCCATGTCTTAGGTCATGGGGAATCTGGGCCCAGCTGACCCCAAAGCAGAACTTGTCTGTCCCCTCCCTGCCTTCCTTCCCTGCCCTGCAGCTTCCTCATGGGGCCAGAAAGTCGGTGTGGTGCCACCTCTGCTTGGCTGACCAGCGTGCACACTGGCTCTGTATTACCTTTGTCGCGGTTTGTCATCTCCCGAGCATTTCTTGCTTGGCTTGAGATATGGAGGTTCCCCTTTGAAAGCTTGCCATGTACCTGACTGCCATCCCCCTGCCTCCTCGCCACTGTCTCGGGTGGGCAGCCCAGCCCAGCCCAGCCCAGCCCAGCATCATTCGCCGCCTGTTTCCTAGAAGGGGAATGAGTTTGTGAGGTCTGAGGCAGGAATCCTTTGGGTGGCGGCAGCAGAAGCCGGAAGCCACCTGGGTTTGGTTTTGTCGCTGTTGAAATACTGAGAAACCATCGCTATCGTTTGGAAGATGTTGGTGAGCATCCTTCTAGGTCCTGCCTTCTCAGTCCGTAAGCTTGGGGGGTCGGCGGGAGGGGGGGGGTGGTTGGGCACAGGGATGCCTATCGTGACCACTGACCTTCTGGAACCTGCTGGAAACCTAACCTGGGGTGTGGCCCCTTGACTGAGGAGCAAGCCCTCCTGCCCCAGTTGCCCGGTCCCCTGGGCAGCTTTGAGCCTGAGCTTGTGTCGTGCTGGGAGCCGTGAACCAACCTGGGAACTGCTGACCTGAGACTCCTGGGCTGTGCTGACATCCTGAGATCGCGTTAGAAGAAATCCCAGGTTGTGAGAATCCTGATGAGGCCTAAATCCAGGCGTGGGGTCTACTGCTGTTAAAGTGGGTTTTTTCAAGTTTGCAGGCTTGGCGGATGGCAGTATTCAGCCTTCGCGACCATTTGTCCTCTAGTCAGGACTCTATTTGGAAGGAGTCAGAAGTGGTTGGGCATATCTCCTCCTAATTAAAAAGTCCGGGCCAAGTTGTTTGTTGAGAATTTGTTTGGCTTTCGTGGAGCATGACGCCCAGGCTGATGGAGATGTATTCCAACGCAGGAGTCCCAGTTGGGGCCCTGGGCCTCAGTAAATGTGACTGCCGTGAGTTAGGAGGCATGTGCCCCCCATATCCTTCATCCATGTGACACCTCTTCTTGCATTTGGCTGGGGCAGGGAAGCCAAATTCATCGATGTATTGGTGGAAATAAGTTAGCATAGGAATTTGCATCTATAACTTGACCTTGTTTGGTTCCACGTGAAAGTCGAGATGGCGAGTTTAAGTGTAGCACAGGGTGTAGGTAATTCTAAATATGGTGTGTGAAGATTCATTTATCAGTGTAACGACCTGTGATATTTTAGCTAGAGGATAAAGACGAAGCTCAATTAAATCACAGCTGAATCACTGTTTCTCCTGCTGGTGGCGAGGAGGAGAAGCTAGCTATTTGTCTTGATACACTGAGAGCCCTTCAGGCACAATAAAAAGAGGAGATTATTCACCTTTAAACTGAGGCCTTTAGGGAAACTTTTGCAAAGGGCAGTAACAAATTAACCTTTTAATGGTGGTATAGGAACCCTTCAGGAAGAGGCCAGAACCTCAGGGACCGTTTTGTTTTTCTGGTGTGTTTTTTATGAAACTACAAGGCCCAGTGAATGGACTAAGATGCTTTCGCCAGGCCCAGAGCAGCTCATTCTTGCAGAGGTACAGGAGGGGAGGAAATCATAAGACGGTGCTCTGATGGGCAGTGAACTTGCCTTAGTGTGATGACAGAAAACAGCAAGAAAGTTAATCTGGTGCCAACACGCATGCACAGCTTTATCTCCATTAGATTCCTTGCTAGTGGGCGGAGGATCCAAGAAAAGTCCAGTCCCGGGCTTTCCCCAGCCCTGCTCAACTCTACCTAGTGTCCTGCAGCCAGTGAGGATCCTGCAGACCCAGATGCTTATATCCACAGGCCCCGCCCCCTGCATTCAGGAAAACCGTTTTCTGATTCAGGTCGTGGAAGAGGAGTTAAGAGCTCCTTTTACTCCCAAGTTGTGGATTTTTAATATTCCATTGTGTTACTAATATACCTCTGTTCCCAGGAGCCAGTGGAGTACTGAGTATTATGGGGAAAGGCTGTGAATTTAGTTAATGTTTTTCTTATAAGAAATTGAAGTTTATTTTTATATCAATATTACTGTGTGATGAAATGAGTATGCAGATGTTAGAATGGAAGGAAATTTCCAAACTGTAATCCTAGAAGAAATGGGCAGTTTGGGAATTGGGAAGCGACTGAGACCCCATAAAAGTTTTATGACTTAGATTTTTGGAGAGTGAACAAGGACTGTGAAATATTTTTCTTACACATGTGTTTTTATTCATTTTAGAGAGAGAAGGGAGAGGAATAGAGAGAGACACATTGACCTGCCTCCTTGTGTGCCCCCTACTGGGCATGTGCCCTGACCGGGAATTGAACCTGTGACCTCTTGGTTCATGGATCGACGCCCAACCACTGGGCCACCCTGGCTGGGCAGCACTGTGAAATCTTAATAGCACTCTGTAGAAGATAGACCTGACAGTCCTAGGGAGGATGACATATAGTCCCCAACCTTAAGTAAAACTCTCGTACCAAGTGGGCAAATGTAATAATGCTGATGAGGCCTCTTGACTGTGGAAGGCAGTTTTACTAATATAACTGGCACTTTAACTCACGTTTGGAGCTGGAGAACAGGGGCAGCTGGATGAAGCTGCACGTTAAGAAAGGAAATCAGCATTTTCTAATGCCATATAGGTAATGATGGGGAAGTAAAGCTCTGCTTTCATTTCTTCCGTTTATTATAGAAGCTCAGGTAGCATGAGCTTTCAGAGGCAGTAGGACCTAAGTTCAGAAACTTGATTTAATTACTTAGTGGGAGGTCAGTGGGAATCACCTGTTTCCTGTGGAAAGCCCAGGTAGACTGAAGATCAGTTTGCTTTGCTTCCTAAGGATAGCTGGGAAGGCGGGGCAGGGGATTACAGATTGGCCAGAGATGATCCAAAAAAGGACAAATCTACACAGAGGTCACTGAGTTAGTTGATTGCTAATTTGACATTCCAGTGAAAACTTCCTCTGGGAGAATTAAGCAAAGATAAAAGTGTAAACAATTTTTTTCAGGTGGTGTCAGGAAAAGAATTTCAGTCTAGCGTGCCCAGGAAGACCACAGTGAGGGGAGGTGTAGATTCTGGGCTTTGTCAGACAGGGTGGGAGGGGCCGTTACGGGTATAGAGTAGAAAACAAAAGTAACATCCTTTATTTACCCCCAGCTTGTGGGCTAAACTTTTTGTGAGTCTGAGAAATAAACCTTTTCTGAAAAAGTTGTAGCTTTGGAAAAAAAGATTTTCCTGTTTTTCCCAAGTTAGGAAAAGCATAGCGTCCCTTGTCACCTTAAATGTCCAGCCCCTATTTTGATTAACACCCCAGTATAAGAGTTATAGCAATAAGAGAAACTGAGTCTACTTTTGTTTCAAGTCTTTACCTCATCTTATATCAGTAAGTCAGTTGATAAATTTTACCCCGAGTACCACTGCTTATAGTTATGTTATTCTTGCTCTGTTTTCAATGATGATAATTTTAAAGGCCCAGAGAAAGTTGGGATTATCCTGAATTTCAGAGTGTTTCTTGAATTGATTTTGTTCTGTGGTACAAATAACATCTGTGTATATCATATCTGTATATATCTGAACCAAGTTGTGTGTAGAGAGGTTGATATATTTACAGAAAATAATTTTTACAATTAAAATTCACATTTTAACATGAACACGTGTGCGCAGTCCTTCACCTCGTCCCAGAAATGTGTCTGTAGTAGGGAGTGATTTCCCACGACAGTGTGGGAAACACGAGAGCTGGGACCTGTGCTCCTGGAGGCCAAGGACAGACATTGTCCAGGTAATGGGAACCAAAGCCGGAATAACTGCCATCCGGAGGAGCCAGGACCTCGAACCCCAATCCCATCGACTTCTAGAGGAGGACCCCACAGAGACCAAAGGTTACTTTAAGATGTTCTACTATATTATATATATATTCACATAAATTATGATATATGTATATATATCATTATGTGTGTATGTGGACACAGAAGTTTTAGTTTTATTTGATTTCTAAACATAAGGCAGTAAATTGCTAACATTGTTGATGTGTTTTTAAGCGAGGCTCCTATTTTCCAAGCTACATGACCATGATATTACCTACTTCCTAGGGCTGCTATGAGAACTGAATGAATCAGTTGCTTGTGTAAAGCACCAGACACATAGTAATGATAACCATGCATGCAAAAGGCTTTACATTAAATTATTTAATAGAAATATCCTTAGCTTGTGAGTGAAGTTGGTCTGACAGAAGGTTTGTACTAAACAGGAGGCGAGGGGCTTGGGTTCTCTGGATGCCTCAGCATCCCAGGTGTGGCTGACACGGATGACCCTCTCCTGGCTGCACTGCTAAATGGCCTTTGCATGGACATTATATAGAAGGACAAGGCAGTAGATAAGGAAACCATAGTCTCACAGGATATAGTTTAAACGGGGGCATATTTATATTTAAAGTGACTAAAAATAGGAATCTGGATTAAATATCCTCCCCAATGCTAAGTTCCATTATTTTGATGGAAGGAATAGAAGCACCGACACACACATATGCTGGTTGCCTACCAGATTCCGGCTGGTCCTTTATACTGTATTCTAGAATCAGGATGTGCTCAACTCTCTGGCTCATGTGGAAACTTTTTCCTTCTACCACAGCATCTCCTTCCCTCCATGGGCAGTGTGAGTAGATGATCCTTACTCTGCTTGTTCAGACCCACCTGTTATTTTTTTTGGCAGAAGCACAGCTTTCAACACCTCTCTGAGGAAGGCATAGGTAAGCCTTGTTTTCTGTGCTCTTCACACATCGGCTTTTTGTAGCTGCTTTAAAAAGCAGGGGTGAAAGACGTCCTGCCCTGCCAAGGTAATTGTAGGCGGGACTCGAAATTCAATAAATCTAGGAGCTTTTCTTCATAGCAACATACTTTTTTAAGTTGATAATTGTGTACGGCCCCTGAATGATGTTATAAATATCCAAATGGCCTTGGCAGAAAAAAGGTCCCCAGCCCCACTTTAAAGCATCAGACAGCAAGGGGCTCACAAGCATACATGCTGCCCTGAAGTTGATCCGCCCGGGGTGAAGGCATGCCAGTCCCCCTCCCACTTTGCAAAAGAAGGCGTGCTTCTCATCCATCTTACTGAGGTGCTTTGCCCTCTAGAATACAGAACTCAGGGGCACTGAACAAGGGTGATGGTGAGATTAAAAGTAAAGGAAGATGACTGGCTAACAAATCCTTAGCAGACCAGGGAGTTTCTAGTTCTCTGCTTTCAACCAACTAAAGGGAGATGTCGGCAAGCTGCTAACTCAGTGGTCGGCAAACTCATTAGTCAACAGAGCCAAATATCAACAGTACGATTGAAATTTCTTTTGAGAGCCAAATTTTTTAAACTTCTTCTAATGCCACTTCTACAAAATAGACTCGCCCAGGCCGTAGTATTTTGTGGAAGAGCCACACTCAAGGGGCCAAAGAGCCGCCTTGTGGCTCGCGAGCTGCAGTTTGCCGACCACTGTGCTAATTGCTCTCCGATTTTTGACATATAACAGTGTTGTCGTGCAGCTCTTCAAATTCCTTTGATGTGCTTAAATCTATAAAAAACGGAACAAAGAATATAGTGTTCATTCCTATCCCATTTTAGCTACAAATAATATGTGTTCTTGGATAAATGAAATAATTAGGATAAAGAACATTCTAATAAAATTAGTTAAATCTTAAAATTCGTTAATTTTTAATTATCAAGTTCTTTTTTATAAATATAACATTTACTCTGTACTGAGTTAACACTTAAGAACTAAAAAATTCAAGCATAAAAATAGATTGCATTATGATAGCATTCTTTGCTGAAAGTAGTATGGAAATATACATACAAGGAGAAAAAATTTAAAATTTTCAACTAATAAAGAACTTATTTATTTTTGTAAATGGATATGTTTAAAAGAGTGAAGTAACAGATTTTATTTCAAAATATCAATATTTACAGGACAGCAGAAAGTACATGCTTTGGCAACTTCCCATGAAAAATTTTAGATGTCAACTTAAAGTGGGACAGGACACCTGGTTTTGGAAAAACTTCTAGGAAGTACACGGCTTTACAACACTGTCCAGGTGAGGCTGGGGGACAGCCTGGAATACAATTACCTGGGGAGGGAGGGAGGCTGCTTGTTATGAAAATGCAGATTCCTGGGCTCCATCCAGATGGAGTTATGTAGCTTTGGGTTGGACCCCAAGTAAGTCAATTTTCAACATGCATCCCAGCTGGTTGTCATGCAAACTAACATTGAAAACATTTAAGAAACATTACTTAAAAAAACAAAAAGGAGTATTTTACAGTATTTCAGCCCAGGCTGAAGAGGGAGACACCTCACCTACAGTTTAGGGTTGAGAATCGACCTGAAACAAGCCAAGTCAGAGCTCACCAAGCAGCGCCCAGGGGAGGCCTGCAGCCTGGACTCGGGAGCAGAAGTCCTAGGGGGGCCAAAGGACAGAAAGATGGAGTCTAGGAGCCTGCTTGCCACTGCAGTTGTACTTGGGAAGATAACAAAGCCTAGCCTCGTCCTCTTCCAGCAGCTGAGTGTGAGTGTCCTTGAACTTAGCTGGAGGAAGGACTGTCTCACAGAGTCGAAAGCATGCGCTAATGGAAAGCAGGTGCACAGAGCAGACTTTGGGAAGCAATGAGAGAAGGGCAGAGGTACTTGCCATGGAAATGCCCTGGGGATCCTCTGACAACACTGTGGGGACAGCTGAGGCATTGGTTCCCTTTTGGTCCCACTGGTGGCCTCAGTGCAGTCCTGGGGGCCCCGTCTCCTGGCTGCTCACGGGGCTGAGCTTGGCAGCAGCTGCTCTCTCTTCCTCGGGTCACAGAAGAACTGCAGTTTCCGGGGCAGCAGCTTCACCTCCACAGGCATTGCCTCGTACTCCTCACTGTCGATGCTAAAGGAGCCCCCTGTACCCTGCGAGGAAGAGCGTGTTCAGTCAGCTCACACCACACTTGGCAGAGTCCTGTCAGCACCAGAGCAGGTCATTCATCCTCTGAGGATTTAGTCTAATGTTCTTTTAGGAAAATATTTCAGTGTCTATTATGGGCATCATGCTGGTTCTGGAAATATCTCAATTCCGCCATCCATGAAAAAGGTTATTATTTTTTATCTCTGTCTCCTACCAGAGTATTTTGGGATTTCAGAAGCAAGGTTATAATCTTCAAATATATATATTAAAAGACAGGGGTCCTGCCACATCTTGGAGGAAGGAATTCATAAACATAGTCACGTTGCAGGTCCTCCTCTACCCCAGTCTTTCTCAAAGGAGAAGTGAGCAAGACAGCACATTCTCCTAGGACAGTGGTCAGCAAACTCATTAGTCAATAGAGCCAAATATCAACAGTACAACAATTGAAATGTCTTTTGAGAGCCGAAAACCGACTAATGTGCATGGGCCACGAAGTTTCAATCGCACTGTATATGCGCGCCCGCACGTGGTATTTTGTGGAAGAGCCACACTCAAGGGGCCAAAGAGCCGCATGTGGCTCGCGAGCCGCAGTTTGCCGACCACTGTCCTAGGAGAGCTATCATGTCCACCTGACTGTTCAAGGTTCCCTTTAGGATTTGCTTAGCTCTGTACTTAAGGTGTAGCAAGCACCACTGCAGAGTCTACTGGGCTTTTCCCTGTCAATGCATTTAACTCGACTTTCCTGTGATGAAACTGTGGGGCACTGCAGTCCTTCCTGGGTAAAGCAGGACAGTCTGCAGCAGCTTGTCTCCTGCGGCGTCACTAATGAAATGAGATGGAATTTCCAACTTTTTCCCACTTACATAGATTATTCTTCTAGGCTTGGCATTTCACAGAAAAACTTAGTGCCATTCCGAAAACTGCTTCCAGATCCTTCATGACAAGTGTGAAGGTAGAATCCACTGTTAACATTTGAGAATGTTCTATGTGTGATAAACATTTGAGAATGTTCTATGTGTGATAATACAGTAACACTTTGCATAATTTACATATCGGGGGAAAAGTTCAGGAGACCTAGTGATCACTTGAGAGAACCGTGGCTTAAAAACATTAGATTCTGTCATCTTCCAGGTCTCCCTTATATGACCTAGAGCCTGGCGAAGTGCTCAGCACATCCTAGGTCCCTAAACGAGGTAAAGGAGAGGGAAAGCCCAAAGGAAGAAAGAACCGAGAGCTGTGGGCCAGCCAAGCCACTTACCTCGGGCAGGACCAGGGTGCACTGGCTGGCTTGGAGACACTCGGTGCCCTCAGCACGCAGCTTGGGATCTCGTACCTTTTTACTTCTGTTAGGGGAAAAAGCAAGCTTAGAAACTAGTATTGGTGACTGCAATAGACTATAGGGACGTAGCAAGTTCCTTCTGTTTTTTATGAGATTAAGGACTCATCCATTGAACACTGGGGGGTTCTGTCATTTTTCCCATGAGAACTCTTGCTCAGTGTTCTGGGTTGAGAAGGTCTACTTGCTGTGGAGAGCTGTGCATGTCGTTAGCCCTAATTTTAAATTGTCCACATGTACCCAATTCTTGGGCTATTAAAAACCCCAAATTCAAAAATTAGAATGAAATTAAATTATTTAGGGAAAGTACTAAACTTCTGTTATTTAATACTTCTTGTGAGTCAACTCTTAAAGGAGAAACTTAATTTAAGGTAGATGTTTCTTATATATAATATATACCATATATAAACCACCCATTTTACACTAAGCTCTCTGCTGAATCTCCATATGAACTGCCTACTTAGCATGATACATCTACCTTCACTAAATGGTGTTAGATAGAGTCAACTATCCAAATAACTATCCACACACAGTCCCCACTTCACAGCTAGTCATGGGAAGTAGAAAAAGAACAAAATCTGATCCAAGCAAATTAGTCCATTCTTTTTCATTAACTGACAACAGTAATCAGTTTGCTAGAGCAACTCCACAATGTCCTATTCAGATACCTAGAGCAAACAGACATTACCCGATTTCACTTCCTGTAGAGACCAAAAGGAGACCGTGCTATTGCTGCTGATGCTAGCAGTAATGAGGACCATAATGACTTCACTTAAGCAAAATGATCAGTTTTTCTTTCTACTTTTGGAGGTCAGTACTAAAGGAGAGTTGAATATAACTGGTCAGACTCTTAAGTCACTGTATGGCTTCTGCACACTCTATAGAGGAAGGATATGGTTTTCCTCCTTCCTTTTACTACAGATACAGCAAGTAAACCAAGGCTGCAGAAGCAGCTGTTCAGCATCTGAAGAATTTGTAGCAAAGGCAAAACCACCACAAACTAATGAAAGACACTGTGCTGCCACTACCGGTGCAGATAATGAGATAGCCATGGAAACCCAGCCGCTGCAGCGGAAATGCCTACCCCTTCAATGGGCACGAGAGGGAGCTCTGAGCCAAAGCACAGAAAACACCGCTGAGCAGATTACCGGTGGGCATGGTAACAGGCGCTGCACAGAGCTGTGAAGATGGGAGAGGGCCAAGAGCATTTTATTTTATTTTTTTTTTAGCATTCTTAATAAAACCCTGGCAGCATTAGGGCTTCACAAATCAGACAACACTTGGAAGGGTGTTTTCTGGTGGAAAAGGGGGAACCCGGAACATGTCCAAAGTTCTCAATACCTTTCCAGGTTTTTCATTAGCACCCCGAGAAGAGGACAAGGGGACTGACAAACTGCAGTGATACTGTGAAGTCTGTCACAATGAAAAAGGCTTGCCCACATTCATCTGAGCCTCAGAAACACTCTTGAGATAGTTAGAGGTGATTCTATTACTCCATTCCACACACAGGGAAAAGGATGAAGAGAAGTAAGGATTTGTCCAAAACATGAGGCCAGAAAGTGTCCGAATCCAGCAGTTCCAACCCAGAAGCTGAAATTCCAGACACTGTGCCATGCTACACTGGGTTCTTTCATTTCAACTGAAAGGCCAAGACTGTTCCCATCCTCAGATCTTTCCAAAATGAATGGGGAAGGCCAGAGAGAAAAGAGCACTAGACGTCCAACCAGTGAAACAAAGAATGCTGTGACTCCCAAACAAATCCTGCGCTGGGTCTCTATCATAGACGTCATGCGTACTCTGAACACGATACAAGACAAATGACTTCAGCCTCATTGCCTCCAAACCAGTCCACCTACCTATAGTTATGAAATCGCAATCTACTTACCCTAGAGTGATGAAGTCTCCTTTGCTGACACTGTCGGGTTCAATGCAGATGTTCATAAAGTCTTCTGTGCTCTGAAAGATTAAGACATTAATATTCTGAATTCTTGCTGATGCGGCCTGCCGCCATCCTTAAGCCCTGCAGGCTCATATTTTGAAGCTGTGTAAGAAGGGGGGTGGGAGGAGGACTTAATCCTGAATATATTTTTGGTTCCTTTTTTTCTTTTTACATTAAGACCTTCATTGTGATATAATTTACATACCATAAAATTCATCTCCACTGTTTGTTTTTTGCAACATATACAAGATAAATAAAAACTCAGATTTGGACGTTTGTCAAAACTAAGAGTGGGAGGTTTGTGCAGTTCTGTCACAAATAATCAAAGCTGTTAGAGTCCCTAGGATTCACTCCCTGCAGGCCAAGCTTTCAGCCCACTATCCCAGGAAGTCTTACTCTATGTCAGCATCACACCACACCTGCTACAGCAGCGTGCTGGGTAGGGTCCAGTGTCTCTCTTTAAATGCTGTACACGCAGATTTGGTGTGAAGCCAGAGCTTAGGAGAAGCAATCCACTTATGACATGGTAATGCTTTAAGAACTCTCCATTCCAACCATAGAAAGGTCTAGGAGAGTTGAGCTACAAGGAAGTGGCTATAAAAATAGACTTAGTTCTAATATCACTCCCCCAATTTACTAGCTATCAGTGGCTAGCAGTACACACCTGGCCCTCTGAAATTCAGTCCTGTCTCTCCTTCCTTGTCTGCTTCAAATAGAGGTTTCTTTGTGGACAGGTTCAAAATCTGTAGCCCCAGGATAACCCGCAGGCCTCTGACAGCTTTTGCCAAAGATTAAAGGCCAGACCAGAGCACAACTTTATCTCTCAACTGGGAATTACAAAACATAGAGATGACTTTGCTCTAAATTCATCTTTTATTTAATATCAACTGACTTACTGAGTGAATTCCTCTAGGTGCTAAAAAACCCCAACAATTTCTGCCTGTGAAGTACTTACATTCTACCAGAGAGACTGGAGAGGAAAAACAAAAACAAAAACAAAACTAAAAAGCAACCATAACTTAAAAATACAAATGCTAGAGCATATTAGAAGTATGTTAGAGTATACCAGTATAAAAATAGTAAACTGTAGAATGAATATATATGGCATAAATGCTAAATTATAAAGTACACTAGAGGCCTGGTGCATGGATTCGTGTACCCCAGTGGGGTCCCTCGGTCTGGCCTGCGCCCTCTCACAATCCAGGACCCCTCGGGGGATGTCAGACTGATGGTTTCGACCCGATCCCCGCAGGCCAGGCTGAGGGACCCCACAGGTACACAAATTCATGTACTGGGCCTCTAGTATGCATATAAGATCTTTGGTTAATCTCTTTCCGCCCTCCCCACTTCCCTCTGAGATTCATCAGTCTGTTCCATGTTTCCATGCCTGTGCATTGAACGTCTGCCCCCTATTGGTCAATGCGTGTCATAGCTACTGGTCGAACAGCTGCTTAGGCTTTTATATATAGAGATTAGAACACAGTGTGTTAGAGTCTATTAGAAAAATGAGAGAAGAAGGAAAACAAAGTGACATTGGTGTAGTACTGATACTTTTAAAGAGGGTCCACGTGGGCCTCATTGAGAAGGTAGCCTTTGAGCAGACACCTGAGGGAGGTGAGAAAATTAGTGTGGATATCCAGGGCAGTGGTTCTCAAACTTCAGCAAGCATCATTTGGAGGGCCTATTAAAAAGCAGACTCTGACCCCATGCTCAGAGTTGATGGTTCAGTTGATCTGGGCAAGGCCCAAGAATTTTTGTTTCGAACAAAAGTTCCCAAGTGAGGCTGCTGTTGCTGATCTAGGCCCACACTTAGAGAACCACTGGTCTAGGGGACAGTGATCCACACAAAGGTGAAAGAACAGCGAGGAGCCAGCATGGCCAGATGAGAAGGTGAGGGGATATCTGGGTGAAGCCAGAGAAGACTGGAAATAACGCACAGGGCCTTGTAGACATTCCACGGAATTGGCTGTTAGGCAGAGTGAAATGGGAGCCACAGGAAGGTTCTAAGCAGAGAAAGATCTGGCTTCATTTGAATAGGATCTCTCAAGCTACCATGTTTAGAATAAAGGGGGAGAAGGAAGAAGCGGGAGACCACGCAGGAACCTGCTGCATGGCTTGGATCAGGTAGCGGGGAGATCCAGTGAAGAGCTGGCAGTATTTAGAAGGTGAAGCCACCAGGACTTCCTCAAAGATTGATGTGAGGAGAAAGAGCAGCCAGGAGTGACTCCAAGATGTCTAGCCCAAACAAATGAAAGACTGGAATTACAGTCAACCACAATAGGGGAAGAGTGGATAAGACAGGTTTCAGGGGAGGAATCAGGTGCTCAGTTCTGGACATGCTGAGATTGAAATGTGTATTAAATATCTAAGAGGACAGGTTACGTAGACAGTTATACATACAAGTCTAGGATTTGTCTTTTGCAAATAGTGCGATTACAAAAATCAATGTGTTGCTCTGCATTGACAGATAAAATGAGAAAACCTTATCTCAATAGATGCTGGAAAAGTTCCTGAAACAGTTAAATATCCACTCATGATAAAAACTCTTAGCAAACGAGGATAGTAGGAACTTCCTTAATCTTATAAAGGGCATCTACAAAAAACCATCACACTCAAGAACAAAGCAATGAAACCTTTCTCTCTACGGCAGGAATAAGGCAGTAATGCTTCTATCACTATTTCTATTCAACACTGTGCTGAGGTCCTAGCCAATGTGGTAGGTAAAATAAGATTAGAAGGCTAAGTATTTGAAAGGAAAGAACAAAACTTGCACTATTTGCAGATGATGTGATTAAATCAATATAAAATCCAAAGGAATCCATAAACTTAATATAACTAGCATTTAGTCTGATTTAACATCGATATAAAAAATCAATTATATATTCTACTAAATCAGATAGTTAAAAAATGAAACTTTAGGCAATACTGTTTACAATCACATCAAAAAGTAAGATTACCATATACACACACACACACAGAGCAAAGACAAAATGTTGTAAAAGAAAACTATAATACTTCATTGAAGGACATTGAAAATCTACACAATGGAATACTACACAGCCATTAAGAAGAAAGAAATCTTACCCTTTGTGACAGCATAGATGGACCTGCAGAGCATTATGCTAAGTGAAATGAGGCAGTGAAAGCAGAGAAAGACAAGTACCATATGATTTCACTCATATGTAGAATCTAATAAAATAACAAAATAGAAACAGACTCAGAGAGAACAGAACGACAGCTGTCGGAGGGGAGGGAGGTTTTGGGACTGGGTGAAAAAGGTGGAAGGATTAAGCAAAAAAACAAAAAAAAACGAAAACCTTCAGAGACAAGACAATAGTATGGTGATTACCATAGGGGCAGGGGATGGGGGAGGGTAGAAGAGGGTAAAGGGAGTAACAGGGTGATGGAAGGGGACTTGACTTGGGGGGGGAACACACAGTACAATATACAGATGATGTATTATAGAATTTTACACCTGAAACCTATATAATTATTAACCGGTGTCATCCCAATAAATTCAATAAAAAAATACAAATCTAAATAAATATAGAGCTATGCCCCATTCGGTCAATAGGAGAGTCAATATTGTAGAAATGTCATTTCCCCTCAAATTAATCTACAGGTTCAATGTAATTCTGATCAGTGTAACAGATTTTTATGTGGAACTTAATGAACTAAACATCCCAAGGGGTTTATAGCGGTCAAAGAGTCAAGAATAGCTAGGAGACTCTTAAAAATAAGGAAAAAATGGACCTGTAAAACAATACTAATTAAGCTCAGAACTAGTGCCACTATAGGAAAATAGAGCAACTGAATAGAGAAACTACAGACATTTCCACGTATGCAGACACTTAATGTTTGATAGGTTTTGCAATCAGTGTTGTGTGTGTGTGAGGTGAGGTAGACATGTGAATAAGTGGTTCTTCAACCCTAGCTTTCTACATGGAAAGAATATAAAATTGGAGCCTTACCTCTACCATTCACAAAACTGCTTTATAGGTAGAAGTATTCCTTTTCAAAATAAAAATGGAATCATTTGGTGCAAATCAATTTAACCTGGTTTTCATTTAACAATACATGATGATCATCGTTCCATGTCAGTAAATACAGAGACAACCTTTTAAATAAGTGGATTGAATCAGTCCCGATTAGCTTGTTTCCTATGTTCTGCTGTTATACATTGAGCATAGTTGCACGAGAGATCCTAATTTTCACACATTCCACACCCCTGACGCTTCTTTGAGACTCTGAATATACATCTTTAAATGATAAAGGAACATTTTGAGCTATGACTTGGCAGCTTCATTGTCTCTGAATATTTTATTGCAGTTACTTTTATTTTTATAAAGAGGTATGAAAAAAAATGAATGTGCTGCTACTAGTGATAAGAAGCACAGTATCATATATTTTTATAATTGCCACAGAGATAAAAGCACTCAGCCTGCTGCATGTGGCTAATCTTGAGCCATAATCGCACACTCACTGAATTCTATCAGTTCACTGGTATTCAATCATCAGAGAAAAGAACGGTGTTAAAGAACATGAACAAAATACTGGAAATACTATTATCAGAAATTGGGTATAAAAGGACATGTACAATTAGAAATCTTATCTTTCTTTTTTAAATCCCTCTAGAACAGAACCTATCTTTTTTTTTAATTTAATCTTTATTGTTCAGATTATTACAATTGTTCCTCTTTTTTCCCCCATATCTCCCCTCCACCCAGTTCCCACCCCACCCTCTGCCCTTACCCCCCCCCCCACTGTCCTCATCCATAGGTGTACGATTTTTGTCCAGTCTCTTCCTGCACCCCCCACACCCCTTTCCCCCTGAGAATTGTCAGTCCACTCCCTTTTTATGCCCCTGATTCTGTTATATTCACGTTTATTCTGTTCATCAAATTTTTTTATTCACTTTTTAGATTCATTTGATAGATATGTATTTGTTGTTTATAATTTTTATCTTTACCTTTTTCTTCTTCTTCCTCTTCTTAAAGAATACCTTTCAGCATTTCATATAATACTGGTTTGGTGGTGATGAACTCCTTTAGCTTTTTCTTATCTGTGAAGCTCTTTATCTGACCTTCAATTCTGAATGATAACTTTGCTGGGTAGAGTAATCTTGGTTGTAGGTTCTTGCTATTCATCACTTTGAATATTTCTTGCCACTCCCGTCTGGCCTGTATAGTTTCTGTTGAGAAATCAGCTGACAGTCGTATGGGTGCTCCCTTGTAGGTAACTGTTTTTCTCTTGCTGCTTTTAATATTCTCTGTCTTTTGCTCTTGGCATTTTAATTATGATATGTCTTGGTGTGGTCCTCTTTGGATTCCTTTTGTTTGGGGTTCTCTGTGCTTCCTGGACTTGTAAGTCTATTTCTTTCACCAGGTGGGGGAAGTTTTCAGTCATATTTCTTCAAATAGGTTTTCAGTATCTTGCTCTCTCTCTTCTTCTGGCACCCCCATAATTCTGTTGGTACACTTGAAGTTGTCCCAGAGGCTCCTTACACTATCTTCATATTTTTGGATTCTTTTTTCTTTTTGCTTTTCCGGTTGACTGTTTTTTGCTTCTTTGTATTTCAAATCTTTGACTTGATTCTTGGGATCCTCTAGTCTGCTGTTGGATCTCTGTATAATATTTTTATTTCAGTCAGTGTATGTTTAATTTCTAGTTGGTCCTTTTTCATATCTTCGAGGGTCTCGCTAAATTTATCAGCCTTTTCTAGAAAATTCTTGAAAAACCTTATAACCGTGGTTTTGAACTCTATATCCAGTCATTTGCTTTCCTCCATTTCTTTCATTTGTGATCTGTTTCTTTGTCTCTGCATTTTGGCTGCTTCCCTGAGTTGATAGAGTGGCTTTGTGTGCTAGATGTCCTATAGGGCCCAGTGGGTCAGCCTCCCCAGTTACCTGAGGTGGACACTCTTGGTGCACCCCTTTGTGGGCTGTGTGCACAGTCTTGTTGTAGTTAAGCCTTGATTGTTGTTGGTATCACTGGGAGGAACTGACCTCCAAGCTAATTGGCTGTGAGGATCAGCTGTGTCTATGCTGGGAGAACATCTGTGCTGGAGACACCCTTATGAGACAAGACTTGCAAAAGCCTCAGTGCTCAGCTTGGATGGGGCAGAGTCTCAGGGCGGAGCAGACAGCATGGGTTTCCCGTCAGCCCTGCCCTAATAGGCCCCTGGGTCTCAGTGTCCTGTGGTAATCGCTGCAAGCACCTCTGAGAGAAAGCCACCCTTGAGTTCCGTCCGCTGCCAGACAGTCCAATTTCTCTCCTAATGAGTCTGGGTCCACAGAGTCTTGCCCGGAACTGGAGTTCAGTGCAGTCGGGAGCTTTTGTCTCCCTCCCATTTGAGAAAGCCAGTCGCGTGCTCAGTTACCAGTCCTCTCCACGCATGCGTCTCAGTAACTCTGCCTCCTGCAGCTCCTATGAGTCTCAGTGTGCTTTTCTCTTTCCTTCTAGTTGAAGAATTTCCACTCAGCCAGCCTTCCTGTGGTTCTGGATGATGTCCGTTTTGCCTTTTAGTTGTAGTTTTGAAATTGTTGTGCGAGGCAGGAGTTTAGATGTTTACCTATGCCGCCATCTTGGTTTCTCCTTAGAACCTATCTTTTTAAACCATAATACATTCACGTTCACCAATGTTTCCAGAAGTCCATGCTGTAAGAAATAAGGGGCTGTCTACATTAAGTATTAGTCTGAAGACTTGTGTAGGGTATGATTATATTTTAGATGCTTCATATATACAGCCAAGATGCCACTGAGGAAGGGTGTTCTGATTTATATTCCCATCAGAAATATGCAAGATTGCCCATTTCCCTACCCACACCAACACTGAACACTAGCATGATTTTTAATCTATGACAGTTCAGTAGTTACTATTCAGTTTGCATTTCTTGGATGTTGAGCACCTGTTCTATTTCCTTACTTATGAAATACAGCTAAAAGTTATATCTACTTACTAATGTAGACATGAAGGTTGATATGTAAAATTCTAAGGACAGGACATAGCGTGTAGTATATATTCAGTAAATATAAGCTTTTATTTTCATCTTTATTTCTTTTGTGAATTTCTATTTTTGCCCTTTGCCTATTGTCTGTTTTAGTCCTTTGCCCATTTCTTACTGATTTATCCTAAGGAGTCTGTTATAAAGGAAAGCTATTAACTCCTGGTCTATCACATTCTATTACTTCCCACACTTTGTCATTAAACATGTTGTCTATTGTTTCTTTTTAATAATACATGACAAATATATCAATACTAGAGGTCCGGTGCACAAAATTCGTGCACGGGGGAAGGGGGTGTCCCTCAGCCCAGCCTGCACCCTCTCCAATCTGGGACCCCCTGAGGGATGTCCGACTGCCCGTTTAGGCCCGATCCTACCGGAATCACAATCCAGGACTGCTGGCTCCCAACTGCTCGCCTGCCTGCCTTCCTGATTGCCCCTAACTACTTCTGCCTGCCAGCCTGATCACCCCCTAACCACTCCCCTGCCAGCCTGTTTTCCCCTAACTGCCCTCCCCTGCAGGCCTGGTCACCCCTAACTGCCCACCCCTGCAGGCCTGGGTCCCCCCCCAACTGCCCTCCCCTGCAGGCCTGGTCCCCCCCAACTGCTCTCCCCTGCTGGCCTGGGTCCCTCCCAACTGCCTTTCCCTGCAGGCCTGGTCGCCCCCAACTTCCCTCCTCTGCCGGCTTGGTCACGCCTAACTGCCCTCCCCTGCAGTCTTGATCGCCCCCAACTGCCCTCCCTTGCAGGCCTGGTCCCTCCCAACTGCCCTCCCCTGCTGGCCTGATCGCCCACAACTGCCCTCCCTTGCAGGCCTGGCCCCTCCCAACTGCCCTCCCCTGCTGGCAATCTTGTGGTGGCCATCTCGTGTCCACATGGGGACAGTCATCTTTGACCACATGAGGGCAGCCATCTTGTGTGTTGGAGTGATGGTCAATCTGCATATTACTCTTTTATTAGATAGGATAGAGGCCTGGTGCACGGGTGGGGGCCAGCTGGTTTGCCCTGAAGGGTGTCCCGGATCAGGGTGGGGATTCCCTTGGGGCGTGAGGCAGCCTGAGTGAGGGGCCTGTGGTGGTTTGTAGGCTGGCCACGCCCCCTGGTGACCCAAGCAGAGGCCCTGGTATCTGGGGTTTATTTATCTTCTACAATTGGAACTTTGTATCCTGGAGTGGAGCCAAGCCTTCTTCTTGCTCCGTGGCAGCAGCCATTTTTTTTTAGATTTGTGTATCTTCTATAATCGAAACTTTGTAGCCTTAAGTGGAGGCCTGGGCCGGCCAGGATGTGTGGAAAGCTTGGCTTCCTCCATCACCGGGGGCAACCCTAGCCTCCTGCTCTTTCCAGCGCCGTGGCTGCCGCCATTTCTGTTTGGATTTATGTATCTTCTATCATTGAAACTTTGTAGCCTTGAGTGGAGGCCTAGGCCGGCAAGGGCAGGCGGAAAGCTTGGCTTCCTCCATTGCCGGGGAAACCCATGCCTCCCTCCTGCTCTCTGTGGCCGTAGCCATCTTGGTTGGGTTTATATGCATATTCGCTCCTGATTGGCTGGTGGGTGTAGCAAAGTGATGGTTAATTTGCATATTACTCTTTTATTATATAGGATGGTTTTTACCTTGGGTTCCATGCTCAGAAAGGCCTGGTCCTCCCCAAGTTTATATTGATGATCACTTAGATTTTGCTCTAGGGCTTTAATGGTTTTATTTCTTTACATTTGATTCTTAATCCAACTGGAATTCATTTAGAAGGTAAAGGGAGCTATGTTATACAATAAGCATGCATTACTTTTATAATTAGAAAACAACTCAATACTCTGATTATTAACATTGGATTAAAAATTTTCAGTGCATTCCTCACACTCCACTCACACATTCATCACTGCCTTCAATTCCATGTGCCCGTTTCCCGACTGACCAGGTTAACTGTAAGCACACTATTCTGATTTGCATAAAACCTGATTTTAATAATTAGTCTAGAGTTCAGGATAATTTTTCTATTGGCATTCTCATTAATATAAACTACTAAGGTTTTCTCTATATCAGGGGCCAGTAAACTTCTGTGAATGGCCAGATAGCAAATGTTGGAGGCTTTTGGGTCACAGTCTTTGTCACAACTACTCAGCACAAAACTGGCCACAGACAGCATGTATGTGGATGAATATGACTGTGTTCCAATAAAACTTTATTTATGGACACTGAACTCAAATTTCATATACTTTCCATGTATCACAAATTATTAATTCTTTTGATTTCCTTCCAACCATTTAAAAATGTAAAATCAGCCCTAACTGGTTTGGCTCAGTGGATAGAGCGTCGGCCTGCCGACTGAAGGGTCCCAGGTTCGATTCCGGTAAACGGCATGTACCTTGGTTTCAGGCACATCCCCAGTAGGGGCTGTGCAGGAGGCAGCTGATTGATGTTTCTCTCTCATCAATGTTTCTAACTCTCTCTCCCTCTCCCTTCCTCTCTGTAAAAAAAGCAATAAAATATATTTAAATAAATAAATAAAAATGTAAAATCAATTCTTAGCTTGTGGGCTATACCAGTGGTCGGCAAACTCATTAGTCAACAGAGCCAAATATCAACAGTACGACGACTGAAATTTCTTTTGAGAGCCAAAAACCAACTTCCGCGCATGGGCCACGAAGTTTCAATCGCACTGTACATGCGCGCCCGCACATGGTATTTTGTGGAAGAGCCACACTCAAGGGGCCAAAGAGCTGCATGTGGCTGGCGAGCCACAGTTTGCCAACCACTGGGCTATACAAAAACAGCAGACCAGTTTGCCAACCTCCACTTTATTTCAGAATTTTTTAGTGTAATGTCGGTAGCAGCATTATCCAGTAGAACCTTCTGCAGTAATGGAAACAGTTTAGGTCTTGCTTTCCGGTATGGTAGCTACCAGCCACATAGGGCTATTGAGTTTTCAATTTCATTTACTTGGGATTAATTTGTTTAAATTGCCACATGCTAGTGGCTACCATATAGGACAGTGCATATCAATAATTGGACTCAAATAATATGTAAACAGTTAGGTGTTTGTGTATACATATATACATATACATAAATGTGTGTGTGTGTGTGTGTGTGTGTGTGTGTGTGTGTGTGTGTGTGTAGTTTTTTCTCCTGGGGACCTAAACCTACATATTTAATATAGTCACTCAAGTGCAAGTTCCATGACTTTTTATTCCTGTGACAAATGAGAGCAGGCTAACTCTTCATTCTAAGGGTCTTTGGCCCTCAGTCTTTCTACTAAGTAGTGCCCAAAATATGTGATCAAGCTCCTTAAGCTTTCAGCCACTACTTTGCTCAGCTGTTTCTTCTCATTGATATTTTTCCTTCCTCTCTACCGCCACAGGGTAAAAGTAAAAATACTGAATTGGTGGAAGAGCATGTCACCTTTGTCACTTCTCCCAGATACCAATAAAAAGCACACTTACCGTTAGGTCAAGCTGGCCGTTCCGTGTTGTGATGGACAGTTCAATGGTGGACAGCTGCACATCTCTCCAGACTTCAGGGTTCACCTCCTTGGAATGGCCTGTGTTAATGTATTAGACACAGATCAATTTCTCCCATTAACATTTCACCCTCCACCACCCACGGCCAGCTGCCAGCTGCTAGTTGGCCTCCGTTGGTCTGCTGACTCCACCTTTTTCTTCATTGCATACTTCTTACACATGGGATAAAGAGCCAGGCTCAGAATGGAGTCTCTGCCTGAAACATCCTACCAACACAGCCAGAAATACATAAAGGTCAGTGACTGAAAGAGGGAGCCACTGTTTGTCTCAAATGTCCCAGGGTGTCCCATTCATGGGACATTGTGCTGGCTTGGGCCCTGCTGTGTGGCGCACAGAAGGCTGACTGCAATGGCCTTGAGAGGCATCTGCTCCAGGTCAGCCTGACACTGATTTTGGAGTCTGCTTTAGGCAGTCCTGAACCGACCAGGGCTCTCAATCTTCGACCACCCGCTCACCGTCCTGCGGTTGTGCCCAGTACGATGCAAGTCTTCGCAATATTCTCCGGTACAGAGAGGGCCGTGGAGGGGTCTCTTCAGCTTCACTGGGAGGTCTTTCTTTAGGTCCCATGTACGAGATAGAGGCTTGATGAGTCTGAGGCCACTCCTTTTAAAGTGAAGAGAGAAAAACATTTGTCATGAACACATGGGAGTTTCTCTATGCAAAGGTTAGTAATTCTACCTACACCTGCTAGAAAGCCAACTAATTTCTTTTTTAAAATATATTTTATTGATTTTTTACAGAGAGGAAGGGAGAGGGATAGAGAGTTAAAACATGGATGAGAGAGAAACATCAATGAGCTCCCTCCTGCACACCCCCCACTGGGGATGTGCCTGCAACCAAAGTACATGCCCTTGACCGAAATCGAACCTGGGACTTTTCAGTCCTCAGGCCGACGCTCTATCCACTGAGCCAAACCAGTCAGGGCACTAATTTCTCACTGGATGGAACTGTCTCTAATTTGGAGTATGGAATCCTCAGGTCTTCTTTTCCTATTGAAGGCCTATCTTGAAAACCATGAACTTGGTGACTGCTGCCTCCACTGATCTGTCACGTGGAGCAGAGAGGAGATCAAAGTGGATTATCAACAATTGCTTATACTTGTCCACAAATCCCAATATAAATGAGCATAGAATCTACCCCAGGATAAATTTATCTTTGGTATACTGATGATGACACACAAAAGAAACTGAAGAATTCAATTGCATCAATACTTTCTTCACTTTTGGAATCATCTTCCCCACGGCAGCCAGAATGATGTAGCCCAACCTTGCAACCCAACTCCAGGCTCTTCCTGCTTCAAAGATCATCATGCTCATACTCCAGGTGTTTGTCTTCTACTTCCTGCACCCCAAGTCCAGTGTCGTCCTGGGTTTCAACAGTGTGCACAGGAACAACTAAAACAACAGCCTAGCCCTCAACATCACCTCTCATTCACCACAGCTGCTCATTTCCACAGCCACATCTGTTCCTTCCTGCCACCCAAAATTATTCCATCTTGGGCATCTATACCCCAGTAATTATACCCCATAATCTACTTATCTGGTTGATTCTTTTGTGCCCAATATGTCTTTTTGGGCAAACTAATCCCTGTTCTCAAGTTTTCACGGGTGGATTACAAAAGAGAAACAACTCTGACTTTTCTCACTCCACCTCTTACTTCTCCTCAATGCATGGACCCAGCCCCTCCTCTCTGACTCACACGTGTGCTGCTTTGTCACGCAATGAGCTTACTATGGCAGTCTGCCCTAAAGGAGATGTGTTGAATGGATAAATTCAGTTTGGGGTATTGAGAAATCAGACAGTGACCACACATCTCAGCTGTGTCCATCACTCCTGCTGACATTTCTAACGCTAATATTTTCATCTCCATCTGCCTGTTCCTGCATTTGTTTTTATAACTTGGTTCAAACTCAGAAAAGGAAGAAAGGGAAGTTATTTTTTGGCCCCTCAAGATCCTGCCCACACCCAAGTTTTCTATCACATGGAGAAGTCCAGTCCCTGACCACACCATTTTCCCTCAGTGCCTAATTATCAGTTAATTACTTTAACGCTCTTTTTCCATCACTCTTGGCCCTCTCATGTCTTTAGTCTTCTACAATACGTGCCCTGAGAAGCCCCAATTCTGGATCAATCTTGTCACTAGGTTTCTGAACTACTTGATCAGGGCTCAGCATTATTGGAGAGGGAAAATATTCCTGCTGAGCATTGATACAGGAAAAATAATCACCCAAGCAAGCATATCTGTGTCACAACCAATTTTTGGTCTCAGTTCCTCAATGTCACTCGATAATCCTTCTAAACCTCCCTATTTTCTTCATCTTTAAATTCCCCATAATATCATCACCATCACCACCTCATTTTCAATAGGTCACATTGCTTCCCACACTTCAGAGAGAATACCAGGATCTCAGTGAAAACTGCCTTAACACTCCCTGTTTTCATCTGGACCACTCCTTCATTTCTCTCCTGTCTCAAGGAAGAAGTGTCTCTTCCTCTGTCCAAGGCTAACCCAGTACTTTAGATCCCATGCCCTTATACCTGCTCACGGATTCTGCCAACTCAGTCATGCTTTTTCTCTCCTTTCGTTCACCTCTTCCCCCCCCCTTTTTTTTTTCCTGTTGCTTCATGGTATAAAGAAGTGGATATCTTTCCATTTAAAAAAATGAACACTCCTTTGATCCCATTTTTCTCACTAGCTTTTGCCTTTCTCACTTCCCTTCAAAGTCAAGCTTCTTAAAGGAGTTGCTTACCCTTGGTGCCTCCACTTTACCTTCCTGTTTATTCCTTAACCTTCTTCAGTATGGCTCAGTCCCTCTACTTACCAAACCTTCAGAGGTTACCAAATTCAATGGATACTCTCCTATCTTTACTTACTCTTTGCTATTGCTTCTTAAAATCTCACTTTCTTCCTGAAAGTCTCTCTTCCATTGGCTCCTATATCAGTACTCTCTCATCCACTTCCTCTTAGCACTTCTCAGGCATCTTCCCTGGTTCCTCAGGGCTATTTCTGACCATCTATTCTCTCAGTGGTTAACTTCACCAAACCCATAGTTTCAATGCTACTCATATGCTTCAGACATTTAAATTATTTCTTCAGCCCACATCTCTTTGCCAAATTCTAGACCTAAGTCACAACTGTACCTCCACTTGTCTGTACCAGGAGTATGTTAAACTCTCTATGTGCCAAACTGAAAATTTCATCTTTCTTCACAAACTTGATCTTAAGCCAGTATTATAACATTAATGGAAAGCTCTTAGTTACCAAACTGTGGTGCCTCAAACCAGAAATCTCGGAATCCTAGACTCTCCTTCCAACTTTGAGGATTCCACCTCAGTATCTCTTTAATCCATCTCTGTTGTCAGTGCTCACTGTTAACACCTCAGTCTACACCTCATGACCACTCTCACCCAGATTACTTTAACAATCTTCTGATGCCCTTGCGTTTAGCTACCCACACAATCTCTTGTCCTCATTGCTGCCAAAAGATTTCTCTAAAATGCAGATCTGCTCATGTTATTTCCCTAAGACTCAATAAGTCCTCACCAGTGCTTTATCAATAAATGTCAGATCCCACCTGCCATAAGCTGCCCCTACCTAACCTTCAAAGTCCATTTCCGGCCATGCTACTGCCATATGAAAGACCAGGTTTCACCGCTGTGACTTCGCACATCCTGGCCCCTCCACCAAGAACGCCCTTTATCTAGTCCTACAGATACTTCAATATTTAGAAGTGGCACCTGCCCTGCGAAGACTCCTGCCCTCAGTCAGAGGCGGGCACCCTCCTCTCTCCTTCATCTTAGTCTTTCTGTGTTTCTCTCATCACACCTGCCAAATTGGTCTACTTGTACTTCACTCTCAGCACATGCACACTTCTTGAAGGCAGAAACCTGTCTTATTGGACTCTGCATTCCAAGCACATAGAAGGGCTTGCCACACAACAGATATTCAATAATTGTTTGATGAAGAAATAGTTGGAATAGTTTGATTCTCCCATGTTCTACAACTTAACTATATAGTTATTAGATTTCTTCCTAAATGCACTCATTACTCCACCAATGAAATGATTCCTTTGAGCAATAGTAATTATGCATTTTACTAAACGAAATTTATTTGGAGGTAAAGGGAGCAATGTTTTGCAATGGACATATACTACTTCCATAATTAGAAAACCACATGATAATCTGAATATTAACATAACCAAACTTTTCGGTTCATCTGCCTGTCCTCAGATCAGCCAGTCAAATTGTGAATATACTTTGATTTGTATAAAAGCTGAACACTGTGTAGTCCACAGGTAAGGATGATACATATTAGCATTTTCATTAACACACATTGTTCATTTTTTCTCCATGTGAACATTTTTCAGTATAGAGCCTATAGCAGCACCACTAATGGAACCTCCTCTGGGGATGGAAATGTCCTATATCTGGACTGACCAATACCGTAACCACCACCCGTATTTGGTTAGCATGGTTTGAAACCTATTATATAAACCTCTCATCTACTTCCTCTTAGCACTTCTCAGGCATCTTCCCTGGTTCCTCAGAGCTATTACTGACCATTTATTCTCTCAATGGTAACTTCACCAAACCCATAGGTGAGGACTTAATTGAGTCTTAATCAGGGAAATATATCAAACCTGTATAAGATATATTCAGACACAAATCTTCATTTCTAGATGCTAATGCAAATGATTTGATGAGATATGAGTCATTCGGTTCAAGGTTTGTCCAGCCAGAGTGAGTAAACGAATAGACAAAGGAAAGTAAAATATAAAAAAGAAATTAACGCCTGGACAGTGTCGCTCAGTTGGTTGAGTATTGTCCCAGACACCAGAAAGTTGCCAGTTCAATTCCCGGTCAGGGCACATGCCCGAGTTTCAGCTTGATCCCCAGTAGGGGGTGTGCAGGAGGCAGCCGATCGATGCTTCTCTCTCATTGATGTTTTCTTTTCTCTCTCTCTCCTTCTCCCTCTCTCTGAAGTCAATAAAAACTTATTTTTTAAAAAAATTTAATAGAAAGAAATTAACTATAGGCTTGGTAATGAAAGGAATGAATTGGTACATGAGGAATGCTTTCTGAACTTGTATGTAAATAAATATCCCCCATTTTAGTACTGGAGCATGTCAGATACATCTGTCAGATACAAAGAATTTTTTAAATATCCAAATATGCACATCCTGGTATAATAACAAAATAATTCAGGGATCATTTCTACATTATAAACTGCATTTACCTGAAGAGTGCTGAAAAAATGCGCTGCTTTGGTTTTTAGGGGCCCAAGATACCAGTACCTGAGAAAAATCAAGATAAAAATCTAATTAGAATATTAAAGGAATGATCAACATGATAGAAATTATACCCCCTACTAAGAGTGTCTGCTCTGAGGCCTGGGGATTATGGCTTAGCATAAAAGAGTATTATAGAACATTTTAAATCTGAATTTCAATGCCATGTCAAACAGTATGCAATTAGTTACACAGGAGATAGATCCTTGCAATTTAGGAGGGATATATAATCAGAGTCTCCTTGAATCTCTAAATTCATAAGTATCGCTGTAATGCATCCTTAACCACAGAATATAGTTGAGTACAGTACATCCAAGGAGCACTGAGTAAAGAATGACAAAGCCACAGTGAGATGCAATGCTGGTGACCTGATGTGATACCCACAAGCTAAATGTGCCTTCACACAGACAAACATACCATTAAAATTTATGAAGCAGCATAATTTCACATTGCTCGTGTTATGCAACTTTAAAACGGCAAATATAAAACCTGGGAGTGAAGAGGGTCTACTTCATATTGTGAAATACATAAAAGCTGCTGAAGAGAGAAAGGTGCCTCCTTGGAATTGGAAAAGTGGTAAAAACTAGATTCCTCTTAAAATTTATGTCACAACCAGCCCATCTTAACTGCTCCCTATTTGATTCTCATCAATACACATTTATTTAGCGCTTGTGGAAAAAACTAAAGAAATATAGAGTATAAAATTCCTGCCTTTGAGGGCTTATAATACGAGAAAATATGGTCCAAAAAAGTAACAGAAAACAGTAGACAACTATATAAATATATATGATATCCTATAAACTGATTACTATTTATTGGAAAGGAGAGTCAAGAAGAGACAGAAATCATTAAGGGCTTAAAATCACTGGAACAGCCATGCTTGTACAACAAATGGCACGAGCACACAGTATGGTGTGTACTTTAAAGAGGCACTGGACTTAGATATTGTACATGATGGAGGGAAAGAACTCATTCTGGGCAAAAGGAGTGGCCAGGGTGCAGGAAACGTTGAGGATAAGAGCAGAGCAAAAGCTTAAAAGGAAATATACATAACTGTGCAATCAGGGGTGGTGATGGACTAAGGTGGGCCTTGAATGCAAGAATGAGGAGACAATCCAGGGAGCCATGGGGAGCCATGCTAAGCATTTTTCAGCTAATGTTATGATTTGCTTTGTCTCCTGGATAGCCAGATAGAAATACATCCCGATGAAGGCACTTTATTTCCAAATGTCTGCAGTTCCCTTCATATCTACCAAGAGCAAATTTTGTCACTATGCTGGTCACCTTGCATGGCCAGTTAGAAGTCATTTCTTGCCCCTTTACAGTTTCCTCATACACAGAGCAACTGCGAGGATGGTCCTAGTTGAGGTATTACATAACAAGTGGAATTTTAAAATCCATTGTTCAGAAATCAATCAAAATATGGGCAAGTGTGTGAGATAGTCCTAAAAGGGGCTGACCTTTGCTTGTGTGTAACTATTGATCAACATACTTGAAAGTAATTTGCCCTCACCAGACTTTTTCTTGGAAAACTAAGCTATTCCTCTCAGTGAATTGCTGGTATTCTTTGACATTACAGATCAAGCACAAGGTACTCCTGGCAGACTTGCAAATAAAAAGATGGGAACTATTAAATAACGCAGAGTGTAAAACAACACAGTAACATCTCTGTTGACATTCCAGTGTCGGGAACATCACTAGCAGGAATAATGAGTGAACAGCAAGAGAAATCTGCAGAGAAATTGTGGCAGGAATGCCCATGAAGTGAAAGATAAAGCTGTGTGTGAGACCCATCCTAATCCATTCAAACTATACTGAAATTTTAAGCCTGTTTTTTTTTGGAAAGGTCAAAATCAACACCCACCAGGTGTGACATGAGCCTCACACAGCGGCTCCCTGGGTCCCGTCTCAGGAGGCCTCTCCCTGCCCTTTCCTTCCCCCTCAAACAGACAGGATGCAGCCATTCTCCCAGCCAACAGTTCCATGTTACACATGAATTTTCCAAAAGTAAAGCCATTCCCATTAAAAGCCAGCGACGGCCCTCTAGTCACTGCCTCAACAGGCCTGTTTCTTCTATCTACCAACATGACCAAGCAGCCACCTTTCCTTCCAAGAGGCAGCCTGTGGTCTCCCAACCTGCCAGCCTTCCAAGAGAGCTCTCAGGGAGTCCTCCGCCAGGCCTGGGGAAGCTGCCGAGGCTGTGGCCCCAGCCATGCCTGTCACTTGGTACCAGATAAGCAGGTGCAGGGTGACAGGCCATTAGTTCCCCTTCAGTCTAGCGTGAGCCTGAAGCAGTACTTCTAGAAACAGGTCCCCCTCTCCTCCTTGGCCACCACCAAGCCAGTGTGGAGGAAACCAGAACTTCCCCCAACCTTTCGGCACAAGATGCAAACCTCTGACTCTATTAATCATAGATAAGTCAACCTCCAGACCCACCACATCTATTCCTGGAAAATCAATGTATAATGACACCTCAGAGACAGGAACAGAATAAAAAGATTTCATAAAAATCATCACAATCCATACAGTAATCCTTTACTTGCTAATGTTGACACCGGCGTCTCTGAAGGATCCCCACCGAAGGCCAGTCATTGCAAACACGGGCTGTTCCTTTTCACCCTGGAAGTAAAACACATTTAATTTAAAGTAATGCTGACAATAACTTGGAATTGTCTACAGGTAAGTACCTGCGAATGATCACAGCCTACTTTTCATCAAACAAATTCTAAAAGGATGTTCACAATTTAAGAAATCAACTCTGTGCGTGTTCAGGAAAAGTACCTGAATAAACCATACTCTAAGTGAAACTAATTTTTATATAAACCGGCTGGCAAGGGAACATGTTATCATACTTCAGCCTAGAAATTAAGGAGTACCTAACTATTCTGGTTCCTGGACCCTTTAGGTGTCGGATCTGCCAGAACTTCTGCTCATACACCTGCCTGAGCCCAAGAGGATTTGAGCCTGCATCCCCTTTAAAAGGCCAGGGGGTCTCAAGTAAGATCAGAATCCTTGCACTCTAGAATAGTTCACCTGAATATGTGAAAATACAGCCAGCTGCTTGTTGTAATAAGTCAGAACACAAAGTGATTTGAATTTGGTCCAATGCTTTATGGTGAAATATTGCATATATATATTATAATCAGCAAGTGTCTAGTAAGTCAGTGAGATAAGCAATGCACAGAAAACATACACAATGGAGCCACCTCTGAGAGTTTATGCTCCAAGATGGACCTTCCTTAAAGTATGAATATATATACCAAGATATATAATAAAATAATTTCCAGTTAATTCCTAGTTACTCTGGAATGCATTACTTCTCACACTTGGTACCAGATAAGCAGGTGCAGGGTGACATTAGTTTAGAGAGAGAGGAAAGGAGAGGGAGAGAGAAAGAAACATCGATGTGAGAGTGAAATATCTATTATTGATCAGTTGCCTCTCAAACACATCTCAATTGGGGATCCAACCTGAAGCAGCAAACTTTTAAATTACTCAATTATTAAGATATATCCATATTCACCTTCTTGAGTAATAGTATTTTTAAATATCTTCATAGATGCTGATCTGTAGTAACTTTGCTAAGTTAGAATTTTAGCATAGCCCTCCCATTTTGTGAGAACAATTTAGCTTTATTATATGCCAAAGACTCAATTGCAACTTAAATTATGTTTATTGTGACCAATGAGGTGGAGAGTCCAAATATCAAGAACAAAAGAAAAGAGGCTGCAAACTCATGGGCTCGCCAATTGTAAATATGCCTACAGCCTACACTATATAACTAATAGTAACATTTTAGGATGGCAGTTATATTAAGGCATATGTTCCCTTTGCAATTACTAAGTAATCTGTGATACTGTAAGAGTATTTGTTTCCCAACAACCATTTATCTAATAGTTTTAGCAGCTATTGAGGATCTCTGCCTGAATCAATGACTTCATTGGTGATTACAAAATGGTAATTCTCTCACTCTATCATTCCTTCTGTATTTACAAACTGGCAACTCTTCTGTAATATCACTGTGGAGTCTTCATTTTTACTTAATGTATTATAATCCATTGCATTATACTTCTTTTTAATGTTCCAACTGTTCCAAAATTGGCCAGTTGGGTACCATCAGGCTGTCCTTTATGTCTTTCTGTGTTGCCTCTCTTAGTTTCTAAGTACTTCCTTGCCCTGCCTCTGAAAGCCAGCCCTTCACGGAGTCCTGGTAACTCATCTTACAGAATGGCTTTACAGACCAAAATTTGGGTGCCAGGATGCTCACTGCTTTGGGTGTTACTGGTTTTAAGCAATATACACTGAGTGGCCAGATTATTATGATCTCTGAACGCTTAATAATCAGGCCACTCAGTGTATATCCTATATAATAAAAGGCTAATATGCAAATTGTCCCCTCGACCAGGAGTTCGACCAGCAGGCAGGCCGGCCAACCACCCATGTCCCCTCCCCCTGGCCAGGCTGGCTGGACCCCCCACCCATGTACGAATTCATGCACCGGGCCTCTAACACACACACACACACACACACACACACACACACACACACACACACACACACACTGAGTGGCCAGATTATTATGCATTCAGAGATCATCATAATCTGGCCACTAAGTATATATGCATAGCTAGCAAATATATTTCTAACACAATTCATGAGTTCATCTACAAATCACTCAGAAAGCATGAGACAGCCCAACAGAAAAAATGGGAAATTCTGCTCCCATCTAGGATGTAGGAAGTTACAAAACATTATTCCCATCCTCAAAATGAGGAAAAGCCAGATAATCTAACAAAATCATAATACTTCTTATGCCCACCTGTGGACTGAGATTGCAAGACAACCAAGTAACCTGAATTCCAAAGAATGACAAGCCCCAGCAAAGGACAGACGGAACAAAAGAAGGATTTTACCATCAGCAGAACATGGGAGAAAGAGGAGGCCACCATGCAAATAGGTAAGATGAAATCAGGCCCTAAGTGCTTTATATTTAGTAGCTCTTTTTATTCAATTTTTAAAAAATCCTTACCCGAGGACATGCTTTAAAATAGAATTAATTTTAGAGAGAGAGGAAGGGAGAGGGAGAGGGAGAAAGAGAAACATCGATGTGAGAGTGAAATATTGATCAGTTGCCTCCCACGCACATCTCGACTGGGGATCCAACCTGAAACCTGGGTATGTGCCCTGACCAGGACTGGAACCCGCCACCTTTCAGTGTATAGGACGATGCTCTAACCAACTGAGCCACACCAGTCAGCGCTATTAGCTCTTTTGATACTCAAAACAGCCATATGAGGCAGAGAAATACTTGAGGTACAAAGTTAATCAATAAAGGAACTAAAAATAATGACAACTATATTGGGAGGAGATGCAGAGCAATTCCTATGTATAACAAAGAGGCCAAGAGATAAGGTCTAAAATTTATAAATCAAAAACTAGTATTGTATACTTAACAGTGCTGAACTGGACACTTAAAAGTGGTTACGATGGTAAATTTTATGTATATTTTTAACACAATTTTTAAAAATAGCATCATAAGCATATTTATTTGTGGCGACTAGAATAAACAGGCAAAATTTTTTTTCTCTGGGAAGTTATACTTGGGGTAGGAAAGGGTAAGAAGAGGGACTGCAGTTTTCATGATCTCATTTGAAATGTTACATTTTGTTTTCTTTATGTGTATTACTTGGTTAAAATTTTCAAACACAAGAAAGGACTTACCTTGATCTGCAAGACATCAAGTGGGACTGTCTCTCCTTTTACAATGGCAAGTGTAGCATCAGTAATATGTCTGAAAAATAACAAGAAGGAAATGGTCATGTTGTGAAAAATAAGCAACAGCTCCCCCCAACACACACACACACTCCCACCCACAGTTGTAATAATTGGCTCAGGAAAAAAGCACATAGTTCTTCAAAAGACTGAGAACACAGAACAAAGAAGTATAAAAGAACGACTGACACAAATATAGTGGAAGGCTCTGACATAGCCCTATAGACCTCCCCCTCGGTGTGGTCAGGCTGAATCATATCCACTTGAATGGGTATTGCTAACAAAGTTAGATACAACTTCAGAGACCTTAAAACCCAAGAACATGCACATTAATGCAAATGCTTAGATTATATTCTGGGTTCCTTAGTAAGCAAGCTGGGACATAAGAAACAACCTATTTTACTTTCTCATATTTCTTTATCAAAATGCCTTTACCCCATTTTTTCCTTCCAATACAGATACTATCTATGAAGTGGATCGCAGTTTAGAAAATGAGATTCAATTTAGGAAAAAGCAAGATGCAGTATCACAAGTTTAGATGACCCAGATGTGATATGTTAATTGTGAAGGAAGTCAGTAGGAAGGGTCGGAGTCACTCTACGTATTCTGTGTAGTAGTTAGCACACTGAGAGGGTTTAGGAAGTGCTTCTGAGAGACTGACCTTAACAACAAATGTTGCAACTATTAAAAAAAAAAGCCTTCTTTTATTAATATTTTTTCTCAAAACTGCTTGGCAGAAGACAGCTAAAATGCAACCTAAATTTATTCTCCAGCAACAACTGCCAAGTTCTAAACAGATCAGCACCGTAGCACATTACAGCTATTTTTTTAATGATAATTTACCTGCAATCTTCCAATCCAAGATTCCTTCCACACTAATTGTGGGACAACAAATCTTGACAGCAGTACAAAAAGCAAAGCTTGTTCTTCCCAATAGCCTCAGGCATCTGCCATGTTCAGAGGCCCACCCAATTCTGAACCCAGGGCAGACTGACTTAATTATCTAAGAGCCCTGGGGGTGCTCTAAATTATGTTTCCTAAATCTTTAAATTAGAGCTAGAAGCAGCAACATAATAACTACAGGGAAAAATCAGCTCCCCAAAGCCAAAGGCTGTGAAGACCTTCAGGGTGGCCACGCTGGGCACAAACTGGCAAGGGGTTCTCCAAGGACATGGGCTCCCTCCTGATCAGTGACATATTTGAGAATGTTGGCTCTGCAGTTCAAATAGTCACTATTGATACAAAGGGAAAGACTAGCTCTCTACAGTAACCAAGACCTAAACCAGATGGGGTTTATCTTGGGTAAACAAAACTGTTCGAGTCATTCATAGTCATGTCTACTGCCCCAGAAATTCTAAGCTGGGAATGAAAGGACAGTGAACTGAAACGGGCCTCAGCATGACTGTGAGGAGCTAAACACTCCCTATTAGTTAAGGTTTGACACACAAGCAATGTTTCAATGAAGGCTCTGATATATGTCTATGTTTATGTCTAGTGTTTGATATGCAAACCCAGGTTTTTATAAAAAATAGAGAACATATAGATTTAAAAGATATAAGATGACTCCTAAAATTACAATAGCAAAAATAAATCCACAAAACAAGCCTAATCCAAATACCAAGGGAAAAAAAAAATGGAAGAAGAAAATCACCTGCGTATCATTATTGCTATTGATTCTAAAGGGTTATAACCAAAAACATCATAAGATTTTAATTCATTCCACAAACATTCTTCAGCTGACCGCCCCTCAGGTGTCACCAAGCTTACAGTAAAGGTCAGGCAACTGACCATGAGAGCCTAGGAACCATCTGCTCCAGTTCATATTAATCCCTAATTCAAGCCTTGAACTCATGAATCCTATCTCCTTGGAAGGCAAGGGTTTTTCTACACAATGCTTTGGATGGAAATGAACAATAACAATTTGCCCGACTCCTAAAGACACCGTTAGACTCACAGCAATTTAATTTAGACGTCAGGGCTACACTGCTCCCCCTGCCTGCTTTATCCATACACCTTCCATGTCAGGCGTTCCCCAAAGGATGTGACTATATTTCCTTGTTTTAGCTACTTATACAATCAAGATAATGAAGCCAAGGCTACTGGACCCATTTTCACAAGGGACTTGCTATTTGTCATCGGGTATATTTAAAGCAAACAAATGATTAGCACAAATCTGTTTTCACTAGGGAATCTTACAGTGCAAAAGTATGAAAACAGTTTGAATCAGGGAGGCCATCCTTATGACTGAGAAGGATTTCAGTATTCACCTCCATACCTGACCTGGAAACTTCATGTCAGATCACCAGGGTCCCACAACCCAACAGGGAAACTTCCCAATGAACTGACAGCTAGTCTCTGATCTAGGTCCTCTCAATGATTTGAGGATCCAAGCTATCAAAACTGAACACAAATATCATATCCGACAGGGGAAATGCCCATTCCCAGGCTCGCTCAGCCACAAATGCCACATCCCACATTGACAACCTACTGGACTTTGTTTCCACTTTCGGCAAAAAGAGTCTGACTCAAACTACTGGTCTGCCCCAGTGGGATAAATCCGATGGGAATCTTGCTGAAGGCAGCCTGGGAGAAAGAAGAGGAAAGTTTTATTGTCATGGTCAGAAAAGCAGGCTGAAAAGAGAGGCACAGATGTGTCTACTATGAGAAGTGACTTGGGCCCACCTCCCCGTCTCCCTTCCCAGGCCCTGGACCAGCAATCGGGCCATGCCTACAGCAATTTCTAAAAGGAGGCCGTCCAGGAAAATGACAAGACTTTGAATTTGAAAGAAATATTTTGGTACTCATTAATAGCAACTGTTTTAAAAAAAACTGGTCCAAAAAAAGGAGGGTTTTAAAGATATTAGATGGATACACAATTGTGACAGTGTATTATGTTGTCACATTATTTGAAAAAGTTGCAGATAAAATTCAACTAAAAATATCTAACATATGTACAGTAGCCAATGACAGGGAAAGTGCTTTATAAACTATCTCGAGTATAACTAGGGCAAAGGGGATCAGGAAGTTTGTGTATCAGAAAGTAATGGCACAGCCACTGAATTAAATGCCACAAACAAAGAGACACTGTGAGGCCCTAAAGACTATGTTGAGGATGATCTATTATCTTCAAAGGGACCAGGAAGGGTCTTCTTTCTTATTATTTGCAAAATATTTTAAACTGCTGTCCTATAGCAGTTTAAAATAATGTCACACTCATACACCACCACCCAAATTTAACAAATGTTACTTTTTGCCGTATTTGCTTCAGATGTTTTAAAAAATAAAATGATACAGAAATAACTGAAGTCGCTTCTCATCCTATTTCTCTCTCTCTCTCTCCCTCTCTCTCCGCCCCCCCCCCCGCCCCGCCCCACCAGAGGAAGCCGTTATCCCAAGGGTGTGATGCCTTTCCACCCGTGTTGTTACTCTTTTACTACATCAGGCATCCACTAACATATATCTGTTTTCTACATTTTAAAACTTTGCAGAAATGTATAATCTTTGCAGAAATGTATAATGTACTTTGGCAACCTGCCTTTTTTACTTAATATTTTTTTAGATTTCACCATGTAAATATTTATACCACAATTTATTTATAAAGAAATCCTCTGAAAAAGATTGTATAAAAAGTATGTTTTAAACAACTCCTGGTGGAAGCTGTTGGATATCTGGATTCCCAAAGCAGTTAAGTCCGCCAGGGGCTAATAAAGGTGTCCGAGGACACAGGCAGCCCCACGTGTCTTTCTAAAATCCAAGGACCCACACTTGTGCTGCCTTAAAATACAAAATGGGGAAAAGGGTAAAAGAAGGAAGTAAAGAGATATAAAAAGAACAGAAACATAAAACTAAAATGCAATGACTCTTCTTAAAAGCTCACCTCATCTGCTCTTCGAAGAACTCCAGTAACAACCTATAAATGTTACAGAAAAATTATGAACAATATGTATTTCCTTTATCATAAAAGAACTGGATTCAATTTTCATGGGCCACAAACTTCTTCCTAGAAACTATGTCAACTATGCATTGGCTATTGAAACACACAGTATTCTCCAATAGGATCACAGCTAACTTAAATTTTATTCTTGACTGAAGGCCCATAGTACAATCAAGACTAAGATACAATAATTAATTTTTAAAATATATCTTTATTGATTTCGAAGAGGAAGGGAGAGGAAGAGAGAGAGAGAAACATCAATGATGAGAGAGAATCATTGATTGGCTGCCTCCTGCACGGCCCACACTGGGGATCTAGCCTGCAACCCAGGCATGTTCCCTGACCAGGAATCAAATTCTGACCTCCTAGTTCATAGGTTGATGCTCAACCACTGAGCCATGCTGGCCAGACTCAGATAAAATATCCACATTATATTAGCAAAATTATGTTTTAGTTCTAGAATATGTGTCTAAATGTGTGCTCACATCAATTGTATACAAGAGCCTAATCTGCCACAATGAAGTGCACATATAGGAAAAACATACCCTGTGGCTGCACTCCGAGATGCCTGCTCTCCACAAATGTTTCTCACTGATGAAGGTAAAGGCACGGGGGATAGCAGTCCCCCTATGAAAATATACTTTTTATTTCAATTTTTACATAATTTTTCATTTTAAAAATATGGTACATATGTCTTGTAAAAATGGAAAAATAGCTGAAGAAAAAATACTTCCTCATAAACCCACTATGCAGAATAACTATGATTAGTCAGTCATTTATTATTTTGGTACATTGTCCTCAAATTCCTTTTTTATCAGGGCATATTTTTATGACTGGATCATACCAAATGCACAATTTGTATCTTTCTTAAAAAGATTCTGTAAAGTAAAGGCTAATGCCCATCTTCTCCTGCCTTACTGCATTCTAGGATTAAATGGGGCTGTCAGGAGATCTCCTTCATTCTTTGTTGGCATGCTATCAGTATTCTTCACACTTCATTAAAAAGCCATAAAAACAATTACAAGATCATTAGCACAACCTTTTAAAAAGAAGCTTACTAAGGCTCACATAATTGTTGAGTCAAACATAGGACAATTCTGGCCGGTGTGGCTCAGTGGGTGAGTATTGTCCCATGCACCAAAAGGTCTTGGGTTTGATTCCATTAGGGCACATGCCTGGGTTGTGGGCTTGATCCCCAGTAGCAAGCATGCAGGAGGCAGGCGATCTATGTTTCTCTTATCGATGTTTCTCTCTCTACCCCCGTCTCCCTTCTTCTCTAAAATCAATAAAAACATAGTTAAAAAAACAAACACATAGGACAGTGCCCTGTCTGCGGTAAGCTCCTGATTCCTCAACACCGATGAAACCACCAAATGAAGGCAAAGGCAATCAGAGAAGAGGTGTAGATGTGAATTGTACACAGGATGGGAAGGTGAGTGCAAGGGCTGCCTGTGCCTGGCTCTTCAGGGGTTTCCAATATATAATGGAGGTTCTAGGCTATTGCTCAGAAAAGAAGAGCAGTTCAGGACAATACAATTCCTGTCCTTATTGGACCAAAGTAAGCTCTAAGGATATGGAACTTCCGAACAAAGGCAGATGCATACATCTGAACATGGAGACCTCTGCCTCCTAATGTGCTGCTCTCAGGAGATGAAACATGTGATAGAAATGAAGTGAAAATGGACAGACGAGAATCTGTATTTGTTACTTTTATAAGAAATTTTCCTCATCATTGAAACTATGATTGTCATAACAGTCTTCAGAATATAAAAAGCTTACCATACCCACCACCATTTTATTTCCTATTTTATTCAATTTTATCAGACTTTAAAAAAAAAGTGCATGAGAAAAAAAGTAATGCTATACTTGTTTCAGAAACAATCCCAAAAAATGGATTACAAGGAAATAATTTCCTTAAATTATAACCACTGTATGCCACTGCTCTAAGATCAACTTTCTGTCTCCCTCACCCAAATGGTATCACACAGGAAAAGGGCCATACCTCCTGCAATGTCCCATCTCCTCCGGCAACGATGATCACGTCTGTGTTTTCCATCAGTTCCAGGAGCTTCTTGGCTTGGCCCTCATAATCTGTCTGAAATACAAAGGAAGCCTTGGGTCAATTTATCATCCTAAGGCCACTGGTGAAAGGTTAAAAAATACAGGTTATTTGCTCTAAAGTTTTACATTGAGCATTTTCTTAAATTCTACATAATTGATAGACATGAAACACTAAATAGCTAACAAAACAATTCTGTACAGTTTTTATAGTTTATACCTTTAGAACTGGAAGGGACCTCAGAAACCAGTCAGCTCCTTACGTGATTTATCTGTTAACAGTAAGCTCATCAGAGAACCCATTTCCAGTCCAATGCAGTCTATGACATCATTTACCAGTGCCTTTTATCTGAAAGTAGGAAGTGCAAGTGCAAATAAGGAGAAGCAAATGGGATGAAAAGAGCACAGATCTGGGAGCCCAAGAGACCTAGATTAAGTCTCAGCTCTGCTACTTTTTAGCTGAGTAGCCTTAAACTCTCAGATTTTAATTTCCTAATCAATGAAAGTATGTGTGTTAGGAGGGGATAATCGTAGCTTTCTCATAATACCATTGTAAAGCAACTAGCAAAGTAACTGCTCATAACTGGTCCTGTACTAAATCAAAGGAGGTTATTACTGTACATAGGAATATTGTACATAAAATACAGGTATGATTCCAATTAGTCAAGACGCACCTAGGCATCATCATTTTTATTGATAATATTTTATCTCAGATACATACGTAGACTTAATGGACCATCTAAGCCACCACCTCTAAAACCAAACATTGAATTTTAATAGACATAGTGCAACTAATGCTAAAATAAGGAAATACTCCCTCCATCTGACACTAGACTAGACTAATAGGTAAAAATTGAAGATTTGAATTTCAGATAGGCTAACGCACCTGAACCAATAAGTCACAGTTAACACAAAGGGAAAAGGAAGTCCCTAAACTAACACGATTAATTTTATGATGAATGGTCTTACTTTTATTCTAAAAATTGGAATGACTGGTTTTATAATTATATATTTTCAAATATTTCATTAAAAAATATGCCAATTCTAATTAAAAGGATGGTTTGTGAGCACCCTGAAATGGGTGATCATTGGGAATGAGCATGGGTAGGCTAAGACCGACGCATTTCAGACTTATGCTCATCTCTGACAGGTCACTAGATTCATAGATCTGGGAAACAAGACAGACATTATAATTGGTTTTCAGCAAGGCACCTGGCAAGCTATTTAATAATATCCTTGGAGACAGAGTGGAAAATATGGCAATAATATGTTAGAATACAATTAAATTAGTTACCAATTGACTGTCAAGGCTCAAAGTGAGATGCTCAGTGAAGCAACATCAAAGTGTCGGTAGAGTCTTAGTGACATCTCTTTAGGGCTCTCCCTTCAGCCTCTTCCTATACAACACCATATCAACAATGGATGCAAATTTTAATTTACTGAATTCGAAAGCAATACAAAGTTGATAATCTTGCCCCTCCTTCTTTGTCCAACCTCACCCTCTCTCCCTGTCTCTCCAGGCGCATTCCGCTCCAACGACAATGGCCTCCTTACTCCCCCTCAATCACCCAAGCACACTCCCGCCTTGACTATGCAGTCTGCTCTGCCTGGATTCTTTCCTTTTGAGCAGCTGCATGACTCACTCATTCCCTTTAGGTCTCTGTTCAAAGGTCATCTTATCAGACGGGCCTTCCTTGGTATTCTGAACTAAACTAACATCCCTATTACTCTTGGTCTCTTTAACCTGCTTGATTTTTCTCCTTGGCATTTATCACCTTCCTTTCACACTTTGAATGGAAGCTCTCTGAGGACAGGTAGGGCTTACCGAATAGTAGGCACTCAATAAATATTTGTAAAAAAAAAAAAGTACAGCCAAAACCAGTTTGGCTCAGTGGATAGAGCGTCGGCCTGCGGACTCAAGGGTCCCAGGTTCGATTCCGGTCAAGGGCATGTACCTTGGTTGCGGGCACATCCCCAGTAGGGGGCGTGCAAGAGGCAGCTGATCGATGTTTCTCTCTCATCGATGTTTCTAACTCTCTATCCCTCTCCCTTCCTCTCTTCCTCTCTGTAAAAAATCAATAAAATATATTAAAAAAAAAAAGTACAGGCAGGAAAGAGCCAAAGTGCAAAAAGATCTTGACAGATTTAACAGAGCATAATTTAAAAGGTTACATTAACAGGTATAACACATTTGAGGCTCTGAACTTAAGAGGAAAATTCCAAATGTACCAAAGAGGAAAGATAAAAAGTGGCATAATGATGCAAAAAGATGAATCAACACACTAACCTTATACTTTTCCCAAAAATTAACTCAAAATGGGTCATAAACTTAAATGTAAAATAAACTATATAACTTCTAGAAAATTACATAGGAGAGGATCTAGATGATCCTGGGTTTGGCAATAAGTTTTTAGATAAGTCAACAAAAAACAAGATCTATGGGAGAAAAATAGACAAGTTGGACTTTCTTAAAATTAACAACAACTGCTCTGGGGAAAAAAAACCACTGTTAAGACAATTACAAGACAGTTTTACAAGACTGTATAAGAGAAAATATTTGCAAAACACATATCTGATGAGTTGTATTCACAATATAAAAGAACTCTAGAAATCAACAGTAAGAAAACAAAAAAACAAGAGCAAAGATCTGAACAAACATCACACCAAAGATATACAGATGGAAAATACACAAATGAAAATATGGTCAATATTGTATGCAAATAACCCACTTTTGCCCACCCTTGAACATACATACCCATTAGAATGGCTAAAACCCAAAACACTGACAACACCAAATGTTTACAAAGACGCGGAGCTATAGGAAATTCCATTCATTGCTGGTGGGAATGTAAAATGGTACAGCCACTTTGAAAGGCAGTTTGGCAATTTCTTTTTCTTTTCAGGGGGAGGGGATTTTTATGAATTTTTTTTTTTTTTAGTCAAACTGATGACATGCTGGGAAGCAAGACCCTAAATGCTTTCTGGCAACTTCTTACAAAGCTAAGCACATTCTTACCATACAATCCCACAAATGCCCTGTTAGGTATTTACCCAAGTGAGTAGAAAACATGTCTACAGAAAAACTTGCACATGAATGTTTATAGTGGCTTTATTCATAACTGCCAAAATTGGAAGCAACCATTCAGTAAGTGAATGGATAAACTGTTGTACATCCATACAACGGAATATTATTCAGTGATAAAAAGAAATGAGCTATCAAGCCATGAAAAGACAGGCCAGTAAGGAGCCCAGGCTAGACCAGAAAAAGAATAGCTCTGAACACAGACTGTTGACCAAGACTCATAAGCAGAAAAATAGTTGTCCAGGCAGTTTGTTATATAGCAATAGATAACTACTATAGAAATAAATCTAAATAAATCAACAATTATAATAATGTTAATGGATTAAGTGGCCTAGTCAAAAGAAAAAAAATTGATTCTTGAAATATCCTGTTTTGCACCTTTACAAATGATGCATCTAAAACATATAAATGATGCATCTAAAACATAAGGATACAAAAGGCTGAAAGTAAAAAGATGTAAAAATTATGCCAGGCAAAAGCTAACCAAAGTAAGCTAGTATAATTACTTCTAATAATAGATAAGACAGACTGGCAAAAAAGCAGGATTAGTGCCAAACAGAGTCAATAAATGATAGGATCAAAATGCAAGGAAAATAAAATAATCTGAAACTTGAGTGCATCTACTAATAGTCTCAAAATATAAAAAGCAAAAATGGACAAAACCATGTCATGAAATAGACAAATCCACAATTATAATGGGAGATTTCTAATACCTCTCTCTCTCTCTGAATAACCTATAGCTAAACAGAAGAAAAAATCAGCAAGGGCATAGATTTGAGGCACACAATAGATTTGACTTAACGGACACATATACAGAACATGCTCTCCAATAACTGATACAAATTCTTTATAGGCATACATGAGACATTTGTGAAAACAAACCACATGCTAGGCCACAAAACAAGTCTCAATAAATTTTAAAATACTGGAATTTATAGACTACACTCTTTGACCAAAACACAAATAAAATCAGAAATCATTAGCAAAAAAGATTTGGAAAAACTTTAAATTTGGAAATTTAAAAACATGCCTACCTAATTCATAGGTCAAACAAAAATCATGATGAAAATCAGAAAATATTTAGAAATAAAAATATTACACATCAAAACTTCTAGGATGCAGCCCAGTCAGCGTAGCTCAGGAGGTCACAGTTCGATTCCCAGTCAGGGCGCATGCCTGGGTTGCAGGTTCAGTCCCCAGTGGGAGGTATGCAGGAGGCAGCGAATCAATGATTCTCTCTCATCATTGATGTTTCTATTTCTCTCTCCCTCTCCCTTTCTCTCTGAAAGCAATAAAAATATATTTTAACAGGACAAAAATTTTTAGGATACAGCTGAATTAGAGTATATTTATAGTTTTCAATGCATATAGCAGGACAGAAGGATAAAATAAAATAAACATCCACATTAAAATGTCATAAAAGAGCAGCAAAAAAAAAAAAAAAATCCAAAGAAAGTAGAATGAAGAAACAGTAAAGACAAATTAGATATGAATGAAACAAATGAGAGGATCAACAAGCCAAGAGATGGTTCTTGGCAAGGATTAATTGACACACCTCTCACAAGACTATTGAGAGAAAGAAAAAAAAGAGGGGACAAATAAACTATATTAAGCATGAAAATGAGATAGTTAATCTGAAAGTTAAAAAGAGGACATTATGAACAACTCAATTTGAAAACACTGATGAAATGAACAAATTTCTTGAAAAACTTACCTTTCCAAAGTTAATTCAAGAAGAAATAGAACTTGAGTTCTTAGAGCCATTAAATAAACTTAATATAGATAAAGAAATAAATCCCCAAAGAAAGCTCCAGGCCCAGATAGTTTTACTTGTGAGTTCAACTAAACATTCCAGGAACAAGGAATAGTAGTGTTAACTAAACATTTTATGATCTCTAATACACAGAGTATGCACTACAGGTACTTAAATAAAAGTTAGTTTTTTTCCCCCGTTCCTCCATCCTGGAGGCAGACAACTTAGCACTAGTTTCAGACAAACTAGAGAAGAGAGTTCACTATGAAATGGTAAATTGGACTAAATGACCTTTTACTTTATTTAATGAAAGTGTGTAATGTTAAAAATAGGTTATTCATAGACTTACCAACATGGTAACAGTGATTTTCAAATATGCACTCCTTGTACACACCACACACATATCACTTTAAAAAGTCAACAAAAGTGGAGTCTTTAAGCATCTTCTGAGACAACACAATTCCCTCAAACTTATTTTTGTCACCTGTTTTTCTTATCTAAATCTTGCAAATTCTGAAGCTTCACCATTTAAATTCCTCACCAGAGATAATTCCTCATCAGAGAAAAAATGTTTACCTGTCTGTGGAACTAGCAAAAAATTAAATTAATTACTCAGATTTGCAAGGGTTTTTTTTTTTGTTTTTTTTTTTGGAAAAAACACACTATTTTCATCTTCTAAGAGACAATAATTCCACGTCCTATCTTCACATGAAAGAAAATCAAGCTTATGCCTCCATCTAATCCTTTTCTGAAGATGAAAAGCTGATAATGCTTTACAAAGACAAGATTGCCTTAATTATCAGAACAAGTACACAACATTGATTGCTCTGCTCTTAAGTGGTAAGTGATTTCTGCAAATAAGTCAGGAGAAGAGGCTATGTTACAAGGAGTAGGAGCTGGGATCAAGTCGACACTCTGGGGCAGTCTCACCTTAACGACTGTCACATCCATGCCAGATAAGTGCAAAATTGGGGCAGCATTTTTTTCAAACAGAGTCCTTGCTTTGCTGTAGACAAAGGAAAAAATACAAAAATTTTATCATGAGCTCTCAAGAGGATGAACAGAAAGCCAAACCACCTTCTCTAATGTACAAGAAACAGACTAGTGAAGACTCATTGTTCAAATAAGTTTCTACGGATAGAAACATAGACCCTCTCACTCAGGGGCCTCAGGAGTTTACTGTTGTCTAATACAATAAGCTCTTATCCATTTGGGATGCTTGTTTATGGTCGTTCCTCTAGAGCAGGGGTGGGAAATGTCTGGCCCATGAGCCATTTGGTCTGGCTCTGCCAAGGCATTAGAGGTTAGTTAATTAAATGTTTGACCAAATATAATAGGCTAATTTTTAAGTTGATAATTTTGTATGGCCCATAAATGATGTTATAAATATCCAAATGGCCCTTGGTAGAAAAAAAGGTCCCACAACCCTGCTCTAGAGAAGAATGTACATGGGATATGGCTCCACTCAGGAAGCAATGTTTGATTCATTCAACAAGTATTTATTGAGTACCTACTATGCGCTAGACAGGTGTAGGAGCTGGAGATACCACATGACAAAGCAGATAAAAATACTTGTAACCTAAGTATAATGTATTAAATCCTCAAGGAGCTTATTTATATTCCACTGGTGGAAGGAAGAGAATGTATTTACTGTAACATTTTTCATATGCCCCAAGGGAACAGAGCGAACCAAACAGAATATTGCTTAATTCTAACCCAGTGGATACAACCTTTGGGTTTGAAGAAGCACATCATTTGTAACAATTCCAAATACTACATCCATTTCTTAAGTCTTAAACCTGCAGTAAAATCCCTGAAGAAAGAGCAAAATTTTTTTCCATGAGGGCCAAATTTCTGCTGGGATAGGGAAAAGTTAGAAATTATCTAACTACAGGATAATCAGCAGCTTGCCACAAACTTCCAGGCACCATCATGCCCTTCTGTATGTTAACCAGCACTATGTACACACCTGTCTTGGGAACTTTCACAGCAAATGATGACTAGTGAATTGCAAGACAATCTTCAGGACTAGACTTGAAGCCTTGCACAAACAGACATCAAATCTTATGCGTCCCTGAATTCCCTAGTCTTCAAGAGTATGTCTGGCACAGGTAGAACTTATTTAATAAGTATCTAATGAGTTAATAAACAAATGAATGAATAAACCCATCCCAAAAATGCAGGCCTGTAAATTCTGAGGAAAAGGAAATGACATGATTGTGATGTCTTTAACAAGAGAAACAGTTACAAAGCCCTTAGAAGAGTCTGTGTATTTTAAAAGTAACACATCATTCCAATGGTGACTCTTGTCCAAGTCACGTCAGGATTCGAAAACGCCTAGGAATCAAATGATGTAGAAGTTGCAGAAAGTCCCCAATGGCACAGTCTCAAAGTTGAATAAAATCCCTGGAGAAATGTTTGGGTAAAAGACAGGTTAACTGATTAGTACTTTCAAAACAGTCAACTAGCCAAACATTTAACTTTTACATCCACATTACTCAGCTCTCTTAAAAAAAATAATAATAATTTTTTTTTTAACCAGAGATGCATGCTTTGACTTTCTTGAAAATGTTTTATACTAGAAAGAGATGCAGAGGTAGCCAGTGAGGAACATGTATAGACCAAAACTCAACATCCACTACACTAAAGAGAACCACCACCAATGCAGACAGAACACAAAACATTTCCTATTATGAATTAAATGGAAATTGAGAAGCTTGGATACATGTTCACAAGAACCATTCAAGAGAACATCTCAAACCCAGGGCCTAACTGAGCAGGTAATAAGCAAATTAAACAAATGTCCCCTATCTTTTCTGCTGCTCTGAATGCTTAATAGAATGAACATGAAAAGCTAAATGGAAGTTTCTCCTTCCCAGCTCACCATTTCTGGGCCTTAACCCGACAATAACAGGCTGAGGCAGTGATAATGCAAATATTTCTCCTTCCTGGGATGCTTTTATTACTAGATTGATGAGAAAAGATCTGCTTGAAGTGAATTGGATCTACCTCTGAGAAGCAAGACTCTGGAGAAGTCTCAATCTGCTATATTCACATACAGAAAATCTGTAAACTCTTTATGTTGGCTTAAGAAGTAAGACTGGAAAATTTGGACTTTATTCACACTTTTATATGATGCTATAGATAGGTACAGAAAATTTCTGAAATAAAAGTGAAGACATTTTTTTCCTTCTAATGTTCCATATAAAAGGTAGAAAAACAGGTGCTACCAGTATGAAATGCATTATTTATTATATAATTAAGGGTGAGATAGCACCGGAAATAAAAACTTTATATACTTGTAGCAATTTCCAAGTTCACACATGCACAAAAAAATAATTACTCCTTAATGTATTATTTATTAATGCTAAACACACAGTCAACTAATTTCTTAAAGCTCTTATGTACTTTTAAACCAGTACTACATGATGAAATAGCTACACAATAAATTATTAATTATGTGTCAGGGCAGAGTCAAGATAACAAAGAGTGCAATTTTGGTGAAAGCTTGAAAGAGATGCTGGAGAGTTCCAGAGTGGCTGCTTCCTAGGGCTTTGCAGGGATTCGCCTGCTAAAGGGACAGTGACTTTAGGAGAGAAAGCCTTTCCTTGCCCAGTGGTCGGCAAACACACTAGTCAACAGAGCGGCAAACCGCAGCTCGTGAGCCGCATGTGGCTCGCGAGCCGCAGTTTGCCTACCACTGCCTTAGCCTCACCCTTAGAGAAAGATGTTATACTTTTAAACAATAATCTACCTTTAAAAATGCAAATATATTTATATGTAAAATGTAAATGGACCTAAAAATAGTTTTCATTTTTAAAAAATGTACATATCTCTTAGAAGTAAAAACTCAAAATAACTGATTATAGCTCAAAAATATATTGCCATATATTTTCCTTCATCAGAATTAGCAATTGCTAACTTACTAGGTTTCTAAAGGAATAGGACCTAGAATAGTTCAAGTAGGCAGCAGGAAGGGTGCAAGGACTTTCAGGAAGGGTGGGAGAGCAAAGTAGAGAATGTTGTGAACCCAGCCTACTGGTAAATAACAACAATAACAGCAGCTTATATTCCTTTTATTCATGCTTACTATGAAATGGAAATAAGTCAAACATTTCAAAGGGATCATCTCATTTAATCCAAAGGCACCTATTATATATGGTAATTTTATATAGGATGGGCTATTCTCCCATTTTACAAATGACTAAACTGAGCATTTAAATTAAGTAGCTCCCACAGTATCACACAGCAGAAAAGAGTCTATAGATCTGACCCTTCCAACTATGAAGCCCACAGAGTTCTGTGGCATTCTGATACAGACCACCACTGACCACTTAGTTATCGTTGTGTTGTGTTAGGACCTGTTCAACTGTTGGTATTATTTAGTAATGTGGTTAAACAAGAATGATCATAGGCATTATGACTGATGTGTTTATGGGGGAAGGAAGTGGCTTTAACGATGCCAGGCAAATAGGGTTCGATTAGGTAGAGCAATGGAGCCAATTTAAACAATCTGTAGGTAAATATCTTAAACTGCTGAATTAAAAGAAGGCATGACTTGTCCTCATACCTGTGAAGCCGCACTCCGTCCCAAGAAATTACTAGAGAAGCTTATTTCAGAAGCTGAAAGCCTTTCCTCTAAGATCAGGAACAAGACAAGGATGCCCACTCTCACCACTTCTACCACTTCTATTCAGCATAGCATTGAAGTCCACGCCACAGCAATCAGACAAGACAAAGAAATGAAAGGCATACAAAAGGGAAAGAAGTAAAACTCTCATTATTTGCAAATGACATTATACTACATATAGAAAAGCTGAAAGACTCCACCCAAAAAACTGTTAGAACTAATAGCTTTAGTAAAGTTGTAGGACACAAAATCAATATATTGAAATCTACTGCATTTCTGCACACCAATAACGAATAAGAAAACAATCCCATTCACAATTGCACTAAGAAGTATAAAATACCTAGAACTAAATTTAACCAAAGAGGTGAAAGACCAGTACACCAAAAACTATAAGAAATTGGACAAAGAAATTAAACAAGATACAAATAAATGGAAGGATATACCTTGCTCATAAATTGAAAGGATTAATATTGTTAAACTATCCTTACTACCTAAAGTAATATACAGATTCAATTCAATCCCTATTAAAATACCAATGGCATTTTTCTCAGAATTAGAACAACTAATCCTAAAATTCATATGGAACCACAAAAGACCCCAAATAGCCAAAGAAATCTTAAAAAAGAACAAAATGGGAGGTATCATGCTCGCTGGTATAAAACTATACTAGAAAGCTACAATAATGAAAACAGTACGGTGTTAGCAAAAAAACAGACATACAGACCAATGGAACAGAAATGAGAACCCAGAAACAAGCCCACACATATATGGACAATTAATTTTCAACAAAGGAGCCAAAAACATACAATGGAGAAAGGAAAGCCTCTTCAATAAATGGTGTTGGAAGAATTGAAAAGCCACATGCAAAACAATAAAACCAGACACTGCTATCAGGTACCATACATAAAAATTAACTCCAAATGGGTTAAAGACTTAAACATAACACCTGAAACAATAAAATACATAGAAGAAAGCATAGGAACTAAACTTATGGACTGTGGTCTCAGAGGGGTTTCTGTGAACTTGACACCAAAGGCATGAGAAGTAAAACCAAAAATAAATGAATGAGACTACATCAAACTAAAAAGCTTCTGCACAGCAAAAGAAACCATCGACAAAACAAAAAGGCAACCAACTGAAAGGGGCTAATTATTAATATCCAAATGATACCTCTGATAAGGGGCTAATATTAATATCAAAATATAAAAAGAACTCATATAACTTAACAACAAAAAAACAAACAATCCTATTTTAAAAAGGGCAGAGGACTTGAATAGATACTTTTCCTAAGACATACAGATGGCCAACAGATACAAAAAAATGCTCAACTTCATTAGCTATAAGTGAAATGTAAATCAAAACACAATGAGATACCAGTTCACACCTGTTAGAAGGGTTATCATCAATAAGACAAAGAAATAAGTGTTGGAGAGGATGTGGGCAAGAAAGAATCCTCAGGCATTGCTGGTGAGAATATAAATGTATATAGCCACCATGGAAAACAGTATAGAGGTCCCTCAAAATTAAAAACAGAGCTACCTACGACCCAGCAATCCCTCTTTGGGTACCTTCCTGAAAAATGTGAAAACATTTATTCATACAGATATATGTACCCATATGTTCATTGCAGCATTATTCTTAATAGCACAACATGGAAACAACCTCACGACAGATGACTAAATAAAGAAGATGTGGTACATACAAACAATGGAATACTACTCAGACATAAAAAAAAGATGAAATATTGCCATTTTCGACAACATAGATAGATCCTAAGAGTATCATGCTAAGTGAAATAAGTCAGATGCTAAAGGACAAGAACCATATGAGTTCACTCATATCCTATATAATAAAAGCCTAATATGCTAAGTGTCGGGTCGACCAGTTAGCCATTCAACCAGTCAAAGTGTAATATGCTAATGACATGCTAAGGCCACTCACCGCTACATGCACTGAACACCAGGGGGCAGATAGTCGACCGGTCGACTAGTCGCTATGACATGCACTGACCACCAGGGGGCAGATGCTCCGACCAGCTTGCTGCTGGGGTCCAGCTGGGACTGAGTGAGACAGGCCGGACACGCCCTGGAGCCCTCCTGCAGTCCCTCTCCAGCTGGCCAACCTCCTGCTTCCCTCCCCACCCCAATCGTGCACCAGTGGGGTCCCTCGGCCTGGCCTGCGCCCTCTTGCTATCCGGGATCCCTCGGGGGATGTTGGAGAGCTGGTTTCGGCCCAATCCTGCAGGCCAGGCTGAGGGACCCCACTGGTGCACGAATTCATGCACTGGGCCTCTAGTGTGGGATATAAAACAGAAAGCAACAAACAAACAAACAAAAATAAACTCATTGACAGATAACAGAGAGGAAGGAGGTGGGGGAGGATGAAAAGGGAAAAGGAGGTCAAATACATGGTGATAGGAGGAGACTAGACTTTGGGTGGTGAGCACATAATGCAATATATAAATGATATAGAACTGTATGCCTAAAACATGTTATTGGCCAATGTTAACCAAAATTTTTTTTAAAAAGTACAAAGAGTTCCCTCAAACCCCTTGCCCCCTTACACACACAGCCTACCCCACTTTCAACGACTCACACCAGTGTGGGACATTTTTTAGAATAAATGAACATGGACACGATTATTATCCAAGTATTATCTAATTATTCTTCATACCTTAATTACCACAACTCCCTCGCATGACCCTTCCAGGCCCGCCAGACCAGTTCACTGACTATGCTGTGACATAGCAAGAGACATGTTTCGTTACTCCTGTCTCTGGGCTCCTGTCTCATGGAGATGTCCTCAGTCAAGAATACTGAGTGTTCTCCCTCTACTGACCTCCAAGACCTGGCTCAGGGATCACTCCTTTAGGAAAGAGTGTGTTTGACCTTGCAAGCCCACAGAGTCTTGGGCCATCTCTGAACATCTCATAACAGAGAAGGTCTAATAATTTACATCACAGCAGCAGGAGTTTTCGCAAGGGGCTACTGTTAAGCAGAGAAGACTTATTTGCAAGGGTTAATTCTGGAATGATTAGTGAACTTCGATTAGACAAGTTTTCTAAACATCAGTTAGTTTTACAGTTGTATCCCATTAACCATTATTTCTCCATTACAAATAAATCTCTTATTGCTAGAAGAGTATTGAACTTAGTCCTTCCAACCCCAATCTAACTAGCTGCCTGATAGTCTGTGATTTTTCACTTTATGAAGCCTGAATATGTAACAAGCCACCCACCCCTTGCAGGCTGCAGGGTTGAGAAAGACGGTTGCCTTCTTCACTTGTGCATTGGGAGGAATGAGCTGATTGCCAAACACCTAAAAAGGAAAAAAGACAAGTTGTAAGTCAATGTCCTTTTATTCAGTTAGTGATCACATATATTCTTTCGTTGCAAAAGAATTTACTCCCAGAATATATAATATCTACTCCAGCAGAAAAAAAAATGTTCTCATGATTTCATATTCACAAAAACACCATAAACAACAGCACAAACATGTGCCATTATTTAATAAGCTGACTTTTATATTGTAGTAAACAAACCCTACTTTATCTACTAGAAGTAACTTTTCTTTTCTCCATATGATATGACTAGGTTTATTATAAACCCAAGATGAGTAAGACATCAGTCTGTCAGAAGGAAATTTTAATCCACTTGTCTTTAGATTTCAGAGTATAATCTTTTCCTACTTCAACTTATTACTAAAGCTTATTCATGAAGAATCTTTGTGTTATTAATTAATTAATCTTCATATCTTTATATATATCAAATAACCCTAATATGCTATCTGCATCCTCTTCTTTGCTACTTTGTATGATAACTAAATAGCATCATCTGTCACAGGGAAAGAAATGTAATTAATGTTTACTAAGCACCTCGTATTTGCCACTTTCACACATTCTTAGTTCTCAGAAACCTCAGAGGTCTTAAATAGTCTCATTTTTATAGATTAGAAAAACAAGTTTCAGAAAGATTAACTCAAAGTCACATTGTTAATGAATTGTAGCCTAGAATTTACATCTATTTAACTCCAAAACACAAACTTTTCCTGCTTTATCAACTCTAAAGAGCAGATCGAGGACGAGGCAGAATGAAGAAGCAGAGGTGTAGGCCTGGGGACTAAAGGAAGCTACTGCTATTGCTTCTGGTTAGACAGGATCAACAAAAAGAATGGGAGGAAGAAAGTACCACAAAGGGCAAAATTCCAAGTCTTAGATGGTAGGGAGCAGGTCTGGGCCAAGAAAGCAGAATTCAACTATAGAAGTACAAAGTAAATATAGGAAAAAATGAAAGTTAATAAGATTTTTATTAAATAGCTGTCTCTAAATCCACCTCCACCCTGAGAATCCACTGGCGATCCTTTCTCACCATTGTCCATTTCCTGCTTTAAAAAAATAAACTTTTTCTGAATACTGCAGGAAGATATACTGTTTTTTTGTTAAAAAAAAAATTCTGGTACATTATAATTTCTACTCTGTTTTCACTCTTACTGAATTAGACCTTAACATTTTGCTGCCAAATCTCCAAATATTATAATTTGTTCTTATTCTATCCATATTATTTCTGTAATGTGGCCAGAAAGAATATAACGAACCAGGTTCCCATGCCAACACGACTCCAGATCTATAGTTCCAGATTATTCCTCTTTGTCCTGGTTTCTAGTCTCTATAATTCTCACTTGCAACTCAAGTCTCAGGTTTAGAGCTGGTAAATGAGTTTATGTAAGACTACAGTGGGCTAAGTTTTCATGAGATAAAAAAGAATCATATTTTTTCAAGAATTTAGACTGTGAAGGGAAGGACATAAACAGGAAAAGTAACTACAGGAGGCTATAAGAATAAATTCACTTACTTCAGATAGAGGAGCTAAACGTGTGCTGGGAAGTGGAGAATTAGAACAGTGGGAAGAGGTAAAATATATGAAGGGAGGAAACAACTCAAGGAACAGAGTCTCTGAAAAAGTAAGAGGAGATGAAATTCAGAACAGAGGTGGAGGCATCTACCTTAACAAAGGGAGGACCCTATGACCACTATTTTCTTAGAGAGGAAAAAAGGTTCCACATCCCAAGGAACTTTCCAGTTGCTAATGGCAAATTAGTTTGGGGTGGGGACCACCTTGACTTGAATATAAAGTTTGATTTCCAAAACAACCAGAGTCATATGAGATAAAACAAGCAAAGAAGTAATCAAATTCTGGAAATACAGATTTAGAACAATTAGATAACCACTCAAGAGAGGAGTTTACTAATAGTACCTATTGTCACTGTCACTGTCATCCATGAAAACATTTCAGGAACAATCAGTACACTCACCACCCATGTCTCCTACTATAAGCATAATACCTTTTTGAATTCCTGTTTCTTTTTTGGTATTTCTGACATCATAAACTTAAATGACATATAACAAAAGGGCAACTCAGTCATGGAAATTCACCTGCAAGGTAGAATGTACAAATTTGGAGGAAAGGGAAGACCAAAAATATGGCCTTTAACTTAAAAGGATTCACAAGTCAACTGTAACTAATACAGCGAGATGCATGAATATTTAAGTGCACCCTCTATGGGCTGGATAACAATGCACATGGTATGAATCAGTTGGGCTAAAAGAGAAAGGCTTTAAAAATATGAACCAACAGTTGCAAGAAGTTTGACTTGAAGTAACACATGTTCTGAACTGATATCTTTTGGAGGTTATTCGGATCAGGGATGATTCAGGATGTCCCATCCTTAAGGACAACTACAGATGGGAACTAATTCCCATGTGCTCTTAGGACTAATCCAGAAGTAAACAAGTCTAAAGAGGTGGGCGTTAGAACTGCTCTTCACCAGATGGGTTCTATTCAGAGTTGGCTCTTAGCCTGATTCATCCCGACAGTGGGAAAAAACAGCCAGACCTCCCAGAAGCAAGGCATTGCACAAGTGCCCTGAATAGCACGAGTTTTCTGCACAATGGAGACAAGGTGGGTCTAACTGTTCCACAGCAAATGGCATTACCTGAGCTTCTTGACAGGCTGCTCTCCTCAGCAGGTTATCACTATCAAAGTAAACAAAAGACAGTGAAGGTTAGCTTTAATAAGTAGGTCAAAATCCAAACAAAACTTGTTTTTTTTTTTAAATATGTACAACCTTCCCTACAAAATACCCAAGTGAAAGTTTCTTAAAGACCTTATAACAAATTATGACCATGTCTGAAAAATACTTTCCCCGAATGAAACACTGTGTTAATTATTTATTTCAGTATAAGGCAGGCAGATTAATGTTCCCTAAAACATCCATCGTAATCCTCAGAACCAGAGAATATGTTACCTTACAGACCTGATTAAGTTTAGGGGTGGAGCTGGGCAGGTTATTATGGATTGTGAATGTGTACCTAAACTAATCAGAGAAACTTTGCTGGCTGTGATGGGTAGCAAATCCAATTATGGAACAATGTTCAGAGAGGCAAACCTTGCTGGTTTTGAAGACGGAAGTCAGGGATGTGGATACCTCCTAGAAGCTGGAAGGGCAAGGAAATGGGTTCCTCCCTAGAGCCTCCAGAAGGAGAACAGCTCTTGCGGACACCTTGATTTGAGCCCAGTGAGACCTGTGTTGGATTCTAACCCACAGAACTGTTAAGATAATAAATTGTGTTGTGTTAAATTACTAACTTTGTGATAATTTGTTAGGGCAGCCATAGAAAACTACTGCACCTACCCTGCATTTTCTTACCCAGTGGAAATCCTAGGTTATTCACCAGAAATAAATCTGATGTTTAGTTGCTTCTGCTACTGTTTTATCTAACTCGCTTTTTTTTTTTTCTTTTTATAACACTGTCAAACATTCACTTATCATAAATGGAAAATTGCCGGCATGAGGCAAAATTTTGGCTTGCAAAAATAAAAATTTATCAAAATATGTTCATCTATTTAACATCAAGGCCTCTAAAATGTGGTTATTTATATCATAAGAGCACTTTAAATGGCTGACTGCTGCACTGGTGGCTCAGTTGGTTGGAGCATCATCCCTACATCAAAAAGATCGCAGATGCCCTAGCCCAGTGGTCAGCAAACTGTGGCTCTCGAGCCACATGAGGTTCGCAAGCCGCAGTTTGCCGCTCTGTTGACTAATGAGTTTGCCAACCACTGCCCTAGCCCGTTTGGCTTAGTGGATAGAGTGTTGGCCTGTGAACTGAAAGGTCCCAGGTTCGATTCCAGTGAAGGGCACATGACTAAGTTGTGGGCTCCATCCCCAGTGGGGGGCTTGCAGGAGGCGGCCAATCAATGATTCTCTCTCATCATTGATGTTTCTCTCTCTCTCCCCCTCTTACTCTCTGAAATCAATAAAAATATATATTTTTTACAAAAAGGTTGCGATGGCCAAGAGACATATAAAAGAAAAGGCTCAACATCACTATCAGAGAGATGAAAATTAAAATGACAATGAGGTATCACCTCGCACTTGTCGGAATGGCTACCATCAATAAATCAACAAACAATAAGTGCTGGTGAGGATGTGGAGAAAAGAGAAACCTAGTACACTGCTGGTGGGAATGCAGACTGGTACAACCACTATGAAAAACAATGTGGAATTTCCTCAAGAAATTAAAAATGGAACTGCCATTTGACCCAGTGATTCCACTTCTAGGGATATATCCTAAGAAGCCAGAAACACAAACAGAAAGAATATATGTACCTATGTTCACAGCATCGCAATTTACAATAGCAAAGATCTGGAACCAGCCCAAGAGCCCATCAGTAGATAAGTGGAAAAAAAGTTGTGGTGCATTTACACATGGAATACTATGCAGCAGTAAAAAAAGAAGGATCTCTCACCCTTTAAAACAGCATGGAGGGACCTGGAGAATATTGTCAGAGAAAGACAAATATCACATGATCTCACTTATAGACATTGATATCACAGGATCTCACTTATAGACATTGAAGCATGCAAAAGACTGACGTATTTCAGAGTGGGGGGTGGGAAGAGATTAAGCAAAGAACTTATATACATATATGCATAGTCCATGGACAAACTATAATGTGGGGAGGGGGTAGGAGTGGGGTGGAGGGGATCAATGGAGGGGAAAAGAGGACAACATCTGTAATACTTTCAATGATAAAGATAAATTAAGAAAAAAAAAAGGTTGAGGTTCTATTCTGGTCAAGATGGGTATAGGAGGCAACCAATTGATGTTTCTCCCTCACATCAGTCTTTCTCTTCCTCTTCCTCTCTCTCTCTCTCTCTCCTTTCTCTCTTCTCTCTCTCTTCCTTTCCTCCTCTTCCTCTAAAATTAATTTAAAAAACAAACAAAAATAAAACATATCCTCAGGTGAGTATTTTAAAAATAAATAAATAAATAAATAAAATGACTGCTTGCCCACAGGGCTCCAGAGCTTTCTTGTAAGAGACATCTCTAAAACATGTTGCTGGCCCTGCTAAATATCTGTTCTTAATTAGGTTGAAGTTAAGAAAACAAGTACCCAGAAAGGATGACCAATAAATAATTTATAAAAAGAATTAAGAGAAATGGGTATTTCACTTAAATTCTCTTTTTAGACCTTTTTTGTAACATCAGAGTTCTCAAATTTTGCATTTTTACAGTAATTCAAATATAATTTTGGTATTTAAGTTTGAACTAAAATAAATTAAAATAAACCACCACTTGCTTTTTGCCACAGGTGCAGTCAAAGGCTGCCCAATGACGTTTCTCCCATAGCCCGGCTGCAGAGCCAGTGTCAGGTTTCAGAGAGCATTCAGCTCCAATCAGGAAACACTAGCCAAGGGGAGGCATCAGTGCTGCCCATCTAACTTCAGATCCGTGTGTCCTTAAAACCACAATGACACCTCAAAGTGCACGCTGTCTAACCAAGACCTATGAGCACCAGTCCCTTGTGAAGTCTCGCTCATAGGCACTGTTATTGCCAGGCTCAGTCCCCACTTGCCTGAGTGACACTGCTCCACAACCACCCGGTGGCAAAGGGAGTTAGCTGTACAAGCTTCCTCTCTGCCCTCACCCAAGATCCACTGATATACATGCAGTCCTCTCCCAAACCCTCATCCCTCTCTATCACAGCCCTTAGTGAATTATTCTAACATCAATAAATACAGGTACATATATATATACATATGTGTACACATACACACGATGAGGAAAATTCAGGGTACAAACTAGTAACACATTTTAAAGTAATTAACATGTCCACAACCCTTTATAATTAACTTGATCCCTCACATTCATAATCTTTTATACAATGACTTGTAGCCCTGCGCATGAATCAGTGTGCCAGTAGCTCTCTGCGGGGCCTGGCCACTCTGCGCCCACTGCCCAGAGGCTCTCCGTGGCCCAGAGGCCCATCCGCAGCCGGGGTGGAACACTTGCCTCATTGCCGCGTTGATGAAGCAAGCATTCTGCCAGGTAGCTCACACTGCCCGCTCTCCAAGACTGGGGGACTCAGGTAGGGCTGAGAGGACTGGGCGCAACCATCGTTGTGATGGAGTGATGGTTAATTTGCATATTACCCTTTTTTTAAATAGGACAAGGTAAAATACTGAGCCCTCAGCAACCATGCATCACAGAATACAACTAGGTTCCGTGTGCTAACCTGAGCATTGTGACCAGATCCCCCTGGACTGGAATCCCCAATCCAGCTTCCCCTCTACCCTGAGAATACCGTTTCCAACCTGGCCGACTGCTCCTCCTCCTATCTGCTTTAATGCCTTTTCTAGTACAGGGATTAACATGTGCCTCCAATCTCTGATCCTACAAACATATTCTGAGGATTACGCTGTACAAGTCCTCTCTGCTTCTATAAAAGCAGAGAATGCCTGTCTCTATGTTCCTGTCCTTTCCCCAGCCGGCTCCTCCCTTTTCCTAGGGACAGGACTCTGAAGGTTCTGGCTCCACTGGATCACAGCAGAGACAATCTTCCTCACGGTATTTCTGCCACACTGACTCCTGTGGACCTAGCTGGCTAGAGAATAGTCCCAAATATGGACAAGAATATGGGCTAGCACCTTGGATCATATTTTCCTCAATTCTTTTTCACTAGAAGTAAAATTTTGATGGTTAACTTGTAATTAAGAATATTACTAACGATGTCTCTCTTGAGCTTACCAACACTGCTTATTTTATCAGAGTGCTGTCAAAATCAAAAGACTTTTCTGATAGTTAATTTCCTGAATTTTAATGTGTCAAATGGAATATGCTCAGTCCTATCTGTGAGAAACCCAGAATATGTATCAATTTAGATACTACAGAAGAAAACCTCATTAAATCATACTTTTATTAAATATCAAAAATAGTGTTAACCACCTTGACCTTCCTCTGTGAACCAAGCTGTTTCTAAAAATCAAACATATTCTCAAAGAAAAAAAGATTTCTCCCACTGAGATAATCCTGGTGGTCTGTAGCAAGCTCTGAAAACTATTTCAAAAAAGAAATTCCAAAACTGTTTCCGTAACAGCAGCATTGTTGGAATAAAAGAGAAAGAAAGTTAAAATTCACAGAGCAACTACCATGTACTGGGTCCCACAGCAGACGGTTTCATAAACCTTGAATCTCCGTAACAACCTCGCACTGCAGGCATCATATTCTCATTTTAACAGATGAGGAAGTTGAGGCCCGGAGAAGGAAAGTGACTTGCCCAAGAGCACAGTGTTACTAAGTGGCAGAGCTGAAATCCAAGCCCATGCCAACCTGACTCTGATACAAATGCTTCAGTGCATTTTCTTCATAATGTCAGACAATACTAGATGGGCAATGATCATTTGGATGTATATTTTATAGGACACTTACTAATTTAATCACATTACTTCTAGTCTTATCTAACTTTTAGATATACATTATTTAATATTTGTATAAGCTCTGGTGCATAAAGCTGACCCAAATAATTGGTGAAGCAAACTCGTTTAACACAAAGTGCCAGGTATAGTACAATAAACACAGTTTGGTCCTATCCTGAAGAAACTCTGGACCTAGTGACAAAGAACAGCTTTTGATAAAAATCAGCGGTATTGAAAAAGGCATGTTCTTGATAAATAATATGCCAGACACTACGCTAGGCATCTGGGATATACTGGTAAATAAGCCCAACATTCCCCATCTCCATACAGTTTACTGTTTAGAATGAAGAAGGACAACTCAATGGGCAATCATCATGTGATTTGACTTCTATCTGCTCCATAAAAGGGACACATTATATAGGGTAGCTAACCTAGTCTTGAGGAAGTGACACTGAAGTTGAGATCCAGGGGAGAAATCAAAAGTAACCAGGCAAAAATAGGAAGGAATTTAAATCTGGGCAAAGGAAGCAACAAGTGAAAAGCCCGCAAGTGCTAGAACAGGACTAATATGGGACCCTGAAGGCAGTGTGGGGCAGCTGGAGGCAGCATGCCCTGGGAGGGGCAGTGAGAGAAGAGGTTTGAGGAGTCAGGGGCCTTTTAAACTACTTAAAGAATTTGGATTTAATCCTAAGGGCCATAAGAAGCCATTGGAAGGTTTTAAGAAGAGAACTGATGTAACTAGCTTTACATTCCCGAGGGATCATTCTGGTTGCAGTGTGAACATGACGCTGGTCAAAGGAAGGCTATCTAGGGAGGGCTCTTCCAGAATTGCAGGTCGGTAATAACAGCGATGATGACTGGAACCTGGAGCCTGGCAGCAGGCACAGCGTGAAGAGGACAGATTCAGCAGATATTTAGGAGGTAAACGTAAGGGCTGGCTTGTGGAAATTACAGGAAAGGAAGGGATCAAAGACAGTGCCCGAGTTTCTGCCTTGACCCATCTGACCGAAGGTGGTGCTCTTCACAGAGATGAAATGCAGAAGGAGGTAGGCACAGGTCCAGGAGGAAGCAGCTGAGTTTAGCTCTGGATCTGCTGACCTGAGATAGCGAGCAGACTTCAGGTGGAGGTGTCCAGGAGACAGCTGGAAACACACATCTGGAAGCGCAGTCTGCCATCTTGACTAAAGATATACATGGTAAGAGGAGGGATGAGAGTGGATAAGGTTGTACGAGAAGGGTGAGCAGTAGAAGCAGCAAAAAGAGATTCGCTGGACATTGGGACAGCTGTCAGAAAACACCAACTGAAGCCCAAGTAAACTGACATGGCACCTCATCTGAAAGCCAAAGGAAAAATGCAGTGGAACAGAGGAAAAGGTTAAGCACATTTTCCTAATCTCCCATCTTCCCCTTGATGCTGCCTCTACTCTCGACAAACTGCATGTTTTGCTGTTCCTAAAAGACACAATGATTTACCCCTCTAAGGACTGACCATTTTATTCCTCCATCTTTAAGAAATAGAAGGCCAAACACATACCACCCACACCCTTACCCCACCACACATAAAATTGATTGTCTTAGCTCTCTTCCGCGTGTAAGTGTCTTGAAGTCGTGGACTGGCTAATTCACCACTTCCTCTTCTATAGCACAGGCTCACAGATAGAAGGGACTCAATAAATACCCGTTTAATCAATACGTGGTAAATGTTTGAACAGGAGAGACTGATGCACTGTGCTCAGAAAGGCTGGCTTTGTCCTTTGGGGAAAACTGAGGTTATTCTTTGTGTGAGTACTAGTATTTGGCAAGCTTGAACCAAGGGATCAACTGGGGTGGTCCTTCAGTGTGATTACCACCAAAGGCAAGAGGAAGAATCACTGTGCTGAGCACAGGAGATTAAAAACAACAGTCCCCGGCGTGTTACTAAAGCAAGATGACCCAAGGGTGTTATGTGACTGTGTGTGTGAGTGTTTGGGGAGAGGGTAATGGAACTAGAATCCTCTAAAAAGGCTAAGCGAGGAACCACAAGAAATGTTCCAGTGGCTGAGTCTGGTCATCGGAGAAATCCCAGATTGCTAATGGGTCAAGAATCTGAATGTGAGCTAAAGACCCTGTTACCAAAAAAAAGAGTATTGTATATAAATTCCAAGCCCATGTTCTTTCCTCTTTGCACTGCACCATGCTGTCTCCAGGGTGAACTGCGGTTAAACAGAATTTAAAGAGGTGCTACAAGATGTAGTCATATCAGAAAGGGTCCCCAAAGCCCTGCTCCGTCCTCAAATGCGGGTTTGCTTTTTGAGGAATTAGAAGCTTCTGGATTATAAAATGAAAAAAGCATGCTGATGTCACTCAGCCTGAGGCTTTAAAGCACACGACCATGCCTGCTTCCACAGGAAATGAGACGCTCTCGATTTATTCTAAGCCATAAATGTTTTATTTATTACTTTAGAACTGCAAGATAAGTTGTTATTTCAATAGCAACTTTACACAGAGAGAAAAATCACATTGATCCATCCTCTTTCCTTAAAACCAGTATTTCCCGCTACAGTCCAGAGGCAAGTCGTACAATTTCTACCATCCGCTTTTCCCTTGGTGTATGCAAATAGTTTTTGCTTCACACAAAACATATTTCAAGTTTCGATGTTTATAGCAACTACTTCCACTTATCCAAGCTTCCCAGGATAATTAATCATTACATTGCCAGGGGCGATGCCCACTGGTTGCCATGTAACATCGGGAATGGGATAGAAATGGAAGCAAGGATGAAAATGAACCTTGGAGAAGGGGTGCTCTTGTGTGCAGAGGGGGAGAGCTTTTTCAAACTACACATCACCCCCTACTTCCCATACACCCACTCCCCACCCGCACAGATGATGATTTGGCAGTAAGGCTCTGCATCCATGGGAAAATGCTGACCACATCTGCCCAAGAGAAAGACGTGTACAAAGGGGGAAATGACAATGCTAAGGAAGAACGCCTGACCTTCTGCACCTAAAGATTGTTCCCTCAGATAGGAGAAAATACGCAGTGTGAGAGGTCAGAAACTCTAAGACAGCAGTAAAAATGTTAATGAATTTTACAAGGATTTTAGGGCCTCCCGGTCTGATCTTTCCACCAACCAAAGGATGATAGTGTTTCTTCTTGTTCTCCAGGACTCCCCATCATGTCACCTGCTACTTAAGAATTTATATCTTCTTATCTGTCCTGAGCACAATGAGATAAAGAACTTCCCTAATGTCATGAAAGTATAAAGGGTCAGGAAGAAATCCTATTGATTACCATACAGTAAGTGGTGACTGTCTTCATTTCAATACCTTTAGAGTGCATAAAAGAAGGGAGAACATAGGAAACCCACAGGCCATCACTGGCCTTAAAACTCCATCATCTCTGTTGCTGATGACAAAAGTTTAGCAAAATAAAAAGAAAGTTAACAATGTCTACCATCAAATGCAAAGGATGAGTGTGTGGCACTGCTTTCATCTGGACCAGTATTAAGTAACTACACTTGTGTTCAGGAATTTTGAGGTTAAAAGTACCTCCGAATGGATTTCTTTAGTTTGGTGGTATATTTGGCAATGCAAAAATCAGTATTTTTAACAATAATAATATAAAGCAAGCAAGAGCATTTTCCCAAGACTGAATTTGCTGGATTACAAAGGAAGAAAGGAAGGAAGGGAGGGAGGGAAAGATGGAGGGAGGGAGGGGAAGGAACTGTAAATTTACTTTTGCTCCACCCTGTACCTATATGCACTTCAATGTACCTATATGCACTGCTTGTAGGGATTTCAAGTACCTCCTAACTTCTTGGGTTTTCTCCACAACAATTTGCTCCCTCTCCAATTCAGGATAGGAAATTACTTAATGAAAAATGGCATCTCCTGAGGGGTTCTCTCACATAACTCGGCTAATCATTTTGGTCTATTCCACAGAACTTTTCCTCAACCAAAAAGATGGAAATGGATTCTGTAGGTTATCCCCCCATTCTACTGAGAAAAATGGAAGTGGAAAGGCCTATATCTTCATATCTCACTCTTTAAAAAATATATTTTTTATTGATATTTAGAGAGAGAGGAAGGGAAAGGGAGAGAGAGAAGCATCAATGTGAGACTGAAACATCAATCAGTTGCCTCCTGTATGGCCCCTACCGGGAATCCAGCCCACAACCGGGGCATCAGCCCTGACCAGGAATCAAATCAGCAACTTTTCAGTGCACAGGACAGTGTTCAACCAACTGAGCCACAATAGCCAGGGCCACATCTTGCTCTTTTCCTCCTCTTAGAACATGTAATTATTCTATCTTTGCCCTCTTATTCTAGCCTTAGCTTGCCACAAAATATCAGTTTCTATCCTACTCCAACATCCTAATATTCACAGGAGCCAAGTGAGTTGGCGGAGTTCCATGGACTGTCTCAAACTGGCTGCTACATTAATGCTCGAGTCCAGTCTGCAACTCCTTCGGGTAAGACTTTTGCTGCCACTAAAGAGCATCGTTCTTTGAGCTGCTACCACCAGCCATTTTTCCAATGATTTCTACCCAGACATAATTCTCCTAAGTATTCTAGTGACATTCTTTTATGGTTCATTTACTTCTTCTACTTCCTGATCTTTTTCCCATTTGTTCATTCTCACTTAACACCTCAATTTAAACATTCTATGCCAGATACTTTTCTTCTACTTACTGTATAACATTAACTTTACGAGGCAATCAAAACACTAGTTCTTTCTGTTTTATTGACCATTATACATTTGCATACACAACTACAAACATATACATGTTGAGTGTCAATTATACACAAGATACTCGAATCTATAGATTATGACAGCTATTCAAGAAGACAAGCTGTCTCCCACCCAACAAGTTATTCTGTATAAACAGTGTGCATAAGGTGGTATTTACTTTGGGCTCCAGGATACAGGGTAGATCTGGACAACTTCTGATCTATAAACTCAAATTATATTGTCAGTATTTGTGCTGTTCCACGGCATGACATATTTGAGATGTCAATTATTACCTGGAGAGGGGTCAGTTTTAGCATCAGCTATGATTATTCTATCTGCAGTGCTGGGAGCAGCTAAACCACTGATTTAAATATCACTAAAATTGTAACATCAACAAAACAAACTATAGCTTAAATATATCTCCTGCCCTTCCATCTCAGTCCCCTGCCCCCAAACACCAATAAACATGAGGAAGAAACAAAATAAATAATACAGATTTATTTTTTAAAAAGAAAAATCTGTTTCTAAATAAACTGCCAAAAGAGCTGAAAGAAAAGGGAATATAATGAAATTACATTGCACTTAAAAAAAAAAAAAAAAAGGTTCCCTGATTCCCAATCAAATCTGGGTTGATAGGCATATTATTTAATTGCCCATAAATGAGCTTCTTTAAATAGCACCTATTAATACCCCAAATTTCAGCATCTACTTGCGCACAGAGAGAGACACACACACAAACCTTGAAACAGCTAAAAAGTAAAACAAACTGTTTTCTTAAAATTGCAACAAAATCTGAAATGAAGAGACGCCACGAGGGGGAGAAGCTCTGGCTACCCTCTGCTGCAGCTGAACCAGCCAGGCCCGGACCCCTGACTGCCAAGCCAGGGGCTTCTCCGACATCAAGTAAAACATCTGCTTTGCCCCAAATCCCAGAGATACAGACAAATGAAGCACAAGACATTATTGAAATCATGATCTGTACCAAAAACAAAACAAAACAACACAAAAAACAGGTCTAGTCAATCTCTCCCCACACCCCGCCCCCACCCCCACTTTAATGGTTATTGTAAGTGCATGCATAATTTCCCCCTGGAATCTAACATTTCCCCTTGGGTATCCTGTCAGGATCTCAAACTCAACATTTCTGAAAGGGAATATACTACCATCTCCTTAAACCAGTTCTCCTGGCAATTTTCCTCGTTAGCCAATTATCCTGGTCCTGAAGCCAAAAAGTGATTTTCCTACCTTCCTCTCCTTGACCGAAACATCCAGTCATGTAGTAATACTAAGGGCTAGCATTTACTGAGATGTAGCTATGAGCCAGGCCCAGTATCAGGCACCTAACATGCATCACCTCACTCAATCTTTATAACCAACCTGCTAAACAGATCCCATCATCCCCACTACCAAGGTTAAGTTAAGTAATTTGTTAAGGTCACATAGCCAATAAGTAGCAAAACCCAAGCCCAACAGAAGTGTATCTGCCTATATATAGTGCCCACATTCAGGTATCATTCACACCATGACAACCTCATACTTGCCCTTTTATTTTTCCTACTTCTAATGCCACCACTCTGGTTCTGGCCTTTCTTACCTCATATATAAATTACAGATACCCTCTCAACTTTTAGACTTTATATTTTAAAAAAAAAAGCAACTCTATGCCAGGCCAGTGGCTCAGTTGGATGAGCAACGTCCCATGAATGAGGAGGTCATTGGTTCCATTTGCAATCAGGGCACATACATGCCCAGGTTGTGGGTTTGATACCCAGTAGGGGGCCTGCAGGAGGCAGCTGACCTATATCTCATCAGTCTTTCCTATATCTCTTTCCCTTCCTCTTTCTGAAATCAATAAAAACATTTTTTTTTAAATGCAACTCTATAGTGAAGTCAAATTCTTTGCCAATCTCTGAGATATACTATGCCTTTCCATTTCCTGCCTATGTTCAGGTCATTAACATCACCGAGAACACTGTCCTACTCGCTCCTTAAGGCCTGATGCAAATGACACCTTTGTTAGGACACTTTCTCTGATAAGGAGGGAAAAGCCAAAAGAAGAGAAAGAGAAGTGCTACTTCTGACAGAGCACTTTCTGTGTGCCAGGCCCATGAGGAAACCTGCATGACCACCCAGTGAGGTGGGTACTGCTGTTTACGGACAAAGAACTGACACACAGGGGTGCGCAGCTGGTAAGCTGGTAAGTGTAAAGTCCACATTCAAATCCATACACGCAGTTGCTTCTCCTCTTTATTGTGTTACTCTAGTGAGCTCCCCTCTTAACTTTCTAGTATGGGGATGAGGCTGACCCCATCTGAATGCACAGCTCAATCTCAACATCGCCCAAAGCAGGACAACCAGACCCGTGTACTTCCTGACATGACACAGCAAGAAATCCACACATGCTCTGAAGCATTCTGGCCAAAACAATTAAACCTGAATCTGATTATGCCTCCCAAGCAGTGTTCCTCAAATTGCAATGTGCACTCAAATCCCTTGGGGCTTTGGCTGAAGCAGATTCTGACTCAGCAGGTCTGGGGTGGGGCCTGAGATTCTATACTTCTAAGAAGCCGCAGGAACAACCTATGCTGCTGGACAAGCACCCATGCTTGGAGTAGCAAAGCCTAGAATCTGGCCCTAATCCCCAGTTTACAAAACAGAGAAATAAACAACTAACTCATGGCAAGGACTAGCAGGAGGGGAGTGAGGCGCTCGCCTCAGGTGCAAAATTCAAGAGTGCCAAAAAAACACACACACAGTAATGGAGATAAATACTTTAACACAAAAACTTAAATGAATGCCAAAAGTCCCATGATGCATCCAATATCACAGTTTTAAATAAAGACAACCAGTATCACTGATTTTTCTTTTTGTCTCAAACTCCAATATGGCTTCACAGCACTGAACATTGTGTTAGCTGCCAAATGCAGAGTATGAAAAATTCTACAGGGCAATGGAGACCTGCCTGGTTTCTAAAGCAAATCAGTCCTATAACAAGGAGGGCTGGGGGGTATAGCTTATGAGACAGACACCAAATGCAATCTATAAAACTTGTTTTGATATTGATGGGAACAAAACTGTAAAACAGACAACTGGGTGACAATAGGAGAAATATAAACAGATTGACTATTGGGTGATATGGGAGATTTTAAATTCTATAAGGTTCATGATAATGGCATTGTGAATTTTTTAAGTCCTTACTTATTAGAGATAAGGTACTAAAGTATTTATGGATAAAATGATACGAGATAGAATATGTGAGATATTCCAGGATAAAAGTAGAAAGATAACAAGATTAGTAAAATGCTACTATATGCTAAAGATGCAACATGTGGATTCATTATACTATTCTAATTTTTATATTTAAAATTTTCATAACAAAAAAGGTAACTAATCCTTTTATCCTTAGGCAGCCCTCCCATGGACTGAACCACTCTTAACAACACACAGCACAGAGGGCCTTCTAGGTCTATCACAAAAGCAGCTGCTTTTTTTAACATGTGCCCTGAGCTGTGATTATCTCACTTAAGTGTCACAAGAATGTAGTGAGTTCCTGTGTGTGAAGAAAAGTGAAGTTTAGCAAGCTGGGATAACCTGCCCAAAGCACACATCCAGCAGGTGACAAAGAGAAGGCTGGAGCCCAGGCCGGACTGGGAAGCCCAGGTTTGAAGCAGGACATTATAACATCTGATGCCACACGGGGCTTATGGCATAAGTAACCTCAGCTTACAGTTCTTCCTTTCTCTCACGTTACCTAACATCGGAGCCATTCTGAGGATTGCCTGATTTTGAATCATGGCTCTAACACTTACTCGCTGGGTGACCTTGGGCAGATGACTTAATCTTGCTGTCCTTCAGTTTCTTCATCTGTAAAGGGCTATTAATCTCAAACTACTAGGAGATTAATAATCATCTTATAAAGATGTTATGAAGATCAAATGAGTTAATAATGTAAAGTGCTTTGAGTCGTGGGTGACACGTGGCAAGCACTGATTAAGTGTTAGCTATTATTGTCATTATTCCTAAGTTCTCAATAAAACTGAATGACTCTGAACCCACCCTCCGGCAGATTCATAACCATTTATTTGTATGTCTCCTAAGAATTTGAAAGGTGAGCTCCCAATGTTTATGAAAGCCAATGCATAGTAATCTAGATTCAAGTTCCTATGTCCAGAGGATAGAAAAACCTCCAATATTAGAAAAGACCTAGGGACATGGGACCCAGGTCCATCACTACAGAATCATATTTGCTTTGCAAGTTTACTAGTAATGTCGAGGGATTTATGGTATTGCTAGGATTTAAATATCTCCAACAAGGTACCACACATTCCTGCTAAGCTGGAGGGAGTCCTGGGTCAAGGCCAAGGTGAGTGGCCGAACTGGTGCCAGCAGCACGGAAACGAAGGAGTAAGCTGAGAACCAGGAGCCAGAACTAAGCAGGAGCACAGTGACTGCTAGCTGCTGAGCCACAAGGGTTAGTGGAGGAGTTGTGTGCATCAAGGCTCAACAGCCAAAATCATGGGGGAGAGACCAGAGCCAGGATAGCGAGGACAGGTCTCCATCCTTGCAAGGAACAAAGAGCTCAAGTCAAATGCACAGTGGTCAGGACTTGCTGGTTTCAACTGCTACGCCCTGCCTCCTTTGAGGCTATGTTCTGCATTTTAAAACTATTCTTTCCCAAACTGTCTTGCTGCAGAGGGTGAAATAAATACAAGGCTCAGGTCTTATTAGCCCATCTGGCAGGTCCTGTCTTCCTTCCCCACTGGCTGTCTCTTCCATCACTCATTGCCCCGTTAACAAACATTAATGCAGTCTAACTCCCAAAGTACTTAGTGTGTATTATATCACGTCTACTCATAATCACGCGCATTTATTGAACTCTTGGATCTATCAGGCACTACACTAAGAACTTTACAGTCATCTCACTTGATCCTTTAGTGATCCAGTGAGGCACTGTTACTATCCCCACTTCATGAATGAACCTGGGCTGAGGAGCCCAAGGTCACACTGCTACAAGTGTCAGTGCTGTTCAACTCCAGAGACAACTTTTACACTACACTGCCTCCGCTTTTGATTAAAAGACCTTTACCACTAAAGGGCTAGGAATGAGTGAGAGACTTCTGCAGGTAACTGCTGACATGATGAACTGAACAACCTGGAACACAATCTCCCCAGGGATACCAGAAAGCTGGGGAAGAGCAGTTGAAGAGGAATGAGCAATCCCTAAATTCTCTGCAAGCTGCTGTGGGGGAATGCAGAGAGAAAAAGAGCCCAGGTTTTTTTTCTTGACCCTGCAAGCTGCTGTGGGGGAATGCAGAGAGAAAAAGAGCCCAGGTTTTTTTTCTTGACCCTGAGAGGAATGGAGAAAAAAACTTACAAATACAGTAACTACTGGACTATTGCCTATAAATAAACAATACCTGTACCTAAAGACAAATTAAAAGCAGCAACTAAAAAAGGGCCATATAAAAATAGATTAATACATGCACTTGTTCCAAATCTGTTGAAAAAAACTTTTTTCCTTAAAAGCAAACCAAAGTTTACTCCATGTTCATTATTAAAATATTAAAATCAACATTGAAATATAGGCAATTATTCTTGTCATTTGATTTCTATGTCAGGAGATATTTTCCTTTTAAAGGACAGAAAAAAGTCAAATGTATCTGATAAAACAATTTGCTTGCTATTTAAAACAAGAAATATAAAATACTATGTTCACTCATCTTTGAAATCAAGGAACTTAAAATTCTGTATGTATAAAATAAGAACTATTCTATGATTATCTTCTAGAATATTACTCAACAATAGAAAGAAACAAACTAATGAACTACAGATAAATACAACAACACGATGAACCTCAAAGCCATTTTGCTGAGAGAAAAGCCTTGCCAAGGCTATGAAGAGAAAACATACGGAGTGACGGCAGCGTTCTGCATCTTGCTGCGAATCTCAGTTACACAAGTGTATGCATCTGACAAAACTCAGCAAATGTACACTTAAGATTTGTATATTTCATCATAAATATTATAAGGGAAACAAACTATAAACAAATATTGAACTCTAATTACTGCTATGCATATTTAAATATTTAGGTGGAAGTACACTGATGTCTACAAATTACTTTGAAATGCATCAAAAGTAAGATTGAGAAAGAGATGCAGAGATGGATAGATATGTGATAAAGCAAATAGAGCAAAATCTGGAATACAAGTAGTAGATAGGTCAGTGTTTATTGTAAAATTCTTCCAACTTAGCTGATGTTTGAACATTTTCTTAGAATATTGGAAAAATATACTTGTCTATATATTACAAAAGGGAAGGCAGATAAAAAAAGAACAAAAAAGTAAAAGACAGAGTGAAAGTAAGTAAAAAGGAGAACAAATTAAAGAGTCAGACAAAAATATAAATTAAAACGTATACAGAAAACTGAGGGCATGGAGTAAGAACCTAAACACTTTGCAATGAGTGTCTTGGCCCCTGGACAATGTGTCTAGTGCAGGGGTGGGCAAACTTTTTGACTCGAGGGCCACAATGGGTTCTTAAACTGGACCGGAGGGCCGGAACAAAAGCATGGATGAAGTGTTTGTGTGAACTAATATAAATTCAAAGTAAAGGAGCGGAGGGGAGAGCAAGAGAACCTTCCGCTCTTTCGGCTCCGCGGGCCGGATAGAACAGCCGAACAGGCCGGGCCGTAGTTTGCCCACAGCTGGTAGTGCCACCAGTAATTTATATTAAATGCTAATAAATGTCTTCTATTTTATAAAGGAGCTTCATTCCATCTGAGCAGTTAAAAATGCAACAGGCTCTGGCCAGTGTGCTAAGTGGTTAGAGCATCAGCCTGTGCACAGAAGGGTCTTGGATTCGATTCAGGTCAAGGGCATGTACCTGGGTTGCAAGTTCGATCCCCAGCCTGGTTGGGGCACATGAGGGAGGCAACCAATTGATGTCTGTCTCTTTCTCTCTTTCCCTCCCTCCCTCCCTCCCTCTAAAAATCAATGAAAAAATATCCTCTGGTGAGGATTAAGAACAACCACAACAAAAATGCAGCAGGAACATAATACAACAGTACAGCTCTGATAAAGTTATATGAAAGGCATTTAAAAGATAATGTCATTGCTCTAACCGGTTTGGCTCAGTGGATAGAGTATCGGCTTGCAGACTGAAGGGTCCCAGGTTCGATTCTGGTCAAGGGAATGTACCTTGGTTGTGGGCACATCCCCAGTAGGGGGGGTGTAGGAGGCGGCTGATAGATGTTTCTCTCTCATCGATGTTTCTAACTCACTATCCCTCTCCCTTTCTCTCTGTAAAAATCAATAAAAATATATTTTAAAAAATAAATAAATAAATAAATAAATAAATAAAATAAAAGGTAATGTCATCAATAAATAGCACAGTGTATATATTGAAGGGAACATTGCTCTCCAAAGTTGTCACAAGCAAAGAAATTATGTGAGATTTGGAGCATGATTTACCTGGGTCCAAATTCCCATGTCATGAATAAGTAGCCATATGACTTCAGACAGTTACTAATTCCTCTGGAACCTAAATTTCCTTATCTGTGATAAAGAAATATTAATACCTCTCTCACAGGGTGATTTTGAGGATTAAATGAGACCATATACATGGAAATGACTAGCCCAGCACCAGATACAAAGTAATTCTTCATTAGACATTGTTTTTCTTTCCTCCTATTCTAATAATGCCATTTTTGCTTAACATAGTTTTGTGACACATTTTCTGAGTTATTGGTCAGGTGAAGCAGTGTTCCAGGTGGAGGGAAGAACATGCACAAAGGCAGAGATGGGAACAATAGCAAAGAGGCCTTATTTTAAAGATTTCTGGAGCATAGAGGTCGAGTTTAAGGTTATGGAGGGAGGATAAGAAGGGATCAGAAAAGACCAGAGAGGAAGACAAGGACAGAATCAGGAAGGGCCTTTCATGCCATGTTAAGGAAGTGGGTCTTTGTCTTCTAGGTATTGGAGAGCCATTTATGGGTTGTCAGTGGAAGAGTGACAGGGTCAGAGTTCTCTTTTAGAAAGAATATTCTGATGGCTGTACAACTCCAGGGACACTGTTAACATAGAATGTCACCAGAAACAAGACATGGACTAGAGAAATATTCTGACTCCAAAATCTAAATATCACACCTGAAAACACTAGTGCGTCTATGATCACCTAACAAGTAAGTAGAATGAGAATGGAACCTGATAGACACCAACTTTTATTTAAGGGACCAGCAGAGCAAAAAGACACCCCAAAGAGAACTGAAGAGGATATGGTCAAAGAGAATCAAATGTGGCAGATATGGATTGAAAAGTAACCACTGAGCCCTAGCCAGGTGGCTCAGTTGGTTGGGTGTCATCTCATGCACCAAAAGGTCGCGGACGCGATTTCTGGTCAAGGCACATACTTAGCTTGTGGGTTCGATCCCCAGTGGGGGTGTATACAGGAGGCAAGTGATCAATGTTTCTCTCTCACATCATGTTTCTCTCTCTCTCTCTCATTCCCTTCCTCTCTCTAAAATCAACAAAAACATATCCTTGGGTGAGAATTTAAAAAAAACGTATCCATTGACTTGAATAACTAAGAAGCTATTCAAATGGTACTAACCTTGTCAAGAGCAGGTTCAACCAAATGATGGCATAGAAACTAATCTATACTAAGCTTATTCTAAAGTGGAGACAGAGACTGCAAGTGTGAAGTACACTTTCAAAAATGGCATACACAGAAGAGAGAGGTAGTAAATAAATGGGGATACACAGTTGGGAAATGACTTAAACTATAAAGTTTGACAAAAGGGGGGGAATAAGTAGGAAAGATGAGATTAAAGATACAGTGAGGAAAAGGATAACCATGAAAGGGGGAAAATGGGATGCAGATCAGGGCTGGCAGGGCTGGCCGTGGGCAGGAGGATACCAACCTCATCCAATTCAACAAAGAACAAACGTGTGTACACGGGCAACTGTCTAGTGTTCTTTATTTTCTCCTTGAAATAGGAGTTAATGTTGTCTAAGAATTAGTATGGAAAAGGCAGAGCAGGAAACTGAAGACATCTGGGAAAATATCAAAATAAATTTGTGGAAAAGGGATGAGTAACTTGGCTATAGATTTAGTGTATAGTTCTCTACAGGAACATCCAACAGCCTGGGGTTGTGAATTCAGAAATGGCCAAGGATTTTGCCCTCTGACTCAGACCTACATTCTCATACTAGTTCCTTCCTCCATAAATAAAATATATGACAAGTACCTTCTTTGTGCTGGGCCTTGGGAACAACACTGAGAAAGATAAACAGGACCTCTGCTCTTTAGAGTCTTATGATATTAAAAATGGAACAAATAATTATAATAGTAATGAGCATTACATAGAAGTTCATAGTGCTATGAAGAAAATGTAGGAAGACTGACTAACCTAGACTGTCTCCCCAGACAGGGAATAAATATTTGAGACCTGGAGAAATGGTAGAGGACTGTTGTTATGTGAAATGGGAAGAGTACGAGAAAGAATTCCATGAGAGAACAGCATATGCAAAGTCCCTTCAAGGAACCCTGAAACAGAAAGAACATGTCATTTTGCAAGACTTGAAAGTTCTCTATGCTACAACGTAGAGTGTGGCAAGGCTAGCAATGTATACACATGGGGCCAAATCATGTGAAGCTGATAAGAATTTTGAACTTGAGTCTAAAAGCAACAGCAATCTGCACTTTTGATAAGTATGTTCCAGCAATGGTGTGCAAAAATGATTAGAAACAGACAAGAGTAGATGCAAGGAGTACAGTTAGGAGCCATTTAATAAGAATCCAGGCCAGAGATGATGGTAGTAATATGGACAAAGGTGGTGACAGTGAGGACAGACAAAAGAAATCAAACAAATTAAGAGATGTAAAAAAAGTAGAATTTATTAGAATGTATAACCTGAATGTGGGGAATAAGTATGAAGGACAAATGAAAGATGATGTTCAAATTTTTAGTTTAGGAAATGAGTTGGTGATGAGTGGTACTAATCACTGAGAAGGAAGAGGATGAATGGGAAAGCTTTTGATTATATTTCTTTTTTTAAAAATATATTTTATTGATTTTTTTACAGAGAGGAAGGGAGAGGGATAGAGAGTTAGAAACATCGATGAGAGAGAAACATCGATCAGCTGCCTCTTGCACACCTCCTACTGGGGATGTGCCCGCAACCAAGGTACATGCCCTTGACCAGAATCGAACCTGGGACCTTTCAGTCCGCAGGCCGATGCTCTATCCACTGAGCCAAACCGGTCAGGGCTGATTATATTTCTTAGTCTGTTGAGGTTGAAGCACCTGTGAAGCATCCAAGTAGACAGGTAAGGTAAGCAGTTGAATACAGACATAGGTATGGACCTCAAAAGGATCTTTATGGAAACATAAACCAGGTGTTTGTCTACATACAGCCAAACTGAAGCCATTGTGAGTGGAAGAGATCATGTAAGGAGAAGAGGGCCGAGGGCAGAGTCCAGATAACCGCTTCCCTACTACTTGCTAGATGGAGGAGTAAAAGATGAGAAAGAACAGCCAAACATATAGGAAGAAAAACAGAAATTTGGGAGTTAGGAGCCAAGGAAAAAAGTGTTTCAAGGAGGGTAAAGCTGCGTGATCAAAAAGAATGAAAAACAAAACTGGTGAAAATAATTCTAATCAAGATGATGAGAAGCATAGGGAAGCAGAGAAAACCTATTCAAAAACTTTAACTGAAAAAGAGGAAGAAATGAGAGACTGAAAAAGCCAGGGGAGAACATGTGAAAAATGGAGTTAGGGAGTGAGGTGTTGGTTGAATCAAGAAATCTAAGATAGGGAAAATGAAAGGGTATATATTTGGACAAAAATGGAGAATCCAAGGGACAAGAGGTCTTGATGACACTGAAAAGTAGAAGGGAAGAAAACTAGACTAACAGAAGGTCATCTGAGAAATTATAATACTGAAGCTTCATATTTCAGAAGTGGAACAAGGGCAAGTGATGATAAGGTTTAGCGTTCAACCAATGAGAGTGCTTAGAGTTGAAATAGGGCAGAATAATAGTGAGAGCCCCAAGAATAGATGAAGTTAGAGTGTCAGATAGGTCATGCACATGAACACTCAAAGCATCCAAGAAGCTAACAACACTTAGAGAGAAAAGACATTGATAATCCAGGCACCTAAGCCTAATGTAGGTGAGATTCCAGAAAGCTGGAAGGCTTACAGTTTTATGATATAGTCTCAAAGGAGAAGAGATTTTTATAAGATGAAAGACGAATGATTTGAAATAGGTTCTGAGGACACAGGGGTGGGCAAACTTTTTGACTCGAGGGCCACAATGGGTTCTTAAACTGGACTGGAGGGCCGGAACAAAAGCATGGATGGAGTGTTTGTGTGAACTAATGTAAATTCAAAGTAAAGGAGCGGAGGGGAGAGCAAGAGAACCGGATAGAACAGCTGGATCCAGCCCGCGGGCCGTAGTTTGCCCACAGCTGAATGACAACCCATTGAAGGGGCAGGGCAGCTTCTACTCAAAAGAGCTGTAGGGTAAAAGTTTCTCAGGGAAAAAGAAACTAGATTAGTATAAAGAAAGAATGTGAGGACTGTTATATGACAAAGTTAGGGATATATAGATTTTTTAAAAAAAGACAATAGAGGGAAATTACCTCAACATAATAAAGACCATATGTGCAAAGCCAACAGCTTACATCATACTCAACAGTGAAAGATTTAAAGGTTGTCCTTTAAGATCAGGAACAAGACAAGAATGCCCACTCTCGCCACTTCCATTCAACACAGTACTGGAAGTCCTACACAGCAATTAGGCAAGAAAAATAAATAAAAGGCAGCCAAATTGGAAAGCAAGAACTGAAATTATCTCTGTTTGCAAACAACATGATCTTATATGTAGAAAATCCTAAAGATTCCATGCAAAACAACAACAACAACGACAAAAGTTAAAATAAATTCAGCAAAGTTGACAGATACAAAATCAACATGCAAAATCAGTTGCATGTTTATACACTAACAATGAACAATCTGAATAAGAAAATAAGCCCTGGCTGAGTGGTTCAGTTGGTTGGAGCATTGTCCCAGACACCAAAAGTTTGTGGGTTTGATTACTGATCAAGGCACATACCTAGGTGGCAGTTTGATCCTTGGTCCCTGGTTGGGGCATGGGCGGAAGGCAACTGATCAATATTTCTCTCTCACATCGCTGATTCTCACTCTCTCCCCCATCCCCTTCCTCTCTGTTTAAAATCAGTAAAAACATAACCTTGGGTGAGAAAATAAATAAATAAATAAATTTAAATAAATGAAAATAATGCTATTTATGATAGCATTGAAAATAATAAAATATTTAAGAATAACTTAACCAAGGAGGCAAAAAACTTGTACACTAAAAACTACAAAACACTGCTGAGAGACATTAAAGATGACACACATTAATGGAAAGATATCCCATGTTCATAAACTGGAAAACTTACTATCCATACTACCCAAAGTGATCTATAGATTAAATGCAATTCCTATTTAAATCCCAGTGGCATTTTTGGCAGAAATAGGAAAAAAATTTCTAAAATTTATATGAAATCTCAAAGGACCCCAAATAACGAAGTTTAAGACTCATACTTCCTGATTTTAAATCATATTACAAAGGTATAGTAATCAAAAAACTAATAATATTGGCATAAAAACAGATGTGTAGAACAATGGAACAGAATAGAGAGCCCAGAAATAAATCCAGGTATATATATTTAAATGATCTTCAATAAGGATGCCAAAACAACATAATGGGGGAAAGACTCAAAATGAATTAAAGACCTAAATGTAAGACCTAAAACTGTAAAACTTCTAGCGAAAACATATGGGGAAAGCTTCATGACACTAGATTTGGTAATGATTTCTTGGATATGATCCGAAAGCAGAAGCAACAAAAGCAAAAATAGATAAATGGAATGACAGCAAACTTAAAAACTTCTGTGCATTAAATAATACAATTAACAGAGTGAAAAGGAAATCTATGAAATGGGAGAAAAAATTTGCAAGTCATATATCTCATAAGGGATTAAACAATGCCTGAATTCAGCAACATAAAACCAAATAACCTGCCTTTTTTTTAATGGTCAGGACTTACACATTTCTCCAGAGAAGATAAATAAATGACCAAGAAGCATATAAAAAGATGTTCAACATCAGTAATCATTAGAGAAATGAAAATCAAAACCACTAGATGCCATATCTCACCCATTAGGATGGCCCCTATAAGAAAAAAAAAAAGAAAAGAATTAGTGTTGGTGAGGATGTGGAGTAATTGGAGCCCTTGTGCAGTTGGTGGGAATGTAAAATGGTACAACCGATATGGAAAATAGTATAGAGGTTCCTCAAAAAATTAAAAATATAATTACCACATGATCCAGCAATCCCACTTCTGAGTATACTAGTGGCCCAGTGCACAGATTCGTGCACATTGAAAGGAAATTAGAAGAAATTTTAATATCGCTATTCGCCTTTTCTCTATAACAGAAGTGTCAACCAAATTCACGATTGACAATGACAGATCGAAACACACACATGCAATTGGCGCCAGTGAGAGCTTTATATGGATTGTGCATGCGCGAGTCAACTTAGCCTTTTATAGATATAGAATAAACTTGCTTTCTGATGTAGCTAAACTTTTTCCAGCCCAGTGAAGCATCCCAACTTCTCTTTCAGGTAATTGTCAGCAACACAGCAATAAATGTCAACACAAAACAGATTATTATTGTAGATCATGCAGGGAGAACAAAGGGTAAAATATTTAACTGCAGCAGTGTTTGACTATATTTTGCGTAGTGAGAAAACCTGAAGTCATTTTCAAGGCCCACCATTTCTTACTTCTTTTCAGTAGGGTCAAGTTTCTAAAATTTCTAAATCTCCATTTTCCGGCTAATGAAAAGAAAACAGGATCCCACTGAATCTCCCATCTACCTACTCCAGGACTTCTGTGAGGATCACATGAGAGGAGGCACGTGAAAACGCTTCACAGACATTTGGTTAAAGTGTGAAATGTTCGCACCTGGCTATAAAGCAAGTCACGTTCCTGGGCTGAAGAAACTGCAAGGAGGCTAGTCGTTACTAGGGAGAGGAAGCTGGGCATTGCTACGTGAGGTCATTACCTGGGGCCCACAGTGACCATTTCTGGGTTGGGATGTGGGCCACATTTTGCACCATGGGGTCTCGGCAGTGTCGTCTGCAATTTGGTGGGCTGTCACTCTGGGTGGTGGCGGGGCCTATGTCCCACTTGGGGGAAGCTGAGTGTTGCCTTGTGGGCGCCAGGTCCGGGGTGCCAGTGCTCATGATAGCAACCAGTCAGATGGTCGAACACTTAGCATATAAGCCTTTTATATATATAAACTAGAAGCCCAGTGCATGAAATTCATGCACGGGGCGGGGGGGGGGGGGGAAGTCCCCCAGCGCAGCCTGCACCCTCTCCAATCTGGGACCCCTTGAGAATGTCCGAATGCCCTCTCACAATCCAGGACTGCTGGCTCCCAACTGCTCGCCTGCCTGCCTGCCTGCCTGATTGCCCCTAACCACTTTTGCCTGCCGGCCTGATCACCTCCTAACAACTCCCCTGCCAGCCTGATCAACACCTAACTGCTTCCCTGCTGGCCCGATTGCCCTAACTGCCCTCCCCTGCCACCCTGGTTGCCCCCAACTGCCCTCCCCTGCAGGCTTGGTCCCCCCAAACTTCCCTCCCCGGCAGGCCTGGTCGCCCCCAACTGCCCTCACCTGCAGGCCTGGTCCCCCCCAACTGCCATCCCCTGCTGGCCTCGTTGCCCCTAACTGCCCTCCCCTTCCAGCCTGGTTGCTCCTAACTGCCCTCCCCTGTAGGCCTCATCCCTCCCAACTGCCCTCCCCTGCAGGCCTGGTGGCCCCTAACTGCCCTCCCCTGCAGGCCTGCTCACCCCCAAATGCCCTCCCCTGCCAGCCTAGTCACCCCTAACTGCCCTCCCCTGCCACCCTGGTTGCCCCCAACTGCTCTCCCCTGCAGGCTTGGTTCCCCCACAACTTCCCTCCCCTGCAGGCCTAATCCCCCCCAACTGCCCTCCCCTGCTGGCCTGGTTGCTCCTAACTGCCCTCCCCTGCAGGCTTGGTCCCCCCCAACTGCCCTCCCCTGTAGGCTTGGTCCCTCCCAACTCCCCTCCCCTGCAGGCCTGCTCACCCCCAACTGCCCTCCCCTGCAGGCCTGGTCCCCCCTAACTGCCCTCCCTGCCAGCCTGGTTGCCCCTAACTGCCCTCCCCTGCCAGCCTGGTTGCCCCTAACTGCCCTCCCCTGCAGGCTTGGTTCCCCGCAACTTCCCTCCCCTGCAGGCCTGGTCCCCCCCAACTGCCTCCCCTGCAGGCCTGGTCCCCCCTAACTGCCCTCCCCTGCCACTCTGGTTGCCCTTAACTGCCCTCCCCTGCTGGCCTGGTTGCCCGCAACTGCCCTCCCCTGCAGGCCTTGTCCCTCCCAACTGCCCTCCCCTGCAGGCCTGGTCCCCCCCAACTGCCCTCCCCTGCAGGCTTGGTCCCCCCCAACTGCCCTCCCCTGCAGGCCTGGTCCCTCCCAACTGCCCTCCCCTGCTTGCCTGATCGCCCACAACTGCCCTCCCCAGCTGGCCATCTGGTGGCAGTCATCTTGTGTCCACATGGGGGCAGCCATCTTGTGTGTTGGAGTTACAGTCAATTCGCATATTACTCTTTTATTAGATAGGATAGAGGCCTAAAAGAACTGAAAACAAGATCTCAAAGACACAGCTGCATACCCTAGTTCACTGTATTAGCATTAGTCACACTAGCCAAGAGGTTAAAGCAATCCAAATATCCATCAACAGATGAATGGATAAAGAAAATGTAATATATACATATACTAAATATTATTCAGCCTTAAAAAAGGAGGAAAAGTCTGCCATATGCCACAACATGGATGAAAATTAAGGAAATTATACTAAAAAAAATAAGCAAGTTACAAAAGACAAATATCATGTGATCCCATTTATACGAGGAATATAAAGTAGTTAAACTAACAGACACAGAAAGTAGAGGGGTGGTTGCCAGGGCTGGGGGAGGAGGAAATGGGGGAGTTTTGTTCAGTGGATAGAGAGCTTCAGTTTTGCAAGATGAACAAATTCTGGAGATTTACTGCATAACAGTGTGAATGTACTTAATACCACCAAACTGTGTACTAAAAAAAAAAATGAGGCCTCCAATGTGCTGAGACTTAATGGGACTACACTGACAAGAAATTACTGTCGCACCTCTAAAAGACATCCTGAACAGAGGACATGGTTATTTCCTCAAATCTTCATTCACCTGGTAAAGGAAACAGCAGTAATCCTCAGTGGGGGGAGGTTCTCCCTGATGGAGCTTGCCAAGGACTACACTGGGTGCTCCTGCAAAGGAAACCCTAATTCCTACCGTGGCAGAAGGTATAAGGAGCTGTTAAGGAGAAAACCCCAGGCCCCAAATGGTGTCACTCATGCCCATGATACCAAATCCAGATTTAAGACCTGCTCCAACTGCAGTTTCAACTTTGTCCAGAAACATAATCTTAATCACTCAGGAATTTTCTGGTCAAGAACCAGTTAACTCTCACATGGCCTTCTCCATCCCCCATACATAGAAGAGGCATGATTGAACCCTTCTCAATCTCTTTCACCACTACCCCTCCCAAAAAGACATCCTGGAGCAAAATGAATTATTTTGTAATAGCTCCCCAGCCCCCCTCTTCTTCCTACCAAAACCTTCCACTTTATACATCCCTTCAGAGCAGCCTTCTAGCTGCTAGATGGGGTGCTTGCTGCCTGACTCGGAATCTCTGAATTCATTAGATCTTCAAATTTATTCAGTTGAATTTTGTTTTTTAACAGAGCCTTTCCTTGAGGACTCAAGCGTAGTTAGAAAAGGGAGGAAAAGGCAAACACCATATGCATCATATTCCGTTTGTTAGAGCTTTCCTCCACCCTTTTCCTTTTTATCTATTACCAACTTTAAGCTCCTCGGGCCTGTTCTTTATACACTAGCTAATAGAATTCAAGTGCTTAGCATTGAGGATACTTAGAAAGAAAGGGGGGAATGTTCCATCTTCTCTACAACTGCAAAGTACTAGACATTGTGCTGCATCATAAAATTATCCCTGCCGTGGAGAGCCGTGGAGAACCGAGAACGTTCACAAAAGCAACAGTGCGGATCTCCTTTCTAATGTGGAGACCATCACAAAGCCTTGCTGCACTGTCTTCTGTTTGATCAGCAGTCACTGAACACACCTGGATGGCAGAGAGACTTGCTATATACTTAAGATGTAGCCCTTAATCCCCCAAAAGCCTGTAAATTGATTGGTTCTTTTAATAACCTGCATAATTTGTATGCAAAAACTCTGTTTATCTAAATCTTATTACCATATTAAATCACAAGAGGAGCTCAGGCACTTTCTCCTCCCTCTAGGCCTGAAGACTAATAAAACCGGGGCTCTGCAGAATTCCTTATTTAAACAAAAGGTTTGAAAGTCTTTGTCTCATTCAAATTAGCCCAGGCTAAAGGGACAGATGAGGAAAGTCACAGGGGTTGGAGGAAGCAGATTCAGTAACTGTCCAGCAACCAGAGTGATGAGACCCAGAGGCTATATAGTAAGAAACTGAAGGAGTAAAACCGCAAGGAGCCTGAGTCCCAGTCCCTGTCTACTATTAACCTGGCAGACTTTTCTCTCTCTAGGCTGGGCCTTAAGTTTTTCCCCTTCCCATCTCACAACTATAATCTATATCCGCTGCAGCATCAGTGCTAGTAGCTCCACATAGTTCCATTTTATAGAACTGGTTACAAGAAGCCTTTGTCTTTGTGGTTACAATGCCTACTTTTCTTTCTACACCACAATGTTTTATAGAGACAAGCCCAGCTGAATGAAATTTTAACCTTCGGCCCTTTGGACAGTTTTGCTGTGGGAGGTGAAGGTGGGGTGGGAGGGGGGCTCTCAGATATTTACCAGTGTTTTTCATACAGCCAATGGCCTCCCCATGACAGCAGGCAGATTCCAGCTGTAGTTTTCTTCCAATGGTTTCGAAGTTTTGTAAAGAACATAGTCATCTTCTAGAGATTTGCTAGGTTACAGAGGCAGAAAAAGAAAAAATATACACATGATTATCCAAGGTCAGCATGCACAGTCCCTACGAATCTGTCTTCCATTCGTTCATCCTCTCCCTGTCCCCCTTCCCTTGCTCTTTTCCTTCTTGCGGCCTCTCTGGCCTCTTCCCATCTAGTCTCACAGTCTTCATCGCCTCACCTGCCCACCTACCTTTTAAAATTTCTTTCTTCACTTCTTCTCACCTAAAACTACACTGTTTCCTTCTCTAATCACTTTTACCTTAGGAGGCAGGAGGGGCAGAAAAAGAAGGAAATTCTAGGCTTCTTGTTTTTCCTTTCTTCTTACAGTCACTGGAAGATTATTTGTCAATCTATTATATGTATACTAGAGGCCTGGTGCACGAATTTGTGCACCGGTGGGATCCCTCGGCCTGGCCTGCAACTTCGCGCAATCCAGGACCCCTCAGGGGATGTCAGACTGCCAGTTTCAGCCTGGTCCCGCAGGAGTCTGAAGGAGTCTGAGAAAATGGTAGAAGTGGAAAGGTCACTCTGACCTCCTCCCCTACCTCACCAACTAGCCTGAAACTGGTCAAAAAACCCTGTGAGAGGTGCCCTCTCTTTACCTAAAGGAAAAGAGCATCCTTCTCTCCCAAGACAAAGGGATGCCAAGAAGAATCCTAGCAAGCAGCCTCTGCTAAGTTTCTGATTTAGGACAGTTACCTCAGACTCCTTATGCGTTCATATCCCCCACTCTTCCTCAAACCTACCACAAAATACTCAGGTCTGTCTGTTTGGGTCTTCAATTTCTTTTGAAGGCTCCTGTGTCACATAAAACTCATTAAATAAATGTGCATGCTTTTCTCCTGTTAATCTATCAGGTAAATTTACAGACCCAGCTTGGGACCCTATGAGGGTCAAGTAGAACTTTTTCCTCCCCTACAGTAAATTTTTCTTCACTAAGAATTTTTACTGATGTGGAAAAAATTCAAAACACAATGTTAAGTAAAATCAGCAGGCTAAAAAGCTATATATAATTGGTATTATCCCAATTATGTCCAAGCACAAATATAAATGGAAAAAATACCAGTAGAAATAAACACAAAAAAATTGAAGTAGTTAGCTCTTGGTTGTGGGATAATGGGCAACATTCATTTTATTTATTAAATTGCAATGTATTTTCTAAGTTTTCTAAAATGAACATAAATCATTTTCTAAACAGATAAATATTTAAACAGAAAAAATTTTATGACTGTGTGTGTATGCGGTAAATAAACTAAGAAAAAAAAAAACCTGCTTTCACTGAAAATTCTAGTTCTCTTATTACTCCCTTTAACCACAGACAGAGACTCTCTTCTTGGTCTAACTCGAATCAGGCTCCTCTGACCTCTCTGCTGGAGGAGGCCCAGCCTTTGGCTTCCCTCTGTCCTAATAAAATCCAGTTTGAATAAGAATTTTGTTAAGTCAGTTTAGCACCAAAAAAACAAACAAACAAACAAACAAACAAAAACACCAAAAAACCCACCGTTGGTATCTGACCACCCTGGCAAGAATTCTGTTGAGTCATTGTAATAAGAATCCCTTATCTCTGATATTCTAAGTCATTTTTCACTCACTGACCTCCACCTGGTTCTTGGCTACCAACCCCCAACAATCCTCGGTGGTGGGAGCTGAGTCCGATCTCCCTCCCCTACGCCTAGATGCCCATTACAGTGTTCTCTACATCCATGGAGATGCCTCTCCCCCGGCCCCTTGAGTAAAGTCTGCCTTACCATTCTTTAACAAGTGTTACTAAATAATTTTTTTCTTCAACACCACCATTCGTTAAAATTCCTCTGAAGGCAAGAAACATCCTTATCACCAGCAATAATGAGACTAGGCCAGAAAACACAGCTTCCTATGAATCGGGGACACAGTCCAGGCTAGCTCATAATGGAACCCAAAGGCACATCTGATAGTAGACTGGAGGTGACACAGTGGTGCATGGTAGGGAAGTCTTCCCAGAAGGCGTGACATTACACTAAGTCTCGAAGAATGAGGAGGAGTTACCACGAAAGGAGTTAAAGGGTCTAATGAGCACAAAGACACAAAAAAGACCAAAGTGTGTTCTGGAAAATACAAATAGGTAGTCAGTATAGATAAAGAAGAGGGTAAATATGGGAGAGTATCTTGAACAAGGCCTCTCTAATGCCAGTGTAAAAGTTGCTAAAATGCTGAGCACTTGGGTAAAATGCAGATGCTTGAGCATTACTCCCGAGATCCCGATTTGTTCTAGTTGGGCTGTCATTGTCATTTTTAACAAGAACATAGGAGTCTCTAACGGAAGTCAGCACTACACCGCACTTGGAGAAACACTGGTTGGGAGATAAAGGAGGTTCAGAAAAGATCAGGAAGGGCCTTGAATCCATGCTAGGGACTTTGGATTTTATGTTGAAGATGATGAAACCTTGAAGGGACTTAAGTGAGTTATATGATTATATTTGAACTGTAGAAAGATCATTTTGGAGCAGAATGGAAACCAGACTGGATAAAGTTGAGTTTAAACTAGAGAGAGCCAGTAGGAAGTTATTACCATAACCTCCAGTCACCAAAAGGAAGGAAGGAGCAACAGAGGTGGAGGATGGATTTGGGAAATCTTTATAAAATAGAATTTGGCAGCACTTGGTGATCAATTAATTTTAAGAGGTGAGAGAGGAGGAATCAAGCCAGGATCATACCTGGGTGACTAACTGGATAATAATGATTTCAATCCTTACATTTGGTAGTATGTGCACTTTAGGACATACCAAGTTTGAGATGCCTGTAGGGCATCCAAGTAGAAACATCAGTGAAGGTCTGGACTTAGCAGTTCGAAGCTAGGAGAAATTGTCAGGGTAGAAGGTAGGAATTTGGGACTCTTGGCTATGAGGGAGGTCAAGTTTGAGTGCAGATAAAGTCATCCGAGGTTAGGGAGCGAGAAGCATCTAAGAGTCCCTATGTCTGTTTAAAGGTCATCTATAACCCAATGAATAATTCGAATATTATAAAAAGAGTGGAAACATAGAGGCTGCCCAGGGTATTGTAAAGAGCACTGGTTCAAGGGCCCCGAGGCCTAGACTCCAGTCCAGGCTTTGTCACTTACTGGCAGTGAGAGCCTGGGTGGGTCATGTAGCCTCTGCCCCTACGTCCTCATTAGTAAAATGAGGACATACCACCTGTTCTAATGAGCTCATCAGGCTTAAGGATCGCATCTGATAGGGCTGCCAATGTACTTCCCTCATTAATAAATGAGGATACACCACCTGTTCTGATTAACTAATTAGGCTGTAAGGATCACATCTGATGGGGCTCTGAATGCACTCTGCATATTTTTCTGTAAGCATTTATATTGTCATCCCAATATGCAATATAATAGCTAGCAATGTACACTCCTTCCAAGTACCCAACACACTTCTTCTCGTCTCAGTAAAAGTCTAAATTTTATATGTTCTGATAAACATCCCTTGCCTGAAAAGCAGAGTTGGGCTTTTCCTCCCCAAAGAATTGCTAAAATCTAACTGTACTCGACCTCCTCACCTGTAAGGCGGGGGTTCTCTCACTAGATGTGAACCCCTCACAGGCTGGTTCGGTCCATGCACCTCTAGCGAACAGAACCTAGCAAAGCACCTGGAATGAATGAACCAACCAATCGATCAGAAATCATTCACCCTATTTTGCAAACGGCTACGCTGAAGCCCAAAGGAAGACAGTGAGTAAGGGTCACACCAGCTAGCGACAGCCCTGGGACCAGAATCCCGGCCGGCGGTCTCCCTCAGTGACCATCGGGGACCCCGCCATCTGCGCGGAGCCCTCCCCCCGACACTGGCGCTGGGCCTTCGGGGCGCCGCCGCACCCGCGGCCCCGAAGCCGGGTCCCCTCGGCCGAGCGCGACTCCGACCCGCCGCCCGGGATCCGCTCACGCCCGTCCCAGGGCCCGCGCTCCTCCCGCGCCGGCTTCGCTGTACTCACCGCCGCCGGTCCGCTCCGCGCCTGCCTTCCGGTGTGCTCCCTCCAGATCCCTCCGCTCATTTGAGGGAAACCGCTGCCGACGCCCTCGGGTTCCGCCCCGGGCTCCTGACACGTAAGGAGTGCGGAGTGCAAAGGCCACCACCTGGGGGCTTCCTTCATTTTTCATTCACTTATTTATTCATCCATCCAGCCTGCCATCCATCCAGCCATCGCTCAACGATATTTTATGGAAAGCCTTCTAAGGCAAACACTATTTTAGGACCTGGCATGACATCAAGGAAATAACTCAATGAACAGGGCAATGTTAGTGCTAAGGGCCACAAAGAAACGGAACCAGGTGATATAAAGGGAGCGGGGTGCGGGTGAACTATTTTAAATTAGGCAAAGTTAGGCCTCTCTGAGTGAGGGGTAATTAATCTGAGGCCTGAAAGGTGCGAAGAAGCAGGTCAAACAAAGATCCAGGGGAACAGAGAGCCCAGAAGAGGGAACAGCCAGTGCAAAACTCTAAAGCCTGAGGCAGTTGGGCAGGTCAGGGGTCAATGCGGGTGAAGCCAAGGGAACTAGGAGTATAGGATAGCGAAGAGGCTGGAGAGATGGGCAAGACAAGCCATGGTGGTAAGGGGTTCGGACATTATACCAAATGGGATGGAAAGGCATTGAGAGGATTCAGACCAAGGAACAATGTGATCTGGTTTACATTTTACACGTCTCTCTGGCCACAATATAGTGAATGATTCTAGAAAACAAGAAAGCTCAGATAAACCAGCAGTTCTGATTCTCAGTTCCTCTCCCCACCCCCAGCCCCAGGTGGTGTGGAGACCAACCTATTCAGTCCAGGCTTCTTTCCTTCCTCCTTCAGTTCATCATTCTGTCAACACAACATTTGCTAAGTGTGTTCCTGCGAGGCACCAGGCATGCACTCAAGAACAGCACCTTTCAGGTTCCTGCCCTTATAGGGCTTGCAACCTGGTTTCCCCATTTACAGGCTGCATCACAGCTCAGCTTCTCCCTCTGCCCAGTCCTGCTTCCCGCTCGCCCTTTTTAACAGGTGTTGATTCTGAACACTGAACACTGTATGTTACACAGAATGACACCCCCCCGACACACACACACACACACACACACACACACACACACACACACGTCTGTCTGAATCCCTGAAACCTGTGAATGCCTTACAGGTGTGATTAAGTTTAGGATCTTGAGAAGTTTAGCGTGGATTATCCAGGTGGGCCCAATGTAATCACAGAGGTCCTTATTAGAAGGAGACCACAGATGAGATAGATGAGAGAGAGAGAAGGAGAAAGAAAAAGAGAGAGAAGGAGAAAAAGAGAGAGAAGGAGAAAAAGAGAGAGAAGGAGAAAAAGAGAGAAAGAAAAATGATGGTATCTGCTGGCTTTGAAGATGAAGGAACCATAAACCAAGGAATGTAGTTGGCATTTGGAGTGGTGAAAGTTCTAAAATTGGTTGTGGCGATGGTTGCACCACTCCATGGATATACTAAAAGCACTGAATTAGGAACTTTAAATGAGAAAATTGTATGGTATGTGAATTATGGCTCAAAAAGCTGTTAAAAGAGAGATGGTCCCACATTTTCCCTTAGCTAGGATCACAGGTGTGCATAATACCTGAAACTGCCACAACCATAGTTCAGCCATGATGGGAGTCAGCCTGGGGCACAGCCCACAGAGGATGGGAGGGTAAGGATGAAAAGAACCTAGGTCCCTGATGACATCATTGGCCCAAATGGTTCTTCTATGCCTAGAGCTTGCTCAAACTCTAGACATCCTATTATGTGAAATAATGAAATTCCTTATTGTTAAAGCAGTCAAAGTCAGGGATTTCTGATCCTGGAAGTTAAGAGCACCGACTTGATAAACTACAAGCCACAAGCTATTAATGGATAGGAGACACAGTGAGGACGGTGTTTTTTTTAAAAAAGTGAGGTGGTTTTAAAGGAACAAAACAGGTAAAAATAGATGTCAGAAAGGAGCTACAGTAACTGACATCAATGGCATGCTTAAACTTTTCTTGTTCCTAAAATTGTTCTCCAACTATTTCCCTGGACCTGTGCCATACTCATATTCTACAGGTTTATTAACAATAAAACAGAGTTAAAGGTTCAGAAACAGTGATATAACCCCCATATCACATTGAATAGCTTTATATGTAGTAAATGGATCCTGCTTGTGGAAGTGGATCCTCCCCAGTCAGAACTTTTATCACAGAAAATTATCCACAAGTTCTTTTAACATTCATGTTGGTTTATTTACTTATTTTATGCACACAGATCCTTCTTCAGCCTACTTCATTTTCCTTTAAGAAAAAGTATGAAATGGTGTTCTTATGGTATTTATGCTTCAAATCTCTTCCTTATTGTAACCTTTAATACCTACTGCATCTACTTCTATCAGATTGGAAACATGTAAATGAGACCTTTCAAGAAACCAGTGGGTCCTAGGAGAGGGAATGTCTTCCAGAGTGTGACATGGGCTCTTACAAGAACCCTTTGTAATGCCCATTCTCATGCATGATCTATACGGGCTCTGCCTTTTCCTGAATGTAACTTCTTTTGTTAATGTGTCCCCTTGTCATCCGTTGCCACCTACTCCCCCTGATGACATCTGGGCCCTGGCTGGCACTTTCCAACTGCCTGTTTAATATAGGAGTGAAAAGGGACAGAGATTGGATCCATGTGGATTGCATCAAGCCGTCTCCAGTATTGTTTGGCAAACCCAGTCTGCCAGAGTAACCCAATTTCTAAATATTCTGAAACGAGAAGGTGGAAATTCTGTCTATAGCAAACTTAAGTAGCTTTTTCAAGACCTTATTTTTCAAGCAGTTTTAGGTTTATAACAAAATGAGAAGAAGATACAGAGATTTCCCATATATCCACTGCCCCTACACTTGCATAGCCTCCTATTATCAACATCACTCACCAGAGTCTCTCTCTCTCTCTCTCTCTTTCTCTGTATCTCTCTCCCCTTTTCCCCCACCCAAGGATAAGCCTACATTAATACATTATAATCACCCCAAATCCATAGTTTACCTTAGGGTTCACTCTTTATCTTGTACATTCTATGAGTTTAGACAAAAGTATAATGATGTATACCCATCTTTATAATATCATACAAAGTGAATTACACTGCCCTAAAAATCCTCTATGTTCTACCTATTTATCTCTCCTCACCCCACCACAGCAACCACTGATATTTTTATGGCCTCCATAGTGTTATCTTTGCCAGAATGTCATATAATTGGAATCATACAGCATGTAGCCTTTACAGATTGGCTTATTTCCCTTTGTAATATGCATTTAAGTTCCTTCCATGTCTTTTCATGGCTTCATAGCTCATTTTTGTGTGAACACTGAGTAACATTCCATTGTCTGGGTGTACCACACTTTATCCATTCACCTACTGAAGGACATTTCGGTTGTCTCTAAGTTTTGGTCATTACAAATTAAGCTGCTATAAACATCCATGTGCAAGTTTTTGTGTGGGCATAAGTGTTCAACTCCTTTGGGTAAAATACCAAGAAGCATGATGGCTGGATCTTATGGTAAGAGTATGTTTAGTTTCTTAAGAAACCACCAAATTGTCTCCCAAAGTGGCTGTACCATTTTGCATTTCCACCAGCAATGAATGAGGGTCCCTGTTGTTCCATATCCTCACCAGTATTGGGTGTTGTCACTGTTCTAGATTTTGGCTATTCTAATAGGTGGTACCTCATTATTTTAATTTGCATTTCCTGCTGGCATATGATGTAAAGTAGATTTTCATATGCTTATTTGCCAACTATATATATATATATATATATATATATATATATATATATATATATATATATATTTTTAGGTGTCTCTTAAAGTTTTTGTCCTATTTTCTAATCAGGTTGTTTGCTTTCTTATTATTGAATTTTAAAAGTACTTTGTAAATTTTGGATAGCAGTCCCTTTCTAGATGTGTCTTTTGCAAATATTTCCTCCCAGTCTGTGGCTTGTCTTCTAATTATCTTGATACTGTCTTTAACAAAGCAGAAGTTTTTCATTTTAATGAAGACCAGCTTATCAATTTTTCTTTCATGAATCGTGTGTGGGTGTATCTAAAAAGCATCACTATACCCAAGGTGATGTAGGTTTTCTCCTATGCTATCTTGAAGGAGTTTTATGGTTTTCCATTTTACACTTAGGTCTGTGATATATTTTTAATTCATTTCTGTGAAAAGTGTAAGGTTGTGTCTAGATTCTTTTTTTTTTTCTTTCTTGCCTGTGGCTGTCCAGTTGTCCCAGCACCATTTGTTGAAAAGACTCTCCTTTATCCATTGTAATGCCTTTGCTCCTTTATCAAAGATCAGTTGACTATTTTTGTGGGTGGGGTCGATTTCTGGGCTCTCTATTTTGTTCCATTGATCTATTGTCTATTCCTTTGCCAATACCACACTGTCTTCATTACTGTAACTTCACAGTGAGTCTTAAGAAACCAGGTAGCATCAGTCCTCCAACTTGGTTCTTCTCTTTCAATAATGTCTTGGCTATTCTGGGTCTCTTGCCTCTCCATATACACTTCGGAATCAATATCCATAAATGAACTTTCTGGGATTTCTGTGGGGATTGCAGATACATCAAATTGAGGAGAAATGACTTCTTGACAATATTGAGTCTTCCTATCCAGAACATGGAATATCTCTCCATTTATCTAGTTCTTTTTTCATTTCATTCATCAGAGAGGCAAACTATAAGACTGTTAATAGGAACAAGGTACCCAGGGATAGAAGGCAAGAGCCTTAACATGGGTGCAGTCTGGTTGTGCCTCTCCAAAGTTAGAGCACATACAAAGCTGGCTGCCACCGTGATGCCTGAACAAGAGACAGCTGGCTCAGTAGACATTAACTGATGCATAAGACGTGTCAGAGACATTGACTAAAAGCATAACCCTGAGTTTTACCTTTACCCAGTGACCTCAATGGAGGCAATACCCAGCTGGCTGATAGTCTAAGCTTCAGATTCAGTAAGAATATCATTCGCTTGGTGCCAGCATTTCTTTATCGGGTATTACATTTTCTATACAATGGGGACATGAAGCAAACATTTTAGAAGGAAGTCACTGTCACTGGTTATCTGTGAGCCGCACCATCCCTGCTTCTGCTACTTTATTTCCTGACTCATGTATTCTGGCTAAAGGAGGAATCGTTATCATGTATCATGCTGGTTCAAAGAATATTCTCAACCTACCAGGCAGCACTCCATATTGAGAGTGTTTATTTAACCAGCTGGAGGCATACCTGAAGTTTAGTAAGACATTCTACTCTTCTGTAAGGCCAGCTGCTTCTGGGTGTTGGCTACATAATGAGACCAGTGACTCTCAACGGGCTGTAGCCCATCATCTAACTTGGGCTCTTTGGTTAGGAGCAATGTTGTATAAGATACCACGACCATTTACAGCATAAGGCCCCTGCTAAGTCCCCAGATGGTGGCTTTGGCAAAGCATGACAGGCATGCAAAATAAAACTAAATTGGGAATCCTTCATGGGTCTTGCTGTACGCTCATCCAACACTCTGATCTGTCCCCCAGACCCTAGGAATATGATTAGATCTGCTAGGTCTTCAGGGCTGAAGGACAAAGTCAATGGTACCAGATCAGCAGAGGAGCCCTCTTATGCTCTGAGTCCACTCAAACCTGATGGCTTTTCATCCCCCTGTGAAATGGGACTCTGCAGCACACACACATGTCATATCTGCTGCCTCCAACATGTGTCTCTTCTGGTGGAGGGTGCAGTGCACAGTGCCCTCCTTCACTGTGATGGCACTAATGAAGTGGCCCAGCCAACATGATGTCTTTGAGGTAGTGGACAGTAAAAGTCTCTTGCCCTCAGTGGCTGCAAGGTTCCAGGTGACCCTCGTTCAGAACAGGTGTCAGAGGTGATGGTGAAACCTAAGGCACACAGTGATGGGCAGGTTAAGATGGGCCACTAGAGTGACTAGCAATCCAAGAAAAGGTGAGAGATGGCAGAGACAGAAAGTGAGAGGATACACTACCATAGATGCATTTGTAATTTTCATGGAGAACCCCAGAGATAATCACTGTGCCACTGAAATCCTGCTCTCCTACCTTAATTCTTTCTTGAACAGGGAAGTTTACAAACAAGAATTTCAAAATTATGCTCTAAGCTCTTTTTGGCAAGTATACCCAATGATGATTTTAAAATATTGAGTCCGTTTTTAGTTCACAACTACCTCTCTAGTCAGACTCTCCAGTATATTATCTCCACCAGCATTTCTCATGGTGTGTTTATAGAGTACTATTTCAGAGCAAAGTTACCAGCAATAGTTATACATACAAACCAAACAAAAACCCAATAATTCCATGAGCATGGGAATGACTAGGCTAAACATATGTCTTTACATTAGAATTCAATAGAATCTTTAATATATAAATGAACATATAAATTTCAAAAAGAGTGATATAGGATACAGTGTTTCATGTATTTTTTTAAGTTGGGAATAAAACTCAGACTTCTTGACTTCAAGTCTTGTGGAATTGAGAGTTGTGGTAGAAATACTACTGAACTTCGAAACAGGACACCCAGGTTTAATTTCCAGGTCTTCTTTTTAGTTATTAAATCGTTAGGAGTGGTTATTTAATTGTCTGAATCTCTGTTTCTTCATCAATATAAAGATAATTCTCTAACTTAGCTACAGGGCTCATCATGAAAATTAAATAGGTTATTGGCTGTAAAATCACCTACTTAGTAATTAATGCCAAATACATATAAGTACTCCATTTAACTCCAAACCACATGCTCTTTTTTCCTATTTATTTATTTATTTATTTATTTATTTATTTATTGTTAATACTCACCCAAGGATATTTTTCCATTGATTTTTAGAGAGAGTGGAAGGGAGGCGGAGGGACCAAGAGAGAGAAACATCAATGTGAGAGAGACACATGGATTGGTTGCTTCCCACATGTGCCCCCACTAGGGGCCGGGATTGAGCCTGAAACCGAGGTATGTGCCCTTGACTAGAATCGAACCCAGGGCCGTACAGTCCACAGGCCAATGCCCTATCCTTTGAGCCAAACCGGCCAGGGCCAAGCCATATGCTCTTAAAAATAAAAGTGCAGTGTTTAAAAATCCATTGTGAATTGTATTAATTATATTTAAAATGTTACATACAGACATGAACCTAAAAAGTCCGTAACAGATGAAGGGAATATGAGTTGACATTAAATATATTTAATGTATAACAAGTGTAACAAGCTGTCATCCAGTGAATGAGGAAGGGGGGTGACCCAAGCCTTTAGAAGGACAGTTTTGTGGGTGTAGAATAGAATAAAGATGACTGACCCACTGGTCGGAGAATATCAATGCAATTGTAGCAAAAACAAGGCAAATATCAAAAGAAAGGGGCACTTTGAAGCAGCATAGCAAAAGAAAATAACACTGCACCCAGTCAGGTTCTGCCTCACTCGTTGCACATTTGACCTTGGGCATTTAATGGAACCTAACTTGCTAGAATTGAGAAATGGAAAAGACTTTCCCTCTGCCTGGGCGTAGGAGCTGGATCAGATTCTCTTTTCCACTTCTCAGTTCTACATTTCCTTTGCAAGCTTTACTTTTTATCTTGGTTGGCCTCATTGTCCAAAATTGTTCAGTATCCCAAACTGCAAAACGATAAGCACAAATACTAAATCCTGCTACTAATTGTGCCTGTAATTGCTCAGATTAAGTTCTGTGACTTAAAATTCTCTGACGTTAATTCTAAAGCTCTCGATATATTCATTATTTCCACGCGGTCTCTTATCTTGAACCTTAAGAGGAAAACCAGGGCAGGAAACCCTGGTTCCTAGCTTTGGTGCGCAGCCAGCCTGAATAACGCACCACTAGATGGCGCAGAAGATCCGGCCGTAGCAGGAGAATTGGGGATAAACACACACGCTATTTTCCTCTGGTGTACTGGCTGGCTCTAGGCTGTTATGTCCTTCATTGTCAGGGATCTTGGGGATGTCTTGGCTTAAATCTAATGCAAACAGTCCCTCCTTAGTGCTCAGCAGTTTGTAAACGGATCGTGGGTTCAGCAATAGTATCTCCGGGCCTTATCACAAGATTCATTAATGAGCGGATCTTTCTCTCCCTGCACCTTTGCTCAGTCCCCAAGTCCGGGGCCATCCTGTGTTTCTTCAACCATTCATTGCGTATCTTAAGTGTCAGGTAAAGAGCAAAAAGTGATGTGGTTTGAGAGGTACTGGACTTCGGCATTTTTTTCTTAGTCTGCTATCAGTATCAGGCCTGGTTACTGTGCCTCAGGGTGACTGCTCAGACCCTGCACTCAGGCGACCAAGTTGCTGGCAGCTGAGCTGTGTTTCCAGGAGGAATCAGAAGGGAAATACTGGGGTTCTTATATTTACAACAGCCCATAATCCCTTTCCCCTCTGAGACCATCAATAGTACTGGGCATGTAATTTCCCTGCCTAATCCCTTCCCCCAAGCAAACTGCCCTTACAGCTTTTTCACTTTAATTCAGCTCTTACTATTTAACTAATATAATATAGTTTTTGGTCTTTTATTTTTTAAAGTAAGAAGTCTGTTGGGAGTACACTATCATGGAATATTTTTCAACAATTAAAAATGAGCTGTCAATGAAATAACGTGGAGAGACTTTAAAAAGCCTATCACTAAGTGACAGAAGCCAATCTACATGGCTATATACTGTAGATTCCAACCATATGACACCTGGAAAAAGTAAAGCTATGGAAACAGTGAAAAGATTAGTAGTTGCCAAGGGTTGGGAGGAGGGAGAAGATAAATAGGTGGAGCACAGAGGATTTTGGGGGCAGTGAAACCATTCTGTGTGATACTCTAACAGTGAACATAGGTTATTATACCTCTGTGTCCCCCAGAAGACATGCTGAAGTCCTAACCCCCAATACCTCAGATTGTGGGCTAATTTGGAAATAGGATCTTTAAGTTCTCATTAGTTAAGATGAGGTCATATTAGAATAGGACTGACCCTCACTCACTATGCCCGGTGTTCTTAAAAGAAGAAAGACACACAGGAAAGAGTGCCACGTGAAGACAGGGCCACCTGAGAGGAGGACGCCTGTGACAACAGAGGCAGAGACTGGGGTGATGCATCCACAAGCCAAGGAACGCCAAGGATTGCCAGAAAACACCGGAAGCTAGAAGAGGCGAGGAAGAATTCTGCCCTGCAGGTTTCAGAGAGTGCATGGACCTGCCGACACCTTGCGTTCTGCTGTCCAGCCTCCAGAACCATGAAACAACAAATTTCTGTTATTTGAACCCACCAGTTTGAGACACTAGGTCATGGCAGCCTTAGGAAGCTAACACAGCTTTCATTTTGTTTTACTCTACTCCTAAGTGACCTTACCCGTTTCCATGAATTTAAAAACCATCTGTTGCCCTAGCCCCATGGTCAGCAAACCGCGGCTCGCGAGCCACATGCGGCTCTTTGGCCCCTTCTGTGTGGCTCTTCCACAAAATACCATGGCCTGGGCGAGTCTATTTTGAAGAAATGGCGTTAGAAGAAGTTTAAGTTTAAAAAATTTGGCTCTCAAAAGAAATTTCAATCGTTGTACTGTTGATATTTGACTCTGTTGACTAATGAGTTTGCCGACCACTGCCCTAGCCAGTGTTGCTCAGTGGTTAGAGCAAAGGCCCTCAGACTAAAGGATCTCAGATTCATTTTGGATCAAGGGCACATACCTCAGTTGTAGGCTCGACCCCCGCCCTGTTTGGGGCACACGCTGGAGGCAACTAGTTGATGTTTCTCTCTCTCTCTCCCTCACTTTCACTCTCTCTAAAAATCAATAGAAAAATACCTTCAGGTGCCGAAACCGGTTTGGCTCAATGGATGGAGCGTCGGCCTGCGGACTGAAGGGTCCCGGGTTCGATTCCGGTCAAGGGCATGTACCTTGGCTGCGGGCACATCCTTAGTGGGAGGTGTGCAGGAGGCAGCTGATCGATGTTTCTCTCTCATCGATGTTTCTAGCTTTCTATCCCTCTCCCTTCCTTTCTGTGAAATATCAATAAAATATATTTAAAAAAAAATATCTTCAGGTAAGGAGTACCAAAAAATTAAATTAAATTAAAAATGAATAAAAACCATCTGTTTGCCAATGATTCTCAGGTTTGTACATGAAAGCTGTATTTATGTGAACAGTGATTTCAACTGTACCCACTTAGCAAAGAAAAAAAAATATTTTTCCATTTTCCCCACTTTCACAAACCAGGCTTGGGTGTCCATTAACCCAGAGACGATATTGTGTGGGGCTGGGGAGATGGGAGTGGCCACAATACAAAAAGAAAAGGAAGGAAGCCCCAGTTTTGAGCTTCCAAGGGTTCAGGTGCAAGAGATACTAGAGTTTTCAAAGGTAATTTCAAATTGTGTCTGCTTTGGCCTTACACACTGACCTTATGACTTGACCCTGAGGTCAGATGAGACTCTATTATCTCTCCAGCCTGCACCCCACCTTTGTCCCAGCTGGTATAACTGACCACTGGACCCATCTGCTTAAATGTCTCACAAACATCTCAACCAAAAATGTCCAAATCTGAACTTGGGTTTTCCTCTGTAACCAGTTCCTCTTCTATGTCCAATGCCACCTTGCTAATCCCAGCCATTATCATTCCCCATGGAGTTCATTGGAAATACCCTAACTGCAATCCCGGCTTTCTCATTTGCCTCATACCGTGCATTCCCCACATAAGAGCAGTGGTGTCACAGCTATTCTGCTGAACATCTTAAAAATCTCCCCAATGTCCTAAAAATAGTCTCCTAAGTCCTTACCGGGGTCACAAGGCCCTATGAAATCCAGCGCCTACCCACCTCTCCAACTTTGCCTTATGTTTGCTTTTCTCCTGGTCACTCACTGCATTCCAACCATCCTGGCTTCTCACATTCTTCCCAAACATGCAAACTCTTTCCCACCTAATTGCCTGCCTCTGGCGGAGGGAACAGCAGTTATGTGGAGGATTTACATGGTTAGCTTCTTCTTAGCCTTAGGTCATAACTTAAAAACAGCTTCTCAAAGAGGCCTTCCCTAACTCCTGAGTCTACAGAGGTGCTCCACACTTTTCTCTCATTGCACCCCATTTTCCCCCTTTGAGTACTTCTTATAGTTTGTAATTATATAGTCATTCATTAGTTTCCCTGTTTGTTGTCAGCCTCACTTACTCCTCCACCTCTCCAGATTATAAGCTCCATATGGACAGGAGCCCTGTCCGTCTTGTTCTTTAAGATACTAGTATATTCAGTGGTGAGCACGGTTATGGACTGAATGGTTTCTCCCAAAATTCAAACGTTAAAATCCTAACCCCCATGTGACTGTATGTGGAGACCGGACTTGGTCTTAGCTCAGGTTGCTTTAACAAAATGCCATAAACTGGGTAGTTTTTAAACCACATAAATTGATTTCTCGAAGTTTGGAGGCTGTAAGCGTGAGATCAGGGTGCAGCACGGTTGGGTTCTAGTGAGGACCCTCTTCCCGGCTGCACACTGCTGACTTCTCACTGTGTCCTCACTTGGCAGGAAGAGAATGAGCCCGCTCTCTGGTCTCTTCTTAGAATGGTACTAATCTCATTTGTGAGGGTTCCACCCTCATGACTAACCACCTCCCAAAGGCTCCACCTCCAAATGCCATCACATTGAGGATTAGATTTCAACATATGAATTTTGAGGGGGACACCAATATTCAGCCCATTACAAGCCGTTAAAGAGGTAATTAAGATTAAAAGAGGCCATAAGGATGGAGCACTAATCTAATATGACTCGGGTTCTTATAAGAAGAGGAGATTAGGACAGAGATATGCATGCACACAGAGCAAAGGACAGCTTTTGCCCAGCAAGATGGCAGCCATCTGAAAACTCAGGAGAGACGCCTCAAAGGAAACCAAACCTGACAGCACTTTAATTTCTGACTTCTAGCCTCCAAAACACTGAGAAGAAACATTTCTGTTATTTAAGCCACCCAGGCTCTGGCATTTTGCTCTGGGGGCCCTAGCAATCTAATACAGGCACACAGTAGACACTCAATAAAGTTAAAGGGGGGTCCTCAAACTTTTTAAACAGGGGGCCAGTTCACTGTCCCTCAGACCGTTGGAGGGCCGGACTATAGTTTAAAAAAAAAACCAACTATGAACAAATTCCTATACGCACTGCGGGCCCGGGACGAGTCGGTTGCTAAGCAGGACAGGCAGTGGCACCCGGCGGGCCGGATAAATGTCCTCGGCGGGCCGCATGTGTCCCGCGGGCCGTAGTTTGAGGACGCCTGAATTATACAATTAAAATTTCACAATTGTGCTAAGTACTAGGAAGGAGAAATAAAGGTTGCTGAGAACAGAGTAACATGACCTGCCCTAGGATGGAATTACTTGAAGGGTTTACCTAAAGAAGCAATGTTTAGGTTGAGACTGAAGGACAGTGGCCATTCATCAGGCAGAAGGGGTTGGAGGTCTGTAGAAAAGAAAGGAGCATGGTGTGTTTTAGAATCAGAAAGGTGAGCCCAGAGAACAAGAGGGAGAGAGTTCTGGAAGAGGCTAGTGAGGCAGGGCTGAGTCAGAGCAGACAGAACATTTCAGGCTACGTTGAGGAGTTGGGAGGAACAGGCGGCTCAGATTTGTATAACAACAAGATCCCCCAGGCTGTGGTGTGGGGCAAGGATGGATGTAGACAGACCAGGAGTCAGTGGGAGGCCAAGTGGGAAATTGTCCCTTGAACTAGGGGGAATGGAAGCAGAGATGAACAAGCAAAAAAGGGAAAGACTTATTCTGTCTGAGCATGGAAAGTCATGTGGAAGGTATGGATGGTAGTAGATAAGGGAAGGAAGTAATAAAAAGATGAAGAAATAGAACCTGGTTTAATAAAACCCTGAAAGTATTAAAATGGGAATTCTGAGAGGAGATAATCTAAGGATCAGAGGAAGATGAAAATCAGGATTGTCTTGCCCAACACTGTTGGTCTGATAATTTCACAAAATCCCCTTGGTAACACAGGAGCCCAAACACGTACTGGTTCGCCATGGGAAATAATGTTATTTTGCATTAATAGTTTTGGCTTTTAGCCCATCTTCATGCACTTTTAGGTCTGATTTTTCTGCTACTCAACAGATTGCACTCTTGGTTGCCTTTTAATTATTGAATTGCTGTTCTTTATCTGCAGTCTTAACTAGTAACCTTATTATAACAATTGCCCAAGACACAGAACTGAACAGTGCACAATAAAAACCCACAATAATGAAAATGCTTAAATTAAATAAAAATCTCCTAGCAAGTAGCAGAGCATTCTGGAATGGATTGTATGAGTCACTGACTGTATGACTGATTTGGGAAGTTATATTAGCTAAAGAAAATAATTTCAATCCCAACATTCAAAACCCAGGCCTGTCCTAACACTCGCCACAGAGCCCCTGAGTGAAATAGCCTCCCTCATACACAGATTATCCTATATAATAAAAGCCCAGTGACTGAAATGGCGGAATGACCAGGATGACCAGAGACCAGAACAACTGCGGCCCCTAGCCCAGGCCGGCTCCACACCCCAGCAGGGACCCCTACCCCAATCCCTGGCCCCCATCAGGGCAGGCTGACTGGCCCCACCCATGCACCAGGCTGCTATCCTATATAATAAAAGGGTAATATGCAAATTGATCCTAACGGCGGAATGACCAGAACAACCACTCAACCAGTCACTATGAGGTGCACTGACCAGCTCTTGGTCCTTTTCCCCAGCCGGCAGGCTCTGATCACCCAATGGCTAATGAGGAACCGGGGGAGGATGGTGGGGGGTGCGGGGGGTGCCAGGCCAAGGCCCCTGCCCCACTGGTTGCCCCACACACAGAGGGCCACCCATGGTGGGGGACGGGGCTGGCAAGCAGGCAGAACGGCCAACCTCTTGGTCCCTTCCCCTGGCCATCAGGCTCCGATCGCCCAATGGCGAACAGGGAACTGGGGATGGGTGGCGGAGGGGGGGCAGGGCCTGCTGCGGGCAGCGGGGGAAGATGGCTCTGATCGCAGGCCAGGCCTAGGAACTGTACCCGCACAAGAATTTCATGCACTGGACCTCTAGTTAATCTATAAATAATATCCTAATAATCTGTTGGTATTTATGACTACTGTTTTAAAAGTCACTACTATTTGCTAGTGACTTCAATAGTTACAGCATATTTCTGTTCAATGCCCCCTACCCATGTATGTTTATAACTGTGTGTGAATGTGTGTGTGTGTGTGTGTGTGTGTGTGTGTGTGTGTGTGTGTGTGTGTTGTAACCTCACTAAAATAGCCATACTTGATATACAGGCTAGAATTTGCTTCTCTTTCTTATTTTTAAAGAATAAGAAGTGAAAAGGTCTCATAACACATTTAAGAAAATCCCAACTTTGTGACTTGAAAATACAGAATGGTTTTATAAATACAGAGCTATGTTCTAAATTCTATTTTTCCTTTACCATAAGGGCAAAAAGACACCAGGTGGCAAGAGATTTGACCAGGCACTTTACGGAAGATAAGATACAAGTTGAAATAAAAATGAGATACCGTAACAGAATGGCTATAATTAAAAAAGGATGATGATACCAACTCTTGTGAAAGATGGAGAAATGGGAATATCACACATTCCTGTGGGAGAAAACTGGCACAACCACATTAGAAAACTATTTGAAATAGCTCCAAAAGATGAATGCGGACATACCCAATGATTCTACTGGTAAGGATGTCATTGCATTAATTTCTGATTGCTGTAACAAATTACCACAAACTTAGTGGCTTAATTCAGAAGTTTGAAATGGGTCTCCTGGGTTAAATCAAAGTGTTAGGAAAGCTATGTTCATTGGTCATGTGATTATGTGATCATTTCAGCTTCCAGAGGCCACCCATAGTCCTTGGCTAATGGTCCAAAAGCCAGCAACAGTGGGGTGAGTTCTCACACTGTGTGGCTCTGACCTCCTCTAATTCCCCCTCTTTAAGGACCCCTGTGATTACACTGGGCCCAACCAGATCACTCAGGATAATCTTTTTATCTTAAATTTAGCTGATTAGCAAATTTACTTCCATTTGCTTCCTTACTTTCCCTTTGCCACAAAATATAACATATTCATAGGTTCTGGAGATTCGGATGTAGACAATTTGTAGACCGTCATTCTTCTTACCACCATGGCCAACAGCAATGCATACACATGTGTTTCAAAAGACATGTATAAGGATGTGTAGAGTAAGTGTGGCCCAAAGGTGGAAATAACCCAAATGCACATCAATGGTAGAATAGATTGTTATATCTTATACACTGAGTGGCAAGATTATTATGATCTCTGAACGCATAATAATCTGGCCACTCAGTGTATATCCTATATAATTAAAGGCTAATATGCAAATTGTTCCCTCTACCAGGAGTTCGACCAGCAGGCAGGCCGGCCAACCACCCATGTCCCTTCCCCCTGGCCAGGCCCAGTGAATTCATGCACTGGGCCTCCAATATGTGTGTGTGTGTGTGTGTGTGTGCGTGTGTGTGTGTGTGTGTGTGTGTATATATATATATATATATATATATATATATATTCTGAGTGGCCAGATTATTATGCGTTCAGAGATCATAATTATCTGGCCATTCAGTATATATTGTAGTACATTCCACATGGAATCCTTTATAGCAATGAAATCAATGAGTCACAGCTACATACTATAGCTTAAATGGACCTCACAAACAGAATGTTAAGTGAGAAGCCAAACACAAATAAATACATATGGACATATGGCAGGATTCCATTTATATAAAGCTGAAACACAGGTAAATATGTTAATTAAACCTCAATAAAGCTGGAGAAAATAAAAGCCAGCCAAATGTGGTGCTGGACGTCAAGGCAGTGACGACATTTAGGGAGAAAGAAGAGAGGCGATGACGTAGAGGAGCACTAGGGCTTCTGGATGCTTCCGGATGCTTCTGGGTCATGTTCTATTTCTTGACCTGTGTAGTTACATGGTTGTGTTCACTTTTGAAAGTTCATTGAACCATATAGGTAAGATTTGTGCACTTTTCATATCTGTGTTGGAAGCATAACACAGGTATTCAGAATTGGCACACTTGTGATACTCTTCCTTATTAAATATTTTTAACCTATCAGTCTTAAGGCCATGGGGAGCCCTGTGGACAGGTCCACATGACTGTTTTAGATGCAGATCTTCTGAGGCCTCAAACAGCCACACAAGTGAGCTTTAAGTGGCCATATGAGCCCTTACAAGAGATTGCAGCCGGGCCGACACCTTGACCTGACCTAGGAGTGAACCTGAGCCAGCGTAGCTAAACCACTCGCAGGCTCCTGACTCACGGGAATTGTGGGATGGTAGATGTTTGCTGTTTAAAATCACTAAGTTTTGCCCTAACTGGTTTGGCCCAACGGATAAAGTGTCTGCCTACAGACTGAAGGGTCCCAGGTTCGATTCCGGTCAAGGGCATGTACCTTGGTTGCGGGCACATCCCCAGTAGGAGGTGTGCAGGAGGCAGCTGATCGATGTTTCTCTCTCATCGATGTTTCTAACTCTCTATCCCTCTCCCTTCCTCTCTGTTAAAAAATCAATAAAATATATTTTAAAAAAATTAAAATCACTAAGTTTTGGGGATAATTTGTTGCTCAGCAAAAGCTCACTAACACAGGAACCATTAGCAGAGATCTGTGTGAGAGCCTAGGCCTATACACTTCACACATCCATGTGAAAGCATACATGTAGTCCTGAGCAAGAAATCAACTCCTAAAGTCGGTCACCCGTCACAGGGTACAAGGGACAGGTTAAGTGTACAATCCACATCTGTGGGTCAAAGAGCAACACCTTAGTTACTGAAGACAGAAATCAGTGACAGTGTGTCTGAACAGTCATGTCTAAATGTCCCATAGTTAAGTAGGTGGCAAAGCTCCTGTTGGTTGGGAGTCCTGTGCTCTCTAGATCCACTAGGGCATGGATTCCTTCCCTGCAAGATATCAGATGCGCCCTGCTTTTCCTTCAGCCACTGATGGTTCCCAGATCCTTTCAACCCTTGTGGGGGTAACTCCAGCCTTCCTCTGAGCAGTTGTTCTGAAAATGCCTCCCAAGTGAATTCTGGGAAGTCATGCCTCCTGTCACCTGCTCCCAGCCTGGCTCCCTCAGTCAGGTCACCAAGATCTGCCACTGGAGCCCTGCCTCCTCAGCTGCCCCTCTATAATCAGCTCAGAGGAGGATTCCACCTCTTCCAGGCCAGCCTTGTTTCCACCAGGCCGGCCCTGTTCCCACCAGGCTGGCCCTGTTCTCATCAGGTCAGCCTTGTTCCCACCAAGCTGGCTCTGTTCCCACCAGGCCAGCCGTGTTCACACTAGGCTTCTGTCTGCCCCAGCGCTCGCAGCATCCTCTCTGGCCCAGGTAAGAATGTCTGGGTCCTCTGCTCTTCCAAAGCTGGCAGTGGGGGTCAGAAGTGCTGTCTCAGACCTCTCTGTCCAGCCACTTCCCCAGCCAATGCCTTACAACTGCTTTTTCCTCACCCTGGCGGGTAGGACATCAACTGGGAGCTGGGAGCCTCCTCTACGGTGTACCCAGGAGATGTGCCACAAGCCCACTCTTCCCTTTAATATTCTCAGAACTACCTGTTGGTGTACTGTTTTTCTTCCTTGTCTGCCATCTACACATACAAACACTCACACACACATGCACACTCATACACAGACACACACACACACACACACACACACACACACACACACACACTTAATGGCCCACCCCCTAGAAAGGAGCAAAAAGAACCTATCTGATCTCATGTCCTAGCTCGGTCTCTCCTCACTCTTCATATCCTTCTTCCTCCTGCCCACTGGATCGGTCTCCTCTCTGACAGGAACCTGCCTTTGCTAAAACTCACCCATCCATCCAACCAGGCATGGATCTTCCTGTGTCAGAGGAGTTCTAGAATTTATAAATCCCTCCTCTCTTTCCTCAAAGCCTAGCTTTCAAGACCAAGCTCTTGATTAAGAGGTCGAGTGAGAATTGATACTGAAAGGCAATCAGTTGCCTCCATTCTACCCACCTTCTCCTCCCCTGGGACAGGAAACTTGTGGCTAAGACTTGTGGGGAGAGAACTGAAGGCAGTATGATTTAAAGAAGAAACAAAAATAAGCCATTTTAATGTTTTCAAAATATGATTCTGTTCTTGACTCCACCATTTACACTCAGTTAACAATTGTCCCTCTTCCTTTCACTCCCCACACACCTAACAGAGAAGAGGATCAAAGGTGAACTGTGATCGGGGAAACTGGGCCAGTGGCTGGTTAAGTGGACGGAGGAGCGTGGAGACTGAACAGGAAGGTAGTGAGTAGACAGCACAAAAGGGCAGATGAGAACCAGGGACAGAGAACCCGAGCTGGGAAAGCAGGGCAGTCCCAGAGGCTTCCTCCTTTGTCTAGTCCAGGCTGGGAAAGGGCTGAGGAGGAGGAGGGAGCCTATTTTTAACATGCCAGCTCCCCTCTCCTGGTGTCAGGTTCAGGAAGAGGCCTGGAGAGCTTAACCCTGTGGCCAGCACGGGGAAGTTGCAGGGGCCACTGTCACTGAGCCCAGGGAAGATTTAGCACATTGATTTGTTTTGCCCCTTTATTTTTTTCTAGTGATTGAATGGAGAGGTTGGGGAGGACCGCCAAGGCTTTTTTTTTTTCCAGCCAAGGCTTTTAAAGGTGCCAATACTCCAGCAAGAAATAAGGAATAGTGGCTGCTAAAAGAGCCTAGATTCTCCATTCTGCCCTCCTGTGCCTCGTTTTTCTTTTCTTCTTTTACTTTCTTGGATGACCCTGCCTGCCAGCGAGGCAATGAACAGCTTTGGAGAAGCAAAGAGCGGGATGGGCGAGAGGCTCACAGGGGGAGTCAGAGGCTTGGATCCCAAGCTAGGCTGGTGATCCAACCTTGAGCACACGGCAGCCCAGCTCCCTGCTTCCTGTCTTATTTCACGTGCTCAGTCATTCTTGTACCCATCAAATATTTATGGAGTGTTTATTACATGCCAGGCACTCTCCATACAGTTGTTACAAAACAGACACAGTCCTACCCTCAGGGAGCTTACTAGTACATTCTAGGACAGCAGATAATGGTAAAGAAATGGCAAGACATGAATACGTGCCTACAAGTAATAATTGCCAGGAAGAAAAACACAACCACACTATACAAAAGAGATTCACTGGGTAGAGGCTTCCTATTCTAGATGGCGGTTTATCTGAGAGGTGACATCTAAGCAGGGACATAAAATAGAAGAGAGACCCAGATCATATCCATGGAGATAGTATGCCACGGACTATAAGAGACGACGAGAAACAAGCTCAGGTGGACCCTCAAACCTGATGGGACAGGTGAGGAATTACTTCCCATATTTTTTGTCATGCTTACTCAGTAGTCGCCACCTGAAAGGTGGCCCCTATCAAAGGAAATTGTGTCTGAATGTTTCTTGTTCCTGATAGAAGCATGTTAAGCTACAGAGTGGCACAGGTCTGCAATTTTTGAAAAACAGAACTTTCTAAATGAAAAGAATTTGTGAATCATGCTGTAATTAGAATCTAAAATACTTCTTGTAACAAAAGTCAGGAAGCAGACATATTTGTGACATTAACTCTCTTTCTCAAATTCTTTTGCAGAAAATAGGCAATTTAATATGTCCCAAGGTCTTTCTCACATGGTGCTAACATTTCCATCTTGTAGACTTTGAGCTATTAGCAACAAAAGCCATTAAAGCCAAGTTGCGTGTATGAGACTATAGCCACACATATTCTTTCTCTCATCCCTGTTGTCTTCTTCTGTGTCCATTCATTTGATGCTGGCTGGGAATATAGGCATGAACAGAACAGAACAGAACAGACTATGTCTCTCTTCTCATAAAGCTTAGCCTTTGCTTGGGGAGACCGTCAATAAATAAACAGATCAACATGCAAAGGGCCTGGTAGCCATTGGTGATGAAAAGAGATATAAAGCAGAGAATGGTGAGTGATTCCACAGGGGTAGGGGTTTCTACTTTATATGTACATCAGAGAATGCAATATTTGAGCAGAGACCTGAAGGACTGGAGGGAGCGACTATTCCAGGCTGAGGGAACAGAAGGTGCAAAGACTCTGAGGTGTTAGAAACAGGAAGGTAAGGACTTGCATGCAAATGGTTTCTTCTGGAGGTGGTCTTAAGAAGCACAAGAAAGAATGGAAAAGTGAGAGAGGGAAAGAAGGGAAGCTAATAAATGGGGCATTAATGAGTGGGTTACCACTTCAGGCAACTGAGGCTCAACCCTGCTGGGGACCTCCGAGAACGTATGGAACACGCCCCAGAACCGTCCAGTGAACAGTCAGGAAGCTGGCTGTTTATCCGGCTCCTGTCTCATTGGTGAAGATGGCTTCTGGAACCTGCCCCTGAGGACATAGAATACTTCCAGCAGAGGCAGGATGGCTCGGGCAGAGTCTATACTGTCCTCTGGGGCAATTCCGTGGGGTTTCAGGCTTGGCACTGACCATTTGCTGGAGGAGGAGGGAATGGCAGAGATGAGCTCAGAGGAGAGGTGGGAGCCCAGGTCAGGCAGGCCTGGTAGGCCACGATGAAAACTTTGAGTTTTCTTTTCAGCAAGAGGACAAACCTTTGGAGAGTTTGAGCAACATGATCTCTTGTGAATGTTACAGTGTGACTCTACTTTGCAACCATGATAGCTTCCAGTGAACCAAAGGATAAATCTATACCGTTTTCTGAATCTATTAAGTTGAGAACAAATCATGCTGACCCCAAAGTGCAGTCAACCTGTGAAGCGCTTCCAGGCACATCTGATCTGGAACACTGCCCTCCTGAGTCATCAGGAAAGGACCGCGGACATTGCCTGTGCTCTGTTTAACACGTCCATGAAGTGTGTCCTACAGGCACCTATTTCTAGGATCTCTTCAATTCCCCCAGGTTTTACTGCTGTCACAGGCTACCCATGGCCAGGAAGGTAGCTGAGGAAATGGGATTCAAAAAAAGAAAAAGACCGAAAAAGGGAGGGAAGGGAAGGGAGGAGGAAAGACTAAATGGAGAAGATAAATACCTATAAATTGGAGAAAAGATGAGAAGCGAAAGGCAAAAGTACAGAAGAGAAAGGGGTGGTGGGGAACAAATAGTGAAAGAAAGGTGGGGGAGGTCCATGCAGGTGGAGGGAGGAAAGGCTGCTTTGAGGAGACCCCAGGAGACGGCCTGGGAAAGGAGCAGAGCTGTTACTATGGCAGCCAGCCAGCAGAACAGCTCACTGGGGGAGCAGACGCCCCCCCCCCCCCGAAAGTGGGGAGAGAAGGGGGCTGGGACTGAAGGGGTGGGGAGGGGTGAACGAGGGGACGCAGGGACACACAAGAGAGAAGAGGGAAGCTTCTGGGGAAAGAGCAGGTCAGCTCCCTGTGCTTGCCATGCAGGGCTTTGCCCCCTGAAGACACTCAGAGCTCGCACTTCTCTCTCAGTTTGGAATAAACACACTTGTCCAGCAAGAGATGAAGGGTGCCCCCATCCATCCCAGCTGCCCCTCCACTTGTCCTGGGCTGTACCTGGGTGCACCTGGTGCTTTGGAATCTCCTGGGCTGTACCTGGGTGCACCTGGTGCTTTGGAATCCCCAAAGGTAGAAACAATATAATGGGTGTCAAAATCCCCACATCCTTATGGGTGTTAGAGTGCGTGCAGGAAACCATATGAGATTAAAAAACCAGTGTTGCCAGAGTTCATCTGTCACCCACCTCCATCCTGTGGAGGAGAGGCCTCCGAGAACCAAGGAGGAGACATTCCTTTAGAGGAAAATTTAATGTTTTGCCCTCCTCTTAAATCAGCAGAATTGCTAGGAGATACTCAGAGAGTCTAGCATGTTTTGGGGGCATATTGGGGACTAATACATAATATGTGTCTGAAAAATATAAAAGCAAAGGGCTTGAGGTGCACATAGAGAAAGAGAGAGCGAGAGAACCCTGGAAACAATGAGCACTTGCACAAGCAACTATAGAACAGGGATGTGTCCTGGTGGGTCACATGTGTGAGGGGGGAAGAAGATGACCTGCAGCCACTGCAAAGGGACCTGGCCTGGAGGCACTGCTGGGAGGATGAGCTGACCCAGCAGAAGGTGGAGCCGTGAGGGCGAGAGCCTGAGTGTTGGAGGCTTACTCAGCCTGACTCATGGGAAAGGATCCTGTGGGGCATCTCAGAGGAACCACAGAAGAAAGCCTTGAGGGAAGAGTCAGCTTTGAAACTCTGCCAAGGCCAGAGACCACTCACATTTCAGCAGCCAGAAACTGTACCTCTTCCCTAATCCCTCTCCCCACCCTCACTAGGGCCACAAATAGCAGCTAGCAAGTGGTTGAGGAGCCAGCGGAGGAAGGAAAGAAGCCGCCACCGCCCTGTCCCGTCCTGCAGGTGGTAGGCCTGGGGGTAAGGAGCAAGCTCTGGCTGGTGTTCGTTACTATATGGGACTGGACATATTCACTAAGGAAAGAAATCTGTTCTGGTGATTAAAAGGACCAGGAAAATCTTAGACCTGCCCAGAACTCCCCCCCGCAAGGCAAACACTAGGCCACAGAGCAAAGGGACACATGAGGAATGAGTGGTCTTTCTCACTCAATAGAATGAGTGCACATGTTCTCACTAGATAGGGACGACAGGCGGGCAGATAAGGACATATCAAAACACAATTGACCTTCAGTAAAAATAATTGCGGAGGAAGTGGACTTTGCATTTGGACTTGGTCATTCCCTCTGTGATGTTTCTTATGATTGGAGGTTGGGCTCACACACCCATCAGCAGTGGGCACTCATGTTTCTCCAGGGACTTCTTTGCTGTTAGGTACCCTGACACCCGATGAAGTGGGGTTGGGGGCAGATGACTTGGTCATGGGTTTATAATCCAAACCACTAGGCTTTTTCTCTAGAGTATTGAATAGCATGCTTTTCTGCTCAGTTATACATTATGTGTAAAAATTGAATCTTTAATAAAACCAGATCAGCATAAACTAATGTTCACAGAACATATCATTTTTCCAAATGATGAGTCTTCTATTTCTATCAAGAAATAAGAGTACCTAGCTATTTTCGTTCAAAGCCCCAGATTCACATATGCATAGAACTACCTTAGGGCCGTGCTAACATGCAGGCTCCCAGGCCTTGTCCTGGCCAGGGCAGGACCCGGGAACCTGCACTTTAACAAGCAATCCCAGCAACTCTGATTTAAGACAACTGTTTTAATTACTAGCGATCATATGGCCACTCATGACTTAATCTAACCTTTTGTTTTTCCCTAAATTTGACTGAAACTATTTTACCCTAAATGTTTTCATTTAAACCTATAACATTTTGGAGAGCCTTAGGTTTTAGCAACATTACCAGATATCAAACCTACTAACAGTTCTCTCATATGGAAAACTAGTAAATTGGTTCTAAAGACCTGCCTTCTAATTTCCCAGAAGAATACACATTTGCCTTTTTGTGGCTCCTTTTCATTGGCAACAGAGGCAAATGGAACGACCAGTTAAACTGTAGATTTACAGTGGCTTCCCCATCAGACCCATCAGACCCTCTGTTCCAGTTAATAACAAGCAACGCTGATGTGTATTCACTAGACATTTTCCAAAACAAAGATCACACATCGGACGACATACAGGTCTGCTTCTGACGGGGTGTAGAAATCTAAGGTAGCCCATTTAAGGGGAATTTAACCAGATTTCAAAATAGATTAAGTAATTTCTTCACACACTCAGAGAAAATCAGATAGAAACAGGTGTGACTAGAATAGTAAAAGTCAGGAGGGAGGAACTCCAATCCAGCCAGGGATTTAATCAGAGGCTCCCGCCCCCGACCTTTCAGGCCCTTTTCCTCTAAGATTCTGCCACTTGTTTTTCTCTATTAAATTTCTCCGTGGCTTTGGCCCATTATCCCAGCCTGTGGAGAACATTTAGAGTCTTGGTTTTGTCTTCTATCATATTAGCTATCCCCCCAACGTGATTCATCCTCCAATTTGACTCACATACCTATAAAGAGCTGCTTTCAAGCTGGTATTGAAAACCTGGAGCAGGACAGACCCCTAACCTTATTGCAGGGCAAGCAGGCTCATCCACACACATCCATTACCCCCGTCTGCAGGCGGAACATCTATATACACCTATGATCGCACACGACAAAGTGGGCAGAAAGGCATCAAATCCATTCCCCGCAGATTGTCAGAGACACACAGCGGGTGTGATGGTCAAGGTCAGCATGGGAGGCAGGGCAGTAGGAAGGGGGCCGAGTGGGATTGAAAGATGTCTGTGAAAGCCCCCGGGACACTCAAAAACCAGGAACAAGAACCATAGCCTTTATTTAGCACGGACGGGTGTCAGCCACGATGTGTTAGCTCACTGAATCCTCACAACATTCTGCAGGAAAGGACCTGTGGCTGCCAGCATGGGCTCTGGGCTGGAAGGCTTGGGTTGGGATTCTGACTCCAGCACTTACTGGTTGTGGCCTTGGGAGAGTTACTTGCCGGAAGGGCCTCATTTGAAAATGGTAATAGTAACAGCAGTAGGCATGGGCTTGTGGAATTCAATAGGGAACTCTGGCTGCTACAAGGGATAAGCCCTCAAATCCTAGTGGCTTAACATAATAAAGGTTTACTTCACACGCATAACAGTCCAAGTGGGTGTTCAGTAGGGGGGCCTTCCATGGAAATTTAGGGGACCCGTGTTCCTTCCTTTCTGTGGTTCTGCTAACTACTGTGTAGAGAGAGATGATTTGGAGATGGGCTGGGGTGGGGGAGGGGTGTATTATGAACCACATTTAGAAGCAATGCACATTCCACAGTACCTGGAACTCAGTCACATGGCTGCTCCAACTGATAGGCAGGCCAGGAAATGGAGCTGGGAATCCAGAAGGAAGAATAAACGAATTCAGTCTCTTCCATAGCTGTGAGGATGAAATGCAAACTCCTTGGACAGGTACATGGCCCAATGAATGGCAGTGATTATACCATTTTAGTGCACCAGCTCTGGCTGCCTTTCCTGTGCGTCTTCCTGACCCCGTGTCAGCTATCTGAACCTTTCCCTGTAGGGCTCTCCAGGCATGCCCTGACCTCGGATTTGTGACACTGAGGGCTTGGGAGCCTTCAGGCATTAAGGCTGGCTCTGCTCTGTAGACACAAGCCCAGCATCTTCTCTGAACCCGTTGGTCATGACACCAGTGGGATGTGAGGGTGGGGACAGGCTAGGCAGTTCAATCTGCATTAACAGCCCAGGAGAGAACTATAGATATCCAAATCCACATTTTATTAGCAGTGATTGGATCTATGTTTTCAGATAGGAAGTCGCGCAAAGAATGGACAGTGTGAGAGGAGATCCGAGGTCAGAGTCCTGAGAAATACGCATGTGGGAGACAGTTCCTAAACCTCAGACATTGACACTCAGGTGTAGGTCACCTATGACTTTCTTAAGCTTTGTTTCTTTGTTTCATTTTTATGAGATTATTTTGAAAGGAAACGTATTACCACTATAATAAACGAGAAACAGGCCACTATCACTATCACTGCCATCAATAGAAAGTCCTCCCCAAAATTCCTACAAATGGAAACAAATAAACACAAAACCTGTTTCTACATTCCAGCTGGTGGCTAGTAGCCAGACAAGGCTAAGTCTGAGGCTCCTCTCTCCCCTCCCCCCTCCTCCTCCTTCTTTAAACAAGGAAGATTAACAAGCATTAGAAAGGTGTTACAGACCTATTAATTCCAAACTGAGGCTTTCTCTTTGTTTCAACCAGAAGAATTGAAAGGGAATGAAGAGAGAATCTATAGTCTCACTACACTGCTCACATTTCATTTCACGCTAAGGCAGGGCTCAAATCCAGAGGGGAGCATTTTACACAGTGCACCCGGCCCTGCTTGTGGCCTTGTACTATCTAAAATGATCCTTCTGCCACTACTGGGATGAATCCCTCACTCTGGGAAAACCTGGAGAGATGGAGTCCCCGCATTGCGGTGGGGACGTCTGGGAAGGGAGTGGTCGGTGTCAGAGGCTGAAGAGAAGACTGCAAAGTCAGGACAGGAACGCTCCCCCTGGACTTGGCAACCAGGGATCATGGGTGTTTTCAGCAGAGTCAACTGAATGGCACAGTGAGGGTGTGGGGAGGTAGAATGCGGCAGCTGAAGTGAAAGGGAGTGAATGGGAGGCAACGCTGTGGAAAGTCAGCATCGAGGAGCTTGGCTGTAAGGACAGAGATAAGGTGCCACTTGAAATTCAAGGAGATGTTTTGCTTTCTTGCATAAAACATGGGAAACATTTGAATAAGCTTTTAGATATTGGGGAAGGAGATGGATATGAACCTGTAATTACTGGAGTGGGGTGATGACAGATAGAGCAAGGTCTGGGATTGGGGAAGATGAGAAGGGTTCAAATCAAGAGCCCAGGTGGAGGGACTAGCCTAGAGTAGGAAAAGCATCATCTTTTCTTAGTTTGAGGGTAGGAGGTGAGGGCACATGCAAACCCAGTAATTGCTTGGGTATAGGGAGGAAAAGGAAGGGAGTTTATGTCTGGAGTCTGGTTTTCCTCTGACAAGTAGGAGGTTTTCTCTGGGGTTAAGAGAGAAACTGGAACTATTGGTTCTCCATTTGAAAGAGTATATTCGCCAGGATTCTCCAGAAAACCAGAACCAATAAAATGTGTGTGCGTATATATTCATCCTATGGAGACACAGAGGCATTTAAAGGAATTGACTCACATGATTGTGGAGGCTGGCAAATCGAAAATCTGCAGGCTGGAGATTGGGAAGGCTTGATGCTGCAGCTCAACTCTGAATGCCGTCTAAAGCAGAATTCTCTCTTCCTTCTGGAGACTTCACCTTGTTTTCTTTTAAGGCCTCAACTGATTAGCCGAGGCCCACCCACATTATGGAGGGTAATCTGCTTTGCTCAAAGTCCACTGCTCTAAATGTTAATCTCATCTAAACACATACACACACACATACACACACACCAAAAAAAAAAAAAAAAACAACCAACAAAAATACTTTCACAGCAACATCCAGACTGGCGTTTGACCAAATATATAGGTACTGTAGCCTAAACAAGTTGATACATAAATTTAACCATCACAAAAGTAGTAATGATCTCATTTATATTATAGCATAAACATGAGATGGTATGAAGAGAAGACTATGAAAGTGGAGAGAATCCTCTGGATTCTAGGAAGTTCTACCTGGTAGCAAGTGCTCTTTGGACCAAGGGTTTCTAATGGGGCCAAGCTGATAAAGTCAGCATGGAAGAGCCATGGGGGTCATTCCACCCAGGGAGGCCCACCTCACCTTCAAGGAGGGTTACCCTGTCAGCACAGAAGGATGGAGCCCTTGAAATCGAACTTTCTAAACGCAAATTCTGATCTTGAAGTCCCGGACATTAACTGTGGGACCCTTCCCCTGTCGTGCAAATAGCAGGACACAGGTGCATTCAAGACAACAAACTATAGGAGTTGCCTTTTCATTCTTTCTCCTTCCCTATTCTCTACATGGGTCAAAGGCATCTACGCTTACCTCACTGAGGTCAGTATGATTAGTTACTTTGTTTTCAAGGCGGCCTAGAATTTCCAGCTGAGCTTATGCTTTCCTTTGCTCACAAGCCGGAGGCCTTTTCACATCCATCCCGTCCTTGGCAAGAATCCTTGGAGAGCAGCCTGGGACATACCTAGTGGTAAGCCACCTGCTCTGGGTTGAGGGTGGATCTATTCTGGTCAAAGGCTTTGTGATCTGGACAAAGGAACTGAGAATGTGCCTGTCAGAATGTCAGGCAATACTAAATTTGGGGACCAGCTGAATTCTAGCAGAAAATCATACAAAATAAGATTTAGCAACTGGGGAAAAACTGGACCACAGGGAGGACAATTGGATGAAATTCAGTCGGAGTACATGGCCATAGAATTCTAACTTTAGGACCGCGATTAGCTATGTGACTGTAGCACAGGGATCCGTCCTCAGATAGAAGACTTTTGGAGCCAAAGGTACCTTTCAGAAGAAGCCGCCTCCTAATTTTATAAGCACCGGGGAAAAAAGGTCTTCCAACTTTAAAAGGTTATGGTTCTTAAAATTCATGTTCTCTGAGCTTTTCTGATTCTGTTCCAGATCCTCTCAATCCGAATTCCTTGCATCTACCCCTCCAGCCCCAGAGCCATGCTCAGCACAAGGAAGCTTGTCCTTCACGTGCCTCTGATTCCCTGTCTAGATCATCAGCATCTTGACAACAGGACCATGCCTGTGCATCGCTGCATTCCAAGGTCGATGGCAGTGCTTGCTACATAATTAATGGTCAGTAAATATTGGCTAAATAATAAAACAAAATAAAAAACTCCACAGCTGTTCATGTACTGTGTTTATCAGATTTTCTCACCTAATACACTCTCCTCTATACACAGCCTAATTCAGTGACTCTCTTAAAATTGTGAAGGTCAAAAATTGAACACATTTCACTGGATCTTTGAGCCACACAGCACACAGGGAGAAAAGATACTTTGTGCCAAGAGGTTTTACTTCTGATAAGAGAAACGGAAGGCTGTGTTGGCTTATTTTTAAAGTTATACCACCACATTAAGCTTGTGGTCGACTGAAATACTGATGTTTTCACATGGGTTTCTGCCAAGCTGCATCTTGAACCCAAAATGTAGGACTTTATCTATATTTTTTGGTTTTAGCTCAAGGTTAAATTCAATAAAAATCACTTTAAATTTGATGCTGTCAGTGATGACATTAGCAGTTCTTCATGGGTTCAGATCACTTGGCAAACTTGACATTTTATGTTTTGTTTTTATCCACTCCTTGGCAATGATTTTAAAAAGGGTTGAGACTAGGATAAAAGTTCTGATAGTAACCATCCCCTTTTTATGGTGACTACCCTAGAAGCACTCATGAAACCTGTGGGTGATCAACCATGAACTGAAAAATACACTCCAAAATACTGACAGACACCCCTCATTTCTCCATCTTACCCACAAAGATCTTATGGATGACATGTTAACACCTTTTTCTAAAGTACACACATACTTTATGTATAGGAGCCCCTGAAATTTGCCAGCCAAGTAATACATGAAAATAAATAAAAGAGCTTGTATGGTATAATTTCTTAGCATGCATATGTTGGCCCTGGTATGAATGCCACTTTTTTTGAAATCTCACAATCCCTTTTCTCTTTTAAATAAATCTAATTTAGACTGTTGCCTGGCATGGATGTTGAGCTGACTTTACAAGGTTGATAGCCCATCTGATGGCTTATCCAATCTCATTGATCTCTTCCATGATTCCTCAGAAGTTACCCATGTGTGTATGAGATCATAGTAGAAGTTCTTGACGCATCCCAGGACAAAGTTATTTAGACTCGAAAACTAAATAACTTTGTTGAGGCGGGCTTCGCTATGCCCGGGGGAGCTATCCCACACTCTGAAATGGCAAGGGTCTGCCATCAAAGAGATCAATTATTCCTTCTGATTTTGCCTGAGGTTGCAGAATGAGGCAATAGAACAGCACTTTGTCATCTGCACATCCTCAACGATTAAACAGTCACCTGGTGAGAAGCTGGTCATCCTTACCTCAGGATCTTTAAACCTTTCCCCTAATTCATAGGAAGAATCTACACATGGTATGTTGCTGATCTTTTGATGCTGAACCAATGAAGGGCGTGAATGATGCCCACAGTACCAAGAGGCCAACCTGATTGTCATGAAATACCAAGAACTCAGAAGACGTTCTAGGAAAAATATGTCAGAACTCGAGGTGAAAGTCACAGGGCAGGCTCAGTCCTTCCCTGAGGACACCTCAGGTTGCTCTCATGGGCAGAGGTAACCGGACAGTGTCCGCTGGAAGGACTTTCCCTCTTGCTCCTGTGATTTTTGTTCAGTGTGTCAACTGTGGAACAAGCTGGGTGACATCCATGTCCTCGTTTCCATGATATGTCAGACAGTGAGCTCAATCACATCCTGAGGTTCAGAGCACTAGGCCAGGCTCTGCCTTCCCCACTGGACTCTGGAACTCCAAAAAGCCATACGCCCTCAAAAAGGGACAAAATAACAAATGCATTTTATGGGAGAGTATTCCAGTTTGAGTCTGTAAAAGGTAGCTTAGCGATAAAGTAGTCACACTGCCTCCTCGTGGAGGTTAGGAAACGGAAGTTCAGAGAGGTTCAATGACGTACGCAGCGTCACACAGTAACCAAAAAGTGGAGCTGCCCCTTGAACCTGGGCGTGGCAGCCCACGGTCCCCTTCACCGTAACATGCCACACTGGTCCCTTTGCACACGAGTTGTAGTTTCTCTCTCACCCTTATTTCTGCTCTTTCCAATTTGAAGATTTTTTTTCTTCCCAGACAATTGAGAAAGAGAACAGAGTTTGAATAGTTCTGGCTTCTGCTGATACCATGCCACACTTTCGAACGATGGGAATATGGCAGGTGGTCGATTTAGAGACAGGGAAGCCAGTGATGGGAAAACAGTGTTGGAGAGGACAGATGAGGCACAGGTATAACACAAAGACACTAGGGAGGTGACTAATGACCACAGATGGAGGGATGTAGCCAGGGAGTGCTATTGCGAAAAGCGAAAGTGATTCTGGGATATATTTATAGAAGGATGACATGCACAGCGCAGGAAGCAATCATTAGGTTACCATCTACATTAGTCAGATATCTATTGAATACGATGCCCAGTTTGTCACACTTTGAAATGTGAGAGCCCAGAGTGGGGAACGACGTGATAGGAAATCCTTACTTAGACTGAATATTAAAGAATCTGGATCGCTGAAGGCAGCCATTTCACAGATCCCCCCATCATCAGATTGCAGGTAGGAGAAAGAAGGATGGAAGGGGAAGGGAGTCATCTCAGCCAGAAATTTCTCTCCAACCTCCTGGCCTCTCATCAGAGAATTTTCAAAACCAATTCTGTCTCTTCCCCTCGCAGTCAAGGTTAAGATCCCCTGCCTGAGCTCTCTCTGCAGAGATTTGAAGAGCTAGCATAATCAATTCTTATTGATTAAGGGTGGCTTCTCTACCTGTGCAGAGCTCTTACTAAGTTACCACCTCCACAGGCTGGTGACAGGGACTTGAAGAGCACAGTGGCTGAGCAGACTCGGGCTCAGGGCTGACACCCCACGCTGACCACACGGCCTGAATTGCTTCAGAGCATTGAGAGTGGTGGAAGAGACAGGTCAGCCTCAGAGACTCAATGTTAGGCCTCTTGTGATCTTATGCAGTAATTCCATATTACTGCATATCTTATGCAATAATTCCATATTTTGGAGAACAGCGGTGGATGCCTTTTGTTGTTGTTGTTAATCATCACCTGAGGACATTTTTTTCCCATGGATTTTTAGAGAGAGTGGAAAAGAGGGAGGGATGGAAGGGAGAGAGAGAGAGAAACATCAATCAGTGTGAGAGAGACACATCGATTGGTTTCCTCTCACACATGCCCCAATCAGGCCTGGGGATTGAACCTACAACCCAGGTACCTGCCCTTGACTGGGAATAGAATCTGTAACCCTTTGGTGCACGGGCTGATGCTCCAATCAATGAACCACACCAGCCAGGGCATGCGGTGATGTCTTTAAAGCAAGTCTTCCCTGTCATGTCTTCTTTGCCCTCTACAGGGATTTCAGGCTTTAATCTTTCCTGAAAAAAGGAAAAAGAAAGACATGCAAAGGAGAAAGAGCATCATAGGGACTGCAGGAGGAAAAGTCTGGTGCTGGCTTTCACATCCCCAAAGAAACCCCAGAAACATAAATAAATATGAGGACATTGCATCCCAGCTGCATTGGGAGGACTCAACAAGCCAGGTCCCCAGGGGATGACCGTGGCGGCCAGATGGTCCTTGCATCTCCAAGGAGCAGGACTCTGCCTGCGTCTCTGGTCCTAGAACGTAGGGGCGCTTTTAGCGAGAGCTCTGGGGCACACAGGGCCAGTCTGAGGATGGCCTGTGGAGACATCACACATACGCAAACAGAATTGCAGAAGCTCAAGTGTGTCAACATCAAGAGGCCCTGCAGGGGCGGAGGTTTGGGCTTTGTGGTCAGACAGACCTGAGATTGAATACTGACTCCATCAATTCCCTCCCCCCGGCTCAGGGTGAGTCTCAACTGCATCCAAGGACAAACCCACACACCTTCCAGAAACTGCTAGTCTCCTGTAGGATCAAAGCACACATCTGGCAGTTTTCACCTAATACTTTACCTCGTACATCTTTCTATCCCAACACACTGAGATTGACCTTGGTTGTTTTAACGGCTGTATGGTATTCCACTGTGTAGCCATGTTCACTTCTGCCATTTCCCAAGAAGGAATGTCAATTTGTTTACAATTCTTGCTATAGCAAACAATGCTACCATGAATATCCATGTGTAAACATCTGTACATGAATATAGCTGTAGGAAAATTCCCAAAGAGAGAATTGTTACAAGTGACCTTACACTTCTTATGTTGTCAAATCATCCCCTAAAGAGCCTCCACCAATTTGCCACCCACCAGCGGTCCCTAAGAAGTCCTCTTTCTGAAAGGCACCACGCAGGAAGGATGTGTGTGGAGGAAAGAACTAAAAATGTCCTTTGTCATCATTTGACTCACCCACAAAGCATTGTTGGTGCTATTTTGGGGGTCCTTGGGTGCTGAGTCCATTGAAGATGAGAGCACAGTTGTGCTTTTTTTCGGAAGGGACATCTGTCAGAATCGGGCTTATTTTTGGTAGCTCAGTGACATACTCCCTGCTTTTCCAGGGGATTCTTGGCTTCCCTCAACAATGACCCATTTGTGGCTGAATATTTGCTGTCCTCTCCGCCCTGATGTCTGTTCTAGAAACTATTTCGTCGGCTGATAGATTATTTTCCAGCAAAAACTGTGGAAGCAAACCCCCCAAATGAGGATCTTACACTCTGTTATTTGCCTGGGAAGGGTACATGGATAAACCATGTTTTTTCTTTTCTTTTTAAGCTTTTATATAAACAAAGATGGATACAGAAGTAGAGAAAAAAACTGATCATTAATGACCAACTCATGGCCCATCTTGTTTATCTCTACCCCACCTCCAATATTTTTATCTCTACCCCTCCCAATTCCGGCCTCCTGTATTATTTTGAAGCAAATCCCAGACATCTTATCACTTTATCCATAACTGTTTCAGTGTCTACCTCTAAAATGTAAGGTCTTAAAAAACACATATTCACATTGCTGTTAACACAACTAAATTAACAATAATTTTTTAATGTACCCAAATTATCCAGTCAGTGTTCATATTTTCAGTTGCCTCATAAAATGATTTAAACATGATTTTTAAATGGTAGGAAAATGAATATTCAGGGCCAGGAGGACTGAGTTCGAGTCTTGGGTTTGTTCCTCTCTCCTTGGGCGACTTTAGATGATCCCCCTGGCTCCTTGTTGCCCCCGTTTCTCAGAAATTGGGGCTGGAAGAGGCAAATCAACCCAAATACTTTCAGATCATGCTGGCGATGAGAGGAAAGAAACAGAAAAAAAAAAAAAATTCCCACTCCGTGAATTGAAACTAGAGTGAAATCTAATTCTGCATAATCGTGACCAGATCAATACATGTCTACTAAAGTCAATAAACGTTACAAAATCTGTCTACTCTTATCCCGTGGGAGAGACATGTTAGGGTCAGGGGATCCTTATCTTCCCCTCTTGGCAGATAAGTGATTTTCAAGATAAAGTAGACATAGGAGCTGCTTTCATTTTAAAGCACATAATCTTTTTTTTAAAATTTTATTTTTTTAAATAAATCTTTATTCAGATTATTACAATTGTTTCTCCTTTTTTCCCCCATAGCTCCCCTCCACCCGGTTCCCACCCCACCCTCTGCCCTTACATCCCTCCCACTGTCCTCATCCATAGGTGTATGATTTTTGTACAGTCTCTTCCTGAACGCCCCCATAACCCTTTCCCCCTGAGAATTATCAGTCCACTCCCTTTCTATGTCCCTGATTCTATTATATTCACCAGATTATTCTGTTCCTCAGGTTTTTAATTCACTTGATTTTTAGGTTCACTTGTTGATAGATATGTATTTGTTGTTCATAATTTTTATCTTTACTTCTTTCTTCTTCCTCTTCTTTAAGAATACCTTTCAGCATTTCATATAATACTGGTTTGGTGGTGATGAACTCCTTTAGCTTTTTCTTATCTGTGAAGCTCTTTATCTGCCCTTCAATTCTGAATGATAGCTTTGCTGGGTAGAGTAATCTTGGTTGTAGGTTCTTGCTATTCATCACATTGAAAATTTCTTGCCACTCCCGTCTGGCCTGCATAGTTTCTGTTGAGAAATCAGCTGACAATCATATGGGTGCTCCCTTGTAGGTAATTAACTGTTTTTCTCTTGCTGCTTTTAATATTCTCTCTTTGTCTTTTGCTCTTGGCATTTTAATGATGATGTGTCTTGGTGTGGTCCTCTTTGGATTCCTTTTGTTTGGGGTTCTCTGCACTTCCTGGACTTGTAAGTCTATTTCTTTCACCAGGTGGGGGAAGTTTTCAGTCATTATTTCTTCAAATAGGTTTTCAGTATCTTGCTCTCTCTCTTCTTCTGGCACCCCCATAATTCTGATGTTGGTACACTTGAAGTTGTCCCAGAGGCTTCTTACACTATCTTCAACTTTTTGGATTTTATTTTCTTTTTGCTTTTTTGGTTGAGTGTTTTTTGCTTCTTTGTATTTCAATTCTTTGACTTTATTCTTGTGTTCCTCTAGTCTGTTGTTGGGTCTCTGTATAATATTTTTTATTTCAGTCAGTGTATGTTTAATTTCTAGTTGGTCCTTTTTTATATCTTCGAGGGTCTCATTATATTTATCGGCCTTTTCTAGGATATTCTTGAAAAGCCTTATAACCGTGGTTTTGAATTCTATATCCAGTCATTTGTTTTCCTCCATTTCTTTCGTTTGTGATCTGTTTCTTTGTCGCCACATTTTCACTGCTTCCCTGAGTTGGTAGGGTAGCTTTGTGTGCTAGGTTTCCTATATGGCCCAGTGTGTTGGCCTCCCCAGTTAACCTGAGGTGGATACTCTTGGTGCACCCCTTTGTGGACTGTGTGTACAGCCTGTTGTAGTTAAGTCTTGATTGTTGTTGGTATCACTGGGAGGAATTGACCTCCAGGCCAGTTGGCTGTGAGGATCAGCTGTGTCTACACTGGGAGAACTTCTGTGCTGGAGACAGCCTTATAGGATTAGACTTGCCAAATTGCAAAAGCCTCTGTGCTCAGCTTGGATAGGGTGGAGTCTCAGGGCAGAGCAGACAGTCTTGGCTTCCCATCAGCCTTGCCCTTGTGCGCGCGTGTGCCTCCAGACCTCTGCCTTCCCTGGCTCCCGAGTCTCTGCCCGAGAGTCCAGAATCCCTCCGCAAGAGCGTGGGTCCCCAGGGGCTCACCTGGAACTGGGGTTCAGTGCAGTCAGAACTGGTGCTCAGTGCAGTCAGGAGCCTCCGACTCCCTTCCACTAGGGAAAGCCTGTGGCAACCTCTACAGTCCCTGTGCGCACTGGCACGCGCGCCTCCAGACCTCTGCCTTCCCCGTAAAGCACATAATCTTAATGAGTGTTTGTGTAAACCCCATAGATCCTCCTTCAGAACATCCTCCTGTTGGTTAAGAGACAGACAGGGAATGGGGCAGGGGGACGGAAGAAAGAAGATAGCATGTCGATGATTCTGGAAGTCCAGCAATGTCATTGGTCGAATGAGATAATGTATGCATATGTAAGTGATAAAGTGCAAGAAAACTGCTATTAGAAAAGCGAGGATCTCCAGATGGGACCAAATCACTCATCGTGTTTTCCCACTGAATTTCTATTAGCAGCGATCGACTCCTCTTCTAAAGAAAAAGCCACATTCTCTATAAAGTCTAGACAACCAAGAGAAGGACGGGAGAAGGAATAGCCAAAGAGAGGCAGATATTGGCAGGAAATAGAAACTATTGCTAAAATCCTTTAAAGTCCTTTTGAAAGAGACCATTGCAAATGCCTTTTCCTCCCTCGGTGTTTGTGTGGGGCGGGCAGGTGATGGAGCAGGTAGTCTAAAGGGAGGGAGGGGGAAATGAACAAAAGAGGAATCTGTATTTCTCGGTGGGGTTTGGAGAAGGCGGAATGGAGAACACGCTCCCGGAGCAGGTGGGTGCGGCACCTGGACAGCTGTGCGTCTCTAGCTCCTCAATGCGTGGGATCCTCCTGCAGAAGAGCGGCTGGGGAAGGATGCACTCGGGCACCTTCTCTCTCATTTTGTTTTTTGTTTTTCTCTGTTGTTAATCCTAGCCTGAGGCTCTTTTCCTATTGACTTTTAGAGAGAGTGGAAGGGAGCGGAAGAGACAAAGAGAGAGCAACATCGATGTGAGAGAGGCACATCCATTATACAAATGTGCCCTTGACTGGAATTGAACCAGGAACCCACTCCGTCTGTGGGCTGACGTTCTATCCACTGAGCCAAACCAGATAGGGCCCTTCTCTCTCTTTTGAAGACAACGGTGCTCAGGGTTTGAAGAGGCTGGGTTTCTGCTATTCAGACACCTGCAGGGTACAATCTCTGCCCTTCATCTGAACACAAGTGCCCACACAGGCAGGTGTGACACCTTCTTTTCCTAAATGCATGGAGGTGAAGAATCTTGTTTCCTGGGGGTGGGGAGGGAGGGCTTCACAGTGGGGAGCTGGGCTGGGGTCCTCACACAGACCACCTTGGGACAGCTCAGGTGGAGCCTGTGGATAGGTACAGAACCTCTTCCTCACTGGCTGTGACTGGTCAGAGCAATAAGATGAAGATGCACAATCACCTTGGCAACCAGAAAACAGGCAAAGCTGTTACTTGGCAATTTCCATAGACTCTCCATCCCCTCCCCCCTACACTCTTTCTCTCACTGCCCCCCCCCACACACACACAACACTGTCCCCTTTAATATGCCTCTTAGATCACAAGATTCTGTGTGTGAGGAAATGAGGGGAAATGAGGAAAACAGAGAGATCCAAGACGTGGAGAAGCAGAACATATTTTCTAAGCAGGGGAGGGAGGTGGAGGTTTGAATGACCCCTTCCACTGGTGACAGGAGAGAGGGGAATGGGACACAGGGTCAGGGAGAAGAGAAAGAGGGGGTGTTAGTAGCAAAGCAGAATATCAGGCAGTTTATTTGTTCATTGTTTCCAGAAACCATGAAAACTGAACAAAAGTCGAGGAGACAAGCAGAGTTTATTCCTGTCCCCATTTCCTTTCTGCCCTTCCTCTGTCCCCACCTCCTTCCCAGAAGGCCTAGTATGAAAACTTGCTTTAGGCGGTCTTTGCCTCCCTGGTTCCTACCCAATAGGTACTGACCGACTTTTTATTCAGTTATTTCACACACACATCACTGTATGCCTACTATGTGCCTGGCATGGTGCTAGGCTCTGGGGCTACAAAGTTAAACACAGGCACAGTCTCTGCCCTAAAGCTGAAGGGGAATGTAGTCAGTGATAGCAAGATAGGTTTGCACGGTGACAGATGATGACTAGAATTAGCGGGGTGATCCCATTGTAAGGTCTAAAACCATGGAACCACACCTGATACTAATATAATATTGTATATTAAATATACTTAAATAAAATAAACAAATAAACCAACCAACAAGCAGGCAGCAAATAACTGAAACTTAGAACAAAAGTGCATTCATGAAAATCAACCAGTGACACAAAGCCAGGGCCTGATGTTAAGACTCAGAGGCAAGGACTTGCGTTTGTTTGTTTTACTTTAAACTTTTTATTTAGGACTAGTGGCCCGGTGCACGAAATTCGTGCACATTAAAAGGGGGACCCAGAGTCAAGTCCCTGCCCACCCACATGTGCCTCAAAATCGTGTGAGACCCAGACCCGGCCACCCCCCCCGCCCCCGCCCATTGGGCTAGATCCAGACCCAGCCAGTCCCATCCTTGTCAAGCCCCACTGGCAGGGGGGCGCAGCCTCAGGTCCCCATCAAGCCCCGCTGGGCGGGGGGGGGGAGGGCACGGCCTGAGTTCCCCCAACCCAGCACTGGGGGTGCACCTTGAGGTCCCCCGTCAAGCCCTGCTGGGTGGGGAGCATGGCCTGAGGTCCCCTGTCAAGCCCCGCCAGGCAGAGGGGCGCAGCCTCAGGTCCCCTGGCCTGGTGCTGGGGTGGGGGGGTGCAGCCTGAGGTCCCCCAGCATGGTGCCAGGGTGGAGGGCTCAGCCTGAAGTCCTCTGTCAAGCCCCACCTGGTGGGGGGCACAGCCTGAGGTCCCCTAGCCCAGCACCAGGACGGGAAGCACACCTTGAGGTCCCCCATCAGGCTCCGCCGGGCAGGGGGGGGCGTGGCCTGGGTCCCCTGGCCTGGCGCCAGGGCGGGGGTCACGACCTGAGGTCCCCCAGCCTGGCACTGGGGCAGGGGCGAGGCCTGAGGTCCCCTGTCAAGCCCCACGGGGGCGGGGGAGGGTGTAGCCTCAGTTCCCTGCTGATTGCTCGTTAAGACTCCTTAAGGGAACTTGGCCTCAGCTGTGGGTGCAGCCATCTTTGTGACGGAGTGATGGTCAATTAGCATATTCCCTCTTTATTAGATAGGATATTTTTAGGCAGAAGGGTTGAGGTCTTACATACCCTTCACCAAGCTTTCTCTGAGTTCTGAATGGTTCCATCCTATCTAATAAAAGAGTAATATGCAAATTGACCGTACATCCACTACACCCACAAGCCACGCCCACCAGCCAATCAGGAGCGAATATGCAAATAAATCCAACCAAGATGGCTATGGCTACAGAGAGCAGGAGGGAGGCTTGGGTTTCCCCGGAAATGGAGGAAGCCAAGCTTTCTGCCTGCCCTTGCTGGCCTAGGCCTCTACTCAAGGCTACAAAGTTTCAATGATAGAAGATACATAAATCCAAACAGAAATGGTGGCAGCCATGGAGCTAGAAAGAGCAGGAGGCTAGGGTTGCCCACGGCGATGGAGGAAGCCAAGCTTCTGCAGCCCTGGCCGGCCCAGGCCTCCGCTTAAGGCTACAAAGTTTCAATTATAGAAGATACATAAATCCCAACAGAAAAGGCTGCCGCCACAGAGCAAGCAGAAGGCTTGGCTCCACTCCAGGCTACAAAGTTTCAATTGCAGAAGATAAATAAACCCCAGATACCAGGGCCTACACTTGGGTCACCAGGGGGCCTGGCCAGCCTGCAAACCACCACAGTCCCCTTGCCCAGGCCGCCCCATGCCCCAAGGGAACCCCCAACCTGATCCAGGACACCCTTCAGGGCAAACCAGCTGGCCCCCACCTGTGCACCAGGCCTCTATTCTATCTAATAAAAGAGTAATATGCAGATTGACCATCACTCCAACACACAAGATGGCTGCCCCCATGTGGTCAAAGATTCTGCCCCTGTGTGGACACAAGATGGCCACCACAAGATGGCTAGTAAGGGAGGGCAGTTGGGAGGGACCAGGCCTGCAAGGGAGGGCAGTTGTGGGCGATCAGGCCAGCTGGGGACGGTAGTTGGGAGGGACCAGGCCTGCAAGGGAGGGCAGTTGTGGGCAATCAGGCCAGCAGGGGAGGGTAGTTGGGAGGGACCAGGCCTGCAAGGGAGGGCAGCTGGGGGTGATCAAGCCTGCAGGGGAGGGCAGTTAGGGGTGACCAAGCCGGCTGAGGAGGGAAGTTGGGGGCAACCAGGCCTGCAGGGAAAGGCAGTTGGGGGGGGGGGGACCAGGCCTGCAGGGGAGGGCAGTTGGGGGGGACTAGGCCTGTAGGAGAGGGCAGTTAGAGGTGACCAGGCCTGCAGGGGAGGGCAGTTAGGTGCAAACAGGCTGGCAGGGGAGCAGTTAGGCATCAATCAGGCTGGCAGGGGAGTGGTTAGGGGGTTATCAGGCTGGCAGGCAGAAGCGGTTAGGGGCAATCAGGAAGGCAGGCAGGCAAGCAGTTGGGAGCCAGCAGTCCTGGATTGTGATAGGGATGTCCGACTGCCCGTTTAGGCCCAATCCTGGTGGAATCGGGCCTAAACGGGCAGTCGGACATCCCTCGAGGGGTCCCAGATTGGAGAGGGTGCAGGCTGGTCTGAGGGACAACCCCCCAACCCCGTGCATGAATTTCGTGCACCGGGCCTCTAGTTGAAGTATAATTGGTACATAAAGAATCACACCAGGTTTGATTCTGGTCAAGGGCACATGCCTGGGTTGCAGGCCCTGTCCAACGTGCAGGAGGCAACCAGTCAATGATTCCCTTTCATCATTGATGTTTCTATCTTTCTCTCCCTTCCTCTCTGAAATAAGTAAAATCTATTTAAAAAAAAAAAAAGAGCCCTGGCTGGTTTGGCTCAGTGGATAGAGTTTCGGCCTACAGACTGAAGAGTCCCAGGTTCGATTCCAGTCAAAGGCACAGGCCAGGGTTGTGGGCTCGATCCCCAGTGGGGGACGTGCAGGAGGCAGCCCATCAATAATTCTCTCTCATCATTGATGTTTCTATCTCTCTCTCCCTCTCCCTTCCTCTCTCAAATCAATAAAAATATATATTTTTTAAAAAATAAATCACACAGCCCTGGCCAGTTTGGCTCAGTGGGAAAAGTGTCTGCCTGTGGACTGAAGGGTCCCAGATTCGATTCCGGTCAAGGGCACATACCTGGGTTGTAGGCTCAATCCCCAGTGTGGGGGTTGCAGGAGGCAGCCGATCAATGATTCTCTCTCATCACTGATGTTTCTATCTCTCTCTCCTCCATTCCTCTCTGAAATCAATAAAAATATATTAATAAAAAAAGAACCACACATATTAAAAGTGCACAATTTGGTGGGTTTGGACATATTCAAACCCCCCTGACACTATCACCACCATCAAGGTAATAGACACAGCCACCACCTCCCAGAGTTTCCTTGTGTGTGTGTGTGTGTGTATGTGTGTGTGTGTGTGTGTGTGTGTGACAGAGAGAGAGAGAGAGAGAGAGAGAGAGAGAGAGAGAGAGAGAGAGAGATACAAACACTTAACAGGAGATCTATCCTTTTAACAAGTGTATGTTGAAGTACACAATTCTTGTCCCACAGCAGATCTCTAGAACGGCTTTATCTTGCATAATTGAAACTTTATACCTGTTGCATAACAACTCCCCCTTGCCCCAGCCTCCTGCCCCTGGCAACCACTCTTGCACCATCTGCTTCTATGAGGTTGATTATTTTCCATACCTCACAAAAGTGGGATCTTACAGTATCTGTCCAGCGACTGGCTGATTCATTTAACATATGTCCTCCAGGTCCATCCACGTTGTCACAGATGGCAGGATTTCCTTCTTTTTAAAGACGGGATCATGTTCTTTTGAATGTATATACCACATTTTCTTTATTCATTCATCCGGCATGGACACTGGGGGTTTTTCCATATCTCGGCTACTGTGAATAGTGCTGCAATGAACATGGGTGCGGATATTAGAACTTAGGTGACACAGCAAAAGCAGCACTAAGAGGAAAGGACTTCCTTTTGATGAGGTGGTCAGAAAAGGCCTTTCTGAAGAAGTGTCAACTAAACCGAGACCTGGAGCCTGGATGTCATGCCACTGGGCCACTGGGGAGATTGTCCTGGATGTACAGTGCACACATCTAGAGGGTGCCCCTCACATCACAGCCTATTTTGTACAAAAATATGCAGAAGCCCTGAGACCACATCCATTCTCCTACACCCCAGGTGTTCTTCTCAACTGCTTTTCCCCACTTTTTCCCTTCTCCTAGCTATGGATTCAGGCTTCCTTCCAGTCTATTTTGGGACTCAGCAATGTGTGTGTGTGTGGCGGGGCGGGGGGAGGGGAGTGGAGACTGGGAGGAGGGGGGAAGGGAAGATAAATGAGGTACATAAGAGGCCAAAATAGAATATTCTTTTTTTTTTTAAATCCTCACCTGAGGATACTCCCTCCATTGATTTTGAGAGAGAGAGAGAGGAAGAGAGAGAGAGAGAGGAGCATTGATGTGAGAGAAATACATAGATCTCCCTTACTCGATCAAACCCACAACCCAGGTATGTCCCTTCCCCAGGAATCAAACCCACCACCTTCCTCTAGTGCTCAGGACGAAGCTTCAACCAACTAAGCCAGGATAAATATTCTTTATGCAATCCTTCAAAAGCCTAACAACAGGAAAACAAACACTTTAAGTTCTGTTAGTTCTAATAAAAAAACCCACTAAATGACGGGGAAGAAGCCAACCAGCAGCTTAGTGGTAATCATGAAGGGATAAAAGAAGGGGAGGCAGCGGATGAAAAGCGAAGCTGCACCATCAGGCATGAGGCAACAAGAGGGACTTAAGACTGACACAGATCAAGTCTGGAGCTGCTGTTTGGAGTCCATCCCCATTTCCAGCCCAACTTTTATTTTTAATATATTTGTATTGATTTCAGAGAGGAAGGGAGAGGGAGAGAGAGATAGCAACATCAATGATGAGAGAGAATCATTGATTGGCTGCTTCCTGACATCCTCCACTGGGAATCGAGTTAACAACCTGGGCATGTGCCCTGACCGGGAATGGAACCGTGACCACCTGGCTCATAGTTTGAAGCTCAACCTCTGAGCCACAAAGGCGGGCCTCCAGCCCAGCATTTTGACCTTGAAGCAGGAAGATGATGAGGGATTGAAGGTGAGCTTTCAGTGCTGGGAAGAGCATGCTCCTGAATTTTCTATGATCTTCTTTGGGTGGTGGGATATGGTGGATTCCTACCTATGTTTTTTTTCTCTTTCTTCTCCTTAAATTGAGGTTCTTCAGTTAGATAAGATGGCATATCAAAAATTTTCTAAAATGGCTAGAAGTGCCCAGCTGGTGTAGCTCAGTAGTTGAGCATCAACCCATGAACCAGGAGGTCACAGTTCAATTCCCAGCACATGACCAGGTTTTGGGTTTGATCCCACTGTGGGGGATGTACAAGAGGCAGCCACTCAATGATGTTTCTCTCAGCATTGATGTTTCTATCTCTTTCTTTCTCTTCCTCTCTGAAATCAATAAAAAAATATATTTTTAAAAAGTTTAAAATGGCTAGAAGCCATTGTATATTTTAGTTTCAGGAAAGTATTCAGTATCAGAGGAACTGGGTTATTATAGAAGAAAATGTATATGCCCTAATATGCGATATTCAGTAAGATGAGTCCATACTTGGCCTTAAAAATAGCTAAAGTAGACCTTATTTTTGCTTAGTCCTAGTTGTAGGGTAGATGAAGATCCTTCAACATTTGAAAATTATATTAAAACGCAGATCTCTAGGGACTAGAAGCCAAGTTCTCAAGCTTGGATAGCTAGAGTACTTTCTGAAGGCCACTTTGTTTTTATGACTATTTGGTTCAGAATTAATGAGAGCTACTTTGCATAGATATTTTATATTCTGAATAGTACCTTTTGGGGATTCTTCCCCTCACCTTGTAGATATAGTTTATCAAAATTATTATTTTTTTCCCCAACCTATTACTGCTCTAGTCTATAAACCTCAGAGATAATTATATTTTAAGGCCCACAATCTTAGAACATGGTTCAGATTATTGAAACCACCAATTATGGTGGTAAACACCCAAGGAATTTGGGGCCTGTTGAAAATAAAAACCAACGTCAAAGATTCCACTGGGGGATGAGGAACATGGAATAAGAAAAGCTTCTTTGTCTTGCCCTGGCCAGTGTGGCTCAGTTGGCTGGGCATCATCCCGTGCACCTAGAGGTTGCCAGTTCGATTCCTGGTTGGGGTACATACCCGGGTTTTGGGCTGCAGGTTCGAACCCCAGTTGGGGGTGTGCAAGAGGCAGCCGATCGATGTCTCTCTCTCTCTCCCTTTCCCTTCCTCTCTCTCCAAATATAAATTTAAAACATCTTTAATAAAAAAAGAAAAGCTTCTTTGTCTTGATTGAACACTCATAGCTTTACATCTTTTGAAATGTTTCCCTTTTCTTCTCAGATAGTAGTAATTTGTCTTGTGGACAAGATCTTCAGAAGATAACCAATGACTAAAATTTCAGAGAGGTCCCCAAGTCTTTAAAATGATTAATGGACCCCAAAGTACACAGTGGTGGAATTGCAGTGTCATAGCTGGAGAACCACATGTTATAATACAGACAGTGAAGACCTCTGTTGGCCTGGGGTCCACAGTGCCTGATATGTTAATTCCATTCAAAAAATGCCTTTGAAGGCCCATCTCAGTGGTTTATTCTCAGGGCTGGAGGGAGTCAGAGAAATCTCCCTTTTACTTGGTAGGCCCAATCCTTACTAAGAAGCTGGGCTATGGGGAGGTAATGTGAATAATGGCTCCTCAGTATCACAGAATGAAGAAAATTTTATTTTGCATCACAAAGTTGTGTAAAGAGCGTGGTGGAATAAAGTGGCATTGAATAGTCACCTTATAATGGATTTTCTTGTTCCTGCATTCTCCCATTGCCTTCTGTTTTCTAAGGATTGATCCAGGGACCACTGCACATATATCCCTGGATTACAGATTGCTTCCCCATCCTGATCTTTTCACCCTAGCATTTCCATTCCCATTCTCTGGTTTATTGATTTCCAAAGAACTCATCACCATGTTGATGGCTGTTTATTCTATTATCAGTCTCTCTGATGCCCATACTATACCATAAGCTCCTTAAAGGCACAGATACCTGTCTGTTCTGTTCACTGCTCTGGTCCTGTGGCTCAGGACTGTGCCACAAAACACATGCTCAAAAACAATGCCCTCTGAATGATTCTGACACAATAAAAATTTTGAGAAAAATGGTTACCACCTCTTTTGGGACTAATCTGCAAATCTGAAGCACTTTTCTATTTTTACTGACTGTATTTATTCAAGTGACTTTAAGTGTTTAAGTTTAAAATTTAGGTGAGTGGCCCAGCCTGTGTGTCTCAGTGGTTGAGCACGACCCATGAACCAGGAGGCCATGGTTCAATTCCCGGTCAGGGCACATGCCTGGGTTGAGGGCCTGATCCCCAGTAGAGGGCATGCAGGAAGCAATGATTCTCTCTCATCATTGATGTTTCTATCTCCTTCTCCCTTCCTCTCTGGTATCAATAAACATATATTTTAAAAATATAAAAGTTGGGTGAGTGGAATATAAATGTAAAAGAACAATAAAAATAATTGGTTTTAGTTATAAGTAGCACCGTTTTGTTTTTGGTTTTGGTTTTCCCATAGGTCAGTGGCCAGGGAAAAAGTTAGTTCTCAGGAGGGGTAGCATAAGTGTGGACTGTGTGGACAGACTTGCTCTCAAAGAAGACACACTGGCAGGGAGAAGAGGGCTTTCCAGCAGAGAAACCTGGCAAACAAGCTCAGCCAGGTGATCAAGGTCAACATCAACAAGCAAGTCATGCTGATAGTAGGCACCCTTAATATGAAGTGACCCCTAAATACTCCTAACCCAGTCTAATCATGAGAGAAACATCAGACAGATCCCAGGGGAGAAACAGTTTACAAGATACCTGCCTCATGTGCCTCAAAGCTGTCAAGGTCAAAACCAGGGAAAGTCCAAGAAAACTGTCTGAGCCACGTGGAGCCCAAGGAGCCATGGCAACTAACTGTAACGTGGCCTCCCGGATGAGACCCTGAAACAGAAAGAGGAAAATGAAGTAAAAACTAAGGAAGTCTGAATCACGTACAACTTTAGTTAATAATAATGTATCAACATGGGTTCATTCATTGCAACAGATATACCACACCACTGTGAAATGTTAATAATAGCCCTGGCCAGTTTAGCTCAGTGGATGGAGCATTGGCCTGCACACTGAAGGGGCCCAGGTTAGATTCCGATCAAGGGCACGTGCCCGGGTTGTGGGCTCAATCCCCAGTGGGGGCGGGGAGGGGTATGGAAGGCAGCCAATCAATGATTCTCTGTCATCATTGATGTTTCTCTCTTTCCCTCTCCCTTCCTCTCTGAAATCAATAAAAATATACTAAAAAAAAAAAAAAAGAAAAAGAAATGTTAATAATAAGGGAAGCTGAATGTGAGGTACATGGAACTCTGTACTATCTTTGCCATTTTTCTGTGAATTAATTTTTTTAGCTTTTTAAAAAAATCCTCACCAGAGGATGTTTTCATTGATTTTTCAGAGAGAGAGGGAGGGACAAAGAGAGAGAGAGAGAAACATTAATGTGAGAGAAACATTGATTGTTTGCCTTCCCTATACACCCCGATCAGGTATGAACCCACAACCCCTCTCTATGCCCTGAACAGGAATTGAACCTGCAATCTTTTGGCATATGGGATGATGCTCTAACCAGCCAAGCCACCACCTGGGGTGTAAATGTAAAAATATTCTAAAAAATAAAGTTTATTTTAAAAAAGAAAACAAAGTTAGTTTTTTTTTTACTTATATGGCACACTGCCAAAATTTAAAGAGTAGTGTAGGGAAATAGGGGAGGAAAAGCTAAGGATGACCCTCTGTCTCTAAGGTGAACCACCTGGTTCCAAATCTCAGTGACAAGAAGAGCTGAGAGCGTATGGAAAACCTTCCACGGTCACCGCCGCCTCATTGGCGGGAGTGGGGCGGTCCTGGGGCAGGGCTCTTTATCCTGTCCCAAACAACGGAGAGATGGAGATACAGAGAAAGCACAGAGGGGTCACTGCAGTCCCCGCCCATGACCAGGGGGAAGAACCGTGGACATTACTGCGACAGGGGCTGTAGCCAATCACTAGTGTCTCACCCTGACATGGGATGGTCAGGCCACAGTGATGCCATTGGATGATCATGGAGACAGGCCTTCCTGTTACCCAGGCAACTAGTACTACCAGCACCTCCACAGTGATGCTCTGCTGAAAGTCCCTTCCCACTGCCACTCTGTAAAAAGGCTCTAAGGTTCAGTCCCGAGTCACACCTTCCCACCAGGTCTCATCAGTCAGTGGGACTTCACCTGGCCATTTGGAATTTGAATTATTTAATAATAAATAAATAAATAAATAAATAAATAAATAGTACCTACTATGTGACAGGCACTATTTTAAGCAAATATTAACCCATTTTAACTTCACAACAGTCCCACAAGATATATATTATTGTTCTTACTAAGAGGAAAAGTGAGGCACAAGGTTTTAAATATCGTGCCTAAGGTTACACCACCAGTTGGCGGGGCCAAACTTGAACTCAAGCAGTCTGACTCCAGAGTCCTTGCATATAACCAGTAAGTTATACTGTCACAAACTCAAGCTCTGCCATTTAGCTCACAAAGACACAAAGGAACGGATATCAGGGGATATCCCTCAGACTCACGGTCCAGGCTGTCCTAGGAAAGAAGAAAGGAAGTTCCTCCCCCAGGGCCTCGCTGGCTGCTCTTCAACAGCTGCAAACCATGTGGCCTTACACACACCTGCGCAGAGACAGCTGCTCCCGAGTTATTGCTGCCTGACACCTGCTCATTGGTCGAAACAAAACCTAATTACTTGGCCTTGCTCTCCTGGTACTTACCCTAAAAACCAGGGTTACACCCAGCAGAAAGGATCTTTCTTGGGACAGTAGTTAAAAATCATACCTCTTCAGATGTGGCTTTAAAACCTCAGACTGGGACTATATTTTTCATTGTCCTTTGAAATCCTCCTGCGATCTTTATCCTAGATAAAAGATATTAGCAGAAGTGTTGAAACAAACTTCCAAATCATGTAGCCAGGTAAATAGATGTTCCAGACCAGTGCATTCAAGTCACCTGGAGATCATGTTAAAATGCAGGTTCTGGTTCAGTGGGTCTGAGGTTGGACCAAAGAGTCTACATTTCCAGCAAGATCCCAAGTGATGCTGCTGCTGGTCCGAGGACCATACTTTGTCATCAAGGACCTAGAGCATTTCCCTCCCTCCCAGAAAAGGAAGCGCTTGACAAAGGAAAAGAGTATTTTCAACTAGATTTTCTCCTCGACTGAACCAAATTTCAAATCATGATTTTATTTTACCTAGCTGAATGCCTATATGAGATAGTTATATTGATTAAACAATAGCTGAATACAATAAGTGTGTTTGCATTTACATGATCAGTGTCCACTATCCATGAGCTTTGAGTGTGGTGAGTGAGCCCAGTACCTGTGGGACTCTAACATTAGGCAGGTTTCAGTCCAGAAACCCTCCTTAGAGGGGTACAAACTGGAACCTGCATAATAATGAAAGAGGATAAACTGTGCAGTAGGTGAAGGGAGGCTGACAGGCTCCGATGAACGATGATGGGCCAGGCACTCTCATAGGGGTTGACTCTTTCATTTCTTAAAGTAGTGTGGGGGATAGGTGTTGGAATACCCATTGACATACATATAAGAAGACAGGTTGAGGGGGCCAATGACACAAGCTGCATGGAGAAAGATCCCAGTGCAGATCGGCTCTTCCCACCACCTTCTTGTGAGGGACACACGGAGCCGCTTGAGAAGCAACAGGGACAGAAAGGGCACCACTGGACAATGAACTTTGGCAAATAATCTGCAAAGAAGCCCAGGATCAGACCTATCTGAAGAGGTCAAGGGGAAGGGGAAGGAAGCTGGAATACTTGGGGAGGAGCATTAACATGGAGAGGACCATGCTTTGTTTGATCTAACATATGATGGAGCTTAATGTGCAGGAAAGGGTTGCTCAGCAGGCCTGGGCTGCCCAAACCCTGTGCAGTCCAAAGAATGGTCTGGCGCTTGCCTGGCTCCTGGGAAATAACCTGTAAACACTTGGCATATCCTTCTTGATCAGAGTGTCTTTGTTTGCCTGACTCACTTGGACCAGGCTAGATAGTTTATGCTAACAGCGTGACGTATGGTGGAGGTGTTGGCCATGGGCAGCAGCTTGAACTCCAGAGCGCCTCAGGGCTCAGCTATATGGGTGCTCCAGCCTACATGACTGACCTCCCCCAAGTCCCTGGACTCTAAGGCTTGGGTGGCAATTCTCCTGTTGTCACATGGCATTGCTGTGAGACTTAGGTGCTGTCTGCACAAATGCACTGGGAGAGGACACTGGGAGCTGTGTCTTGTCTCTCCTCGACTCCACCCTATGTACCTTTTACCTTTGCCAATTTTAATCTGAATCCTTTCTGTGTAACAAACCATGCTCAAGAGTATAGCAGCTTTTCTGTCAGTCCCTCTCACAAACCATTGAATCTGAAGTGGTCTTGAAGACCCCCAATAACACTCACTTAAACAAGAATTTAACACCACCACTGAGGACCAACTTGAGTGGGTGGGGGAAGACTAGTTTGGTTCAGATCAGTGTTTACTGAGCACTTACTACACACCAGGCACTACTATTCATTGGGATATGAAAATGAAGTCAGAACCCCCGTCCTTTAATATAACCAGTTCCTGAGGAGATCCCCAGAAAACACTAATTTCACCTGGAAGTGCAAAGTGCCATGAGAGGGACACGGCATGGTCCCAGGAGGCTGGGAGAAGAGTACTTAGCAGGATGGACATCCAGGAAGGCTTCCCTGAGGAGAGTGCCCCTCCATGGACCACCCTGGTCTTTGGGGGACTTGGTCACAGTTCCTGAAGTTGCCTTTCTCCAATTATTTAACAGCTCTCACTGTAGGGACTTTTGTGTCTGGAGGCACAGGTGCTGAGGTGAGGAAGGATAGGTGTGTCCAACCCAGTAGACTGCACAATTCATCACAGACACAGAAATCAAAGTTGGAAAAAGGAGAACCAGCCTGTTTATTTCTTTTGGCTCACCCCAGGCTGTCTGTCCCCAGAGCATTCAGGCATTATGCTCAGACAGCTGCTGGCACCTCCACCCACCCCTGTAGCACATGTACATGCACAGGGCCTTGTGGGAGCAGCACCCAATCCTCTACACCCCCACCCTGGACCGGCAGCTCCTCCATCCCATCTGCTGACAGTCCTTGCTCATCTCTTAAGATTAGTTGAGGTTTCCACTCTTTCTCTTTCAAGGGACTTGACTACCAAGGAGGGGAGGGGACCCTTAGGATTCTGGTTCATGCCTTTGAGTTCTTCTCCACTCTTACACCTTTTCTGTCACCCATTCTATAAGATATTTACCTTTGACCTGCTCTTACTTTTGAGACATTTTATTGTTTATTTCCGTTGCTTCCAGGATGTTCCTTTAAAAAAGAAATTTTATGGCTTCTAATAGTGTTCCTATTTCAAACTAAGTCTATGCAGGCTATCTTGTACAACAGCCAACAATGTGCATATCTTTCGGCAGAAGCACCCCACCATAGTGCTCCTCGCTGTCATGATTCACACATCCATCCACTTGGCCACTATTCATGCACCATAGGGCTGCTACAACACACTCTCAGGCAGGGACACGCCCGCTCCCTCAGCTGTCCCACCTCTAATGGACATCACTCCTTTCACTGTCCAGCATCAGTGTCTCCTCCTCGGTTTGGGGGATTGTCTAATCTATAAATCTTGGTGGAGGGCAGAGCTTACCACCCAAGAGAGAAGCTAAAGGCTCTAAGCCTGTTTTCCTGCCTCCCTTGGACAGTGCACCTCCTGGATTCTGAAAGAAGCAGGGACCTAGGGTTCATCCTGATGAACATGGTGACAGAGCAACATGTGGTCTCCAGGGCAGCAGCCAGCTGTGGGGGCCAGAGTCCAGCGGCGGCACCCGTGGGGTCCAGACCGGACAAGGCACTGATGATGACCATCTGTCCCATTTCTTCCTGCCTGTGCTATGGCTTTCAGCTACACATGTCCTTTCAGTAAGTCACTTTTCTGCTTAGAGACAGTTTCTCTTCCTTAAGACTAGAGATGCTGACTGATACCCACCATCCTCCCTTCTTCCCTAGCTGTCTGACCAGGAGATGAGCCAGAAACTTTTCAAAGGCACATGGGTAGAAAGGAACTGTGTAATTCTAAGTTAGGGCCAGAGGATGGTGAAGATGTGAGAAAAAGCTCTCTCCTAGTACGAAGCAGGTCCAGGAGTTAGAATGTAACCAGTAATTCAAGTATCTTATAAAGTCTATTTAAAAAGTTATTAATGTTGCCCTGACCAGTTTTGCTCAGTGGATAGAGTGTCAGCCTGTGGACTGAAAGGTCCCAAGTTCGATTCCAGTCAAGGGCATGTACCTTGGTTGCGGGCACATCCCCAGTAGGGGGTGTGCGGGAGGCAGCTGATTGATGTTTCTCTCTCCTCGATGTTTCTAACTCTCTCTCCCTCTCCCTTCCTCTCTGTAAAAAATCAATAAAATATATTTTTTAAAATATTTAAAAAGTTATTAATGTCAGCAACAGGAGAAAAAGAGCAGTCACTTCCTCCTTTTCTCTTCTGAAACCCTCTCTGTTTTTCCTCAAGATCAGTTAGTTTTCAGTCTGCCATCTACATGACAGTTGTTCTATTTTTTTTCTACACAAAACAGTGTAGAAAAATAGTGTCCCCATCAAATAGGACAGTACCTACCCCTTTCCCCCAAGCAGACACAACCTCTTAAAACACACAACATGATCTTCTTTATTTAATTGTTTAATCAGTTTACATTCCACAACTGACAGGTTATTTATTTTTATTTTTTCCATGAACAAGTCATTTAATTAATTACCAGACACTTTTTTTCTTCAATCGATGGAAATACAATATTTCTGCCAATTTGAAAAAGAAAATTGCACGATGCAGTCAGTGAAGTCCCTAGGTGCTCTCTGCTTCCTCAGTCCTTGCAAAGTCACAGGAACCCGGCAATTTCCCTTTTCACCCCCCTCCCACTGCCCTGTGAAATTCACCTCTCAGAATAGCACAATAGTTTCAGGATCTGGTTTGGATCACCTTTCGTGTAATTAATTAATTATGAGAAGGAACAGACAGTACAGTAGATCTGATAAGATGTAGCATTCTTGTTAAGGTTAAACAACACATTTATTCACATCATATCAGAACAAATTAACATAATATTTAATCTTATTTTAGCACCAATAACCACAGGAATTGCTACCTCCAAGGGCAGAGGCGTGTTGGAATCCTGCAGCACACACCACTCCTTGTCTGACCAATCAGAAAGCACTATGCAAATTAAAGGTAAATAAATTTATATTGACTGAGCAATAATCTGGTGGACCATAAACACTCCAGGTGTTTGAGACTTTTGTCGGCTGTGGTCCCTGTCTAATAACCATATATAAAACATACCAAATCAGCTCCATTCTCTTTCGCTCAGTTAACACAAGGCTCAGAATGTTCCATTTTAAATGAGTCAAACCTTGACATACAGGCTCTTTGAAAGGCGCTGAGAATGAGGGGTTGCTTGCTTACATTTGAGTCTGTTCTCTGCACTAAGATCTTGCTACTTGTCTCTTTTCCCCCCTGAACAAAAGAGGTCTCTTGAAACCTAAGGAAGGTCCCAGGCAGGGAAGTGATTGGCAATGGTGGACCGAGTGTCAGGGCAGAGGACAGAGCCTGTCAGCACCACCTCCTAGGAGACCCTGTCTGCCTGTGGCACTGCTCCTCCCAGAGTATCCCCTTTTAGTATTTGACTTTTGGGAAGTAAGGAATTGAGCGAACAGCTCCAAATATTGGTGAGATGTTGTTAGCAGGTGACAGGATCAGCTGACAAAAGATTGTGGAGATCTTTATTCTTGACAAAGAAAAGGCCCATCTCCCCACCCCGCCCACAGCCCCATCAACGTAAGAGAACGGGAGCCTGGATGAGGGGTAAGCTGATGCTCCTGTTGCTGAAGACAGTGACGTGCTTTGGCCTCCAGGACCTCGCCAGGTCACTGGGGCTATGCCCAGGGGCAGTGCTGATACCCCTCTGGGGAAGGTGTGACATGTATTTGACAAGCACTGGCCTTCTCCTCTAACTAAACAGGTCGAAGCCAGGATGGAAGCCTGGACATGGCTCCTGTTCTTTCTACTCTGGGCCAACACTGGCCTCCAGTCTCTGCCTGATGTGAGATCTGAGTGACCTGTGGGTGAGGAGCCCTCCGCGCCCCCTTCAGTCCCATGACAAAGAGTAAATCTTCGCTGTCTTGTGTGGTAGCCAGCAGCCACATGGGGTTACTGAGCACTGGAAACGTGGCTGATCCAAATTGAGATGTTTTCTAAGAAAAAATTCATATTAGATTTTGAAGGCTTCATACAAAAAAAATTACCATACTTCAGTAATTTTTTATATTGATTCCATGTTAAAATAATAACAGTTTTGACATGCTGGGTTAAAATCTGTGTTAAGATGAATTTCACCTGTTTCTCTGGACTTTGAAAAATGGGCCTGGTATTTTGATCACTACTTGAATGATATTTGAATTGCATATGTGGCTCACATTGTATCTCTGTGAGACATACAGGATTACACTGCCTTCCTGAAGCTGGTCCCAGGGCTGATCACGTGGACCTTCAGAGAAGAGGAAGGTTTGGGAAGAAGGCACGGGAGCGAGAGGGCTTAGGTCCTGGCCAAGCCTAGTGTGAACCCTGCCCCCAGGGCGCTCGTCTCCTCAGTCCTGGGGGGAGGCAGCTCTGTGTTACAAGATCACCCATGCTGCTCTTTCCTACTTCTTCGTACTTCAGGGTGCCCCTCCTGCTTTTGGGGGTTCCTTTTCTGCTGCCATGCTGAGGATGCTCTGTGATTCTGCCATTTTCCCTTCAAAGGATTTTTTTTAATCTTAATCCCACCGCCACCCCGTCTGCGGCCCACTGCCTTGACCCCACCACCTGCCGGATATTTCTTCGTTCTGATTTGGCAGCATCCCTTAGCCAGACTCCCACTCCTGACACCACAAGCCAGATCTGTGTGGTGAGTCACAGATTACAAAGCAATTCATATGCATCATGTCCTTTGATAGTCTTCCTCCTACCCCAGCATAGCAAAGCTGTGTCCATAACAACAGTAAATGAGATGGTCAAAGTCGGGGGGAAGGCATCTGAGAATGAAAGGTAGATCGAAGGCTTTGGACTCTGAGCGCAAGCTGTCCATGAACTTGAGGTTACTTTCTGAGGACCGGAAGTGAGGTGAGAGCAGCAGGGAGGAACTCTCCACAAGTACCTCCGTGACATAAGCACACACCTGTGTGGGCTCGAGGCCTCTCTAAAATGAACGGCAGGATAGCCAAGGAGACCTGGTGCCCAGGAGCTCCCCTGCTCTCCGTTTGGCTGGGAGGACACGGAGATGTGGTGAGGTAACAAGACGTGCCCGAGGCCTCGAGCAAGCCCGTGACAAAGTTGCTCGTGCGACCCCAGGATCAGGTCTCTGTGTTGACCTTCACAGTCACCTTCACACTTAGGACCTTATTGACTTGCTTTCACTTTTGGAAAATATAGTTTACTTTAAAGGCAAAACCCTTTGGAACAGAGAGTTACGAGCAGACACTAGGGACCGTCAGAGAAACAACCCAGAAAATAGTCCTATGCCCATGGCTTCCCTCCCTTCCAGTCCCACCCAGTCAGGATTCTGGGACAGCCACACAAGTCCTCAGAAAATGGAGGGCTACATCAAAGCATTCGTTTAGTCTCAAGCCCTTCCCCCTTATGTTCAATTTCCACTTTTATTTGTACATTTTTACAGATAGTCTTGAATAGCAAAGCAGTCCCACCAGGGGTAGAAACGGGACAGGAGTATGAGAATGAGTTAGTGAGAGCTCTCCACAAGAAAGGCATCATCCCATTCACAACACAGACACTCTAATCCATCCAGGCTGGAGAGGGCCTACAGGTGACCAGGAAAGGAAGGGAGAGGCTTAACCAGAGGGAGACATGAGAAGCAGGAGAGGACAGAGGGACACAGGGTTCCACAAGGAGCAACACCAGGTCCTGGAAATGAAGAGGAGCTGCAATGGCTGAGGTCGGTGTCTGTCAAAGGGAGGCCAGGTTTGAGCTCCCGCTGTGCCACCCCCAAGCTTACACCCAGTTCTCTGGTTCTCAATAGTGAACAAACACCCGCTATAGTTGGTGGGGCTCCATCCATATAGGGAGCAATGACATGACTGTCTCACAATAACACCAAAACCTTATTGCAAAGCAAAGTTTACAAACCCTCCTGGAAGTTCATTTTTTCCTTGTGTAGAACCTAAGGTTCAGTTTTTCCAAACAGGATTCTACCCAGAGATTCCCCCAGTGGAGGCAACACCCAAAGGAATTCCTATAAGAACTCATATGCTTCTGCTGATGCCTTCAACTTCATCCACTGACAAGAGAGAGACCCCAGTTCCTTAACTTTGTTTCCAATCTTAAACTGAACAGATCATTAAAATGTTTTAGAATCTGATCTTCTCCTACCACTAAGGCATGTACAGCTAGAAATAATGTTAGGAGAATAATAAAGAAAAAAATAAGGCGTTGACCTGTGCGTTGGTTAATAGCTGTTTTAGCTCATGGATGCTGTTTGCTCCATATGGTTTACTCATTCTGTCACCTCTGGGCATAAGCAAGAGGGATTAAGGATGTCGTTTGCAAAATTGGCTTTGGGCAAAAGAACGTCTGGGAATGGGCTGATTAGGAAGCCAATGTCTCTGAAGGACCTAAATGATGGAGTAAATTCCCATGTGCTTACGTGGACAAGCGGCCAAGATGACTTCTCACTCTACATTATCCTTTCAGCAAGCAGGGACCCTGTGCCGCAGGGCAACTTGAACAGTGCATAATTTATGTGACACCTCATGTTTGCAAATCACTTTGCAGTGTCTTTGTCACCCTTAATGTACCATGAGGTAAAGTGTTATCACTGTCCTCATTTTGTGGACGAGGAAATTCAAGTATGGAGAAGACACAGTGCCCAGAGTCACAAATCATTTAGTGTAGAGCTGAAATGAAGTTTACAGTAACTGAGTTATGCAAGTGTAGCTTAATTACTGAGTTACTCTAGCTTCGGTGCTCTTACACCTAGAATTAGATTGAGATGGCACTCAAAAAAGAGATAGAAATAGAGAGAAAGAAAAGAAAAATCCCAAAGTAGAAACTTTTAACTCTGTTCCAAGCCTGCCACTAAGCTCTGATATTGAGCTTTGTCAAAGGCTTATTTGCTATCTTTGGTGGCTCAGAGCCTTGTGGCCTTGCTGCCATGAACACAGACAAGGTCAATTCCACACAGACCAGCGTGGTTCTGCGACCATGGATGACCCTCTTAGCCCCAACTTCCAAACCAGAGGCAACCACTGACCGGGGCGTGTTGGGGCTATGACCCTTATGAGCAATGGAATTATGAACAATCTTTCCGTATCTCTAATTTTCTGCAGTGAACAGTACTATTTTTTTTGGGGGGGGGGGTTAAATAGCCAATTATAATGTAGTCTAAGAACTAACAATGTTTTAAGAAACATTTTGCACCATGGCAGCATCAACAGAAAGAGGGCAAACACAGCCCATCAAGTTGACTGCTTTGAGAGACACTAGAATCATTTGTGTCCATCAGCTTAGGTAGACTTGTTTAGAAACCTGCCCCCTTACTCAAGTATATACCAGCTGGAAGACAGCACAGAAGTCAACCTGGCTGGTATGCACCAAATATTTTTATCTGTGATGAAATCACCTCTCATGATGATTCATCATATTTCCCTGGAAAGGGGTAGACATGTCCTCTTGGGTGGCTGGTCCCAACTTTCAGAAAGTTGGCTTCACCTTAGTGGAAAGAATCTCCCACAAACCACACCAAATATGACCAGAGTGTATTTCTTCCCACTCCTTCTCCCAAGATACTTGTAAACAGTTGATTAATGCTCTCAGAATAAGCCAGTTGGAGACAGAGTCAATTCTCGAAGTCTCTGTGTGATGTACTTGATTTAATTATTCTGCATCTGACTTGGGTGAGCAACTTCGGAGACTCCCACTAACAATGGCCTCTCAATCTGAGATACTTCTCCTCACTTTCCCACAAAAAAAAGTGATGACTTCATTCGAGGCCTCCTATGACTGTGGATAACTATTAAGATGTAGAGCCTAGTCCCAGAGCCGTGGACTATCTTCTTCCCTTATCCCCAGCAAGAGAATAGACCAAAGTGGCCCCAGGGCCCAGGGTGCTGCCTATGGATGTGTGGTCTTGATTTGATGGAGTTGTTGAGTCTTGGTGACTTCATAATCCCTGAAGTTGAAAGGGTAGAGCTGTTGAAAGGCTAGGGGTGAAGCTGGAACAGGCACATGTTAGAATGTTCTGTACTTTGATGCCCAGGAGCCACAGACCTCCTTATAAAACCTAGAGCCAAATATACAAAGAAGGGGCTGCTTGGAGAGTATGAGCCTCTCTAGAGACAAATTCCTTAACTATTTTAATTGACCAACGTTAATGCAGAAGGAAAGTAGCAGTGAGTGGAGAGAGGAACAGGAAATGAAAGAAGGAACAATAACTACCAAAGTGGGGAGAGAAAGAAATAGGACCTATTCCCAGGCAGACACCCCACCTTTTTGAACCCTCAAACTCATAAGGTAAGAAAGAAAATAAAAGCTGAAGTGACCCCATGTTCCAGGTTAATGTGCATGGAGCTCAAAACACACACAAGGTCATAGACCTTGCATGCACACCTGTTAAGGAATTTGAACTTGACCTGGACTGGGGGCTGGGGCTTTAGTGAAGTTGTGGACCCTAAGTCCCTCAGAAGGCTGGCTTCTACATTGATATGGAGTTAGCAAAATCTGACTTAAAGAGTCTTATGGTCAAGGTTCCCTCTTCTTTCTCCTCCCTTTCTTCCTTCTCTTCCTCAGCCACCTCATACCACGAAGCTTCATCAACTGCTTGGAGTGGCATGTTTTAATCTGGGCTCCAGCTTCTATGCTGGTTACTTAGGAAGTTCTCCCATTGGCCAGGAGTTGTATCTGTGCAAGGCTTTGATCCTGGCCACATGGCTGGGCACTTTCTGGGCCCCAAGCAGGATCAGACCCCAGAGAGTGTGTGTCTGTACATATCTGGCCCCATTACCAAAAACAGCAGCTCAAAGCTCCTACGCTGCTGATGGTGACTTGAACCCAGATGGTTCTTCTTTCCCAGGAGTCCTCCTAATACTTCAGGAAGGTTTCAGAAGGAGGCAGTAAGCTATGTTAATGGTCTCTCATAAAGATTAATACTTGGAGAGAGTGGGTGATATAGTTTCGGCAAGCATGGCATAAAAAAGGAGGGTATACTAGTGCATACTGATGGGTCTGTGAGGCAGCATCCTCAAACATGGTTACTAAAGAAAAGTTTAAATGATTGATAGCAAATTGCCCCATTTGGGTTCTTCCCCCGTTTTCCTGCAACTGGAAAACATCTGGAACTTGGGTCGGGTCACACAAAAGCCACCTGCCCCAAATGGACACTCATTCATTCTCTGCTCGGTGGAGCCCATTCAAGACACTTGGAAGGAAGACAATGGCCTCTCAATCTGAGATACTTCTCCTCACTTTTCCTCAAGCCCAAGTATGCCCTTCCCCTTAAGAGGGAAATCTAACTTTTCAAAGAAAAATTAAACAATTTCCTGTACAATTGAAAGCTGGATTTTCCTGAAAATTATTTCCCTTCTTATAGAACAAATCCTCTGTTTTAGAAATAATCCTTAGAAGCCGAGTTGGAAATTAACAGCATTTCCCGCAACACCCCTCACCCCTCATTGCCCAGCATGCCCATGCACAGGGCACTCACACCCAGGACCTTTTGCAGAAGCTGATCAGTGTTGCTGGCAAGGAAGTCTTGAAGAGTACACCCACACCTGCGTCAGGTACGTATTGGCACAAACAGACACAAATGCACCAGAGAGAATCACACATCCAGAGACCCACATTCAGGCCCATTCATGCACACCACATGTCCTATCTGGATGTGAGTTACATACACACACAGTCAAAAAGAGCAGATGAGAAGACAGGCAAGACTAGCAGCCTGGCGGATGGAAGAGGCAGATGCTAAGTGATGAGTAGGTGAGAAAAGGTGGAGGAAGATAGATGAAACAGAGTGCCTGGGTGGGAAGGAAGGCTGCTGAGTGGTTGGCAAAGTTCCCAAAGCATATTTATTTCTGAAGCAATGGAATTCTCAGCTGCATGGCTGACCCATGGCTGCAGAGCTCGGGGACACTCTCCTGGATTCCCAAGGGCTGCTCCGCCCCAGCAGGGTCACTGAGGTGGCTGCCAGCTGCTCCTGCCCACTCCATCTGGCAGACTCCTGCCCCTACATCTGACTTTGTGGCCCATCATCTGCAGTGTGCCAATGGGCTCAAGTGAGCCTGAAACACCGGCTGGATTTAGGCCACCTCTGTTTGGGTGCTGGCCACTGTGACAGCTATTTGGGGATTCATGGCCTTGACTATCAAGAAGGAAAGGAAAAGGTTGGGAAGAGTCAAGAGTTCTCCATTAATTTACACAATATCATACAAACTGGAGCCCATGGGACATGGAGGAGCTCTCCCTGCACATGACCCATTTTCTTTCATCTGTACAGAAGTCGCCGCGAGGGAAGTGGTAGATGTCCAGTGACGAAGGACAGCTTCCAGGCTGGGGAGCAAACGGTCTTGTTTGGTGGACAAACTTGTGCAACAACAGCAGAGGGCACATTCCTCCTCCCTCTTGAACCGTGTCCCCCTCTTTGCTCATAGCTCCTGTGCCCAGATGAGTCGTGAACTTCTGAAATGAGGGGACTAGAGCCTGGGGTGTCCAAGGACCAGGGTGTGAAGACCCACAGGGTCCTCGGCCCAGTGGTGGTGTTCTCGGTTCTGCCCTCTGGGAATTTCAGCTGCACTAAAAATAATAGAAAAATGCAACACACACAACAAAATCCACACTCAGCAAACACCCGCCACACACACACACTCCAGGGACCAGAAGCTGCAGAACTGGCACCCACGTGGGCCTGCCCCACATTGTCTTCCTGGCCTCTGTGCCTCTGTGCTGGGCCCTGAAACCATCCCAATGGATAGAGAGACAACAGTCAGAATGCAGTATTTCCATTTTAAAAGGTGAAAAGGAAGAAAGGGAACCACCCAAAGTAGTTTCACACACACACACACACACACACACGCACACACACACGTACACACACACACACACACACATCACAGCATCACTCCAAGGCTCCGGCTGCCCAAGGAGTGCAGGTGGGGTTGGGGCAGGGTGGCCTCTTATTGAACGTGGTGTAAGGCAGCTGGAAGGTAAGACTGGGTTTTCTGAGCATCCGCTGAAGTGTCCTCTCATTGATGCAGATCTTGCCTCTCAGCAGGTTGTTCTCTCCCCCTTCCCACCTCTAGAACTTTGTCCAAAAGTTTGGCAGCAAAGAGGAAACTCCCTTCTTGCTTTGTTCTCTCCTCCACTTCTGGTGTGTCACTGGTGGGCCGGAGGGAACCAGGACAGGAAGAGCAGGAGGAGTGGTTCTGCCATGGCCTTGAAGGTTTGGTGACATTCTGTGAATAAGGGTGTTGCTTCTCTGTGATATGATCAGTGTTGGGGTGACTGGCCTGGTGGGTGGCACTTCCTTCCCTACATTGGTGTCTCTCTAGCCCCCTGGCACTGTCCCTTCCCAGCCCACCACCCCGTCCTCATGAGAGACGGGGATCGGGATGCTGTCTTGAGTGGTGATGTTCACTCTGTCTCCAGGGAACCATGGAACCAAAAGTTAAGAATTGATGGAAGAGCCACGTGGTGGGAACGCCTTCCCCATCTCGGTGATGAGGCAACACACACAACGTCCGACGAGATGCGGTGCCTGAGCCACCTCCACTCTGCCTTGGCACTGGCCTCATCAGGATTTAGTTTTGTTTTATATATGTATATTATATATATATTTATATATATATATATATGTATGGGGTGTTTTTTTTAGCACACTGTCCCATTCTCGGGTCTGGATTTAGGGCAGTTGGTCCTCGGGACAGGTTGGACAGAAGGGGCCAAGGTACAGAAGAACCCCGAGATGAGTGTGAGGCCCAGGCCCCCCCACGCACAGAACATGGACCATCCATAGCCATGGCTGATGTCATCGGGGAGTCCATACAGGTAGCGAGGGTAGCGTGACAGCTCAAAGTTGATCCCGGCCACACAGGTGCACAGTGATATGATGCAGAAGGTTCCTGAGGGACAAGGGAAGAAACAGGGGGTGGGAGGAATGGAGAAGGAAAGGGAAGAGGAGAGGGAGAGAGAAAGAGAGAAGTGAGGATTATTACAGTTTTGATTTTCTTGAGCAAGAAAAAAAGAAAAGGTTCAGGTAACAAGTTCAATATCGGGAAATACTCCTGGAGAAGAGAATACTATTAAGGGATCAAAGCTTCCTTGCTCCTCAATTATTGTCCAGTGTTGGATAAACTCCGGAAGCATCTCCTTTGCAAAAATACTTAATAATATCACGGTAGAGTTTTGTGTAGGATGGAGTGAGGCAGAGAGCATTCAGTTCATGTTTCTGAAGCATTTAAAAATACACTGTTTTTGGAGACACAGAAAACACCCCATTTGCAACTTCTTTAAAGAGAAAAATATCTTTATTCATTATAAATAATGTCTTACTACAATATTGGCTTTTCCTTGAATCCATTCACCAACAGGTCAGCCAAATCCTGGAAACCCTTTCCCATTTCCTGTAGGATAACGGTCCCCAAAGTGCTCCCAGTAGCACACTAATCCTGTAGTAGGGGAACCAACGACCTCGGGGAAGTCTGTCCACAACTTCTCACCATGAAGATCCATAGTCTGCTTTGCATATGTTATCTTTTCTAACCTTGCCTTCCGAGGCATTTCAAACACTTACTTAATGTTGGGACCTCCCTTTAAAAAAATATTACTCACATTAACCAATGGGAAGACTGCCAGAAGAAATGGGATATTATAAAATGCTAGAGAATTATACACCCATTTTAAACCAATAGAGATACTTGCTGTAGCTAAAATGAGTTCAAGAGTTTTTCTCAGTATCTCCTGTATCTTGTGTTTCTTCTCTCACCCCTGGTGGGAGCGTGGTCTGAAGTTTGGAATGGCTGGGTTGGGTCGATGGAAGGCAGAGGGAAAGGGATATTTTTTGGAGTCGGGAACAAGAGAGGTGCATTATGCTTATATTTATTTAAGACCTCTTGCCTCGTGATGGCCAAGTTTTTTCCAGCCCTCAGGCCCATGACCTTGCGATAATGCACACGGCCATAGTGGCACCAATCATACCTAATGTTACTAAGCATTGCATGCTAGGGACTGTGCTAAGTGCTACACAGGTACTGACCTTTTAAATTTCAAAACAAATCTTTAAGGTAGGTTATATTATTCCCCCATTTTACTAATTGAGGAAGTTGAGGCCCAGAGAACTTAAACCATTTTCCTGAGACCATGCAGTTAGTAACCGTAGAGCCAGACTACAAACTCAGGCAGGCCAGATCCAGAGTTTGCCGTCTTATCCTCTGTGCTATTTAAGACTGGTGTCTTGCAAGGCAGGACGCTTCACAGGGCCCCTCTGTTGTGCACCTGGGTGCGAGATGAATTCTGTCTCACCCAGTCTGGGGTGGGTAGAATGGAGTCTCAGAGGGCTTGTTAAAGCTATTGCTGGGTCCCACCTCCACAGTGTCTGGCTCAGTTGGTCTGGGTTGGAGAATCTACATTTTAACACATTCTTGGGGGGATGCTGACGCTGACCACACTTTGGAACCACTGGGTTAGGGAAAACGTTTTATTGGACAAAGATGAAACTTAATGGTCAAGAGCACAGAGGAAGAAATACAAATGGGCAACAAATGTGAAAAGTGCTCAATTTTACCAACAACCAAAGAATTGAAAATTAAAAGCATAGTCATAGAGCATCATCTATCAAGTTAGCAAAGTTTTTTGTTTATTTATTTGTTTTTGTTTTGCTCTGTTTAAAAAACAATCACCAGCTCCACAATCAGCAAGGGAGTGGAAAAATGGACCATCCCATCAATTCTAGGAGAAGTGATGATGAAAATGACATTTTTGGATTAAGAAAATAGTCCCCCTGTGGAACAAAGACCTAGCTCTAACACTGTTCAGGTGCTGGAGGGCATCTCTGAGGCACTGCTGTTAGTGCAGAGGCCAGTCAGGGGCCACGGCAGTCATCAGTGAAAAGGGAGGAGAGGGTTGGAAGAGGGGAGCAGGGCAGGAGTGGATGACTGTTGAGTGAATGATTGCTTTGGAGGGGCAACTTAAAGTGAGGCATCAGGGGTGACGCACAGATGCGGTTGATAAATCAAGAAAGAAGAGATTAGGTCCAGGGGGACTAATTGCCAAATGGAAATGGCCCTATCTGTTGATAACATACACCTTGTTGCTATGTTAATGCACTTCATTGGGGGAATCTTCTTGCCTTAAGTTCCTGTTCTGAGACTTTCAAACCTTTTAACATTTCTTTTGCTTATTAGCGCTTGTCAGTGTTTCCATAGGTGAGGAGGAACCTTTTAGGGTTCTCACTAAAGATGGCCCTTGAAGCCTTCTGTGCAACTTGTTAGGGAATTTGTGTGACAATGAGGAAGAGTTGGAATAGGTTGGGTTAGTTTCCACATCTGCTACTGTTTTCCATTGCAAGCAAGGGTTCTATTTTTCAGTAGTTCTTGCACTTATAAATCCCAGTTTGGAAATGTGCGTTAAAATGTGCATTAATAATGAGAAATGGACCCATGCAGGCACAAGGCAGAGCCCCAGTAACGTGTTGCCGTTGTTACTTAGCAGCATGTTTTGACAATGGAAATAAGAATGTGCTTTGACACTTGGGGGTGGGGGGAGACAGGGACATAGCAGGCAAGGACCCCACCTGCCCCCGCTATCTGCCCAGGGTGCTGAGCCTGCCTCTCTGACCTGTGGATGGGTGACTGACTAGGGAGTGCGGAATGGAGACTTTCCACCCTCTGCCGCCACCACCTCACTGGGGTTCTGGGGTGGGGGGAGGCGGAGGGCACGTGTGTGAATACAGACTTTAAATGCCTCTGTTGGAAAACATATCTCAGTGAATGGGTGGTAATAGATATTATAACATTGGAAATTGCAACCTCCTTCCATTCACACAGAGAATGGTCCTTTGGGCAAGTATGAAGTCCTCTTCTGTTCCCCCATGGCAGACCCTCACCTCTGGGGCTGGGTCCTCAGAATCTGCCTTTTTATTTCTCACGAGAGACATGTGAGGGTCCACGAAAAGCAAACATGAAATGCGCAGTCACATCTTCTCAATAACGCTCCCTGGCTTGGGGTTTGGTCCTAATATCCAATCAGACTCCAAGACTAACTATAGTCCTAGCGTAACAATTCCATGGAAAGAACTCCGCTCCAGGCCCTTCCCTTTGGAGCCAGGCTCTGCTGCGTGCTCAGGTGCAGGCACAGGCAGGGGGGACCCAGCAGTGAGGATTTCCAGGCTAAGTGCTGTCAGGCCTTGTGTGGGGAGGCAGGCTAACCGTGATGGGGCGGGGGGAGCAGGAGATTCATCAGTAGTGAGCTCCATGATGTGCAGAGCAGCTAGCCAGCACATATATGGTGAACGTCTGTTTGTGATCAGCATTATGCTAGATGCGAGGGAGATCAAAGAAGAGGAAAATCTTTAATGAAACCTCAAATAAAAACATGAAAAGAAAGCTTATAATCTAGTTGGGAATATGGGGCGTTCATGAGTGAAAAGTTGTGGATGAAGTGAAAACAACACCAGAGTGGGGATCAAGAGACGAGCTTAGCGGCAGCTCTGAACCCTCAGTCCACTCATCGGTGAGATCAGGGGGCGAGAGCAGAGACCGTGAGCTCCTCCTGCACCAGGTGTTCTCTAGGGAAAGAGGCACAATACCCAGGAGTAAGTGGTGAGAGTCAACTCTTTGATAGGGACCGTCATGCTGAGCTGGGGAAGGTTTCCCCGGGAAATAGGGACTTGAAGGTGGAACAGGAATTCTGCAGGCAATAAGCAGATGGGGTGCTCACCTGGTCTCCTTCAACCTCAGAGGCCCGTTGTCCTGGGTCCCTGTGCCTGAGGTGAGAAGGGGAGCCCAATACCACTGCACCTCCAACTTCTGAAATGCTTACAGCTACCATCCCAGTCATTTCTCACACCGCCACTGGGACAAACAATGGCTGTCCTGCCTTCTCTTTTTGCCTCCCCTCCCCAGATAGCTTCCTATCACTCTCAGCATTGAACCCAGACTCCTTACCCTGCTCGTATGGCTTTACTTGAGTGAACCTTGCCTACTTTTCTTACCTTGACCTCCACCCTCCATGACCATTCCCTGCACTCTAGCCACACAAAAGAGCATTCTGTGTCTGAAACCAGCTCAACTTGTACCCACCCAGGGCCTTTGCACTTGCTGTTCCCTTGCCTGAAATGGCCTTCAACTAGCTCTTCTCAGGTCTCAGTTCAAATATCACACTCGCAGAGAAATCCTCCCTGGCCCTCTTCTCCCAAACTGTGTCCCATGGAGGTGTCTCAGGAGCAAGAGGGAGCAGACGAAGCTCCCAGCCCTCTCTCCTCTCTTTGGCCAAAATAACCCTGCTTTCATGTGAAATTTCATCTGAAGAAAGGAGGCCAGTAATTTAAACATTTATGAGAGGCACGGGCCTGGTCCATTTGCAAGGGGACCTCAAGGTATGTCATTACAGAACTATGCTTTGGACAGCCAAGTCCGATGGCATTCATTAGTGGCAAGTCCACACCTTTGGCAGAAAGGACAAAGCAATCTCAACCCTCATTCCTGCTGGTTCTGGAAGGGGCCTCAGACTCCTACTCAGCCCAGCCCTCTGGGCAGCCAGCCCCAACCAGTCAGTTGTAGCTGCCTGGAGTGAGAAACAAAATCTAATTATAATTACCCACTCTGTGCCAGGATGGGCATTCGCACGGACTCAGAGCTCAGGAAGTCCAGTTAGGAGAGATGGCACCACCTCGTTAGCTTGTGCTAATAAGACTCTCTGCCATCGAGGGAACAGTGCCCTCCAGGCCCATCAAGTGTCCCTACTTGCAAAGTCCATCTGTGAGTGGAAAGGTCCAACCGGTATAACAAACTGTGTCAACCTAAGTGCTCCTTCTGCGTGTTCAAGCATGACACCTGCTTCCATGCATGACCACCCTGGCCACTCCTCTCCGTGTGTCCTGTCAGCACCTGTCTGGAGGAGGAGAGGGCTCTGCAGTGTCTCGGGCTGCTGCCCGCCCTCTGTCCCCTGTCCTGCCCCCTCCATGCCAGGCACAGCAGCTGAGGCTCGAGTGAGGGTGAGAGGGAGGAAACGGTTTTCATGCCCAGACTGACGGCTCCATGTTCCAACACCAAACCCAGCTTCCTCACCCACCCACTTCGCATTGCTGCCATTTCTAATTAGTGTTTCACTGGTTGCCAAATATTAGATTCTAGTTTCCCCCCTAGTTTTAGCTTCTTGGCCGTTTGACAACTTCCTCCTTCCTGGATATGTCTGCCCTCGGTTTCCAAGCTGTGCCCTGGCCCAGGACTGGTCTCACCTCCCTAGATGCCGCTCTGTCCCTGGAGGGCTTCTCAGTCGCCTTTTGTTTTTTCAGACTTGAAAGCCCCCCTCACACTCTTTCTGGCACCTTCGCCCTGTCCTCTGCCTGGAACTGCTACCAGTACATGAGTCACAGGGTTATCTGAAATCATATACTATGTGATTACGTGTCCACAGTCCCCAGGGATTCCCTGGCTATCCACAGATGTCCCATGCTATCTCCACAAGCCCCGATTCCCTTAAGTCCCTGACTTCTTTTATTCTTTCATAATATTGCTTCCCTAGTAAGGGGATCAACCATCCCAGGATGCCTGGGAGTTGGTGGGGGGTGGCAGGTGTGTCTTGGAAAGTCTTGGGCTACGTGGAACACTTTGGTCACCCTTCCCACAGGTTCCTGCACAGCCCTGCTCTCCACTAATCGGTGACACTGTGATGGCGACATGATGAACCCTTTGCATGCAAGTTAAAGAAACCATAATGCCTTAGCCCAGTGGGAGCACAGAAACGTGGATCCAGGGATGTGTTGCTAATGTCAAGAAATGCCAGGCTGTGGTAGCATTGTTTTGGGGCAGCTAATTCTTTAGCAACATTGAAATGTCACCAGGGAACACTCAATCAGCCACCAGAAGGAATCCATCCCAGCACCAAGATATGGTTAAGCTGGTAGTCAAAGTTCTGGTGTTAACCCCCAGCTCAGCCCACTCCTGGGCACCGAGTGAGGTGTAAGATGGACAGGACAGGCCTCCTGTGTGGTTGCTGCCTATCAGCCTCCACAGGAAGGGGTGGGAGACCACATGTCCCCACCCACTTCAGGGCCTGTCAGAGCAGCCAGGGCAGTAATGCCATTCGAATGGACCCTGCAGAGAAATGGCATCAGAACCGAGGCCTCAGGCTCCACAGTAGAAATGCTCTTACTAATTCAAGAAGTCATCGCCTGCCAGTGGTCAGCAAACTCATTAGTCAACAGAGCCAAATATCAACAGTACAATGATTGAAATTTCTTTTGAGAGCCAAATTTTTTTAAACTTAAACTTCTTCTAACGCCACTTCTTCAAAATAGACTCGCCCAGGCCATGGTATTTTGTGGAAGAGCCATACTTCAAGGGGCCAAAGAGCCGCATGTGGCTCGCGAGCCACAGTTTGCCGACCACGGGCCTAGGCAACCGAGGCCCTGGTGAAGGTTCTCGCAAGAATCCGGGGCACTTACATATTGTGTGCACAGGCGTTTTGCCGAATAGCTTCTCCTTAAGTGACCAAGTCATGCCCAAATCTTTGCTGAAGTATAATTTCTGCAGCTTTCTAGGGCTGGAAATCCACCCATGTGACATTATTTTGTGCTCTTGGAAATGAGGAACAACATGTGCATATCCCTGACCCTTGCATGTTACCTTGTTGCTATATGGCCAGAGGGCCCCTGTTCTGACCCGAACCCACAGGTGGCTGCAAAGCTGTCTATCCCCTTGTGGATGTGCAAGTCCAGGACCTCTGAGAAGCAGCAGCCCGTGTCCTCCCTAAGACACTCCCCGCTTTGAAACCAGAAACAAGCAAAGTCAGCAAACAGAGAAAGGATTCCTCTTCCTCCACCAGCAGTGTCTGCATCCCCAAAAGCTGATGTCTACTAAACCCTTCCTTTGCTTAGATTAAAAGCCTCGGTAGCATTTGGCTCCTGAGAGCTCTTTCCAGCTTTGCTCAGACTTGCATGGCATATAAATGACTGTTGAATTATACACCATTGCATCAGCAGCAGCCAACAGGCAGGTCACATGGGGCTTTCTATCCAAGGTGCCTTAGGGGTTCACTGGGATGAGGCAGGGGTGGTGACAGCCTCCGGAGAACACACAGCAAGGGATGGGGCCCTGAGTTAGGACAGATCATCCATCATTCTGAACACTCTGCAAACGCTCTAGGTTGAGACACTGCATAAGCGTCGTCACGCCCCTGGGAAAGCAGCATTTGTGTTTCCGAGGCTGTGTCTACATGCTACGAGGCTGTCCTATGTGATGCAACATCCTAACTCAAGCACCGAAAGGGACTAGCCCATTCATACAGGTTAGCATTGTTTCTAAAGTGAACGCTTCCAGAGTCCTAGCATAGAACTTAACCCTTAGATTTTCCATATCTACAGGGTGGCCACCAAATCTGGAAACACAGGTGTCATGGACTGAATTGTGTCCTTGTAAAATTTATGCCGAAGCCGTAATCCCTAGTGCCTCAACATGACTATATTTAGAGATAGGACCGCTAAAGAGGTAATTAAGCCCTGTGGCTCAGTTGGTTGGGCATCATCCTGTACACCAAGCACGTCAAACTCACAGCCCGTGGGCCGCATGCCTTGTTTATTTGGCCCGTGTTAGCTTTTGAGTTTGACATGCTTGCTGTACACTAAAGGGATGCAGGTTCGATTTCCAGTTTGGGCACATGCCCGGGTTGTGGGCTCGATCACGTGTAGGGGGTGTGCAGAAGGCAGCCTATAGATATTCAGCTCTCACATTGGTGTTTCTCCTTCTCTTTCTCTTTCTAAAAGCCATTGTTTTTTAAAAAAGAGATAATTAAGTTAAAATGAGGCCATTATGGTAGGCCCTGATCCAATATGACTGGTGTCTTTATAAGAAAAAGAGATTAGGACATACAAAGAGACACCAGCCAGCTGCATGTGTAGAGGGAAGACCACACAAAGAGGCAGCAAGACAGCGCCCATCTGCAAGCCATGGGGAGAAGCCTCGGAGGGAACAACCCTGCTGAAACCTTGACCTTGGACTTCCAGCCTCCAAGGTCATGAGAAAATAAATCTCTCTTGTTTAAGCCACTCAGTCTGGTATTATGTGTTGGCAGACCTAGCGATCAAATACAATAGGTGAATACATAATAATTATCCTATTAACACAACATTTCAATCTGAACATTATGGCCTCCCTGTAGCTAAACAGGCATCTAAACAGAGTCATATAAAGCTATAGCTGCTGGGTATCTCGTATGTGTTTTGTTCATCTAGTCATTCTCACCAATGTATCCATGCCGGCTCCCACTTACTGCCAATCAATACATTTATTTTCTTAGGTGTATATTTAGATTTGATCACAATATCAGTGGCCTTGGTGGCCTCCATGCCAAAGATAGAGCCTTTTCAAACTTGGGGAAACATCTAAAGGGCCAAGCAAGTGAAAGAGGGCCTCAGCAGTGTTCAAAGGCTTTGCCATGATGGGAGTTGACTAAGGTCAAAGCACCATGGTCCAGTCTCTTTGACTGGAGTCTGGCATTGCCTTTCTCTCCTAATCTATGGAGAGCCCCTGTGAGCTGTCCTAGAAGGTATCCTCTGTGGGCCAGTCCACGTCCCCAGTTTCCCAAGAAACCTTCCCTGAGCGTGCCCAGCCCAAAACAATCTGCACTGGTTCTGAATTCCTAGAACTTTCATGGTCTTCCACAGGCCACCTGACCATGCATGAAGGACACCTCTTGTTTTAGCTTGTGTTCACCCAGGGGTGGGGAACCTTTTTTCTGCCAAGGGCCATTTGGATATTTATCACATCATTCACGGGCCATACAAAATTATCAACTTAAAAATTAGCCTGCTATATTTGGTCAAACATTTAATTAACTCACCCCTAATGCCTTGGCAGGGCCACCCCAAATGATTTCACTGGCCTTATATGGCCCTAGGGCCAGACGTTCCCCACCCCTGACTACTTTCTCCTGAATCCGGATTGCAGGGGTATCTCCTTTTGCATCATACACAGCACTGAGCATTCAATCCAGATCACCGGGAGAAATGGATTTCTAGGCTGTGGGGCTTTGAAGTGAAACCTGGAGGGAATGAAGTATATATGCCCGGTCTTCCCCTCTTCCTTTTTCCTCCCTGCTATGATTGCAGAGGCGTTAGCGTACATGTGAGTGGGCCCGTGCACCCACGCATGGACACACCCACCTGGGTCTCAATGGGTCCCTTGGATTTCAGGAGGCATTTTAATTTTTACAGAAGTTCGGCATCTGAATAATACCCTCTCGGCAGGATTACTTTGAAGAGCGATAATAATAAATGTGAAAAGGCTTAGAGAAGTTAAAATTGCTTTCTATATGGAAGGTATAATATTAGAAATTCAAGCTTGAAGTGAGGGCAAAGACAAATTGTTCTGGAGGGCAAGGAAAAACGTGGCTGCTGCTTTCATTACCAGCGCCCGCTCCATTCTCCCTGCCCGGCCCAGGTAGATGCTACACCAGGAAGCAACTGCGCCCAACAAAGAAAGTGCTCACTCAGGATTCCTCATTCTGTGGACTTTGTTGCAACCAGAACCATGGAAATTGGAAAATGTCAGAATATGCATCTGAGACAGACCCTCCTTGGTAATGCAATTTATTTTCGGGCTCAGGGAGGTCACAGTGTCCAGTGGGGGCTGCATTATGACATGGGTGGGTTTGTGAAGAAACTCGTAAGGCTGTGGCTCAACCAGGATGGAGAGAAGGAACTAGCCCAAAGGAGTGGGAATCTGATGGAACATGGGATGGGGACCTTTTGTAGGTGCTGTAGAGGTTCTGGCCTGGTCCTCTGGAATAGAGAGGTGGCATGCACAGTTATCCATACTCATTTATTAAGCACCTGCTATATAATGGACTGAGAGCTAGATTTTTATTATTTTTCATTTGCACAGTATATGTTCCCTTCTTTCTTCTTTTGCTAAAACAACGTCACCGTTCTTTCTCCTGGGGAAGCCATTCTATGATCACGATGATTAATGCAGACATAGGTACTCGATTCAAGCCAAGTCTCAATTTTTGTACTTCTGTGCCTCCTGAAGTTGCTGTGAGATTATATACATACATATAATTATATATGTAAATTACATATATATGTATATGTATAGCATAGCATATAAATTATATAACTCCCATAGTAATCTCAAGTTATATAATTTGCTAAAAGGTCCTAAAGCATACATCCCAAATAATTATTTCATTTTTCTGTAAAGCTGAAGTATTTGACTTTAGAAACATCTGAGAACTATACATTATACTTGCTTCCATTGCCCCCAGTAAAAAAAAAGCCACAGGGGACGCAAATACTGGCCCAATCCACTTTTGCACAACTGACCTTTGATGTTTAATGCTTCATGGAATAAAAAGTAGGAAAGATCTGAGGTGGCTGGTCTGAGGGGAGCTATGAACTTTCTAAATAGGGTGGGAAAGAGAGTTCTAGAAAGGTAATGAATCAAGAATGCAGCATGTCAAAAAAGCTCATAGACACAGACAACAGCATAGTGATTACCAGAGGGAAAGGGGATGGGGAAGGTAGAAGAGGGTAAAGTGGGGAAAGTGGTGATGGAAGGAAACTTGACTTTGGGTAGTGAACACACAATACAATACACAGATGATGTATCATAGAACTGTACACCTGAAACCTATACAATTTTATTAACCAATGTCATCCCAATCAATTCAATAAAAATTTTAAAAAATCAGTACTTTGCAAGCAAATTAGATAACTTAGATGAAATGGACAAATGCCTAGAAACACAAAACCAAACAGTACTAAATCAGGAAGAAATATAAAATCTGAATCAACCTATAACTAATAGGAGAATTGAATTAGGAAAAAAAAAGAGTGCAGCATGTCATCTTTTCAATGCGAAACTTTGCAGCTTCCTATCCATCTGGCCTTGGTTCAGAGCTGAGGAGCAGTGGGATCCAACTGGCTTCTTAACTAAACCGAGAGTGGCATCAGCAGCTGTGCAGAGAGGAACACTCTCAAGCTGTGACTCGTGAGCTTCCAAGAGTAAGCCCCTCAGAACATGTCATCTTCCTGCCTCTGCCTCTCTTTCCTCTCCTCTTCCTTGGCCACCTCTTTCTGGTGGACGACAATGGCGCACAGTGCAAACTTTGGAAAGCTCTAGGGCAGAGGGCAATCTTGCCTGGGGTTTCTTGCTGGGGACAAAGCCTGCACAATCGCGGACATTACAGCTTTCTGGTTGTTCTGGTCATTCAGCATCCCAGGTACACACAAGGCCTTTGCAGAGAAAGCCACATCACTTCCAGGGCCAGTGTGAAGCCCACGTTTGAGTTCCTGCCTCACTTAGTGTAAGGGTCTCCTGGCCCACAGGTACACCAGCTTGTTCTGCTCCAGCTTCCTGGTGGGAAAGCTGCAAGGGAAGGGGATGTGGCTTTGTGGAAAGAGAATGCCATCAAGAATCAGACAATCCAGGTTCTGGTCTCTCCCTTGCCCATGAACTGGGCACATCACCGCATGTCTCTGGGCTGTGATCCCTTCAACCATAAAGTACAGGAGGCAGGACCAGATCTCTAATGCCTTCCAGTTAAGTGATCCCATGACATTAGGTATTGGGGTGAGGAGGTGCCACCCTCTCTGAATTGCTGTAGGACTGGCTGTCACTTATTTTATCAAACATGAGCCACCTGGAGACAAGATCACCTCCTGACATGCACAGAAGGGCTGGTGGATGAGACCATTAGATGTCATTATTCGACACTGACGTGCATATGAGGCTCAGCTCTAAATTGCCTTGATTTTCAGTGTGGAAGGATTGGGACGCAGCTGTTTAAGTGTCTAGAAGAAATTGGCTCCTGAGAGAAATCCCTCTGGCTTGTGCCCTGTCTGATCGGAGCTGATGCCATGTTAATTAGTAGAGAAGGAGGCTTGGGGTGGTGGCCAGAAGATCAGGAGAGCCTACCACCTGGTTTGGTGTATGGTTACGTCTGCCTGGCACATTTGTCAGCTTGGCTTTGCCTTTCTTTAAGAGGAAAACATGTACCCAAGTGATATTTGCATGCTGTCACTTCACTGCTGGGTCACTGAGCACATACGTCACTTTACATAGACCAAACATGGATGTGTAATATTTATAATGGATGCCCTGAGGGACAGGCATTGTTTCAAGTGCCTTAAAAATGTTAACTCTTTAATCCTCAAAACAATCTTCTGATGAGGAAAGCAACTTTAGAGGAGGAAAGTGAGGCACAGAGAGGTTAAGTAAATTGTCCAAGGTCACACAGTTAGTTACGTTTGGAGCCAGGATTCAAACCCATGCTTTTACCACTCGCTATGCTGCCTCTCATTTCTTAAGTGTATGTACTGTCTCTGGAGCTGGACTGTAAGCAATGTAAGCAAAAAAATCTCTTTTCTTCCCCCATAGGGTTCTATGCACAGTGGTGTTTAAGTCAGATTTATCATCTAGATGATGAGACTGGAGGAGGCGACCCTATCATTATCAAATGGGGCCCTAAGGAGGTTCTGGGTGCGTGGGCTAGTAAAATCTCGTTGCTGACTTCTTCAGAGAACTAGGAAACCTATCACAGACTGGGTACAATTTCATTCCTTACTTGTGTCAGCGAGAAAGCTGACTTCCTGCAGAGGGACACAAGTTTTCTTTAAAAAGGAAAGGAATTGATGGGAAGGAGGTGAAAGTTCACAGAATTATAGGCAAAGCTGGAGAACAGGACAACAAGGCCTTGTAAGAATAAATGGCAGAAGCCAGGGCAGGCCCAGTGATCTGGTGGCAGGAATAACGGGCATCCCCCGGAGCTCTGCCCAGGATAGGACTCAGCTTCTGTTTCTCTCTCTGTGACTCCACTCTCAGGAATCCAGTGGGGCTGGCTTCATGGGCAGGGACACAAGTTTTCCATGAGGGTGGAGAGCTCAGGAAGAAAAGGATCAAGATCAGAGCACTCACTCTTTCAATAAGACTCTTTGCAGCTTCCCAACAGGACAGAAACTAAACCCAGTGGACAGAGTAAACTGATGCTTAGAAGAGGACCTAAAGGAGCTCCATGTGGACCCCAGCCTACCTGAGGGTCCTACTCTCCCCCTAGCACCTCCCCCCAATCCTACGGCCCACAGCCCTTGTAGCTCCTCTTTTCTCTTGAAGGCCTGGGGAATGAAAATGACTCACTCCTCTTCCTTTTCTGAATTCAAACTCAAAGGAGGTAGACAGGGAGAAAAATGTCAGCTACATTCATGGTGAGGCAGCATAGCAACTGAGGTTTGAGGCCAGGCCACAATCAGCTCACTAATACTCTCCCCCCAGGCTGGCATTTTAGGGTCGTTTGCCTAAGGGAACGCTCAGCTCTGTCGAGAAGATGTGCTCACCCAGTGGTGTTGACTCACACTGGCGGGCCAGAGAAAGGAAAACAGGCCTCCAAACTGGCCTCCTGATGCTAGCCTTGGCCTTGGGCCTTGACATGGGAATGCTGGCCCCCTGGGGAGCTGGGCCAGGGCAGAGGACCCAAATGGTGCTGGGCCCACCAGTGTGGCCTCCTCTCTCAAGCTCACTCATTCAGGGAAGTCAGTGATCTCTCGTCCCTTAGGAAGTAGGGCTTAAAATGTAGTTTGTCCTAAAGAGATGAGAGAACACCCTCCAGTTTCCCTGGGCCATGCTAACTCAGGGACCCTACACATCTAACACCCAAAGCCTTCTGGGAAATGTGATTTTAATGGAAATGTTAAGAGCTGAGCCAGAGTGGGTATTTTAGTTAACTATATAACATTTTAAAGAAATTATAGCCTGGATGTGTGGTGGACTCTTTAAGAAGGGATTCCCAGGTTCTGTTAGGGCAGTGGTTCTCAACCTGTCTAATGCTGTGACCCTTTAATACAGTTCCTCATGTTGTCGTGACCCCCAACCATAAAATTATTTTCGTTGCTACTTCATAACTGTAATTTTGCTACTGTTAATGAATCGTAATGTAAATATCTGTGTTTTCTGATAGTTTTAGGCTCTACAGCAGCGGTTCTCAACCTGTGGGTCACGATCCACAGGTTGAGAACCACGAGCAGGGTCGCCCAAGACCATCGGAAAACACAGATATTTACATTACGATTCATAACTGTTGCAAAATTATAGTTATGAAGTAGCAACAAAAATAATTTTATGGTTGGGGGTCACGACAACATGAGGAACTGTATTAAAGGGTCACGGCATTAGAAAGGTTGAGAACCACTGTGTTAGGGAGACAGTGATTGGCATTCCTTTCCACACAGGGCCAAAAATCCAGAGGTCAAATATCATACTAGGTTTACATTTTACCTTTACATAAAGCTGCTTAAGCATTTTTTAAAGATAAAAAGTATTTTTTGCTTCATTCACAACAGAGTTCAGTTACTCAGAGCCATATAAAAGTGGAAATGTATTAATAACATGAGAAAGTCTAAACTAGAATGAATAAATAAAGGCCTGGCAGGCTGCTTCGGAGAAGTGGCCAAGTCTGAATCTAGCAGCAGTTTCATTGAGTAGAGGAACATTAAAAGCCCTTTGAGGGGCAATGATAAGAACAGGGCAAATAGACTCCATTCTCCCTTCAGCCTAATCGTTAGCTCCCCAGCAAGGCTGCTCCTGACCCCTGAGCACAGGTTCCTTTTCCCTGTGTACCCACAGTTCCCCTCTGTGATGGCACCAATCACGCTGCCTCTAGCACTTGCCTGGGTGGCCCTTAAGGACAGGGACCACACACATTCTTGTTTATGTGTCCTGGGTGCTAGCATAATGCCTGGCATATAGTAGGCACTGTTTACTGAGTTGAATTCAAATTGTAAAGCAGATAAGAAGTGCAATAGTATGTCTCCAAATATTTGAAAGACTGTTGGAGGAAGATGGTACTGACTTCAATTTATGTCACTTTAGCAGAAAGGACCCAAAGTTACCAGAAATCCTATTAAGGTTTAAAATGAAAAAGAACAAAATAATGACTAGAGCAGCCAACAAGAATGAGGCCCCTGCCACCATGGAGGCTTAATCCCAGGGAGCAGATAGGAAATGAACTAGATTTCTACTCTCCAAGGTACTCCCTATGAGCTAAGTGCCATCATAATGGCACAAAGGAATGTCTGAGTGCAGAGGAGCCCGGTTTGAGTTCACATGATTCAAAGGTTTCTGGAAGATGCTGACTATAAGCTGAGTCTCGAGGAAGCACAGGCCTCAATAGACAGAGAAAGGTGGCATGAGGCCGAGAATGACAAGTGCTCTGTGTGGCGGAAGGCAAGTCTGAGACAGAATTGTGGCTGACACTGGACTCCATGCTGGGGGCATTGCCCTTTATTCTATCAACAATGTGGAACTCAGAATGTTTCCCATCAGAGAAATGACATGGTAATGAGTGTATTTTAGACAGACAGTATGGTGCAAAGGTTGAATTTAGTGGGCAGTATGGAAAGGAACATTTATGGAATACAAATCCCCCAATAGGTGCTTTCTTTATATTATCTCATTCCAGCCACACAACAAACCTGTACGGTAGGCAGCTCTATCTCAATTTTACAGGTGACAAAAAGGAGGCTCAGAGGTTGGCAACTAAGTGGTGGGCAAAGATTTCCGTCCACCAAGCTAAATGGCTGTCAAACTACTGCAATAGTATGAAGGGCCTGCATGGCACTTAGCAGATGGAAGTGAATGAATGGGCCACAAAGAATATTGCAAAGGAAATATTGGCAGATGTTGACAATTGATGGAAAGGTAGAGGTAAAACCAGAAAAGTGAAAAATGACCCAGAGGTGAGTGACAGGCTGAGGTGCTGAGGAAATCAAGAAAAGAAGCTCATTTCATCGGGGAAAGGCAATGGAGAAAGCTGGCATTTATCAGGTGCCTGCAATAAGCCAGTGTTGAGCACATATGCAATAAACATAAAGCACATGCATAATGTATGTAGAGAAAGGACAAGTCTAGTTCAAGGCATGTTTGAGGTTCCAGAAGGGTGGAGATGTCAATTGAAAACATGAGCCTGGAGCTCAGAAAAGACTGTTGCACATGCAGGTTCCAGACTCCTCTGTGCAGAGATAATGATCACTGTGAGGATAAATGTTGTTGACAAGGGGACGTGTTTATAGGGGAAAAAAAGAGACTTGGCACCCACATTTACAGGTAAGTCAGAGAGCATGGAAACAGAAAAGACAGAGAAGAGGAAAAATCATGAGTGTGCTGTCATGGAAGACAAGAGATGAGAGTTTCAGGAAAGATGGAGAAAGATAAATCCTAGTGAGGTAAGAGGAGATTCAAGGTGAGAGGTGGAGCAGCCAGGAGGAAGCGATACCAGACATGCTGGGATGAGATACCAGACATCAAGAGATGAAATGGGCTGGTGGCTGAGCTACAGAAGTAATAAGTTAGGATTCTTCCTTTTGCAACATGAGCCCCAAGCTTTGTCTCTTGTCTCAGAGCATATGAAAAGATAAGGCCCTCAGCCAATGGGGCTCATTTCCTATTTCTCTAGGAAAAATTCCTTGGACAGAATCAGCCTTATCTTTTCTGTCACCCCAGGAGCAATGCTCTTCGGCTATCACGATGGAAGGTCTGTGTGGGGTTGTCTCTTGCCCTGTTGGGCCATGAGTTGCTGAAGGATTGTAAATATGTCAAAAAGTTCATTATTATCTGGCAGATAGTGCTGCATGATTATTAAGAACCCAGGATTCAGTGTCAAATAGATTTGAGTTGGAATCCTTGGTGTGGGAACTATGTGACCTTGGCCAAGATACTTCAACTGTCTAGGCAAGTGCTGGGAACTGCAAAGAAGGCAAGCAAGCACCAGGGATAAACTGACCACATGTGAATCAAACTGTAGAAAGTGCTCATTCTGGGCCAGGCACAGTTCTAGGCACATCCCACAACTTATTTAATTCTCACAACAACCCCACAAGGTGGGTGCGATTTTACAGATGGTAAAACTGAGCTATAGAGAGGATAAACGTGCCTAAGGCTACAGGGCTTTGATGCAGACCTGACCTAATGCCATTTTTCACACTTTGATGGTAGCAGTGCCTCCCGTTGGGCCTTCTCCACCCCTCTTCCTCCTGCCCTGCCCCAAACATAGACCTGCCCCTTGCTGGTGGGGGTTGAGGGGGGGTCCTCTCTGGCTTACCCATTGTAAATGAATGCTTTCCAGTAAGCCTCTATCTGCCTTGCTGGTTAAGTCCTCAGGCCTACTTCCTGATCCCAGGTGGCCTGCTAGGCGGCCTTTTACCAGGTCCCAGGAACAGAGAAGAAAGGGTGGGGATTAGTGTGAGTGCCTTAGATTAAGGCTCCACCATTTACTTAATTGCATGACTCTGAGTTTGTTTCATGGCTCCCTGGACCCAGCTCATTATCTACAAAACTAGGGTGGTAATGACAACCTTAAGGGCTGTTAGGAAGATGAAAGAAATAATGTTTGAAGAGCATTTACCATTGATACAGCAGAGATGCTCAGCAATCTCTTACCTTCTCCCTGTCTGCCTCCTCCACTTGCCTCCTAAGGGGGTTTGAAGGTCAAATGAGACCTTACCCTCTCTTTGCAGTCATGTGAAGTGGAAAGTGTTACCCGAATTATAAATGATCCCCACCCACCATTTTTGGATGACCAGAACCTTCCTTCCCTAAGAATAGTAGATTGAAGATGCCCTTGTCTTTACTGCGGAAAAGACAGAATGCTTTTGTTTTTAATATTTTGCATTGTGAAGATGTCAGTCATTCAAAGAAAAACAGCTCAGTGATCACAGTAATGGGTCTCAGTGTCTGACTCCTCTCTAAAATTGTGAGCAACTCCAAGGTAGGAATGAGTTCTATTTCCTTTTATCCTCCACAGGACCTACTACTTACCAGGTGATCAACAACTGGCTGTTTTATTTAACGAATGATAGGCAGCGGGCAGGTTCTGATGGCTAAGTGAAGTGGCGATGGGCTTGCCCCTCTCACAGCCACATCTTGGACATCCTTGATCTTCCGAGGGCTTCTACAGCTAGGGAGAGTATTTTCCAACCCCCAACTAAAGCCACAAGGCATGAGATATGATCTGATAACAAGAAAGGGTTTTCAATTAGGAGACTTCCAGAATGTCAGGGAGGTACAGCAGCTCTACACAGGCCCTCTCTCCAATTATTTGATAGCTGGGATAAAAGGCAAGGCACTACCCACCTGTCCCAACAGCCCAAGTTCTGTCAGGATGAAAAGTATGTCCACTAGAACAGACTACCTGACTACCTCAGGGGCCGGCTTCATAACGCCTGTCCATTGTCAGTCTCCCGTTAGCACCCCCCAGGCCTTCCAGGCTATCACCAGTGCCCCCTGTACAATGTGGACAGTCAAACAGTTCAGCCTTGCCACCCCCCCCCAACACAGTGGGGTGCAGGGATGTTTTGTGGGCCCAACGCTGTGCCTGACTATGCACTGTGGGGGCTGCCTGGCCCTGCTCCCTGGCTCTCCAAATTGGGCCACTCTTCCAAGTCATCCCTCTGGTACCCAGAGGAAGCTGGGGCCCTAGTTCCTGTGTACACACTACAACATGCCTGCTGGCAATGCCCTCCAGCCTATCTTTCAGTCCTGGGTCTGGTCTGCACCATTTCCCCTGGTGTCTGGTCCTCTGGTTTCAATCCCCATACACAGGGTGCATCTCAGACATCCAAGAAATATGAGGATGGGTTGCGGGAGAGGGAGGGAGGTAGTGGCAGGAGCCTTTCCCAGCAGAGTCCTCCAGCCCCCTCCCTTGGGCCTGGCTATTTCTGGTGCCACTTCTCACCTGTCCTCAACCCCTCCGCCCCCAGGACAGGACAGAAGGAAGGAAATTCCTCCTCACTGACACCTGCTCCTTCCTCTTCATTGCTGCCTGGGAGCATCTTTGAAGTCCAGCAAGAGGGGTTCTCTCCATTTACTTCAGACTCCAGCATTTTCCTTTGATTTGTGACATGTTTCAAGGGCCAGAAGCTTGCCTGACAAGTTCCCTTTCTCTGAGGCTTGCACACCTCTGTAAGAACATCCAGAAGAGCCACAGGGAGGGCAGCTTTTGAAGTTGCTTTAGAAACCACCCAAGTTTCCATGGCAATCAAGCACTGGGGTGTCACCACTACCTTCTGGGTCTGTTCCCACTGAAAAGGCTGCTGGAGACATCTGTTTTCTCTATACCTCACCCAGTAATGGAGATGTCCCCAGCCACCTGCTCTCTCTGCTCCAGCCTGCCCTTGCCCGACCCCCTACTTCATGACAGGGATCCTACTTCAGTGCAGCGAAGCCAGTATTTCTACCCCTGGAAAGAGAGTCTTGTTTTCGTGACAGACCTCGGGGTATCAGGGTGCCAGCCTAAGTCTGGACTATTTACATTCAACATTCACTCAATAATTCAGACATGTCTGAGTACGTCTGTGTTGGTGGAGGCAGCCAGTCAGGAAGGCACCAGGCTGTGGAGAAATCACTCATCCTGAGTGACACCCCAAAACATCCTCACACACCCCACCCCGATCCCAGACAGTGACCCAAAACCATACCTTACTGTCCATGGTAACCTAACTTTGCTATTTTTGACTTCCGGGTCTGTCCTGCCCACGGAAGCGGTTTGATTGTTCATTACAGGAACTTATCAAAATATCCATCAACTCTTCCATTGGAAGCTTCAACAGACAGTGTGTGCTCTAAGACTTCATCAGTCCTGCTGTTTCCACCAATGCTGGGCACTATCGGTATTCTCACCCAATTTTAATCACCACCCGCATTGAAATAAAGAACTTAACCCAGACTTCCAATTCTCAGTAAATTCTGACCTTATTGCCCCCAACCCCCTTCCCCAGTCCTTGTCAGCTTCCCAAAGAGGTGCACTCCCTTACCTCAGTGAGCCGTGAACTCAGCCAAGCCTTATTAGCAGGCTGTGTTGGAATGTCCAGGAAGTCAGCTTTTGAAGGGAAGGGCAACATGTTTTGTGAGATTATAAAGTCATCAAGGATGAGAAGTGATTTCAAGCACAAGGGACTTGGCCTGAGTTAGGAGAATTTGTCAAGCTCTCTGGGAGCTCCTGTGTCAAAGGCTGCAGTGTCCTGCGAGCGTGGCACGGTGCTGGAGGCAGGCTTGTGTGGCTGTAGGGTTTACGTGTGGCACGGTGCTGGAGGCAGGCTTGTGTGGCTGTAGGGTTTACATGTGGCACGGTGCTGGAGGCAGGCCTGTGTGGCTGTAGGGTTTACATGTGGCACAGTGCTGGAGGCAGGCCTGGGAGGCTGTGGGTTTGAGTGTGGCTATTCCAAGGCTCCTTTTGTCCTGTACTAATACCCTAATTCCCCCTTATAGTTAGATGATTATCCTTCATGAGCAAGGACTTTACACCTCCCATCTCCAACTGTGTGGCAGGGAATTGAAGGTAGCTCATGGGCAAGTGTGGGCAGGGACTTTGAGAGATAAGGATTGTTTCTTCCCAAAGAGCTCTCCTAGATGCCTTCACAAACCACCCTGCTGTCCATCTCCTTCCAGGGTTGGCTCTGTCTTAGCATTTTCCTCTGGGAATTCAGTGACAAAAGCAACCCCTGATCAGTGAACATGTGGCTTTCTTGAATGTTTGGACAGGCAGGTTATAGGGCATCTGACAAGGCCTTCATTGACCAGATTTTGGGCTTGCAGGGACAAAGCTGCTTAGTATTCTCTTCTGAGGGGCAAATCTATAATGGAGGCAACCTATAATAGCAAAGTTAGGTTACCATTGGGTGGCCAGGGTGTCACCCCTTTGGGGTCCATTCCAATTCTAAGGGGAAATGACCTCTCCTGCTGCCTGGGCTGCTGGAGTGATAGATCCTGGCCACTCATTCTACGTTAGGCAAAAGTGAATGTCATTTCCTAATCCCCCTGATAATATGACTCCTCCCTTGATGTCTTTGTTTTGAAAACAATTATCAAATGCTAATAAATATTTAAACATATTCCTTCCAAAGGGCAAGACATGCTCCAGGGTGTGAAGCAGTTTATGGAGCTCTGCTTAGGATTATGAAAAGAAAGGATATAAGACAAAAAGTCAAGAGAAGAGTTATGAGGTTCTAGTGAAATCTCTTGGGCAACTATAAAAGCAATTTAGCAGGGTAAGTAAATAAGTTTTATGCCCTTGACTGGTCATGGTATATCATGGACCCTTCTCTGCCTACTAAAATGGACTTCACTTAGGATATACATATAATTGTAACAGCCACCATTTATTAAGGGTTTCTTATACTGAATTTATTCTTCCTCCCAGATTATCTAATATACATGGTTTCTCCTCTCTTACCCATGAGTTATGAAGTTTGAGGCATAGGGCTTTCTGGTCTTCCAGAAACACCGTCTCAGCCATGTTTCTAAGTCATGCTGGAGTGAGGAATGACAGTGGTAGAAGCTGATGGGAACCTGGACGTTGTTCTACTTCATTGGAGTCCCTAAAATGACTGCCTTAAAGAAATAGTCCTCCAGGCAAGACACCTACACCTTAGACTTCTCATGTTCGGCTTGTAAGTTTTCAGAAATGCTGAGCCTTTATCAAGGTCTTTATCTATCTGAAGAGGGGTGTCTGAGGTTCATCACATGGATGAACTGCTCTCTGGTGAGCTGGGGGGAGGCATTTGGCATCAGTGGTTTGCAAATTACTGCAATCACTCAAACTTGAGAGCTCGAGCTTCTTTAGGGCATTCTCCTTGTTCCCCCTGACGACTGGGAGGTAGAAAAGGTTACGCTGACCACAGGTGGTAGGAAAAGGACCTTTAATGATTTCCTTTTTCCATTACCATCCCTGCCCTCAATTATGGCCACCATCGCCTCCAGGTGCCCCTATGTGCTTTGAGAAGGGAGGAACAGAAAGTACAGAAGCACAGAACTGGAGCCATGTTAGTGTGGGGAGACATGTATGTGACACAGGGGGTCGTGGGGACCATCAACACGGAGTACTGGAAACAGGTTTCAAGTATCCAGGCTGGTGGCACAGGCTGGGCTCTGACTCAGATAAGCCACTCACTAGCTGGGTGACCTAGGACAACTGACATGACTACTGCCATCTGGGAAGACAAGGAGGTCCAACTGGATGGTCTCTAGGTCCCTTATATTTCTAAAGAGACTTTTTTTTTTAAAAAAAGAATTTTATTGATTTTTAGAGAGGAAGAGAAGAGAGAGAAACATCGATGTGTGAGAGACATCTATCGGCTACCTTGGCACGCCCCTACCAGGGATCAAGCCCACAACCTGGGCATGTGCCCTGACCAGGAATCAAAACAGCAACTTTTTGGTGCACAGGATGAAGCCCAACCAACTGAGTCATAATGCCAGGGCAGTCCCTCCCATTTCTAACATTCCCTACTTCCAAAGGGAATTTGAGACTTGTTCTACATGAACCTTTGGAGTGTTCAGATAAAGTTAAAAAGAGAATAAGAAATCTCATGAATGGGAAGATAAGACCAGGAATGAAAGATAAGAGAGAATACTTTCTTGAAGGACTGCTGCTCTGTTGAGACAAAATCCTTGCCCACTGCATGGGAGAATATATTTGCCAATGCTATCTCAGATAAGGGTTTAATCTCCAAAATTTACAGGGAAATCATACAAGTTAACAAAAGGAAAATAAACAATCCAATCAAAAAATGGGCAAAGGACCTAAATAGACACTTTTCAAAAGAGGACATACAGAAGGCCAAGAGACATATGAAAACATGCTCAAAGTTACTAATCATCCGAGAGATGCAAATCAAAACAACAATGAGATTGCATCTCACACCTGTCAGAATGGCAATCATCAACAAATCAACAAACTGACAAGTGCTGGCGAGGATACAGAGTAAAAGGAACCCTCGTGCACTGCTGGTGGGAATGCAGACTGGTGCAGCCACTGTGGAGACAGTATGGCGTTTCCTCAAAATCTAAAAATGGAACTCCCATTTGACCCAATAATCACACTTCTAGGAATATACCCCAGGAAACCAGAAACACCCATCAGAAAGGATATATGCACCACTATGTTCATAGCAGCACAATTTACTATAGCTAAGATTTGGAAACAGCCTAGGTGCCCGTCAGCAGATGAGTGGATTAAAAAACTGTGGTACATCTACACAATGGAATTCTATGCTGCTGTAAAAAAGGAATTCTTACCATTTGCAGCAGCATGGATGGAACTGGAGAGCATTATGCTAAGCGAAATAAGCCAGTCAGAGAAAGATAAATATCACATGATCTCACTCATTTATGGAATATAATGAACAACATAAACTGATGAACAAAAATAGAGCCAGAGGGGAAAAAATATTTTAGAATATAATAGAAACCATCCTGTTATTTGCAGATTTTTAATATTTCCTACAACTTTTGTGATATTATACTATGCTAGTACAGTTTTGGTAATATTATTGTATTTTAAATCTTTTTTTCTTGAAATATTAATGTTTATTGCATGTAAATGGCTAATTATTTTGTATCTATAATCTGGTAATAAATCTATTTTGTATATTGTAAAAAGAAATAAAAAAGAAATAAAAAAGCTGAAATTCTCTCCCCCACAACCCCAAAAAGAATCCTTTCTCTCTCTTGCACATAATTCACATTTGCTATGCATGTGTTCAACAGACATCTGAGAATGCAGACACTGTGCAGAACAAGGCAGACAGGCTCCGGGGCTCATGGAGCCTACATTTAAGTGTTGGGTGGGGTAGTCAATGAACAAACACAGAAAGTTAAAAACACTGCAGACACCTCGTGGCCCAATCTTGGTTTCTAATACCACCCTCCATTAAAAGGTACCAGGGCTCCTTGGAGGAATGACTGACTCTAGGACTGGGGCACCTCATAGTGCCAAAAACTAAGTGTCCAAAAAACAACAACAAACAAAAACCAAACCCACATTGATAGGAGTGTAGCAAAGGGACACAAGAGCCTTTGGAAAGAGCTCCCAAGGACCAAAGCTGGATCAACAAAATAGAATGTTGGATTATAACCAAAGTATAAAATAAATTTCCATGAGTCCACACTGATACAAATAGATGATTGAATAAATTAATAAGTAGGGAAGAAGAGACAAATCTCCTGTGTAAAAGAATTCCAGATAACTTACGTAGATATTCCACCCTCAAGGACAGGGAGCCTAACTTCCCACTCCTCGGGTGCGGGCAGTGACTCTTCCTTCCTCCCAAAGAAGACAGTATGGAGACAGGGAAGAAAGAGTAAGTTCACAGAGGAGAAACCTCACACCCACTACTTCAGCCAGATGACCAAGGTCATCATCAACTGTCACAAATAAATCATGGCTATCCCCTTGCAATGACGTGATGGAAATGGCACTTGCCTGTGTGGTCTTTCTCTCCCAACCCATAAACCAGTCTACTCATGAGAAAAACATCACACAAGTTCCAACAGAGGAGCATCCTACCATACAGATGACCAACACTCCTCAAAACAGTCAGGGTCATCAAAAACAAAGACAGTCTGAGAAATTGTCACAGTGAGAGGAGCCCAAGGCGATATGACAACTAAGTGTGATGGGGAATCATGCAGGGGAACTGGGAGCAGAAAAAGGACATCAGTAAAATGTAAAAATCTGGATAAACTATGGGTAGTAGTTATTAATAATAAACCAATACTTATTCATTAATTATAACAAATATACCCCACTAATACCAGATATTAATAATAGGGAAAGCCATGTTCAGGTGTAGAGAGTAAAATGGAAACTCTGTACTACCCATTCAATCTATATCATAAAAGGCCTGTGTTGTGACGCTGTTACGGCATCATGACCATAACCCGTCACCAGGAGATGCATGGAGCACCTCTTGCGGGGCTGGGACTTTTGGGGCTGGTGGGGATGGCACTGCAGAGGCAGGGCCCGTGGCTCACGCAGGGCAGGTCTGGGGTCCTGCCAGCAAGGCGGGTCTGGGTCTCGCATGATTTCGTGCTCTGGGCCTCTAGTTTTTCTATAAACCTAAAACTATGCTAAAAAATAAAGTCTTAAAAGAAATATCTGAAGGTTAAAGATTAAAGAAGTCAGAGACTGTCTCCCCTGCTGCCCTTGAGAAACCAAACTTTCTGAATCCTACAGCTGCCAGGAAATGAATTCTGACAACATTAGCTCTTGGGAGAGAACCCAGCCTCAGATGAGATCCCGGCCCCAGCTGATGCCTTGATTATAGTTCTCTGAGCAGAGAACCCAGTCAAGCTGTGCTGGGAATTCTGATCCATAGAAATTTTGAGATAATAAATGTTTGTTTTAAGCTGATAAAAAAATCAACTAAAAAGAAAACAGTAACAAACGTTTCAGAAAGTAGTGTGTCGCAGAAAATTAAATTGAGATGTCACGAGTGACTGGGTGGCTTCACGGTGTTAGTGGTCAAGGAAACCCTCTCTGAATCCTAGGAGGGACCTTGCTGTGAGACACTGGTGAGAAAACACTGCAGGCAAAGGGGCCAGCCAGCTCTGTCTGGTGCCTTGACTTAACATTTTGTGTTCCAGGACACAAAGGCAGCCCATGGGTGGAGTGACATGAGTGTAAGGGAAGGAACAGGAAAGAGGGTGAGAGAGTGAACTGGATTACATAGGACTCCGCTATAGACTGCATGTTTGTGTGCCCCCAAATTCCTATGTTGAAGTCCTAACCCCATGGTGATGGTCTTAGGAGAGACGTTTGGGAGGTGCTTAGATCAGGAGGGCAAAACCCTCAGGAATGGAATCAGTGCCCTTATAAAAAGAGACCCCAGAAAGCTCCCTCACTCCTTCCTCCATGAAAGGACACAGCAAGGTGTCATCTATGAACCAAAAAGCAGGTTCTCAACAGACACTGAATGATTCAGTGCCTTGACCTTGGACTTCCCAGCCTTCAAAACAGTGAGAAATAATTGCATATTGTTTATAAACACCCAGTCTATGGTATTTTGGTATAGCAGCTCAAGTTGACTAAGACAGCTTCCAAAGAAGAGAAAGGAATTTGGATTTTAAATTCAACAGGAAACCTTTGGCGCACCGGTAGCTGATGAGTGACATATCTGCTTTATAGTTTTTTTAAAAAAAAAAATGATGCTAACTGCTCTGTGAAGGACTGGTTGCTGGGTGGCAGAATGGAGTCGGCATCTAGATAGGGGGCTCCAGCCTAGATGAGGGCTCCTGGAGGCTTAGTCCAGGCCACCGCAGAGATGATGGATGTCTCCCAAGAGCGTGGGTGGGAGGATGGGGAGGGCATGCGCTGGATGCTCACAGTCATCTTGTAGATCTGTGTGCATGAGGTGGCTCTGAGGCTCACCCCCGCCCCCCCCCCCCCCCGAGTGGATCACAAGTAATCGTAGCAGTCATACACTGCCTCGCCAGGCTGTCTTTCCCCCGTGTCATCCTATTCCTGCGCTGACTACCACTGATGATTCATCGAGACACTTGTTTCTGGCAGTTGCTGGCACCGGAATGGTGTTGTGCCAGTTTGGGCTAGATTCTCCCCTGGAGCCCCTGCCAAAGGGAAACTGGATCCCACCCACCACGCACAGCCTCCTGGCTCAACAAAGCTGCCCTACTTAATTAATTGCCTCCTCTGGGTTGAGTGTTAATTAAACAATTTGTTGCTGCTTATTTCACAAGGTGTGGGGTGCCCTCTCTCTAGCCCAGGGACACAGTTAAATGTGGAGCAGAGAAGCGCTCAGCGTGGGCCCTCTTCCTTCACATCTGAACAGGTTGTGAGAAGAGCTCTTCCGTTTTCATTTTGGCCCTAGTTGGTTCATCCAAAGTCCATCTCAAGTCCACCTTCAGACTCTTGACTTCAAACTTACCTTTCCACTCTTGCCAACCCCCCCTTTTGCACCTGCTCACCAGAACTGGCCAGCTCCCAAGCACTGCTGAGGTTGGTCCCCACCAATTGGTCTCACCTGTCGCCCAGTCTAACTCTTGGGCACCTGTCTGTGCTCAGTTACAGGTGCCTGAAATCCAGTCTGGGTTCAAGCTCAGGCCATGGGCCTTATCTCACTTTGCCATACAAACTATAGTTTGAGTGGCTGACTGCCTTGCTGTGTCCATGAGATGCTGTCACAGGTGGCCAACTCTCCAATTTAATCCACAGATCAACCTAGAAGGTCAACTCTTGGAGGGCAAGGACTGGTCAGGTTCTGGGAAGGGTTGGTACTGAAACATCTCTTTTTGACACACAGGGTTTTATGGATCAAGGCAGCCGTGGGCAAACTACGGCCTGCGGGCCGGATCCGGCTGTTCTATCCAGTTCTCTTGTTCTCCCCTCTGCTCCTTTACTTTGAATTTATATTAGTTCACACAAACACTCCATCCATGCTTTTGTTCCGGCCCTCCGGTCCAGTTTAAGAACCCACTGTGGCCCTCGAGTCAAAAAGTTTGCCCACCCCTGGATCAAGGCATCATTTCTGGGTCAACACATCTGCCTCTCAGTGCAGCTCCCCCTGCTGGGCAGGTGAGGGGAAGCACAGCTTCTGCTCCTGAGTAGCTCCTCCCTAGAACCTAACAAAGCCCACCCATGGGCTCAGCAGATGGCAGCTGCTCTGGGCTCTGAGCTCCCTGGGCTCTCTGCAAGGACACTAATGTTTCCTCTCTGTCTCCGGAAGCTGACTTCAGCAGCCCAGAAGGAAGTGGATGGGCCCTGGAGACTTAGCACCTGGCCAGATGTGAGCCACATGCCTGGCCTGGAGAGAGGGGGAGCAGAGGATGTGTGCAGAGAGCTGGAGGAGGAGGCGATGAGAGAGTGTCAGCTCCAAGAGCTCCCATTTCTATTCCTGCTCAGCCTGAGGCCTGTTTGCTCAGCTTTTCTCAGATTCCTGGGAGACCCTCCAAGCCCTAGAAAAGCCCCGTGTTACTGGAGCCCATCTTTGTAAAACCAAGAGTCTTAGCAAGAACACTCTACAAACAGAGCTCCTCCATTCTACCTTTTTACATTTCAGGGTCCACGCAAGATTTTGACTGGAATTGGGAACCAAAGGATTCAGCAGCTACTAAAACAGAGTTTGAAAACCAGGTTCCCCCTGGTTTCACTGTGGGGAAAAGGTCAGCAGGGTTGGTTTTGTGGGAACTCAGGAGGAGGGGTGTGGGAACCTCTAGAGAGAGCCACCTGGACCCTCCCTCCACCAGCCTCTGCCATAACCACAGGTGGGCCCAACGGGCAGGCCCCAGGATGAGTCTTGCCATCCTCCTCTTCCCCCAGCCCTTTCCTCACAGCCCCGGAGACCTGTGCACACCTAGAGGGACAGCCACCTCCTTTCCGCAGCTGGCCTGCTCCTCACCTCCCTCCTCTGCTCAGACCCCAGAGCCAGGCATCCACCACAGGGACCTGGGCTGGGCAGATGCACATGGAGCCCAAAGTCTTACTGACATTTGTTTCCATTGGTAGTACTCATTTTCCTTTCTTCCATAAACACTTCTAATTCCCTCAATCCAAGCCCAATTCCCCTCTACCTGGCTCCGCTATTCGTCAATGCACTCTTCCCTGCGGGCAGACTGTGACGGGCACACCCAATGCTTCGCTTTGCTTTCATCTGAAACTCACACCAGGAGACCAAAGAGCACATTTTAGCTCTTCAGGGAGAAAGGAGGCACCTGTGACTGTGGATTAGCACTCACTTCCCGTGGACTGGGACCTGCAATCGCTTCCTAAGGACTGGATTGGTCCTTGGCCATGGAAGTCAGAGAGTAAGGGGCAGGCACGAGGGCAGGTGTGCCCTGTCCCGCCCCATTTGAAGCGCCTCATTTGGAAACAGGAGCAGCATTTAGGAAGCATAAATCAAGGGTGAAGCTTTTAAAGGGGAAACCGCCCAGATAGCACCTGCTTCCCACCCTGAAGTCTAGTGTGTGTATAAATGCCCAAGGAACTCTGGGGTTCACGTTCACTCTGAGTCTGATACCCCCCTCTCAATGCCATAGTCGCACAGTCCCCCACACCAGGCAGTCAGACCCCCGAGAGGAAGGACCACACCTTATTAGTCTCATTAGCCTCTGCATCCCCAGCAGCTAGTGCAGGGACATGTGGTTAAGAATTCAAAAAAGTGATAAATGAACAAATGAATGGGTAGAGTCCCACAGAGTTGTGGCTTTCATCTGCTGTGCGCTTAGCTGTTCTTCCAGAATCCTAGTAACCAGGACCTTTCCGCCTCAGGCCCCCAAGCCTGCGCCTTACCTCCCATGAGGAAGAGAAGCCCGGCCACGTACTGCATAAGGCCTCGGTCCCAGCAGCAGCCCAGCACGCCGATGATCCAGCCGAAGAGGATGATGGCCACCGCCATGCCCATGAAGCCGGCTGTCATCCTGCGCAGGTCTGTGGGTAAGCAGGAGGGCAGGGGTTAGCATCAGAGCCTGGAACTCAGGGTCAGGGTTCCCCTGAGCCTAGGCAGAGGGGGAGCGGTGGGGCACTGCATGGGGAAGGAAGGAACCTGCCTTTTCAGACAGGTTTGTACATAAACCCGTTCGTAGAGGCCAGAGACCCGATGGTGACTGCATTATGGGTAAATAGATGCAGGGAGAAACCATCATCATAACAGTTGTCACGTGCAAGCTTCCTTTGCGCCAGGCACAGTGCTGTGTTTCCAGCGCCTCTAACAACCTTCTGAGCCAGGTACTGTCTTATCCCTGTTGGAAGATGGAGCAACTTGCTTCACGCCATATACCTAGTGAGTGGTAGATCAGGGCATCCAGCCCACATTGGTAAGGCTCCCAGGTCCTAACCTCAGCATCATTCACCTCTCAGCTGGGTGGGGTCAGGCTGCACCTGCCAAGAGCTCCCTCCCTCCCCTCTGGGATTTGCTGGTTCTGCCAAGAGGTCCTGCGTAAGGAGAATGCTGCCTGCAGCTGCTATTTCCTTCCCTCCAAAACGACTCCCAGGGCTCAGCTTTCTTGCATGTGGGGCTGCAGACTGGGGAGCCACACCTCCTGCTCTGAGACTGAACCCAGAGCAGACCCTCTCAGCCCCACACCCAGGTCAGTCCAGCTTCTGGACCAGGCCCTTCCCCGCTCCATGCCCGACAAAGCCTGGCGTGGGTGCAGGGAAGAGGAGGGCTGTCTGGGAAGGAGGTATTTTTAGTGGCAGGAAGAGGGCAGAGCTGCTGCTCACCTTAGCGAGCCCCACTCAGCCTCTCCATCAGCTCAACTTCCTCCTGGCTCCTCCCTGCCCGCCAATGCATAGCCCACCCCACCGGTCTCTTCCCTGGAATCGAACCCTCTAATACCTCCTGCTGGGTGACACCCACCCATTTGTCATGGACTCCTTCCACCCAGCCCCAGCACCTCCGCCTGCAACTCCATGTCCTCCTGTGTTGTCCATCCACCTATATGTGGGTCTATCCACTAGCCCCCATCCTTCCGATGAGGCTCCAAACAGGAGTAAAGCCATTGCCAGGGCCTCTGCCGCTGAGGACATTGCCAGAGAAGCCTAGAGGACCCCTGGGCATTGCCCTCCCCCAGAGGAAGAGAGGGAGGGTGGGGGGCAGGGCAGGAAGCGTGATGGGAAACTACATCAACACCCTGCTAGCACAGACACTCTCATCCCCAGGAAACAATGCCCACCATGTTTCTGTGGGGAACACCTTGGGATCCGCATACCTCACGAGGGCATCCCATCCCCTCTGTTCCCCTCTCACTCCAGCCACCCCATTGGGAGCCACGGCAGATCTTGGGAGTCGGGCTTGAGACCTTTCAGTCCTCTGCCCCCAGGAGAGGGATTTGGTCCATGTCCTTATGCTGACATTGAAGATCAGCCCTAGAGGAAACTGGTTGGGAAGTGGGAAGGGAGTTAGGAGACAGCAGCTGATCTTGTCCCATGGGGAGGGGACTGGACAGGGAGCAGGATGGACTCAGGCACTGTCACAGACATACAAGTCCACCAGGGAGCAGGCTCCCGCTCTACTGAGGTCTCCCTTGTCCCCCCTGCTGACCAGGAGGGCCTGCCCAGGCCAGGTATAATACTCATCATAGTCGTTTATGTGAACTGCCAAGGACGCTTGATTTTCATGCCCATGGGAATCAGGTGTCAAATGTGTTCATGTTGCCAAATGTGTCTGAGGAAACTTGGTGGCGAGCACCATTGGATCACAGAGCTCAAACGTGTGTGCCATGCTTCCTGAGTGGGCTCCCTGCTCCGGACTCAGCCAGCCACCACCAGCATGGAGTCGGGAAAGAGCATGCCTGCCAGCCGGGCCAGCACCACTCCTTATTCAGCTGCCCACAGTCCCCCTCGCCCCCAGCTCCCCACACGCTTTCTTCACTGCCACCGGTATCAGTCCCTTCTTCCTTGGCCACCACCACAGACTGGAGTGAGCTAGGCCCCAGCTCCCTCCGAGTGCCTCCACCCCCCCATTACTGGAGATGACATACTCTTTGCTCCAGATGCTTCGTCCACTTTCCACTGTCCTCAGGGGGCAACGGGCTGTGGGAATGGGAAGAGAGGCTGGGTATTTTTGCTGGAAAGGAGGTTCATATCCCTTTCAATAGGTTGGGAAACTTCTCTCCTCTGCCCCTATGAACCCAGGGGTTCCCTTAGTGCATGGAGGTTTCTAGGAGAAATCTTGGCCCCTTCTTCAGCACCAGAGTGGACGACCCTGCTGAAGCCAGAGAGCCCCTCCCCGTTGCACTCAGCCTTGCTTACAGGACGGCCTGACTGCTCCCCGCTCTGCAGACCACAGGAGCAAAGGTACTGCCTGGTGGGGTAAGTGGATAAAGTGTCACTTAAGGTGTTTCCACCAGGGCCAGGGACCGGGAAATGGGCTGGGCAGGAAAAGGGCAAGTCAGAGAGAGAGGGAAGGTTCTTATTAGTGGAGGGGAAAGTAAGGTGTTTTACTTAGAAGAAAAAGAGGAGAAAGCAGGAAGGGGAATGGTGAGGATTATTCCTCTTCCAAAAGTTCCAAGACCATTGTGGTCATCCGTGTCCCTGTCCAGGGAGGGCTGTGGCCTCTAACAGGGATAAGTGCACTTTGCTGTTCCCCAAAGGGCTATGTCAACAGAAGCTGAGGATCCTGCTAAATTGCTGGTTGAGAAGGAGGAAAATCAGAGATCAGGCCTGAGTATTTTCACTGACCCTGGAGGATAGTCACCATCGCCCTGTGAGCCTGATTTTGCCTGAATTATTTATTTTATCCCTAAAACCTATGTGGTAAGTCAGAGTAACTGCAGCAAAACCTGGAAAGTAGGTAAGACTATTCCTGTCTTACAGGTAAGAAAAGCAAGAGCCAAAGAAGTTACATAATTGACTATCTCAAGCCAGTGAAGTAAATGGAGAGTGAGCTGTGTGGGAAAATGAAATTCACAATGTAACTAATGAGCTACTGGGTTATCATGACAGTGAACAAATGTATCCAGCATCTCCCAAGGTAAGAGATTTTTTTTTTTTTTTAAAGATAGAAATGTATAAGGATGGAAAAAATAGGAAAGGAGATGATGACAACCACACAAAAGCTGATGGATAGTTCTGGCCCAGTGTTGCTCAGTGGTTAGAGCACCAGCCCGTGCACTGAAGGGTCCCGGGCTCAATTCCCAGTCAAGGGCATGTACCTGGGTTGCAGGTTCGAACCCTGGTCCCATTTGGGGTGCCTGCAGGAGGCAACCAATTGATGTCTCTCTCTTTCTCTCCTTCTCTCTCTTTCTCTCTCTCTCTCTTCCTCTCCCTCTCCCTACCTCTACCTCTACCTCTCTATCTCTCTCTATCTCCCCCTCCCCCCCTTCCACTCTCCCTGAAAAATCAATGGAAAGAATATCCTTAGGTGAGGATTAACAAACAAACAATAAAAAAAAAAGCGGGGGGCGGGGGGCGGGGGGGAGGGGCTGATGGACAATGTGACTGACTTAGCAGATTCAGAACCAAACGTAAAGCCCGCAGCCGGGAAGCTGCAAACCAAGCTGCCCCATGCCCAGAAGGCCCAGAAGGCTCATGAACTGGCCGCAGCAGTTGCCTTTGGATCAAGTAAACAAGGGGAGGGACACAAAACAGGGATTTGGTGGAAGTTGTTTGAGATGAAACTAGATCCCTAGATCTCCCTTCTCGCTCCCCTACCCTTACAGTGGAGTTCGAGTACTTAGGACTGCGGGGACGGGAGGGTCCACCAAGCTCCGGTGCAGGCTGGCTGGCCAGCACAGCTGAGGGCCACTGCACAGAGGGCGATCACGTGGCTGTGCACATAGAGAACACTGAATGCTTACTCTTGAGACCCCAGCCCTCTCTACTCGGCTCCCAGGAGCTCACTGCCCGGCCTTTGCCCTCCAGCCTGGAGGCTGGGAGAGGCCTCTCTAGTGATGACCAGTGCCAGAGGAAAGACCTACAGCACTGCCACCGGGATACCTCCTAAGAAACCCCTGGACCACTCTCCAAGGAAGCCCACCCGCCCACTCAGCGCTTCAAGGCAGCTCTTTAGCACCCCAACCAGACAAGCCAGCATCACTGAGAAAAGCCTGTAACCCGGGAGAAAGAACCAGAGGAAACACTCTGAGAAGGAACAAACATTTAAAAGTATTACTATTATTCCCAGAGAGACAGGAGAAGAAATGTAGTTTGCCTCCATTAAATAAGAACAGGATACTATTGAAAAGAACTATCTAGAGAACAAAAATAACACCTTAAAATATCAGAATCAAAATCACTGAAGCTTATACTGTAAAATCGTTTCTAACTTATGGATTAACAGTCCCATCCTGCCCCCCAAACAAGATGAAAGGAGTCTTGCAAACCACACACAGTGTAACAGGATAAATGTAATTAATGAGGAAATGGAGGAAAGAGAAAAGAAACAAATAAAAGTCCACAAGGTCCTTAGAAAGGTAAGTAGACTGGCCATATTTGAACTTAAAGGCATTAGTTATTATTCTCATTGCCTTAAAATCGCTAATGCTTTTTGTTTGTACTTGGGTAAATCCCGGGGGCCACTCTGCCTATGGAATGTCCCATATGCACATGGCCCCACTCCTGCCCACCTAGGTCGCCTACGTGTCAATGTTATCTTATTAGAAGTAAAAACTGCCTTTTCTATTCTTTGTGACAGCTCACTGTGCCCACAGCAGTACTCTGCACCCAGGAACTTACATCACTTAGAGGTGTTTTTTTCCCTGCCTCTTCCGACCTTTTTAGAGAAAAATAAAGAAAAGAAAGACCCAACTCACCTGTGGGAAGCCTTGGAAGAATATTTGCATGGTCAGCCTAAGAATAATCCCCTTGGGGTAAAAACACACAAAAGAATACAGAGGCAAATTCCACAGGCTAAGACTGTGATAAAGAAAAATCTTTACACGAATTGTGTTGGGTTGGACTCCATTATGTACATTCCATGACCCTAACGTTGAAATGCTAATTTTTCAGCACAGAAAGGTGCATTCTTTAGCAAAAGAATATAGTTCTGCGCAGTGGAAAGGAGTGGGCAAGAAGGGGGTTGATAATGAGGGAGGGTGGAGGAGGAGAGGCGGGAGAACGATTAAATAGAAGCAGAAAAAGCACTTCTCCCACATGGAAAAATTTTGATTTTGAAGTTTACACTCCTATTAACATTTAAATTGAAAGGTATTGCTTGCAACTGTACATGGGAAACCAGGATACATGCATTTAAATAAACACCGCTTAGAGAAGAAAAAATGTGCTCTGAATAGCTTTCTATTTGCTCTTTCGAGACCTTGACACAAAAATGATGACTGGGTTTAAAAACACACAGACAGAAATGGTGAGGGAAGGTATGGGTTAGACCTCGTTGTGATGGTGAAGACTGACGATAGGACACTGTCTCCACGGCCCCGATGTCAAGAGTGTGGCGTGACCAGTAAGGCCATGGTCATCCTTCCCTGCTGGCCACACGGGGCACCTCTGGGTGAGCCTCATTCCCAGGAAGCTCTCCTTCTGCAGGATGCAAGCACATTGCCTGTGAAGCGGTGTCAGCTGCTCTGGGGTCTAGACATTCATTCTCAAATTAGTCAGTCCCTTGGAGTGACCTTCTGCACAGCAACCATATCTGAAGGAAGTGGGAGTTTGGACTCAACAGATGGGGATGGAAGGACAGATTCATGGAGCCAGGCTGCCCTTGTTTAAATCCATGCCTGTGTGAACTTGGGCAAGTTAGACGAGTTTCCACACTTGTAAGTGGAGGTTATGACAGCACTTACTTCAAAGGGGATTTTATATCCAGAGGATTAAATCAGTTAATATGTGTAAACTGCTTAAAATAGTACCTGCCACAAAGCTTGAGCTATGTAAGTATAAATAGAAATGGAAGTCACTTAAAGTGGTTCTCTTTTTTTCATGTAACACATTCTTTGCATTTGCTGTACATGAGCACATAGGAGCTGAGTAACATGTTGGGTTAGCTCCTAATTAAGGCTTTGGTGCCCAGAGGGAACAGGCTTCTGGAATCTGTTTGTGTGCCTCTCAGGTATCTGCAGAGGCCAAGGTGAAGGCTCTGTTTTTCTATTTATTAACACTGAGATGCATTCACCCTGAAGTATTGATGAGTCTTATTCTCCGAGGACCAAAATAGCTGGAAGCTACAGCAGCTAATAGCAGAGGTGCCAGTGGCCATAGAGGCCATTTGAACCCTGGGCTCTTACTGTGAGCATTACACTGATCTGGAAGGAAGAGACATGGGCAAGACTGCAAATCTGTTGGGAAGGTTTCCATGATCTAGTTAATTCAAATTAAAACAGAAGTAGCTAACAGGAGGTTCTGCCTGTAGTTTTCTTCTAGAGAGTGAGTTGGTTCAGTATTGTACTGCAGTTATATTTAAGAAAGTATTTTTATGTGAAAACAAATCATTCTTATGTTTCAATGAGAAAGTGCTTGACTTGGGGATTTGATCCCAAAAAGGTCCATCTTTTTCCAAGCCCCAGTAACTCATCGTAACAGGCTGCATTTCCCTGAAAGTTGTGGCACTCCCCCGCTCCTTCATTGCGCTGTGCTCCTGCCAACATGGCTACCTACTAGCACATGCTCTACCTGACAGGCTTCTCAGCATCCTTAAAGATTTCCCTAACAAGTAAATGTCAGGGAGCCTTCCAGGTACATTAGCACACATGTAGCCATTGGTCGATATCACTATTCCAGCACATTCCACATGTCTTACTGCAATTATTTATGTCTCCCTCCTGCCAGTAAATGTGAGCTTGTTCAGGCCTGTTGTCATGCCTGTTTTACTTTGTTTCCATGTCAGTGACATGAGCAGGTATTTGCTAAATGAGCTCACTATCTCACGCTGTAACAATTACTGAAACTACATGTACCGTGGAATAGCACAGGCTGAGGCTATATCTACCCAATTCAACCCACTTCTGTGACCCAAATGTCATAGTGACTTGAAGACAATTTCATTCTCCTTCTCCACAGATGGGGAACCCACAGATATTTCTGCACCACCCTTCAAGTTAGGAAGAGATCACAGGTGAAGGTAGTTGTGGTGGAAATAAAAAATGATTTCTGGGCCAGAAGATGTGCTAGGAGCTTCCTCCTCCTCAATGCTGCTCCAGATCAGAGAGCTGCCATAAATAGGCATATTGTGTGATGCTGCTATATACACATCACATCCATTGTCAAGACAATGGAAGGCAAATTGCAAACTTTCTACTCTCCTGATGAAAGCTAGGTCAGCAGCTAAAGCAAGAGCCTGGAGACAAGAAAGGAGAAGCGGGGGGGGGGGGGAGGGAGAGCCCCAGAACTGAGAGGCAGAGTGTCCCCCCCTCAAAAAAAAATCACAAGAATGACTCCCTTGTCCCTGCAGCCACACTGCTAAGGCAACAGTGGAAATTACAGAGGGAAAAGATAGAAAGGAAACTGTGGCTCAGCCAACCAGATACACGCGAGTAGACCCAGCTTGGCTCTGGGTCTCGGTCATGAGGGTCTTCTGCTATGAGGGATGAGCTAGACCAGTACCACCTCCTATTCCATCCCAGAGAAGCTCCATTTCTTCTCCTCTATATCATGTGTCACTGAAGATGCTCTGAGTACAGAGTCTAGAAATCAAGGTGGCTTGGCAAGAATGTGCCCCCACAGAGTTCCCATAAAGCAATCAGAAGATAGGAGCTTTAAAACACATGGGCACCTTAGTGGGTGCTATGCTTTCCAGAAAAAATGTTGCAGGAACCTGAGAAGTGGTTGATAGCAAAGAATTTGAAAAGCCTGGAGAATGGGAATGAACATTTATTGTACATTTACTACAAGCAGGCATTGGATTGGGCAATTGATGTAGAACATGTCCATTGACCTTCCAAATGGCTCTATAAAGTAGATGCTTTTTTTTCTCATTGTGTAGACTTAGAAATTGAGACAAGGGAATTTCAACTGATCAAGGTCACCCAGGCAGTGAGAGGTGGGTCTGGGAAAGGGGTTGATCTGCCCATGCCCTTTGCATTCCTCTGTCCCTTTCAGATTCTATGCCACTTCAAATCCTAGAAGAGAATTTAACATTAAATAAAATGTAATAGAATATTATTTGTATCAAAATTACTCTTTTGAAGAATGTCAATGACCATGGAAAAATTTATAATAGAAAATGAAATGAAAAATAATGCACAAGCCTGCCGATTCCTCTAAGCCCTGCACTGCAGGTGTATGCAGGTGCACCCATGCAAGCCCACACACCACATGGGAAAGCAAAGGAGAAGTACACCATGTGCTGACAGGGAGCCTTTCTGGGCAAAGGAAAATTTGGAAGCAAAGAAGTAATCGCTATAACCAGCTAAGTTCTCCTGGAACTTAGGGTGTGGGAGGGAAAGGCAGTAGAATTGACAGGAATTGGTGACTAAATGTAAGCGAGAAGGGAGAGAGATAAGTCATTGATGATCCAAAATTTCTGGCTTGGAAGATCAGAAAATGGTGATTAACCAAGACAGAACAACAGAAGAGGCATAGAGTATTGCTTCTCTGTTTGGATTTATTTTTTTTTTTTTTTGGGGGGGGGAGAGGGGGTGGAAGGACAAGAGGGACAGGTCTTGTAAAAGAAAAGAGTGTGTTAAGTTCAGTTTAATTGCCTAAGAGACATCTAGTTGAAGACGTACATGATGGCCCTGGCTGTGTGGGTCTAGTACATGGAAAGGAGATTAGTGTTTGAGATATTGATATAAGACTCATGTCATTAAAACTATAGGATTGAGACAAGGGAGTTTCAGCTGATCAAGTGAGGAGAAAAGACAGCTAAGGACAAAGTTTGAATACCAGTATTTAAGGGTTGAGAAGAGGGAGAAAAGAAGAATGAAAATGGTTGGTCAAAAAGGGCCAGCCTGCAGAAACCGGTTTGGCTCAGTGGATAGAGCGTCGGCCTGCGGACTCAAGGGTCCTGGGTTCGATTCCGGTCAAGGGCATGTACATTGGTTGCGGGCACATCCCTGGTGGGAGGTGTGCAGGAGGCAGCTGATCGATGTTTCTCTCTCATCGATGTTTCTAGCTCTCTATCCCTCTCCCTTCCTCTCTGTAAAATATCAATAAAATATATTAAAAAAAATTTTAAAAAAAAAGGGCCAGCCTAAGGGACATCATGGGAGTGAAACAAAGCAAGGGTTTCAATGATGGCCAATGCTGCTGAGATGAATAAGACATAATGTCATAAAACATTCAGCAAAGACTTGCTGAGCACAGTTGTGTGCCAGGCATTGTGCTAGCGCAGGGAACATGGCAGTTCATAAAACCGGCCTGATCTCTTCGCACATTGAGGCTTACTAGATATACAACCAAGAGGTCCCTCATGACCTTGAAAAGACAGTTAGTGGAAGTCCATCTCATTGAGTTAGTTAGCAGGAATGAACTGGAGGTAAGAGGTAAAATTCACTTTACACACTATGCTTTCAAGTAGACTGACTGTAAAGAAGAGGAAGGAAGTGGGGTTATGGGGTAAAACATAAAGGGCTAGAGGGACTTCTCTTGTTTTATAAGCATTTAAAACTGGAGTCTTTTTCTATGCAGAAAAGAAAGAATTAGCAGAGAGGATGAACCTGAAGATACCAGAGACAACACCCTTTCACATACTCTGAATTTCATCCAAACCAAAAGGTCAGATCCACACACAAACTCAGGGAAGTCTCCGATTCCACGTGACAAATGCCCTTTCTGAAACCTCTCGAGTACTCCTACCCAGAATCTCTCCTTCTGTAGGAAGTGCCCATCAAGCATACTTGTGGGCCAGACCAGTAAGTGCATTCATTCATTCGCAGACTCATTCATTTGCAGACCTCCATTTCTCATTCAGGCATTGCTCTACAAAGCTGTGTAAGACACCAGCTCTTCCCTAGAGAAGGTTGCAGGTCCATAAAGCCTTGGACCGTCTGCCATGTGTAGTGCAGTCATTCCATCACTTGGAGAACCAAGGTGGTGTTATTTCTTCTTTGTGTCTCTCACAGCATCTAATACATAGTAGGGGCTCTAAATATCCATGGAATGAAGGAATGACTACTCCATTCAGAAGGTACAAAACTGAGTAGGAGCCACAGTGCCTCTCCCAGAAGATCGGTTAGCAAGGGAGACAGGAGCTGATGTTTCTTTGTCACCCGTGTGCCAGGCACTGCTGACAGTGCACAGCTCACTTAGAGCCCGTCGATGAGAAAGCCTTTCCTATTTGTTTTCATGTAAAGTGATGCCTAATGCTTCACTTTTATGTTTTCAAATGTTTTCCACTTTGCATGGTTTGTTTTCTATGCTTGAAGCGTCTCAGGTGACTGGGAACATTGTTCATGCTTCATGTGTAGTCAGTGTCTTTTGAATTTTGCCAGTGTCTGGCGTGGGGTCTGTTGTTAAGTAAATGCTCATTATGCACTTTGTGTCAGGTTCTGTAAGAGACAAGCAACCCCACCCCTTTGGCCCCGTGTGTGCCCCTCTCTCCCTTTGCCCTCGATGTTGTCTTTGTTCCGTGGCAGCCTATCGAAGCCTGTTCCAGCAAGGTTCTCATTACTGAGGTCAGGGTCAACAGCAGATGTGTGGGAACCCAGAACAAAATGGGAAACATTGGGCAAAAACTTTTTTGTTGTTGTTCTCCCAAAGGAACTGGTATGTTTAATATACCTTCAAGTTGGGAGGAGGGGGGAGAAAAATAGAGCATGGATTTTTTTAAAAGGATAATGGATAAAATATTGAAAGCAAGAAATTTATATGTGGATCCCCAGCCTTTTCTACTCCTCAAATGACTTCTCAAGGCATAGGAGCCACGTTGTTTATCTGACAGCAGCTCATCCGGCCTCACACTTGCTGTGCCCTCCCACCCAGCCCCACAGGACAATTCTCACTCTTGGGGTTCATTCCTGCATTCTGGGGACACTGTCCTTGTCCCTGGAAAAAGGAAAGAGTCAGAGCCTTCGGTGCTTGTAGGGTTTAAATGCAGGGGTCGGGGGACCACTCCTGCACCCTGGGTTGGACCTCAGGAGTTGTGCATAGAATGGACTCTACTGGCAGCGTCATCTACATGTTCTTGATGAGGTTAAAAGGAAGAACACCCTGTCCTGCCTGCGCAGAAGGCTCAGCACCAGAGGACACAGGGCAAGGAGACTCAACATTTTAGAATCGAAAGACTTTGAAACCTGGCTCCCTCTGGCTCTGGGAGCTTAGGAACCCCCAAAGAACTTAAAGCAAACATTCTCTATTGAAAGGTGAAATTTTTAATTTATTTAAAATTTATAATATTAAATTGTGCTTTGGCTGCATTAAAATATAATTGCAACCTACTTAAATCAGAGCTAAATTTCCACTACTCTGATGTCTATCAACGTACATCCACAGTGCAGACCTTGATCCATATGTCTCATGGCTTTCTGAACATGTCAGTAAGGTTTAGGCCTCTAATTCTGAACCTCCAAAACCCAGTTCCTCATCTTCACTCTCTAAGTGCCCCTCTCTTGATGCCAACAGCATCACCATCATCACGACCATCTGTCCCCCGAACTTCAGTGGCATTTGGAGTCGCCATCCTTCCATGCCCCTTCATGTCTGACTAGCTGCCAAATTCACCGGATTTCGCCTCCACAATAATGAATGCATGTATCCCCTCCTCCATCCCCACTGCCTCTGCCTGGCCTTGGCCTGCCTAACCTCACCCTGAGGCTAGGTGATCAATGAGACTGAGCCTTGGTATTAGGGTTAACACCTGCTTTGTAGCTTTTGGGCCACATGACCTGCAGCAAACCTCAATTTCCCCATCTCTCAGCAGAGGTGATAAAATGAAAGGATTCAAAAGGAGCCCAGTTAGCTCACTTCTGGTCCTACTTGCTGACCCACTCTCAGAGTCCTTCCTTCAGAACTTCACTGCTCCAACCCATGTCATGCTCTTTGGCCAGAGGAACTCTTCCAAAGCAAGACACATTCTCTAACCTCTGTGCTCAACACCTTGAATGGCTCCCAGCTGCCCCTGAGGCAAGGCCACAGGGAAAGCCTAGTTTGGGACCCTTCACATCTGACCCTCATTGCCAGTGCCATCTCTCTTCTCTCTTTCAAGAGCTCTGTGCTGCAGCCGCCTGAGTGGCTTTCCCTCCTCTGAGCATGCTCTCCACTCTTCTGGTCTCTGCCTTAGCTGAAGCTGGACAGAGGCACCAGCTCCATATCTGTGTGTCCAATTCTTCTTCATCACCTCAGATCCACTCCTCACCCCCCAGCAAGTCTCCCTAATGCTCAGGCGTAAGACTCGCTCGCCTTCTTGTGACACGCAGATGACCAATTTAACTTGATTTGTGGCAAAACCCAAAATAAATAATAACACATTCACTTAACTTACCCAACTTTGAATCCTCTGCAGGGATCACTCAATTGTCAAAGTTGAATAAGGTTTATGTTAAGTAAATGTCATTACTAAGCATAGAAACATACATTTCTAGTAGATTAGTGTATTTGTGAGTGTGTGGGGATAGTGATAAAAGGTAGGCACTAGCTTTCTATATTGAAATTATGATATTTCTATATATTAAATTAGCTTGAGAAATAAAAGTCACTTTCAAAACTCTCTAGTGAAGTATTAATTTCCAGATGTTATAAGCTGACCAAACATATTCTTCTATGTAAGAAGAGTACTGCAGACATTAAAACCCCACTGTGAAAACTGAAAACAACCAAAGCTATTCCAATAATTGGGAAATAGTTAAATAAATTATGATACACTCACATTATGGGCTATGATGCAGCCACAAAGTGTTCTTAAAGAAATTAAGTGACGATGAAAATTGTATATTTTGTATGCTCCCAGATATGCAATAATAATTATTATAAACACTAATGATAATAAGCAAGGGAAAAAAAGACCCAAAGAAAACATACCAAAAGGTTAATTGTGGGGAAAGAGGATTATGGGTGATTTTTATATTCTTCTTTGTCTTTTTCTGTGGCTTCCAAATTCTCAACAATAAGCATGTGTTGCTTTTATAATCAAAGAGAAAAATATTCAAAGCATGATTTAAAAGCAATGCCATTCAGCTCAGATGAGGCATACAGGGATAGAGGAAGTTCAAGCAGCTCTTTTCAGCATCCTCTCCCCAGAAGTTGCCCATCTGTGGAGGCGCTTGGCTTCCAGAGCCCAATCACAATGCAGGCTTCCTCACCAACAGCCTTCTAACCAAGTATGTGAGCAGTTGCACGCTGAATACCTCACTGCCTTTACTTCTAGGCAAGGTGACCTGAGAATGCCGGGGAACAGGACCCAGGTCTTGCAAAAGAACAGAGTGGTTTTTCTTTTCCCTGTATCTCTGTCTCTGGCTGACAATGCATACTGGTAAAGGTCTTTATTCTATTGATTTCAGTTTTTAAATTCTTAGGACTACTAGGCCATTTCAGCACTAGGCAATATTTCAAGTGGTCTCTTTTCTAGAATCAGAACACAAAAAGCATCAGAGTGACTCAAAAACGATTACATGTGATTGGGGCAGGAAAAATGCTGTGATGCAAAACTGGGTTCCTATAGGCAAGCAGAAATAAGAAATGCACACATGCCCTGAAGAGTGCATCAGTTATAAATTCCAGAATGTCCGGCAGGACGGGGCAGCAGAAAATTGTTTTGAACTTGGCACCGTGCTTGGCACATACAAAATGCCCTGGAAATATTCTTGATTGACCAAGTGACAGTTTGTGAACATGAAGGATCACAATGACATGGGAGCAGAATGCTATCATCTGTTTTCTCGGTGACATTATGAAGCTGAGCATCCTTCCAAAGATCTAAAGAAGAGCAACAGTCTGGCAATCACAGTGATGCTTTTTAATTAAAAATTTTGAACCTTGAAATTTTGAACCTTGAAAACCAGAAGAGCCAGGAGTTGGACTGCCTGGGTTTCAGCATTGGCTTGTCAGCCATGTGACTTCAGTCATCTCCAAGCCTCAGTTTTCTCATCTGTATAATGGAGTTAATAACAGTGCCTCCCTCAGAATGTAAGGGTTAGAGGGGATCACATATGACACATATTAGCTGCCCTTGAAGGTGAACTATTATTGGGGGAACTGGACTCCAATATTGGGAAAGCAATCTCTTTCCATTTCCTGTTGGAATCTGTCTACTCTTTGGCAAATAGCTTAGGTAAAATAAAACCCAACATTTTTCAGACTCTAAATGCATAAGCTAAGTGAAAATTTTCTTTTGTCAATAAACATCATGAATTTTGTTGTCAACCTACTCATGCCGCTGCAAATCTCGTGGGGACATAATTCTAAAACAAAAATATAGGTATAAGAGATGATCTGCTGCATCTGCCCTTGCCTTGATGCTAAAGCCCAGGCACATTTACAGCAGGTTGTGGACAATTTGTATTTGAATGAGGCTGATACAGAGCATCAAACCTTGATCAGATTTCACACCTAGTCCCTGCACCCCCCACCCTCATCCTTAGGGTCTGACACTGTGCCTCACTTCCTTATAATGAAAGCATTGATTCGGCACCTGCCACGTGCTGGATACAGCCCTGTTCAAGGATTTTGCATTCATTAACTCATTTAATCATTATAGCAACCTTATGCTTTGAGGACAACTCAGAGGGACACCCTGCCCAGTGGGGTCACTTCTCAATGAAAAAAGCTGACCCATTCGGGTCCTCTGTGGGGATGTGGGTTGTGAGGGTCATAGAGAAAGGGCAGGTGATTCAAGCTCAATCTGGCATCCAAATAACACTGGGTCACTGTTCCCATAAAGTCCAGGCTAAGTCCTGGGACCCACAGACACTGTGTGGCCAAGGACACACTGCCCTCCATATTTCATTTCCTCAAGTTTTTGCAGCAAAAGCTCATCACCAAATACAACCTGGGCCTGCCTCCTCCTGGCAACCTGACATAGACTCACCAGTAAAACCCACACCAGCCAAGAGATGCTAGATTCCTTAAGTTCAGTGGCTTGCCGAGCTATTTGTAAGAAGAATGTGGACCATTTTAAATTCAATTCAATTAGTGAGTTTGCATTGATTGTTTCATTCAGTGTTGAGCACTGTGCCTCCCACTTAAGCTCCATGAATGTGCTAAGTGAATGGGTAACTTGTCTGGGTTCTACTTTTAAACTGAATACATCAAACATGATCTTTTGTGAACAACCCAAGTTACACATGATACATTTTTATTACCCAAAGGTAAGAGAATGACTTTGAATCAATAAATGGGGCTTTCAAAAAAGTAATTTTTGTATTTTTGCTTCGCCCCAATTGTCATTTTGTACTTTAAAATGTTTTCATGGTAATTCCTCCCGTGAGGTGGTTCCTCCAATATTTATATACTAGAGGCCTGATGCACAAAGATTTGTGCAAGAATGGGCCTTCCTTCCCCTGGCTGCCGGCACCACCTTTGCTCTGGCCGGAGCCACCTTTCCGCCTTCCCACGCTGCCCAGAGGCCCAGAGTGGCACCGAATGCCCCAGGCCGCTCAGTGCCTACGTATGCAAATTAACCTTCCATCTTTGTTGGGTTAATTTGCATAGTCACTCCTGATTGGCTGGTGAGCACAGTGAGGGTACAGTCAATTAGCATGTTACTCTTTTATTAGGTAGATAACATAAAATTCATCACTTTAACCATTTTTATTGTACAATTCAGTGAAATTAAGTAGATTCATGTTGTGCAACCATCACCATCCACTCCAGAACATCTTCATCTTCCAAACTGAAACTCTGCACCCATTAAACACTAAGTCCTCTTCTCTCTTCCCGCCAGTCCCTGGCAACCACCTCCTATTTTGTCTCTATGACCTTGACAACTATAGGAAACTCATATACAGTAGTGCCCCCTTATTTAAGACCCTCAGTGGATGCCTGCAACCACAGATAGTACCAAACCCTAAATAGATTATGTTTTTTTCCCTGTACATATATACTTATGATAAAGTTTAATTTATAAGTTAAGCACAGGAATAGATTACCAACAATAACTAATAATAACATAAAACACATAACAAAAGACTATTAAAAATTATGTGAATGTCTTTGGGGCCATTATTAAGTAAAATAAGGGTTATCTGAACACACCCATTGCAATATCGTGTAAATCCATGTGATAATCTAGGTGGCTACTAAGTGACTGATGGGGGCGGGGAGGGGCGGAGAGGGCTTATACATCATGGGGACATTGGACAAAGGGATGATTCATGTCCTAGGCAAGATGGAGTGGATGGTGAGAGATTTCATCATGCTACTCAGAACGGCATGCAATTTAAAACATGAATTTTTTTCCTGGAATTTTCCATTTAAATGTTTCAGACCACAGTTGACCATGGGTAACAGAAACTATAGAAAGTGAAGCCATGGATAAGGGGGACTACCATATGTAGAATCATACAGTATTTGTCCTTTTGTGTCTGGCTTATCTTACTTAGCATGTTTCCATCCATGTTGAAGCCTGTGTCAGGATATCATACCTTCTTTAAAAATTATGGTAAAATATACCTAACATAAACTTACCCTCTTCACCATTTTTATGGGTCCAGTTTAGTTGCCATTGTGGTTCATTTTTAATATGCTAGTCTTAGTAATGGCGACAAGAGAGTGCACGGGATAGCCCTCCTACCTTTTCAGAGCCAGTGTCAGAAAAGACATCAGGAGGTCTGGAGTAGGACCTGGCCTTGCCGAGGACTTTGCAAGTCGCCTCACCTTTTGACCCTGCTATTGCTAGGCATCCGGTGACTGGTCCCATGCCAGAGTGTGTGGGGAGATTATTACAACCCATTACCAACCTTGTTTTTTTGCAAAAGAAAATGCCCAAGGACACAGACTCCGGGGAGGGAGTGAGAGCAAGAACACAAGAAGCTGGAGACCTGAGTTGGGGAGGCATCTGTCAAGGGGGTTTCACTGGGTGGCATCTGTCGCATCTGCATTAGCGAAGCAGTGTTACTAGGGGCTGTCAGCTGTGGCGCAGAGAGAGGCTCATTACACAGACCTAGGCACCACGCTGAAGACCACGACGCATGTCAAGTCAAAGCAAAGCGCCTGGAAAAGAACTGTGTGTCCCCTCTATGTCAGGGAGAGATCAGGGAATTTTCCAGAAAGCAGGTGATGGGGAAACTGGGATGAGAAGGAAGCAGCAGTCAGGATGCCCAAGACAAGCGAGTGGAGGAGGTGCCTGGACCATGTCCTTCCAGCTTCTGGGCCCAGGACAGAGCAAGGACAAAGGGGTGGCCCTGAGTCACACGTGTCCCCAGGGCTCAAAAGAGGAGAGAGGACACAACTCAAACCCCAAGTGAGAAAGGGTGAGTTTGAAAGGAGTTGAGCGCTTCAATCCCACATTGTGTTAATTATCAGAACAGTGATTTGCCAATGAAGGCCCAGCAGGGGCGATCATCTGCCCATGGAGAGGCCCTGCTTTCCTGATGGAATCTCAGGGGCATGAGCCATGAAATTACTTCTAAAAAAAATAAAGACAAAGACTGTCAAAGAGGACAAGCACTTACATTTGTGCACTGGAGAGACTCTTTGTTCTCTTTCTTGAAGAAAACAGGCTAATTACAGAGACCCCAGGTGACACAGAAACATCCAACCTTATCATTTCTCTTAGGGAAGCAGAAAATGCTAACTAAAATAAACTGATAAAATACCAAACCTTTGCAGAGCACTTACAATGCACCTGAGGCATTTTACTTACACTAACCCACGTGATCCTCACAACAACCCATTATCATCCTCATTTCACAGCAGCACAGAGAGGGTAAGTAGTTTGAACAAGATCACACAGCAAAATGGAATCAAACAAACATTCCATCTTCTTTCCTGAGATAATAGCTATCATATGACTTTTTAAAAAATGGCCTAAAATGGAGTTGCAGAGGGTCCCAAATAAAATGCAGCTGAGAAGAGTTGGCCTCCTCTCTCCCCACCAGACATCTGCAGTGGCCTGGACCCACCTCTCTCATAGGCTCTTTGGCATCACTCGCGTCAGTGATATGTGCTGGCCGATTCCAGCTTGGGAGTCTCTACATCAGACTCCAGTGCTTGTCCCATCTTGTCACCATCCCATAGTGTAAATTCCTTCAGAGGCTCCTGCTGCCTTTAGATTGAAATCCCAGCTATTCCATATGCTCTGTGACCTGGCTCCAGTTTCACTCTCCAGCCGCTCACTAACCCCAACCCGTCTCTTGCCCACAAATGCATCTTTCATGCTACTCATTCTATTCAATGGGAAGAACTCCCCCTGCCCCCCAACTTGTCATGGGCTCTCTGGCCTCCCTCTCTCTTTCGCCTGGGCCTGTCACCTGCTGCTCCTTTTGTGTAAAAACACCTTCTGCCCGGATAAAGCCTCCTGGACCTTCAGAGCCCACCCGGGGCCACGTCCTCTACAAAGCCTCCTGTGCCCACCCAGACAGAGTTGGCTTCTTTTCTCTGCTCCCTGCACCTCCCACACTGACCTCCGCCAGAGCTCTTCCCACTGCATTGCGATAGCAGCTTTCCTCAGTGCCCCTCTCCCCGAGGAGACTCAGTCACTCCTTCATTCATTCACCCACTTACTCGCATACTGAGGGCAGGAAACACAACCATCTCTGGTTTATTTGCTGTGTCTCCAGCCTCAAATCCAGTGGTTCCCTAAAGGCAGTCCCTGGCAGCAACCTGGCCAACCTGGGAACTTGTTAGAAATGCAAATTCTTGGGCTCCACCCAAGACCCACTGAATGAAAACTCCAGTGATGAAGCCCAGAAGTCTCTGTTTTAACAAGCCATCCAGTTAGGAAACTACTGCTCGAATACAACGCTTGGCACATCGTAAGCAATGAGTGTGGGATAAATGGACACCCAGCTGTCACTAGAAACCAGTTACCCTGGAGCATGTGGAGACCTCCTGCTCATGCTCCCCTGGGGAGATGATAAGACTTTTTTCTATCTTGCCCAGATATTCTGGGATCACCATATAGTTGTCCCTGGGTAACCACATGGGATTGGTTCCAAGACCCCCTGCTGAGGTCTATCCCCCCGCCTCCAACCCAGAAATCTGTGGTTGCTCAGGTCCCTTATATAAGATAGCATTGTATTGGCTTATAACCTATGCACATCCTCCTGTATACTTTAAATCGTCTCTAGATTATTTACAATATTTAATACAATGGAAATGCTATGCAAATAGTTGTTATGCTGTTATTTTTTAAAGTCTGTACATGTTCACTACAAACGCAACCACTGAAGGCCTAACTACACACACAGTACTCATCAGCCACAGCATTACATCCTCCTCCCTTCCCCCCAACATTTTCAATCTGAAATTGGCTGAATCTGCAGATGCAGAACCCATGGATAAGGAGGACCAACTATATTTTCAATCTTGTTCTAGCCCTGGTGAGGCTGACAACAAGCTAGGTGATTTTGGAACAAATCAAATCAATGGATCTTTGGCTCATGTGGCCTTTTGGAAATATAAGGAACCTCAGAGTCAGAAAACTCAGGGACGGGACCCAGCCCTGCCTCTCACTGGGGGGCACACGTATACTCTCTGGTCCTCCATTCCTTGCTACCAATGTACTATTGCTGTGGTTAACGGTACTATTTTCATTCCTGAGGGGAATAGCACAAAAAGTAGGAGATGATCTGTTAGTAAACAATTTACAAAAATAATTTTAGTTAATACAATCTTCTGATTCTGTGACACCAGATTGTATATATTTTTGTGCTCCAGACTACGGAGCACTATTTCTTTGGTTTTGCTTTTATTTGGTTGGCTCAGACATCAAGCAAGGCTGCCTTTCAAATCATTCAAGTTGAACATTTCAGGGACCATCACTGCCAAAAAAGCACCCAATAGTTTAGAGCAAAGGTCAACCAACTTCTTCTGTAAAAGTCTAAACCAGTGGTTCTCGACCTTCCTAATGCCGCGACCCTTTAATACAGTTCCTCATGTTGTGGTGACCCCCAACCATAAAATTATTTTCATTGCTACTTCATAACTGTAATTTTGCTACTGTTATGAATCCTAATGTAAATATCTGTGGTTTCTGATGGTCTTAGGCAACCCCTGTGAAAGGGTCGTTGGACCCCAAAGGGGTCGCAACCCACAGGTTGAGAACAGCTGGTCTAAACAGTAAGTATTTTAGGCTTTGCAGGCCATGTTCTTTGTTGCCATTGCCTCTCAATTGTTGTAGCATGAAGGTGCAGTAAAGTACACACAAACCAATAGGTGTGCCTGGATTTGGCCCGAGGGCCATGTTTGGCATCTCTGGTTTAGAAACCCAAGGAACTGAGGTGATAGAATCTCGGTCCCTCCCTTTCCCATCTCTACTGAACACACTTCATTTTCTTTGCTAATTCGTTATGAAGAAACCGGCTATCAACTCTATTTTACCTCTACTTCAGGCAGCCTGGGGCTGTGAATTCTAGAAATGTGTAAATTGTAGCAAAATCCCACTTCAACTTCAGAATTGAGTCATGTGAAGTTCATTATAGGATTTTTATCTTAACAATTGACATTCGAGGGAAAAGGTCCAGTATTAGCAAACAAAACTATTTTCAGGTCTGCCCACATAAATTGCTTCTCTTTCATCCTAATTAGAATACGATTAATTTTATTAAGTAAAAATTTTAGCATACTACATACATTTCAACTAATCTCTGTTCTTCTAGGAGTTAATCAAAGTTATGAAAACATGGTCCTTTTGACCCAGTATATAGGTACAGTAAAAAGGTAAGAACAGTACAATGATAAATAATGTTAACAAACTTAGAAATCTCCAGGTGATGTGGGGCTGAATTATTCTGTCAGAAGTCTTTAAAATTCATGAGTGGTAGGTAGAGTTCTCATTTTCATATCCAACTCTGGTGCCATCCAGGAGAGAGGACTGGACGCTTGGTACAGATAAAAGGCAAGGGCCTGGCCAGTGTTTCTCAGTGGTTAGAGCATTGGCCAACGCACTGAAGGGTCTCGAGTTCGATTTCTGGTCAAGGGCATGTTCCTGAGTTGCACGTTCAATCCCCAGACCCCATAGGGTCATACATGCAGGAGATAGCCAATCGATGTGTCTCTCTCACACCGAGTTTCTCTCCTTCTTTCCCCCTCCCTCTCTCCTTCCCTTCCACTCTCTCTAAAATACTCAATGGAAAAAATATCCTCTGGTAAGGATTAACAACAACAATAAAAAGAAGGAAGTCAAGGGAAAAGGTAATGAATGGAGGGAGGCAGGAACATCCCACTAGCTTAAGGCCAGGGTTTCAAGGAACACAGGATAGAGAAGAGGCCAGAATGCAGAGAGATGGACACAGAACCGGGGAGAAAGGAAGATGCAGAAATAACCCGACACGCTGCCAGGAAGCCAGACAAATCAGATTTCAGAGGGTACAGCTCAGGGCTTCTGACACTCTAGTAATGTAACATTTAACGTACAATGCTCAGTGAACAGATGTGAGCTGGAAAATGACAGGGTGGAGAGAGGTGGGTGGCAATTTTAGCGCCATTTGAACTTGAACAGCCCAGTTTTAGAAAAACAGATAAGAAATAATAAATAATGCAGCACACCTCCTCTTACCCGGGGGCGATGGGCTTCCATTTTAAGGAGGATTGAACGAACAGAGACATTTTGACGCCCAGACACAGGCATTAAAATGGAAATCTATCTGTAGAGCCTGTCACATCTGCTTCATGACACCTGAAAGCCCAATCCCACTCCACAAAGACCCAGAGGCTCCCACCGGAAGGAATCCCGCTGCCACTGCCACTGTCTTCCTGGGGGACAGTCCCAGGCTCACAGGGTGGGCCCTGAAAGGTGGGGAGATGCCTGACCTCTGGAAGAGGGGTGAGCATGCACCCTAGTGAGGGAGTCCAGCTTCTCTGGAGTCCACATTTGGGTTTTGTGGGTGGGGTGCAGGGAAAGTGGGCGGCTAATATATAATTAATACCCATACCTGGATTAAAGCACTTTCATATAAATTAGTCCATCTGATCCTCAGCCAGCAAGATAGGTGCGGAGGGTGTTTTCTCATTCTATAGTCCAGGACATGGGTCCCATGGTCAACGTTGGGTGAGGTCAAGGTAAGTTGTATATACAGATCATGACCTTGTCTTTGGACTTGGGGAAGGGCCTCCTGGATGGTTCGGTCCCGCCTCTTGCCCAGGGACAAGTGGTCAATGGCCTCACTTAGCCTGACCTGGTGTGGCTGCCCCTGGGTATGAAGCAAGCGCCTGAAGGCCCAGTTGCCCAAATGGCACCAGTTTGTCAGAGCAGCTGCAATTCTGTGACCATATGTTAGGACTCTGTGGTTAGGGCTCCAGGCCTGCACATCTGGCTGTGTTCGTGCCCCAGGGGGATAGGGGAGGGCCATGCCATTGTAAGGAATGAGCAGGAAGCCCAGGGCAGATCACATGGAAATACCGTGCTGATGTGAGCGGGAAAGGCTCACTTAGTGCTTCACAGCCACAGAGCTAGGTCCCATTATCAATCCCTCCTTACAAATAAGACAACAGACAGAAAGTGAGCGCCTGGCCTGAGATCACAGCAAATGGCAGAGGCAAGAGTCCAAGCCCATGAGTCCCAGGAGGGTAAATAATAACCAACCCCCTCCCGCAGGAGTCGTGCCCCTCAACACCGGCATCTGGAAGCTCTCCCGCTTTTACTAAATCCACTCTGAGCATCCATTCTGGGCCCAGCACTAGGAAAGGCCTCTGACACGTTATCAAATCCACCCCTAGAGCAGCCCTACAATGCCCATTTACAGAAAGGAAAACCGAAGCTCAGGGAGGGTAACATCCATCTCCAGGATCACACAGCATCCAAGTAGCGGCGAGAGTCCAGCCAGGTTCTGTGACATCAGGCCCCTGCTATTGTCATGACACGTGGCCAAGTGGCCAGAACCACTGCCTGCTAGCCTCCCCAGAGAACGGAACAGCTTTCTCACTGTCAGAAAACAGCCCTGTAGGTTTGTGTCTGGGATGTTTGTGAGCAGCCAGGGAGGCTTAAAGCAGCGAGTGAGTGGTGAATGTCTAGCTTGGCTCAAATCTATTCCACACTCCTGCTCCAGGCTCATTTGTGTGCGTGGCCTCTGCTCAGAGAGGGCAGAAGAGGCCCTGTGTGTTTAAGGGACTTAGTCTCTGAAAAATGGCTGTTCTGCGGCAGGTCCCCCAACAGCTATGGTGTGGCCACAAGCCATGGCCTCCAGACGTGGTGTGTGAGGGGACAATGGAGCAGGGTGGGCTTGTTAGCAGATAGGTCAAGAGTCACCTCCCTCGGGGACTGTCTCCAGAGGCTGGTCTGGTTTCTCCACTGTGACTCTGAGGATGTCCTTGACCCCTTTGAGTCTCAGTTTCCTCACGTACAACAGGAGAGGATAATGGCCCTGATGTTACAGGTTACAAGTGGTGCTAAGGCTGGCTACCTCCATGAATGTCCTTCTCCCCCCTTTATCTCTTTTCACATCATCACCCAAGTTTGAGACCAGCTACGCTCAGCCAGGTAGGCTTTTCATCATTCAACATGAAATAAGAGCACATTTTCTCCTGAGCCCAGTGGAAGACTCTGAGGGGGTGCACAGGGGAGGGTCTGCTGCAGCCTTCAAGGTGCCCCCCACACAAGGTAGCATGTATGTGGCCTCAACTACATATAAGACCAACTGTGTGAAGTGCAATAAGCCATGCTTGAATATCAGAGGAAGAAGCAATCCATTCTACATGAGGAAGAATGAGGGAAGGCTTCATGGAGGAGGTGACATTGACTGGGTCTTGTGAGGTGAGTGAGAGTTCAATTGCTATAGATGCCTGGTGGCACCTCCTTGTCTAAATGAGATAGGCAGGTGTTGGGGGAAAAATAAGTGGTCCATATACAGAAGTTGAAGGTGAAGGGATGAAGAGTAAGTTACAGTTGACCATGGGGTGAGAGACTGATCAAGGATATATGGTGAACATACCACCTCAGTTGGGAGTTTGTGCATATGTTCATTTCCCATCTTGCTCGTTTCCTTCTCCTAGTTTAGCTCCTTCTACTTCTACTCCCTCCTCCTTCAGGATTGCTATTTTCCAACATTTCTCAGCAGTGTATATTCCTCACCGAACTTGCCAACAGCGGCTCAACCACTGATTAGTGTTTTAGCTATGTGACCTTGTGCAAGTCCTTGACCCTATTGAGTCTCAGTTTCCTCACGTACAGCAGGAGAGGATCGTGGCCCTGATGTTACAGGTTACAAGCACCTACCAGTGGTTCTCAACCGTTCTAATGCCGCGACCCTTTAATACAGTTCCTCATGTTGTGGTGACCCCCAACCATAAAATTATTTTCGTTGCTACTTCATAACTGTAATTTTGCTACTGTTAATGAATCGTAATGTAAATATCTGTGTTTTCCGATGGTCTTAGGCTCTACAGCAGCGGTTCTCAACCTGTGGATCGTGACCCACAGGTTGGGAACCGCTAGCAGGGTCGCCTAAGACCATCGGAAAACACAGATATTTACATTACGATTCATTAACAGTAGCAAAATTACAGTTATGAAGTAGCAACGAAAATAATTTTATGGTTGGGGGTCACCACAACATGAGGAACTGTATTAAAGGGTCGCGGCATTAGAAAGGTTGAGAACCACTGACACTGTCCCGCCAGGCTTGTGCTGTCCATTACAGTAGCCGTCAGTCAGATGTGGCTACTGAACACTTGGCCATAAATAGTACAAATGGAGGTGTGCTGTCAAATACAAAGACATTACATTATCTCACTAATATTTCTTACTCTGATTATATGTTGAAATGATAATATTTTTTACACACTGAGTTAAAGTAAAGAATATTATTATAATTAATTTCACCTGTTTGGTTTTAGACTTTTTTTTTTTAATGTGGCAACTAAAAAATGAGAAATTACATATGTGGCTCAGATTACATTTCTATTGGACAATGCAGGCTTAGCCCATGCGATGGGTGGTACACCTGCAGGAGAATTTGACCAGTCTTTCAGACAGCCACACGTCTAGGGCAGATGCAGTTTATACCAGCCACAGGGGGGAAGATGCCTCTGCTCCCACTGCTCTGTCTGGGGCCTGCCTCCCCGTTATTACATAGAACAGCACTCAAATGCATTCTGCCAAAGGTAGCAGGTTCCTCTTTATGGGGGTTAAATGAAAAACAAAAGAGAGTAAGTATCCCTGTTTCCCTGTTCTATTCTTCCTTTTGCTTGTAACACCGGGCCTTCCCCATTTACAGCTGCTGTCAACACTCGGGCCTTTGAGTGCTGCTCAGGCCCCTGCTTGGCATGGCTAAGTGCCTGTAATAACAGGTTGGTTGGAGTTCAGATAATTACGGACCCAAACTAGCCAGGGTTGTGACATTTGTCTCCTCTGGTCTGTCCATCTTAGCTCACTCCACATTTGTCCACCTGTCTCCAGGCAACTGCTCATACATTTACTTTCCTCCCACCTTTCATCTCTCCCATCCTCCCCTCTCCTGGTTTGGTGTCTGCACAGAGCCACCGACAAGCGTGATCCCAGGCTGTCGGCACGGCACGCACAGTCATGGAGCAGGGCATTCAATCTCTACCACAATGCAGCTCCCAGCACGACAGGTGAAATGTCAGCAGCAATGACAGGCATGGGAGGGGAGGAGGAAATGAATTGCTAGAGAGCCCTGACTCCCAGCTCTGCACAACGTGCCAAGAAGGTTACCTACACCCACACCTGCAGATAGGCAGACAGACACCATGTGCCAGACAAGGGGAAAACCAGGTTAGCTAAACCCACAGGCACATGGAGCTTCCTCAAGAAGCCTTCTTGCCCTTCCCCACCAGAATAGAGTTTTCTCTCCCCAGAATGTTAATAACATCTATTGTCTGTGCTGCTCCTCTTTTTAACCCTTCCGTGTAGTGCCTGGTGGAACAGTGACATCCTGACAGGTAGTGCCTTTGCTTCCCGGTGACGGCCACCACACTGCAGGATACCTCCTGTATGCACACTGAAGACACTCACTAAGTGTTCACTGTTGTTATCAATGAGGAAAAAAAAAAAAGAGCAAGACTACTATGTGGAAACTCCTGAGGCCGCCTTTCCAGGGGTTAGAAAAATCTGTCCCAGATTTGGAAATGGAAAAAAGGTTTTACGGTGTTCCGACCGTAGGCGGGAAGGTGTCCCGCTGGCTGCCTGGAATTGTCTGGCTCCTCAGGGTGTGCACCTTGGCGTGATGAGCAATTTACTATTGATTAGGATATTTACAACTCTGTCAGGATAGAAGTTAACTTTTAGAGAACTGACAGCAAAGCCAATGATTCTACTCAACAGTAATGCAGGCATATTACCCCATAGAGACACAAATGACTTCTGGCCTGGAGAAAAGAGTGTATCTAACCTTATTTTTTAATCTAGTATATTTCAGATACCTTTCCCTATGGGACATATACACTCCGGTTTTTCAATGTTTTGAACCAGCTGTACCATCTTATTGGTTCCCTCATTAATGAGTTGGATAAATATTTGAAACATGTTCATTCTATTTTGCATAAAAGTCACATCTTTAACTTTCTAAAAACTGTTCTTTGGCACTGGATAGAACTGGGAGTGGTGGACTTGTAGTCAATAGCTTCCCTAGATAATCAATTAGCCATTTGAGACTTGGATCATTCATGGTCATTGGCTCCCACTCCTGTTTCCCCTAATAGTGCTTCCAGGAAGGTCTTTCAGGAGGAGAAGGTCACAAAGCCTTTGGAGAAGGTTTTGGAGAGTAAAAGAGAAGAAAAAAGAGGACATTAGGACAACTGGTCACCATTTAAGCTGGGGGCAGAGAGGACAGGCCAAAGGCAATGACGTGACACACCTTGTCCGTCCACACCCTGTTCTGTCCCACCAGGCACTCTCTGTACTTAGAATACCTTCCCTGCTCTACCAGTCATGCCTCAAAGCCCAGTTCAAAGGCTGCTCTCTCCTGGAGCCCTCCTTGACCACCACCCCTGGCCCCAGAAGTAGCTGCCTGAGCCTTCTTTGTGAGAGTGTTGTGGGGGCCCTGGCTTTACAAGAGACCTAAACACCTGCTCTCAGAATTGCATGAACAGCTTACCTCCCATGTAAACCTGCCCGCTGCCTTACACAACATGATAGGCCAAAGACACTGTTCTGGGAATAGGTAGAAATATTCCCAGCATGGAATGAATAAGAGGAGTAAGGAGGTTCTAGGAAAGATGAAACAGTTTTGGAAAAGGAAGGGCAAAAGTGATCCAAGCTAAGGCGACATGTACACCTCAAGTTGAAACAGTGGGATAAAGTGGGAAAATGCAGAGGTGAGAGCTTCTGGGAACTGAGGGTAGAATGAACTAAAGCAGTGGTCGGCAAACTGCGGCTCGTGAGCCACACTTTGCCGACCACTGAACTAAAGGAAGGAGAGGTAGAGAATATAGAAGCTCCTCTGTACGTCTGAAAGTCTGTCAGGTTAATTAGCATATCTCTTTGTTCTTGTTATCTGTGAACAGAAATAGGAAAGATAAAAAATACAAGTAGTGAACTCAGCCAAGGGTGATCTGACACCTTTGACCTCCCAGTGTATCAGGCTGGCCCATTACCAGGACAACCCCTGCCAGCGGGTGAATGATGAGCCATCACACTTGTAATGTCAGGGTGTAACTTTCTATGTCTGTTCTTCCACTTGACCATGGACTCCTTGGGAACAGATACCAGCTTATGTTTATCATTGTGTTCCCAGAACCCAATACAGCGTTTGACACATTGGAGACTCATGGTTGCTAAGTTTCTTGGATATGTATATTTGTTGCCCATGAAGTTTTCTTTTCAAATGGAGAATACCTGTACATTTATTTTCAAACTAGTGGCCCGGTGCACAAAATTCATGCCCAGGGGCGGGGGGTGTTCCTCAGCCTGACCTGCACCCTCTCCAATCTGGGACCCCTCGAAGGATGTCCTACTGCTGGTTTATAGGGATCGGGCCTAAATCGGCAGTTGGACATCCCTCTCGCAATCCGGGACTGCTGGCTCCTAACCACTCACCTGCCTGCTTGCCTGCCTGATTGCCCCTAACCACTCTGCCTGCCAGCCTGCTTGTCCCCAACTGCCCCCTGCTGCCGGCCTGCTTGTCCCCAAATGCCCCCCTGCCAGCTTGATCACCCCCAACTGCCCCCTGTGCCAGTGTGCTCGCCCCAACTGCCTCCCCTGCCAGCCTGCTCACCCCCAACTGCCCCCCTGCTGGCCTTCTCGCCCCCCCTTCCCTCCCCACTGGCCTGCTTGCCCCCAACTGACCCCCTGCTGGCCTGCTCACTCCAAATTGCCCCCCCCCACTGCCCTGATCACCTCCAACTGACCCCCACTGATGGCCTGCTCACCCCCAACTGGCCCCCCTGCTGGTCTGCTTACCCCCAATGGCCCTATTTCTAGAGGAAAGAAGCTGAATGAAACCATTTAATCACTATGATTTTGGAGAGAAAACTTCCATGATCTCATTACTTCAAGTACCAACTGAAGTTCATCGTTCTTGTACCCTCAGCCTTCAGGGAAGATAAGGTGACACGTGGCATTCTTGGGGTGATGGTGGCAGTAATGATGACACTATCTCTTTTACTCTATCCAGTGACGTTCATGGGACAAGAGAGTCCAATTCTGATAACATGCTATCCTCTTGGCTCTCTCTTCTTCTCCCCTGAATGACACCAATCAGAAATGCCTTTGAGCATCACTGTCCCCACACAAAGCCAGCGGAGGGCTTTCCCACCTCAGTTGCCTGACTGTGGAAGTGTTTCTCCCCAGCCCCATCATCACGTCATCCCTCATCCTTACTCTGCGGCAGTGACCTTCTCTATGACCTTTCTCTTAGAACCACATGGGCTTCTGGGAGACACTACAGGGTCACTGTGTCAAGTTTCTGTGTTAAAAATGTCCGTACTCTGAGTGTCCCCTCTTTCCTTTGAGGACACATCAGGGGTGACTTCTTGCCTCTGAACAGAGGCAGATATGATGGAGAGAAGAGGAAGGCAGTGATCGGCCTGTGGGGGCTAAGCCTTTAATAGTCCAACTCTGCCACTTCATCTTTCTGAGGCTCCGTTTTCTTCTCTGTCATGTGAGAAACCGGGACCAGGGAAGCCCTGAGGTAGTACTGGCTCTCAAGACCTTTGAGCCTCCAAAGGCAGCAGGACCTGGACTTCCTTGCAGGAAGGCAGCTGATAAGTAAGAGAGGCCTCGCCTCCAGAAGTAGGCTGGAGGGTGGCAGAGAGGAGCAAGGTGTCAGTGAGGGGGGACATGGGGGGGCATTTGCCTCTTCTGACGTCCTCTTCCCTGGAATTGAGGCACACGGAAGACCAGGAATAACTCGGGATGAGGAATGGGTGAGGGGTGCTGGCAGAGTTGCCTCTCCCCTGGTGTAAAGACATGACTTTCCTCCACCCTCACTGCTGCCTCACTCTTCACTCTCCCTCTTTGTGGGTGTGAGGGGGTCAAGACCAGAAGAAACCCCAGGCCTCTCACTTCATCCTATTTCCTAGGGTATGGCCAGACATATAGCTGGGAGGATCCCAGACCTTCATTATAAGCAGGAGGGTAAAGATAATTCCATTACCAGTAATAGTATGTTGTAAATATCCCATCTCCACCTGTTAATTAGTGTCACCCCCCACCCTGACTAGGAAGCAATGCTGTGTAATCATGGCATTTTGCGGGTGGTGCTGTTTATTATATGTGGTATTTCAGTGGCTTGTGTGGGAGAAAGAACTAATTATAGCTCTCTGGTTCCAACCCGTTCCAACCTGTTCCCAATCCCATCCTTTCCTCCCATTCCCCTCACGTATAAAGCCACGTACGTGTAAATAAGCAGAATAAATACACAGCGCTGGCTCACTGTTCACTGAGGTGGGAGGGCGCTTCACCAGGCAGCAAGCACCGAACACAAAGCCACGGGCTGACTCTGGTGCCACTACTGAAGGAAAGAGAGGCCTTGGGGCCACCTGTGAATGTCTCTGGGCCTTGGTTTGCTCTTCCTAAACTGGGAATAACAAATCAGCCCTGCTTGTGCTCTGATCTTGTTATAAGGTCAAAACAATGAAACTCTGGAAGCTGCACAATGTTATATACAGTACTTGCATGGGTAGAGTCTTAATAATTGTATCGTGTGTGTGTGCGCGCGTGTGCGCGCGCGTGTGTGTGTATAATTCCCTCTGTAGATTCTTCTGGAATATATCTATAGCCAAGTTTCTTTGAAAACCTAATCAAACTAAAAAACTAAAATCAGAATGATTAGTTACAAAAAAGTCAGCGATGGGGGTGATTTAGGCAATAGAAAATGGAAGTGAGGGGACACGGTAGGTATAAAAGGCAGCAGGGGATTATGGGTAGACAAAGGGAAAGTTCAAGATAACAATGGATCAAAGGTATCACCAGTGGGTACAGAATTGGTGGGGAGCACATATTTAAAACATGTAAGGAGAACCTAAAAATGGGGGAGCACACTGGAGGAAATTTAGAGTAGAGAGGCGGAGGAGGGCTGGGGTGAGATATGGCTAAGGAGAGGAGGCAAAAATATATATACATATACACATATATATATGAACTATTTACGTAATTCGTTTCATCTGTATCTGAGAATGAGAACATGTAAATAAACCAGGCATAGATGAAAAATGGAAAATGACAAAATTTTCTTAAAATACCGTAAATCTACATTCGCACTGGTGTTGGTGGAAAATAACAGCTGTGTCGTGGACTGTGTCCCTGGGACAGTGGTGCCGCAGACATTATTCTACACAGGGGCCATGGTTTGGCTTTTGTTACCAGACATTGTGGAGGGTGAGGTATTTTATCATTTATAATCCCCCGAACAACTCTTGCAATTAGGTTTTATTACCGATCAGGACACTGAGGGTCAGAAAACATAGATGTCTTGCCCAAGGCCACACAGCCAGTTAGTGACAGAGCTGGGATTCAAAGCCATACCTGATTTCTGAGTCACTACATTGGGCCACCTCTCATGGTGAACAGGAGGTCCCTACATACATTAGGCCGACATTAGGATGGGTGGGGGGGACAACATCTGAACTGAACTCTCTTCAGCTCAAATCCTATGTCCTTGCCATCACACCCCATTCCCTCATGGAAAAGCCCAACCTGTGCTTATCCTGGAAGCTCAGGAGAAAGGTACCAAGATCAGCGATAGTTGGGCGGTTTACTTTCTAGTCTTCCCAGGGTCTCCTGCAAGGCTCAGAGGATGCTGCTGTGATCCTTGGAGGCAAAACCTTGACTAAATTGTGCAGGATCAATCTTAAAACAAGCCCCCCGCCCCAAATTGCAACTGCAGGTCAAGGAGAGGTCAAGTAACAGAGCTTGCTGATGATTCATAGAGACAAAAGCAAGAGTTTGCTTCAATATGTCCAATCTGTAGAAGCTAAGAGAACATAAATAAAGCAATCCTATCTAATAAAAGAGTAATATGCAAATTGACCATCACTCCAACACACAAGATGGCTGCCCCCATGTGGACACAAGATGGCCACCACAAGATGGCCAGCAGGGAAGGGCAGCTGGGGGGGGACCCAGGCCTACAGGGGAGAGCAGTTGAGGGGGGGACAAAGCCTGCAGGGGAGGGCAGTTGGGGGGGACCAGGCCTGCAGGAGAGGGAAGTTGGGGGTGATCAGGCCTGCAGGGGAGGGAAGTTGGGGGTGACTGGGCCTGCAGGAAAGGGCAGTTGGGGGGGACCCAGGCCTGCAGGGGAGAGCAGTTGGAGGGACAAGGCCTGCAAGGGAGGGCAGTTGGGGGCGATCAAGCTTGCAGGGGAGGGCAGTTAGGGGTGACCAGGCTGGCAGAGGAGGGAAGTTGGGGGCAACTGGGCCTGCAGGGAAGGGCAGTTGGGGGGGACCCAGGCCTTCAGGGGAGGGCAGTTAGGGGTGACCAGGCTGGCAGGGGAGGGCAGTTAGCGGTGACCAGGCCAGCAGGGGAGGGCAGTTAGGGGCAATCGGGCTGGCAGGGGAGTGGTTAGGGGGTGATTAGGGAGTGGTTAGGGGCAATCGGGCTGGCAGGGGAGCAGTTAGGCATCAATCAGGCTGGCAGGGGAGTGATTAGGGGGTGATCAGGCTGGCAGGCAGAAGCAGTTAGGGGCAATCAGGAAGGCAGGCAGGCGACCAGTTGGGAGCCGGCAGACCTGGACTGTGATCCCTACTGGGATTGGGCCTAAACGGGCAGTTAGACATCCCTCGAGGACTCCCAGATTGGAGAGGGTGCAAGCTGGGCTGAGGGACACCCCCCCCCAATGCACGAATTTCGTGCACCGGGCCTCTAGTAGAGGATAAAGTCCAAAAGTAAAGCCCTCCCTTTATCTAAAGAGGAAAAAAAAAAACAAAAACAAAAAAACTCTAGGCTAATAAATTCTTCCTAAATCAAGGCAAAAAGCATGCCTTTGTACTAATCCCCCCACATGGTGTTGCACACCTGAAATTCACTTGTCTAGGTACCTTCTCCACACCTAAACCTAGCTCCCATAGGAGAACAGTGTGCGTGTGCCAGGTGATAACCACATGCATAAAAATGAGGAGGAGAAATAAGGTCTTCCTGAGAGCATGTGAGCACCTTGGCAGAAGACTTCTGACATGTCTGTCTCAGGGACCTCACTCTGTGCAGTACCAGCTGCTGGCAGCTCCTTTAAGTCAAGAAGTCTGGAGGGGTTTCCAGGAAGAGGGTGAGGGAAGGTTAGAACTAAGCTCTGAGCCCACAGTGCAGAGGGGTGATGTCTTATTTTCTCCTGTTCTCTCAGCCACAACCAACAAATGCTTCAAGACCCTTCAGCTTCTGTCTTTTGCTGGAAGTCCTCTGGCTCCTTCATTCAGCCTTGATCCGAACATCCACTACAGTTTACACTCTGGGTTGAAAGTGTTGATTCTATGATTATTTTGCCTCTATTAATTCTCTTTGTCCTGGTTTCAAGTGCTGTGTATTTGCCCCCCTCCCCCTCATTGCTGAGTAAAGAGTTGTCACTCAGTAAGTATCCTGCCAATCCAGTAACAGACTAAGTATTTTGGAATTCTTGGTTTTATCGTTACCTAAAGACAGAGAGAGGGGACAGGAAGGAAGATAAAGACTGAGTTTTGCCCTGGGGGAGAGAAACACCGCCCTGCAGCACCCAGGATGGCACCCATGCCCAGTAACAAGCTCTCCTTACCAAATAGGAGAAAATGAGTTATCATACATATTGTGAATCCCCAGCATCCAAATGTACCACAAATGCACAGGCTAAAATTGCTGGAACTGACAAGTTATTTACCTTAAATAACAAGACTTGGAGATAGAATATGCAGAACTTCTGGTAAGCTTGGTAATGACTCACAGTGAGTCTTTTTGTCAGACATGTTGAAGGTTTGGCAAGACTATACCCCCGATGCAAGCTCCATTACAACTTGTATCTGCTTGCTTTGGAATCAGGAACTCACTCTTCATTCACTTTCTTGAACCCACTCCTAAAAGTTAGATTCCAGCCCAAGGAGCCCAGGAAAATTCGACTGCCCATGATGCCAGATTTCAGCTTTGATCTTCCCCTCCCTGTTCAAAACCTCCCATCTCTCCTTTTCATCTGCAGGATGAGTCTAAAGTCTGACATGAATGACCCTTGGGTACTGGATTCCATTTGAAAAAAGAAATCCAGCCACAAAGGACATCTGTGGGTATTAGAACATGAACTAGACACAGGTGTTGTTAGGACATTATTGTTCATTTTGTTTGGTGTGATAACGGCAATATGGGTATGTAAGCACACTGATGTATTCAGGGCCATGAAGTCTGCAATTAACACTGAAGCATTCACCAAAAATCAAACTTTTTGATAGCTAGATAGAGAAGAGAGAAAGAGGAATTAAATATAACAAAATGTTAGCTTTTGTTAAATTTAGATTGTGGATCTATGAGTGTCCTCTGTTCCATCAGAAGTACAGAATTATAAAATTTCTCTCAAGGAAATAAGTGTCAGAAGTTTGTGTCTGATACGAGCTGGAAAGCTAACGGCCAGAACTGGGCAATGATGATGCGTGCCTCTCAATCCCAAACTGTAAGAACTTCTCTAATCAAATGGCATTCTAGGGCGAGGCAGTTCGAGACTATGTTTTGAATCTGAGAGGTGAATATATGGATGCTCACTGGCCTTTTCTTTCAACTTTCATGAATGTTTAAAATGTTTCATAATAAAAATGGTATGCAGATTCTTCAAAAAATTAAACATAGACTTACCATATGACCCAGCGATTCTACTTTTGGGTATATAACTAAAAGAAATGAAAGCAGGGACTTGAAAAGATATTTATATACCCATGTTGATAGCAGCATTATCCCCAAGAGCCAAAAGGTGGGAGCAACCCAAATGTCCAAAGACAGATGAATGGATAAACAAATGTATTCACTCCATATATAAAATGGAGTATTAATCAGCCTTAAAAAGGAAGGAAATTCTGACACATGCTACAATATGGATGAACCTTAAGAACATTATGTTAAGTGAAATAAGTTAGCCACAAAACAACAAATACTGTATGATTCCACTTATATGGGGTACCTAGAACAGCCAGGTCGCAGCAACAGAAAATGGAACAGTGGTTACCAGCTAGGAGGGACTTCGAGCTTCATGGGCGCAGAGTGTCAGTTGGGAAGATGAGTAAGTTCTGGAGATGGATGGTGGTGATGGTTGCAATGCAAATATACTGAATGCTATGTTTCACATGGTGAATTTTATGTTATGCATGTTTTACTGTCATAAAAAAGTTTCATAACAGGGAGTTGAAAGAAAGAAATTAGGAACCCTAACATAAGCTTCCTTAACCTGGCCCTCGCAGCCATCCCAGCTCTGCTGAATGGGCCCCACTCAGGGCTGGGCCCTGCACACACCACACCCCCCAGCCTCGTGTGCCTTTCCTCTGGCTAATCCTGTCATCTGAACTTCCTCCTCCTCCTTTTCCATGTGCCAAATCCCACCCATCTGGGGAGTCAAGCTCAGATGTCTTTAAAACCCTTCCCCATTCTTTTGACTGGGGTGACTCTTTCCTTCTCTGAGTCTTGCTGAATTTTGTTCATATTCTTCATAAATGTTTGTTTACTCCTACAAACAAAATCAATGCTCAGATCCTGGCCAAGGCTTAGTTCACTGCATATAGCGCTCATTTGAGAGTCCCTGCAGAAGTACAGGAGCATAAATTTTCCTTCAAAGAAACATGCCTATTAGAAAGGTTACAGGTAACACGAGATTGAGAGCTAAAGGTCAGAGCTGGGACATTATAATCCCTACCCTCAATCCCAAGCTCAATAAAACATGTCTAGCCATATGTCATCTCAGGATGGGCCAGGCAGCTTGAGGACGTCTGGCTTTGAAAACCCAAATGCAAGGTAAGCCAAATTATAGAGTATAATATAATATGTGTCCTTAAAATCCTGCTAGGATCCTGCCAGCCCCCGTAGGAGCTGGGAATGAGGCCGGCCCCTCTGGAGATGGAGAGAAGCAGGCAGAGCTCTGACTTCCCCACCAAGTAAAAATCACTTGGTTCTGAGTGGAGGCTGATCCCTCCAAACCCACAGTGAGGTATTTTTGTGGAATAGGATATAGTACAGGAAAACACAAACAAATTAAAATTTGTCACTTGAGAACAGAAACCCCCAGAGCTTCTTCATAGCAGCAAAGTTCAGAGCTGGGCCTTAGGAGCCCGCAGTGCATGGCATCAAGCAGGCCAGGCAATGACCTCCTGACTCAAAGGAAAAGCACTGCCCCAAAACCTAGGAAAGGAGGGAGGACGTTTACAGAAAGAGAAGCGACGATCTACCCTTTAACTCAATTTTGGCCTGCCCTCTCATTCTCTCCTTTAAGCCTAAATGTTTTTCTCTCTCTCTTTTTTTTTTTTTTTTGAAGAAATTTTAACTTCAAAGAAAATGGATCTTAGTGTTTGAAATATTTCTAGGTGAGAAGTGAAAACGTCCCTTAGTAGCAATTGCTTGGGCCGAGAACAAGACGTTTCCCACCCATGCGCTTGGTCCCTGAATGCCACCTTCTGTCACACACTGCTCAGTTCCCCCGGCAGCCATGGATTTTAAAGAAAAAAGAGACTCTCTCTGCCTTTTTAGAGATCCCAGACAGATCATTGGCCAGTCACCCTACTGCCAACATCCTTTCCCCCCAAAGTCTCTGAACGATACCCTGTTCAGACCCAAAGGTGTCTGGGAAAACTGTGGATGCCACACCATTAAGATTCATTGAGACATCGCCCCAAAATGAATGTCTTTGTCACTGATCAAGGACAGTTTTGAAAGTACAGGGAGTGCCACTCTCGCGATGACTTTGATAGCATGGCGCTGCCTAGCAACGGTTGGTATCCTTGGTGCATAGTGTGTCATTCTTAGCTAATCAGAGATAAGATCCTAGGAGGAGCTGGGCCTCCCACACTCACCAATAACCCCAAGCTCTAAGTGGTGCCTGCGTAACAGCTCTCGCTACTGCTTCTTTCTGAGCTACATTACATTGTGTATGGATGCGTCTTCCTTTTTCCATTAGGTTGTACAAATGGAAGTCCAGGCCTGGAGATGACCCAGTTTCAAAACCTATTTACTAGAGAGACAGCTCCATGGGTCCAGCAGGGGCTATTAGGTGAGCAGCTACGACTTCCTTGTTATGGCAAGCGGGTGATGGAGACACAGATACTCTTTCCCTTTACGTTATACATTATCCGTGTAATTGACAGAGGTGAGCCCAGAAGAGCTACACATTTTTTTTAGCATGAATTTTCTACTATAGCTCCTGGGCCTTATAAGAGTGGTGGTGTCGGGGAAAAGTGATCAACTTGCTGGCATGTTCCTACTGATTGTGGGGTCAGAGTCAGGGGTTTGTCTCTGCCAGAGTAGAGAAACCCAAGAAGACTCGGTTCCTAGACCCTGTTGATCGAGGCGTATTATATTATGCCAGGCTCGGTCGGGCTTTGAATTCTAGGAAAATCGAGTAAATCCTTTCTGCTGCCTGGATAAAGTACCACAAGTCAGCTTTTGGACTGTCCCAGGACACTAATATGGATGAGTTTACAGAAAGGGTATATTCATGCCATCTGCAAGTCTGGTGTTTTCTTAATTAGGAGGGAAGATTTAATAAAATATCCAGTAATCAGCATACAAATTAGTATTAGTAAATACAATGGCTCCTATACTACTTACCATCTCGAATAAAATTTTTCCTACTTTATTTACAGTTGAAAATTTTTAATGTATTTAATGTGTACACCTGATTTGTTGTACCTATGCATTGTGAAATATTTACCATAATCAAGGATATTACCACACCCATCACCTCACATCACCTTTTGTTTGTGATGACAAAACTTAAACTGTATCCTTTTAGCAAATTTCGAGTACATAATATAATACGTTTAACTATAGTCACATTGTATTTTAGGTCTCCAGAATTTACTTATCTTGCATAACTGAAAATGGGTACCACTTGACCAAAATCTTCCCATCTCCCCCTCCTCCCTGTTCCTGGTAACCACCATTCAACTTTCTGTTTCTATGAGTTTGATTATTTTAGACTGAACATGTAAGTGAGATCACACAGTATTGGTCTTTCTGTCTCTGACTTATTTCACTTAGCATAACCTAGATTCATCCATGTAGTCACAAAAGGCAGATTTTCATATATATACAAAATAAACTATTATTCAGCCTTAAAATGAAATATACATATAAATAATGTATAAATATATGTGCCAAATTTATATAGTTAAAAATAAGTAAATGCATATGCATTATATATATAATTTCATTTATCCATTCACCTTTCAATGATGCTAAGGTTGTTTTGATATCATGGCTGTGAATAATGTTGAAACAAACATGGAAGTGAAGATATTGTTTTGAGATACTGATTTCATTTCTTTGGAGAAATAAATACCTAAAAGTGGGATTTCTGGATCACAAGTGGTGCCATTTCTAATTTTTTGAGGAACCTCCATTCCGTTTTCCATGAAGTCCACACCAATTAAAACACCTGCAAGAACAGTAGGTTGGTAGAGTGGAACTTCCAAGAACCCAGGGTATTTGATTTTACCCATTATTTGTTTGCTTGTTTCGCTCTTAAGAAATGAAGGAAAGTCTTGTTGAGTCCTAACTAAATTTCCAACGCTATAAAACTTCGAAACTGCAACAGCGCAACTGGGTGTGTGAAACCTATGGCTGCCATCCTGGTGGAGAAAGTTAATGCCAACCTGAATTAGTCATTACTCTGTTCCTCTTTCACTAGCTCTTCTACCATTTCTAGGACTAGGTTTGGGTATCACCGTAAGGTCCTTCTGATAGGTAGGAAGAGGTTTAGGGAGGGAGCACAACAATATCAGGAAGAAGAAATAATGAGTCTGCTTCATTGCTGTGAAGAATTCAGCATGAATCAATTAAAGTGGCAAGAATAATTTTCACCTAGAGAAGAGTAGCTCAATCTTTAGTGAGTTCACAGTTATGCTCACAGAGGACCAGGTGGTCACATTGCTGATGCCCTTTTTCAAGTAGAAAGGCATGTGTATCATTTTTCTCGGGTGAGCATCTCCAGTCACCATCTCCAGTCAACACCTGATTTTAGGGGTAACATGATGAAAGCAATTCAGGGTGAGTCCTTATTGAGTACCTACTATGAGCCTGGCATCAGACCACGCATTGTACAGGAACAAAAGGCACACCTGAGCTGCTTCCTGCTCCTCTCCGGGAACGTTTATAGTCACCTGATAGACATTCATGTTGAAATAATAATACCTGAGTAAGGAAAACTGGCTTACTGACAGAAATATCCTCTGTAAGTCATCTAGATGCAACTAATGTCTCAACAGACACAACCTCACAACCGTGACAGCAGCACCCCCTCCCCCCAAAAGAGTCAGCGGATGAAAGGCTAAGAGGGTGTGTGGCCTGGTCACTTCAGCATGTGGGCAAAGGTGTTTCAACAATAGTTCGGTAGAGAGTAAAGAACGGGCTTCCTGCAGAAAGGAGTGGCCTGCAGGATGACCACAGGGGAGGGGAGAGAATCGGCATGAGTTTTGGGTTGTGTGACAGAAGACAGCGCAAGAGTGGGTGGAGAGAGGCCCAGAAATGGAACTGTGTGGGTGAGCATGTGGTGAAGGGAGACAAATGTCAGGCCGCAGGAAAACGCAGCAGGAGGCGGTGGGCGGGCAGAGTGAGTCCACGCCACAGGGTGACAGAAATGGGGTGAACACATGAAGGCTTAATGTTTTCCCTTTATCAAAAAGGGGACTGCTAATTACAGCTTCTCTTCATGAAACCCCTTTAAATTCTTGGTGGACAGTGTACAAGCAAAGACAAGCATGTGGAAGGATTCACATGTCCCCAAACCCTTTTTAGTTGGGGACAAATGCTCTTCTGTAATTTACTTCTGACCTAGTTAAATTAACCAGAAATAAAATTTGGATTTCTAGGAACTCAGAAGCAGGAGCAGAATTTTGTCCCTTGACTGTAATAAGTTATGAGGAGTTTAGGGGATTCCAAAATCATCTTTTCTAAGCAAAGTGTTTCAGTTTCCTTACCTGAAGAATAATACGTATCATGTACTTGAATTCTGGAATCATTGTAAAGATAAAAGAGATGGTACATCTAAAGTGTTGAGCCTGACACAAAGTATATGTTTGGTAAAACAATATAAATATTATCTGGAGATAGAAAAAATGATGGCGGGATAGATGGACATTTCCTTAGCCTTGTCCCATGGCAGATAGAAAGAACAGCTGAGAAAAGCACAGGGAGTATTTTTTGGTGAGTTGAGGGACAACTATACTCCAGGAGAAGGTGGAAGACTGCTGGATGGGGCTCCGCTGACTGGGCAGCCCCCTCTGCTGTTGGGTTCCCTCCCATAGCGACTGGCTCAGACGCAGAGACCACGCCATCTTGAAGGGGAAAGTAGATGTTATTGGAAGCCTGAAAATCTACAACTACGGCACCCACCGAACAGCTGCTAACCCCAGAACACCGGTCCCCAATTAGTGCAAGCACATGGATTCATAGGAGCTCTACACTCCACCACGGAAAGGAGAGAGAGAACTACATTACCAGATACCCAGAGAAGAGAGAATATGGGGAGACAAAGAAACAGCCCGCATATGAAAGAAAAGCAGGCATCACCAGAAAAGGAAGTAAACAAAATGGAGGCAAGCAACCTGTCAGAGAAAGAATTCAGAGAAATGTTCATAAGGTGACTGAAAAGAATGGAAGACAAATTCGACAATATGAGTAAGAACCAAGAGGAAATGAAGAAGAACCGAGAAGAAATGAAAAATGACATCGCTGCTATAAAGAACCCAATAGAAAGCATCAAGAGTAGACTAGAAGAAGCAGAGGACCGCATCAGTGAGCTAGAAGACAAGGTAGGAAAAAATATCCAAGTAGAGCAGCTTCTAAAAAATAAAAAATAAAAAGCAGGAGGAGAGCCAAAGGGAACTTTGGGACAACACAAAACAAAACAACATCCACATAATAGGGGTTCCAGAAGGAGAGGAAACTGAGCAAGGAATAGAAAACATGTTTGAAGAAATAATGACAGAAAACTTCCCTGATATAGGAAAGAAAAAACCCAAACAAATCCAAGAAGCTCACAGAGTCCCAGGCAAAATGAACCCCAAAAGACCGATGCCAAGGCACACTATAATTAAATTGGCAAACACCAACGACAAAGTAAGAATCTTAAAAGTGGCCAGAGAGAGACAAAAAGTTACCTACAAAGGAACCCACATCAGACTAGCGACTGATTTCTCAACAGAAACTCATCAGGTCAGAAGGGAATGGAATGAAATATACAAAGTCATGCAAAGGAAGGGTCTGAATTCAAGAATACTGTACCCAGCAAGGCTATCAATCAAAATTGAAGGTGAAATCAGGAGCTTCACAGACAAAAAAGGACTAAGGGAATTTATTACCACCAAACCAGCAATTCAAGAAATGCTAAAGGGTCTGCTGTAAAAAAAAAAAAAAAAAAGAAATATGAAGCGAAGAAGGAACACAGGGGTAAAGAATAAAAATGCGACAAATAAGTACCTATCAATAATAACTTTAAATGTAAATGGATTAAATGACCCAATCAAAAGACATAGGGTAATGGATTGGATAAGAAAACATGACCCATATATCTGCTGTCTACAAGACACCCACCTCAGAAAAAAAGACACACACAGACTGAGGGTGAAGGGATGGAAAAAGGTTTTTCAGGTGAATGGAAATGAAAAAAAAAAAAAAGCTGGGGTAGCAATACTTATATCTGACAAATTAGATCTCAAAGTGAAGGACATAACAAGAGATAAGGAAGGCCACTTCATAATACTAAAGGAAGCAATCCAACATGAAGAAATAACTCTGGTAAACATATACGCACCCAATACAGGAGGACCCAAATACATAAAAAAAAATCCTGGAGGATGTCAAGGGAGAGATTGACAGCAATACAATCATAGTAGGAGACTTTAATAGCCCACTATCACCAATGGACAAATCCTCTAAACAAAAAATCAGCAAAGAAACATCAATCCTAAATGACGCACTAGACCAGATGGAATTAATTGACATCTTCAGAACATTTCACCCCAAAGCCACAGAATATACATTTTTCTCAAGTGCACATGGGTCATTTTCAAAGATAGACCATATGTTGGGTATTACACAAAGTCTCTTCAAATTCAAGAAGACAGAAATCATATCAAGCATCTTCTCAGATCACAGTGGCATAAAACTGGAAATCAACTACAATAAAAACAATCCAAAATAAATCAAACACATGGAGACTAAACAGCATGCTATTAAACAATGACTGGGTTACCAGAGAGATCAAGGAAGAAATAAAAAACATCATGGCAACAAATGACAATGAAAACACAACAATCCAAAAACTATGGGACACAGCGAAAGCAGTCTTGAGAGGCAAGTTCATAGCTCTACAAGTCTACTGCAAAAAAAACAAGAAACAATGGTAATAAATTACCTAACCCTACAACTCAAAGCGTTAGAAAGAGAGCAACAAGAAAAGCCCAGTGTGAGCAGAAGGAAGGAAATAATAAAGATCAGAGCGGAGATAAACGACATTAAGACCAAAAAAAACAATACAAAAGATCAACAAAACCAAGAGCTGGTTCTTTGAAAGGATAAACAAGATTGATGAACCTCTAGCCAGGCTCACCAAGAAGGAAAGAAAGATGACCCAAATAAACAAAATCAGAAATGAAAGAGGTGAAATAACAACAGACCCCACAGCAATACAAAGGATTGTTAAAAAATACTATGAACAACTCTATTCCAACAAACTGGACAACCTGGAGGAAATGGACATATTCGTAGAAAAATATAACCTTCCAGAACTCAATCAGGAAGAATCTAAACATCTCAATAGGCCAATAACTATGTAAGAAATTGAAGCAGTTATCAAAAACCTTCCAGCAAACAAAAGCCCAGCGCTAGACAGCTTCACAGGGGAGTTTTACAAAACATTCAAGGAAGAACTAAAACCTGTCCTCAGACTATTCCAAAAAATTCAAGAGGAAGAAACACTTCCAAGCTCCTTCTATGAAGCCAGCATCACCCTAATACCAAAACCAGATAAAGACAACACAATGAAGGAGAATTACAGGCCAATATCCCTCATGAACACAGATGCCAAAATCCTCAACAAAATTCTAGCAAATTGGATCCAGCACTACATCAGAAAGATCATACACCATGACCAAGTAGGATTTATTCCAGGAATGCAAGGATGGTACAACATCTGCAAATCAATGAATGTGATAAATCACATAAACAAATTGAGAGATAAAAATCACATAGTCATATCAATTGATGCAGAAAAAGCATCTGACAAAATCTAACACCCTTTCTTGATAAAAACTCTCAACAAGGTGGGAATAGAAAGATAATACCTCAACATAATAAAAGCTATATATGATAAACCCACAGCTAACATCATACTCAATGGGCAAAAATTAAAACCATTTCCCCTAAGAACAGGAACAAGACAGGGATGCCCACTCTCACCACTCCTGTTCGACATAGTACTGGAAGTATTAGCCATTGCAATTAGACGAGAAGAAGAAATAAAAGGCATCCAAATTGGAAAAGAAGTAGTAAAGCTGTCCTTATTTACAGATGACATGATATTGTACATAAAAAACCCAAAAGACTCCATCAAAAAACTAATAGACTTAATAAATGAATTCAGCAATGTAGCAGGATACAAAATTAACGCCAAGAAATCTATGGCATTTCTATACACCAATAGTGAACTTACAGAAAGAGAGACTAAAAAAGCAATCCCATTTACCATTGCACCAAAAAAATTAAGATACCTAGGAATAAACTTAACTAAGTAGGAGGTAAAAGACCTATACGTGGAAAACTATAGGACACTGAAAAAAGAGATAGAGGAAGATGTAAACAGATGGAAGAACATACCATGTTCATGGATTGGGAGAATCAACATCACCAAAATGTCCATACTACCCAAAGCAATCTATAGATTCAATGCACTCCCCATTAAAATACCAATGGCATATTTCACAGACCTAGAAAGAACTCTCCAAAAATTCATCTGGAATAAAAAAAAGACCCTGAATAGCCACAGCAATCCTGAGAAAGAAAAACAAAGTAGGTGGGATCTCAATACCAGATTTCAAGCTGTATTACAAAGCCACTGTTCTCAAAACAGCCTGGTACTGGCACAAGAACAGACATATAGACCAATGGAATAGAATAGAGAATCCAGATATCAACCCAAACCACTATGCTCAATTAATATTTGACAAAGGAGGCATGAACATACAATGGAGTCAAGACGGTCTCTTCAATAAATGGTGTTGGGAAAATTGGACAGATACATGCAAAAAAATGAAACTAGACCACCAACTTACACCATACACAAAAATAAACTCAAAATGGATACAGGGCTTAAACATAAGACAAGAAACCATAAATATACTAGAGGTATCCACAGGCAGAGAAGTCTCAGACATATGCCGAAGCAATTTCTTCACCGATACCGCTCCTAGGGCAATGGAAGCTAAAGAGAAAATAAACAAATGGGACTACATCAAAATAAAAAGCTTTTTCACAGCAAAAGAAACCATCAACCAAACAACAAGAAAGCCCACTGTATGGGAGAACATATTTGCAAATGTTATCACTGATAAAGGTTTAATCTCCAACATCTACAGGCAACTTACAAACTTAATAAAAGGAAGATAAATGATCCAATTAAAAAAATGGGCAACGGACCTAGATAGATACTTTTTGAAAGAAGACAGAAGGAAGGCCAAGAGACAAATGAAAACATGCTCCAAGCCACTAATTATCTGAGAGATGCAAATCAAAACGACAATGCGGTACCATCTCACACCTGTCAGAATGGCAATCATCAACAAATCAAAAAACAAGTGCTGACAAGGTTGCGGAGAAAAAGGAACCCTTGTGCACTGCTGTTGGGAATGCAGACTGGTGTAGCCACTGTGGAGAACAGTATGGAGTTTCCTCAGAAAACTAAAAATGGAGCTCCCATTTGACCCAGTAATCCCACTTCTAGGAATATATCCCAAGAAACTAGAAACACCCATCAGAAAGGATATATGCACCCCTACGTTCATAGCAGCACAATTCAACATAGCTAATATTTGGAAACAGCCTAAGTGCCCATCAGCAGATGAGTGGATTAGAAAACTATAGTACATTTACACAATGGAATACTACACTGCTATAAAAAAGAAGGAATTCTTACCATTTGCAGCAGCATGGATGGACCTGAAGAGCATTATGTTAAGTGAAAAAAGCCAGGCAATGAAAGAAAAATACCACATGATCTCACTCATTTATGGAAAATAAAGAACCTTAACCTGATGAATAAAAAGATAGATACAGAAGCAGTAAAGCACTGAACAGACTGTCAAATTACAGCGGGAAGGCTGGGGAGTGTTGGGGAGGGAGGGAAATAGATCAACCAAAGGACTTGTATGCATGCATATAAAGCACACCAATGGACACAAGACACTGGAGGGGTGGGATGAGGGCATGCAACAGGGAGTAGGGGAGGCAGGGGGAAGATCAATGGGGGGAATAAAAGGAGATATATGTAGTTAATATATGTGATACTTTACACAATAAAAAATATTTTTTTAAAAAATAAAATGAATAAATATTATCTAAGCTTCCCTCCATTCTAATATTCCAAAGTTCTATGAATTTTGTCAAAACTAGTTTGATCTTCCTCCAACACAGGTGGGCTGTAAATGCCCTAAAATCGCATGCAAAGAGTAGTTGGTAGGGGACACGCCTGCCTGGCTCACAGTGTGCTCTCTGTTGCTGCAGTGGCTACACGCTACACAAAGTAGACTCTGATGAGCATCCCACCCTCCTGGCATAGCCAACTGGTGTGACTCAAGCTAGGATAATTAACTTTTTCTCCTGGGGTTTTGAAATTTGGGGCAGACATGGAGACTGGGGTTAATGGAACTGAGTCAGGAAAAAGACTACCCCCCCTACCCAAAAACACATACGTTCCAGCTGCTGAGCCCCCAGGTTTCTTCCTGGTTCCTGGCCTGATTTTATGGGTGATTATCTCTCAGTCAATTCCATGAGTTACCCCAGTAGCCTTCTTTTTCGAAAAAATTAATTGATTATGTTTATCTTTACTGTTGAAAGTGTTACAGATGTCCCCTTTTTCCCCTTATTAACCCCCTCCACCCACTCCCACCCTCTCCCCAGGCCTTCACTGTACTATTGTCTGTGTCTATGGGTTATGCATATATGCTTATAAGTTCTTTGATTGATCTCTTCCATCTCCCACCCCCTCCCTCTGAGATTCCTCAGTCCATTGCATGCTTCCAGGTCTCTGGATCTATTTTGTTCATCATTTTATTTTGTTCATTAGATTCCACATATCAGTGAGATTATGTGATAGTTGTGTTTCTTTGACTGGCTTATTTCACTTTACATAATACTCTCCAGGTCCCTCCATGCCCAGCTGCCTTCTTTTTTTGGTTACATTAGCCAGCGTAGATCTCCATCGCTTGCAAACAAGGGGCAGACCCACCATACACACATGGATGTATAGTCACATTATTTAGAAAGAAAACCCATTGCTTTCATAATAGTTTCAAAGTAGTCTTGACTCCCCCCCACCCCCAAATGGTTAAAATCCAAGCTACAAAACCTTCATGTAATAAGGAAATAGAGAAGTAGTTCCATGGAGAACAAAGGTAACGTTATTTGGTTCACTGGAGAGCCAAGTTCCTGAGAGTGGATTTTAATGCTTTTGACTTCTTCAATATTTCAGAGTCTGAGGAATGGTGCTGAGGTTCCTGTGAAGTCTCCAAACAACCCATTGAACTAGAATGCCACCGATAAGTAGAGAATATTTTTAATCAAGTCATCTCCCAGGAGAGAAATGGGCTGAAGGAGGAAACAGAGAAAACTAATTATATCCACAACAATCCAAAGCCTGGAAGAGGGGAGTGAAATTTCAAAACCACCTCAGTGCCTCAAAACCCCTGAAGTCTTTTCAGAACCACCTGCCCACGCGGCCCAAGGTTCCCAGTCCTTCGGACTGTGATGAATGGATGCTGGAAGATACTGAAAGGTAGAAGGTCTGACCAGTCCAGACATCAAAGAAAACCTTGTCATGATTGTGTGGGGCAATGAGCTCAAAAACAAGCCCTGGAAGAAGAGTCTTATCTCTGTAACACAATGGAGCCCAAGTGAGGCCGAACGAGGAGGGAGCTGGAGAGCTTCTCAGCAGAGGGTGGTAGAGAAGAGAGGGGCTAGCTTCTGATTTGTCAGGAAGTGGCTCCTCTTGCAGAGACAGGAGGGGAGCTGAGGAACTGACCAAGGCTGTTTCTAGACTCACCTAGGACAGGGATAATTAAGACCAACGGGTGGCCCAGGAATAACTGGCCCAGTTCTAATGCTGTTAGTAGGATTTATGCCTTGGACCATGGCTGAGAATAAGCAGGACAGACAGGTCGAGCTGGATAACAACGTGTGCCTACCCTGTAATCGTAAGGGCCATTTGAAACACTGTCTGCTAACAGTTAAGTGGGTGCTAATGGTAATGCTTTTGGAACTTAGAAGTCTGTTTCCCCTACTTACTCTAAAGGATGAGTTACTTGTGAGTTCAAGGTTATATGTAATATGTTTCTGAATTTTTTAAAAATGTAAATGTTTATATAAAAAGTACGAATAGGTGGGTTGAGCGGAGGATCTCTGCTAAGCTTACCTGTGAGGGTGCCCTCTAGGGGGAACCTCTGATGGGAGGGCCCCTGAGTATAGATACAGAAGGAACTCAAGGGATCTGGTTCAACTTTCAAGGCTGATCCTGCAACATGTTATTCTATTTCAGTGGTGGACATATTGCACGTGCTGATGATTTGGCAGAATTAAGGACCCTGTAACATCAGGAACTGGGTCATAAGAGTTATTCTGGGAAATAGGAAGGGTAGGGAAAGGGTTCTCTTTTTTTTGGTGGAAAAAAATTGGGGTAGGGCTTTTTGAAAACCCATATAAGTTAGGATAGTCACTTGGATTAAAGAATGCTTTGGGTTTAATTTTGAATTCAGGGCTTCATAACAAACTTAGGAAGATGGTTTGACTTATCTGGAAACAAAAGCGTGGAAAGAGCATGTCAGAATCCTAGCTGCTCCATGAGGGAGGGTGAGGAGACTATATCTGATGGATTTCCACACAACACAGGTTATCAAAATACTGGGTTATCTGTAAGCTCTCAAGTGGAACTTGACACACGAAAGTGGTGAGAACATATTTCAAAACATATAAGCATACAACTCAATAGGAAAACAACCACCAAATAACCCAATTTAAAAAATGGGCAAGCAGCCTATATAGACATTTCCCCAAAGAAGACATACAAATGGCCAATAGGTATACGAAAAGCTGCTCACCATCACTAATCATCAGGTAAATGTAAATCAAAACCACAGTGACATATCAACTCTTTATGTTAGGATTTCTCTTACCAAAAAGACAAGAGAGCACATGCTGGGGAGGACGTGAAGGAAAGGGAAACCTTGTGCACTGCTAGTGGGAATGTACGGCCTCTGTGATAAACAGTATGGAGGTTCCTCAACCAGCATTTCTACTTCTGAGTACATATATATTTTAAATGAAATCATTATCTCAAAAAGATATCTGTACTCCCACTCACTGCAGCATTATTCACAATAGCCAAGGTATGGAAACAACCTAAGTGTCTGTGGATGGATAAATGGATACAGAAACATGGTGCATATATGTGTGTATACAGAGGGATATTATTCAGTTATAAAGAAGGAAATCCTATCATCTGTGACAACATGGGTAAAACTGGAAGATGTTATGGTAAGTGAAATAAGCCAGACAGAAGACAACTACTGCATGGTTTGACTTATATATGAAATCTAAACACACATGCATAAAATATGTCCATCGAATCATCATGTTGTAACTTTACAGATGTCTTATATTTTTATTATAAAATTCTTTTTAAAGTGTAAATATTTTTTATTTGTCAGTTAAGCTGGGGGAAAATTATCCAAAAAAGGGAAGATAAGTAACTCTGCATGTTAAAATTAAAAGCAATTGCAAGAGTTCAATGCCAGTGTGAACTCAAACCAAGTGAAGGAACCAGTGGCAACTGAGGGATCCAGGTCACACTGCAGCCTCCTACGCTGGCATAAGTAACACACATCTTGGGGCAGCAAGACCAGTGTGATCTCAGAGCTCCCATGTTACCAAGGGGAGTGGGGTGGGAGGATATAGAAGTGATGGTAAAGGTTCCTGAAGGGAGGTAAGGAGCTTCTGTGGATTTTCACTAGCAGAGGTCGCTGTGACGTCTGCCCTTCTCAAGAGACTCCAGACATGTGGAGAAGCTCAGCACTTTGGCTGAGGCATGACTTTGAGTCATGCATGTTTAGGGGTTTGTTTGTGGGATTGAATCATTTAACTCGTGAGAAAGACTAATCTACTACCTGGCATACGAACTCAATGTATTAGTGTCATTATCCCTTGTTGTTACACATGCATTAACACTCATAAAGTGATTATTTTTTAAATTGTTCTTCTTGTGAAAAAAATAGTCCATCAAAGGAAACTCTGCTAATGCTGATAATAGATGAGAAGAGGTCTTAGAAAGTGGTATTTTGTTTAAAATAAAATGTAGAATGTCGTACTTGGCAGCAGATCAGACATATGAAATAAACAAGTTCGCTCAGGGACCAGGGAGATTAGAAAATGTAATTTATGAGTGTCCCAGCCAGTGCAAAAGCTATAATTTATGAGGGAAAGTTTAATACTGTAGCTATATTCACAAAATGGGAGATTTGAAAAGGTCTTGGACCGACCTCTTAGGAATCCCACTAGACTATCAACTCTGGGAGGGCAGACCCTGGTATTTCAAATGATCCTGGTATCTAGAGTGGTGTCTGGCACACAGGAGGCTGAGACAGGCAGCGGCCAAGAGGTGTAGTGCCTGCTGGTTCATAATGAGGACTCTGGATATTGATCACAGTGCAATAGTAAGACTAAGGACATTTTATACAGGGTACTGATATGTTTTAAAAGGTCACTCTGGCTGCTATGGGGCACAGCTGTGATAGGAAGAGCATGTGATAGAAGGAGGCAGGCCAAATATCCCTATGGAGAAGGCTACCGGAATAGACCATGTGAGGAATCATGGTGGCCTGCATTTAGGGGCGCTCAACTGGTTCAACATAAATTGGAGACTAAAGCCAATAGAGTTCCTGATGGACTGGGTGTGGGACTGAGGAAAGAGGAATCGAGCATAATCTGAGCAACAAATTATGAGACAGGCAAGACAAGAAGGAACTGGTTTAGAGAAGAACCCAATTCTGTTGGGACAGGGGAAGTCTGAGATAAGTATTAGACATTGTGTGGTGATGGCAGTTAGATATCAATTAGATAGCAGGTCTCTGATCCTGGCACTCTTAGAGGTAACTAGGATGGGAGATTTAGATTTAGGATGAATAAATGAGTGCTTGTAGCCTACTCTCCAGAGTGAAAAATGGAAAAAGTTCTGGCCAAGATGAAATATAAGAGTGTAAACACATTTAGTTCCCCTCAGTTATAAAAGAAAACATATAATCCTTGTGGATAAAAAGGAGGAATCTGAATTGTAACTGTCCTAAGACATGAAAGTCCTTTTACCCTTGCCAACCTCTCATAATAAGCCAAAAACTCAAAAAAAGTGGTTAGGAATTTTTTTTTAATGTTGGGAATGTTGGCTACTAAAGGCCCTCATTTTCTTGATTCATTTAAATATATTTGAGACTCATGCCTCCAATAAGGTAAGGTTGGATAGTTGCAAAAAAGTAAAGGAAATAGAAATATTTTAAAATAATAATGTATAAGTATTTGATGCTTGGGAAAGAAAAGGAAGATATAAGACAAATGAAAGTTGCTTCTTCTGAGGAAGGAGAATCTCACACATCCCCCAGCTCTCAGATAGACCAGGTGTGCACCAGAGAATCAAATGGAAACACTTCCTCAAATGGGTATTACTTCAGGGAAAAAGCCTACATCTTTATTCAGAATGGAGAGGCTGGATTAGTCCATTATCTGGCTTAAAGATGGAGAAGAATTTCAAAAATGTGAGCAAGGCCAAGAGAAAAATCAGGAGAAGCCACTGCTAAATTAACTACTCAGATGGGGTGGGGTGGGGCACATCATTACATTATGTGGAAAGATCACAGTCACGATGATGCTACACTTGCCTGCCGCATGTCCACTGATCTCACTCCCTACATACTAATGAATAGTGAAGCAAGCACATAAAAGAATTATGCTTTAAGATGTGGATTGTGTAACAGGGGGCAAAGGGTGGGGAGGTAGTGATGGATCTGATATTAGGGGCTTAGCAGCCACATAATCAGCCTCTCTGTAACACCCAGTTATAGGTGTGCCTTCTTCTGGATGTATATTTGAGTCTAAAATTTCCTGACAGAGATGATACCCTGCCTCTAAAATGCAACGAGACAAACATGCTGAGGCCACTTCCCTTACAATGCAATGATAAGCTGAAAAGATCAAATATAGCTGAGGATGATGACAACTTTTATGAATAATTGTCTTATGAATCAGGATGATATGCTCTCAATATTTGCTTGTAGAAAGGTATAGACTCCTCCCCCAAACAAACACACACGACAACAAGAATAATAACAAATAGCCAGGTACTTCCTGTTAGAAGGATGGAGACATATCATCCTTTTTTAAAAAAAAAAAAAAGTATATTTTTATTGATTTCAAAGTGGAAGGGAGGGGGAGAGAGAGATAGAAACTTCAATGATGAGAGAGAATCATTGATCAGCTATCTCCTCAATGGGGATAGAGCCCACAACCCAGGCATGTGCCCAGACCTGGAATCAAACCGCACCCCTTGGTTCATAAATTGACCCTCAACCACTGAACCATGCCAGCTGGGCATATCATTCTTTTTTTAATGCTTAATCAAAACACGGGAACTGTACATAGCTCCCAAATAATCTTAGTAGCCCATAACATATTCTATTTGAGTGAGGCACTTGGTAAAATTGTATGTTCCGGTTAGAAAGGAAAAAACAATAATAACCTAAAAAATGTTGACACAAAACCCATCAAGTTTAGATATTACAAAGAAAATGATGTGAGATATCATTTTCTAAAGGTGCAGAAAGGTTCCTACAATTTAATAGCAGTAAGATGGAGTCCCCTATTCAATTGCCTTAGAAAGGTCTTCACACACACAAAATATGATTGAAAGATTGAGTTATTCCAAGTGTTTTGTTATCAATATAAAACATTCAGATAAACAGATACCCAGATTTTTGTGCACAGCCAACAAATATTGACATACAGGAGAGGGCAAAAGTAGGTTTATAGTTGTTCATATGGAAAATAATACAGTAATTAATAAATAATAATACAAGAATAAACTCTGTGTTTCCCATACTCACAACTGTAAACCTATTTTTGCCCCACCCTGTAATTGACTTTTCTGCTGCCCCCATTAAACATTACGGAACTATAATCAGTTCTAGGTTATTGAGGTGATTAGCACAGATGTCTGAAGACTTTAATCAAGCAAACCCCAAAATATACATCTGGGCTGAAAATTCTGTCATTGAAGTATGCATTAAAATCTTTTTATTATAGTATAGTTGACATACAATATTATGTTAGTTTCAGGTATAAAAATATGAACTTTTAATATTCAACTGAAATTGTTTTCAAATTTACATTTGGGGACAGGAAATGGAATGCTAAGTAACTTATTAGTCTATATCTAGAGTAAGAATAGATGGCTAGAGAAAGTTATCCAATGTGAAATTCTGCAAATTTATATCCATTCCCAAATTCTCCAGAAGTAAAACAATTTTCACTGTATACCTGAACAATCTCCCAATTTGGTAAAAGTCTCCCCAGCATTTTGCTGGTGTTAGCCTGAACCAGAAACCTTTATTTCTCATATAATGACACTCATAGTTGAGAAAATATGAGGCCACTTAGAATTGTGAAGACTCTTCCACTGGATGCGGAGGTTTGGGGTTGTGGTGTCCTTCTACTCTAACAACCAAAGTGTAAGTGCGCATCTACCCAGGACCAGAGGGTGCCTGGCGATTCTCCTTCACTCTCCGGACCACTCCTTCTGCTCTCCTGTTACCCATTCTCCAGCAGCAATGAAAGAGCCAAGGAGATCAAAGTCGCCCCTACAAGGAGATCATGTCTAATAACATGACACCCCATTGAGCATGGGAAGGAGAAGCTCCAGGCTGGTCAGAGGAGCAGGCGAAGGAGCAGTGGCTGACCAAGGGGTCCTGAGGATCACCATTCCCTTAGGGTCCTCTCACTTCATCACCAGCTCCACCTGAGCCATGGTCTTAGCATTTGTTACCTGACAAAGCTCTTCCAAAAGTAGGTAAAAGTAAGCTCCTCTTAGCTCAGTGAAAACAGCTAGTATGATGGGGTGGGAGGCAGTACAGAGAAGCATTCTGTACACATTAAAAACCATATGGACTGGATTCAGTGACTCACTTCCAGAGGATAAAGTACAGAAAGAGAAAAATAGCAACTACAAAAGTAGTGGAGAGACCTTCAGACACTCCCTTAACCAGTAATCAAGGTGCGCTTCCCATGCGAAGCTCTGCTGGCAGCTTGGCACCCTCAGGTGATGCAGGAGGAAGGCACTCACCTCTGGGATTCTTTCCTAAAGCCCATCACCCAGTCTAACTATGAAATCCACAACAGACATGTCCGAGGAAGAGACATTCGACAAAATACCTGAGCAATATTCTTCAAAACGGCCAAGATCATGAAAAGCAAAGAGAGACTGAGACTCTGGCACGGGAGAGAAGAGACTGAAGAGATGAGATAACTAAATGCAATGGGGCTTGGGGACCAGAAAAAGGATGTGAGTGGAAGAAGTGGTGGCACCTAAATAAAATCTGGCATATAATAGTAACGTACCATTAATTTCTCAGTTCTGACAAGTGAACCTCAATAACAAAAAATGCTCACATCAGGGGAAGGAGTGGAGGGTGCACAGGAAGTCTCTGTGCTCTCTCTGCAACTTTTCCCTAAAGCTAAAACCACTCTAAAATAAACACGTTATTTAAAAGACACCTGAGATTAAGAATTATTTCCTGGGAGAAAAAAAATGGCGGTGGAATAGACGGACGTGTCCTGAGCCTTGTCCCAGAGCAGATAGAAAGAGCAGCTGAGGGTCGCATGGGGAGTGTTTGTTGGTGAGTTAAGGGACAGCCATACTCCAGGAGAAGTTGGGGGACTGCTGGACGGGGCTCCCCTGACTGGGCAGCCCCCACTACTGCTGGGTCCCCTCCTGGAGCCACCGGCTTGGATGCGGAGACCACGCCATCTTGAAGGGGAAAGTGGATGTTATCGGAAGCTTGAAAATCTGCAACTACGGCACCCACCGAACAGCTGCGAACCCCAGAACACCAGTCCCCAATTGGCACAAACATGCGGATTCAGAGGAGCTCTACACTCCACCATGGAAAGGTCAGATTTCGCCTGGGATAAGGTGAGGTCTCTGGTCCCAGCAGGACAGAGAAGCGCGCGCACTGCAGGAGCTGAAGGACCGGGGGAAGTCTGCACCTAGAAGAATCCATGGCTGTTGGGGCTGGCATGATCCGTGAATGTGGAAGGGGGTCCTCAGAGCTGCTGATAGGGGAGATTTCTAAAAGGCAACCCATTTTGATCTGGTGCAGGACAGCCTAGAAATTTTAAAAGTGTGCCGGCTGCTTGGACACAAGGGGGAAAAGGACTGCGCAGACTTGCGCGCAGCCCCAGAGTTCACACACTTGCGCTCTTTCCTATTTAAATCCTTGCTTCTGATTACTAAGCCCAATACATAGGATCACCCAGTTGGGGACACCCTAGGAGACTGCAGGGGAAAGTTGTTTTTCTAGAATCTGGGGATCGGAGCAGGGAGTGACCATCGGAGAACCAGCTCTGGGGCAGCCCACTCCCACAAACTGGTATTGAGTGCCACAGGGAAAGCAGGATCTAAGCACAGGCTAGAGAGGACCTATAGACCCGGAGGTCAATCCAGAAACACTGCCACCCAGGGTTTGAATCACAAATTGACTCTTGTGTAATCACAAATAAAGGAATACAAGAAAATAAGACACACTGCCTGCTTACAAGTCAGGACTGGCTTACAACACTGAAAAGCAGTGGAACGCAGGGAACTGAAATACTGTCCTGACTGGGAAATAGGCGTGCCAAACAGAACAATAGAGGAAGTGAATGACCTTCACTATTGCACATTTTTTTTAATTTATTTTTATTTTTTTCATCTTTTACTTAAGAAACTATTTTTTTTCCTCACTTCATTTTACCTTTTTAATTATTACATTTTTATTTTCAATCAGTATTATTACTACTACTATTTTACCTTTTTTTAAAAAAAGTGTCATTTTATTTTCTCTTTATTTTGGGATTAGTGTTCTACATTCTATTTTCATCTTTCCTTTAGCATCATTTTACTCTATCTCAACTCTACCTTTATGCCATCACTCTCTTCCTAACTTTCCCCCTTTTGTTGTCCTGTTTCTGTTACCCTTCTCCTGCTTTAGATTTTCCCTATTCTTTCTTTATACCCCCTGTTAAAATTTCACCCTATCTATATATCTAATTTCCAATCCCCTGCTCCTAGTCCATACACATCTCTCTCTTCTCTGTCTTCACTATCCAAAAAACTGTTTTTGTCTCTGTCCTTTTGTTGCTGTTTGCTTGAATGTTGATTATGTCGATTTTTATGCTTGTTTGTGAGATTGTTTTGCTTATTCTTTTTTTTTTGTTTTGTTTTGTTTTTGTTTTTTGCTTCTGTTTTCCCTCGCCTCGCTTGATATTAGTTGTTGTTTGTAGCTTGTATTCATCTCCAGGTACTTGTTGCTGGCATTTATTGGGATTACTGGCTGTTCTATTGGAGTTTTCTCCCCATATATATAGTTTGTTCCCCTTTTCTTTCTTATTCTCTTTCTTTTCTCTCTTACTTTGTTTTTCCTTTTCCCAATTTCATTTTTGCACTCCTTTTTTTTCTCTTCTTCTTTCTCTCCTATTCTCTAATTTGCCTTTCTCTGGTGGTCACCTTTATTTGGGATTATTAATATCGTGAATACATTTCTGTTCAATGCCTTGTGCATTGTACCAGGTTGTGTTGTATTTTGTGCCTTTAAGTCAATGCAGGAGAGAGAGAACTCCATTATCAGACACCTGGAGAAGAGTGACCATGGGGACGGAAAGAAACAACCCGCATATGAGAGAAAAGCAGGCATCACCAGAAAAGAAAGTAAACAAAATGGAGGCAAGCAACCTGTCAGAGAAAGAATTCAGAGAAATGTTCATAAGGTGACTGAAAAGAATGGAAGACAAATTCGACAATATGTGTAGGAACCAAGAGGAAATGAAGAAGAACCAAGAAGAAATGAAAAATGACATCGCTGCTGTAAAGAACCCAATAGAAAGCATCAAGAGTAGACTAGAAGAAGCAGAGGACCGCATCAGTGAGCTAGAAGACAAGGTAGGAAAAAATATCCAAGTAGAGCAGCTTCTAAAAAATAAAAAATAAAAAGCAGGAGGAGAGCCAAAGGGAACTTTGGGACAACACAAAACAAAACAACATCCACATAATAAGGGTTCCAGAAGGAGAGGAAACTGAGCAAGGAATAGAAGACATGTTTGAAGAAATAATGACAGAAAACTTCCCTGATATAGGAAAGAAAAAACCCACACAAATACAAGAAGCTGACAGAGTGCCAGGCAAAAATGAACCCCAAAAGACCGATGCCAAGGCACACTATAATTAAATTGGCAAACACCAACGACAAAATAATACTCTTAAAAGTGGCCAGAGAGAGACAGAAAGTTACCTACAAAGGAACCCCCACCAGACTAGCAACTGATTTCTCAACAGAAACTCATCAGGCCAGAAGGGAATGGAATGAAATATGCAAAGTCATGCAAAGGAAGGGTTTGAATCCAAGAATACTGTACCCAGCAAGGCTATCAATCAAAATTGAAGGTGAAATCAGGAGCTTCACAGACGAAAAAGGACTAAGGGAATTTATTACCACCAAACCAGCAATTCAAGAAATGCTAAAGGGTCTGCTGTAAAAAAAAGAAATAGGAAGCGAAGAAGGAACACAGGGGTAAAGAATAAAAATGCGATAAATAAGTACCTATCAATAATAACTTTAAATGTAAATGGATTAAATGACCCAATCAAAAGACATAGGGTAATGGATTGGATGAGAAAACACGACCCATATATCTGCTGTCTACAAGAAACCCACCTCAGAAAAAAAGACGCACACAGACTGAGGGTGAAGGGATGGAAAAAGGTCTTCCAGGCGAATGGAAATGAAAAGAAAGCTGGGGTAGCAATACTTGTTTCTGACAAATTAGATCTCAAAGTGAAGGACATAACAAGAGATAAGGAAGGCCACTTCATAATACTAAAGGGAGCAATCCAACATGAAGAAATAACTCTGGTAAACATATACGCACCCATACAAAAGCACCCAAATACATAAAAAAAATCCTGGAGGATGTCAAGGGAGAGATTGACAGCAATACAATCATAGTAGGAGACTTTAATACCCCACTATCACCATTGGACAAATCCTCTAAACAAAAAATCAGCAAAGAAACATCAATCCTAAATGACTCACTAGACCAGATGGAATTAATTGACATCTTCAGAACATTTCACCCCAAAGCCACAGAATATACATTTTTCTCAAGTGCACATGGGTCATTTTCAAAGATAGACCATATGTTGGGTCATACACAAAGTCTCTTCAAATTCAAGAAGATAGAAATCATATCAAGCATCTTCTCAGATCACAGTGGCATAAAACTGGAAATCAACTACAATAAAAACAATCCAAAATAAATCAAACACATGGAGACTAAACAGCATGCTATTAAACAATGACTGGGTTACCAGAGAGGTCAAGGAAAAGTAAAAAACATCATGGCAACAAATGACAATGAAAACACAACAATCCAAAAACTATGGGACACAGCGAAAGCAGTCTTGAGAGGCAAGTTCATAGCTCTACAAGCCTACTGCAAAAAAAAACAAGAAACAATGGTAATAAATTACCTAACCCTACAACTCAAAGAGTTAGAAAGAGAGCAACAAGAAAAGCCCAGTGTAAGCAGAAGGAAGGAAATAATAAAGATCAGAGCGGAGATAAACGACATTGAGACCAAAAAAATAAAAAACAATACAAAAGATCAACAAAACCAAGAGCTGGTTCTTTGAAAGGATAAACAAGATTGATGAACCTCTAGCCAGGCTCACCAAGAAGGAAAGAAAGATGACCCAAATAAACAAAATCAGAAATGAAAGAGGTGAAATAACAACAGACCCCACAGCAATACAAAGGATTGTTAAAAAATACTATGAACAACTCTATTCCAACAAACTGGACAACCTGGAGGAAATGGTCATATTCCTAGAAAAATACAACCTTCCAAAACTCAATCAGGAAGAATCTAAACATCTCAATAGGCCAATAACTATGGAAGAAATTGAAGCAGCCATCAAACAGCTTCCAGCAAACAAAAGCCCAGCGCTAGACAGCTTCACAGGGGAGTTTTACAAAACATTCAAGGAAGAACTAAAACCTGTCCTCCTCAGACTATTCCAAAAAATTCAAGAGGAAGGAACACTTCCAAGCTCCTTCTATGAAGCCAGCATCACACTAATACCAAAACCAGATAAAGACAACACAATGAAAAAGAATAACAGGCCAATATCCCCCATGAACTTAGATGCCAAAATCCTCAACAAAATTCTAGCAAATTGGATCCAGCACTACATCAGAAAGATCATACACCATGACCAGGTAGGATTTATTCCAGGAATGCAAGGATGGTACAACATCCGCAAATCAATAAACGTGATACATCACATAAACAAATTAAGAGATAAAAATCACATAGTCATATCAATTGATGCAGAAAAAGCATTTGACAAAATCTAACACTCTTTCTTGATAAAAACTCTCAACAAGGTGGGAATAGAAGGATCATACCTCAACATAATAAAAGCTATATAAGATAAACCCACAGCTAACATCATACTCAATGGGCAAAAACTAAAACCATTTCCCCTAAGAATGGGAACAAGACAGAGATGCCCACTCTCACCACTCCTGTTCGACATATGACTGGAAGTATTAGCCATTGCAATTAGACGAGAAGAAGAAATAAAAGGCATCCAAATTGGAAAAGAAGAAGTAAAGCTGTCCTTATTTGCAGATGACATGATATTGTACATAAAAACCCCGAAAGACTCTATCAAAAAACTGATAGACTTAATAAATGAATTCAGCAATGTAGCAGGATACAAAATTAACGCTAAGAAATCTATGGTATTTCTATACACCAATAGTGAACTTACAGAAAGAGAGACTAAAAAAGCAATCCCATTTACCATTGCACCAAAAAAATTAAGATACCTAGGAATAAACTTAACTAAGTAGGAGGTAAAAGACCTATATGCAGAAAACTACAGGACACTGAAAAAAGAGACAGAGGAAGACGTAAACAGATGGAAGAACATACCATGTTCATGGACTGGGAGAATCAAAATCATCAAAATATCCATACTACCCAAAGCAATCTATAGATTCAATGCACTCCCCATTAAAATACCAATGGCATATTTCACAGACCTAGAAAGAACTCTCCAAAAATTCATCTGGAATAAAAAAAGACCCCGAATAGCCACAGCAATCCTGAGAAAGAAAAACAAAGTAGGTGGGATCTCAATACCAGATTTCAAGCTGTACTACAAAGCCACTGTTCTCAAAACAGCCTGGTACTGGTACAAGTACAGACATATAGACCAATGGAATAGAATAGAGAATCCAGATATCAACCCAAACCACTATGCTCAATTAATATTTGACAAGGAGGCATGAACATACAATGGAGTCAAGATAGTCTCTTCAATAAATGGTGTTGGGAAAATTGGACAGATACATGCAAAAAAAATGAAACTAGACCACCAACTTACACCATACACAAAAATAAACTCAAAATGGATACAGGGCTTAAACATAAGACAAGAAACCATAAATATACTAGAGGTATCCACAGGCAGAGAAGTCTCAGACATATGCCGAAGCAATTTCTTCACCGATACCGCTCCTAGGGCAATGGAAGCTAAAGAGAAAATAAACAAATGGGACTACATCAAAATAAAAAGCTTTTTCACAGCAAAAGAAACCATCAACCAAACAACAAGAAAGCCCACTGTATGGGAGAACGTATTTGCAAATGTTATCACTGATAAAGGTTTAATCTCTAACATCTACAGGCAACTTATAAACTTAATAAAAGAAAGATAAATGATCTAATAAAAAAATGGGCATCGGACCTAAATAGAATCTTTTCGAAAGAAGACAGAAGGAAAGTCAAGAGACACATGAAAACATGCTCAAAGTCACTAATTATCCGAGAGATGCAAATCAAAATGACAATGCGGTACCACCTCACACCTGTCAGAATGGCAATCATCAACAAATCAGCAAACAACAAGTGCTGACAAGGTTGCAGAGAAAAAGGAATTCTCGTGCACTGCTGTTGGGAATGCAGACTGGTGCAACCACTGTGGAGAACAGTATGGAGTTTCCTCCAAAAACTAAAAATGGAGCTCCCATTTGACCAAGTAACCCCACTTCTAGGAATATATCCCAAGAAACTAGAAACACCCATCAGAAAGGATATATGCACCCTTACGTTCATAGCAGCACAATTCACCATAGCTAAGATTTGGAAACAGCCTAAATGCCCATCAGCAGATGAGTGGATTAGAAAACTATGGTACATCTACACCAGCCGTGGGCAAACTACGGCCCATAGGCCGGATCTGGCCCGTTCGGCTGTTCTATCCGGCCCGCGGAGCCGAAAGAGCGGAGGGTTCTCTTGCTCTCCCCTCCGCTCCTTCACCAGCAGCAGTGTTAACATGGCAATGTCGGGAAACATGGCCGCAGCTCCTTCTTCTGAGTGGGCGGATTTATATCCGCCCATTCAGTAGAAGGAACAACCTCTCAATCTTCCAGAGGCTCCTTGTAATGCCTGCGGACGCGTCCCCCCACATCACCCTGGGAATGCGTAGACACGTTATCATGGTGATGTAGGGAGACACGCCCCTGGAGAGCACAGTATCAGAGCATTACTAAAAAGGAGACCAACAACACTGTTCCCACTGAAGTTGATGTTTTAAAGACCAAAAACCTTTCAACCCAGTCTACGTTGCCATCTACATCTATGTCCCGGGCATAATTTGGAAGTTGCACTAAAGAAAATGTTTAATTTACTGTTTACACATTTTGTTCTTTTCTATTTGTTTTAGTTTTAAATTATTTTATTATATTTAAGTTTAATTTGAAAGGCTTTTGTACCTTTCCTTTGTTAGGCAATTTTATTTTGCCTTTGCCATCTTCAATATAAGGTATGTTATTGTGCTATGATTCCTCCATTTTTTGAAGTTTCAAATTATAATAATTAGTGTTTACATTCTTCTTGTTAAAATGTTTGAAATGAATAAAACTATTGAAATTAAAAAAAAAGACCGTACCCTTTTATGTAACGATGTTTACTTTGAATTTATATTAGTTCACACAAACACTCCATCCATGCTTTTATTCCGGCCCTCCAGTCCAGTTTAAGAACCCATTGTGGCCCTTGAGTCAAAAAGTTTGCCCACCCCTTATCTACACAATGGAATACTACACTGCTATAAAAAAGAAGGAATTCTTACCATTTGCAGCAGCATGGATGGACCTGAAGAGCATTATGTTAAATGAAATAAGCCAGGCAATGAAAGAAAAATACCACATGATCTCACTCATTTATGGAAAATAAGGAACAGTATACCCTGATGAATAAAAAGATAGATACAGAGGCAGTAAAGCACCGAACAGACTGTCAAATTACAGCGGGAAGGCTGGGGAGTGTTGGGGAGGGAGGGAAATAGATCAACCAAAGGACTTGCATGCATGCATATAAGCACACCAATGGACACAAGACACTGAGTGGGTAGAGGAGGCTGGGGGAAGGTCAATGGGGGAAAAAAAGGAGATATATGTACTAATATATGTAATACTTTAAACAATAAAAAAAAATAAATAAAAGACACCCGAGTTCCAAAAGAATCAATAGGTCTTAATATAAAACAAAATCTTAATTCCTTGTTGATATGTTTTCTTTGTGACAATTTCTGAAAATAACAGAACAGCCTTGGTGCGTTTATAGAAAATTATAAAATATACACAAGTAAAAAACTACCAATCAAAACATCACATTTCTACCACCTAGAAATAAACTGTTACTATGTGAGGGCATATTTTCTTTTTGGCTCGTGTGTGTGTGTGTGTGTGTGTGTGTGTGTGTGTATTCTCTCTCATCGTTGATATTTCTGTCTCTCCCTCTCCTTTCCTCTCTGAAATCAATATATATATATAACCAATATGAGATCTTACAGTACATACTGCCCTACCGAGTCAGTGATTTCTTGTTTACCATTTCAGTAAATTTTCATACCATCTGATACTTTTACCACATTCTAATTTCCCCCCAAATGTCCTGACAGCTTTTTCAAACCAGGATCCAGACTAGGGTGATTGCATCAGATTGTTATGGCCTTTATTTCAAATCTAGCAATTTTCCCAATTGCCCCTGATTTGTGAAGGCACCAGGCCTGTGGTACTGCACAATGTCTCAACCCCAGATGTGTGATCACTTCCTTCTGGTGAGGCTTACCTTGCTCCACTATCCCCATTGTTTCCTAAAACTGAACTACTTGTCTAAAGACTCGATGGAGCATGGCTTGGTGGTTGAGCGTCGACCTATGAACCAGGAGGTCACAGTTAGAATCCCGGTTGGGGCACATGCCCGGCTTGCGGGCTCAATCCTCAGTGTGCAGGAGGCGACCAACTAATGATTCTCTCTCATCATTGATATTTCTGTTTCTGCCTCTTTGCCTCTCTGAACTCAATAAAAATATATTTTAAAAAATAAATAGATAAAAGCTCAATGGATTCATGTTAAGTTTTTTCTAGACAACACTGTAAATGATGTTGTGTAGTTGTGGTCAATTACATCAAAAGACATGTAACATCAGGCTGTTACCCATTAATGATGCTATGCTTAGATACCAGATTAGAGTGATGATATCTTTCCCCGATATTCTATAATTTTGCTTTTTTCTCTTGAGACCAGAAAGTAATCTGTATCATCAGTGGTATTTCGGCACTGTAGCAAATATCTGTTTTCCCGAGGAGCTACATATCCAGTGACTTTCATACCAACGAATAATACATTTCTTGGGGATTCATGAAATTATTTTAAAAACTCTATTACTATTAGTTGGTTTCATTCAGTAAAGGAGAAATTCCCTAATCATTTGGGTCTATATGATCACCCTTAAATACAGTTCTAACAGAAAAGACAGGTGAGCTCTCTGGGCTGCGGGGCGCCTGACTCCTGTGGCCCTGTTGCAGGGGCTGCACTCCCCTGGGTGCACATGGTACACAGCCAGGCTGGGCTCCACACGGGGACTAACAGACTTTAAACTGGCCTGAACACGGAACCACACCCACTGCAACAAGGAAAGGAAGCTCTGGACACTGGCCTTGTTTCTGGCTCTGCTGGAACCCCAGCAGCACATTTTCCAGGACTGGCTTATGGGGCAGGGGACTTTGGAACCTGAGAGATATAACTTCACACCAGTAAAATCTTCTGCTGTAGGCAGTTAGGCAGACATGAGCAAAGCAAGGACCCTGGGCCAGTTGAATTTCAGCTTCAGGCCCAGATAAACAACAAAACTAGCCAAGGCTAACATCAGGACCAGCTGCATGGAATAATGACCCCCTGCCCTGGAGCCAGCCAATCAATCAGTGGAGACCACAACCCTGAAAAGACACACCTGGAAAACTACTCAATATTCTATTAAGCTATTTCCCTGGGACCGCCCCTAAAATCTCCACCCTTGAAACCCTTAGGATGGAGGGCTCAGTGCCCTCTCCCCTTCCAGGGAGCACCGTGCCTTTCTTTTCCCCCTTTCCCCCCTCCCCAGGCACGTTACCATTAGCTTCCCCACTCCCAAGCTACAAGGGCCCTTCCTTTACCTACATAACTCGTTTCCTAAGCCTATTTCTTCTAGGAATTACTTCTTCCACCTCTGTAATTTACCAAATAAATGTTCTCTTACAAAACAAAAAAGAGACAGGAGAAATGCTGCTGAAGCATTTAAAAGAATCTACTAAGCATTCGGGGAGAACAAAGGAGAGATAAATGCTGAGAGTATTACAAATATAAAATAGAAACTTGCTTTGGCTTACAAAGATCAAGATAGGTGAGAGAGAACTGGCACCACTTCAGAGTCCCCTTGGCTTAGCCCCTGGGCTGCTGGCTCCTGGTTACTTCCATGTGGCTGGTCCCACTGAACTCCTCCAGGCAGAAAGCCTAGCAGGCGTCCTCAAACTACGGCCCACGGGCCACATGCGGCCTGCCGAGGACATTTATCCGGTCCACCGGGTGCCGCTGCCTGTCCTGCTTAGCAGCTGACTCATCCCGGGCCCGCAGTGCGCATAGGAATTTGTTCGTAGTTTTTTTTTTTAAACTATAGTCCGGCCCTCCAACGGTCTGAGGGACAGTGAACTGGCCCCCTGTTTAAAAAGTTTGAGGACCCCTGGCCTAGAGGGATGTCCCCTTCTGTTGCTCCCCCGTGGCTTGCCCTCTCTATTTCCATCTTATATTGAAGAGTCCGGCCTCTTCCCCAAGAATGATCTCTCCCTTTAAATGAGACGCCCCACCACATCCTAATTAACATGGCAGTGTATTACTTTTTTATAGACCCATCAACATGGCCATTTCTAAATATACGACAAGAACCATAGCCTCCAATAACAAGGAATTGGACAGAGTAACAGGGGGTTCATTTCCTTGTGGCTTCCTTACGAGAAAAATGGTGGAAGAAGCCCTGGAGTCAAATTATTTCCCCTGGAAGATAATAACCACCACCTACTGTAATAAGAAATCGGATGTAATACAGTTTGCTTCTAACACCGATGTAAGTCCTGTCTGCTAAAATCAGCATCATAAAAGGTTTCTACTCTATTGTTAACTCCTCGTCTCTTTCATATAAAAATAAGGGTCTGACTTTGACAACCTCTTGCAGGTGCGATCAAGATGGATGTAATGGAAGGACTTACTGTTTGCAATTCACAGGGCACATCACAATGACCTGGAGACGACGAGGCCAGTATTTTCAGGCTGCAGGCAGTTTCAAATATGGGCCACAGCGGAACCTCTCCATTGTGTCATAATCAATCCAGGTTGTGCAATTTTAAACATACTTTACTCCTGCTAATTGTTAAAATCACAGGGAGATGAAACACAATTTAAATGGTATAAAGGACCAAAGGAAGGCAAATAGTAATACTCATTGTCCAATATATAAAGTGAGAGTGGTGATCTGTCCATCAAATATGTAAAATCAGAAGGGAAAACATCTGTCAGCATCCAAGGATATGCTAAATTATGAAAAAGAAACATGTGGAAATAGGAAGACAAACTCTCAATTCCCAGACATGGGACGTGGGGACATGTATCTTAAGACAAATACAAAGTGAATGCTAAATAGGATGCAGAAGGTGTTATGTACGCTGGGACTCGGTAAATGCCATTGGTGCATGGCCGCATTACATTCAGCACACGTGGACTCTTAGGAGTGGAAGGTCCCTAGTAATGATCTCGTCTACCAGATTAAATTTTCACAAATTTAGTTCAAATGCCAGACATGAATACATAGTCACGAAGAGAAGATGGCCTAAACACCAGAGTAAAATCAAGTGGCACGTTTCCAGTTTGGGAAAAGAAGTCCCACAGATGCTTAGGAGGTCATCACAAGGGGTGACACAGGCGAGAGCACTTTGAAAGCGGCGGTTCCACAAATAGAGAGACTCTTACACGAGATGCGGGTGAGGGTTTCTGATCTGTGCTATTACAGTTCTCACTCTACGTCCACCGGTCAGCCCACGTCCTCCCTCGAACAATGTCTTCTTCTCACCCACCTGTGCGGTCTTACCCCTTGGAGAGGCACACAGCCAAGAACAGGTGTGAGAAGTGTATGCAGAAGCGAGGTTGGGAGTGCTGTCCACACTGTATACCTGTCTCTGTGAGCCTAGATAGGTAATAATTTTAAAAGTGCTTACCAATATAATATTGTATGCCAACTCTACTGTAATAAAAAATAACAAAGTTAAGAAAAAAATAAAAATTTGAAAAATAATAGAGTGTTTAGCCAAATCAGTATCTGGCACCCTGGAGCCCCAGGAGATCCCCTGAGAGATGCCACTGGCTCTCCCCTTAGGGACATGGAGGCCCGTTGGTGGAATCATGATTAAATGCTGATTTCCGTTCAAGAAGTATGAGTGAAGCACAAAGTCAGTGCCTGAGAAGGAGGTGTGCTCCTGGGCGTTTACAGTCCTGGCTTCCCACGGAATACCCTGGGAGGGGATGGAGCACACCTGGTGGCCCCGCTCAGGGCTTCCCATCTACCAGCCACAGGTGGGCCTTAGCTCTCTCCTCAGAGCCACTGTACAAGGGAAAAAATGGGAGGGTCCTTTAACATTATGGCCATTATCTTCCTTGTCTGTTCAAGTCCATCCCGCAGGGACAAGTGGGTGCATAACTCAGTGTTGGCCCATGTGAGGAGGTTAGTGGCACAGATGGAACCTGCTCCACATGTCCCAGCTGCACATTCTGACTACTGAGCAGAGATTTCAATGCTTTCGACCCCCCAACTCTAGACCCAGGTGGGAAACAGAAAGCAGCCCTATAGTGGGTTCTGTGGGACGCTGCCCAGCTGGCCCTTCAGGACTCAGCCCTCATCCCGCAGCTGTCAGCTGCTGAAGGCGCGCAGCTGAGGCCCTCTCCCGGAGCTGCCCTGGGCAGAAGCAAGCTGCCTCATCCAAGGTATGCCCTCACCTGGGGGCAGTTTTCATCCAATGACCAGTCAGCATGGGGGTAAAAGACCTGGTCCCCTTATTTCTACGGGGCCCTCTGTGAAGGGCCCCCCAGGTTCTTGGGCACCTCATCGGTGGAGAAAGCCAGCCTAGAGTGAGTGTAGAGAGAGGGCAAGGGGAGGAATTGGACAATCTTGTGTAAAGCTTTGCTGCAAAAAGGGGAAAAGGTGTGGAGGACCACCTGAGACTGGGTTTAAGAGCAGACTTTTTTAAGATGAGAAAAATAACACTTATATGCTGCTGGGATGGATCCGTGGAGATAAAGAGAAGATGAGAGAAGTGTGTATTTGGCAGAGCAGTGCCAGAGGGGGTGGGATCTGCAGGCAGAGGGCCAGCTTTAGCTGGGAGGAGGGGAAGCAGATGGGTGAGGCAGCCTTAGCAGTGGATACTGGGTGTTCTGGCCCCGTGGTCAAGTCTGCACCAATGCAGAGATGTACTCCGGAAATCACAGATCTCAGACCTTGCGTATTCTGGCCTCATGTACCCTGGTCCCACTGAAGAGACCAGAGTGTCTGAGAGCTGAAGATGCCTAGCCTGTTTCAGCCTGGGGCCAGGGTACCCACTTTCCTCCTCTCCCCACTCATTTGGCCCTCATATGGTAACGTCTGATGGTTTCATTGAGGCTTTGTGCATAGATCTGCCTATGAGGGTGAAAACAAGAGCTGGTCCTATAGGCCCCTGGGTATCCCACCCCTTGTAACCACTTATCTGTCTGTGGGAGTGCACAGCCCAACTTTCGGGTTTTCTACCTTAGTCCCCTAAACTTGGTCACTCACCGTGCATCCTCTCAGGAAAGACGGGTCTACTCAGAATGCTGACCACACCATGCTCCTGACCCACACAAGGGGCAGTGCTGTCCAGTGGCCATGCAGCAGATGCCCTTGCCTCACTGGAGACAGATGTGCACACCCACATTGGCGATGTGCAGAGGAAGGCTCCTTCTCTCTCTCACTTGGGAGCAATTAACCCACTGCTGAGGGGCTGGCCTGGCAAAAACGGCCCCAAATGTCACAGAGCCGAACTCTAAAATGCTTTGCCTTCTTGTCCAAATCTCATTCACTGTCCAAGACAGCATGCATTCTCTTCCTCGCCAGAAAATCCTCCTCTACTCTAACAGGCTAAGGAACTCTCTCCTGCTGAGCACACGTGGAACACCTGACCACTGTCCACCCTAAGACACTTTATCTCACATCGTTTCACACAACCACCTGCACACACAGCAGTCTCCTTAACTAGACCACAGGCTCCTGGAGGGCAGAGGTCATGTGCTATCCATTTGGCTCACATTTCTCAAAGCTCAGGGTCGGTCCTCTAGAATGTGAGCCCAGGTCCGCTTGGTCCCACTTGCAGTGCCACTCCCACCCGCCAACATGGAGCATCAGACGCACAGCCCTCCCTCTGGGGCATCGCTCTTGCAGCTGCCAGCCAGCTGAGAACCTGGCTCCCCTCCGTTCTCCTGGGTCTCTTGGCCACATTCTTGATATCGCAGAACTGGCTCCCCGCTGAATGAATGTCTCTGCTAGGTCTCTTTCTGTTGTCACCGCTGCTGCCATTCCCTCTGTCCCTGTGGATCAGTTATCCACAGCGACCCTCCTCCCTGGGCCACACCCTCCCCTCGGCGGTGGGCGTGCAAAACCAACACGGAATCCACAGTTACTTGGGATGACTGACATCTGCCTTGTGCTGGGAGAAAAGTAGGCAAGGCAAGCAGAGGTTTCTTGCTTTTGCTTTGATGTTGTTTTTCTCCACAGTGTGTGTTTCCACGAGCCTTTTTCAACTGGGAGAATATTCCTCTGCTTGCCCAGCATATTTCCATTTTACGGTTTATTTAAGAGGCATGCTGAGAAAGCCGTTGTGGATGCGAGGCAGGAAGTCATCCCGGCTCCAGGGGACAGATGGAATGACCCACTGGGACTCTGTCAGGCCTGTTCCTGAGAGAAAGTGGCAGAATGTTTGTCTGAAGTGGGTTTCCAGAAACCTGGGCTCACAGCCAGTCTGCAGGGAGCCAGCTCCATTAGCTACGCGGGTGGGACCGCTTCCCTGCTTGGCATTCTCACTCAGGGAAAACGCCAAACACCTTCCTGTGAACTTTCCGTTTTGCTCTTACAAACGAGGATTAGAACAGAGGTCAGCCATTTGAAACAGCTGGAGAGGCCGGAACCCTGCACAGAGCTGTGCTCGGAGAGGAAGTCAGCGCCAGAGAGGCCAACAAATGTCACCTTCTGTATTAATGGTATTTATTCTGTTTTACACACACACACACACACACACACACAAAAAAAAAAGAGGAAATTCCTAGACAGTATCACTTTAAAAAATTACATCTTCCTTCATTAATTCAGTAAACACACCCTGAATGTCTGCATCTCCTGGGGCTTGACTGGTCCACTGGGGAAGAAAGGGGGACAACAGTTGAGAGGCCAAGCTGAGGCTGCAGTCTGAAGACCACAGTGACAGACAGACAGGTGGGGAGACAAGGAGCGAGGCCCAGACCTTCCACTGGGGTCGGCCCCATTTCCAGGAGGGGCCACGCCTCACAGGTTGGGCTTTCCCCCCACGAAGGAGATGAACAGGGTCTTTCCTGTCATGTCACTCACTGACGATCCCATTGTGGAGGGTTCTCCTCTGCTCAGACTCATGAGAGAGCCAGGCAGAGGAGCAGACAGCAGCGCGGAGGTCTTCCTCTCAGCTGGAAATCCTGCAGTGAAACTAATCTAATGTTTCTGCAATCCGGCAACAGGTCTCAAGGGTCTCGTCTATGTCCACCCCTTTTTCCTCTGGGTTACTATGAAGAGAACCACATATGCACTGACGGTTTATGCGAAAATGTTCAGTGCACAGTGTGACAGGGGAACACGAAAACAGGGGAAATGGACTCATTGAGGAATGGGTCCAGATTGAGGCGCCCTTTGCTGGAATGGAATTCATCTGTATGGATCATATTCTCAGCATACTTTAGACAGTATCAGTGTTTCGAAGTTACATTAAAAAACAGAGTCACAAGATTATAAGCAGTCTACTCATGTAAAAATGTAGTGAGATATTCACTTAAGCATACTTTATGCATTTTACTGTCTGTCTGTCTCTCTCTCTCTCTCTCTCTCTCTCTCTCTCTCTCTCTCTTTTAAGAAAGGGGATCAGAGAATGAGGCTATTATGGGAGGAGGCAACAGGGTAGGTGGTTTTTTGTGTTTTTAAAGATTTTTAAAAGTTTATTTTTAGAGAGAGAGAGAGAGAGAGAGAGAGAGAGAGATTGATGCAAGAGCAAAAAACATCAATTGGCTGCCTCCTGCACACCTCCCACCAGGGACTGAGCATACAACCCCGGACATGTGCCCTGACCGGGAATTGAACCAGTAATCTTTTGGTGCAACGGAAGATGCCCAATCAACTGAGCCACACTGGCCAGGGCACTGTCTATATATCTTAAAAAGAGTATGAAATGTGAAAAAATTACATGATACAAATTAAGAAGACTGGTTAGCAGTATTTCAGACCATTTTTCCTTTTTATGTTTTTCAACATTTCCCTGCTTTTCCAGAAGGAACAAGACCTCTGCCTCCCACTGTCACCTGGTCTGGGCCATTTAGCTCCTTGGGTTCCCAGTCCTGCTGGTCTTCAGGGCTTCACACGCTTGGTCTGCTGCCCTAAAGGCCTCTGCATTGGCGGTTTCCTCCGCTGGAACCCCATCCTGTCTGCCCCTCACTCCCTGCCTTCCTTCCACCTCTTCCCTTCGTTAACCCCTATCCACCCTTCAGGTCTCAGCTCAAGGTCACGGCCACTCAGGAAAGCCGTTCTTCCCTTCCCCCCGCCTCTCATCAGAGAGGGTCAGTGTAAACTCCAGTCAGAGCTCAACACGGCCTGTCATTACATATTGTTTCTGTGATTATTTGTGTATTGACCAATAAGATTTTCTGGTTTTATGAGATGGCTTTACCCCCATTACAGCAGTGCCCCCTCATCTTCAGTTTCAGTTGCACTCAACCTCAGTCCAAAAATATAAAAAGGAAATTTTCAGAAATAAACAATTCACGTTTTAAATTGCACAACATTCTGCGTAGCATGATGAAATCTCCCACTGTCCTGCTCTGTCCCTCCCTGGACACGAAGTGTCCCTTTGTCCAGGGTCTCCACGCTGCATACACTCCCTGCCATTCGTCACTCAGATGTCTCAGTCATCAGAGCCACTGTCGTGGTGTCACACTGCGGGTGTTCATGTCCCCCTTATTTCCCTTAATAATGGCACCAAAGCACAGCAGTGATGCTGACAATCTGGATATGCCAGAGAGAAGCCATAAAGTGCTTCCTTTAAGTGAAATGTATAGGAAAAAGTATAGTATATATAGGGCTCTGTGCTATCAACCCCACTGGGGCTCTCAGAATGCATCCCCCGGGGAAAAAGGGGGAGCACTGTATGCTCCTAGCACCCATCATGGTGCCTGGTCCCTAATGAGAACTCAAAAGTAATTGCTGAATGAATGGACACCCTTCCCATCCCATCATTAGATAGTTGGCTTGTAAAAGAAGTTCAAGCCTTCAAACAAGGACAGAGACCGTCTTCGCCCTTCTCTCTCCCTGTGCACAGGGCAATGACAGGGGTGGTGCTGTTTCAACAGGGCGGGAAGCCCTGGCTCTGCCCTCCGGCGGGGGCTCCTGGTGCGAGTGAGGCCCACAATCACAGTGGCCCAAATCCAACAAACCGAAAAGGGATATAAACACGCAGTTGTCAGTAAACAAAATCAATCCGGTCTCTGCCACTCCCTTTCGGGAGCCAGGAGAGGAGTAGCTTTAAGGTCCGTAAAACGATGATGAACTGTCACAGGAGAGTGGCTGTGCATATTCTGGGCTGGCCAGCCTGAGAGGTCTCTGGAGTAATAGAGCAGAGGTGAGCCAAGGACCTTGTCCAATCTGATCAAGACATAGAAGCGGGTGAGGGAAGGGAGTCTATGTTTTGAAAAGAGGGCAGCAGTGAGAAGTGGGGGAGAAAACAGGGAGACAGAGAGAGGGGAGAGAGTTAAAGAAAAATAGTGGAAAACCAGACAAAATGGAGGCATAAAGGGAGAAAACAGTACACCAAGGGCACTGGGGAGCAGCCGAGCATGGAGGGGCTGTGATGCCAAGAAACCTGGGCCCCTCCTCTCGGCCAAAACAAATCGCTCCACGTTCACCGGCATGTGCAGTGTGTTAAATCCTGGGACACAAACAGGTCTTCAACACCAGGAAATCCATCTCACTGGGTAGCAGGCAATCAAGGAGGAGTCAGCATGGATTTGGAAAGCTAAGCACCGTGAGGCAAATTTGTTCTGATCCTTGTGTGGAGTTTATTTTGGGGGAAGGGAAGCAATCCAATCATTTCACTCTTGGGCTGGAACCCGTGGACATGCTGTCAGGGTGCGCAGGAAGGAGGGGGGTGATCAGAAGGAAAAATGAGAAGAGTGTCAAAGGATTCCATCAGCGGGCTCCTCAGCCCCCGGGGACCCAGCAAGCAGGTTATTAATAATAAATACTACAATCTCTTATTTTTATGATGGCTCCAGAGGAATGCACACGCTCGCCAGCCATCATCTCTGACCTTATCGCATCCCTGCCAGCATGATAACAAAATCCTGCATGTTATAAAGTGCTTATGATTTACAGAAAGGTTTCCCCAACATCACTGCATTTGATCTTCCAAGTGGCTCTCGAGGCAGGTGAGACAGACGACATCTCTGACAAAAGGAGGAAGTGCCATTCCAAGCATTAAGTGATTTGCCCACGGTCACTGTTGGGGGTTGAATTGTGTCCCCTAAAAAGATACATTGAAGTCATAATCTCCAGAACCTGTGAACAGGACCTCATTTAGAAATAGGAAAGCGGGTCTTTGCAGACGTAATGAAGACATAAGCTAAGATGAGGTTATACTGGAGTAGCATGGGCCCTTAATCCAATATGACTTGTATCTCTATGAAAAGAGACACAGCCCAGCCGGCATGGCTCAGTGGTTGAGCATCAACCTATGAACCAGGAGGTCACAGTTCAATTCCTGGTCAGGGCACATGCCGGTGTTGGGGGCTTGATCCCTAGTAGGGAGCGTGCAAGAGGCAGCCAATCAATGATTCTCTCTCATCATTGATGTTTCTATCTCTCCCTTCCTCTCTGAAATCAACAAAAATATATATTAAAACAAACAAACAAACAAAAAGAGACACAGAGAGACACACAAAAAGAAGAAGGCCACATAACCACTGAGCAGGGACTGGAGGGACACAGCTTCAAGCCTGGGAGCACCGAGGATGCTGGGAACACTGGAAGCCTGGAGCGAGAGCATGGCCCTGGGGCCATGACTTTTAGCCTACAGAACTGTGAGAGAATCAATCACTTGTTTTAAGCCACCAGTTTGTGGGACTTTATTTGCCAACCCCCGGAAACCAGTCCCTCAGGCACAGCTGAGGGGTGTGACTGCAACCCTAGTGCCCAGAAGTCACACCCAACATTTCCAAATGCTCTGCCAGCGAGGCGAGGCTCACCGCCGGCCACCCCTGCACCCTGGCTGAGCCACTCTGACATTCTCCTCTTTTCTCCCAGGCCACCAAGTCACTGCCCGTGGCTCTCAAAGGTCCCCATCACACAGCACTAGTATGTCCCTGGTAAAATTTCTCCCCCCACCTCTTGATTATTCTCCTCAACAAACTCCATTTCTGTAGGCAGAGGTCTATTGTCAGTGAGGAAAACAATCTGATATATTGATAAAACTTGGGGTAACAAGTATACATTTAACAATGGTGACATTTATTGAGCACTCTGCACCCAGAACATTGTATACATTTCCTCTAATCCTAGAACATCCTGACAAGTCCAGGGACCATCAGTATCCCCACTTTATAGACAGGGAGCAAGGCTCGACAGGTTAAGAAAATGCACCCGGATTTACAAATACTAAGGAGACAGCATGTGAATCCAGGAGCCTTCATCCAAAAGCCCCGAGCCCCCTCACATCAGATAGGGGGCTTCAGTGGAGGCCTCCAGGCTTGACTGTGTCATTGTACAGATGAAGGAACTGTCCTTCATCTTTTCCAAGGTCACACCCACCCTTGTCTTTAACTCACATCATGAGGGCCAATCTGAACCAGAATGTCTATAGAATAGATTTGGAGACAGCAATCGATGGGAAAGAGGAGGGTTCTCAAAAGGTGAGATTTCCCAGGGTTTTGCATAGGACTGAGAAAACACCAAATGTCCATGTTAAAGAAGGGAAAAGTGATGGAGATTCTGAGACAGAGGCTACCATCTCCCACATTGGTCCTTGGCACCATCACTGGGCCACAGATGTGTTTGGTTTAGCCACAAGGTGTTTAAATTTTTTTTTAATAAGTTATAACATCAAAAACTCAGGAGATATTACCTTCACATTTTGATTTCTAGCTTTTATTGAAAACATCAGAAGATCTGGCAATAGTAGGCCTACATTCTCACATACCATCATTGAGCTGAAGCTGAGAAGTGGCAAGGTGTGCCACTCCCTACTGCCCCGCACAGTGGCCACATGACACTGTCTTACATCAACACATGTGTGCTGCTTTTCTTACCTCCGGCCCCTCCATTCCTCAGGATTACCTGCCTGGCCTATGGAGTAGATATTTCAGTAAGTGATCCCTGGCCCAACTTTTTAATGTGTTCCTACTTGAGAGAGCTACTTGCTTTTAAAGGGGGCACGGCCCAGTAGTACAGCACATCGAATGACTTTCTGACTGTACTAAGACGGTTGCCTCTAGGAAACTATTTCAGGGTAGGAAAGAGGAATTGCTCCCTCATGAAGTAAGATCTGAAGGTGTTAGTTACAAAACAAATCAAAAGAAGTCACACTTGTTATTATAGGAAGAAAGCATATAAATACATTATCTACAGAAGATGTAAAATTATAACTAGATCTCAAAATGGTTTAGATACATTCATGAGTGATAAAGACATAAACAGACATCAAGAGGGAGTTGAGGCCAACCACCCTGACCCCCTCTATGCCCTCGGCTTATCTTTATTCAGAACAGCACTTCATTTCAAATGAGCAACTGAAAGAGATCCAACTTCCACAGAAGTCTCTTTTTCCCACCTGTGACAGACAGGAGAGCTAGGCGGGGACAATTCTTAGTGACACATAAGGAAGGTCATTAGGGCCTGTGGACTGGAAGCCGCCCTGGGACCAGAGGCAGGTGCACGTCCTGGCCTGCCCCTCACTAGCCTGACCTTGGCCAACCCCTTCACTGATGTCCAGCTTTCCCTCCCTTGGTAATTAAAATACTCCTGTCCACTCCAAGGGGTTCCTTGAAGGGCCCTCTGAGGCCATGAGTGGAAGCACCAGCTGGACCAAGCTTTAACATCGTGGGTAACTGACCAGCCAAAAGGCACATGCAATAGACTCAGGGAGGAGAGAGCTGTGTGATGCATTTGCTCTAAATAGTCTGGCTGTCAACACCGAGATCCTAACGGAATTCCGAACTGTTGACTAAGCCAGCAGAGGCAAAGCCCCAGGGTGCCATGCCAGCCCCGTTCGTGACTCACAACATTCTGACTCACTTTAAGACCTGCTCACTCTTTTTCGCAAGCATTAATGAGCCACTCTATTTAGGCCCCGGAGACTTGTGCAATGATTTATCTGCTCTAAATTTTCTACCCTGCCAGCTCTCCAGAACCCACTGGCATGGGAACTCGTGCACTGTCTTGTCCCTGGAGGACAGACTCACTTTTGCTTTCCCAGCCCTTGCTCTGTCTGTTCCAAAAAAAAATGTCCCGAGCATTTGTCAGGGGGGCTGTAGGACAGACAGCTAGAGTTGGGACACACCCCACTTCTCCTGTAGCTTACAAACTACTCAGTCATTGCCTCCCTGCCCTGCAGAGGTGGGGAACTCACATATGCTTTCTCCATTACTCATTGACATCCAGTAGCCAGGCCCTAGGCCAGTCCTTCATCCGGGATATCAGCAGAGTGACAACGCGATCTCAAAGTGCCAAATGTCCAACAGAGCGCTCCCAGATCTGAGAAACAACTGCCCGTGTCCGGATCTACTTTCTCAGATTTACACTTCGATCATAAAATTGCCTAGACCCCCTGTTCCACGGAGCTCTTTTCTTTTAGTGGACAAATTAACAACCTTGCTAACGAACAGGTCTTTAAAAATTAGACACGTGTTAGGCTTTCAGGCTCATGACAGAATCGAAGAGGAAGCCAGCAGTTTTATTGGTGCCATGGGGACAGCACTTTACTCTAAAGCATGAGAGAGGCTCAGGTTGCAGGCAACTTGTTTGTACGTTTCAAAGCCAAAAATGTCCACCTGGGCGTGACTATGGTGTCCCATGTTTATTTCCTTGCATCAGAACTAAGTGGTTTTACCCCAGGAATGCCATGCCCACTGCCATGGAAAGCAAGGATCTGACTACTGACACCCAGGAACTCCTCGGTGACAGTCTAAGATCATAAGCCATGTCTTCATTGTGAGGCTTACTGAAAAGCCCTAATTGTGATCGCCAGATAGTGGGTTCCCTCCCACGACTCAGTGTGCTAATTAGCAATAGCATTTGTCAGACTAGCTGTCTTGCTGCAAAAGGGTCTCAAAAGCTGAATTAATTTAGTCATTGCCATGCACTATAGAGGCTTTGCCTTGTAAGAATAATCAACCTCCTCACCCCTCCTCTTCCAGGAAGGATGAGTTTGAAAGTGTCACAAAGATAAATTTCCACTTGTGATTTGCACTACAGTTAGAGTTGGGTTTGCAAATTCTGAGGCCTACAGGTGCTGGTAGGCAGCTTATTTTAATGATGAAGTGGGCCAGGTGTAAGAAACACGCAGCCTACTCTATTCTTTTGTTTCCTGACTCCTGAGAGAGACAGTCTCTATTATGATTTTTTTTAAAAGAAAAGAGAAAAGCATTTCAAGAGCGATGATCAGCTAACACTCAGCCTCAGTGTCATGGAGACAATAAAAAGAGGGTGACAGTGGCTCCATAATGTTAGGATGCTGGGTCAGCACTCTGTGTTTCTCTCGACCATTCCATCACGCTTCCAGGACAGCGTAGGAACTGCAGACAGTATACCCGCACACTACAGCATGCCAGCAGGAGGGAAGGGGCAGAAGAGGAAAGCCCCTCCCGAGGATCTAGCCTTTTATTTGGGTTCAAAATCCTTTCCAGAAAACTTCTCCCTTCTTCTTATTAGCTATAACAGTCCCCGAGATACCCCTAGATGCTTGGGAAGCAGGAAAGGGGAGGATCTGTCTGAGCAGAATGGGGTGACTTTGACTGGCTCAGATCAATCAATATTCATCCTCTGAGGCTGTCAGAGGAACCTACCTTCCCCTCCTTATCTTCATCTGAATGGAATCTGGGTTCTGTTAGCAGGAAAGGGATGGTCATGTGGCTACGATATAGGCAAAGTGTGCCACAAAGCTAAACCTACAAAATAAATGTGTTAATTGCCAGAACTAGACGGCATGCACCCAAGAGTTCTAAAGGAATTCAAGAATGGAAACACCCAAAGTATGTAACCTCCTTATATAAATGTCCACCAATTCTAAAGACTGGTTAATTGAAAAGCACTCCAAGATAGAGCTAGAGAAATGGCTGATGGAGCCTAAAAGGATATGAGCCACTATGAGCCAAATCGTTTCAGTAACTCTTATAAGAGTAGGTTATCATCAAAATAGTTTATAGTCATTATGGTTAGAGTAATCTAACAATTGAGTTAATGATAATGGATCAATTAGGAGAGATTGGAATGCAGGTTGGAATAGAGTGGATTTAAGAGGCTGGATAAAAGCATGGCAGTTACTCCAAGAAAGTGGGAAAGAGAAATTCAATACAGTACCTTCAACAATACCATCAAGTGTGTTAATTATGCAAGACTCTACCTCAAGGAGGGTACCAAGTTGGTGAGCTATATACACTGAGGCAGAACTGGTAAGTTCATCTCACTAAGACCAGATGTCAATAAAACACTGAGTGATAAGACACACGCAAAAAAAAAAAAAAAAATACTAGTGCAAGACTCCTGGATTTTATATGAGTCTCCCAAATAGAATTTATTGGGGCCATTCCATTTGATGCCAAATGTAGCCTTTATTTTATGAAAAACAGTTGGTCACTCTGAGCCAGTTAAGGTAACAATGAAGTGTCTGTGCAGGGGTACACACAGACGTGAGTATGCGTGTGAGTGTATAAAACCGAACATATGGAAATGACTAATTAAGCTCTTGAAAATCACAATTCCACATCCATTAATGATTTGTCTAAACCCCATCTCCCTGAGATCTAATATTTAATTTATCAAAATATTCATTTTAATAGATGGTTAATAAGTCTAAAATCCCTATTAATGGGAAAGCAACGTGCTTCAATCAAGAGAAAACTTATGTGTGCCTACTTGTTAGAATTCTTTGAGAAAGGAAGTAGGAATCTAGATAAAGAGGAACAGAATTTCTTACTCATTAATAAAAGTTTCCCCACTCAAAGCATTTTTAATTTATTAAGTAGGCTTGTAATGGAATTGAGGAAATAGGGTACGATTGGCAATTCATATATAGCATGTTGTTTAGGGAATGAGTATTTAAAAAGTGTCTCTGCAATGAGAAGCGTAATATGAAGAGCCTGGCTGCTAACAGGTAAGCACCAGGCCAGTGCCATTTAGCACCTTTAAAAATAATGTTGAGGGGAAAGGACATAGGGGATGTCTCACAGGTAACACCAACCTGGTATGAGGAGAGAAGAGTCAGTCTATTGTAAAAAAAGAGCCAGGAAACTCTTACAGCCTGTGCCATTGCAAATAATAATCCTATGTAATAAAAGGCTAATATGCAAATAGACGGAACGGCAGAACAACCGAACAATCAGTCACTATGATGTGTGTGGCCACCGGGGGGCATGCGCAGAACATGGCGGGCATCGGTCATGGAGGGATGGTGGAGCAGGTGAGCGGGGGCACCGGTCACTGTCATTGGGGTGAGCCCCTGATGGTTATTGAAAATTCTTTGCTTCCGCACGCCACAGTCGTGCCCAGCACTCGCACCTGCTGCTGGCGCTGGTCCCATTTGCACCCGCAGCTGGTGCTGGAGCCGCCAGTCGAACCCACTGCCAGCGCCGGCCCCGCTGACACCTGCAGCCAGCACTGGAGCTGCCGCTTGCACCCGCTGCTGGTACCCGGTGCCAGTCCCAATCGCTCGGCACCATCAGTGGGTGCGAGTGGCAGCTGTTGGCCTTGATCACCCGAGGGCTTCTCCACTTCCCCGATCCTGAGGAGCGATCTGGGCAGCAGCTGCTGCTCACACCCGCTGCTGGCGCTGGCCCCAATTGCTCCGTGCCATCAGCAGGTGCAAGTGTCGCTGTCAGCACGTGGGAGCAGGGGCAGCAGTAGAAGTGGGGCTGCCAGCAGACAGAGGACCAGAGCCGCGGCAGGAGGGGCCAGGTGGGGGTGCAGAGGATGGGCGAGACCCGCCTCTGTGCCTACCGCAGCCTCACGGCCCACAGTTCCTTTCAAGGTGCACAAATTCGTGCACTGGACCCCTAGTAATAATAGTAATTGTTTCAATGAAGGTAACAAGGTAATGAATACATTCCAATATAAATCACCCCTACTTCCCATGTGGAATGCAATGCTGAGTACCAGTTAACAAAGAATCGTTTCCTGAGGATACCTGCTCAGTGTGCTGTTCACAACCAACGTCATTAAAATGTTTTTCATCATCAAACTGTAAATTTGAAATATGGCACAAAGGATTACCTTTCTTCTATATAAACTGTAACATTTTGGTTTCTTAAATGCTATGTTCAATTCTGTCCTTAAGAAGTATAAAATAGAACTGAAGTTCCAGATAAGAGCAGTTCAAATGGTTTCCAGGATACATGAGCTGCTGTATGAAGACAGAATTCTAAGAAGTTTGAGCATTTTTCATCTGTAAAATGGAGATTCACCTTGTTGGTGCTGTGGACACTTCTAGTAGTCTAGAAAGCCTGGGAATGCCTTCTCAGGATGATGTTTTTAATCATATAAAGCAGAATACACCATATTACTAAGAAAAACAATTATGATGCTATTTAATCTTTAAAAGATTTTTATTTCTTTAAATGACTTTTTAATATTATTTTTATTGATTTAAGAGGAAGAGAGAGGGGGAGAGAGAGATAGAAACATCAATGATGATGATCATTGATTGGCTGCCTCCTGCACGCCCCCTACTGGGGAATCGAGCCTGCAACCCAGGCATGTGTCCTTGACCAGAATTAAATCTGGGACTCTTCAGTCTGCAGACCGACACTCTATCCACTAAGCCAAACCATCTAGGGCTCTTCAAAATATTTTTTAAAACAAATTGTTAATATAGTTATATAATAAGTTTCTTTACTAACATAGTAAGTAACAAGATCTGATGGCAGTCCTAATAAGCACTGTAATTTCAAACTAGTGATGAGTATGAATTATATTTCTAGAAATTTGCAACAATTATAACATGATATGAAAACATTGTGATGCCTATTGCTGGTGTTTGTAATGAACAAAAACACTAAATTTTATTTAGATGTTAGTGAGCAAAAATATGCAATTTTTCCCATTCAGGTTCATGACCTCTCTGGATTTCTCCCACAGGCCCCTGGGGAATGTGGTGGGGGGGACCCTGAGGCTTAGTACCCCTGCCATACAGCAAGGGCTGGGAAAGAATATGACCAAAGTTTATCACATAATGAATACTGTAACTAAAACAAACAAACTCCTTTTACATGTTCACAAACATAAGGACATGGAGGAGGGGAAGGCATAAGATATATGAGTGAAGTGACTTGAGAACCCAAAAAGCACAATTTTGCAAGAAGCCTTAGAAAGCCTCATTATTTTAGAAGATTGCACCTGCTGGAAATAGGAAACTTGTCCATTTCAGCCATCAAAGGCTCCTCAGAGAGGGGAGCTAGAGGCACTTGACCTCCAAGGTTGACATTTGAGGACATCATTGGTAAGAAGAGATGAAGTTGGAGACAGTGGCTCTGAACCAATATCACGATGCTTCTCTCCTTCTTTAAGAATCCATCCTTGTTCTGAATCTGTTTTATTCTCTTCTCATGATTAAAACAAGTTACAATCCATAATAATTGCATATGTGTATTTCATCACAGAGCCCAGTTTCAGTTACTGAGCACTAAATTGTGTGCCCCAAATATTAACTTAAAGTATATTTTATGGACCAAAAAAATATCATATTTGCAGAGAAGTGGGTAGAAAGTGATTTTAAGGACCAGAAAAGAAGTTGAAAGGAGTGAATCGGTGGGGTTCATAACAGTCAACAGTAGCAAGGTTCGTAATAGTCAAGTTTTCAGGCAGAAACTGAGAATAAGATAAATGAACTGAAGTCATCTGAATACCAAGGCAAATCAGCACCCTGGACAGCTCATGCATGCCATTATCTTCCCCAAGCTTTTGTTCTAACAGAAACCTGTGTGAAATGCCTGGGCTTACCTGGTTCCACCTTGCCCTTCCAATCCAGCACATATCCACTCCACCCCACTCAAAAATCAAAAGGTTCTCAGAGTGTCATTATCGCTTCTTTCCCTCTTCAGAGAATCAAAGATTTTTATCTGTTTTAGATGAATGACTGATGAAGAGATTGTCAGGGATCCTTGAGGGCCCCCATTTCTCCGAGGCTACCTGGTAGGAGGGAAACCCTGGTTCTGTTTATGTCCCCAGATTTTTCATCCTTCGGACTCTCTTTATTTCCTTAGTCACCAAGTCTGAACAGCAGCCAAAGCCCCGACAACATTAGTAAGAACATTTGATTCCCCTCAATAAAACTGGAGACGGCCCTGATAAATGATCACTGTTCACCCTGGCTCTCTCTCTGTCTTCCCGAGGGGCAGTCCTTCATCCTTTCCACACTTCTCATCACAGCAGCAGAGAGTCTGGGTAAGGAAGCTGTTTACTCGGTCTGGCTGCCTTTAGTAATGTTTTTCATTGACATGAATAATTTTGTTTCTTAAAAGTAAAGCAAAAAAACAAAACACATCAAAGGGTAAAAAAAAATTAAGCTTAAATAGAGAGTAGCTGGACTCTCCTAAACCTGTAAGAATATTCAATATCAGTTCTCAGAAAAGGTGGAGAAGAAAGAAGACCTGGAGTCCTGAAAGAGATGAAAGAAGAGGAAGGAACTCAGGGAAATGTTTCAGAAGGAGGTGGTGCAAACCTTAGAAACCATCAAAGTGAAATGAGGTGGAGAGCTGGGTTGCCACAGCTCTTAAAAATTAACCAGATTTTACTGTGGACAATAATAATGGAGAGAAGTGGGTGAATAGGTAGGAAGAGAATACCAAAGAATACAAGAAACTGCTCTCAAATGAAAATAATTTAACTCTTGAGCACGGATGCAGGCACACAGGTATGTATGCACATGCAAATGCAGGCACACGTCCCTCAACTCCTGAACTTCCCATTTTACTGAAATGTACTGGAACAGTAGGTTGCTTCCCTATCTTGTCAGAACTGTATGCCATACAAAATTTGAGGGTCTAGGGTCGTGGCTAGAAGTGAAAGAGAACTTACAGTGTATAACATCATCACCACAGCACCAAAAACATTTCTGTTCATACCACAAATTCTTTAATATCCTTTAAGGACAGCTTATTCTAAAATAAGCAAACAAAAAACTATAGGATTTAGATGAGTATATTAAACTCAAAGTGTATATATTGCTACTGCCTACTGGAGCCTTTATAAGTTCCAAATCATAAGCAGTGGAGTAAGGCATGGGGGAAGCAGACCACATACTCCTTGAAGCCTGCTAGAAAGGAGAGAGCTAGTTCTCAGGTTTGCTTTGCAAATAATTAGATGCCCACACTTTCTTCTCTCATCTGATCCTCCTAACACTATGAGGTAAAGAGTAAGTTTATTCTTGTTTAGCTAATGAAGAAACTGAGACTTCAAAGAGGAATGAGACTTTCTCAAGGTCAAAAGGCTATTAAGTAGCAAACCTGCATCTTCTGGCTTCAAGTCCAATAATCAATATATGTATGCTACCTTGCTGTTTGTTCATCAGTGTAATTAAAACAAACTTATTCTTCCCCACTTTTTTGGGTTTTATTTTATTCATTCAATTAATATTTATTAAGTGCTAGTTGCTGGAGAAAGAAAGCCAAAAAGAATGGGGTGCTATCTTAAAGCAGGTTTCCAATAATGTTCAAAATAGTACCAATGAGAAAAGACAATAATATGCTATGATGCTAATAGGACAGGAGCAATAGGGCTTACACTCGAAGTAGCAATGGAAGTCTGGAGTCATTAGAGATAGCAGCAATAGCTATGAACCAAATATTTTATGGACCAAAAAAATATCATATTTGAATTTCATGTTTGAATTTCAGATACAGCTGCTCAGCAATGCAGGTATCTTTTTGAGCATAACCTGCCTTCAAAGAAAGTTAAAGTCTTCAGGCAGACAAGTGGGAGAGGATGCTTTTGTCAAAGGGAACAGCATATGTAAGGCAAAAGATCTGAGACAGGGTGGTGTGTTCAAGGAACTATCAATGGTTCAGTTTTGCTTGAGAATAAAATGTGAGATGAATTTGGAGAGATTGTGGGGTGAGAGTGTGCCAGCTCCAAAAGGGCCTTGCATAGCATAGAAAGGTCTTCAGCTGTGAGCCTCCAGACTAGGGGGAGCCATGGACGAATCCTCACAAGGAAGTGACATGATCAGATGTACGTGTTAGAGGGACATTCTGGCAGCAATATGGACTTAGCCAACAGTTTGGCAGAGAAGGAAGCATTGAGGCAGGGAGGCCAGCAAGAAGGTTGTGTTGTAGTCATGGCAACAGATGAAGAGGACTGAATCGAGGAGGTGGTGGAAGGGATGCCTCCAGAGCACGTGTAAAAGTAAAATCTGCAGGATTTTGTGTTTTAATGTAGGGGTGAGGGAAGGAGAGCTACGTGAAACAATGCTAAATAATTTAAAAACAACTGAATGTCTCAAGAACAGAGGATGTGCCATATTCATCTTTGGTTCTCTCTTGTCTCATAGTGAGCCTGGCACATTTGAGGTGCTCCAGAAACTTCTATGAAATCATACTGTTCTCAGATTTCTTTCTGACTTCCCTCTGCAGTAGCATTGTGAGGTAGGGACACATCTGCTAATTACTTGCTTTTGTGTTTCCTATGTAGGAATACCTGGTTCGGGGATCTAAAGTTAGGGAGGTGATCAAAAGGTCATGCAATTAGGAAATTTTCCAGATTTTAAAAAAGATGACATGAGAAGGAAGAGTCAGTAAGGCATTCAGATCGAATGGAATAGTGAAATGATGAACTTTGGGCAGATTCATTGCAAAGTGGCCACAATCATTCTATTCTTCTTCCTGTATCCACATTCCCTTAACTGTGACTTTGAAGTTCCTTCTGTCAAGGGTAGAATCTGTTTCCCCACTCCTTCAATCTGGGTTGAGCTTGTGACTTATTTTCAGCAACAGAATGCAGCAACTGTGACTCTGTACATGGACACCTGTGCTTTGCACACTGCTGCTCTCTCTCAGAACTCTGCCCAGCCACCATGTGAACAAGAGTACACTGGCCTTGAAGATGGGAAACCCCATGGAACAGAGACCAGCCATTCCAACTGAGGCCATTCTGGACCAGCCAATCAGCTGAGGTCTTTCTGGACCAGCCAATCCAGATACTATAGATACCCTAGAGGCCCGGTGCACGAAATTCGTGCATGGGGGTGTGTGTCCCTCAGCCCAGCCTACACCCTCTCCAATCTGGGATCCCTTGAGGAATGTCCGACTGCCCATTTAAGCCCGATTGTGAGAGGGATGTCCGACGGGCAGTCAGACATCCCTCTCACAATCCAGGACTGCTGGCTCCCAACTGCTCCCCTGCCTGCCTTCCTGATTGCCCCAACTGCTTCTGCCTGCCAGCCTGATCACCCCCTAACCACTCCCCTGCCAGCCTGATTGATGCCCAACTGCTCCCCTGCCAGCCTGTTTGCCCCTAACTGCCCTCCCCTGCAGGCCTGGTCACCCCTAACTGCCCTCCCCTACAGGCCTGGTATCCCCCGACTGCTCTCCCCTGCAGGCCTGAGTCCCCCGCAACTGCCCTTCCCCTGCAGACCCAGTCACCCCCAACTTCCCTCCTCTGCCGGCCAGGTCACCCCTAACTGCCCTCCCCTGCAGGCTTGATCACCCCCAACTGCCCTCCCTTGCAGTCCTGGTCCCTCCCAACTGCCCTCCCTTGCAGGCCTGGTCCCTCCCAACTGCCCTCCCCTGCTGGCCATCTTGTGGTGGCCATCTTGTGTCCACATGGGGGCAGGATCTTTGACCACATTGGGGCAGCCACCTTGTGTGTTGGAGTGATGGTCAGTTTGCATATTACTCTTTTATTAGATGGGATAGAGGCCTGGTGCATGGGTGGGGGCCAGCTGGTTTGCCCTGAAGGGTGTCCCGGATCAGGGTGGGGGTTCCCTTGGGGTGTGGGGTGGCCTGGGCGAGGGGCCTGTGGTGGTTTGCAGGCTGGCCATGCCCCTTGGCGACCCAAGCGGAGGCCCTGGTATCTGGGATTTATTTATCTTCTACAATTGAAACTTTGTAGCCTGGAGTGGAGCCAAGCCTTCTGCTTGCTCTGTGGTGGCAGCCATTTCTATTGGGATTTATGTATCTTCTATAATTGAAACTTTGTAGCCTTAAACAGAGGCCTGGGCCGGCCAGGGTGTGTGGAAAGCTTGGCTTCCTCCATCGCCAGGGGCAACCCTAGCCTCCTGCTCTTTCCAGCTCCATGGCTGCCGCCATTTCTGTTTGGGTTTATGTATCTTCTATCATTGAAACTTTGTAGCCTTGAGTGGAGGCCTAGGCTGGCAAGGGCAGGCAGAAAGCTTGGCTTCCTCCATTGCTGGGGAAACCCAAGCCTCCCTCCTGCTCTCTGTGGCGGTAGCCATCTTGGTTGGGTTTATTTGCATATTTGCTCCTGATTGGCTGGTGGGCGTGGCTGGTAGGTGTAGCAGAGTGATGGTTAATTTGCATATTACTCTTTTATTAGATAGGATGAGTGAGCTCCTGGAGACCAAACCACATATACAACTCAGAAATTTGTGAGTTAAGTAAATAATTGTTGCTTAAAGCCACTAGACTTTTGGGGTTATCTGTAGCAAAAGCTAAGAATAGACTATCTTTGTAAAACGGAAATATAAGACATTCTACCTTAGCTCCCTGTTTTGATGGAAATTGGTGATCCAGAAATTAGATTCCTGGTTTGTCACACTAACACCACTCCCTACTGCGTGCCACTCCATCCATCATCCACATGATGATAAGATTTACACAAAAGGATGTCAGTGGATACACAGGTCATATGCTGCAGGGGTGCCCAGGTATGGTTGCACCACTGCTGGAGGTAGGGGAAATTCACTGAGGGATGAATAAGACCTTATAGTTTTCAAGTAACCAGGGGCTGCTTGTTACTAAGCATTGCTACTTTGAGCCTTGGGACTCAAGCAAAACCTCCAAGGAAATGTGTGTGTTGTGTGTTTATTGGAAAAATAAAGCAAAAACACATGTACTTTTCTGTTTGTCTGAAATGTTTCATAATTTCAAACTTAAAAATTAATCTGGTAAAAAATACATTACAGTTTCTTGTATAACAACATTATTTTAATCCTCTCCCTTAAACTGTTCCCAGGGGATTCTATATTAATATTGCTTTTTCTGCTCACTACTATGTTAGGAGACAGAAGGTCAGCAACTCCATAGTTAATATATCCATTTTATAGCTCTCTATTTGTTCACTCATTCAACAAATGTATTAAGCATTTTCTACATACTAGGTATTTGGCGCAATAAGTATACAGCAGTGAACAAAACAATGTCCCTTCTCTCAGAGCTTACACTCTAGTGGGGGAGAACAAAATACATATAAATATGTAATAATACCAGGATTGATGTGTACTGTAAAGTAAAATACAGCATGGCCAGGGAATAGAAATGCTTTGAGGAGGCTTTTTAGATGGGATGGTCCATGAAAGCCTTATTGATGAAAAAGCATTTGAGCAGAGCCTGAATGAAGGAACTCTGAGAGGCGGAGTGCTGTCATGTAATCATTGCTTTCCTTGTCTAAGTCTTTTTGTTGTTGTGACATCTTGAAGGTAGGAACCACGTCTTATTCATCTCAGTATCTTCAAGTCCAGTAAAGTGCCAAGCACTCAGTAGATCTCACTGGATGGATGTGTGGGTGGATGGGTAGATGGATGAGTGGATGGGTGAGTGGATGGATGGATACATGGGTGGATTGAACTAATAGGTTGATAGATGAATGGGTAGATGAATGGGTTGATAAATGACTAGGTTGATAAATGAATGGATGTGTAGATGGGCTGGTAGATGAATTCCTCCTCAGGGCTCTCTGAATGATGGGACCTCAATATATGCTGACTGGACCATGAGGGAAGTTTAATACCACATTTTGCCCCACCTCTACCACCAGTCCTCCCATAGTCTTAGCCTGCTATATTTTCCTGTGTTCCACAGCAACAATCGCCTTCTGACATATCAGATAATTGACCTACTATTTTGTTTATTGCTTATCTGTCTCCTATCACTGGAATGTAAGCTCCACCAGGGCAGGGATCTTTGTCTGTTTTGCTCATTGTCATAACCCAAGGACCTGATACAGTGCCTGGAACACAGCAAGAGCTCAAAACAGAATGTGTTGAATGTCTGAATGTGACCCTGTCCATCTCGGTTTTTCTGGAGCCTGATCTAACATGTGTTCTGGGTCCCTTCCCCATCTAGCTGCTTCTGTAAGATGGCTGTTATAGGATGACCCATCAGTCAGTTCTTCTATCCAGAGATTGTAGGTTCACCAAAGAGAAGTTAAGACAGGCCCCATGAGTAATTTATATTTAAAAACATATAATATTTTTGGCAATCTAAAATTTGAGCAAGCCAAATATACAGAGAAAATATAAATCAGAAATAGAATACCTAAAAAATTACAGCATACTTCTGGTTTATAAACAAAAGCTAAATTGTTTATTATCTACAAACTAATAACATGAATTAATTATGACATAAATGAAATAAGAAGAGTCAGATGGAAAAATTACAAAATGTATTCAAACTATTATTTGTAGATTTCTTTCCTTTGCCCATGTGTCACTCATGTGGGAATGTACCATGGTCTGTCAATCAACAGCCCCCTGCCCCTAGAACCCTGTCATGAACTCCACCTGTCACTCTCTTTACAGGATTGACAGGTTCCTTGGTTCTCATCACTTATGCTCTGATGGCTGTGTAACCTAGTTAAGGTTTCATTATCATAACTAGGCTGAAGCTCTTCTTTTTCAGACAAAATCAGCCTTCCACCCAGAGTAAACGACACATTCCCTGAAATTGCCCCTTTTCTTCACCAGTCCATTTCAAACTCTCCTATTCTGATTTCTTTGTAACCTAGTTAAGGTTTCATTAGCTTAACAAGGCTGGAGATATTCTTGCTTGTTAAAATTTGCTTTTAACTTGAAATTATCCACACTCTTTCTGAAATGGATACAGCTTTCTCACAGTCTAAATTAGATTAAGTAATTTTGGGCTGCTTTCTCCCTAAATTACAATTTGCCAAGGATGGTCTCTCTCTTCCAGAAACCAGTCTTTCTTCTAACACGTGACTCCTCGGTCAGGTTGTGATTCCTTCACAGCCTCGCCCAGCACCTTCTAAACTAAAGTCTAAAGAACCACAGGTACACTGCAGTGAGGTAGGTGTTAAGTGCAATAGATTACCTAGCTTCTTCAGGTGGGATTTTAGAAAACCTTGACAGTCTGAGTTTTATCACAGAAGGAGCTTTGGCTCATTGATTATGCTATCTTAGACATATAGTAAAACAAAATAACTGAAAAATTTAGAAACAAATAAAGAATAACAAGAAAAAAACACCCACTATGGCAAAAGCCAAGACTTTAGCTAAGACAAAAAAAAAAAAAAAAAAAAAAAAAAAAAAAAAAAAAAGAAAGAAAGAAAGAAAAGAAGAGAAAACAAAAACACCTGGCTAATAAAAATCTCAGGAGGAAGCAACAGAATATGTAGCTTGTTGCTAAATGTGGCAAGATCTCGTAAAATTCTTTTCTCCTCCAACTAAGTGTGAATGTTGTTTTTAAAAGTTCTGTGGTAATTAGATGCGGACGTTTGGAAATTAAATTTTGAAAGGTTTTGTGACAGAGGCTGTTTGTGAAATCATCTTTCCTAGGCAACTACTGCGACAAAACAAGATCGTTGGGGTAGTTTGTCCCAGGGTTGCGTTCTTTATACACAGGATTCACTGTTGGCAGGGGTGGTGCAGCAAGGGAGCGGGCAGTCAGGAAGGGATGAGGAAAGGTGGGCAGACATGGGGCAGGGGGAGAAGGTAGAGGAGAGAATGAGAGGTGGGGAGTAAGAGAGACAGGACACATTAACCTGGTACATGTACCCAGACTCCATGCAAAGAGCAGAGAGCGGTGAGCCCGGTGAGGACCATGAACCTGCTGACCTCTGAGGTATCCCGTTACCATGGCTCTCACACAGGAGCCTCTTGCTGCATGGAGCGTGATGCTGGTCCTTAATGATAAGTATTTTTGCACAAGTGGTTTCTCAACACCAACCAAGTGTGTCATCTCCTGTTTCACTAACAAACGGTTGTCTCTTCCCACGAGGAAGGAAAATCAGACTCTACTGGGTCGCCCGAGAAACTGCATGCTGATCTCCAACATGACAGCCCGAAGGGATTGCCAAGGGAGTTCCCATCTTACCCCCTACTTTAGAATCTACACAGTCTCATGACTCTCCTCCATACTATGTTTATTTCTTTTAATGTTTTAAAAAATTATTCCCCGTTTTTAAATTGTTTGTTGATTTTAGAGCGAGGACAGGAGAGAGAAAAAGAAATGTCAATCTGTTAGTTCATTTATTTATGCATTCTTTGGTTAATTCTTACATGTGCCCTGACCAGGGATCAAACCCATGACCTCGCCTATTGGGACAAAGTTCTAACCAACTGAGCTTCCTGGCTAGGGTCATACTATGTTTAAATTGCATGGAAAACCTAAATAGAACCTGACCTACCCAAGAACTGTTGAAAAGGATGCCAAATTATACCGAGGTCTTAATTTTTTAGTATTTCTCTACCTGGTTTTCTACAGAATGATTTACTGTTTTCCACATCATCTATTTTGGTGTTGAGTTACTTTTCATAAAGTAAATAAATTAATAAAAATTTCATAGGTAGGAGCTAGACCACATGCCACAGAACAGTGAGTTTCTTACCTGCCACCCCCTGGTGGCAGGAGACCCAAATTGCAGGTCTCACTTGGTTAACTCTCTTAAAGTTAAAAGTGACCATCTAAGGTTAAAAATGGTGGTTAACATAAAATAATCAATAAGCATATCTTAAGTAATGATTTATTGTTTGATTTAGTAATTAATTAAACTTAACCTCTTCAACAGTTGTCTTTTCTTTGCAAGATAAATATAATTTCCTGGCCACATTAGGTCTCCTTCTGCACTTTCTATGAAACACTAACCATACACCAAACCACACCTAGTGAGGAAATGACAAAACCACCTAATACTTGAATATAAAAAGGATAACATGACCCTAAGGCACACACCACAGCTTATGCTGAGATAACTGTCATTCACTGAGGCAGTGTCATCTTCACTATATCTTGGCAAGAAAAGAGACCAACAACTATGATACTGAGGATAGAAAACAAAACTAATGTGAAAGGCAACATCCTACCTCTCCAGAATCTCTCCAAAAAGTCTTTACTTTCAATCCCAAATCATTGATATTTTTGTTTAAAGATTCTGTTACAGAATTATCAACTTGCTCTCTAAATATATTTGTAAATGTGGGAATTCTGATAAACAACCTATAGTAATCCAGGTACTATTGATAATGAATTTGTGGCAGCTTGACCAAATAGGTTGAAATGTAGCTGGCTTCTATCTATAAATGGAAAAAGGTGGGGAGATGGGATCCAAAGCAAAGTACTAAGAGAAATGAGAGTGCAGCTATAACCTTTTACTTCAGGACATAATTTCTTTCTAAACTATTTTTCATAACACATTTGTATGCAATGTGCTAATTATGACTAGCTTTAATCTCTTCATAAAAGTAGAGCCTATTTCTTTACTAGATTTTGTTAGCCATTAGTTCAAGTTCATTAATCAATGACTGAGTCATAATCAGAGATGTGGTATGGCCCTCATCCACCTTTGTAACTTTACAACCAAGACCACTGGAGACTTTGCTGACTTGCTCTAGGTCTCAGAGCCAGCTACTGTTCAAAGTCAGGTCTTCTGATTCCCAAAGTTCTGAAATCTTTACCTTCTCCAGTGGTTTTCCAATCAATCTGTGACTCTCTAGGGTCTGAAAGGGTGGGGTGCTGGGCATTCCATGACCATTTTTATCAGTTTTATACATTTGCCTTCCTTCTAAGAGTTGCTTGACTTTTTAAAAAATATTTTTTATTGATTTCAGAGAGGGAGAGAAAGAGAGAGAGATGGAAACATCAATGATGAGAGAGAATCATTGATCGACTGCCTCCTGCACAACCCCTACTGGGGATAGAGCCCGCAACCCAGGCATATGCCCTTGACTGGAATTGAACCCAGAACCCTTCAGTACACAGGCAGACTCTCTATCCACTGAGCCAAACCAGCTAGGGCAAGAGTTGCTTGACTTTTTAAAAAAGCAATCCATGGCTTAAAAAAGTTTTCTAATCACATTAAAAATTTGTCAAAGTAATGTACAAATTTCTAAAATATGCTGGGGACTTACCGTGATTCTCCATTATAGAGTGGAATTCATTGTAAGTTTAATCTTTTAAAACACCATCTGAAGTTTATTGACTAAAGGGCCACGGGACCAGGGGCTCAGAGATCAGGACTTACTTGTACCTCCAACTCTGTGACGACAGGTGAGTTACTTAACCCTCAGTGGCCTGGTCTGTGAAATGGAATTCATAAAACTTCACAGCGCACAATATTATCTGAGATAACCCATGTTCAATGCTGCTGCTGATATGGTCATTATTAGGTGATGCCAACTACATATTAACACCAGAGAAGAGAACTTTAGGTCAGCACACAGTGAGGAGCCAGTATGCTCTGTATTTTCACATTTATATTCAAACTATATTGTCCTCTGCAGTGTGAATATGTAGTTGTACTTTGCACCCAAGAAGGTCTGGGAATCACAGGCCAAGATCATGGATATGCTGTGTGTGACAGGAGCTCAGGAGCTTGGGCAGCCAGCCCCGCAGTAGTCTCTAAGGAACAAGCAGGAGCACTGAGGCTGAAGGAAGCTTTCCCACCACAGCTGCGCCTGCATCAAGCCGGATTCTGAGCTGGGCAGCTGCGGGAAGGTCAGCAGCCTGGGCACCAATCTGGCCTTAGATTCTGTGGTTGCAAATGAGTCCAACAACAGGCCAGAGCCGAATTTGGGGAGTGCCAACCAAGCCTCTCTGAGGGGCCATCTGGCTTTGGAAACTCATAGTCAGAATCCAAGGACAAGTCTGAGATCACAGAGATGTCTCGTTTCATTTGGTCAGTTCAGATGTATAAATATTTACTGTGTGTGGTCTTGTCTGATGCAATGCAAGGGGTCAGTGGGACTGGAATGAATCAGACTCCCTAAGGGGGTCCAGTGATGTGAGTAAAGTGTAGGCAGTGGTTCTCAAAGTGTGGCCCCTGAGCCAGCAGCATCAGCATCACCTGGGAACTCTTTAGAGACACACATTGCATGGGCCCAGCAATCCATGGCAATTGTTGTTTTTAAATTTATTAATTATTTTTAGGTTTATTGGGGTGACATTGATTAATAAATAAGATTATATAGTTCAAGTGCACATGATCTGTATGTTGCATTGTGTGCCCACCACCCAAAGTGAAATCATCTTCTGTCACCATATATTTGACCCTTTTCCCTTTACTACCCTTCCACCCCCTTCCCTCAGGTAACCACCATACTGTTGTCTGTGCTTATGAGGTTTGTCTTGTTTGTTCACTTGTTGCTTTTAGTTTTATATCCCACATATGAGTGAAATCATATGGTTCTTGACTTTTTCTGTCTGACTTATTCCACTTAGCATGATATTCTCAAGGTCCACCCATGTTTCAACAAGCCTTCTGGTGCAGCCAAAGTTTGAGAACCAGTGGTATAGGGTGTGTTGGAGGAGAGTAGCTAGATGTGAGCAATGACAGACAAAATGACAACAGGAAGTTGGCATTCCATTGGGAGAGAGAGTGTACGTAACAAAACCCCATGGCACGAAGAACCTACCAAGGTGGGCAGAAGAATCAATCAAACTGAGAGAAACTAGAGACTGTGCAACATGAGATCCAGCAAAGAGTTCCCACACCTCGCTGGCTGCAGAAACTCAAATAGGGAAGAAAAAAAAAAAACAAAACAGAAAGATTGGATCATCCAGATGTGAGAAGAGTTTTGCTTAAAGAGGATACTGATATGTTCTGCTCTCTGTCCAAAAGAGGAAAACTGGCTTAAACGAGATTCCTTACGAACCAAGGGGCTAAACCACCAGCTAAATGAGCACCATCCAGGAGATTGTCAAGGAGACCTGGACTGGAAGCGAAGTTTTATCTTAAGGATGACATGAACATTTACAAAATAAACAGATTCATTGGGTCCTTCCAAGAGATTCTCATTCAGAAGGTCTGAGAAGGGGCTCCTCAAATGTGAATTATTTTGAATATACGTTTTTTAATAAAGGACGCCACCCATTTTGCCTTAGGTGATCCTCTGATGACAGTTGGAGAAATACTGGCTTGATGATTCACTCATCCAATAGCAGGAAAGTCAAAACCAATGACCAAAAAAATATATTATTCCTCTTTTATTCAACTATTGTTTGTTTTTAAGTCATGTTTTTGATGCAACTCATACATTTCTACTAGAAGACATTAAAAAATTCAAGACTAATTTCTGAAGTGCCAAAAAGTCACCGGAACCTAAAATGTAGGAAATTTCCCAGATCGTGATAGAATGGGGCTGAGCAAAAGCATTGGAAGATTTCTGGAGCTTCTCAGGACAGGAGCTTTGCAATTATATATGTGACTGAAAGAATTAATCACTGAATCACTAGGTACGAGAATTGTCATCGTGCCCGCCTCTTGGTCCCTGCATGCAGCCACTCCTTGCCATCTACAGATGAAAACACCCGGGTCAGAAGCAGCCAGGCCACTGGTGAGAAAGACCTTCCTTACAGTGAGCAGAATTAGTATCATTTCCTTCCTTAGAGACAAATGACAGATTTGCAAGCTACCTCCAGACTTCTGGGGAGGCTCTTTTCTTTTGGAGGGGAAGAGAAGTGATGAGCAAATAAAAAGAAAATCCTAAATTGGATTATGCAGTTCAAACAAATGACAAAACAGAAAGCAAAACTGTGTTACTTTTCCTTCTGCAGAGTGCCCTCCCCACACCTGTGGTCTTTCTAACCACAGCATTTAATAAGTTCATGTAGCAAAATGGGAAGGAAAGAAGGGAAACACCTACTTTATTTTGTTTTTTTAAGCCTTAGATGTCATCTTATTCCTTCATTTTTGTGGCCTTTTGTCTCTGCCAGTTTCCATAGCAACAACAACCAGCAAGCAGTTTGCCTCCTTCTCTCCAGCTTGTGCACTGAGAACTCCAAACAGGGTCAAACCCAGCCCTCGGTGGAGGAAGAAAGTAGAAGATTCATTTCCTTCTCATCGATGTTGACGTGTGAATTTGTTGTGAAGGTGCGTATTTGTTTCTGAGTGTTGACCTCACTCAATATCTTTTGGCTACAAGTGATTTTTTAGAGCTTGTCTTTCTTTCCAGTTTGAGGGATGGGAACAGCGAGTTTCATTTTTAGCTACATATTGCAGAACATACAGATACATAATTCGGATAATATTGAAAAACTGAGGGGCATCAAATGATCTTGCAAAACTAATAGCATGTGGTATCCAATGACCCACCAATCTATTAGGTAGAGTTTCGGGTCAGGGCATGATCATTGCTTTTACTTTCTAACTTAAGTGTTTTTCGGTTGCAATGCTCCCTGCAGGTTTTGTTTTCCTTAGATATTTTTCTGAAGTGAAGATTGTGCCACCAACAGGTAGTGGTGGTATGGCTGCAATTAGGGTCCTCTAAGAAGCACACATCTTTCTGAGTTTTAATTGACTGAAATAAGCATGATTTCACTCCCTTTAAAAAAACAAACACAACATACATCTTTAAAAAACCTCCACAAAAACATACATCCTTATTTACATGTTATCACTAATAGCTCTACTAGTATTCTAAATTATAATAAGAAGAATTACAGATGAAATTTCTAGAGAAAGTGTTTAAAAGCAATAAATAATTCAGAAGAAACTGGTACCTGTATCAGTTCCCTATCACTGTTGTAACAAATAACCACACATTTAGTGGCTTAAAACAACACACATTTATTGGCTTACAGTTGTGTGGGTCATAGGTCCAAAATGGGTTTCACTGGGCTGAAAGCAAGGTTTTAGCAAGGCTGTACCCACTCCAGGGGCTTTGGAAACAAATCTGTTCCCCTGCCTTTTCCAGCTTCTAAGAGCTGCCTGCATTTCTTGACTTGTGGCCTCTTCCTCCAACATCCAAGTTAACATCCCAGCATCTTCAAATATCTCTGGCTCTGCTCCTCCTGCCTCCCTCTTATAAGAACCCTTGTGTTTCTATTGGGCCCACTGGGATAATCTTCCCTCTGAAGGCCCTTAATCACACCTGTAAAGTCCCTTTGGCTATGGAAAATAACAGGCAAGTTCCAGAGATTAAGACATGGACAACTTCGGGGGCCATTAGTCTGTCTACCCCAGTACTGCTTTTATGAAATCAAGCCTAATAACCACCCCATTTTAGTTTGATCCTGGTCTTCCTCAACTTTTGCAACTTGCCTTGAATCCTACTGTGCAATCGAATGTCCACCTCATGGACCTCAAGCCAGGTTGGCAGTTTCTACGAGTCTGAGTGCACCAGGTTCTGCCTGCTTCTGTCTTTCCGCCTACATTCCTTCCACGCAGCCCATTGTTTTCCACCCCACCCCCCATACCTGCAGCATCCAGGACCTCCAGCGAGATGTAGTGAGTTGGGGAGAATTTGAATTTGCTTTAATGTTCAAATAATCTTTCTTGGAGCACAGGAATGCCCCTTCTTTTCTATTCAATTTTATATTTGCACCTTCAACTTTATGAATTCATTTTTTTTAAATCTCCTTTTCACTAGATATGCTGCTGAGTACAGTCTTGGTTTCTGACCTCCTATTTGGCCTGACTTCAGAACTCTGTCCTTCCTGCAGCTGGGTGCTTGAGCCATGACTAACCCCAGCCCCTCCCCCTGCCAGCTCTGGATGCCCCATTGCTGCACCCTGTCCTGCAGCACACTGCCTAGCCTCCCAACCTGGCCACCAAGTTCAACCAGAGACGGCTGCCTTTTCCATCCCAGCTGTGCGAGACTGCCACTGCTGAAACGATCATCCCAGGCTTTGGAGCCCTTCCCTTGGGAGGTCTTCTCTCCACCTCCAGTGAGAAGAGCCCAAGAGAAGGACGGTGGCCCATGGGGGTTGCTAACACCTTCTCCAACCTGAGCAGGAAGACACGGGCCCACCCAGGGTTTTACAATGCACATCTACATGTTAAAACCTTAACCCCCGACCCCCCCCCCCCCAAATCTTCTTTCCCTGACACCTGCCATGGAAGTCCCTACATTTTTTCTGAAATAACTATTTACATTTTAATAGACACCTACAGCTTCCTATCATTGAGATAACTCTCCAATGCAGAATTATTTGTGATGGGTGAGAAGAGTACCCAAAGCAAATGTGCTCCCCAAAACCTGTTTGCTAAAGTGTAAAATCCAAGGACCTATTTCTAAAATACACAGGCGCACCTTGGAGATATTGTGGGTTCCCTTTCAGACCACTGCAATAAAGCAAGCAACTCAATCAAACAAGTTGTAATCGTTTTGCTGGTGGAGGGTCTTGCCTTGAATTTGCAAAAAAACACACAACATCTGTGAAGTGCAATAAAGCAAGCACAGTGAGTTACGACTGTAATGTGACATCATATGTGGACATGTCACTGACAGCCAGGATTGGATTTGACAGTTTTGAGAGGTAGGATGCATTGGGTCAGGCCCTGTCACCCTCTACACACACCGCAGACTGCAGCCACAAGGCTGGTACCTGGTTGGGGTGGGAGTTCAGTCACTGCCCTCCCTAGAACTCCATATGTCTGGAATGTCACAAACACACACACAGGCTAAGTAACCCAGACCTCATGGGCAATGGGGTGCTGGCATCTGTAATCACTGACCAGGAATTTCTCTCTCTTTCTTTTGTTCTAAACCAGTGGTCGGCAAACTCATTAGTCAACAGAGCCAAATATCAACAGTACAACGATTGAAATTTCTTTTGAGAGCCAAATTTTTTAAACTTAAACTTCTTCTAACGCCACTTCTTCAAAATAGACTCGCCCAGGCTGTGGTATTTTGTGGAAGAGCCACACTCAAGGGGCCAAAGAGCCGCATGTGGCTCGCGAGCCGCAGTTTGCCGACCACTGTTCTAAACTATATAAGAAAACAGACATTACCCCTGCCTGCCTTCCTTCAATTGTTGCCCAATGTCAAATAGAGGGCGGCGCAGTGGGGTTCCAGTGTTTTCATTATTAACGATCTTAATGAGAGGTTTCTGGCCAGAATGAGAGTGCCCTCCAACCTGAGCCCCAAAGATTACTTTTATGTTTCTTTGGTTTCCAGGGAAGAAAATAAAGTTGGGAGTGAATAAAAGGAAAGGTTAAGAGAAAGCTCAATTAGATAATTGACTCATTTACAGCATTTATCTACTGATTATAATCACTTTTAAACAAAATAAGGTTATTAGTGAAGTTTTAACTGCATCATGACCAAAACTACCTCCCTTCCCCTTTATTACTCTAATTTCTATGACAGAATTTGAAAACAACTTTGCTTTTAAACACACTAAAACAGCTTGTGGTGTCTGCTGCAGGTCTCTTGAATATTTTCTACATCTGGTGTTTGCAATGGACTTAAAGTCTTTAATGAAGCCACCATTGTCTCCTCATTGTCAAAATGACAAAGTCCACACTGGCCTATGTAGAAACACATACACCCACAGATGCACAGATACAAAAGTGCACACGTAAATAACCTGAAAGATGTAGCCAAAAGTATAGACAGAACCGAGGTTCCATCGGCACTTACTAACTCCATGACCACAGGCAAATTACAGAACAGCTCTGAGACTTAGATTTGTCATGTATCATCAGGGTAGTCATATTGAAAATGAGGCGGCTGATATTTAAATGCATCCTAAAGTTTTTATGATAATTAAGTGAGTAGATAAAGGCAAAGCACGTACAACAGTGCTTGGCAAGTAAGTCCAATAAGAAAGTTCCTTGTTGCTGATTTTAGTGATGGTGAAGGTGGAAGTGGTGGTGATGGTGGTGGTAGAAGTAATGGTAGTAAGAATTTTAGAATATGTAGTTCACTGAGCAACAGTGCCCAAGGCCACATAGTGAATAGTGGTGGGCCCAGGTTTCTGTCATTCAACACATTCTTCTCCTGGCCAGTCTCTGAAACTCAACAGTTCCCAGTACCTCATCCTTCAGTGAACCCAGCAGGATGGGATTCAGATTCCCAGTTTTTAATAGATGAGGAAACTGAGGAATACAGCCAAGAGGCTGGGGACCTAGGAGTAGAATGTAGGTTGTGAGTGAGTGGTAGTGGGTGGTCGTGGTGGTGGAATGGTGGTGGTGATGGTGGGGATAGTTGTAGTGATAATGATGGTGATGGTGGTAGTGCTGGTGGTGGTAATTGTAGTGGTAGTGGTGGTGACAGTAATGGTGATGATGATGGTGATGGTGGTAATGATGATGGTGGTGGTGGTGATGATGCCAGTGATACTGTGGTGACGGTGGTACCAGGGTACAGACAGCAGCTGAGGTGGCTGAAAAGACAGTGAGGATGAGGTAGAAGAGTAAATGTAGTAGCATAAGCCCCAGTGAGGACTACATGCTTCCAGTTGGCTAGGTAACAGCAACTCTCCAAGTCCGCCTGTAGCAAGTGATGATTACTACACTTTTTCAGTTGAGAAGACCATCAAACATTTTAAATTACAATTGTCAGTGGTGAGATGGTGTTTCATCTTGTGAAATGATCTAAAGCTGCAAAGCACAAAGCCTTCTCTAAACAGCAGAGCAATGGCTCCCTGCAGAGAATAAAACCTCAAGCACAGAGTGGGGGCTCACTTTTCCCAGAGATACTGGGAGGAAAGCTAGCAAGTTCCCCCAGATTTAAGAAGAAAGAACAGGCCTCAGAAGCATCTAGGTTCACACATGCACACACGCACCACCTTTTCAGTCCTTTCTCTAACAGATGACTCAGATGGCTCCCCTGAAATACAAAACCAGCCTGACAGAACCACCGTTTGTCTCTGCTTTGGACACATCTGTAATGCAGACCAGTTCCCATCATGCCGTGATAATGGGAAAGAGATGAGACAATGAGAAGTTTAAAGGGGGAAAAAATAGCAATCCCACGCCATACACTGTAGTACAACTGTGTTCATGGGCTTCTCTCACTCGACAGAAGTTACAAATGAGCAGCAAAACATCTATCTGTGGGTTCCTTTCTCCTGTTCTTCCATAACCACTGAAGGTGCAAATGAACCACAAATCTGCAGAATGCCAGGCAGCAGGAAAAAAGAGAGTTATGGCAGCCCACGAATCTGCCTCAGATGTGCCAGGCCCCACAAATATGCTATGATCACTGGTGAGAAGAATGTAGAAGAGAGGGAAGGTGGGGGAGGGTAGCCACTGCCAGGCACAGGGGGCCAGAGGCTGGGACTAGAGAGAGAAGGATCAGAAGCATCATTTTACCTGTGGTCCTGCTTTTGACTTTTCATCTTGACCACCTGTCCCTTTGTTTCCAGTTGCTCCTTCTGTCCTACAGCCCAGCTGGCAGGAGTTTCCAAATGACAGGAGACACCTGGACTTCAGGTGCATTCCTCAGCATATGAGATCAACAGGATTTTCTGAAAGCTCCAAGCATAGCCCTTTTCCCACCCACCCTCTGCTTTAGCTCTGGGAACCTTCACAGGATAACTAAATCAAGACAAAGAAGGAAGAAGCCATTCATTCATTCATTCATTCAATCAATCAACAAGCACCTACTATGTGCCAGTAAATGTTCCAAGAACTAGGAATTCTATATAATAAAAAGCTAATATGCAAATTGAACGGCGGAACAACCTATCTCTCTGACACGCACTGACCACCCACCAGGGGCAGTCACTCAATGCAGGAGCTGCCCCCTGGTGGTCAGTGTGCTCAGCCAGAAGCCAGGCTCGTGACTGGCAAGTGCAGCAGCAGTGGTGGAAGCCTCTCCCACCTCTGGGTCAGCACTAAGGAGCGAGCAGAAAGCAGTTAAGGAGTGAGGGGCAAGCCGTTAGGAGCAAATGGCAAGTGGTTAGGAGCGCCTAACGCCAAGTGCCAAGCCCAACTCAGGCTCCCCCCTAGCCGCCTGCTGCTTCGCACACTGCTACATCCCCCAAAGGGTCCCAGATTGCGAGAGGGCACAGTCCAGGCTGAGGGACCCCCAATCGGTGCACAAGGCCTCTAGTACTGCCATGAACAAGACAGAGAGACAAAGAGAGAACACAGACCTAGCCGGGTTTACTCTGTGACTATAGAGTATTGGCCTGCGGACTGAAGGGTCTCGGGTTCAATTCCAGTCAAAGGCATGTATCTCTGCTGCAGGCTCAATCCCCGGCCCTGGTGGGGGCGCATGCGGGAGGCAACCAATCGATGTGTCTCTCTCACATCGATGTCTCTCTCTCTCTGTCTCTCCTCCTCCCTTCTACTCTCTCTAAACATGAATGGAAAAATATACTTGCATCAGGATAACAACAAAAAAGAAGAGAGAGACCACAATGAGGACACTTTAGCTAGCAGGAATTCTAGGAAGGCCAGGCATTTGGGCAGCCCTCTCAGCTGTCACCCTTGGTCCTGCCTTAGGGTGCCTGTGCAGTTGTGCAAAACCAAAACCATGAGGAAAGATCTCCTGGTCACACCTGTCCCCACCCCCCATCTCTGTTCTCAAGTGGCTGAGGCCACTTTCAGCATCCTCAGGGCACAGCCAGACACGGAGGGAGGAGGGAGGTCAGATATGGAACCTGGGTGGTGGGGATTAGTGGAGATAAGTAAGAACCCCGTGCCCTCTCAGCATTGTCCCCTCCTCCACCTCCCAACAGTGCCACCTGCCGCTCCAGCTGGATGAGACTCTGGGCCTCCTGACATAGATTTCCTCTCCCTTCTCCTGGCTGCCCCTCCTGAGCAGTGGTGCTGATATGACTCCTATCAGAATTGCCAAGGCTGCACTAACCAAGCAGTTCATGTCACTGTCTGCTATTGATTCAGCAGCCCTGGGAGAAACTGCCGCTCCTCGCTCCTCAGCTCCTCACCGGGAGGCAGAGAAAAAGCTGAAACAAAAGAGCCTCCAGACTGTTTGCGTTCCCACCCCTCCCAGGACCTGCCCTGGATTGAGAACCATTTTCCAAATCTTTACCAGCTGCCTGGCAGCTTGCCACAGATCAATAAGTCTTCTTCAGAGTTCCAACTTGCAAAAATATTTACTGTACATAATTTAATAGAACCCTCTCCTGGATAAGGAGCTGACACTTTTAATTACTGGGATCAAGTGCTCTCCTTCTATAGGACACGGCATACATGTGGCTCAGAATGCCAACTAAATGCATTTCCCAGGGCTCTTCACCATTGATTTGCAAAGAGAAGGGTTCATGGGATGGTGACCTCCATGCGGGGTAGCTGGGGGCAAAGGTAGCCACAGATATAACTACTAGGGATTTTTTTCCTAGTGGGAATTTCAAAATTCCCCTTTCTTCCTGTTGCTTTCTTCTCTACTCCTTTCAATAGCTCTTCACACAGTTAAATAGAAAAATCTTTCTCCCATTTCCGAGGAGCTGGTTGTGCATCTTCTTTAGGATTTTGCCTCCAAGTATTCATGTTCCTCAAGTCCCAGAGGGCACACAGCTGCCAGTCTATGATCCAAAACTGATGGCAGCAACAACTACAATGATAATGATAGCTAGCATGGGGCCCTGGGAGGAGTCCACCCTCCATCCAACACAGTGGATGGACCCAGCCTCTGTCCAGCTCTGGCCCAATGTGGTCAGGAGCCCCATTGACAATGTGGGCATCTCTCAAATGCTATTTAACTTCCTTTGGCATCTCAGACAAAAGCAATCCCCTAGCAATCATATTTTGCATAGCACCTAAAATTTGTGGGTGTCTGATAAATATTCAGCTCCTAACAACTTGCTAATGATTATGTGGGTGCATTTGGTTTCATAGGCGGAAAATCCAAATAAGGCGTTGCTGAGCATGTTGAGAATGATGAACTCCGAGGAGCTCTGCCTGGCTGTGATAAGGGACTGGTGCTGGGGAGGCTCAGAGGGTGGAAAATGAAAACTTCATATCTACACAATCATAAGTGGTCTCAATCTGGCTAAGGCCACCAACTAATATGCAACTGGGCCATATGAATGTTCACGTCCAAGAGCATTTTCTGCACCACAGAATTTTAGAGCTGAGCATCCACCTGAGAAGCCACTGGAACCTGAAGAGAAAGTAAGTGTCAATTTTGGGCCATCCGGCAGGACTGCTGACTCTAGGAACAGTGGAGGGGCAAGGTAGAGAGGATATGGTGGAGGGGCAAGGTAGAGAGGATATGGTGGTAAGGAAATGTGGTAATGTCGTTAAAATGCTTGATTCGAAATGGATGGAAACACTTCTTCAGCTGAGTGCTCTTTGGTGCTTCCCAAGGCAACCCCTGCAACCTATTTAAACGGGGGTGGGGGGGGTGGGGAGGTGGGGGAAGGAATGAGTAACAGAGCACCAAAATATATCAGTCCCCAAAATGATGAATGAAGCACTAGGGCTGATTAGAATGGAATTTAATTCACAACTCACTACAAGGTGAGGAAGCATTAGAGAATCCCAACACATTTTGCATATACCAGGTGAGATAGGCAATGGCTACCTTTCTATGGGGAATAATGGAATTGCAGGCAGGAGACGAATTAATATGCATTTCACACCTCTGTTTCTCTGGGCACACTCAACTGTCACCCTCCTCCTCCACATGCACGTATGCTGCTTTCTGTAATTTGAAAAGAATGTCTAGAAAAAATACTTGAAAACCTTCATGGACATTCACATGACAGGCATGTGAGTCTTTAAATTGAGGATTCCTTCCTGAGAAGAGCTGGAGGCGGGGAGGAGGGAGGGAGCTCATGTGCAGAGATGGAAGAGAAAAAATACAACAGGGAAGGAAGGGTAACAGTTACCAAAGGTCATGGTAGTCACACTGATCGCTAGTCTGAGTGAACAGAACATGTTAACAGAATGTGTGTGTTGATATGTGCGTGTATCAGTGTATGTGTGAACCATATGATGGTAACAGCAGCTGGATGAGAGTGGTGGGCCTACAGGGAACTTTATTGCTTTTTGTTTATGGTTATAATCTAATTTTTGACAATGTAATGTAGTACTTGGGCACTTGAAAGAATGGGAGTTTTAAAATATTTGGGATGTAAATCTAGATAAAGGGAACCTGATATATATATATCTTTCTATAATAATAAAAGCATAATATGCTAATTAGACCAGATGTCCTTCCAGACGACCTTCCAGGCAAAGCAGGGGCTGCAAGGGAAGGCCAGGTCCCGGGTGCTGGGTGCCAGAGGGAAGCTGGTGCCAGCAGCCAGGGGAAGGAAGGCCTACTATTGCACAAATTTCATGCATCGGGCCTCTAGTGTGTATGTATGTATGTATGTGTATATATATATGTATATATATATGTGTGTATATATATATATGTATATATATGTGTGTATATATATATATATGTATATGTGTGTGTGTGTGTGTGTGTGTATGTGTGTATATATATATATATATATATATATATATATATATATATATATATATATATATATATAGTATAGTTGTACCGGTTAATAATGCGGATTTTTTCAATAGATGGAGTTACACATATGTTGATATATACGCAATTTGCTATGTATGCTATTTTGTTGTATTGACAACAAGCTTCAAAATGTCATATGTCAAATTTTCTGAAGATGTTAACATCATAGATATTTTTACGCTTAAAAATGTTGAATTTCGTGCCAAAAAAAAGAGCATTTGCAGGAAGTTTTATTTTTATTTATTTTTTTAAATTTCTTTTTTGAGTAAGGTATTACATATGTGTCCTTACCCCCCCATTACCCTCACAACCCCCCCCTCATGCCCTCACAACCCCCCCCCCCCGCCCCGTTGTCTGTGTCCATTGGTTAGGCTTATATGCATGCATACAAGTCCTTTGGTTGATCTCTCCCCCTTACCCCCACCCTCCCCTACCTTCCCTCTGAGGTTTGACGGTCTGATTAATGCTTCTCTGTCTCTGGATCTGTTTTTGTTCATCAGTTTATGTTGTTCATTATATTCCACAAATGAGTGAGATCATGTGATATTTATCTTTCTCTGACTGGCTTATTTCACTTAACATAATGCTCTCCAATTCCATCCATGCTGTTGCAAATAGTAAGAATTCCTTCTTTTTTTACTGCAGCGTAGTATTCCATTGTGTAGATGTACCACAGTTTTCTAATCCACTCATCTGCTGATGGGCTCTTAGGCTGTTTCCAAATCTTAGCTATGGTGAATTATGTCAATATGAACATAGGGGTGCATATATCCTTTCTGATTCGTGTTTCTAGTTTCTTGGGATATATTCCTAGAAGTGGGATCACTGGGTCAAATGGGAGTTCCATTTTTAGTTTTTTGAGGAAACTCCATACTGTTCTCCACAGTGGCTGCACCAGTCTGCATTACCACCAGCAGTGCATGAGAGTTTATTTTTCTTTGCATCCTCGCCAGCGCTTGTCATTTGTTGATTTGTTGATGATAGCCATTCTGACAGGTGTGAGATGGTACCGCATTGTCATTTTGATTTGCATCTCTCGGATGATTAGTGACTTTGAGCATGTTTTCATATATCTCTTGGCCTTCCTTCTGTCTTCTATTGAAAAGTATCTATTTAGGTCCATTGCCTATTTTTTGATTGGGTTGTTTATCTTCCTTTTGTTAAGTTGTATGAGTTCCCTGTAAATGTTGCAGATTAAACCCTTATCGCAGATAAAATTGGCAGATATGTTTTCCCATGCAGTGGGCTTTCTTGTTGTTTTATTGATGGTTTCTTTGGCTCTACAGAAGCTTTTTATTTTGCTGTAGTCCCATTTGTTTATTTTCTCTTTAGTTTCCATTGCCCTAGGAGCAGTATCAGTGAAGAAATTGCTTTGACATATGTCTGAGATTTTGCTGCCTGTGGATTCCTCTAGTATTTTTATGGTTTCCCATCTTATATTTAAGTCCTTTATCCATTTTGAGTTTATTTTTGTGTAAGTTGGTGGTCTAGTTTCATTTTTTTGCATGTATCTGTCCAATTTTCCTAACACCATTTATTGAAGAGACTGTCTTGGCTCCATTGTATGTTCATGCCTCCTTTGTCAAATATTAAATGAGCACAGTGGTTTGGGTCGATTTCTGGGTTCTCTATTCTATTCCATTCGTCTATATGTCTGTTCTTGTGCCAGTACCAGGCTGTTTTGGGAACAGTGGCTTTGTAGTACAGCTTGAAATCTGGTATTGAGATCCCACCTACTTTGTTTTTCTTTCTCAGGATTGCTGTGGCTATTCGGGGTCTTTTTTTATTCCAGATGAATTTTTGGAAAGTTTGTTCTAGGTCTGTGAAATATGCCATTGGTATTTTAATGGGGAGTGCATTGAATCTATAGATGCTTTGGGTAGTATGGACATTTTGATGATGTTGATTCTCCCAATCCATGAACATGGTATGTTCTTCCATCTGTTTACGTCTTCCTCTGTCTCTTTTTCCAGTGTCCTGTAGTTTTCTGCAAATAGGTCTTTTACCTCCTTAGTTAAGTTTATTCCTAGGTATCTTAATTTTTTTGGTGCGATGGTAAATGGGATTGCTTTTTTAGTCTCTCTTTCTGTAAGTTCACTATTGGTGTCTAGAAATACCATAGATTTCTTGGCGTTAATTTTGTATCCTGCTACATCGCTGAATTCATTTATTAAGTCTAGTAAATTTTTGATGGAGTCTTTAGGGTTTTCTATGTACAGTATCATGTCATCTGCAAATAAGGACAGTTTTACTTCTTCTTTTCCAATTTGGATGCCTTTTATTTCTTCTTCTTGTCTTATCGCAATGGCTAGTAATTCCAATACTATGTCGAACAGGAGTGATGAGAGTGGGCATCCCTGTCTAGTTCCTGTTCTTAGGGGAAATGGTTTTAGTTTTTGTCCATTGAGTATGATGTTGGCTGTGGGTTTGTCATATATGGCTTTTATTATGTTGAAGTATGATCCTTCTATTCCCACCTTGCTGAGAATTTTTATCAAGAAAGGGTGTTAGATTTTGTCGAATGCTTTTTCTGCATCAATTGATATGACTATGTGATTTTTATCTCTCAATTTGTTTATGTAGTGTATCACGTTTATTGACTTGTGGATATTGTACCATCCTTGCATTCCTGGGATAAATCCTACTTGGTCATGTGTATGTTCTTTCTGATGTACTGCTGGATCCAATTTGCTAGAATTTTGTTGAGGATTTTGGCATCTATGTTCATGAGGGATATTGGCCTGTAATTCTCTTTCATTGTGTTGTCTTTATCTTGTTTTGGTATTAGGGTGATGCTGGCTTCATAGAATGAGCTTGGAAGTGTTCCTTCCTCTTGAATTTTTTGGAATAGTCTGAGGAGGAATGTTTGGTAAAACTCCCCTGTGAAGCCATCTGGCCCCAGGCTTTTGTTTGCTGGAAGCTTTTTGATGAGTGCTTCAATTTCTTCCACCGTTATCGGCCTATTGAGATTTTTTTAATCTTCTTGATTGAGTTTTGGAAGGTTGTATTTTTCTAGGTATATGTCCATTTCTTCCAGGTTGTCTAGTTTGTTAGAATAGAGTTGTTCATAGTGCAGGAAGTTTTAATTCATTACTTTATTTTGAAGAAAAGTGCTGCTGAATACTTTGGGAAGCTTAGGGTGAACATGCTCCATCTCAAGGTACTTGTGAATGCTGGCTTAAATGCTTTAAAAGTGATGATTTCTATGTGAAAGACAAAGAACATCCAGGTCAACCGAAAAAGTTTGAAGACCATCAATTATAAGCATTATTGGATGAAGATGTGTGTCAAACCCAAAAACAACTTGTAGAAAGATTAAACATTGCGCAACAAACAATTTCCGATCATTTACAAGCAATGGGAAAGATTTTAAAGGAAGGAAAATGGGTTCCACATCAACTGAACGAAAGACAAATGGAAAATCAAAAAGTCATCAGTAAATATTGCTTCAACAGCACAAAAGAAAGTCTTTTTTGCATCGAATTGTGACTGGCGATGAAAAGTGGATTTATTTTGAGAAACCCAAATGCACAAAATCCTGGGTTGATCCAGGAAAACCATCAACAGTAACTGCAAGGCCAAATCGCTTTGGAAAGAAGACAATGTTTTGCGTTTGGTGGGATCAGGAAGGTGTGATGTATTATGAGCTTCTAAAACGACGTGAAACCATTAATACTGATTGCTACTGACAATAAATAATCAATCTGAACCACACTTTGATCGTAAAACGACCAGAATGTGCCAGAAGACACGGCAAAGTAATTTGGGCTTCATGATGATGCACCATCACACACTTCAAAACCAGTTAAAGACACGTTAAAAGATCTTGCCTGGGAATTATTAACCCACCCGCTGTATTCACCAGACCTTGCTCCTTCAGATTACCACTTGTTCTGATTGATGGCACACACACTTTCTTGAGCAGCACTTTAAAACATACGAAGAAGTGGAAAATTGGGTCTCTGAATGGTTTGCCTCAAAACAAGAAAAGTTCTATAGGGATGATATCCACAAATTACCTGAAAGATGGGGGAAATGTGTAGCTAGTGATGGACATTACTTTGAATAAAGCACTTTTGATGTTTCTCTTGAAATTATCAGGTTTTCTTTTATTACAAAATCCACATTATTAACTGTTATATACTATATACATATTTTTATTGATTATATTGATTTCAGAGAGGAAGGGAGAGGGAGAGAGAAATATCAATGATGAGAGAGAATCACCGATCGGCTGCCTCCTATACGCACTGCCCCCCTCCACCTGGAATCAAGACCACAATCTGGGCATGTGCCCTGACTGGAAATCAAATGGTGACCTTCTGGTTCATAGGTCAGCACTCAACCACTGAGCCATGCCGGTTGGGCCTGAATTATATTTTAATGAACAAAACTGTGTATAAAAAATTAAGAGAGAGTCTTGGATCTTAGGCAGTAATTCAAGATTATCAGAAGCATGAGTCTGGTTAGACTGACTTAGAACAGCAGATGTGACAGCTGAACTGTGCAAATGGAGAGTCACAGCCAGGAGGTCATCCTCTTGCTCGAGGGTGCAGATATGTACCCTGAGAACACAGGGAAAGACCAATCAGAAGACACAACCTCCTGAAGGAATGCTCCAAAGGGAGCAATAGGAAGTCCTAAACAACACCAGTAAAATGGGCAGGCACACAGAGAGTTACAGACAAAGTGACCACCAAGAAAATACCAAGGTCTGCCACTGGCCACTGAGGCCATGCACCAACTGGCCCAAACCACTCACTCTTTTCTAAAGGTGAGCAAACAGACACTCAATATCCTTGCCTCCTACAGTATCCGCCACTGAAACTGTTTTTCATCAAAGTTACCAGTGACTTCCTTGACCTTGCTTCCATGTCCAGCTCACCGTCTGCATGTCTCTCCTTCCCTTTGCAGCAAAACTCTTCCAGAGATATCGGTAGTCATTGCATCTAATTTCTCGTCTCCCATTCTCTCCTGAGATAAGTCAATTCGATTTTTGCTCCCTCCAATTCCCCCAAACTGTTTTATCAAGCTCACCATTGCACTCCATCTTGCTAAATCCAATGGAAACTCATCATTTCTCTTTCTACTTGACCTGTCAACAGCATTTGTCACATTCAGCATTTCCTGCCTCTGAATAATTCACAGGATTTCTAAGCATCAGACACTGGTTCCTACTAACTCACTGGCCACAGCATTTCCATCTGCCTTGCTGCCTCTTCCTTATCAATCTGACCTCTTAACATGGGGGTGCCCCAGAAGTCAGCCCAACTCTATTCTACTTATTTTTACTTTCTTGGTGATATCTATTCAATGACTTTAAATATCATCTATATGCCAGAGACTCTCAGATTTATGTCGCCAGTCCCCACTTCACAAAACTTGAAACCCAATTGCCTACTTGTTACCTCCATTTGGATATATTAACACAACACTTCCCCCATAAATCTAACTCCTTCTTCTTTCTTCTGCCTCTCAGCTGATGGCAATTCAACCTCTTAGTTGCTTAGGCCAAAAAGTCTTGAAGCCATTTTTTACCGTTCTTTCTCTCACACATTATATCTAATCTATCAGGAATCCTGTTGTCTCAACCTTCAAAATCAAGACAGTATTTTACTTCCTTTCACAACCTCCACTGTTACTGTCCTGGTCAAAGCTTACCATCTCTTGCCTATATTATTGCAATAGCTGGTCCCTCTGCTACCATCCTCTTCCCACCTCCAAAATATATTTAACTCAGGAGACAGAGTGATTCCTTAAAACATAAGTCATATAATAGTATTCTTCTTCCTTAAAATCCTCCAATGGCCACTGTTTCTTTTTTTTTACAATTCACTTCCATCTTTACTTCCTTCTGTGATAGTACCACCCATATTCCACGTATCACTCTCCAGCCAGCAGCTATGACCTTTCTAAATGAGAAATTGAATCATGGCCATTCTCCAATTAAAAGCCCTTCAATGGGCTCCTAGCAACCTCAGGATGAAGTGGAAGTTCCTCAGGCCCACCATGGCCTTCCTGGGGAGCTCCACCCACCTCTCCTTTTCTAGTCCTGGTTCATCTATGGGCCAGGGGCCTTGATGAGCTCATTTGACTACCATTATTCTGTATAACCTGTTATTAGAATGCTTTCTAAAGAGTTGTCCTCTTTGTGTGAATTTGATATCCGTAACAGATTGTTTTTAGTTCTTTGTGATCTGGGATCACATATCCTATTTTATTTTCTCTTCCTTTATCAGCTCCCTGCTAATAGCAGGTCACTTGATACTTGTTTAATTAATGGGAAAGAACAGACAGTGTAAGTTGTGTAAAGGGATGATTGGTCAGTGTTTCTGGGTTGATTTCCTTCCCCCAACACACCTGCAGTGGCTATTATAAAATGTTCCGTAGAATGGTCAATGTGCTAGCAGATCAGTACAACTCATTTTTCAATTTCTTTGAACAAGAAACACCAAGAACAAATGACTTTACCCGAATATGTTGCCCAAACTGACAGAATGTACACCACCAAGAGTGAACCCTGATGTCAACCATGGACTCTGGGTGGTGATGATGTGTCAGTGTGGGTCCACTGATTGTAACAAATGTGTCACTGAGGAATGTCAACAGTGGGAGGTGTTGTGTGTGGGGGGAGGAACAGGGTGCATGTGGGAGTTCCCTGTACTTTCTGCTCAGTTTTACTATGAACCTAAAACTGCTCTAAAAAATAAAGTTTATTAATTTTTTATTTGTTTTAAAATGGGGGAAGGGAGTTTGAGCTTTCTCCACACTCTTTGCTCAACATTTTCTACTGGCAAATCTGTCTTTGCCATTATGGGATATTTCTGGATGGACAACTTCATGAACTCCACAACTCATAAAAAGAGACCGTAGTCTAGCCAATGTAGAACTAGTTAGAACATTAAAAAAGAAAAGAAAAACATTCAGCCAAGAGAGTCTGGAGTGGACCCAGAGAAAACTGATCAGGGTCAACAATGGCACAGAGAGCAGGACCCGGAAGCACAAAGATGTTCACTGTTTGGTCTAGAGTCACACTGCTGAGTTCTGAAGTCACAAGGCACATGTGGCTATTTAAATCCAAATGTAAATTAGTTAAAATTACATTAAATTGAAATGTCAGTTCCTCCATCACATTAGCCACCTTTCAAGGGGTCCATCCATCCATGTGGCTAGTGGTAACTGTCCTGGATGGCACAGACACAGAATTTTTATTTTTAATCCTCACCTGGGGATATGTTTTTATTGATTTGTGAGAGAAAGAGAGAGAAAGAGAGAGAGAGAGAGAGAGAGAGAGACATCGATGTGAGAGAGAAACATCGATCAGTTGCCTGCCACACACACCCCAACTGGAGATCAAACCCACAACCCAGTTATGTGCCCTGACGGGAAATTGAATCCGAGACCTTTCAGGACAATGCTCCAACCAACTGAGCCACTCCTGCCAGGGCCAGACACAGACAGCTCTCACCTGGAATAAATGTTTAAGCTTTGTGGACCAAACAAATGGTCTCTGTAGTAACTAACTCTTCAACACTGCCTTTGTATATACTGTGAAAGCAGCCATAGACAATATGTAAATGAATGGACATGTTTCCAATAAAGCTTGGTTTACAAAAGCAGGATTTGGTCAGCTGGCGAGTTTGCCAAGCTCTGGTCTGGAGGAACCATTCCAAGTCTAGGGACTTGCAACTCCCAGAAGGTCTTAAGTAACTGCAAGGCATCTACCCATAGGCACCACCAGCAAAAGCTGCAGACTGACTAGCTAATGTTCCTAGCACATAGCTGGATCTTTATTTATCAGGATACCTCTACATTATCATGAGTAATAAAATTCAGATGCATTTAAAATCAGTACTGCTTGCAAAGGAACATCTGTCATTGTGCATTATTCTCAAGAAATGAACCATGAGTTTTATATCTTTTATTATGTTTTTCTAATACAAGCAATGCTCATTTGTTCTAGAAAAATGAGAAAGCAAGATCAAAAGGAAAGGAGAATTATCTAAGTTTCTACTCAGGAGACTTTTAACCATTGTTAACATTTAAATATGAACAGGTGGTTCCTTTGCTGGGCGCTGTATTCCCAGTACCTGCAAAAGTGCTGGATGAAGGATAGGCGCTCAACAAATAATTTGTTGAATAAAAAATGATTGTATATTACATAAATAGGAGCACTCATGAATGGACTTCAGGAATTCTGTAAACTTCCGATGGCATTAGTAATGCTGGGTGAATGCGAGCATTTCTGGAGGGGTCTCTAGTTTGCATTGGACTACCAAAGGTGTCGTGCCCTAAAAAGGTGGAGACACCCTTAGTCATCCCCAGGACGGAGCTTACAAGGCCTTCACGTTTCTGTCCATCAATGGCTGAACACCTAGAGAGAAAGACAGTTCCTGGGCCAGTCTCCCATGACTAACCAAAATCATTTGCGTCCAAACCATACCAGGCAGAAGAGCTGCTTGGCTTGAACAAAATTCACCTGGGAAAAACGGGGAAGGGAGATTCTAGTGCAGGGGTGGGCAAACTTTTTGACTCGAGGGCCACAATGGGTTCTTAAACTGGACCGGAGGGCCGGAACAAAAGCATGGAAGGAGTGTTTGTGTGAACTAATATAAATTCAAAGTAAAGGAGCGGAGGGGAGAGCAAGAGAACCCTCCGCTCTTTCGGCTCCGAGGGCTGGATAGAACAGCTGAACGGGCCGGATCTGGCCGGCGGGCCGTAGTTTGCCCATGGCTGTTAGTGTTTTTAAGTCTGAAGATATGGATCCAGCATACGGAAAAAGATGCCCTATGACCTTCCCAAGAAGTTCAGGCTTGTTTTACCTCTTTTGATTGCTGTCAGCTCTATAGGCTTGAGTGTGGCCCTAATGGAGTCAGACCATAAGCCTGACCCCTACAAGGACCAGCTAAGACTGAGATGCCCCTGTTGGCAGGCCCAAGGTTAAGTAGCAAAAGCATGCTTTTCACTCTGGGGGATACTCCTGGGGACACCTTCCCGGTGAGTAAACAGTGCCTGGGATGATGGGGAAAGGCACAGCATTGTGTCAACCAGCATGTCAACCATCCATGTTAATGATGAATAGTTAACAATGAAACATAGGGAAAGTTTTCTTCCTTAAGATGCTAATGTGGGGGGAAATGACTTGAGATTTACAGAAACTCATTTAGAGTTCTCTTGGGCGTTTTACCTGCATTTGTTTCCCGAGGATTCATGTTTAGGTTTCTTTTCTGAACCTTCATCACAGAGCAGTCAAATCAGGGCCATTAATTGCTAAGAGTAAAGGGCTTTCTGGTGCCTAATGAAACCTTCAGGAAAGCAGGCTTCTTAGCAGTTCTATTCATAGAACATGCGTTTTCCTGGCTCCCCTTCTTATCTCTGAGAGCATGGGAGGCAGGAATTCTTTGCTTCGGAGAATAGGATCATTCTGCCCCTCCCACTTATTCTCCACCTGGAGTCCTAAACCAATTATGACACCCCAGTCATTTCCAAGAGCACCCACTGTGTTATCACAAAGGGGGGATTAGGACTTCAAACTGAGACACAGCCAAGAGCTAATCATTACTCAGAAACAAAAGGCCCCGTTTTTATGCAAATGGACAGAGTTATAAAGAGTCTGCAGAGATAATGACCAAAAATGTAATCTATGATAAACAGATTTATGGCTAACACAAGATGTGTGCTTCCAAATTCACACGCAAACAAAGTGGCAGATGATTCTTTAAAGGGATGGTATACCCAGATTTAAACCTAGGATGAGAAAATCCCCTAAAGTCTAACAGTCCCATTTCTTTCATGAAGTTGGGAGCCCGCCTGTGCCTTAAATGAGACACAGCTGTAAGAAGAACCTGCTCAAAGGCATACTGCACCTCACATGGCAGTAAGTCTAAAATTCAGCCCCTGACTTCCTCCCACCATGCCTCACAGACAGGGCATTTAGTCCAGTCATCTTCAGCCAATGGCAGCTCCATTCTTGAGTTGCTCCGGACAAAACCCCTGAAATCAGCTCCTTCACTCCTCTCTTGCTCCACACTCCACATCTGACCGGTCAGCAAATCCTGTTGGGTCCAAGTCCTACCCCTTCTCACCATGTCCCCTGCCACCACCCTAATCCAAGCCTCTCACCTCTGCATCCTGGAATATTTAAATAGCTCCCAATGGTCTCTGCCTCTGCTTTTGCCCCGCTTTCAGGCTCTATCCCAGCCATGGGCAAACTACGGCCCGCAGGCTGGATCTGGCCCGTTCGGCTGTTCTATCCAGCCCGCGGAGCCGAAAGAGTGGAGGGTTCTCTTGCTCTCCCCTCCGCTCCTTTACTTTGAATTTATATTAGTTCACACAAACACTCCATCCATGCTTTTGTTCCAGCCCTCCGGTCCAGTTTAAGAACCCATTGTAGCCCTCGAGTCAAAAAGTTTGCCCACCCCTGCCTATCCCATATAGTTTAATAGTTTTATTCATATCATGTCACTCCTCTAATCAGAACTCTTTCCTTTCAGGAATCAAGAGCCCCAAATGATCTGCCTCCTCCCTACCTCTCTTACATCATCTCCTGCTAAGCTTTCCCTCACTCACTCTACTCCAAATTCATGATCTCTAGGGATTTTCTTGAACATGCCTGCACCTCGATGCCTCAGGGCCTTTGCATTTGCTGATCCTCTGCCTAGAATGCCTTTCCCCTGATATTCCCATGGCTGGCTCATGTCTCTCCAAAAGTCCCCTCTCTCACTGAGGCCTTTCCTGACCACTCTTCTCAAAAATCTCAACTTCCACTCCTACCTAAGTATTTAATATCTCTTTCCACACTTTTTTTTCTACTTAGCACTTTATCTTTTATTTATCTTGTTCGCCATCTATACCTCACAAGAGGATGTAAGCTCCATAAGAGTAGAGATTTTGTCTCTTTTGTTCATGAACGGATCACTGCTGCAATGCCCAGCATAGTATATGACACTCAATAAATTCTTTTGGAATATATAAATGCCAAAAATGTAATACTCCACACTTCGACTGTTAATTACAGATTAAAAATAAAATGTAATTAGAGAAAAATTAGAAGTGGCCTAAATGCCTGTGAACATGAAATTGGTTACATAAATAATGATAAGGCCATAAAAAGATACACTATGCGGCCCTTAAAAATAATAATATAGAATTTACTCACTAATATGGAAAGATTAGCACAACATATTAAGTTAAATTAAAAAGCTGCAAAACAGTAGGTATATTGTCCCAGTGTAAATATTATATAAGTATTATATGTGTATGCATCACATATATTTATTATAAAACTCCATTGTGTGTGTATGTGTTTGTATGGGTAGATGGGGGGAGAAAGGGAGAGAGGAACTCCATCATGAATGCTAGCAGTAATAATGATGAGCGTGGGCTGCCTTTGGCTAGTGGGACACGGCTTACACATCTATTTAAATCCAACCCTGGATCCTGGAGTGAGGGCTGAGGTCCATGCCCCGAGCTTCTCCATTCCTGCTCCCATGAGACTCACCCAGGGAGCATTATTTTTTTTTAATGCTGATAACTAGGACCTGGACAAGTAAATTGGAAATTCCAGGACAGAGCCTGGGTATGAGTGTTTTTGAAAGCTCTCTAGGTGATTCCAGGGCTTTGGTTCCAGACCATTCTGCCACGGAGCAAGTGAAAGCACCAACCCCTCCTTTAGTGCTCGGTTCAGACCACTGTTGAGCCTGTGAAGCCACTTTCAAGAAACTGTAAAGGGGAGAGAAGGTAAGATTGGATGCCTGGCTACAGGGCATGGATAATGACCACTGCCTCCGCCTGTGCCCTCCACCTTGTGTGGCTTCCTTGAGAAGTCTAGACTTAGCCCTCTGGGTCCCAGTGACCAGCACAGTGTAGGCATGCATAACACTCAACAAATGTCACTTGCCATGGAGGTCAGCGAGACTCCAGTGCTCACACAGGTGGCATCTTCAACACATGTGGGCAGAGATACCCAAGTCTATGAGGGCAAGCCACATTGAGACAGGCCCCTGGCATTGAGGAAGCATCTGGCCTTTTTTATAGGATGGTATCCACTAAAGAATGGCAGTCACCATACTGATGGCCAGGTGAGCTTCCTTGGTGGTCTGTAGGTGCTTGGGCTGCAGCATGTGGTCTTAGCTGCTCCTAGGTGCTGAGCCTCATGCAGCCAATGCCACATGCTGTCAATATGAAATTAATAGCCAGAAATTCTAGTCTCTACAGAGAGGAGTCATACTCCAAAGGACTTCAATTTCTTGAGAAGCATGTGCAAGGGACTCCAGTAAGAACATGGATGAGGCATATTCTCAACCTGGACGTTCCAAGGGGATCCAGGTGAACTAGGATGGGAAGAAATTGGAAAAGCATCTCAATCTCTGAAAGCCTCCCTCCCTCAAGTAAAGGTCAGACCTCCAGCCAATTCACCGAACCCTGGGGTGCTGCAGGTTGGAGATTAAGAGCAAGAATTGGACTCACACCACCCAGTCTGTATCCCTTGCTACTTCCTAGCTGTGTGACCTTGAGCAAGTTACTTAACCTCTCTATGTCCCAGATTCCTTTTCTGTAAAATGGGAATGATAACAAGAATTATCTCTGTCATAGATTTAAGTGATTAAATACAGGGCAATAGTCAAAATATTCAACAAATGGTATGGCAGCAATGTGGTGAATGAATGAATGCAAAAATGGCTGAAGGAATGAATAAGTAAAGGATTCCAGAAAATTCCCATGATCAAGAATGGGCCAAAAGCTCCAGATGTGTGGGCTGTAGAAGCTAGAAATCAGAGGAACCAAGATGAGATTGGCTACCATTGAGATTGTAGAAAAGCAGAGTCATGGTTCTCCCCTCCCAGAGCTCACTTCAGTCACAGATGCTAACTCGAATTTCCAGCTTAAATATGCACACCTGATAGAGATCCCTTGATCAACATAATGACCAACATGTAATGAACACATACTATGTGCTGAGCTCCTTAATACATTTAACCCTCAAACCAACCTTCTTTTTTTTTTAAATAAATCTTTATTCAGATTATTACAATTGTTTCTCCTTTTTCCCCCATAGCTCCCCTCCACCCGGTTCCCACCCCACCTTCTGCCCTTACCTCCCCCACACTGTCCTCATCCATAGGTGTATGATTTTTGTCCAGTCTCTTCCTGAACCCCCCATACCCCTTTCCCCCTGAGAATTATCAGTCCACTCCCTTTCTATGCCCCTGATTCTATTATATTCACCAGATTATTCTGTTCCTCAGGTTTTTAATTCACTTGATTTTTAGGTTCACTTGTTGATAGATATGTATTTGTTGTTCATAAGTTTTATCTTTACTTTTTTCTTCTTCCTCTTCTTTAAGAATACCTTTCAGCATTTCATATAATACTGGTTTGGCGGTGATGAACTCCTTTAGCTTTTTCTTATCTGTGAAGCTCTTTATCTGCCCTTCAATTCTGAATGATAGCTTTGCTGGGTAATCTTGGTTGTAGGTTCTTGCTATTTATCACATTGAAAATTTCTTGCCACTCCCGTCTGGCCTGCATAGTTTCTGTTGAGAAATCAGCTGACAGTCGTATGGGTGCTCCCTTGTAGGTAATTAACTGTTTTTCTCTTGCTGCTTTTAATATTCTCTCTTTGTCTTTTGCTCTTGGCATTTTAATTATGATGTGTCTTGGTGTGGTCCTCTTTGGATTCCTTTTGTTTGGGGTTCTGTGCGCTTCCTGGACTTGTAAGTCTATTTCTTTTACCAGGTGGGGGAAGTTTTCGGTCATTATTTCTTCAAATAGGTTTTCAGTATCTTGCTCTCTCTCTTCTTCTGGCACCCCCATAATTCTGATGTTGGTACGCTTGAAGTTGTCCCAGAGTCTTTTTACACTATCTTCAACTTTTTGGATTTTTTTTTGCTTTTTGCTTTTTCGGTTGAGTGTTTTTTGCTTCTTTGTATTTCAATTCTTTGACTTGATTCTTGTGTTCCTCTAGTCTGTTTTTGGGTCTCTGTATAATATTTTTTATTTCAGTCAGTGTATGTTTAATTTCTAGTTGGTCCTTTTTGATATCTTCGAGGGTCTCGTTATATTTATCGGCCTTTTCTAGGATGTTCTTGAAAAGCCTTATAACCGTGGTTTTGAATTCTACATCCAGTCATTTGTTTTCCTCCATTTCTTTTGTTTGTGATCTGTTTCTTTGACACCGCATTTTCATTGCTTCCCTGAGTTGGTAGGGTAGATTTGTGTGCTAGGTTTCCTATATGGCCCAGTGTGTTGGCCTCCCCAGTTAACCTGAGGTGGACACTCTTGGTGCACCCCTTTGTGGACTGTGTGTACAGCCTTGTTGTAGTTAAGTCTTGATTGTTGTTGGTATCACTGGGAGGAATTGACCTCCAGGCCAGTTGGCTGTAAGGATCAGCTGTGTCTACGCTGGGAGAAGTTCGGTGCTGGAGACAGCCTTATAGGATTAGACTTGCCAAATCGCAATAGCCTCTGTGCTCAGCTTGGATGGGGTGGAATCTCAGAGCGGAGCAGACAGTCTTGGCTTCCCATCAGCCTTGCCCTTGCGTGCACGTGCACGCCTTCAGACCTCTGCCTTCCCCGGCTCCCGAGTCTCCGCCCGAGAGTCCAGACTCCCCCCACAAGAGCGTGGGTCCCCAGGGGCTCGCCTGGAACTGGGGTTCAGTGCAGTCAGAACTGGGGTTCAGTGCGGTCGGGGGCTTCCTTCCCCCTTCTGCCAGAGAAAGTCAGCCAGGCTCTCAGCCGCCCTTCCTCTCTGCGCGCACTAAGACCCTTTGCCGTACCTCCAATTCTCTGTGAGCTTTTCTCTTTCCTTCTAGTTGTAGAATTTTCACTCAGCCAGCTTTCCTGTGGTTCTGGATGGTGTCCGTTCTGTCTTTTAGTTGTAGTTTTGAAATTGTTGTGCGAGGCAGCAGTTTAGGTGCTTACCTATGCCGCCATCTTGGTTTCTCCCCTCAAACCAACCTTCTAAGTCAGGTTTATTGGATCCCTACTGTATAGATGAGAAAACACTGAGGTATTGGGATAAGAGACTTGCCTCAGCTAGTAAGTGGAAATGCAGAAATCCTAACCCAAGTGGTCTTCTCTAAAACCCACTGTTCTTAACCCTCATGGTAAGAAGAAAAACTCAGTAACAAAATCAGAAAGACAATTCTCCATCCCATTCCTCCATTCCTCAGAAATTGGCCTGTATATTAGATTTTTTTTCAGCATCTAAAATGTCTAAGTTCCGCCCCCCCCCCCCCCCCCCCCGCTTTCTTGACATAAATACGAAGCAAATGAGTTCAAACTAACTTGGGCACCAAAAGGTTAGTCAAGTGGGCATAGATATTGCAATTGTCAATCTCTTATAAGCCTTTTAAAGGCTAGAAGGGACACCTGCATCTCCGTCCATGTGTCCATGCTCAGTACCACAGATAACCAGAAGTTTCAGAGGCAAGGCTCTCAGTCTGTCCATGAGGCTCCCCCTTCCTAAAGAAAACCTAATGTGAACCACTGCTTTGGAGGACAGGTATTCAAATGCCAATTTATTTCTAGAGTGACTCTCCTAGGCTCTTGTTCTAAATACAGTCGTGCACTGGGAACACCAAATCTCTTGATTTTATGCTACTTATAAGCCTTCTGCTTTGTACTTTACTTTGTTGGAGATAAGCAAGAATCACATCTTGCAATGTTTGACAATTCTCTCCAACCATCACAGTCACTCTTTATTCTCAATTGCTTAAAACTTGGTAAAAATTTGTTCATTTCTTTTGGCAGAAATATCTCATACTCAAGCTTGGATCCAAGGTAAGCATTTCTGGCACATATGGTTAAAAAAAAAAAAGATCTCTTTGAATTAAGACAGCATGGAAAATACACATTCATTTAGCCCAATTCCAAAAGTTGATTTCTAGCAGTTTAACCATATTTGACAGTATTATTCTTAGCACATGTGGTAGAACTGTTGTGTTGCTCTCTATAAGGTAACAGATATCTAAAATCAAGATGAGCTGTGAATCAGACAGACTGAAAGTAGCAAAATTCCAGATGCCTTGTACAGGCTTCTGTAGGCCGGGCTCAGGTTTAGTAGAAAAACAAGACATGGAACAAGTTTGAAGAAAGGAGACATATTTTAGCCCCCAATATATTTCTATTTCCCCTTGAATGACAAGTGATGTCTGCCTTACTCTGAGTGAAAAAATTTTTTTAAATCAGACAAAGCATGTATTCAAACAAATAAAGATTGATGGAAATTTTAATGGTTTTCTGAATCCCCACACTTGGGTTTTTCTTTTCCCTTGCTCAATTAACTCAAGCTAACTTGAATATAGGGACACTCAAGCTTTTTAGTATTGAAACACCCAATTATTGATTTTTCAGCCACATTTCCACCCTCAAGATCAGCTATAAGAAGGGATGGCCAGCCATCATCATATTTTATGTTTATAGGCTCAACATTCAATACATTTGTGTTACATACATAGAAAATGCCATATTGTAAGCTCAACGAATTGTTATTGAATGGGTGGCTAGATGGCTGGATGGATGGATGGACAAATGGATGGACAAGATGGACAAATGAATGGAGAGACATCCCATACCACCTCAGGCTGTGATTACACTGCAGTCATAACCACAAGGTCTGAAAGAGAGCTTAATCAATAAAAGATGTTTTAACTAAATTTAAAATGAAATTGTAATTCCCTCACAAAAACACACCCCCTATTAAAAAGCCAAAATCTAATAAAATAATGAAAAATAAATAGAAATGCTTCTGGCATTGTGTACTTGTAGATGTTAGCAGGAGTCACATCCTGCAGCTTTTGACAGCCCCATTCAACCATCCCAGTCACTGTTTTCTTATTTGCTCAATCTACAGCAAAGCAATATTTTCTCACTAAACCTTAACTGCTGGCCCTCAGACGAACTTGGGTCTAATCCCTAGACTCAGCTAAAATGCTCTTTTCCAACTCACTCTGAATCATGCCTTGGAATGAAATAACTCCTGGGACTCGTGATCGCTCTGACGATCCCAATGAGTTTTGTGCCCAAAGCCTAATTAGAACACATCTTCCTAAATCATACCGAGAGTCTTTATCTTGGCAGACATCCTGGGAATTTGGGCTCCAGGACTAAAGGTCATCTTGGCATTAAAAGTCCTCCCTGTGCCTCACAGGGACTGGCAGTTTTTCTCCAGTTCTGGTGCTCCTGCCACCTGCTTTAGTTGTTCACACTAATTAAAGACACAGCCTCCGCCTGCCCTTCTTGCCTCCCTGTCAGGTAGGGAAGGTCTGCTATCCTCATTGCCATACTTCGGCAAGTGTGCAAAGAGGAAAATGCAACACCAGGTCCATGTAGGGCTTTTCTCTCCTCCAGCACAAAACTCTGTCATCTCTTTTTTCCCACTCAGAAGACAGAATCCCACTCTCCTTTAGAGGAAAGAAAAGTCCCCTCCCTGAAGGCGTTTCCAGGAATACAATAGTGCTTCTCAAACCAGCCAAGGAAGCAAACTGAAACTTCTGCCTGTCTTGACCACAGACTGCTTCAACGAGACCTCTTCCGAGCCAGTTCCCACAAGAACTTTCCAGACATGCCAACACTAAAGGCAGGATTGAGGAATAGTGGCAAATGCCTCACCACAGCATCTTCTTGCTGGGTGTTTGTATATGCATGGGTCTACACGCCTGAGCATAGTGTCATCTGGAACTGGAGGACAGGTTAGAGAACATCACTACCAAAAATAAAGTGACACGAAATGAAATTAGTAATATCAGCCAGCTTAATAAACATGCCAGCTTCAGAGATTATTTTTTTAAATTCTCACCCGAGGATATTTTTTCCATTGATTTAGAGAGAGTGGAAGGGAGAGAGAGAGAGAGAGACATCTATGTGAGAGACACATTCATTGGTTGCCTTCCGCTTGCTCCCCAACCTGGGCCAGGTTTCGAACCTGCAACTGAGGTAGGAGCCCTTGGCTAGGAATCGAACCCATGAACCCTAAGTCCTCGGGCTGACATTCTAACCCCTGAGCAAACCAGCCAGGGCAAGAAATGATTTTTAAGACACAAAGAAAATGGTCATCTGTAAGGAGCTAGAAAAAAGAGCTGATGGATAAGAGTTTGTTACTGTTCACTCAATACTGTCCAAAGGATAGACACATGTCTATGAACTCCAAGAGAGGAACAGCACCTGTGTCTTCAGCATGTGGCACCAAGTACTTAATTACATGCTCAGTTAATGTTCTAAATGGCAGAGGTGAATATGCAGGTGTGTGGGGGAAAATGTGTGTATATATAACACACACACACACACACACACACACACACACACACGAGATCCAGAGGCAATTCTCAGGCCTTCCCAGAGTTCAAGACTATCCCCAAATACCAATGCTCTGATTCTCTCATGATCATCAATCAACTCTCAGATTTAGAATTAGGTTGCCCAGATGCCTACATACCTTCCAAGTATCATTCTAGAAGGTCAATATTAGTACATCTATCCCTAATATTTTGAAGGTAATTTTAAACTAATATATTGGAACGCTGATTTTACAACCAGTGCTGATTTTACAACCAGTGCAATTTCCCCTTCAAAGAATATGGTGAACCATTAAATCAGCTGTGTGGATCTGCCAGGGCTGAAAACCAGGCCCAGCCTCACTAGCAAGCCAATCTTTAATCCTTTGCTACAAAAGCCATCAGGGCCAAGGTGTGTCTGCATTAGGTTTGGCAGCTGCTGTATGCAGTATTGCTACTTCCTTCCCTCTCTGGGGTTCAAACATGTGACCACAATCAAGATTTCACCCCAGGCATCACTCACAAGACCTCACTGGGGAAGATGAGCCAACAACAGGTCTTTAAAATCAAGGATCACATTAGTATGTCTCAGCTGTCAATCACACATAATCAGTCTCACAAACAATAAACCACTTTCTTTTTGATGAGTAAAGTTTTATTTTTACACATTGATGGAAAGATGGCAGGCATGAATAGGTTAATAAATAATTCGGTGGAGGGAAAAATGGTAATTTTTTTAAAAATAGATTTCCCTGATTAAAATAAAGTCCCAGGTAACCAACCTTCAATCTCCTGCTCTCAAGTGCTAAGTGACTCCTATCTGCCAAGTCCTGTACCAGATAATAGTGAGACACAAGGAAAAGAGGTATAGCTCATGCCATTGAGAAGCTTATCAGTGTGTCAGGTCAATAAACATCCCACAAAAATCATTTTAATCCAAAAATAAAATTTAAATATCAATGAAAGACAGCAATGCAAAAGAAGAACCAAAAAGAAGTAAGTGATTAAATGTAAGATGAGTGTCAAATATTAGCGTTTAGATGTGGAAGATAGGGGTCCTCAAGGCTCAAATATTTACAGAAAGTTTCATGAAAAAGCCGATGCTCATCTAGACCTTGAAGAAGGGGTGAGGCTGGCAAACGGGAAAAGGCATTCTACATGAGGAAGCTAGTTTGGCATGTTCTGGGTATACCACTGATCAAACATGTGGATTCACATTGGCCGGGATTGGGAGTTCCTTCATGACAGTCTAAACTCATAGGCTTTCAGCTCTTCATAGTAACAAAGCATGTGCACAAAGGAAAGTGGTGTTTTCAGAAGATTAATCTGGCAGAGGTGTACATACTCAACTGGAGTTGGACAGAGACTGGTGGCTACAGCAAAACTGCAGGTGCAACTGGCCTGGGACATGGATGGGGAAAATGTTCAAGGAATGCACTGCGGAGCGGGGGCGGGGGGGGGGGGTGTACATTCAGAGAAAAATGATCAGGCCTTGGCAACTGACTGGCTACCTGCCCCAAAACAGAACCAAGCATCAAGAATAAACCTTGGCTTTCACAGTGGAGGACCATTAGGAAGAAGACTCAAGTGTGGATAGAAGATGATTTTATGAGTTTTAAGCAGACTGAGCTGACATAATAATGTGATAACTGGGTAGAAATGGTCAGGAAGCGTCTGGGCCATATACTGCTGGACCATAATGAGACCAGGGCATAGACTGGAAATATCTGAGTAGAGCAGATAACCTGGCCATTGGGGTGATGGAGAGATCTCAGGGGAGGATGGCAAATGCTGGAGAACACAGTAAACATCCAGGGGTGGAAAGATACGAGAGCCATTGACAGAGACAGAGAAGGACATTGGAGAGGCAGAAGACAAGCAAGCTCAGAGAGTGGCACGAGGGCCATGGGCAGCATCAGCCCTACTGAAGAAGAAACAAGAATGAAGATGCCTGAGAAAGGACACAGGACCTGAACCAGCTGGCTCCTCAAGGGAAGTATCTCCCTAAACTGTGAGGACAGAAGCTTGATCACAAGGGGCCAGGGAGAGACGGGAAACAGGAATGCGCATTTGATGGAAGGAGACGACGAATATGAGTAACCACATGGTTGCTCATAGAAGCACTAACAAAGCAGTAGATGCAAGATTAGCGTGAGCAGAAGTGTCACAGCCCCCCAAGAGTCCTATCCCTGCCCCGTCAGGGGGAACACTTTCCTGTCTTCAAGAGAGTATAGACATCCTGCGGTGAAAAGCCTGCCTCCTCTTGTACAAGGCCAATCCATCAGGGTCCTGCAGGAGAAAGCTATCCCATGGTACCAATGACGAGCAAGGGGTTTGAAACCTGTCATTCGAGCGCGGAAGCCATATGGCTGCTGTTCCTTCCCTGCAGTGCTGGTTCCAGCTGGCAGGGGTTAAACATTTCCAAGAGGGGATGAGAGAGGAACCTCCTGCGTTTCCAGGCAGAGCAGCCAGGGCTGCTGCAACGAAATAAAAGAGATGTCAGGTGGCGGTGATGCTCAACTGAGGCGGAGCCAGCGTTGCACCACAGGCAGCCAGAGTGTTTGCTTTGTTTGTTTTCACCTCATTGCTCTCAGATCTTGCTGGTATCGTTCAGTGGAAGCTCTATCTGGTTTCTATCTGCTCCCTATCAGGAACCGGATTTAAATCAGTGGTTTTTACACTTACTGATTTCCTCATCTCATCAGGGGTTCCTAAGTAAAGGGTTCCTTCTTTCTGACATGAGACCTTCCCTCCAAAGACACACATCAATAATGCAGCCAATGCAAATGCAGACTTTTACAAAGAAATGCGTAAAAATATGTCCCGAATGCCTGCATTTGTCCACTGAAAGTCACAGCGACTTTCTGCGTTCAGAACATCAACTTGCAGAGTGAACTTGATTGCACGATACTTAACTATGGGAGCAGCTGAAGTACACAGAAGGAAAACATTTTAGCAAAGGTCAGATAGCACCTGAAGCCCAACCCTCTCTTTGAACTATCTTTAGTTATTGAATGTGAATTAATGCACTGGTTCTACTAAAGATCCACACGTTTCCTTGAAAGAAAATGTCTGTTGTTCATTTCTACAAATTAGCAGGAGGCAAGGGGGTGTTATCAGAAAAGCTGATGATGAAGTTGTAAGTGACAGTATCCTAGGCAGGACTCAAGTCTGTCAAGTCAAAGGGGACAGATAATCCCGGGGAGGCAGCAGGAAGAAAAAGCCTGACTTCCAGGGTGAGCCAGAGCAGGAGTGACCGCAGCACCCAGCAGCTGGGAGAGCAGTGAGAGGGAATTTCTCTTCCTGGTGAGCTGAGCAGATGCCAAAAAGCACATGGTGAGGCCAGGGAAGGACGAACCATGGCAGGGCTTCTCTGACACCCTTCACAACTAAAACTGCTCTTTCCAACCACTCAAGAACAAGAGGGGGACGTGACAGTTTCACTTCTTCTAATTTAAAAAAAAAATTACTCCAATATCTCCAAGTGGATAAAAATCACTGCTTTACTTCCTCTTCTTCAAATATTTAGCCAGCTAAAACCTGGATATCTGTTGCTTGAAACTTTAAGATACTTAACTAAAAAGAACTGGCCCCCTTCTGATCGACTTGTGTCCTTTGTTAATAAAAAGGTACAATAAAGAGCTAATTCAGCTCAACTGAGATGTTTGAGAAGTTTTTCTTTAAGAGGTTTCCACTTGCTTTAGAAACGGCCTTTGAACCCCACCTGAACCACCATAGGGAACTTAAATCTTAATGCTTGGTCGTCGCCCTACATGATCTGCAGGTGCATCTTCTTATGAATGCAAATCACAGAAGCAAATTTAGAAACTGTTTTGAAATATGTGACCTTTGGAGAGTGAATCTGCAAGCTGAACCCTGGGGAGGTTGTTTACAAAATCCTTACACTGGAGGACTGCTCAGTGACTCTTGTCTCCAAGTGACCTACGGGGCCTTTTAGGTATCTAGGGGTTAGGGCTTTGTTTCCCAGTTCAGAGAACACCATGCTGTCTCTCCTACTTCAGCTTTCCCTCGGAAACTATTTTAGTCTTCCCTCATTTGCAGCCATAGGGACATCTTCATCATGTTCACGCTACATTTATCACTGAGATGCACATCCATTTCTTCTAGCCCTATCCTTTCTGGAAGCAGAGCTTATAAGCACCTTGCTAAGAAACCATCTAAAACAGAAAATCCTGGAAGAAGAGCAATCGGGGATAGGATAGGGCAGTGGTCGGCAAACTCATTAGTCAACAGAGCCAAATATCAACAGTACAATGATTGAAATTTCTTTTGAGAGCCAAATTTTTTAAACTTAAACTTCTTCTAATGCCACTTCTTCAAAATAGACTTGCCCAGGCCGTGGTATTTTGTGGAAGAGCCACACTCAAGAGGCCAAAGAGCCGCATGTGGCTCGCGAGCCGCAGTTTGCCGACCACGGGGATAGGGGGAGAAGGCAAAAAGGTGTGTTTGGTTTGGATCAAGCTAAATCTGCAATAAGACATCCACCCATTAGGTAAATACCTCCATCCCCATTCAGAAGAGAGGTCCAGGTTGGAGATACAAGTTGAGGGGTGGAGTCACTGGCATGTGGATAGAATTGTAGGTGTGGGCATGAATAAGGGTTGGGGAGAGAGTTTATAGAGCAGAGGGTGTAGGACTCAACCTCAAGACAGGGATGGCGGCAAAGCAGAGAAACCCACTCCTGAGAAGATGGTGTCGCGGAGCCTGAGGGGATTGGGTGCTTCAAGAAAGAGGAAGCCTAATGTCAAAAGCTGCAGCGGGGGTGGAGAGGTGGGGAGACAAGAAAAGAAATGGGAAGTTCTTGTTGACCTTGGCTAGAGCAATGATAGTTTTTTAACCCACTAATCTCTAATCAAAGCCTTCCCATCAACCATTGAAAATACATGTGTGTTCTCTTTGTGTTTCTCTCTCTCTCTCTCTCTCTCTCTCTCTCTCTCTCTCTCTCTCTCTCTCTCTCTCTCTCTCTCTCTTTCTCTCCACTCCCCCTCGGGTTCTGACTGTATTTCAGCTGTGCGGGTCCATACATCCTTTGAGGGCTCATCACTTGACCCTGAATGTCCACTTGTCACCACCTCTCTTCTCCTTCTGAAATCCCAGTTCCAGGTGCTGTTCCTCCCCCCAGCTTCCTCTTTCCCCTCTGCTCACTTCATGCCATGCAGAATCTGCCAGTTTAAGACGTCTTCTCATGACTGATCAAACCTCGCTCTTCCTCAGTCTTTTCAATCTATCCCACCTCAGACAGGTGACACATGAATATATACTACCAGTGGATTTTAAATACAAATGAACAAAATCAAACAGGAAAATAATCAAAATACTTTTCTAAGCATAAAACAAATAATGGAAAGTCACAAAGAATAAAATAGATTTGACTATGTGATCTAAACTAGCAAATAGAAGCAAGTCAAATATAAAATAAAAATTCATGAGACAAGTGAGAAACAAATTTGTAGCAAATAATATAATGTTACTACCCTGAATCAATATTTTTAATAATCTAATAAATCAATTAGAATACCAATAACAACCCAATTGGGCAAAGAACAGCTGATACACAAAGCATTCAAATACAAATAGATAAAAAAAATATAAAAAATAATTTTACTTTTCTGGCAGTAAAATAATTTAAAACTAAAAAAAGTCCATTATTTTTTTGCTCATTAAGTTGGACAACTCTTTAAAGATAATATTCATTTATGCTACAAGTTCAGAGAAATAAGTAACTGGCATATACTTCTCATGGGAAGTAACCCAGTAATCCCATTTCTCTGAATCAATCCCAAAGAAATAATGTAGATAAGATCTGTATGCAATATTACTAGTAAGTGTCACATTATTTATAGCAGTGAAAACTTAATATACTATAGAGGACTGATGAATTATAGACATTTTAATCATATAGTCAATATTTTCACCTAGATGCAAAGGGGGGGAGAGATAAGTATCTTTAATCTAAAAAGAACATTTATAAATCAACAATAAATCTATAAAAATGACCAGACATTGACAGGCAATTCACAGAAAATAATAAATAAGCAGTAATTTTTAAAAATTTATCATAAAGTAATGAAAGATGATAAAACTAATATCTATCCCTAAATTATCATATTGGAAAATATCAAAGTGCATTTTTAATATAACCATGAGTATATTAATGTCACATATGAGTAAATGTAATCAAAAGACTAGAAGAATATTCACCAAAATGCTAAAAACAGTCATTTCTGGGTACTGAGATTATCCTTGATTTTATTTTCTTCTTAATGCTTACCTATATTTTCCAAATTTCTACTATGAACATATATCCCTTTTGTGATGAGAGAAACGTTTTCAATTGTTTTCAACAATATATAGAAGAGAAAATCCACAAGCCATAATGTTAAAGAGTAAAAAGAATGTCTATCCTTTCCTTCCTCACAAGCAAAGGGCATCCATCCACGAAGACCCTTCCCACTCACTTCTTTTAAAGAATAAAGAGAATTACTAATTAGCAAATGAAGGGATTTTTGCCTTTCACTCATGTTTGGCATCTTGCTGATTTGGTTGGGCTATCTGGCCTTTTAGCTAGAAGGAGTCTGGAATGTGAATTCAAGCCCATTAACTTTGGCTCCATAGACCAGATATATCCAGTACCTGCTAGTGTAAAGAGCTTGTGGGATGCTATAAGGGATACAGATCTGGAGGAGATAGTCCATGCCCTTGAGGTCTGTAACCAGATAGGATAACCAGCTACACATGCCTACAACCCCAGGCAGAAGATGGGGAGCACAATGAGAGAGATGCAGGAACTAAAAGAGCCCATTTAACGTAGACCATTAGGAGGGCAGGGCACGGGTGACAAACTCAAGAAATGGGGTTTGACCTGAAGAGACAGAAAGGGAGAACAGTCTTGCTGGGCATAACAGTATGAGAAAGGGTCCATAAAAACTAAAGCACAGTGCTTGGTCTGCAATAGCAAGTGATGCATTTACTAGAACAACAGTATCTCCTCACTGGGTGGTTATGAGAACTAAATGAGTGCATCACATCAACCACTTAGAACAGTGCTCAGCACACAGAAAATGTTCAATGACCATTTAGTGCTGTGGCTTTACTGCTACTACTATTATTACTACTACAGCCGCAGCTGCTCCTTCTATTTTTGGTGTGGAGAAGTGATGGCAGAACACGAGACTGGAAAAGTGATTTAAGATCATACTCTGAAAAGCCTCAGATGCCACAGACCATAAACTATTTTTGACAGAGCTTATGTGATCTGAGTTTTACTTAGGGAATATTAATCGGACGGCAGTATAGAATGGCGTGGAGTGGAAATAGAATTTAGGGACACCAGATAAGAAAAGTAAAGTGTGGAAAGTGCTTGGCCCTAAGAGGCTGCGTAGTAAAGAGGTGTGAAGAGGAGTGGGACAAGGAGGTGACCAGAGAATTGTGGTGACACAGGGTGGCCAGATGGTGGTGCTTGAGAGGGGAGGGCAGGGAGATAAGGTGACTGAGAGCGTGTGGATCAAGATGCTGGAGCAGCCCCCAGGGAACTGCCCGATAGGGAGGTAGGAAGCAGGTAGGTCTGAGGATCAGAAGAGAGGTAGGGCTGGTGACACACAACTGAGTGTCACTCAGATGGAAGTAGTGACAGTGGTAGTCATGGTGGCAAAGGCCAAGTAGTAGATGAGAGCCCTGGAGGAAAAAAAAAGAGAGAGAGAGAGGTGTAAGACAAGAGAAGACAGCTTAGAGTAGAACCCTGCTTTGGGAATGTCCACACAGGGTGGCCAGAGGTGGGAGGAGGGATTGCTGGAGGGAGGGGCAGTGCACAGAGCCAGGGGATCAAATGCACTGCCGTTTCCTCAGACGAGCAGATGACTGCTCCAGGAGAATGGAGCCCGCCCATCCCATGGCAGTTCTGCCCACCCACCACCTCCTCCACTCTTTCCATCCTCCTCCCCTCCATCGGTAACCGCCGATGCACACAGTGTGTAGATCAACACCAGTAGGAAGGTAAGAGGAGGACTATGTGGCACTTTGTAAAAATCGAATCAGTTAATGACCACATAATGAAGCGCACTCGTATTCTTCACTAAAGGTGGTTACCTTAAGCCCCAGATATTTAAACTCCTGCATGAACATCTGAGCAGTCCCTGAGCAGCGGTGGCACTGCCGAGAGAATGTAAAACTTTGAGTCTAAAGAGCCAGTTGGGATTGTGTTCCTATTACTTTCTGGCTGTGTGCTGTGAGTCAAGTCCGGAACCTCCCTGGGCCTTATTTCTACCATCTCCAAAACAGAGACCATGATACCCAGACCTCTTAGCGTTATTGTAAGGATTCAATGGAGAAATATGTTCGCTGTGCTCAGCACAGTGCCTGGACATAATAAATAATGGAGTTTGTCTATTATGTATATTAAAGAAGGCCTTGCCAATACATATTCTTTGTTACTTTTCTCTCCCCTGCTTGGAAAGAACATCACATTTTGCTCCCCGACCCCCCACCCCAGGATTTTCAGGGTCTTTGCCTCCATCGTAGAGGCAAAAAGTAGGAATCATTGATCCAAAGGCTCTCTCTCCATCAAAGACTGGCTGCACATTTTGTATCCCAGGGAAAATATTACCAAGGGCAGTCTGGGGCATATCTATGAGTCTGAGTCCCTCGCAGGGTCACGGGTGATGACTATGGCACAGCCGAGCCATGCAGCCCATTGAGCTCATCGAGTATGGAGAGCCCAGCACTGGGGGCTGGATCCTGCCTAGATCACAGGGCACTGGCTGTTCATGTGGACCCAGCAGGCATCCACAAGGAAGGACCTGGACAGGTCCTAAATCTCCACTTAATTGAACTACAATTGTCGGATCCTTGCTCATCATGGCTATCCGTGGGAGACCCTGCAAACATGGTATTTGGCCTTGTACCTTCTGGAGGCTACAAGAATCCTGCTAACATAGGCAATAATTCCAGCCAGACACATTTCCAATCCCACAGAAAAGCGACAAGGTCCCTTGATTGAAGCGGAGGAGGGGCAGCGATGGGCAAAGACAAGCTAACATCTTCACCACATAGCACACGTCTGAAGAGCAGCCTGGCTCCTGGTGGGAGGGAACAGCCCTGAATGAAGATACAACACCTCGAGGAAAAACCTACTTGTGAATTGGTTAGCCATTTAAATGGCCGAATTACTGACGACATAATTAGGGCAACATTTCTCCCACTGGAGCTCCTGTATGAGAATTAATGGACCCTTCTCAGAGAGCCAAGCTCGCACTAATAGCATTTTCTTTCCCTCAGACCGTTTAAATCATTAATCCCTTTCCAAGCTGGCATTTGTGTTTGCGTCTTCTGGCCCCGGAGGTCAAGACTCCATCAGGCTGCCGTTTGCTCTCTGGCACACAGTAACCGTGGGCATGTGTCAGGACAGAGAGAATTTTCTCTGGTTCTTACGTACAGATGCACGGTGGGGTGGGGAGTACTTAGCTCTAATGAAGGAGCCCTAGCGGGGACGGGGAGCAAGCTCCATTGGTGCCCTGCAGTCTGCCAGAACTTGTGTGTGTGTGTGATAAACAATTCACAAAATTTACCATTTTAATCATTTTTAAGTGTACAGTTTAGTGACATTAAGTTCATGCACATTGCTAGGCAGCCATCACCCCCATCCATCTCCAGAACTCGTTCGTCTTCCCAAGCTAAAACTCTACATCCATTAAACACTGACTCCCCATTTTCCTCTCCCTCTAGCCCCAGGCAACTGCCATTGTACTTTCTGTCTCTATGAATCTGACTGCTCTGGGGACCTCATATAAGTGAAATCATACAATATTTGTAACTGGCTTGTTTCACTTAACATATCTCAAGGTTCATCCATGTTGTCGGCTGTGTCAGAATTTTATTCCTTTTTAAGCTGAATAATATACAATATCCTATTGCATGTATTTACCACATTTTAAAATATATTCATCTGAATTTTTGTGTTTTACATTAATGACTAGCAATTATGAAACTCTGTATTGAGGTAAAATATGCGGATCGTTTAACCATTTTTTAATATATAACTCAGAGGCATTAAGTTCATTCACACTGTTGTGCAACCATCACCACCATCCACCTCCAGAACTTTTTCATCTTCCCCAGCTGAAACTCCACACCCATTACACACGACCTCCCATTCCTTCTGCCCCCAACCCTGGCAAGCATGCCTGCCATGACTTCTAACTGCACCCAATCTCAGCTCCTTCATCTTAAAAATGGACATTGTAATCACAGCCTTTGATGTGGGAGTCATCTCAGTGCCAACCAGCTCAGTTTCTTTTATTTTTAAATATATATATTTTTAATTTCAGAGAGAAAGGGAGAGGGAGAGAGATAGAAACATCAATGATGAGAGAGAGTCATTGATCAGCTGCTTCCTGCACACCCCCTACTGGGGATCGAGCCCATAACCCGGGCATGTGCCCTTGACCAGAATTGAACCTGGGACTCTTCAGTCCATAGGCCGACGCTCTATCCACTGAGCCAAACCATCCAGGGCCAACCAGCTCATTTTTATTGGGCTCAGGCCCCCCTGAGCCCAATGGCTCAGTGGTGGCTGGATTTGGGGCACATCTGGAACCACACATAAGTCCCACAAACCACAGGAGAAGAGGCCAGCATGTCCCACAAGGCAAGGAGCAGCGCTGCTCCTAACCTGTACCAGGTACACACACCTACAAGTTGTTGCTCTTGGTGTAATTCACCACTTGCAGGCAGAGGTTGGAAAACCAAATGCACAGGAACAATCCAGATGTAAGTTCCTTTGGTTTCATTGCAATCTTTCTGGATCAAAAAAAGAAGAAGAAAAAGAAGAGCAAGTGTCCCTCGTTTAGATTACTCATTGTTACCTCCTATAAAAAAAAAAATTACAAATATCACCCACCTGTCAGTGAAACAAGAATTCATGAAACTACCATCTTCTTAAAGAGAATAAAAATAAGTCCCTATTCTAATTAAGCATCTCACTTTTGGCAACAGAGCCACTTTCAAATTTGTACATTGTGTGTGTTTATTAGATTTTCACAAAGAGGACGAATTTCATGTAATTAAATCCCCAGAGGATACCCACACAACCCCATAAATGTCACAGAGGCATATTGACAGAGGCATAAAAAGAAACACTAATTAAATCCCAATTTCCTCCAAATACTGCCAGATCTTTCAGGTATGCGTTCACTTCCTGGATTGTTGAGCATTTACTCGCATGGTTCCAGATGTCAGAGTGGGTGCTGCAGAATGCAGAGGGGTCTAGGACACGCTCTTGTGAGCAGTGAAGTGTCCCTGTGCAGTTGGGATGCACCTTCCCAGCCTAGGAAAGTGGAATGGAGCCAAAAGGACATGGGAAAGGGGCTTAACCAGGAGAAGTAGCAGGAATAGCTGAGGAATTTTCTGGAAACATAGAAATGTAATATAAGTTAAGAATTGTGAACTGGGAGTAAAAAAAAAAAAATGAAAGAGAAGGGGAAATAAAGATGAACAGAGAAAGAGAAAAGAAAGAAGGATGGTATGCCTGACCAGTTTGGCTCAGTGGATAGAGCGTTGGCCTGCGGATTGAAGGGTCCTGGGTTCAATTCTGGTCAAGGGCATGTACCTTGGTTGTGGGCTCGATCCCCAGTAAGGGGCGTGCAGAGGGTAGCTGATGGATGTTTCTCTCTCATCCATGTTTCTAACTATCTCTCTCCCTCTCTGTAAAAATTAATAAAATGTATTTAAAAAGGAAGGAAGGAAGGAAGGAAGGAAGGAAGGAAGGAAGGAAGGAAGGAAGGAAGATGGGGTGGAGTCTGGTAAGGGTTAGAAGGGGGCGGGGCATGCTAGAAGGGGCAGAGCTCTGAATACTGCCACCTGTACTGGTCAGCAAACTCGTCAATGTCAGGGGAAAGCTTTTCCCCACCATCTTCAGGCTGTCACTTAGCACCTAGCATTGGAATGAGCCAAAATGGTGAAGGAATACAAGAAATGGAACTAAGAAATGGAAGCCCTGGCCAGGGCTCAGTTGGTTAAAGCGTCATCCTGTACACCAAAAGGTTTCAGCTTCAACCCCCAGTTGGGGCAAGTATGGGAGGCAATCGATCGATGTTTCTCTCTCATATTGATATTTCTCTCTCTCTCTCTCTCTCTCTCTCTCTCTCTCTCTCTCTCTCTCTCTCTCCCTCTCTTTCTTCTTCTCTCTCTAAAATCAATCCTCAAGTGAGGATTGGGGGGGAAAAAGACAGAGAGATGGAAGAAACAGAAGAAGGTGTCCAGGCTCCTGGGAGAAACAATGAAGGCCTCCCCCTCTTCTGATGTTTCATCAGAAAGAAAGGGTGGATGGGCATGAAGGCACCTGGATTGTTGTAGTGACCAGGTGGGTAGCCCTTCTTCCCTCACTGTTTCTCATCCATCTCCCCATGCTGAGAGCTCTGGCAAGTGAAATGGTTTTTCTTACCGAAGACCATCAGTGCTCCACTATAGGTGTACGAGTCCCCTGAGGATGTGCCCTAAGAGTAGCTGAGCAGAACTGAATGGGACCATTTGCCTTTCTGTTGGCTTAGAACGATGTAATTATGAGTATTTGAGCAGAGGGGACTTGAGGCAGACGATGGCAATATCAGAAGTACAAAGCCCTACAATTCTGATCAACAAGAGAGAGCACCCTAATGGAGCAGTAAGGATCTGAGTGGCAGCTACTCCTTTAGGATGCTCTCTCTTGTTGATCAGATTTCTGATCCCAAGTGTGTGGCCAGGAAGAAGGGAAAGAAAGAGAGGACACCTCCCCACCTGCCTTCAGCAGAGAATTGAAGGGGGACCATATGGGGTCTTCCAGTCCTGCTTAGAGTAAGAAGTTAGGGAGCATCGAGGAGAAAGAGCCCAGAAAGCAAGGAAGGAAGGATCCAGCATTGGCCAGGGAAGCCCTGGAAAGGGATATGTTTACTAATTTTAGAAAGAGAAGGAGAGGAGAGAAAGAGAAAGAGGATATATCTATATGAGAGAGAAACATCGATCGGTTGCCTCCTATACTCGCTCCAACTGGGGGTAGAAGCTGAAACCTTTTGGTGTACAGGATGACGCTCTAACCAACTGAACCCTGGCCAAGGACCCCCAAAGACCCCTGAGGTAAGCCTGGGCTCTGGAAGCTCGCACTTCAGCTCTGCCTCGGAGATGCCTTGGGAGCAAACAGCAACATTCTGGGAATCTGTCAATGGAACAGGAAATGTCATAGACCCAGGTATCATTAACAATCAGAGACTGGCTTGCTCGCTATGAGGAAAAAGGCCATTGATAAGCCCCCTTCTCTGAAACACCATCTTAGCCCCTCCCCCCGACACACACTATGGGGCTCCACTTTTCCCCAAAATAGGTATTTTACAATGACACCTCTCTCACCACCACCCCCTTGCCCCCAAAACAGCTTCCTATTCCCATTCCCTGCTGACAAAAGGCCACATATTTCTACAAAATTCAGGTATGCATGCAAGCAAGGTGGACTTGGAGGTGGTTTAGAACAGGGTCAACATCCTGGCCTGTTATATGAGTTCTCTCTCAATGTCTTTTTCAACTGTACTCTTGCCACTGAGCCAATCAGCCACTCTGATTAATCTTTACAAGAAAATAAAAAGACTCTTGAAGTTTTTACACGGATTACGTATCTGTCAATAAATTCTGCTCAAATGCTCATAAGGACTTGGTTCTCTTTCCACCGTATTTGCTTGTTTACAGGGCTTTTCCCTCCAATAGGATTGGAAAAGCTTATGTCCTCCCACTCCCTATTCTGATGACCATAAATCCCAAATTAGTGAGATAAGAACTATTGAGGACTCAATAATATGCATTCAAGAAGCTTAAAAATGAAGTCCTAGAAAATTCTACCCAATTTTAGTCTGCACACATTCTGACCTTAGATCTCTCTTCAGAAGAAAGGGAGGGGATGGTGCCGTGGGCTCCTCGAGGAGCGTCCAAGATGCCCTGCCTCTGACATTGCTGCATGACAGTCCCTGGCTCCTGAAAGTCCACTGGCATCAACTCACCCTTTGTTAAGCGCAGATGACGAGCAAGGGCCCAGAGGTAGACGACCTTGGTCGGCTCTGCTGCTTAGCTCTCAGCCTCTGTGAGGACTGGTCATAGTCCTACTCCTTAGACTTGGGAGGAAAAGATACAAAGTCCATGGCAAATGCTTAGTCCTGTTACTGCCATTATAACAATATCAATTACTATTATTCCTTTTAAGCCAGTAATTCTCAATTCCCCTAGTGATGCACTGTGACGTACACGTAAATGGGGAGAAGAGGAGCGGGCTGAGAGCTCCACTGTAAGCTTCCTCTCTTCAGAACAATGCTCTAAGCTCGCAAGTCTCAGACTTAATATGAATTTGTTGTAATTAAATGACTTTGCTGCATGACTGAGAAACCCTACAGCATGACAAGCCTGTGGGGGTGAGATGAGGAAGATCCATTTAAGATTTTTAAAGAGAGGGGGTGGGAGACAGTGCAGAGAAAACACACTTAAACACACTGAAAAACTTTCCAAATAATGCTAGAGTGATTCCAGAGGGTCACTGGGGACAACTGGGTGAAGGGCATATAGGACCTTCCTGTGATGCTACAAGTATCTCACAATAAAAAGTTGAAGAGCCTGGACAATGTTGCTCAGTGGTTGAGCATCGACCTATGAACCAGGAGGTTGCAGTTCTATTCCTGGTCAGGGCACAGGCCCCTGTTGTGAGCTCAATCCCCAGTAAGCGGGGCGGGGGAGGGGTGCAGGAGGCAGCCCATCAATGATTCTCTCTCATCATCGATGTTTCTATCTCTCTCTCCCTCTCCCTTCCTCTCTGAAATCAAGAAAAACACATATATACACATATATATATACATATATATATACATATATATGTGTGTGTGTATGTGTGTTTGTATATATATATTAAGTTAAAGAAATAAATCTGCCAGGATCCCAGGTCCCTAAGATTCTATTAAAATGAGTCTGGGCTCCATCAGCAAGCTGGATCTCCCAGCATCTCCCCTGGGCCCAGGCTTACTAAGAGCAGTAACTGTTTCTTTTCATCTCTGCATGCCCAGCGTAGCGCCATGCCTGGCATGCTGCAGAGTTGCGACAAATGCTGCATCAAGGTATAAAAACGTTCATCTTCTTGCCCAAGCCCCTCGCCCCTGGAGACTAGCTGAAAGCACTCTTCCCCTTGGACTCCAGTGCAGACATGGAGGGTTTTGCTTCATTTTTTTTTTTTTCTGTAGCTTTGGAAACCTCAACGAGAAGAGACCCGTGCACCGCTGTCAGCTGCCAGTGCCCAGCCAGGAAAGGTTAACAGGAATGGAAACCAGCCACCGTTAGGATTTTGACACAAGATAAAGTGAATGAGCAGAGGAAGTGGCCCCCTGCAGAAACCAAAGGCAAGGCCAAGTCTGTTTGCTAAGAAAACATTCCCTGCTCACCAACCCTCACAGGTAGCTTCTTCTTAGGACCTCAAAATAATCCTTGAGTATCTGGGATCTGCCAGACCATGAGCTAAATGTGCTCACGAATAAGGAGACGACATATGCTTTCATGGAGCATTACAGCAGGACAAGCCCAAGTTACTGCCCAGACAAGCAAGAGAAATGAAACAATCACGGCACCTGCTCATGCGAGACTCCAGGGTGGGCATGCCTGGCTCCAGAGGGCCGCTGTGCTCGCCTCTCTGCACCCTCCCAAGCTGAATACCTCACTTTAGTTCCCCCAACTGTACTGGAGCGCCACTCAAGATTCACCCCACAAAGGCCCAAGATCTCTCACACCCCCCATCCTCCCTCATGCCCTACAGTTAGACTTCATATCTAATGGCTGAGCCAGTACACAGTATAGAGGCCCATCATATCCAAAGCAAGCTCCCAGACGGACAGCTCCTTCAGGCCCTAGGACTAAGGGAAGTACGCTCCTCACCACATCATCCGGTCCTGTGTCAAGAACAGCAGGCCCCAAACAGTCCCTCGCTCTAGTGGTATTAAAATGGCCAAATTATAACAGCAGGCAGAGGGCCATCAAATTGTATTAAATTGCTCAGTCTGCTTCATGCTTCCATGTCTCTGGATCTATTTGTTCATCAGTTTTTTTTTTGTTCATTAGATTCCACATATAAGTGAGATCATGTGATACTTGTCTTTCTCTGACTGGCTTATCGGGTAGGGGAGCTGGGGGCCGGAAGAGACAAACCAAAGAACCTATATGAATATATGCATAACCCATGGACATAGACAATAGTGCAGTGGGTAAGGCCTGGGGTAAGGAGGCAGGTGAAAATGGAGGAAAAGAGGGGACATCTGTAATACTTTCAACAATAAAGATAAATTAAAAAAGAAAACTATTAGATTGAAAGGGGCTTGTGTTTGATTGATGTCGGTTCACAGGTGACTGCCCTGACGCATGGCAGGAGCACATACCAGCAGAATTTAGAGCTGAAAGGTGGAGAGGGCAGGGTTTCCACAAGAGATTCTCCATAATTCCCTACAAGAGAGAAATGAGGTAAAGGAATAGAGTCCAGGGTTTCTCTTCTCCCGTGGTCTTCTCTATGTCCCCTCAGGACGGAGTCCCAGTGAGAGAGGCTATGAAAGCCCCTGTCCCCTGCACACCATGCTGCTCTCTGCTGGGTCAGGTCTGGAGCTGCGGATGGGGTCTGTGGAGAAGAAACTCAGCTTATAATCCCTACTGCCAAGTATTTAATGGGGAGTCTTTGTTTAGTTAACAGGTTTTAAAATCTGTAACAGGAGAGAAGGGGATGAGCATCCTGAGCCTATGTTGATTTTTTCCAACTGCCTCCCTCTTCCTGCAAAGTACAACATAGGGAATACAGTCAACAATATTCCAACAACTACGTATGGTGTCAGATGGGTGCGAGATTTAGCCTAGAAAGTTATATAATGTCTAAACACTGGAGTGTACATCTGAAACTACTGTAATATGTCAACTGTAACTGAAACATGATTTTTTTTTTTTAATGTTCACGCATGAGGATGTAGTCACATGCCAATGGGCAACAGAGCCTGTCAGAGATGGTCTCCTGCTGTTCCCTGATTTGGGTCTGAGATGTTGAAACTTGGAATAAGTTATGTCATCACTCCCCTCAGAAAGGCTGTGCTCCCTTTTCTGGGTCCAAGTAGCTGAGATCGTAAGGAGTGAGAGGGGGATGAGGAGACCCTAAAACTATACCTTTATTATTGGTAATCATTGTAATATTTATCAACCACTTCTGCAGTTTCCAGATTATACCTGTCTCTAGCATTTTCTTTTATCTATACATCACTGGGGGGTGGGCCAGAACCATTACCCACAGTTAACAGAGAGAAGCAAACTTGCCCAAGGTCGCTCAGCTACCAAGTGGCAAACTCAGTACTCAGACCCAGGCTCTTGACCCAAACTCCCTACCATTCTCATGGCCAGGCAGCCTCCTGCGTTGACCTCAGAAATTCAGGGGCAGAAACGTCAGTTAGAAGAACATGAGGAGCTCTTCTTTGCTATCTTTCAAACCAAAAGACCAAGGAAGAAATAACAACAGGACAACCTCATACTGTTTTGGATTTTCGACATTTGTGATGGAAAAATGAGATGCTGTCTATTATTATAGATCCATAAAGCTGTCCTGTTCCCTCTCTGCATGCCAGGCCTGGTGCTAGCCACAGGCAGGTAACCTTGACAAGCATTACACTTAAACCTTTCTGCTGTTAACTAAAATGCCCTCCTTGCTCTCCCAATAGCAAATTAGAGAGAAGCAAGCAGAACCTTCATTGTCCATTATGCAAAACCACATCAAGCCGTTCTTGTCTCTCCCCACGGTCTTTCCTTCTTGTCTTCCCTTCATTTGCACTGCCTGCACCCCACTTTTGCCACCACTCACTTCACCCTCACAATAATCAGGCTGCAGATACAATTATTGGCCTTAAGCTCCTCACTTCCATCTCCTAGGTACTTTTTTTTTATTTGGCCAAGAAAAATTAATTTGAAAAAACCCAAGGCAGTCAGGGGTCTTAACAGCAAAGTAAATTGGTCTAAATGTGAGGGTTTCCAGAGACCATAACTCCTAGTGAGTGTAGCGCACGCTGGGGAAGGAGGAGGAGATGGAAAGGGGGGACACCTGGAAGATGCTCATGTCTGACCATACTGGGAAAATCTGAGCCCCAGGCCGGTCCTCTTCCAGTGGTCCCCAGTATGATGGACCATAATCAAATCGGTTGAGGGCATAAGCTTCAGTTTCAATCTCCATTTCGTTTGATTCACCCCTAAATCCCATCTGAGTCTTTCTCTCCGGGTAAGAGTGAATGGGCCCTCCTTGGTCTTGCCTCTAAAAAACAGAACACTGTCCAGACTGAGGTGGCTTTGCAGGCCGCTGTGAGATTTTTACTTTTATTTCACAGGCCCCTTTTGCCATGACCCTGGCAATCTTAGTATTATAGGTTTAACCCTTCCCCAGAGTACTGGCCAGAGAACTCAATAAAAAGATCTGAAAACAAATGTGAGGGGCAGAGGTGGTATTTAAAGGTGAAATACGGGAAGTAGCTGGGAGACTGGTTCCTTAGTGGCTGGAGAACAGGGGCTCCAGTCATGACTCCGGGGCCTGTGCTGGCTGCTCTCTCGTTGTCCCGTCTGAAAGCGTGAGCTTGCGAGAGCGAGCCCATGCCTCTGCTCCTGAGATGAAAGGCACTTGAGGAATGATTCTTCCCAGTCCGGTTTGTTAGACAAGATAAAGGGCTCCTAAACAAGATGGCGTGATGACAATGAAAAGACAGTCCTGAGACGTTAGAATAAAACCAGAGATAAGAGAAAATAACCTCAAAGAACATGACAAAATAGGTTAGGAGAAGGATAAATCCAGTAACTTTGCCAGTACTTCTCACATTCATGAATATTCTGGATCTTCTAAATACAAACAGCTCTCTGCTCCACAGAGCATTTAGTAAATTCTTCATAGGTGGGAGGAAGCTCATCAATGCCCCAGGTGCGGCGGGGAGGGGGGTAGTGGAGGACCCGGACAGCCTGGCACTCAGAGGCTGAATGAGAGGCACAGTGTGGCTGTGGAACATGATAAACAAGCAGAGAAATCTTCATTTTCTGGAATATGTATCTAAGATAAAATGACAAAGAGCCAATAACAGAAGGAAAGGGAGCAGGAATGGTTTTGATATTTGAAAAAAAGTATTGTCCAAGAGATGCACACACCAGAGCACAGAACTCCAGGGGAGGACATTGAGGTGGAAGAAGAAGGAGGTGACGGCAAGTTGCCAAAATAATGGCCACCCACATGGGTTTGACAAGACTGATTTGTTTCCCATTGGAATAAGATGGGAACCTCAGCACCGCAAAAGAGGCAGCTTGACCAAAAGCTTGTAAATTTCCCACCAACTGAAGGTGAGACGGTTCAATGCTCTCTACAGTTCTGGGCACAGGACTTCTGCTGCTGGCATGGTGACTGGGGGCCAGGGGACACAAAGAATAAGGTGCTCTCACCTCTTTCATCACCTTTCCTGGGGCAGGTGCTGTCAACCCTTGACAGTTTTCTTACCTCATTCTGGACAGTGAGTAGGACATTTCTCAGTGTGTTTTTTAGTAGAACAAAGAAAGGGAGTCAGCATCATTACTCGACAGAGTTTATAGAAGAACCTGGCAGTCATTATGAAGTATCATTCCTCGTGGCACTACCCAGCTTTCCTCTCATAGAGGGGGCTTGGATCTTGGTTTAACCTACTTAAGAATGACAGACAATAGGCACCGTCTGTTCATTCCAGCTGCTTCTCATAAGAAAGGAAACTCTGTCACATGGTGATGTCAGAAGGCTTCAGAATCATAAAAAGATTTCCCAGAGGGTCTCCTAAAATAGGAAAACAACCAGAACTCATTTTGGTTGAGGTAATCGGGTACAGAACTCTCCTCCTGCAACAGGAGATAAGTAAGACTTTTCCAATATAAGTGACAAAACTTTCTCAGAATCTAGCTATAGTGGTGATACCAAGAATCCTGAAGCTCAACTCTTCACATGTAGAACATCAAACAGATCTCTGCTTTGTCCTGATGACAATTTCCTCTCTCAGAAGGCAGAGAAAGCAATTACGGAAACTACTGTTCTTGACACAATTCTGGCCGTCGAAGAAGACCCAGGAGGCAATGCATAAGTGGCAGGATCTCCTGAGTGGCCACTCTATCTCAGGATCTGTAATAGCTTGGGAAGGGGATGCTGCACACAGATGACATGGCCATTACTCAGCCAGTGTCTATGAGCAGTAGTAATCAGTCATGATCTTTGCCTTCTGAAAGCTTACAGTCTACACAGAAGAGCAATAACATCCTAGGGCATTTTATCAGTGACAATGCGAGGCACAAAGGGTGAGTGTTAGAGAAGCTCAAGGAAGGAAGAACATCTGTGGGGTGGGATGAGGTGCTACAGAACTCTTGACTTGAGCCCTGGCTGCCTGCCTGGTGTGGTTCAGTTGCTTGGGCATTGTCCCATGCAACAAAAGGTTGCCAGTTTGATTCCTGGTCAAGGCACGTGCCTGGATTGCAGGCTTGATCCCTAAGTAAGGGAGGTATGCAGGAGGCAACCTGCATAAGGTCTCCTAGCTTCTAGGACAATGGCAGGGCCAAGGACTGGCACTCAAACAATCTGGCTGGGCCCTGTGATCTCAACACCATTGCTCTCCCCATGCAGCCAGAGTTCATGACTAAAGGCTTTGGACTTTGTCCTTTATATAATACAAGTAACTGACAATTTTTAAGCAAGGGAACAGTATGTGCAAGGAGCAACAGTACATGGGAAGGAAGATCCTGAGTCAGGCCCAGGCAGGAGATGGATTTTGCAGGGTTGTCTGTAGATGCACTGGGCCTAGCTGGGAAAGAGACAAAAAGGAAACTGGAAGAATAACCAAAGTTGTCCTGGCCGGTGTGGCCCAGTGATTAGAAAGAGTGTCAGCCCACTAACTGAGAGTTCTCAGGTTTGATTCCCGGTCAAGGGCATGTGCCTGGGTTCTAGGGTGTGGGAGGCAACCAATTAATGTGTCTCTCTCACATCTCTCTTTCTATTTCTCTCTCTCCCCCTCCCTTCCACTCTTTCTAAAAATCAATGGAAAAAAGATCCTTGGGTGAAGATTGACAACAACAATAAAAAAAAGTTATGTTTAAAAAAAATAAAAAGAATAGCCCAGAGGGACAAGAATCTCTTAGTCAGATGGGGGAGGTGAGGATAGAATGCCTAAAGAACAGGTTGGTCAGTAGCTCAGTCAGAAAATGAAGGACAAGGAATGGAGAGAGAATGACCCAAGGAACCAAATCGTCCTGCACATGGTTGACACTTTCAGGTCGTGCTTGGCGCTTGCTGCCTGGATGGGGGCAGCTCTTCGGAAGAACCACATGGGAGCTCATAGCTTCAAAGGCTCCTGGAGGCCAGAAGTCAGCAAAGAACCAAGGACACAGTGACTGGGGAGCAAATGATGGGAGGCAGGACTCTCAAGGAATGTGGGTGCGAAACTGAAAGGAAGAAGTAAGACAGTTGATAGAGGGGATAGGAAAGTCAGTTCTCTCTTTCATTTTAAGTCTTTTTTTTTTTTTTTTTTTTTTTTTCTGGACAAGGAAGCTCTGCTTATCTTTGTAGGCAGAAGAGGTAAGGAGCCAGCAGGTGTAAGTGAAGCTACAACAGACTAGGAATAAAGGTTGGTGCAGAGTCTGGTCCTGGGTAAGCACCTGGACTTTAGAAAAAATGAGCTGAAAATATAAGTGATGAGAAAAATTGGTGGAAGTCCACGGCATGATAGTCCAGCAGAGTAACCCTTTGTGCATAAAACTATGAAAAGTAAAATTTCAGCTGAACAATCACAAACAATCCCAGAGAAGAAAAAGAGGGAAGACATCTAAAGAAGGCCACACGGGGCCCCTGATGGCATCCCCCTGGGCCCCAGCACTAAGAGGCAGAAACAAGCATGGGGAGCAGGGACCCCAACCTGGGGTGCCCACACTCTGTGGCAGGGACCTACATGTATCTGTCAGCTGGGCCAGGGACTCCAAAAGTGGTAGGCAATTTTTTTAAAGAGCCTTTGAGCTATGTTTGGGAGAAAAACAACCAAGAAAAGATGAATCCACTGCTCAGGGAAGACAACTTTATGCTCACAGATGGTGAGAGAAGACAGAACTCCTATTTTGCTTACCTTTCCTCAGGAAAACGATCTTTGGAGTGAGGAAGGGAAAGTAAACATCATAAAGAAGTAAGTGAAGCATCAGACAGTGAAAAGAAAATAAGAGAACAGTTGGCTTCCTTAAATGAGTTCAACTACTCAGGTTCAGCACTGAAGGTGGAACTGTGGGGAGTGCTCAGAGATGCCGGGGGACTGGACAGGATCGAATGTTGTCCAGATCGGTGGGAGGAGGAGGAAGGCAGTCCCCCAAAAGCCCCAAGCTGGTACCCCAAGTAGAATTAATTATTTAACTGGTGGCATGTGAGTACTTAGAAGAGAATATGTTAACTACTAGAAATCACTGGGGTTCATCTATTGTGCTAGGTAACCTCATTTCCTTATTTTGAGAGCGGCTACTAGACTGCTTGCTATGCATTTACTTATGTCTTGTCTCATATCAAGAAGGATTGAAGGTCCGTTAAAGGGACACCAAAAATCTACTGAGACACCACAAAAGTTACAAAAATATGAAAGAGAAAACAGGAAAAACAATAGAGACATTTTAAAAAGAGCCATAAGTAAGAATAATGTGAGAATGTGCAGCACAGAGTTCTATGTCCACCCACCAACGTGAATTCTGTTCATTTGCTAAACACAGACACTGATTCGGCTCTACGCGTTCTAGCAGGTGGCAATCAAAGAGAAAACCTGATGGATTATTCACTTCACACCACTGAGGACATTTTAAAAAGAAGTAGGAAGAAGACAGAAAGGTAAGGAAGAATGAATGGAGGAGGGAGGACAGGCAGAAAGGTGGAAAGAAATAAAGCAGCACAATATATAACATTTTAGCATTTATTCACACTCCTGGGGAGAGAAGGGGCAGGGGACAGGCTGTGTTGGAGAGAGAACTGTGCATGGGACGAAAAATTACCTTAATAACTTAGGCCAGGGGAATTATTTTTTTTATGTTTTTATTGATTTAAGAGAGAAAGGGGAAGGGAGAGAGAAACATCAATGATAAGAGAGAAACATAAATCGGCTGCCTCCTGCACGCCCCCTACTGGGGATTGAGCCTGCAACCAGCATGTGCCCTAAAGGGGAATCGATTTGTGACCTCCTGGTTCACAGTTTGATGCTGAACCACTGAGCCAAGCCAGGCAGACCAGGAGAATTATGACTTGTCTTGAGAGAGCCACAATGAGAGTGAGCAAGAGAAGTGCTTAGAGGTCAGTTGTTACAGATTATAGAAACCACACCTTCCATGCACTTGCATTTCTTCATTCAAGACAGAAAAGTTTTGTATTAGAAACTCGAAGTAAGAAGTGTTTTGGAGTTTGGCAGTCTTGGGTTAAATCTAGTTTCCTCTACTTACAGCTTTGTTTGCTTGGCTATATTTATTAAACAATTTGAGTTTTTCTTTGTTCAGCTATAAAACTAGAATAATTTTACCTACCTCAAAGAATTATTGTGAAAATTAAATGAGAAAAAAGCACAACTATTCCTGAGACTAGACCCAAAAGAAATTTCTCCTGGGGGACAGGGTGCAATCGGAATCAGCAATAATTTTAAGGACTTACTTGCAATGAGATGCAACATACCTCCCAGAATTTCTCTTAACTCTGTGTTATTACATTATTTGTAATTCAAATTAGAGTAAATTTTAAGTAGAATATTTAATAGGTCACAGTGATATAGAAATACCAAGAATCATAAAAGTTCAAAAGGCTGCCAAGTGAAATAAAATGGTTCCAGGGTTCTATGAAATTGTTGCTGGTCTACAGATACTCTGGGAGGTGGTGGTGGGGACAAGGTCCCAGCAGGCACAGGCAGGGTCACTGGCCCCAGTCCTGGTGCCTCTTGGCCTTGCTGCTTCTTGTCCTCCAGCCCACAGATGCAGGCGGACCCGGAAGCAATGGCCTGGGGCAGGTGAGTGCCTTTGCTCCACTTATCCTCTGAATTTGGACACCAGGACCATCTTGGACAAGGAGACTGGGTTCTCCCACCTGGATATAAAGGTGGCCCTCCCACACGGCCACTCCCCACTCACAGCAGGCCATTCGGGTCCACTGGTTGCATTGGGGTCTGTAGGCCTGGATGCCCAGCACGTCTAAGTACCTCATGGCCTCCTGCTGTCATTGCTGCCACCAATGGAGTGGATGGGATCCTCCAGGCTGCACATGCCGTGACAGCCCCACCTGTGATCACGGGCTGGCGCTCCTCCCACTCATCAGGTTTTGTGGAAGGGGCCCACCTGGTATTCGTGGTCCCTGGAGACATACACAAAGTCTTTGCAGATGGTGCCCGCGTGGTCATATGTGAACCTTGGCAAGCCTGCCATGTAGGACCAGGAGTTGATCTTGGGACTGTAAGTCTCTATAGAAGAGAGATCTGGATTCTCATTCCAGCCACCAGCATGTCTTCAATGGAGGCAAGATAGAAATCCACACACACACTGGTTCTTGGAGCCACCTTGATCTACTGCTTACATTGGGGCCATACCTATAAACAAGATTGGACATTGCATCTCCTCCATTGTCCCTTGAGAAGCTGCCACCATGATGATGAAGAATTCCCTGAGCACAGCAACACAGTGGCAGCTCCACAGGGCTGGCAGGGGTATCTCCTTGACCCACTGCTAGCTCTTGGTGCCCAGGTACCAGGTGGTGTCATTGTGCTTCCCAAACAGGTAGGAGACCTCATCACTCATGAACACCAGGTGCTCCTCCTTGATGCAGAGTGCTGAGCACTTGGTCTGCATGGCCGGCTGGGCCACCAGGCTGTTGTGGCAGCCCACGGCCTCTTCCATGAAGCCCTCAAAACTGGCCTCCTTGGGCAGCAGCAAGCACACCACCAGCTTGACATGAGGCATCAGGTCATTCTTGGGGATGAATGGGAAGTGGAGGTGCTCCGGCACCATGTAGGCGTGGCCTAGCACCCAGCTGTTGTGTCAGCCATAGCAGAGCAACCTGCAGTAAGTTGTGCTTGCATTCTGATGCACCCTGCTGCTGCTCAGGTACATGCACAGCTTCTGCATGGAGATATTCTGCAGGAAGTCGGGTGTGAAGGCCAGAGTGCCGAAGTGGCTCTGGATGAAGCTGAGGATGGAGGCATCCAGCCACTTGAAGTTGTAGATGGAGGCCAGCTCCTGCAGGTACAGGTAGTTGTCCTCACTCACCTCCAGTTCCAGGTACTCGCAGTAGAAATCCACCACAGTCCAGATCCGCAGCAGGTGGGCTGTCTCCAGGGTCTCCAGGATTTAGACAATGTTGCCACCATCCAGCACTAGCTCCCCGCCATATAAGAAGTCCACCACAGCCTTAAGGCCAATGTAGGAGGCACTGATCAGCTCCACCTCCTTCTAGAAGGCCTCACACATGCCCAAGGTGAACATGGTATTGAAATGGTCAAGTAGTCACTGCATGCAGCCAGCAAGTTGCAGTGAGCTGGCACACACTGTTCAGCCACCAGGACAATGTCACAGAAGAGGCCACATGGATGCCACTCATTCAGCCCCTGAAGCACTGTGGTCAAAAACTCAGCCCAGCCGAAACCGGTTTGGCTCAGTGGATAGAGCGTCGGCCTGCGGACTGAAGGGTCCCGGGTTCGATTCCGGTCAAGGGCATGTACCTTGGTTGCGGGCACATCCCTAGTGGGAGGTGTGCAGGAGGCAGCTGATCGATGTTTCTCTCTCATCGATGTTTCTAACTCTCTATCCCTCTCCCTTCCTCTCTGTAAAATATCAATAAAATATATTTAAAAAAAAACTCAGCCCAGTGATACACCTTTGAAGATTCGCTGATCTTGTAGGCTGGAGACATTCCCATCTGCCACCATCATAAAAGACGTCACAGCCCGTTATTGGTAGGGTTTCCAGGATGCTGCTGTCTCTCGCTGGACCCGGCACGCCCTGGCACACAATGGCCCCTAGGGCAGGCTCCAGCCGGCCATGCGGAGGCAGAGGAGGTGAATCAGGATGCAACCCTGGATGTGGGGACACTCACCTAGCTGCACGAGGGCCCATGCACGGGCCGTGCTGCCCTCCCCTCCACCAGCGCTGGAGCTTCAAGGCCCAGTCTGGTGGGCAGCCAAGGCTCATCAGGAAGTGTGAGAGAGTAAATTTTGTTAAAAGTCCTGGTACTTTAATGGTATTCTTGGCCCCTAAATATTGGCTTGGTTATTTTAAGCAACATTAAGTACAGATTAATTTTAGGAGGAGCTGAATACTAATAAACTCTGGAGAGCATTCCACAACCTTCTTCTGAATGGCAGCTCAGGGTCACACATCCTCTGTGGGGGTCCATCCAGGGCACAGGTTTGGGAAGATTCAGGGTCTACTAATTCATGGTGACCAGAGACAGCATGAGGTGTGCAGCCCTGTGTGGACAACCAATGACCCCAGCTAGGAAGGGGTTGGAAAGCAGTGTTCCTATCTCCAGACAATCCTGTACCAAGGGCCACCCTGACCACATCAATGATTATCTTCAGATTGTTCTTCTAAGGTGCCATTTCATCTCTAAGGAAAGAGGTCTCACGTATGCTTGTCCAGTCTGGCAGACCCAGCCTTTTATCTCACAGCCAGTCCCCCCAAAATAGGAGCCTCATAATCCTGACCTCTCTGGTGATCCATGCTCCTCAAATGTTCTTTGACGCTGTTCTCTGAACTATTCCTAACATGCTCGGCTCCCAATTGAATTCCCTGTGTCATCATGTAACCACATTATTACAGTTCCCAATCACCCCTGACAACTTTGAAATAATCTGACCATTGCAGGCCCTCATGGTCAATGGTCTACCCCTGACTCACCCTTCATACTGGGTTAGAACAGACAGTGGTAACAGGTGGTCATTCCTTTATCTAACAAACCTCGCCAACCCTCTATGTTGCCCTACCTTGTTCCATCCTAAGGTACTTTGGAATAAGACCATGGCATTCTTTGACAAATACCACTTTCACTTTCAATTCTTAGTAAAGATACAATGGAATCAGAAAGAGTCTAGAAAAGGGCTGCTAATATCATCAAAAGACAGAAAAGTCTCCTTCACAAGGATAAATTAAAGAAATTAGGAGTCTGCAAGACAAATAAATATGTTAAGAGGAGACAATGTCTAAGTTTTCAAAGTCTCAGAGAGGATAAAAATGCACTCATAAACCAAATTCCAGAATGCCAGACTGCAACAGGATCCCTTGAAACTTACTGCAGACAAACATAGTGCAGTTAGAAAGAAATCCTATATAATAAAGAGCTAATATGCTAATGGTTGTGACGCCCTCATGCCACAACAACCAATCAGCAGGAGGCTGCGTGCATGGCAGGCGCAGGTGGGCAGGGCTGCATGCATGGGTGGGCGGGGACATGACACTGGGCAGGGCTTGACGGGGGTGGGGCCGGCCAGGTCTGGGTCTCACCCAATGGCAGTCGGCCATCTTCCGAGGGGTCCTGGATTGCAAGAGGGTGCAAGATGGGCTGAGGGACCCACCCCATGCACGAATTTCGTGCACCGGGCCTCTAATTACTAATAACAATAAAACTGGTGACCTCAAGAGGCAGTAGAGGGAGGGTTTAGAGTCACAGAAAAATCCCTGTAAGAGCATTAAGAGGAAATGAACATCTCCAGCCTCTGGAGACAAGCTTAGCTCCCACATCAGATGTCATGTTGACAACCAATAGCTGAGCTTTAGGCGTGGTGTTGTTCATCTCTTCTGAGGATTAAATGGGACCATCCCTATATAAGTATTTTTCACACTGCTTGGCACACCAAACTTTAATAAATAGCAGAAACCATGTGGCAAGAATTCTTACACAATTGAGTAGAATTAAGTTGGAATACAGCTCAATACTGTAGTCCCCTCTTATCCACAGTTTCACTTTCTGTGGTTTCAGTTACCCGTAGTCAACAAAGGTCTGAAAATACAAAATGGAAAATTCCAGAAATAAACAAGTCATAAGTTTTAAATTGAGCACCGTTCTGCATGACATGATGAAATCTCTCGAGTCCTGCTCCCTCCCATCCATCACGTGAGTCATCCCTTTGTCCAGCATCTCCGCACTATACACGCTCCCTACCTGTTAGTCACTTAGTAGCCCACTCAGTTATCAGATCAACTCTCACAGTATCCCAGCACTGTGTTGAAGTCACCCTTATTTTACTTAATAGTGGCCCCAAAGCATAAGAATAGTGATGCTGGAGCTTGGAACTTGCCAAAGAGATGCCATAAAGTGCTTCCTTTAAGTGAAAAGGTTAAAGTTCTCCACTTAATAAGAGGTTGCTAAGATCTAAGTGAGAAAAAAAAATCTATCCAAGAAGCTTTAAAGATGAAAAAAGAAATTTATGCTAGTTTTGCTATCATACTTCAAACTGCAAAAATTACGGGCACATTAAGTACTTAGTTAAGATGGAAAAGGCATTAAATTTGTGGGTGGAAGGCGAACAGAAGACATGTTCCAATTGAGGCAACATATTGTGCCAGAAATCATTGAGTCTATAGGAAGACTTCATCAAGGGATCCCCAGAAAGGAATGACATCAAGCCATCTACTGAAAGTAAGGGACCGTTACACCAATTCAGGAAGAGATTTGGACTGAAAAATCTAAAAATCACTGGAGAGGCTATGTTTGCCAACAAAGAAGCTGCTGCCACATTCCTGGCAGAACTGAAGTTGATTAGGGCTCAGTGCCATCTATGGTTTCAGGCATCCACTGGGGGTCTTAGGATGTGTCCCTGAGGATAAGGAGGGGCTTCTGTATGGCAGTTCTTTTTCAACAGGTCAACAACTTTCCATAATCATATTCTGCTCTCCATCCCTCTTTCTTGCCTCTCAGTTTTATTATTTCTTTTCCTCCTTTTTATTCTCATTCTTGGGCATTTCAGATAAGCTCTTTTATACTTAGAGGATCTAACACTAGAAATTTTCCAAAATCAAGATCATTTTGATCAGAGAAAAAAATCTTTCTGTAAAGAAGAAGTATACATTAACCAACCACCATGCAATCTTCCACCCCAGTGACACTAAGAAAGCTGTGTGCTGAGAAGTAGAATGTTAAAGAATGAATGTTGTAGTTACCTCAGGAAGGACACGAGAGATTTCAACAAATGCTTCAGACATTTGTCTTCACAATAAGTCCAAAGGGAAACATAAAAGGGACCCATGCAAAATTAAGAGCAGCTCAGAGTCCACCCTGGGGAAATGGTCCCCCTGGTTGCAGAAGATGGGATGGGAATCTTTAAGGAGAGGGAGACCATAGTTGGGCCTCCCACATCTCTAAGGTATATGTCATAGGGCCAGGCAGGCAGCTGCCAGGATGCACATATCTCTGCTCTGAAATTCACCTTCTGCTTCCCCAATTCAAGAGTCTGATATGATTTTCTCCATTCCCATTGGTCACTCTTACCTTGGGCTACGGCACAGTTGCCGGATCCCTGGAGGCAGGGACAAAGCAATCTCAGGTGGAAGAACTTGGTTCGATTTCAGAGCGAAAGAGCATTTTACAGTATTTTGAGCCAACATCCACCTTTTGCTGATATGCTGAGGCCCAGTGCATTAGGGAAAGAGCTTAATCTGAGCTCAGCTCTTCTCACGTCATTGGGTCTGCCTATGCCCAGGGATCATGACGTCCGCTCAGCCAACTTTATGACCATTTAGTCTCCAAGTTCCTCAATGCCAGAATGGGGACAGGAGTCCCTCCCTCATCAGTTGTAGGAAGCACAAAAAGAGATGGTTTAAATGAAATAATTCATGAACTCTAGTTAGCACGGTGTCTGGCACCATCTAAGCATTTAATGAGTTATACCTACTATTAGAGTTCTCCATTAATACTTCTTTCCTCCTGCGCATTCCCAATGCAGTTGGGAAGGGAGAACGAACAACGAGAACATTTTTAGATTACCTGCTCTCGACCATTCCTGCATTTTCAAGTGTTCATTTATTTAATGGGCTGTGCCTCAATTACAGTGCTCGATGGGTTTGAATTTACATTCACAAGTACGTTTGAATTTCACTAACATTCCTCTCTGGGGAGTCATGCTATGTCAATACCTCGTATCCAAAAAGGCTTAAACTGGTGTCGTAAACGACCATTTGGACTCTGTAACAGAATTGTAAATAGAGTGATAATTAACTGAATTCCCAATTATTCAGAGTTGTCTTCCACACTCAGGAACATGGAATGAAAATAATGACCAAAGGGGGTGAAAAATGAAAGCCCCATCGACTACAGGCAAGTGGCTTAACTCTATGATTTATTCTTCACAGTTGAATATTATCTTTGATTCTTCCCTTTCCCACCTGTGTCTGTTTCTCTCCTTCCCCCATTTCCTCTTCCCCCAAATGATCCTTTAACACTGCTCTTCTTAAGGCCAGGGTTGTGGGCATCTTATAAAACCAAAGGGCACTTTTCAGGCCTGACAACCATTTCTTTCTTTAAGTTCTCCCTTCCCTTGTCACCGGGGGTCCTGCTTTTCTCAGGCCTCTCCATTTCAGTCTAGAGCAGTGGTCGGCAAACTCATTAGTCAACAGAGCCAAATATCAACAGTACAACAATTGAAATTTCTTTTGAGAGCCAAATTTTTTAAACTTAAACTTCCTCTAATGCCACTTCTTCAAAATAGACTCGCCCAGGCCGTGTTATTTTGTGAAAGAGCCACACTCAAGGGGCCAAAGAGCCCCATGTGGCTCGCAAGCCACAGTTTGCCAACCACGGGTCTAGAGTAGTTTTTGCTCTGTTGTATCATCTAAACATCTCTTCTTTCTATCAGTTCTTCATCCCTGGTGCTCTGGCCTATTCAAACGTTTATCACTGCTTACCTGGACTGAAGCATCCATCTTATATAAAAACTGCTGTTTGAAATGTTAACCCTGCTATTTGGCTTCTGTAAATGCTTGCTTGCTTAAATAATAAGGAAAATAAGACTACTTCCACTTTAGAGAGGCCATTAAACCTTCCCCAGACGAAATTATCAGTGCTGGCACCAGGCCAACCCTTTGGTTGAGGTCTCAAGGCCCCAGCACATAGGGGCTCTTTAAGAACTTGCAAAGGGGAGGAGAAACCAAGATGGCGGCATAGGTAAACACCTAAACTGCTGCCTCGCACAACAATTTCAAAACTACAACTAAAAGACAGAACGGACACCATCCAGAACCACAGGAAAGCAGGCTGAGTGAAAATTCTACAACTAGAAGGAAGGAGAAAAGCTCACAGAGAATTGGAGGTACGGCAAGGGGCTTTGTGCGCGCAGAGAGGAAGGGCGGCTGAGAGCTTGGCTGACTTCCTCTGGCGGAAGGGGGAAGGAAGCCTCGGACCGCGAGCTGGGAAAGGCAGAAGTCTGAAGGCGCACACGGGCCAGTGCGCACAAAGGCTGCGGAGGTAGCCATAGGCTTTCCCTAGTGAAAGGGAGTCAGAGGATCCTGACTGAGCCCCAGTTCTGACTGCAGTGAACCCCGGTTCCAGGCGAGCCCCTGGGGACCACGCTCTTGTAGGGGGAGTCTGGACTCTCGGGCGGAGACTCGGGAGCCGGGGAAGGTGGAGGACTGAAAGTGCGCACACGCGCCGCGCCGGTGCGCACAAAGACTGCGGGGGTTGCCACAGGCTTTCCCTAGTGGAGGGGAGTCAGAGGATTCTGACTGCACCGAGCCCCAGTTCTGACTGCAGTGAACCCCAGTTCCAGGCGAGCCCCTGGGGACCCACGCTCTTGTGGGGGGAGTCTGGACTCTCAGGCGGAGACTCGAGCTGGGGAAGGCGGAGGACTGAAAGCGCACATGCGCGCAGGGGCGGGGCTGACAGGAAGCCAAGACTGAGACTCCACCCCATCCAAGCTGAGCACAGAGGCTATTGCAATTTGGCAAGTCTAATCCTATAAGGCTGTCTCCAGCACCGGGCTTCTCCCAGCATAGACACAGCTGATCCTTACAGCCAACTGGCCCGGAGGTCAATTCTTCCCAGTGATACCAACAACAATAAAGACTTAATTACAACAAGGCTGTACACACAGTCCACAAAGGGGTGCACCAAGAGTGTCCACCTCAGGTTAACTGGGGAAGCAGACCCACTGGGCCATATTGGAAACCTAGCACAAATATCTACCTTACCAACTCAGGGATTCAGTGAAAATGCGGGGTCAAAGAATCAGATCACAAACGAAAGAAATGGAGGAAAACAAACGACTGGATATAGAATTCAAAACCACCGTTATAAGACTTTTTAAGAATATCCTAGAAAAGGCCGATAAATATAACGAGACCCTCGAAGATATGAAAAAGGACCAACTAGAAATTAAACATACACTGACTGAAATAAAAAATATTATACAGAGACCCAGAAACAGAATAGAGGAACACAAGAATCAAGTCAAAGAATTGAAATACAAAGAAGCAAAAAACACTCAACCGAAAAAGCAAAAAGCAAAAAAAAAAATCCAAAAAGTTGAAGATAATGTAAGAAGACTCTGGGACAACTTCAAGCGTACCAACATCAGAATTATGGGGGTGCCAGAAGAAGAGAGAGAGCAAGATACTGAAAACCTATTTGAAGAAATAATGACCGAAAACTTCCCCCACCTGGTGAAAGAAATAGACTTACAAGTCCAGGAAGCCCACAGAACCCCAAACAAAAGGAATCCAAAGAGGACCACACCAAGACACATCATAATTAAAATGCCAAGAGCAAAAGACAAAGAGAGAATATTAAAAGCAGCAAGAGAAAAACAGTTAATTACCTACAAGGGAGCACCCATACGACTGTCAGCTGACTTCTCAACAGAAACTATGCAGGCCAGACGGGAGTGGCAAGAAATTTTCAATGTGATGAATAGCAAGAACCTACAACCAAGATTACTCTACCCAGCAAAGCTATCATTCAGAATTGAAGGGCAGATAAAGAGCTTCACAGATAAGAAAAAGCTGAAGGAGTTCATCACCACCAAACCAGTACTATATGAAATGCTGAAAGGTATTCTTAAAGAAGAGGAAGAAGAAAAAAGTAAAGAGAAAAAATTATAAACAACAAATACATATCTATCAACAAGCCAACCTAAAAATCAAGTGAATTAAAAACCTGAGGAGCAGAATAATCTGGTGAATATAATAGAATCAGGGGCATAGAAAGGGAGTGGGCTGATAATTCTCAGGGGGAAAGGGGTATGGGGGGGTTCATGAAGAGAATGGACAAAAATCATACACCTATGGATGAGGACAGTGGGGGGGAGGTAAGGGCAGAAGGTGGGGTGGGAAAGGGGTGGAGGGGAGCTATGGGGGGAAAAAGGAGAAATAATTGTAATAATCTGAATAAAGATTTATTTAAAAAAAAAATAAAAAAATAAACTTGTTTGAAAAAAAAAAAAAAAAAAAAAAAAAAAAAAAAAAAAAAAAGAACTTGCAAAGGGGGCCGGAAACACCCCATATTTGGGAGACAAAGAAGGTAAAAACATATAAATAGGGAAAATTCCTCCATGTTGGGGCCAGAACTTGAGGGACATTTTCCTCTGGACCCGCGCGTAATAAATGTAACTCCTATCTCTCTAAGTATTGCTTGGTTCTTCTCCAGTTTTCTGTAACATTAATGGTTCCCTGAGCCGGGAAACAACTGTGCTTGGCCTTTTGGCCTCCGGTGAATGGGCCAGGTTTGGGGCCCAGGGGAGCTGGATAGGCCTCCAGAAGGCACCGCTCTGCTGATTTAGCAGAATTGAACCAGGGGACTCCGGGCACTCCCAGACCTCAGCCCAGGATCCGGCCAGCATCTGGAGAGAGTGGACAGACACTTTTGGACCTGTCAACAGAATCGGCAAGGTAAGGGCCCCAGTTGATTAGGCCCACTCCAAGTGAGCGGAAGGGGGAGCTTAATCACCTCCCCAGAAGTCAAGGACTTCCTCGGGGACTAGCCGAGACCCTGTTGGGTTAGGAGGAGAATATTTGTTATATCTTTCTATTGTTTAATTTGTTTAAAGATAGGGCAGACCCGCTGTGGTGGAATGCAAAAGTCTCTAGCAGCTGTGAGATTTCTTTTTCTCAGAGTCTTTTACTCTCCGTCAGAGAGGGAATCAGCCCATTTAGCTAATAAAAATGTCTCTCTATGTTTGTATAAGTAAGGGTTTCAGTTTGCTCTGATTTGTGAATTTGCTATATTAAATTGAAATTTTGAAGTTCTAGGGTTAATTTAAAGGTATAAATTTGTGAAATTTCAAACAAATAACTTTTATTTATGGCTTTCTTATCTCTTTTGGTGGTCAGAGACTTCCAGGGGCAGGGCTTACAGCTCTGCAGGGCGGAGAGATTTATAGGCGCTGTCCCTGCCTGTGATATCATAGTCCAACATAAGCCACCTGAGACGGAACTAAGGCTGAAGTTATTATTAACTGTCTATGAACCCCGTTAACCCTGGTTGTGTGTCTTGTGTGGTCTGTTGTCTTTGTGGTTGTGTGTTTTGTTTGACTTGCTGTTTTCAGTTATTTATTAGGATCCTTGTAGAGGACATAACCTGGTCTTTCCCTTCCTCCCTCATCCTGATTCCGATAGCATCTGTAACTGGATTAAAGATCTTTTCTTTCAGAAGGCCCTCCAGGCTTTCAGTTCACAAGAAATCTCCCTACACACCCTTATCCTCATCTGCTATCTTTCCAGGCCGACTAAGAGTCATTTTTCTCCACACATCAGACCCCAGCCTCTGGGAGAGAGGATTACTACAGTGGTAGTCTATAGTTTTCTCCAAAACTCCCACTGTTTCTATTTCTCCCCTCTGTAGGAATTGTCTTCCTCTGACTCACAATTGGAAAGGGAGACAAGCAACTGGACTGGGGGACGGGATGGGGAGGGGGGTGGTCGGAGAAATCAAGAGTGGTAAAGGAGGAGGATTTAAGATCCTCTAGGGCAGTGGTTCTCAACCTTCCTAATGCCGCGACCCTTTAATACAGCTCCTCATGTTGTGGTGACCCCCAACCATAAAATTATTTTCATTGCTACTTCATAACTGTTATTTTGCTACTGTTAATGAATCATAATGTAAATATCTGTGTTTTCCGATGGTCTTAGGCTCTACAGCAGCGGTTCTCAACCTGAGAACCGCTAGCAGGATCACCTAAGACCATCGGAAAACACAGATATTTGCATTACGATTCATTAACAGTAGCAAAATTACAGTTATGAAGTAGCAACGAAAATAATTTTATGGTTGGGGGTCACCACAACATGAGGAACTGTATTAAAGGGTCGCGGCATTAGGAAGGTTGAGAACCACTGCTCTAGGGCAGTGGTCGGCAAATTCATTAGTCAACAGAGCCAAATATCAACAGTACAACAATTAAAATTTCTTTTGAGAGCCAAATTTTTTAAACTTAAACTTCCTCTAATGCCACTTCTTCAAAATAGACTCGCCCAGGCTGTGGTATTTTGTGGAAGAGCCACACTCAAGGAGCCAAAGAGCCGCATGTGGCTCGCGAGCCGCAGTTTGCTGACCACGGCTCTAGGGGCTTAGAGTAAAAATCTATGAGGGAAAACAACTGTTACAGAAAGAAAAAAGTATCCTTAAATGTAAAAAGCCTAAATATACAGGATCTCAGACCATTTGCCTTGTTTCAGGACAGAGTAAATGGTTAATGCAGAAAGGGGCGGGGGGAGGGTGTCGGCAGTTAATTATGAAGCAGGGAGAGATAGGTTTTTGTTGATTTTTACTGGCTGCAGACTGCTCTGCTGGCATAGGGGTCTGGTCCAGGTATCTTATCAGAATTTCACTAGATTCAAGGTCGCAAGTTTTCTGCAAGCATAATTAACCTAGCTGCCCCATTCTATTCTTTTTAACCCTTCCAATACTAAATTAGACCGATACAATATACTTGAAATTACATAAGGAAGAATATAGCAGTTTTTACTAGATACCTGTTCTTAGTTTTATCACTGAAGGTCTAGTTATATTTTCTTGAAAAAAGTACATTTTAAATGTGTTCATAAATATTGATCTAAAAATGCTGACTGTTCACTTTTGGTAATCATTAAAGGATTGAGGTTTCTAAGAATAAAGAATTCTAATACATTAAAAAAACTAAACTCACAGGAGCCAAGTGGAGTAGAAATGGAGCTGAAGTCCGCAGCCGCCCTGGTGATTTAAAACTGGTTGCTAGGCAGACTCAGTCCCCGAGAGCCAGGTGAAAGAAGGGGGGCTGGATGCCTAAGCTGCCTGCAGTGGCCCTGGAAGAAGCCGCAGCAGCAGCAGCAGCGAGAAAAGGAGAAAAGCGGGGGACAGCAGACATTTACCTGACACTAGAGCTGCCCCGCTGCTGCCCAGTGAGCAATGAGCATTTTACAACAAGCAATACAAGACTTAGGCCTTTGGCTTGCTGGCTGCAGCAGTTAAACCAGGAGCCAGTGACTGCTACTAGCCTTCCTGCAGCCCCAGGAATAGAGCAGCGAGCCCGGGATCTGTGAAAGCAGCATATAAGAGCTAGTGGAAGCTCCCTGTTTGCAAATGTACTGAAAGGGCTCAGTACCTGTTGCTGCTGGAAGAGGAGGGGCTGAGATCCCTTTCCAGTGCACTCCCTTGGGAGAGGCCTGGTCGCTGCTCTGCCACAAAGGGGACTGGCGGGAAGACAGGGGGCCTAATACCCAAGCCACTGCCACAGAAGCGCTTTGCAATATGCAAAGCTATTTCTAACTGCAACTCTGGCTGTTTTGGACTGGCAGCGTAAAGTCAAAGGGCAAAGGAAAGGCTGGACCAGGGAGCCTTAAGGACTTTGAGATTCTCTAAGAGAGGAGGAGTCTGACTGAGGACTGGCAGAGACCCTGTTGGGTTGGAAGGACCTAAGGCCACAAGTTAAACTTATAGATTACAGCTTTCTAGGCAGATGTCCAAGCCCAGTTATGTAAGGGTTAAGCTGCCTGTATACAGCAAAACAACTTTCTCCCGTGCCAGAATAAATTTTAGGGAAATTAGACAGGCTGTGTTTGTGGCTAGAAAGAAGAACTGGCCACCATGCACAGCCCTGACAGTGGCCTGCAGAAAACTGTATAATAGACTTAGATGATGCCTGCATCTTCATGGACATGACTCCAGAAAGACAAGGACAATTTTGCTTTGTGTGGGAAGGTCAAGAATAGACTTTAGTCACCTCCCTAAGATATTTGTATAGCCCTACCATGTGTCATGTTTAGTAGCAGAAGATTTAGCTGTCAGAAGTGGCCGCAGTGCCATTGTTACTGTCTTGCAGGCCTGTGTGACCATGCCCATGTCAGGGGTGGCACAAACCTCAACTTTAGGAAACTGGGGAAAGCCTATTTGGAACAGAGGGAAGTGGTGAGTACTAGCCCCCTGTTACAGGAATTACAGACCCCGTAAGGTCCTGTGACATGTGAGACTACAAGTCAAGTAGGGGGAACCCTACTACAAGGACAGCTATAATTGTCTACTTGAATATAGACACATTTTGAATTTCTCCTTGCCATTTGAAGACAGTTATATTACTTTAAAGAGTCCATGACAAGGACTAACAAGGAAAATTAGAAGATCTTAAAGCAGGTCAGTATATTTTTCTTCTTATATAATTCCTCCAAAATTTGGCAATTCTTAATAAATAAATCATGGCAATACATTTCTTTGCATAAATTCAATAAGTCTGGTTTCTAATAGTAGTTTTATTGACCAGGAACTTTGACTGGAGTATCATGTTTTAAAGAGTCCTGTCTGAACTCTGAAGACTTGAAGCCAATAAGAGTGCCATGGAAAAAGCCTGGTACCCTGCTTGAGAGCCCTGAAAATGTCTGGCGCTGGAGCATCAGACCCATGCCCTACCATCACTGGCAGTTGGTCAGAGTAGAAGGGGAGCAATAAGGACGCCTCTGCGTCCCTGCAGAACCCCCACACACTAGCCATGACAAGTAGGAGGGCTACTGAGATGGGCCTTAAAACCTAGGGCATGGGCCCAGGTGGAGTCACTGCAGGTGAGGGATTCACCTAACTCAGCAGATACTGCAGGCAGGCCGGACGGCAGCTGAATGATTTGGCTTCCTGGCCCTATGGGGCACACTGAGATTCAACCATGAAATTCCAGCAAAGGTAGTCAGTTACCATTCTTGTTGTGTTTATGCAAACAATCAGGCCAAATTAAATACAATAGGTAAATTGGTCTTGATTTGGCTCTTTTAATAAACATAGAGGTAATTTTGAGGAGAAAAATTCTATTTCAATAGAGGTTATTAAAACTGAAATGTTTTCTTTCCCTTCCATGGGACCATTTGTTACAGTTTGTCTCTGCCAGGTCACAAGCCCACCTCCTTCTCTGCCCAGGCCTCATCATCCCTCTGACAGACAGCAGGATCTCTTGGCTCTGAGAGAAAACTCCGTCCCTCCTCAGCACAAAGCAGCTACAGAAGAAATTCAACGTCCATTTTCCCTAAAAGAATTCAGAGCCAGGATCCTTGAGGTAATATATTAGGCAGTTAGACAGACATGAGCAGAGGAAGGACGATAGACCAACTAGCGATACCAGATGTAACTAAGTATTTAAGACAAAGGGCATAGCCAAAGAGGTACTCACTCAAAGTCTCAGCCCTTAGAAAAGGCCACTAGCCTATTTGTCCAAAAGACTTGACCCCTTTGCATTTGGGTGACCTACTTGCCTCCAGGCGGTAGCAGCCACAGCTATGCTTATCAAAAAAGCAAATAAGTTAACCCTAGGGCAGGAACTAATCCTAACTGCCCCACATGAGGTTGAGGCTTTACTCCGGAACACACTAGAGTGCTGGATGTCAAACACTCGAGTCACCCAGTTTCAGGCTCTCTGGTAGACAAAAGAAAATCAGTAACAATTTATACTGATAGCAGGTACGCATTTATGATGGCTTACATACATAGTGCTATTTACAAGGTAAGGGGTCTCCACAGAAGCAAGAGGGAACCGGGACACAGATGAAGCTGCCCGGGAGGCTGCCCTAAAACCAGTGGGGCCTCTACAGATTCTCATCTTCCAGACTCTGATCTACCCAATCTAGAAAAGCTGAAATCCATAACCAGTCTTTATTCAAGTTCTTACAGGCTTTACAGTCTACCCAGGAAGCAATCCAGAAGCACATCCGAGACACTCTGCCTGTACCAACTTCTGATCCGGTTCATCCCTTCCACCCTGGTGACTCTGTTTGGGTAAAGAAATTTGCCACCCAAGGACTGACTCCTACCTGGAAAGGACCACCTCCATGGCAGTCAAGGTCGACGGAATCCCAACATGGCTTCATCACACCTGGCTTAAGACAGCCCAGGCAAAATAGAGAGTCCAGGACTTTTCGGACTCTCTAAAGATTACTCCTGGCCCTCATTCCAGGCCCTTATATTATAAGCAGGCCCACTAACTTTATTAGACAGAATATTAAGATTATAGTACTCAGGGGTAAATATAACTCCCTCCCTGTCAATGACTAAGAGTCAATGATTTGACTCACGTACATAAAACCAGTGGGGAATGAAGCATCCATCTTATATAAAAACTGCTGTTTGAAATGTTAACCCTGCTATTTGGCTTCTGTAGATGCTTGCTTGCTTAAATAATAAGGAAAATGAGACTACTCCCACTTCAGAGAGGCATTAAACCTTCCCCAGACAAAATTATCAGTGCTGGCACCAGGCCAACCCTTTGGTTGAGGTCTCAAGGGCCCAGCACATAGGGGCTCTTTAAGAACTTGCAAAGGGGGCTGGAAACACCCCATATTTGGGAGACAAAGAAGGTAAAAACATATAAATATGGAAAATTCCTCCATGTTGGGGCCAGAATTTGAGAGACATTTTCCTCTGGACCCACGCATAATAAATGTAACTCCTATCTCTCTAAGTATTGCTTGGTTCTTCTCCGGTTTTCTGTAACAGGACCACTGCCATAACTCCCAAATAAGTTTCCAGGTCTCCAGGGTCAAACTCCTCTGCCCCCCAACCTCCAGTGGCTCTACTCCACTGGCAAAATGCTCATTCAAAAGAGCAAATCCTATCACATCACTCTCCTTCATTTCTTTTCACCTGCAGAGCACTACCCAGGCAACTCCATGGAGCACACCATTTGGTGATGGATTGGCCCTGGCAGCCATCCCTGCCACATCTCTTACATCTCTCCACGCATTCCACTTGCCTCTGGGCAATGCCATGCCTTTCCCCCTTTGTACAGATGCTGTTCCCTCTGCCTGAAGTGCCTGCCCAACTCTAGGGCTGGCAAACTCGGTCTCCTGGTGAAAGATTCAGGCAGAGTTCTGTCTCCCTCCATGGCACACAGCACTAGGAAGTCACTTTCCCAGGGTTCACTTGCGCTCTGCCTTCAGGGCCCCTGCCTTCCTGAACTGTGGTCCCAGACCCTCACAGGCAGGCAATGCCTGCCGGCCGCTTGCTGCTCAACCTGATGGATGAGTAGAGAAGCGAGGTAAGCATTCCTTTAAAATGATATTTTTAAACACCGGAGAAGGAAAAATCGGCAGCATCTCTGTGTTTGCTCACGAGAGCGGTGTTCTGAGCAGCTTTCGGGAAGAAAAAGAGCCGGTGGGTCTGCGATAGCACCAGAACAAGCTTATCCCCGAGGCGCTATTCAAATTCCACGCAGTGACTTCCTTTTTAATTCGTTTTTTATTCCAGGTGCAGCCCTACAGCTATTTTAAAACTGAGACTTAAAATAAAGTAATACTAAGAGCTGGAGTTATCACAGGCTCCCGCACAACGGAGCTCTTAAACCCCACACCCCCACCCCCCAAGCCCTCCACGCTTCTTCAGGAACCACAATATCCTTCCCGCAGGAGGGTAGAGAAGGAACAAGACAGGGGCTCCCTTGTCAAAGGATTGTGCTTCCCTTTGCAAAAGCATTCTTTCCTAGGTTCACCGTTCATTTTGTTTTGAAAATATTAATAGTCGGCAGGGCAGAGCAGATGCTGGGCAGGGAAACAAAATACCCAGGGATGGAGGCTGCCTCCCTGTGGTCGGCAGCCCCTCCCGGCAGCCCCTGAGCACACATGCTAATACCAGGCCCCCGCCCAGCCCATGAAATTGGCATCTCTGCTGGGGGCAGCGGGGTGGGGCGGATCATTTAAGTGCATGTATTCTGGAAAGGCTCCATGCTAAGGCAAGCTGCCCCAGGAAATGGGGTTTTGTGAGTGGTGCCCAGAGACCCAGCCCTGCCTGGGCCCTACCTGTGTCAGCAACAGCCAGGCCTATTTCTCTAACTCATTTCTCTAAATCACTGGCCAACGCCAGCAGCGAGTCCACAATATTAACGCAGACCCACCAGGGGCCTTCCCCAAGCATGGGACCATGGCCATTTTGTGCTTGCTCATCCCAGGTTCCTTCCCTCGTTCTGGAAATAGCACTGATCCTCCAGTTTGGGAGTTCCTTTCTCCTCACCTCCCGTGCAAAAGTACAGCACACATCTGAAAGGAGAGCCGTGACACCATCTCCTTCACCGGAGTTACAGGTTGGAGGAAGCGCATCTGACTCAGACCAGGCCACTCCGAGCCCTGCCCTGAGGAGGAGCCTGGGAAGATGGGTGGGCAAAGCCCCAGGTGTGCCACCCTTCCGTTCCTCACCCCACCACCCCACCCCTGGCCATGAGAAGTGAGCTGACACTCAGTTGACCAACTTGGGTTTCTGTCACTCTGTTGGACAACCAAAGAGCCCTGTGCATGACACAAGGTCACTGGAGTTCATTTGAGGGTTTTGACCTCCATGATCCCAGAACTGAATCAGCTGAGAACTTGCAAATCCATGGAGGTTTGCAACGGGAAGCCTCCGCCAGTTGCAGAAACGACCATCTAAGAAGTGCAGTGCTCTCTGCTCACAATCGATTCCCCACAGGCACCCCAGTTCTTTCCAGTAGGTTGGGTCACTTCGGTCAGACTCCGGATGCACAGGTGGGGCTGCCTAGCAGCACACTGCACACCTTTCATGCCAGTCCACACCGGCCTCAGAGACCCAGCATCTTCTATCAGCTAGGAGCACGTACCTCTGAACTCAGGTCCTAAACCAGTGGTCGGCAAACTGCGGCTCGCGAGCCACATGCGGCTCTTTGGCCCCTTGAGTGTGGCTCTTCTACAAAATACCACGGCCTGGGCGAGTCTATTTTGAAGAAGTGGCATTAGAAGAAGTTTAAGTTTAAAAAATTTGGCTCTCAAAAGAAATTTCAATCGTTGTACTGTTGATATTTGGCTCTGTTGACTAATGAGTTTGCCGACCACTGCCCTAAACTAAACATTGTCCTGCTGCCTAGGATGAAAGAGGCTGTCTCCCCTCCTATGACTCTCCAGAGCGTTTACTGTGCTTACCACTAGCAATTACTATTTACAATCAGTGACAGCCTTCAAGTCAGAAAGAATTGGACACTGTTTCCCAATTTTTAAAATTTTGCAGGTTCATAAAATCCTCCCATAAAAAAAGACTGTTAACTTACTATTTTGCTAAGTAACAATTGTTTTAGGAATACAATACAATTTATTAACACCATCCTGTCATAAAAGAAAACGCATTCTCTGAGCAAAGAAAAACGAAAAACATCTGAAAGATGAAATCTCAGGATAAACAAATGAGAAGTTTACTATGTTGCCATGGCCTCCGCCTCCTCCTCCTCTCACTCTTTCTACTTGATTTTTCTATTTTGCTTGGGACCAGGGGAAACCACCTCACCGAGCAGTCCCTGTCAGCAGAGAAGCATTTCTAGTCACTCACCTTGTAAGTTCTGTGTTCCAACCAACCCAAGGCAAGGACCCTACCACAGTGAGCAGGTGGCCTCTGGACTTTACCAACAGGATCTTACCTCGGTGAGACCTTTACAGGTCGAAAAATGCTCACACATGCTCTGCTATCCTTGCATTTCACTTCATGGTCACCACATTGTATAGATGAGGAAGTTAAATTAAAGCACTCACCCTGCTCCAATGGTTCTAAAGATATTCCTTATATGGGGCCCACTCCTGCCTCTCTCCAATGTCTACTCTTTGGCTCTTAGTTCAGCCCTTTGGAAACTTCCTTCTGTATAGTTGTTTTAAAATTTCACCTTAAGTCCTTTCTTCTCCAGACTAATGAGACCTTGCTTTGTTTTTGCAAGGATGGCAAGCTTCTGTTTGAATCCCACACTCCACAGTGCCAGTAACATGTAGATAATGTTTGTTGGCGAATGAAAGAATGAACTGTTCTTCATTGCACATGCTTTCGAGAACCTCACTTTCCTGGCCATGTCCCTCAGGGGACATTTGTATTTGCTCTGGCAGCTACTCGTACTGCTGACTCCTATGAGATTGGAGTCAACAGAAATTCTTAGCTATTCCCAATTCTGAACTTCTCAACTGGTATTTTATGCCCACGAATGGGTCTTTTTTTTTTTTTTTTAAGTAGTATATTCACACATCATTTTTATTTATTTTGTGTTTGGTTTCTTATTTTTCAATTACAGTTGACATTCAATATTTTTTAACATTTCAACTCATATTCTTTTTTTCTTTTTCAATTACAGTTGACATTCAATATTATTCTGCATTGGTTTCAGATGTACCGCAGAGTGGTTGGACAATCATATACTTTACAGAGTGATCCTCTGGTATTTCCAGTACCACCTAGCACCATACATAGTTATTGCAATATTATTGACTACATTCCCTCTGCTGTAATTTACATCTCTGTGACTATTCTGTAACTACCAATTTGTACTTCTTAATCCCTTCACTTTTTTCACCCAGTCCCCCAACCCTCCTCCTCTCTGCCAACAGTCAGACTGCAGGACAGCTCCTTTACATTTAGTCCTATTATGTTTCTTATTGTTAAGCTGCAAAGTCAATGTGTCCTACATTTATCTGACTCTTCATATCTTATCTCTCAAATTAGGTGTTAAAGTTCTAGAGATGTTATCTTATAAACTTTATAAGGAATGAGTGCAAGTGTTCAGCATGGTGACAGGCAGATATTTGATAAGTATGTACTGGTTCATTAAGCTCCACTTTTATCCTAATATCCCCCAGGACTCTGATGAATCACATTTAAGTCCCAAGGGTTCCTACCTGTAGATTTCTTCCAACTGTCCCTGCTTACCCATCTGACTCATGCTTGCCCCCTAGAACCTGCTGGGTGCACCCAAAGCAGCCCGCTTACACCCAGACACAACTGCTCTCTATAAATGACCCCCTCAGTCCCCATCACTACCTTCTCCAAACTCACTGCATGCACAGCCCCACCCTCTACATTTCCTCCGCGTTCCCCTAGCACAATGGTCGGCAAACTGCGGCTCGCGAGCCACATGCGGCTCTTTGGCCCCTTGAGTGTGGCTCTTCCACAAAATACCACGTACGGGCGCACACGTACAGTGCGACTGAAACTTCGTGGCCCATGCGCAGAAATCGGTTTTTGGCTCAAAAGAAATTTCAATCGTTGTACTATTGATATTTGGCTCTGTTGACTAATGAGTTTGCCGACCACTGCCCTAGCATCTCTAGTACATTCCCTGCAGGAAAAATACCTGATGCAAACCTTTGAATATTTGTATTAACCAACAAAAAGGAAGAAACTTCATTTACTTTAAAATGGGATCTCTCTACAAAAGGATTTGTCATGGGATTGGGATTTATTTTTATAAAAGACCCCTTTAGTCTATTAAAAGTAGGACTTGATGTGCTCATCTGTGCTTAGCTCACAACTTTCCCTAAGCACATCTATCATCCAGGGCGGTGCTCGGGACCTTCACAGAGATTGTTCTCTGCAGCGATGCTGGTTCTACACACGCCAGCCCAAAGGCTTTTAGCTCCTCTGTCCCTGCCTGAGTGATGATGAATTCTGTCAAATAAGTGGGTAGATAAGAAGTGCTTTCTCTGCACCCTGTGTATTTCTTAGTTTTCCCATTGACAGAATATTGGAGTTAAAGAAAACACAGAATTCTATCTGGAAGGGAACTTGACTGAGATATGCACATTATGGACAAGGAATATTAAGCTGAGCAGAGAGGGTTACAACTACTTTATCCCGCTTTCAAGCACTAACTGTTCTTCTATGAAACCCACCTATGAGAATCTCCTGTAGAAGCTCAAGATGGCAAACTATTCAATAGTCTATTGCAACAAAGTAATCTACCAGTAAATGCCTCAGTGCATATATTAGTCAAAACTTCAGCCATATGTATCTTTATCTATTCAGGCATGGCCTTGAATTTGCCTTCTTTTAGAAGAAGCATTATACCTGGACAGGGACTTCTAGGGACCCTGCACAGTATTGGGGACAGTACTGGACACAGGAAACTTTTGGCAGACCTGCCTGCATAATTACTAGTATAATTAGAGCAAAGGAGGAAATGAAAACAGACACCCAAGCTCTCTTCAGTCATAATTAATGGTCAAGTTGTTGAAATAGTATTTGTTTAGGTGGCTAATAATCACTGTTCTATTATTTGTAGAATGCTGTGTTTTGGTTTGGTTATTTAATTATGTTGTAGGTCAGTCTCTTATTTGTACCTCAACATCTCTACAAAAATGCCTCAATTTCTCACTCACTCACTGCATCTCAGGGACCCTGATAGTTTGAAAAGGTCATTTTTGCAGTGTTGTTTTTTATTTTTTTAAAGAATAATGTTTTGGGGTTTTTTTAGAGAAAGGATGGGAGAGGGAGAAAGACAGAAACATCGATGTGAGAGCAGAACATCCATCAGCTGCCTCCTGCACACCCCTGTACTGGGGATCAAGCCCACAACACAGGTTTGTGTCCTGACTGGGAACCTTTCGTTGTGTTAGACGATGCCCAACCTACTGACCCACACCAGCCAGAGGTGTAGTGTTGTTTGTTAAAAAGCACAGCTGCTGTTATCACATCTTCAAGTCATGTCCTGAAAAGGGACGTCTGTGGGCTGCTCAGGGGAGGTGTCGCAGGGAGCCCACTAGCAAGTGGCTGGAAGGAAGTCTTCAGAATCCCGGACTTTTGGGGCAGAAAAGAAGGTGTGCCTGGGAACACTGTCCCTGGAACAGGGGCCCTCAGCACACTTGGCAGAATGATAGAAAACTAAGGAATTGTGTGTTTTTCGTGAGAGAGCATAGTTGATACTGAATGTTATTTATAGATTTGACTTTAGCAGCTTTAAACCATTTTTCTTGTTTCCTATACATCATTTCATGGGAATAGCTGCATATTATTCCTTCTTTGTTTTAGAGCTAAATTACCTTTTAAATCAGGGGGGATTGGAAAAGTGAATTATGTTAGTAAAATCTTCAAATTGCTTTGCACAACATCAATTCAGTGAAATGCACACCAGCCTTCATAGGTAATGGCCCAAATTTAAAGTCACATAATGGACAACCGGGATTTGTTGAACATGTACTATGTGAGAATGTATGCTAATCACCACAGGAGATGTGAAATGCACCACCCAACTGAAAACAAAGACATGAAAATGAACAATAATACAAGGTGGTGAAGGTGAGTAGTTGGAGATACCTACAATATGGGAGCCCATAAAAGAGCTCACTTCTGTCTGGGGTGTCCACAGAGGAGCTGGGATTTCAGCTGGGCATTGAAGCACGGAGGGAAGGAGGCCTGAGTAAGGGGACAGTGTGTGCAAGGACATGAAGATGAGGCAGAATAAGGCAGTCCTGCATAGTGGGGAAAAGCAAGCTTAAATCCTGACATGAGCTGTGTGACACTGGGCAAATTGCTTGACCTCTCTGAGCCACAATCGTCTCACTGGAAAAGGGGGATACTAGAGGAACTTAGTTCACAGGATCATTGGGAAGAGTCGGGGAGATAATGCAGGTGAAGCACTTAGCAGAACCACACCTGGAACAGAGGATAAGCCCTCAGTGCATGCTGACTACTGTTATGCTTGAAAGGTGGTTGTGAAAGAGCACGAGCAAACCCTGGGTTGAGCTCTATGATGGAGCCAAGATCAGTGTTGGGAGGGCCTTGTTTTGCAACCGCAACCTACAGCCAGAGAGAAGTGGGTCATGGAGATCCGTGGTGCCTGCTACAAAAAGGAATGTAAGGGAGTGAGTGACGCAGGAGAAGGGGTCATGGTCATCACCATCAGACTCTTCTCACCTATAGTGATAACTACTATAGACAAAGTCAACTCACCTCTGCCCAGCTCTTAAAATACTTACCCTCTCTCCAAAAATCTCATCAAAGGAATGTCAGAAGGAAACCAATCCAAGGAAATACTGAGGATGGTGCATTATGATCCCCACACTCTCAATCCTACCCAGCAGGAAACCAGAGTGACTAAAGGCAGAGACAATCGAGAGTAACTTCAGGAAGGCTGGGAGCATGGAAGGATTTTGAAGCATACTTCCTCCCCACCCCCAGCTTCTCAGAAGACTCAGTGATGCCGGAATAGGACTTATTGGAACCTGAATACAGCATTCTGCAGAGGGGGTGGGATTTGTTCATCCAGGAACGGTGGCAGGGGTAGGGATACCCCTGTTACTGGGGCAACAGGCAAACTGAGAATACAATCAGGGAGACTTTAAGAGCCTATGTCTGGTGTACCTGGCTTAGAGCAAGCACTTGGCAACCAGAAAGCCTGCAAAGTGGCTTCCTGTCGGCTAGTGCCAACACCCACAGTGAAGATGGTCCAGAAGGAACATACAGAAATAGAGAGAACCAGGGAGTTAGAGAAGGCACAGATGGACTGAGGGGGCTGAGCATGGAAGCATTCTTCCACACCTGGGCTGAGCTACCCAGCTGAGTGGGCAAAGTGTGGTGGCATTTACTTTTCCAATACCAGGGACAGAACAACAGGGTACCAAGGACACTAAGGACATAGTAACACTTATCAGCAAAGGCCAGCAAGAGCTATGGCTTTTATTGTTAGGAGGCTTGTAAAGAGAATTTGTCTTTCTTTGAATCACTTTGATTAAGCTTCAACTGAAACTACATAGTGTTTATTGAAAAAGCCCATATTTGAACTGGAAATGATGCTTTGAGGAAGAATGGTAAAAGCCAAAACAAAACAAAAATCATTGAAAGTAATGAAACGATTCTTGGTGAATACATCTGACAATCAGAAATGATGTTAAAATGTAGTGTAATATATATGTTGCTAAACTGCATAAAAATTTAGGATCAAAAGAGAAATCTACTCAAAGAAAATTCCTAAATTTCAGTTTCTTAATGTCATGGGGTGTCCTTTTCCCAGAGCTGTAGACCCCCCACCTGAGCATCGGAGCTTGAACCAGGTGCTCCCTGCAGCTGTTGACCCCCCACCTGAGCTTGAACTGGGTGCTCCGAGAAGCTGTAGCCTGTTCACCTGAGTGTCTGATCTTGAACCAGATGCCACCTGGAGCCTGTAGACTGCCCACCTGAGCATCTAAGCTTAAACCAGGTACTCACCAAAGCTATGGACTGACCTACGAAAATCAGAAGTTGAACCAGGCGCTTCCCCAAAGGTCCTGACTTCTGAAACTAGTGAAATGAGCCTTGTGTTCCCATATCAGCTCCAACATTGACTTTCAGGGTAAACTTGAGTGTATTAAGCATCTGCTAAGTGCAAGCACCAGCTAGGTTGTGATGTTGAAATGGTTGCCAGCCTGGCCCCTCCTTCACCTCCCACTTAGAAGATGAAAGGTAGAGAATCAGGCCAGTGAGGCCCTCAAGAGGCTCTTAAAGAAAAGCCTGTCCCCAAAGAAGGATCCACCATGAATTATCAAGAAGGATATTCCAAATGCTGGCACAAAAGGTTGGCAAGGTCCAAGGCCCAGGGAACAGCAAGGCTGGGCAGTGGCTGGCACCAACAGAGTTTCAGGCTCCAAGCACTCCAGAGTCTCTGCAGACATAACTTGGTTCTCAGCCTGATGCTGTCAGTACATCAACTGAGGATGCCCATGTTGAGGCCTGTTCCCTGGAGGATGTTGGTTTGAAGCCAAGGCTGGCCTAATGTGGAAGAGGAGGAGGCTAAGGGTAGGTGACTATGGGGTGGGCTAAGGAGTGAAATCCTCAAATACCTCCATCACTGAAGTCTCAAACCCAACACTGGCTCATCCTTGTTTTGACTTAGGTGATAACCCCTCTTTTCAGTTAAAAAAGAAGAACTGTACTCTTGTTAGGAATAACTTGCCATGCCCCTAATTATTCGATTCCTCCTTAGGAGAGGCAGAAAGAACCTTTAAGCATAGAGATTTGAGGCAAGTAGAATGTCCAGAAATCGGGGGAAAGGGCCAAGAAATGTTAGTTTTGCTTCCCCGCTATTTTGCCCTGGGCCACCCACTCTTCTAGTTCTAAATCAGCTATTGTGGAGGATTCTTTCTGTAGTCACATGCCTGCTTCTCTCTATCACAGCCTCAGGTCAGAAGAAAGATCAGGTGACACAACTGGGGTCCTACTGCAGCTACCCTGGCAAAGGACAAAGGCCCTGAGAGTGTCACCTGGCTTCAGTGAAATGAGAGGCAGGACAGCTAAAGGGAAAGAAAAGAGTCCAGGCTAGTCACACTTACAGAAACTCCAGCTGCAGCAAGAACATTGAAATGCTCCATAACTTGGGTCTGGGTCTCCTCCCCTAACTTCATTTTATAGACAAATCTTCCCATGAAATTAACAACTTCTTGATCATCAATCAACTAAAATGTGATATTTCTTGAAAATGTTCTATAAATAATAACCACCGTTTCAGATCTTCACCCCATACAATTTATCACTGGTCCTGAGACTAAAGGCAGCAATGGCTTGTGGAGGAGCAGGCCAGGAGACGACAAGATTTTCAGCTTCTCCAGAGGCAGCCCCCAGTCCACTGAGAGATTCATACACTCTTCCTCAAGCCAAAAGCCAGCAGGAATCTACACCCTCCTGGGACAGGGAGGATAGAATGCTGAACCCACCAGGAACACTGTTGACTAATAGCTCCGGGTGTCCAGCATTCGCTGAGAAAGCAGTTAAAAGTAGAATTCTGAGTTATTAACAGAGAATTGATGGACACCAGAAACCAGACTCATTTCTCTACTCAACGTTCCAGGGTCACTGGGGAAAGGTGGTCCGCCCTCAGGCACACTCTCTACCAGTGAGGAGAACAGTTAGTGAGCATGGTCCCAGGCAGCCTCAGAAGGATTCTGGGAAGTTGAATGAATGAAACTCTCCCACAGACAGAGTCTACCTCCAAACAAGTTTTACCAGGAGAGCAGTTGTTCAAGACTACAGCACCTGGGGTTCCAAGCTTCAATATTTTTCTTAAGGAACTTAAGAGAGTCTTTAAGACAGCCGTGGGCAAACTACGGCCCGCGGGCCGGATCTGGCTGTTCTATCCGGTTCTCTTGCTCTCCCCTTTGCTCCTTTTCTTTGAATTTATATTAGTTCACACAAACACTCCATCCACGCTTTTGTTCCGGCCCTCCGGTCCAGTTTAAGAACCCATTGTGGCCCTCGAGTCAAAAAGTTTGCCCACCCCTGCTTTAAGAGCTACTGTCTCATGTAGGCCCCAAGCAGCCTCTTTGGTTAAGGTTTCTGCTGCCCAAAGCCCTGATCATGCTCCAAGATAAACTGGATCATGGATCAGGAGGAATTCAAGGAGGAAGAACCTCAGGCTTCCCAGGATAAGCACATGGAAGACCCCAAACCCCAGCCAGTCACTGCATCCAGGGCCAGTGCGTGGAGGTGAGCTTCAGTCCAATTAGCAAAGAATCCTGAACTGGGGAAGCCAGATCTGTTGCCACTTCCTAATCCATTAAATTCCACTGGCAGAAAGGGAGAGTTGTTAGCCATTGTGACCATATTTAAAAGTTGTGTGACTGGAGGAATGCCTTTATATACCCACCTTTCTCTGGGGTTCCTAGAAAGAGAGTACTGAATTTGGGGTTATAAGATCTTAGTTCTTTATGAGTTACAAGGTCTTCAGCAAGTCCCTGAACCTCTGTGAATCTCAAGTTCCCCATCCATTAATATAAATAAACACAATAAAATTGAACTCCAGGGATGTTGTGAGGATCAAAGGAAAGGATGTACATGAAAGTACCTTAAAACTATAAAGGGCCACAACAATGTCAAGTATTATTTTAGAAGTACTTGGGAGCCTTTGGAAAACACAGAAAGCAACAGAAAGGCTGATCCTGCTCCTTCAGTCTTTATCTAACCCAATCCCAAATGAGATGTGCCCTTGCCAACTGCCCTGTGTAGCTACCCATTCATTTATGCAACAAGCAGTCATTAGACATCCCCAGGGCGCCAGGCACTGTGCCAGCTGCTGGAGACAGCAAAGATGAGACACCCTTCCTGCCCTCAGGGGGCATAATCTAGAGCAGGAGTCCTCAAACTTTTTAAACAGGGGGCCAGTTCACTGTCCTTCAGACCGTTGGAGGGCCGGACTATAGTTTAAAAAAAAAAAAACTATGAACAAATTCCTATGCGCACTGCAGGCCCGGGACGAGTCGGCTACCAAGCAGGACAAGCAGCGGCACCCGGCGGGCCGGATAAATGTCCTCGGCGGGCCGCCTGTGGCCCACGGGCCGTAGTTTGAGGACCCCTGATCTAGAGAATTCTGGCACTGCCTATTCCCACCACCATTTTATATTCTTCATCTATCAATCCCACCACAGCAAGATTCTTTCTCCAAGAACAAATATAAACCATCTCCTTCCCAGTGAAGATGAACAGGCCTGCACATGCAGCCTGTGAGCTGCCCGAGGTTAAGTCTGCCCCATCACCTTAGCCTTTCCAAGTCTTTCATGGAGAAACCTGAGGTTCCTGGTGAACCCAGCCTCAGTCTTAGCAGACACAGAGTCTTTTAAAGTAAACATGTTAAATACTAAACCAGAGGTTTATCTCCAATCTGGAGGCCATGTTAACCATGTCCACCATGGGGACATGTAGCAGGTTAAGTATAGACAATGAAGTCAGAAAGACCTTGGCTTTGTCACCTGTGAGCCTTTAAGCTGACTACTTAGCTTAAAGCACTACTCTAAGATCCAATTATCAAAAACTCGGGCAATAATACCTACCCTATAATGATATTCAAATAATTAAATGTGATGGTGCTGGTAAATAATTTAACTGTGTGGCATCTAAAAGCATTCTATAAATGGTAGCCATTATCTATATATATAAAAGCCTAAGCGACCATTTGACCATTCGACCATTCGCTATCATGTGCACTGACCACCAAGGGGGCAGACGCTCAACGCACAGGCATGGAAACATGGAACAGACTGATGAATCTCAGAGGGAGGGGGGAAGGAGGGTGGGAAGAGATTAACCAAAGATCTTATATGCATACTAGAGGCCCAGAGCACAGATTTGGACTAAAACTGGCTCTCCGACATCCCCCAAGGGGTCCTGGATTGCCAGAGGACACAGGCCTGGCCAAGGAACCCCACCAGTGCGGGCCTCTAGTTATTTATAATTACAATCATCATTACTATCGAAATACTTACAAAACATAGCCCATTTCTCCTATGCCCCTTGAAATCTCCACTGCCTGTGTGGATGTACAAAGAAAGCAACACCTCCATCAACCCCAGAGCAAATTATGTCTAACTGTGGACCCCAATTCATCTTGCCTTTTTTGGAAAAACTAGCTCTCAACCCTGGAGGTTAGGATATATTCATCCTTGGTTTAACACTCCCAATTGACAAAGGGAAAGAATAAATCACAACCTAAAACAATATTTCACAAATCAATTGGGCTTCATATCTCCCACTGTATCTATAATAATAAAAGTGTAATGTGCTAATTAGACCAGACATCCTTCCGGACAACCTTCTGGACAAAGCCAGGGCTGCGAGGGAAGCCTGGGTCCCGGGTGCCTGCCGGCGGCCGGAGAGAAGCCCGGGTCCCCTGTGCCAGATGGAAGCCGGTGCCAGCAGCTGGGAGAAGGAAAGCCTACTCTTGCATGAATTTCGTGCATTGGGCCTCTAAGTTCATACATAATAGTGCAGTACATTACTCCCCAGCACCCCTTTTCCTTCCCAGCTAGAGGCTTTTCCTCATCCCACTCCTTCATCTGTGGTTCTTTCCCCTCCATTGTCACGATGGCCAACTAACTGCCTCTTACAGCTCCAGAACACCCAGCCTTAACTGAAAGTCTGTGTAGTAAAGAATTAACCTTGCCCAAAGAGAGGGCTGGCTTTCTCCCTGGGCTTCTGGGAGGTAATTCTCTGAGTCCTTGGAAAGTAATGCCTGATAGGAGTGTTGGTTTGCTTGGGGCCTTTGGTCATGCAGGGTAGTATAATTATGAGTCGTAGAGTTGGGGCTTTGGGTCATGTGACATCAACTCAACCCCAAGAGGTGCTGGAGACTGAGGTCAACCATGTGAACTATGCCTACATGATGGAGCCCAAATAAAAACTAGGGACACCAAGGCTCAGTGGGCTTTCCTGGTTGGCGGTGCTCCATGAATATAGTCATACATTGAAGCCCCTGACTCCACGGGGAGAGGACAACTGGAAGCTTCACATTTGGAACTTTTCTGGACTCTGCCCTTTGTGCTTCTTCCCTTGGCTGATTTAATTTGTATTCTTCAACTGTAATAAACTCCAACCATGAGTATAACAGCTTTCAGAACATTCTGTGAGTCCTTTTAGTGAATTAGAAAAATCTTGGGGCCCCCAAACTTTGAATCGGTGTCCTAAGTGAGGGCAGTCTTGTGAGTTGTTCCTCTAACATTGCAGAGGCCATTGGGAAAAATCCCTGCAGATGGGCAGCCAGGTTACAGTGTGCACCAAGGAAGTCCCTAGGAAACTCCACATCCTTGGATCAGTCCCTGTCCAGCTAAAGGGGAGCCTAAAAGCCTAAAATCATTACTCTGCATCCACTGGCAAATCCTTATGGAGCCTAAAAGAGCCACACTCCGTGAGTTAAGGTGTATAGATGGACCCCTCAGCTCTCTCTCTGTCCTCTGACCTCCAAGATGGGTGAGATCCTGTCTCTGGGGCATTTGGGATTTCTAAGTCTGGAATAAATAGTCACAGATGGCTGTAGATGAGAAGGGGTATCATCTGGAAGACTGTACCTTGGAAGCTGCCACCTGTGTCCATGCGTCTCATGTGCCTGGAAAATGTCACCGCCACCATTCCATTCAACCCAGGAGAGGAAAGTACAGACAGAGGAAGGGTAAAGAGAAGCCAGAGGAATGGCAGGGAAAGCCAGAGGCCAGTAAGAGTGCTATCCAGGACAAGCACTGAGTCCTCAGGAAGCCAGCCACATTAAGATGCTTCCCCAGGCTCGCTGGGCCCCCTGCTAAGAAACAAGGCCCCTTTGTAAGGTTATGCTTCTATCTGCAGTGGTTAAGTGTCCAGATAACCAGGGAGCAAATAGATACATTCTCGTGGCAAGGCTCCCGGGGAAAATATGGGAAGAAGAAATGTCAGCATTTGGATACCAATGGAAATGGAAAATCTAAAAAAAAAAAAAATCAAGAGGGAAAGAAAATGTATTTTGGTGATAATGGGACTGGAGTGAGCTGAGGCTGGCTGAATGTTTTATTGGATTTCAACTAGCCAGAATATCTTTCTTTGCTAACCTTGAATTCCAACCATCTATCTGCCCCAGGAATGGGGAGCAAAAATGAGGGAATAAACCAGATCCCATATGTTTAAAATGAAGAGGTTTCAGGACTGTATCAGTCACTTAAGCCTAATATTTGGATTTCCCTTAAATTGCATTGTCCTCTACGGCTGTTCAAGCTGAGTTGCTTAGACAGTAAATTCTGGTTCTAGCTGCCATTTCACATTATGCTAATGTATGTGAGAAGCTGTCTCCCTGGATACCGTAGCAAATTGCTGGCTGAATCATAGAAATACTGTCAACTTTTTTTTTTCAAGTTTTCCATTTTTGCTTTGCCATTGTGTGTAGCCAAGAGACCAGGAGTCGAGAGAGGAATATATATGCATATATATTGATCTATATATGATATAGATATCTCTATAGATCAAGTTTCCATTGGATTGGATTTGCCTTTTTGAGGGGGGAAAAAACAAACCTGTAGCTTTCTCCCTTGTTTCTAAAGCAACCCACATGCATGCCTCCATTTTATCTGAAGTCATTTCATTGCCCAAATGTGTGTGTCAGTTTCAGGGAATCAGCCTTGCAAGCCAGCAGGGGGAGAAAGAGAGTAACAAGCCTGATTTTCTCTAGATTCCACACAAAATCAGAGCCTGAACAAGTGGACATTTGCTGAGCCCAAAGAGAAAAATACAAATCAAATTACTCCACCAGATGAGGCCACCTCAACAAGATGGCCCAGGGCTCCTCGTGTTGCACAAACATCCCTGGATTGCAACCCGGTTCTAATTTTGCCACTGCCATCTTCATCCCTGGATGAACCCCCAACCCTCACCCCCTTGCAAACAGTTATTTGTCTGTAAATGAGGAGAGGGAACTGGGTGACCTCCACGGTTCCTTTGGGCCCAACATGCTAATTTTCTGGGGCTGTATTCTGGCCATAGCTGCCTTTTGGACTGTGCATAACAATACCTTATTTTCTGGGAAGGGTGGGCTGGACCTGATAGCCTAGCAAGCTTCTTCCAGGTCTAAGAGCTAAGATTCTGTGATGCTTGTGGACCGGTCATTTTTCCTACTGTTTGATGGTGGGGGAGACTGATATGTGCAAAGGTGAAGCATGGCTGCAACAGAGAGCAGAATGGTTGCTTCCAGGGGCAGGAGAAGGGGGCCAGGGAGGCACTAAAGAGCACAAAGTTTCCATTATACAAGTGACTACATCCTGGAGATGACTGTAGGCACAGTTTCTATAATTAACAATATTGTATTGTACACTTAAAAACTTGCTAAGAGGATAGAGCTTATGATAAGTGTTCTTATCACAAAATAATTATAATAAAATAATAAATAAGAAGGTGGGAGGAAACTGTTGCAGGTGATAGATATGTTTCTGGCAAAAATTGTGGTGATGGTTTTGCAGGTATATACTAATTTCAAAATGCACCAAGTTGTATACATGCTTTTTGCATGTCAATCATAACTCAATAAAATATTTTTAAGAAAAGAAATATAGCCCAGCTGGCTTGGCTTAGTGGTTGGGCATCTACCTACAAACCAGGAAGTCATAGTTCGATTCCCAGTCAGGGCACATGCCCAGGTTGTGGGCTCAATCCCTAGTGTGGGTCGTGGAGGAGGAGCCAATCAATGATTCTCTCTCATCATTGATGTTTCTCTCTCTCTCTCTCCCTTCCTCTCTGAAATGAATAAAATTATATTTTTTAAAAAGAAAAGAAAAATACAATAAATTTTATTTTAAAAGACTATTGCAATAGACCCAGCACACGCCCCCAACCCCCACCCTCCCTTTTCACTGCTGGAACTCCAGCCCTGGTCTGCACTTTCCCACTACCTAGTCCTTGTTCTGTTCCCTGGGACTGTGGCAGGGACGGAGCACCTGGTAGAGGGCCTGAAGCAGACTGGAGCTCAGTGTCACAATGCTGTAAAGATGGTCACCTTCACTCACAGCTCTGTCACTTGTTCAGTTTAGTCTTCCCATACTGATGCTTTGTTAGCTGGGGAACCATATATAATAACAATGCCTGCACATAGGACCTTCCTGTATACCCACAGTTCCTTTGCCTAGTCTGTCCCATTTCCAACCACCCAGAAGTACTGCCCATGCTCCAAGGCCCACTTTTCTTGCAGACAGAGATTCTAAGTTCTGCCCCTGCTTCGCCCCAGCCCTCACCTAGAGTTTGATCAACTCAAGGTAGAATACTCAAATGCCTTCAGGAGACCATTGAGAAACCTAACTGAACCAGGTGGCCCAATTTTAGGCTACGGAAAGTAAGACTATGGCTGACCAGACAAGAGCTCAACAACCTCTCCCCCTCACCAAGGCATATAAATTGAATTCTTTAAAACTCTGTGTCCTGAACAAAACAATGATGCAGAAATTAGGCCCCTTGTCACCAGTTTTTGACTGTAAGTTATCTATTCATTATATTTGGGTTTCTTTTCATGTGTAGAAATATACCTGCTCCGAGAATTCAAAGTTCTCTTCAATGACTAAGGCTGAACTTGGATTATCATCTATATAATAAAAGGCTAATATGCAAATAGACAGACCAAATGGCAGAACAACTGGAACAAGCAAACAACTGGGTGCTGTGACCACCAGGGGGCGTGCGTGGACATGGTGGGCGTCGCCCACAGCAGGATGGTGGAGCAGGTGAGCGGGGGTGCCAGACCAAGGTGGGGCATGCCAGCCCCACTCACACCCATTGCTGGCACCGAAGCCGCCGCTCGCACCCGCTGCCAGCACCAGAGCCGCCGCTCGCACTCACTGCCAGCACTGGCCCCACTTGCACCTGCAGCCAGCGCTGAAGCCACCGCTGGCACCCACTGCTGGTGCCCGGCACCAGTCCCTATCGCTTGGCGCCATCAGCGGGTACAAGCAGCGGCTGCTGGCCCTGATCGCCCTCCCCCTGCTCCTGAGGGGTGATCAGGACAGCAGCTGCCACTTGTACCCCCTGACTGCGCTGGCCCTGCTCGCACCCGCTGCTGGCACCAGCCCCAATGGCTCCATGCCTTTAGCGGGTGCGAGCGGGGCCAGTGCCATCAGCCCATGGGAGCAGTGGCCGCAGGAGTGGGGATGCCAGTAGACAGGGGGTGGGGGCGCGGCAGGAGGGGCCGGACAGAGGCATGGAGGATGGGCTGAGACCCGCCCCTGTGCCTACCACAGCCTAGCGGCCCACAGTTCCTTTCAAGGAGCACGAATTCATGCACTGAGCCCCTAGTTTATATTATAACAAAAGATCTTCTTTTAACTTTAGTAAGTCCTAAAGCATTCTAACCATAAAGCTTATCACTGGTTCTCAACCTTTCTAATGCCGCGACCCTTTAATACAGTTCCTCATGTTGTGGTGACCCCCAACCATAAAATTATTTTCGTTGCTACTTCATAACTGTAATTTTGCTACTGTTATGAGTCGTAATGTAAATATCTGTGTTTTCCGATGGTCTTAGGCGACCCTGCTAGCAGTTCTCAACCTGTGGGTCGCGAAGTCAGGACCCCTGGTTCTAGCTGTGCTGCTATTGGCTTAGCGACTTCAGACGCCCCTTAACATAGTTAGACTTCTGGGAAAGAAACTAGGAAGACAATCTCTTTCAGCTTTCACATCCTGTGAGCTAACCCAAGAGCTATGTCAATACAGAGGCTGTGCATATCAAGGAGATAGCAGAATCAGTGTTAACACATTAGCGATTATGGTTATCACGAGGCTTTAAACCAGCACCCTTCAATCTATGAAACTTCTGTCTACTGATCCAGCATCCAGAGAGAGATCAAATCCAAGGAAAAAGAAATAATGGCCCAAGGAATCCTCATACCTTGATCCTCAGTGTGATCACCAGAGCCCTTCTCACATCTCCACCAGCTTCCCATGGGTTATGGAAAAGTTCAGAATGTCATGTGGCTGCCTTGTTCCTTCTGAGAGGAGTAAATCCGGGCCATGTTGGAAGATGAGGCATCTTGGGCTGCAGAGCCTGTGAGGCTGTGCATGTGGGCAGGAGGCTCACACCGGAATGGGGAAGAGACTGGAAGTCCAGACCTCATCACTGCAGACCAGCCTCTCCTATGGCAGGTCCCCGCTCCTCTGCATCTTTTCATCTTGGTCTGGTGCCAGCCTTGCGGGAAAAAGATCCTGTGTGCCAGCAGGATCACATCTGTGCCCCTAATGACCGGCCTTACCCACTTTCCTGTCTCATTAGTTACTTCTAGTAATTTCCATTTCATAGCTTTACAAAATCTCTTTTGTTATCTCAGAGCCTTTGAAAAAGAATACCAATAAGTAGTAGAATGCTATTTTTTAAGCATACGGCAAATAGCATGAAGAAATTCCTTTCTCCTATGAGAAAATATAAGATCTAAATTTAAAGAAGCAAGTTGATAGACATTTCAGAGAGAAGTGACTCTTGTACCCTAGGAACAGTAAATGATGCGGTCAACAGCCTCAGATAAAAAGTCCAAGAGGAAGTAGTCTGATGGACACATATCATTTTAAGGCTACATATAAATAAGTTAAAGAAATGAAAACCAGTTAGCCTTAGAAAACTGTGGGCTGGGACACACTGTAACCAATAGTTATTTACAATACAGGGAAAATAAATTCAATTACATCTGGAGTAATAAATGCCCTAATATTGTTTTATAAGTTTGCTCTGGAGTCATTATTGTCATTATTTTACTTGATAAGTATGGCTTCGTGTATTAATAATTTTTGTTCATGCAATCACCTTGCAGGCTCGGTTACCTGGGAGCTCTACGCCATGCACCTAGTAGGTCCTGTCAATAACTGTTCATGCAGTGTCTCCAGCTGCAGAATTTCAGGAGCTATGAGAGCCCTGCTCTCTCTTTACCTTCCCATGCTCCCCTGGTCCTGCCTCAAAGCGTCTTGCATCACTTCCCTGAGGCTCTTTCTCAGATGCACATGCTATGTGTTTCCCTGGACACCCCTGCACACTCATTGGCCAGGTCCCTCTTTCTGTCATCTTTGAATGCATCTCTAACATTCCTGGGGGGTGTTTTTGTTTATTGGCTTGTTTATTTTGGCCTCTGGCAGAGAATTTTCTGGCACAGAGACTGCTCCTTCCTTGGGGATTGAGAGCTTTCCATACAAGTGAGACTGTGGGCCTCTCGGGAACCTCTCACCCATCACTGTATCCTCGTGGCCTGGCACGGTCACATGCACAAGGAAGACTGTGAACAGTGAACTGTGTTTTTAGTTAAACTGAGCCTGGCTGATCCTTTAGGGAAACACAAAGTTGAATGCAAAGCAAAGATCTACGATGGGCGTCTTCCTTTCCCACAGCCTGGACTTCTGAGAAATGTCTTCCCATTGCAAGGTGGGAAGGGAGCAAAAACAATGAATGGAGCTCAGTTCTTTCAGAAAGAAAGACTGTAGTGAGACGAATCCCACTCGGTCCTATCGGATGTGAAAAAAGGCTTGTCACAAACAACAAGGTGTGCTGGACAGGGCTCCACTTGGTGGGAATTGTTAAAAGGTAATGGGGCAAGAGAAACTGATTTAGTGCATCTTGGGGAAGGGCTGGAAGAGCCATGTGTGGGCAGGTGCTCAGCTGGAGCCTCTTGCTGTGGAGAGTCTTGTGTTAAATGTCAAGAAGACTCAAGAGGATTGAAGAAAGGTGAGCCCAGAGCTCCTGCTCTGCCCCTATGAGGGCATCAGACACTCCACCCTTCGCTCTTTCCTTTGAGCTCCAGGAACTGAAAGTGTCTCTCTACCCCACCATGCTCTTTCCTGACCAATATTCAGGGTGGGCAAAAGTAAGTTGACATCTGTTTATAGGGAGAAAAGACCTGTTGGTTGTAATAATTACCACAGCTTTATGAACTCTGTGTTTCTCGTACTCACAACTGTATACCTACCATTACCCCACCTGGTATTTCCTTCTGGTTCTGTCCCAATTCCACAAGAGGGGGCCTCATGTGTGGGAAACAGCACTGAGTCTAGAGCCATTCTGCCCAGAGAAATCCTTCCTCTGCTTCTCACTCCCTGTGTGACTTTGAACAAGTTACTTAACCTCTCTGTACTTCACTTTTCTCACCTATAAAATGGAATGATGATAACGGTACCTACTCATAGGCTTAGTAGGAAAACTCAGTAAATGATTGCATTAGTGCTGTATAAGTGACCTGAAGCTCTAATCTACCTAACAGCCCAATGGAAGAGGAAAAGGAAGGATGCCAGAAACCTGTCCCCAAGGTAGGCAGGAGCCTGGGCTAGTGAATAAAAATACAGGATGCCCAGTATAATTTGCATTTCAAATAAACCACAAATAACTTTTTAGTACAAGTATGTCTGTAATGCTGCATGGGACATACTTATACTGAAACATTTTTGTTGTGTATCTGAAATTCACATTTAACTGAGCATCTTGTATTTAATCGGGCAACTTCAGCCTGGAAGCCAGGCAGTGATAAGGATCGGGAACTTCGGTCCGATACGCTCACTGTGTTTCTCTTTTGTGTTGATGACAGATTAGGTTCCACCAGAAAGAAGGCAGAGATGGTGGGGCCAGGACCATAGATCTGAGCTGGTGTGGTTCTGGAGGACCCTCAGAACTCTGAAGCAGCTTCCGAACTCTGAGCATCCTCCTCCAATCATTATACCACCCAACCCAGTGCCCTCATTCAGATGAACAATTCCTCCCCTGCTAGAGTTTCTGAACTCCACATTCACAATTCCTAGAACCGGGTTCCCTCATCCTACTGCTCGTGCTGGGCTCTGGGGCTGGTCAGGTGCCCCCACAAGAGCCTGGGCTCTGGAGTCAACACCACCTAGGTTCAAATTCTCGGTGCACCATGTGGTTCTCTGCCATGTGATTCTCTGGGACTCGGTCTCCACACATGGAAAACAGTGAATAATAGGCATCTTGCAGGGTGTTTGAAAGGATTGGCAGCAATGCATAACTTCAATATAAAATGCCAGGCATACAGGAGTTGCTCCACCAGAAGCTGAGCAAACAGTAGTACTTGTGGTTATTCCCAAAAAGTTCTGCCTGACAATCTTTCATTTTGCAAGTGTATATTTCTCCAGATGGAGTAGGGGCAGAGTCAGTGGCATATATGGGCACAAAGATGGCAAGGGGAAGAGACATGCCTTGCCAGGCACTGTTCTAGATGCTAGGCCATGACTCAGACAAGGTCCCAGACTTCCATCTGACCTCATGGTGCTCACATCCTGGTGGAATAAAAGATCAATAAAGGAGTAAACAGAAAAGGACGGATTTATTTCAGATAATGATAATTACTATAAAGAAGTACCGCTTGATAATGGGGGAAAGAGGGCTAGAGGTGACTGGACATGCTCTTCATGACATCACTCCCTTATTAAGAACCTGCACAGTCCCGTGTGCCCACGCAGCGCAGCATTTATAAGTCTGCCACTCGGGACCTTCTAGAACAGGGGTGGGCAAACTTTTTGACTCAAGGGCCACAATGGGTTCTTAAACTGGACCGGAGGGCCGGAACAAAAGCATGGATGGAGTGTTTGTGTGAACTAATATAAATTCAAAGTAAACATCATTACATAAAAGGGTACGGTCTTTTTTTTATTTTAATAATTTTATTCATTTCAAACATTTTAACAAGAAGAATGTAAACACTAATTATTATAATTTGAAACTTCAAAAAATGGAGGAATCATAGCACAATAACATACCTTATATTGAAGATGGCAAAGGCAAAATAAAATTGCCTAACGAAGGAAAGGTACAATAGCCTTTCAAATTAAACTTAAATATAATAAAATAATTTAAAACTAAAACAAATAGAAAAGAACAAAATGTGTAAACAGTAAATTAAACATTTTCTTTAGTGCAACTTCCAAATTATGCCCGGGACATAGATGTAGATGGCAATGTAGACTGGGTTGAAAAGTTTTTGGTCTTTAAAACATCAACTTCAGTGGGAACAGTGTTGTTGGTCTCCTTTTTAGCTAATGCTCTGATACTGTGCTCTCCAGGGGCGTGTCTCCCTACATCACCATGATAACGTGTCTACGCATTCCCAGGGTGATGTCGGGGGATGCGTCCGCGGGCATTACAAGGAGCCTCTGGAAGATTGAGAGGTTGTTCCTTCTACTGAATGGGCGGATATAAATCCACCCACTCAGAAGAAGGAGCTGCGGCCATGTTTCCCAATGTTGCCATGTTAACACTGCTGCTGGTGAAGGAGCGGAGGGGAGAGCAAGAGAACCCTCTGCTCTTTCGGCTCCGCGGGCTGGATAGAACAGCTGAACGGGCCGGATCAGGCCCGCGGGCCGTAGTTTGCCCACGGCTGTTCTAGAATTTAATCCCAGCTAGTTCATCCAATTTCCTCCTTAGTTTCTCTGTAACACAAATTCTGCACCCACACTGTGTCCCTGACCTTCATATATGCTCAACTATGTCTTCCAGTTCAAACTCTACCATTCAGCACGATCTGTCCCACTCATGATCTGCCTCCTCCAGGAGGCCGCCTCTGCTTACTGCATCCCTTAGTATATTAACTTCCTTTGAGTTTGTGAGGTCACAGGCTGTACCACACATTGCCTCATATATTTAGCCACAGTATTTTAAAATCCTTTTATTTGAGCTATTCTTCTCTCTCCACCTTGGTAAGAAGCTCCTGAAGAATGGACACCACTCCAAATACTCTTCTGTAATCTCTATAATCTCAAAAGTTCCTTGCATGGCCCTCAGCCTAACAGACACCCACTGAAATCATGAAAGAAAAATATGCCACTCGGGTCATCATAGGGAAGTGGGCCACTCACCTGAAAGTATTTCTCAATTCCATTTTACTCAGGGAACAATAAACATGTGATAATATCTGATTTGAACTAAAAGAAGCATGGCTCCGTTGGGATGAACTATCAATACAAATGGACAGAAGTTGCTGCCGTTCTGCCATAGACGTCCAGGACCTGGTAGAAATTTCTGCCATAGACGTCCAGGACCTGGTAGAAATCTGTTTCTTACTCGGAATCATCCCTTCAGGAAAAAATTTGAACAAAACCTAAGTCATGCTAAGCCTAAGCTAGAGGAGCCCTTGGTGACTCCATAGAAATCTCCAGAAGTTACAGGTTTAATCAGAACTCAGATACATGGTGACAGAAGGGGTGGTGGGCACACAACGCAATATAATTGTACACCTGAGACCTATACAATTTTATTAACCAATGGCAGCCCAGTATTTTTAAAAAATTATTAATTCAGAATTCAGAAACAAAAGCCAAAACACCATTTCACAAACTCTATTATTTCCACCCCTACCCCCAACACACTATCCCAGTCTGGTGGTCCTGGAATGAGGTCCACATGGTGCTTTTTTACATAACAAAAGTGGGTTTATATCGGATTCCACACGGTCTCATTTCTATCGCGGGCCAAAATGAAATGCCTTGGACAACTTACACAAGAAAAGAGTGTGGATTTGGGGAAAGTGTGGAAGCAGATCTACTCAACCGGACCGAGCAGAGCAGGCTAACTCCCTTGCCTCTCTCTATGTCAGCAGAGAAACCTAGAGACACTCCCAAATAACATGGAGCTCTGCTGGGGGAGCCAGCTCATGTGCCCATGTCTGAGCCTGGGGACAAGTGAAAACATATGAGCATTGTCTGCAGAAATGAGAGTTTGCGGAAGAGAGTGCTCGGGAGGGAAGGGAACCAGAGATTCCCAATATACCTTGTGCCCCCGAGCCATACACTCTAGAGGCTCTCAGAGATCTTCCTGCTGAGTTTTTCTATTTTGAAAAATGTATTCTAAAGAAGACCCAAGGTCTGTAGCAAACATTTAACATCCAGGTACATGAGCAAAATTATCTACTAGTGTAAAATAAACAAACCTCTATCCCCAAAAGTCTGTTCTCCGTCCCATTCCATAAGCAGCCTGGTTTCTCTTCTGACTCCCCTGTTCCGATGTTCCTCCCTGCACCAGATAGCGCAGGTGGCAGCTGGCACCAGGAAACCTTCTCACCCCATGCCCTCAGCATGATGCTTCTTCACTTTCTTCCTAGGTCTCTGGTCATCCCTAAGCTGACTCCTTCTTCACCCCAAGTGCGCATCTGTGCCCTACGCACGACTCCGGCCTTCACTCTCCTCCTTCATTTAGAAAAACACATCCTCTATGACTTCACCATCGCCTGCCTCTAACCGTAACTCTCAAATCCGAAGTCCTCCCTCGGTTTTTCATCTGTGCAATTCAGGTGCCAGGAGCATCTCAGCAGGATGCATCATCATCACAAAGTCTCCATGCCTCACATAGAAACCACCGTCATTATTCTCATTACTCCAACACCCTCACTAGGTTAGACCACCCAAGCTCAAAAGCCTGAAGCTATTCATTTGTTCATTCAATGACTCATGTGTGTCTTATTTCCTATATTCTTCATAGTCAACCATAACCAAGACTTTAACCCATATTATTCCTGCTCAAAAAACTATCATCCCTCCTCTCCACGTATCCCATGAGAGCCAACTCAATTTGAGTCCTAACTCATCTTTTACTTCTCTAATTGTCTGAACATTTGTTGACTATATTGTCACTAGGGAACTTATAAAACAATGCCTTGGGCTCTTGATGTTTTCATGCAGAAATATTATACATCTCAAAGTATTCTATAAACTTCTGGATGACAGAAATGGGGTTTGTAAGTTTTTTTAAAGGATATACTTATCCTAGCATATAAGTGGATGAGCTGATTTTTATACAATGCTTACTTATTTCAGAGCCTGGCAAAAAAAAACAAAACACTTGACAAACTGAATAAGACTGAACTATATGAAATGCTCCCAAGACATCCACAGGTCCGATCTGCCTTGTCTGCCAGATGCAGAGCAGAGCTCAGGGATTCTGGAGGATGTGGACATGTGTGGGCATTTACTGGTAGATACATGTTTGAATCTTGGCAGGTCAAGTAAAAACAACTCTACAATTCAAACTCTACAGTTCAAACTCTACCATTCAGCACGATCTGTCCCACTCATGATCTGCCTCCTCCAGGACTTGAATTGTTTGGGGAGTGAAAATGGAATGTGAAAAGACATGAGCTACTATTTCCTTTTCTCCCCATCACTTTCAGTCATGTAAATGCTTGGTTTAACCTCTTCCCCGTTCTGTAACTGGGTGCCTACCTGGCGGTGGGAATGCGAATTCTCTGAAAAGTCGATCCAGACTCATGGGACAGTACAGTGGAGGGATCACATAGACTGTAGCTGAATTTGACAATGAGGAGGGAAGCTAAGGCCCAGGGAGAAAGTGACGTGCTCAAGGTCACAATCTACTGGCCCAAGTTAAACTGAGGGCCTCCCTCACTGTCCTCTCCTCCTTCCCCTCCAGTCCTCATCCGATGGCACCACCAGCCCCAGATGACTTCTCCCTCGGCTTCAGAAACATCTCACATACTCAGCTAAGTTGCTTTTTTATTACGTCCCATGGCAACCATAACCCCACAAAGCAAAGCTGACCTCCTCCACCCCTTGCAAGGACAGAGAGTGAGAGACTTCTGTGTTCTCTTTAATCTCAAAACAGAAGTTAATTGTTGGGGTCAGACCAAAAGAGCAAGTGCCATCCCAGCAGTCCTCTCAGCGAAACCCAACACGGAGTGCCTGGCTGACCTTGGATGGATCGAGTGGCAGGGGGGCTTTCCCCTTCACTAGTCCATGACCCACAAGAAAAGGAAATCAATCAAGGGTCACAGGGGTTTGGTTGTTTAGGTTTGCTTAAATTTTATTTTAGAGTGAATGGAAAGTCTAAACTGTCTCCCTGTTTCCATTGCTGGGAATTCAAAATTACTACAAAAAAAGAGCAAGTAAAAAGTAGGTGGAGCACAGAGGATTCTTAGGGCAGTGGAGCTATTCCTTATGACACTACAATGATGGGTACATGTCATTAGACATGTGGCCCAACCCATAGAGCGCACAACACCAAGTGACCCCTAAGGTAAGCCTGGGCTCCAGTGACTCTAATGTGTAACATAGGTTTGTCAGTGGTAACACGTGCCACTCTGCAGGGGGAGGCTGAAGGGGGAGGCCACGTATGGGGGGGGCACAAGGTATATGGGGAATCTCCGTACCTTCCACTCAATTGTGCTGTGAAGCTAAATCTACTCTAAAAAATAAAATCTGTTTTTTAAAAATACAGACTTTGTGACTAGTTCATAAAGAAAGTCAAATATGAAAGGAGGACATAGTGGAAATGAAAAAGCTGGATGGAGGGTGACGTGAAAACAGTATCAGAAAGGCAGCAGAAAGGTCCATTGCAATTAGAAGGTAGAAAAAAAAATAATCCCAGTGAGTCTGGAGGGTAGTTAATGAAGACAGAAAGACAGACACGTGTGCACGCACACACATTTTTTAAAAATTAAAATAGCTACATAGAGAGATATGTGGGGAAATCACCGTAAAGTTCTGTTTATATTTTATTCTTCTCAATTCAACAGTACTTTAAAATATTCTAAACTAGCCTTAAGTGGCCATTGAGCATTTGAAATGTGACAACTGTGATTGAATGTTTAAACTGACATAATTTTAATTAAATGTAAGTTTAAATTTAAAAATGAAAACAATGTAACGACTTTTCCCATTAAACACAATTTTATTTGGTAGGAGTATTTTCATGTTGCTTCAAGTCAAAAAATTATTCTAAAAAGGATAAACCAGTTTTATTAATATAGATGTGAATATTTTAAAAACCTGACTTTTTGGTACTTGATTTTGTTATTGAAAATTTTTAAGTGTTTTGGAACATCTTGGATATACAAAACAGATCCAATCCTATGCTTTATACATCTTTTTTAATAACATTGATGATGAATTCAAATTACTATCTTCCTAACTCCCCCAAAAATACTCACTTTTTTAATGATAGGTTTGGAATTTATAGCAGAAAGAAATTGCATTCTAAAGCTATCCAATACAATGGCCACTGGCCACATATGGCTACTGAGCCCTTGAAATGTGGCTAATCCAAATGGAGACTATAAAACTTATATTGGATTTCCAAGACCTAGGACCAAATAATTAAAAATGTAAAATATCTTATTCAATTGTTTTTAAAATATTGATTACATGAAATAAAATTTGTACTATATTAGGTTAAACCATATTATTAAACTTAATTACACCTGTTTCTTTTTATTTTTTAAGCTGTGGCTCACATTCATGGCTCACATTATATTTCTATAAGAGCTGTTCTAAAGTGATGAGCTTAACTTCCTACAGTGGGGGGCCAAATGGCCCACATTCACTCCAACAGGTATGAGGTCGATGGTGTTCTGGAACAGGACCACCAAGTCCCGTGGTAACTCCCACCCCCTTGCATTCCAGGCCGCCTGATGCAATGACTAGGATCATCAGGAAAGCTCTTCTATTGATGGAAACCACCACAGACTGGTCTGGAGTGACGAACAACTTTTATTTTATTTATTTATTTTTTAATCTTTATTGTTGAAAGTATTACATATGTTCCTCCTTTCCCCCTATTGATCCCTTCTAGCCCACCTCCAACCCCGTCCTGGGCCTTTACCACTCTATTGTCTGTGTCCATGAGTTATGCATTTATGCATACAAGTTCTTTGGTTGATCTCTTCCCCCACCTTTCCTCTGAGATTCGAGTCTGTTCCATGCTTCTAAATGTAGGTATTTGGAGACTCTCATTGCCCCTGTAGTGGATCCTGTGGTACGCCACCAGCGTCCTCCTTCAGCACTGAGGCACTCAATCCCCTAATATCTCTGTGATTGCCTGCTGAGACGCTCCCCAGGAACTGTCCTTGGTAAGATTAGATGCTTTGCAAGCAGTAGCCTGCACCCAGACAGGTCTATGTGCAGGTACAAAGACACAGCCCCTTCCCTCAACTCGGGACACTCTGAAGGGCTATCCCAGTTCCATGGGCTCCCTGTGCCATTGCTGAGGCCTTTGTTGCAAATCTTTCACCAGCCAGCTGTTCCTTCTGCCCAGTTTGGCTTCCCTCCTCCCTGCATGCAAAGTGGGGTCTCAAGGTCTGTGCTATGAACTGAATGTTTGTGCCCTCCTCCTAAATCCATATGTTGAAATCTTAATTCTCCAATGTGATGGAGGTCACTAGGTCATGAGGCTGGAGCCCTCATGATGAGATTAGTGCCTTTATAAGAAAAGGAGAAAGTTTGTTTCTTCTCTCAGCCCTCCACCAGGTGAGAACATAGCAAGAAGGCAGCCAGGAAGCACTCGTCTGAAAGGACTTGCAGGCACCTTGATCTTGGACTTTGAGCCTCCAGAACTGTGAGAAAATAAATATCTGTTGTATAAGGCATCGAGTCCATGGTATTCTTTGTTATAGAAGCCTGAACTGCTAAGACAGTCTGCTTCCCAGCGAACCCAACTAAGATATCCCCAGATTTGAAGAAAACATTATAGCAAAATTGTACTGTACGCACACACATTGTGCACACCTATGCACGTGCAATTGGGCCCAGGAAGAAAGTCAGGATATTTGGGTCAGCTACACACAAAAACCAAGCTCCTACCAGCTCCGCAGGCTCTCTCCGTTGTGATTGTGAAACGTTTGTCAGTCTCTGCTTCATTGAACAAAGAAATCCTGACACCGAAGAGCTAGCCTGTGGGGCTGGTTATATCTGAGTCAGAACCCTTTGTTAATAAGTCCAGAGATGTGGCTTCAGCTATTCCAAGGGGGAAGTTAATTTCATTGTGTTCCTTGACCACAAACTGCACCCCCCTCACCACACAGACTCCGGGCAGCATGTGCTCTGTTGGTCTCAGGACGGCTGTGTGGGAACACAGGCCTAGACCAGCACACAGTGACCAGGTCAGCAACTTAGAAAAGGCACCGCCAGGCAGGGGACTGCCCAGCCACCTTTCTCCTGCAACCTGCCTAGATTCACCTACTGCTTCCATCACAAAGAAGAGTGATTTTTCTCCCAGAGATGGCTCTTCTGGATGCCTGGTCTTTGTGTGTTTTCTGTGTTTATCTGAAATGTTACCTCCCCAACCTGATACTTTAGTTCAACAGCATGGGTATCTTTTTCTGCAGCACAGAGAATCTTGGGGTGCAGGTTTCACACACTTAAGTACATCACAAGTATGGCCTTTTACTGCACCACCTTAAGTCAGACCAGGTGAGAACTCGAGACAGTCTTCCAGGGGCCCCTGGTGGCCTTTTCCCCAAACCCTGCAGGTTATAACACTGACCACCACTGAGTTGCTTCCTTAGCCTCCATAGAGAAGTATGGCCTTTCCAATTCGAACTGAGATCTTTTCCTGGGCTTAAGGTTAGGACTTACCTCCATTTACAAGCCACCCCACTCCCTGGGCTCCGACCCTGGGGACAGCAACACACCTTGCTAACTCAGCTCCCGAGCTGGAGCTGCGCATGCCTCCACCGACATCATCCCACCCCCTGCTCTGCTCTCACTGAGCTCGTTACCTCCTCTTGTCCTTCCTTTCCAAACAAAGTATGTGGTTTGTAGCCATTGGAATTTTACTTCAATGAATCATACACACTTTTAGGTGTCAATCCAAGAAAAAGAAACTCAAAAATAATCATTCCTAATCCCACCAGCTGGAGACCAACACCATGCTTACCATTTTGGTTTATTTTTGCATAGCCCTTTCCTTTGCACACATGTATGTATTTCCTTATAACATTCTAATTGGAAAGAACATCTACATATTTTACATTCTGCTTTTCTCAGTTACCAATCAATATGCAAACATAGCTTCATGTCTTCAAAAATTCTGCACAAACATCCCATTTAATGGTTACAGTATCCTCTACATATGACTGAACCAGAATTTATCTAAACTCTGACCCCCACTTTTGAGCATTAAGATCATTACCAGTTTTTAGTGAGTAATTTGAATAGAAAAATGTCTGCATATTTCAGATTGTTTCCTTAGGATAAAGGCCCTTCAATGAAATTACTTATTCTAAGGGTATGAATATGCTAAGATTTTTGATAAATAAGACCAAATTTATTTCAAGTAAGCCTATATCGGTTTAATCTTCCACCAACACACCAACGATGAATGAGCATTCTCCAATTTTGTTAGAAAAAAAAAGATATGTTATTATCATATGAATCTGCATCTCAGATTACTTGATGAAATTGAACCTTTCCATGTTTATCAGAAATGCAACATTCCCTTATGTAATCTGTTCACATCCTTCATGCATTTATTCATTGGGCTCTGAGCCTATCAGCACGCCCCCTGATATCAAGAAAGTTCCTTTTTATTTATCATGCTCATTGCAAGCATCTTCCCAGTTTCTTTGCCATTTAATTTTTTATTAATCTGTGGTGGGCACAGTTTTTCATTTGGATGTAGACAAACCTATCAGTCGTTTCTTTCGTGTTTATCTATCTTTCCCGCATCAAGGCATCAGATAAATATTTACCTATTTTATCTACTCTAATAGTTTTCCCATTGCTACTCCCATTCTTGAGGCATTTCTAACCAGTTTCTTTCCCCGCCTTCCCTATCTCTGGATGACTTTATCCTGGCTCCTCACATGAGGACCTGGAAGGCTGAGTGAGGTCCATGACAGGCCTGAAGCCAGCAGAGCAGGGACAAAGACAGTCCCTTTCGAATGGTCTTATATATGTTGGGGATGTGGGCTGCAGGCAGTTGGCTTGGCTCTGTTGTTACTTTCTTCCAGCATATGCTCAGGGCACCAACACGATGCCCCAGCGCCTGCCTGCCCACCAGGGTTTTGTTTCTGTGCAAAGGGAAGAAAGAAGCAATGCTCAGGACTTTTGTGACTCCTCCCTGGGGATGTGATAACCCACCACCACCACACACTCCACACCACTCTCTCCCACCTTTCCTTTTGCCTGCTCCCCTTCCCCGATCCTCTGCAACGTCTCAAATTTGGAAGTGGGTTAGCCAGAGATGCCAGGGAACCTTTCCATTTCCTCTCCCCCGCACTACACACTCTTCCTGAGATGAGAGCTCCCGTCCTCCTGTCCTTCCAACCCGCACAGGGACCTCTGGGATTGGGTGTTTGCTTGGTTTACATCCCAGAGAAATGGGATTCAGAGAACCTCCCCACAGCTCTGGTGTTTCTTTCGCTCTCATCCAGTTCCACTCTTGCTGGTGACTGAACAGAGAAAAACTCCCTCTCATGCCCTTCTGCTTGCTCTCATTAGAAAACCAATCAGCAGGCGAACTTAGGGAGCATCACCTACTAGGACCTGGAAAGCTGAGTGGGGTCCATTACAGGCCTGAAGCCAGCAGAAAAGCACGGAGTGTCCATGGGAGAAAGCACCTCAAAGGGGCCTGGCAATTTTTTAGGGGTCAGTGAATACTACTTGTTAAGGAATGAGTAGGAGTACCTGTCTCCATCACAGATTCTGGGAAGTATGGTCACTGAGTTACACATCATCCACCTAGCATGATCCTCAGAGAGTGTGGGGTTTGGTTTGGTTTTGATAACCAATCCATTTTATTTTATCCTCAGCTAACCTGTGTCCTACAAACACACGTTTAGTACAACTTCCTCAAGATCCTTAACTTTCTCTCAGCCTCATCACTAAAATTATAAAAGCTTGATTAGATGATCTCACACATCACTTCTAGCTATAAAATTCCATGATGAGATTCATAAGTTAAAGATGGATGCTTTTATTGATGGTTATAAATTCTATTCTGTCTACATATGGGCTTAGAGTATATTCCATAATTTACATGTGACTGTTCTTTACTGGAAACTAAAGTTCAGAAAGGGAAGTAGACCTGTGAATGACTTTTCCCAGCCTTCTGTATATACTGCGGCACAGCACAGAAATCATTCTTCTGCAAGCGTTCTACACCCACCAGGAAACTATTATTAATGTAGCAACATGTTCCTTACCACAATAAATCAGAAGCCTTTATTGGGCAATTCTGAATTTGGTAGAGGCTATTCCCAGCTTCATGAAAAATCAATCACAAATGAAGATGTGCAACCGGGAGGCCATTTGCCATGGAAACCATTATGATGGGGATCTCTTCGTGCTGGTATTGCAGAACATTCTAACTAGTGTTAATGGAAATCCTTAATATCAAAATAAAAATGGATGAGATTTCTTTTACATGCCCTTGGAATTTGGTGGTATGTGCTCGGGGAGTGTCAGCTCATTTGAATGTTGGCCTAATTAGGAAGGGAAAGCTGCCAGCAATCACGCCGTGCAATTCAAAGCCAAATATAAATGCCTTTGGTATCACCCAGCGTTCTGGATCATTCACCTCCCACGGCTGTCCCAGCCGCATAGACAATGCAGAAACGACCACACTGTTTCTCTTCTCTGTCTGTTCTCTGCTCTCTCACCCAGGCATGGCTCTGCCCCACAAAACAGAGTGCAGATGGCACAGACAACTTTGAGGGCCTGGGGTGTGCGATGACACAAAAGGAATAAGGATTTTATCAACTAAGTGTGGGTCATGCGAACCCCTGGACCAGGTGTTATACCTAGAGGATGTGATCGCAGCTGATCCTGCTGAAACCTGTTTCAAGGTGACCCTGGACAAAGAGAAGAGAGCCTTGATGTACCCAAGTTTCACCCCTACTTCAATCTCTTCCCCCATCACAAAGCCTCGGGCATTCTCCACTGTAGCCACGTGCTCAGGCCTCCCACCCCCCTCTTCCTCTCTAGGATTCTGCTCCAGCTGCTCCATCAGTCTAGCAAACATTGTTTCCCTCATCTGCCTGGGAAGTCTTATCTGCTCTTCCAGGTCCTCTTTGAGTCCTCCCTTCCACAAAAGTCTCACCAGATTATCCTACCCTCAGTAAGATAACCTCACCTCCTCCCCACTCTCTATGGCATTTCATTTGCCCCAGGGTGCCCTTTGTTGAAGTGAATTATGTATGATCATAGACCTTACATTTTAAGAAAGGAGGACAGAGGCAGCACCATATTCACATTTTAACCTCAACAACGCGTGTCACAGGCTTTCTGTATAACATGGACCAACAAAAGGTGGGCAGGCTATGAAAGGGTGCCCTCTAGACCAGACATCTTTTAGGGCCACTGCTCCTAGGCAGACCAACTCCCCAGCTCTAGGGCAGGAGCAACCCAACTTTAGCAAGCATGCAGTTATATCTTCAGAGTTTGAACTGGCAGAGCAAGAATCCGCAGTTTGGCAAGCCCACTCAGGTGATTCTGGTGCTGGTGTCCCTGGGACCACAATTTGGAATCTCTGCCCTGGGGAATATTTCATGTGACAGCGACAATGAAGGTAGAGAACCTGAACCAGGTGACTTTTCAAAGGGGAGAAGTACTTTTTGGTGGAGCATTCACAGGCATACATACAACTCTCAACATCCTTTTGACTCGCACAACCTCAAGTCAGGGACCCAGGCTTTCCAAACACTGAGCTCCCAGAAGTATCTGCATGACAAGACTCTTCCCTGACAGAACACACACCCCAATGCAACATGAACGTTCTAACACCCCCAATCTAGCTCTCAACACCATCTGTGCTGAGATGCATAGGAACCCTGAGAAGGACCAGCCCAAAACAGAGGGAGGGCTATGGAGGATTCGTACTTGGAGAAAGGTTTCCAGGGTTAATATAGAAAAGGGAGAAAATTCTTCCTCAGAACAAAGCTCGCCCCACTGAGAGCAATAAATTCTACCTTCAATTCTCAGAGCCAGATCCATCATGCTTCAAGCTAACCTGCACCCAGCACCTCCAATCTCACACTCTTTCACTTCTTTTAATTAAAGCAATGGTTTTCATGCCTACTATTTGCCAGATATCAGACCAACACTGGGATTGAAAGGTGAATGAGACATGTCCTTTGCCCTGGGGTGGACAACACTGCAGCAAAATAAAAATGTTCATACAAAATAAGGTGTGCTGACAGTGACATAGACAGGAGTGGCACCAAACCCCCTTGGAACGAGGAGGATGGGAGATTGATTCTGAATCTCAGAATTGATAAGAATCCTCCAAGATTACCACATGCCAATCAATACACTCTCCCTCCATCTGCTCCGAGTTACAAAACTTTCCAGCTAATGGAACTGCCATCATCTATTCCCCCCACTGGTGACTGAGAGAGCGGCTCCCAGTAGTGCTCTGATGATCTCTAGCTTTTCTCAACCAGGTGGTGATGTCTCCATTACCAGCCTCTTGCTCCCCGGCTGGCAGCCTGACCTCTGGGTCTCCAAGGGCCTTGGAGCAGGGGCCCTGATGGGCACAGGACTGCCTGCTGTTAAAGGTAGGTCGGCTGGAGACCCATAAATAACACTGAATTAGGGAAAGCTTTCAGGCAGGAGAAAAAAAATGGAAGTTATAGGAGGAGGAAGACGGAAGTTGATCCCCTAACTTTCCATGAGTTAATTAGTACTTAATTCCTACACTTTTCTTTCAACTAAGAGTTAAGTTGCATGGGAAAAGCAATGCTGACTAGATCATGTGGCTGACTGTCTGAAGCACCGCCTGGCCAGCTGTGGGAGAACTGCCTGATGGTGAGAGCACAGTCACTCTGCTGCCCACCGAGAGCACCAGCTCTCCGCCCTGCAGGTGTGGCCACTGAGAGGGCCCTTCGACCTCCGGGCAGCAGTCCTGCCTTCTATCTCTAACCAGGGATGCTGCAGAAGGGACACAGTGTCTCCTACAAACAAAAAACACACACACACACAAAAAAAAAACAACACAGAGAAATGGCTGGTACTGGGTGCAGAATTATTTTACTAAGCAAGTGTTTGTTTTTATGAAACATCAGCAATTTTTTAAGGTTACATACTGAGTAACTACAATCATCGATTGCATTAATGGATTACCTCTGGAGAAGAAATCTAATTACATTTTTGTACAAATCGCAAAATGCAAATTAATTTCAAATTTTCTTGGCAGCCCTGTTGTTCTTCCTTGAGCTCAGTGATAGAGCAGTGAGTCAGGAGAGCCAATCCCTGAGAAGAATCTGGAACCTAGGAGAGGCTTTGTCTGTTCATTCATCAGAGATGTATCAGGCACCCTGCCTTCACTGGTGGGCCAGCTCCGTTCTAGGCGCTAGAGACACAGATGCAAACAGGACAATGTCTCATTCCTCTTGGAGTTTCCCGAAGTATTAACCACTCCAAGAGCCATAAAATCCCAAATGCTCCTGAACCCCTTTAAGTAGCCACTGAGCTTCATTTTTCTGAACACCGATTAGGGCTTGGTGCCTCTAATCCAAGAGTTGTCAACCTCTTTAGCCCTGAGAGGGACCATAAAAAAAAAGGAAACAAATGATTAAATAGGGGGAACAGGGAAGGGAGGCAAGACAGGAGAACTGGCCAAGAGGCACACATTCTGAAGATGGATTAATTTATTTGAGATGGGGAAAAGTAAGGTAATTAGAAAGTAAAGGCAAAGCAAATGAAGCAAGAATGTGAAAAGGGAGAAATACAATGGCTAATAACCATTTCTTCAAATTCAACCTTTCTCCTACCTGAGTGAAAAAAAGAATTTTCAATGTAGATAAACTGGCTCAACCTTACAGGAACACAATTTTTCATTATATACCAAGAACTTTTAAAAAGTATGTGTCTTTTGAACTAATGACCCCATTCTAGGAATTTATTAAATCATCAAAACTATGGTCAAGATTTATGCACAAGGATTATCATTACAACATTATCATAACAATGTCAAACTAGCACAACATAAACGGTTAACATTAGAAGAAAGATTAAGTAAATTATGTATATCTGCATGGTAAATATTATACCATTAAAATTATGTTTATTAAGAGTTTTGATGACAAGAGGAAATGCTTATAATTATAAATAAAGTATGGGACACAACATTATATATAAAGTATGATTTATATACCATCGATAGAAATGCAAAAAGATATAAGGCACAGCAGTAATTTGTCTCTTGGTGGTGAAATTTTAGAAGATGTTTCTCTGTTCTTTTATACTTTTCTGTCAAAATTTTCTATAGTAACATTTTAATTTGATAATCAGAAGAAATGAAATTAACTGATAAAAAAAAACTAGGAGGAGGATAAAATCTTAATCTGATGAGGAAGAAAAAGGAACTGGGAATGGGCTGGGTGTTTAGATAGAAGAATTACTACCATAGACTTAAAGGATTTGCCCACATTCAGGAGTCAAATGCTTGCTGTCTAGAATGGCACCTGGTGACAATGCCTGTCTCAGATTTCCTCCCTCCTTTCAGATTAGCCCGAGTTAATGTTGGGCTTCAGTCTCCCTGACAACTCAAATAGGCTTGACCTGGGTCCGTGGGGTTTTAAATCTCATTTGGTTCCCACCATTTTCTGCTTCCACGTTGAATCCAAGCTGGTCTTAGAAACTTTATACAGTGACCCATGAAAAAAATGTTTCAAAAGAACCAGAGCATTTTTCAAAAATTATTTTTTAAAACCCTCAGCAGTGTAATCAACCTCCCCCACTACACCCTCACACACACACAAAACACAACATAGTACTGACTATAATCAATTGACTCTTTAGTTTAGATGCATTCTCTGGAGATTCCAGTCACTGAAGGAGATGAATTAGATTGTCTTGGAAAGCTTCTAAAACGGTGCCCCGTCTGTTCAGCACTTACCCTGTGCACAGTAAACTATAAATACTTAATGATCAGGCAGACAATGATGACTAAGATGATCAATAATGAGCATTAAGACAGCTTTCCATGTCCATAGCTGCGAAGAAATGGAGGAAAACTACCACACGTAGGGGAGACACTTCATTCACCCATTGGCCATTCCCAGCTGATGGCAGCTCAGTGTCCCCAGAACGAGAGCTGAGGGTGTTATGAGACTGTGTTGGAGGTTCTGACAGCTGATGTGGAGGCACCAACCATTTCCTCCCATGTGTCCTTTGGCCATGCAATTTTAATACGCTCAACCTCAAGAAAGGAAAAGGGAGCCTGGGATCACGTTGAATTATTCACAGCTCCAGCCGGGTAAGGCCGAAGAACCCCTCTTCTGAGAGTAAGTGATAGCTACTCTCTCATTGATTTCCCACCCCGTCATGATCCCCAGGTGAGAATCCAGTTTAAATATCCAAAGAGAGAAGAAAATCTACTATCTTCTTAAATCTGAGTTCAAGAGTAATTAGTGAATTTGCGAATTGTGTTGCAATTGACAATTTTATCCTCGGGAAAATTTTGAAGAGCCTGGTATGTTTAAATTTATTTAAGTGTAGCATACATTTGAAAACTAATTTTCACAGATTAATGGCATGATCAAAGTGGTCTTGTTTAATAACAGAATGAAAATAGTTGTTAGCCTTGAGACTTGAAGGCCAAGGAGATATATGATTCAGGCATTCATTAGATGCTGAATTGAATTAGCACTTGAATGTAATGAATATACCTTATTTCTATGTACGGAAAGAAAAATGTATATAAATTCAACAAAATATAGTCATTCTTCCCCACACTTTAAGGAAAGCGTACTTTCCCACATGTCATGCCCACAGTTAGTATTGATGGGCCTCAGGACAGCCCCACGCTCCCTAGGGAGTGCGTTAGCATTAGCTCCTTCAGACCTTGTCCACTCACTCCAGAAACCAGTCCTCCCCCAAAGCACACCCACTTAGCAGGTGGCCTCAGCTCCAGGTTTTCTCAAGTCTCACGTATCCACGGCTGAGAGTCCAGGCCCAGCCACCGACCTCAGGCCTGGAATATCACAGAGGGCTCCTCAGAGTCCAGACTCCGCCTAGCTCCATCCATCCCATGCATGGCTGGCAGGTGAATTTCCTAAGGTATCATAAAGCCATAAGGCTCACACAATGTGGCTCCATGGTGAGTTATCTAAACTCTAAGCCTCAGTTTCCTCATCAGTGAGAGAGATATAATAATAGTATGCTCCTCGTAGGACAGTGGGGTGTAAGTGAAATGATGCACCTCAGGATATAGTGCAGTGCTGGCCCAAGTTAAGCATTCAATAGGTGGTAACTATCATTATACCAGAATGCAAGCTCCATGAGGGAACGAATTGCTGCCTCCTTCATCTAGTCCCTACAATAGTTCCTGGTAAATGGTAGGAACTCAATAACTTGAATAAATGAAGTCCTTTAGGCCCATTTCATAGGCCACTATTCCTGCCCCGATAGCCTGGGCTGACACAGTCTCTTCCTTCTTTGGACGCTGCTAATAACATGCTGTTTGCTCACATCCTATAGCGCTGGCCCCTGCAGCCTCCAGCTGATGTCTCTGCTCTGTGTGCTCTGAAGGCCTCTCCTCCAGCCTCGTTCAGATGCTGTGCACATGCAGGCCCTCAGTCAACACCGGGAATGAAGATCCTGCCAGGTCAGTCCAAGAACACCAAAGACATCTCCTTGTTACCCAGAGCGCCAAAGAACTGCAAACCAGGATCCCAGCCCTTCTCCTTCAATTTAATGAGAAAATGGAGCCAACTTAGTCATTTTTTTAGTTGCACATTACTGTCGCTCTGCCAAGCTGAACAGCTGGATTTCAAACCTTAACCATAAACCAGAGGTCCCTGCTCTTTTTGAGAGTGGAGGTGTGGAGAAGTCATTTTTACTTCCAGGAAATGAGAAGATCCTTTGAGGTAGGCCCCACGGCAACCACAACATGGAGGGAGGGGGGGGGTGTAGGGGAGGATAGAGGGGGGGCAGCAGAATAGAGAGATGATGTGACACTCAGACAAAGCCAGACTGAAGGAAGGGAGGAGGGGGGAAGGGAGAGGAATTCTGGCTCAGTGTCACATTTCTCCCCGACTCACAGCCTCAAGGATCCTTCCCTTCCTTCTCCTTCACCCACACCCCCCAGGAGGATGTGCCCAGGAGCTTGGGGAGGAGGCAGCTTTCCTACAATTCCTTTTCCTTGTTTCCCTGGCAACTGTGCAACATCTAGAAGCTCCAGGAGTGAGCTGGTGGAATGGAGTGTGGAAAACGATTGCTGACGTAGGTCCCGTGCGGTGTCACCCCGCACCCAGCCTCTCAGCCTCAGAAGGTCACACACACACACACACACACACACATACACACACTTCTGACTGCTCATTTCTAATTTGGTGCCAGGTGCCCAAGCAGAGAGCCTTGGGAAATGTTACATAATTAGTCTCATTTTGCCAATGTGAATTGAGAGGTGGGGCCTGAGACAGAATGATAACTCGCACCAAGGATGCTTGAAGTCTCTTGGTTGGGTTTCTGAATTTCAGATAAACATACACAGCACACATCATGGGGCATTAATTAATTTTGTACCAGCAGCTGGTTATGGGCTGAGAATAAGGGATGGGGGAGTCTAAGCTTTCACCCCGCTGAGGATGCCTGATTCAGGGGATCCAGCTGAAGAACAACAGATGTAGGAAGAGGGGATGCAGCGAGAACATTCAGAGGCAAACTTGCCTAAAAGTTGAAAGACAGTCTCCAGCTTTGAAATGAATTTCATTCTAAAACCTCATTTGTAAGTCAGTTCTTTAGAATTCAGAACCCATTTCCAGAGAAGCTGTGTCTGTTATAAATGGTGATTGGGTTTCTAGGCTACTCCACAAAAGCCTATTTAACTCATAATGTGGACAAAATACTACACATTTGCAATGAAAAGCAATAGAGAAAAAAAATCCTGTTGTGATACCAGTAATTAAATGAAAAAGAAAAACAGGGAAGAGGAAAATAAATAGCTTTCTCTCATTTCTTTTGAATAGCAGAGCTCTTGGATGGAGGTGGGTAGCTAGCCCAGTTGCTCTTAAGGGGGGGGGGGGGGTCTTCATTTACTTGAGATAATGGGTGGAGAGTGAGAGGCTGGTGGTGGGGAGGGGTGGAGAATGAAGGGGCCATTCTTTGGGGTAATGAAAATATAGCATATTTGGGGAAATAGACAGAGAGGGGAGAAAAGAGTGAATAGGACTGTCTCATAAGACAGCAGTCACCAACCGGTGGTCCGTGAGGTCCGAAAGGTTGGCGACCACTGTCGTAAGGTATAGGTGGGGCTCCTTGGGGTGAGGAAAGAGCATGAACATTGCTGTCACAAAGGCTTGGGTTCTAGTTTCACCTCTGTCTCTTACTGGCTGTAGCTTTGGGTGAGGTCTTAAGGTCTGAGTCTTAGTCACCTCACTGGCCACCTCAAAGTGTCACTCAGTCAAATGCCTGCCTGGTGGGCACTGGCACTGCCCAGACCCCTTCATGGAAGGACTTGATGCCCTAGTTCTGGGAGGGCTGTCAGCCTTCAGGGTCAGCCCCTACTGGGATGGCTCAGACACCAGGCACCCCTCTTCTGATGGCCCACATCTAAGAAGTAGTTAGTGTGGGAGGGTGAGCCCTGGCTGTCTGGGCCAATCGGGAACCTCTGGTGGGCCACGTGGGACCAGAGCACTCCAGGGGGTGTTGCAGGCCAGCATCAGAGCTTGGCTTCCCCTGTCTAACCTGCTTCTGTCCTTCCTTTCCACAGGTGTGAATTCTAAGGGCACTCCATAAACCTCCTCCTGCTCAATTCTATCTCAGAGTTGACTCCCCAAGGAACTGGACCTGCGGCAGCCTGGCCCACAGTAGGCACAGGTAATGACGAGACTCTAAATGGCTGGAGCACATAGATAACGTATCTGGTTTTGTTTTCAATGTATAAATGTTCATAATCGACAGTTTGTGATTTGGAAATAAAATCTATATATAAAAAAAAAATTTGAGGAGTATTTGTTCAGAACTGCCCTGCCCAATATGATAGCCACTGGCTACCTGCAATGATTTAAACTGTATTAGGCATTCAATCTAGTGATATTTCTAAAGTTCAGTAGTCACCCAGCCAGTGTGCCATAGTGAGTGAGCATCGACTCCTGAGGTCACAGTTCAATTCCAGGTCAGGGCACCTCCCCAGGACTGTGGGCTCGATCCCCAAGTAGGGGACATGCAGGAGGCGGCTGATCAATTATTCTAATCACTGATGTTTCTAGCTCTTTCCCTCTCCCTTCTTCTCTGAAATCACTAAAAATAAATATCTTTTTTTAAAAGCTCAATAGTCATATGTTGCTCATGGCTATAATATTGGGAAATGCAGATTTATAGATCATTTCCATCATTACAGAAAGTTCTATTGGATGGTGCTGGCTGGAATGTTGAATTGTAAAGACTCTAAGAATGTTTGCACTGTATCCTATACCAACCTTCCAGGAAAGGTTCCTGAGATAGAGAAGCGTGGAATGTGAAGCAAGATAAATAATGCTATTATTGATAAGGCTTGGTTCTACCTCTCACCCCCACACAGTGAATTCCAGTTCTGCATGAGCAAGGCTCAACTCCATGGAGAAGTACTTTATGACCCAGCACCATGCAGGCCTCTTAGCCCACAATGACTTCCAAGCTCAAGCCAGAGTCAGCTCTCAGGGAAAGATAACGAAGGTGCAGATGGTAGAGAACATCAGCCCCAAGAATCATCTCAAAAGGCCCTTACCATGTGCCCCATGTGCTCAACCCAGTAACTCCATCACTCAAACAGTACCCAATAGAATGTCCTTAAATCTAAGCAACTCATACAGCCTTTCTGCTTAGTCATGAACAGAGAAATCTGGCATTCCTCTCAGCAGCCAACACTGCGAGTCCTCATAACTTGAGCAGTGGCAGAGTCAATGGCCTTAGCAGTGTTCTGTGGTCTCTCCAGGTGACCCTACTCACTCCACCTTACCTGCACTTTGGGTCTGGCTCTTGCCTTCTGCCCACTCCATGGACTTGGCACTTCAGAGTCTACTTCCCTGGAATACCTCCCTTGTCAGGACTAAGTTCCATCTTTTCCCCATGGTCACAGCTATGGAGCATTTCCTAGGGGACTCAGGCCAGGCTGCACTGCAGCCCCCTCTGAGCCAACTGATGGCTCCCAAGCTTCAAGGCCAACCTATCTCCCTGCAACTCTTGGTCCTTCGTAGCTGAAACACAGAATGGCAGAATCCAGCACCTCAGCCAGCATCCCCATGAGCACTGAGGTGGAAATAAGGAGCACTCCTTTCCTGAGAATGGGAATATCACCTCCACTGCCTCCCCCTTGTCCTAAACAGCATCTCCCATGTTCTTCCTGGACCCTCCATATTCCCTAGTCCCCGGACACTCTCACAGTATCCTCTTTGGGGATATGTGTTTTCATTTCGGAAACAGGAGAAGGGATCTGATCATAGTACATTTTGGAAATCACAGCCTTCCTGTAAGGCAGGGCTGGGCTACAGCAGTTAGGAGAAGGACACAGTCGTTTCCATACTCCCCTCAACAATTTCCATACAAATGTACTCAGAGTGTGTTTATGTTCAAAGCTCTGAAAATGTTACTGTTTAGATACTGGGTGTATAAATCTTCTTTTAGAGCCCATGTTATTGTCTATACTGCACTATTATTGGACGCAACTGATAAAGGAGAGGGCCGCCGCTAACCCACCAAGGATCCCAAACACCGATGATTTTCTGTTCCGAGACTCCTTCCACAATATGCCACACTGTTGTCGTTCAGCAAATAATACTCAGACACTTTCTACTCCCACACCATAAACACCTGATGGGAGCTCCCATCACACACACACCTGTGCAGACAGCAAACCCACAACAGGCCCACCAACACGTACAGCCACGCACAAGGCAAACTCGCCCACACAGGCCTTGCAGAGTCAGATAGGAAAGCCCCCGAGTCCATGACGTGTCACTTCAGAGCCTTTCCTCCAGCTCCCACGGGGACCTCGGTGTCTGGCACAGCTCCATGTCCCAACAGCAATAGCACCTACTACTGCTTGGTACAGACCTTACAGAGTCACCAACTGATTTTGCATGAATCATTTTATTTGATTTAAATTTTATAATAACTCTCAACACAGGTATTATTTACCTCCATTTTAGCGATGAGTTTACTGGGTTCAAAACACTCAGTTTGCCCAGGGCCATACACCTAGAGAGTGACAGAGCTGGGACTCTATCCAATGCCCCATGGCTTATGGAACTTGAAGCTATTTCTGAATGAGGAGGATGTTAGAAACATGAGATGGAGATTGGAGACTCGATATTAGGAGGACTTAGGAGGATGGTCATAGATAACACATAAAATGTAAAATAACAAAAGGAAATACATCTTTGCTCTTCCATGCTGTTTTTCCCAATTAACAAAAAGAAATGTGGAAGAAAAGTAAATGACCACTATAACCAAATAGAAACAGACCAATTGATAGTGGGGAAGGGCACATAACAAGAATAAACCTATGGTTGCTTAATAATTATTCACCTTACTAACCAGAGTTAAGCAGTTTTCTTACAGGCCCTGGGAAACTGGAGGATGAAACAAGGCTGTAAAAAGATAAGATGCCTCGATGTGTCCATTACTCAGAAAAGAAATACATTTTGAGAACAGACTAAGGACAGGACACGCTTTGATTTGGTTGCTATGCCCAGACCCTGACCCCCTCCAGGAGTTTTTCTCAGGAACGCTGACCATTCTCCAGTCCCAGGAACAAGCTGAGCTATTTGTAACATCATGGAAGATTAGCCACCTTGTTATCAGACTTTGAGCTCCTGAAGGCGGGACTGCAGACCCTCCCCTCCCCTTTCCCTGTTACACTTGCAGTTGCACAAAGCTATCTTCTCCCTCATGTGTATATAATCAGCAACTGGCAAGGGGGGGTGGGGGAGGTGGAGAGCAGAATTTATAGGATGACCTGCTGCTCTCCCAACATGCGGCATTATTGAAATAAACACTCATATATGATTCAACCCTGTCTCTGCTTAACTTGGCTCAAGTAGTGACAGGCAGCCTCGGACCCACTGTGTCCAGTTTCACAACGACACAACTTAGGAGTCCTGTGGGAGGCTGTGCTAAACACAATGACATTCTATCTGCCGGCTCCCATGCAAAGCCCACCCAGGCTCCCTCCTCTGAGCCTTCTCTGACCACCAACGCCCTCCAGACCAAGAGTCCTTGAACTTTAATGTGATAAGAATCACACAGATGCCTGGGCCCCAGCTCCAGAGAGTCTGACCTAGTAGGTCTGGGCTGTGCCCAAGAACCTGCATTTCTGACAAGTTCCCAGCCGCTGCTGGTGCTGCTGGTCCATAGGCCACTGTGAGTAGCTCTGTTCTAGATTCTGACAGGACCTTTCCGACAGAATGGAGAACCGATGACTTCTTCCGTTAAGTCATTCTGGTTCCCAGACGTCTCTCCCCACCCCACCCCCATGGTCCTACCACCATCCTCAGAAGTGGCCTCACCCCCACCGCCCAGGACCAATCCTGAGCACTATTTGAAACTGCTGCTCTGACTCAAAAGGTCTCCCACCTTGTTTTGGGCACAATACCCCGGACCCATGTACCCCAGTCCTCAAAGCGCAGTTTCTCTCATAGCCACTGTTCTCTATTTCTCATTCTAATCCCTAATATGCCAGATTCCTTTGGTCAAGCCTCCTCCTTCCTGAACCCTGCAGTCCTGAGGCCCCAAAGGAGCACCTGCTGACCCACGGCATGGATGACAAGTGTCTGCTGCCCAGACATCTGTTTCATCCAACCCAGATTCCCTGCTGCTGAGCTGTCCCTGCCCAATGGAACTCTCACGCAGCTTCTGGCCTGGTTCCACCCCTCACTGCGTGGCTTGTGGGGACAATGAGCTCTGACTTACCTATTGGAAAGACAAATCACCTGCCACAATCAGCATCTGGAGCTGGGACAGACCCCCCCCTCTAGAGGAACAAGAAGAGTCAGATTGTAGACCATCCCTGCTTCTCCCTCGCTGTGAAAAGCAGGCCATGCCTCTGTGATATGGTAGTTTTGTCTTCTATTTTGCTTTTCATTTTCCCTGCAATGAATCCTTGCTGATTTCTGTGTGCAGGTCGGGACCTGTGATGTGTGCATGTCAACAGCATGAGCCTGTGCTCTCTGGGTAGTCAATAAACATTAAGCAACAAGCAGCTTGATCCCTTGCCTGGTTGGCACCTGGAAATACATCATCCAATTTGGAAAGCAGAATACCTTTTAATATCCCCTCCAGCACCTACCACAGGGCTCCTCCCAGAATAGGCACCCCATGAATCCTGAATGAGTAAATGAGCAAATGGAGGAAGGATGCCAGGGGGTTGTGCCCAGTTCTCCTTTGTGGCGTCCTCATCAGTATGCTTGGCGGGAAAAGAACAACTTCCAGTCTGCAGAAGCTGAGAGAATGCCTCTAGGCCACACTTCCAACCAATTCCCAGCACAGAAATTGGACCCGCACATTCCGATGAATTGTGGCTTGAAGACTGCATTTACATCGCACAGTGGTTCTCAGATTTGTTTCAGTACATGGATGTCTTTCACAGAAAAGGTTGTACCCTATCCCACCCCACCCCTACTCCAGGCCTCCTCCCTTCCCTACTCCTAAGAATCCTTCTTTTCTATCACTGACCTCTGGCCAGGCCAGCCATCTAAGTAGGCAGGATGGACAGCTGCATGTGCTAAAGTATCTCCACACAACCTTTAATCACCTCACTGTCATTCCTTTGAGTTAGGTCTCCTGAAAGATAAAAATGCTATCAGGGAAGGTAGTCCAAGAAGACATTAATATCTTAGCTCAAACAAGCTCATCAAATTAGTAAAGCTGTTTTCTAGCAGACCCCTGAGCAGATGGGACAGAGCACAGATAAGTTTTGACACAAGCAAGGAGTGTCCAGGCATGAGTTCCCACTGCAAAAGCAGGTTTAGGTGCAATACTACATTAGGGGATGGCCTTCTCTGCCTGGCTTGCTGCAAAAACCCCTCTGTGGCTCTGGGAGAACGGGCATGGGGCAGCCTGTGGGCTCAGACTGTGGGCCTCCTGAAAGGTTTACAACATCCTCTGCAAGGGTGGGTTGGGACAGAAAGATGTGGGATAATTTGCAAAAGGCAAAGACTTTAGAATAACAAGTGGCATATGGCGATGCTCTGTTGGTTGAATTTCTGTGCTACGAAGCTTTCTCAGTTCCGGGGATGGCTTCATGCTGGATGACCCCCATGGCTGCCCGTCTTGCAAGCAAGAGGCGGCTCACAACAGACTGCACACAGTGAGGGCCTTGCTGGCTGCGCTCAGACGCGGCTGCAGGCTAAGGAAAATGGCTGACGCTGCAGGGGACCTGAGCTTCCAACGTCTGGGATGTTTACCTCATTAGGCTGTTTTACATAACATCAGCCAAAAACAGAAAAAAAGAAAAATAGCTGGAGGGAGTCCGCTGGAATTCAGGCCTGGATTCTGAGTCCTGGTCTCAGATTTTTCTGAGGCCCAACAGGCAGCCCTGGCTGGGTTACCTGGCCTGCAAAGGAGCCAGAACAATGGGGACTGGGCTCCTAGGAGGAAACCCCAAGCCACTCCCAGCCCCCAAGGAGCATTATAGCTGATAGGAGCGAAGAGGTGGTTTTCATTGTTATAATTATGTATGTTCTTTCCATCCCAACCCCTGTGCTCTGCCACATTCATCTTGTCATAACCAGGGATGGCTGAAGAATGAGAGACCAGGGGTCCAGGCAACTTTGGGGCTGGGAGGCCAGGGGTCTAGATGGGAGGAAGTTCCAGAGGGTTGATGAGCAGGCTGGTCCAGGAGATGCAGGCTAGTCCATCGAGAAAGGAGAGGGTTAGTGCCATTGGGCAAAAAGCATACTTAAGTCTAAGGCAAGAAGGCCAGTGCCAGTGGGGAGAGGCAACAAGCAGCCCAGGGCCCTAAGGTGGACAGTACCTGGGGTGGCTGGAGGGGGGTCACAGATGGCTCCAGGAGACTAGAGCTCAGCGGCAGGATGCGCTAATTCTGGAAAGAGGGGGGTTGTGGAAGAGGCCGTGAGAGAAGCCAGGTGAGGAATGACTAGGTAGGGCTTGACCACCAAAATACACACCAGAGAGCTGGACAGGCTGAGCTTCTCACCATGCAGCTGGTCCCCAAGACTGAGCTAACCAACAGGCCCCCACTGTGAGTGGTCACAAGATTCGGGGACAGAGAGCCACATGTCTGCATCAGGCAAGACAGTCTGGATTTTGCTTTCTTCTCCCTCTCAGCCACATGTCCATGAAATGTCCTTGTTCCTCCCCAAAGTCTCAGTCTCCACCTCCATCTGTCTGTCTGTCTCCTTCCCTCTCTCCCCACCGCCCTTACCTTGCCTTCTCGCGCCCTCTTGAACCCCTAAGTCTTATTTCTCCTAATTCCGCTTTCCAGGGCCACTGTGTGAGTGTGTGTTTGTGTCGACTAGGGTAGTGTGAGTGCCCTCGGGAGGAAGGGGTGGGGAGCAGGGAGGAGGGGGAGGAGGTCATCTCTCTTTCTCCCTCGGGGCCAGCTGGAAATGTGCCCTGTGACCATCCGATCTAATTAGCTGAAATCTCAGCCTTGACAGAAGAAGGCTTAAAAAAAAAAAAAAAACCCCTCTAGCTTTCCTGGCTCTCAGCCTCTTGAAAGATAAGAAGATCTGATTGCAGGGAAGTGGAGTCCCAGCTCCTGATTCCCTCTGCCAGGGGCAATCAACTGTGAGCTGAAACCTCCATCTTGAAGATGCCAAGCAGAATGAGAAAACCTGGGCTCACAGCACAGAGTCTCAGGGCTCTGACCCAGGGAACCTCCGTGGCAGTTGCCCAGAGTCCCTGCCAAGTAGATCGGGAGATCTGGCAGTGAGAAAGGGCCACCCTTCTCACACCTTCCATTGGGCACCCAGGCCAGCCTTCCTATGTCTCCTGGTGCATCCCCAGGCCCAGCTCCACCCACGCCAGCCCCTCCTTCAGAAGCACTCACCTCTCAGTGACAGCTTCCCAGGCCCTGCTGCCTCCCACTCCTGGCTGCTCAGTCCTGGTCACTGGCACCCAGGCTCCCCTCCCACCATCTCCCCTTGTCCTGCCACTGGGCAGTGCCCTGGCCCCTGGCTATGCTGAAAGGACATGTCAAAGGGACACCCATGGCAGGGAGAGCAAAGTTCAAACCACTCGGATGACCTCAGGCACTCTTGGGGGTAGAACAGGACACAGAATTCTCCAAACAAGCCCTGCAAGCTCACAATGAAAAGTTTATGGGAGGAGACAACACTATGTAAGATGCCACCGCAATGCCAGCCTGCTTCCCCTTGACCACCGCTAATCTGATTCTGTCATATTCAAAACACTGAACCAGAAAACCCACCCAGAGAGTGGCATTAGACAAGCTCATCTCCAGCAGCCACCATCCTGTCCTCACTGGCCTGGTGACCCCTCGCCTGCCCTGCTCCAGCTCGGAGGTGGCGGGAGGATCTGGGTCAGGAGTGCACAGAGGCTAGACAAATGCTCATGTCACTGGGACCAAATGAGAGGCAGCAGGAAGGCAGGTGGGCTGCCCAGGGCAGGCGGCCAGGCCAGGGTGGACTGAGGCCACTGGTCCCAACTCCAGGAGTTCTGCCTTTTCTCAGGGATCTCGGGCCAGGGTGGAAGGACAAACCGGCACCGGCACACACAATATGTCACCAACAATCACCATCCAATCCAAAGCCAGAGGCTTGTCACCACGTCACTCAGACAACTCAGCATTCAGACCTCATACACGGAGACCACCACCTGCGCATGCACATGCACGCACACACTCTCACATGTGTGCGTGGTGTCCTGGCCTTCACATCCCAAGATGGTTATTATCTCTTTGCACTTGGATTTGAAGCCTTTCACATGCTCGTCACCTGACCATAAGGTGAATGAGCTCACGGCCAAATAGTTATGCCTCTCAAGGGTGGGGCTGACTGTTCCAAAGCCACTGGCATAAATTTTAAACCAAATTGTGCATTTTCCTATTGCAAATTGTTTTCTTCATCAACGGTTGATGATCAAATGCAAATTCTTGATGAAAAATGTAGAACCTAAATTTAACCAAAGTCCAAAATATTTGCCAGTTGTTTCAGAAAACAAAATCAAAATTCTTCACTTTGGCAAAAATTATCTACTAAGAAAAACTATAGAATGTAAGATAGTATGGTCAACTTATAAAATAATAACCAATTTAGTGTCAAATGAATGTATTTGATCCCACTAATAAAATTAAAGAGCAAAGGACTTTCAAGTAATAAATTAGAGTTTTTGTGTGTGTTTTTTAATTTCCAGAGCTTGATCTTAGGAGTTTGCTAATCTTTGATAGTTTCTACTTTATTTCCAAGGGGGGTTATGTGCCATTACCATCTGACCTTTGAAAACTAGAATGGGCATATACCGTGTGTCCCCAGGATGCCAGCTTTGCCAATGACATGTAGCACCAACTTCAGATGAGACAGATGCTCACCTGCCCTCTAGCTAAAAATAGCTGTCATCGACGTCAGGAATGGCAAATATTCTCTGCCTGCTCAACAGCCCATTAGGCCACTCAGTGAAAGAGGCAGATGGGTCTCACACCAAATGGCAGCCTCCACTTCACCAACATTCGGTGCCCAAAACCTTTGCAAATATCAGTGGCGGAGATGGTTTTGATCAGTTAAAAATAGATCTGTGAGCACCTCAATTCACAGCATAAGCTGCAATCTGGTTTTTGCCAACCCATCGGCACTACAGTTCGGGAATGAGGACCCTGGAGACATCAAGCTCAAGAACATTCCACAAACCTTAGCATCAGCCTCCTCCCTCCTTTGCCGGTGCCATGCAACATATTTTCAGCGGTACTGCAATGAGCGACCCATGTGCATTCCAGAAGTCTACTGGATAGACAGCCAGAAGAGTTTTATCTGGTTTCCCTTGAAGGGAATTTGTGCAACTGACTGCAATTGACACTAAAATAATCCTCCTTGCTGGAAAACTTTCACAAACTACCTGCATTGCTCAAAACAATTTTACTATATAGTAATTATGGCATTGCCTCATAATCACTTGCTGTGTGAATGTATCTCTCTTCCCCCACCCTCCTTCACCTCCAGATACGAGCTGCGGCCTCAGTATCCACTACGTGACAGTACATAAAGACATACAGCAACTTTGGTTGAACTGAGTGAACTTGAATTGAAGCTGTTATGTCAATAACTTCTTCCCTTATATTCCATTATGACCCCTATGACTTAAATTATATTTAAGTGGTTATTCAACAAGGCCTATCGTGTATCCTGAACATCCCTCTTAACCTCTAAGGCTTTTATAACTGACTACACTAGACCAAAGCAATGTGAGAAATAAGCAGTCATGGTCAGGTATTTATGAAGTTGGCTCCTTACATGTCTACCTCCAAAAAGGAAATTAATAAGCCCAATTATTAGACCCTCTGAGGCAAAACTCACATTAGGATTAAATAGCATATGGTGTGCTTTACTGAATGGCTAGCACATAGGAACAGTCTTTGAACATGACCTCTCTGGCCCATGTCCTGGTTAGTGCCTCTCATGATGACAAAGCTTGTAGAGACAACCGTTTGGGTAATGCCTTTCCATCCACTGACACCTGCCCTATCATTTCAGGCCAGTGGCAGGTAGGAACAACCATTCTGGCCACAAGCTTCTTCCTGAAACCAATGAATGATTGATCTGTTTTGTTTACTTCTACTTGTCTCTCCCACTCCAAACTATAGTTGTCTGATTAAAGCCAAACCAAAAAGTGAAATATACCTGGGAGGCCCAGGCATGCAAAAGATAACCAGACAGCAATAAGGAGAAGAAAGATGTTTTTGGCCTTCATCAAAGTTTACCATCCTTTTTATTAAGAAACAATAAAAGGCCCTCATTCACATAGCAATGTAAACTGAATCTTAACCTTGAGACATGTGACAAAAGCTGAAACAGGAAAGATATGACAAGAAACAAGGGCAGCATGAGGCTTACTAAGGAGTAAGGATGTGTTCAACTGAAGAACCGTGCCAGCAATGAAGGCGAGCTTTCATGACACACAGCAGGTATCCCCCATGGGACAGAAGGGTAAAAATAGCCAACTAGCTCTGTTTACTCATTAAGCCACACTTCCATCATAATTTAAGTCTCTGAGGATCTCTGACCAAGAAATTCCCCAACAATAGAAGCAGACATTGTGATCTTTGCTAAGCAACTGCATGAGAACCAGGGTCCCAAAGCCTCACTCTGAGGGAAACAGAAACTTGTAAGTAGAGGACCAGATCTTTGGTGACCCCACCCGAATGCAAATTCCCAATGTGATGCAGCCCGAAACCAACAGCGATCTCACCCTGTGCAAAGGATGACACAAGGGATAACAGGTTGCCACAATAATACTTGAAGCAGCTGGGAGACAGGCTCGAATGAAATCCCAGGAGTTGGTTCGGTCAGGTAGGTGAAATCTCAAATGCTTACCAGTGATGAAAGATCACTGATCAGTGTCTAACTACTAGTTGGTTTTTCTTGTTTGTTTGTTTTTGTTTTTGTCTTAATTTTAGGAGCAGACTCCTCAGATCTACAATACAATCAAAACCAACCGAGGCAATTCTGACCCACAGACATGGACACTTTGAGGACCTGGTTCCATGTGCTGAGATTGTCCACAGGCCTTGGAAGGAGGCACATCCATCTGTCCAGACCAAGCTGTTGGTGGGCATTCAAACCCCCGAGCCCTCCAAAGGTCACAGTCAAAGAAGGAAACAGGTGTACTTACGCAGGGCGTGCCACTCATCCTGGCGGATGGTCTTCGTGATGTTGAAAGTGAGGTTCCTTGGGATGGTGGCTGAGGAGTAGTGGTATTTGATGTATGTGCATCGTTCAATTTCTCCTGGCAAAGACAGACAGGAAACCAAATGTTAATGAGGCAGCAATCATTTTGGAGGCAGTTTCCGGGATCCATTTTTCTGTGGGGAAAGGGACTGGTTTTATATTGACCCTGGTGACACCCACCCTTTATGCAAGGCAGTAACTTTGACTCCAAAAGAATAAGAGAGAAGAACTAAAATCAGACACCAATCAATTTAGATAGAAAAACATATCTCTGGCATCATTCAGAGGTGGAGAGGGCCACAGTTTAGGGTGATGGCTTGCTAAGAAGGTGGTACCCATGTTTGTTTAATCTTAAGAAAATAACTTTCAAGTCAAGGCATCAAAAGACATTATTGGTTTGCACCCCTGGACCAACAGAGAGCAAGCTTCGACCTTAATGATGTCATTTGTTAGAGGGGCCGCTTCCCTTTTCTCTATCCCATCCCCCAACCTCACCTGTGAACACAAAGCACTCAGATCAAGCCCTATCTCCTTGAACCGGTCTCTTCTTGGGTTTCTTGGACAAAATTAAAGCCCCTGAACACACTCAACAAGTCAACAACTGGCCCAATAGGACTTTTACTGATTTGTTTTTATTGACCAATGCATGCTTCGTTAGTCAAATTATCAAAATTTTCTGAGATCTCACATCAGAGGCTTTCAAGGTATGGTTCTGGGAATGCAGCATCAGCATCCTCTGATTATTTGCTAGAAATGCAATTTCCCAGGCCTGACCCCAGACCTACTGAATCAGAAACACTGAGGTCAAGACTGCAATCTCAATTTTAATAAGCCCTCCAGGTGATTCTGTTATACACTTAAGTTTGAGAACCCCTGCCTTGGAGAAGGTAATAGAATTGCCAATGTATTAATTCATAAATCTACCATGTTTGCAAATTCCAACAGGAAGGCATGATTAGGAGTTCTTCCCTGACACTCTTAGTCCCTGCAGGCATTTCCATGGACATTTGCTTCTTTGAGGGGTATTAAAACTCAATGTCAGGGCATCATGAAGAATCAGGAAAGGAATGATTTTTAAAAGTTAGGGGTTTTAAAATTTGGTTTTGCACCTGAATGGATTTTGATGGTAATCCATTTTGCACCCCACTGATTTTCAATTTATAAGTGGTGGCACCTGATTGAATTGTTTGACCCCTGGTTCACTGTCAGCAGGGAAACCTGGCAATTGGAGAAGTGCAATAATTTAGACAGTGCCTCTCATGAAACTAATGCCTTACTGTAAATCATGCCTGGACAGCTGCCCAACTGCCAGTTATTGGCAGTCACTCTCCAACGGGACAGACGCTATCCAAAGAAGCGAAGTTGGGCAAAGTGCTATGCACTCTTTACTTTTGTCTTCGATTTGTCAAATCCTCTGCCTCTGTCCCCTTAGCCTACAGCGTCCTGAAGTCTCTCACATTCCCCCTGACTACATCGCCACCTTGTCTTCCTTCTTCCCCTAACTTGCTACTTCTGGAACAAAGTAGGCTACCAGATGGGTCTCTATTTCCTCAATTCACATTCATACCTCAAACCCACACACTCCAGTTTCCATTACTAGCACAACCTCCCATCTGGTCTATGACATCCTAAATCCCACAGTCATCCCAAGGCCTCCTCCTCTCCAATGGTGCCCCTCCTCCCCGACATCCAACTGGCCACCAGATTCTGCCAGCTCTACCTCAGAAACGTCCCTGGGTCCAGCCTCTCTTCTCTGTCACCACTCTTCTCTGTAGTAGTCGCATGAACAAGGACTGACGTCAACAGACAGACTTGTTTACTGAGACTTACTAGGTAGGAGAGCCAGGCCAAGTGCTTTGTAGACCTGCAGTTCCCACCTTGACTTATGTCATGGTGCCCACAGAGAAGAAGTGTGTGAGAACCTAGGATAAGCAGAAGCACTGCCAGGCCCTGCCCAGTCTCCATGGAGGCTGAAGGAACCAACATCCACACACTGTAACCCATTCATGTCCTGTACTTATCCCACCAGCAGGAATGCTGTCTTGAACATGTCCTACCTAATCCTTATACAACCCAATGAAGGAGGCGTTATCACGAATATCCCCCTATTTTACAAATAAGGACATGGAGTCTCAAGAATATCGAGTGATTTGCTCAAGGAAGTAGCAGCTCAAGGATGAGAACCCCGAACTGTCAGATTGAGTCTCCCCCACCTGGCCACTCTTCACATTGCTGCTTGGAGTGTCTTCCAGAAAGGAAAATGTGGTCTTGTTTACCCCCATGGTACCCCACACTCCTCAGAAAGCTCCAGCCCCCCCTCCAGGTCCCCTTCGGCCCAGTCATCACACACCCTGGGCTCCAGCCAGGTGGCCCTTCACACCTTGCCCCGACTGAGCCCTACCTGTTCAGGACACTGCACCTACTCTCCTCCCTGCCTTTCTTCACACGATACACGTCTACTTGTCCTCAGAGGAGGCCTAAATGGCAGCTTCTCAGCAAAGCCTTCCTTGTGTCCACAGCGCCCAGCAGTAGGCATCACTGGCCCCACCCCCTCCTCCTCAGGCTCCTGTCCTGCCCAGCAAACCCACCCATAGGCTGTGATATATCTGTTTACATGCCTCACTCCCCCACTAGATTATGAGTTTCTAAAGGGCAGGGACTTGTCTTATCCATTCATCTTTATCTCCCTCGTTCCCAGCACAGGGTGAGCACCAATAACATGTGCTTTGAAGAAAGGAATGACTAATATGAGGTACCCTTTAGAAGACCGCAGTGGGCAAGGGATCCAACAGCTTCTATTATATACAGGGGATTGAAATAATTGAGGCAAATTCGAACGTAATGAATAAAAGGAAGTGGTTGCTGCAGAACTCTGCGTCAACAGCAACACTCCTTCCCTGTGCGGACAGTGTACAGAGCGGCTTATCAGTCACAGTGAAGTGGAAGTAACGGCAAATGCACACAGGAGCCTCTTACTGAACCTGGAAATATAATCCAAGGGGCAAATAGGACAATGTTTTAAAAGAAAAAAAAAGGAAGAAAAGAAACAGGAGAGATAAAAAGAGGGTAGAGGATTTTTTTTTAAATATATTTTATTGATTTTTTACACAGAGGAAGGGAGAGGGATAGAGAGTCAGGAACATTGATGAGAGAGAAACATCGATCAGCTGCCTCCTGCACACTCCCCACTGGGGATGTGCCCGCAACCAAGTTACATGCCCTTGCCCGGAATCGAACCCGGGACCCTTCAGTCCGCAGGCTGACGCTCCATCCACTGAGCCAAACCGGTTTTGGCGAGGATAGAGGATTTTATCAGTGACTACCTTGGCCGAGGGCTACCTTGGACAGGTACCGCTGAGCAGGTTATGCCCTGACAACACCTCTGAGGATACCTGGATGCTGAAATCCAGCCGCTGCCCCGCTCACCATGCGTGCCCCCTGCTGAGATAGGGGAGCATTGCCCCTGCCAGAGGGACTGCCTCAGTCTAACCTGCACAAGGGTGTCATAGAAGCTAGCAGCTGCACTACACTCAACAATTTCAAGATCAAACAAAATATTCCCAAAGTCCCACTGTTTACAGCCAGATTGGCGCCCACCACTAATGTCTCAGAAAAGTACCTGATTTGGAGCTAAACTCAGGTTATCTCAGTGTCAAAACAACTCAACAAATAACCACAGGTTCCAGGTGGGCTGCAGTTACCTCCCTTAGCCCCGATTACCCGCAGCGCACCCGGCAGGAGCAAGGAGCTGGCGACAGACACCTCAGGTGGCCGGCCAGGGAGCCTGGCAGGGCCTCTACCACAACTGTGGCCCCCTTGGAGGCCTCACTGTTTCTTTGCCTCAGGGACGCGAGCATCCTGCCTCGACAGCAATTAGGTTTGAAAGACTCAAATATTGCCTAAGAAGAGAGGCAAAATATTTATCCATGTGCCTGCGGGTCCTGTCAGTGTGCTGGGCTTTTGTAAACACAAGCACCATCTGGGCACCAAATTTGTGTGCCCAGAATGTGGGCTTCCCAATGCAAACAGGTTTTCCTGCCACAAACGGTGCAGAGGGGCCACCTGGAAGGCAGAGGCGAAGCTCAGGGCCTTACCTGGGAAGATCAAGCCGGTCTTCCAGACTCCTGCATTCCAGCCAGAGACTGAGCCTCCCCTCAGGAAGCCTCATCTATGAGATGGGAGGCACTCGGGGGTAAGGGACACTTTACACCTTCAACCTTCTGACTGGTGACGCTCCTGCATGTCAGGGTCCTAGACAGACAGGATGCCCACATGGGGAATGGAGGAGAGTTTCAAAAAGGGACAATTTACAAAGCTGAGCAGAGGGTGTAAAGAGACCCGCAGAGGGTGGTGCAGGGACCTGGCGCTGGCAACGGGAGTTGGCATAACCCGAAGGCCCAGAAAGGGAGCTGTCACCTGACATGGAGAGGGTGGCTGTCTGGAGAGGTGATGCAGCCTTTGGCAGAGGGTCACAGCCAACCTGCAGTGAGGGGGCAGGGTATAAACACCCAACCTCTCCCGCTTCCTTCCCTCATCTCCCGCCTGTTCCCCCAATAGCCGAACTCAAATGGAAGCCAGAGGGCAGGCCAGCCTTCAGGAGCAGAGAGGAGGTGCAAGGCAGGGACTGGATCCAAGGGGCAGATACAGGCTCACTCCCTCTGAGGCCGGAAGAACAAGAGCACAGGTATACCCAGAACAGATGATGACACAGAGACTGGGAGGGGACTGGAAGAGGGGACGCACACACATTGAAGTCTGGATCTGACCACACCTTAACAATCATACCAGCAGGCCGTTTCCCTCTCACGTGTATCTGAGTACTTAGGGAAGTAGTCTATTCCTCAAGAGTAATAGCAGGAGTCTTCTTAGGCAGAGTGATTTCAGAGGCAGCGCTGGGCCCCACCCCCAATCCATCGAAAATTATCTTCCCTGAGCAGGTGCCATAGTACTTTCAATTCTTCCATTAGAGTCATTCCTTTGGGTCAGATATTGTTCTCTTAGGCACCCATTTTTAAAGCTCTTTTAAATAAGTCTGAAGGAGTAGCATGAGTCACTAATGCTTAGATGTGAATGGGCTTCCACAGTCCCCTCCCTCCAGACCAGAGGGACCCTAAGCAGCAGAGAAAAGAGATGCTGAGAAAGGCATGAAGGACCCATGGCAGCTCCTGAAGAGGTGGGGTGTAAGCTCCAAAGACAAACCCACAACTTTGAAACTGTTTCCAGTATTGGCCAGAGTGGGCCTGAGGAAGAATCAGAAATGGACTCCCCCACCCCCTCACTTTAAAAGTGGAGTAATCGGTGCAGCCAGTATGGAAAACAGTATGGAGATTCCTTGAAATATTAAAGCTAGAATGACCACATGATCCAGCAATTCCACTTCTGGGTATTTAGCCAAAGGAAATGAAATCACTATTTCAAAGGGATATCTGCACCCCCATGTTCATTGCCACATTATTCACAGCCAAGATATGGAAAAAACCTAAGTGTCCATCGACAGATAAATGCATAAAGAATATGTATATATGAGATCCATATACACAATGGAATATTTTTCAACCGTAAAAAAAAAAAAAGAAAAGAAAAAAGAAAACCTTGCCACTTGCAACAATATGGATGGACCTTGAAGGCATTATGCTAAGTGAAATAAGTCAGACAAAGACATACCATATAACCTCACTTAATGTGGAATCTTAAAAAAAAAAACAACTTATAGATATGTGGGGGAAGCGCAGGACTTGGTTGCAAAGTCTGTAAGGAGGATTCTCCAAAAGGTCGGGGTCTCTGGGGAGACCTTGCTGAAGGTGGCAGCCCCTGCCTTGACTTTTCCAAACAAGTCTGAGCCCCAGGTGTTTTGCTGGAATCTCTATGTTTGGTCTTTAAGACCCGACCTTGTAGAAGCATGTACTTTCTCAAGGATACTTACCCTGCTGATTGTATCTAAAGGTTAATTTCACTTCAAGCTGTTGTTACAATAAAAGCCTAAGGAGGCAGGCAATTGGGGCTGTTTTGGCTCCTTATGCCAACCAGCTCCTTAGTCTTCTCTTTCACAGAAACGTGTTTCAGCATAATCTATCATCCATTGCTCAGGGTCTGCTAGTCAGTCCTGGCATAGATACAAAGAACAGATTGGGGGTTACCAGAGACAGGGTAATGGGGGTGGTGGGAAAATGGGCAAAGATGGTCAAAAGATACAAATTCTGAGTTATAAGATAAATACTTTCAGAATATGTAATATGCAGCATGGTGACTGTAGTTAACAATACTGAATTGTATATTTGAAAGCTGCTAGGAGAGAATTTCTTAAAAGTTCTCATCCCAAAGAGATAACTGTAACTATGTGAGGTGATGCATGTTAACTAGACTTACTGTGGTGACCATTTTGCAATCCTATCTAATAAAAGAGTAATATGCAAATTGACCTTACCTCCACTACACTACAAGCCACACCCACCAGCCATGCCCACCAGCCAATCAGGAGGGAACATGCAAATAAACCAAACCAAGATGGCTGCAGCCACAGAGAGCAGGAGGGAGGCTTGGGTTTCCCTGGCAATGGAGGAAGCCAAGCTTTCTGCCTGCCCTTGCTGGCCCAGGTCTCCACTCAATGCTACAAAGTTTCAATGATAGAAGATACATAAAACCAAACAGAAATGACGGCAGCCACAGAGCTGGAAAGAGCAGGAGGCTAGGGCTGCCTGCAGCGATGGAGGAAACCAAGCTTCTGCAGCCCTGGCCTGCTTTGGCCTCCACTTAAGGCTACAAAGTTTCAATTATAGAAGATACATAAATCCCAACAGAAATGGCTGCCGCCACGGAGTGAGCAGAAGGCTTGGCTCCACTCCAGGCTACAAAGTTTCAATTGTAGAAGATAAATAAACCCCAGATACCAGGGCCTCTGCTTGGGTTGCTGGGGGGCATGGCCAGCCTGCAAACCACCACAGGCCCCTTGCCCAGGCTGCCCCACGCCCCAAGGGAACCCCCACCCTGATCCAGGACACCCTTCAGGGCAAACCAGCTGGCCCCCACCCATGCACCAGGCCTCTATCCTATCTAATAAAAGAGTAATATGCAGATTGACCATCACTCCAACACACAAGATGGCTGCCCCCATGTGGTCAAAGATCCTGCCCCCATGTGGACACAAGATGGCCGCCACAAGATGGCCTGCAAGGGAGGGCAGTTGTGGGCGATCAGGCCTGCAGGGGAGGGCAGTTAGGGGTGACCAGGCCTGCAGGGGAGGGCAGTGAGGGGTGACCAGGCCTGTAGGGGAGGGCAGTGAGGGGTGACCAGGCCTGTAGGGGAGGGCAGTTAGGGGCAAACAGGCTGACAGGGGAGCAGTTAGGCATCAATCAGGCTGGCAGGGGAGTGGTTAGGGGGTGATCAGGCTGGCAGGCAGAAGCGGTTAGGGGCAATCAGGAAGGCAAGCAGGCGAGCAGTTGGGAGCCAGCAGTCCTGGATTGTGCGAGGGATGTCCGACTGCCCATTTAGGCCCGATCCCACTGGACACCCAATGGATGGCAGTCGGACATCCCTCGAGGGGTCCAAGATTGGAGAGGGTGCAGGCTGGGCTGAATTTCGTGCACTGGGCCTCTAGTATATATACACTAGAGGTTCGTGCACTTGGGCGGGGGGGGGGGGGGCGTCCTTCAGCCCAGATTGTGAGGGTGCGCAGGCCAGGCTGAGGAACCCCACCGGTACACAATTGGGGCTGGGGAGGGATGTGGGAGGTTGGCCAGCTGGGGAGGGACCACGGGAGGGCTCCAGGGCCTGTCTAACCCATCTCACTCAGTCCTGATCAGCCAGACTCCAGCAGCAAGCTAATCTACTGGTCAGAGGGTCTGCCCCCTGGTGGTCAGTGCATGTCATAGAGAGTGGTTGAGCGGCATTAGCATATCATGCTTTGATTGGTTGAATGGCCGACCAGACACTTAGCATATTAGGCTTTTATTATATAGGATAGCAAATCAACACATTGTACACCTCAAACTAATACAATGTTATGCCAATTATATCTCAATAAGACTAAAAAAAAGTGGAATGAGGCTGGTTATGTGATGGTCAAATGTATTTAAGAAAAGTTGGGCTAGACAACATTTAAATGGTTTACTTATTGTAGGACTTTAAGGGTTTTAATGTACATTGTGACACCCCCAGAGGGACAGGTCTGGTACACAAACTTTCCCAGATGCCTCTGACCCAAAATCCTTTTTATCCAAAGAGCAGTTTCTACTGCTAGACTGTGAGTCCATCAAACCAGAAACCAAGTCTCCTGTTTACATTTCTACCCCCAGGGCCAGGCAAGCTGTTGGCACACAGCGAGCCCTGAGTATATATTTGGATGAATGAAGAATGAATATCAGGGCCTGTTACCTGATCAGTGATCTACAAGGTAAATGAAGCTGTTGGCTCTGAGCACTTGCTGGTCTCTTCTGGGAAGCCATGTCTGGGGGCCTCCAGCAGAGCTACCCAGGGTGGAACACCCATCCAGGCCCTGTTTGCATAAGTCAGGGTCTCTGTGGACAGAACCAAAGCAGTGGCTCTCAGGGCCCTGGGTGCTCCTCGATTCCAGCCACAGCGGCAGTGGGTGCTCCCCGGCAAGGTGACAGCTCCCATGTCAAGCACCCAGCACCCCATGTGGCAAACTTCACAAGTCCACTTGGCTCCTGCCGGGTGGCCTGCGGGAGTGCAGGAGAGTCACTGCTCAGGAGGGCAGCCCTCAGTGATGGGGCGAAAGGCACCCGTCCTCTGGGAGGTTAACTGTGGGTGCACTCTGCACAGCTTCTGAGAGAAAGGCCTCTGGGGCCGGAAGCTCACATGCACACGTCACTGGTTTCTCCTCCTGTTTCCTGGGAGCCCCCAAGTCCCTGTCTCCGCTACTTGGGGGAGAGGGCAAACTAAGAAGGACCCTCTAATGGAAAGCAGTGAATGTGGTTTACATGTTTGAAAACATTGTGGGTGGCAGTAAGGAAAAGGGATTGGTCCCACTTAATGCTGAGGCCACTTTGAAGGGTGACATGGGCTCCCAGAGCTGAGCTCCCCCCTTTCTTTCTCAGCTCCCCCACACCCTTCTGTTCTTCTCTTCTGTGGGGATCCAAGTGTCCTAGAGACACAGGGATGGACAACTGACCACCTCTGAGCGTCTGCATGTTTCCTTCATCTCAGAGTTCCTTCTTTAAAAACAAACAAAAAACCACCTATTCAATGCCTTCCATATGCCAGACACTCATATTTTATCCCGCCACCCTCACAAGGTAAATATTAGAGAAATAACCCGTTTGACTGATGAAGAGGGAGAGTTTGGACAGGTGAAGGTCCACCCAGAGCCGCTCGGGAGCTGGAGGAAAGCCCGTGTCCCTGTGTGAGCGCTGTGGTTTCTGACGCCGCGGCTGCAATGACTGGCTGCCTGGGTGAAGAGCCCCTGGAAACAGGACTGCTTTGCAGCCACAGTGCCTCGTACACGAAGGAGCTCTAGACGTCTACTGATGAAGGAAGAAAGAAAGGGAGGAGGCGACGTCACTATGCCTGCTGCTCCTCTTCCCACCGTGCCAATGGCAAAAGCCCAGAAAGCCGAGGTCTGTCCCACTGACCTGCCTCAGCTATGGCCACAGCGTTCGCCTGCACGGCCTCACTTTGATGACTATCTTGCCCACTGGGCTGACAGTTCTTAGTCATCTTTCTAGCCTGAGGCCTTTGCTCTGTGCTTAATAAATGGGAAGATTAAGTAGAAAGCAAAGAACACAGAAAAAATGTAACGCTACAGTTTTTTTTAAAAGATGAAACCAATTCAAGCTTTAAGTTTGGGGCTTTGTCCCCTCTATAAAGGGCATTTTCTCAAAATCAAAGAAACAAGTTGAAATGACATCTTAGCAGAAACAGGAAGCAGGGAGACTTTCTTGCAGGGAATTGGGACAGGCACAGATCAGACTCAGCGTTATCATAGCTGAATTCCGTAGCCAGCCACAACGTGGAGCAGAGGAACGCCGGCATTTAGGGGATTAAAGGTTTGACATTAGAAGCAAAACAGTGTCCCTGATGAAACAGGAAGGAAACCAGGAATGTCCCAGAGGCTCAAGGAGGGCCAATGGAGATTGGAGTTCCCACCCCTAACCCCAAGCCTTTGTCCCCAAGCAGAGCAGGAAGGGGACAGGAGTCAGGAGGGCGAACCTTGGGCAACCCACCAACCAGCAATGCTGACAAGGGCTCTTGCAATTTAAGATGCACCTCCCATGCCTCCTTAGTGCCTCTGCTCCTCCCAGCTGCTCTGAGCCAAAGGATTTGCAAGGCTTAGTGCTGCTGCAGGCCTGGCCAGAAAGGATGTTTTCTTGTCTTCAGGCTGAGCAAAAGTGTTACCTCCATTTTTATTTTTAATGCTTTCAAGTGCTTTGCATTCTGTCTGCTTTGTTTTTGGTGCTTGTGGTATTGGCATAACCTTCTTAGTGTTATTCTGCATGCACTGCATAGATGAAATCCTAAATATTTAATTCCTTTCCATTCTACGTTACAAAAATGTTTGTTATGATCAGTGCTTAGGCGCTCCTGATTCACACACACAGAATTTCATTCTCAAGAAACCTGCTCCCAAGTGCCAGCTCCCTGCGCACCCCACCAACACATTCCTGACCCCTCACCCCATCCTTCTGCTGGCTATATTGTAACAGGGATTTGTATATTAATCATGTCTCTGTAGTAAAAGCTCTGAAATAGGGGAGCTTGTGCTTTCCATCTCCGTATACCCAATGGCCAAAGTGGTGCTATTATTAAAATGAGTATTAGCGTGTGCTCAATGAATGCTTTCTAAGTGACTTTATGATACAGCATTATCTCATTTAAACCTAAAAGTGAGGTCCTCTTATTATCCCCATTTCACAGATGAGGGCATCAAGGCTCCGAAGAGGTATCCATCCTGCCAAGAACGCACAACTCTTATGTATCACATAACATGCTCACCTAACATGCAAAGAGAAATTGGGAAAAATCAGCTCTTCTTCAAGGTTTTCCATGGGGAACAAATAAAGCAAAACTTTTCCATTTGCTGGGATTTCCAGCATCTAGACTTTGCTGCTCTTATCAGAGGAAGACAGAGCATTTGCTTCCAAAGCTCCCCTAACGAACTGGAGAGAAGGCAGCTCGCAGGCTCACTGGAGGACAGCTTCAGAGTGTCTGCTCCCCTGTATCTGGCCATCGAGCCTCCACCACATCCTTGTCCCCACCCCAGGACAAGCCACTTACCAGTGGGCCCCTGAGGCAAGTTACTCAACCTCTCTGAGCCTCATTTTCCCATCTGCAATAATACCACCCACCTCATAAGACTGATGAGGAATAAATGAGATAACCCATGTAAAACCTGCTCCCTAGTAAATATTCAATAAATGCTCGCATGGTTTATCAGTTAGTCTCTGGGACACCATCTTGTGCCCGTATAACAGCCCATAAATATTTAAAGACAGCACTCTCACCCTCCCACCCCAGTCTCTGCTTTCCTTCCAGGAATCTGAACACTTCAGGGTCTGCAACCACAGTCATAAAAACTCGGCACAGCCCTGGTCTTCCCCTCAGTGCTCCATCTCTGTGTCAAAATCTCTCCGGTGCCACACAGGCCACAATCACTCCCTCCTACAGTCAGGCCAATGTGAGACCTGCAGGACCCTGAGCTCCCCGGGTCTGGGAGCCATAACTCTGTGGAATCAGCCGGCTCCCTGTGCGCTCGTGGGAAGCCGTGTACCAGGCGCTCACACGGAGGGGACAGTGCCCATGTATTTTCCTCCAGGGAAGCTATTAGGCCACCACGTGCATGGTCAGCTGTCTTTTCTTGTTTAGTGGTTGTTTTTCATGTTTTGGTTTGTTGCCTCCTGCAGAATCTCCTATATGGTCCAGCCCCTGAAGAAATTTTTGGATCGTGATCTTGTCATTCCACAAATTGGCAATCAGTCCCACACACTCTGTCAGCGGGCCATCCCCATCCTCCAAGTCATGACTAAAACCCTCATCAGGGCAGCACTGGGAGAAGAACACTGCCCACACACACCACAAATGTCCTTGTAACCAGACATCAAACCACTGAGAGAGAGCTCTTCAGGTGGGGCCATTCGGCCTGCCAGGGATTCCTCTCGCTGACCCACCTCCCCATCCCAATCCCCTGTCTCATCCACCTGGATATCATGAGAGACCCTGCCCACACCATTCACCCCACCAACCCACCTAGAAGCACCTCCGAAGAGGGAACGAGGTCACTCTGGCGTGCTTGCTCAGTCTCTCGGCATCACAGCTTCCTGGCTGAGCGCTCACCCACCTGTTTAATGAGACCCGTGGACAGTTTCCAGAGCATCCTCTTGCCGAGCTACTCCTCTGTGTCCACGGGCCCTGCTCATCTACCTCCAGGCTCACAGAGCTGTAGATGCCCTCAGACCATCTGGTCTCCCCTCTCCAGCAGGATGGTCCCACTGGAGATGCCACTGCCCATGTTCTTTCCTGTCCTATGATATCACCCAATGGTCAACACTCCAATTAAGACATTAATAATGAGAGAGGTGCACTATGCACCCAATGTGGGTGGCCCCTAATGATCCCACAGAGCATGGACCCTGTTCCTCTGATCACCCATTCACACACCAGGTTCTTTCCATCACTGTACCAAGTGACTCTTTTCCTTGACCCAGTATTGTGGCATCTAATAACCTTCTGTGCTAATTATCACCTCACCTTGGGCGGGAGCTACAAACTTTTTATCCTCATTTCCTCACTCCTGATGGCAAATGTCTTCCCCTTCTGAGTCTTTCAGCCTGTTTTAAACAAGGCATTTTAAAAGGTGATTACATAGTGACTTCCTCACAAAAGGAAATGCAGAGGGAAGTGTTGCCACACTCTCCCATCTTCCCTGGAAGGTTCTGACTGCCTTTTCCCCCCAATTTGCTCATGTACTTTCCAGCTTGAATCAGGTTGCTTGGGAGAGAATGAGATGGTGAGATATGGCTTTAAATTGCCGTTTGGGGTGTAGTAAATAACCTGTTCCTTATTCCCATCACATCCCTAACGACATTCTGGAAAGTTCAGAGCCCCCAACTGCCGCTGCCCTCGCCTCCCGCCCCGGAACACAGACCCCCAGTGCGCCAGGCTGGGCTCCTCCAGGCACAGTTTCAGCTGGAGGAAGGCTCATCAATCTCCAGGCTCTGACAGACAAACGAGGCGAGAAGGAGACCAAATCTGGTCTTTCACTGGAAAACAATGAGCTCATGCTTTCTCTCCAGGGACCCAGGAAGTGGAGACAGGTCTTGAGATGGGGAGACAGTGATGGAGACAGCAGGAGTGATGAAGGATGGGCAGGAGAGAGGGAGGAGGCCAGTCTGGCACTTTTTTAATGTCGCTTCTGATAAGAATCCCCAGCTCCCAGGCTAAGGGAAGCGTCCCTGTTCTTTAGATTAAGAATCCAGCATGAGGCGGGCATCCTACAGGGGAGGGACAGCGAGAAGACAAACAGGGTCGGAAGTCCTTCATTCCTGCTCCTTCAGAGAAAAGTAGGGTGCCCACTCATGAGGCACTAGAATTGCAGGTGCCAGGGCAGGCGTGGCTCTGCCTGTGTCTGTCACTGCCACCAGGTGTGGGGCGTCAGGGGGGATCCTGGACAAACGCTGGGGATAGTTTTGTCAATGGTGGGTCTTCACCCGCAGACGGGCATCTCTCCAAGGCCAAGGCCACTCTCTAGGCTGAACCCGACAAGAATGAGAGAATACGGACAGCTGCTCAGATGCTCCCAGATAGCAGGCTGAAATGTTTGGTTTCAGCCCAGAGAAAAAAATCCTGATTACTGAGTTTTCCAGTTTCCATCCGAAAAAGGAGTTACACATTGCTGATTTTACTCCTTACCAGTAAATTCAGAGGGAGTGGGGCGGGGGAGAACAAGAGAGAGTGCATTAGAAGAAGCTGGGTTGTATATGAGAAACCAAATTCAAATAATTGATTATTTTATTCTTCATCCTGTTATGTGCTTTGGCTAAAAAAACTGAATGAAACCCAAAGATCACAGAAAGAAAGCAGAAAGCCCGATTAGATTGTTTTTCTTTATGCCTCTATTCACAAGATGGACTATTTCCTTATTTAAGTTACATGCCAAGGCTCGATTAGAAATGTTCATTAAAGTGTTAACTTACCCTGACTCCCGGGTGGAAATGAAATTCAAAACCAGATATGAAAGTATGTTTAAGCCTTCCAATGTGTTCTTTATTGCAGCTATGTCATTTTTCATCTCTTCTTGGTTTCTTTTCATGTTGGTGACATTCTCATTCAGCTCCTTATAGTTCTCATTGAGTTGTGTGTATTTGTCATTGAGTTGTGTGTATTTGTCATCCATCCGTTTCAACATCCTTATAACCATTACTCTGAATTCTTTCTCTGTTAAGCTGCTAGCCTCAATTTCATTTAACTCCCTCTCTGGTGATTCCTCTTTTTCTTTCCTTTGGGAGTTGCTTTTTTGTCTCCCCATGTTTTCCTGTAATGTTTTAATTGTAGATCCAATTGCTTTGCTACCCAGGTTCTTTTGGTGATGGTGCTACTGGTGTAATCTCTTAGTTCTCCTGGGCTTGGTAATCTAGTGTAGCTCCCTACTTGAGCTATTTGGGTTCTCTTGATGTAGGCCTGCGAGCTTGAGAGGCACAACTGCGGTATCTAGAAGTCAGCAGCCGTGGAGGGGAGTATCCCAATTTTTGCTGTCTTGCACCCTTAATTGAAATCACGCGTGCCCAGTGGGGACTCACAGTGGCACCAAGGAACTGTCTGTTGGGGTGATGTGGCTCAGGGGGCCTGCACTCTGGAAAGGTGTGACTGTGATGCCCAGAGTTCTGTAGTTATGGGGTGGGCAGACTCAGCTTTCACTGCTGCACCTGTGGTGGATAGGCGCTTACTCCCAGTGGTGGCTCACAGGAGCACCCGCCGTAAGTTTGCCAGCGAGGCACACTGAAGCACTCTGAAGGGCTCTGGCAGTGTAGCTGTGTAATTGAGGTGCTTAACTTCTAAAGATTTCTCTTTAGGGCAGATCCTATGGCCTCAGGGAGTATTGAGATTCCATGGTGTTAATCAGTGTGGGATCTGGGTGTGGCTATATTGGTTGCCTGGAGACTGGAGGGAGGGGCTATCTCTCAGGAGAAAATGGCGACGGGGCCTAGATATGACTCAGCACCAGACTCGCTTTCACCTCTCCTGGACTGTCCGCTGCCTACACTCCCCAGATTCCACAACCCCACTCCCTCTTCTGCACCTCAACCACAGGTAAGCATCTGTATCCTAAGGGTCCTATGAACCAGGTTCAGTGGAGAAAGGCGCAGGCCCCAGCGCGAGGAGGGACCGTGTCTCTGCAAGTTCCTTTCTGCCGGCACTGCGCGGTCCGGCAGCTCTTCAGGGATGCCTTAGAGCTCAGATCCCAAATCCAGACTCCAAGGTCTAAAATCCCCTACCTCCCGCAGTCCCGTGGACTCTTTTTTTTTTTTTTTTTTTTTTTTTTTCAGTCAGATGCTTTGCCTGTCCTCAGGGACGCGGCTTGGCGCTGTGTAGTTTCTCCCTGACCTGGGCTCAGAGGTCCAGCAGATTCTAATGCCTAGATCTTTGACTTTACCTTTATCGGGGGATCTCTGCCCTTCCCAGCTGCAAACTGTCTCACCAGCTGCGCCTCCTTCGCCAATTCAGGCTGGATTCCACTCGTTTCAGCTGCTCCCTCTATCTGCTCCGGGACAAGGCTCAGGACACGTCCGTCTATTCTGCCGCCATTTTGTCTCCCTCCAGAAATACATTCCCAGATATGAAAGTATGAATAGTGAGTAAGTTATTCATTCCTCCCTGCTGTGTCCAGACACTATACAGGGGTGGAGGCCTGGGCCCTGGAACCAGTTTGCCTGGGGTCCGTCCGATCCTAGCTTGGAGACTCTGAGTACATGGTCCTGGCCAAAATCACGTAGCCCTCTGTGCCTCCGTGTCTTCACTGTAAAGGGATGTGATACACATATCTACCCCTTAGCGGTGCTGTGAAAATTCAATGAATTAATATAGGCAAAGCACTTAGCACCTGGCACTCTGTAAACTCCTCATCATCATTACTGTTATTATGTCTTCAGACACACTACAGCACCATGTAGGGCCAGATTTATGATGTGCGCCAGACGCCAGGTGAGTCCTTTGAGTCATGCAGTGGGCACGGATCTGGCATGGTTTAACAAAAGAAGTGGAGGTTCCAGGAGACCACTTCCTAGCATGCTGCCTTCTTCCCACCTCATGCTCTTTGTCAGCCATGGCTCTAGCGTCTCCCCCAACCCCAGCTCAGGCATTTCCCATAGCTTCAACCTGGCTGTGTTCCATCACCCTGCCCCTGCCTCAAGCACTGGGATCACCACCCCCATTTCCAGGTCCTCTAGGACCTGTACAAGATGCTAAGCACTGCCTGCAAAAATAGTCAAGACCTAAAGATCCATCTATTAGGAGAGAAAAAAATATGATGTGGGTATATTATACAATAGCTTAAATCAGTGGTCGGCAAACTCATTGGTCAACAGAGCCAAATATCAACAGTACAACGATTGAATTTCTTTTGAGAGCCGAAAACCGACTTCTGCGCATGGGCCACGAAGTTTCAGTCGCACTGTACGTGCGTGTCCACATGTGGTATTTTGTGGAAGAGCCACACTCAAGGGGCCAAAGAGCCGCATGTGGCTCTCGAGCCACAGTGTGCCGACCACTGGCTTAAATAATGAGCTAGAACTATATATATTAATAGAGATAAACATAGACCTCAAAATATGTCATATGAAAACAGAATTACAGAGTTTTATCTATAGTATCTTTGTTCTTTTCTGTATTTTAGAATTTTTTCTCCCATAAAATAGTGTCACCTTGGAAAAGTTAGAAAAAAGCACAATCACTTGTAGAGGAACAAATCCACTTATCCCCCCCTTAATAAAATCAAAGCCACATTATCCAAGTCTAGTGGTGGGAGAACCTCCTTGGGCCACCTCCCACTGACCTTCTTCTGGCTGTTCCCTAACCAACCACCTGTGAGCCCCACCTCACCTCTGGTCTGCACATGCAGGTGCTGGCTTCATGGGGGTTAGATGCCGAGGGGGACAAGTGAGACAGAAACACAGGAAAAGGCAAGGAGCACAGGATATGGTGAATGCTATGTGGTGCGGGGGTGAGGGGAGGAGACGTCACAGTGGCTGAGGAATTCAGGAAAGGCTAACACCTTCTTTGGCTTGGCAGGACATAGACTATGGGGGAAGAGGTGGCCTGGGACCAACCCACATCTGAGGAGTCTTCAGCTAACACAACAGGAAATAGACAACTCTGACTACTTTGGGGCGCTGTTTGGACTGGAGGCAGAGCACTGGGGGAGAACTCAGGGAGGGGCTGTCATGGTCGTCCAGGCCCAAATGCCCGGCCTGAGCACGGCTGGAGGTATGGACAGAGAGGTCACTGGTGGAGCCCTTCTGGTCTGCCCTCATCCTGGCCCCGGGGAGCAGCATCCTCACCCTGGGCTGACACTTCTGCTGGAGCTGAGTCGAACAGCTGCTCCAGCTTTCAGAGCACAGGATCAAAGAGGTGGCGAGGGTGCCTCTGGAACCCCAGACATCCAGACTGACAGAGTAAAGAGAAGCAAACCATCCTAGCAGAGTATCCGCTCCTTAGAGACTGCCAACTCCTCCCCAAGGATGTGAACATCACTCTGGGCCCCCTTCTGTTCTGCACCCAGGGCGACACTGAAATCGGCAGCCAGCATGCTGACGCACGGCAAGATCAGACAGACAGACAGCTGACTCTTACCTAGTTTTTTGCAAGGCCTCGGGGAGCCACCCCATTCACTATAATAAAACTGAACTGGTGCAGAAGCAGCCTGGCGAGGAGGCTCTCTGAAGGGACTTGGGATCCAGAAAGCAGAGCCAAGAGCAGTACGATCCAAAGGAGGGGCTGAGGCAGAGCAGCCAGGTCAGGGCCTCGGCATCAAGGACAGGGTGCAGGGGCAGGGCGGGATGGAATGGTTAAAGGAGGGCATAAGCAGCTAATATTGGAGACATTTCCACTCACTTATATTTTCCCTGCTTAAAGAAGACAGAACACATTAAGAATTTTTAAATAAAAATAAATATCCAATAGAAAGATGCCACTTCTGGAGAGTTAGTGCTGCAAAATGCACAGTGCAGAGATGTTTTTGGAATAGAGAGGGACTCTAAGGAGCCGGGGGTTTGAGGCAGTTATGAAGCATCAAAGCAAGTAGAGTCTGAACTGCTACTGAGGTAGACCCTGGAGTAAACACCTGGAAATGAAGACTATTCCCTGCAGAGTCCCCCCTTCTCACCTATCTCTGGTCCAGGGTGCAGCAGGCCCCTGTCAGCTCCCAGGATATCTGTCTCGGTGCTTCCTCCTGCTGGACCAGCCATGCCCATTTCTCCCTTCCCTGAGTGGTGTCACCTCCATGGTCTGACAGTCTGTCTCTAACTGCTCTAGTTCTCAGCTGATCTCGGCCCCCTCCCTGCTGCCTCTTCCCTCCCATGAGCTACTTGATACTTTCTTTCCTCAGCATGGCCCTCCGTCTCCCCAGGCTATAGAGCCCTGACTCTCCCTGCTGCCTAGTTGGTAGGCAATATGGTGTGATGGAACTGCACCACAATTTAATTCAAAATTCATGGGAATTGACGATTAGTATGTATCGGTCTGCTCAGGCTACGGTAACGAAATACCACAGACTGGGTAGCTTAAACAACAGACATTTATTTTCTCCAGTCTGGAGACTAGAAGTTCAAGATCCAGGTGCCAGGCTGGTTTCTGTTGAGACCTCTCTTCCCAGCTGCCTTCTCATTATGTCCCCACATGTCCTTTCTTCTGGATTCTCTTTCACTTCTTATAAAGACACCAGTTCTACCCAATTAGGGTCCATCTTTACGACTACATTTTACCTTAACTCCCTCCTAAAGGCCTGTTCAATGAATTAATACAGTCACATCAGGGTGTTAGGGCTTCAACATATGATTTTGGGGTGCACAATTCAGTCCACAGCATAGTAACAGTGACATCTAAAATCAGTAGGAAAAAGGTGGTTTATTCAATAAATGGTATTCAGAAAACTGAGGAACCTTCTAGAGAAAAAAATTAAATTGAAGGCATACTTTGCACATTAAACCAAATAGATAAAATTTGTTTGGGGAAAAAGTTAAGTCATGAAAGTACTAGAAGAAACCATGAGAAAACCCTTTTGCAGCCTTAGAGAAAGAAAGCCTTTATAACTATGATGCAAAATCCATAGAAGAAAATACTGCTATACCGTATTATGTCACTGATATGTGGAATCTAATGAACAAAATAAACTGATGAACAAAATAGAAACAGGCATGGATACATGGAACAGACTGACAGCTGTCAGAGGGGGTAGGGGTGGGGGGACTGAGTGAAAGAAGGTGAAGAGATTAACCAAAAAACATATATGCATAACCCATAGACACAGACAACAGTGTGGTGATGGCCAAAGGGAAGAGAGGATGGGGGCAAGGGCTGGGTAGAGGGGGCAAAAAGGGGAAAAATGGGGACATCTCCAATAATGTCAACAATAAAAATAAAGAAAATACTGATAAATTTGACTATAAAATTACAAAATTTTCACATAGCAAAACCTATTTTAAGCAAAATCAAAAGACAAACCAAGGGATATACATATATACAATTCACCTCACAGACAAAGGACTAATTTTCCTCATATATAAAAAGCACCTACACACTGATAAGAAAAGACCAAGAATCCAATTTTAAAATGAGCGAAATATATGAATAGCCAGCTCATGGAAATACAAATGTATCTTAAGCATATGAAGAGATGCTCAAGAGCACTCAAAGTAAGAGATGTCATTTTCAACTTCCATTCTGCAGAGGTGCAGAAGTTCGATAGCACACTGTGGTGGTGAGGCGTGGGGAAACAGACATTCTCACAGGCTGCTGTTGGAGTGTAAATTTTGTAAATTTTTACAGCCTCTCCAGAGGCCAATTCATCAATATCTCTCAAAATTACAAAGGCTCAATTTGAACCAGAAATTCCACTTTTAGTGATTTATTGAGAGATGCAGTCTCACAGGTGTGAAATGACATACATACAAGGTTATTCATTGCCACTTTGCTTATAAGAGCTACCTAAATTTCCATCAGTAAGCGAGTGGTTAAATAAATGATGGTATAGCCACACTATGGAAAGCAACACAGCATTTTAAAAAAAGACAAAACTCTTTATAAACTGATATGGAAAGCTTTACAAGATGAATTAAGTTAAAACAAGCAAGGTGTAGACCAGCATGTGATATATACTACATTTACGTGAGAAGGGAGAGAGATGATATAGATGTATAGGTGTATACTTGCACATGCATAAAGAATCTCTGGAAGGAAGCTAGTAATTGGTTGTCTGTGAAAGGAGAATTGGGAGGTTGGGAAAACAAGAGGAAGAAGAAATATTCCTCGTATATCCTTTTATACCTTTACTAGAAGCCTGATGCACGGAATTCGTGCAAGGGGCTTGGGCCCTTGCAGCCCCGGCTTCATCTGCAAGGTCATTCGGAAGGTTGTCCGGAAGGATGTTCAGCTGTCCGGTCTAATTAGCATATTACACTTTTATTATTATAGATAATGTTGAGCCACGTGAGCCACGTATGGCCAATGCAAAAAAAAAAATTCTGATCTTGCCCTTCAGGCTTTCATATCACAGGTGCATGGCACTCAGCATCCTTGGTGGACACCTTTCTGTCCTCAGCACTCAGAGCCCTCCTCTCCCCACAACTTGGGACACCCCTCTCTAAACCCCAGCAACAACACTGACCCTTCCTAGAGACTTTAGAGTGGCTGACACAGCCAGGGGGCAGGCTGGGGTTGGGCTGGAGGCTCAGCCCTGGCATTCCCACCACCAACTCTGCCCTGAGGTGATACTAGTACACCAGCCCTGCCTTGTCCTCCCATGACCCGGGCCTGACTGTGAGGGCCACTTAAACCCAAGTCCCTCCAAGCAGAGGACTCTGCCTTGCCCTTGCCGAATTGATGGCTGCATTCCTGGACTTGGATGACCTCCCCTGTACTGACCCAGCAGTATCCAGCCTGCCCCAAAGTTCCTGTCTGCCGGCCAGGATGTCCCACTGGTGAGGCTGGCCCATTTGTTCCTGGCTGGACTTCCTCCACAGCTAGTGTTAGTGCTGTTCCCTGGGCCCTTTCCCACTGCCTGCGGAAAGCCCTGCTTTCACTATGGGCCTCTCATGGCCCATCCATTGGAACTTTGCTCCTGGAAACAGCTCTTCAAGTCTTGCCCTTGGCTATATTCTAGCCCATTGTAGTGAGGGATTCTCTCTTGTCCTTCGATGTTCACTCCAGGTTATGTTGAAACAGCTCAGAAACGTCTAGTGAAGTCCCCGGCAGCTCAGGCACCATGGCTATTCAAGAAAAATAGCACTTGGGGTGGACCTTCAGAGCCATGCTGGCTCCACCACTCTCTTCCCAAAGGACACAGTGACCTCCTTGGTTTGGGCTTCAGAGTCCTTGTCAATTGATCCAACATCAAGCCACGCGGCCCTGGACCTCCTCAGGTGGCAGGATTCAGGGACACCTTCCAGCTCAGTGTTACCAACAAATAACTTTGGCTGTTTGCAAGGTTTTCCTGGGTTTGAACAAGTACGTGACCTTGATTCCCTCTAGGCTTATCTTCAATCCACAGCGCATCCCAGACCTTCAAAGCAGCCTGTAATTTTTGCATGTCCTCTTGTGTGAGTACTTCAAGGTCACAATCACCAGCACAGAGCAATCAGTTCTCAAATGACTGTCTTAATGGATGTTGTTTGCAGCTTATCCCAACTAGAATGTAAGCTTAATTCTTTTTTATCTCTCTGTAACACCTAGGGAAGCACAGTGCTCTGCATACAGATGCCTGGTGTAGGGGGAAAAGATGCTGGACCGGAAGTCAGAGGACTCAGTCCTAAGTCTTCCTCTGATTCATTATGCAAGTCTCTCACCTTCTCCCTGACTCAGTTGCCTCCTATGGAAAATGAAAGCAACAACACCTGCTTTATAGGGCTGTTGTGAGGATCTAATGAGTTCGGGTCTATGAAGTGTGTCTTTGGCCCCTACACACAACACAGGAGCTGTACAAACCAATGTACTGAGAGTCTTTTATAAACATCGTCTCAAAGAAGTATTTCTAGAAAATACAAGCTCTGTGCTAGCCAGGTGGGCTTGTGATGCTGCCATGATCCTCGGAGCCTCCTTAAAGATATTGCAGAGGCAAGAGACGTGATGTGAGGGCTGTCGATGTTGTTAGTAGCCCCTGGTGAGGCCACTCACTGTCCAGTGGATTCAAGAGAACCTTCGTTGTAGCACTCCCATAGTTCCATCTCCCAGAGACAGGGAAATGCCACCTGCCCCTAACACAACCCCCTCCCAAGAGAATGTGCTTCACCCATTGTTCCTGCGGCTTAAACAGCCATATATTGAACCATGTGACCCTCCACCCCCACCTGAGACTGGGCTGGGGCTGGGTACCAGCCTCCTAGGACAAGGGCCCAGCACAAGATACTAAACTAAGCCAATCGAATGCCCCCTCCAGTGATACCAGAAATTGAACTTATCACCCTGACTCATTAAATAATGGGTTTCTCCCTACCCCAAACCCTATTTTTTTCTTTTTTATAGTCTCGAGTCACAGTGGGCAGGAAATAAAACCAAGTTATTAAGGATCAAAAAGGTTTCAAGAAATTGAAGTTTCAAATGGAAAGAATTCTCAGGAGAAGCTGATCAAGGACCAAAGTCTACATTAATGTCCTAATTAAGACCATCTATGGGCCCCTGCTCTGTGCCAGGCTCTGAATGAGGTGCAAAATATCAGCTCCCCAGAAAAGCACTACGAATGCCATCCCACCAGCCTGGGCTGCGACTGCCTGCGGCTTTCTATGTCTGGGCACATCTGAGGGTCAGGAGGGCAGCTGCAGCTCCCAGCATCAGATGTGCTGATTGGAATTCAGAATATCTATAGTCTAGTCCCAGGATTACCTGTATCTTCCCCTCTCTGGACCTTCTGGAAGTTTATTTGCACCAGGGTCCAACGAGGCTGCTGGGGAAACATTCGGCCAGGGGGAAGGGTCACTGTGCACAAGCTTGGTCCAAGGACAATGGGTCAGAGTGAGGTGATGCCAGATGCAGCAGGATGTGCTGCTCTGAGGCCCCAGGCTCCTGGCTCCAGGGAATTGAGGCCCCAGGCTCCTGGCTCCTAGGGGAGAAAGGTTAAACCTAAGAAATTAAAGGGCTAACTGCCAAAAGTCCCTGTAAGACCTTCCCCACACACAAAGCACCACAGGTTGATAACCCACAAAACAGAGGAGTGATTCTTCCTCCTCTAATGAAATGACAGCCAAGAGCCAGGCTCCTGGGAGGCCAGGTGCAACAGCAAACTGGACCAGCCTGTGTCTGGAGCCGACCTGGAGAGAGAGGCTCCCACACATCAGACGTGGGGAACGGCAGAAGACCTTAGCCTGGGAGAGAAGACAGGGCAGGAGACCCTGGCGAGAGGACAGGGTCTGCACCCATTCTAAGGAAATGACAGTGCCCTCCAGTAGCAGAGAACATTTAGAAATATACATGAGACACCCCTATGAACTTCCTGAACTCACAGGGAGGAATTTGCCCCTCCCTAAAGAATAATAGTGAGAAGAGATTAACCAAAGAATTTATATGCACATTTGCATGACCCATGGACACAGACAATAGTGTGGTGAAGGTCTGAGGAGCAGGAGCAGGGTACAAGGGAGCAAAGGAGGGGAGGAGAATGGGGAATATCTGTAATACTGTCAACAATTTTTTTAAAAAAAGAATAATGGGAAAAGAAAGACAGTGAAAATCAGGACACACTAATTCATGCTTAAAACCTAAACCAAATATGATCATAGTAACCAATGTCACCCCAATACATTTTTTTAATCCTCTCTCAAGAAATGAGGATATTTTTTCCTTTGATTTTTAGAGAGTGGAAGGGATCGGGGGAGGGGGAGAGAAAGAAACATTGATGTGAGAGACACAGACACGCGCCTCCCACACACGCCGAACCTGCCAGGATCATGCCAACAACCCAGGTACATGCTCTTGACCGGGAATTGAACCCCAAGACCCCCCGGTGCACAGGCCAACGCTCTAACCACTGAGCATGCCAGTCAGGGCACACCCCCCAATAAATTTAATTGAAAAAATTTTAAAAACTTAAACCAAAACAGTAAAGCAATTGCACACCTCACTCCTTCAGTCAGGTAAAATTCAGTAAACAAATGCTTACTGAACAACATACAAGATGAGGGAGGAAATGTGCTCCCAGAACCTCACTATACAATCTGTGTCCCACAAACTGCCGTTCTCACTAGTAATGGCTAACAGTCTGTGCTGTTGTGCAGTAGACCCTGGGAGGGAGCGGCACCACCCAAGAAATCCACCAAGAATGTCTCTCCTTTGGTAAAAAACCCTCCAAGTGAACGAACAAGTTTCTGAGAAGCATCGGCAACAGGAGCTCAGTTGGGAGAGCTACCAGCGGGAGGTTGAGCCCAGAGGGGCTGGTTCCATCATGTCTGAAGACAACGTTCCTTTGCTGAGATCAAACTGGGCTGTTCTGCACTCCAAGAAGGCCACATGCTGGGGCTAACTCAACCACAGGCAAAAATTTGGACAAACCCACACCCTCTGCTCAGAACCTGCCACTTCCAGAAAATGCTCTTGTCTAGCAACGTCATACATAATCTAACATATGCTCACAATTATCCATCATTAGTGTCATTAGATATCAGGCACTGTACTAGATATGGGGTGAGAAAATAAAATACAGTCTTAGCAGTAGACACTGTAATTGGGGAGAGGCAGGAAGGAGGGGGAAGAAGAGGAAGCTGGGAGCTGGAAATCAAGGCTAAAAATATTGCATTAATAAACGAAGAACTATTTAGTGACTGACACGTCAATGGTTAGGATATAAAAAGGTGCTTCTAAATTGTCTGAAATCAGAAAATGATACTTATTTACATTTCTAATATCTCAACCAACTATTTGTTCCCAGACCTATTTGGAGAATAAAAAGTTCTGACTTAACAAAGCACAGATTTTTAGCATTATTCAAGTTAATTCTATGCGCATTTTCAACAATTAAGGGCAAAACCAAGGACCTGAAACTTGAGCATCAGCTTGCGCATGACAGGGTGAGGTGTGAAGGCTACCAAAGGTTAAGAGCTGCCTTCTCCCCCCCTGGTTTCCTTTAACCCCACCATGTTGAAAGATTTCAGGCCTGGGAAGAGATCAGCAAGGACACAGTTCTTACACTGTGGCCCTCTGATCTATAATTTGTCATGACTTCGAGTCAACACTGTTTTTATAATGAGGAATTTTAGCCAGTTAAAGTGCACTCCAATTCACTGATACAAACCCATGTAATTCTACAGTACAAAACTCTGACAAGGGACAAGATTCAGGCCTTATGCATCGCTTAGGCCTACAGTTGCACTGATTTACTTCCATGTCTCGATGAACACCATTTCAACCTGCTGACGACCAAACGCCAATGTTTACATCATCCCTTCTATTGGTTTCCCCACTAACTTTTTCCAGCCAGGTGACCCACTTCTCTTACCTGTGTGATTTTTACCAGCCCCATAACTGAACCTAAACCCAGCAGAAAAAGTTTTAAAAAACCTTGAAAGAGTGTGCAACTGGGGATAATCAGGCCTGGTAGGAAGAACTATCCAACTCGAGGCGTAGCCCTGAATGAGAATGGCCAACAATCCAAATAGCAATGTCTCCAGCTAGCAGGCAAGGGGTTGAGCTGGCAGGTGAACTGCAGCAGGACACTTTGGGTTGAGATGAGCCTCCTAGTTGGGCAGCTGGTAGCACCATGATTCTAGGAAGGGAAGGCAGATCATGGAAAGGCTCAGCACCAGAAACACTTGCCAATAGTCTTAAGAAATGAGGGGTGCAGTTAAGTATGATGAAATCCAAGGACCAGACTCCAGGACCAGTGAAAGAAGAGGAGCACACATGCCAGTGGCTCCTGGTCCCAGCTCCTGGCTGTGAACCTGAATTCACTGTCACTGCAGATCTGAAGTGGCAAAGACACATTCACATGCAAAGAAAAGCCATATTCATAGGTAGCACCCTTCCAGAGCTAGAGCACAGGATACAATCCCCCAACCCACTGGCCTCAAGAATTGCTTCCTCCTGCGGGAAGCCAGTCTACACTGGACCCTTCTGAGTCAGCCAGTCTACACTGGGCCCCTCTGAGTCAGCCAGTCTACACTGGGCCCCTCTGAGTCAGCCAGCCTATATCCACCCTTCCATAGTCAGCCTCTCTACACTGGTCACCTCTGCAGTGTATATTCCCACTGTTATGTATCGTATCATGAGCTTCAACAAACATGTATCAAGAACTTAGTGTGTGGTAAGGCCTCAAGGGGCTTACAACCCAACTACACATTTTTAATACTCACCCAAGTATATGCTCTTATTTATTTGAGAGAGGGGGAGAGAGAAAATCATCAATGTGAGAGAAAAACATCAATTGGTGTCCTCCTGTACACACTCCAACCAACTGGGGATCGAACCCACAACCTAGGTATGTGCTTTAACAGCAAATCGAACCTGCTACCTTTTGGTATGCAGGACGATGCTCCAACCAACTGAGCCACCCCAGCCAGGGCCAATCTAACTATACATTTGAAGATGCATTCATGAGCACATTGTGGTGATGATACAAATTTGCATTTGTTTCTGGTCTCTGGCTGTTTTATGTATCTAATTTTGTCTCTAAAATGAAAACATAAATCCCCTATGGAAAGGATCACACCTTCTATGGCTTTTGAATTCTCACCACCTTACCCATGTATTCACTATCACACTTGGCACGTGAGGGAGTGAAGGAGGGGCATGGTGGAAGGAAAGGATGTTGGTGGGAATTTTCTTCATGGGGAGCCTTTTGAAATGCGATTTAGAGGCAACAGAGTGCAGGACGCATTAAAACCTAGGATTTTACAGCTGGAATGACCCTAGCAATATCTTGGTCATATTCCTCATTTCATAGATAAGGAGACTAAGAACCAGAGGAATCAAGGTCACAAGTTAAACAAGTAGTAAATATGCAATTCGGAAACTAATGGAGACACCACTGTCCTCTGCCAAGTGATACTGAAAAACATTAATTAGTAATACTTCAAATAGGTAATACTTCAATCACATGCATTTCGATATATCATGGTGAAATAACTACTAAAGTATGGCAAAGTCTAATACAAGCTCAATTTGACCCAGTAAATCTAATGAAAATTATTAATTTTGTTCCCATGAAAATGGCAGAGGGAAGTAGGAGAGGGCGGCCACCAGAGGCAGGGTGGAGACTGGAGGACAGGGCTGGCATAAATGTTATGCTTTTGCATATATTTGTGTTTTATTTAACTTCCGAATTTTGTAAACATCTACCAGTTCTCTCCCTTTGCCATGCGACACATTGACAAGCACAGAAGATAATAAAAACCTCTCTATCCTATTTCAAGGGCTTTACTTCATGGAGTGGTAAGGACCGCCAGCCATGCACACCTTCAGGTAGTTCACTTAGCTTGCTTTCCTCTTGAAGGTGGGCTGAGATGGAGCCTGATGGAGGTGGTATGGGAACATGGGCACTGAAGGTGTGCAGGCCCAAGTGGAATATTCAGTGGGAGCTTTAGCCAATGTGAGCCAGGCCAAGAGAGACAGAAGGGGCTGGTGGGAGAAGGTCACAGAAGGGTGAGGAAAGTGCATTAAAGACTAAAGAGACAAAAATCAAACCTCATCTCCTTTGCACCCAAGCCAGGGGTCAGCTTGGCCTTGGGCTCTCACGTGGCCCTGGGGACAGAGGGCACTTGTCCAGGGTGGCCTGCCTTGACAATGGCATTAAAAAGGCACACCCGCTGCTTCGCCCTTAATACCACCCTGTCCTGAACCTATAAACCCCACTTTGTGCAGCCCTTTCTCTTTTAAAGGTCACTTTAAATTCTAAATATTGTCAAATAGGACCTGAACTGCAACTATTACTCTAGACCTAATCTTTTACTGTCAGCAAATTCAGAGTGAAAAAAAAATCAATAAAGGGATTAGCTGCGAATGACATTGCATATTACAGCAGCGGAACACTGCGTCCAGGATGAAGGACTCGCCAGCTGACTAATATCATGCAACCGTTTCAAATGATGACTTTCTGGCACTCTCTGTCTCCCAAAAAGAAAAAATTAATTAATCAAAATGCCTTTTTTCAAAAAATTTTCCACTTGGCAAAATCTGCTGCTACTTTGCCTAAACTAATCTTAACCCTCTAGAGCAGGTATTAACTTTTATAATAGCTGATCTTGATATAGCCCTTTATCCAGGAAACTAAATTCTTTAAATTGTTAGGAGCGAGGATGAAGGAGAGCATTCTCATCCAAATTACAGAGAAGCTAGGCAAATTCCAGCAAGTATAGCTAGACCCTCAGCTCCCCAGTCTACAGTCTTATTTTCTAGACCAGAGTTTTAAGTTTGACCCTGAAGGCTAGCTCATGCAATCAATGGGTCTCTCGCAGCATGATCATACCTCTACTAATATTATGCAGCAATCTCCTCTGAGCAAAAGCCAGCTGAGAACTCAAATGCAGTGAGAAGAGATCTGGGGGGGGCAGCCCAGACACCCACACACAAGGTGCACGCTCCTTCTGCAGAGGAGCGCCCACAGGCCTTCATGCAGCCTGCTGCTGTTTCCTTTAAAATTCCAATAGGCTTAATTATGTGATTTTGGGGGAAATTCAGAAAATTATAACACAACAAGGAGCACTGCTAAAAGCAGGCAAACTGACAGTAGCCAAGCGGTTGTCAGCTGACATCAAAGTAGGACATAGGGGCACAAAATGAGACACAAGGTCTCCAAACCCAGAATAATACCTGGGACCATTTAGCGCTGGGGCAAGCAGCCCAATGACCCTTGGGGACACGACCGGATTGGAGCAAAATACAATATACTTGACCTTATGATGATGACAGTATCACCAATAATATCTTAAATAACTACTAAGTGAGCCATTTAAAAAGGAAGAAAATTCTATAATCAGTTCTATAGTTATTTTCATTAAAATTGTTTTAAGCTTTGCATTTGAAGACAAAGTCTAAGTAATCTGGAAATTTAACCTCTAGTGCAGTTCATACTTCAACAATTGTAGAAGAAACGATCAGAAATTATTACATTAAAGTGAAGAGTGCTAAAATGTCTATGGCTCCTGTGTCTGCCCAAATGCATAATTTCTTCCGATAATTAATGTTTTTAGAGAGAACAGCTCCACTAGAATTTCTTCAAAGCCTAATCTATCCATTCAGTTTCATAGGAAATGCTTGTGTGATAGAGAACTTGACTGATAAAAAGGCAGAAAACCACTCTCTCACCTGTGGGATCCCTTCCCCTGTGTTAGCTGGACCAAACACATTGCCAGGTCTCAACCATAAACCTGCTTTCCTCCTATGGATACAGGAGGAAAAAAGGAAGGAGTGGGCGTCAATTTTAAAAGCCCAGAGATATAATATGGGGATAGCCAACTATGAGCTGAATGCCACCAGAGCTCCTCCCACACCAGGGCATGCATGGCCAATCAACCCAGCATTCCTATGAGACTTCTGAGTCCTTCCCTCAACACAAATTCAGGCAACCATTATTGCGGTGGACCTTCAGAAGGAAAAAATTCTAGGCCTAGGTCATCAGTATATGGCCTCAAATTAAATTTATATGCTGTCACAGTTTTAAGTTTTTCATATGAGATAAGCTATCTTCTTTGGTGGCTCCGCATGGTTCAACTTGAAGACAATAAAACCTCCCCAAACACCCAGGGGGAAGCGTTGAGAGGGGCAGTAAGTGATTGGTTCCATTCTGTTTCCATAACATGCTATACATTATTCATTCAACTCAATCAGGAAATACATACTGCACATCTACTCCAAGACAGGCACAGTGCTAGGCATTGGGGGTACAAATTCATATAGGACATAGTTCTTGCCTTCAAGGAGTTTACAGTCTACCTGGTAGCATTGACCTCTGTTTTGAGTTCCTCAAGGGGAAGGGCTGTCATATTCATCTCTGGATCCCAGGGCCAAGTGCAAAGTGTAGCAGTCTTTGGGACACTTAGCTGGCTACCCACTCCAAGTCTTCTAGACTTCAGCAGCTATTTCCACATGCACACACACCTCAATCCATCTGTGCAGATCTCAACTATAACAATACATCCAGGAATATTTTAACTAGGTTTTAATGAGGAGAACAAAAGAATTAATTGAGAATGACTATTTTTGCTTTGGGATAGAGCTTACACATAATTATGTACAGCAAACTAGAAGTACTACACCTTCAGTGTCTAATAATCGCTAATTTCTCCTGCCTCCGCTGATGTGGCAATAATTGTTTCTGTTCTCATTCACTCCTGATAAATCTTCTCGGGTCCTCCTCTCTGGCACTGCGCTACTGGGAGGTGGCAGAGTCCTCACTGAATACTCCAGATGAGGCTCTGCAAACAAGCCCACTCCTCCTCTGGGTGCTGGGCTTGGCACCTTGTCTCTGTGTTCACTCACTCCCTATTCCAGGACCCCAAACTCTCTGGCCAGACCTGCTCGGCTCGTGTTCTCTACTGCACTGCAGCATCTAAGCCTATTGTCAGCTTCCCTTCCAGTGGGAAAAATAACTTCCAGCTTAAGTTCAAGCTGAAAATTTTCCCCTGAAGGCCCTCATCATGGGCAGAGACATGGAGTCTGGAACTTTCCATGGTAATACTATTTTTTTTTTTAAATATATTTTATTGATTTTTTACAGAGAGGAAGGAAGAGTGATAGATAGTCAGAAACATCAATCAGCTGCCTCCTGCGCACCCCCCACTGGGGATGCGCCCGCAACCAAGTCACATGCCCCCGACCGGAATCGAACCCGGGGCCCCTCAGTCCGCAGTCCGACGCTCTATCCACTGAGCCAAACCGGTTTTGGCCATGGTAATACTATTAATAGCCGCCCTGGGAGCAGCAAATCAGGGAGTGAGAGGTTCACCCTCTATCCCGGTGCCTATCACTGTGGCTGGCTCTCAGTAAACATTTGTGAATGGATGGGTAGATTTTTAAACAAAAGAATGAAATAAACTTTTTCCTATTCACCGTCCTGTGAGTTGGAATCCTGGTTCCAACTCTGTAACCCTGACCAAAGTATTTAACCTCAATGTGCCTCAGCTTCCTCCTCTGTGAAAGAGCACTACGTAATATATAGCATCGCTGGGAGGAATGCAGAAAATACATATAAAGCACCCACCGGGGCACTAGCCCACAGTAGGTACTCAACAAGTATTTGTTGGGAATGAAAGCACAGAAATTCCAAAAAAAAATTGCAGGCATGCACCCCTTACCCTTGGCCCCTGTCCCACACTCACACATGTTCACACGGCCTTGTTAAAAAGCGAACCCTCTCAATAAAGAAATTTTTTTTTTTTTTTAAAAAAAGGAGGGCTTAAAACTAAAAAATAAAAAAAATATTTAAAAAATAAAATTTTAATTTAAGCATCATTAATAAATAAATTTTCTCAAAAAATAAATAAATAAAATAAACGTGAACCCTCTACCCACCATCCCTCTGAAGCATTGTCCCCATCACTGGCTCTCCCTGTGATATCCTGCCACCCGCTTCTGGATGGGATTTGCGAACATCACTCAGAAGGCAGTATCATGAAGGAGACTGAGGCCAGCAAGTACAGTCATGCACCCACCCTGACCTGAGGCAAATTGTGGGTGCAAATCTGGCCAAGCCACAGCCCTGAAACACTGTAGAGCAGAATATGTTCAAGACCTGAGTGCTAATCCTGGCTCTATCACCAACTCAGCAACACGGGCAAGTTCTTTAAGCTCCCAGACTGTTTCCCAATCAGTAAAATGAATTTAACATTAGGACCTACATGGCATCATGATAAGGATAAAATCAGGCCTGTAAAGTACTTAGAACAGTGTCTATTATGTGGTAAGAACTCTAAAATATTTGTTATTTTCAAATAGACAATAGATTTATATTAAGGAGCTCTGACTTTCCGATGTAGTTTGGCACGTGTACTCCGCCAGCCTCACCACCCAGCAGGAGTTGTTCCACACACTGCATCTCCTTCGATAGCCATCTAGTATGTTGGGCCAGGAAAGGAGCTATACCCAGGAGTTTGGGACCCAGCACAAGACCTAGGATAGTACAGCTAGTAAGAGAGGGAGGGCTATTAAATGAAAGGCTGACCAACAAAGATTGGTCTGGGATCAGTTCTATCTTAGGCACTTCCAGACCTTCCTCCAGGAGCACATATGCCTGCTCCCCACCCCACAGTCTCCTCCCTGGCACAGCTAAGCACTGCACAGAGCCTTTGCCAGCTAGTGGGAACTGAGTGACCCCATCCCTCCCATTTAGAGCAGATAAAGGGGGATTTGAGAGGCTATCAGTTACATCATCAGTGAACAGCTTACTTTTGTACCATTTACAGAGCAATTCCATAAGTTATATTGTTTGACCCTCATAACAACCCCGAAACAATCGATCCACATTCTACAGATGAACAGTAAGGGGCTTACTCGGGTTAAGTCACTTATCACATCACAATTGAAGAAGAATTGCAATGAAAGAAACAAGGTTCAATCAGCCACAGGACTCTTACCGCAAGGGACTTCAAGAATTACTTGTTATAATGGTGGAAAGGACTCTATCCAGGGAAAATTCAGGTCAAGAAAATTAACTCACCCTTCGTTGTTGAAAGGATGAATTAGTATAACCATGTGAATAACAATATGAAGTACCTATCGAGAAGCATGAAAATGTTCAATTTTGACCTAGTAAACATACTTCAGGAAATGCAGAGCAAGGAAATAAAAATTGTAAAGTTATTTGCAAAAGAATCAAAAGTTTATTGCAGTTATGTAATGGCAAAAATGTGGGAAGTTAAGTATCCCAATGACCAAGGAAAGCTTAAGTACACAAAACACAGACTTGATTAGTAAATAAAAACCTATGTAGCAAAATAGAAGAACATTTGTATAATATTAAAGAATAATTTGTATTCATGGAGACAAAAGTAAAAGGAAGCACAGGCCATTAAAAACAGCTTGATTTGGGGGTGTGGTGGAATTGTGAGTGAACTTTTTTCTTTCTTTAATTCATAATTGCACAAAAATTGCCAAACTAGATTATTGGTATTCCATGTAAAAGTTTAAAAAATAAAATGCAGGAAATTGTGCTAAAATCTCTAAGGTCTCCAGTAGCTTCAATAAACTCTGCGAGCTTTTTGAGACCAAGATTGGTGCCTTTTTCACCTTTGCATCCCCAGAGTTATCTGCAAATGACTGGACCTCAATAAATATTGAAGGAATGTTACAAACAAGCACATGAGTTATTCTCTACTGAGTCTGGATCCATAGATCAGTCAGAGCCTTGATCACCCAAGAGCCATGTGTCTAGATATTTAAATGAATCAGAACTTTGATTAAATATCCAGGAAGAACAATTTAAAAGAAAAAAAAAGGGAGATCTGAGCAGAATCTGGGGAAGAGAGTGCTTGATTGAAATTTTCTAAATTTTGCCTTTTTGATGCCAATTACACAAATTTCTTTCCCCAGGTGCACACAGAGGGGCTTTGCTTCTTGTTCTCCAAGGTCTGAAGACCTTCTCCAAGGCAGAGTTGATCTCTGGAAGGAGAAGCTATGAAGTTTGCATTAAATTCAAAGTTACCAGGAGAATGACTTGAAGTCAGAAGTCAACCAAAATACACCAAATCAAACCACAAAGCAGCAGAGATCCTAGATTAGAAGAGAGAGAAGACCCAGCTAGGAACGTGGTTCATCTCCACCAGCTTATGCACATCACTTGGCCCTTCTGAGACTCATTTAATAGCCATCCCTCCCTTACTAGCTGCCCTGCCCATCTCACAGGGATGTCATGAAAATCACACAAGTTATGAAAAGGACATGAAAAATATGCATGAACTGTAAAGTACTTAAAGCCTGGTCAAAGGAATCCTCAATAAATGTTGGTGCACTTGAGTACATAAAGGGATAGAGAGAAGCTAAATGATTATGTGATTTTCACAGAAATGTAGAGGCAGATATATGGTGGGGTACTGACCTATGTTCAGAGCAGCAGGATTTCACCATTTTCCTGGGGCATGATGGGAAGGAACTCGAGGATTACAGGCAAACTGGCCTCTCGGGTGCCACCTACCCACAGGGGAGGGGCGCTGAGCACTGCCCTGCCAGGACTGGATTCTTTTAGGGCCTTGAAGAGGTAGTAGTCTCAGGATATGGAAGACAGCTACACTACAACCACTAACTATGCATCTGGGGACAGTACAGAGGTGACCATTTTGCAAAAAAACATTTTCAGTTCAAGGGATTGGAAGGGAGCCCATCGTGTAAGTACGTCAGACAGTTTCTCTCATCAAAGGGATAAAAAGGAGCGAGGGATGTCAATGACACAGATCCAGACCCTTGCGTATGGCTGGGTGATTAGAGGCACAAATCTGCTTTGGTGTTGTCATTCCTAATAGGACCTGACCAGGGCCAGGAGGGGTGAGCTGGCAGGAGAACAATGCAATTCAGACACTCGAGATGCGGGCCTCATACAGGCTGGGGCAACAGGGAAGCTGGTGCACCCTGTATGGCAGCTGCCTGGAGTCACTCAGAGAGGCAAATTATACTAAGGGACACTCTGGGGAGCCTACATATGGGCAAAGAGGTGATTTCTTAAGCCCTGCATTGAAGGACAAGAAAGCAAATATATCAAACACTTTGAAATGGACACACCGTTGCTTCCACTGGCTCATGCTGGGTGTGAACCACTCACAAGGCATCCTTGGCTGGGAATCTGATGCAAAGGGAAAATCGATTCTTCCCCAACAAGAAAGTAAACCCAGCAGGACTCTTAATTCCTGACGACCTCTTAGCTCCTGGAAGCAGTCTGTATTTCTTACCCTCCTGGTGCCCAAAATGACCCCCTGAGAGCACAGTGGACCCTGTCAGAAGGAGACTTTGTAATGAGAAGGATGCTCTCATCACCATCCCACCAACTAGAAATCTAGTGGTCCAGATCATGGAATAGCAATTCTGGCAGACGCTGCAGGCTGACTCTGAATATCCAGCCTCCCTTTTCTTCCTCAGTAACAGCATCCCAAATTTAGCTAGGCATGTTGCTTCCTGGGAAAAAGACTATATTTTCCCACCTCCCTCATAGCTAGGAGTGGCCATATAACAATGTCAATAGCTAACAATTACGGCACCTCACTATGAGCCAAGCCCAATTCAAAGCATCTTTACGTGTAGAAACTCACTTAATCCTCACAATGACCCTACCGGCAGACACAGTTATTAACCCCTTTTTTTACGTTTTTTTGATTTCAGAGAGAGGAAGGGTGAGACAGAGATAGAAATATCAATGATCAGAGAGAATCATTGATCAGCTGCCTCCTGCACACCCCTTACTGAGGACACCAAGCACGAAATCCTAGCATGTGTCCTGATGGGGAATTGAAATGTGACCTCCTGGTTTATTAACCCCTTTTTACTGAGGAAACTAAAATACAGAGAATTAATTTGCCCAATTCATATTTTTAATGAGTGCCAGAGCTAGGATTTGTACTCAAGCAGCCTGACACCAAAGTTCTTCACCACTAATTACACTAAGTGCCAGCCAATAGCAGCAGAAGCTTTGTATGGGACTTGCATAAATGCACCTTAAAAGGAAGAGGTGCTGCCCTGGCTGGTGTGGCTCAGTCATTTGGAATGTAGTCCCGTACACCAAAGAGTCAAGGGTTTGATTCCTGGTCAGGGCACATATCGAGGTTGCAAGTTCAATCCCCAGTAGGGGCACTTGCCGAAGGCAACTGATCGATGCTTCTCTCTCACATGGAAGTTTCCTTTCTTCCTCTTTCTTTCTCTCTCTCTTCCTCTCCTTCTCCCTTCCAATCTCTCTCTAAAATCAATAAAAACATATCCTTAGGTGAGGATTTAAAAATAAACGAGGGGGTGCTTAATTCCCCTTCTCTCAGGTATTAGTTGATCTTAGAGATTTACTTCTAGCCAGAGTCTGGAAATGGAAACCGAGTAACTTTGACTTGACAGTGGAGAAGCCAGACAGACATCTTAACCAAGTGATCAAGGTTAACATGACCTTGTTAAGTCATGTTAAGTCATGTTATCATGTACCCCAATATTATGCAATGATAAGGGATCACCTCTGATGAATTCTTCCCCAAATCCCATATCTGCAGTCTAAGCATGAAAGAACCTCAAATCCAAATTGAGGAACTTCCTACAAAATATCTGACCAATATTCTTAAAAACTGTCAAGGTTGTGAAAAACAAGAAAACACAGAGAAAATACCACAGATTGAAAGAGAATAATGAGACATGACGACTAGATATGATGTGGTGTATAGGGTGGGATCCTGAAGCCAAAAAGGGACATTAGTGTAAAATCCAAATAAAGACTGTAGGCAGGTTAATAGTATTGTACCATGTTAATTTATTGGTTCTGATAAATGTACTATGGCTATGTATGATGTAAACATTAGGAAAAGGTGAATAAAGGACATACAGAAACTCCATGTACTATCTTTTCAACACTTCTGTAATTCTGAAATTATTTCAAAATTTTAAAAAAAGTTTAAAAGGAGGGGAAAGTGCTTTTTCCTCTCCCCCATCTCCTCCTATTGCTAACCTGTTAATTCATAATGATTGCTGGAGCTCCAGCAGCCATTCTGATCCATGAGGCAACCTTGAGGTCACCTTGAAGATGAAAGTCATGTCCTGGGGATGGCAGGGCAGCCCAGATCTCTGATGAAACACAATGCTTCTTTATCAACCCTGAACTCTTAACTCCAAGCCTCTTTTTTTTTTTAATCAGAAGACTTCTATTTTGTATAAGCCACTTATTGGGGGATTTTCTGTCAAGTGCACTTGAACCTAATCCTTATTAGTAACAGCAATATAGTGAAAACCTGTGTAATTTCCATCACTGATATAAAAATTAGAATCTTAGCCTTGGAATTGGCCTCAGATTCCATCTAGTCCAACCTGTCATTTTTCACAGGAGTAGAAGAACCAAAGAGGTAAAACAGGTGCCCAGGTCCCATCACCAGCAGCAAAGTAAACATGGGAACCCAAGTCCTGGCCCAGTCCAGTCTCCTTCACTGTCTCACTGCGGGTGAGGATTCCAAACACCAGCATAGCGGTATTAATGTAATCACACACAAAAGTCAGGTGAAACGCTGCAATGCCGTTTGATCGCATTGGCTTGCCCATCTCACTCTAATGATAACATTCTTATATTTTTCATTTCTGAATCAATTACTGAACTCAGACACACAATTACAAATTACACTATAATTGTGTGAATTTCACATTGAGTTTTATGAACAAGAAGCTCTAATATTAAAATGGTATTGTTATATGTACTCGGTTTTTATTCAAAGGAGGATGTAGGAAGAAAGATGTGTACTGGTATACCTATCAAACAACATTATGCTGAGAAAAAAAATAAGGTTTCAATAGATAGGGTCACTGATTGATAAAAACCCTGAGAAAATGACTTCCCCGAACTGGGTTACAAATTTCTTAATCTATAAAATTAGAGGTTTAGCTGAGATTGTATTTACTTTGAGTTTCCTGCTAATTCTAATAATCCATGATTCCAAAACCTTAAGCAATCATTCTGTTTTCTTTACCTATGTATAAATGACCAAGTCAAATACATATGCCTTTGCTTTCTTTATCAAATCTGCTTAAAACATGCTGTGTACTAAACAGAGAATATTAACCTGTGGTAAATGGCATGAATAGTCTCAATCCTTCATCCCTTCCTACCTCCTCACCTTCTGCCATGTAACTATGCAGTCCCTCACACCACTGAGGCAGTTAATTTATCCACCTATTGCATTTGGGCTTAGCCATGTGACTCTTTTTGACCAGTGTCATATGGAGGGAGTGACAGTGTGCCCATTCCAAGCCTAAGCCTGGAGAAGGCTGATATGTTTCCATTTGCCCTAATGGCACTTTAACCACTGCTGTGAGGATGACATGCTGAGCCAGCTCGCTGGTCCTGGGAGGAGGATGAGAAGCACCGAATGGAACAGCCCCAGCTAAGATGTCCCAGACAAACCCCCATCAGCCTATACAGGTGCATGAGTGAGCCCAGCCCACCAGTAAAACCACAAAGCAGAGACCAGAATAGATCAACTATACCCTGAAGTGTTGTAAGCCACTGAGGTTTTGAGGTTGTTTGTTACACAGCAAAAGCTAGCTGATACTCTACTTTAAAACCTCAACTTTGGAGGAAACCTATTTTTGGCAAGAACTGGCTGTGTGCATTTGCCATAAAATGCTCTGCAGGAAATGGACTTGGTTTGCTAGCACAGTGATGGAGTTACATGCCCACTTGGCACGACACTCACCATCAATCCTTTGCCCACAGGTGGATAAGGAAGCCTGCCTCCCTGCATGCACACATCCCTGGCCTTTGCTCCCCACTCCCATAGAAGCACATGCTGATGCTGAGTTCTCTACACAATACCACCTTTTAAAATCATTATTTAAAAACCATTTATACCAGTACTGATCTTTTTTAGTGCCTGAATTCAACCAAACATTGCCCATTTTGATTAATGAAATGAAACCCTAGTATTGGTGCCATGGGAATAATATAATTCTTTTCTAACTATGCATTGCTAAGAAATGAAATGAGATGTCAACATTCTATAATGGGTTGAGTATTTTTTATCCCCTCAGGCAGTAGCTAAAAGGCAAATGTATTTAGTTGGGCCCATTTTGTTTGTTTGTTTTTTAAACCATTCCACAAATACTCATTAAGCATCGACTTACTCTGTGCAAACACTGTTCAGCCCCGGGATGTGGGCAGTGACCAGAACAGAAAAGCCCAAAGTGAATCACATGCCAACAACAGAGCAGACCAGTGCCAGGAGGCCCTGCAGGGGTCAGAGGAGGAAAGGCAGCCACACAGCCTGGGGACAGCAGAGGGATGTTAAACATGAGTGGAACAAGGTGAGAGGCAGCGGCTGGAGAGGAGGAAGCAGGCCAACAACTAGCAGAACCACAGGGCACCCAGCCTCCCGCAGCAGACTCCAAATCTGAGGCAGCTTCCTGCTCCTATTCTGGGCGTCTCTGTGGTTCCTGTGCAGAAAGGGGATCCTAGAGAGGTGGCCAAGCCCTGCAGGTGGGGAGAGGCGGCTATTGGCACCAGACTGTGGGGCATCTGGAAAATTAGCTCCTGGCAAGAGAGTTCTGGCTGCTAAGCACTGGGAGGGATTCCTCCTTATCTGCCTACAAATGCATTCACTCACAAATACACACTCAGACACTCTCCCCCAACCCCACTCACTCTCACACACACAACATACACCCTGACACACAACAGTCACACACAAAACTCACACGTTCTCACACACACACACACACACACACACACACTCACTCTCTCACACACCACACTCTATCCTCTCACTCACACACATACTGTCACACACAACACTCTCCCTCTCTCACACACAACAAACACACATAATAAACGCTCTCACACACAATCTCACTCTCTCTCACTCACACACACCACTCTCTCCTTCACACACACAACATACACTCTCTCATAAAACACTCACACAACAAACTCTCACCCAAACAACAAGCACTCATACACAACACTCTCACACACAGCATACACTCTCATATACACAACACACACTTACATACACACTCACACACACACAACACATTCTCTCTCTCTCTCTCTCTCTCTCTTTCACACACACACACACACACACACACACACACACACTTAGAGTTGTTGAGTCCTGTCTGGCCACCTCAGGAATGTCTCTCACCCTCCTCCTAATCACCCAGGTTCGGACCACACTGCCTTCTACTTATTCCACTGGCAGAGCATCCAGGTCTAACGGGCTCCTGCTGCCAGCTTCACCCATCCAGGCTGAGTTCAAGTTTAATAATTTAATCCCTGTGAGGGCCAATTAATGTTAATCCCACATCCAGCCTGCTCCCATCTCTGAGCACCAGCAGCCTGGCCCAGGTCATGGCTGGTGCAGAGGAGCTCAGACCCACAGGGAAGAAAACCACACAGAGCACATGCCTCTTAATCGTCAGCCAGGAACCTGCATCAGGAAATTCCAAGCAACTGGCAGTTACTGAGCATCAGTCTTCCAGCCACTAGGGTAGACAAGTCAAAACAATAGGTTAGGGAAGCAGACCGAAAAAAACGAATCTTAGAGAATGACAAGTTCTACATAAACACCAAATACATGGGGTGGGGGTTGAGGGCAGGGAATCCTATCTAATAAAAGAGTAGTATGCTAATTAACCATCACTCTGCTACACCCACAAGCCACGCCCACCAGCCAATCAGGAGCGAGTATGCAAATTAACCCAACCAAGATGGCTGCGGCCACGGAGCGAGCAGGAGGCTTGGGTTTCCCCGGCAATGGAGGAAGCCAAGCTTTCCGCACACCCTGGCCTGCTTTGGCTACAAAGTTTCAGTTATAGAAGATAAATAAATCCCAACAAAAATGGCTGCAGCCACGGAGCAATCAGGAGGCTTGGCTCCGCTCAAGGCTACAAAGTTTCAATTATAGAAGATAAATAAATCCCAGATACCAGGGCCTCCACTTGGGTTGCCGCGGGGTGTGGCCGGCCTGCAAACCACCACAGGCCCCTCGCCCAGGCCACCCCATGCCCCAAGGGAACCCCCACCCTGATCCGGGACACCCTTCAGGGCAAACCAGCTGGCCCCCACCCATGCACCAGGCCTCTATCATATCTAATAAAAGAGTAATATGCAAATTGACCATCACTCCAACACACAAGATGGCTGCCCCCATGTGGATACAAGATGGCCTCCACAAGATGGCCAGAAAGGGAGGGCAGTTGGGAGGGACCAGGCTTGCAAGGGAGGGCAGTTGTGGGTGATCAGGCCAGCAGGAGAGGGCAGTTGGGAGGGACCAGGCCTGCAAGGGAGGGCAGTTGGAGGCGATCAAGCCTGCAGGAAAGGGCAGTTAGGGGTGACCTGGCCAGCAGAGGAGGGAAGTTGGGGGTGACCGGGCCTGTAGGGAAGGGCAGTTAGGGGTGACCAGGCCTGCAGGGGAGGGCAGTTAGGGGCAAACAGGCTGGCAGGGGAGCAGTTAGGCATCAATCAGGCTGGCAGGGGAGTGGTTAGGGGGTGATCAGGCTGGCAGGCAGAAGCGGTTAGGGGCAATCATGAAGGCAGGCAGGCGAGCAGTTGGGAGCCAGCAGTCCTGGATTGTGAGAGGGATGTCCCAGATTGGAGAGGGTGCAGGCTGGGCTGAGGGACAACACTTGCCCCCATGCACGAATTTTGTGCACCGGGCCTCTAGTCCTATATAATATAAGCCTAATATGCAAATCGACCAAATGGCGTAATGACCTGTGTAAAGACCTGTCGTTATGATGCACACTGACCACCAGGGGACAGATGCTTAACAAAGGAGCTGCCCCCAGCCAGGCCCCAGGCCAGCCAAGGTGGGTGCCAGCAGGCTGGCCCCGATCACCCCGCCAGTCGCCCCACAGAGGGAGGTGACCGGTGGGGGGGGGGGGGCAGAGCCAGCCAGCGGGCAGCACCAGGCCGGCCAAGGCGGGTGCCAGCGGGGCCCCCCGATCGCCCCACCGGTCACCCCACAGATTGGCCCTGATCGCTGGCCAATCCTAGGGTCCCTACCCGTGCATGAATTTCATGCACCAGCCCTCTAGAAAGGTTATAAAGTGAAACTGGGGAGAGGGAAGGGTAGGGAGGAGGTGACATTGGAGCCCATGAAAAGGCAATGACCATGAGGATTCCCTTCCAGAAGTACAGGCCGGTGCAGAGTAGGGCACTGGTGCTGGGACAGTGTAGATGAGGGCCCAGCACGATGAGACTGAAGACTCAGGTGGAGATCCACAGGCTGTGAGAAGTGAAGCCTTTTTTTTAATTGGTAAATTACACATAATATAAAGTTTCCCATCTTAACCTTTTCAAGTGCACAGTGAGTTCAGGCACACTGCTGTGCAACCATCACTACCACCCACCTCCAACTTTTTTCATTTTGCAAATCTGAATCTTGTACCCATTAGAACAACTATGTCCCCCTCCCACTCTCCCCTAGCAACCACCATTTTTCTGCTTTCTGTCTCTATGAATCTGACTACTTTATAAGCCTCATTAAGTGGAATCATATAGTACTTGTCCTCTTGTGACTGGCTTACTTCACTTCACAAAATGTCTCTACTAGTCACCCATGCTGTTGCATGTGACAAGATTTCCTTCCTTTTGAAGGCTGAATAAATTTCCATTATATGTACAGGATACATTTTGTTTATCCATTCATCTGTAGATGGGCACTTGGGTTGCTTCCACCTTTTGGCTCTTGCGAATAGTGCTACCATGAACATGAGTATGCAAATATCTCTTCAAGACTTTGCTTTCAATAATTTTGGGTTGTTAAACTAATTAGACAAGGAGGCCATTTGACTGAAGAAGCTTTAATGACTTACTAGCCTTCATAAGTAACCCAAAACTTAAGCCTAGTATGCCTCAGAGTTAAAAAATCAAAATCGAAGAACAACCAAACAAACAGCCAACTAGGCTTTTCCAAATAATACAACCACCTAAGCTATAGCCAATCAAATATTCCCACTTTTTCTCTATACAAGTCTCTCCCTAACTCCTGTCAGTGGAACATTCCTAACCACTTCACTGTGGCACTGCCCAATTCAATTTTTGCTCAAATAAACTCTTAAACTTTGTAATATGCCTCAGTTTATCTTTCAACCATTCCTATATCCAGAAGTGGGATTTTTGGGTCATATAATTCTGTTTCATTTTCTGAAGAAGCACAATATTGTTTTCCATAGTGAGGAGCTTGGATTTTATTATAAGAGAAGTTGGAGACCCTAAAGATTTGAGTAGAAGAGTGACATGATTTTATTTAGATTTTTTAAATCATCCCTTTGGCAGAGGTGGAAGATGGATTATAGATGGCAAAAATGGCAACAGAGTCCCGGCCAGTGTGGCTCAGTTGGTTGGGCACCGTCCCATTCACCAAGGGTCACTGGTTTGATTCCTGGTCAGAGCACATATCCAGGTTGCAGATTTGATCCCAGGCCAGGTGCAGGGTGCATACAGGAGGCAACAGATTGATGTTTCTCGCTCACATAGATGTTTCTCTCTCTCTCTCTCTCTCTATCTCTCTCTCCACCTCTCCCTTCCTCTCACTCTAAAATCAATAAAAACATATTTTTTAAAAAGAAAAAAATTAACTTAAAAAAAATAATGGCATCAGAGAGAGGGCTGCAGTGAGAAAATAATAAAGGGAGCCCTTGGAGAGAGGTGGAAAGGAGGCAGAGGCGATGTGAGCTCTGGTCAGAGGAGAGACAAAAGGTAGAGGAAAGGTGACACAGACTACAGGTGGGAAGGGTGGGGAAGGAGGTGCCCATGAGTTTGGGGCCTGAGCCCCTGGGTTCATGGTGACATCATTTCCTGAGATAGAGAAGAGCAAGGGATATAAACAGTTCACAAAAGGTACAAAAACATTGCCAACACTCTTCCCTCCTGCTCTTGTCCTTTCCATCCCCCTTTTTCTTACAATCATAAATCTCCCTTTAACCTTCATTCTCTCAGGCCTCCCTGCCTAACACCTCAAGAAGAACAACAAATGACTAATCACGAGGTCACCCACAAGATCAACTTCTGTGCAGCAGGAAAGCAACTGTTACCCTCAGAAGGCAATCGACAGGGACCCCAGATCCACACTCAGACACCAAGGGACCATGTAGGCTTGTTCCTTTGGCATGCAGGCTGGCAGGGGGCCAGACCGCATCTCCAAACAGCAGGCCGATCAGCAGTCCCAGCTTATCAGCGAGTCCCAGCACTCAGGAGGGTCTTCTGAGACCAAGTCCAGTGCCAGGCTCCAGGCAGAGAATGACCCTCTCCACTGATCTGGCCTCTTATCTCCAAGAGTCCCCAGGAGTCCTGTTCTTCCTGCTGGTCTCCTTGTCCTGGTCATATCGCACAGATAAAGATGATGGCTTTGGGGAGGCTGAGATTATTTTTAATTCTTCAACAAATATTTACTAGGCACCTACCACGTTCTTTTTTTTTTTTTTTTTTTTTTTTTTCTTTTTTTTTCATTTTTATTTTTTTATTTTTTTTAAATAAATCTTTATTCAGATTATTACAATTATTTCTCCTTTTTCCCCCCATAGCTCCCCTCCACCCATTTCCCACCCCACCTTCTGCCCTTACCTCCCCCTCACTGTCCTCATCCATAGGTGTATGATTTTTGTCCATTCTCTTCATGAACCCCCCATACCCCTTTCCCCCTGAGAATTATCAGTCCACTCCCTTTCTATGCCCCTGATTCTATTATATTTACCAGATTATTCTGTTCCTCAGGTTTTTAATTCACTTGAATTTTAGGTTCGCTTGTTGATAGATATGTATTTGTTGTTCATAATTTTTATCTTTACTTTTTTCTTCTTCCTCTTCTTTAAGAATACCTTTCAGCATTTCATATAATACTGGTTTGGTGGTGATGAACTCCTTCACCTTTTTCTTATCTGTGAAGCTCTTTATCTGCCCTTCAATTCTGAATGATAGCTTTGCTGGGTAGAGTAATCTTGGTTGTAGGTTCTTGCTATTCATCACATTGAAAATTTCTTGCCACTCCCGTCTGGCCTGCATAGTTTCTGTTGAGAAGTCAGCTGACAGTCGTATGGGTGCTCCCTTGTAGGTAATTAACTGTTTTTCTCTTGCTGCTTTTAATATTCTCTCTTTGTCTTTTGTTCTTGGCATTTTAATTATGATGTGTCTTGGTGTGGTCCTCTTTGGATTCCTTTTGTTTGGGGTTCTGTGGGCTTCCTGGACTTGTAAGTCTATTTCTTTCACCAGGTGGGGGAAGTTTTCGGTCATTATTTCTTCAAATAGGTTTTCAGTATCTTGCTCTCTCTCTTCTTCTGGCACCCCCATAATTCTGATGTTGGTACGCTTGAAGTTGTCCCAGAGTCTTCTTACATTATCTTCAACTTTTTGGATTTTTTTTTTTGCTTTTTGCTTTTTCGGTTGAGTGTTTTTTGCTTCTTTGTATTTCAATTCTTTGACTTGATTCTTGTGTTCCTCTATTCTGTTTCTGGGTCTCTGTATAATATTTTTTATTTCAGTCAGTGTATGTTTAATTTCTAGTTGGTCCTTTTTCATATCTTCGAGGGTCTCGTTATATTTATCGGCCTTTTCTAGGATACTCTTAAAAAGTCTTATAACCGTGGTTTTGAATTCTATATCCAGTCGTTTGTTTTCCTCCATTTCTTTCGTTTGTGATCTGATTCTTTGACCCCGCATTTTCACTGATTCCCTGACTTGGTAAGGTAGATATTTGTGCTAGGTTTCCAATATGGCCCAGTGGGTCTGCTTCCCCAGTTAACCTGAGGTGGACACTCTTGGTGCACCCCTTTGTGGACTGTGTGTACAGCCTTGTTGTAATTAAGTCTTTATTGTTGTTGGTATCACTGGGAAGAATTGACCTCCGGGCCAGTTGGCTGTAAGGATCAGCTGTGTCTATGCTGGGAGAAGTTTGGTGCTGGAGACAGCCTTATAGGATTAGACTTGCCAAATTGCAATAGCCTCTGTGCTCAGCTTGGATGGGGTGGAGTCTCAGTCTTGGCTTCCTGTCAGCCTTGCCCTTGCGCGCATGTGCGCTTTTAGTCCTCCGCCTTCCCCAGCTCGAGTCTCCGCCTGAGAGTCCAGACTCCCCCCACAAGAGCGTGGGTCCCCAGGGGCTCGCGTGGAACTGGGGTTCACTGCAGTCCGAACTGGGGCTCAGTGCAGTCAGAATCCTCTGACTCCCTTCCACTAGGGAAAGCCTGTGGCAACTTCCGCAGCCTTTGTGCGCACTGGCACGCGCGCGTGCGCACTTTCAGTCCTCCGCCTTCCCCGGCTCCCGAGTCTCCGCCCGAGAGTCCAGACTCCCCCCACAAGAGCGTGGGTCCCCAGGGGCTCTCCTGGAACTGGGGTTCCCTGCAGTCAGAACTGGGGCTCAGTGCAGTCAGGATCCTCTGACTCCCTTCCACTAGGGAAAGCCTGTGGCAACCTCCGCAGCCTTTGTGTGCACTGGCCCGTGTGCGCCTTCAGACTTCTGCCTTTCCCAGCTCGAGTCTCCGCCCGAGAGTCCAGACTCCCCCCGTAAGAACGTGGGTCCCCAGGGGTTCGCCCGGAACTGGGGTTCAGTGCAGTCAGAACTGGGGTTCAGTGCGGTCGGAGGCTTCCTTCCCCCTTCCGCCAGAGAAAGTCAGCCAGGCTCTCAGCCGCCCTTCCTCTCTGCGCGCACAAAGCCCCTTTGCCGTACCTCCAATTCTCTGTGAGCTTTCCTCTTTCCTTCTAGTTGTAGAATTTTCACTCAGCCAGCTTTCCTGTGGTTCTGGATGGTGTCCGTTCTGTCTTTTAGTTGTAGTTTGAAATTGTTGTGCGAGGCAGCAGTTTAGGTGTTTACCTATGCCGCCATCTTGGTTTCTCGCACCTACCACGTTCTTTGCAATCTGCTGGTATAAGGGATTCAGAGATGGATCAGACATGAAATTTGCCCTTGAAGAACTTTTAGCAGAGACATCAATTGGCAATATGAGGCCACACAAGGTTAAATATCAAATAGAAATACCAAAGAGAAAGAGACTGTTGTGAGCTGATGTCTGTTAGCCAAAAAAAAAGTGGGGCTCGTGCTGACCTTAAAGGAAAAACACTATTTTTGCAGACAGGAGAAGAGAGGGTGCACCGAGCAGGGCAGAGTGCCCCATCAAAGGCAGAGGCAGCACAAAGCGGAGCCATCGGGAGGGAAGCTGAAGGCAGGGTACAGGGGCTACAGGGGACTGATATAATAACCCAGCCACGAGGAGATGAGGGCCCAAAGAGGGACAAAAAGGAGAAACAAACATCTTCACACCCACTATAAGCCAAGCAATATGCTTAAAGCTTCACAGCTGTTACCTCACCTCAATCCTCACAACCACCCTATAAGAGTGAGACTGAAGTTATTATCCCCATTTCACAGATGTGGAACTGAGGCTCAGTGCAACTAAAGTATTTTCCAGTAAGACTGCCAGCTCCAGGGCCTGGCCTCCAGCCACTCAGAGATAAGTGATCATGGCCTCCTCTTTCTGTGTGGTTGACAAGTGCCCACAGACCTCCCCTTTCTGTGTTGTTATTGTCTTGGGTATTTTGTGTTTTGTTTGTTTGTGTATGTGTTGTGTGGATCAGGAAAGAGATAGCTATTTTTCTTTGCTTAGTTTCCAATCTTGAAACTGTGCTATAGAATGAGGAGGGCTCCTCTCCTGGGTATACGGGATGAGAGGTCGTCCTCTCGGGTACTGGTAGACCACATACAGTTCCCAATCTTCACTCCTTCCTATTCCCAAAGTCACCATGTGACTTTGCAGTTTGTCCCCATGAGAAGAGGAGTGTAGCCCTAGCTGGTTTGGCTCAGTGGGTGGAATGTCAGCCTGCGTGGACTGGAGGGTCCCAGGTTTGATTCTGGTCAAGGGCACATGCCCAGGTTGCGGGCTCGATCCCCAATAGGGGGCGTGCACAAGGCAGCCAATCAATGATTCTCTCTCATCATTGATGTTTCTATCTCTCTCCCTCTCATTTCCTCTCTGAAATCAATAAAAATATATTTTTTTAAAAAAGAAGAAGAGGAGCCTACATTCCTGCCCCAGGGATATCCAGCTTGGCTGTGTGACTTGCCTTGGCCAGTGTAATATGGGCTGACCTCAACTCAGCCTAGGCCTTTGGCAGCACTGTGTGTTTGCACTTTTGCCACTGCTAAGAGAAGAATATGCTCAGGGTAGTCCACTAATCCCAGAAAAACGAGAGCAGGTGGAGCTAGCCTGAACACCAAATGCAGCTGGGAGCCAAGGCCAGACCAGATCAGCAATATTCTGAAATGCTCCCTAGTTGCACATCGCTGATCTATACCGAATCCCTCGTCGTTCAATGAATGCATCTGAATAATCTGTTAGAATCTCAACACCAGTTAAAAATTGGGTCTCCTGATTGCTAATCCATTGCTTTACCACTATCCCACCCTATCTCATCCAAGGGATTCCCTGCAGGCTTCAAGAAATTGAAAATCTAAGATGCCAACCAAGTAATTAAGCAGAATAGGTGCAGCTGAAAAGCATGAAAGCAAGATTTAACCTGGATACTCCCTCCATAATTTAGAGTTGATCTATCTATAAGGGTTCCTGTTGATTTCCCAGGAGGACCTTTCTTCAGGAGCTGGAGCCACAGGGAGTATCAGGCCTGACTCTATTAACCCCATCATCTTCCAAGGTGTCAGTTTTTTGTACCTAAAAAAGGTGGCCCAATTTCTTTCCTTTCTGAATTTGTGTTTTATTACTAGGATGTATAGTACTCAAAAATAACATTTTTTCCCAAATGACTTTGCATGTTCTTCTCTGCTTCACACCGGTTATGAGCCAGCCTGATCATTAGTAATATCACTGAGTATAACTCTCGCTGCCGTTCACAGATTCTTCTAATCATGGCATGCAAGGGCTGGATGAGACCTCAGAGGTCATCAATTCCAACACCATCATTTTACAGATAAGGGTATTGAGGCCCAAGGAGAGGAAGTGATCTTCCTGAGGTCACACAGCTAGTTAGTGGAAGACTGATCAGTGCCATGGGCAAGGTTAGCAGGACTGTGCTAGAAATATGCAGTAAGCTCACCTGTCTAAAGCAGCCATTGAAAATGAGTCATTCCAAATCTGTTAAAATGCACTATGCCAGGACTCACGCTCCGAGGCTGGGAAGCAGCTAAATAACAAGAAAATGACGCTGATTGGGAGGAAACTGAGACCCTCCCTGAAGAGCGAATAGGCTTCCAGACTCCTGGCACCTCAGACACCAGGCTGAGCCTAGGTCTCCTGAGCAGACACAGCCTTTCCTTCAGACATGGATGCCAAGGCCCCTGCAAGGGTAAAGCTGTGATGGGGCCAGCTTGTGCCAGTGCCTGAGAGCCGATGGTTAAATTTTGCGAGCCAGTTGTTAAACTACTGGTAGCTCAAAATCAGCCATCATGGGAACATTTATACCATAGAAATTGGTAAATTTGTTCCTTTGGCATGCAGGCTGTTTTTGTTTCCTGAGAGTCGGTTTACCAACACATCATAGAGTCTTGTCCCTCTAACAGGGCCTGATGGCCTTTTCCAAAACTGAGAAACCCCTTCCCCACAAACCAGTTACTCAGAGGAAAACACTAAAACAGAAAGACTAAGGATGAAAGAGCTCTTACCTGGATCCCTATCAAGGCTACAAAAGGCCATGAGCTTTGTCCCTATTACTATGAGAACTTGGCTCTCAGAATTCCTTCTAAGTCTTCTACCTAGAATCCCAGTGTCCTGATTCTTCCTGCCCACAATAGCCTCTATTTTCAGCCCTGAACACCTACCACTGTGTCCTCTGAGTCCTCCACAGACTGACCAGGTTGGGGCAATAGCAAGGAAACCAACACCTTCTTTCCTTTTCCAACCTGAGCTAGAAAAGTCAACAGTTGCATCCTAGGGACCAAGGGACCCAGGCCTCTAAATAACTATCTGTACCCCTCGCCCCCAAAAAAGATTATCTGTCTGAGAAATCTATTTTATAATTCAAAAAGACGTATCTGATAAACCCGTTTTACCCAAAATATACAATATACAAGGAAGCAGAATTATAATTATCAAACGGCCACTCTGGATCCTGCGCCTGTCACCTTTCCATGGAGGGCACGTCCAGTAGTTACTAGGAAACTCATGTGAAGGAACAGCTACAAGACTCTGAAAGGAGCCTAAGGTGAATCAGGGTAGGGGAGCAGCGTGACCCACAGTGGATCCAGCTGGTTTTTCTTGCTCAAGCCACCTCTGCAGGACTGATTGCACAAATGGAGAAGCCAACCAGCACCTGCGTGTTTGCACTGTGTGTTTGCAGCAAAGCTCCAGTGGTTACAGCAAAGCCCTGGTCTGTTCCAAATGAGGGCCAAGTCTGCACGAGAGGACCGGTACAGGAAGGAGGGCCTCAGTGGCCCATGCGGAATGAGCTGGCCTGTAGCAAGGGATCTGAGATCTTATGGTGTGATGATTATGAATTGAGGGACATTGATTTCTTGGCAATATATCTTCCATTAAGGCAAAAAGCCATTCTGGTTCAAGCCTTAAAATTCTGGCCTTAACTAAAGAATTTTTGTCTTTACCTTTTGCTCTTATAAAAGGCAGAGCCACCACAGAAGAGTTCCACAATGCTCCAGCCTTCTCACCAAGAAAGAACCTGGATCCTCTCACCATGCATAGAAGAATCTTAGAATCTGTCCTCTTACCATACTTAGTAAATTTCAGATGGATGGGAAGGATCCATAGAAGTGCGAGACTTGTCCATCTTGCTTATGTATCCCCACTGCCTTGAAAGGGCCAGGTATAGCATGGGCACTCGATGAGTATTTGTCAAATGAATGACTAAAAATTAGTAAAAAGAATCTTTTTAAAATGGAGATACCTATACCATCCTTTATAGAACCAAAGATAAAAATAGTAAAGGTAAAGATTGGTAGATTTGATTATCTATAAATTTAAAACATTTTTACATAAAATGACTATGAATAAAATATAAATGTACATAACATATGGAAAAAAACAGCTATGACATATATGACAAAAGGTTCATGTCATATCTTAAAATGAGAAAGATATGATGAGAAAGAGCTCATCTAAATAAATAAGATAAATATTCTAATAAAATGGATCTTCAAATGGCTGATTATATATACGTATATATACTAGAGGTCTGGTGCACAAAATTTGTGTGGAGGGGGGGGAGGAGTGTGTCCCTCAGCCCAGCCTGCACCCTCTCCAATCTGGGACCCCTGGAGGGATCAGGCCTGAACGGGCAGTCAGACATCCCTTTCACAATCCAGGACTGCAGGCTCCCAACCGCTCGCCTGCGTGCCTGCCTGATTGTCCCTAACTGCTTCTGCCTGCCAGCCTGATCACCCCCTAACCACTCCCCTGCCAACCTGATCGATGCCTAACTGCTCCCCTGCCAGCCCGATTGCCCCTAACTGCCCTCCCCTACAGGCCTGGTCGCCCCTAACTGCCCTCCCCTACCAGCCTGGTCACCCATACCTGTCCTCCCCTGCAGGCCTGGTCGCCCCCAACTGCCCTCCCCTGCTGGCCCGGACACCCCCAACTGCCCTCCCCTGCAGGCCTGGTCGCCCCCAACTGCCCTCCCCTGCTGGCCCGGACACCCCCAACTGCCCTCCCCTGCAGGCCTGGTCCCCCCCAACTGCCCTCCCCTGAAGGTCTTGTCCCTCCCAACTGCCCTCCCCTACAGGCCCGGTACTCCCTAATTGCCCTCCCCTGCAGGCCTGGTACCCCCCAACTGCCCTCCCCGGCAGGCCTGGTCACCCCCAACTGCCCTCCCTTGCAGGCCTGGTCCCTCCCAACTGCTCTCTCCTGCTGGCCATCTTGTGGCAGCCATCTTGTGTCCACATGGGGGCAGCCATCTTGTGTGTTGGAGTGGTGATCAATTTGCATATTACCTCTTTATTATATAGGATTATTATATAGGACATATAATATGTAATATTAGTAATCAGAGGAAGATACAGATTTTCACCTGAGAAATTATGCAAAGTTTAAAAATAATGAAATATCCAGTGTTGGCAGAGTTGTGAAGAAGTACTCCAAACTCTGATAGTAGGAAAGGAAATTAGTACAAACCTTTCATAAAGTGTCCTTTGCAATAACACTGAAAGCTTTTAAAATGTACATGCCTTTTGATGCAGAAATGCCACTTGTCAGAATTTTTCCTTGGGCAGTCTTCTGATATATATGCAAAGATGTATGAACAAAGTCGCTAATCATGGCATAATTTATAACAACAAAATTTACAAACAACCTAAAGAACCAATGATAGGGATTTTTTTTAAACTATAGATTCCTACATAATAAAATACTTTGCAGCAAAAATCGAGCTGTTGAAAAATATTTAACATTGGAAAATGTTCGAAATATAATGAAAATGAAAAAAAGCAGTCTAAGTCAGTAGTTACAATAATTCCATTTTTTAAAAACTACATGCTTATATGCACAGAAAAAAATATTAACAGTGGTTACCAATGGATAGAGAGTAGATAGATGATTTGTTTTTCTCTGTTTTGCAAATTTTCTACCTTGAGCATGTTTTTTCTTTGCCACTTGGAGGCAGCACAGGTAAGTGCTCAGGACCTGATTTCTCTCCTGGGTCCACAACTTACCGGCCAGATGACTTAGGACAAGTTTGCTGTCTTCGTGCCTGTTCCAGCATCTGTACAAAAGGGGTCTGGTAGTGTCTACCTCTTAGTGTCGTGAGAATCGCATAAAATCATCTCTGTGAACTACTTAGCCTAATTCCCAGCACAAAGTTAATGTCTGCTCAATGTCAGCTACTGCTACAGAGAAAATGAACAGTGACTATTACCTAAAAAGAGAAAGAACATATTTTGAGGTTTGGCTTTGGCCTCTAAGGGGTCTAACAGAATCTGCCTAGCTGCCCATCCAGTTGAAGGCCAGCTCTGTCCAAAGAGAGACGGGCCCTCTGGTTGGAGGTCCTCCACTAAACTGCTGGGTTGGAGGCTCCACCTCTCCACCCCTTATGCCCATCCCACCACATCCCACCAATATTCTGCTCCTATGGCCACAATGCTTGCAGCCACCACAGAGCAAGGCCATCTCAGAATGTTTTTAAATCTCAAAACCCTCCTAAGTACCTCAGTGAGGACAAATCCTGGTCTGATGGTGTAGAAATGACATATGGTCACACTGCCCTCAAGTTCCAGGTCTTGCTTCCTGGACACCAGGAAGCACAAGGAGGCAGCTGTCTTGGAGGGAACCTCCATTTTGTAAAGTCTAGAAGCCAAGTCCTGTCAGAACCCCCAGAGATGGCGCCTAACACAGCCACCAGCCCTGAGCCACCAACACGGGCCTCCTTGCAGACAGCAGCCCATAGCAGGGGGTGGCTGCCAGAAGAGTCATTCCCAGCCTCCTTGGATGTGGCCCTGTCTGCCTGTATCCCATCCTGAGCTGCTGATTTCTGCCTCCCTGCAGGGAACCTTTTCTCTGCCTGAACCCTCTTATCAGCCCCACTCTCAGTACAGTAGCCACCACCGGCTCCCTCCAACTCAGTACAATGCCATTCCTTTCAGCATGAGATAATCCCTGGCCATGACTCCCTCTCTCCCTAAGAATCACATGACCTACAAACCCGTCTTTCAATCTTAGCTCACACCCCACTGTAGCACACTGTCCAAAGGCTGTGACACCATGTACCAGCTCTGCTGGTGGAACCTGGCTGCCATGTCCAAGCTGTGGAGCCCATGGGATGCAGGTAGCACAGCCAGGAGGGACCTGAGAAAGAAGGGCACTGACTCTGAGAGTTTACCTCCCTTGTGGCTAACACGCCTCACCGCGTGGCTGTGCCATGAATCCAGCACAATGAGGAAGGTCCCGGTGGGGCAGCCCTCCCTGGTAAAGCCTATTTGGGGAGGAAGAAGGCATCTTTCAAGATTTCAAAGATTAAAATCATGATGGTATGGGTCCATTTGGTCCTCCCTCTCCACTGGGACCCCAGCTCCCCTTGCACAGACAGGATTCAGAGCTATAGCTGCACAGTGATGTTCGCTATTCAGCATCAATCCTCCCACTGCCAACAGCTAGCCCAGACAGGAGCTCCATCTGCCCACAGGACACCCCAAAACCCAACCTATAATCTGGCCCTATAACCTACCTTTGAGTCAGGTAAGGGATTAATGGGGGATTAAGCCACCTGGTGGAAAGAGTATAGACTTGACAGTCAGACACAGCTGCTGGCGTATCCACCCCTTTCCGGGTGTGTGATCCTGGCCAAGCTACTTACTCTTTAAAGGCCTCGTTTCTTCATCTGTAGAATGGCGAGGAAGAAGCCCCACCATGTGGGGTTATGGTGAGATCTAAAGAAGATGACTATCAAGTGCTGAGGACCTAGTGGGAGCTTACTGTCATTAACCACTCTGACCCCCACGGCCACACCCAGCACACAGTGCAGCTACACACTCAACAATAAAGCCCGGAAGTCAGTGCCCCTCCCATTCCTCTGTGCCCCTCACTTGCCACCTTGCCAGACCTTTAAATATTTGTTGAAGGAATGATTTAATGAATGCCATTTGGTCTCCGAAATGTGCCTTCTGTATTTTATCATTTCATGAGTGATGTATTATTCCATGACCTTTTGAATTTCCATGTAATCATGCATCTAAATTAAATCCTGATTTATTTCCATGACCCTGAATAGCATAGAGCTCTTTCCCTCCCCATTATCCTGCCTGTGTGAATATCAGCTCTTCACCAAGTGTATCCCTTTGTGTAATCAACCCCAGTAGGGTCTCATTTTAACTTGACTACATGTGCAAAGTACCTATTTCCAAGTAAGGTCACATTCACAGGTACCAGAGGTTAAGACTTCAAAGTATCTTTGAGAGGGAGGCATAATTCAACCCATAACAATACTATAATCCCAATCGAAGCCACCATCACCTCTCACTGCAACCACCTCTTTACTATTTACCTCCCAATGAGTCTGCCCATGAGTAGCTCACAGACCACTCAGAGTTCACATGCTGGACTTGGGGCTGTGTGATGTTTTTCCTTGGGGAGTCAGCATGTAATAAAAGGCAGTAACAGTATCAGTGGGATAGACATTGACCTTGAAGTCAGGCTGACCTGGACCCAAATCACAGCTCTGCTATCTGCTACCCATGGAAACTTAACCTTGTTAACCTCTCTGAGCATCAGTTTTCTCATCCATAAAGGAAGACATTAATATCTACTTTGTTGAGTTTTATTACAGTTAAATGAAATACTGTATATAAAAGTGCAAAGTACAATGCTTGGTATACAGTAAGCACTCAACAAATAAATCCCTCCCTCTTGTTGCTCCAACAAATAATTACTCTTCAACCCCCTAAACCAGGGGTGGGGAATGTCCGGCCCACAGACTGTATAAGGCCTGCAAAATCATTTGGTCTGGCCCTGCCAAGGCATTAGGGGTGAGCTGATTAAATGTCAGACTAATTTTTAAATTGATAACTTTGTATGGCCTGTGAATAATGTTATAATATATCCAAATGGCCCTTGGCAGAAAAAAAGGTTCCCCACCCCTGTTAAACCTAATGCTTTCCAGAGACATTAGAAGAATGCTTGCAAATTACGGTTCTTAGGCATATATACAGCAAAGTATTTTATAAGGCACAGCAACTGAGCAGGAGCTATTGTAACCACAAGACAAGCCACTCAATACACAGCAGCTCTAGCAATTACAGTCAGCCCAGCCCCTGAAGGCATAGGGGTTCTCCACTCCTGCTTAGAATCAAGGTGGCCTCAAACTACTTGAGACCTACAGAGTCAGACTTCCCCAGGGCAGGGCCCAGAAGGTTTCTGTACACCTCAAATTTGAGAAGCACTGAATTTAAAAGTAAGGAGACACTGTGCATCCCGACAAGATGCATGGCTCAGGGGTGATTGAGTTGACCTGCAATGCTGCCAACTTTGGATTTTTCTTTTACATGAGACAGGAAATAAACAAAGGCCATTTGTCTGTCACTGGAGAGAAGTTGTCCTCTTAAACTAGGATTTCCAGGAAATCTTCCAGGGGAAGCCACAGCATCTTCCTTGCCCAGATTTCAGAAACCGGAAAAGCTAGGCATGGCAAGAACCAGGAAGGGTTAACAGTATCAGGGGTCCTCAAACTTTTTAAACAGGGGGCCAGTTCACTGTCCCTCAGACCGTTGGAGGGCCGGACTATAGTTTAAAAAAAAAACTATGAACAAATTCCTATGCGCACTGCGGGCCCGGGACGAGTCGGCTGCTAAGCAGGAGAGGCAGCGGCACCCGGCGGGCCGGATAAATGTCCTCAGTGGGCCGCATGTGGCCCGCGGGCCGTAGTTTGAGGATCCCTGGAACAGTTCTGGCCCTGGAGGGAAGATGTGGCTGAGACAGAGGAGAAAATTACTGGGGGACAGAATCCCTGACTAGAGTGTAGAGGGGTGGGGAAAATAGAACCCATTCACCCTCTCCTCAGAGAAGCCAAAATGAAACTGGGCGGGCAGCAGCATGGCCCAAGGGAGCAGAGCCTAGTGGTGACCCACGGGTCTGCTGGGGCTGGTGAAACATAGGGATTTCTGTTGCACAGGAGCCAACCTTTAGGTACAGGCCAGTGTGAGTCTTGCTGGCGACCTGAGAATAATTTCTTTATAACAGTAATTATGTCAGGACCAAAGGTCAAACAGTAACCAAAGACCTCCAAGTCTCACATTTCCTCTCTACCTAGGGCTGGGTCACAGGTCCAACCTCCTCCACCTCAGATCCTGAGCCTCTGTAGTCTCAACCTGCCCTGATCCTGGTACAACTAAGGGATGCCAGACCACTTTAGAGTTGAAGGTTCACTGGGTGCTCAGACTCCGGCATTATGTGTGTCTGGGTTATACACTGTAAGGACACGGTTTTCTCCTAGGGGTGCACTCTTCCATGCTGACTTCCAGAGCTTGAAATCTTTCCAGTTCTGATCCTTGCACCCAGAATATCTGTGTAACTACCACCCACCCAGCACCTGCACCTGATCCCAGACCCTCCCAGACTGCTCCAGCCCTCTGTGCTTTACCATGTCATGACTTTTTGTCCCAAAATGTTACTTTTTTTGGTGGGACATGTCTCCTTGAGAGACGTTTGCTTTTATCTAGTTATTTTTAATCTTTATTGTTGAAAGTATTACTTATGTTACTTTTAATAGAGGAAAAGTAATTAGCACATTTATTGTGCCTCTATTTGTACTTCTTTTCCCACAACCATTGGGCGGGGGGGGGGGGGGGGGAAGGGGAGGAACCCTGTCTTTATAATATGTACCAGCAAATAAAAATGAGTTTTAACTATCAAGCTATCTCACCTACAGAGCTAGATTCTAGCTACTCATATGTACCTTTTCTGATCATAAAGCTAACTAACAAGTTGACTAGAAGATTAGAATGTAAACATCAACACAATTAATGAATTTGTATGTACACATAAAGGGAATCCTCCGTTTCATATGTGAAGCTTTCGACCAACCTAACCTTTAATACCTTATACATTAAAATCCCTAAAGTCTAAACTATCACTCATATTAAATTTGGGCTTTAAACAGTTGTTGAATGAACATTCAAGCTTTCTGATGGAAGTCCTGCTTTCCTGAAAGTATTTACTCATTTATTCCTTTCTCCCACAAATGTTTCTTGAAGGCCAACTATGCATCAGGCACTGCGGGTAAAACATGGTGCCTGATCTCATGAAGTAGACAATAGGAGACAGACAATAAATAAGAAAGCAAACTAATAAATAACATACTGCATAATTTATGCTATAAATGAAAGAATCAGAGTACTCTAACAAAAATAAATGGGAAACACCCCAGTAGCAATGAGCACACTTGGCAACCAGATCTTGGTCTCTAATGCCATTCTCCAAGGAACCAGGGCTCCTTAGAGAAATGGCTTATTCTAGGTTTGGGGCAGGAAATATACAAGATGATCCTGGAGAATCTTGTGGTGACAGAAAATAAGGTACTCAAAAATAAATAACTACTGATATTGATGGGCAAGATCAAAGAGACACAGGAGCCAACAGAAGTAACTCACAATGGCCAAATCTGGAACAACTGAAGCAATAAAATAAATAAGATAGCATTGGATTATAACCTAAAGCATACAACAAACATTCATGAGTCCACCCTGACATGAGCTAATGATTGACTATATAAAAAAATGGAGAAGAAATAAATCTCCCATGCAGAAGAATTCGAAATAACGTATGTAAATATTCCACTCCTCAGGTGTGGGCGGTACCTAGTGACTTCCTTCCAAACACGGGGGGGGGGGGGGGGGGGGGGCGGGGGCGGGGGGAGAGTACTTTTCAGTAAAGAAATCTGACAAACACTACTTCAGCTAGGTGGTCAAGGTCAACATCAACCATCATAAATCATGTTGGTAGGTTGTACCCTTAATATGATGTAACAAAAGGGGCACTTTACCTGTGTGACTTTCCTCCCAAACCCATTACCCAATCTAACCAACTTGAAAATAAAAATCAGACAAGTTCCAATAGAGGAGCATCCTACATAATACCTGACTGACACTCCTCAAAACTGTCAGTCATCAAAAACAGGGAAAGTCTGGAAAACTGTCACAGCCAAGGGGAGCCCAAGGAGACATGACAACCAAATGTAATGCGGAATCATGAATGGAACCCTGGAACAGAAAAAGGACATCTGATAAAAACTAAAGAAATCTGAATAAAATATGGACTTTACCAATATTGGTTCATTAATTGAAACAAATGTGCCTCATTAATATAAGCTGTTAATAGTAGGGCTAAGAACTCTCCATACTATCTAGCTCAATTTTCCTGTAAGTCTAAAACTATTTTAAAGTCTGGCCAGTGTGGCTCACTTGGTTGAGCGTTGTCTCACGCACTAGAAGTCACCTGTTCAATTCCTGGTCAGGGCACATGCCCAGGGTTGCAGGTTCCATCTCCAGTAAGGGGCCATGCAGCAAGCAGCTGAACAATGTTTTTCTCTCATCAACGTTTCTGTCTCTCTCTCTCTCCCTCTCCCTTCCTCTCTCTGAAATCAATAAAAACATATTTAAGTAAATAAATAAATAAAACTATTCTAAAAATCAAATTATATTTATTAAAAGAAAGAAATGGAGAGGGGACTCTAAATAAGCAGGGTATGTCTGAGAAAGCCTCACTGGGGAGTTACTTTAAACCTGGACTTGAAAGTCATGTAAGGAAAGGAGAAAGAATGTTTAGAGCATAGGAAACAGTATGTGCAAAACCTTTCAGCAGGAAAGAACCTCGTACATTTGAGGAAGAGAGAGTGTTAGCATGCCCCAAGTGCCATGAACAAGAGGGGATGGTGGGCAGTAAGGCTAAGGGGAGGGTGGGTGGCAAAAGGCTGAGGGGTTAGGGAAGACACCAAGACCTTGACTCTACAATAAAGAGAAGCATCTGATTCTAAGCACAGAAGGAACGCAATGCCCTCAGTACAGCCATCTTATTCAGCAGAGCAAAGTTTGTACAACCGTGGAGTGTTTAAATATATTCACCCGTTTTATAAAAGTGAATGGGAAATGAACACTGATGATAAAAACCAGAGGTCTCAAACGCATTTAGGCAATGATGCAATCTATTAGGCAGACTGAAAAGGTGAAACTAAACTCATCTTTGGATATTCGTCGAATTTAAACTGACTGTGGGATTAATTGTGAAAGAAAAGAACAAAATTAACACCTAGAATATTTCATTGAAGATCATGTTTAAAAGGTAAAGTTTACCTTGGGCGTTCATAATTTGTTGTATCTCTGACAACAAATATGTAAGTCATCTTTTATAGTCATGACTTTAAGAATAAGAGAAAATAGGGAACTCCTTTAATACTTTCTACACATAAGTCTTATCGTTAACAGCTTGACAGAAGTTAGACTAATTTTTGACTAAGGTAATTTTTTTTAAAACCTTCCCTTCTGCACTCTGCTTCTCAAGATCAGCATTAATCCACATTCACACCCCAGAGCACACCCAGATGCATTACCCTCCAACACACACACACACACACACACACACACACACACACACACACACGTCCACCCTCACCCCACCCTCCAGACACAAAACCCTGGAATGAACCACCTGACTTCTCCCTTCCTGCGTCTTATTTCCCCAGACTGTGTGAAGGAACTGGCAATGTAGTCTGTTAAATTAATTCTCTATAAGAATGCATATGGCTCTCCCTTAAAAATTTGAATTTTAAAAGAGATCTCATGAAAGAAAGAACACCTTAAGCCAAGAAACAAATCTTACTAATATACATTTTAGGAGTTCTGCCAATCTGGTGAGAGAGGTATTTTGTAGAATGGAAACATTTAGCAGCCCCACTTCTATTGTACCACATGGATAACCAAATTCTGTGCCAGCACAGAAATCCACTTTATCATTAATAACTCCATCTAGTTTCATCAGTTATTTCCATACCCTTTTCACCAAACCATATTCCATTTTGTTTTTAAAGAAAAAAATCAATATTAACTTTTGTCACCATCAGAAGCTCCTAAGAAATAAATTGCTAAATGTTGATTAAGGTGTAACATGTTTACTTTCATAGTTGTAAAATGTACTCATTAAACAAATATTTATTATGTGCCAGGACTGTCTGGAAGTTGGGGATATAATGATGATCAAGTCAGACAATGTCCCCATTCTTAAAGAGATTGTTTCCTAGTTCAAACTAATGAAAGCCAAAAATCCAAGAGAAAATGGTAGTCTGAGGCCCTAGAGACTCAGTAAGAACTTAAGACCTGCCAATCAAAGACAGGGGAGCAAGGATGAATTAAGAGTCCCCTTTTATCAAGCAGGGAATGCCAAAAGCATAATAAGGGTTCATGTTAGAAAGAGCTAAGAAAATCCTCAGCCTCATCACTCAAAACAAAATCTTTGAATAGAGGATCAAGGTATGTGTATAATTGTGCACCTGAAACCTGTATAATTTTGTTAACCGATGTTACTCCACTGAATTCAATAAAAGGGTGAGATAGATGTGAAATTGCATAAAAACACATGTTAGGGGGAATCAGAGCTTGTTAAAATGAAGCTCCATGACAACAGCAAATGTAGGTCTAGATGTGGAGCAACCAGAAGGTTCATATATTGCTGGTAGGAGTGTAAAATAGTTCAATCACTTTCAAAAACTGACAGTTTCTTTGAAAGTTATGCCCTAGCTGCTTTAGCTCAGTGGATAGAGTGTCATCCTGCAGACCTAAGGGTCCCAGATTCGATTCCGGTCAAGGGCACGTACCTCAGTCAGGCACATGCAGGAGGCAACCAATCGATGTATCTCTCTCACATGGATATTTTTCTCTGTCTTTCCCTCTCTCTTCCACTCTCTCTGAAAATCAATGGAAAAAATATCCTTGGGTGAGGATTTAAAAAAAAAAGTGAAACATACACTCACCAAATAATCCTATCTTCCTATCCCTAGGTATTTATCCAAGAAAAAAATGAAAATCTATGTCCACAAAGACTTGGACAAAAAATGTCCATAGCCGGTGTATTCAAAATAGCCCCAAACTGTAAACTACCCAAATGTCCATCAGCAAGGAAGTAAATAAACAAATGGTGAGGTATTCATATAGCGGAATAATATTCAGTAATAAAAATATACACAAAAAGGATGAATCTCAAAACACTGATAAGCAAAGAGGCTGGTCATGAAAGAGTACATACTATATGTAGTCCACAACAGGAAAAACTAATCTATACTGGGAGAAAAAATCAGATCTGTGGTTGCCTACAGCTGGGGAAAGGTGAAGAATTGATGAGGAAATGTATGGGGTGATAGAAATATTCTGCTTCTTGTTTTGGGTCATATTTATCAACACATCAAACAAAACACTTAAGATCTGGGTATTTTATTGTATGTTAATTAAGACCCAATTGTTTTTTGTTTGTTTTTCACTTTTAGGCTGCTTTAACATCACGTCAACAGTAAAGGGCACAAAAACATCAGCAATCACCTTAGCTGAGAGGGCTGCTCTGTTAAATGCTAAGGGTGTATGAGGTCTTGGTGGCTATCACAGGTAATAACAGGTTGGGTGAGACTGGTCTAAGACAATTTTGTGGCAAAATGCCTCTGAGATTCAAAAACAACTTGCTCACAAATAACCTTAAAAAAATAGTTCCCTTGTAAGTATTTATTGAAAGTCTAACCAGGCTAGGTGCTAAAACGGGTGTTGGATACTCGGCCTCAATTCTGATTAGCTCCCATTCGAGTGAAGGATGGGATGGCAGCTATAAAATAAATGAAAATGTTAATGAGGTAATTTCAGTTGCTGACTGATCACATACTCAATTTGTACTTACAAGGTTGTCTTGCTTTTAAGTTGTTTTCTAATTAAGATACAAAGTTGGGAGACAAAATGATGTAGCAGAAAAAAGCATGCATGGGTTGTGGCTGTGGAGCATTTGCTTAATTGCTCACTCTAATTCCTGGCATCCAGTAACCTTTCAATAAGTGTCAGTTGTCATTATTATAATTATTATTATGTCCCTCTTCTCCCTCTCATCTTATAAGTACAACATGACCTTTGATAATATATGTGCCATTAAAGACAAGTACAAAAAAATTCATAACAGTTGCATTCAAAATAGCCCAAACTGGAAACGACCCAAACAGTGGGATGGATAAATAAATTGTGGCATATTTGTACAATGGAATACTTCCCTGCGATAAAACAACAAACTGCTCCTACATGGCAATTAATGACTTGGGTGAATCTCACAGACATAATACTGAGTGACAGAAGCCAAACACAAAAGACCACATACTATATAACTTCATTTATATGAAGTTCAAGAACAGGCAAAACCAACCTATGATAACCGAAGTCCAAACAGTGGTTCCTTTGGGCAGGAATTGTTGACTGGAAGGGGCACAAGAGTGTCTCCTTGCATGTTGGAAATGTTCTTTACCTTGATCTGACTGGTGATGACACGTATAAAAATTAATTGGGCTGTTCACTACAGATCTGAGCATTTACTATATGTACCTTGCAGCTCGCTAAAAAATTTTAAGATTATAATTGAAATTAAGTTAAATAAAGAAGCACATTTAGAAATACAAGTATTTCATATGTACTATCTCGCAGTGAGTGGAAATGCTGGACCTCATCTATCATAAGTAGTTCATTCATTCATTCGATGCACATTTCCTGAGCATCTCCCAGCTGCCAGGCACCAGGCTAGGTGCCCAGAACACATGAATGAACACGACAACACAATTCCCATCCTTAAGGGCATCCCTGAAATGAGCAGCCAGCCATGTAACCTACTACCCTAGGGCAGCTGGTAGCAGCTTCTCTAAATGTGGCCAGAGGGTCCTGTGGACATTCAGTGACTTCCACAGGAGAAACCTTAGACCCTAATTCGAATCCAGTAACTGAAACATCACACATGGTCATCCATTTCTCCTGAGGAGCAACATGGGTAATACGTCTCAGGTCATGGTGTTTAACCGCAATTGACATTTCTAGGTCATTGGTAGTGATGACAAATCTCTTTCTGGAAGGCTCCTCATTTGTGACAACGGCGGAAGAAAAGAGGCAAATTTTCGTGAACATGGTCCAGCTTCCAACCTGCGAGGAACATCCAACAGGTGACCCTTTGTTCTCTCAGCGGTGGCAGTGGGGTAGGAATCATGAAACAACTTGAGCAACTGCCCACCGCCCTCATGGTGGGCCCCAGGATTCTGCCCTCAGGGTGGTTCAAGAGTGAGCCCCATGCAATATTAATGTATAAAACATGAAAAGCTCTTTGTTCCTGCCTCTGGTATGAATTAATAATTTAACACATTTCAAGTTTTATTTTAAAGGATCCAAGTTAATTGATGGTACGTCTAAAATAGCCCTGATCATCTTGCTCACTGTAGAGAAGCATTTTAACAACCCTGAGTGACAAAAATGGGAACAAGTAGGGTGTCTAGGGGCTGTTTGCCTTACTAAAGAGGTCTGAAGAGCAAACAAATATGATCACCACGGAGCTAAAAATAAATCCACATCTCGAGAGAACAAGAGAGCAAGAGAAAAGGGACGAGGAAGACCAGTGATTCCTGATGTTGTAGTTCTTACTCCTCCTAAAGCTAAGCAAGTAATTATTCCTGATTTTAACACTGACAAGGCCAGAATGGAGGCCCAAGAGACTAGTACTTGGGATCTTGATCCAACCAAAAGGAGGGGTGACCAGATGTCCTGGTTTGCCTGGGACAGTCCCAGTTACACTTGTTATAAATATCAATAGAGCCCTCTTTAAGTCCAGAAAGTGTGCCAGTTTGAACAATAAATCATATGGTCACCTTAGAGCTGGTGAACTGGAATGACATGCCTTTGAGGGACAGGAACCAGGGTCCTCTCATATCCTGTGGTTCACCTTGGACCCACTCAGCTCCCAGGGCCAATAGACCCTGAGAGGAAATACATTGCAAAAGGCATTATGCCTAAGACATTACATTCTATCTCTACAGGCAAGAAAAACCTCACAGTAAAGGAAAAGAGAGAAAGACAACTACCCAGGGAGGCTAAAAGGGCTTGGACCATAAAGGCGCAAGAAAGCTCTACCTATGGATACTGTAGGCATTCCCTCAGGCTCCCATAGCAAATTACCACAAACTGGGTGGCTTAAAACAACAGAAATTTACTCTCCCATAGTTATGGAATCCAGAAGTCCAAAACTGAGGTGTCGACAGGGTTGGGAGGATCTGCTCCATGCTTCTCTCTCAGCTTCTGGTGGTTTGCCAGCAATCCTTGGTGTTCCAACATTCCCATCTCACCCTCCATCTTCACATGCCCTTTCCCTCTGTGTGTCTCTGCATCCTCTCCTTTACTGATAGGAACCCTGTCATTGGATTTGGGGCCTACCCTAACCCAGGATGATCTCCTCATGAAGTTTTTCATTATATCTGCAAAGACTCTTTTTCCAGATAAGGTACCTTCATAAATTCCAGAGATTAGAACTTGGACATATGTTTGAATGGGTCTCGATTCAACCTACAATAGATGTGTACAAAATAGTGCATAGGTGAGTCAAAGTCACCAAGTAGTCTTTTTTAAAAACAGCAAAGAGCCTTTCTAAGTTAAATCTGGGGAAGAAGAAAAAGGACTGAACTCCCTGCAGGAGAGAGGGCACAAGAGAACCAAGCACCTGAGGTGTGGAGACACTCCTCTGTGCCTGATTTCGTGGCCACTGTGTCCAAGGAGTAGAAGCTGGGGCTGGTGATGGCCACGCCTACAAGGCTTCCCCTGGTAGTCACTGTTGATGGCCTGTGAAGCTCCAACAGCATCACCGGGCTGGAAGTGTCAGAGCTGCATCTGACACAAATCAACCTGCTCCTAATGCCGTCATACTTCCCACATCTTAGTCACCAAATATATGAACTAGCCCATCACACACTTTGGGGGGATATCTAAGAGGAGATAAGGCCTCCTTCTCAGGCCTCATTCACCAGGAATGATGGGTGGCTTCAACCTCAAATCCCCTAGGTTATTCTAGACCTAGATCCCACCTGATCACATAAATTAAACACCAACCACCAATCCAGCTTAGTTTGTCCAATGTCCATCAAATGCTTGCAGCTGCAAATATATACTAATAATAGAGGAATATGCAAATTGTCCGGGACTCCATCACAGTAATGACCAAACAACAGGCTGCGTAGGGCGACAAGGCCAGCAGGGGGATTAGTGAGGGATGACCAAATGACTGAACAGCAGGCTGCGTAGAGGGGCAGTTTGGGCAACCAGGCCGGTGGGGGGGAGCAGTTGGGGGCAACCAGGCCGGCAGGGTGGGCAGTTGGGGGTGAGCAGGTTGGCAGGCAGAGGCAGTTAGGGGTGATCAGGTTGGCGGGGGGGGGGGGGCAGTTAGGGGCAATCAGGCAGGCAGGCAGGTGAGCAGTTAGGAGCCAGTGGTCCCGGATTGTGAGAGGGATGTCCGACTGCCTGTTTAGGCCCGATTCCGGGGATCAGGCCTAAACCAGCAGTTGGACATCCCCCGAGGGGTCCCAGATTGGAGAGGGTGCAGGCTGGGCTGAGGGTACCCCACCCCAACCCCCATGCATGAATTTTGTGCACCGGGCCTTAGTAAGACATAAAATTTAAAATTAAATTAAAAGATAACTTCTCATGTAATCGTCTTCCAGGGCATGTCACTCCTCTGATCAAAAGCATCACTGACTGCCCATTGCTAAAGCAGTGTTTTCCCAACAGGTTTCATACACACCCAGGACCAGGTGACAGGTGTGTGTGTGGTGGGGGTGATTTGGGGGGAGGATTATGTTCAGAGAATGACATTCCACATTCAAAGAGCATATCTCAAAGGCTTCTCACACGTCAGTCCCTGCCCAGAATTCCTCCTCATCTCCTACATGCACCTCCGTCCCACCCCTTATCTATCCAGTGTGCTAATAAACTGCTAATCGTAAAGCTTTGGCTCATGCCATTCCTCAGCTTAGAACGCTCTTCCCAGTCCTGTCCACTCACCTGCAAACCAGGTGTCCTATCAGACTCCCGTCCCCCATGATGTACTTTCTCCACTTCAATCCAGGTTGTCCTCTCTCTTCTCTGATGACCTGATTGCTCTTTCACAAAATCATCTCCTAATGCATGTCTTACTCCCTTCCTATTCCCGACCAGCCCAAAGCCCTTTAGGGAAAGGGGCTCTCTACACCTCTCATGGTGGCCTCCACCTTAGACACTCAGTAACATCGACAAGGTTATTGGGTGTCCAGGAGAAGTCCTGGAGATGTGCTTAATAGGTGAGTACAACTTTGTCTTTGGTTCATTCTTATTAATTTCCTGAGCTTCCAATGCCAAGAGACCTTCTCCAGCAAGCCGGCGTCCCTTGCCTGGAGAGCTGCAAATGCCACTGTAATGAAAACAGCAACTTCATCTCCCAGCAGGTTTCAGATGGTATGTGGGTCCCTGGACTTCACTTCCTCCTAACAGTTAGGAAGCCAAGTTTTTTTTTTATTTTAGTTGTTTGCCAGATTTTATAACAGCCCTTCTGCCTCCTGAAGTGATGCATGGTATCTATGTTTTAAACTAAGCAAACTAAAAATTTGTTTTGCTTTGAGAACTTTTTGAAATGTCTTAACGCCTTTTGAGCTAAGTGGAGACACCTGAGAGTGTCACATAACAACTGAAGTTGAGACAGGAGAGCAGTTCTCTTCAGAATCAAAGGGAGCTGCGCTCCAGAAGCATTTTTTAAATTCCTTTGACAAGAAACAACTAATTAACATCCTGGTAGGGAGTATCAGATATTTTTTTATCCTTGGTTAACTTCCAGCAAGCCAAAACACAAAAAGGACAAAAGAGAAAAAGAAGGAGGGAGACTGTAGACAGGTAATTCTGAAAGCCTTCATTTTCTGTTTTTCTCTTGTGACTCTGTTTGGTGAGATAATAGGACTTGAAATTCTAGGGAGGAAGAAAGTGATGAGTAATGAGAAAGAACAGCTTTGTACTCGTCTTTGAAAGGTTTTTCTTTCACATGGTATATTTTTTTTCTTAGAAAAAATAAAATACAATACACATATCCCTGCCTTGCTTATGTTGCAATTTCAAACATCCACAATACTTAGAATACCATGCAGTAGGCTCAGTACAACCAATATTTATTATGTTCCCGGCACTGTGCTAGGTCCTGGGAAAAGAACGAATAAAATGGGATCAACTTTCCCTTCTAGTGATGTGGACAGGCAGGTGCCCTGAGGGATTTCTAAAATAAAATGAACAGAGTCTGCCCTCATGGAGCCCACGCAGGGGTCCTCAAACTATGGCCCGCGGGCCACATGCGGCCCGCCGAGGACATTTATCCGGCCCGCCAGGTGCCGCTGCCTGTCCTGCTTAGCAGCCGACTCGTCCCAGGCCCGCAGTGCGCATAGGAATTTGTTCATAGTTGTTTTTTTTTTTAAACTATAGTCCGGCCCTCCAACAGTCTGAGGAACAGTGAACTGGCCCCCTGTTTAAAAAGTTTGAGGACCCCTGGTAGGGGACAATGCTTGTCAATATTAAAAAAGGGGTCAAGGGGAGAAAAAGAGAAGGTCATTGCTTCATACTGCTTGATATTCGTTCCAGATAGGCAAAACCAGACTCACTGGGGCAGAAGTTCATTCCTTTGAAACTTTAAAAATGAAATGTTTAATGTCACTCTAAGAAAAGTAACCATTACACAACTCTAACATACACACCTATCGCTGATGTCACAGAATGTTCTAGATCAGTGGTCGGCAAACTCATTAGTCAACAGAGCCAAATATCAACAGTACAACGATTGAAATTTCTTTTTAGAGCCAAATTTTTTAAACTTAAACTTCTTTTAACACCACTTCTTCAAAATAGACTCGCCCAGGCCGTGGTATTTTGTAGAAGAGCCACACTCAAGGGGCCAAAAAGCTGCATGTGGCTCGCGAGCCGCGGTTTGTCGACCACTGTTCTAGATCAAAGAAGTACAGAGATCTCTAGTTCCCTCTATCTACAACCAAGGAGTCTGAGGCCCACAAGGTCAGAGTCGGCCTGAGTTCTCAGCAGCCTCCAGTGTAGACCAGAGGATCAGACCCAGGTCCTGGGTCCGAGGCAGGTGTGCCCCACAAACAGTCATCCTCTCCTCTGCATGATGCTTCTTCCTTGGGCTCCTCAGGAGCGCAAGGGAATGATGTGAGGGGCCGAGAAGAGGAGGAACCACACCTGCCCCTGCCGTTTCCTTCATCTGCTGCTAAAAGGCTTCGAGAGCAGCGCAGTCCTAGGGAGATCATCACAAAAACCGACACCACTGGCTCACGCGCTAGTCATGAGACAGGGATGGTGACAGCCTCCTGGCCACCTGACCACACATTAAACACCTGAACACCCAGCAAAGCTTGGTTTTACTCTTCCTGCCTTATCTGATTCCACAAATCTCTCTTCCTACAAGTTGGGCATAATTTCTCTTTTTCTGTGTATCTCTAAGAGAGCATCAGGAGACAGAAAAGACAGGCTCAGAAGGTGTGGCAACACTCAATTCACTCAGAAGAACCTAAAAACAAAGGGATGAAATAGAAAAATTAAAGGGGGAAAACCAGGGTTATCATCAGAACGTTGGGCATAAAGCAGACCCTGGAAGTGGGCAGAAATTCAGAGGCTCCTGGCTGACCCAAACTGGAAGGTCCAGAGTTTAGATTTCTTTTTCTTATTCTGACGAGTGTCCTTGATCCATCTACAAATGGGCAAGAAAGACCGTATTTGGCTATGGAAACAAACAAACTATGATGGCTATCTTTATAGCTACAAAAATAAGCTATTATGGCTATCTTTCACTCAGAGCCTTCAGATTCACAAAGAAGAAAAGTGGTAAAGAAAGAAGAAAAATAATGGACAAGATGAAAAAGGAAAAAGCCCTTATCCATAATTTTCTCCCCTACCATCATGATCTATTACATCCGTGCAATCGCAGTTAAAGCTGAGTCCATGGTCTCCACACACTGTGTTCCTGCTGGACCCCGCATTTCCTCTCCAGGATGCTGGCGGGGTGCCTCTGATGGAGGTGAGGCACCTTCCTTATGACAGGATGGCATTTGTTTTGCATAATCAATATCCTTTGTTTTATAACCTGTGTTCTTAGGACCCTCTGGGGCCAACAAGCATAAAATTCGTATAGGTAATGGCACTTTGAAAAGATGCTACAATAATGGCCCATTAATAAATGCATTTTCGATACCAGTCCCCTAACCTACATTAGACCTGTCTGCATTAGACCTTCCTGGATTTCAACTTTTTTTCCTTCTCAATATGTCGCTAAAAAGCCCCTCTCGGAGGCATATTTTTCCTCCTGAACCCTCCCTCTTCCTTCATCCTTCCTTTTTCTTTCCTTTGCCCTGTTCTGCCTCTCTTTTCTTACCAAACAAAAGTCTTATTTACTTATTAAACAAAAGACCTTTAATATATTATGCTTCCAGTTTTCCAGGGGAATTTTCATGCTGCTCTCGTTTACTTCTAATAATAACGAATTTCTAATTGGACAGAGCAGATTAAATAACATAAATACAGTGTTTTTTTCTTCTCTCCTCATGAACTCCACCAATGGAAGGAGAGAATTAAAAAAAAAAAAAAAGGAAGAAAATGTCACAGTTCCATAAAGAGAACAGAAAAGACGTCAATACATGGAAGATTACAACATAATTTTGGAGCACGTGGAGGAGGGAACCTGACTGAAAAGAGCAGAGGAAGTTATAACCTCAGCAAGTTGAAAGGGGGATGTTAAAAGGAAAGCAGCAATTCACCTTCACTGAGCCCAGGACAGACTCAGGCCCAGGACAGGCTGCCGGGTCCATAGAGAGAAAAACAATCAGATCTCATACAAAGGAGCAATCTAAGTGGCAACACATCACCCATTAAAGGATTCATTGTTTCAAATTTGAGACAAACTTAATTTCAACTTAGAATTCTTTACCTAGCCAAACTATAGACCAAGAAGGAAAATAAAAGCATTTTCAAGCAAACAAGGACTAAAACTACACACTTTCTAAAGAAGCTATTATAGGATGTGCTATAGCAGAAGAGGAAATAAACTAAGGGGAAACAAACAAAACAGAGATGTGACATCTGTGGAGAAAGGAATTAACCGGGAGAGTGGTCCCTTCAGTCCTAAGATCACCACACTGCACCATCACCCCGAAGAGAGCCAACCCGAGGAGGAGAGAAGAGGGTCTGAGAGGGAGAACATGGAACTTAGGGACAATCTTTTGTGCTGAGGTGTTTGAAAAAAATATTGATAGAGTCCTGGCCAGAGGTGCTCAGTGGTTTCAGGTCCAATCCCCGCCCCTGGTGGGAGGTATGTCTCTATCACATAGATGTTTCTCTCTCTCTCTCTCTGCCCCTCCCTTCCACTCTCTAAAATCAATGAAAAAAATATCCTCATCCCTCAGGTGAGAATATAAAATATGTATATAGCCCAGGTGGCGTGGTTCAGTGGTTGAGCATCAAATATGAACTAGGTCACAATTTGATTCCCAGTCAGGTCATATGTCCCAGGTGTGGACTCCAACTCCAGTGGGGAATGTGCAGGAGGAAACAGATCAGTGATTCTCTCTCATCATGGATGTTTCTATCTCTCTTTTTCTCTCCCTTACTCTCTGAAATCAATAAAAATATATTTAAAAAATAAAATACATATAGATAGACAAATAGATAGATATTTGAGAGATCAACTAAAATCTTTGAGGAAATTTGCAATACATACCAAAAAATGCTGAACAAATTTTATTTTTTAAGGCAAATAAAAGGATATACAAAAAATAAATCTAATCATAGCACACAAGTTGGCTCAGAAATAAATGATATTTACATAGTCCTAATAATATAAATACTGACAAGAGATTTAACCACAAATTGTGATATAGTTATACGGAGAAAATTAAGAGAGAAGTGGATGAAGAGTGGGGCCTAAGAACTACAACTCAATCAACTATGTCAGAAAGTTAATATGTAATATCTAATACTGTCTAAGAAATCGCAATATATATTATTTTTAAATATGGTGACAGATGAGGAAACAATTAAAAACATCTGAAGTGACTGCCTCTAAAAAGCTGGCTTGGGAAATGGAAGGCAAGGAACTGGTGTTGTGTGTTGGGTTTTTTGTGTGTGCATGTGTTTGTCTGTTTTTCTGTAGGACACTTAATTGTATTTTACTATCACTGTTTTATTTTGATTAAAAAGTACTAATAAAAGTATTAATAAAAATGAAATTAAATTGTAAAACTTGTGTCCCATTAATATATTCTGAATTAACATTTTTATAAAACCTGCAATTATCCTGTAAATAGTATAATTATATTGTGTTGCATTTTATTAAAAGTATTTTATTAAATGTAAACATTTAAAATATCCCACCGCAAAAAAAAAAAGCTAACAAGGATATGGATGCTTTGTAACAGATGCATCTGCTCATCTAATCTGCACAACAACCTGGTAAATTGCAAATTATCATTTCCATCTTTCTGCAGATGGAAGACAGAGTTTCAACTTGCCCAAGGTCATAAGACTGGTAAAGAACAGAGGAGAGACTCCACCTGGGTCTCCTGCCTTCAGGTGCACGGCCGCACACAGCTGATGGCCACCTCTCTGTTCTAAGCCGCAGACTTCAAAGTGAATACCTGCAAATTTTACCTACAAATATGTAGAAAGACTGCCCTTCCAAGCCATAGTTATCAGATCCATCTCCACCCACCTCACCTTCCCACCCCTGTCTAAAATCTGACCACTGTACCATTACAACCGGACTGTGGAGCAAGAGCAGACTATGCCCACTAACCCTTTCAATGCCATGGCGATGGCAAAGCCCTGCCCTGCTCCAGGCTCCGTTCGCCAGGAGAGAAAGAGAAGCCTCGTCCTGATTCACTGGCCATTCACCTGAGGAGGGGAGAGCCAATCCAAGACCCAGTCACAGTCTGCTACCTCTCAACCTGCACGTCTCTGGCTATCTTCACCAGCCTCTTCCCCATCTCCCCCCACCCCTCCCCATTTCTGAGGCTGAACCAAACGGGAATTCCCCACTGAGGACACTTAGCAAGGATATCTGCAAAATGCAGCAAATCTTGTTAATAAGAATGTTTTCTGGGTCCCAACTGCAGGCGTGTGGGTGTCACACAGAGCACAGAGCATGGAAAGGGCTCAGCCAACATCAGTGCCCAGCCTGTGTCCCCAGAGCTCCTAAGCCCCTCAGGCCCATCCTAGTCTTCCACCTGCCAATACCGGCAGGCTCTCTGGCCATCAGAGCCTTCTGGGACCACACAGGGCATACGGATAGTGCCAGGCCAGGTAGTTCATGCCCCCACCCCTAAAGGCCTCAACACATGACCTAGGGGAGAATGAGTGGATAAAGAGCCCAGCACCGCACACGTCAACCTGAGAACCTGGAAGTGTTGTCTACCCCGTCTCCCGGAGCTCTGTGGTGGGACTGAGCCCCAGCTGCCCCCAGCAATAACATGCCCAATAACTCACCCTGTGCCCGCTTCCTATTTGTCCATCCTGCCCCAGGTGCTGCCTCACATCCTTGTCTCAGGGTGTACTTCTGGGGAAACTCAAACCAACACAGGCCTGTGTGACTCAGCAAAATGTCTCCACAGCCAACTGTGCCAGGTAACTGTCCTTGGGGACCTGCTCTAATAAATAGATAGGACTGACACATAATTAGCACATCTGGTTTTTAACTCAAAATAAACCTGTTAGAAAGTAAGGTTTTCTGAAGCGCCTTAGACTAGGCCCATTCAGTTTTATTTACACTGGTATGGTCTTCACGCCATTCCTTCAACACCCTTTCTTCTCGGCAAAGGCAAACTCCATCTGAGCACCAAGTCCAAATACACAAATTAACAAGGTCAGAAACAATGAGGGTTCAGGATCATGTATGTATTTTTATTTCCTGGCGCTGCCTCTTTAGCCAAGAATCCGCAAAATTGCCAGCCATTCATTCCTCATGCAGAACTCATGAGTAACTCCAAACGACAGGCCCAGAGCGTCCTCAGGGGTCAAATGTCACTGAATTAATTAACATTGTCATCATCACCAACATTCACTGTCACAAAGCACCTACGATATGCTGAGTGTTCTAAACACTTTATGTGTGTTCACTAATTTACCCTGCACAGTAGGCATTAGGATTATCCTCATTGTACAGATGAAGAAACTGTCACACAGGAGACGGAGAAGCTGAGATGAAAACCCAGGCACCTTACCTATGGGCCCTGATTGGAAGAGTGAAGGTGGGGGTCAGACTTCCATTGAGGCACTTCTTGCAATACAATAGTTTCACAAAACTGTGCAGGGGATAGTAAATAATGTAATATTTCACAAATATCCTACTCCAGCCATGGAGGCTCTGGAGGGGTCTCTTGATCCAGAAAAATACCTCTGAATCCCCACTTCACTGGAATGTAATAGCTGAAGAAATTGACTTCAACTCCCTAGCTGAACTGAATCTTTGATCCCAGCATTCCTCTTGGTCTTGTGAGATGCTGTAGGTTCTCCCCCCAATCCTCTTCCTACTCCCGCTCCATCTCCCGGTCCTCCCAGCACCTACCCTCACACCCTCTGCCACGCAAAGGTTAGCACCCACTTTTGTTTTGTGCCAGGGCTATGTTGGCACAATGATACCACTCCCATTGTCTCTGGCTAATGAGAAAAGAAGAGAGGCAGGCAGCAGAGGTAAACAATGCATTCAATTATGGCCAGCTGTTCAGACAAAGGTTTCTCAGTGGTTCAAACAGAGAAACAAGTGGCGGGATGGAGTCACAGGACACAGAACACACTGAACTTGGAGTTAAGCAACAGGCATCACACTCATTCCCCAACAGCAATTTCATTTTAGCAAAAAAACATCAGCCATCACATTAAATAAATGTTAATTTGAATTTTATTGGTTTTGTCATTTTATTTATTTATTTCTTGGTTTTATGGATACATAAGAGCTTTAAGTGCTAGAAGTTTATACCTAGCATTATTTTATACATAATTAAATAAAATTATAAAAATAAATAATTTCAGTCAATTCTGGGGTTCATGAGAATGTTTCCCTTCATTTATTTATTTTTTTATTTTATTGTTTACAGTATTACAGATGTCTCCCATTTTCTCCATTTTTGCCTCCCTCCACTTAACTCTCACCCTACCCAGGCCTTCCCCATACTATTGTCTGTGTCTGTGGGTTATGCATACACGCATATATCTTCTTTGATTAATCTCTGCCCATAACCTCCCCCCACAAAGCCCCCACTGAGATCTGTTATTCTGTCCTATGCACCATACCTCTGGACCTACTAGTATTGTGTTCATCAGTTTATTTTGTTCTTTAGATTCCACTTATAAGTGAGATCATGTGATATTTGTCTTTCTCTAACTGGCTTATTTCACTTAGCATCATAGTCTCCAGGTCCATCCATGCCATCTCAAAGAGTAAGAGATCCTTCTTTTGTACTGCTGCATAGTATTCCATTGTGTAAATGTACCACAGCATTTTTATCCACTCATCTACTGATGGGCACTTGGGCTTTTTCCAGCTCTTAAATAACGCTGCTATAAACATAGGGGTACATATATTCTTTCTAATTGGTGTTTTGGGATTCTTAGGATATATTTCTAAAAGTGGAATCAATGGGTCAACTGGTAGATACATTTTTTTAATTTTTTGAGGAAATTCCATACTGATTTCCACAGTGGCTGTACCAGTCTACATTCCTACCAGCGGTGTACTAGGCTTCCTCTTTCTCCACATCCTCACCTGCACTTGTCATTTACTGATTTGTTGATGGTAGCCATTCTGGCAGGTGAGAGGCGATACCTTATTGTAGTTTTAATTTGCATCTCTCTGATGATTAGTGATGCTGGGCATTTTTTCATATGTCTATTGGCCATCTGTATGTCCTCTTTGGAGAAGTGGTCCTTTGCTCATTTTTTAATGGGATTGTTTGTCTTCCTGGTGTTGAGGTGTTCCTTATATATTTTGGATATTAACTCTTTATCAGATATATCATTGCCAAATATGTTCTCCCATATAATGGCTCCCTTTTCTTTTGCTGGTTTCTTTTGCTATGCAGAAGCTTTTTAGTTTGATATAATCCTATTTGTTAATTTTTTCCTCTGTTTCCCTTGCCCTAGGTGATGTATCAGTGAAAATACTGTTACATGAGATGTCTGAGATTTTACTGCCTATGTTTTCTTCTAGGATTTTTATGGTTTCATGACTTACATTTAAGTCTTTTATCCATTTTGAGTTTATTCTTGTGTATAGTGTAAGTTGGTGCCTGGTTTCATTTTTTTATTTTTTTATTTTTTGCATGTACCTGTCCAATTTTTCAAACACCATTTAATGAAGAGACTATCTTTACTCCATTATATGCTCTTACCTCCTTTGTCAAATATTAATTGGTCATATTGGCATGGTTCGGTTTCTGGGATCCCATTCTGTTCCATTGGTCTATGTGGCTGTTCTTGTGCCAGTACCAGGCTCTTCAACACAATTCCACACACATTCACTGAGTCCCTATTATATTCAACATGCTGTTATAGGTGCCGAAGAGATGTGACAAGTATGCCCTGGTCTCTGACCTCAAGAAGCTTACCCTCAAATTGGGGGTGACCCAGCTCACCACCAAGGTAGACAACAAGAGGAGCCCCAGAGCAATAAATGTGCTAAAGGACTTCAGAGGGATGGGCGTCCACTCCAATGGGGGCATTGAGAATGACTGGGCTCCAACTGGTCATTCCATCTAAAAGGATGCTCTCAGAAAGAGGAATGAGAATAAAGAAAAAAGGAAGGTCCGAGCAGTCTCATTTGGCTAGGCAATGCCCTCACCTGAGCCCTCCCACTCCCATCTAGTCCAATGGTTTTCAAGCTCTGTTATGTGGAGTCCCAGGAACTCAAGGCACAGATGGACAACAATGGGACAGATGGAACAGAGCACAGGGCTCTGAGGGTCCCCTTCCCATTTCAGCTGAGTTAGAACAAAACAAACTCCACTGTTACACATGCATTTAAAAAATAAGAACCACTCTTGGAGTTGAACACACCAGTTTAGAAGTTAGAGACTTCACCTCTCACCTGTCAGAATGGCTATAATCAATAAATCAACAAACAAGTGTTGGTGAGGATGTGGTGAAAAGGGAACCCTAGTACACTGCTGGTGGTAATGCAGACTGGTGTACCACTGGGGAAAACAGCATGGAGTTACCTCAAAAAATTAAAAATGGAACTGCCTTGCCAAAACCGGTTTGGCTCAGTGGATAGAGCGTCAGCCTGCGGACTGAAGGGTCCCGGGTTCGATTCCGGTCAAGGGCATGTACCTTGGTTGCGGGCACGTCCCCGGTGGGGGGTGTGCAGGAGGCAGCTGATCGATGTTTCTCTCTCATCGATGTTTCTAACTCTCTAACCCTCTCCCTTCCTCTCTGTAAAAAATCAATAAAATATATTTTTTAAAAAAAATGGAACTGCCTTATGACCCAGTGATTCCACTTCTAGAAATTTATCTGAAGAAACCCAAAACACTGATTTGAAAGAATATATGCACCCCTATGCTCATAGCAGTGTTATTACAATAGCCAAGATTTGGAAGCAGCCCAAATGCCCATCAGTAAATGAGTGGATTAAAAAGCTGTGGTACATTTACACAACAGAATACTCATCGGCCATAAAAAAGAAGGATATATTACCTTTTGTGACAGCATGGATGGACATGGAGATTATTATGCTAAGTGAAATAAGCCCATCAGAGAAAGACAAGTACCATATGATTTCACTTATATGTGGCATCTAATGAACAAAATAAACTAACAAAATAGAAACAAATGCATACAGCTATCAGCGGGGAAGGGGATTTGAAGGCTGGGTGAAAAAGGTGAAGAGATTAAGCAAAGAAAAAAAAAACCTCAAAGACACAGACAACAGTGTGGTGATTACCAGAGGGGAAAGGGGGTGGAAGGAGTAGAAGAGGGTAATGGAGGATAAATGATGATAGAAGGAGACTTGACTTTGGTGGTAAACACACAATACAATATTCAGATGATGTATTATAGAATTGTACACCTGAAACCTATATAATTTTATTAACCAATGTCACCCTAATAAATTTAATAATAATTTTTTTTAAATAGAAGTTAGAGACCTACCTGGTCCTAGACCAGCTGGCCACATGAACAGGCTTTTGACCCTCAGGGCCTTGGCTTCCTCACCCTCATCTTTCAGCCATTCTCAAAAGGTCTCCAGCTATTTCTGCCATCTCAGAATTGTTAGACAACTGAGGGGAATCTACTTAATATTTGGTGGAGCATTTGCTGGTAGCCCATGGCCTGCCTCTGGCTAAAATGCAAAGCAAGTTTCCGGGTCACAAAATATTTCACCTCCTTTTACTCCTCTTCCTCACATGAGGGGCTTGAGCAGATAGGTAAATAAGACACTTCTTGGCTACTCACACAGCAAATGCCATTTATCACCCTGGCCAAGTAGGTGGGTGGCTATTTGCAGAAATGGACACATGGTTTAGAGCAGTGGTCACCAACCGGTGGTCCACGGACCACTGGTGGTCCATGAGGTCTGAGAGGTTGGTGACCACTGGCTTAGAGGAGCATACTGGTGAATTTTCTGCTCTCTGATGAACAAGAGAAAGACCTTTGATGTTACTGGCCACACCTTCCTCCCAAGATTTCCTCGAGTCACACAGCTGGAGGTGAGGGAAAGATGTTCCCAATAAATGTGTAGAGAAGGCAAAGCAGAGAAGGAGAAATTACTGATTCTTTGGCCTGCAACTATTAGATTTGTTTATTTTGAATCTAGTAACTAAGCAGAGTTAGTCAGGTGATTTCTGGAAATGAACTTCTTTGAAATGAATAAATCTTTCAAAGTAGTAGAATTAGCCCAAAAGCCTATGAAATTGTCCTGTGTGAGTTCATTCATCCTGGCTACCTGCTACTAGGTTTATATACATCTGCGCAAAAACTAAAAATCAAATATCAGCAAATAGCAGGAAAAAATAATTATTGATTTTGTCAATTGTGCATCCTTAATACTTCTAATCTAGAGATTAATGTTTCTGGCTTTGTCATGAAATGCCAAATTGTTAGCTTCACCTACTTCTACAAATTAGTACACACACTTGAGTTTATTGAAGGGTATAATCAGAATTAAACTATTGATGTGGGCATCTGTTTCTAGTGATAGAAATGTAGAGAGAAACACAATTCATGACAGCATTCATTTGTCCTGCTCTTTTCCCTCCCAGGATTGTTATAAAGTATTCTATCTGAGGAAATGGTTGAAAGGCTTTCGGTATGACCCTACCTCCTTCTCTTTAGTTTTTGAATCTAGAATTAACATCAACAAATCCCCTCAACCTTTTAACATTTATCTTCTCTGATTCCATGCAAGCTGGCTTCTCCACAGCTATGGCAACAAGCCATATTTAAGATTCATTCCCCAGACCAAAGAATTGCCAGAAAAGATACCATTTTTTAACCAATCCTGTATAAGTAAATGGAAAATTAACATATTAGATAGAGGTTAGCGGATGCCACATTCTTTAAATTGTAGGCCAAAGTTTCACATACCTATCTTTTTTTTTTTAAATATATTCCCTTGATTGTTTACAGAGAGGAAGGGAGAGGGATAGAGAGTCAGAAACATCGATGGGAGAGAAACATCGATCAGCTGCCTCCTGCACACCTCCTACTGGGGATGTGCCCACAACCAAGGCAGACATAGAAGCCAATCATTATATCACTTATTCACCTAGACCTCCCATCCTCAGGCCCCTCTCTCACTTCACACTCTGTTCTAGAAAACTCCTGGTTAACTCTAACTCTTTGCTTTCTCCATGCTTCTGCCCATGCAGCAGAACACTGCTAGAGAAAAACACAATCATGCACACCAGTCTCATGTTAGACGTGGGATCACAAGCCTCAAGTGATCCCTTGATGCTGCCTGCAAGGATATTATATTTCCAAGTGCTCACACTCACCTATGTTCCTGACAATTACTTCACATCTTTTCCTCCTCTTCACCTCTCCATCACCTGCTTACCCATCCTCACTCTCAGTCGATGATCTTGCATCCTGTAACACTGAGAATTGATGCAATTGATAACGTCTCTGCAACCTCCCACCACCACATCTGTCTACCTACCAACATGTGTGTAACTACCACACACCCTGCATTATCTCCTACGGTTAAAGTTGCTCGTGCACCTGTCTAACGCAGACTTGTGCACTAGATCCCATCCCTGTGTGCCTTTTCAATGACATCACAGTAAGGGCGTCTCCCCCCTTCCACATCAGCAAATTTCCCTTCGCTATTGGACCATTCCCATTATCATTCAAACACGCTATTATTTCTCCAACCTTTAAAAATCTCTCCCCTAAAACCTCTTCTCACTCCAGCTAATTCTCCCTTTCTCTGTCACCTTTATGACAAATGACTTTTGAGGAGCTCTTTATATCCACTGTCTCCAATATCTCCCCTGCCTTCCTCTTGTGAATCTGCCCAACCTGGCTTTTGCTCCTCTACCGCCACAACCTCCAATAACCTCCAAACTGCCAAACCCAATGGGCAAATCTCACTCTTTATTTATTTGACCAACGAGCAAAATTTGACACAAGCCACTTTCTCCACATGGCTTCCAGAACACTGCAAACTCCAGGACATCACTGACCACTCCTTCTCAGTCTTCCTTCTCCTAGACCTCTTTTTGTTGTAGTGCCCCAAGCCTCAGTCCTTGCGTCTTTCATCTTCTCTCACCCATTCCCTTGGGATCTCATCTAATCACAGCTTTAAACACCATCTATGCCAGTGGCCGCGGTTTGCCGCTCTGTTGACTAATGAGTTTGCCGACCACTGTTATATACTACCCTTTACCTCTTTGCACACAATATGCCACAATTGCCTAATCCTCACAGCTTCCAACTACATGGTAACATTTAGTCTAGTCCAGTGGTCGGCAAACTCATTAGTCAACAGAGCGGCAAACCGCAGCTTGCAAGCCACATGTGGCTCGCGAGCCGCGGTTTGCCGACCACTGATCTATGCTAACAAACTCTGAAACATATCTCCAGTCCAGGCAGCTCTGCCAAACTCCAGATACATATATCCAAGTGCCTACTCTGTAATGTTTAACAGATATCTCCAACTTAATATGCCCAAAATTAATGCCCTAGTCTCCCCAAAACCTGTTCTACCCAACGTGGTTCCCTTCTTGGTTGATGGCAACTCCATTCTTGCTCAAGAAATAACTGTGGAGCCTTCCCTGAGTCCTTACACCCAATCCATCAATAAACTCTCTTCACTCTACCTTTAAAATACCTCCAGAATTCCAATCACGTCTCACCACTTCCACTGCCAACACGCTGGCCCAAGCCACCATAGTCTTGTCTACATTGTGGTAATAGCCTCCTAAATGATCCCCCTGTTTCTGCCATGTCCCCCCTACAGTCTGCTTGCTGTCAACACCGCAACCAGAATGGTCCCAATGGCTTCCCAGCTCAAAGCAAAAGACAAAGACCTTACAGTAGCCCTACATGAACACATCACCGACTGTTCTGCCTCTCACTACTCACTCACTCACTCCACTCCACTGGCCTCCTGGCTATTTTTCAAATGAGCCAGGCATGCTCCAGGCTTAGAGATTTTACACAGGCTGCTTCCGCACTCTTCCCCCTCTATCCCCAGAAATCTGTGTCTCAATCCCTTATTTCCTTCAATGCCATCTTCTTGGTGAGTCCTTCCCTGGCCTGCCTATTTGAAATTGCAAACCAGTGCCCCCACTCCACTCTTATCCTGTTCCGTTTTCCCACAAAATACTCACAAGCTACAAACACATTATGTAATTTACTTATTCTGATTATTGTTCCCTAACCAGCATGTAGGCTCAGCTAGGGCAGGGGTTTTGTTTATTTTTAACTCATGTATTTCAGATGCCTAGAACAGTGCCTGAACACTGTAAGCACCCAATAAATATATATTGATTGAATACATGAGATGAGAGGCATAGACATCATTCCTAAATGGCCACAATTAAAATACACATAATTTATCTGAAGGAGTAAAGATGGTGATGAATAGAAAGGACACATTTATTATCACATTTATACAAACGTGTTTATCAAATTGTCTGGTTGTTACTTTGGAAAGTGGCCTGAGGCTGAAAGAAGGTTCCAGATACCTGTTATCTCGAAGAGAGTTAGTTGAAGTATTTCTAAAATGTTCCTACCACCCATCGACCACTCTAAAGAGTAAATGACACTGAACTTGCACTCTTAGGATAAATAAAGAGTGGGCATTGACCACCAAAACCCTAAATTTCTTTAAAGGTTCATGTTTTAGCTTTAAAAGTCAATACGTTTTGCATTCCTCTCTGTAATGCATTCATTTGTTTAATATTAAAATGTTAAATTGATTAATAGTTTAATTACTTGGTTTCCCCAAGTATCTTAGAGCAGAATTCACAAACCACAGAGGGTCACGTTTGCCCTGGACATCACCTCACATACCGCTAAGGAGTGAAGGAACCCCACTTTGAGAATCACAGGACACTTTGCAACTACAGAACTACTACGAGCAATGCAAAGTTAGATGGAAGCATAAATACAACCTGGCCTATTTCACAACTTTGCCTTGGCTGACCCTAACTGATGCTTTTTAAAGGTCCTGTGAAAAAGGCTCCCTTGAATTAAACAAACTTTGTATACGCTTCTGACTTTGCTCTCATCGTCTTCTGATGACCAAACACTTTGTTCTAGAGCTACACAGAGCAGCTGCATGTCCCATTTTCCCTCTAACATCCTTTGGCAGATCTAACTTGGAAGAAGTCATTCATTACAACTGATGAGAGAAATTCAGGAGGAGAGTACTTTTAATGAAAATGATATCAACGTGCATTTCCATTTGTGGCTAAATAAAGCAAAAGAAATAAAATGTTGCAGCGTGTAGATAAAATCTTGGGGTGGAGGAGGTTGACAGACACTGCAGTTTAGCCAGCTGGCCCTTCCCTCCCCAACACTGATTGTGACTCTTGGCTCCTCTTTCCTCTCCTCCCTGCATTCTCCATCATGCTTGTGCTTTAACGTTTGGACAAAAGGCCACATTGGGGTCGGGGGTAATACTTTGCTGTGATGGGTTTAAATCTGACTCTGACTCTTTCAGTGCACCTGTCCTTAAAGTCCAAGAAGAATAACCCCACATACACACCCTGAAAATTCACATGTATGAAGTCCTACCCCCTGGACCCCAGAATGTGACTGTATTTGGAGATCATCTTTAGGTTAAAATGAGGTCATTAAAGTGGGCCAGAATCAATGTGACTGGTGTCCTAATAAGAAGAGGAGATGAGGACGCAGACACAGAGAGAAGACCAGGTGGAGACACAAGGAGAAGACATCCATCTATAAGCCAAGGATAAAGGCCTCAGAAGAAACCAGTCCTACCAGCACCTTGACCTTGGCCTTCAGGCCTCCACAATTGTGAAAAATAAAGTTTTGTTGTTTAAGCCACCTAGTCTGTGCTTCTTTGCTACGGCAACCCTAGCAAACTAACATAGCCTGCAAATAATAGATGCAACTCAGTAACGATTGAAGATGAGAGTAGGAAGAGTGGCGGTTGTTGATGACGGTATCCAGATGGCAAAAATAGAGCCACAGGTGCAAGGAGGATAAAATCCCAGAAACCTGACTGCGTTTTTAGACTTAGAGAGGATCCTGGATTTGCTATACAGTAGTTCAACCCTCACATCCACTAACATATCCTTGAACTTGAAGAGGAATTTCCTCTTTTGCTGGCAGTGGAAGGCTTTCCAGAGTCCCACTGGAGGCCTAGAGCAGCCTTCCACAGGTCACTGTGCATGAAATACAGGCGTGAAAAGGAGGCCCTTCACCCAACAGCAGGAGCCAGGATAGCCCACTTCCTGCGAGCCTTCAGGATGGCAAAGGCTTTGCTCACTGCCCAAAAGGCACTCCCTGCATCTCAGGAAGCCCGGGGAACACAAATCCTGTTTGTTTCACATTCAAAACTGGTGAAATTTCTGACCTAACTCCGATTCAACTACCACACTTATAGCAAGAGCTTGAAAAAGGCACAAGTGTATTTTCAGTTATGTTGGCAAGGGTGGGCAGGGAAAAAGAAAGAAAATAGTTTCTGTTTTGATACCCAGTTCCCTAAGTGAAGACAACTCTTCTCTCAACAGAGATTATGCAGAGGAATTGATTCCCTAAGGATCCTGAATCCAATCAACCCTGCTTTCCTTGCAATGATAAGGTTTACCAGAGAAAACCCATACTTCCAGCATTAATGCAGTCTTAGTGAAATTTGCCAATAAATCTCCAAAGAAAATATGTCAGCAATACTGTTATTGAGTAAGTGGAACAACATATTGCATGGTACAAATTCTAAAAACACACCTCATTATTGTATAAATTCCCAGTCATATTTTTGTCTGTGAAAGTCATGTCATAGCATTAGTCCTCCATCCACTTGTGCCTAGTCTTAAACATTCACTTAGTCATTCCATCAACATTTAAAGCATACCTACTAAGTGCCAGGCAGGGTGATAGAAATGGAGATAAACAGACAAACAAGATACAGTTCTTGCCTTCGAAGCACTCATTATCAGGTAAGGTAGACAAATCCACAGATTATAATGCAGTAGGATAAATGCTACATTACAGGCAAAGAGAAAGAATATGTGGGAACTGAAAACAGTGATGCTTGTGTGCAGGATTCTGAAGGCATTCTGACTTCTGATCAGAGAGGATGTGAGCCATAGGGCACACTGGTTTCAATGCTTTGCAATCTCCACTCAGTCTGACATCTACATGCACTACCTACAGCCCCTCATCCTGCCCCCAGAGTCCACATCAGCTGTGATTCAGCAAGACAAGACTTGTCTCTGCCTTCTGCAGTCCTCAAAAAATATGAGTTGGTACCACCTGGGGAGCAATAATGTTGTTTTTTTCTCTCCACACTTGAAAGAAAACGAGGTACCTGGAAAATGATAGGTACAGCGGTAGAGAAACCCTGCAAAGGGCATAAAGGGCTAGTCTGAGTGCCTTTGGGCTCCTGGATGTAATGTCCCATGAAGCATAGGCCTTGGGAGAGCTGAGGAGGGGGGGCTATGCTGGAGAGAGTCCAGATGGTGACTCCAGAGTCCTGGCCCCATCAGCTTCAACTTTGTCATCTGTAAAATGGGATCATACCATCTACCCTGCCTACCTTTCAGGGAGCATGGAAAATCAAAGGAGCTGTGATAAGTGAAAATACTCTTAAGCCTGAAAAACACTGTACAAATATAAGAGAGGGTTATAATTACCTAGTCACAAAGCTGCCATAGGGCCCGATGAAAATACACCGTACCCCTTTGGATCGACAAAGTGTGAATATGGTTAAAAAATAGGGACAGCTACTCCCAAACAGAGACAGTTGGTGTGTGGGCAAACCCCGACAAGTATTTTCTATGCCAGGAAACCTGCATATGCTCAGAAGCTAGCACGTTCTGTTGGCCTTATAGCAGCAATGTAGGAGAGCTCGAAAGCTGAAATCTGCAACAGGCAACACCACTGCCAAACACAACTGTCCCAGCTCCAAGGAGTATGCTGCACACCAACCCCTGTCGGTGGACTAAAACAGACCTGTGCTATTAGACAAAGGAAACCCAGAGGACATAACGCACGATCAATGCAAACACAGCCTCTAGCAAAGTGACCATGTTTTGAACACTGATATGCTGAACATTTACATGCTGAAACTTAACCCTCAATGAGATGGTGGTAAGAGTGGGGCCTCTTGGAAGTAATTAGGTCATGAGGGTGGAGCCTTAGCCAATGGAATTAGTGCCCCTTTTTACAAGGCCAGAGAACTCTCTCGTCCTTGTGCCATGTGAAGGCCGTGACAAGATGGCAGTCTATGACCCAGGAAGTGAGTCTATGACCTCACTAGCCATCGAATCTGCTGGCATTTGGATCTTGGACTTCCCAGCCTCCAGAACTGTGAGATATAAATGTCTGTTATGTAAGCCACCCAGGACCCTGGTATTGTTATAGCAGCCTGAGCAGACTCAGACACTTACCTATGCATTTCAAAGTCTATGAGTAAGACCCCCACCCAAAAAAAAAAAAAAAAAACCTCATCCAAGGATATATTTATTAATTTAGGGAGAGAGAAACATCAATCAGTTGCCTCCCATACATACCCTCACCAGTGATCAAATCCACAACCTATGTATGTGCCCTGACTGAGAATCGAACCCACAACCTTTTGGTGTATGGGACAACACTTCAACCAACTGAGCGTAAAAACACTTTTTAATAAGAGTTCCCGATAGTAAAACTATTTCTACAACCTGACGAATGATTCACAAAAATAGTACTTTTTCTATCTGATTACAGTAAATTTTCCAATACAATGAACGCTTTGTTTGGCTGAACCATTTAATAGTCACTCACACTCTCTAATGAAACTACTAATTACAAAATCTCTGCATTGTAGGCAATAAAAGGGGGTTGCTAACCTCTTCACAATGCCTTAGTCATGCCATGAAGTAGCAATTACTCTTCAATGGTCCTCCCCCTTTTTCACTGATTCTCACCTCAAAAATCCCAACCAAACCCATTAAAAAACTGAAACTCACTCAAGCATAAAGGTAAGCAAACACTAATACACAACTCCTACATACATTACCCAGGAACTAGAGACAGAAAAATAAGTAATGACAAGGATCATAGGAGACCCTCATATTCAGATTATCCTTTTGCACTGGCTAACACAGGAAGAGAAGGGCTTCAGCTCTCTGCATAGCTAAAAACGTAATTTTTAGTAATGTGGTCATTAAAATTAAACTCCATCACAACAAAAATATTTGATACCTGGTAGAGTCTATTGTACCAGAATACATCACCTATACTTTTATTTCTATATAGTTCCCTGTCGTTTATCAGTCTCAGCAGCTGCTGTCGTCAAACAAGATAAAAGGGAGCACCAAAACATGTTGAGATATGTTTCTTTCAGGAACAGTAGCTTCCAAGCCACAAGAACTATCTTGGAGAAGCTATACACCCAATGCCCTAAGCTCCAAGGGCATCTGTCTCCACCTGTACCAGAGAAAACACAAGTTAATCACTTCACCCATTTCCACTGAGGCTCTTTAAAGAGAAGTGTCTGTAGCTGAATAAATCAACGTTTACCATGTGAACATAAGCAAAAAAGACAGAACGAGGTGAAAATCTATAGTTAAAACAAAGATCACATTAAATGTTTTATTGTAGTTCATTAATTAATTAATCAAGCGTTAGACAACAGGCAACAGATTTGGGGTAACTTTTGCCAAACCCAAATTAGGTTCAAAGAGCCAAAATATTTTTCCAGACTCACAAGTTATAGACTTAGAATATGGTGACTTATCTAACATTCCAAAGAAGGTATGCCAAAAGATTTATTTCAAATCAAGACTTTGGAATTTAATCTTTTTCTCCTTTCAAAAGATCCATGGAATGTAGTAAGAGCTTTGAGGGCACTTACATCAGAATCTGTCTACTTATAAAGTAGCCAAACTATTTAAACTCATCCGTTTGTTTAAACAAACACCAAAATGTATACATTCAGAGGGAATAATGGCGGCGGAATAGACAGACGTGTTCCGAGCCTTGTCCCGGAGCAGAAAGAAAGAACAGCTGAGGGACGCACAAGGAGTGTTTGTTGGCTGGTTGGGAGACAGCTGAATTCCAGAAGGAGGTGGGGGACTGCTGAACGGGGTTCCCCTGACCTGGCAGCACCAACTGCGGCTGGGTCCCCTCCCGGAGCTGCGGGCTTGGACGCGGAGTCTGCGCCATCTTGATCCGGAAAGTGGAGCTTATCTGAAGCCTGAGAATCCACAACTGCGGCACCCCAGGAACAGCTGCGAGCCCCAGAACAACGCTCCCCAACTGGCGCAAGCACACGGGTTCAGAGGAGCTCTACACTCCACCACGGAAAGGTCAGATTTCGCCTGGGATAAGGTGAGGTCTCTGGTCCCGGCGGGAGAGAGGAACGCGCGTTTTGCGGGAGCTGGAGGACCAGGGAAGTCTGTGCCTAGAAAAATCCGTGGCTGTAGGGGCTGGCGTGATCTGTGATTGTGGAAAGGGGTCCTCAGAGCTGCTAAGAGAAGGGCACTCTAAAAAGCAACCCATTTTGATCTGAAGTGCAGGGACACCCTAAGAATTTCAGGCTGTCCAGACTTACGCGCAGCCCGTGCGCTCCCTTTGTGCCTGGGTTTACTCGCAGTCCCAGAGTACACACAACTGGGCTTTTTCCTCTTCAAATCCTTGCTTCTGATTACTAAGCCCAATACATAGGATCACCCAGTTGGGGACACCCTGGGAGACTGCAGGGGAAAGTTGTTTTTCTGGAACCTGGGGATCGGAACGGGGAGTGACCATCAGAGAGTCAGCTCTGAGGCAGACCACGCCCACAGGCCGGTGGCGAGTGCCACAGGGAAAGAAGGCTCTAACACTGCCTAGAGAGGCCATAGATAGACCCGGAAGTCAATCCAGAAAAACTGCCACCCAGGGGCTGAATCACAAATTGACTCTTGCGTAATCAAAAATAAAGGAATACGAGAAATTAAGACACACCGCCTGCTTAAAATCAGGACTGGCTTACAACACCGAAGAGCAGTGGATCGCAGGGAACTGCAATACTGTCTGGACTGAGAAACAGGCGTGCCAAACAGAAAAACAGAGGAAGTGAATGACCTTCACTACTTCACATTTTATTTTTACCTTTTATTTTTTTATTTTTTTTATTTTTTTTTATTTTCATTTTTTGCATCTTTTAATCAAGAAACTTTTTTTTCTTTTTTCATCACTTGATTTTACCTTTTTAATGATTACATTTTTATTTTCAATCCGTATTATTACTACTGCTATTTTATCTTTTTTTTTTTTTTTTTAAGTGTCATTTTATTTTCTCTTCATTTTATTTTGGGATTAGGGTTCTACATTCTATTTTTTATCTTTCCTTTAGCATCGTTTTACTCTATCTCAACTCTACCTTTAGGCCATCACTCTCTTCCTAACCTCCCCCTTTTCAGTGTCCTGTTTGTCTTACCCTTTTACTGCTTTAGATTTTCCCTATTCTTTCTGTTTACCCCTTGTTAAAATTTCACCCTACTTACATATCTAATCTCTAATCCCCTGCTCCAAGTCCACATACACCTCTCCCTTCGCTGTCTGAGCTATCCATAAACTTGTCCTTCTCTCTGTCCTTTTGTTGTTGTTTGCTTGAATGTAGATTATATCCAATTTTTATGCTGTTTTTGTGAGATTGTTTTGCTTATTCTTCTTTTGTTTATTTTTTTGTTTGTTTTGTGCTTCAGCTTTCCCTTGCCTCAATCCATATTAGTTGGTGTTGTAGTTTGTATTAATCCCCAGGCACTTGTTGCTGGCATTTGCTGGGATTAGTGATTGTTCTATTGGAGTTTTATCCCCAATATATATAGTCTGTTCCCCTTTCTCTCTTAGTCACTTTCTTGTCTCTCTTACTTTTTTTTTTCTCTTTACTTTCCCTTTTCCCAATTTCATTTTCACACTCCTTTTTTCTTTTTTTCTTTCTATCTTTCTTTTTTCCTCTTCTTCTTTCTCTCCTATCACCTAATTTGCCTTTCTCTGGTGGTCACCTTTATTGGAGGTTATTAATATCGTGAATACATTCCTGTTCAGTGCCTTGTGAGTTGTACCTGGTAGTGCTGTATTTTGTGCCTTTAAATCAACCCAGGAGAGAGAGAACTACATAACCAGACACCCAGAGAAGAGAGACCATGGGGAGACAAAGAAGCAGCCCGCATATGAAAGAAAAGCAGGCATCACCAGAAAAGGAAGTAAACGAAATGGAGGCAAGCAACCTTCCAGAAAAAGAATTCAGAGAAATGGTCATAAGGTGGCTGAAAAGAATGGAAGACAAATTCGACAATATGAGCAAGAACCAAGAGGAAATGAAGAAGAACCAAGAAGAAATGAAAAATGACATCGCTGCTGTAAAGAACTCAATAGAAAGCATCAAGAGTAGACTAGAAGAAGCAGAGGACCGCATCAGTGAGCTAGAAGACAAGATGGAAAAAAATACCCAAGAAAAGCAACTTCTAGAAAAAAAAAATTAAAAGGCAGGAGGAGAGTCTAAGGGAACTTTGGGACAACACGAAACAAAACAACATCCGCATAATAGGGGTTCCAGAAGGAAAGGAAGCTGAGCAAGGAATAGAAAACCTCTTTGAAGAAATAATGACAGAAAATTTCCCAGATATAGGGAAGAAAAAACCCACACAAATCCAAGAAGCTCACAGAGTCCCAAGCAAAATGAACCCCAAAAGACCGACGCCAAGGCACATTATAATTAAATTGGCAAACACCAACGACAAAGTAAGAATCTTAAAAGCAGCAAGAGAGAGACAGAAAGTTACATACAAAGGAACCCCCATCAGACTAGCAACTGATTTCTCAACAGAAACTCATCAGGCCAGAAGGGAATGGAATGAAATATACAAAGTCATGCAAAGGAAGGGGCTGAATCCAAGAATACTGTACCCAGCAAGGCTGTCAATCAAAATTGAAGGTGAAATCAGGAGCTTCACAGACAAAAAAGGACTAAGGGAATTTATTACCACCAAACCAGCAATGCAAGAAATGCTAAAGGGTCTACTGTAAAAAAAAAAAAAAAAAAGAAAGAAAGAAAGAAAGAAAGAAACAGGAAGCGAAGAAGTAACACAGGGGTAAAGAATAGGAATGGCGACAAATAAGTACCTATCAATAATAACTTTAAATGTAAATGGATTAAATGCCCCAATCAAAAGACATAGGGTAACAGATTGGATAAGAAAACACAACCCATATATCTGCTGTCTACAAGAAACCCACCTCAGAAAAAAAGACGCACACAGACTGAGGGTGAAGGGATGGAAAAAGGTTTTCCAGGCAAATGGAACTGAAAAAAAAGCTGGGGTAGCAATACTTATTTCTGACAAATTAGATCTCAAACTGAAGGACATAACAAGAGATAAGGAAGGCCATTTCATAATACTAAAGGGAGCAATCCAACAAGAAGAAATAACTCTGGTAAACATATATGCACCCAATACAGGAGCACCCAAATACATAAAAAAACTCCTGGAGGATATTAAGGGAGACATTGACAGCAATACAATCATAGTAGGAGACTTTAATACCCCACTATCACCACTGGACAAATCCTCTAAACAAAACATCAGCAAAGAAACATCAATCCTAAATGACTCACTAGACCAGATGGAATTAATTGACATCTTCAGAACATTTCACCCCAAAGCCACAGAATATACATTCTTCTCAAGCGCACATGGGTCATTTTCAAAGATAGACCATATGTTGGGACATAGGCAAAGTCTCTTCAAATTCAAGAAGATAGAAATCATATCAAGCATCTTCTCAGACCACAGTGGCATAAAACTGGAAATCAACTACAATAAAAACAACCCAAAGAAATCAAACACATGGAGACTAAACAGCATGCTATTAAACCATGACTGGGTTACCAGAGAGATCAAAGAAGAAATAAAAAACATCATGACAACAAATGACAATGAAAACACTACAATCCAAAATCTATGGGACACAGCGAAAGCAGTCTTGAGAGGGAAGTTCATAGCTCTACAAGCCTACTGCAAAAAACAAGAAACAGGGGTAATAAATTACCTAACCCAACAACTCAAAGAGTTAGAAAAAGAGCAACAAGAAAAGCCCAGTGTAAGCAGAAGGAAGGAAATAATAAAGATCAGAGCACAGATAAACGACATAGAGACCAAAGAAACAATACAAAAGATCAACAAAACCAAGAGCTGGTTCTTTGAAAGGATAAACAAGATTGATGAACCTCTAGCCAGGCTCACCAAGAAGCAAAGGGAGAGGACCCAAATAAACAAGATCAGAAATGAAAGAGGTGAAATAACAACAGATCCCGCCGAAATACAAAGGATTGTTAAAAAATACTACGAACAACTCTATTCCAACAAACTGGACAACCTGGAGGAAATGGACATATTCCTAGAAAAATATAACCTTCCAAAACTCAATCAGGAAGAATCTAAACAGCTCAACATGCCAGTAACTATGGAAGAAATTGAAGCAGTCATCAAAGAGCTTCCGGCAAACAAAAGCCCGGGGCCAGACGGCTTCACAGGAGAGTTCTACCAAACATTCAAGGAAGAACTAAAACCTATCCTCCTCAGACTATTCCAAAAAATTCAAGAGGAAGGAACACTTCCCAGCTCCTTCTATGAAGCCAGCATCACCCTAATACAAAAACCAGATAAAGACAACACAATGAAGGAGAATTACAGGCCAATATCCCTCATGAATGTAGATGCCAAAATCCTCAACAAAATTCTAGCAAATAGGATCCAGCAGTACATCAGAAAGATCATACACCATGACCAAGTAGGATTTATCCCAGGAATGCAAGGATGGTTCAATATCCGCAAATCAATAAATGTGATACATCACATAAACAAATTGAGAGATAAAAATCACATAGTCATATCAATTGATGCAGAAAAAGCATTTGACAAAATCCAACACCCTTTCTTGATAAAAACTCTCAACAAGGTGGGAATAGAAGGATCATACCTCAACATCATAAAAGCTATATATGATAAACCCACAGCTAACATCATACTCAATGGGCAAAAACTAAAACCATTTCCCCTAAGAACAGGAACAAGACAGGGATGCCCACTCTCACCACTCCTGTTTGACATAGTACTGGAAGTATTAGCCACTGCAATTAGACAAGAAGAAGAAATAAAAGGCATCCAAATTGGAAAAGAAGAAGTAAAGCTGTCCTTATTTGCAGATGACATGATATTGTACATAAAAAACCCGAAAGACTCCATCAAAAAACTAACAGACTTAATAAATGAATTCGGCAATGTAGCAGGATACAAAATTAACACCAAGAAATCTATGGCATTTCTATACACCAACAATAAACTTACAGAAAGAGAGACTAAAAAAGCAATCCCATTTTCCATCGCACCAAAAAAATTAAGATACTTAGGAATAAACCTAACCAAGGAGGTAAAAGACCTATATGCGGAAAACTACAGGACACTGAAAAAAGAGATAGAGGAAGATGTAAACAGATGGAAGAACATACCATGTTCATGGATTGGTAGAATCAACATCATTAAAATGTCCATACTACCCAAAGCAATCTATAGATTCAATGCACTCCCCATTAAAATACCAACGGCGTATTTCACAGACCTAGAAAGAACTCTCCAAAAATTCATCTGGAATAAAAAAAGACCCCGAATAGCCACAGCAATCCTGAGAAAGAAGAATAAAGTAGGAGGGATCTCAATACCAGATTTCAAGCTGTATTACAAAGCCACTGTCATCAAAACAGCCTGGTACTGGCACAAGAACAGACATATAGATCAATGGAACAGAATAGAGAATCCAGATATCGACCCAAACCAATATGCGCATTTAATATTTGACAAAGGAGGCATGAGCATACAATGGAGTCAAGACAGTCTCTTTAATAAATGGTGTTGGGAAAATTGGACAGATACATGCAAAAAAATGAAACTAGATCACCAACTTACACCATACACAAAAATAAACTCAAAATGGGTACAGGACTTAAATATAAGACGGGAAACCATAAAAATACTAGAGGAATCCACAGGCAGCAAAATCTCAGACATATGCCAAAAGAACTTTTTCAGTGATACTGCCCCTAGGGTAATGGAAGCCAAACAGAAAATAAACAAATGGGACTACATCAAAATAAAAAGCTTTTGCACAGCAAAAGAAACCATCAACAAAACAACAAGAAACCCCACTGTATGGGAGAACATATTTGCAAATGGTATCACTGATAAAGGTTTAATTTCCAACATCTACAGGCAGCTTATACAACTTAATAAAAGGAAGATAAATGATCCAATAAAAAAATGGGCAACGGACCTAAATAGAAGCTTTTCGAAAGAAGACAGAAGGAAGGCCAAGAGACACATGAAAACATGCTCAAAGTCACTAATTATCCGAGAGATGCAAATCAAAACAACAATGCGATACCATCTCACACCTGTCAGAATGGCTATCATCAACAAATCAACAAACGACAAGTGTTGGCGAGGATGCGGAGAAAAAGGAACCCTCGTGCACTGCTGGTGGGAATGCAGACTGGTGCAGCCACTGTGGAGAACAGTATGGAGTTTCCTCAAAAAACTGAAAATGGAACTCCCATTTGACCCAGTAATCCCACTCCTAGGAATATATCCTAAGAAACCAGAAACACCAATCAGAAAGGATATATGCACCCCTATGTTCATAGCAGCACAATTTACAATAGCTAAGATTTGGAAACAGCCTAAATGCCCATCAGCAGATGACTGGATCAGAAAACTATGGTACATCTACACAATGGAATACTATGCTGCCGTAAAAAAGAAGGAATTACTACCATTTGTAGGCACTTGGATGGAATTAGAGAACATTATGCTAAGTGAAATAAGCCAGTCAATGAAAGAAAAATACCACATGATCCCACTCATTTGGGGATAATGAAAAACATTATAAACTGATGAACAAAAAGATAGTTACAGAGGCAGTAAAGCATCAAACAGACTGTCAAATTACAGTGGTAAGGTTAGGGAGAGGTGGGGGAAATAAGAGATCAACTGAAGGACTTATATGCATGTATATAAGAGTAACCAACGGATGCAAAACATTGGGGGGTGAGGGCATATATGGGAGTGGGGTGGGGGTGGGGGGCAATGATAAGATATGTACACATATAATACCTTAATAAAAATTTGAAAAAAAAAAATAAAAAAATAAAAAAAAAAAAATGTATACATTCAGTTGATTGTGCCTTAAAACACTTTAATGCTTTTACCTCTGAGCTCTATGTAATTATTCCATTGCTCAAAAACATTTCTAGAATGCTTCTTTTGGGATAATTTTTAGAATAAGTTTATGAGGCACTCAAGAAAATCAGTTTATTGTCATGTACTATACATACATTTGCATTCATGCAAACACAGTCGACCTTCATTGTATCTACAGAAGACATCAGAGTAAATAGTCTAAACATAATTTCTATTTGGTCGAGCATGCTTTTGTGTACTTATGTTAGAATATAGGTATTTTGGAACTTCTGTAAATTTGTGTCCACTAAAATAACAGCCATATGATGATTCGGGAGCCAGATTGAATCAGGAGTATCAGGAAGGCTGACCAGTCCTGCTGCACTGCCCAAACTCCAGCCTGCTCTCTATTCCAAGCTGGTTCTAGAAAATGCTAGCATCTCTCACACTTTGCAAGAAGAAGAAATGTGTGAGTGTTTGCACTTACACAGAGTGCCGAGTGAGAACTTTCAGGGGGAAAATGATCACTCAATCAAAAGATTCAAAGGGCCTTAAAAATGAACCCACCCAGTTATCCCAATCCAGCCTTATGGTAGAGCATCTGGCCTACCCAAACATACTGCATAAGAAGTTATAGAATCAGGTGTCTGAGAATCTGCATATTTTTAAACTGTCCACGTGAGTATAAGTGAATTAAGAGACACCGTTTCTACTTTACGGCAAAAGCTGTAAAACAAAAGGCAGTAACCCCAGGTGAGTGGCAAAGCTGGAAGTAGGAGTCAATGCTTTGACTCAACCTAGCACAGTGAGGTCAATTAAACGTTCACCCAGGGACGCGGAGTCTGCGCCATCTTGATCCGGAAAGTGGAGCTTATCTGAAGCCTGAGAATCCACAACTGCGGCACCCCAGGAACAGCTGCGAGCCCCAGAACAACGCTCCCCAACTGGCGCAACCACACGGGTTCAGAGAAGCTCTACACTCCACCACGGAAAGGTCAGATTTCGCCTGGGATAAGGTGAGGTCTCTGGTCCTGGCGGGAGAGAGGAACGCGCGTTTTGCGGGAGCTGGAGGACCAGGGAAGTCTGTGCCTAGAAAAATCCGTGGCTGTAGGGGCTGGCGTGATCTGTGACTGTGGAAAGGGGTCCTCAGAGCTGCTAAGAGAAGGGCACTCTAAAAAGCAACCCATTTTGATCTGAAGTGCAGGGACACCCTAAGAATTTCAGGCAGTCCAGACTTACGCGCAGCCCGTGCGCTCCCTGGGTGCCTGGGCTCACTCGCAGTCCCGGAGTTCGCACACTTGGGCTTTTTCCTCTTCAAATCCTTGCTTCTGATTACTAAGCCCAATACATAGGATCACCCAGTTGGGGACACCCTGGGAGACTGCAGGGGAAGGTTGTTTTTCTGGAACCTGGGGATCGGAGCGGGGAGTGACCATCAGAGAGTCAGCTCTGAGGCAGACCACTCCCACAGGCCCGAGTGCCACAGGGAAAGAAGGCTCTAACACTCCCTAGAGAGGCCATAGATAGACCCGGAAGTCAATCCAGAAACACTGCCACCCAGGGGCTGAATCACAAATTGACTCTTGTGTAATCAAAAATAAAGGAATACGAGAAATTAAGACACACCGCCTGCTTAAAATCAGGACTGGCTTACAACACCGAAGAGCAGTGGATCGCAGGGAACTGCAATACTGTCTGGACTGAGAAACAGGCGTGCCAAACAGAAAAACAGAGGAAGTGAATGACCTTCACTACTCCACATTTTATTTTTACCTTTTATTTTTTTATTTTTTTATTTTTTTCTTAATTTTCATTTTTTGCATCTTTTAATCAAGAAACTTTTTTTTCTTTTTTCATCACTTGATTTTGCCTTTTTAATGATTACATTTTTATTTTCAATCCGTATTATTACTACTGCTATTTTATCTTTTTTTTTTTTTTTTTAAAGTGTCATTTTATTTTCTCTTCATTTTATTTTGGGATTAGGGTTCTACATTCTATTTTTTATCTTTCCTTTAGCATCGTTTTACTCTATCTCAACTCTACCTTTAGGCCATCACTCTCTTCCTAACCTCCCCCTTTTCAGTGTCCTGTTTGTCTTACCCTTTTACTGCTTTAGATTTTCCCTATTCTTTCTGTTTACCCCTTGTTAAAATTTCACCCTACTTACATATCTAATCTCCAATCCCCTGCTCCAAGTCCACATACACCTCTCCCTTCGCTGTCTGAGTTATCCATAAACTTGTCCTTATCTCTGTCCTTTTGTTGTTGTTTGCTTGAATGTAGATTATATCCAATTTTTATGCTTTTTTTGTGAGATTGTTTTGCTTATTCTTCTTTTGTTTATTCTTTTGTTTGTTTTGTGCTTCAGCTTAACCTTGCCTCACTCCATATTAGTTGGTGTTGTAGTTTGTACTAATCCCCAGGCACTTGTTGCTGGCATTTGCTGGGATTAGTGATTGTTCTATTGGAGTTTTATCCCCAATTTATATAGTCTGTTCCCCTTTCTCTCTTAGTCAATTTCTTGTCTCTTACTTTTTTTTTTCTCTTTACTTTCCCTTTTCCCAATTTCATTTTCACACTCCTTTTTTCTTTTTTTCTTTCTTTCTTTCTTTTTTCCTCTTCTTCTTTCTCTCCTATCACCTAATTTGCCTTTCTCTGGTGGTCACCTTTATTGGAGGTTATTAATATCGTGAATACATTCCTGTTCAGTGCCTTGTGAGTTGTACCTGGTAGTGCTGTATTTTGTGCCTTTAAATCAACCCAGGAGAGAGAGAACTACATAACCAGACACCCAGAGAAGAGAGACCATGGGGAGACAAAGAAGCAGCCCGCATATGAAAGAAAAGCAGGCATCACCAGAAAAGGAAGTAAACGAAATGGAGGCAAGCAACCTTCCAGAAAAAGAATTCAGAGAAATGGTCATAAGGTGGCTGAAAAGAATGGAAGACAAATTCGACAATATGAGCAAGAACCAAGAGGAAATGAAGAAGAACCAAGAAGAAATGAAAAATGACATCGCTGCTGTAAAGAACTCAATAGAAAGCATCAAGAGTAGACTAGAAGAAGCAGAGGACCGCATCAGTGAGCTAGAAGACAAGATGGAAAAAAATACCCAAGAAAAGCAACTTCTAGAAAAAAAAATTAAAAGGCAGGAGGAGAGTCTAAGGGAACTTTGGGACAACACGAAACAAAACAACATCCGCATAATAGGGGTTCCAGAAGGAAAGGAAGCTGAGCAAGGAATAGAAAACCTCTTTGAAGAAATAATGACAGAAAATTTCCCAGATATAGGGAAGAAAAAACCCACACAAATCCAAGAAGCTCACAGAGTCCCAAGCAAAATGAACCCCAAAAGACCGACGCCAAGACACATTATAATTAAATTGGCAAACACCAACGACAAAGTAAGAATCTTAAAAGCAGCAAGAGAGAGACAGAAAGTTACATACAAAGGAACCCCCATCAGACTAGCAACTGATTTCTCAACAGAAACTCATCAGGCCAGAAGGGAATGGAATGAAATATACAAAGTCATGCAAAGGAAGGGGCTGAATCCAAGAATACTGTACCCAGCAAGGCTGTCAATCAAAATTGAAGGTGAAATCAGGAGCTTCACAGACAAAAAAGGACTAAGGGAATTTATTACCACCAAACCAGCAATGCAAGAAATGCTAAAGGGTCTACTGTAAAAAAAAAAAAAAAAAAAAAAGAAAGAAAGAAAGAAAGAAACAGGAAGCGAAGAAGTAACACAGGGGTAAAGAATAGGAATGGCGACAAATAAGTACCTATCAATAATAACTTTAAATGTAAATGGATTAAATGCCCCAATCAAAAGACATAGGGTAACAGATTGGATAAGAAAACACGACCCATATATCTGCTGTCTACAAGAAACCCACCTCAGAAAAAAAGACGCACACAGACTGAGGGTGAAGGGATGGAAAAAGGTTTTCCAGGCAAATGGAACTGAAAAAAAAGCTGGGGTAGCAATACTTATTTCTGACAAATTAGATCTCAAACTGAAGGACATAACAAGAGATAAGGAAGGCCATTTCATAATACTAAAGGGAGCAATCCAACAAGAAGAAATAACTCTGGTAAACATATATGCACCCAATACAGGAGCACCCAAATACATAAAAAAACTCCTGGAGGATATCAAGGGAGACATTGACAGCAATACAATCATAGTAGGAGACTTTAATACCCCACTATCACCATTGGACAAATCCTCTAAACAAAACATCAGCAAAGAAACATCAATCCTAAATGACTCACTAGACCAGATGGAATTAATTGACATCTTCAGAACATTTCACCCCAAAGCCACAGAATATACATTCTTCTCAAGCGCACATGGGTCATTTTCAAAGATAGACCATATGTTGGGACATAGGCAAAGTCTCTTCAAATTCAAGAAGATAGAAATCATATCAAGCATCTTCTCAGACCACAGTGGCATAAAACTGGAAATCAACTACAATAAAAACAACCCAAAGAAATCAAACACATGGAGACTAAACAGCATGCTATTAAACCATGACTGGGTTACCAGAGAGATCAAAGAAGAAATAAAAAACATCATGACAACAAATGACAATGAAAACACTACAATCCAAAATCTATGGGACACAGCGAAAGCAGTCTTGAGAGGGAAGTTCATAGCTCTACAAGCCTACTGCAAAAAACAAGAAACAGGGGTAATAAATTACCTAACCCAACAACTCAAAGAGTTAGAAAAAGAGCAACAAGAAAAGCCCAGTGTAAGCAGAAGGAAGGAAATAATAAAGATCAGAGCACAGATAAACGACATAGAGACCAAAGAAACAATACAAAAGATCAACAAAACCAAGAGCTGGTTCTTTGAAAGGATAAACAAGATTGATGAACCTCTAGCCAGGCTCACCAAGAAGCAAAGGGAGAGGACCCAAATAAACAAGATCAGAAATGAAAGAGGTGAAATAACAACAGATCCCGCCGAAATACAAAGGATTGTTAAAAAATACTACGAACAACTCTATTCCAACAAACTGGACAACCTGGAGGAAATGGACATATTCCTAGAAAAATATAACCTTCCAAAACTCAATCAGGAAGAATCTAAACAGCTCAACATGCCAGTAACTATGGAAGAAATTGAAGCAGTCATCAAAGAGCTTCCGGCAAACAAAAGCCCGGGGCCAGATGGCTTCACAGGAGAGTTCTACCAAACATTCAAGGAAGAACTAAAACCTATCCTTCTCAGACTATTCCAAAAAATTCAAGAGGAAGGAACACTTCCAAGCTCCTTCTATGAAGCCAGCATCACCCTAATACCAAAACCAGATAAAGACAACACAATGAAAGAGAATTACAGGCCAATATCCCTCATGAATGTAGATGCCAAAATCCTCAACAAAATTCTAGCAAATAGGATCCAGCAGTACATCAGAAAGATCATACACCATGACCAAGTAGGGTTTATCCCAGGAATGCAAGGATGGTTCAATATCCGCAAATCAATAAATGTGATACATCACATAAACAAATTGAGAGATAAAAATCACATAGTCATATCAATTGATGCAGAAAAAGCATTTGACAAAATCCAACACCCTTTCTTGATAAAAACTCTCAACAAGGTGGGAATAGAAGGATCATACCTCAACATCATAAAAGCTATATATGATAAACCCACAGCTAACATCATACTCAATGGGCAAAAACTAAAACCATTTCCCCTAAGAACAGGAACAAGACAGGGATGCCCACTCTCACCACTCCTGTTTGACATAGTACTGGAAGTATTAGCCACTGCAATTAGACAAGAAGAAGAAATAAAAGGCATCCAAATTGGAAAAGAAGAAGTAAAGCTGTCCTTATTTGCAGATGACATGATATTGTACATAAAAAACCCGAAAGACTCCATCAAAAAACTAACAGACTTAATAAATGAATTCGGCAATGTAGCAGGATACAAAATTAACACCAAGAAATCTATGGCATTTCTATACACCAACAATGAACTTACAGAAAGAGAGACTAAAAAAGCAATCCCATTTTCCATCGCACCAAAAAAATTAAGATACTTAGGAATAAACCTAACCAAGGAGGTAAAAGACCTATATGCGGAAAACTACAGGACACTGAAAAAAGAGATAGAGGAAGATGTAAACAGATGGAAGAACATACCATGTTCATGGATTGGTAGAATCAACATCATTAAAATGTCCATACTACCCAAAGCAATCTATAGATTCAATGCACTCCCCATTAAAATACCAACGGCGTATTTCACAGACCTAGAAAGAACTCTCCAAAAATTCATCTGGAATAAAAAAAGACCCCGAATAGCCACAGCAATCCTGAGAAAGAAGAATAAAGTAGGAGGGATCTCAATACCAGATTTCAAGCTGTATTACAAAGCCACTGTCATCAAAACAGCCTGGTACTGGCACAAGAACAGACATATAGATCAATGGAACAGAATAGAGAATCCAGATATCGACCCAAACCAATATGCGCACTTAATATTTGACAAAGGAGGCATGAGCATACAATGGAGTCAAGACAGTCTCTTTAATAAATGGTGTTGGGAAAATTGGACAGATACATGCAAAAAAATGAAACTAGATCACCAACTTACACCATACACAAAAATAAACTCAAAATGGGTACAGGACTTAAATATAAGACGGGAAACCATAAAAATACTAGAGGAATCCACAGGCAGCAAAATCTCAGACATTTGCCAAAAGAACTTTTTCAGTGATACTGCCCCTAGGGCAATGGAAGCCAAACAGAAAATAAACAAATGGGACTACATCAAAATAAAAAGCTTTTGCACAGCAAAAGAAACCATCAACAAAACAACAAGAAACCCCACTGTATGGGAGAACATATTTGCAAATGGTATCACTGATAAGGGTTTAATTTCCAACATCTACAGGCAGCTTATACAACTTAATAAAAGGAAGATAAATGATCCAATAAAAAAATGGGCAACGGACCTAAATAGAAGCTTTTCGAAAGAAGACAGAAGGAAGGCCAAGAGACACATGAAAACATGCTCAAAGTCACTAATTATCCGAGAGATGCAAATCAAAACAACAATGCGATACCATCTCACACCTGTCAGAATGGCTATCATCAACAAATCAACAAACGACAAGTGTTGGCGAGGATGCGGAGAAAAAGGAACCCTCGTGCACTGCTGGTGGGAATGCAGACTGGTGCAGCCACTGTGGAGAACAGTATGGAGTTTCCTCAAAAAACTGAAAATGGAACTCCCATTTGACCCAGTAATCCCACTCCTAGGAATATATCCTAAGAAACCAGAAACACCAATCAGAAAGGATATATGCACCCCTATGTTCATAGCAGCACAATTTACAATAGCTAAGATTTGGAAACAGCCTAGGTGCCCATCAGCAGATGACTGGATCAGAAAACTATGGTACATCTACACAATGGAATACTATGCTGCCGTAAAAAAGAAGGAATTACTACCATTTGTAGGCACTTGGATGGAATTAGAGAACATTATGCTAAGTGAAATAAGCCAGTCAATGAAAGAAAAATACCACATGATCCCACTCATTTGGGGATAATGAAAAACATTATAAACTGATGAACAAAAAGATAGTTACAGAGGCAGTAAAGCATCAAACAGACTGTCAAATTACAGTGGTAAGGTTAGGGAGAGGTGGGGGAAATAAGAGATCAACTGAAGGACTTATATGCATGTATATAAGAGTAACCAACGGATGCAAAACATTGGGGGGTGAGGGCATGTATGGGAGTGGGGTGGGGGTGGGGGGCAATGCTAAGATATGTACACATATAATACCTTAATAAAAATTTGAAAAAATAAAAATAAAAAATAAATAAATAAAATTATTTTATAAAGAAAAAAAAAAAAATAAATAAAAAATAAACGTTCACCCATAGCTGAAATAAAGGACAACAGCACATTTATGCATTGTCCTTAATTGACACATATGAAATTGTGATTTGCTATGGATCTACTGCAGTGTAAATCAAGCTTCTGTGCCCAATCAAGGAGTTAGAACCCTACTGATATGGGAGCTCTCTGGTGATCTGCATCAGTCTTTGAGAAGCCTCAGTTATGGCTTTTTAACAATAAATTGTTAGCCATATTTCATTCCATTCAGCAAGTTGACAATTCAATTCAGAGCAAATTAATGTGTAAATGCTTAATCATAACCAGGCAAGTAAGAAAGGGGAGAAAGGAGCTATTTATAATGATGTTAGAAAATAATGTGACCACAAAATACTCATCCCACTTAATACCTAAAATTTCACATTAGAAATGTATTCCTTTAGCTTAAAGTTTAGTCTTTATATCTGTAGCAAGTTTCCTGGGAAGGGCCAAGCATTGAGCTTTATTGGTCATTTACACCTGATGGTAAAGGATCTGCTCAGACTCTTTCCTAAGATGAAGGGCTATGATCAGAAGGAAGGTAGAGAAAAGGAGTTCTATCAAGGAAGGAAAAGATTTGGAATAGGGAGAGAGGGGTCTCCAAAGACAAACCCCACAGATGTCCCTGGATCTAGTTCTGCTATAGAGGGCACTATGTGGTCAAGCTAGCTTTAGCAAAGTTGAAAAGTTTTATTTTGGATTTTTAAACAAATTTTTTGTTTGGTTTGGGTTTTGTAAATATAGGTGACCAAGATGGGAGGCAAAGACAGATTACTTAAAAAGCAAATTTAATCTGAAAGGTAAAATCACAGTCCAAAAGATATAACGAACAGGTGACTTCCAGATATGTGCTTGCCCGTACGGCATTTCTGACAACTGAGATCATTTTGGCAATTATCTAATTCAGAGACCTACATACAAATGATCCTGTTTAATCCATTCTATTTTCTTTCAACTTTTAAATGTAATAGTAGTCAACACTTACTATGTGCCAGGAGCTGTTTTTGGGTTTTTACTTATATAAACTCACTCAACCCTTACAACAATACTCGTATAAACTCAATCAACCCTTACAGTAATTCTATGATTAAAAATAAAATCTTCACTTTACAGATAAGGAAACTGAGGTCTGAAAAAGTTAGGTAACTTGCTGAGGGTCACACAAGACATAGTGAAGCTTGAATTTGGAAGCAGTATAACTCCAATCTTCTCTGTTAACTACTTATATTCTAATGAAGATATTTAAAACGGAAGCCTAAACAAACCACTTTACACATAAATTTTTTTAAATTGGATTGACAGCAAACATATTCTTTAAATTGTGTTATGATAATCGAGAAAAGGGGAAAATAAATAAGTTTTTTAAAATTAAAAAATAAAATAAAAATAAATTGTGTTATGATAAACCTGATAAGCCTTGGATTTAAAATGCTAAGGCCTTTAAAGGAACAGTTTTGTACTTAGTATAGTGTGAGTGATTAGCATTAGAACATTGGCATTGTAGAAATTTTTCAGTACCAAAATTTCAAGTGCCATAAGCTCTAACTTCAAGCGAGTGAGTGAGTAAAAGAAGTAATAAATTGGAGCGATGCCTCCTGGCTGGGAAAAAGTCACTGGGAAGGGAACTTGCCGCATGGAGCTTTTTTGATAAAGTCATGAAACAATAGAAAATCATGAGTAGAAAATTTTGGCAAACCAAGATTTTAAAAAAATAATCTGGCCCTGGCCAATGTTGCTCATTGTTGTGGTTAGAGCGTCAGCCTGCGCACCGAAGGGTCACGGGTTCGATTCCCAGTCAAGGTCATGTACCTAGGTTGGGGGTTCACTCCCCATCTCCAGTCAGGGAACATGCAGGAGGCAATCAGTAGATGTGTCTTTCTCACATCGATGTTTCTCTCTCTCTCCACTCCTCCCTCCCTTCCACTCTTTCTGAAAAGCAATGAAAAAAATATCTGCAGGTGAGGATTAACCTCCAAAAAAATTAAAAGGAAAGAAAGAAAGGTCTGATTGTTTGAAAAAAAAATAACTGTCTAATGCAGTGGTCAGCAAACTGTGGCTCGCGAGCCACATGCAGCTCTTTGGCCCCTTGAGTGTGGCTCTTCCACAAAATACCACGGCCTGGGCGAGTCTATTTTGAAGAAGTGGCATTAGAATAAGTTTAAGTTTAAAAAATTTGGCTCTCAAAAGAAATTTCAATCGTTGTACTGTTGATATTTGGCTCTGTTGACTAATGAGTTTGCCGACCACTGGTCTAATGGATAATCTCTAAAAGAAGAAATACTGCACACACTAAAGGTAATGAGATTTGAAGGAGGAGATTGAAAATTTAAACATGATGAAAATGATAAATTTGTCAGGACCATGGACCAAGGCCATCACTGGTACTTGCTTTTCCCTTCATCCATCTTTGACAATACTTAAAAATTTGGAGGAAAAGATATTGAATAATCCTTTATTTCTTCTAACCTCATTACAAATGCATACATCCTATATAATAAAAGCCTAATATGCAAATCAACCAAATGGCAGAATGATCAGCAGAACAACAGATTGCTATGATGCGCACTTACCACCAGGGGGTGGACGCTCAACACAGGAGCTGCCTCCAACCACAGGCCCCAGGCCAGCCAAGGCAGGTGCCAGTGGGGGCTCCCTGATCACCCGCCAGTCACCCTGCAGAGGGAGGCGACCAGCAGCAGCGGCCCGGAGGGGGGGGGCGGTGAGCGGGTGGCACCAGGCCAGCCAAAGCAGGTGCCGGGGGTGGGGCATAAATCGTCCCTGATTGCCAGCCAGGCCTAGGGACCCTACCCATGCATGAATTTCGTGCACCGGACCTCTAGTATGAATATATAAATGAATGAAACACCATTACAATGCTGGTATTGGTAGAAGGATCTAGCATTTATTATGCCAACCTGGATGTAGAAAGTTTACATGGTATCTTACTGGTTGCGCTAATCCAGGTTTTCATATCAGAGTTAAAAGGGGGTGCATTAAATTATCACATACATGAGTAAATAATGAAATACTGGCTACTTTACCATATAAACTCTACAATCTCATTGGCTTAATTAAGAAGTTTACTTTTTGCTCACTAAGTCTGATTGGTCAGCAAGAGAGAAGAGACCATTGTTTCCTGTCATTTAGGGACTCGGACTTCCCAAGGCTTTGCTATCTTCAATCCTGGCTTCCACCATTATCCAGAACGTGGCATACAGACATAAGATAGAAGAAAGTAGGGGATCACAAAGAAGAATTTTATGGGGCAGACATGGAAGTGGAATATATCTCTTATATCCACATATCATTAGTCAGAACTCAGTCATATGGCCACCCCTAGTTGCAGAGAATGCTGGGGGAAAATAGTCTGGCTGTGCACTCATAAGAAAAGAGAAATAAATTTGGTGAACAGAAAGCCACTCTTTGTAAGGCAACCATCTGGCCTACACAGTGCATTTTAAAGCAGAGTGTAACAAAATATTTAAAATGGCATCCTACTCTATCAAACTATTTCCCCCTCGAGTCTGGGGAAATGCCAATTATAAGGAGCCAGAGCAAGAATTTGGCCAAGAGGCTAATCATGTGGTAGGAAATGAGTTGTGAGTTTCTTCCCCTCTAGGTACCATGCCTGTGCTATTGATGACAGTGGAGAGATATGACTTGGTTGCCTAGTGCCACCAACAGCACTTGCTCTTCCCTTCATCCATGTGATGCAAGGTAGGAGTTCAAAACAGGCAAATACACAGGCACTTCCCCAAGTCAACCAGCACCAGGAGACAGAATCCTGAAGTGTGGGGGTTGAAAGAGCACAGAAAAAGACAACAGTCCTGGTATAACCATACTACTATTTACAAGTCTGGCAACAGATGAAAATCTTTCCTGACTCTCAGGCGCCTCTTGTAAAATGGGGATAATCATTCCTGCTGTATATGCTCTTCACATATGGGTGAGGTGGTCAGAGTTCAACTGGTGAAAAAAAGTACCAATGAAAGGCTATAACAGAGAATAAACAGCTACTGAAAAGACAGAGAGCAAATAGGTGATAGAAAATTAGGGAAGAGAGCAACCTATTGAACAAGCCTATTGCTGTGATAGTTGTGGAAGAAAGTGGCAATAACCTAACAGGAAAAAAATTATAAGATATAAATTTTCCAAGAGCTTGAAAAGAAATAAAATTGGTCATGACACACCCCTTGAAAGAGATTTTTATGGAAATTCAGAACTTACTCAAATACAGCTGGAACCAAACATACTCCCAGGAACAAATCTAAAGGGTAAAGAAAAAAACGTCAAAAGCTAGGTGCAATTACAGGTAGCAATGAATGACATTTTCCACATCGTTTCCAAATTGGGACCACTTTCCTCCTGATTTGAGTAGGAGGCCAAGGTGAAATTATATACCACCTGCTCCACTAACTTGCACCTGTTACTCTGTGTTTAGAACTTACACAGTTTTTCTTATAATTTTGAGTCCTTACAATACCCAAGGAAGAAATATTAGAGGCTAATAATATCCATACCTTCTCAAAAAAATGTGCCGACAAGTGATTGCCTATAAATGTGGCTCATAATTTTTTTTACAATATCCAGACTCTTTTTCCCCCCAAGAAATGAAGATTGTGTGACTTTAATGCCTACATGTAGAAAATATTTGTTGCTAAGAAGTTACCAGAAATTCTTGGGCTTTGTTTTCCAGAGACACTTACAGTATAATAAACAAAAAAGACTAATTCTGCACTATCATAGGTCTTCTGTCATTTAATCAGTGGCTCTGAAACACAGACACAGTGCAACAGTTTTAGGATGACAAGACAAGAATGAGCCTGAAAATAAAGCAGCTTTATCTCAAAAATGACCTGAATGTCATCAGAGCCAAAGTACCCTAAGATTCTGATTAGAGTGATGCCATTAAGTAGAAAACTGCAGAACCATTGGTTAAGGATCCCTGCAGCAGCTAATAAGTGAGGTTTGAGGATAGGCTGTCCTTTCTTTTAAAAATGAAACCTTTTGCCCTGGCCAGTGTGGCTCAGTGAATTGAGCATTGTCCCATGTACCAAAAGGTTGCCGGTTCAATTCCCATTCAGGGTACATGCCTGGGTTGCCAGTTAGGCAACCTATCAATGTTTCACTCTCACATGAATGTTTCTCTCTCTCCTTCTCCCTTCCTCTTTCTCTAAAACTCAATTTAAAATCTTTTTTTTTTTAATCAAACCTTTTTAAACTTTTCAGAGCTCCATACTTCAAGACATAACATATCACATTCCAAATAACACCTGAGGATCAAATGTCTCATAATGTCCAACAGATCATTAGCCACCTGGTGCAAAAAACAGTTAGGCTACTCCAGTGGTCAGCAAACTGCGGCTCGCGAGCCACATGCGGCTCTTTGGCCCCTTGAATGTGTCTCTTCTACAAAATACCATGGCCTGGGCGAGTCTATTTTGAAGAAGTGGCGTTAGAAGAAGTTTAAGTTTAAAAAATTTGGCTCTCAAAAGAAATTTCAATCGTTGTACTGTTGATATTTGGCTCTGTTGACTAATGAGTTTGCCGACCACTGGGCTACTCTAACGATTTCCTTTTTATAAAGCAGAGAGCAAAGCCAGCATGCATAACAAGAATGTAGTTCAGCCCAGCCAGCATGGCTCAGTGATTGAGCATTGACCTATGAACTGTGAAGTCACGGTTCAATTCCCGATCAGGGCACACGCCCAGGTTGTGGGCTTGATCCTCAGTGAGGGGCGTGCAGGAGGCAGCCAGTCAATTATTCTCTCTCATCATTGATGTTTCTCTCTCCTTCTCCCTCTCCCTTTCTCTCTAAAGTCAATAAAAATGTATTTTTTTAAAGAATGTAGTTTACTCTCCAATCTTCAGAGAAACTCCCATTAAATGCTCATAACAATAGATGCTGACATGTTATAAAAACTTGCCTCTAAGAAGTTTAAAACTCTTGGCTCAAATTATCCCACAAGTCTGTACTGTGAGCAAGATGACTGATAACTTGGAGAAACCAAGATGGCAGCATAGGTAAGCACCTAAACTGCTGCCTCGCACAACAATTTCAAAACTACAACTAAAAGACAGAACGGAAATCATCCAGAACCACAGGAAGGCTGGCTGAGTGGAAATTCTACAACTAGAAGGAAAGAGAAAAGCTCACGGAGAATCAGAGGAGCGGCAAAGGGCTGAGGTACGGAGACGCGCATGCAGAGAGGAAGGGCGGCTGAGTGCCTGGCTGACTTTCTCAGGCAGGAGGAGGAAGGAAGCCCCTGACTGCACTGAACCCCAGTTCCGATTGCACTGAACCCCAGTTCCAGGCAAAACCCCATGGACCCAGGCTCATACAGGGGGAGTCTGGACTGTCAGGTAGAGAGAAAGGCACACGGAGACTCAGAGACTCGGGGGAGCCGCGGTGGGCAGGGGTCTGGAGGCGCGTGCATGCGAGTGCTCTCAGAGAAGACTGCATGCGGAGGTTGCCACAGGCTTTCCCTAGCGGAAGGGAGTCAGAAGCTCCTGACTGCACTGAACGCCAGTTCCGACTGCACTGAACCCCATTCCGGGTGAGCCCCCGGGGACCCACACTCTTACAGGGGGAATCTAGACTGTCAGGCGGAAACTCAGGGGAGCTGCAGAAGTCAGAGGTATGGAGGCGCGAGAGCAAAGGCAGGGCTGACAGGAAGCCAAGACTGTCTGCTCCGCCCTGAGACTCCGCCCCATCCAAGCTGAGCACAGAGGCTTTTGCAATTTTGCAAGTCTGATCCTATAAGGCTGTCTCCAGCACCGAACTTCTCCCAGCGTAGACACAGCAGATCCTCACAGCCCACTGGCCTGGAGGTCTATTCCTCCCAGTGATACCAACAACAATCAAGACTTAACTACAACAAGGCTGTACACACAGTCCACAAAGGGGCGCACCAAGAGTGTCCACCTCAGGTTATCTGAGGAGGCCAACCCACTGGGCCATAAAGGAAACCTAGCACACAAAGCTACCCTACCAACTCAGGGAAGCAGTGAAAATGCAGAGACAAAGAAACAGATCACAAACGAAAGAAATGGGGGGAAACAAACGACTGGATATAGAATTCAAAACCACGGTTATAAGGCTTTTCAAGAATATCCTAGAAAAGGCCGATAAATTTAGCGAGACCCTCGAAGATATGAAAAAGAACCAACTAGAAATTAAACATACACTGACTGAAATAAAAAATATTATACAGAGACCCAACAGCAGACTAGAGGAGCGCAAGAATCAAGTCAAAGATTTGAAATACAAAGAAGCAAAAAACACTCAACCGAAAAAGCAAAAAGAAAACAGAATCCAAAAAGTTGAAGATAGTGTAAGAAGCCTCTGTGACAACTTCAAGCGTACCAACATCAGAATTATGGGGGTGCCAGAAAAAGAGAGAGAGCAAGATACTTAAAACCTATTTGAAGAAATAATGACAGAAAACTTCCCCCACCTGGTGAAAGAAATAGACTTACAAGTCCAGGAAGCGCACAGAACCCCAAACAAAAGGAATCCAAAGAGGACCACACCAAGACACATCATCATTAAAGTGCCAAGAGCAAAAGACAAAGAGAGAATCTTAAAAGCAGCAAGAGAAAAACGGTTAATTACCTACAAGGGAGCACCCATATGATGGTCAGCTGATTTCCCAACAGAAACTATGCAGGCCAGACGGGAGTGGCAAGAAATATTCAAAGTGATGAATAGCAAGAACCTACAACCAAGATTACTCTACCCAGCAAAGCTATCATTCAGAATGGAAGGTCAGATAAAGAGCTTCACAGATAAGAAAAAGCTAAAGGAGTTCATCACCACCAAACCAGTACTATATGAAATGCTGAAAGGTATCCTTTAAGAAGAGGAAGAAGAAAAAAGTAAAGATAAAAATTATGAACAACAAATACATATCTATCAACAAGTGAACCTAAAAATCAAGTGAATTAAAAACCTGAGGAACAGAATAAACTGGTGAATATAATAGAATCAGGGGCATAGAAAGGGAGTGGACTGATAATTCTCATGGGGAAAGGGGTATGGGGGGGTGCAGGAAGAGACTGGACAAAAATCGTACACCTATGGATGAGGACAGTGCGGGGGAGGTAAGGGCAGAGGGTGGGGTGGGAACAGGGTGGAGGGGAGCTATGGGGGGAAAAAGGAGAAACAATTGTAATAATCTGAACAATAAAGATTTATTAAATTAAAAAAAAAAAGATGACTGATAACTTGCATCAAGAAAGTCTTGAATTATTACTTTCTTGCTCTCCTAAAACATGTGTTTCTTCCTGGGCCACATCCCTTTCCTTTCATCCTTGTCTCTATCTTCTTTCTGCCTCATCCTCTCCAGCAATTGCTTCAACAATTCTTCCCTCTCTGTTTTTTCTGAACCATCAGTCTTGTCACTATCTACTGGATCCTCTCCTCCCCATCAGCCTACAATTATGCTATTATTCCTCTCATTTTCTCTAATTTCTCAGTCCAGTTACCATTTCTCTCCTTACTTTTGCATCAAAAATTCTTTAAAAAGTTGTCTGCACTCATTGTCTCCAATCCCTCCCATTCACTCTTGAATCCATCACTGAAATCAATGACTCCACATAGTGAAATCCAAAGTTCAAGCCTCAGCCTCACCTTACATGACTCACTGGTTGCCTTCGACACTACTGATCACTTCTTCCTCCTTCATTTTCTTTACTTGTCTTCCAGGACACACTTCCCTAATTTTTTTTTCTCACTACACTAGCTGTTTGTTCTCAGTCTCTTTTGCTGATTCCTCCTCATCTCCCTGAGCTCTGTAAAGCCAGTGGGCCCAGGACTTAATACTTAAACCTCTTGTCTTCTCTATTTACACTCACTCTCTAGGTGATCTCATTCAATCTCATGTCTTTAAATCTATAAGCTGATGACTCCTAAATTTACATTCCGAGTGAGATGTCTCCCCTGAAGCCAGGCCAATATATCCAACTAACTATTGACATCTCTGCTTAAGCATTTAAAAGGCATCTCAAGGGTTATCATATCCAAAATAATGGATCCCCAAATCAACATCCTTCTGCAGTCCTATCCACCATATTTAATGACAACTCTAACAGCTCCTCAGGCTAAAAACCTGGTATAATCTCCTTATCTTTTTCTCACCCACCCTGCATCTGATCTATCAGCCAATTATGATAGTTCTCCATTCAAAATATATCCAGAACCCAATTTCTTCTGTCATCACTCCAGCTCTAGCCTCCATCTATGTTGGCTGGTTTTCCTATACATGCCCCACTGTAATCTATTATTAAACTCAGCAACCCAAATGCTGCTTTTAAACCATAAATCTAATAATGTCATTCCCCCTCTCTGAACCCTACAATGGCATCCCATCTCACTCCTTCCTATGGCCTTCAAATCTTATGTGAGGTGACTCTTTACTTCTCCAGCATCATATTCTACCACAGGCTCCCTGATTTACTCTCCCCTCCCAGTCATTCTGCCATCCTTATCATTTCTCCAATATGCTAGCCATTCTCCCACATCAGAGCACTGCCCTTGCTACTCCCTATCTGAAATCCTCTTCCCCCAGATGTTCCCATAGCTAATTTCCTCATGTCCCCAGGTCTTTACTTAAAAGTTACCTTCTCAGTGAGGTCCTCCCTGGTCACCCCATCTACATTTTCAACACTGCCTCCACATTTCATATCCCTTTCCATGCTTTTTTTATCCTTAGCACTAATCACTGTCTAACATATTACATATTTTACTTATTCACCTTCTTATTTACTCGATAAAATATACATTCCATGTGGGCAGGAGGTTTGCCTTTTTGGTACACTACTATACCTTAAGCCCCTAGTACAAATACTCACCAAATAGTTGTTGAATAAATGAATGTGTAATCTGTTTAATTTATTTATGCATCATGAATGAGAATCCCAAAGTAGAAACTGTTACCCCACTGCAAAAAGTCATCATCCCTAGGAACTCACCTATGTGTAAGTATCCTCAGCTCAAGTATAGCCTCGACTGTATACAAAGCCTTGAAGTCAAGAACCTTAGCCAAGGAGCTTTGTGCAGTCTTCTCTAACCTTCTAAGGCCTTCCAACCCCACCTGTTATCACTCTGTGTTTAGGGCCTCTGCCTTTCCCAACTCCTCACTGGTGCTGGATCCAAGCCAACCCCAGTCTCTTAAAAATCAGTGTTCAGATTACAGGAAGATTTTTTTAAATTAATAAGACAACCAAGAACAACTACAATCCAGTAGTGTTTGAGGCCAAAGAAATTAATTTTATATTTCTCCATCTGAGAATTCTTCCATTAAAACAAACTGATTTTGTTTTGAATTCAGCTCTAACAGTGGACACAAAATCCCCTGGACTGTGTGCTTTAGCCTGTTAAAGTCTTTATTGTAGAACTCACCACCTTCAGAGAGTCCATTTCTTTCTTCTAAATAATAAGGACCCCAATGCAGGGACATCATCGTGTTGTTGCTCCTAAATGCATTCACTACCTGGAGACGATCTATCTTCTGCAGAGAAGCCATTATGGCCTCTGATGCATCTCCCTTTTTAGCAGCTTATTGATCCACAAGCGCCCAGCCAGCCATACCTCTACAGATATGTGTAACAAAAGCTGATACAGGCAAGCTGCTGGCACAGAAGCATAAAAGTCCCTCTTAGAACTGTTAGTGACTCTGCTGAACTCAAGAGATGAAATGCCACCTTCCAGTATGAACTAACCCTCTGGGTTCCTATAGATTTTAAAATAAACATATATGAGAAGGGTTTTCTAGGGTAAGAGTTACCCACCATTTTAGGAGACTCACATTACTATATAACTCACCATACTTTTCATAATTACTTTCACAACTAAAGCCAGCTCTTTAAAGCACCAGTTTAGCCTGGCTGGCATGGCACCGTGGTTGAGCATCAGCCTATGAACCAGGAGATCACAGTTCGATTTCCTGTCGGGGCACATGCCCGAGTTGTGTGCTCAATCCCTAGTGTGGGGCATGCAGGAGGCAGCTTATCAATGATTCTCTCTCATCGTTGATGTTTCTATCTCTCTTTCCCTCTCCCTTCCTCTTTGAAATAAATAGAAATATATATTTAAAAATAAAACACCAGTTGGGATTCCTACCCAATGATTACTACTGAATTACACTCTGAATTTGATCTGTAGCACTTTATACAACTTGAGCAGAAGGTAGTGAAAATCAGTATTCTAGCTCAAACCCAGCATAGACTTAACTAGTATAAGTCCTGGAGTTATGGTGGTCATAGATAATGTTTCCTTGGTATGAATCACTTATTCACCCTGGTTCAGAGAACCAAGCAATGCAGCTGCATCTATATTTATCTACTGAAACCTAAAGAATTACTCTACTTATCGAATGAGATGGCCATGGGTTCCTCCCTTAGCAGGTCCTGTGGCTAAAGGAAAATTCCTTAAACCTTCACTGTGAAATGACCCAATCTGAATAACAGTCACTATCTTTTGGAAGAGAATCCACTTCTCTGAGAGACCCTGAAGACTGAACATCTCTTTCATCCATCGTTCAACTGGACTTGGTGGTCTTCACAAGCAGAGATGTGTTGACTGACCCCAGTGCCTTTCTGTCCTCAAGCCCCCTGTGGAGGACGAATGACTTTTGTGAACAATGCTGTTCACCAACCACAATGGAGCCAGATATGCCATGACCCAGCCCTCTTGAAAGTCATGAAGAATGAAATGAGGTATGAACCAGAGAGGAGTCAATCACAGAAGGCCCTGTCTCTGTTTCTCATTCATTATCTGACCAAAATCACCATCAGAAGAGATTTGAGGAAACTGCCCTAAATAAACAGTTGGGAGGGAGGCTTCATGGGGGTAGCCTGAAGACATTCCTGATGATAAAAAAATTTTAAACTTTCCAGAGAAGTCCTGAAGGAACTGTCAAATATGCCAGACCCAACAGTAAATTTGGAAAATTATATCCACGATAGGAACAAGAAATGTAGGTAGCCTTCTCTTTATCCAATGTACTGTGAAAGGGAAGACCAGCCTAGGGAAGGCATGAAGAGGAGAGAAAAGTGGGCAAGATCATAATGAAGAGGCCTAATCCAGGAAAAATGGAATAGACCCCACTTGAAATTCTCTTCTTGTGAATCAGAAATATGGGTGCTTTAGAAAAATATAAACCTTAACAAAGGAAATAAATTGAAGTTTATCACATGCATTACAGAACAATTCACAGCAGGTTTCCTGTTAATAGTGAGTCTCACTAGTCCAATGAAATCATGGCTCTTTGTTAAATAACATTTCCAGATCGACTGCATTAACGGAAGTAAACTTTCATTCATTCAACAAATAAGTATTAAATATCTATTATGGCCCATGCATTATGCAAAACACTGCAGATAAAAAGATGAATAAGAAATAGTTCAAAAACAGTTTCAAAAAGAAGGGGAACATATGGAGAAACAAAATGTCACTGGTGCTAGGAAGGGGGTTTGTTTGGTGAGTGACAGAGAGCTAAGGAGGAAAAAGGCAATGAAACCTGGGAGATGGAGTGAGAGAACACCAAGCAAGACTACGAGGAGGGGCCTGAAGCTGATTCCAAAAAAATAAACAGGTGTTAGCCAAGCAGACTGGGGGTGCGGGGAGGGACAAGCAAAAACAGGGACTTCCAGGCAAAGGAAGAAGCTTCGTAAATAAAGACTCCCAAGGCATAAAACAGCTTAACCAGTTCGGGGACCCAGAAGACCTTCACTGGGGCTGGAGGAGGATACGCTGGTAAAGAAAAGTATGCAAAAGGATGAATGGGAGGGCATGTTGCAGGAGCTGTGAGGACTTACGTGCCAAAGTGAGGATGATGGACCTTATCCTGACTGATGGAGCCACTGGCAAATTTTGAGTAAAGCGATAACATGCTTAGATTTACATTTAGAAATAATCACTCTGAACAGAAAGCACTGACAAGAGACAAGATTAGGGAATGGGGAAACCGGAGAGTGCCACAAGAGCACAGTGGTGAGGGCCTGGCAGCAGCATTCAAGTAGGATGGGGAGATGAACATAACAGTGGGAGGAGTAAAGGTGACTTGTTCCCACCTGGGTGAGTAGGGCAGGAAGGAAGAGAGCCCTAAGGATGATGCTCAAGTGTCTGGTTTGGGCAAGTAGAGAGGCAGTGATGTCATTCCCTAAGACAGAAGAACATGAAGGAGAAATGACTGGGGGAGTGGGGAGGAGAGGGGAGGCAGAAAATATGTTCTTTTGGACCCATGGAACATCCAAGTGAAGATATCCAGTAGGTGAGATGTTTGGGTGGAAAGTCTGAGCAAGAGAGTTTCAGTGCAATAAGTCATGAGCGTCAAGGGGTGAAAATGGTCCTAGATGTGAATGAGATTGATCAATGAGTGTGTGAAGGGTGAGGAAAAGAGGTGGATTCCTGGAGAACACCACGGGTTGAGAAAGAAGAGCCAGTGAAGGAAAGGAATAAGGACAGAAACAGAAGCATACCCAGCAGAGAGTAATGTCTCCAAAGCTAGGGAAGGCAAAGTTTTCTTTTCTTTTTTCTTTTTCTTTTTTTTTTCAATCCTCACTGGAGGATATTTTTTTCATTGACAGAGTGGAAGGGAGGGGAAAGGGAGGGAGAAGGGAAGGAGAGAGCAAGAGACATCAATGTGAAAGAGACACATCGACTGGTTGCCTCCTGCACGGACCCCGACCCGACCAGGCCTGCGGATCAAACCCCCAACTGAAGTACATGTCCTTGACAGAGAATTGAACCCACAACCCTTCGGTCCACAAGCTAACATTCTAACCACTGAGCTAAACCAGCCAGGGCAAGAAGGCAAAGTTTTCAAGGAGAAGGAGCAGTCCCAGCCTGGGGACAGGGGAGGACATTGGGTGCCCTGAAGATGCAGGCAAGGAAGAGAAGAAAGCCAGGCCAGGAGAAAGGCCACCCTTGGAAAGAACCTGGCAGGATTGCCTTCTACTTCCTGTGTGTTGACATAATCAGGGAGGAGGGAAAGGGAGGGAGAGGCTGGAGACACAGAGCCCAGCCTTTCCCAAAGTGGAAGGTCATTCACTGAAGGAAGTGCAGACGTGCCACCTAAGTCAACCTCCCCACAGAGCATGATGAATAAAGCAGCTCACCCACCTGGGACCTTTGATGCAGGGCTGCCTGGAGCTGCATCTGAGCAGCTCGTCAGCCCTGTGGTTACGGAAGCACGAGCATGGAAGTTATTCTGCCTGAACACCCCTGAAATGGATAAACCTGGGGACTTTTATGATCCCTAGGAACTGTAGGCCCAGCCTGGGTGTTTTAAAACATTATCAGGTATAAATGGAGCCCTCGCCGACATTCTGGTGGGACTTTTCTGTTCCAGCTCTCGCTGGTATAAATAGAGTGAGAACATATCTCTATCCTAGGAGTGGGGCTCTTGGCTGAAGTCACCCTCACAATTCTAAGAATAAAGACTCTGTACCATATTCATCAATCACAAAACGACTTCAAGTTCCACCAACTAACACTCTCTGTTTCAAAAGTGATATGAAAACTGCTGAAAAAGTAAAGTACAATCCTGACTTCTTCTTAGAAACCCTTTTTCTTAATTCTTAGTGTTTTTTTCTTTCTTAGTTCACGTGAGTTCTTCCCTGGGGTTCAAATGCCTTCTCAGATGTTGGTGCTCGTCTCTGGCTTGTCCCACACTCTCCCTGTCCCTGTGCCTTATCTATTTAAAGCTCAAGCCCTGATCAAGTTAATCGGAAGGATAGCTATAGTTTAACTTTCTAACCCTTGCAACTCTTGGGGGATTTTTGTTCGTTTGTTTGTTTTTGTTTTGCTTTTAATCTGATATGGAATATTTATTTATTTATTTATTTATTTATTTATTTATTTATTTATAGAGAGAGACAGAGGGAGGGAGAGATTGATTTGATATTCCTTTTATTTATTCATTCATTGGTAGCTTCTTTTTTCTTTTTTGTTAATCCTCACCCGAGGATATTTTTCCATTGATTTTTAGAGAGAGTGGAAGGGAGGTGTCGAGACAGAGAGAGTGAAACATTGATGTGAGAGAGACATATTAATTGGTTGCCTCTGGAAAATGCTCCGACCAAGGACCGGGGATTGAGCTTGCAACCCAGGTATGTGCCCTTGACCAGCATCAAACCCGGGACCCTTCAGTCCGCAGGCCAACACTCTGTCCACTAAGCCAAACTGGCTAGGGCTGGAACTCTTGGTTTTGCCATGAGCTACGGGGCATTTACAAATCAGGGGGCGGGGGGGGGGGGGGGGGGTAATGATTTGTACGTTGGTCTCTATCTCAGAAATAAATCAGTTTAAAGCCCTAATTTCTTCTACTTAATACCACATCAGAAAATAATAAAACTTAATTTTATTCTTTCTAAACCCTTCCCATGAGCTACTGTTAGTAAAAACTGTTGGTTAGGGGTTACCTGATTTTCCTCTTCTCTAAATGCCTCTTGCTACTACTTAAAAGTCAGTCTCAGATAGACTCAAAGACAAAGCTTTCCAAGAATGTTCCTCAAAGAACCTGTCTCCTGTACACTGAACGGTACAGTTGGAATAACTCTTGTCTGAATTGTAGCAACCTTCCACACAGCTGAAGTGTGCAAGCATGTGGATATCCCACTTGCTTCAGATCTTTCTGTTTGTTTTTCTAGGAAATAAAATATCACAGATGATTTTAAAACACCTTCCCAATTCCATCTCTTTCCCTGACTTGAGAAAGGTAAGCATCATCCTTCATGTTATGTTTATCGGTCCCAGGCATATTTTCCATAAATACAATGCAAATATGTTTCCATAAACAATATCTGATGTTATTCGATGTTTTTAAGCTTTGTATAAATGGCATCATAGTCTACATTTCATTCTGCACCCAGCTTTTTTCACTCAAGTTTTATGTTTATCCTTTTGAAAACATGTAGAGCCATCATACTTATTGTACATATACTACAATAGCTTCCACTGTATGACTATGCCATAATGCAATATCGATCTTCATATTAATGGACACCTACATTTATCGTCTTTGTTTATGTACTCATTTTGCGTTATGAACAGTGGTGCCATGGACATGCTCAGATGCGTTTCATGTACTTATGTGCACGTAGCCAGGAAGAGAAGTTCCAGGCTGCAAGGTACGTGTGTCCTCAGCCCCAGGAGACAGGAGACAGCTACACCCCAGTGCTGTGTTAGCGGACATACAGCAGCATATGAGCCCAGAGCTTCTTTAAGGTAAAAACCACCCTATTACATCCAGGTCTGCGAAATACTCCAGGGCCTCGGGGAATAGGAGTCGTGTTTGTCTAAACAGAATTGCTATTAGAAAGATGAAGAGAAATTCAGGGCAAAGCTGAATGAGAGAGGCTCTAGAGCAGATAAAGTGTCCAACAGGGTGAGGTTCGGCATACAGAACAGCAGGGTGTTCTAAAACGCAGGAAATGATATAACTTCATGAAGATGACCTAATATCAAGTAAATTGCCTTTTCTTGGCAAAATACTTTGACGCCAAAATAAAAATCAATTGAAATAATTCAGACACTGTAGTCTCCCATAAAAGCAGCAAATCTGTGAAACTTCCTTGAAAGCCAAAAGCAGCTTCCCTCAGAATAAACATCACCTGTAAAAGATTCCCAGTGAATTTTGGACAGGCCTTTAAACATCATCTCTGTGTGGATAAATTTACAAAAAATAAGCTTTCATCCTTGAATCACCTGTTCATTACCTGACATATTTATACTTGGTGTTATTTTTAAATATTGCTGAATAAAATGTCTCTGAAATGATTTCTAAAATTCTGGTAGTGAAGGCTGCCTCTTGGGAGAGGCTCTAAGAGTCTGGGGACAAGGGTGGGTGGACAATAATTACCTCATCAAAATAAATTAATAAATTTAAAATGAGGACGAAGCTTCACCTTGTCAAACCACAGATAACCTCTCGGAGAGTCTCCCTGGTTCTGCAAAGCCTCCCCTATATGCTCCAAAACCCAGGAGCTCTCAGGCCCCCAGCACCTAAATCTCTCCGATACCAACCTCAGGGTGGTATTTGTTACTCTCCTTTAACACATCCTCCTTTTTTTGCTCTTCGGGGACAGGAACTATGGATTTCATTCAGGGTCCTCCACCCTAAGAAATGTGCCTGACGTAGCGGGAACTCAAAAGACATTTTTAGAATAAATAGAGTGAAGTGTTCTTCATCATACAATAATTTTTAAATGACCCAAGGAATGTATTCATTACTTTTTTATAAACGGGTGTTCTTTAAAAGTTTTATTTACAAAAACTTTTACAAAAAAACAAACAAAAAAAAGGATATAATGCTCAAAACTGTTTAAGTGTAAGCCCTCTGAGAAGAAGAATTTTGTCTGTTTTATTAGCTGCTGTCCCAAGCACACGTGGGCTAGTGTTTAGCACACAATAAGTGCTCAGTAAATGTGTTAAATGAAGATCCTTGGCTATAAAGTAGTCTACACAATGACCAGTAATCTAGTTCCTTTCTCTACTGAGTTTTTAAGTTTCTTTCTTAATTTAATTAATTGTGGTAAAATATACATAACATGAATTTTTAACTATTTTTAAGTGCATAGTTCAGTGGCATTAAATACATTCACACTGGTGTGCAGCCATCACCACCTTTCTCCATTCAGTTTTTAAATTTTTAACCCCAATCTGCAACATGGCATTGCAAACCATTAGAAAGAGAAAAGGTGAGTTTTTATTACGTGATTCTATATGGGTATGGAATTAGCTGCTTTGTTTTCCACCTCTTCCCATTATAAACTAGCACCCGGGATGCTCCCTTTAGGGATGTCTCCCTTTCTTGGTCTCCCTCTTGCTCTCTGTCTCTCTCTTCCTTCCCCCACTTTCCCTTCCCTCTCTTTTCACCTTCTCTCAACCATTTACCTATTATTTACTTTCTATCACTTAAATTTAACTTTCTCATCAAATGTTAGAGTGTGAAAGGGCTTGAAGTTTATATTATCCAAACCCATTATTTTACACTAGGGGCCCAGTGCACGAATTCGTACATCTTAATAGGAACTGTGGGCCATGAGGCTGCAGTGGACACAGAAGCAGGTGTCAGCCCATCCTCCACACTCCCGCCCAGCCCTTCCCGCTGCGGTCCCTAGTCCCCTGTCTGCTGGCAGCCCCACTCCCGCTGCTGCCACTCCCATGCGCTGACAGCACCAGCCCCACTCGCACCTGCTGACGATGCAGAGCGATTGGGGCTGGTGCCAGCAGCAGGTGGGAGGGGGCCAGCACTGTCAGCAGGTGCAAGCGGTGTCTGCTGCCCCAATCGCCCCTCAGGAGCAGGGGTGGTGGAGAAGCCCCTCAGGAGCAGGGGGAGGTGGAGAAGCCCTCAGGGGCAATTGGGCCGGCAGCCACCGCTCGCACCCACTGACGGCGCCGAGCAATCGGGACTGGCGCCAGGCGCCAGCAGTGGGTGTGAGTGGTGGCTCCGGTGCCAGCAGTGGGTGCGAGCCCTGGGTGGGATCACAGTGCGCAGGAGCAAAGAATTTTCAGTAGCCACCAGAGGCTCGCCCCGATGACAGCTATCAGCACCCCGCCTTGGTCTGGCGCCCCCACTCACCAGCTCCACCATCCTGCCGCGGCCGACGCCCGCCATGTTCCGCGCACGCCCCCCTGGTGGTCAGTGTACGTCATAGAGACCAGTTGTTCGGTTGTTCTGCCATTCGTTCTATTTGCATATTAGCCTTTTATGATATAGGATAGGAAGTAAGGAAGTCCTTTAAAAAGATGCATGCATTGTCTCAATAACAGCAGATGCCCAATCAAGATGTTAGAACAAATTTTCTATCTACTCATCCACCAAGTCTGCAGTCCCTCTTCTCTGTGTATTGCTTGGGGTAAGTAATTATAAAAGTATCTGCATCTGAATGAACATTTGTGACTACTATCTAATGTCTAGATGTATATGGGCATGTCTGTGTGTGTCTGTGTGTCTATGCGTGTGTGTGTGTGTGTGTGTGTGTGTGTGTGTGTGTGTGTGTGTGTGTGTGAAGGGTCAAACTAACCCAGAGTTTGTTTAGGATTCTATCTGAAGGCTTAGAATCACCTACTAATAGCAGAGAAGGAGAAAATATTTTTAACTGACAATCCAAAGTGGGATATATGAATTGATCCTCTTAATTGATTCTTATCCTAGTAAAAAAAATAAATAAGCTGACCTTCTTGAACAGAAATAAGGCTCTTGACTTTGTTGACTCAATAAGAACAGCTCACCCCTGAGTTCCCTAACTAGCTGATCCCTCATCCAGTTGATACTGACATGACCTCCTGAGGAAGAACCTGTTCCAACCACTCATGACAATGAACTTGGGAACCATGAGCTAGAGTGTAAGCTCCCTCAGGACAGGAACCACATTATGCCTCTTTCTTCTCCCCCAACGCCTAGCAGAGGGCTCGGCACACAGCAGGTGTTTAAAACACATCTCTCTACCCCACCCTCTCTCTCTTCCCACCCATACATTTGCCCATAGAATCACAGGGCTCCTTCCCTGTCAAATCTCACTGTGAGTTATATTTTCAATATGACAGGGGAGGAGCGATGTGACTAAGAGTGCACTGACGTGTACATCTGGGAGTACATACAAGGGTATGCACAGGGATCATGCTATATATAAAGACCGTGGGTGTCTATATGTGTTTGCCTGTGAATAGGTCATGCCTCCCTATGTTATAAAAGCAAAACTAATGGAACTATTTAATTCTTGGCTTACATGCACTTTGTGCTTCCTAAGGGCAAAGACATTTCATGGCCCTCACTACCTTACCTTATATAATACATTGATTAGTTCATTAGACATTTTTTATTCCATACGTATTTATTTATTGGCAGGCTCTACCCCCTGGAAAGTCAGCTTCTCCATAATGCCCAGCCCCAAAGCCTTCAATAAATATTTGTGGAATGAATGAGGATGTCCTTCATATCTATAACCTCAGTATCTACCACAGTGGACAAAGTAAATACTCAAAAACATATGAAAATAATGTGTGTGCACTTTGGTCAGCAGGTCTCAAAGCGAGATGCCAGCCACGTGAAAATACCTTCCTTCTCAGGGCTAAGGTGACGTTCTCAAACAGGTCTCACCTCAGGGAGATTCCAAAATGACTTCCTGTTTCTTTTGCAACTCAGGGGATCAATATACCAGCTTCTTTTCCACTCTATCCCTGCCCCAACAGACTATGGTGACAGTAGAGTACAGTGGGTGAGTTCCCAAACCTGGAGCCAGAGTTCGAATCCAGCACCTTCACGAGACTTGGCAAGTTCATTGGCCTTTCTGTGCCTCCGATTCCTCAATTATAGAATAAGGATAAAATAACAGTAACAGAGTATTATTATTAAGAATAAATTAGCTAATACATGTAAAACTCTTAGAAGAGTACCTGGCATCAACATTGGCAATTATTACTATTAATCATCTTTCCCACCAAGACAACTTTGCCAGAAACTTATAATGAAGTTGGGACAGGGAAAGGACAGAGAAAAAGAGAAGCATGTAAGAATTCTGTGAGTTAAAGATGGGAAAATTAATAAAATATAGACGTAGCATAAAATTAAAAACTTCTTCCCGAAAACATTCAAGTAGCAATGTTTCTTCACAAGTGTAGAATGATATACTTAAATTTAAGCCCAAGTCAACATGTTTAGTTATCCTCACCTGAAACAAAGTATGTGCTTGGTCTTTTTAGAGGCTATGGGCCCACGTAACACTCAAAACAGATCTTTCTGTGATGATGGGCAAGTTCTCTAATCTGCACTGTCCAATACCATAGCCACTAACCACACATGGCTACTGAGCATTTAAAATGTGGCTAATGTGACTAAGGAAGTGAATTTTTTATTGTATTTACTTTTGATTATTTTAAATTTAAATAGCCACATGTGGCTCGTGGCTACGCTACGGGGCAGCATAGCTTCAGAAGACTTGAGTACACAAGCTCCTTGACTTGGCTCCTGCCGGCTCTCCTGCTCCTGGTCTGCTCCTCTCCTTCACCTCAGAAATCACACTCACAAAGCCAAGCAACTACTGTTTCACACTCCCATGGCTGTGCATGCTCTGGCCTCTTTGCCTGAAATGCCCTTCCTCTCCAGCCACCTCCAAACTCCATGAAAATCTTGATCAGATTTCATTTCTCTGAGGCAACTCTGCTTCACCCACCTCCCGCCTTACCTCATCCCACTGCTGACACAATCTATCACTGCCTCCTCTTTATTTTTCTGAGTGTATCTGTTGCTCTCACTATCCCATAGTTGTCATTTATTCTCTGTGGTGTTAACAGACTATGGGAATTTTGAAGACTGAGTCTCATTCATTCCTTCATCCTAGTGATGTGTGCCCATCACATAATATGTGCACAGCAAATATTTGCTGAGTACATTATTAATTTGTGGATATGTATAATATTTTATTAAAATAAGGGTCAAGCTATTGACAATCACTCTGTGATTATGGAAACTATGTAGGTCAAATTCTATTATAAGGCCTGTTATCAGATAATTTTTAAAAGTTCTTAGACTCTCAATTGAAGATCTACTTATTTCAAGTATAGCGTTTCAGTACAAATCAAAGTATTTAAATGTTCCCTGGAACAAAATCCTACCTGTAGCTGCTCCTCCTAAAGGTCTGGAAGTCTCTTGGATTTCAGAAACTGATCCTGTCATTGATCTGCCCCCTGTGCTTGCAGTGACTTACTAGGGAGACATGGACAAGGTTGAACAGCAAGAAGACAGAGGACCTGATTATGGGCACAGTCATATGGGAATTCAAGGGTACTCTATCCTTGCTACACCCTCTACCCAATCTTACCTCCAAGAAGGAAAAGATTAAAATATAATCTAATGTGAAAAATAATGATTGTGAGTGATTTGTATCTGTTCGATGATATATGTTACCCACCCTCCCCCCAAAAAAAAGTATTGTTTCCCTTATTCCTTAACAAAGCTTTTGCTCCAAAAAAAAAAAAAAATCTTTCTTGTTAAATCCTGTAGCATGTTACAGTATTAACCTGCCCTGAGAGCCACGCTGGTTCTTTGTTTTTTTTCCAGTGTTCCTACAGTTAGAAAAAGCACTTGATAGATACATTTCTGTGAACCTAATTTGTATGACATATTTCCCAAGTAGCACCCATCTGGTGGCTGTATTTTACAAATGATTATCTTTCCTGCCCTCCAGGAACTTACAGTTCAGTAACACAAACAAACAAACAAACAAACACACAGTGACCAGAAATGTGTATTTGTGGGTACAGTCACAGCAGCTAGGCACTGAAGACATGGATTTCAGAAAGAACATGAGTCCAAAGGACTTCAAATCAAATATAGATCTGACTTTTGTTTTCTCTTTTGTTTGTCATTTGTTGTTGTTGTTGATCCTCACCTGAGGATATTTTCCCATTGATTTTTAGTGACTAGAAGGGAGGAGGAGAGACAGAGAGAGGGAAACATCCATATGAGAGAGACACACCAACTGATTGCCTCCTGCACAGGCTCTGACCAGGGTCAGGGATCGAGCCTGAAACTGAGATATGTGCTCTTGACCAGAATTGAACCTGGGACCCTTCAATCTGGGAGCCAATGCTCTATCCACTGAGTAAAACTGGCTAGGGCAACTTTTGATTTCTTATTAATTATGTGATTTTGTTTTATTTTTAAATGCACAAACAGCACTTTCTAATGTAATGAACATTAATTTAACAAATGATTGAGTTCTCAGGGGCTATATGATCATTTAGATAAATCTCTAATTTTCCCATGATGTTTCAAAGAAAGACAAAGGCCTAAGATATCTTTTGAGGCTGATGATGAACACTGTGAGATAAAAATCTTTCCCTAAGATGCCCTAGATCTAAATATAGGGATATTCATTTCTTTTTCTAAAATTCCTTCTAAAATCTGCCCATTTGGGAAGAATACTGATTAAATCTAGAAATTATATTCATTATATTATTGGAATGACTTGTGAATTCTACTAATAAAAGATGCACTTATTTCCAAAATGTTTCTATTGCTGCTTATAGAAGATCTGGCTTTCAAAGATTCTGTTTTGAGGTTAAAAATTAAGATAGTGACCTTAAGCCTCTGAAGATTTGTAATGCTGACATGCCATCTATCTCAATAATACCCAACAAGAATGTCAAATGGACAGAACGGCCATGGTGAGCGGGTGCTTGCAACTGACAGTGATTGCTATATTTTGGGTGATGGGGAACAGGATGTCCATTAGTTGGAGTGAAATACAATGCCCTGCCAACTCTAGGTATCAGTGCATTCAATCCCCCTGCTGTGCCATGTCCATTTTCTGTTGCTGCAATTAAAAATTGGTCAATACACAGTCAAAATGTTGTACACTCCTCCCTTATCCCTTTCCCTGTCACTGTGTTTCCAGCTCACCGGAAGAACATGTCACTATGGTAACCAATCCCTCTGGTGCACAGACCAAGTCAACCTTTCTAGCTGGATTGCTAAGCAGAGCAACAGGGAATCAAAGCCCTCATTGCAACCATCAGAAGCCATGAATGCCACCCTCCTTTTTTTAAGTGGGGTTAACCAATACCAGATGGAAGGACACCTGTCTTGTTTCAGGAGACGTTCAAGGCAGGAAATTCAAGAATGTCCTTCAGTAAATCCTACCAGTGTTTTTATCAGTCATTATTAACATGAATTCTTCCTCACATTTCGGCTAACTTCCTAACATTCCAATTTTAATGAAAGCAGAAAATGAGGGATAAAACAACACTTTATGAATCTGAAAATCTGAAAACTACTATAAAGTCACCCATGGTCAAAAACTATTCTGCTTGCTCTTCTTTTCCCAAAATCCAAACCCAAGTTGCTCTCCTCTGGAATTCTCTATTATCCATATGTCTTTACAAAGTTGTAGAGCTCCAGATGGGTCACCCTGCTCTAAAAAGTGCCTAACATGAAACAGATGTGATGTTTATAATATTAACACACTCGAAGCCAAATTAGCTAAAATCCCTAGTCATTCTACAGAACCTACAACACAAGCATTAAGATGGGTTCTGTCTGGACTTACCTCACCTAAGTCTGATTGGCCACCTAGACCAGACCTACTGCTTGTCATTCTTAAACAACTGACATTTTTATTAACAGTTCTTATCCATTTCAACATTTTTATAAATTAAAGAACATCTGTCCTCACAAATTATATTTTAAAAAAGCATCAAACCTCCATTATAATATTAAGGGTCTGTTTTATATCTTGGCCTCAAAGGCTGCTGATAAATAACATCGTTTTCAGCTTACCACCACCATTTAATAGTTGAAAAGAATGAAACATAGCAGGGAGTAAAAGAAGACTCTTGAGATCACACCACATCTTCCAAGACATAGCTACCATAGAAGAGCAATATTAATATATATCCAGCCCTAGCCAGTTTGGCTCAGTGGATAGAGTGTCGGCCTGCAGACGGAAGGGTCCCAGGTTTGATTCTGGTCAAGGGCACATGCCTTGGTTGCAGGCTCAATCTCCAGTGTGGGGCAGGCCAGAGGCAGCCGATTAATGATTCTCTCTCATCATTGATGTTTCTATCTCTCTCTCCCTCTCCATTCCCCTCTGAAATCAATAAAAATATATTTAAAGTATATTTTAGTGGGTTAATGGAACAGGATGGTCCCCAAAGTATATGTCATGCAAAATTTACAAATTTCATTTTAAAGCAGACTTTAAAATGTATGTGATCATACTAAAGTATCAAATTTTTATGGTTTGTAAATACAGGTGTGTTTTTTTTCCTGTTTTGGTACACTTTGGTATGGTATTCTTTTTTTCTCTGCAGTGCCCACTTTGTTGTTACCTGAATAACTACTTTTTTGTGCTTGTTAGACCCCGCTAAATATTGCATGCACAAAAGTCATTTGTCAACCACTTTCTCAAAAGGAGAAATCAAGAATTGTGGTACGATGCCACTGGTCAACAGGCTTTGAGCTGCCATAGGGCAGGAGCTGAAATCTGTTGATATTTATATGACCAATGCCTGCAACATGCCTGGTAGAGTACAGCACTTTAGCAAACGTTCCTGGCATCCGTAAGGCCTTCTGTTTGAGATGTTCCCCTCACTTTCCCTTGACGAATCAGTTCAACATCTAAAAAGATTAAAACTATGAGTCTGACTACCGCAACATATCACTCTTAAAGGGCTTTCTCTGTTAACAGCACATTATAGATTCCCTGTCTTTTAAGAGACTGATCCAGCATTATCCTACCCTGGACCATGAGAATCTCATCAGACAAATGCAAGACAAGAGGCGAGTAGGGAGGGAGAGGTAAGCCTCTGTCACCAGCTATTGGGAGGCAAGTTGTGGCCACTCCAAGGTTTGGGAGAACCTGATAACCTGACGTCCTGGACCCAGGAGGCTTGCTAGACCTCCGCCAGGCTTAGGAGGGAGAGGGCTGCCGGGCCTAGCTGGGGCCAGGCTCTCCGCAGCGCCACGCCTCGCTGCTGGTGCTTACCTTTACGAATGAGAGCGGCGATCTCGGGGTCGAAGCCCAGCCGGTGGCACTTTCTCCAGAGGCCCATGTTGGTGGAGTTGTACTGCCGGCTGCATTCGTCAATGGGGCTCATGGCGAAGAGCTGCCTGCGGTTCCGGGCCCGGAGGAGTTTGCCCTCCCAGCGGTCCAGGCGCGAGCGGCTCGCCCGGAGCGGCAAGTTGTTGTTGTTGTTGTAAATGAAGCCAGGATCGATCCGGCGGGTGTTGAAGGCCTTGCACCTGTCCCTGTGCTTCCTGGCGTCCGTCTCGTACCAGTGGTCCGAGCAGATGGCCACGGCCAGCATGCCGAGGGCGCAGAGCGCTAGCGAGAGGCCCGTGTAGAGCAGTAACCTTCCGGCAGCCATGCCTCCGCTTCGCGGCTACACCATGGGCATGATCCGCCGCAGCTTCGCCTTCCCTCCGCGCGCCCGGAACAAAGCGGCGGGCGGCCGAGCCAAAGGGGGGAGGGGGGCAGGAGGGGACTCGCGGCGGCTACCCGTCACCCCCCGCCTGCCTGCGCGCGGCTCCCGGAGTACTGGGGTGGGGGCGGGCAGCCTACAAAGTTCTGATCGGGAGGGGCTCTGGCGGGCTCCTGGGCATCCTTCGGGGCAGGTACAGCTTCGGGCGGCAGTGAGCAAGGCAAGGCCGCCTCCCCCGCCCCTCTCTGCCCCGCAGGCAGCGATTGCTCGGAACCGGCCGAATCCGCACACAGCTCCGGGCGCCGCAGCCCTCCGGCCGGAAACTAAACACCAAGTGCCCTCGACTGCAGTGGGGTTGCTGGGCTTTCTCTATGAAGGCGACGACGGGGCCCACTCACCCAGCTTTCTTGGGGTGAGGGCGGGCTGTCAGGAGGCGCTACTCAATGACAGGATGCACTGAACCCCCGCGAAGCGGCCGGTCCGCTAAGGAAACCTCTAGATGCCAGGCTGGCTGCCCCGAGTCTCGCCTATGTCTCCCTCTCAGCGACTCTCCCCCTTCCGGTCTGCCAAGAAATATTTTTTTCTGAGTCGGGTCTTTTAGAAATCTCCGTCCTCCGGTCACCAGCAGGTGCCTTGCTCTGTCTGGCCAGCACGCTGCACTCAGAGGTGGGCTCCCCGTGGGCGCACGGTCTTGGCCGACCTTTCGTAGCGAGCTCCTGGTTCTGCCTTTGGCCTAGCCATTCAAGCCTCCCCTCGGGCCGGACGGCGTTACCCGACGAACCGTGTCCCGGGGTTTGCGGCGACTGGGGGGCAGCTAGCTGGCGCAAGGGGTAAGCTGAGCCGAGGATGGCGCACCCGGCAGGGCGCACGGCACGGGATGCGCAGAGCTGGGCGCGCGGCGTCTTCAACACCATGGACAGGTCGCACGATCTCGGCGCGCAGCCCGCCAGGCAGCCAGTCCCCCGGGCGTCATGCCGCCTGCCTCTGCGCTGTCTTCTTCTTGGAGTGTCCGCCCGGCCTCCTCCAGGCCCGCCTCTCTTGTGCCGCCGCCTCACTTCATCTGGCTCCCGTGGAGCCCGGGAACGTGCTGCCCAGGTGCAAAGAAAATACTGCAGGCACCGAACACAGAGGCCCAGCCCTTCAAAACAACCCGCCCCTTCCCTGCCACCTGAGCCCGGCGCTCTCGCACCGTGTCTGCTTTGCCCAAGTACGGTTAGCTGCTCTCAGATTGCACCATTTTCTACGCAGCCCACCCAGGGCCAAGACGCCGGCTCACTCGGCAGCGTGCAGAGAGTAGCGTCCTGACCTCCGCGTCCCACGATCAGGCTTCCTGTGCGCGGTGGTCGCCGAGGTGGATGGGGCGAGGATGGGGGAGGGAGGCTGAGTCGTTTGCCTTCCCCTCCCTGCCTCCTCTAGCCGCCGCGGCTCCGGGGCTTCGCGGGCTAGGCTAGTGCTGGGGAGCGGGAGCCGAGGCTGCGCCCGGAGGGCTGGGGAAACCGCCTGGCCCGGGTGCGGGCGCCGGAGGAAGCCACTGCTGCGCGCGCTCTCTCGGGCGCCGGGCGCTGCAGCCTTGGCTAAAACCCACAGACGAGAACACGGAGCGTGCAGCCCTAGGCTAGTGATGTCATCCGTGCAACGTGAGCCTCATCTCTTATTTTTCTAGCCTCCTTAAAGATAAACTGCACCATTTCCCAGGCACGAAATGTCTAAGCCTTATTCTTTGACCAGGCAAGTCAATGGTGTTGAAATAGGTATGTGCCCATCACATCCATATTTATGCACATATACATATATGTGGTATGTAGCATGTTTGCATGCATTATTATAAATTTAGGAATGTAGCCTCCATCTCTCCCGTTTATCTCTCCAGTGGTGGGAAATTCCCTCAAATCGGCCACAGTTCTTTAAAGAAAAGACTGCTTATTGCGGAGTGGGCATTCTGGGAGACTGAAGTTCGCTGAGTCCCCGGTTTGCACCGCTGATGTCTTGGATCCAGTTTGATCTTTGTTTTCCCCAGAAAGCCTCCGGCGCTGTCTCGCTAGCTATAGGCGTTTGCTCCAGAGGCTGATTGAGTCCGCAGGTTATCACCGCCAGCCCCACGCCAGCACCAGACTCCCCGACACACACCCACTTCCACCTCCCTCCTCAGAAGGAAAAAAAAAGAAAGAAAATTGGTCCCTTCAAGACAAGAGGAGAATTTTAATTGAGAAGGTGCTTAACATATTTTGAAAACGCTCGGGGGTTCGCGCTTTGAGGAGGGTAGTGGGGTTCAATGAAACGTGGGTATGGAAATTTGTCCTTATCTGGGTGGCAGCTGAATTTAGGCTCTGCCCAGGCTCTGGGAGGTAGTGAGGGACCCCAGACCTTGAGCTGGTGGGCCGCAGGCGCGTCCCACTTCATCCCACTTCCCTGCTCACGTGAGACAGCGCCGCAAAGGGAGCCACCCTCCCAGGTTGAAACCCTAGATTTTTCACTCTAATGCTCACCCCTCATTTTACCCTCACTCCAAAGTCGAGGGCCCACTCTGCTGCGTGAAGAAATGCCCCCAGAAAAAAGAGTTTCCGGCACGCTTTTTTGCACAATGGGGCCTGCAAGCCAAAATGAGCGCACCTCCACCATATTTTTTTTTCTTTTTTCTCCTTCCTGCGTTTTTAAAATCGCCTACAAGGCGTTTCAGTGCCATCTAGTGGGGGAGGGGCGTGCCTCACTCATCCTTGATGCTGCAATGGGATTTGCTGAAAGGACAGCAGAAACTGGGGATGTCCGCGGATCTCGGATGCCTGGCTGGGCAGGGACTGTGTCCTTTGCCAGCTCCGGGTCCCCTGGGTTCCCTAGGCTGATGAGGCGGAGCCAAGAGACTTTGGCCCCAATGGCTTCTCACCTTTCTTTCCACCCTTCTCTTAACAATTCTCCCTCCCCCAACAGTGAAAATATGGAAACAAGGGCAAACATTCAGCACACATGCAGACAATGTCATAAATTTCTGGAGCTATTCTTTTCTGTAAAGCCCAGAGCACTTTTAGACTAACAGGATGCCTGCGTTTGACAGTAGGGAGGAGGCAGAAAGGTGAAATGACATCCACAAGGTCACTCAGGAAATTGGGGCACAGCCAGCATTAGAGCCTCAATCTCCTGATTTGTGACTCTCTTCTCCCCTGAGAACCAGCTGAAAGAGGTGCCCCAGAGACCCCTGGAAGCCCAGGCAGTTGCCCATTCACAATAAATATGCCTGTTAAGTTTGCCTTTATCTTTCCTTCCTCTTACATTATTCCTCTCCTTTCTTGTTACTGTTTTTTAACTTTCTCCTGGCCTGGGCCTTCGGCCTGCTTCCAAGCATGTGCCTAGCCCACCACTCCCCACCCAGTAGTCCTGTGATTTGGCCCTGCTGGGGAAAAGACCCCACTGTCCTCCTTCTTTCTGATCATCATTAAAATTCTATTTTTAAAGTTTTGTCCTTGATGACCTCCCCAAAAGCCGGTGAAAGATGTTGACTTGAGACCTGCTTTCAAGTGCAATTTTCTTGGACAGCCCTACACCATTTGTGGATGACCCTGGTCTTTAGGACTAAAAAGATGGTGAATTCTTCTTCTAGAGTCAGACTATATGACTACATGCCTTTCTTTTCTTAATTGAGTGATTTACCTTTCTTCTGTCTTCTTCCAATTCACTAGCTACACTATCTCTGTATTTCCAACCTAGTCCTTCCCATTTGCACCTGCACTGTTGTAGGATTATAGAATCTCAAAATCAGAAGGTACTTAAGAGTCAACCACACAACAATGCATTAATCTCTCCTAGAACATTTCCCAAGAAGTAATTGACCAGGCTCTGCTTGCCTACTTACCATGATGGGGAAATCACTCTCTGGGCAAGCACCCTGCTCTGTAAGTGGTTAGAAAGTTCTTCCTTATACTGAATGGTATCTAGTTATCCTACCCGTTGGCCTTTGATAAGCCCACAGATACCTGATTCCTCTTCCATTTAATGGTCCTTCTCATACTTGATATCAGCCATTGTTGTCTCCCTAAGCTTTCTTCCTTCCAGGCTTAATACCCCTTGCACTTGCTTGCATTTAACAGAGCTCTTTTATCTAAGTCATGTCAATCGATGAAGAAAACGTGGTCAGTCATTTTTTACATGACCCATATAGAGTTCTAATGATCCTTGCTTTCTCTTCTAGGAGCCTGAAAGTCACCCCTTTTGAATGCTATTCTAGGATCTTACCCCCAAATGACATTAAGATCATGGATTTTCAGTTTGTGAAATCCACATTTTTGAAATTTGGAATTTCCTTTGCAACACACACACACACACACACACACACACACACACACACATACATGCCTTTTTTAAGAAAAGCAACATTTACATTCTCCAAGTTTTCTCTAAGGTCAGCAACAGACATTCAGAGGTATAATTAAAAGTTCTCTCATTTTCCTGGAGTATAGTTCACCCAGAGTAGATAGATGCTTTCCTATGATTTCACCCATTGTGATCTGTCTTCAGTTGTCATATTTGTTCCACTCTACACCCCACCTTCAGTCTGAAAATCACTCTCATTGACATTGTCAATTGGAATAAAAATAAAAATTGATGAGGTGTGCTTTCTCTTTGCCATCTATCAATAGTATGTCACTTGCCCAAACAGAAGTCCTCTTATAGTATATTTGTATTCCTGGTTTCCTAATTAGCTTCACACAACTTAGATATTATTCCTTACTAGAGGCCTGGTGCACAAATTTGTGCACGGGTGGGGACCCTCGGGGTGGCCTGTGGAGACTGGGCCCCAGCTTGTGCCCCCAGCCTCACAGCCCCGCAGCCCCACCTGGCACCCCACCTTGGCCTGGCACTGCCCCCTCACCTGCTCCATCATCCCACCTGTGGGCGATCAATCGGGGCCGGGCCCCAGCCACCGCCGCTGGTCGCTGTCTGAGATCGGGGCCCCTACTCACATCCACCTTGGCCTGGCACCATCCGCTCACCTGTCCACCATCCCACTGTGATCCCGCTTTCGTCGGGGCCCATCAGGGCCAGCAGCACCTCCACTGCTGCCTGCCGCCAGCGCCGCATCGCCAGTGCCTGCTATGTTCTGTGCCTCCCCCTGGTGGTCAGTGCATGTCATAGCAAGAGGTCGAACTCCCGGTCTCCTGGTTGAACTCCCAGTTGAATGACAGCCTGAGGGGACAATTTGCATATTAGGCTTTTATTATATAGGATTAGGGTCATTATAGCAAATGGCTATTTTCATCTCACTCCTGGGTACTCTTTGCTTTTATTTTCTGCTTCCTCCAACCACACCATCATATTTTTTTAAATATATTTTATTGACTTTTTACAGAGAGGAAGGGAGAGGAATAGAGAGTTAGAAACATCAATGAGAGAGAAACATCGATCAGCTGCCTCCTGCACACCCCCTACTGGGGATGTGCCCGCAACCAAGGTACATGCCCTTGACCAGAATCGAACCCGGGACCCTTCAGTCCACGGGCCGAAGCTCTATCCACTGAGCCAAACCAGTTTCGACCACACCATCATATTAATCTTATTAAATTCTAAGTTAACTTTTACTCAAAGTTCTATGGTAGTTCTGTCTTGCCTGTACAGTAAAGCTCTAACTCTTTACCTGGGTACAATACCCCACAAAGACTTCAGTGTCACACCCCCTTAGACACACCCTCTGTTCTAACCAGGCATCCCTCTAAACATGTTTTGAAAATTCTCATATTGGAATCATTCCTCTTGCCCATAAAATATTTAACTACTCTGCTTTTTAAAGTTCTTACAATTATAGTTACCTCATATCAACAGGTCAAGTAAATATCATTTGACCATCTCACTAGAGGCTGAAAAGACAACCAGTTAAACCCAACAAACATTATTGATATTTAAAAGCTCTTCCTAGCCCTGACCAGTTTGGCTCAGTGGATAGAGCGTCGGCCTGCAGATTGAAAGGTCCCAGGTTTGATTCCAGTCAAGGGCATGTACCTTGGTTGCAGGCACATCCCCAGTGGGAGGTGTGCAGGAGGCAGCTGATCGATGTTTCTCTCTCATCGATGTTTCTAACTCTCTATCCCTCTCTCTTCCTCTCTGTAAAAAATCAATAAAATATATTTAAAAAAAAAAAAAAAACTCTTCCTAAACTAAGAATGGTTGAAAATGAATAAGATCATCTTCTGCATAAAGAAATATTTCAAACTCATAGGAATAAAACAAATAACACAACAGAAAAAATGGACAAAGGTTTATATAAATAAAATTTACAGCCCTAACTGGTTTGGCTTGGTGGATAGAGAGTTGGCCTGCGGACTCAAGGGTCCCAGGTTTGATTCCGGTCAAGGACATGTACCTTGGTTGCGGGCACATCCCCAGTGGGGAATGTGCAGGAGGCGGCTGATCGATGTTTCTCTCTCATCGATGTTTCTAACTCTATCCCTCTCCCTTCCTCTCCGTAAGAAAATCAATAAAGTATTTTTTTTAAAAAAAGAGAATCTACAGAAAAAATTCAAATGGAAATTAACATTTTAAAAAAAACTCAACCTCACTAGTAATCAGAGAATGCAATCTTTTTTTAATGCTGCTTGTCACCCATCAGCATAAAAGATACTACATGTCTGTTAAAGTTTGGCCAGGGCATAAGGAAACATGCTCTCACGCACTACTGGTAGGAGCATACACTGATACAATTGGAGATACAATCTGGAGAGCAATTTGGAGTAGCCATTAATATGAAAAATACATGTTTGTTATAACCCAGAAGATGTACTTCTCGGTACCTGGTCTGTAGAAATGCACAGAGGCAAAGAGTATCTTTATTATGCTACCTGTATTACTTCCTAAGTCTGCTATGTACCTTAAGCTAGGTGTCTTAAAATATCAGAAATGTATTGTTGCACAGTTCTAGAGGCTAGAAGTCCAAAATCAAGGTGTTGGCAGGACCATGCTCCCTCTGAAACATGTTGGAGAGGATTCTTCCTTCCTCCAGCTTCCAGAGCTGCTGGCACCCCTGACATTCTATGGCTTATATGCTTCACTACAATCTCTGCCTCTGTCATCACAAAACCATCTTCTCTCACATCATCCTTCCTCTGTCTCCAAATCTCTCTCTACATATAAAGACAATGGTTGCACTGAATTTGAAGCCTACACTACTCCAGCATAACCACATCTTAACTAATTACATCTACAATGACACTGTTTCTAAATGAGGTCACATTTTAAAGTCACAGGTGTTAGGATTTCAACATGTCTTTTGGGGGAACACTATTCAACCCATAATTCTACCTTTTATGTAAAAAAAGGGGGGGGCATTTAGAAATAGGCATGTATCTGCGTATTTGTGCAAAATAAAAGGGTGACGAAAGAACCAAGAAGCCAGGCAAGTAATAGGAAGTTGATAGGAGAAAGCCACTATTACCCTAGGCTGAAGGCAAGCTCACCCCCAACAAAGAGTCCAGGGCAAGTACACAAAGGGAGGCCTACACACAATGTAGCTCAATGTTTAACAGGTAAAAGTCAAATGACAAATTGTTAAATTAAAATGTTCTATTCTTCTACATTACAAATACCTTTATGATGACAAAATTTTCAAATGTGTAAAGTTATGTTCTTTGTACCAGTAAAAGTTGGCAAAATAACAAAGAGAAGCAAATTAATTATCATTGCTCATGTATTAATGGGCCAGCAATGTTCAGATGAGTAATAAAACAAAGACATTCATAATTCATAACTTATAATACATATTTCATTAGACTTATTTTTCTTGACTTTTATTTCAGAGCAATCATTATTATAATCAAGATTTTCACATAACTTTATATTTTCTTGATGGGAATGCCAAATATTTTTGACAACTGTTTTTGATTGGCTGTAGTTTTTAGATAGTTGGAGGGGCTTTTTTTGTTTTCTATTTTTATTTTTATTTTTTTATCTTTATTGTTGGGAGTATTACAGAAGTCCCTCCTTTTCCCCTCAGGGTCCCCCTCCAACCAGTTCCCGTCCCACCCCAGGCCTCCACTGAGCTATTGTCTTGTTTTCTTAAATTAATTTCAATTTGGAGGAACTTCACTCTACTGAGGCAGGAACACTTCCATTGGAAGTGTCAATAAAATTCTTAAAGCAATACTTATGTTTTGAATATTACATGTTATGTTTAAGAATTGTAATGATCACATATGACAAGTTATTGTTAATGCAAAAAATACTATATTACTTTATCATATAAATAATTATTGTAGCCCTAGCTGGTTTGGCTCAGTAGACAGAGCGTCGGCCTGCGGACTGAAGGGTCCCGGGTTCGATTCCGGTCAAGGGCACATGCCCAGGGTTGCGGACTTGATCCCCAGTGGGGGACGGGCAAGAAGCATCCAATCAATAATTCCCTGACATTATTGATGTTTCTTTTTTTTTTTTTAAATAAATCTTTATTCAGATTATTACAATTGTTTCTCCTTTTTCCACCCGGTTCCCACCCCACCTTCTGCCCTTACCTCCCCACCACTGTCCTCATCCATAGGTGTATGATTTTTGTCCAGTCTCTTCCTGAACACCCCCTACCCCTTTCCCCCTGAGAATTATCAATCCACTCCCTTTCTATGCCCCTGATTCTATTATATTCACCAGATTATTCTGTTCCTCAGGTTTTTAATTCACTTGATTTTTAGGTTCACTTGTTGATAGATATGTATTTGTTGTTCATAATTTTTATCTTTACTTTTTTCTTCTTCCTCTTCTTGAAGGATACCTTTCAGCATTTCATATAATACTGGTTTGGTGGTGATGAACTCCTTTAGCTTTTTCTTATCTGTGAAGCTCTTTATATTCCCTTCAATTCTGAATGATAGCTTTGCTGGGTAGAGTAATCTTGGTTGTAGGTTCTTGCTATTCATCACTTTGAAAATTTCTTGCCACTCCCGTCTGGCCTGCATAGTTTCTGTTGAGAAATCAGCTGACAATCGTATGGGTGCTCCCTTGTAGGTAATTAACTGTTTTTCTCTTGCTGCTTTTAAGATTCTCTCTTTGTCTTTTGCTCTTGGCATTTTAATTATGATGTGTCTTGGTGTGGTCCTCTTTGGGTTCCTTTTGTTTGGGGTTCTGTGCGCTTCCTGGATTTGTAAGTCTATTTCTTTCACCAGGTGGGGGAAGTTTTCTGTCATTATTTCTTCAAATAGGTTTTCAGTATCTTGCTCTCTCTCTTCTTCTGGCACCCCCATAATTCTGATGTTGGTATGCTTGAAGTTGTCCCAGAGTCTTCTTACACTATCTTCAACTTTTTGGATTTTTTTTTGCTTTTTGCTTTTTTGGTTGAGTGTTTTTTGCTTCTTTGTATTTCAATTCTTTGACTTGATTCTTGTGTTCCTCTAGTCTGTTGTGAGGTCTCTGCATAATATTTTTTATTTCAGTCAGTGTATGTTTAATTTCTAGTTGGTCCTTTTTCATATCTTCGAGGGTCTCGTTATATTTATCGGCCTTTTCTAGGATATTCTTGAAAAGCCTTAAAACCGTGGTTTTGAATTCTATGTCCAGTCGTTTGTTTTCCTCCATTTCTTTCATTTGTGATCTGTTTCTTTGATGCCACATTTTCACTGCTTCCCTGTCTTGGTAGGGTAGATTTGTGTGCTAGGTTTCCTATATGGCCCAGCGGGTCGGCCTCCCCAGTTAACCTGAGGTGGACACTCTTGGTGCACCCCTTTGTGGACTGCGTGTACAGCCTTGTTGTAGTTAAGTCTTGATTGTTGTTGGTATCACTGGGAGGAATTGACCTCCAGGCCAGTTGGCTGTAAGGATCGGCTGTGTCTACACTGGGAGATTTTCGGTGCTGGAGACAGCCTTATAGGATTAGACTTGCCAAATTGCAGTAGCCTCTGTGCTCAGCTTGGATGGGGTGGAGTCTGAGGGCGGAGCAGACAGTCTTGGCTTCCAGTCAGCCTTGCCCTGGTGCGCGCGTGCGCCGCCAGACCTCTGCCTTCCCTGGCTCCCGAGTCTCTGCCAGAGAGTCCCGATTCCCCCCACAAGAGCATGGGTCCCCAGGGGCTCGCCTGGAACTGGGGTTCAGTGCAGTCAGAACTGGGGCTCAGTGCAGTCAGGAGCTTCTGACTCCCTTCCACTAGGGAAAGCCTGTGGCAACCTCCGCAGCCTTTGTGCACACTGGCGCGCACGCCTCCAGACCCCTGCCCGCCAGAGCTCCCCCGGGTCTCCAAGTCTCCGGGTGCCTTTCTCTCTACCTGACAGTCCAGACTCCCCATGTATAAGCCTGGGTCCACGGGGTTTCGCCCGGGACTGGGAATCAGTGCAGTCAGAACTGGGGTTCAGTGCGGTCGGGGGCTTCCTTCCCCCTTCCACCAGAGAAAGTCAGCCAGGCTCTCAGCCGCCCTTCCTCTCTGCGTGCACAAAGACCCTTTGCCGTACCTCCAATTCTCTGTGAGCTTTTCTCTTTCCTTCTAGTTGTAGAATTTTCACTCAGCCAGCTTTCCTGTGGTTCTGGATGGTGTCCGTTCTTTTAGTTGTAGTTTTGAAATTGTTGTGCAAGGCAGCAGTTTAGGTGCTTACCTATGCCGCCATCTTGGTTTCTCACATCATTTATGTTTCTACCTCTCTCTCCTTCTCCCTTCCTCTCTGAAATCAATAAAAATATATTTAAAATAATATTTAAAAAATAATTATTGTATATATCATGATTTTACTATCTCTTAAAATAATATTTCAATCTATACAATATTTATTAAAAAATTCTTTCAAATATTCCAATGCTAGAATGAAGAAAACCAAAAATTGTGCTATATTACTTAATGTGTTCAAATCTCTCTACAATCAAGACCTTATCTTAATCTATAACGATTGGAAAATAATTACTACAGACATTACTTTGGGATTATTTGCACATAAATCTTCTTTAAAGTCACAAAAACATTTGCATTTCCCTGTTCTAATTTCCTTATATTTTACTAGAATATCACTTTTGATTTACATGCAGTTTATTTCTACTTAGAATACCATTTTTTATTTTAAAAATATTATTAGTCCTTTTAAGTGAGAAATTACCCAACCTAGATCTGCTTTTGTCTATAGTTTATATTAAAAAAATTATAGCTAGCTCAAATCCAAAATTAATTTCATTTTCTACTGAAGACCACATTTTGCTGTCTTTTTGGATCTTCTGTTGTTTCATCTGGCTATTCTAGTATATCTCATCAGCTTTCTAAATTAAATGTAATGGCTTTAACAGCATTTGGTCAACATGTTCGTCATATGTCTTAAGTGGCTATAAGGTCAAATTTAATGTGTTCCATCTATGGATAGATTCAAGACATATCATAATTTTTTAATTTCTCCAAAAAAACTTCGTGACTATTGGCTCAGTGGAGGCCACATCTCTCATAACAAATTCAAACTACATTTCATACATGTCATAAAGAATGCTTCTGAATTTTAGGCCAAAATTCAGGTTAGGTCTAGACATATACTTATAGTTTAAGAGTAATATGAATTGCAAGAGCATAACACTGCAAGACATTCCTCAGTTCCTGGTTCCTGGGTGCAATTACCACCCTAATTCATGTGTAACTCCAGAACCATGAATTGTAACACAAAGAGAAACAAGAAAATGGATGCTCATCATTGCAGGAAAATACTTCCTTATTAAAAAAATCTACCATGCATAGAGGCAGGATTTGACAGGTTAATCATGTCACCTTTTTTTTTATCAAAGTGCCTCCACCCTCAAATCCTCTCAGCACTCCAAAGCAGTACCTATCCCCAACATCTGCAAAACTTAAAGGCATTCAGATGCAGTTGCCTTGTGTTTTGAGGACACAGGACAAGGGGTATAAAGAAGCATTTCCTGGGCCCTATACCATGTTGATTAGAAGAGCAGATGACAAACTATGCTATGCTGGCACTAATGCAGAATCCCAAGACATTAGAGACAAGCATGAGTTCTTCAATACAGCCACTGTGTGTGTGTGTGTGTCTGAGAGAGAGAGTGGGGGCGGGGGCGATAAATGCAGGACCTCTAAACATGGCAGAGACCTTCATGCTAGGCATCTGAACTGGAGGAGCAAAAAGAGGAAAGGGTATTCCTGGGACCAGCAAAAGATACCTGTCTGGCCAGAACTGGAGCCATGAAATGGAGGCAGCTACTGCTAGAGTTGCTACCTGTAGCTGAAAATAGGGGCGAAATACCCTGGCTTCTCCTTTTCTTCTGCTCAGCAACCTCTTGCCAGGACCTCCCATTGGCTGAACCCAGATGGACACCAGCTGACCTGGGAGATTTGGGATATTCATACTGCAAATGCCAGCCCCTTACAGTGGAACAGAGCAAGGAAAATCAAGTAAATCTGAGAGCAAACAGGCTAGAATGGACTGACACACAGTGGAGCTCTAGAAATATTGCCATAAAATCAGGATCAAAACAAGTAGCTCTATCATCACTATTTAATATTTGGATCAATAATAGGGCAGGGAACAGAAATAAGAGTTACAATAATTGGAAAGGAGAATGCAAAAACTATTACTATATGTGAATAGTATGACTAAAAACTCAAAAAATAAACTAATAACTATTAATGTTAATAAGAGAGTTTGATAAGATGGCCTAATATTTTTTAAAATGCACAGGAATCAACATATTCCAATATGATAGCAACTAACTATTTTAAAATATATTGGAAAACTATCCCATTCACAATAACAAAAATATATATATACTTAAGAATAACAGTTGCGGCAGGTAAAGGCATGTACTGGGGGGAAGGGGAGGCCGGGGGGAGGTCAATGGGGAAAAAAAAAGGAGACATATGTACTACTATTTGTAATACTTCAAACAATTTTAAAAAATTTTAAAAAAAAGAATAACAGTTGCAAAGAAAGTGAGGCTTTATATGAAAAAAACTACAAAATTTTATCAAGAGACATAAATAACCTAAAAAAAATATAGAAACCTACCTTGTTTCTGAATGAAACACAACACTGTAAAAAAGTCAATGTTTTACAGAATCATGTATAGATTTAACATACTTCCAATCAAAATCTCAATAGGTTTGCCAAAACCGGTTTGGCTCAGTGGATAGAGCGTCGGCCTGCGGACTGAAAGGTCCCGGGTTCGATTCCGGTCAAGGGCATGTAACTTGGTTGCGGGCACATCCCCAGTAGGAGGTGTGCAGGAGGCAGCTGATCGATGTTTCTCTCTCATCGATGTTTCTAACTCTCTATCCCTCTCCTTTCCTCTCTGTAAAAAATCAATAAAATATATTAAAAAAAAAAAGGGAAAAAGTCTTTCCTGTTTTAAAAAAAAGAAAAAAATCTCAATAGGTTTTATTGGAACTTCTAAAGCTCATCTGTAAAGTATCTACTGGTGGAAATAGTCAAGATATTTTTTGCAATAATCTCTCTTGCATCAGTATTAAAATATTTTTAAAGCAGCAATATTTTAAACAGTGTGATATCCACTTCTCAGACCCTGCATTTCCTCCCCAGAAGCCCCAGAATTTTTAAAAAATATATATTTTATTGATTTTTTACAGAGAGGAAGGGAGAGAGATAGTTAGAAACATCGATGAGAGAGAAACATCGATCAGCTGCCTCCTGCACACCCCCCACTGGGGATGTGCCCGCAACCAAGGTACATTCCCTTGACCGGAATCGAACCTGGGACCCTTCAGTCCGCAGACTGACACTCTCTATCCACTGAGCCAAACCGGTTAGGGCCCCAGAATTTTTAATAAATAAAAAGAATAAGGAAGCTAGTCTAATCATTTGCCAAAAATTGAAGGAGCACATAATTTGTATGAAATTAGACCTCTTAAGATCTAGAAACAGCATCTTCCTAAGCAGGCTTTGACAAATACTGGTGCACTGTGATGCCACTTGACTAGTGCAATGCCCTCATGTTTCCTAGGCATTGACCTCCTGGCCTGAGGAATCACAGTCTATCTGGATGGTCTCCTATTCTATTCCCTGACCTGACATCTCATGAGTCTGGATCCAGTATTTGATTACCTACTATATTATCTGCTAAGCATTGAATATCTGTGTCACCCCAATATCCGTATGTTGAAACCCTAACCCCCAGTGTAATGATACTTGGAGATGAGGCCTTTGGGAGGTAATTAGGTTTAGATGAGGTCATAAGGGGAGGCCCCCAAAGATGCAATTAGACCAGAGCCCTCTCTCTGGCGGGTGCGCAAGCTCTCTCAGACACAGAGAGGAGGTAGCTGTCTGCAAGCCAGGAAAAGAATCCTCACCAGAACCCAACCATGCTGGCTGGCACTCTGATCTTGACTTTCAACCTCCAGAACTATGAGAAAATAAATTTCTGTTGTTTAAGCCATCCAGTCTGTGGTATTTTATTATAACAGTCCAAGTAGACTAAGACACCATAGTTTCCATAGCAACTCAAAGGGAGTGTCTCCACCACATCATGCCTTATCAAGAGAAGTGATCCACATTGCTGGACAAGACAGTTTCAGTTCTAGGATAAGATAAGCCCTAATTCCCCTTTCTAGGTATCGGCATGTCCTGGGATTTTCTGTGTATTGCCAGCAATTCGTTCTCTTTTTTTTTTTTTCTCGCCTTGAGAGCTATGGTTGCTGACCTCCTTCTTTTGTTCTACACTTGCCATGTTCAAGCATTCTTCCAGGTTCTTGAAGAGACATCAGTGAAAAACAAAGGAAGATCCCTGGCCTTATGGAGTTTATATTCTAGTAGTAGGAGATAAAAACCAACTTAATAAACACATCATCTAGTATTATAAAAGGTGATAAATGCTATAGAGAAAATGTAGAATAGGGTGGAAGGGTGCCATGGACTGAATGCTTGTGTACCCCTTCCCCTCAACCCTCAATGTAACTGTATTTAGAGATAGAGTCTTTAGGAGGTAGCTAAGTTTAAATAAGGCCTTATAAAAAGAAGAAGAGATCAACATCTATTTGTCTATCTATCTATCTTCCTTCCTCCCCTCCAACACAAAGGAAAGAAAAGTCATCTGAAGACATAGAAGATGGCCATCTATAAGTCAGAAAGAGTCTTCACCAGGAAATCCAATTGACAACACCTTGATCTGGTACTTTCAGCCTCCGAAACTATGAGGAAATAAATTTATGTTGTTTAAGCCACCCCATCTATGGTATTCTGTTACAGCAGCCTAAGCAAACTGATACAAAAAGGATTCACCTTGTAAAAGAGAAAATGTGTATAATCCTTAGAGGGTACCAGAGAATTCCAATGACTAAAGACCATATTTCCCCACCCCTCACATATACACACGTTCACACACCACAAACTCTCCCAGACAACCTGACTCCAGCTTGGCAGTGAGGGGCCAGCCTTACCAAAGAGAACTTGTGGTGGGAGAGTTTCCATGCCTCCACCATTTCCTGTAGATACTGGCCTCACTAGCAATCACCCTACTCGGTGGAAGAAGTTACTTGCCAGCAAAGGCCTGCACAAGATTTGAAGGTACTGCCTAGGCCATTGCATACAGGGTGCTCATGTGCCATAGCCTGCGAGATCTGACATAGGCACTGAAAGCAATGCACTCCTAACAGGCTAGTAATCTGCCTTTAATAAAAACTTTCCTGCCAGAGAGAGAATCCTGTCCTGAAAACATCTTTGGTCATTCAGCCCCACTGCAGCTGGCCTCATGGTGTGGCATGAATAGCAGCCCGTACTCCCCAAGCAACCAGAGGACCTTGGAAATGTAAAGTGCTCAAAATAAATCTATTTTAAAGATGTAACTGGATTAAGCACTCAAAAAACCAAGGTTCAAATATTTACACTGAAGTATTATTTGTAATAGGATTCACAAATGTCCAACAAGGTTTATATGAATAAATTATAATACAGTCATTCAATCCATGGCGATAAGCAGCCATTAAAAATAATGTTTTGGAGGAGTATTTAAGAATGTAGAAAATCACTCAAGAGATACTGGTTAAGTGCAAGAGGAGGATATAAAACTGTGGATGAAATATGATACAAATTTTATAAAGAAAACAAATGACAAGGAAATACACTAAAATGTTAGGCTTATTTCCAGATTTCTTGTTAAAGGTTTTTGTGTTTTCTAGATTTTATATAATGAGCATGGATTACTTATTTGCCTAAGAACAACAGCCATATTAATATAGTAAAGGTATTCATAACCAAGCTATTACATGTGTGATTAATTCTCCATGCAGCCAGGCTTCTCTAGATCACAACTGAACAAATTCATTCCAAAGCACAAAATCTGTAAGAGTCACTGACATCCAAAATTTAAAGTACTCTGCATAGCCTGGGTGTGGCTCACTGGTTGAGCATCTACCTATGAACCAGGAGGTCACGGTTGATTCCTGGTTGGGACACGTGCCCGGGTTGTGGGCTCGATCCCCAGTGTGGCGCATGCAGGAGGCAGCGGATCAATGACTCTCTCTCATCACTAATGTTTCTATCTCTCTCTCCCTCTCCCTTCTTCTCTGAAATAAATTTTTTAAAAAAGTGCTTTGCATAGAGATAATTCTGCTTCTAAGTGCTCCGAATTGTTGTTGTGTTTGTTCTTATTGTTAACTAGAGGCCCGTTGCGTGAAGAGATTCGTTCAATAGGCCTTTCTTCCCTTTGCTTCCAGCACCGGTTTTCCTCCAGCACCCGGGACCCAGGCCTTCACTCCGGCCAGAGTCTGCCTTCTTCGTCTTCGCTGCAGACTGCCGTCTTCATCTTCGCTGTGGCCGGAGTGCAGCTCCTGTAGATCCCTTGCCCCCCCCCCCGCCCTCTCTCTAATAGCAGGCATCCTGCCCCACCCGGCCACTCCGCGCCTGGAGCAGCTGGGCGGCCGCCATCTTTGTCCTTCTAATTTGCATATTCCCTCCTGGTAGGCATAGCGGAGGTACGGTCAATTTACATGTTTGTCTATTATTAGGTAAGATTCTCACCTGAGGATATTTTTCCACTGATTTTTAGAGAGAGTGGAAGTGAGGAGCAGAGACAAAGAGAGAAACATCAACGTGAGAGAGACGCATCGACTGGTTGCCTTCTGCACACCCCGACCAGGGCCAGAGATCAAGCCTGCAACCAACGTACATACCCTTGGCTGGAATGGAACCCAGGACCCTTAAGTCTGCAGGCCAATGCTCAATCCACTGAGCCAAACCAACTAGGTCTGAATTGTATATTTTGCCTTACTCTTTTTGACAGTGAAGATTCTTTTCAAGAGAAAAAAATCATGTTTTTTCCAGGGTCTCTTGCTCATTGCTTTAAATTTCCATCCTTTTATGACATTTGTGCGGCTGGACCATTATGTTCTGGTCTGACAAGCACATGCTATAAAGAAGCAGCAGTGTGTACAGGACTTTAAATGATTTTGCCAAGTTTAGGAGGTTCACTGTTGGGGGACCTGATAGGGGTGGAGCTCTAACCTGAGCAAGCGCCAGCACTCACCACCCAGAACCAGAAACACAGGAACAGAATCAAGGAGCAAGATAATGGGATCCAAAACATCTACAAAATGAGGAAGACAAACAGCCAGAAAGGAAGCAAGAACTGTGGGCTGAAAGCAAGGGTCTGGACGCACATGGAGATAGTCCTATAAGGAAAACCAAAACCTCTAGAATCGACTAAGATAATTGGAAAGGAAGGAAGGTCAGAAGAATAACTACGAGCATCCAGTACCCACTTGGTGGTGGCTTACTTTGTGCCAGGTATTGTGCAGAGGATTTTTTATTTAATTGTCACAATTCTATTAACTGATTGTCCACATTTATCAGATGAAGGGAGCCCCTCAGGGAGTGACTTGCTCAAGTTCATCCAGCTGGTAAATTCCAGCTGTTTCCAAATGCCACTCTTTGCACTGAGTCTGCTACAGTAAAAGGAAAAGTGATCTTAGGGTTAGAAGTTGCTATAACATTCACGATGGTCAACCAGGCCCTGATTGGTTATTCAAGAGGATTTATTCAAAAGGAAATAATCAGAGGTGAGAGGCAGTGACTGTGTATAGAATATGATGATGAGGCTATTAAAATTCAACATAGTCAATTTAGAACACAAATTGGAAAAAAACTTCTTTCCAGACCTCCAGCCTCCAGGAGGCTGACAGTTCAAGGAAAATGAAGTTGACTTAGGCTTCAACAAAACTATATAACCCTGTTTTTAAATCTTAAAAAAAAAAATAGATTGATCAGAATCAATACTATAAACACATAAACTCTAAGCCTTCAGCATTGTAGTGAGAAGTGTGTGTGTGTGTGCATGTGTGTGTGTGTGTGTGTGTGTGTGTGTAACTGACTTCTATGAGTTCACTTGCTTAGGCTGATAGAGAACCATCTCAAAAAGAAACTGTTCTCTCTCCACCCTTTGCAGCAATTGCCAGGGTTTATACAAAATGACACTATAGAAAGCAATGGGGACAGGTTTCTGTGCTGCTCTGTTTTCTGTATTTTGTCCATACAGATGGGTCAGCTGGGAAATACCAAGACAGGCCCCCTGGTCTATCAATTTTATTGATATTTTCAAAGAACCATCTTTTGATTTTATTAATTTCCTGTTTTCAATTTCTTTGATTTCTGCTCTAATTTTTATTATTTTCTGTTATGTTAGATTTCGTTTTTTTTCAAGTTTCCTAAGATGTAAGTTTACTGATTTTAGATTTTCTTCTTTTATAATGTATGCATATGATGCTGTAAATTTCTAGATTTAGAACACTACCAGGGGAGGCTCTTTCCAGTTCCCAGTGTCATTCCCATCCACAGGCACTAGAAGATTTGTGGCCCTAGTCCCTTTAGTGGTGATTTTTTAAGAAGTGTTTTTATTAGTAGAGCCTTGTCAAACCAATAAAAGTTTTTTAAAAAATCATGGTTAGTGCTTTTTTCTAGAAAATTTTACAGAAAACTTAGAAAACTCAGAGAAGCAATAAGAACAAAATAAGCCCTAACCAGTTTGGCTCAGTGGATAGAGCGTTGGTCTGCGGACTGAAGGGTCCCAGGTTGGATTCCTGTCAAGGGCTTGTATCTTGGTTGCGGGCACATCCCCAGTAGAGAGTGTGCAGGAGGCAGCTGATAGATGTTTCTCTCTCATCAATATTTCTAACTCTCTATCCCTCGCCCTTCCTCTCTGTAAAAAATCAATTATATTTTTTTTTCAAAAAGAACAAAATAAAACTCTAATCTGTCAGCATTTTGTTGCATAGACTTTGTTGGGGAAGGGAGAGGGAGGATAGATTTACAAAAACAGATATTTACAAATAGATACAAACAAAAATCATTCTCAGTATGCTATTTTGTCAAATGTTTCCTCTGCATCTATTGGTGAGGGTCTATGATTTTTCTTCTTTAGCCTGTTGATGTGAAGGATTTCATTAACTGATTTTGAATGCTGAACTGGTCATGCATACCTAAAATAAATCTCACTTGACCATGGTGTATAATTCATTTTATTCATTGTCAGATTTGGTTTGCTATTATTTTGTTGAGGACTTTTGCATCAATGTTTATGAGAAATATTGGCCAGTAGTTTTCCTTTCTTTTAAGTTGTTGTCTGGTCTTGGTAGTAGGGTAATTCTGGTCGCATAAAATGAGTCAAGAAGTATTCCCTCTGCTCCTATCTTCCGAAAGAGATTGTAGAGAATGGGTATAAACTCTTCCTTAAATGTTTGGTAGAACTTGCCAATGAACCCATCTGTTGCTTTCTGTTTGAGAGATTATTAATTAATGATCCAATCTCTTTAATAGATATAGGCAAAATTAGATTATCTCTTCTTGTGTGAGTTTTGCTAGCTTATGTCTTTCAGGGAATTGGCCCATTTCATCTAGATTCTAAAATTTATGGACATAGAATTGTTCATAATATTCTTTTATTCTCCTTTTAATATCTATGAGATCAGTATTGATGGCCCCTCTTTCATTTCTGATATTAATAATTTTTAAGCCTCATTTGAGGATATATTTTCCCTTGACTCTAGAGAGAGAAAGGGTGAGGGAGAGAGAGAGAAACATCAATACGAGAGAGAAACATCCCTTGGTTGCCTCACACATGTGCCTGGACCAGGGATGGAGCCCACGACCCCTAGAGGCATAGGATGACGCTCCAACCACTGAACAACACCAGCCAGGGCTCATATTAGCTATTTTTTGTCTTCTGTCTTTGTTTTTCTTAAGTTAGCCTAGCTAGAGGTCTATCCATTTTATTGATCTTTTCAAAGAACCATCTGTTTTCTATTTTCAATTTCTTTGATTTCTGCTCTAATTTTTATTATTTCTTTTCTGTTACGTTAGATTTAGTTTTTTTCAAGTTTCCTAAGATGTAAGTTTAGATTATTGATTTTAGATGTTTTTCTTTATAATGCATGCATATAATGCTGTAAATTTCCCTCTACGCGTTACTTTTTTTGAAAAGTGGTATTGTTAGTTTCATTTAGTTCAAAGTATGTTTTAATTTCTCTTAAGACTTCTTCTTTGACCAATGGGTAACTGGGAAATGTATTGTTTAACCTCAAAGCATTTCAGGATTTTCCAGCTACCTTTGTGTTATTGGTTTCTAGTTTAATTACATTGTGGACTGAGAGCATCATTATATGACATCTGTTCTTTTAAATTTGTTAAGGTGTGTTCTGTGGCCCAGAATGTGGCCTTAGTGAATGTTCAATGTGAGTTTGAGGGGAAAAAAAGTGTAATCTGCCATGGTTAGATTAAATATTCTTTAAATGTCAATTATATCCAATTTATTGATGGTACTGATCTACTTACTAATTTTCTGCCCATTACTAATAGAGGGGTGTGGAAGTCTCTGACTATAATATTGGGTTCATTTGTTTCTCCTTTCAGCTCTATGATTTTTGCTTCACATATTTTGATGTTCTGTTTTGGGGTAAATACACATTAAATATTGTTATGTCTCCTTAGAGAATTGACTGACCCCTTTATCATTATGTATTGCCTTTTTTATCCCTGATAATGTTCCTTGCTTTGAAGTCTGCCTTGCCTGAAATGAATATTACTATTCTAGTTGGTTTTTTTAATTGGTAGTAGTCTGGTATATATTTTTCCATCCCTTTACTTTTTTTTAAATACATTTTTATTGATTTCAAAGAGGAAGGGAGAAGGAGAGAGAAATTGAAACATCAATGATGAGAGAGAATCATTGATCAGTTGTCTCCTACACACCCCACACTGGGGATCAAGCCCGCAACCCGGGCATATGCCCTGACCGGGAATTGAACCATGACCTCCTGGTTCATAGGTCAATATTCAACCACTGAGCCACGGTGGCCAGGCTCCATCCCTTTATTTTTAATCTAGCCAGTTTATATTCAAAGTGGGTTTCTTGTAGACAATATATAGTTGGATCTTATTTTATTATACACCCAGACAATCTCTGTTTTCTAATTGGTGTATTTAGGCCAAAGATATTTACAGTGATTATTGATATAACTGAATTAATATTTACAATATTTGTTACTGTTTTCCACTCTTTTTCTGCTTTTTGTGATTTTAACTGAGAATTTTATAAGATTTTATTTTTTCCACTCTCTTAGCATATCAATTACACTTTAACTTTTTTTTTAGTGGCTACCCTAGAGTTGCCTATATACATTTACAACTAGTCCAAGTCCACTTTCAAATAACATTATACCTCTGCATGGATAATGCAAGTAATAACAGAGTATACCCAACCCCTCCTTTCCATTCCTTATAATATGGCTGCCATTTCACTTATCCATAAACTATAATCACCAAATACACTGTTTCTATTATTATTTTGAGCAAGCTGCTATCTGTTAGATTAAGAAAAACAAAAGATTTAATTTACCTTTATTAATTCTTTCTCTGGTGCTTTTTCTTTCTTTATGTAGACCTGAGTTTCTGACCTATAAATTTTTCCTTTTCTCTAAAGAACTTTTTTAGGGGGGAGGGGGAGGGGCAGGGTTTCTGAAGTTCTTTTAAGAAGGAGGGTCTGCTGGTGGCAAATTCCCAACTACCACTACCTGAGCAACCGCTGACTGTGCAAATTATTTAACTTATGTCTTTCCTTGGCTTCCAGAAATGTGAGATTATCTTCAAGCATTCTTCCTGCTCTGAAATCCTAAGTAAATTTTTATATATTAAGTCAGTAACTTATTCACTAGGGTGAATATTAATAGGAAACATAGAAGAAGTTTTGTTTAAAGTGAAAAAATATTTTTAAATACAAATAATCACTCCTCAAATAATCATTCCATAAATCTTCCTTCCTAAATACCAGCTTCTCTTAAAGTGAAACTCATTTAAATGTCTCTGCCTTTCCTGTATCCATAAGTTCAGAAAATCTAAAATGTAAAGGTCAATAAACTATGAACTTTATGGAAAGATTAAATGTTAGTTTTAAAATAAACAAGGAGCTGGAATATTTCCAATATTTCCATTTTGCTTTAGTGGTTACCAAATGTTATTTGGACCCATAATTCACTCAGGAGCATAAATATTAGACATGAAGACTTTCGAAGGAAAAATCTGACTTGATAAAATGGAAGGAAAAGGAACTACATTGCAATTGGACAAATTAACACAGTGAGGCACTGTAGTTAATCTCTGGCATTGGGGATTTATCATTGAAGATTTAGCTTACTCTTTAATAACCCTAAAGTCCACATCATGTAATAATAGATCATTTTGCTAAAACATTAATTTCCAGAATCCTGTGCCCCAAGCAGCTGGTGTGTGATCCCAGCACCCAAATTCCGCGGCAGCTTCTTCTGTCCTTCGCCTGTTGCTTTGGAGGGTGTACTCTCATATGCACTATGTTGAATTTGGGAATTGCATGCTGCTATGGTAATTAATAATTAGGGATTGATGAAGGTCTTTTTCCTTTTTAAGAAGAAAAAATAAATAGATTTTTCCAAGATAAATAAATACATTTTTTTAAAAAACAGTGGCACAAGCTACCATGGATAACACAAAATTCCATAGCCTGCTAGATTCAGTGTCAGTTTAGACTCTTTCCATTGCAAGGGATAGAAACTCAACTAAAATTGGCATCAGCAGAGGGTTGTGGTCTGTTGTTGAAAAGCCTCAGGATCATTTTTCAGGCTTACCTTGATCCAAGAACCCAAATGATGTTATCGGGATGCAGTTTCTCTCCCGGTGATGGCTCTGCCCTCACTGTGTTGGCTTCATCCTAATTCTCCACTTGGAAGCTCTCTAGGCAATCAGCCTCCCAGGCTGCGTTCCAGCAGAGGAGAGAGCACCTCTTCTAATACCTCCTGTGTGAGTCCGTGGACTTGCTGATTCAATCAATCTGGGTCTCTGCCCACTTCTAATTAGTCAGGATTTGGTCATATGTTCCACCTGTGGAGAAAGAAAGGCTCCCACACAAGCCACAACCCCCTGGATTGAGTCATGGAGAAATAGTTCACCAAGGGGAATTCAGGGTGCTCTGACCCAGAGGAAGAGCAAATACATGATGAGCGACCAAAACAGTAAGTGTTGCCAATGGATGTTTAAGATAAAACTAAAGTAACCCGGGACTTCTGTTCTGTAAGAGAGAGTTGGATCCTGAACAAATGTAGTTTCAGTATTGAACTCTCCCTGCCTGGAAAGCAAGGGGAGGTCCTAGGGCTCTGGCAAAGGGAAGTGTTCCAGGAACTGTGGGAAAGTGTGGCTGCTCTGTGGCTACCCCCCAAAATAACACCCCTTTAGTACTTACTGCTGCTCTCTGTTCAGAAATTTAACTGTTAATGTAATTGTCAGAGACCCCCTGCTGTCAGTCCACAATCTGTGTCTAAACTTACCACTGCATTTTTCACTAAGCCAGCCTTTAGTGCTTCCAGATTTTTTTAAATATATTTTTATTGATTTCAGAGAGAAAGGGAGAGGGAGAGAGAGATAGAAACATCAATGATGAGAGAGAATCATTGACTGGCTGCCTCCTGCATGCCCCACTGAGGATTGAGCCCACAACCCAGGCATGTGCCCTTGACCAGAATTGAACCAGGGGCCCTTCAGTCCACAGGCTGATGCTCTACCCACTAAGCCAAACCAACTAGAGCAGTGCTTCCAGATTTATTCGTTAATGTGTTAATTCTTATATTACTAGTAAGACCCAGGAGTGCCTGCGTTTAAGATATTTGTTTCCATGCTTTACAAACACATCTTAGGATAAAAAGTCAAGGCCGAGCTGGTGTAGCTCAGTAGTTGAACATTGATCTATGAACCAGGAGGTCATGGTTCGATTCCCAGTTAGGGCACAGGCCCGGGTTGTGGGTTTGATCCCCAGCAGGGGGTGTGCAAGAGGCAGCCCATCAATAATTCTCTCTCATCATTGATGTTTCTATTCCTCTCTCCCTCTCCCTTCCTCTCAGAAATTAATAAAAACATTTTTAAAAAAGGATAAACAGTAAAATAAATTTTAGGGGAGAAACCTTATTTTATGTTACTTGAATTTTTGAACTAGCATTATTAGGCTATGTAGAACACCAACACTATTCTTTAAACACCTCTGCCTAGACCAGGAAAACTTAACCTGGTGTGTGCATTTTTTCTGAGAGTCCACTGGTATCTCAAAGGGGTCAATGGCTCAAAGTATGAAAAACCAACTGCCTAAGCCCAAGACCTGCAGAACACTATTTGCCTGTCTCTCCGGGAAGGCCATGGGACATGAAAGAGACAGGCAAAGGTTGTGCAGACAACCTGGAGTTGACCTGGCTCTACTCTGTGATCTTAGGCAAGTTACATAGTTTCTCTGTTCCTCATTTCTCTCATCTTTAACATAGGGATAAAATAACTTCTGCATCAAAGGATTTGTAAACCCTGGCTAGTGTGGCTTGGTTGCTTGGGCATCGTCCTGTGCACCAAAAGGTTGCCAGTTCAATTCCTGGTCAGAGCACATGCCCAGATTGTGGGCTTGATCCCCATGCTGGAAGCAGCCAATCCATATTTCACTCTCGAATTGATCTCTCTCCCTCCCCCTCTCCCTCTCCCTCTCCCTTCCCCTCTCCCTCTCCCTTTCCCTCCACCTCTCCCTCTCCCTTCTTCTCTCTCTAAGAAAAAAGAAATAAAAAGAAATATTTTTAAAGGATTGTGTAAGAATTAAATAAGATAATTGATGTCAAATATTTAAATCATAAACTGATGTGTGATAAATATTGGATAATTAATAATATCATAACTGTAGATACCTGGCTTTCATATTTGTCTCCCGTGAGTTTTCAAACTGTTTCAATATAACTAATCTATAGTTCATCCAACCGCAATATGTCAGTCACTGCTCCCTTTCCCCATATATTTACATAATGAGGACTTGTGCACCTGGAATTTGAGATTAAAAATTAACAAGTAGCTCAGCCAACATGTTCAGTGGTTGAGCATAGACCCACAAACCAAGAGGTCACCGGTTTGATTCTTGGGGTGCAGGATCGATCTCTGGTAGGGGTCATATAGGAGGCAGCCAATCGATGTTTCTCCCTCATTGATGTTTCTATCTCTCTATTCCTCTCCTTTCCCCTCTCTCTAAAATCAATAAAAACATGTTTTAAAAAATTAACAAATAAAATATACTTTATTTAATGACATGTATATAGCCCTGACTATGTGTTGAAGCTGTTATTAAATACTTTACTAATATCAATCCATTTAATCCTTGTAATAATTCTATGAGGTAGGCTCTATTATTATCCTAATTTTATTTTTTAAATATATTCTTATTGATTTCAGAGAGGGAGAGGGAGAGATAGAAACATCTATAATGATAGAGAATCATTGGTTGGCTGTCTCCTGCACACCGCACACTGAGGATCCAGCCCGCAACCCGGGCATATGCCCTGATGGGGAATTGAACCGTGACTTCCTGATTCATAGATTGATGCTCAACCAGTAAGCCATGCCAGCTGGGCTATCATCCTAACTTTATAGATGAAAAAACTGAGGCACAGAGAAGTTAAATCACTTACTTAAGATTACACAGCCAGAGTCCAGGCCCTTAAACTCTTTGCCATTTGCTTTTCATCTTTGTTGCTCAGTTGATATTGAAGGAAGTACTGAAAGAGAAAAATAATTACCACCTTTTCACATTTGTTAAGCACCTAGTGTGCTAGGGCTTTCACATCTATTTATTTCAATCATTTAAACATCATTAGTATTTTTAAGAATGATCATAAGAAAGATTTTTATAGGGTGCTTAATACCAAAAATTATTTCATTTAATCCTCTAACAGCCCTATGAAATAGATGCTATTATTATTGCCATTTTACAGATGAAGAAAGTAAAGGTTTAAAAGGTTAAGTAATTTTCCCAAAGTCCCATCAGTAGTAAGTTATAAAGCTGGGCTTCAAACCCATGTTGTCTGGCTCTAAAACTCTTATGTTTAACCACAATACTCTTCTCCCTGACACTGTGTGACAAGTATTAGGATGCTATTATTATTAATAAAGCACATGAATATTTATTCAGAATCCATCCAGAGGATACTGACCCTGACACTATTACCTACCACTGTGAAGATAGAAAAATGAAGCCATGGAGACTAAATAGATATGATGCTGACCCAACTAAGTATATAAGTATAAGATTATACTTAAGATTACACAGTCACTGGGAAAGCTAACTGCAGGTTAATTTGTGGAGCAAATGAGTGTTTCCTTTGGAGTTTCCAAATGCTCTTTCAAAGCCTTTTCTCTCATTCTAGTAATTCTGATTCCCCATGGTGCTATTTAAAAAAATAATATATTCTTTCCAAATTATTATGGCTCAATTAAGAACTCAAAATGGGTTAGAGAGGATATAATGAAATATAAATGTGGAGTTCTAAGAATGCTAATGCTGTCAGCAGACAGTTCAAAGGCAGGAATTTCAGTTAAATAAGAATATCTAACATTATGAAGAACTCCTACCACCCAGGGCGGAACAGCAGAGAAACTATAAACTTTGAGAGAACTTTCGAATTCAGAAACTAAGACGTATGAAAAACATTTTAAGAGCAGACAACTCAGAGAGTCTAATCTATAAATATCCAAAACAGAGTTTAATTTATAGAATTTCTGTTGACCAAGACCACAGATGTTATGGTTCCAGTTACTCCTAGATGGTCAGGTTTGACCTAAAATGGAAAGGAATAGCTAGTAGCAAATACCATGTAGTTCACATATTATATTAATTCTCACAATTACCTTGCTAAGTAGCCATTACCAATTTGTTTTATGGATGAGGAAAAACCTAAAAGAGAATCTAAGTCTCTTCAGTAGCAGGGAGAATTCACACCTACCGTAGTTCTATCTGATTCCCAAACTATGCTGATCCCCCCCGGAGCAGAAAAGAGCATGCCTCTCCCAGGATCTCAAAATCCACACCAATCGTGGGATACAAAGGTGAACTACCAAATGCCAGAGTGAGAGAAGGATAGTCAATGTAAAGGAGGAGAAGGATAGTCAATGTAAAGTTAATGCAAGAGTACGTGCCTGTCACTTTACAAGGTATCATGCCCAGAGCCCTTCTAAATGGCCCATTGGCTGTGCTGGGCTGTTTTCTGGAACACTGCCTCCTACTCAAGTGATCTAAATAAGATTCCTGGACACTAATGGGGATATGCCTTCCTATGATATCAACATCTTTGGATTCTTTTTCTCTGGTATTTACAAGTGTGACTTTTTGTGCTCTTGGAGATACAGGTTCCAAGATTTGAGTTTGGGTTTACGAGTAAGAAAACCATGTCAACCAGATTTGGATATTTATGAGTCATCAGGCCAAAGAACTGTGATAATGTCACTGCTTATTAGCAGTTCATTACAAGGTCCCCTTTGGGCTGGTTTTATATTAAACAAATAAAAAAGAGTTCCAATCTTTTAGACATGTTTTCTGAAATAGTTGCATATGATGTCCATGATTTGCTTCAAAATAATACTGAAGGAAGGGAAAATGGGCCATGAGTTGACATCAGTTGGAACAGTGTGATAGGTACTTAGGTGTTCATTATATCACTCTCTCTACCTGTATATATGTTTAAAATGTTTTATAATAGCCCTAGCCAGTTTTCTCAGTGGTTAAGAGTGTTGGCCCACAGACTGAAGGGTCTCAGGTTTGATTCTGGTCAAGGGCACGTCCCTCAATTATAGGCTCGATCCCGGGCCCCCATCCCGGCACATGCAGGAAGCAACCAATCGATGTGTCTCTCTCACATCAATGTTTTTCTTTCTCTGACTCTCTTTCCATTCTCTCTAAAAGTCAATGGGAAAAAAAAATATTCTCATGTGGATTAACAAAATAATCCTATATAATAAAAGGCTAATATGCAAATAGACTGAACGGTGGAACACCTGGAACAACCAAACAACCGAACAACTGGTCATGATGTGCGCTGACCACAGGGGGCATGCACGGAACATGGTGGGCATCGGCCACGGCGGGATGGTGGAGCAGATGAGTGGGGGTGCCAGACCAAGGTGGGGTGCCGGTCACAGTCATCGGGGCAAGCCTCTGGTGGTTAATGAAAATTCTTGGCTCCCGCGTGCGCCGCAGTCCCACCTGGCACTTGCACCCGCTGCCGGTGCAGGCCCCATGCGCACCCACTGCTGACATTGAAGCCACTACTCACACCCACTGCCGGTGCCCAGCGTCAGCCCCAATTGCTTGGCGCCATCAGCAGGTGCAAGTGGCAGCTGCTGGCCCTGATCACCCCGAGGGCTTCTCCACACCCACCCCCTGCTCCTGAGGGGAGATCGGGGCCGGCAGCCACCTCTTGCACCTGCTGCTGGTGATGGCCCTGCTCGCACCCACTGCCTGTGCCAGAGCCACCGCTCACACCCACAGCTGGCACTGGAGCCACCACTTGCACCTGCTGACTGTGCCCAGTGCTGGTCCCAATCGCTCGGCGCCATCAGCAGGTGCGAGTGGCAGCTGCCAGCCCTGATCACCCCTGAGGGCTGATGCACCTCCCCCTGCTCCTGAGAGGTGATCTGGGCAGCAGCTGCTGCTCGCACCTGCTGACTGCGCCGGCCCCACTTGCACCCGCTGCTGACACTGGCCCCAATCACTCCATGCCTTCAGCGGGTGTGAGCAGGGCCAGCGCCATCAGTGCATGGGAGCAGCAGGAGCAGGGCTGCTGGCAGACAGGGGACAGGGGGATGCGGCGGGAGGGGCCGGGAGGGGGCAGCAGAGGATGAACCGAGACCCGCCCCTGTGCCTACCGCAGCCTTGTGGCCCACAGTTCCTTTCAAGGTGCACAAATTCATGCACTGGGCCCCTAGTAATAATAATAATAATAATAATAATAATAATAATAATGTTCTATAATAAAAACACTTTAAATGCATTCTTACCACTAAGTTTTTGTTTATAACATTCTATCAGTCTGCATTGCACTTCCTATTTTGTTTCTAAAGACTCAGGTCACATTTTCTCCTCAAAAGTCATCATTTCTTTAAAGCACATATTAGAAAAAAAGAAAGGTTGAAAATGAATATGCTAAGCATCCATGTTAATAAGATAGAAAAAAAAATCCTAGCAAGTTCAATCCAAATAGAATATAAAGAGGATAATAAAGATAAGAGACGAAAACAATAACAAAAAATAAATCACAGTAGAGATGATTATCTAAGACAAAAATTGGTTCTTTGAAAATTGATAAACCATGGTATATTATGACAATAAAGAATAAAATTTCGCTTACATAAACAACTTTCTGGGAAATATACAACTTACAAAAACTGACATAAGAATAAAGAAAGATTCAAAGAGTCTTGATTCATATGGGCAGTGAGTGGAATTTCAAAAAATAATTTACAAGATAATGATGATCAAAAAAAATCTGTAATTTAAAGATTTTCCACAAAGGGAGTCCTAGGTCCAGATTACTTCACTAGTGAATTTTACCAAACACCTGTGGATAAAGTAATGCCAACCTCAGAGAAACCAAGATGGTGGCATAAGGTATACACCTATACGTGCTGCCTCTCACAACCACACCAAAACTACAATTAAAAGACAAAACGTCTATCACCCAGAACCTCAGAAAAGCTGGCTGAGTAGAAGTTCTACAACTAGAAGGAAAGAGAAAAGAGCATTGAGACATGCACAAGCGCGGAAAAGCTGAGGTACGCAGGCGCGCGAATCAGGCTGGCGGTTGGCGACTGGGTGCACTGTTTCTTTCAACCTGAAGGAACAGCGCACCCAGTTTCCTCATGTTTCCCCATTACTCTGAACTCGTTTCCGGTGAGACTCTGGAGACCCAGACCCCTACAGGGAGAAGCTGGACTGTCTGCCATTGGGTCAGAAAGTGAGGGTGGCTTTCTTGCAGAGCTGCATATAGGAATCATTGTTTACTGCACTGGGGTGCAGGACACGGGGACATGGAAACACGGAGACACAGAGACGGCTGACTGGCAGCCATCGCTGTTTGCCATGCCCTAGTGACTCCCTGAGATCCCACCCCATCCAATTTACAAACGCATCCAAACTGTGCGCAGTGGCTTTTGCATATAAATGGCCTGCCCTATCGCAGCTTAACCTAACAAACTGCAGCTCTGGTCAGACCAGGAGAACTCTGCAGACCTCACTGTAGCTCCTGATGGGTGGCCTCAGACAGTAGCTGACCTGCACAGCATTGGAGATCCAGAAGCCAGTGTACCTAGTGGTCAGTGTGAGAGGACACCAGATTTCAACTTCTCACATCCATAAGTGACACATTCAAGAGGCAGACTCAGTGAGCACCAAAGCCCCACTGAAACAAGTCCTGCCCCATAAAGGTGTCTCCAGCACAGCAGTTCTTCCATTATAGACACAGCAGGTCCTCACATCCAATTGGCCTGGAGGTCAATTCCTCCCAGTATACCAACAGCAATCAAGGCTTAACTACAACAAGACTGTGCACTCAGCCTACAAAGGGGTGCACCAAGAGTATCCACCTCAGGTGATTGGGGAGGCTGAACTACTGGGCCCTATAGGTCACCTACCACACAAAGCCACTCCATCACCACAGGGAAGCAGCAAAATGCGGAGACAAAGAAACATGTCACAAATTAAAGAAATGGAGGAAAGCAAACTACTGGACATAGAGTTCAAAACCACATTTATAAGGTTACTCAAGAATCTGCTAAAAACCTCTGAGGAACTTAGTGAGACCTTTAAAGATCTTAATGAGAATGCCAAAAAAATGGAAAAGGACCAGTCTGAAATTAAGCATATACTGTCTGAAATAAAGAATATACAGAAATTCAACAGTAGATCAAAGGACCCCAAGAATCAAACCAAAGATTTGAAACATGAGGAAACAAAAAACACCCAACCAGAAAAACAAAAAGAAAAAGAATCCAAAAATATGAAGATAGTGTAAGGAGCCTCTGGGACAACTTTAAGCATACCAATATCTGAATTATTGGGGTGCCAGAAGAAGAGAGAGAGCAAAATATTGAAAACCTATTTGAAGAAATAATGACAGAAAACTTTCCTTACCTGGTGAAAGAAATAGACTTACAAGTCCAGGAAGCGCACAGAACCCCAAACAAAAGGAATCCAAAGAGGACCACACCAAGACACATCATCATTAAAATGCCAAGGGCAAAAGACAAAGAGAGAATCTTGAAAGTAGCAAGAGAAAAACAGTTAGTTACCTACAAGGCAGCACCCATACAACTGCCAGCTGATTTCTCAACAGAAACTATGCAGGCCAGACGGGAGTGGCAAGAAATATTCAAAGTGATGAATAGCAAGAACCTACAGCCAAGATTACTCTACCCAGCAAAGCTATCATTTAGAATTGAAGGTCAGATAAAGAGCTTCACAGACAAGAAAAAGCTAAAGGAGTTCATCACCACCAAACCAGAATTATTCTTTAAGAAGAGGAAGAAGAAGAAAAAGGTAAAGATAAAAATTATGAACAACAAAATGACAACAAATACATACCTATCAACAAGTGAATCTAAAAATCAAGTGAATAAAAAATCTGATGAACAGAATAAACTGGTGAATATAATAGAATCAGGGGCATAGAAAGGGAGTGGACTGACAATTCTCAGGGGAAAGGGAGTGTGAGCAGTGCGGAAAGAGATTGGACAAAAATCTTACACCTGTGGATGAGGACAGTGGCTGGGGGGGGGGGTAAGGGCATGGGGTGGGGTGGGGAATCAGGTGGAGGGGAGCTATGGGGGGAAAAAAGAGGAACATATGTAATAATCTGAACAATAAAGATTAAAAAAAAAAAAAAGTAATGCCAACCTCAAAACTCTTACAGGGAATAGAAAAAAAAAAGGAAACATGCCCTGTGTTGTTTTATGAGTTAGTGTAACCTTGATACCAAAACCTGATAAATATTTTAAGAAAGTAAATTATAGCCTGGTAGGTGTGGCTCAGTGGTTGAGCGTCGACCCATGTACCAAGAGGTCACTGGTTTGATTCCCAGTCAAGGCATATGCCCAGGTTGCAGACTCTATCCCTAGCAGGGGACATGCAGGAGGCAACAGATCGATGTTGATGTTTCTCTTTCATCGATGTTTCTGTCTACCTCTCCCGCTCTCTCTAAATTCAACAAGAACATATTTTTAAAAAATGAACTGATGTTTATTTTTTTAAAAAAGAAAGTAACCCAGCCAGTATGGCTTAGTGGTTGAGCATCAACCTATGAACCAGGATATCACGGTTCGATTCTTGGTCAGAGCACATGCCCAGGTTGCAGGCTCCATCCCCAGTGTGGGGTGTGCAGGAGGCAGCTGATTAATGATTCTCTCTCATCATTGATGTTTCAATCTCTCTCTCCCTCTCCCTTCCTCTTTGAAATCAATAAAAATGTATTTTTTAAAAAGAAAGTAAATGATAGGCTAATCATACTCATCAATATAAATTCAAAATTTCTAAGGCAAATATTTTCAAACTGAATATAGAAATATATAAAATAGTATATCACAACCAACTTGTATTTATTCCACAAATGAAAAGTAAATCGATCACTGTAATTTATCATTGTAATTTTTAGAAAACATGATCTAAAAAAATAATATATCAATAGAAGCATAAAATATTTGCTAGATTTCAACATAGATTGAATATTTTTTTAAATCTCTTAGCAAAGTAGAAATAACAGGAAAAAATTTTTAGTCTTATAAATGATGTCTATAGCAGACCTCAGCAAGCATTATATCTAACAGTAAAAAGTTGAAAATTACCTCTGAGATCAGGTACAAAATGGGATTCCCACTAACACCACTTCTATTCAACTTTTTGCTAGAGTTCTTAGACAGTGATAAGAAAATAAATAATAGCCCTAGCCATTTTGGCTCGGTGGATAGAGCATCGGCCTGTGGACTGAAAGGTCCAAGGTTCGATTATGGTCAAGGGCATGTACCTTGGTTGCAGGCACATCCCCAGTAGGGGGTGTGCAGAAGGCAGCTGATCGATGTTTCTCTCTCATCGATGTTTCTAATTCTCTATCCCTCTCTTTTCCTCTCTGTAAAAATATCAATAAAATATATTAAAAAAAAGAAATAATATAAGGATTAGAAAAGGTGAACCTAAAGACATGTGAATTCAAAGTGATTTATAAATAATGTGATTACACATATAAAAAATAAAAAAATAATTATTAAAATTATTAAATTTAGTAGGATTGCTGGGGAAATGTCTACACTAATAAAAGAGAAACATGCAAATTGACCGTACCTCCGCTATGCCCACAAGCCTGCCCACAAGCCAATCAGGAGCGAGAATGCAAATTAACCCAATCAAGATGGCTGCGGCTACGGAGTGAGCAGAAGGCTTGGGTTGCCCCCGGCGATGGAGGAAGCCAAGCTTCCTGGCTGGCCCTGGCCTCTGCTCAAGGCTACAAAGTTTCAATTATAGAAGATAAATAAATCCCAGATACCAGGGCCTCTGCTTGGGTCGCCAGGGGGCGTGGCCAGCCTGCAAACCACCACAGGCCCCTCGCCCAGGCCACCCCACACCCCAAGGGAACCCTCACCCTGATCCGGGACACCCTTCAGGGCAAACCAGTCGGCCCCCACCCCTGCCCCAGGCCTCTATCCTATCTAATAAAAGAGTAATATGCAAATTGACTGTCACTCCAACACACAAGATGGCTGCCCCGATGTGGTCAAAGATGGATGCCCCCATGTGGACACAAGATGGCCACCACAAGATGGCCAGCAGGGAAGGGCAGTTGGGAGGGACCAGGCCTGCAAGGGAGGGCAGTTGGGGCAATCAAGCCTGCAGGGGAGGGCAGTTAGGGGTGACCAGGCTGGCAGAGGAGGGAAGTTGGGGGCAACCAGGCCTGCAGGGGAGGGGAGTTGGGGGGACCAGGCCGGCAGAGGAGGGAAGTTTGGGGCAACCAGGCCTGCAGGGGAGGGGAGTTGGGGGGACCAGGCCTGCAGGGGAGGGCAGTTAGGGGTGATCAGGCCTGCAGCGGAGGGCAGTTAGGGGCAATCAGGCTGGCAGGGGAGCAGTTAGGCATCAATCAGGCTGGCAGGGGAGTGGTTAGGGGGTGATCAGGCTGGCAGGCAGAAGCGGTTAGGGGCAATCAGGAAGGCAGGCAGGTGAGTAGTTGGGAGCCAGCAGTCCTGGATTGTGAGAGGGATGTCCCAGATTGAAGAGGGTGCAGTCTGGGCTGAGGGACCCCCCCCCCATGCACGAATTTTGTGCACGGGGCCTCTAGTCTATATATATATATGCCTAAGCAACCATTATGGCGGAACGACCAGAACACCCAGTCACTATGACATGCACTGCAGTGGCCAACCAGCTCCATCGGGGCCCCGATCAGCCCCCTGAAACCTCCCACAGCCCCTCCCCCTGGCTGGCCCAGCCCAGGATCGGCCCCCCAACCCTCATCAGGGGCGGGGATGGTCAGGGAGAGCGGCTGTGGGTAGTGGGCCGGCTGGCCCCACCCCTGATTGGGGTGGGGTGTGATCAGGGGATGGGCTGGACATCAGGAGGGGCTGTGGGAGGTTGGGGGGGCCCATCGGGGCCCTGATCGAGCCAGTTGGCCGCCACAGTGCGTGTCATAGCAACCGGTCATTCCGGTCGTACCATCGTTCTGGTCACTTGGCTTTTATATATCTAGATATAGATGTTTCTATCTCTTTCTCCCCCTCTAAAATAAAAAATGTATATATTTTTTAAAAAAATAATATCTTCTTCACTATTCACACATTCCTTCTATCAATCTGTAAATTCTGACTGAATTTCTACTATGCATCAGGCTCCATACTAAGCTTAAGGATACATTAACAAACAGAATACACACAATCTACCCTATAGGAGCCTAAAGTACAGAATACAAACTAGTAAACAAATAATTACAATATAAAGGATGAGTGCTATTTTTCATACAGCTAGCATTCATTGAGCACTTACTCTGTGACAATCACTATTCTAAGTATATTATGTATATTAACTTCTTTGCTCACACACTGATTTTTGTGAGTTAAGTACCATTATTATTGCTCTTTTCCAAGTAAGAAAATTAATATATATTCTGGACTCAAATCCATTAACAGATACATGTTTTGTAAATATTGTCTTCCAGTTGTGGGTTGCCTCTTTATTTTCTTAACAGTGTATTTCAAACATCAGAAGTTTTTAAATCTTGCCTGGCTAGTGTTGCTCAGTGGTTAAACATTGATCTATGAACCAGGAGGTCACCGTTCGATTCCTGGTCAAGGCACATGCCCAAGTTTTGAGCTCGATCCCCGGTAGGGGACATGCAGGAGGCAGCCAATCAGTGATTCTTTCTCATCAATGATATTGTGTTTTTCATGTTCTATCCAAGATTTTGCCTAACCCAATGTCACAGTAATGTTCCTATATGTTTTCTTAAAGAAATTTTAGAGTTTTGGCTCTTACACTTAGGTCTATGATACATTTTGAATTGATTTTTGTATATGGAAATTCAAGGTTTCTGGAATAAAGAACAGACCACATATTATTGAGAGAGTATTTTATCACCAATTTCCATGCCCACTTCCCACATGGCAACACAGTGAGGGCTTGACGTTACCCTGTAGATGCAGCAGGGTTAAAACCATAGTGAAGACCCCAAAGTTATGAGACTCAGAGTTTATAGAAGCACAGATGGCAATCTGCCTTTCTCTTCTCCAGGGAATGAGAGAATTTTTACTCTGAAATGTAAAAAAAAAATAATCTCTGGGGGGGAGGGGATGAGCGTCCTTTGGTTTTTCTTTTATCTCCCACTTTCACCCAAAGGTGGCCCAAGTGAGGGACTGTGCAGCAGGCACAGGCAGCAAAAAAATTCCTAGGACCAGGAAAAGGGGCACCTGAGAGCTATAAAGTATGGGGGAATCTTTTGTTTCTTCCTTTTTTTTCCTTCTCCAGCCTTGTCCTAAGGTTAGTCCCAGTCACCGAGCTGCACTACAGTGATAGTGGTGGAGCATCAAAAACCCTGCAAGATAACTGTTATTCAGAAGAGAGAGATTGGGGGAAGGGACCTTGACATCTGAAGACTGTGGGGGAACCTCTGTCATTTCCTTTCTCTCTTTTTTCTCATTGCTTGACCCCATGAGTGGCCCCAGTCAGGTACAACTGCATGGCAGTGCTAGAGACTAAAATTCAAAGAGAAATCTGTTTTTATAGCCATAGGATCAAGAAAAGAGGCCCATGGGAGCCAAGGAATGAGACGAGAATCTTTGCAGAAACATAGAAAAAGGGATTCTCTGTATGAACGGACCCATTCCGTTCACCCCCTGATCTGCACATGCTTAGAACTGACCCAGAGCAGCAGATTCAAGAAGCTCAGGGAATCCCAAGCAGGATAAATGGAAAGGAAATCATTCCAGACACATCTAAATCAGACTTCAGAAAGACCAAAGCTTTCTTCTTAAAACTTGACAGCAGCCAGGGGAGAAGTATGACATATTACATATAGGGGAACAACTATTTGAATGACTGCTAATTTCTCCTTAGGAGCCACAAAGAACAGAAGACAGCACAATAAGATTTATAAAAGTTAAAAGAAAAATCTGTCAACCCAGAATTCCATATTTGGTGAAAATATCCTTCAGGAATAACAGTGAAATAAAGACATTCTCACATGAAAGAAAAATGAGAGAATTTGTCACTAGCAGACCTGTTCTAAGAGAAGTGATAAAAGTTCTCAGGTTGAAAGGAAATTTCACCAGAACAACACCTAGAACTTCAGGAATTAAGGAAGAAATCAATAGAAATGGTAAATATCTGGGTAAATATAATAGACTCTTTCCCTTCTTTCATTAATTTAAAGTATGTGTGACTGTTGAGAATAGAATCATAACATGCTCTCATGTGGTTTATAATATATGAAGATGTAATACTTAAGTTGACTGTAATAGAAAGGGTGGAGAGTGAATGAATTTATATGGGTTGAAGCTTTAAAGAAAGGATTGGGGAAGCCCAGAAAATACATAGGAGGGTGCAGATATGCTTGGCAATGTGTTTTCATGAAACCTACATGCTGTTCAATCCTTTCACAAAAATTTGATATAACATATAAATGTGTTGATGTGAGGACAAATATATTTAAACTATTTTGATAAAAAGATCCTTTTTCCTACATTGCTAGTTTTTTTTACTTATTTTACTAATTGTTAAATAACATGCATAATTATGAGAGAAAATTGAGTATAGGAAGGTTTGATGCTTTATTTTTCCAAGTAGGAAATATTTTTGTTAACATAAAAACATTCAAACCTGTAAAGAATTTTCTTGAGTTTATTTGAACCAAACAGTCGACAATTGCTGAGAAACAGAATCTCAACGTATTGGGATAAGGCTCCAGAAAATGGCAGTTTTTCAACTTGTTTTATACATTACAATCAAAGGAGATGTAAGTGGGTTACATGAAATCCATTGGTGACAGATTAGGGAGGCGGGAGAAAGCAAAGTGTGTGTGTGTGAGGGGGGGAACCTCTGGGATTGGATAAAAAGTAAAATGATAGACACATACTTCTTTTACTTAGGTGGGTGCAGGATGGTTAACAGTCAGCAATTAACATGATAACAACAACAATGAAGGAATTTGTGGTATCTGTACTGGAACCCAGGTACATTAGGTTGTGCCCCAAGGGGTCTGGAAAAAGTGGAGTTACAAGTTACCCAGACATTTCAAGGATATGTTATCAAAGATGCAAAAAGGCTCAGTTAAGGTAAAAATTGACCTCATCAGGGAAAATACCAGCCTAGGACATGACTACCTACCATAACTGCTTTTAGTTAAATTTTTAATTTCAGACCATCCTTTGTGGTTACTCTAGGTCTTTATGTTTGTAAGACTGCCAAACAAGGAAAGGCCTTCCCTGAGCTTGTCAGGTTAGCATGTGGCCTTTTTTTTTTTTTTTATCCACAGATATATACTTTCTAAAGATACCAAATATATCTCATAAAGTTTAATTATTAAAAGCCACCAAGATTCAAATGATATAGGAACTAAGAGAATTAGTTTATACATTTTTATAATGTCACAAAACCAAGAATAAGTCTGTTTTTTCTCCTTACTTAATTCATAATGGTAAAACATAATAAATTAATATTGTTTATTAATTTGAGGATGACAAAAGGCCCAGTATTCCTTTAATAAGTATGTCTGCCTAGGTGTGTACTGAAAGGGCAGGGAGAGACCGACTCCATGTTCCCTTTGTTCCATGTCCTCCACCACGTGGAGTCAGGTTCCTGCCCTAGAACCTCTCCAAGAGCCCAACCCACACTTTTGAATTAGCCAATAGAAATGCAAGAGGAAAGTAAGCCGTGCCCTGCCCCCATGTGCAACCTGACCCCAACCAATCAGCAGAGGCCACACTACCTCACCCCTCCTACCTCTCCGAGGCCCCCTATAAATCAGCGTGTTTGGGGCCCGGGGCTCTCTCTCTGCCTCCTGGCACTGCATCAGCGAGTGTGGTGGACGGGTAGCTCGAGCTAGCTCGAATAAAGGCTCTTGCTTTTGCATCGGACTCGGCTCCCTGGTGGTCTTTGGGGATCACGAAATCTGGGCATAACATGTACTTAACTTTGGTTTTCAGCTTTCAGGAATAACTAAATAAGAATCATATGTAAAAATTCTGTAATAGTCCTAATCAGTTTGGATTTTTTTAATCATAATGAAACTTTTCCTATACATGTAATTGAAACAGGAATTTTAGGGGTAAAATAGGACAGGTTTAGGAAATTTTAGAAATTTTGGAAATTAAGAGGAACATGGAAGAAGCACAGTGCTGTAGAGCAGCAGAAGTTGTATTTCCATAGAATAGGGAAGCTGAAAAGCTGCAACAGGTACATTTCCATAGAATGAGGGATCTGGGAACAGCAAAAGGTTTATATTTACAAAATAAAGAGAAGGAAGCCCTTCATCCAGAAGGAGAAGAAAGCCCAAAGGGAATAGGAAAGCAATAAGGAAGCAGACCTTTGAGCCTAGGAGTTACTATAGTAACCCAGTCTAAGGGAATAGTGACCAATCAGAGAGGATATCAAGGCACCAGGATCTGCAGCCTTTGTAAGCCATAGAGAAAAGGAACTCAGTGGGACCCTTTTCCCCTCCCCACGTGGGAGTCTGTACTTTTCTATAATAAATTTACACCTTTGTTGTTTTTTTTAATTTAATAAATCTTTATTGTTCAGATTATTACAATTGTTCCTCTTTTTTCCCCCCATAGCTCCCCTCCACCCAGGTCACACCCCAACCTCTGCCCTTACCCCGCCCCCACTGTCCTCATCCAAAGGTGTATGATTTTTGTCCAGTCTCTTCCCGCACCCCCCACACCCTTTTCCCCCCGAGAATTGTCAGTCCACTCCCTTTCCATACCCCTGATTCTATTATATTCAACAGTTTATTCTGTTCATCAGATTTTTTTATTCACTTGATTTTTAGATTCACTTGTTGATAGATATGTATTTGTTGTTCATAATTTTTATCTTTACCTTTTTCTTCTTCTTCCTCTTCTTAAAGAATACCTTTCAGCACTTCAAATAATACTGGTTTGGTGGTGATGAACTCCTTTAGCTTTTTCTTATCTGTGAAGTTCTTTATCTAACCTTCAATTCTGAATGATAGCTTTGCTGGGTAGAATAATCTTGGTTGTAGGTTCTTGCTATTCATCACTTTGAATATTTCTTGCCACCCCCGTCTGGCCTGCATAGTTTCTGTTGAGAAATCAGCTGACAGTCATATGGGTGCTCCCTTGTAGGTAACTAACTGTTTTTCTCTTGCTGTTTTTAATATTCTCTCTGTCTTTTGCTCTTGGCATTTTAATGATGATGTGTCTTGGTGTGGTCCTCTTTGGATTCCTTTTGTTTGGGGTTCTGTGCGCTTCCTGGACTTGTAAGTCTATTTCTTTCACCAGGTAGGGAAAGTTTTCTGTCATTATTTCTTCAAATAGGTTTTCAATATTTTGCTCTCTCTTCTTCTGGCACCCCCATAATTCTGATGTTGGTACGCTTAAAGTTGTCCCAGAGGCTCCTTACACTATCTTCATATTTTTGGATTCTTTTTTCTTTTTGCTTTTCCAGTTGAGTGTTTTTTGCTTCTTTGTATTTCAAATCTTTGACTTGATTCTTGTGATCCTCTAGTCTGCTGTTAGATCTCTGTATAATATTTTTTATTTCAGTCAGTGTATGCTTAATTTCTAGTTGATCCTTTTTCATATCCTCGAGGGTCTCACTAAATTTATCGGCCTTTTCTAGAAAATTCTTGAAAAACTTTTAACCGTGGTTTTGAACTCTATATCCAGTCATTTGCTTTCCTCCATTTCTTTCATTTGTGATCTGCTTCTTTGTCTCCGCATTTTGGCTGCTTCCCTGAGTTGATAGAGTGGCTTTGTGTGCTAGGTGTCCTATAGGGCCAGTGGCTCAGCCTCCCCAGTTACCTGAGGTGGACACTCTTGGTGCACTCTTTTGTGGGCTGTGTGCACAGTATTGTTGGAGATACCAAGATGGCGGCATAGGTAAACACCTAAACTGCTGCCTTGCACAACAATTTCAAAACTACAACTAAAAGACAAAACGAACATCATCCAGAACCACAGGAAGGCTGGCTGAGTGGAAATTCTACAACTAGAAGGAAAGAGAAAAGCTCACTGAGACTCACAGGAGCTGCAGGAGGCAGAGGTACTGAGACGCATGCACGGAGAGGACTGGCAACTGAGTGCACGGCTGGCTCTCTCAAACGGGAGGGAGACAAAAGCTCCCGAATGTGCTGAACTCCAGTTCCGGGCAAGACTCTGGGGACCCAGACTCATACAGGGTGAAAATGGACTGTCTGGCAGTGGGCAGAACTCAAGGGTGGCTTTCTCTCAGAGGTGCTTGCAGCGATTACCATGGGACACTGAGACACAGGGGCCTATTAGGGCAGGGCTGATGGGAAAGCAATGCTGTCTGCTCTGCCCTGAGACTCCGCCCCACCAAGCTGAGCACAGAGGCTATTGCAAGTCTTGTCTCATAAGAGTGTCTCCAGCACAGTTCTCCCATTGCAGACACAGCTGATCCTCACAGCCAATTGGCCTGGAGGTCAATTCCTCCCAGTGATACCAACAACAATAAAGGCTTAACTACAACAAGACTGTGCACACAGCCCACAAAGGGGTGCACTAAATTTCCACCTTTGCTATACCACCTTCTGTCCATGGATATTCTTTGACTTCGGTGGAGAAAGAATTTGAGTCCCAGTCCAAAAATTTCATATCATTATGAAGAATAAAAGTATATGCTGTTAAGCCCTGGCTGGTGTGGCTCATTTGGTTGAGCATCATCCGTGCACCAAAGGGTTGCCAGTCCGATTCCTGGTCAGGGCACATGCCTGGATTGCAGGCTAGATCCCCAGTGGGGGGCTGCAGGAGGCAGCTGTATGATGCTACACTTTCACATCAATGTTTCTCTCTCTCTAAAAATCAATAAAATTATTTTTTAAAGTATATGCTGTTAAAATTGATCAGTGCAGAATCATACAGGATACCAAACAATAAAATTGTATGATTTACAACAACAAAGTTCATTTCTAACCTAAGCTGCATGCACATTGTGTCTGGCAGAACAGAATCTGCTCCTCATAATCACTCAGGGATCCAGGATGAGGGAGCAACGACCCTCTGTGCCAGAAGGAAAATAAAGCTCTGTAGAATTTCACATGGGTGAAGGTGACACTTCACTTGTGTATATAACTCACTGGCCAGAAAGAGTCACATGGCCTTACCCAACCCCAACATTGCCATAAAATGCACTCCAATATTATGCCTGGAAAGTAGGCAGGAAGGGTGAAGATTTGATTAACTGTATCAATGATTTTCATAATATGTTTTAACTTATATTGAGTAACACATACCAAACTTAAAATAAATTTGTTGACTTTTTTATAGGTTATTATTCCATTGTAACATGAAACATATGGAAGTGTCCTAAAATAATCCATTTTGCATTCAAAATAACCACTGTTACTAACCTCTACTACTTCAGCTTTTCAAAGCTGCTTTTCTTTCCAGATAATGATACATACTATAGATAAGTATTGAGAATAGCTGAAAAAAATTGCTTGTATTTAAATATGTTGGAAGGGAAATTGAGGGTTCAATATTTTCTTCAGTGCTGGCTTGGTTTTCTCTCACCACTCTCTCCAGTAACAATGCACTTCTTAACCACAGAGGATGGAAGAGACATGATGATTAAAGGAAATTTACTCCCATATTCACACTCACACAGTATATCTGATTTCAGAAAATCACAACAAATATCCAATTACCATGTTTCTAACAGCCATACTTCACCCAGGAAAAGACAAGAAGCCTAAGAGCTTATAGTGCCTTCCCTGATCATTAAAGGAAGCTTCCCCCAAAGCATGTTGAACTGTCCCTTGGTTTGTCATGGAGGATTTTACACCCCGGATGAGAGCTATACCTGTCTTTTGTAAAGTGAGAAAAGAACTATTGTAAATGCAGACATAGAAAAGAAGAACCTACACAATTCTAGGAAAGAGTATTTATTGGGAATCTGTAAATTAATTTACTTAAAAGAGTAAATATCCACCTGCCCCTTGGACTATGTCACACAATAAGAACTTGAAGTTGATGTGAACTTTAATTCTTGCTCTAATGGCAAGGAATATGTGCCATACAATATAATGGATAATGAAATTGCTTATAGAAGATGCTATTTTACCACAACCTAGAGTAAGAAGTATATTTTCAATTATGATCCCATACACACATACATATTGTTTCATGAAACAATAATTACCCTTACTACATGTGATACACTCTGATATCCTCTATTCTGATGTCTTTAATGCTGGTTATAATCCACTACATTGATTTCATAACCAACTAATGAATCATAACCCACAATTTTAAAACACTGAGCTATAGAAAATAGAAATATGTAAGGCAATCTTTGATTATAAGAAGTGTCCTTAAAGAAGCCTTAGCTTGAAGGGACAAGTGAGTAAACTGAGGTCTAGAAGTCAATGTCCATAGGAGGTTAAATTTTACTCTGTTTTGTTAGTTTGCCCACCCTACTATTCACATTTTTCCATTGGTCAGTTTCTGAACCAATATCACAAGCTTGCTGTTTCCAAGTCTGAGGTAAACTGAAAAATTTCTCCCAAATATATCAGATCCTAATCCCTGAATCTATACTACTATATATAGAAGAGGGACCTTTGCATATATGAATAAATTAAGGATCTTGAGGTGGGGAGATTATCCTGTATTAACCAAGTACATCCTAAATGCATTTACATATATCCCTGTAAGAGGGGGGCATTAGGAGATCTGACCCACATAAGAGGAGAAGGTGATGTGAAGAGGAAGTAGAAAGAAATTTGAAAATGCTAGCCTTGAAGACTAAAGTGATATGACTCCAAGTCAATGAAGCTGGAAGAGTCAAAGAACTGATTTTGCCCTAGAGCCTCTGCAGAGAGCATTGATTTTGATCCAGTGATGTTGATTTTGGACTTCTGGCCTTCTGAACAGTGAGAGAATAAAGTTCTGATATTTCAAGCCACAGCAGGCTCAGGAAACTAATATGAACCCCATTAACATGACCTAAAGAGAGTAATAGTGCAACGTACCCAGAGTACATGGCCACCTGTAACTTTATACTTTGCTATGTTTAAAAGAGAGTAATGGTACTTTTTTTAAAAATTTAAAGAGTAATGATAACCTACAGAGATTCACAAACATACTGATAACACAAATAATAACTAGGTGAAAAGCGAAAAAAAAAAAACAAAGACAGCCCTGGCCAGTGTGGCTCAGTTGGTTGGAGCATCATCCCCTACACCAGAAGGTGGTGGGTACAATCCCCAATCAGGGCATGTGTGGGAGGCAGCCAATTGATGTTTCTCTCTCTCTTTCCCCCCTTCCTTTCTCTAAAATCAATTTTTTTAAAAATATATTTTTAATATTTTTTTATTACTTTCAGAGCAGAAGGGAGAGGGAGAGAGGTAGAAACATCAATGATGAGAGAGAATCATTGATCTGCTGCCTCCTGCACGCCCCCTACTGAGGATTGAGCCCAAAACCTGGGCATGTGCCCTTGACCGGAATTGATCCCGGGACCCTTCAGTCCACAGGCTGACGCTCTATCCACTGAACCAAACCAACTAGGCAATATATTTATTTTTAAAAACCACAAAGACACATATATAAAATAGAACCAGCTACAAAGTTTATGCAAATCTCTAAATATAAAAGCCTAAGTGACTTTTATGACCAGACAACCCGACTACCGGCCAGTAGCAATGATGTGCACTGACCACCAGGGGGCAGACGTTCAATGCAGGAGCTGCCCCCTGGTGATCAGTGAGCTCCCACAGTGGGAGCGCCGCTGGGCTCATGGCTAGTGAGCACAGCTGAGGTGACGCAAGCCTCTCCCACCTCTGCGGCAGCACTACCGAGCAGCCTTGGCAGCAAGCACAGAGGGGCCAGGATGAGTGGGAATGGCACAGCACCCAGCCCAGGCTCGGCCTCCTCCCCGGCCACCTTCCACTTGGTGCACTACTACATCCCTCGGGGGATGTCGGACTGCTGGTTTCGGCCCAATCCCCACAGGAGATTGCAAGAGGGCGCATGCCAGGCTGAGGGACCCCACCAGTGCACAAATCCGTGCACTGGACCTCTAGTATACATATAATAGTTCTTGCCATGAGTCCACTGCAAATTTGGCTTTAAACTTCCTAACAGCCAACAAGCAAAGGAAGCCTCCTTGTTTACATGATTCAGTGGCCATTAGATAAAAAACAAGCCAACTCTACAAGATGAAATTTCTACCCAGAACAGTTTTTTGGACTGAGCTATGCAAAATAAGATGAGGGATATTCATTATACCATGTATAAATGTAACTGCAGTAAACTTCTTACACCAGACCCAAGTTTCTATCACTACTTACCAAATCATAGGAAAATAGCACATCAAAATGTTATCTGAGCCCTGGTTGGTGTGCTCAGTGGTTAGAGCGTGGGCCCTCAAATGGTTTTGATTCCAGTCAAGAGCCTCTACCTGGGTTGCAGGTTCCCTGCCCCAGTTGGGGCAAGTGCAGGAGGCAACCAATTGATGTGGCTCTCACTTAGATGTTTCTCTCTCTCCTCTCTCCCCTCTCTCCTCCCTTCCACTCTCTCTACAATCAATGAAAAATAATATCCTCTAGTGAGAATTAACAACAACAACAAAATTAACATAATTTGATTAAAGCATATTCTATAGAATAATGTCAAAGCATAAAATTCTATCAGAGGGAAGAAGGTGTCAATAGAATGAGTAACTTCTAGGTATACGGCTCACTTCTGATTTGCCTTATTTCTAGGGTACATTTTACTTTTTTTAATATATTTTTATTGATTTCAGAGAGGAAGGGAAAGTGAGAGATAGAAACATCAATGAATCATCCATCGGCTGCCTCCTGCACGCCCCCTACTGGAGATCCAGCCCCCAACAGCGCATGTGCCCTTGACCAGAATCAAACCCGGGACCCTTCAGTCCACAGATCAACACTCTATCCACTGAGCCAAACTGGGTAGGGCTCTTAGCGTACATTTTAGAGTATTTATGAAAGGCCTTGAATAATTCTCAGAAAATAAGTACTGTTCTCAGACAAAATATCACACATTCAATAAATGTTTCATACAATGTCTATGGGATGTGGCTTGCTTGAAAGTAGATTTACTATGAAAAGAAATGCCTAGTTTCTACTATCTGCCAAGCAGGATCTGGGTGACTACTGAGGAGTCAGATAAATATCCCATCTCTGTCCCTGAAGAACCATCCAGGCCAGTGGAGGAAGAGGGACACAAAGGGCTCCAACCAGCGCCCCTAATCCAGCAAGGGAGTACCAAGAATGGCCTCCTGCAGATGATCCTAATTGCCTATTAGAGGATGAGTAGGTAGGCGGAAGGAAAGGTGTATGGCACCCCATGTGGATCAGAAGACTTCAGTCCCTAGAGTCAAGGCTTAGGATGGATGAAAAGAGAGTAACACCAAAAGAAGAGGAAAAGAAAAAAGAAAGTGCATTTTATCTCCCACCACAAGGCACACACCATAGCCACTGCTTCAGAGATTTGGGGGACAGCTGTGTAGCCACTTCCAGCAAAACACGGTTAGCGAACCTCGCAGGACCTTACAGGAAAGGTAATCTTCCCTCCTTACCCCGGACCACCCAGTCCTCAGTGCTCCGCACAACCGCAGGAGCCAGCCTCACTGCGCAAGCGCCAGGTCTGGCGCTGGTAGCTCCGGGTCTTTCACTAGGGTTCCACTCTAGCCCCCAGGCTTTCGTTTCTCTACTGCTCTCCGCAGCAGTTGGGGGCGGGCCTTCCGGTAGAAGGGCGCGTGGGAGAGGAAGGTCACCACTGGGTAAGGCTGTCCGTGACTTTGCGGGGGTCTGGAGTGCGGTATGGGCGGTGGCTGTAGAAGTCCTGGGGGCTGGAGGCGGGAGGCAGGAGGCGGGAGTCGGGGGGGGGGGGGGGCGTTTCACAACTTTGTAGGGTCGCCAAGAACAGGAGGAGACAATTTCATTTGTAAGCAGCTTGGAAGTTTCGCCGGTATCATACAAACAACTTGGCCTTTTCCTGCGTAAAATGGGGGATTTTCTAAACTAAGGACGCTAGCCTAGTTTCCTCTCCGGCGCAGTTACTGTCTTCTTGATTAGGTAGCTTTCAAGACTCGGTTTCTTTGCTCACCAGATGGCTTTTTGCACCGTAGCTTTGTCTGGGGTACGCAGATTAATTTTGTTAACAGCTTAAGAAAAATATAATAAAGTGATATTTAAGAAAAATATTCGCGAAATACCCTGCCGATTCGACGTCAGGTGACTTGACACGGTTCCTTTCATCACAGGCAGGCGTGATCCTGTCAGTTGGAGGGGTTTGGGGATGTTCTTGTTAAACTGAATAGAGCTGATAGATATCCAGGGCCGTTCATGTCTCTGAGATCCAGTAAAATAATCAGTACCGGGCTTTACAAATAAGAACGCATTGTGTTTAGATTGTTTTCCTGTGAAGCACGTGTGCACAGTGTGCGAGTTCCTTGAGGCCAGATGATTATTAGGGCAGGCGCTGTGCCATGAGTTTTGTGCGCCAGCCTGACCACGCAGGAGGTAGTATAATTCCGTGTACTGGATGAGAAAACGGAGGCCAAGAACGCAATACCTACTGCGACCAACACCTTACAGCCATTAACGCGCAGAGGCAAAATTCCAACCAGGTTCTCAGCTCCAAAGCTGGAGCTCTCCTCTAACCACTGGTTGTTGAGACACTGGAGAAAGCGCTCCCCAGCAAGACTTACACACCCGTACACGAACAATTCAGCATACATTTTGAAAGTTCCACAGGATTCACCACGCCGAGGGATATCCAAGTTAAGAACTCCAGCACTTTTCAAAGAAAAAAGGCAAACCTAATTCGAAACCAGTATTGAAATAAACATTGAACCTGACCTTTTAAGCGCATCAGAACTATCAGAAAAAAATCAAAGAAACTTGCCCTTTTATGCTGAAGTAATAATATGGGAATTACCTTATGTGGGCCTAATGTGTTTGAGTAATTTGTTTTTTGTTTACCATTTTTAACTCCAGTTAATTTTCCTTCATGATAATGTTTTATTTAGTTCACATTTAAAGAAAAGTGTTTTAATTGTACCTCTTAGAATGGCTTCATGTGAATAAAAATCTAATTGACATGTAAAATATTTGCCTTTAATGTCTTTAACAAGGTTTTCAGATTTTTTTTAAAGATAAAATGGAAAGAATCCATAAAAAGGCATACCAAGGTCCTAGAAGTCCTAAGTATGGCATTTGAAGTTTTAAAAAATTTAGGGCTAGTAAGAAGTGGCAGTTTGCCAGTATTAGAACCAATATTTATGGACAGCGGAATTTTTAAGCTGTTTTAGCCTATGTGGGGGGAAAAAAAGAACATCAAGCTCCTATGCCATTCTTAATCAGACACATATGGGCTATGTGGAAGGAGACTACAAAGCAGTAATTGATAATTACTATAACCATTTTCAGTTTCCTTCTATTTAGCAAGTGGTTCTCTGTTCCTAGTAAGGGATTCAGGATTGAAAAGGTTTATTCCCTTTCTCCATCATAAAAGTTTTAGGATTTGAATTTTGTGATATAATCACATTCGAATGGATTCTAATGAGACCTTGTGATTTATAAGCTACTAGAGGCCTGGTGCACAAAATTCATGCACTGGGTGGGGGGGCAGGGTGTCCCTCAGCCCAGCCTGCACCCTCTCACAATCTGGGACCCCTCGAGGGATGTCCAACTGCCGGTTTAGGCCCGATCTCACCCTGTGGCAGTCGGACATCCCTCTCACAATCTGGGACCACTGGCTTCTAACCGTTCATCTGCCTGCATGCCTGATCGCCCCTAACCACTCTGCCTCGTCACCCCTAACCACTCACCTGCCTGCCTCATTGCCCCTAACAACTCTGCCTCATCACCTCTAACCACTCGCCTGCCTGCCTCATCGCCCCCAACCCCTCTGCCTGCCTGCCTCATCGTCCCCAACCACTCTGCCTGCCTGCCTGATTGCCCCTAACCACTCACCTGCCTGCCTGACCACCCCTAACTGCTCATCTGCCTGCCTGATCATCTCTAACTGCCTCTGCCTTGGCCCCGCTCACCGAGACTTCATCCAGAAGGCTGTCCAGAATGACATCCGTTCGGCTGTCCGGTCTAATTGGCATATTATGCTTTTATTACTATAGATGTGTCCCAGTAATTTGCTACATTCTAAAGGTGGCATGGAGGTAACTTAGTATCCTATGATGGCTTCAATGGCCACTGTCCTAATAAGGCCCTTCCTCCTTGCTATCTGTCAAGTTACCAAGCTGCTGGTCCCCTCCCCTATGTTTGTCTGATTGTCAGTCTGTAAGTGAAGATAGTATCCCAAAGAGGTACAGGTCTAACTGCATGGAGTATGTATCTCTTTTTTTTTTGCATAATTAAATGAGGATAGAAATAAACAAATGTGTCTGTATAGAACATAAGAGCACCAACTTAACAACTGGTTAAAAAAAATTTTTAAGGTGAATGCCATTTAGTGAGTGCCACTGTCTTACTTATTTATCACTATAGTCTTGCAAGCTTTGTTTTCCTAAAAGGAAACTCAGATTTAGAGAGAACAGATTTAGCTAATAGTTCCTAGGCCACCTTACAAATAATTGATTGTGTAAATACCAAGCAATTGTAACAAAAATCTATTCTGATGCCATAATAGTAATTAAGCAAAACAAAGTAAAGTTGATTAAGAAACAGTTTGGCTTTTTATCTGATGTTTGGAAAAACATAATTTTAAAGGTGGGAGGCAGAGAAAAGCTAAAGCTTGCAAAGAGAAGGCTACTTCTAGACATTTGCAAGGCCTTTAGAAGTTTAAAGCACTAACTTGTTAACTATTTTCTATTTATACATTAAACCAGTGATTTTCAACCATTTTCATATCATGGCACACATTAATTACTAAAATTCTGTGGCACACCAAAATATGTATTTTTTTTGCTGATCTGATAAAAAAAAAATAGGTATAATTTTGATTCACCCACACCAGATGGCTATTGTGTTGGCTCTTGTCATTTTATTTGACAACCTAAAGGAAAAGAGGGACTTTGTAGCAATTTGAGAGTTTTGAGCATCACTTTCTGCTTGAACTCTTTGGAGATGGAATTCCGGGGGAACTTCAGGCTGTGACTAGACTTCCAATAACCCACCCTGGGCCCTAGAGCCTTCTCAGATTCCCTATGAAGAAGACTCAGCTGGCACTCTAGTACTAGCAAAGAACCTTAGTAACTTGACTCTCAGCCCTACTATAAAATGCCCTTCCCTTCCACCAAAACGTTCACCCCAACAGCAGGACAGAGAAAAAAACTTAAAGGGGTTGGACTGGGGCTGAATTAAGGCATGCTCTACAGGAGACAACATGGAGTGAGGAACTGTTCGGAAAAAAAAAGGATGTTACAAGTTATTAGATCTTTGCTTAAAAAAGACCCACAGGAGAGGAAACTTGAGATTGAATCAAGATTCAGAAGATTTACATGTAGCTATCATTATTGCCTATATCATGGAGATCCTTTTGATAATATTAGCATGGAGAATTATAACATGGAGTCAATCTACCTAATAAAAGAGTAACATGCTAATTGACCGTACCTTCGCAACACCCACCAGCCAATCAGGAGTGAGTATGCAAATTAACCCAACAAAGCTGGCGGGTTAATTTGCATACACAGGCTCTGATCACGGGGCAGAATGCAGGCCTTCCGCACCACCCCAGCTGCTCCAGGCCTCTGGGCAGCGTGGGAAGGCAGAAAGGCAGTGCCGGCAACCAGGAGAACAAAGGCCCATTCTTGCACGAATCTTCATTTGTGCATCAGGCCACTAGTTTAGATATAAACCTTGTTTTTGTTTTTGTACTTTTTTTTTCTTGCTAGTAATTTTAAGGTTGTTATGCAGCAGCTTAGGTAAACTACTCAGCAAGGATAGCTATATACTAATATTTAGATCACCTATGATAGAAGTTGTGTGATGTCTTTCTCTTGCATCTTTTTCTTGTCTACCTTGATGCCAGGAATCAATTTAAATTGCATTTAAATGACTTCAATATACTTCAGTTCCTTTTTTATTTGACCCAAAGAAGCACTAATAGGTCTTGAGTGTTGTCATTGTGTTTTAGAAGCCTGAAGTCAGTAAGATGAAACCCAACATCAAGAATGAGAAGCAAGTAACTTGTATGGAAGAAATATAAAACAGAATACATTGGATGGTTTGGCTACAACATGATTAGTGCAGGGTGCATTAACTAGATTCTCTGGTTTTCAAAAACTTGAGTTGTAACCAGTTTTTTGATGTGCTATTTCAATTTTTAGTAGCAAATGTGTGTATAGGGCATCTTATTAAAATTTGAGGCATATCTGAAAAAATAAAATAAAGGAAAAGAGGTCAGTGTCCCTAACTAAATAGTCAGGTATTGCATGGTTTACAAATTCTTGCAGCACACAGTTTGAAAATCACTGTGTTAAACAGTTAATGACTTGCCGAAACCGGTTTGGCTCAGTGGATAGAGCATCGGCCTGCGGACTGAAGGGTCCCGGGTTCGATTCCGGTCAAGGGCATGTACCTTGGTTGCGGGCACATCCCCAGTGGGAGGTGTGCAGGAGGCAGCTGATCGATGTTTCTCTCTCATCGATGTTTCTAGCTCTCTATCCCTCTCCCTTCCTCTCTGTAAAATACCAATAAAATATATTTTAAAAAAAAAATAAATAAAAAAAAAAAATAAACAGTTAATGACTTTTTCTCTCATTGATGAAAATATAACCCCAACTCATCCCCATCTATATAATGAAGCAAGAGTTGGGAGAGAAGTGAATCTGGGAACTAAAAAGAAAGAGAAACAGCAAGACTTGCACAGATCCCTGGTTTGGGGGCTCAGGGGAAGGCAAAGGAATCTTGGATCTAACAGTTGTCCCTTTGCTAGCCTTCAGGTGGCACTATTGGCCCAAGATTGCTTGGTTGGTTTCAGAATGATAAATGGTTTGAGATTGATAATTCTGAAGTTGGTTTGAGGCCAGCCTCTGCTCTTTCAATGGATCTTTATATATATATATATATATATATATATATAAAATTTTATTGATTTTTTACAGAGAGAGGAAGGGAGAGGGATAGAGAGTTAGAAACATAGATGAGAAACATTGATCAGCTGCCTCTTGCACACCCCCTGCTGGGGATGTGCCCGCAACCAAGGTACATGCCCTTGACCAGAATTGAACCTGGGACCCTTCAGTCCATAGGTCGACGCTCTATCCACTGAGCCAAACCAGTTAGGGCTCAATGGATCTTGACATAGACATTAAATATTCCTTAATTTAAAGACTGGTTTGGTTTGGTTTTTCTTGCACTAGCTATTTTGAAATTTACTTAGCACCCTTCCTGTTTAGGAGAGTTTTTTGTATATTTTTCCCACCTGTTTTTCAAGACAGGTTTATGACATTTTTCTGTTTGGAGATCAACTCCTTTTCATCCCAGCTGAACTATCCCCCAGGATGGTCTCTTAGCATAGCTTCTCATCTCACTAATGTCACATAAATTAGCATATTCTGCCAATAGTTACCTACATTTAACTGAAATGGAATAAGATAGTTATTTCACCAGAATATTCTTGGTTTTTATGTATCACATATAATTTTTGATATCTTAGCTATAATTTCTGCATATATATCATTTATATACCTATTTCAACATTCTATGCCTCTTGCCGTGACCTGCATGGCTAGGTTCAGGATCTGCAGGAGGAGCCGATGCACAAATGAAAATGCTATACAAGAAATATGAATTTAGAAGGCATTGGGGGGGCCAGGTGGAACCTCTTTCGTGAAGAGGCTCACAGAGTCCTGGCCTAGTCTGCTTTTTATTCAGTTTTAGATACACATCTTGCCCTCAGTGAAGCACGGCAAATAAGTAACAGACAGACAGTCTCAAAGGTCAGTAAAGATCAGTAACGTCCAGTAAACATTTACTTGGAGGCTATCAGGTCAGGAGATTGCTTCGAGCCACCACTATCTCAACACAAACAATCGGTGCCTAGCGTAAGCCCTGCTAATGCTCACGTTCCATCGGCCTCCCACGTTCCTTGGTGCATGCTCATGACAGTGTTGGAAGCGGTGGCTTCCCACACCTCTGAAGAACAAGTTTTTGTTTTCAGCTAATAAGACAGCTAGTTTGCATTAAAGCAGAATATATAAGATGGAAGATAAGACAAGTAATATCACAATTCATAAGTGCCCTCTATTCGGGAATAAAATAAATCTTTTGAGCTCTTCACTTTATTTCTATAAGACCACTATCTTTGTTTTTCCCAAATGGCTCTCAGTCTCTAAGCAGAATTCAATCCAGCAACCTAGAAGCTAAATGACCTCATAACTCATTAGCAGTTCTCAGCCATCTGGAGCCCTTGAGGAGATCAGTGTTCAAAGGGCTGATAATAAAGACAACAGCATAATTATTTCTCTGCCATGATTAAACCTTTAGATGGCAAGCAGTCAGCGTATTTATTCTGGAGACTGCTTAGGTAGGTGTTTTCTGAAGGTATAATAATACTGTGGTAGGAAAACTTGTTTCTCTGCCCTCATCTAGCCTACAAATAGGTATGACCATCACTAAATAACATTGAATCACAAAATAGTTTATTGTAAAACAGGGCATAGAGCAAGGGAGCGATAGTATGTGAACACCAAATATAAAATTGCAAATATAAAACATGCAAAGGAAATAGCCACTTGGACTGTGGATAGTTCTCAACTCCAAGGCATGTCCTGCCAACAACATGGACAGAATCACGTGTGACTTGCTGTGTTTTCACTTTCTAAAGTGTTCATTCAGTAATCTGTGAATTTCTAACACTAACCCATTTGTCTTCTCATTTTCTGTAGGGACTCTTCCTCCTTGCTGCCCCAGAAATGTCTTCACTTTCAGAATATGCCTTGCGCATGACTCGTCTGAGTGCCCGGCTATTTGGTGAAGTTGCCAGGCCTACTGATTCCAAATCCATGAAAGTGGTGAAGCTGTTTAGTGAGCAGCCTTTGGCCAAGAGGAAGGAGACATATGACTGGTATCCAAATCACAACACTTATTTTGCGCTCATGGGGATACTGCGTTTTTATGGCCTCTACAGGTAATGACAAAAAAACAAAGAGCAATCTGTAAGAGATTATTGTAGATCAGAAAAAGGGAAAAAATAGCCTTTCCATCTTTATAGTTTTGTGGTTCTTATAATAGGGACCAGGTAGTTCAAAAGATAGTTTCGGGGGAGGGGGGCGAGGGGAGGAAAGCTTTCAAAATATTCATGATGGGACCCTGGCCGGGTGCTCAGTGGTTAGAGCATTCACAGGTTCGATTCTGAGTCAAGGGCTAGTACCTTGGTTGCTGGCTCAATCCACCATGAGTGGGGCATGTGTGGCAGGCAACCAGGAGATATATCTCTCTCACACACACTCTTCCTCCCCTCCCTCTCTTCCACTCTCTCTGAAAAATCAAGAGAAAAAATATCCTCGGGTGAGGATTAACAAATATATATATCCATGATGGGCCTACCAAAAATAGAGGGAAACATCCACTTATTGAAGACATAAATTAATTATGTCTATAATGTGACTTAACATTGACTAGATACTGAGCTATAGAGAGATGTTTAATTAGTCAAGAGCAGTCTAAGAGAATGTGGAGGAAAACTGGTCCAAACATTGAGCAGGTTCCTGTTGGCCGATCTGCTTCCCAGCTGGTGTGGGGCAGCCTCCTTTCTTCCCCGGTGGCAATTTTGTTGGAGTTACTGCCTTCCACCCTTTTCTGGCATTTTTAGTTGGTACACTTTTTAATATACTAACATGGTCTAAATGAGGTGTGGTTAACCTTTAATTGTAATATGTAAGCTATTATAAATACTAATGTGTAATAGTAAGAGCAGTAGGCTCTTTCCACCATGCATTTGTATGTTTGAGTATGTATAGGAAGTGGGAGCTCAGAACACTATACAACTCTAGAAATAAAATATATCAAATACCTACGTGATCATTTTCTTTTTAAAAAAGTCTTAATTACCAGACTAATACATACTCATTATAAACAAATTCAAACAGTGAATAATTGTATAAAGTTAAAATGCCTACTTATTTTTCATGTAACATGTTTTAATTGAACTTCTCTTAGGGCAACAAAACAAAATTTAATTTGGGACTGTTCACTCTAATGTAATAAAATTACTAGTTCATTCCAGATAGCTGCATTCATTTATCCAACAGATATTTTTTAAAGTACCTTCCACATGTGGGCACTTATGATGGGCACAAGGGAGCCGCAGTGAACAAATAGATTTTCTTGGTTAATATATTATTACAGATGACAATCCATGCATATTTGAACTTCTGGGGTTGCTTTGGGGACAGTTTCCCTTGCCATAAGCTTGGGCTCAGAAAATAAAAATTAATTTTATTATGACCCAAAAGAAAATATCACTGGAAGGCAGATCTCCTGAATAGAAAATTATAACCCATAACAAAATCACATTCAGCTACTTTAATGTACCTATTTGCTGCCACTCTCCATTTGTTTGAAAAATAAAGCCTTGCCTATCTTTGGGGACAGGGAAAAAACACTTAGCATTTCATTATCCATGGAAAAGCACAATTATTTTCATGTATTTAGTTATGGTAAATGGTCCCTCAACTGCTGTGGCAAAAGGCAGGATGAAACTAGACAAACTACAATAAATAAAATATTACTCCAAGACCCTGTAAGGGGGAGGGAAGCACAGATTCTCAAAAACAGTGACCCATTCAGTCTATCAGGTACGTGGGCCATTTCATCAACAGAGACAAAGACCCCAGCCTTTGGAGCTTTCTTTCTGACTGGGGGTGGATGGGAATGGGGGAGGGAATGTAGAAGAGGGGAGAAAACAGTAAATAATTATGTGGTATGTTATAAAGTTGGACATCTATGGAAAGAAAAATAGTAGAGCAGGCCGGGCAGGATCAAGGGTGCTGAGAGGGCACTAGGTGGGTGGGGAGCAGGTAGAGCACAGTCTTCAACAGGATAGTCAGGGTTAGCCTCATTGAGAAGATGAGGTTTAAGCTGAGGCTTGAAGGTGATGAGTGAGCCCAGTGGAACCTGGAGAAGAGCTTTCGAGGCAGAGGCAAGAGCAGAGCAAAGGCCTGAGGCAGGTGCGCACCTGGTGTATTCCAGGAGCAGCACGGAACAAGGTGAGCGGTAGGACTACGGGCAGATCATGAAGGGCTCTGAGGGCTGTAGGAAGGACTCTGGCTTTTGCTCTGGGTGAGATGGGGAGTCTTTTGCAGGGCTGTGAAGAAAGAAATGATAGGGTGTTACTTACATTTTAAAAGAATTACTCTGGCCTCTGTTGAGAATAGATTATTTGGGGCAATCATAGCTAATCCCAAAGAGGTATGTTGTATTCATCACGTTCATGGACTGAAACAACATACCCTATAAAACCACTATTTCAAAACAGCCTAGGAAATTAAAAATTGGCCAGCAAAACCCTGTGAGACATTTAATTCATATGCTATTATTGTCCATACAGATGAAGAGACTAAGATTCAAAGAGGGAAGGTCACTTATCCAAGGTCACACAGCTACTAAATGGAGCTGTGATTTGAAACCAGGTTCAAATGGGTTCCCGAGCTTACATATTTAAACACCACTGTTCTTTAGGTATTTGATTGTAGGATACAGACATTTTTTACACATAGTGGGCAGTCTTCATCTTACACCCCATCTGCTTATACATATAGTCCTGGTTGCCTTGATCCCTAGAGTACCTGTTTTTTGATTTGGCTATCATTTGCCTGAGCCTTTTGGTTTCAACTGTATACTGCCATTAAGTCAGCTTCTTCCATACCATTCCCCCTTGTAGTAGGTGCTAATTCCTGGGGTTCTCGGGGTCTCTGTGTAGCTATTGAAGTTTTTACCCACTTTCTGCTCCTCTCGTATTTTGTCTTGGTATTATAGTGAAACTTGGGGTAATTATTAGTGTGGTATCATAGTTGCATAGGTTTACATGGCTGGCCCAAGAATTAACTGCTATCCGTGTCATTATTTCTCTGAAGGGGAACTGTAATTTAGAAGTGAACTTTCGGAATACAATGAATCTGTATGTTGGAGACTCCCCATCCTTTCTGTTCAAGCTGGGCATGTGCTTTGTAGAAGTCAGGGATTAATTACCACAACCCTAAGGGAACAGTGCTAGATTGGTGTACTTTTCCAATTTGTAAAATCCTGGCTTGTTTTTTCTCTCTCCATTCAGAGACGAGCATCAGGACTTCAAGGATGAGCAGAGACGTCTGAAGAAACTTCGTGGAAAGGGGAAACCAAGGAAAGGAGAAGGAAAAAGAGCAGCAAAAAAGAAATAGTGTTTGTCAGTGCAGAGAGAAACTTCCTCCTCCGCAACTGAGAGCAGAAGCAAGAGTATTTGTTCTCTTTCCCCATGTTGGATGACTGTAGGCTTCCTAAGCTGAAGAGCATTTGGAGGAACACAAATGCTCCATGTTGAAGTCTGATCCAGTTAAAGTGTGACTGGTTTCTTGAACACATTCTAATTCTGCAAAGTTATTTTGGCCTTAGTGTTGTAATCTGAGGTTTACCTCATTCCCTAAAGAAATGAATGCAGCCCAGCCATTGTGGCTCAGTGGTTGAGCATTGACCCAGGAACCAAGAAGTCATCGATTGGATTCCTGGTTGTAGGCTCAATCCCCAGTGGGGGGCATGCAGGAGGCAGCCGATCAATAATGTTGTTCTCTCACTCATGTTTCTCCCTCTCCCTTCCTCTCTCTCTAAAAATCAATAAAAACATGTTTTAAATGTATATATAAGAAAAGAAATGAATGCATAGATTATTGTTGAATGGTTTGTGTGGGATGTTGGGAAAGGGAGGGAAACATTAAATAAGCACACTGTAGTCTCCTCATTACTTTCTCTTGCTTCCCCATAAGCCCTGAAGTCTTTCATCTCTGGCTGTTCAGCCACTGTCTCCACCTCCAAGCTCAAACTTTATGTGCCTCTCCACCCACTCCTTTGAGAATATCTAATACAGTATATACCTGGTAAGAGAATATTAAGTATCTGCTGTATACAAAGTACTGGGGTCCTGGTAATACAGTGACTTGCAAGAAAAACAGTCCCTACCTGGTAGGACTTTCAGCCTTGTGGGAGAAATGTTACCTAATTATGTAAACACAATTATATTAAATGCTACAAAGGAAAAATCCAGACTTCTAGGAGAGGGTGGATGGGTTGGTGAATTGATCCAAAGAGATAGCAAGAGGCCCAAACCTCAGTAGGGAGTTTAAAGAAGGCCTCCCTAAAGAGATGATATTTAAGCTGGCTCTGAAGGATGAATAAGAGTGGGACACAGAGACCACCTAAGGTAAGAAATCCTGTTCAAGGAGTTGAAAAAGACCACTAACTAGTTCTGGTTGGTCATAAGGAAATAGAGGCCAGATCATGAAGGGCTTTTGCAAGGTCTATGAAAAAGCTTGGCCTAACCAACTTCACCACAGACCACAGTGTATGAGATATTATTTCTTTTAGGACTGATGTATACACATGAGTAGCTAGCTGCTCATTTTATTGTATTCTAGCAATGAGCCTCTAGTGAGGTTGTGAGGGCCTCTCGGGTGTTTTGTTTTTTCAAGAGTTGCTCTGAAGATGTCTAGCACTATCTAAAGTACTTTTTTTATTGTAGTAAAAAAAATTTACCATCTTAACCATTTAACCACTGTTTCTACCTCTCAGGAAAAGAGCACAGTGCACAGGCAAGAGTATGTATAGCTGCTACAATTTTATTTCCCTGCATCTTTAGAAGTATTGGCAATAATGTCCCTGTGAATAATTCTTGAACTAGTAAGAATCCTACTACGTGTTTAGATAAATGATATTTTCAAAAGATACATAATCCAGATGGTATGGCCAGGTCTATATTATAGTCAATAAAAATAAAAATAAAAACTATTGAATTGCAAAAACGAAGCTGCAAAACTATTATCCTTCAATTTGGCTAAAATAAACATAATTCTTTTTTTTTTTAATATATTTTATTGATTTTTTTTACAGAGAGGAAGGGAGAGGGGAGAGTTAGAAACATCGATGAGAGAGAAACATCAATCAGCTGCCTCTTGCACACCCCCCACTGGGGATGTGCCCGCAACCAAGGTACATGCCCTTGACTGGAATCGAACCTGGGACCCTTGAGTCTGCAAGGTCGATGCTCTATCCACTGAGCCACACCGGTTAGGGCTAAACATAATTCTTTACAAGTGAAAAAAACTATTAAAATTGGATGATTTGTATCTGATAGATGTGAATTCCAGCAGAAGGCTGAGAACACTTTTAGAACTCTTTCCTGAGCACCTGCCACGTGCCTGGCATACTAGTAGTAGAAAACACAGCTGAATAGACAGTCTGTAAAATTGTGTGAATGAGCGTGAGCGTGTTGTAAAATATTGACAAGATCTCAGGGATTTCCTCTGGGAAGTGCAGACACACTGTCGGCCAGTGAATCTGAGTCTGGTGGGTGGATGACTACCCCAGGATGCTGGGCTGAGAAACAGGCTTGCAGCCTGCACCCCATGCAGAACATCCCAGTGATGCTCAGATTTATGTCCTCTCCAACTTTTGAAGAAGGCCTGTATTACAGGAGCTTAGGAGAATTAATGTGTTACTTTAAAAAGAGTAACTAGCCCTGACCGGTTTGGCTCAGTGGATAGAGCACTGGCCTGCAGACTGAAAGGTCCCAGGTTCGATTCCAGTCAAGGGCATGTACCTTGGTTGCGGGCACATCCCCAGATGAGATGTTTCTCTCTCATTGATGTTTCTAACTCTCTATCCCTCTCCCTTCCTCTCTCTGTAAAAAAATCAATAAAATACATTTAAAAAAAATAAAAAGAGTAACTATAATAGACACCAACCTGAGTCAGAAAACAGACTTGGTGATTGGTTCACTGATGGGCCCAGGGCCTGCAGGAAGCCTTAGCACTGTCTCTCAGGAAGTTTGCAGACCACCCACAGCAGATTAGTGTGCCACTGCTCCATGCTGAAAGTCAGAAACTAAGGCTAAAACCAACTGAAAAACGTGGTGTGACTCAAACCAGCCTGTACTGAACAGTAGAGCAGATGAAAAGTAGAAGATATGAGAGGAGAGTTGACTCTTGATTCCATGAAAGCAACACATCTCAGGACACCAGTGACCAAGGGCTAATTGCCATCAGAATTTTAACTGTAGGGTAGGCTAGCCAAATTGTTTAATTGGAGTTTTCTTGTCGAGACCAAAACTATTTGTTTTCCCTCTAATGTTTGGTATTTTGTGTGCATGGAGGATTTTTCCCTTGATTTCAATGGCATAATAAAAGGAAACTGGGGCCCTAGCTGGTTTTGCTCGGTGGATAGACCGTCAGCCTTCAAACTGAAGGGTCCTAGATTCGATTCCAGTCAAGGGCACATGCCTGGGTTGCAGGCTCAATCTCCAGTAGGGGGTGTGCAGGAGGCAGCTGATCAATAATTCTCTCTCACCACTGATGTTTCTCTCTCCCTTTCTAAAATCAATCCAATATAATAAAAGGCTAATATGCAAATTGTCCCCTCGGGAGTTTGGGAGTTCGATCGCTTGCTATGACGTGCGCTGACCACCAGGGGGTGGTGTGTAACATGGTGGGGTGACCAGTGGTGGCAGTGGGGTGCTGAGGGAGTGAGGGAAGGAGGAGGCAGGGAGGCAGGGAATCTGATCGGCCCTGATCGCCGGCCAGTCCTAGGGAACCTACCCATGCACTGGGCCTCTAGTAAAAATATATTTTAAAAAAAGAAAGAAACTGGGCTTTGGATGTAAAAGTCATGAGTTTGTGACATAGTTCTACCTACTGGCTATGTGGCCTTATGTCACTTGTCTTCTCTGAACCTCTTTCTGCCTCTGTAAAATTATGATAAAACTTCACATATATTTGTGAAAAGGACTATGTAAATTGTAAAAGTTAGTCAATATTTTTACATAGTTATTTGTATAACTACAGACAGTCCTCGGATTACGTCGGACTCGACATACGTCGTTTCATGGTTACATCGCCATCTCCCATTTATTTATAAAAAATAAAAGTTACATCATTTTGACATATGTACATATGTGCTTTATGTTTTTTATTATTTATTTACCACAAGTAAAGGTCAGGTGTGGCTCTTTATGTTTTTTAATTTTAATTTTTTTTTTACTGTTTCATTTCTTTTAATTTTTTTTTACTGTTTCATTTCATTACTGCTGTGTATGTGCTCCATGTGAGTGACATAGGTGCTTATGTAGGTGGGTTCCGACTTACGGCGAAAATCACGTTATGTTGCAGCGTAGGAATGGATCTCCGAGATAACCTGAGGACCTACTGTAGAAAGAATTATGTCTAAAGAGCAGATTTTTCCAAAGCAATGTTTACAAATATCTGCTAAATATACAAAGTTCTCTACATTTAAATGCAGCATGATAGGTTCAGGAAGAAGCAGGTGGGAGATGAATTTTATTATTTATGTAATCATGGGCTCCAGAAACTCATTTTTTAAAAAGCATCATGCACATGCACACAGAGACATACCTCAAAGATATTGCAAGTTCTGTTCCAGACCACAATATATGGCAATAAAGCAAGTCAATCTTTTTGCTGGTGAAGGATCTTGCCTTAATTTGTAAAATACACATCTGTGACATGCAAGAAGGTAACACACAATAAAATTGGGTGTTCTTCTATGTGTGTGTACATACACACACATACATATAATCTTGTTTATGAAGTATCTTTCATGAAAGCCAGTCAAAATCTAAAATTCTACTCTCTTTACCCTTTTCCTCTTTCCTCATACATTTCCCCCAGAGCTTCTAAGTGCTTACTTTTAAAGATTTAGAGGCAGGAACAAACTTCAAGAGCTATAGAAGGAAAGTCCTTTTAACCTGCCAACTCTGTCTTCATGGCCCTTTTGTAAGTTCAAAGAAAGCATTTTTAAAAAATTAAACAAAATCAGTAAAACATTCAAGAAGACTTCGATAAAACAGAAACAACCAATAAAACCCTGGATATTGAGATAACTAAAAAACCAATAAAACATTTATACTGAACTTAAAACAATTAAATGTTTTTAAAATGACATAAAGGCAGGAAAACAGAGAGGGGTCATGAAACTAGTGGGAGGGTTGGCTAAAGAAACTATCCAAGTGCAATTTTCTAACTTATTTGAAGGTCTGGCAATATTATCCTATATAATAAAACCCTAACATGCAAATCAACTGAACGGCAGAATGACCAGTGGAATGACCAGTCGCTATGATGCGCACTGACCAGCAGGGGGCAGATGCTCAATACAGGAGCTGCCCCTGGTCGGGGATCAGATCTAAACTGGCAGTTGGACATCACTTGAGGGCGCAGGCCGGGCTGAAAACCTCCCCACCCACTGTGCACGAATTTCGTGCACTAGGCCTCTAGTAAGTTCATGTTAAAGTAGAAACCAGAGTTAAACCAATGTCGATTCTTTTCTCTTTCTTCCTTTTTTTTTTTTTTTTTTTTTTTTACTGATTTTAGGGAGAGGAGAGAAAGAGAGAGAAACATCCATTTCTTGTTTCACTTATTTATGCATTCATTAGTTGATTCCCGTATGCAATGCTGGTGTATTGGGATGATATTCTAACCAACTGAGCTACCGAGCCAGGGCCCAACCAATGTAGCTTAGATTCTAAGACCATCCTCATTCTACGTAAGGAAACGTTTTCTGAGACAGAAGATAGGTTCATTTATGCAGAGCTTTCTGTGTCTACTGCAGAAAATATGAACTCTTCCTTACTGACAGTCTAAATTGGTGCTCAATATGGAATATCTTCCCAAAAGAGCCACAAAACTACTAATTGAACCATTGGATTTAAAATGAAAATAGCATTCCAAACAGAAATTGAAAGCCTCAGATAGAACACAATTTGAATCCAAAAGTCTGAGTATATCTAGTATGAGAAATAAGCAGAGTATTCAGCACCAAACAAGTGAAATACACATTCTTAACAAAGAAGTTAGAGGCAGGACAGATCAACGTGGTTTGAATAATCAGAAATGACTTCACAAGCAGTGAAAGCAATGAATGTGAATCATGTCAACATTTTTAGAGCACTTACCACACGCTGAGCATTGGACTTTGTAGCCTTATCTTATGTAATCCTTGTATGATAGTATCCCCACTTTACAGATGAGAACGCTGAGGCTTAGATTGTGTGCCCAAGATCACACAGCTCTAAGTGTAGACTGAGGTTTAAATCCAAGCCACCTGACTTCAAAGCCTGTACTGCCAATCACCACACTGTGACAGGTAAGATCTTCACAAACAGAGAGAAAGGTTTACAGTAAATAGCTTATGCATGTGCAAATACCTGCAAACAAACATGGAAACTCTGCTTCCTAAGAGCAATAATGGGCACGGCCAGGCAACCTCAGAGTATAACCAGAATGAACCTTGAGTCCTGAAGGTCCCAGTATCCTTTCATGACCTGACAGTGTAGCACTAATCTCTGTCTGAGGACTAACAACAGTACTAATTGGTCCAGTGCTTTACCACTTGCTGGGCACTACACTTAACCTTTCCTATAAGTTCCATCACTTAACTCCTATGAGGTATTATTTTCCTCATCTTGTATGTGAGCTTATGTTTAGAGCTATGGTTCTCCGCTCTGGCTATGCATTCCAATCACATGGGGAACTTAAAAGAGCCCTGTGCAGGGTCTCACTCCAGAGCAATTCAGAGTTGGGGCAGGAAGGAGAAATAACTTAGACATTGGTATTTTTGAAAAGCTCCTGAGGTGGCTCACTGTGCAGCCAAGGTTAAGAATCATTGGTTTAAAGCAGTATTTCTAATGTTAAGTTAGTATGCAGCAGTATTGTATGCAGGGCTTAAACAGCTGAGCCCCACTGGAGTTTCTTACTCAGTAGGCCTTGGTGCGGCCCAAGGGTTTGTACTTGTAATAGCAGTGACCATTTGTTCCTGAAGCTGCTGGTCTGGGAACCACACTATTCATTTAAAGTCACTTGGGCTGGCAAATTACTGTGGCCCCAGCCTCTCCAGGGACCTAGCCACACTGGAGCCTTTTGCTAAACCTGAAGGAGCAAATCTTTAGAACCTGACAGCAGACAAATGAGGTGTTACACATATGGAGAAAGTTTTAGTTAATATGAAAAAGTTCATGAAACTCTTGAAAGAAGTTTTAATAAATGGAGAAATAACCCATATACACAAATGGAGAAATTACATATTATTAAGATGTTCATTGTTTACATTTAATTTGTATAATTTATCATTTCTATAAAAATTTCAATAGACTTTTTAGGAGTTTGACAAAATGATTCAAATTTTCAAAATCCACTTGGAAGAAAAAAATAGAAGAGAATATAAAAGAAATTCTAAAAAGGAATGATATGGGGGCCCACATCAGATTTTGAAACATAATTTAAATTATTTTTTAAAATACTGATATTGGTGTAAGAATAAATCGTTGGGAAAAAAGAGATAACCCAAAAATATTTTCTATAATGTATAAGGTTTAACATATAATAATGGATACTTCTCTAGTTAGTTAATAAATGGTGTTGGGACAATTACTTGGCAGTTGAGGTGGGGGACAATTTAGGTCATCACTTCACACCACACACCGAGTAAACTTTGGATGGGTCAGTAATTAAACATAAGGGGGACATTTTTTAAATGGAAACTGTAAGAGAAGAGATGAATCACTAGCTAAACTTGGACAGGTTACTTCTTTAACTTCAAAGTAACAAAAGAAGTCCCAAGGAAAAGGCAAGGAGATTAAAAAGTTTCTTAAGAAAATTTCAAAGAGAATGATAGAAAAATATTTATAGCAAACAAGACAAATAAATAGGGTCATTTTCATTTATTTTAAATATGTTTTTATTGATTTGAGAGAGAGAGAAAGGAAGAGGGAGTAAAACCAAGGCTCTCTTTCCCAGTGGCACAAGGCCTACACCTGTCAATCAGTGGGACTCCATTAAGGCAGTGCCCATCGGAGGAGGCCAGGCTCAGCCTCCTGCATCAGAATCATTACCAGGGCTTCTCTGAGTCAGCAGGCTGAGGTGCTGCCCAGGCATAGGCATTTCCAACAAGCACTCCCAGGTGATTAATATGCACTCTAGCACATGAGAATTGCAGTCTTGGGAATTCTGGTGGAAGCAAAATTGAGAGAGATAGACTCCATTTCCAAGATACATACTTAGCCACAAAATGCAGGCGTTCAGATGACCTTGTGCTTGGAACTATATCAAAGGTGTCTTGGATCAACTCTAAATTGTGATGTCCTCACCACCAATCTCCTTCAGTTTCTAATTTTATAATTCTCTCCAATGGGCTTAGATGTCTGTCTAATTTCATTCTTAGTGAGTCCTTAGTATGAACAATTGCTTGTCATTCTAGTATGATCTCATCTCTGCAGGGGTCTTGATGGGGCATGTTCAAGGACAAAGAGGGAGTAAGGATGTCCCACTGCCTGGGTACTCAATTCCAGCCATGTGGTCTGCTCCAGACCATGTGTGCAGCCTGTAAACTTCATCACAGAAAGGAAAGCATGACCAGAACTATTCTTGTGAAAAATAATCACTTGATCTTTCCTCCTCCTTCATTAGTCTAATGAAGTCTCTCCACTGCATTTCACAGCCAGCATTAACAGCAGGGAAGATGAAAGTGCAGGAAAGCTCGTGATCTCATTTGGAGATCACAGCCTGTCTTTAGCACAACAGGTGGGCCCCTCCAGGATTGTTTCCACGTCGCCAAACCACTCACCAGCGCCAGCTCCCCGAAGAGGGCAGGGCGGCTGCGTGATGTATGGAAAATAGGAAGAAAGAAAATCAGTCTATCATCTAATCCACAAGACCACCCAAAAAATATGCTTTACTATCCAACATTCTGCAAAGAACTAGTGCTTCTGTGCTTTTTTTTAAAAAAAAGTTATATTTTAGAAAGAGCATTGTCATAAATTCAAAACAGAGCATTCCAACTGATGCAGCTCTTTCTCATTAAAAATTAAACACCTGAACCAATGGACACAGACACTGGGGCGGTGGGGGCTTGCCCAGGGTGGGAATGGCTGGGGGTGGGGGTGTCAATTGGGGAAAAGGAGACATATGTAAAACTTTAGACAATAAAAAAATTAAAATAAATTAATTAAACACCTGTGCACAGCCGGCGTAGCTCAGTGGTTGAGCCTCAGCCTAAGAACCAGGAAGTCACAGTTGGGACACATGCCCGGGTTGTGGGCTCAATCCCCAGTAGGGGACATACAGGAGGCAACAAATCAATGATTCTCTCTCATCATTGATGTTTCTATCTCCCTCTCCCTCTCCCTTCCTTTCTGAAATCAATAAAATTACTTTTTTAAAAAAAAAATTAAGCACCTGGGAAGCATCATAAAAATAACCCAAAATGGTAATTTGGGTTATTTTTCTAATTGTCATTATTCTGCAGGAGATCGAGTCAATTTAAAACTGTGCAAGTCTCTAGTTTCTTAGGATATACTCCTAGGAGTGGGATTACTGGGTCAAATGGGAGTTCCATTTTTAGTTTTTTGAGGAAACTCCATACATATATCCTAGGAAACTAGAAACACCAATCAGAAAGGATATATGCACCCCTATGTTCATAGCAGCACAATTTACAATAGCTAAGATTTGGAAACAGCCTAGGTGCCTGTCAGCAGATGACTGGATCAGAAAACTATGGTACATCTACACAATGGAATACTATGCTGCCATAAAAAAGAAGGAATTCTTACCATTTGCAGCAACCTGGATGGAACTGGAGAGCATTATGCTAAGTGAAATAAGCCAGTCAATGAAAGAAAAATACCACATGATCTCACTCATTTGTGGATAATAAAGAGCATTATAAACTGATGAACAAAAAGATCAATACAGAGGCAGTAAAGCATCAAACAGACTGTCAAATTACAGCAGGAAGGTTAGGGAGAGGTGAGGGAGATAAGAGATCACCCGAAGGACTGGTATGCATGCATATAAGCATAACCAATGGACACAAGACATTGGGCGGTGAGGGCATGTATGAGAGTGGGGTGGGGGGGAGCAATGGGAAGATATGTACACATGTAATACCTTAATAAAAAAATGGAAAAGAAAAAAAAACTGTGCAAGTCTCATGTGTGCTGCTTGCCTTTGTACCTCCCCTACAATCCTCCACGAAGGAGTTCACCATTGCCCTGCTGACTGGGCCTGCCCAAACCATCCCCTTACCTTTCCTGCTGTGCTTGATCCCATGTCATCTAAATAGGTGACCTCCAAGATGAGTCACCCTCGGTTTACTAGTACACCCCTGGCTGGTTCAGGTACAATGCAAAAACTGTTTCTGAAATGTCAGTCTCAAAAGGAGAGGCTTCTAATACTTTTACTAACTTGCTCACAGCAAAAGACATCTTTGTGCTCTCCATCTAGCTCCTAGTTTACACCAACTAGCAAGCCTTGCTGAAATAGACAACAGTTTAAATGCTACAGCCTTTTACCGGTAACTCAAAGTATGGTGCATGGACCCGCAGGAGCTTGTTAGAATCCAGACCTTCTGAAGTCGGATCTGCATGTTAACAAGATTCTCAGGTGGTCTGCATGCACAGGAAAGTGGGAGAAAGAATGGCTTAGATTTGTATTAACCTTCAGAGTTCTTAGAGGTCATAGGTGTACCAGGGACCCAAATGTAGCCTTTCTGACTTTTCTCGTGCAATTCATTACTCTCCCTGCCTGGAAATGCTTTCCATCATGGCTCATCAACCTGGCAAAACTCCTACTCATCCTTCAAGGCCTAGCCCAAAGTTCATATCCCCACTGAAACCTTCCTGATACTCTGAGTCAGAACTAACCATTTCCTCTTCCGTGTTCCCTTGATACTTTTCATCTGTATCCAGAATATACCAATATTATAGAGTCTTCATATTATACTTTATACACTCACATGTCTGTGTCCCCCACAAGAATATAAAATATTGAAAAGCAAAAAGAATGTCTTATTTATCTGCGTTCCCCAGCACCCAGCCCAGGACTTGGAACAAGGCTCAATAAATGTTACATGAAAACTACCATTTAATCTTTCCTTCCATTGTTTTAGTCATGCAATAGTAAACCTTATGCCACCTGAAGATTTTCACATTGTAACTTTCTCTCCTTTAGAAACTACTTTTATATCTTTAATATACTAATTTACAGTAATGATTCAAAAACCTTTCCATTGGCCTGGAGACAATCTTAGAACCTACATTTCATCGGGATAACTATTTCTGCCCCCTTTTCCTCTGCACATGCCCCTCTTCCACAATATAACATCTGTTGCTGATGGAAAGCCAGATTGTAGAGCAGATATTTTTAGGGGGATGGTAGGTGATATAATAAAAGAAAGTATTATACTTATTCCCTTATATTAAGCCTGTTTTGATAACTCTAATATTTCCTTACAGATATATAACTGATATTACTGAGTCAATTGAGAGTAAAAGACAAGAAAATAATAAAGAGAGGAAAGTAAAGTAGAAGATTAGTGGTCCAAGACTCACAATAATTAATAGCTATATCCTTAAGACAGACACCAGAAAACATTGCAGGTAATTATGGAGCACTTAAAGATTTGGCATAAACCCTCAGGTTAACAATGAACTCTTGAAAGACTACATGTAGTCATGCACCAGCCTGCATGAGATAACACACAGCCCAAGATGTTCACAGCGATACACAAGAGGCAATTATCACTGCACTGTGCTGTAAGCAGCTCGTGGTCCACAACACTCAACCAAATGGCTCACATATTGGTCTCTGTTCACATTTATTCTGAAGGTGTGGTTCTGGCACTGGTAATTGAAAGACACTATTTAGGTAAACTTCTGCTTTCTAAAGTGGCCCTTATAATATTTATTAAGAGGTTAAGTATGAATATCCTTTGACTCAGGAATTCCATATGCCCATAACATAGAAATACAGATACAAATGGACAAAACTGTTCATTGCAGTTTTTATAGAAAAACTAGAGGCCCGGTGCATGACTTCCGTGCACTGGAGTGGGGGCGGGGGGTCCCTCAGCCCAGCCTGTGTCCTTAGGATCAGGCCTAAGCCAGCAGGTGGATATCCCTCTCATAGTCTGGGACCCATCGCTCCTTTCCACCCGCCTCTTCATTGCTCCTTACCTCTCTGTGGGCCTAAGCCAGCAGGCGGACATCCCCCAGGGGTCCTTAGCGCTGCTGCAAGGTGAGAGAGGCTCCCACCACCACCACCGCGGCACTTGCCAGCCGTGAACCTGACTCTGGCTGAGCAGCGCTCCCCCTGTGGGAGCGCACTGACCACCAGGGTGCAGCTCCTGTGTTGAGTCTGCCCTGTGGTGGTCAGTGCGCATCATGGCAACCAGTCATTACGCCATTCAGTCGATTTGCATATTAGCTTTTTATTATACAGGCTAGGAAACATGTTCATCAATAGAAAAGTTATTAAATAAATTGTACTACATTCATGTCCTGGATATTATAAACTAGTGTTTACATATTTTATTTATTTTAGAGAGAGAAAGGGAGAGGGATAGAGAGATAGAAACATCAATGAGAGAGAAACATCATCATCAATTGGCTGCCTCCTGCACACCCTTTGCTGAAGATCAAGCCAGCAACCCAGGCATGTACCCTGACTGGGAACTGAACTGGTGACCTCTTGGTTCATGGGTCAATGCTCAACCACAGCCACACTGGCTGGGTTAGTTTTTAAAAAGAGATGTATGTATATGTGCTGACATGGAAAGAAGTCAATGATATAGCATCTTAAAAAACCAAGTAGTAGAACATTCTATTATTAGTGACCTGGTATACGAATTCATGCACATTGAAAAAAATTAATTAGAAGGTGGCCAGTGGGGCAGGACTAGGTGAGACAGGCTGGACACGCCCTGGAGCCACCCCAGCTGGCTGCACCTGGGGTGGCACCATGGCTTGAAGGGCATCTGCAGAGTGAGCAGGGTCCCTCCAGCAGGTGGGGTCCATTGGCCTGGCCTGTGGGGATCAGGCTGAAACCAGCTCTCCAACATCCCCCAAGGGGTCCCAGAGCGCGAGAAGTCACTCTGCAAAGTTGCTGTCATACAGGGTGTGGAACGCAAACGTAAACCAGATTCAGGACAACAGTGCCCCAGCAACAACATAACTCATGGCTGAAGGTGGAATCGTGCAGCCCTGCAAGGAATCAGGCTCCCACCTCTCTGGTTTCAGGGTGCGTCACCCTAGAACTGCCACTGCCAAGTCACTGCAGCTCGACAGCTCCTGCATTGAGCGTCTGCCCCCTGGTGGTCAGTGTGCCTAATAGCCACTGGTTGGGTGGACACTTAGCATATTAGCCTTTTATATATATACTAGAGGGCCAGTGCACAAAATTCGTGCGGGGGGGGGGGGGCGGTGTCCCTCAGCCCAGGCTGCACCCTCTCCAATCTGGGACCCCTTGAAGGATGGGATCGGGCCTAAATAGGCAGTCGGACATCCCTCTCACAATCTAGGACTACTGGCTGCCAACTGCTCGCCTGTCTGCCTTCCTGATTGCCCTTAACTGCTTCTGCCTGCCAGCCTGATCACCCCCTAACCACTCCCCTGCCAGTCTGATTGATGCCTAACTGCTCCCCTGCCAGCCTGATTGCCCCTAACTGCCCTCCACTGCAGCCCTGGTCACCCCTAACTGCCCTCCCCTGCAGGCCCGGTCTCCCCCAACTTCCCTCCTCTGCCGGCCTGGTCACCCCTAACTGCCCTCCCCTGCAGGCTTGATCACCCCCAACTGCCCTCCCTTGCTGGTCTTGTCCCTCCCACTGCTCTCCCCTGCTGGCCTGATCACCCACAACTGCCCTCCCTTGCAGGCCTGGTCCCTCCCAACTCCCCTCCCCTGCTGGCCATGTTGTGGTGGCCATTTTGTGTCCACATGGGGGCAGGATCTTTGACCACATGAGAGCAGCCATCTTGTGTGTTGGAGTGATGGTCAATCTGCATATTAGTCTTTTATTAGATAGGATAGAGGCCTGGTGCAGGGGTGGGGGCTGGCTGGTTTGCTCTGAAGGGTGTCCCGGATCAGAGTGGGGGTTTCCTTGGGGTGTGGGGCAGCCTGGGCGAGGGGCCTGTGGTAGTTTGCAGGCCAGCCATGCCCCCCGGCAACCCAAGCAGAGGCCCTGGTATCTGGGATTTATTTATCTTCTACAATTGAAACTTTGTAGCCTTGAGTGGAGGCCAGGGCAGGCCAGGGAGGTGGGAAGTTTGGCTTCCTCCATCACCAGGGGCAACTCAAGCCTTCTGCTCTCTCCAGCTCCGTGGCTGCTGCCATTTTTGTTGGGATTTATTTATCTTCTATAATTGAAACTTTGTAGCCTTGAGCAGAGGCCAGAGCTGGCCAGAGCGGGTTGGAAGCTTGGCTTCCTCCATCGCCAGGGGCAACCCAAGCCTCCTGCTCGCTTCGTGGCCACAGCCATCTTGGTTGGATTAATTTGCATACTCACTCCTGATTGGCTGGTGGACGTGGCTTGTGGGTGTAGCAGAGATATGGTCAATTTGCATGTTTCTCTTTTATTAGTGTAGATATAGACTAGAGGCCTGGTGCATGAAATTTGTGCATGGTGGGTTGGGGGATGTCCCTCAGCCCGGCCTGCATTCTCTCTAATCCGGGACCCCTCGGGGGATGTCCGATTGCCAGTTTAGGCCCGATCCATCAGACCTAAACTGGCAGTCGGACATCCCTCTCGCAATCTGGGACCACTGGCTCCTAACCGCTCGCCTGCCTGCCTGCCTGATTCCCCCTAACCACCTCTGCCTGCTGGCCTGATGCCCTTAACCACTCCCCTGCCTGCCTGCCTGATCACACCTAACTGCTCCACTGCCTGCCTGATCACCCCTAACCACCTCTGCCTCGGCTTCCGCCACTGTGGCTTTGTCCGGAAGGACGCCCAGAATGACATCTGAAAGGTCGTTTGGTCTAATTAGCATATTACGCTTTTATTAGTATAGATAGTATGAACCTACTTATACATTATGTGTAGGAACATACATACAGCCACATATGCACACATATATTTGTATATGCATAGCATATGTTTGGAAGACTACCCTCCAAACTGTTTACTGTGATTATGTCTGAGAAAAGAATTAAAAGAATAGGAAATCACTTTCCCTCTTATAACATACTAGAGGCCTGGTGCATGAAAATTCGTGCACTCTGGGGGGTCCCTCAGTCTGGTCTGTGCCTTCTCACAGTCTGGGACCCCTAGGGGGATGTCCACTTACTGGCTTATGCCTGGGGGATTGGGCCTAAGCTGGCAGTCAGACATCCCTCTGGCAGCCCAGGAGCCTAAGCCGCAGTTGGACATCCTTAGCACTGCTGAGGAGGCAGGAGAAGCTCACAGCCATCAGCCCGGCTTGTGGCTGAGCTGAGCTCCCCCTGTGGGAGCGCACTGACCACCAGGGGGCAGCTCCTGTGTTGAGCATCTGCCCCCTGGTGGTCAGTGCGCATCATAGCGACCGGTCCTTCCCAGTCATTCTACCATTAGGGTCAATTTGCATATTATCTTTTTAGTATATAGGATACATTTTTACATTGCTTGAATTTTTTAACTTTTAATTTTGACAAAATTTTAGATTTATGCTAAGTTGCAAAAATAGCACTACTATATAAGAATTACTATATAACCTCCACCCAGATTCCCTAAATATTAATATGATCATGTGTTTTGTCTTTCTCATTTTCTCTCTCTCTCTCTGTTAATTTTAAAAACTGAGAGTAAGTTAAAGACATGATTCTCCTTTACCTCTAAATACTGCAGCATGTATTTCCTAAAATTAATAATTCTGTTTCATAACCACAGCACAATTACCAAAATCAGGATAATCAAGAAATTAACATTCATAAAATGCTATTAGCTAATCTATAAACAATAAATTTCATCTATTGTCCCAGTGATGACTTTCATAGGAAAGAAAATCCTAGAGAATGAATTGTATTCAGTCATCATGTTTCCTTAGTCTCCATTCTTTACAAACAGTCTTCCCTTGATTTTCCTGACCTTGATATTTCTGATGAATACAGTTCAGGTGTTTCTCAGTTTGAGTTTGTTTTATGTTTTCTCATTATTTAAGTCAGGTTATCATTTTGGGCAGCAATATCACAGAATTTTTGTCCATGCTCCATATCAAGAGGCACACAATGGTGCATGACAGGTGATGCTAAATTTTGAATACTAAATAAAAGTGATGTCTCCCAGATTTCTCCACTGTTAATTCACTATTTCCTTTGTAATAGTGATTTTCTAATTCCATCATTCCTTCTACATTAATTAGTTGGGATTTCACTACCAAAGAAAACTCTTCCTTTTCCCCATTTATTCATTCTTTCATTCATTCATATTAGCATGAACTCATAAATTCTTTACTATCATTATTTATTTTGATGCTCAGATTGTCCCAGATTTGACCAGTGGGAGCCCCTTTGATCTGACTCCTATGTCCTTTTGACATGTACCCTCTTTTTTGAGAACATCCTTACTTTGTGACACAAAGATGTTCATGCTCTCTTGCACTCTCTGAGCCCCAGCCTTGGAATCAGATGTTTCTCAGAAGAGATGTAGTTCTTTTTAATAAAAAATGGCATCTAGAAACCAAGATCTGGGAGCTAGGTTGCTCATTGCTACTAGAGGTCACTACTTTTAGGCCTCTCAGCAGACAAAGCTAGTAAACACACATATATAAATGTATATACACCCACCATACACATATCTAAACCAATTTCTATATCTATCTATATAAATGTTTTTTTAAATACCATAAATTCATACTCATACCTCTAATTCCAGTGCTACTGGTTCTATTTCAGCCTCCCCTCCACCTGTTTGTAACTCACATTTTCAACAGTGGGAAACTGAGCTCCCATTAACTATAATGTGTTTACTTTGTTGCTGAATCCTAATATACACAAAAAGGAGCTTGAGAATCATTGTTTGATTTTTTTACAATAAGAATTTATGACTTTTGCATTTATAAAAAATTAATGAATAAAGTAGACATGTTCCTGGAAGTATTGATTGGTACACACCCTCAACACACCTCTGTTTCTTTGCATTCTTCCTTACTTTTCTCACACAAGGCAATTAGATAATAAACCTTAAACATGTACCATGGTAGTGTCATCAGCCAGTGTGGCTCAGTGGTTGATCGTTGACCTATAAACCAGGAGGTCATGGTTAGATTCCTGGTCTGGGCACATGCCCGGTTGTAGATCCCCAGTAGCGGGTGTGCAGGAGACAGCCAATCAATAATTCTCTCTCATTATTGATGTTTCTATTTCTCTCTCCCTCTACCTCCCTCTCTGAAAGCAATAAAAAATATATTTTTTAAATGTGGTGTTTATTTAATCTTCATTTTACTTCCTGGGATTTAGCCTAAAGGTATAATGATACATTTGCAAAAATTTAGCTAAAAGGATGACCGTCACATCATTGTTTATGATAACAATAATTTAGAAACTACCGCCGAAACCGGTTTGGCTCAGTGGATAGAGCGTCGGCCTGCGGACTGAAGGGTCCCGGGTTCGATTCCGGTCAAGGGCATGTACCGTGGTTGCGGGCACATCCCCAGTAGGAGGTGTGCAGGAGGCAGCTAATCGATGTTTCTCTCTCATCGATGTTTCTAACTCTCTATCTCTCTCCCTTCCTCTCTGTAAAAAAATCAATAAAATATATTAAAAAAAAAAAAAGAAACTACCTACATGTCCAACAATGGGTAATTTATTAAATAAAATATAGCCATGTAACAGAATACACAGAGGTGGTATATTGGTTAAGAACCGATTCTAAATCCAAGCAGTCTAGGTTTGAACTCCAGCTCTACCAATTATTACCTATGTGGCATTGGGTAAGTTCCTTCCCTTCTATGTGCTTCAGTTTTCTGTGTATAACATGAAGATAATAGTGGTACCTTACTCATTGGATAGCCATGAAGATTAAATTTAATAAAAGCACTTGGAACTGTGCCTGGCATATAGTAAGTACAACGTTTTAGCTGTTATTAGAAATAGGATTATCCTATCAATAAAAATTATGTAGAAAAAATTTATCTTGGAAATATTCCAAAAAGTTAACTGTTTACACTTGAGTGATGCCATTATAAGTGACCTTTATAATCTTGCTTCTTTGAGTTTTCTAATTTTCTACAATAAACATCTATGACATGTTTAATTTAAAAATTTTAAAGACTAAATAAATAAATGCTACTGAGCAATTGGGGGAGGGAGAGAGTGGATTTTTCCTTCCCAAAGGCACAGATGCAAGAATTTAATAGTGTTGTATGACTTTAGGTTTGATGGCACTAACCTGCTCACTACTAGATCATAACATCTTTATCTCTGTAGTTATTGCCTTATTAAGTATAATTTTCAGAGGCTTGTCTGAAACTATAATACTTGTTGTCACTTTTTAATTTCATTAAAAAAACTGACTTTTCTTTTGATACTTTTCCTGTAATTAGACAATGTGCCACCAGGTGACGGTAGTGCCTCAGTCATGGCCCAGTTATTTGGCCAGTAGGATTTTACTACAGGATGGTGTTCCAATATGTTGAGATACCTGTGGTTTACTATTTGCAATGTTTTAATTCTTTATTCACAAACGTTTTAACTTAATTGAATATGGTAGATAATACATATACCAAGATTAATTTTAAAAGGATAACAGAAAAAATGAAAAGTTTTTAAAAAGAGAAACTAAGAAAACTCAAAGACAGCCTAGTCATGTTGCTTAGGCAATTAAAGTTACTTTAAAAAATAAAATTAGTTTGTGTTTCTAGTACTCCTAATCAGCTAAAGTTCTAGGCTGCTCTCTGTGCCTCTCCTGAAATGTTTTCATATAGCTAAAGAAGAACAGCAAGAAAAGCTACGCTTTTAGGTTTCTCCTAATTGCAGGAATTAAAAAACATCCAAATTTTAGAGCTAAAAGCAACCTGAGATTTAGTCAAAGTCCAATATTGAAGCTGAAGAAACAGGCATGTCAAGAGCTGGGTATTTTGCCCAATTCCTTGGAGACAGAATTAGATCCCAGGTTACACAGGGACTCTTGACAAACGTGCTCACACAGGACACAATTGTTGATTTGTGAAATCTGTGGTCACTTTATAAGACCAGGTTTACAAAGCCAGTTCTTTACAAACGGAGTAGTTCCTCTTGCAGTTCAGATTGGTTAAGAAATAAACTCTGGGTAGTAGCTGTTAGATCAATCGCTTGGGCTTTTTCCATGTGGGAATGACTATAAGGACATACATTATCATTTCACTTAAAAAACAGATGTGCTTGCCGAATTGCTAACCAATACAAAATTTAAATAATCCACAATGGTAAAATAAAAATAAGCTCATCCACCATGTAGATAAAATTATATCAAGTACCAGTATCTGCCTTTCTCACACTGAATTTCAAACTGTATGAATGCTTAATCTAACTCTGGTATTCCTCGTTTCATTTCAAAAGGGGAATTTCAACTTCTTCTGACCTGGGCTTCCCATCTCCACATGGCTCACCTTTGGGGCCCTGAGACTTGGGTTCTACATTTACCTGCTTCTGTGTTTTATGGGGAGATGTCGAGAGACTCCTGGATACCCCCGGTCAGCTTTCCTCCAGTTCTCAAACTCTTTAGTTTCTCTCAGTTCCGTGAAAATGAGGAAATGTGCATTCTGCAACCCATAGCTATCTGCCAATCTTAGGAAAAGCCTTAAGTCATTATTCCTTGAATCCACAATTGCTACAAATTTCTTCTAGAAACTCGGAAAAATAAGAGGATGGAGAACATGAGGAGGCATCCAGATCAGTGTGAAAGTTGTCCTTCCAGGCGAGAGGAGAATTTTCTAACACCTCCTTCAGGCACCCCCACTCCTCCTCAGCAGCAGCTCATCAAGGCACAGGTGTTTCTTTTGAACACACTTATTTAAACTTGCAGTCCAACTGGTTCCTATTAAAGGACAGCTTACCCTATTATGAATCATTACTTTTGCTTTCTTTGAGCTAATGGATATATCCTCAGACTTGGCGGGGGTGAGTGTGTGTGTGTGTGTGTGTGTGTGTGTGTGTGTTTTACATTTAAAATAATTCATGTATATTCAATAAAAGAAAAGAGAAGTAAAATGTTAATAAATCTCTGGAGTGGAGATAACTTTCTAAGTTTAAAAATAAAAGGAAACAGCCCTAGCCGGTTTGGCTCAGTGGATAGAGCATCGGCCTGTGGACTGAAGGGTCCCAGGTTCGATTCCGGTCAAGGGCATGTACCTTGGTTGCGGGCACATCCCCGGTAGGGGGTGTGCAGGAGGCAGCTGATCGATGTTTCTCTCTCATTGATGTTTCTAACTCTCTATCCCTCTCCCTTCCTCTCTGTAAAAAATCAATAAAATATATTAAAAAAAAAAAAAGGAAACAGATGGAAAGTTGAACTGCAACAAATATTTAAACTTCTATACATCAAAAAGGTAAAGGTTGGTTTGAAATACAATCATTTGAGGGAAATACTAAAGCAAACATTATGGACTAAAAAGTAAATAAACTCATGCAAATGAATAAATAAAAACCCTCTAGGTTTACAATAGACAATGGCTAAAGAATATGAATTGTCTAATGCACATGAAATTGAATGATAAACATTTAGTAAGATGATCAACTTCAAAAAAAAAGACATGAAAACAAGAAAAAATGATCAACTTCACAGAAATCAAATAACAGAATTAAAACTACAAATATATGATATTTTACTTTCCTATTAATTTAACAAAGATATGTATCACAATGTGAATGCCCCAACTGATGAAAGTGTGGTAAAAATGGTTCCTTCCATGTATTGCTTGTGGTAGAAATAAAAATTAACACAATCTTTCTGAACAGCAATTCCGCAATGTGTTTAGAGGGGCTTTAAAGGTTTCTACTTTCTGACCCTGTAATTCCACCTTTAGTAACCTATATTCAAGAGTAATCCAAAATACACACAAATATGCCCTGACCGGTTTGGCTCAGTGGATAGAGCATCAGCCTGCGGACTGAAGGGTCCCAGGTTCGATTCTGGTCAAGGGCATGTACCTGGGTTGCAGGCACATCCCCAGTGGAAGGTGTGCAGGAGGCAGCTGATCGATGTTTCTCTCTCATCGATGTTTCTAACTATCTATCCTCTCCCTTTCCTCTCTGTAAGAAATCAATAAAATATATATTAAAAAAAAAATACACACAAATATTTTGATATTAAGATGATCAATATGATATTTTTGTGCAATTGAAAAATTGACTTTGACTTAATGTCTAATAATAGAGGTCTGTTTTGGCAGATTCCATAAATAAAACTCTTGGTAGCCACTGAAAATGATGGTTACAAGTAATTTTTTAAATAAGGGGAAAAAATGCCTGTCCAATAATATTAAGTGTAAAAGCAGGGGATAACTACGTATTTAACTCATGAGTAAAAAGACTGGAAGGGAATATTTCTTGAGGTTGATAGGGGTTGTAACCAGATTTTAATTCATTTATTTTTACTTCTTTATACTTGTATGCATTTTACAAACTTTCTAAATTCAGTATGTAATTAGAAAAAAATGAGAGAAATAAAAGGAGAAAAACCAAAGAGTAAGATAAGGAATTAACCAAGTGACTGTGATTTGCCCAACATCCCTCAACAACAAAAAGATTTCTTGAGCAGACCCGACAAATGCACCCTGCAGGTAGTCCTCCTGGCCTGATGTTTCCAGAGAGGGGTTGGTTTATTGCAAGGTTAATGTGGTAAGTTGAGAAATCCCTAGTTCCAGCCACATGACTTTATAGGGTGCTGAGTTCTCTGCAATAACTTGCATAATAATCTTTTTAACAATCCCTGCAATTAAGGGGTTGCCAAACTGGAATTGTTACTTTATTGGAGACAGGTACACACACATATGCACGCACACACAACACTAGAAATTCAGAGCCAACTACCCCCTAGAAGAAAAACAGTGTAATTAGCTCTCTTTTAAATGAGAAGATATTCTTGAAAACCTAAATATTAACAGATTTTTGTACCTTTTTTTTTCTTCAAAAAATACAGATCACTAATTGCCACTAGATATTGGTTAGAAGTCAGGTAGACGAGAACACCTCTCAGTGGTATCATCGTGCTTTGGACCTTAAGACAACACACTAAATTGGTGGCTAGGAAGACATAGAGACCCATTCAGCTTTGGGGTTGAATAAGCAATGAAGGAAGTTCTCAAGTTGCACCGTGAGAACCAATCTTCTCAAGCAGAATTTAATTACAAGTGTACAATTATCAAAACATTTATGGAGAATGCTAACCTTACACCCACTGCTGATCTCCTTTAACTGAAATGTTCCCATCAAGTGTGTGTGTGTGTGTGTATGTGTGTGTGAGAGAGAGAGAGAGAGAGAGAGAGAGAGAGAGAGAGAGAGAGAGAGAGAGAGAGAGAGAGAGAGAGACAGAGAGAGAGAGAGAGAGAGAGAGAGAGAGAGACAGAGAGAGAGAGAGGTAATTAGTACTGCTTTTGCTCAATATCAACAATATCAATAATGTGCCACCCCCTGTCTTCCTTGTAAGACCAAATATTTTCTCTCTGCTTGATGGAATCCAAGTGGGACATATCTTACAGATCACCTAGTACTAGTCTGGCGATTGTTTTAAACTCAGAAAACCACTTTTCCAAGCTTATGCAGCTAATTGGTGGTACTGGTTTTACTGGAGCCTGGTTCTCTGAGATGGGATTCCACTGCGATTGCCCCATTGCCTGGTATTCCTGGTTACTTTCCCCAAAGGGGGAAAAAAAACTAAGAGATGAATACCAAGATTGTGTCTTTGAATGCAAAAAATTAAAACAACCAAATAATTCTATGCTGGGGATAGGGGTGAGGTGTGGGATCACCATTTGTGATGTGAAGAAATCTCACTGTTATGAGAAGACACCTTGGGAGCTGATGTAGAGATGCTCTCCACACCAAGTACTGCTGGCTAAGCAAATGAGGAGTTGATGCCCGTGCAGGGGCAGGAGTGAAAGGAGCCCTGGACAGGCAGAGAATAAGCATCGAGGACAATCATAAGATCAGGGGAGACAGATGAGAGTGGCTGCAAGGTGAAGAGCAGGCAGATGTAAACAGTCTGTTTGGCTGATGAATTATTTGGAAATAGGGTCGTGGGTCTTTGGAGGAACCCCAGGAGGGAAATGAAAGAGCACAAGTCGGCCTTTTCACTGCAGACACACACACACACACACACACACACACACACACACACACACACACACACACACCCCAGGGCATCTCTGAGATTGTGCCTTAGAGCAGTGGAGATACACAAACACACCCTTTGGGCTCTCCTTTTCAGTGTTCAATTTCTTCTCCTTTACGACCTGGCTAACATATTTTTTTTACAAAAGTTATTGATTTATTTTGCATATTTACATATAACAAATCAATGATGTAAATATGCACATTCAAAATGCAAGGGCTGCATGTCTTACCCAACTCCTTAAGAAAGCTTTAAGTCTCAACATGAGGCTTCTCAGGAATATCATAAATCTGAAGTACAGGTCAAAACAACTTCTCCACCCTCCCCATGAAAGGATCTGGCAGATCAGAAATTTCATTACACATGCTATCAACTTTTACTAGTCCTTACACAATACAAGCAACTCCACTTCAAGATGCTTTCTCTCAGCCATGCCCATATCCCCTCTGCCGTCACCCTCCCTCCTTCTCTCCCTTCCTACTGATAGTATGGCTCTTAAAAGCCATTATTACTACATTGAGAGTATAAGGGAGCAAATTTTTGAAAAAGGAGAAGAATTTGTGGCAAATTTGACTTGCACAAAACTGTGCTGTGATTCTCCCACCCCCTCAGGAGAAGGGTGGGGGGTCCTTCTCCTTTTATATCAGGGAGGAAAGAAAACACAAGATGGACTGCGTCTGGCTCCCTCCTGGAAAACCCTAAAGCCAGAGCATTAGGTCCAGCAGGGAGATAAGGGCCAGGAGGTAGGGGGCGGGGGGCAGGAGGCTGCTCCGGGAGGCCTGAGCTCCAGAGTGTTTCAGAGCCAGAGATGCTCGAGCATTTTCAAGACTGCTGTGGCCCTCCTTAGTAGAAAGCCAGCCTGGAACCATTTTAAGTCCTGCCCTAGAGGTGAAGGAATGAAGAACAGGAGAAGACCAGAGTCTATGTGGAACTGACCTCTGAAAAACCAGAGAGACCTGGCCAGCAGGTACGAAACACTTCTCCCATGTTACACGAAATGTTCCCAGGGACTGCCTCTAAGGAACCCAAGGAGTCCCAAGAGAAATAAAGTCCACTTTAAACAGCTGCCAGACCTGGAGTTGTAAAGCCATCTTCCAAATGTACCAGTAAAATAAACATGCTCCTTTAGTGCCATGCCAAGCCATAGTGAAGCCTGAGGCCATAGGAAAAATCTGTGCCCCTATGTATCCTTTTAAAAATTCTCCCACATGTTGAACCAACATATAAAAGCACTATGATCAAAAAACATGATTATATATGAAGTCCTTTGCTGCCCAATCTGTTCTCACACCATTATAAGCTCTCACAGACACACCCATCGAGGGACACGATGACCTGATGGCCCTTGAACTATGACAGGCTGATTAGAAACACTGTTCCCATTGCACAGTAACTCAAGGTCAGAAAACAAACAAAAAACGATAGCCTGTCTTTATTTACATTTTTGTTGTGTTGTTCATCCTGGAGTTTCTGCATGAGATCTTTTTAAATATGCATAAATGTTTACCTTTCTTACTGAGCCCTTTAAGTTTTGTACCTGAGTTAAGTGTCTTCCTGTCATCCCTGCTTTCCAGTTCTGTTTTTCCTTCCCTTTTCACCACTTTCAACCTTGGAGAACCCAGCAACCTTGGTAGCAAGGGGAGGGGTGGAAGCACAAGGTGAAGAAGGTTTTCTCCTACAGATGGTCTTAGCTGAAGAAGAGAGACAGTGGGAGGCAAAAATAAAGATGAGTTCTCTGACTACATTCCCATTCAATGTATTGGTCACATGAAGCTACACACCAGCTTCAAGACAAATTCACACAAATGTCTGGTAGTTGGGACTTTAATTGGGGGTTGACAGAGAAACCTTGGACATGATAAAGTGAAAGAACTTGAGATTTGAGGTCAAAGGCCAGGGTTTTACTGGTTCCTGTACATGTGATCTTGGAAAAATATTATGGTAGCCTCAGTACCTTATCTATAAATTCAGTGAATAGTATTGAATACTTCCAACATGCTCAGAAGACATGAGAAGATCTTTTGAGGGAGACACAGACAAACAGCCAATGTTGTATATCAATAAGCCTCATGGCAGAGCTATCTGCAGAGTGTTACCGCAATGAGGCCCAGAGGGTCAGCAACCACCCTAACTAAGGAGCTTAGGAAGATGACAGCCGAGCCAAGTTGGGCAGGAATAATAGAGCTCGGCCAGATGAAGCTGCAGGAAAAGGATGCCTCAGCTAGAGGGAACAACCTATGTAAGAGCATGGAGGAGACCAGAATCTAAAATAGTCAAAGTCATAGAAGCGGAGTGTAGAATGACAGTTGCCAGAGGCTGGAGGGAGGGGAAATGGGGAGATGGTGGGCAAGGGGTGCAAAGTTTCAGTTATGAAAGATGAATACGTTCTGGAGATCTAATAATGTTCAACAATATGACTATAATTAAAATGGTGTATTGCATACTTGAAATTTGCTAAGAGGGGAGATATTAAGTGTTCTCACCACAAAAACAAAAACACCACACACACACACACACACACACACACACACACACACACACACAGAAACAAACAAGAAAATGGTATCTGTGAGGTGATGGACAACTTTATTAGCTTGATTGTGGCAATTATTTCAATATATATATATATATATATATATATATATATATATATATGTCAAATATACACAATTACTATTCACCAATTGTACCTCAATAAAGATGGGGTGGGGGAAAAGCACGAAGAAGAGCCATGGTAACTTCACTGGTTTAATGTACCAATTCAGTGAGATACTAGTTAAATCTTGTATATGCAGAAAAGTGCTATAGAATGTTATCCTCCTCATTACCACTGTCCTGTCATTATTATATACTAGAGGCCGGGTGCACGAAATTCGTGAATGGGCGGGGGGGAGTCCCCTCAGCCCAACCTGCACCCTCTCCAATCCGGGACCCCTCGGGGGATGTCCGACTGCCAGTTTAGGCCTGATCCCGGACCTCCCTCTCACAATCTGGAACCGCTGGCTCCTAACCACTCACCTGCCTGCCTACCTGATCATCCGTAACTGCCTCTGCCTGTCGGCCTGATTGCCCCTAAATGCCCACACTGCCAGTTTGGTCGCCCCTCACTGCCCTTTCTTCCAGCCTGGTCACCCCCAACTGCCTCTGCCTGTCGGCCTGATTGCCCCTAAATGCCCACACTGCCAGTTTGGTCGCCCCTCACTGCCCCCTCTTCCAGCCTGGTCACCCCCAACTGCCTCCTGCCCCCGCTGGCCTGACCGCCCTTAACTGCCCCCACTGCCAGCCTGGTCTCTCCCAACTTCCCCCCCCCCGCCAGCCTGGTCACCCCTCACTGACCCCCCCTGCCGGACTGGTCACCCCTCACTGCACCCCTGCCAGCCTGGTTAACCCCAACTGCCCCCCCCCCGGTTGCTGGCCTGGTTGCCCCTCACTGCTCCCCCTGCCAGCCTGATCGCTCTACGCAGCCTGCTGTTCGGTTGTTTGGTCGCCCCTCACTGTCCCCCCACTAGCCTGGTCACCCCATGCAGCCTGCTGTTCGGTTGTTGCGTGAGGGTGTCCCGGCCAATTTGCATATTCCCTTTTATTAGTATAGATTTGCTGGCCAAGCCCAGGCTGTTAAGGACAGTGGTCCTGGTTACTCTACACACCTGGGTGTGCCTTTCATATTGTAGTTTTTGTGAATGGTGACCCCTGAAATTTTGCAGCCAAAGACAGTGGTCCTGCCAAGATTTATTTCAAGGATAATCAATAAGTGTTAAAAGCTTTCTAAATATGTCTTTAAAAACATGGTGAGCCTGGTGGTTTGGCTCAATGGTTGAGCATCAACCCATGAACCAAGAGGTCATCAGGTCAATTCCTGGTCAGGGCATATGCCCAGGTTGTGGGCTCAATCCCCAGTGGGGGGCATACAGGAGGCAGCCAATCCTTGATGCTTCTTGCTCATTGATGTTTCTATCTCTCTAACCTTTTCCCTTCCTCTCTCTCTAAAAATCAATAAAAAACGTATTTAAAAAAACAAACATGGTGAAACATTTACCAATTTAATTTTTTTACCAACTTAATTTGAAGTTGGTAAATTTAAATAACTACTAATGGTAACTTTAAAATAACTAATTTTTTATATGTCTCTTTGGAGAATAATCTTACAGTCCTCTTGATCCATAATCTTCCCAGAAAAAATCTTATATGCCCCATAGGTGAGAAACTCTAATTGACATGAAGACTTTGTTTTGGTCTTTCTCCCTTGAGGGTTCTTTAGGTGGTGCAGAACCCGCCCATCCTGACCACGTCTGTCTTACCTGTAAAACAGGCTGCCACTACACGTGATTGTGGCCTGCCCAAGGGTGATTCCCAAGCCAGAGGGCATACTGATAGGGTCTGGAATGTCTGGCATTGTCTTCATATGATCTCTTACCAACCAAACACAACTGTCCAGAAATGAGACAGGGCCTAAGAAAAACCTTCAGTCCAATTTCTGGACTAGCATCATGGAATCTTGCTTTAGATGGAAATAATTGTTCTTCCTTGGTTAACCATTGTTCTTCCTTGGTTAATCATGTTAGTCCACGCAGTGCCATATTACATAAAAACTTAAAATAATAATTATTAAAACTAGAGAAACAGAAAATTCTTTCAATGTAAAGTAAAAACATCTGAAAGTGAACAAAATGTTAGGTCCACCATGATTATAATTGGATAAAGATGAGTATATAAAAGGAATATCCAAAATGATTACATCAGGATGCTAATGAATACGAGTTTCCTTTGGAGGTGATGACAATGTTCTAAAATTAGATTGTGGTAATGGTTGCATGACTCTGAATAAATTAAAAACCATTAAGCTGTACATTTTAAATGGACGGATTTTATGGTATGTGGACTATATATCAATAAAGCTTTTTTCTTATTTTTCAAAACTATTTACATACAAATTTTTTTTTAGCAGAGTAGTAAAATTATGGGTCTTTATCTGCCCACCCCCTTTATCTCCCTAAATAAAAAGTGGTTTCATTGGACCTCAGATGCAGAGAGATGAGTAGAATGTGGAAAGAGTCTGGGGCAATGCTAACAGGAATAACATATAAATAAGAAAGAGCAAGTCACTTTCTTTTCTTCAGGTTTCCAGTCTATTTCTAGTGTCGCTTGTTGGCAAAGCTTAACAGGGATCCAGCTAACAAAGGAGAAATGTGGTTTGCAAAGTACCAGGTGCAGCATCACAGAGCAGAACAGAGAATAGACTTTGAGCTAAAAGACAACTTAAAAATCAGTACAAATGTTCTTAAGCAAAAGAAGGGGGGACTTTGAGGGGAAGTCATAGAATCAATAAATAATGGAAAGTCCAGAAATTAATAAAATTAATTTAAATACCTACTAATGGTAACTTAAAAATAACTAATTTCTTTGTGTTTCAAAAAGATAAATTAATCTTGTTCAAAAGTTAAAAAATTAGAGGAGGATATTTTATGGTTAAAGTATGCAAGATCTATATTATTTGGGGACTTCAGGAGGATAAAAATACTAAAAACTTCAGACATTGTTAAAATGATATATATTAATTATGTTTGACAGTGTGATAGTGGCATAAAGACAGACATACAGATCAATGGAATAGAAAAGAAAGGCCAGAAATAAATCCTCATGTATATGGTCAAATGATTTTAACAAGGATGTGAAGACCATTCAATGAGAAAAGGACAATCTTTTCAACAAATGTTGCTGGGAAAACTGAATATCCAGATGTGAAATTGGACCCTTACCTTACACTATATACAAATAATAACTCCAAATGGATTAAAGACTTAAACATAAGTGTAAAAACTATAAAAGTCTTCGAAGAAAACAGAGGAGGAAAGCTTCTTGATACTGAATTTGACAATGATTCCTTCGAAAGGGCATTAAAAGTACCAGCAACGAAAGTAAAAATAGATAGATTGAACTACATGGAGATTACAAACTTCTGTGCATCAAAGGACACAGCAACAGAGTGAAAAGTCAACCCAGGAAATGGGAGAAAATATTTATTAACCACCTATCTGACAAAGGGTTATTATCCAGAATATACCAAGAATTTCTATGACTCAACAAAACAACAAAAAGCCCAAACAACATGATTTAAAAATGGGCAAAGACTTGAAAAGATATTTCTCCAAAGAAGATATACAAATGCCAACAATCACATGAAAAGATACTCAATTGGACTCTTTGCTTTTACTCTTGACACCTGTGTTAGTCAGGATAAGCTATGCTATGGTGTTGTAACAAACAACTTTCAAACTTCAGTGAATAAATACAAGAATTAATAAATGAGAAGTTATTGTTTAATAGTTTTAGTTTTGCAAGGTTAAAAGAGTTTTTTGGATGGATGGTGGTGATGGTAGCACAACAATGTGAATGTACTTAATGCCACTGAACCGTACACTTAAAAATAATTAAGATGGTAAATTGTGTTATGTGTATTTTACCACAATTTCAAAAAAGAATGAAGGGTAGAAACTATTTGTAATGCATAAAATCAGTAAAAAATTAACATCCCAATTATACAATGGGCCCCTAAAAATTAATAAGATAATGATAAATTACCCAGTAGAAAAAAAATGTATAAATAGCAATTCATAGGCAGAAAACAGCGACAGATTTTTCTGTTCTTTACCTAATAGCCATTCTCCTCTTCTTTCTTATTAATAGACACCAGATTTTGTTCCAGGTAGCAATGTTTCCAACTAAAAATATTTATTTTCTCCTGTTTCCTTGCATATTAAAGAGCCCATATGACATATTTCTGGCCATTAAGACAAAAGTAAAAATGCTAAGGAATTCTGGGAAATTTTTTCATTAATGACATAACTAATGCCCCCTTTTTCCTTCTTTCTGCTTGTAATGTGAGTCCCAAGTATGAAGATGCAACAGCCATATTGAATCCATTGTACCAGACCTGTACTACCTACCTATCCCCAAACTTTTCTGTTGTTAATCTTCACCCGAGGATATTTTTTCCATTGAGAGAGTGTAAGAGGGAGTCAATGTGAGAGAGGACATCGATTGTTGCCTCCACCACATCCAGACTGGGGATTTAACCCAGGTACGTGCCCTTGACTGGGAATCTAACCCGAGACCCTTTGGTGAGCAGGCCGACACTCTAACCACTGAGCAATGCTGTCCAGGGCTATCCCCAAAGTTATTGTGGCTTGAAACAAATAATCCTCCATCTATGGAACAACCACATTGAAGTTTTTGGTTACTTGCAGCTGAAAGTACTCCTAACTGATTATGAATTCTATCAGAGATGAGAAGCTGCAAGAAAAAAAGAAAGAAATTGTGGAATTAGCTAAGAGGAAGTAGGCCAGAGGGTACCAAAAAAATCTACAATAATTTGAGGCTGAAAAAAATAATGAAATTCGGTGTGTGGTAATGTAGTATTTGGTCAGAATGTCACCTGTTTTACCTTGGAATATATAGCACACTTTTACCAAGGCTTTTGTCAGTTGGTGAATTGTAAGGAAATTTTAGAATACTGACATATGAAGGGTGTTTTTCTAAGTTAATATTTTAGTGTCTGCCATGTGCTGCCACTATAACATGCCAGGCATTGTTCTAGGAAAACGAGATAAAGTAGTAAAACTGAAAGAAGTCCCTGCCCTCATGGAGTTTCTAGGTTAGTGGAGACATTAGATAATACCAAAAAATTATACAATGTATAATCTACGAAGTGCTAGTGGGGAAAATTAGTGAAGTAAGGAAAATAGGGAGTTCCAAGGGTGGGAGTTGCTTTTATATGAGGCCAGAAAGGCAACTCTGACAATGTGACAGGTAAGCAGGGACTTGAAGGAAATGAGCGAGGGAGCCATGAGGCTACCTAGATGACATTGTCCAAGCGGTGGGGATAGCAGGAGTATCCTTGGAGCGTTCATGGAAGAAAAAGGAGACAGAAAGGGAGGCTAGAAAAAAGTGATGCAGAGGAAAAAAGTGGTGGGGGAGGGGAATGAGAGCATTAAGGCCTTTGGGCCATTGTTAAGACTTTGGCTTTTACTCTGAATATGCTGGGAAGCTGTAGATCTTGCCACTTTGAGTGCAAGCCTCCAAAAGAGAAGTAAACTGGATTCAAGATGGCCAGAATGCAAGTGGAGAGGGAGGAAATGTGGAAAACTACAGGGCTAAGAGAGGTTCTCTCTACAGGAGTCTGCAGTCCAGGAGTTGGGAGCCTTGTGAGACTAAACAAGTCAATGTTTTGATACCTCACCATGAGGTCCAAGTGTGGCTTTGGAGCACTGGGTCTCACAGGACAGACTGAGAGTGCAGAACTTTTTCTAATACCTTCACTTTAAGAACTCTTCATTTAATGAAAAAGGAATGCCAGTGGAAGAAGATGGGATGAATGATGCTGCTTTCCTGCCTATTATCTCAAGGCTGTGGCCATTAAATACTGAGAATGGAGGATTGGCAGAGCAGTAAGGCCGGTCTAAGAGCCAAAAATTCACAGCCCCTAACCAACTCTGCCTGTCAGCCTGATCGCCCCCTAACCGCTCCCCTGCCGGCCTGATTGACACCTAACTGCTCCCCTGCCGGCCCGATCGCTCCCAACTGCACTCCCCTGCTACGACCAGCCTCCTCTGCTGGGACCCGCCTCCTCCACACCGCACAGAGCCAAGGGACCCCCAGGCCTCACCATGCAGAGCGGCTGCCAGGCCCCGCCTTTGCTGTGCACGTGGTCATCTTGTGGTGGCCATCTTGTGATGGCCATCTGTGGCAGCCATCTTGTGATGATGTTGATCATGAGAGCCACCTAGGCTTTTATTAGTATAGATTTTTGTTAATCTTCACCCAAGGGTATTTTTTCCATTGATTTTTAGAGAGTGGAAGGGAGAGAGAGAGAAACATCAATGTGATAGAGACACATTGATTGGTTGCCTCCCACAGGTGCCCTGAGGGTGGCCAAGGATCGAACCTGCAACACTTGACCAGGAATCAAACCCTGACCCTTTGGTACATGGGCTGACACTCTAACCACTGAGAACACTGGCCAGGGCAAGAGATACCCATAAATGCTCATCAGATAGGCAGAAATTGTAATGTCAGACCATATAAAGTACAGTATTGGCAAGGAAGTAGACATACACGGATTTTTATACATTGCTGGTGAAGAGTAAATTGGTGCAACCACTTTAGAGAGCAACTTGAAAAAAACTAGTGTAATTAAAGATGAACAGAACAATTCTATTTTTAGATATAAATCCCAGATCCTTGCTATTTAATGTATAGCCTTTGGAATCCAAGAGTACCTTCCATTTCTGCCCAAGGAGATGTGATAAGCATATTTATTACAGAAGAAAAAAGAGAGAGGGGAGACTTAAATGCCCATCAATAAAAGGATTAATACATAAATGTTGTTATATTTATATGACAATTAAAATGGATAAACTAGAGCTTCATAAATCAAGCTGTGTGAATCTAAAAATCCATGTTGACCTTAAAAACAAGGTACAAAGTAATAAGTACATTATAATATTATTTACATAAATTTGTAAAACAGCAAAGTAATTCTATAAATTTTTATGGGTATTTATATATATGAAATACAAGTATAAAAATGCATGAGAATAATAGACATGAAATTCAAGCTAGTGGTTACCTCTGAGAATGAGGGAGAATGACAGCTTAGTGAATTTTACCTGTCTTTTTTAATGCAAATTTGAAGCAAAAAGGTAAAATGGCAATATTTGATAAAGCTTGGTAATGGGTGCCCTGGTAATTTATTAGTTTCTCTATTCTTCTCTGTGTTGGTATTATTTCACAATTTCAAAAGGGAAGAAATGAAAATAAAGATATTCAAGGCAAATACTAGGTATTCTCAAAAACAATTTAAAGACAGAGAGGTTGTCAGATGGAGAGAAACATGATTGGGAAAAGAATGATCATAGGCTTCAAATACTGCCTAAGTGCTACAAACCATTGTCTGCCTGCCAGTTAATTAACCCAGCCTCTTTCTGTAATTTGCCTGATCAGAGAGAAGAAAGGCCTTTTGATGTTGAACTTATTTGAGCCCCAGAGTACTTGAGGCATGAACATGCCCAAGGGGAGTTTTTAGATGCAATTCTTCATTCAATAAATTTAACAATGATCAGTCTCTTAATTTATAACAATCTAGTTTTGATTAGACCAACCTAATTTCCACAGGAAAAAAACCCACTTTGTTCCTATAAGTTCCATACCTGCCCTGCTCCTTTGTACAATTGTCATAAAATGTATTTCATATGTGTGTTAACACAGATTTATAACTATTGTTTTACTCCCCAGTCCTTTTTTAAAAGATTTTTTATTGATTTTTAGAGAGGAATGGAGAGGGAGAGAGAAAAATATCAATGTGAGAGCAGAACATCAACAAACTGCCTCCTACATGCCCCCTACTGTGGAATTGAGCCTGCAACCGGGCATGTGCCCTGACAGGGAATCGAACCAGCAACCTTTCAGTGCAGGAACAATGCCCATGCAACTGAACCACACCAGCCAGGGCTCCCCCATCATTTAAATCAGATAAGAGAAATAAAGAGTTACCAAAAAAATACATTTTTATTGTCTTTTAGATTTCCCTATGCTGTAATTTTTACCAGTGCACTTTGTTTCTTTATGTGAATTTGAGTTACTGTCTAATGTCCTTTTAGTTCACCCTTTAGTGTTTTTTTAAATAAATCTTTATTGTTCAGATTATTACAATTGTTCCTCTCCCCCCCCCAACAACTCCCCTTCACCCTCTGCCCTTACCCGCCCCCCACACACACACTGTCCTCATCCATAGGTGTACAATTTTTGTCCAGTCTTTTCCCACACCCCCACACCCCTTTCCCCTCGAGAATTGTCAGTGCACTCCCTTTCTATGCCCCTGATTCTATTATATTCACCAGTTTATTCTGTTCATCAGATTTTTTTATTCACTTGTTGATAGATATGTATTTGTTGTTCATAATTTTTATCTTTACCTTTTTCTTCTTCTTCCTCTTCTTAAAGAATACCTTTCAGCATTTCATATAATACTGGTTTGGCTGTGATGAACTCCTTTAGCTTTTTCTTTTCTGTGAAGCTCTTTATCTGCCCTTCAATTCTGAATGATAGCTTTGCTGGGTAGAGTAATCTTGGTTGTAGGTTCTTGCTATTCATCACTTTGAATATTTCTTGCCACTCCCTTTGGGCCTGCATAGTTTCTGTTGAGAAATCAGCTGACAATCGCATGGGTGCTCCCTTGTAGGTAACTAACTGTTTTTCTCTTGCTGCTTTTAATATTCTTTGTCTTTTGCTCTTGGCATTTTAATGATGATGTGTCTTGGTGTGGTCCTCTTTGGATTCCTTTTGTTTGGGGTTCTGTGCACTTCCTGGACTTGTAAGTCTATTTCTTTCACCAGGTGGGGGAAGTTTTCGGTCATTATTTCTTCAAATAGGTTTTCAGTATCTTGCTCTCTCTCTTCCTCTGGGTCCCCCATAATTCAGATGTTGGTACGCTTGAAGTTGTCCCAGAGGCTCCTTACACTATCTTCATATTTTTTTATTCTTTTTTCTTTTTACTTTTCTGGTTGAGTGTTTTTTTTGCTTCTTTGTATTTAAAATCTTTGACTTGATTCTTGTGATCCTCTAGTCTGCTGTTGGATCTCTGTATATTATTTTTTCATTTCAGTCAGTGTATGCTTAATTTCTAGTTGGTCCTTTTTCATATCCTCGAGGGTCTCGCTAAATTTATCAGCCTTTTCTAGAAAATTCTTGAAAAACCTTATAACAGTGGTTTTGAACTCTATATCCAGTCATTTGCTTTCCTCCATTTCTTTCATTTGTGACCTGTTTCTTTGTCTCCGCATTTTCCCTGTGTTGATAGAGTGGCTTTGTGTGCTAGGTGTCCTATAGGGCCCAATGGCTCAGCCTCCCCAGTTACCTGAGGTGGACACTCTTGGTGCACTCTTTTGTGGGCTGTGTGCACAGTCTTGTTGTAGTTAAGCCTTGATTGCTGTTGGTATCACTGTGAGAGGGATGTCCGACTGCCCACAGTAATCATTGCAAGCACCTCTGAGAGAAAGCTGCCCTCAAGTTTCGCCTGCTGCCAGACAGTCCATTTTCTCCCCGTATAAGTCTGGGTCCCCAGAGTCTCGCCCAGAACTGGAGTTCAGAGCAGTCAGGAGCTTTTGTCTCCCTCCCGATTGAGAAAGCCAGCCACATACTCAGTTGCCAGCCCTCTCCATGTGCGCACCTCCGTACCTCTGCCTTCCGCAGCTCCTGTGAGTCTCAGTGTGCTTTTCTCTTTCCTTCTAGTTGTAGAATTTCCACTCAGCCAGCCTTCCTGTGGTTCTGGATGATGTTCGGTTTGTCTTTTAGTTGTAGTTTTGAAATTATTGTGCGAGGCAGCAGTTTAGGTGTTTATCTATACCGCCATCTTGGTTTCTCTCTTCAATTTCTTCCATAGTTATCGGCCTATAGAGATTTTTAGAATCTTCCTGATTAAGTTTTGGAAGGTTATATTTTTCTAGGAATATGTCCATTTCCTCCAGGTTGTCTAGTTTGTTCAAATAGAGTTGTTCATAGTATTTTTTAACAATCCTTTGTATTTCTGTGGGGTCTGTTGTTATTTTGCCTCTCTCATTTCTGATTTTGTTTATTTGAGTCCTCTCTCTTTGCTTCTTGGTGAGCCTGGCTAGAGGTTCATCAATGTTGTTTATCCTTTGAAAGAACCAGCTCTTGGTTTCATTGATCTTTTGTATTGTTTTTTTTTGGTCTCAATGTCGTTTATCTCCCCTCTGATCTTTATTATCTCCTTCCTTCTGCTCACTCTGGGCTTTTCTTGTTGCTCTCTTTCTAATTCTTTGAGTTGTAGAGTTAGATGATTTACTACCATTTTTTCTTGTTTTGTGAGGTAGGCCTGTAGAGCTATAAACTTCCCTCTCAGGGCTGCTTTCATTGTGTCCCATAAATTTTGGATTGTTGTGTTCTTGTGTGTGTGTGTGTGTGTTTTAATATATTTTATTAATTTTTTTAAATATATTTTATTGGTATTTTACAGAGAGGAAGGGAGAGGGATAGAGAGCTAGAAACATCGATGAGAGAGAAACATCGATCAGCTGCCTCCTGCACACCTCCCACTGGGGATGTGCCCACAACCAAGGTACATGCCATTGACCGGAATCGAACCCGGGACCTTCAGTCCGCAGGCCGACGCTCTATCCACTGAGCCAAACCGGTTTCGGCGGATTGTTGTGTTTTTATTGTCATTAGTTTCCAGGATGTTTTTAATTTCTTCTTTGATCTCATTGGTAACCCAGTCATTATTTAATAGCATGCTATTCAGTTTCCAAGTGTTTGAGATTTTTGGATTGTTTTTATTGTAGTTTATTTCTAATTTTATGGCATTGTGGTCTGAGAAGATGCTTGGTATGACTTCAATCTTCTTGAATTTTGGGAGACTTTGCTTGTGACCCAATATGTAGTCTATTTTTGAAAATGTCCCATGTGCACTTGAGAAGAACGTATATTCCGTGGCTTTGGGGTGAAATGTTCTGAAGATGTCAGTTAAGTCCATCTGATCTAGTGAGTCATTTAGGATTGCTGTGTCTTTGCTGATTTTTTGTCTAGAGGATTTATCCAGTAATGTCAGTGGTGTATTAAAGTACCCTACAGAAAGAGAGACTATGATTGTATTGTTGTCGATCTCTCCCTTCATATCTTCCAGGAGATTTGTTATGTATTTGGGTGCTCCTGCATTGGGTGCATATATGTTTATCAGGGTTATATCCTGTTGTTGTATGGATCTCTCTAGTATTATGAAGTGGCCTTCCTTATCTCTTGTTATGGCCTTCACTTTGAGGTCTATTTTGTCAGATATAAATATTGCTACCCCAGCTTTTTTTTCATTTCCATTTGCCTGAAAGATATTTTTCCGTCCCTTCACTTTCAGTCTCTGTGAGTCCCTTGTTCTGAGGTGGGTCTCTTGTAGACAGCATATATATGGGTCGTGTTTTTTTATTCATTCAGCCACTCGATGTCTTTTTATTGGAGCATTTAGTCTGTTTACATTTAAAGTTATTACTGAAAGGTACTTGTTTGTAGTCATTTCTATTTTTATGCCTGTGTTCCTTCTTACCTTTTTATTTCTTCTTTTTACAGCATTCCCTTTAGCATTTCTTGCATTTAGCATTTCTTTAGCATTTCTTGGTGATAAACTCCCTTTTATTTTCTGCAAAGCTCCTGATTTCCCCTTCAATTTTGACTGATAGTCTTGCTGGATAGAGTATTCTTGGATTCAGTCCTTTGCTTTGCAACACTTTGTATACCTCCTTCCATTCCCTTCTAGCTAGATGTGTTTCTGTTGAGAAATCATTTGATAATCTGATGGGGGTTCCTTTGTAGATAACTCTCTGTCTCTCTCTTGTAGCCTTTAAGATTCTCTCTTTGTCGTTAATATTTGTCATTGAAATTATGACGTGTCTTGGTGTGGGTCTTTTGGGATTGCTCTTGCTTGGGACTCTCTGTACTTGTGTAACTTATTTCTTCCCCGTATCTGGGAAGTTTTCTGTCATTATTTCTTCAAATAGATTTTCTAATCCTTGCTGCTACTCTTGTCTTTCTGGCAGCCCTATTATACATATGTTACTTCGTTTCATGTTTTCCCAAAGCTTCCTTAGGCTCTCCTCCTGCTTTTTAATTTTTTTCTCCAGTTGCTGTTCAGATTGAGCTTGTTTCTCTACCTTATATCTTCTAACTCACTATTTCGGTCCTCTGCTTCTTCTAGTCTACTGTTGAAACTTTCCATGGTGTTTTTTATTGTAACTATATCACCTTTCATTTCTTCCTGGTTCTTGCACAGGTTGTTGATTTTCTCATCCATCCAATGTATGAATTGCATGACCATTACTCTGAATCCTTTTTCGGTCATGTTGCATGCTTCAATTTCACTAATTTCCTTTCTTGGCGACTCCTCATTTTCTTTCCTCTGGGGATTGTGTCATCTCCCCATTCTGACTATCACCAGAAGGTTCAAACTTCGAGTTGTGTGGACCTGGGCCGTGTGCAGTGGGAGCTTCGCACCACTCGAGTGTCACTGAAGTGCTCCGACACTAAGACATGTGGCTGCCGTGGGTTGGTGGGGACCAGGATCGCCCAGGGTCAGTGTTACCAGCGCTCAGTGTGGTCTCGTGTGCGCACCTAGAATCAGGGACCCCGCCTGCACCTCGCTGTTGGCGTGTGCCGAAAATCAGAGTCCCCTAGCGTGCCAGTAGTCAGAGTTCCCGTGTCTGCACCAAGAATCGAGTATCAGAGTCTTTGTTGTTTTGTGCGGCCTCTCGCTGAGAATCAGGGTCCCTGTATGCGCATGCACCAAGAATTGGAGTCACTGGCTCTTAGTGTGAATGCACTGGGAGTCAGGGATCCCAGGAGCACACGATAAGAAACAGAGTCAAGTCAGTGGTGCTCAGTGCTGCCTCCCACCTGCCAGGAGCATTGGGGTCCAGTCAGCTTGGGGGACTGGGTTGCACCGTTGCACTGTGTCGGTGGGAGGTCTGCTCCTGTGCTGCGGAAAGCAGACTTCCATGTGTGCTTGCCCAGAATCAAAGTCAAGTGGCACTGCCACCCTGTGTGGACTTTGGGTTTGATGGTCCGATTGCATTGGGGGAGCAGATTCCGGGTGTCCAGGTGCACACAGGCTCAAATTCCTGTAGCAGCACTGCAGCCCTTGCGAGGGGCGGGTCTATCAGTTACTATGGCACTGCACTGCCCGGGAGCCTGCGGGGAGGGCGATAGGCTCCTTGACTCACAGAAATCTGCGGCGGGGATGTCTGGATTCTTGTCTGTTGGTCTGCAGCTGTGGTCACAGGTCTCTGTCCCCAGTGGCTGCAGGGTCCTGGTTTGCATTTGAGACCAGACTGGGTGGTGCTGAGGCCAGGCTCTGTTTCTCAAGATGGCGTGGTCTCTGTGCCCACACTGGCCGCCCAGAAGAGTCCGCGTTGTGCGCGGGGCTCCGCTAAGACTGCCCGGTTTGGCAGTCCCTTGGAAGACCTACAGAATCTAACTGTCCTAGCTCATACACACACATACCACACACGTCCACACACTCCTCTATCGCTCCCTCACTCTCTCACACTCTCTCCCTCCCTACCTTCCTGCCAGTCGCCATCTTCCTCTCCCTCTTCATATTGTCTTATAACTAAAAGTTTGTACCCTTTGATCAATACCTCCCCTTTTCCAATCTATTATTTTCTGTCTAGATAAGTCTGTGTTCCAGGAACCTTTGCTTACCAATACGTCATAAAAATATTCTCTTGTCTTTTCTTTCAGATGCTTTAGTTTTAACTTTTATGTTCAGGTCTATGATCAACCCAGGATTAATTTTTGTATATGAGATAGTTGAGATAATTGTTAAAGTTCATTTTATTTATGAGATAGTTGTGAAGGTTTATTTTTTTAAAATCCACATTGATATCCAGTTGTTTTAGCATAATTTGTTGAAAAGATTTTCCTTTTCTCGTTGGATTTCTTTAGCATCTTTGTTGAAAATCAAATCCTATATAATAAAGGGTAATATGCAAATCAACCGAATGGCGGAATGACTGGTTGCTATGATGTGCACTGACTACCAGGGTGTAGACGCAGGAGCTGCCCCCCTGGTGGTCAATGTGCTCCCACAGGGGGAGTGCTGCTCAGCCAGAAGCCCTGAGCCGGGCTCACTGCTGGCGAGCACAGCGGCGGTGGCAGGAGCCTCTCCCGCCTCTGTGGCAGCACTAAGGATGTCTGACTGATAGCTTAGGCCTGTTCCCCATAGGGAGTGGGCCTAAGCCGTCACTCAGGCATCCCCCGAGGGCTCCCGGACTGCGAGAGGGTGCAGGCCAGGCTGAGGGGACCCCCCCCCCCACTCCGCCAAATGCAGGAATTTCATGCACCAGGCCTCTAGTAATTATATAACTAAATATATGTTCCCTGAGTATATGATTTCTCTTCAATTCTACTTATCTATTTGCTGATCCTTATACCAGTACCACACTGCCTTGGTTATTTTATATTGAAGTCAGATAATGTTAGCCCTCCAACTTTGTTCTTGTTTTACAAGATTGCTTTAAATATTCTAAGCCCTTTTTGCTTCTATACAATTTTTTTAGAGACTTTCAATTTAAAGAAACAAAAACCTAGTGGGATTATGATTGAGATTGCATTGAATATATGGATGTATTTGCAGGAGAACTGATATCTTAATAATACTGAGTCGACCAATCCATGTGTTTATGAAAAACCCAATCCTCATCCTGTTTTCTTTCCTTTACTCTCATGCTACTACTACACTCAAAACACTTTTGATTCCAAATGTGTGGGTTTCTTCCCATACCCAGCAATTCTTTGTGACCCCCGCTGGATGTCCTACAATTTAACTCAATTCTGACACTATCTACCTGCAGACAGTGTCAGATCCCACCAGTTAAAGGCCCAGTCCCATGAGACTGCCCTCCCCCATTTCCTATACCAATCTAAGTAGAAGATGCTGAGGTTACCCAAAACTTCTATGTGACTTGGCTATACTCAGAGGTTCCCATGACCTCCACCCTATTAGATTTGATTATTTGCTTAGAATAGCTCACAGAACTCAGAGAAATACACATATAACTGTTTATTGCATAATAAAGGGTATAATAAGGGATAAAGATGAACAGCTAGATAGAGATCCATAGGGTAAGGTTAGAAGGGTCCCAAGCAACAGGAGCTTGGAGTCAGGGTGCATCACCCTTTTAGTATGTGGTTGTGTTCACCAGCCTAAAAGCTCCCTGAACCCCATACTATTGGGATTTTTATGGAAGCTGCATCACATAGATATGGTCAATTATAAACTCCATGTCCAGCCTACCTCCCTGTCTGGTGGGGCTGGAAATTCCAAGCTTCTATCAGGGCTTGGTTCTTCCTGGTAAAGGAGTTCACCCAGAGTTAGCTCATGGGAATAAAAGACATTCCTATCACCCAGGAAATTCCAAAAGATTAAGGAACCAGGGTCAAAGACCAAATTCTGAAACAAAAATGCTCCTAGTGCTCTTAACATTTAGGAAATTACAAGAGCTTTTATATAAGCTCTGTGCTGGGAATTGGGATAAAGAATAAATATTAGAACAAAGATTCTTCTGGCACCTCTATTTACAAATGCTTCAGAAGCCTTGTGTCAGGAAGCCAGGGCAAAGACTATATTTCTTATTATTTCACACGATGAATATGGTATGTTTTGTAATTTATTTAGCCCTTACATAATTTCTCTCAGCAATGTTTTATAAGTTTCAATGTAGAGGTTTTACATATTACTTGTTCAATACATTCTAAGTACTTTATGTTTTATAAAATTATTATAAATGGAGTGTTTTTTAAAATTTCATTTTCCAACTATTTCCTATAGTATATAAGTCTACGACTGATTTTTGTTTGTGACTTTCTATTCTAGCACTGTGCTAAATTCACTTATTAGTTTCAGTGGTTGCTTTCTGTAGTCCGTAGTATTTTCTTAATATTCAATCACATTATCTGTAAACAGAGACACAGACTCAACATATTATATCTCATCAATATTCCAATCTCTCCTAAATTTATATACCTAGTGCAGCCGTGGGCAAACTACGGCCCACGGGCCGGATCCGGCTGTTCTATCCTGTTCTCTTGCTCTCCCCTCCACTCCTTTACTTTGAATTTATATTAGTTCACACAAACACTCCACCCATGCTTTTGTTCCGGCCCTCCGGTCCAGTTTAAGAACCCATTGTGGCCCTCGAGTCAAAAAGTTTGACCACCCCTGATAGTGTGATCTCTTTCCTTGGCTCCAGACTTGTATACATAACAAATTCTTGACATTTTCCCTAGGCTTTTTAAATCTTTCAGTGTTTTTAGATAAAATTAATATAATCCTCAACACTTTAAAGTGTTCAATTCTGTGATTTTTAGCCATTGTCACAAAATTATGCAATCATCACCATTATCTAACTCCAGAACATTTTTGTCACCTCCAAAAGATACCCTGTTAGCAGTCATTCTCTCCTCCTCTCAACCCCTGGCAACCACTAACCTACTTTCTATTTCTATGTATTTGCCTATTCTGGACATTTTATATACATGCAATAATTCAATATGTAGCCTTTTATGTTAGACTTCTCTCACTTAGTATAATGTTTTCTAGGTCCATCCGTGTGGTAACGCATAACAGTACTTCATTCCCTTTAATGGCAAAATAATATCCAATTGAATGAAAATACAACAGTTTGCTTATCCATTCATCAGATGATGATCATGTGGGTTGCCTTTGGCTATTATAAATAACTAGAGGCCTGGTGCACAAAATTCATGCATGAGGGGGTGTCCCTCAGCCCAGCCTGCACCCTCTCCAATCTGGGACCCCTCGAGGGATGTCCGACTGCCTGGTGGGATTGGGCCTAAATGGGCAGTCGGACATCCCTCTCACAATCCAGGACTGCTGCCTCCCAACTGCTTGCCTGCCTGCCTTCCTGATTGCCCATAACCACTTCTGCCTGCCAGCCTGATCACCCCCTAACCACTCCCCTGCCAGCCTGATTGATGCCTAACTGCTCCCCTGCCAGCCTGTTTGCCCCTAACTGCCCTCCCCTGCAGGCCTGGTCACCCCTAACTGCCCTCCCCTGCAGGCCTGGTCCCCCCAACTGCTCTCCCCTGCAGGCCTGGGTCCCTCCCAACTGCCTTTCCCTGCAGGCCTGGTCGCCCCCAACTTCCCTCCTCTGCCGGCTTGGTCACCCCTAACTACCCTCCCCTGCAGACTTGATCACCCCCAACTGCCCTCCCCTGCTGGCCTGATCGCCCACAACTGCCCTCCCTTGCAGGCCTGGTCCCTCCCAACTGCCTTCCCTTGCTGGCCATCTTGTGGTGGCCATCTTGTGTCTACATGGGAGCAGGATCTTTGACCACATGGGGGCAGCCATCTTGTGTGTTGGAGTGATGGTCAATTTGCACATTTCTCTTTTATTAGATAGGATAGAGGTCTGGTACATGGGTGGGGGCCAGCTGGTTTGCCCTGAAGGGTGTCCCGGATCAGGGTGGGGGTTCCTTTGGGGCGTGAGGCGGCCTGGGCGAGGGGCCTGTGGTGGTTTGCAGGCTGGCCACGCCCGCTGGCGACCCAAGCGGAGGCCCTAGTATCTGGGGTTTATTTATCTTCTACAACTGAAACTTTGTAGCCTGGAGCGGAGCCAAGCCTTCTGCTTGCTCCGTGGCGGCAGCCATTTTTGTTGGGATTTATGTATCTTCTATAATTGAAACTTTGTAGCCTTAAGCGGAGGCCTGGGTCAGCCAGGGTGTGCAGAAAGCTTGGCTTCCTCCATCACCGGGGGCAACCCTAGCCTCCTGCTCTTTCCAGCTCCGTGGCTGCCACCATTTCTGTTTGGATTTATGTATCATCTATCATTGAAACTTTGTAGCCTTGAGTGTAGGCCTAGGCTGGCAAGGGCAGGCAGAAAGCTTGGCTTCCTCCATTGCCGGGGAAACCCAAGCCTCCCTCCTGCTCTCTGTGGCTGTAGCCATCTTGGTTGGGTTTATTTGCATATTTGCTCCTGATTGGCTGGTGGGCGTGGCTGGTGGGTGTAGCGGAGTGATGGTTAATTTGCATGTTACTCTTTTATTAGATAGGATTAGGAAGCCATTGGGTAGGTTCGAAAAGGAAAACGAAATAATTTAGATTTTTAGAAGATCATCTGGCTGCCTGGTGAACTCTGGAGCATAAAGTGGCAAGAGTGGAAGTAGAGTGAATGTTAGAATGTTTAGAATAGTATTAGTGTCTAGGGAAGAGATGATTATCATTTAGAAAAAGTGGTAGAAGTGACAAAGGGGAGAAATAACTTCAGGATATGTTTTGGGAGTAAAGGTTTGGAGATAGAGATAATGGTTGGGGTGCTGTGAAGAGGGAAAAAGAGAAATCAAGGATGATTTCTAAGTTTATAACTTGAATAACTGGGTGGATGATTACCCAATTACATTCCTACACTTGCTGAGATGTATAAAACCAGAAGAGGAGAGGAACCAGTTTGAGGGGTTGGGTGAGCTTACTGGGAATCCATGTAGAGAACAGGCTTAAACCCTGAGCTCCACAGAAGCATTCATCATAGTGGTAATTATGCTCAGATGAATATGCTCATCATAGCTGAATATGCTCAGATGTGTCTTATATGTTGATAAACAAGGTATATAACTCTTGAGGTAAACAAAAGGTGACTTCAAAAATGAGAGAAAGGCTTCTGGGGTTGTGAGATGAGGAGGTGGAGAAAAAGGGGAGGGGAAAGAAAGATGTATCAAAGGTAGAGAAGGTAGTATAGGTATGTGTATTTATGTAGAAAAGATTATGCACTTTTCTCCATTCTGCATTAGGGATACTGGAAAAGCCCACTGGTATATTGCATAATCAAGTTAGTTTTCAGGAATAAACGATTTTGAGTATAAAGGGACACCAACTTTTTCCCACTAATGTAAGAAACACTATAGGTATTCTGACCAATGACATAAATTGATGTTGGGCAAGATGCTTATAATACACTAGAGGCCTGGTGCACAAAATTAATGCACGGGGGGGGGGGTGTCCCTCAGCCAAGCCTGCACCCTCTCCAATCCAGGACCCCTCAGGGGATGTCCGACTGCCGGTTTAGGCCTGATCCTGGGGATCAGACCTAAATCAGCAGTCGGACATCCCTCTCACAATCCGGGACAACTGGCTCCTAACTGCTCACCAGCCTGCCTGCCTGATCGTCCCTAACTGCCCACCCCGCTGCCAGACTGATCACCCCTAACCGCCTCTACCTGCCGGCCTGATCACCTCTAACTGCCCCCCCTGCTGGCCTGGTCACCCCCAACTGCCTTCTCCTGCCGGCCTGGTCACCCCCAACTGTGCCATCCCTACCGGCCTGGTTGCCCCTAACTTCCCCCCCCAACTGCCTGGTTGCCCCCAACTGCCCCCCTCTGCTGGCCTGGTTGCCCCTAACTGCCCCCCCTGCTGGCCTGGTCACCCCAACTGCCCCCCCTGCTGGCCTTGTTGCCCCTCACTGCCCCCCCTGCTGACCTGGTTGCCCCCAACCGGCCTGGTTGCCCCTCACTGACCTCCCTGATGGCCTGGTTGCCCCCAACTGCCCCCCTGCAGGCCTGGTCACCCCTCACTGCCCCCCCTGCTGGCCTGGTCACCCCCAACTGCCCCCCGTGCTGGCCTGGGCGCCCCCAACTGCCCCCCCACCAGCCTGGTCACCCCTCACTGCCCTGCCTGCTGGCCTAGTCGCCCCCAACTGCTCCCCTGCCAGCCTGGTCACCCCCAACTGCCCCCACCCACCGGCCTGGTCAACTCCCAACTGCCCTCCTGCTGGCCTGGCCACCCCCCAACTGCCCCCCTGTCTGCCAGCCTGGCCACCCCCCAACTGTTCCCTTGCTGGCCTGGCCACCCCCAACTGCCCCCTGCTGACCTGCCTGGTTGCCCCCCCAACTGCCCCCCTGCCGGCCTGCCGGCCTGCCTGGTCACCCCCTGAATGCCCCCCTGCCAGCCTGGCTGCCCCCCAACTGCCTCCCTGCCAGCCTGGTCGCCACCAGATGCCCCCCCCTTGCCAGCCTGCTCGCCCCTAACTGCCTCTGCCTTGGCCCTGCCACCATGGCTTTGTCTGGAAGGATGTCTGGTCTCCTAGTCTCCTGGTCTAATTAGCATATTACCCTTTTATTAGTATAGATATTTACAGTGTTGTTGGGAAGATTGAATAAGGTTATTATAATTTATTTTACTACCTACCTGATATATAGTTACCTATTAATAAGTTATAATAATTACTATTAAATGTGAAAAGTAAAAGATCAGAATTAGCAAAAATTGGTGGTGGTGATAGCAATAAGTTAATAGGTACATTTAATCAATTTGAAATCCTATTCTCTCAGTTACTTCTCTACAAAATTAGAGCTTTCTACATAACAAATATAATTTTGCTTTACTGTATGTGTATGTTATTTTTTCTTGTGTTTTTTCCTCTGTCTCATAAGCTTACAGCAATGAAGAATACCAGATTCCTTAATGACAACCAGCTTGTGCTGTTATCTATATATATAAAAGCCTAAGCGACCATTCGACCATTTGACCAGTAGCTATGATGTTCACTGACCACCAGGGGGCAGACGCTCAATGCACAGGCATGGAAACATGGAACAGACTGATGAATCTCAGAGGGATGGAGGTAGAGGGGAGGGCAGGAAGAGATTAACTAAAGATCTTATATGCATGCTAGAAGCCCAGTGCATGGATTCATGCACTGGTGGGGTCCCTCGGGCTGGCCTGTGGGGATCGGGCCAAAACCGGCAGTCCAACATCCCCTGAGGGGTCCTGGATTGCGAGAGGGTGCAGGCCAGGCTGAGGGACCCCACTGGTGAATGAATCTGTGTACAGGCCCTCTAGTCCTATATAATAAAAGGCTAATATGCAAATTGACCAAACAGCAGATCAACAGGTCACTATAATGCGCACTGACCACCAGGGGGCAGACGCTCAACACAGGAGGGAGCACTGCTCAGCCAGAAGCCCTGAACCAGGCTCATGGCTGGTGAGTGCAGTGATGGTGGCGGGAGCTTCTCCTGCCTCTGCGGCAGTGCTAAGGATGTCCGCAGGGTGCAGGCCTAAGCCATCAGTTGGACATCCCCTGAGGGCTCCCAGACTGCAAGAGGGCACAGGCTGGGCTGAGGGACACCCTCCCCCAGTGCACAAATTTTGTGCACCAGGCCTCTGGTTTATAATAAAACTGTAACTAGTTAAATTAAATGGAATTATTTAATTAATGATAACTTTTTTGTTGTTGTTGTTGTTAAACCTCACTTGAGGATATTTTTCCATTGATTTTTAGAGAGAGTAGAAGGAAGAGGGAGAGACAGAGAAAAACACCAATGTGAGAGAGACACATTGATCGGTTGCCTCCTGCATGTACCCAACCAGGGCCAGGGAACCTGCAACCAAGGTACATGGCCTTGACCAGACTTAAACCCAGGACCCTTCAGTCCATGGGCTGATGCTCTATCCACTGAGCCAAACCAGTTAGGGTTTAATTAGTGATACTTTTTTTTAAAAATATATTTTATTGATTTTTTTACAGAGAGGAAGGGAGAGGGATAGAGAGTTAGAAACATCAATGAGAGAGAAACATCAATCAGCTGCCTCCTGCACACTCCCCACTGGGTATGTGCCCGCAACCAAGGTACATGCCCTTGACCGGAATTGAACCTGGGACCCTTGAGTCTGCAGGCCGACGCTCTATCCACTGAGCCAAACCGGTTAGGGCTAATTAGTGATACTTTAAATTTTAGCATTCTGGACATGATTATTTTATGAACTGTTCCACAAAATACTTAATACTCTTAACAAAGAGAATGAAAAAAAAAAATGAAGACACCAAACAACCATTGCCTACATGTGAATTACTCCTGGTTTCCATTTACTCCACATTTTTTCTCTTTTTTGGCCAACAATGTTTCAGCCTTATTAGAAATTTTATAGATTTGTTATCTGGTTTAGAACAAAGGTGTTAACAAATGCAATTACTTATCTGTTGATATAAGGATTTTAATTTAACAACATTCTCTGACAACCAAACAAGAACCAAACACTACTCCCACAATATTCTGAGACAAGACATCTTGATAACTGAGGGAACTTGACTGCACTTTCCCCACAAAGTAGAGTACTCTCAGCAAGGAGCATATGCTTAAGTGAACACATGTATTTGTTAAAGGTATGAGATTTATTTTTAAAGTTTTTTACCTTGAGTTCATAATGACAAAATAATTATACTTAATTCATATTTATTTTTCAATTTTCTCCCCACTATTTTCTGTCTGCCATATAATTGTCTGCTTTGTCAATTTTATGGTTTTAATAAAAGTTTTTTTTATAGTCTTTTGGGGAAATAGACTGTCCCTCTTTATCATCAAAGAAAATTGAGAGTTGTATGATGCCTTATAACTTCAATTATTCTCTCTTAATAATATAAAATACATGTTCTTTGTAAAGACTAAAAATATTAGCACTTTTATGAGTCTAATCATGGAGACATAAAGTGAATAAAAATATACAAGATTAAGAATGAGAAAGGAGACATACCAGAGATTGAGTGATTAAAATAATTATAAGAGAATATTGAATAGACTTTTATGTCAAAAGCTTTGAAAACTGGGGTAAATAGATGATTTCCTATATAAACAGAAAGGACCTAAAACTGATGGTAAACATGAAGAGAACAAATACGGTAGATGGAATTAGAAAAGTGTTAATCTATAACACTGCAAAATACACCAGATACAGATGGATTCCTAGATAATTTTTATCTATTCTATAAATAGCATAAAATTTCAATGTGTTTTAAACTACTCCAGGCTATTAATAAAAAAAATAGGAAGCCCACTAATTCACTTTATAAAGTCAGCAAACTTTAAATCTAAATTTAATAAAGACAACATAAAACAAAAAACAAAACAGGAAACTATAGGTCATTCTCACTTCTGAGGATATACATTTCCAAGTTTATGAATATAGACACATGATTCCAAACAATTACATTTAATCCAACAATGTAATCAAGTAGTTTTTTATTTGGTTTAATATAATCTATCATATCAACAAATTTAAAGAGAAAAACTATATAATCATATCAATAGGTGCTGAAAATATTTTTGTCAAAATACAGTAGCCAGTCCTAATATAAATTCTACATACAATAAAAGGAAACTCTTAATATAACAGACTACCAAAACCAACAGAAAATATTCTAAATAGCAAGGCACCAAAACCATTTCATTTAAATAAAAAACTAGTCAGGAATGTCATATCAGCATTATTATTTAACATTGTTTTGGACAGTTAGTACATTCAGTAAGAGGAAAAACTGTTTAAATGTTAGGGGAAAATGAGCTAAAACTGAAGAGATGCCAGCAAAAATATTACTAGAATTCATGAGAATTTAGTAAGCTGACTAAAGACAAGATTAAAAAAAAAAAAGAGTTAATGGCTTTTCTCTATCCTATCTAATAAAGAGGGAATATGCTAATTGACCCTCACACCATTGCAAAGATGGCGGCACCCACAGACAATAAGGAGGGAATATGCTAATTGACTGTCACGCCCTCAAAGATGGCGGCACCCACAACCACAAGATGGCGGCGTCCGGTCCCCTCAGTCCCGCCGGGGCGGCCTTGCCGCACACCTGCCTCTGGAGTCCCCCAGTCCTCTCAGCCCCCCAGCCACCCAGGGCCGGCCCAAGGTTTGCCTGCACCTCAGATGGCAGCTGCCCAACCAACGCCCGAGGCACAGGCAAGCCTCGGATGTCGGCTGCTCAGCTGCCGAGGGCCGGTCCAAGGCACAGGCAAGCCTCAGCTGTTGGCTGCCTAGCTGCCCAGAGCCGGCCCAAGACACAGGCAAGCCTCGGATGGCGGCTGCCCAGCCGCCCAGGGCTGCCCGAGGTTCAGGTAACCAGGGCCGGCCAAGGCTTGAGCTGCTGGCAGTGTCAGCAGCAGAGGTGTGATGGGGGCATCACCTTCCCCTGATCGTCACCTCCTGCCCCTGAGGGCTCCCAGACTGTGAGAGGGGGCAGGCCAGGCTGAGGAACCCCCCTCCAGTGCATGAATTTTCATGCACCGGGCCTCTAGTTCTTTTAATAAGCATTTAGAAAAGGAAATGAGGTAAAATACTCATTAATAATAGAAGAAAAACATCGAAATTACTTAGAGATATATTTAACAAGAAAAACACAGAACTTAAATGAAGAAAATATTATTTTGGAGCATAAAACAAGCTTTGAACAAAAGGAAAAGTATTCACGGTCTTGGATGAGAACATTAATGTTAAGAAGTCAATCTTCCAAAAATGATGTATAAATTTAATAAAATTCTAATTAATACTCTAATAAGTTATGGCTGAAGATTGGAATTGGATAAAATACCTTTAAAGGCTATATGGAAAAATAAATGACTGACTATAGCAAAATAAACAGTAAAGGGAGATGTACCAGAACACACTGAAAAGTCATTGTTACCAAATCATCATAGAACTCTAGGAGATTAGACAAACACATCAGTGGAATGGGATAAGAATTTAGAAAGAAATCCTGGGATATTTATAAAAAGTAATATGTGATAAAGGTGTAGTTGAAGTCATTGTGAGAAAGATGAATTTTTTAATAAATGGCACTGGCACAACTAGCTATGTGTTTAAAAGAAAATAAACTTTGATCTCTATCTTGTGCCAGATATTTTTAAAATTATGGATAGATAAAATACGTTAAATCTATCAAACAAGCAAAATCCTTGGGGGAGGGGAATCTAGAAAAATATATATTTAATAGACAGGTAGAAGACACTGGAAAGCCAGAAGGTATACATGGGAAAAAAATATCACTCTATAAAAAGTTTTATACTTTTATATAAATAAATGTGGATGAGATATCATAATTTAAATAACAGACAAATAACAGATTGGGAAAAATATTTATAATACAAAATATTTAATAACTATAACATATAATGAACTCTTATAAACTGAGGCAAAAGAGAATAAAAAACTAGTAGAAAAGTGGGCAAAAGATATAAGCAGACAATTCATAGAAGAGAGTAATGACCAATAAACACATGAAAATACAGTAAATTCACTAATAGCCAGGGAACTGTAAATTAAGTAACAATGAGATATCACTTTAAGTCTATTTGTCAAAAATATTTTTAAGTAATAATGTCTATTGTTGGCAAGAACATAGGAAGGAGATCCTCATCTATTGTTGGTGGAAATAGGAAGTATAGAACCTTTGTGTAAAACAATTGGCAATATCCATTCAAATTACATTTATTTGTACCTTTTTCAAGGAATGCCACATCTGCTTTATATGCCAGAGGAGTAAAAAGCATCAAGAGGGAAGATTACACATAAGTAGATGTTTTCTTCAGTTTTGTTTTAGTAGAAAAATAAAGTAGAGCTCTACCAGTTGACTTTGAGGAATTACCATGTAATTTTGGTATCACATGAAAAAAGCAAGATGCCCAAAGAGATCAATTTGCCACAAAGTGACCAATTGGTCTCCTCAATAAATGGTGTCATATCACGGGCTCAGTGTTGGTCTCTGTAACTGGCAGGTTGGTAGCAGTAGCTAGAGAGGCCTTGGCAAGTGGGGAGGCCATTCTGTTGGGCCCATCCATAACCTCAGTGTCTGTCACCAAAGCCAATTCATTCATGTGCCCATTGTGTCAGTCCTGGGATGTCCTATGACATACGATGGCAGACATCAACTAGCCTAATCTCTTAGATTTCTTTGTATCTGACCCATCAACCTTTCACTCTAGGCCCCTGATCATCGACAACTGACCAAGAATTTGCGTACAATCTCATTTTGGCTCATTTTTCCTTCCAAATAAAGTGGGTAACCAGATGTACCACTCACAGTTCTGCCTACTAGGGAGATTTTCCCTGTACAAAATTGTTCAAAGCCATCCCTAAATGTTTATATAATTCAGCCATATACATATTCAATTTGGACCCACATTCCTAGCTAATACAACTGTGAACCAACTTTGAGCTTTCCCTCCTCCTTCAGCTGGTTCTACTGGACCTCCCTCCATAATATAGCCATAGGTAAGAGCAGGGGTGGGCAAACTTTTTGACTAGAGGGCCACAATGGGTTTTTAAACTGGACCAGAGGGCCGGAACAAAAGCATAGATGGAGTGTTTGTGTGAACTAATATAAATTCAAAGTAAAGGAGCGGAGGGGAGAGCAAGAGAACCGGATAGAACAGCCGGATCCGGCCCGCGGGCCGTAGTTTGCCCACGGCTGGGTAAGAGGGTAAGGATGCCTGTGTAACTGTGGTGGGTGACATGGGGTCTATCTAGGCCTTCTGGTCCTACTAAAGCTTGATACCAAATATACCATTTCAATCTTTCAATGAACTGCTTGTTCCCATCAGACTTTATAACTTGGCAGGTATGACAAAACCTCTAATGGGCATTTCTGGACCCATGGCCTCTTGGTTCCCCATGATCAAATATTTTATCTCTATAAGGGTCCAGTAATATGCCAGGACATATTTCTCAAAGGTATATAATTCTCTTCTTCAGATGGCATGGTCTCATTCCAGAAGGGTCTGCATTGTGATTTTCCCACTGGAGCTTGCTGTAAAGGAAATACTAAATGGATTTAAATTAAATATATCCTTTTGCAAATTTACCTCAAAACTCAGTATAAGTGAAAGCTGAGAAAATGGGAAATAGTCTAAATAATAGATAATATACTATTATGAGAATCACTCTATTTAACACTGGTTCGTGATCCTTGACCCACCTATGAAGCACTCCAAGCCCTCATGTAAATAATACACTTGTATCTGGAACACTGTTTAGATTCCAGCTAGGCCTCTGCTATAAGGGAACATAAAAATTCCAGATGAAAGTGGTGTAAAACTAAGTAACCAGGATTCCCAGATGTTATCAGACCAACTGACTAAAATGAGGATATATTATCTCAAAACTCAAAATCACAATGGCTTTAGTCCCTACCAGTTTGATAATTTGGACCTCAGCAGACCATGTAAAACAGCTGTAATTATTTCTGGAAATCTCCAAAGGGATGCTTTCCAGGACTAGGTAGCCACATTGCCTAATTCCTGGGGGTACAATTGACATTGTATTCTAGGTGAATGTCACTCCCTGAAGTACTATAACTGAGATTCATACGGAGTAAAATGTGAACGGTGTCCCTGGAATGGTGTAATATTGACCCTGAGCCTTTCAGGTGTTCACAAACCAATTACCACCTGAGTTCTACTGAATTCTTCCTCTTGTGCTTCAGCTGCCCCTGGCCATTGTCCACTGCCCTTCACCTTGCCTGAAGGAGAACCACTGATACTAAAGTTGAGAGCACCTGTTGCACGCTCCCCAGTGCTCATATCAAGGAGGCAGCCCCTGATAATCCCAGAGCCATTGTTTGCACATTGCCAGGACAGAGCTGGGTTCTGGGCAGATATGAGAAGAAAGACCTGCTCCCTACATCCATGGCACTTTGCTTCCCAGGTATTCAAGCCCAAACCTTACAAAGCCTCTCACCAAAGTGTCCCATCAGCTTCTCCTCTACATTCATTCTTCATCTCCTGCAAGCAACTCTCAACACTATTTCCCACTAACAAGAGTCTGCCTTTGCCATGGAAGTAATAAGTGGCTTACTGTAATTTATTTCAATGCAGAATACACTAACATTTCTTTCTTTTTTTTTAAATATATTTTATTGATTTTTTTACAGAGAGGAAGGGAGAGGGATAGAGAGTTAGAAACATCAATCAGCTGCCTCCTGCACACTCCCCACTGGGGATGTGCCCACAACCAACATACATGCCCCTGACTGGAATTGAACCTTGAGTCCACAGGCCAACGCTCTATCCACTGAGCCAAACCGGTTAGGGTTACACTAACATTTCTATATGCCTTCTATAACCTCCATCCAAAAAGACAAAGAAGCATATCCATGGTATTTTATTTTTTTGTTAATCCATACCCAAGGATATGTTTTGCATTGATTCTCAGAGAGAGTGGAATGGAGGGAGGGAAAGGGGAGAAAAAGGAAGAAGAAGAAGAGAGAGAGAGAGAGACATGTGAGAGAGACACATCGATTGGTTGCTTCCCACATACAGAGACCAGGGCCAGGGATCAAACCTGCAACCCAGATAACAACATGCCCTCAACTAGGAATTGAACCCTAGATCCTTCCATGTGCGGACCAACACTCTAACCATTGAGAAACACTGGCCAGGGCAATATCCATGGTTATTTTAATGGTGACTGTATGTATATAAGTATAGCTTTGAGGAAAAAAGGATTGGGTACTTACTTTATACCTAGTTGCATTCTAGAAAGAAAACTTTATAACTTGTAATTTTTTAAAATCTTTAATTTACTAAGCATATTTAATATTTCCAAAGCTATTTCCCTATGGTCTGTTTTCCCATGGAGAATAATTAAATAAATCATATCCAAAAACGTGCAATTACTTGTATGCTGAAAACTTGACAACAAAATCAGTATTCAAGGACAGAGAAAGAAAAACTGGTTTTACATCTCCCATAACTTTACCTTCCCAACATCCAGCAAGGTCAAATTACAAGGACAAGTGTCTTGAGGAAGATTATAATGGCCTTGAGGTAATTGTTCTAGTTCCACATTAAGAAAATGTTCATATTGTTTATTGTTCACAAACACCTTGTTACAAGTTTGTCAGTTCAACAAAAGAAATAGATACCTTCAGACTTAGTAAAAATAAGTTAGTTAAGAAGATGGATGATCCTCACCTTGTATATTTCAATACTTAGCCATGTCAGTTCTTGAAGCAAAAGGCTTTCAAATTTCTTTATTGTGTCAATTTTGCCTTTACTTGTTGTTCACTTTTAGCTAGAGATCTCTCTAAGCACTCTTCCACATAGGATTGGGCATTTCAATTTTGATTTATATATTCAAAAAATGCTTCTGCATTTGTCAATATTCTGTAAGCCAGTAGCAGTAATTCAGCTTCTGGTTGAGTCCAGCCTGGCTGTCTGCCACCACTATTGTCCAGCTGCCACCAACAATCTCCTGCTTATAACTTTTAAATGGCAGCTTTAGCCATATCTTCTCCTCAGTGTTTCAAAATCATTTGGTCACCCTGGCCTAATGGCTCAGTTGGTTGGAACATTGTCCCATACACCAAAAGATTACAGGTTCAATTTCCAGTCAGGGCACATACCTAAATTGTGTGTTTGATCCCCAGTTGGGGCTTGTATGGAAGGCAACCGATTGATGTTTCTTTCTCACATCAACGTTTCTCTCTCTCTTTCTCTCTCTCACTCTCCCTCTTTCCCTCTCTCTAAAATCAATAAAAACATATCAACAGGTGGGGATTTTTAAAAAATCATTGGGCCTAGTATCTAAAGCAATCCATTGCACTTACACATGTTTGGAATGTATTCAATAACATGAAATGCAAAAAAATGATAAAAATGTTAAATCTTCTCATTAAAGTAACAGTGTTCTTGGCTCCTTAATTTCCTAACATCTAACTTCTTTCATTATTTTAGCAACTAATAACATTCCTAGAAAGTAAATGATGGTTCTATACAAAATCAGGGAGGACATGTTTATACTGACACAAGAGAAGTCCTCATATGAAAAGTGCCACCTACAAAACCGCACTAATTCTAACAATGTGAGAGAGAAGATAACATATACATAAAATAAAGGGCCAAATAATTAGGGTATTTGCCTCTCAAATATATTATGTCAATTAAGTATACAAAATATATAAACTGTGATAAACATATATACTAGCAATTTAAAGAAAACACATTTATAAAAATGTTAGATTAAAATTTGGCTTAAATTATTGAATATTGAATCATTAAAATAAAAATGCAGGGAAGTGATCATGGTAGATGCTGAAACCAGAAATTAAGATCCAGGAGCAGCCCTGGCTGGTTTGGCTCAGTGGATAGAGCGTCGGCCTGCGGACTCAGGGTTCCCGGGTTCAATTCCGGTCAAGGGCATGTACCTTGGTTGCAGGCACATCCCCCGTGGGGGGTGTGCAGGAGGCAGCTGATTGATGTTTCTCTCTCATCAATGTTTCTGGCTCTCTATCCCTCTCCCTTCCTCTCTGTAAAAAACCAATAAAATATATTTAAAAAAAAAAAAGATCCAGGAGCAAAACAACAACAACAACAACAACAACACACACACACACACACACACACACACACACACACACACACACAAAAAAAACCACAGCTAAAAAAGTATCAAAGTAATAAACAAAAGAATATTAAAAGGGAAAAATCCAGATAGAAGGACACCTAATATGAAAAAAAAAATGTGAAGGTAAAGAAATATGCACTTACCAATCTATTGTTGAAAAACTTCAGAAGTAACTGAATTCAATTACTAAAAACAGATTAAAGTGAGAGAGCCTTAAAAGCAGCAAGAGAAAATCAATTAACTACAAGGAAGCTAACATAAGACTATCAGCTGATTTCTCAACAGAAACTTTGCAAGCCAGAAGGGATTGGCAAGAAATATTTAAAGCGATGATAAGCATGGACCTACAACAAGATTACCTTACTCAGCAAATCTGAGTTTAGAAACATTTAAAATCGAAGGACAGATAAAGAGCTTCCCAGAAAAGAAAAAGCTGAAGGAATTCTCCACCAAACCAGTATTACATGAAACGTTAAAGGGTCTTCTTTATGAAGAAAAAGAGGGGGGGATTTAAAATATGAACAATAAAATGGCAATAAATACATATCTATCAACAATTGAATCTAAAAAAACCCACACAAGAAATCTATTTAACGTTGGAAAACCAAGATGGCGGCATAGGTAAGCACCTAAACTGCTGCCTCGCACAACAATTTCAAAACTACAACTAAAAGACAGAACGGACACCATCCAGAACCACAGGAAAGCTGGCTGAGTGAAAATTCTACAACTAGAAGGAAAAAGAAAAGCTCACAGAGAATTGGAGGTACGGCAAAGGGGCTTTGTGCGCACAGAGAGGAAGGGCAGCTGAGAGCCTGGCTGACTTTCTCTGGCGGAAGGGGGAAGGAAGCCTCCGACCGCACTGAACCCCAGTTCTGACTGCACTGAACCCCAGTTCCGGGCGAACCCCTGGGGACCCACGCTCTTACGGGGGGAGTCTGGACTCTCAGGCGGAGACTCGAGCTGGGAAAGGCAGAAGTCTGAAGGCGCGATCGGGCCAGTGCACACAAAGGCTGCGGAAGTTGCCACAGGCTTTCCCTAGTGGAAGGGAGTCAGAGGATTCTGACTGCACTGAGCCCCAGTTCTGACTGCAGTGAACCCCAGTTCCAGGCGAGCCCCTGGGGACCCACGCTCTTGTGGGGGGAGTCTGGACTCTCGGGCGGAGACTCGGGAGCCGGGGAAGGCGGAGGACTGAAAGTGCGCACGCGCGCGTGTGCCAGTGCGCACAAAGGCTGTGGAGGTTGCCACAGGCTTTCCCTAGTGGAAGGGAGTCTGAGGCTCCTGACGGCACTGAGCCCCAGTTCTGACTGCAGTGAACCCCAGTTCCAGGCGAGCCCCTGGGGACCCACGCTCTTGTGGGGGGAGTCTGGACTCTCAGGTGGAGACTCGAGCTGGGGAAGGCGGAGGACTGAAAGCGCACATGCGCGCAAGGGCAAGGCTGACAGGAAGCCAAGACTGAGACTCCACCCCATCCAAGCTGAGCACAGAGGCTATTGCAATTTGGCAAGTCTAATCCTATAAGGCTGTCTCCAGCACCGAACTTCTCCCAGCATAGACACAGCTGATCCTTACAGCCAACTGGCCCGGAGGTCAATTCTTCCCAGTGATACCAACAACAATAAAGACTTAATTACAACAAGGCTGTACACACAGTCCACAAAGGGGTGCACCAAGAGTGTCCACCTCAGGTTAACTGGGGAAGCAGACCCACTGGGCCATATTGGAAACCTAGCACAAATATCTACCTTACCAACTCAGGGAATCAGTGAAAATGCGGGGTCAAAGAATCAGATCACAAACGAAAGAAATGGAGGAAAACAAACGACTGGATATAGAATTCAAAACCACGGTTATAAGACTTTTTAAGAATATCCTAGAAAAGGCCGATAAATATAACGAGACCCTCGAAGATATGAAAAAGGACCAACTAGAAATTAAACATACACTGACTGAAATAAATAATATTATACAGAGACCCAGAAACAGAATAGAGGAACACAAGAATCAAGTCAAAGAATTGAAATACAAAGAAGCAAAAAACACTCAACCGAAAAAGCAAAAAGCAAAAAAAAAAATCCAAAAAGTTGAAGATAATGTAAGAAGACTCTGGGACAACTTCAAGCGTACCAACATCAGAATTATGGGGGTGCCAGAAGAAGAGAGAGAGCAAGATACTGAAAACCTATTTGAAGAAATAATGACCGAAAACTTCCCCCACCTGGTGAAAGAAATAGACTTACAAGTCCAGGAAGCCCACAGAACCCCAAACAAAAGGAATCCAAAGAGGACCACACCAAGACACATCATAATTAAAATGCCAAGAGCAAAAGACAAAGAGAGAATATTAAAAGCAGCAAGAGAAAAACAGTTAATTACCTACAAGGGAGCACCCATACGACTGTCAGCTGACTTCTCAACAGAAACTATGCAGGCCAGACGGGAGTGGCAAGAAATTTTCAATGTGATGAATAGCAAGAACCTACAACCAAGATTACTCTACCCAGCAAAGCTATCATTCAGAATTGAAGGGCAGATAAAGAGCTTCACAGATAAGAAAAAGCTAAAGGAGTTCATCACCACCAAACCAGTATTATATGAAATGCTGAAAGGTATTCTTAAAGAAGAGGAAGAAGAAAAAAGTAAAGAGAAAAATTATGAACAACAAATACATATCTATCAACAAGCGAACCTAAAAATCAAGTGAATTAAAAACCTGAGGAACAGAATAATCTGGTGAATATAATAGAATCAGGGGCATAGAAAGGGAGTGGACTGATAATTCTCAGGGGGAAAGGGGTATGGGGGGTTCATGAAGAGAATGGACAAAAATCATACACCTATGGATGAGGACAGTGGTGGGGAGGTAAGGGCAGAAGGTGGGGTGGGAAATGGGTGGAGGGGAGCTATGGGGGGAAAAAGGAGAAATAATTGTAATAATCTGAATAAAGATTTATTTAAAAAAAAATAAATAAAATAAAATAAAATAAAAAAACCCACACAAAATAAGCAAGAATCATAGAAACAGAATCATAGATACAGAGAATGGTTATGTTTGCCAGATTGTGGGGGTGGGGGGTTTGAGAGGATTGGTGAAAAAGGTGAAGGGATTAAGAAGTTTGTTACAGAATAGTCATGGGGATGTAAAGTACAGCAAAGGGAATATAGTCAATAATATCCTAATAACTATGTATGGTGTCAGATGGGTATTAGACTTACTGGGGTGATCACTTTGTAAGTTTTATAAATGTCTAATCACTATGTTGTGCACCTGAAATTAATATCATATTGTATGTTAACTGTAACTGAAAAATTAAAAATGATTTAAATTTTTAAAAATTAATTCTAAAAGGTATCATGATATATTTATATAACATTTTTATTTTTTAAATATATTTTTATTGATTTCAGAGAAGACGAGAAAGGGAGGGAGAGATAGAAACATAATGATGAGAAAGAATCATTGATTGGATGCTTTCTGCATGCCCCACACTGGGGATCGAGCCCTGCAACCCGGGCATGTGCCATGACTGGGAATCAAACCATGACCTTCTGGTTCATAGGTCACTGATCAACCATTGAGCCATGCCGGCTGGGCTATATACAAAAGTACAGAGAATTGCCAAAAATTGCCAAGTTGCCAGATGTTAGGGACTGAGTGAAGGTGTGATGGAGGCAGTGGGACGTGGAGAAAGGTGGGCATGGTTATAAAAGGCCAGAAAAGGAAATCCTGTGGTGCTGGAACTGTTCTGTATCTTGACTCTAGTGGTAGTTACACAAGCCTACACAGGTAATAAAATCTCATAGAACTAAATACACACACTGTGCGAATGAAGAGATCAGTTTGGAACTTGTGGAATTTGCAGTGTCATGACATACCCAGGTGCAGACATCCAGTAGGTAGTTGGAAACTGAAGGTATAGGCCAGGTGAAGGGCGATATCTACATGTGACCCAGATTTAGAAGTCTTCATTGTAAATAAAACCAAGGGAATGGGTAAGAGGGTCAAAGTTCTGTGAGAAAATAAATGGGCAAAGAATGGAACCTGGGGTTATATCAATAGTCAAACTGCAAATGGTGACAACTGACCCCAAAACAGAAAGCAGGAAAGAACTGACCTTTTGTGAGAAAAATTAGCAGTGTGGAGAGTCATGAAATCTAAGGTAACAGAGATTTTTGAGAAAAAGGAAATATCCAACAGCATCAAATGCAAAAAAGGGAGTGACACTTCATACTGCGAGGTAGAGAAGGAGAATAAGCATGAATAAAAATGCACAGAAGTTTGTACTTGGGAGAGGTGGAAGCAATAGAGTTCACATCGTAAAGCCTCTATTTTCTCTGTGAAGTAGGAAGCAAGATCACAGAAAGGCTTCCATACCTAAGAATCAAAAACAAAAGCAAAACACAGATTTGAAAATAGACATTAGCCACATTAAACACACAAAAAAAAGTAGTTGAAGTTCTGATGTCTGTTAAATTGGGTTACTATTAAAGATTTGTTCTTTAATCGTCTACTGTATACAAGGCTCTCCCCGAGCATTGGAGTTCAAACAAACAAGGACTGTCATTGTTCAGATTCCATAAAAGCCTAGCACAGTGTCTGGCACTCAATGAGTATGCAATAAATATTTGTTGAAAAAATGAAGAAGTAAAAAATGAGACACCATAAAAATATCTTAAAAAAGAAGTAAAAAAGTAAAAAAATAAGTAAAAAAGAAGTTCTTACCATTTGCAACAGCATGGATGGAACTGGAGAGCATTATGCTAAGTGAAATAAGCCAGTCAGAGAAATATAAATACCACATGATCTCACTTATTTGTGGAATATAATGAACAACATAAACTGATAAACAGGGACAGATCCAGAGACAGAGAAGCATCGATCAGACTGCCAAACCTCAGAGGGAATATAGGGGAGGGTGGGGGAAAGGAGGAGAGATCAACTAAAGAACTTGTATGCATGAATATAAGCCTAACCAATGGACACGAACACCAGGGGGGTGAGGGCATGAGTCGGGGTAGGTTGGGGGGTTAATGGAGGGATGAGGACACATATGTAATACCTTAATCAATAAAGAAATTTAAAAAAAAGAACAAGAAGGTACTAGGAGGGTTTTGCTGCCAATCCTATCTAATAAAAGAGTAATATGCAAATTAACCATCACTCTGCTACACCCACAAGCCAATCAGGAGCGAGTATGCAAATTAACCCCAACCAAGATGGCTGCAGCCACGGAGAGAGCAGGAGGGAGACTTGGGTTTCCCTGGCAATGGAGGAAGCCAAGCTTTCCGCACCCCTGGAGGGCCCAGGCCTCCACTCAAGGCTACAAAGTTTCAATTATAGAAGATAAATAAATCCCAACAAAAATGGCTGTGGCCATGGAGTGAGCAGGAGGCTTGGCTCCGCTCCAGGCTACAAAGTTTCAATTATAGAAGACAAATAAATCCCAGATACCAGGGCATCCGCTTGGGTCGCCGGGGTGGCGGGGTGGTGATGGCCAGCCTGCAAACCACCACAGGCCCCTCGCCCAGGCTGCCCTATGCCCCAAGGGAACTCCCACCCGGATCCAGGACACCCTTCAGGGCAAACCAGCCAGCCCCCACCCATGCACCAGGCCTCTATCCTACCTATAAAAGGGTAATATGCAAATTGACTGTCACTCCAACACACAAGATGGCTGCCCCTATGTGGTCAAAGATCCTGCCCCTATGTGGTCACAAGATGGCCGCCACAAGATGGCCAGCAGGGGAGGGTAGTTGGGAAGGACCAGGCCTGCAAGGGAGGGCAGTTATGGGCGATCAGGCCAGCAGAGAAGGGCAGTTGGGAGGGACCAGGCCTGCAGGGGAGAGCAGTTGGGGGGGGGACCAGGACTGCAGGGGAGGGCAGTTAGGGGCAAACACGCTGGCAGGGGAGCAGTTAGGCATCAATCAGGCTGGCAGGGGAGTGGTTAGGTGGTGATCAGGCTGGCAGGCAGAAGTAGTTAGGGACAATCAGGAAGGCAGGCAGGCGAGCAGTTGGGAGCCAGCAGTCCTGGATTGTGAGAAGGATGTCCGACTGCCCGTTTAGGCCCAATCCTACCTGGACCGGGTCTAAACAGGCAGTCAGACATCCCTCGAGGGGTCCCAAATTGGAGAAGGTGCAGGCTGGGCTGAGGGACACCCCCCCCCCATGCACAAATTTCATGCACCGGGCCTCTAGTATTTATAATAAAAAAATAAAAAATACATATTTAAATAATACTAAGAATCTAAGATATGAGAAATTTTCTAATTGTTACATAGAGATACATTACAGGGTCTTTTTAAAAATCCAGCAAGACTCAGCAAAAATCTTGTCTCATGGGTGTTTTTTTGTTGTTGTTGTTAATCCTCACCCCAGGACATTACTTTTTCAGGGAAGGGAGGGAGGGACGAGGAGGGAAAGAGAAAGAGAAACATTGATGTGAGAGAGACAACTCCACTGGTTGCCTCCTGCACACGCCCCAACTGGGTGCAGGGAGAGAACCTGCAATCCAGGTACATACCTTTGACCGGGACTCAAACCCAAGACCCTTCACTGTGCAGGCCAACACTCTTAACTACTGAGCAACAAGGGCCAGGGCTCATGGGCTCTTATTATTTATAAATCATGATGCAAAACAGTTTCATTCCAATAAATAGATACTAGGCAGATAAAATAAGAAGGTAAAAATTAGTGCTATATTAATAGTAAATAGATGCCTAACAAGTTTTTAATTGCCTGAAAAAAACATTTATTTGAAAACTTATCATGATGCTTTATTACCATAAGTATGTATTATCTCTATATATAAAAGCCTAAGTGACCATCCAACCAGTAGCTATGACACGGAATGACCACCAGGGGGCAGATGCTCAACACAGGAGTTGCTGAACTGTGGTGACTTGGCTGCTGCAGTTCTTGGTTCTTGGGTGACTCCCCTGAAACCAGAGAGGAGGGAGCCCGATTCCGGGGTGTGTCACCTGAGAACCACCCTCTCACAATCCAAGACCCCTCGGGGGATCTTGGAGAGCTGGTTTCGTCCTGATCCACACAGGCCAGGCTGAGGGACCCCACCAGTGCATGAATCCGTGCATAGGGCCTCTAGTTTTTATATAATAAAAGAAAAATCTCCTTCAACATCTTTTTTAAAATCTCAAATGTACAGAAAAGTTAAAAGAACAGTATTACAAGCACACTACTTCTAGACGAATCCTTCATCCAGATTTCCCAAATTGTTAATATTTTTTCACCTTTTCTTTTTTTATCTCCATTTTTTCTGACTATTTAAAGTAAGTTGCAGACCTGATAACATTTCAGCCCTAAACACTTTACCGTTCATCTTATAAAAACAGATATTAAATTAATTAACATTAATTCACCATTACCATTTAATATACAGCCCATGCTTAAATTTCTCCAACTGTACCAAAAATGTCTCTTATACTTTTTCTTTTTTTTTTAATGTGTTTTATTGATTTTTGTACAGAGAGGAAGGGAGAGGGATAGAGAGTTAGAAACATCGATGAGAGAGAAACATCTATCAGCTGCCTCCTGCACGCCCCCTACTGGGGATGTGCCAGCAACCAAGGTACATGGCCTTGATCGGAATCGAACCTGGGACCCTTCAGTCCGCAGGCTGATGCTCTATCCACTGAGCCACACCGGTTAGGGCTACACTTTATTTTCTTATCCAGGATTCAGTGTAACTGAATTTGGTTGTTAGGTTTCTTTAATTTCTTTTTAGTCTAGAATAGTCCCCTTGAGTTTCTGCCCTTGACGTTTTGTTTTTTTGAGTTAGAATTGGTTGTATTATAAAATGTCCCACATTCTAGATTTGATTGTTTCGTCACAGTTACATTCAAGTTTAACATATTTTGGCCTAAATACCACATACTAGTAGATGATGCACTGCCATCAGGACTTACATAACATTAATTGTCACCCTATTGGTGATGCTAAGTGTAATAGTTTGATTAATTTAGTGACTGCCAAATCGCTCCATTGTAAATGTACACTTCCCCATTTATAATTAATAAATATGTGTGGTGGCATTATGAAAGCATATGACTGTCCTGTGCACCAACCGTCTTTTACTCAATACTCGTTTTAGCAACAATTAATGGTCCTAATGTGGAATAATTATTAGTGGTTGCAAAATGATGCTGTTCTAATTCCATCATGTCCTTGCTCTTGAGTATACCAAGGGGCATCCAGTACAAGCTCAATTTATACATTTCCTGCCCCAGATCTGGAATCAGCCATTTCTCAAAGGAGCCCTCATTACTTTTAGTGGAGAATGCCATTTTCAAAATCAAAATCCAACCATCAGGCATACTTATTGTTATCCTAGGCACCTCTTTCAGTGGGCAGAGCTAAGCCTATATCTACATCTATGTATAATATATATACTATATAAGTGTATATACATATATGTGTACATATACTTATTTGGTTCATATATTTATACTTATGTAGTATATACACATATATACTTACATACATTTCTATAACTCCTCTATATATTAACTAGCATATATGCTTTTAAAAATTATGTATGTCTATGTAGGTGTGTATATATATTTTTTTCACCTAAATCCCACATTAATGCTGCTACTTCCAATTCAAATCCAATATCACAGGTTTCTTCTTCAATTTTTGTGTTCCATATGTGTTTCTTACTTTTTCCACATAAAAACCCTGATTCCCAACATCAATATACATACTCATTTTCTCTATCCCACAATAATTAAAAATTGTTTCATAATTATAAAACCAATATCATTATCAATAACAAATCTTCTAAATGAAGTTAAAGATTTGTTTGTAGTTTATTTTGGTTTTAGAATATATTCTGGTCAGTAGTTAATCAGAAGCAGAAGCACTAGGAAATGTAAATAGTAAGGAATGTATTATAGGGATTTGATCTTATGCAATGTGGAGCTTTAAAAAGATTATTATCCTTTTTTAAAATATATGTTTTTATTGATTTTAGAGAGAGAGAAAGAGAAAGGGATAGATAGAAACATCAATGAGAAAGAAACAGCAACCGGCTCCCTCCTGTGTGCCCCCTACTGGGGATAGAGCCTGCAACCTAGGCATCTGCTTTGACCAGGAATCAAACCAGTGACCTCTTGATTCATGGGTTAACACTCAACCACTGAGCCACACCAATCAGGCAATGTGGAGCTTTTAAAACAGTCTATGTAAAGCCAGGTGTCTGCTGCTGGACTCTAAAATCCTCAAGGCAGATAGTCAGGAAGAAAAGGTAGAGGTGACGCGGGGTAAGCAGGGATAAAGTGCAACCTGTGAGGTGGAGCCAGAATATAAGAGACTGCAATACAAGTCAGACTCTCACTACCTCAGGCTGTCATTACAATTCCAGTGATAGGGGTCCTGCAGGATAAGCCACGCCCTTAAGTGTGTATCCCATAAAAATGGTAATAGTTATTGTCATTTCTGGCTTACAGAGGAGAGTTGTTTTTCTAAGAGTTACCCTCACAAGCACATTTCTTACAGCTGTGGTGAAGAGACTTTGCTCAGGACCCTCTCTGGGGATATATTTCAGGACTGAGTAAGCAGGTCTTTCATTATGGAAGAGGATTTGGGGAAACAATTCCAGTTTAGCTAATTTGACACAGTAAATCTATGATACTCTGTAGTCAGAAAACTACATACAAAAGCTACTTGAATTATTTTCTCTGTGTAGTTATGTTATTAATTTGGTATACAATTAAGTTCATTTTGTTAAATTTTACTTTTTTCACTTATTACATGTCTCCTAGAGTAAAATATATTAAGAGATATACTCAGAAAAGTCTCCCTCCCACTTTATATCCTCCACCCCATTCTTACCCATCCTTTATCAGGTACCAGTTTCCCCTAGTTTCACACAAGAAGGTAGCATACTGTATGTAGTCTACTATACCTTGCAATATAAGCAAACTTAAAAAAATTTTAACATCTCAAATTACTAAATTCACAAAGAATATTTCAAAGAATTCTGTATCTTAACACATCCCAGGGTAGTATAAGCAAGATGTTATAAAATGAAATTACATACTGATATAAATATCTTTTGGTAAATGTCAGAAATATATCTAACACATTTCATGAATCTAAAAGCAAGGTCTTCCTTTAAGAATTAAAAAGTATGGGAAATGTGTGTTCAGTAGAGAAGATGACAACAATGCTAAAAAGACTAAAAATCTAGACTTGGTGTAATAGGATTTTATTTTTAAAAACCACAATGGTTTTTGTTGACTGTAGGTTTCATATGTATCATTAATCAGGTGGAGTTGCTTATATGGTTTTTTATTATATTAACAAAAGCACAATTCCTAGATTATAGCAATAAGAGATTCTATTCTCTGTTGGTTGAACCAGATCTGGAATAGTGCTCAATTCAAGGGTTCACATTTTAAGAGGAACATTGAAAAGAGTACACAGAAATAAGAGAAAATGCTTTGAAGAGAGAACTAAAGGAAACAGAACTTCCTTCAAACGTTTGAAAGCAATTACATAGAATAAGCTCATCCTGTGTTCCTCTAGAAGGCAAAACTCAGACCAGAATATGGATATCATAAGAAGAGGATTTCAATTCAACTTCAGAAAAAATAATTATGCTTCAATGTACAGTATTAGTGAAGTCCCCATCACTAAAGAATTAAGATGGAGCCTGGAATTCCACAGAGGAGATTCCTAGTGCCTCTCAGTAGGAAGGTTGTACTGAATCAACTTCATGATTCAATTTTCTATTCACACCTAAATAGCTTCTGAGAGTAGCCATCTATTAAATAATACAGGATGTGGTGTTTGAAGTGATGACCTTGATTCATACATAAAATATTAAGCTGTTATTAGCTATACATCGTTGAATGTGGTTGGAGCTGGGCAGGTTTGGCTGACGGGTAGAACTATTCAGTGTCTATTAGAATGCAGGATTAAAGATAGCAATGCCTGCCAATAAACTCATCTCCAGGGAAGAGAGGGTCAGACATATATCAGCAAGACTCCTTAGTATCTCAGTCATCAGCTGGAGCAATGTTCTAAACAGTGCTTCTCACCTAGATTTATTTTCCAGCTTCCTGTGAATACATGAATGCCATGGGGAAAAAGGGATTGTGAGCAAAACCTAAAAGAACGGTGACTAAAATGCATGTTAAGACTTTAGAATGCAAGATAATACTATGCTGGTGCCCATATGACATACTATAATACAAAGGGAAGTGTGCTTTCTCATTCTGCTCAGAAGACAAACTGGCTTGGCACCAAGAACAACAGTGCCACTGCTTTGTGTAGAGTTGCAGCACCTCAACTGTGCCTGTGGCAGCATTGTGATTTCAGTGGAAGTGCCAAAGAGGAGAGAGTTAGGGTATGTCCAATGGTGAAGGACCTGCATTTATTTCTGCATGCAGTGGGGTTTCAGAAGCTAATGAAAGAAGGTAAGGGCTTCTTCATTAGCATACTGGGATGTCTTGGTGATTTCCACTAATAAAAGAGGGAGAATTTGAATATAGAATCCGTTCTGGAGAAGGTGACATAAAGCAGCCATTTCTACAGAGTAGCCATTTCATTACTGTAAACACGATCTGTCTGTAAATTAAACATATGTGTAAATTCTTTGACACTTCTTCCATTGAGAGATAGGATTTAAATCCTCTCTCCTTTAATTTGGGCTGGACTTTGTAACTTGCCTGTATCCAATAAAATGCAGCAGAAGTGATGCTGTGTGACTTTGGAGGCTAGGTCATACAATGCATTGCAGCGTTCACCTTGCTTACAGGAACACTAGCATTTGGAGCTCTTGGCCACCTTGCAAGAAGTCTGACTACCCTGAGGCAAACATGCCACATGAAGAGAGTATGCTTAGGTATTCTGGCTGACTGCCCCAGGTGAAGTCCCAGTTTCAACCACCAAACATGTGAGGAAATATGCCTCCAGATGATTGCCATCCCAACCCTTTGAAACATCCCCCAGGCTCACCCCTCCACATGAGCTCCCAGACGTCATGGAGCAGAGAAAAGCTTTGTCTGAATTCTGACTGAGAGGGTAACATTATATTTCATAAAGGGCAAAACTATAATATTTTATCCTCATAATGATAGGTAGGTAGGTTGGCCTGGAATTACTGTCACTCTCATTTTATAGATTAAAACAATACTTGGAGAGTATAATGCTAAGCAAAATAAGTCAGTCAGAGAAAGTATCACATGATCTGACTCATATATAGAATATAAAGAACAAAGTAAACTGATGAATAAAATAGATCCAGAGACATGAAATCATGGAACAGATTGCCGAATCTCAGAGGGAAGGCAGGGGTAGGTGGGTGGGTGGGAAGAGATTAACCAAAGAACTTATATGCACAACCCATGGACACAGACAATAGTGTGGTGAAGGCATGGGGCTGGGGGCGGGTGAGGGCTAGAAGGGGTCAACAGGGAAAAAAAGGGGACGTCTGTAATACTTTCAATAATAAAGATAAATTTTAAAAATAAATGAATAAAACAACAAAAATAGTGATTTGAGCTTACCTGCTTGAGGTTATATAGCCAAAATGTGGCATGCTGACACTAAAATCCTGATCTTTGGACTCCAAAGTTTATGCTTTCTTTATATTTTCCCATCTGGATACTGTGGGGCGTTAGAATGGCCCAGGAAAATCAAATAAAATATATCCCAAATTTGAAGACAAGTTCAGAAAGTGTTGAATAAATGGAAACTAACAAGAAGCAATAATAAATGGGTGATCTCAGCCATTCTGTGAAGAAATAACCATGTAAAATAAGATTTACAGATTGTTTCTAGTAAGGAAGACTATAATTTAAAATGCAATAAATGAAAAAATAATCTTAGAAATTTTAACCTTTTGAGACGATGTTTTAATGATGTAATATTTTCAGAGGCTGATTTTTAGAAATGAAATAAATCTGTTAGAGAATTTAAAAACCTGCCAGTTTTGTGTCAGATGAAATCAAACTGGCTGACGGTGCTATTTTAGTCTGCTTAGAAGTACATCCTTATAATAAAGAGGGCACTTCAGACTACAGCTTGATGATATTATCCCTTACGATCATCTTCATTTATTCTACTTTTCCAAGCCACCTTTTGATTTAAATTTAGTTCCTCTAGGCGACTTTCCTACTTGGAGAAGAAAGTACAATGATACTAATAAAGCATACCATGCTCATTCAATAGGTTGTATTTTGTATATTTCAATGTCGAGGGATATTGGTATTCTGATTAACCAAGCAGCCTGGAAAACTTCTTACCTTGGGAGTAAGGGTCAGCTCCCAGGCTCATGTTGACTCTATCAATATGCAGACCTCCTGCTTCAGAGGTCAGTAGGACAGCTTTCTATCTCTTGAATCATCCTGAATACAATGAGGTCACTGGTGACTTCCCCATTCATGGGAAGCACAAAAGTGCAGAGTTCACTCAGGGCTTCTCATGTCTTGACGTTTAGGTTCCTTTAGCGATTAACTTCCACCATCAGGAGCCACAGTAACTTCCACTATGTTTGTCACTTCCTTAAATTGGTTTTTTCCTCCCTGAATAGTCCCCTTTTCCTTTAAAATATATGTATTTTTAATAATGAGCTGGGTTTCCTTAATTCCATTCTGTCATTGGGCCTCTCCCAAGGAATTTACTTCTCCTTCCTTAATAGTTTTCATGCATATTTTGCACAGAGAATGCCTTGGAATGTTCTGTTATAAAAAGCACAACGGTATTTAACATATTTTAAATGGTTTTCTTCAAAACAAACATGATCAAAGTTTTGATGTTTCAGATGTCTAGAATATTCTGTGCCTGGTGCAAGCCCTAGCACTTGAAAAGCGCTCCATCACCGACATTTGTTAAATGAGTGAACCTGGAAAACGAAAAATATTCTAAAAGGAAACATTTTATTCCCCAAAGATGGAAACAACAAGCCAAACACCTTTCGGACTTCCATTTAGATTCACTTTCACAGGCCAAATCCGTTCATAAAGAGGATACACGCATCATTCTGATAAGTTGGCTGTTCCTCAATATGTTTCTGTCAAATTCTACCCGGCTGTTTCAACCTCGGGGTTTCACGTCTTATTTTTGTGACAGAGGCGTTCGTTGTACAGGAAATAACAGTAGTATGGGCTTCCCCGTCCTCCTCCCTCTAGGATTTCAACTTCTCCTCGAACTCAGCTAGGGAGTCCTACGTTACGGAACAGGCTTAGGACCGAGAAGAGACTCGAGTAGGAAACCGAAGCCATGGAAACGGCGGAAGGAAAGAAACCGCTGAGCGCCGCGGTGGGCAGGACGCGAAGGAAGCCTCCCCAGGCGAGGGCGCGAGGGCGCTCCTAGGATTACGTCACGTACCCAGGATGACGTAACGACCGTGATGTACGGGTGACGCCATTGCCGCGGCGACTTCTAGTGGTCCCCGCCCCTTTCCCCCGCCCCCCGCCTAGCGTCCTTCCCCCAATCCCCTCAGGCTCGGCTGCGTTGGGGGCCGCGGGCCGGTTCCTGAGGTGGCCCAGCGCCCGCCCGCCGCCGGCGCCGCCCGGCCGTCGCCCCCGCCGCCCCCCGCCTCCGCCTCCCCCCCGCCCTCCGCCTCCCTTCCCCCTCCCCGCCCAGCAGCGGTCGCTCGAGCCCCGGCTCTCGGTTATAAGATGGCGGCGCTGAGCGGCGACGGCGGCGCGGAGCAGGGCCAGGCTCTGTTCAACGGGGACATGGAGCCCGAGGCCGGCGCCGGCGCCGCGGCCTCTTCGGCTGCGGACCCCGCCATCCCCGAGGAGGTGAGTGCCGGCGCCCCCTGCACCCTTCCCGTCTCGACTCGGCCGGCGGGTGTTTATTTGGGGGGAAGAGGTGGTGCTGGGGGCTCTGGTGCCCTCAGCCACCCTCTCCTTGGTGCTCTGCGGATGGGAGGTGGGTATCCCCACCTCCCCCCCCCCCCCCAGTCCCTCTCCGTCATTCAGCTCCTCGCTACGTAAACACACACAATGGCCCGGGGGGTTTCCCTGGCCCGCACCCCCGCTTGGGGGGTTCGTGAACCGTGGTGGAGCAGGAGGTTATCAGTAGGGGGCGAGTCTCAGGGTTGGTCCTAGGTCACGGCTGGCTGGAGGTAGCCAGGCTTGCATCTCTGAGATGTTTTCGTTATTTCGGGTGGGGGGCGGCGGGAGGCGGCGGCATCCCGGTGGAAGATGTGGTCTAGGAGCCGGGCCGGGCGTCCAGCCCCAGTTACTGTGGTGTCTGTAATGATGACATGGTCATGGGGATGATGGGGCGCATCCTTCCCTCTCTGCTCTCCCTGACTGTCCCCCTTTTTCAGGCCGCTGTCCTCCCTTCTACTTCTCTACTTTTGGGGGGATTTCTCTTCACCTGCTTTACCCAGCGGCTGGTTTTGCTTTACTCTGTACTTTTTCAAACCTCAACCCCACTTTCCACTCCCCCTTTCATCCCGGTCTCAGGACCCTGCGTTCCGAATGTAGATCGGTGCTCCCGCATCCCATCCCTATCTGCCGGCCCGCCTGCCTTCTGACCTCAGCTCCTACTTAAGACCACTTTTTGCTCTTCTCTTTCCCCTAGTCCTTTTGAGGCCCTTGATTTCATTCCACAGCTCCCCGACATTGTTATCCATTGTTAGCTTCACAAATCCTTCTGAACGCTTTGGAGCTACTTACTTTCTGAATCCTGAAGCTGTCAAGATTCCATCAGGTTTCACTTGCACTACCGGCACTTTTTGGTGGTTCTTCCATTGTCCATTCACACCTCTCTATTGATTCCTACCGGTTTTTAAAAAATAGGTTTGATTGCCTTCCTTCTGTTGTCCTTTCTTCTGTCCCAGTTTTTTTCTTTCACTTTTTGCTTTTTAGCCGTTGCTTCTCTCACCCTGTTTCTTTTTTCTTTTTTTGCATTATTCAGCTTCTTATCACCTTGTCAAATGAGTTTATTTACATTGCGTTTTTTATTACATAAAATCATATTTCATATTTGGCATTTTATTACATAAAATAACACACTTCATTATACTTTACAAATAATGAGATAATATATGGTATAACAACTGCGCTTTACAATTCTTGATTAGATAGCATGTAGCATGACTTATGCTGTTGACTGTGCTCAAAGTTCTTTCCTTCCTGCTAGTTACATTTTGTTTCCCAATTCTCATAACGTTTCATTCTTTCTTCTGTTTATGCAATTCTTTTTCCTGCTTCATCATCTTTACTTTGTAAATTCATTTGCTGTGCTTGCTCTAATTAGTACCGGTTTGTTCACAATTTTGTTTTTCATCCTCTTAGACCACCTCCATCTATGCACATGATGTTCTGTACCATCTTTTGATCTACTCTAAATTTTCTTCTATTTTCTTCTTTCTTAACAAAATTACACCATTTTCCACTTTACAGTTTGCATTTTTGCTCAGCCTGGTTTCCTCTTGGATTCTAAGGATAGTACTCTTCCCTTCTTCCATTTACTAGTTTATTCTGTTTTCCCTGTCCCCAATTGCCATTCATTTTGCCTTGTTTCCTGGCTTTTGGTACTTAACTTGCTGAAGCTTCCTCTTGTCTTCCCCACACCTCCACATTCCTTCTTATTTATAAACAGCTTTGTTCCGTTGACATGGAAATTTATTTTTAGGATACATTGTTTTTAATGGATAAATACTAGGGGTCACATCTGCTGTCTATTTTTTCCATGAATCGGATATGCCTTTGTCTTACCAGGCACAGGTGCCTCTAGGCTTGCTTTACTCTATAGATGACGTATGGTTTTGTTAAATTGTATCTAGAAGAATAGATAAATTAGTGTGTATGGCTCATGAAATTGTAATTTTCTGATTATAATATTGTTTACTGAGAATTTTGTTTCAGAGTTATTAGAACAGTTTGCAACGATATAGAGAAGGTGTTTGTAAAGTAGAATCTCTGTTATCTTATTTGAATGGGCCAGATTGTTTGAACTCTACCCTCTGAAGATTCTGATTAGGTGAAAGGTAGGGCATGAGTTTCTGCATTTGCACACTTCCTAGGCAATTCTCCTGAATCAATGCTTGAGTACCTCTAGGCCAGTTGGATTTAAGTTTAAATTGCCAATAATTGGAAAGCATATTCATATTTCCTGAAATCTTAAGGGTATTTGAACAAATTTTTAATTTGTGGCCCTGACCAGATAACTCAGTTGGTTAGAGCATCATCCAGATGTGCCAACGTTTGGGTTTGATCCCCAGTCACGGCACATACAAGAAACAACCAATGAATGCATAAATAAGTAGAATAACTAATTTTAATTAGTTGAAAGTGTTTCTCTCTGCCTCTTTCACCTAGGTTTTAATGTTTAGTAATGAATAGTAGTTTTTCCTTTATACTTTTTATAGGAGCTGATAATAAATGTATTTGACGGGGGGAGGTATACGTTATTAAAAATGGGTCTTTTTTTAATATAAATTTCAATATCATGGTGGTAGAATAAATTTTTCCAAGCAATAATTTTAAATTTGAAGTTGGTATTAATGCAGCGGAAGCTGAAATGTACTATGGTCTTTTGAACTGTCTTCTTTATATTCACTTAAAGAGATATCTTCTAATTGCCACGTGCATGGAAATAAGTGAAAAATTGTGCTTGTGTAAAATGACATGCTTTATTCTAAAGATTTACCTTACCTGACAGTGAAATATGTTTTCAAAAAAATGTTTCTCACAGAAATTTCAGCTGCACTAAAACGTTTCTAATTATGGAGAGAAAGCACATTCATTATTGAAAAATCAGCTCTAAGTACAAAAAGTAAACAAAATCATCTGTTATCTTGCCACTAAGATATAATTATATAAACATTTTGATGTACGTATATCCATATACTGTTCTTACGCTTTTACTAGAGGCCCAATGCACGAAATTCGTGCAAGGGGCTGGGCCCTCGCAGCGTGAAGACTGCCCTCGGCCCTCGCAGCCACGGTGGCAGCTGTGGAAGGTCGTTCAGCTGTCTGGTTTAATTAGCATATTACGCTTTTATTGTTATAGATAATACAATACAGCGTATGTGGTTTTGTAATATTTTTAACTTAACTAGATAGCAAAATATTTTACCTGTCATTAGATATACTGCAGTTTTTAAACTATACATATTTTTTGACATTAGGTTGTTTCTACTTTTTTTACTCTTGTTATCAAACATCTTAAACATAAAATTATGTTGGGAATTGAACAAATTGCATGTCCTATATTTGTAAGTATTTGGAGATGCTCAAAATAGAATATTCTGGTAAGTGACAGACGCTTACTAAATATTTATCCAATGAATGTGCTTATACTTTTGGCATTAAACATTTACTTCTGACCACTTATATTCCCCTGATACTACTTTCTATGACCATATGGTATAAGATGGGAGAGTATGACCATATGGTATATTAAATACATTGAAAAATGCATTGTAACTGGGTATGGTATTTATTAACTGTTTTTGTGCTGTGCATCTGTAGAAGGGAGCATCTTACAATCAGGTTACAATTAAAATTGTATTGTTTTTAAGATCTCTTATTGATGATCTTAGTTAAGCTGTGTAATTATAATAATGCATCGACTAAGCAGTATTCTGGGATAGACTCTCCTTTTATAATGAGGCCCACTGTGTTAAAACACATTTTTATGAACCAGGCAAACCTGGGTGGATTACATCATACTCTTAATAAATGTAAGTCCCACTAAGGTATGTGCTTCTGCACTTCTGGCTATTGCTGTTAATACTTGTCTGGATATATTTTAAGGTGGACAAAACATGCCTGTTAGGCAAAACCGTAAAATAACTGTGTGTTTTGGTATTTCTTGTGTTCCCTTTCTTTACTCTTTCTCTCTCATTTAATGAGCTCCCTCCTTTAGGCATCCACTCACCTCTTCTGATATCACTCACTGTATATGCTGGATATTAAAGGAATTGATTGTTAGTAAACAGGTAAGAAAGGAACATTGTGGTGGGTGCTTGAATCCCTGAATGTAGTAAACCAGAGAGCAAACTTGATTTAGTTGTATTTGGATAATAGGCCAGAAAAATTATGCTAGGATAACAGGCTACAGAAGTCTGACTTTTTTTAATTCCCTGTTCCTTGCTTTCCTGATTAGGATTAATTAGGATTCCATCATAACAACTGGAAACCTATATTCTCTGAGTAATGGGGAAGAGAAGGAAGGACAGGTTACATTGTTTTGTTTTGTTTTGTTTTGTTTTGTTTTGTTTTTAAAGCATTTTCTAAGACTATGCTTACCTTGTACCTTTTCCTCCAATCATAAAGTTGTTTGTTTACTCCTTTAGAATTGCAAAAGTGCATTTTGTGTCCTTTGACATCTTGATATTAATTTAGCTGAGAACTTAGCATTTTTTGTCACAATCCCCTTGTTTTATGAAATCCACCTATGTTCCCATGCTTCCTATATTTCTGCTTCAAATTGCCATTAAAATAAACTTTACTGGATTTTGTATTCCTCTGAAGTTGAATTGTTTCAAGTCCTTTACTCAGTCTCTTTGTCTATTTTACTTGTAAAGTCAGGATTAGCAATAGTTATAGAATTTCTGAATTCAAAATAGGTGAGCCTGTTTAGAAGCTTTCTGTTTTTTGGGTATTTTGTTTTTTTTAGTTTATTTTTAGGTGAAACATTATAGATTAATGTTAATGTTAATACTATAAGAACCAAAAAGTTAGCCTCATTTGTTCCATTTCTTCCTTAAATATTTGGTGGAGAATTGACATTCTGGGAGATAGTTTTTCTTTTTCAGTTTCTTTTGCCTACCAATCTAATTTACTGTCATACATAATTAGTATGGTATTCAGAAAAAACTCTTAATCTAACTTCCACCCTAATATTAAGCAATTATTTTTCTCTCCCCTCTACCCTCTGAGATTATTTTTGTTTCCATGTTTTCTCTTGGGTTTAAAAAACTATTATTCTTGTTCCTTCCCATATTAATACTACACATATAGAAAGAGAAATTGATGCCCAGTAACATTACATTCCTTTCTGGATCCTGGGAAAGCCCTCGATACAGAATATAAAAATCACTCTGAACTCAATTAACTTTATATCTTCAGAAGCTCTGATCATGATTTTCACTTAAGGATTGAAAAACAAAAAATCAGGAAATTTGTTCATAGAGCATGAGTCTCAAATACCTGATCAGTACAGGGTCATGTGACAATTGGGAAGTAGACAGTGTCCAGGCTTCTGTTCATGTTGTAAGGAGTTTTATTCCAGTTGTATTTGGCTACCTTGCTAATTTTGAAACTGCATTTCCAGGGAGAGGGAAACGTAACATTTTGGCAGTCTATTTTCAACTGTTGTTCCAAAATTAATGTGTGTATGTGTTTAAGTATTCATCTCCTTATTGTAAAAGATGCTTTAATTGCGTTTAAATGGAGAAATACTCTACTCTTGTTTCATATTTTTTTTCTTGCACGAAATCTATAACCTTTAAATTAATAACACCAGAAAAAATTGACTTTCTATTTTTAGGATGCTTTGAATTAGTCACTTAGCTTTGAGTATTTTGAAAGTTTAAAATACCACTAGGGGTTCTTCCTCCATTGACCTAGGACTTTTAAACTGTATTTTCTACACTTCTTTTGCAAAGTAAATTTCTGTTTGGGCTTATAGATGTACTTTAAAAGTTAAAGGGAATTAATAGCTTCAACTACATTGTAAATACTAGTTATTAGAACCTATATTTTTGTATTGTCAACTTGGGTCCTTTTCCTCTGTTTTAAAGTTTATATTTTCTACTTAGAAATCTCTCTGTAGATTCGGCCGCGGAGGGGGGGAAAGAGTCTTAAGTAGGTATGATTATTTTTTAAAGAGAGATTAGCATGATTTCTTATGTGTAAATTTAATTCTCATTATAAAAACATGCTATCTTTTCCGTAAATACCAATTATTGCCTTTATACCTTTTTTACTATTAAAGATAAAGTGCTATTGTCAATTATTCTTAAATAACTCAAAATTGCTTTTTTACACATCATATAACTATTTCTATGGGAATAGTGTCAGAACTTCAGGTAGGAAAGAGATTATGATTCAGTATAATCCTTACATTCCTGTTCTCCAACAACTGAAAGTGTTCATTTCTTCTTAGTTTTTATATGCTTGCTTTATATGTTTAAAATATTCCACCCATTACTGTTCTTCTCATATTAACAGTAAGTTACACAATCTCAAGTTAAGTTTTACTATGCGTGAGAATTTAATTCAGTACAACTTTTTCATAACTCTCTATCGCAGATGATTTTTCTACTACTGAGTTTGGCACTTAAAGTCTCTATATGTACAGTAGTACCCCTTATCTTAAGGGGATATATTCTAAGAACCCCAGTGGATGCTTGAAACTGAGGATAGTACTGAACCCTATATATAGTATTTTTAATTTTTTTTCTTTTTATCAATCCTCACCTGAGGATTTTTTTTCCATTGATTTTTTTTTTTTTTTTAAGAGAGAGTGGGAGAGAGGGGAAAGGGAGGGAGGGAGGGAGGGAGGGAGGGCGGGAGAGAGACAGAGTGACAGACAGACAGACAGACAGACAGACAGCAATGTGAGAGAAACAAACACATTGATTGGTTGCCTCCCCCATGCACCCTGACCAGGGCTGGGGATTGAGCCTTCAGCCCAGGCACATGCCCTTGACAGGGAATTGAACCCTAGAGAGATCCTTTGGTGTGTGGGCCAATACTCTAACCCAGCCGTGGGCAAACTACGGCCCACGGGCCGGATCCGGCTGTTCTATCCGGTTCTCTTGCTCTCCCCTTCGCTCCTTTACTTTGAATTTATATTAGTTCACACAAACACTCCATCCATGCTTTTGTTCCGGCCCTCCGGTCCAGTTTAAGAACCCATTGTGGCCCTCGAGTCAAAAAGTTTGCCCACCCCTGCTAACCACTGGGAAACACTGGCCAGGGCAGTATTTTTTTTTCTAGGCATACATATATTTTCACTTAAAGGAAGCACTTTACAGCTTCTCTTAGGCATATTCGAATTGCCAGCATCACTGCTTTTGCACTTTGGGCCCATAATTAAGTAAAATAAAGCTTTCTTGAACACAGCACTACCAAACCACAACAGTGAATTTGTTAACCAAGATGGCTAGTAAGTGACTGAGTAGCGAAGAACGTATATACAGCATGGGTACACTGGACAAAGGATTCACGTCCTGCCCTGGACAGAGAGGATGGTGTGAGGTTTCATCATTATCAGATCAGCACTCAACTTAAAACTTATGAATGGTTTATTTCTGGAATTTTTCATTTAATATTTTAGGATTGCAGTTTACCACGGGTAACTGAAGCCACGGATAAGGGGAGACTACTGTATGTGTTGCCATCTCAACAGGTTAGAGAAGAGACATATGATCCGTTGAATAGTTGTAAATGGTGCTTGATAAAATTCAGCATAAAACCCAAAGCAAATCAGATGTGATAAGGAGCATCTATTTTTTTTAAATCAAGTTTTATAATTACTACTGTTGAAATATTGAAAGCTATCCCTCTGAGATTGGGAGAAATAAGGTTGTTCATTAAAACTGCTTCTAGTTAAAGTTGTAGTAGAGGTCCTGACCTTCACTGAGTTAAGAAAAAGAAAATTTAAAAACATAAGAATTGGCCCTAGCTGATTTGGCTCATTGGATAGATCATCAGCCTGCAGACTGAAGGGTCTTGGGTTTCATTCCAGTCAAGGGCATGTACCTTGGTTGCAGGCTCCTCCCTGGCCCGGGCCCTGGTTGGGGCACGCAGGAGGCAACCAATTGATGTGTTTCTCTCACATCGATATTTCTCTCTGTCTTTCCCTCTCCCTATTTTTAAAATTCAATGGAAAAATATCCTCGATTGAGGATTTAAAATAAATAAATAAATAAAAACAAGAATTGGAAAGGGAGAAATAAGACTATCATCATTCATAGACTATATAATTGTGTATTTAAAAAATTTTTAAATATCTACAACTTATAAACAATGAGTTGCACAAGAAACTATGTTCTAACAGCAGACAGGAAGGAAAATCTAAAACAGTACATTTCACAATAGCATAAAACATGCTGTACCCAGGAATAGGTCTAAAAAATGACCTAGGCCCTGGCTGGTTTGGCTCAGTGGATAGAGTCTTGCCTGTGGACTCAAGGGTCCTGGATTCGATTCCGGTCAAGGGCACATGCCCTGGTTGCGGGCTTGATCCCCAGTCGGGGGCGTGCGGGAGGAAACCGACCAATGATTCTCTCATCGTTGATGCTTCTGACTTTCCCTCTCCCTTTCTCTCTGAAATCAATAAAAATATATTTAAAAAATAATAATAAAATAAAAAATGATCTAAGATTTCTAAAAGCCTTATTGAAATGAATTATACAAGTCCTAATAATTCAATCAAAATACCATGTACATGGATTGATAGACGATATTGTATAGATATTACTCTCCCCAAAGGGATTTATATATTTAATACAATCCCAATCTAAACCTTAGTAAGGGTTTTTTTGTTTGTTTGTCTTGTTTTGTTTTGGTGGAACTTAAAAACTAATTTTAAAATTCTGTGGGAGAAACCAAGATGGCGGCATAGGTAAGCACCTAAACTCCTGCCTCACACAACAATTTCAAAACTACAACTAAAAGACAGAACGTACATCATCCAGAACCACAGGAAGGCTGGCTGAGTGGAAATTCTACAACTAGAAGGAAAGAGGAAAGCTCACGGAGAATCAGAGGAGCAGCAAAGGAGGGCTAAGGTATGGAGACACGCGCAGAGAGGAAGGGCGACTGAGTGCCTGGCTGACTTTCTCTGGCGGGAGGGGCAAGGAAGCCCCCAACTGCACTGAAACCCAGTTCTGGGTGAAACCCCGTGGACCCAGGCTCATACAGGGGGAGTCTGGACTGTCAGGTAGAGAGAAAGGCACACAGAGACTCGGAGACCCGGGGGAGCCGCGGCGGGTCTGGAGGCACGCACGCGCGTGAGTGCTCGCAGAGAAAGCTGAATGAGGAGGCTGCCGCAGGCATTCCCTAGCAGAAGGGAGTCGGAAGCTGCTGACTGCACTGAACCCTAGCTCCAACTGCACTGAACACCAGTTCCGGGTGAGCCCCTGGGGACCCACGTTCTTACAGGGGGAATCTGGACTGTCAGGCGGAAACTCAGCGGAGTCACGGAAGGCAGAGGTCTAGAGGCGCGCGCGCAAGGGCAGGGCTGACGGGAAGCCAAGACTGTCTGCTCTGCCCTGAGACTGTGCCCCGAGACTCTGCCCCATCCAAGCTGAGCACAGAGGCTTTTGCAGTTTTGCTAGTCTAATCCTATAAGGCTGTCTCCAGCACCGAACTTCTCCTAGTGTGGACACAGCTGATCCTCACAGCCAACTGGCCTGGAGGTCAATTCCTCCCGGTGATACCAACAACAATCAAGACTTAACTACAACAAGGCTGTACACACAGTCCACAAAGGGGTGCACCAAGAGTGTCCACCTTAGGTTAACTGGGGAGGCCGACCCACTGGGCCATATAGGAAACATAGCACACAAAGCTACCCTACCAACTCAGGGAAGCAGCGAAAATGCGGAGACAAAGAAACAGATCACAAATGAAAAAAATGGAGGAAAACAAACGACTGGATATAGAATTCAAAACCACGGTTATAAGGGTTTTCAAGAATATTCTAGAAAAGGCCAATAAATTTAGCGAGACCCTCGAAGATATGAAAAAGGACCAACTAGAAATTAAACATACACTGACTGAAATAAAAAATATTATACAGAGACCCAACAGCAGACTAGAGGAATGCAAGAATCAAGTCAAAGATTTGAAAAACAAAGAAGCAAAAAACAACCAGAAAAGCAAAAAGAAAAAAGAATCCAAAAATTTGAAGATAGTGTAAGAAGCCTCTGGGACAACTTCAAGTGTACCAACATCAGAATTATGGGTGTGCCAGAAGAAGAGAGAGAGCAAGATACTGAAAACCTATTTGAAGAAATAATGACTGCAAACTTCCCCCACCTGGTGAAAGAAATAGACTTACAAGTCCAGGAAGTGCACAGAACCCCAAACAAAAGGAATCCAAAGAGGACCACACCAAGACACATCATCATTAAAATGCCAAGGGCAAAAGACAAAGAGAATATTAAAAGCAGCAAGAGAAAAACAGTTAATTACCTACAAGGGAGCACCCATACGATTGTCAGCTGATTTCTCAACAGAAACTATGCAGGCCAGATGGGAGTGGCAAGAAATATTCAAAGTGATGAATAGCAAGAACCTACAACCAAGATTACTCTACCCAGCAAAGTTATCATTCAGAATTGAAGGTCAGATAAAGAGCTTCACAGATAAGAAAAAGCTAAAGGAGTTCATCACCACCAAACCAGTATTATATGAAATGCTGAAAGGTATTCTTTAAGAAGAGGAAGAAGAAAAAAGTAAAGATAAAAATTATGAACAACAAATACATATCTATCAACAAGTGAACCTAAAAATCAAGTGAATTAAAAACCTGAGGAACAGAATAAATTGGTGAATATAATAGAATCAGGGCATAGAAAGGGAGTGGACATAATTCTCAGGGGGAAGGTGTATGGGGGGGTGCAGGAAGAGACTGGACAAAAATCGTACACCTATGGATGAGGACAGTGGGGGGGAGGTAAGGGCAGAGGGTGGGGTGGGAACCGGGTGGAGGGGAGCTATGGGGGGGGTGGGGGGGGGGGAAAGGAGAAACAATTGTAATAATCTGAAAAATAAAGATTTATTAAATTTTTAAAAAATAAAAAAGTATACTCGCAAATAAAATAAAATAAAATAAAATAAAATAAAATAAAATAAAATAAAATTCTGTGGAAAATCAGTAAAGGGCTAGTGTAGCCAAGACCACTCCCAAAGAATACAGTATGGGAGGACATATTTTACCACTTATTAAGACTCATTACAATGTAATTATGACACTGTCATCAGTAGTCTAGTGATGGATGGGAAAGAAGAAAACCTATAGTGGGTAGGTTACTTTATGTATGATAAGATACATGCTAGAAATTAGAAAAGAATGCTCTTTTCAATAAATGGTGCTGGAAAATTTAGGAAAAATTAATTTGGATTTTTATCCCACAATATTCACAAATTCTGGGTAGATTAAATGCCTGGGTATGAAATGCAAAAATATAAAGCTTTTAGAAGATAACATGAGAATATGTTTTTATTTGAAGAGCTTTTTTAGTTTAGGAAGTTAAAATTATTGTTTCATTAAATTTAAGATGTGATTCTAAGATTCACCATTATTTCTGTTTGTATTTCTAAAATAAAATATTGCCAGTTAACCATCATATACTATTGATTATAAAATGCATTTCAATTTTCACTTTTTAAAATATGTTATCATCTCATAAATGATGAAATATAGTATATTTCCTGATTGTCCCTTCCATCAAAGGTAGATACAGTTTAGGTTTTATCAGTTAGATGAATTCCCACAATTTGGAAGACCAAAGGACCAGGGAAGCTTTCTTTTTACTGCCTTTTGGCTGGTTAGCTAAGTTGTAAGATCTTAGTGAGTGGAAGCAGTTGAGGTGACTGGACTGAGCATTCCAGTGTTTAATTTCAGCTTCATGGATCTTTAGAGGCCGTAGTGCCAGCAGCTTTTGGACCTCTGACTTCCAGAGTATCCTTTACTTCTGTAATGTTTAGTGGCTACTCCTGATTCCCCATCCTTCCATATTTTGAATGATAAGTGTCTTAGTCCTTGTATTAAATGCTTTTCTGGTTTGAAATATCTAAAATGTTTTTTCTTTCTTTTTGCATTGAGTCCTGATTAATACTTTTTAATTGGCTCACAGAATCATTTAATGTTTAATTCTTTTGTTTTTAAAATATTGTGGTAAAATATACATAACATAATATCATTTTAACCATTCGTAAGTGTACAATTCAGTGGCATTAAATATATTCAAAATGTAATACTATCATCACTATCTAAATCCAAAATTTTTTCAACATCCCCAACAAAAACTATACCTATTGAAAAATAATTCCTTCTTTCTCCCTTTTCCAGCCCCTGGTAATCTCTATACTCCACTTTCTGTGTTTATGGATTTGTCTATTCTTGGTACCTCGTGTAAGTGAAATCATACAATATTTGTCATTCTGTGTCTGGCTTATTTCACTAAGTTTAATGTTTTCAAGGCCCATCTGTGTTGTGAAATATATCAGAATAACCACCAAACTGTTTTCCTACCAGCATTCCATTTACATTCCTACCAGCAATACATGCGAATTCCAGTTTCTCCTCATCCATAACAACACTTTTTTAATGATAGCTATTTTAATGGGCATGAATTGGCATCTAATTGTGAATTTTGTATTAGATTATTTTTTTCTTAGTGTTCCTCAAAAACATATATAGAATCTAAAATCTAAATAAATAGAATTACCATATGACCTAACAATTCCACTCTCAGGAATATATCCAAAAGAATGAAAACAGAGACTTTAGCCCTGACTGGTTTAGCTCAGTGGATAGAGCGTCGGCCTGCAGACTGAAGGGTCCCAGGTTCGATTCCGGTCAAGGGCATGTACCTTGGTTGCGGGCACATCCCCAGTGGGGAGTGTGCAGGAGGCAGCTGAATCGATGTTTCTCTCTCATTGATGTTTCTGTCTCTCTATCCCTCTCCCTTCCTCTCTGTAAAAAATCAATAAAATATATTTTTTTAAAAAAAGAAAAGAGACTTTAATAGATACTTGTATGCTGCAGTGTTCATTGCAGCATTATTCACAACTAGAGGCCCGGTGCATGAAATTAGTGCATGGGGAGGGTGTCCCTCAGCCCAACCTGCACCCTCTCCAATCTGGGACCCCTCAAGGGATGTCCGACTGCCCGTTTAGGCCCAATCCTAAACGGGCAGACATCCCTCTCACAATCCAGGACTGCTGGCTCCCAACCACTCGCCTGCGTGCCTGCCTGATTGCCCGTAACCACTTCTGCCTGCCAGCCTGATCACCACCTAACCACTCCCCTGCCAGCCGGATCGACGCCTAACTGCTCCCCTGCTGGCCTGATTGCCCCTAACTGCCCTCCCCTGCCGGCCTGGTCACCCTTAACTTCCCTCCCTTGCCAGCCTGGTCGCCCCTAACTGCCCTCTCCTGCCGGCCTAGTCACCCATAACTGCCCTCCACTGCTGGCCTTGTCGCCCCCAACTGCCCTCCCCTGCAGGCCTGGTTGCCCCTAACTGCCCTCCCCTGCAGGCCTGGTCGCCTCCAACTGCCCTGCCGGCCCGGTCACCCCTAACTTCCCTCCCTTGCCAGCCTGATCGCCCCTAACTGCCCTCCCCTGCCAGCCTGGTCGCCCCTAGCTGTCCTCCCCTGCAGGCCTGGTGCCCCCCAACTGCCCTCCCCTGCAGGCCTGGTCGCCCCCAACTGCCCTCCCCTGCAGGCCTGGTTGCCCCTAACTGCCCTCCCCTGCCGGCCCGGTCACCCCTAACTTCCCTCCCTTGCCAGCCTGATCGCCCCTAACTGCCCTCCCCTGCCAGCCTGGTCGCCCCTAGCTGTCCTCCCCTGCAGGCCTGGTGCCCCCCAACTGCCCTCCCCTGCAGGCCTGGTCGCCCCCAACTGCCCTCCCCTGCAGGCCTGGTTGCCCCTAACTGTCCTCCCCTGCAGGCCTTGTTCCCTCCCAACTGCCCTCCTCTGCCAGCCTGGTCATTCCTAACCGCCCTCCCCTGCAGGCCTGATCGCCCAGAACTGCCCTCCCCTGCATCTTGTGATGGCCATCTTGTGTCCATGTGGGGGTGACCATCTTTGACCACATGGAGGCGGCCATCTTGTGTGTTGGAGTGAGGGTCAATTTGTATATTACCTCTTTATTATATAGGATAGCCCAAAGTTGAAAAAACCCAAGTGCCTATCAACAGATGAATATATTTAAAAATACAGTATATGCATACAATGGACTGGTTTTCAGTCATAAAAGGAATGAAGTTCTCATACATCATACAAATTAGGTAAGCCTTGCCCAACTGGTGTGACTCTGGTTGAGCATCGACCTATGAACCAGGAGATGAGTTCGATTCCCAGTCAGGGCACATGCCCAGATTGCAGGCTTGATCCCCAGTGGAGGGCATGCAGGAGGCAGCTGATCAGTGATTCTCTCTCATCATTGATGTTTCTATCCCTTTCCCTTCCTCTCTGAAATCAGTAAAAATATATTTTAAAAAATGGGTAAGCCTTGAAAACATCATGGTAAGTGAAATAAGCCAGACACAACAGGACAAATATGATTCCACTTACATAAAATATCAGAATAGGCAAATTCATAAAGATAGAAAGTAGAATAGAGGTTACCAGGTCTGGGAGGGGGAGAAATGGGAGTTATTGCTTAATGAGACAAGTCAGAATTTAGTGTCAAATGGAACCTAGTTTCACCTCTCACATAGTACAGAATTTCTCCAGCAGCATCCCTGACAAATGATTAAGAATTCAGTTAAATATCCTTAATAGTAAAGCATCTTGTTCCTTTGCTAAATACCTCTACTGTTAACAGATATATCTCTTAATGTGGAACTCAGCTATACCTTCTTAAACTACTGTCTCTAGGTTCTAACATCATCCTAGTTTAGTCCTCTGGAACAGCACAGAACAATCTGTTCTTCCTTTTATCTCATATCCCACTCTCTCACTATTTGACAAGCACACACACCTTTAGACCTTTCTTTGACACTAGTTACTTGCTGTTTGCCTTCAAATGTATCATGGTAATCCCATCCAAAAACAAAATACCTTCCCTGACTCTGGCATCCCCTTGAGCTTTTGTTTTCTCCTTCTGGTCACTTAATGCCTTTTCTTAAAGAAGTACTCACTCATATCTTCCTGAAAGTCACTCTTCTATTTCTTTTCACCCAACTGAATCTGTTCTTTCAAAAAGGCCACTATATGCCCTTAATAGTCAAGCTATTGTCTGAGCTAGTCCTGCATTTCCAATTGTCTTGAGTATTTTACGTTAATGTCTCACTGACATCACAAAGTCAGAAAGTCCTAAACTAAATAGTTATATTTCCCTTTAAATTATTTCTACCCCTATTCTTGTAATATTCTCCACTTAATCATAATTTATACTTGAAACCTCAGGGCATCTGTGACTTCTCCTATTGCCTTATTTTTTCTGTGCAGTCAGTGGAGCCATTGTGATTGGGATTAGTACCCTTATAAAAGATCTCAGAGAGCTGGCTTGTGCCTTCATGTGAAATTACAGCTAGAAAGCACCATCTATGAACCTCAGAGTGGGTCTTTACAAGACTCCAAATCTGTTGGCACCTTGATCTTGGACTTCCCAGAACTGTGATAAATTTCTCTTGTTTATAAGCCACCCAGTTTACATATATATTAGGCTGAATGGACTATCACTACAGTATTCCTGATGCCCAGTATACCATGTGACACTAATATTAGGCTTTTATAAAATGTGTGTCAAAAGGATAATTTACTTTTAGAGTTAGATGATAATGTATTTAAGCACTCAGCATATTATTGTGCCCAACACATAGAAGGTATTCATTGGTTACATTTATTTATTCATTTGTGTAAAGTTGAAAAATAATGTTGAGCTCCTTTGTGCTAATTGTTTGCTAGGTGCTGTGATATGGTCTTTGTCCTCAAGGAGCTTACAGTCTAGTGGTAGAAGCAGACCCATAAGTCACAAATTAAGGACAGTGTTATGTTTAAAGTGTGCCACAAGTGCAGAGGAATCACAGAAGAGGAGCACATAATTCAGAATAGGTGTAGGAGATGGAAGACAGAAAGACTTCCTAGAAAAGGAAATATGTAAACTGAATTTTAACTATTTAAGATGTATTTTAAAAAGTTGTATAAGACCTTTATAAAGAAAACTAGTGGCCCAGTGCACGAAATTTGTGCACATTAAAAGGGGATTAATTAGAGGAAATAATTTAATATTGCTATTTACCCTTTCTCTATAATAAAAGTGTCAGAGATGAAAGAAAATTAGTAAAATGTATGTGAAAACCTTCCTCCTGTCAGAGTCTGGGGCGCACCACGGGACCCAGAGTCAAGTCCCCGCCCACCCACATGCACCTCAAAATCGCATGAGACGCAGACCCGCCCCCCCCCCCCCCCCCCCTGCACACACACACACATTGGGCTAGATCCAGACCCAGCCAGTCCCACCCTTGTCAAGCCCCGCCAGGCAGGGGACATAGCCTCAGGTCCCTTGGCCTGGTGCCAGGACGGGGGGCGTGGCCTGAGGTCCCCCTGCCCAGACGGGGGCAGGGGGCATGGCCTCAGGTTCCCCATCAAGCCCCACTGGCAGGGGGGTACAGCCTCAGGTCCCCCGTCAAGCCCCGCTGGGCGGGGGCGCGGCCTGAGTTCCCCTTACCCAGCACTGGGGGTGCACCTTGAGGTCCCCTGTCAAGCCCCGCTGGGTGGGGGCACAGCCTGAGGTCCCCTGTCAAGCCCCGCTGGGTGAGGGGCACGGCCTGAAGTCCCCTGTCAAGCCCAGCCAGGCAGTGGGGGTGCAGCCTCAGGTCCCCTGGCCCAGTGCTGGGGTGGGGGGCGTGGCCTGAGGTCCCCCGTCAAGCCCTGCCAGGCAGGGGTTGCTGTCTGAGGTCCCCTGTCAAGCCCTGCTGGGTGGGGGATGTGGCCTGAGGTCCCCTGTCAAGCCCCACGGGGGCAGGGGAGGGCTAGCCTCGGGTCCCTGCTGATTGCTCATTAAGGCTCCTTATGGGAACTTGGCCTCAGCTGTGGGGGCAGCCATCTTGTGACAGAGTGATGGTCAATTAGCATATTCCCTCTTTATTAGATAGGATTAATTAGCCAGGCTGGTGTGGGTCAGTAGTTGATCATTGATCTATGAACCAGGAGGTCACTGTTCGATTCCCAGTGGAGGCACATGCCCTGGTTGCGGGCTTCATTACCAGTAGGGACATGCAGGAGGCAGCCAATCAGTGAATCTCTCTCATCATTGATGTTTCGATCTCTCTCCCTTCTCAATAAAAATAAAAAAATATATATTATTTTTTAAATAAAAGTAACTTAACTTAGAGACATAAAAGAAAACCTAAATAAATGGTGTTACATACCATATACTAAGGATGGATTGGAAGAATGAGTATGGTAAAAGGCCAGTTTTTCTTAAACTGCTCAGTAGATTCATTGAAATGCAAATCCCTATAGCTTTTTCTTGGAATTTGACAACTTGATTAATAGTTTCTATGGAAGTAGAAAGAGTTAGAACTACCAAGATATTCTTAAAGAACAATAAGATGGGGAGACTTCTTTAATCCATTTTTTCTGTCAAAAAATTTGGATGCTTGCTTTATGGGAGGCCCTACTGGGCCCTCGTTATTACCTTGGTGAATATGAGACATGACTTCCACCCAAAGATCATATTCAAATTCATTTCTAGTGATATCTAGGGTTTTTAATAGACCACTTCATAAAATACCAAATGAGTACCGAGACTACCAACAAACTTAATTACTCTAATTTTGTTTTCTGATTTTTATATTTAAATTTTTTCTTGGTTTTAATATTCTTTTTATACTTTCTTGTATTTTGTAAATTTCTTTTAACACTAGAAAGCCTAGAAATAGGTTTTATTTTAAATAGGTCTTTAAGATGTGAGTTAGATTATAGCCTTTCTTTCTTCCTTTCTTCCTTTCTCCCTTTCTCCCTTTCTTCCTTTCTCCCTTCCTCCCCCCTCCCCCCTCCCCCTTCCCCCTCCCCCCTCCCCCTCTCCCCCTCTCCTCCTCACCCTCTCTCCCCCTCTCCCTCCCCCTCTCCCCCTCGCTCTCTGCTCCCTTCCACTATAAAAATCAATGGTAAATATACCGGTTGAAGATTAACAAAAAAAGAAAAGAAAAGGGAAGATGAATAACAAACTGACAGGTAATACTAAATAGGTAGAGGTTGATAATGAATTTTATATGCTTCTATGGGGTTAGGTGGGTGAATACCTGGCAAGGTAGTTGGGAAAGGAAACACTTGCTTGGAGCAGTTGCTTACCATATTAAAGAAATGATGTTGGACCTCACCTCTTAGTTTGCATAATAATCAATTCTTAGTAGATTGAAGATTAAAAAGGAAAACAAAGTTGTTTTTTAAGGGGCTTTAATGAGCTCAAGTCAGGCAGGGATTTCTTTTAAAAATATATATTTTTTATTGATTTCAGAGAGGAAGGGGGAGAGAGAGAGAAACATGAGTGATAAGAGAGAATCATTGATAGGCTGCCTCCTGCACACTGGGGATCGAGCCCGAAACCCAGGCATGTGCCACCTGACCTGGAATTGAATTATGACCTCCTGGTTCATAGGTCCACTGAGCCATGCCATCCGGGCAGGCAAGGATTTCTTAAGACTGAAAACATTAACCATACAAAAATCGATAAATTTGACTACATTAAAAATATTAAATACTAAATCTTCTGTTTTTTAAGAACTTAAGAGGATGAAAAAGACAAGGCACAGAATAGAAGATATTTGCAATACTCATATATTAGTTACCTATTGCTGTGTAATAAATTATTCCAAAACTGAGCAGCTGAAAACAGCAAACATCAATCTGTTTCTGTGGGTCAGGAATCTGAGAGCAGCTTAGATGGGTGGCTCTGGGTCAGGGTCTCTCATGAGGTTGCAGTCAAGGTGTCTGCCAGGCCTGCAGTAATCTTATGGCTGGACTGAGAGGAACCTACTTGTGTGCTCTCTCATCTGGATGTGGCAGGTCTCAGAAGATCCACTGCCTAATTTACTCACATGGGTCTCTTCACACGGCCATCTCACAGCATGGCTGCTGGCTTTTCCCATAGTAAAAGATCTAGAGGGAATGAGAGAGACTTCTTAAGATGAAAGCCACAGTCTTTTTATAACTGAATCTTAGAAGTGACATACCATCACATCTGCCATATTCTGTTCTAACTTGCTTCTTAAGAACACAATCAGTCTAGCCTACCCTCAAGGGGAAGAGGTTGTACAAGGACTTAGATACCAAGAGGTGAAGAACATTGAAGGCCATTTTAGAGGTTACCTACCACAACACAAAATGAATGGATGATGGGTGTGAAAAATATACATAGAGAATTATGAGTCCCTAGCCAAGAAAGAACACCAAATGGAAGGAAAAGGGCAAAAGCCCTGAACAGTCATTAGATTTTTTAAAAAGAAATCCTATCTAATAAAGAGGGAATATGCTAATTGACCATTACTCTGTCACAAAGATGGCTGCACCCACAGCTGAAGCCAAGTTTCCATAAGGACCCTTAACGAGCAATCAGCAGGGACCTGAAGCTAAGCCCTTCCCTGCCCCCGTGGGGCTTGACAGGGGACCTCAGGCCACATCCCCCACCCAGCAGGGCTTGACAGGGGACCTCAGGCCACGCCGCCCGCCCTGGCGTCAGGCTGGGGGACCTCAGGCCATGCCCCCCGCCCAGCAGGGCTTGACGGGGGACCTCAAGGTGCGCTTTCTGTCCTGGTGCTGGGCTAGGGGACCTCAGGCTGCTCCCCCCACCCCAGCGCCAGGCTGGGGGACCTCAGGCCGCGCCCCCGCCCAGTGGGGCTTGATGGGGGACCTCAGGCCGCACCCCCTGCCCCAGCACCGGGCCAGGGAACCTGAGGCTGCGCCCCTCTGCCTGGCTGGGCTTGACAGGGGACCTCAAGGTGCACCCCCAGTGCTGGGTCGGGGGAACTCAGGCCACGCCCCCCACCCCAGCACCAGGCTGGGGGACCTCAGACCGCACCCCCTGCCCGGCGGGGCTTGACCGGGGGAACCTCATGGCGCACCCCCTATCCCAGCACTGGGCCAGGGGACCTGAGGCTGTGCCCCCCTGCCTGGCTAGGCGTGACAGGGGACCTCAGACCACACCCTCCACCCGGCAGGGCTTAACAGGGGACCTCAGGCCGTGCCTCCCGCCTTGGCACCAGGCCGGGGGACCTCAGGCCATGATCCCTGCCCCGGCGCCAGGCCAGGGGAGCTGAGGCCATGCCCCCCACCCGGTGGGGCTTGATGGGGGACCTCAAGGTGCGCTTCCCATCCTGGTGCTGGGCTAGGGGACCTCAGCCTGTTCCCCCTGCCCCAGCGCCAGGCTGGGGGACCTCAGGCTGCGCTCCCCACCAAGTGGGGCTTGACAGGGGACTTCAGGCCACGCCCCCTACCTTGGCACCAGGCCGGGGGACCTCAGGCCACACACCCCCACCCCAGCACTGGGCCAGGGGACCTGAGGCTGCACCCCCCTGCCTGGCGGGGCTTAACAGGGGACCTCAGGCCATGCTCCCCACCCAGCGGGGCTTGACAGGAGACCTCAAGGTGCACCCCTAGTGCTGGGTCGAGGGAACTCAGGCTGCGCCCCCCCCTGCCTGGCAGGACTTGACGGTGGACCTCAGGCCATGCCCCCAACCCAGCAGGGCTTGACGGGGGACCTCAAGGCATGCCCCCCACCCTGGTCTGGGCTGGGGGACCTCAGGCCACACCCCCCATCCTGGTGCCAGGCAAGGGGACCTGAGGCTACGTCCCCTGCCTGGCAGGGCTTGACAAGGGTGGGACTGGCCAGGTCTGGATCTAGCCCAATGGGGGCAGGGGCCGGCTGGGTCTGGGTCTCACGCGATTTTGAGATGCACGTGGGTGGGCGGGGACTTGACTCTGGGTTCCATGGTTCACCCCAGACTCTGACAGGAGGAAGGTTTTCATACACATTTTACAAATTTTCTTTCATCTCTGACACTTCTATTATAGAGAAAGGGCAAATAGTAATATTATTTCCTCGAATTAATCCCCTTTAATGTGCATGAATTTCGTGCACCGGGCCACTAGTTTAAAGGACCAATAAACATATGAAAACATGGTTAACCTCATTAACAATTATGGGAATAGAAATTAAAAGCACAGGAGGCCATTTTGTATAGACTAAACTGGCAGAAATGAAACATCTGACAGTATTAAGCATTGGTAAGAATACGAAACAGTGGGAGCTCTTCCACTGCTGATAGTAGTGTAAATTGGAAAACAATAGGATGTTCTACAACCAGCAGTACCTCTTCTAGACATTACCTTAGAGCAGTGGTTCTCAACCTTTCTAATGCCGCGACCCTTTAATACAGTTCCTCATGTTGTGGTGACCCCCAACCATAAAATTATTTTCGTTGCTACTTCATAACTGTAATTTTGCTACTGTTATGAATCATTAGTGTTATGTAATGTAAATGTCTGTGTTTTCTGATGGTCTTAGGCTCTACGCAGCGGTTCTCAACCTGTGGGCCGCCTAAGACCATCAGAAAACACAGACATTTACATTACGATTCATAACAGTAGCAAAATTACAGTTATGAAGTAGCGAAGAAAATAATTTTATGGTTGGGGGTCACCACAACATGAGGAACTGTATTAAAGGGTCTCGACATTAGAAAGGTTGAGAACCATTGCCTTAGAGCATTGGTGGTCAAATTTGAGTGTGCGTCAGAATCACTTGGAGGAGGGCTTATTAAAATAGACTGCTGGGACCCACCCTTGCTCAAGTTTGATTTCAGTAGGAATGGGGTGCAGCTTGACAGTTTGTATTTCTAACAAGGTAGGGGATGCTGGTGCTGCTGGTCCAGGAATCATACTTTGAGAACCGACCATTGCTCTAGAGCAGTGGTCGGCAAACTGCGGCTCTTTGGCACCTTGAGTGTGGCTCTTCCACAAAATACCATGGCCTGGGCAAGTCTATTTTGAAGTGGCGTTAGAAGAAGTTTAAGCTTAAAAATTTGGCTCTCAAAAGAAATTTCAATCGTTGTACTGTTGATATTTGGCTCTGTTGACTAATGAGTTTGCCGACCACTGCAATGGTCGGCAAACTCATTAGTCAACAGAGCGGCAAACCGCGGCTCGCAAGCCGCATGTGGCTCGTGAGCCGCAGTTTGCCGACCACTGTTCTAGAGCAGCAATTTTCAGCCTGTACTGCCAGAATTTTTAAAACATGCAATACCTGACTGTTTAGTCAGGGACACTGACCTCTTTTTCCTTAGATTAAAAAAAAAAAAAAAAAAAAGACAACAGTCTAATTAAAAAATGGGCAAAGGAATTGTTTTGATTTTGGTTTTTTAGTCCAGTGTCTTTTTTTTAATATTCCATTTAGACTTTATTTTGATTCCCTTTTAACCTTTTGTATCTTATGTTCAGTTGTCATTCTTAGAAAGGAACTGGTTCCTATCATGAATCAGAAAATTACCAGTTCTTCCCTTCAGCAAAGTAACTGCTTTTATTTTATGTGGTTTCATCCCATAATATTTTGTTCCAGAGATGGGTGGGGAAAAGGATGGAGATAGAGAGGTCTGGCTCTACTCTAAAAGCAAATGTCTAAACCATGTAAGACGTCCATAATATGTCATATTTGGATCTTCTGTGATCTTGTTCTTTCCTACATCTCTACCTGTATCCATCAGCAATTCTTGCTGCATACCAAATGCTGTGGCACAGTATTTCACAAAACATATACAATGGGGTACTAACCACTCAAAGTATTCTCCCATAGATAGGTTCCATTGTTAACAATTGGGGAAATTATAAAAGTTCCTCACTGTTCAGTTTCTGAGTTCAGATAGTGAGGGTACTGTGTTATCTGGATATTAATTTGATTTTTCATTTTGCATATCAAGAGATTTATCTAAAAAGTATCTGCATCAATTTGGTGAGCAAGAGATACCTGTACTTGGGATTTCATAATTGGGCATGGTATGTTGAAGAATGAGAGGAGCCCTATCCAGTTTGGCTCAATGGATAGAGCATCAGCCTGGGGACTGAAAGGTCCCAGGTTCGATTCTGGTCAAGGGCATGTGTCTTGGTTGTGGGCACATCCCCAGTAGGGGGTGTGCAGGAGACAGCTGATTGATGTTTCTAACTCTATATCCCTCTCCCTTCTTCTCTGTAAAAAATCAATAAAAAATAAATTAAAAAAAAAAAAGAATGAGAGGAACTGTAGTAAAAAAACAACTTACTTTTGTTTAAATTAGAATTTCCTAAACTTTCTTGACTATGAAACATTGCTTATGTACAGTGTGTATTAACATGCTGTGAAACATTTAAGAAAATGCTATTGTAATACCAAAATCTTGCATTTCCTAGGAAAGCATTGGCTGAGTGCTTTCATCCTCCCCCCTCCCTTCAGTGGTTTCTGAATGAGGAGCCTGCCCATTGGGAGGCTTCTGGAAATGTTTTGATTGTCAAAAAGATTAGGAGATGCTATTAGGCATTTAATGCCCACAGACCAAGGAACACAATGCACCTAAATTCCTGCACAGCAAAGAATTACCTCACCCAAAATATCATTTATATACCCCTTTGAGGACACTGTACTCATCTTGTACTCATCCTTTAGAACTCAGTTCTGGTTATCTTTCCAAGAAGGTTTCTTTAACTACTTTTCCTCTCCTCCCCCCTCTTCCCCACCTTGATCATACCTACTTGGTGCTCTTACAACATTTTATGCACATATTGATTATTTGAACTGACCACGTTGCAGTATAGTTATGATTATGTACATCTACCTAACTGTGAGCTCAGATCTTTGAGAGAATAAACATTCACATAGTGGGGATTTGGTAAATTTGGCTGAATAAAAGCATATCTATCATTACATATTTAAAAAATAGTTGCTTTTGAACATAAAAATCATTTATTGATCCACAAAAATGTTTAACAGAAATAATGTGCCACTTAATTTTATAATTATTCAAGATAATGAAGTGTTTTAGCTCATTTTTTGAGTATTTTAGTTTATTAATTATGTACTTCATGCCAGACACTGAGAATCCCATTTGATTCTCAGATCAACTCTATGTAGTTTGTATTATTAAAGTAATAGAAATATGTCAAGATAACTGTTTTATAGATGAAGAAGCTGACACTTGGGGGTTAAGTAACTTGCCCAAGGTTACAGAGCTTAATAAGTGACAGAGCTGGAATTCTGATTTTAAAGCCTGTGCCCTTAAACTACTATGCTTACCATAAATCTTCGTAAGAGCCCTAAGAGTTAGGTATTATAATCCCCCTTTTGTAAATGAAGAAATAGGTTTAGAAAAGTTATGCAATTGGCACTCGCTTAAGTGAAGGATCTGGGCTTTGAACCCAGACATTGTGACTCTGGAGGCCATGCTCTTGACCACCATGTGATCAAAACTTCCTCATGTCCTGTTGTATACTGTGCAGCTACTGTTTTCATGAGGTTATTAACCACAATTGACAGCTGGTGTTGTTCTCTTTATACCTTTGGCACCTTTAGTTGTTTTTCTGCTAATGGTTTTAAATCTGGATTATTATTTTAAATCTGTTTAATATCTTGAGCAAAGCTTGTCCTAGAGAATAAAATTTTTTATGAGGTTTTTTCTTTTAGCTAGGATTATAAATTTTTATAAACTCCACATGTATGAGTGTACTGACATCTCTTTGTTAGCTTTTGTTGTTTGAATCTGTAGTCTCCAGACTTAAAAAATTTTGTACTCTATCAGGAAAAGTTTGAACTCATGGCCATTATTACTGCATGTCTGTTTTATTTATAAATTATATGTGTACTACTGTACAAAATGAAACAAGAGTTGTGATGGCTTTGTCTCTAGCTAATATCTCAGGCCATACACCCTTAAGGGCAAGGTTCATCATTAACAATAGTGGATGCAGATTTGAATAATCTGGATAATTTTTTAAAAGTAGCCAGTTTCTTGTCAGGAATGATTAGGTCAGTATTTCTCAACCTAGGCACTGTGACATTTTGTCCTGGATAATTCCTGGTTGTGGGGGGCCGTCCTGTGCATTGCAGGATGTTTGCTAGCATCCCTGGCCTCCACTCACTAGGTGCCAATAGTTCCCTCCCTTCAATTGTGACAATCATACATGTCTCCAGATGCTGCCAAATGTCTCCTGGGGGCAAAATCACCTGTGGTTGAGAATCACTGGATTAGATCATTCTTTTCATCCTGTATTGTGGCTGACAAATAGCTTGTACTAGGAGTAGGCAAAGTGTCAGTTTTTACATTCTTTTTCTATCAGCAGTAGTGTTATCTTCAATATGAGGTTTGAAGTTTGTAGGAATTCTTTTTATGGTACTTGTCTGTTTTGAAAAGTTTACTTTAGTTAACTAGATAATCCATACGTTTACTTAGTGTTTGTAAGCTGTAGTATGTCACAATAAGATGAATGTGCAACAAGAGTGAGAACCCCACCCACCATCAAGTGCTCTGAAGTGTGGAATGTTCAGTCATCAATATACCTTTTGACCATACGTAACTTATCTGATATGAACCCTAGGTGAGGGTGCCTCTGTAAATGTTTAATATGAAAAATCTGATTTTTTTTGCTAATATTCTGGATTTTATACATTACTAAATAATGTAATCTGCCGAAAATCTCAATAAAGAGTCTCCTGTGTGCCCTCATAGGTGTGTGGGGACCTATTTTGTAAACCATGGGTTTGGCCATCACATTGTAACCTGTTCAGTTTTTGTCATTGCATCCATAGTACTCAAAGGTGAAACTAACGTAAGTTCTCTTACTGACTTCCACTTAACCAACTGATCAGGTTAACTGGTATTGCCCATTTAAAAAAAATATTTGATGCCAAATTAGGTGTGAGTCATATTTAAAGGAAGATCCCTGTCCCTATATCAAAGATTGGAGAATGAATGTTCATTTTTAAAGTTATAGTTAAAATTAAATGTTTAAGGTTTTACCATTGCTTAGGATTTCCTCTTCTTTAGAATGGCCATTTATGTTCTCAGAACTTAGCATCCTCCTAGCTACCTTACAGGATTATTATGAAGGCATTAAATCTATCAATAGTAATTCAGACTCTCATTCCTTTTTATCTATAATTATGGCATGCTTTTAATGGGACTCTCACATCGTAAAATAAATGTATAATCAGATCAAAAGCCATGTATAACAATAAGAACTACAAATTTAAAAAAGTACTGTATGTGCTAGCTTAAATGTGGTTTGTGCAATCAGGAGTGTAAGGTAAATACATTATCAATACACACACACACACACACACACACAAATTCTGAATTGTGATTATGTGCCCAAAGAAAAAATATAGGATGCAGTTTAGTGATTATCTAATATAGATTGGGAGGAGGGTGATCAGGGGAGGCCTCTCTGAGGAAGTGAGATTTAAAGATCTCTTCTTCTATCTGAAGAAGCTGTGCTAGTTTGCAAAAAGTGCCAGGCAAAGTTTTTTCCAGGAAGAAGGAATAATGTGTAAAGGCTTTGCTGGAAGGCCATTGTGGTTAAATGTACTAAGGGATGGAGAGAATAGTGCCAGATGAGGCAGGAGATAGGCAGGTGCAAAATGTATTCTGTGCTAAGAAGTTTAGGGTTTGTTTGTTTGTTTGTTTGTTTTGGAATCATTGGAGAGCAATAAAGGATTTAAACAGTGAGAGTGATGTGATCCGATTTGTTTTGGACATTTTACTCTTAACTGTAGAGAATGGATGAAAGAGGAATGGGAGTAGGGTAAAAGAAGTGGGAAAGCCAGTTAGGAGACCTTTGTAAGTAGTAGTTTAGGGACAAAGGTAATAGTATAGACTAGAGAAGTGACAGTAAACAAGATAACACATGAAGTGATTATTTCATGAAAACTATTACAACTCTGTGAAGTATGAGCAGAATAGGACTTGAAATTTATCCAAGCCCATCAAGTAAATGGTGGTGTAAGGAATTGAAACCATGAATTTTCAATTTGGCTCTTGTCTCTAAAATAAAAGATAAGCTCCACTGAAGATTTTTCAGCCTATCTATATTATCTTGACCTCCTCATAATCTCTTATTTACCTACACTATAGCCAAACTAAACTATTGCAGTAGTGATTGCGAACATAACTTGTTCCTTGATGCCACGGATGATGATTTACTATGACTAGAATACTCTTAGCCCCACATACTTAATAAAATTCTAAACATCTTTTAGGATCCTGGTCAAATATGAAGTCTTCCAAATTTGCCTACAAAAACATATTGTCCATTTACTTCCTTTTTTTTTTTTTTTTTTTTTTTTTTTTACAGAGAAGAAGGGAGAGGGATAGAGAGTTAGAAACATCGATGAGAGAGAAACATCGATCAGCTGCCTCCTGCACACCTCCTACTGGGGATGTGCCCGCAACCAAGGTACATGCCCTTGACCGGAATCGAACCCGGGACCCTTCAGTCCGCAGGCCGACGCTCTATCCACTGAGCCAAACCGGTCAGGGCCCATTTACTCCCTTTTAACCAGAATAGTTTCTTTGTATTATAGTATGTTAATTCAACCAATATTAATGTGATGAGTATGTGCGTGGCACTGTGTGTAGACATTGTGGACAATATTTGTGTACGTGAATAGATACAGCCACAGTCACTATGGAATCTGTAGTACAAAGATAATACTTACAGACCTTGACAGAAGCTGTGCATACAAATGTGTAATGGTAAATTTTGGAAAGTGATATGAAGAAATAGTAAAGGATACCTCTGGGTTCTTTAGGCCCTTTTGGAGGGTCCTTGAGTTCAAAACTATTTTCAGTACTATCTGGAATATAGAGAAATTGGCATTCTATCAGCACATGTATGGACATGATAAGATTGAGGTGCTGATAGGATTGATAATTTTTACAGCCTTTTGGGAAAGTATATGTTAATATTGATTTAAAATGTTAAAATCTGTGTGTATGTGTCCATCTGTCCTTTGATCCAGCAGTTGCCCTCTAAGGAATCTATCTACAGAAATAAAAGTCGCAGTAAACATATAACAATGGTTGGCCTTGGGTTAACAATGAGATCAAGGAAGAATCAAAAGATACCTTGAAACAAATGAAAACGAGAACACAACAACTCAAAATCTGTGCAACACAGAGAAAACAGTTCTTGAAAAAGAACAACAAAGTCCAAAGTGAGTTGAAGGAAGGAAACAATAAAGATCATAGCAAAAATAAACCAAATAGAGTTTTAAAAAACAATACAAAAGATCAATGAAACCAAGAGCTGGTTCTTTGAAAAGATAAACAAGATTAACAAACCTTTAACCAGACTCATCAAAAAAAAAAAAAAAAAAAAAATGAGGACCCAAATAAATAAAATCAGAAATGAAAGATGAGAAGTAACAACTGACACCGAAGAAATATGAAGGATTGTGAGAAAATATTCTGAACAACTATATACCAACAAATTGGACAATCTGGACAAAATGGATAAATTTCCCAAAACATAACAATCTTCCAGAACTGAATCAGGAAGACTCAGAGAATCTGAATAGATAAATTACAACTAGTGAAATTGAAGGAGTAATAAAAAAAACTTCCAGTAAACAAAAGTCCTGGATGGGATGGCCTCACAGGTGAATTTTACCAAACATTCAAAGAAGGACTAACACCTCAAACTATTCCAAAAAATTCAAGAGGAGGGAAGACTCCCAAGCTCATTTTACAAGGCCAATAATTTTTAAATTATTTTTTAAATAAATCTTTATTGTTCAGATTATTACAGTTGTTCCTCTTTTTTCCCCCATAGCTCCCCTCCACCCGGTTGCCACCCCACCCAACCCCATGCCCTTACTCCGCCCCCCATTGTCCTCGTCCATAGGTGTAAGATTTTTTTCTAATCTCTTCCCACACCCCTACCCCCCAAGAATTGTCAGTTCACTCCCTTTCCGTGCCCCTGATTCTATTACATTCACCAGTCTGTTCTGTTCATCAGGTTTTTTATTCATTTGATTTTTAGGTTCACTTGTTGATAGATATGTATTTGTTGTCACTTTGTTGTTCATAATTTTTATCTTTACCTTTTTCTTCCTCTTCTTAGAGAGTACCCTTCAGCATTTCATATAATACTGGTTTGGTGGTGATGAACTCCTTCAGTTTTTTCATGTCTGTGAAGCTCTTTATCTGACCTTCAATCCTGAATGATAGCTTTGTTGGGTAGAGTAATCTTGGTTATAGGTTCTTGCTATCCATCACTTTGTATATTTCTTGCCACTACCTCCTGGCCTGCATAGTTTCTGTTGAGAAATCAGCTGACAGTCGGATGGGTACTCTCTTGTTGGTAACTAACTGTTTTTCTCTTGCTGCTTTTAATATTCTTTGTCTTTTGCCCTTGGCATTTTAATGATGATGTGTCTTGGTGTGGTCCTCTTTGGATTCCTCTTGTTTGGGGTTCTCTGAGCTTCCTGGACTTGTAAGTCTATTTTTTTCACCAGGTAGGGGAAGTTTTCTGTCATTATTTCTTCAAATAGGTTTTCAATATCTTGCTCGCTCTCTTCTTCTGGCACCCCTATAATTCGGATGTTGGTATGCTTGAAGTTGTCCCAGAGGCTCCTTACACTATCTTCATATTTTTGTATTCTTTTTTCTTTTTGTTTTTCTGGTTGGGTGTTTTTTGCTTCTTTGTATTTCAAATCTTTGACTTGATTCTTGGGATCCTCTAGTCTGCTGTTGGATCTCTGTATATTATTCTTTATTTTAGTCAGTGTATGCTTAATTTCTACTTGGTCCTTTTTCGTATCCCTGAGGGTCTCACTAAATTTCTTGGAGGTTTCTAGAAGATTCTTGAGTAGCCTTATAACCATGTTTTTGAACTCTATATTCAGTATTTTGCTTTCATCTCTTTCTTTCATTTGTGACTTGTTTCTTTGTGTCCGCATTTTGGCTGCTTCCCTGTGTTTGTTTCTATGTACTGGGTAGCTGCTAAGTCTCCTTGAGTTGATAGAGTGGCCGTGTGTGGTAGATGTACTATAGGGCCCAGTGTCTCAGCCTCCCCAGTCACCTGAGGTGGACGCTCTTGGTGCACCCCTTTGTGGGCTGTTTGAACAGTCTTGTAGTTAACCCTTGATTGCTGTTGGTATCACTGGGAGGAATTGACCTCCAGGCCAATTGGCTATGATGACCGGCTGTGTGTACACTGGAAGATCTGTTGCACAGGAGACACCTTATGGAGCAGGACTTGCTTCATTGGGGCTTTGGTGCTTACTGAGTCTGCCCCTTCACTGTGTCTCTTATGGATGTGAAGATTTGTAATCCAGTATGGTCTTACTCTGACCACTGGGTACACTGGCTCTTGGATCTCCAAGGAGGTGCAAGGTCAGCCACTGTCTGGGGCCACCCAGCAGGAGCTATAGAGACATCTGCAGATTCCTCCTCTTTGTATGGGGTTTGGAAGTGCCCAGATGAGGCCCAGCTGTGAAGCAAGGCAGCTGCTGCTGCTGCCAGGCAGTGGGCCTTCTTTGGGAAGCTCTGGGGCTCTCTGACCCAGCTGCAGTTTATTTTAGGCAAAAGAACAGGCCATTCATATGCAAAAGCCAATGCACACAGCTTGGGTGGGGTTGTAAATTGTGTCGGGCGGGGTCTCTGGGAATCACCAGGGTGGAGCAAACAGCACTGGCTGTCCTGAACTGGAGAAGTCCCCGATTCTCCGTGTCTCGCACCCTCATGCAGGAAAAATGATCTTTGGGAACACTTCTAAGAGTAAGCTGCCCTCACGTTCCTGTCCTGATGCCAGACAGTCAAGTTTCTCCCCATATGTGCCTGGGTACCCCAGAGTCTTGCCCAGAACTGGAGTTTAGAGCAAGCAGGAGCTTGTATCACCCTCCCAGTTTAAAGAGCAGCACATCCAGGTGTCAGCACTTTCTGTGCCTCTGCACCTCTTACTGGTCTCAATGAGCTTTCTTCACCTCTCTAGTTGTGGGACTTCCTCTCAGCCAGCTTTCCTGCGGTTCTGAGTGGTAGTTGTCCTGCTGTTTAGTTGTGTTTTTGATAGGTATGCCACCATCTTAGTTTCTCTCAGGCCAGCATTATCTTAACTTCAACCAGATAAAGGCACTACAAAGAAAGACAATTATAGGCTAATGTCCCTGATGAACATAGATGCTAAAATCCTCAACAAAATATTAGCAATACATTAAAGAGGTCATACACCATGATGGGATTTATTCTTGGAATGCAAGGTTGGTGCAATATTCACAAATCAATAAGTGTGATACACCACATAGACAAAATGAAGGATAAAAACCACATGATCATATCAATAGTTGCAGAAAAAGCATTTGATAAAACCAGCACTCATCCTATCTAATGAAAGGGTAATATGCAAATTAACCATCACTCTGTCACAAATATGGCAGTGCCCAAAGATGGCAGGGGCGCGCGGGACACTGGGGCTCTGTCGCCGCAGCCACGAGCCCCAGGATCCTGTGCGCCCTGGCCCGTGGAGGGAGGGAAGGTGGGCAGGCCTCTGGCCAGAGGCCGGCTGGGGCAGCGTCGCCCTGGCCATGAGCCCCAGCATCCTGTGCACCCCAGCCCATGGAGGGAGGGAGGAAGGGAGGCCGGCCAGGGCGCGCGGGACGCTGAGGCAGCATCGCCCCAACCACAAGCCCCAGCTTCCTGCATGCCCTGGCCCGTGGAGGGAGGGAGGGCGGGCCTCTGGCCAGAGCCTGGTCAGGGCACACGGGATGCTGGGGCGGCGTCTCCCCAGCCACGAGCCCCAGCCTCCTGCGCACCCTGGCCTGCAGAGGCAGAGAGGGAGGGCAGGCGGGCGGGCCTCTGGCCAGAGGCTGGTCGGGGCATGGGATGCTGGTGTTGTTGCAGGCGGGGCTGAGGGTCCCCCCCGCCCCACCCCCGTGCATGAAATTCGTGCACTGGGCCTCTAGTTTATGATAAAAATTTAGCACAGTGGGCATAGAGGCAACATACCTAAACGTGGTAAAAGCCATATATGACAAACCTGCACCCAACATCATAGTCAATGGGCAAAAACTACAAGTGTTTCCCTTCAGATCAGGAACAAGACAGGTATGTTTGCTTTTGCCATTCTTGTTCAGCATAGTGCTGGGGATCCTGGCCACAGCAATCAGACAGGAGGAAGGGGTAAAAGGCATCCTGGTTGAAAGGGAAGAAGTGCAACAATCATTTTTTTTGCAGATAACATGATACTGTATGTAGCGAACCCTAGGGATTCCATCGAAAAACTGCTGGAACTTACAGATGAATTCAGTAAAGTAGTAGGATACAGGGTAAATAAATATCTAGAAATCAGTTGCATTTGAATGCACCAATAGTGAACTATCAGAAAGGGAAACTAAGAGAATAATCCCTTTCACAATTGCTTCAAGGAGAATAAAAGGGATGAATTTGACCAAGGATGTGAAAGACCTGTACTCAGAAAATTATAAGACACTGAAGAAATTGAAAAAATACAAATAGGTAGAAGTATATACCATGTTCATGATTGAGAAGAATTAACTTCATTGGGGTGTCCATGCTGCTCGAAGTGATCTATAGATTCAGTGTTGAGATTTCTCTCAACAGTGGCATATTTCACAGAACTAGAACAAGTAGTCCAAAAGTTTATATGGAACCCCAGGAGACCCCAAATAGCCACAGCAATCTTGAGAGAACAGATTTGAAGGAATCATACTACTGATGTCAAACTATACTATAAGGCCAGGGTGATTGAAACAGCATGGTACTGGCATAAAAATGGACATATAATAAATGGAACAAAACAGAGAGCCCAGAAATAAACCCATTCCTTCATAGTCAATTCATGTTTGACAGGGGAGGCAGGAACATACTGTAGGGTAAAGATGGTCTATTCAACGAATGGAAAATTGGATGAATACATGCAGAGAGAGGAGACTGGACTGCCTTCTTGCACTATACATGATAATAAACTCAGAATGGATTAAATACATAAATTTTAGACTTGAAATAAAAAAACTCCTAGAAGAAAACAAAGGCAGTAAATTCTCAGATATTTCTCATAGTAATATTTTTTCTGAAAATTTTCTTTGGGCAAGGGAAATGGGGAAAAGAATAAACAGGTAGGATTGCCAACTGGAAGGTTTCTGCACAGCTAGGGAAAACATCAGCAGGATGAGAGTGCAATCCACTGAATGGGAGAACAGGTTCACTGGGGCATCTGATAAGAGGTTAATACCCAAAATGTATAAAGAATTTATAAAATTCAACACCAAAGAACAATCTGATTTAGAATGGACAAGGGGCCAAAACCGGTTTGGCTCAGTGGATAGAGCGTCAGCCTGCGGACTGAAAGGTCCCAGGTTCGATTCCGGTCAAGGGCATGTAACTTGGTTGCGGGCACATCCCCAGTGGGAGGCGTGCAGGAGGCAGCTGATCGATGTTTCTCTCTCATCGATGTTTCTGACTATCCCTCTTCCTTCCTCTCTGTAAAAAATCAATAAAATATATTTAAAAAAAAAAAAGAATGGACAAGGGTCCTGAATAGACACTTCTCCAAGGTGACCTACAAATGGCCAGTAGACATAAGGAAGGATGCTCAGCATCACTGCTCATCAAAGAAATGGAGATTAAGACCACAGTGGGATATCACCTGACACCTGTCAGAATGGCTATCTATCTATATATATATAAAAGCCTAAGTAACCGAATGACCAAACAACTGAACTACCGAACGACCCGTCGACCAGTCACTATGACACGCACTGACCACCAGGGGGCAGATGCTCAACACAGGAGCTGCCACCGGGTGGTCAGTACACTCCCATATTGGGAGCACCACTCAGCTGACTGAAGGGCACCAGATGCTGGGCTCATGGCTGGCGAGCGCAGCTGCGGTGGCACAAGCCTCTCCCACCTCCATGGTAGCGCTACTGGGCTGTGGCAGCAGGCGCAGCAGGGCTGGAATGAGCAGGAGAACCGCAGCGCCTGGCCCAGGCTCGGGCTCCTCCCCGGCAGCTTTGCACACTACTATATCTCTTGGGGGATGTCAGACTACCAGTTTTGGTCTGATTGAGCCGAAACCAGCAGCCCAACATCCCCCGAGTGGTCCCGGATTGCGAGAGGGCACAGGCCAGGCTGAGGGACCCCACTAGGGCATGAATCCATGCACCGGGCCTCTAGTCAACAGTAAATCAACAAACAACAAATGTTGGTGAGGATGAGAAGAAGGGGGAACCCTTGTGTACTGTTGGTGGGGATGCAGATTGGTGCACCCACTGTGGAGAGCAGTATGGAGTTATTTCAGAAAATTGAGAATGGAACTGCCTTATGACCCAGCGATTTCACTTCTGGTATTTTATACAAATTTGAAAGAATATATGGACCCCTATGTTCTTTGCAGCATTATTTACAATAACCAAGATTTGAAAGCAGCCCAGGTGTTCATTAGTAGATGAATGGATATAAAAGCCATGGTACATTTACACAATGGAATACTACGTGGCCATAAAAAAAAAAAAAAAGAAGAAGAAAATCTTACCCTTTATGACAGCATGGATGGACCTGGAGAGCTTTACGCTAAGTGAAATAAGCCACTTGGAGAAAGACAAGTACCATATGATTTCACATGTATGTGGAATCTAGTGAACAAAATGAACTAACAACCAAAATAGAGACAGACTTATAGGTACAGAGCAGGCTGGTAGCTTTCGAGAAGGGACAGGGTGCTGAATGGGAGGATGAAGGGATAGATTGAGCAAAAAAGGAAAAACTAATAGCACAGACAACAGTGTGGTGATGGAGGGGCATGGTGGAAGAGGGTATAGTGGGGATAAACGGTGATGGAAGGAGACTTGACTTGGGGTGGTGAACACACAATACAGTGTACAGATATGTTCTGGAATTGTATAATTTTGTTAACCAGTGTCTCCCCAGTAAATTTAATAAAAAGGAAAAATAAAAATAAAATATAAACTCTTAGGCTCTAGTAGTTATTTGGATAGACCTTTGTCTACCAGTTAGTGTATTTTTATGCTTATCTCCCTAGTTAGGTTTTTCAACTTTTCTTTAGTTGATTTTGGAAACTTACAGTACTGTATGTCTATTTCAACTAGATTTTTCAATTTGTTAAAGTTGTTTATATTCTTTCTTCCATATATTTAAGTTTAATCTTTATCTGTATTTATTTTACCTTTCTGATTCCTAATGTATTTTCTTGTTGAAACTTTCAGGGGATTGATCAATATTATTTCTTCAAGCAATTAACCTCAGTTTAACTTAATGTATTTATTTTTGTTCCTTCCTTTATTAATTTCTATTAAAATATATTTTCTTTTTGCTTAGTATTCTTGTTGTAGCTGTTGTTCTGATTGCATTAAACAATCTATTTTCAGACCTATTCTTTTCCTAATAAGTGTATTTGAGGCTATCAATTTTCTCTTAAATATGGCTTTGACTTAATCTTTTTTTTTTTTTAAATATATTTTATTGATTTTTTACAGAGAGGAAGGGAGAGGGATAGAGAGTTAGAAACATCGATGAGAGAGAACATCAATCAGCTGCCTCCTGTACACCTCCTACTGGGGATGTGCCCGCAACCAAGGTACATGCCCTTGACCGGAATCGAACCTGGGACCCTTCAATCCGCAGGCCGACGCTCTATCCACTGAGCCAAACCGGTTTCAGCTGACTTAATCTTATTTGTATTGATAATGTAGTATTTCAGTATCAGTCATTTCTGAATATTGTATTTTCTGTTAAGTATTTTTCTTTAATTCAGGAGTAATTTAGAAGCTGAGTAAAAAAAAAATCTTAGTGGCCAGATTCATACCTAAGGTTTTGTGTTTTATTCACTTTTTAGCTATGATTTTGTTAATTTATAGTTTGATTATCCTATGGTTAGGAAAGGTGGTCTGTAAATACCTACATTTTAGCATATCTGAGATTTCCTGTCTGGTTTAATACATAATCAGTTTTGTAAATGCTGATTCTTAGTTTTTGACCCTCCTCCCCCATTTAAGATTATTTTAATTAACATATAATTTACATACTATAAAATTTTTCCTTCTAAAGTATATAATTCAGTAGATATTACTATTCTTACAAGTTATGCAACTATCACCACTAATTCCAGAACACTTTTAATTATTAAAAAAAAAAAAAACACCCTGATTCCATTAGTAGTCACTTTCCATTTTCTCTCCTCCCCCAATTCCTGGCAACTATCTGTCTTTATGTGTCTGTAGATTTGCCTATTCTGGACATTTCACATAAAAGGAATGATACAATATGTAGCCTTCAATGTCTGTCTTCATTCCCTTAGCTTTATTTTTTCAACGTTCATCCATGTAGTACTGCAAATCAGTCTTTCATTCCTTTTTTGTAAATTGAGGTGAAATTCAATAAAGAAAAAGGCATTTTAAAGTAAACAATTCACCAGCATTACAAGAAATGCTTGCTGTAATGAGAAGAAACAGAGAGAAAACTAGAAATACAGAATTAAAATGGCAATAAATAAATCCCTATCAATAATGACCCTAAATGTAATTGGATTAAATGCTCCAATCAAAAGACATAGGTTAGCTGAAAGGATACAAAAACATGACCCAACTATATGCTGTCTACAAGAGACCCACCTCAAAACAAAAGACACACATATGATGACAGTGAAGAGATGGGAAAAAAATTTCCATGCAAATGGAAAAGAATAAAAGCTGGAGTAGCAGTACTCATATCCAACAGAATAGACTTCTTTTTTTTAAATATATTTTTATTGATTTCAGAGAGGAAGGGAGAGGGAGAGAGAGATAGAAACATCAATGATGAGAGAATCACTGATCGGCTGCTCTCTGCACGCCCACCACTGGGGATGGAGCCCGCAACCTGGGTATGTGCCCTTGACTGAAATCGAACCTGGGACCTTTCAGTCCTCAGGCTGACGCTCTATCCACTGAGCCAAACCAGCTAGGGCCCAACAGAATAGACTTTAAAATGAAGGCCATCACAAGAGTCAACAGAGGTCACTACATAATACTAAAGGAATTGATACAATAAGAGGATATAACCCTGGTAAACATTTATGCACCCAATATAGGAGCACCTAAATATATTTTTAAAACTTCTAGAGGACTTTAACAGAAAGACAACAATACAGTCATGGTAGGGACTTTAACACCCCACTGATTTCACTGGATAGATCTTCCAGACAAAATCTTAACAAGGAAACAGAGATTCTAAAGGACACACTGGATCAGATAGATTTAATTGACATCTATAGAACATTTCACCCCAACACAGCAGAATATACATTCTTCTCAAGTGCATATGGATCATTCACAAAGATAGACCACATGTTAGGACACAAAACAAGTCTCTACAAGTTCAAGAAGATTGAAATCATATTAAGCATCTTCTCAGATCACAGTGGAATAAAATTAGAAATCAACTACAGTAACAACACCCAAAAACATTCAAACACATGGGGGCTAAATAGCATGTTATTAAAGAATGAATGGTTTACCAACGAGATCAAGAAAGAAATTAAAAACTTCCTGGAAACAAATGAAAATGAACACTTAACAACCCAAAATCTCTTGGACACAGCAAAAGAAGTCCTGAGAGGGGAGTTCATAGCACTACAGGCATACCTCAAAAACAATAAGAAAAATCAGCAATAGACTATTTAACCCTACAACTTCAAAAACTAGAAAGAGAACAAGAAAAGCCCAGAGTAAGTAGGAAGGAGGAAATAAGAGATTAGAATAGAAATAAATAACAATGAGACTTAAAAAAATCAATGAAACCAAGAGTTGGTTCTTTGAAAGGATAAACAAAATTAATAAACTGTTAGCCAGACTCATCAAGAAACACAGGATCCAAATAAATAAAATCAGAAACAAAAGTGGAGAAATAACCACTGACACTACAGAAATACAAAGAATTGTAAGAAAATACTATGAACAACCATATGCCAACAAGCTGGACAATATGGATGAAATGGACAGATTCCTAGAAAAATAGTCTCCCAAAACTGAATCAGGAGGAATCAGAAAACCTGAATAGGCCAATAACGACTGATGAAATAGATGCAGTAATCAAAAAACTCCCACCAAACAAAAGCCCAGGTCCAGAAGGCTTCACAGGGGAGTTTTACCAAACATTCAAAAAAGAACTAACACCTATACTCAACTATTTCAAAAAGTCCGAGGAAGGAACACTTCCAAACTCTTTTTATGAGGCCAGCATTATCCTAATTCTAAAACCAGATAAAAACATTACAAAGAAAAAGAATTACAGGCCAGTATCCCTGATGAACATAGATGCTAAAATCCTCAACAAAATATTAGCAAATCACATCCATCAATATATTAAAAAGATCATACACCATGATCAAGTGGAATTTATTCCAGGGATGCGAGGCTGGTACAATAATCATAAATCAATAAACGTTATACATCATATAAATTGAAAGACAAAAATCACATGATTGTATCAATAGACTCAGAAAAAGCATTCGACAAACTCTAACACCCATTTTTTGATAAAAACTCTCAGCAAAATTGGAATAGATTGAGCATATCTCAACATGATAAAGGCTGTATGTGACAAACCTACAGCCAACATCATACTCAATGGGCAAAACCAAATCCTTTTCCCCTGAGAACAGGAACAAGACAGGGATGCCCATTTTTACCACTCTTATCCAGCACTAGAGGCCTGGTGCACGAAATTCGTGCACGGGGTGGGGGTTTCCCTCAGCCCAGCCTGCACCTTCTCCAATCTGGGACTCCTCAAGGGATGTCCGACTGCCCGTTTAGGCCTGGTCCAGGTAGGATCGGGCCTAAACGGGCAGTCGGACATCCCTCTCACAATCCAGGACTGCTGGCTCCCAACTACTCGCCTGCCTTCCTTCCTGATTGCCCCTAACTGCTTCTGCCTGCCAGCCTGATCACCCCCTAACCACTCCCCTGCCAGCCTGATTGATGTCTAACTGCGCCCCAGCCAGCCTGTTTGCCCCCCAACTTCCCTCCTCTGCCGGCCTGGTCACCCTAATTGCCCTCCCCTGCAGGCTTGATTGCCCCCAACTGCCCTCCCTTGTAGGCCTGGTCCCTCCCAACTGTCCTCCCCTGCTGGCCTGGTTGCCCACAACTGCCCTCCCTTGCAGGCCTGGTCCCTCCCAACTGCCCTCCCCTGCTGGCCTGGTTGCCCACAACTGCCCTCCCTTGCAGGCCTGGTCCCTCCCAACTGCCCTCCCCTGCTGGCCATCTTGTGGTGGCCATCTTGTGTCCACATTGGGGAAGCCATCTTGTGTGTTGGAGTGATGGTCAATCTGCATATTACTCTTTTATTAGATAGGATAGAGGCCTGGTGCATGGGTGGGGGCCAGCTGGTTTGCCCTGAAGGGTGTCCCGGATCAGGGTGGGGGTTCCCTTGGGGCGTGGGGCGGCCTGGGCAAGGGGCCTGTGGTGGTTTACAGGCCGGCCACGCCCCCCTCCCCCCCCCCCCCCCCGGCGACCCAAGCCGAGGCCCTGGTATCTGGGATTTATTTATCTTTTACAATTGAAACTTTGTAGCCTGGAGTGGAGCCAAGCCTTCTGTTCCCTCCATGGGGGCAGCCATTTTTGTTGGGATTTATTTATCTTCTATCATTGAAACTTTGTAGCCTTAAGCAGAGGCCTGGGCCGGCCAGGGTGTGTGGAAAACTTTGCTTCCTCCATCGCCGGGGAAACCCAAGTCTCCATCCTGCTCTCTCCATGGCCGCAGCCATCTTGGTTGGGTTAATTTGCATACTCGCTCCTGATTGACTATTGGGAATGGCTTGTGGGTGTAGTGGAGTGATGGTTAATTTGCATATTACTCTTTTATTAGATAGGATAGTACTGGAAGTCCTAGCCACAGCGATCAGACAAGAAGAAGCAATAAAAGGCATCCAAATTGGAAAGGAGGAAGTAAAACTCAGCTTTCTGTTTGTATGTTTTCTTATCAGTGAAACCTTTAAGTTTAACCACTCTACAAAATTATTAGCCACCTACCTCCCTCCTGCTTCCCAGCTCTATTTTTCTTTATAACTTTTTATCACTATCTGACATAATATGTATTCTGTTTTTAAAGGGTGCTTTTCTTCCCACAACTAGAATCTATGCTCCATGAGTTCAGGAACTGGTTTAATTGCACTATATCTTCATTGCCTAGAACCCTGGCACATAACGCCACTCATTAAATATTAGTTGAATGAAGGAATTTAATATACAGTGATCTACTTATACGTAAATTCTAACTACTGTCTCAACGTTCTCACCTGCCTTATGTTACAGAGTGTGCAAAGTGTCTGGTTAGAATACCTGATGACGGAATATTTCTTCCTCTTCTCAGAGACACATAGACTATGCAGCATCTATGAGTAGTTCTGCCATTTATTAGCTCTCTGACCTGGGCCAAGCTTGTTTTTTTTGTTGTTGTTGTTGTTTTTTATTTAACCTCTGTTCCCTCATCTGTAAAATAAGGATAGTAATAGTTCCCATCTTATTAGGTTGTTGGAAGGAGTTGAACAAGTTTAATATATAGAGTGTGTAAACAGTGCCTGGTACAAACTAAGCAGTATATATAAGATTATTACAATAATTATAGTATAGTATCCCTGTCACTTGTTATTAGAGTACCTGGCACAGGGAAAATAGAATTGGACGCCGGAGAGATGTTATATTGATAGAGAAATTGGAAGACTTTGAAAACTGACAGTATATTATTTTGGAAGGGGAAAATAAAGCAAATGAAATAGCCAGGTGATATGTGTATGGTAACATTGTATTTTTAAAACATTCACACACCATGAAATGCTCTTCACAAAATATTATTCTTAATTCAGAGTTTATTAAAAAGTACCTAAAACTAGTGAACATACAGTTTAATTCTCTCTCTTGAGAGTCTTAGTAGTACAATTCTAGGTACATTGGAGAGAAGATAATTCATTACTTATACTGGATGCCTTAGAGCAATTGGACTTCATTTTCTCATGGAACCCTAGTTGAGAAAGAATGAAAATATCTTGACTGAGGGTTGCTTCTATTTCTCTGATCTTATCTGTACCCTGTTACTTCTCTAACCTCAGTTGAACTCTATTGAATGTGATTTCATCAGTCTGCTTTGAGCTTTCCCAGAATATAGAGTTTTTAATATTTTCATGCAGCCAGCACCCATAAACTACCTGCTTTATACTAGTGTACCTGGGTGCTAGGAATAAAACTGATCAATGTGACCAACTTCAAGGAGCTTACAGTCCTAACATGTCATTATCCCCCAGTTAGTTACTTGTGAGAGTGTTTCTGCACAAATCTTTGATTTTAGTGTTGTGGGATGTGGTTTTGTGGAATGGTGCCCAGAGTTTTAGAAAACTGAACAACTTGGGAGAATAACTTGGGATAGGAGGTTACAATGCAAGAAAATTCGAGGGGTTTTACCCAAATTCAGGAAACATGATATATTGTTAAGATGAGTAAAGGTATGTGCTGTTGAAAATCTGTAGGGCAAGCATGTCAAACTCAAAGGCTAACATGGGCCAAATAAACAAGGTTTAAGTTTATGTGGGCCGCAAAAAAACAAAAGCTTCAATTTTCATAGAAACATAGGTTTATTTCGATAGAGACATGCCGAATACAAAGGGCTGAAATAAATGAGTAGTTGTAAGCAATAAAATAATAGAACATTTTAATAAGATTAATATTTTTCTTTTTTTAAATAAATCTTTATTGTCCAGGTTATTATAGTTGTTCCTCTTTTTCCCCCCATAGCTCCCCTCCACCCGGTTCCCACCCCACACCCTGCCCTTACCCCTCCCCCCACTGTCCTTGTCCATAGGTGTACGATTTTTGTCCAGTCTCTTCCCACACCGCCAAACCCACTTTCCCCTGAGAATTGTCAGTCCACTCCCTTTCTATGCTCCTGATTCTATTATATTCACCAGTTTATTCTCTTTGTCAGATTTTTTATTCACTTGATTTTTAGATTCACTTGTTAGATAATGTATTTGTGTCACTTTGTTGTTCATAATTTTTGTCTTTACCATTTTCTTCTTCTTCCTCTTCTTAAAGAATACCCTTCAGCATTTCATATAATACTGGTTTGGCAGTGAACTCCTTTAGCTTTTTCTTATCTGTGAAGCTCTTTATCTGACCTTCCATTCTGAATGATAGCTTTGCTGGGTAGAATAATCTTGGTTGTAGGTTCTTGCTATTCATCACTTTGAATATTTCTTGCCACTCCCTTCTGGCCTGCATAGTTTCTGTTGAGAAATCAGCTGACAGTCATATGGGTGCTCCCTTGTAGGTAACTAACTGTTTTTCTCTTGCTGCTTTTAATATTCTCTCTTTGTCTTTGGCCCTTGGCATTTTAATTATGAGGTGTCTTGGTGTGGTCCTCTTTGGATTCCTTTTGTTTGGGGTTCTCTGTGCTTCCTGGACTTGTAAGTCTATTTCTTTCACCAGGTAGGGTAAGTTTTCTGTCATTATTTCTACAAATAGGTTTTCAATATCTTGCTCGCTCTCTTCTTCTGGCACCCCTATAATTCGAATGTTGGTACACTTGAAGTTGTCCCAGAGGCTCCTTACACTATCTTCATATTTTTTTATTCTTTTTTTCTTTTCCAGTTTTCATTGTTTTTGCTTCTTTGTATTTCAAATCTTTGACTTGATTCTTGGGATCCTCTAGTCTGCTGTTGGATCTCTGTATATTATTCTTTATTTCAGTCAGTGTATTCTTAATTTCTAGTTGGTCCTTTTTCATATCCTTGAGGGTCTCACTAAATTTCTTGGAGGTTTCTAGAAGATTCTTGAGTAACCTTATAACCGTGGTTTTGAACTCTATATCCAGTTGTTTGCTTTCATCCATTTTTTTCATTTGTGACCTGTTTCTTTGTCTCTGCATTTTTGCTGCTTCCCTGTGTAGATAGAGTGGCCTTGTGTGGTAGGTGTCCTATAGGGCCCAGTGGCTCAGCCTCCCTAATTACCTGAGGTAGACACTCTTGGTGCATCCCTTTGTGGGCTGTTTACACAGTCTTCTTGTAGTTAAGCCTTGATTGCTGTTGGTATCACTGGGAGGAATTGACCTCCAGGCCAATTGTCTGTGAGGACCAGTTTGTCTACAATAGGAGAACTTCTGTGCTGGAGACACCCTTATGGGCAGGACTTGCTTCAGTGGGGCTTTGGTGCTCACTGAGTCTGCCCCCTGAGTGTGTCCCTTATGGATCTGAGGAGTTGTAATCTGGCTGGTCCCACTCTGACCACTGGGTACACTGGCTCTTGGATCTCCAAGGAGGTGCAAAGTCAGCCACTGCCTGAGGCCACCCAGCAGGAGCTACAGAGAGATTTGCAGATTCCTTCTCTTTGTTTGGGGTTTGGAGGTGCTTAGATGAGGGCCAGCTATGAAGCAATGCAAGCTGCTGTTGAGCCTTGGGCCTTCTTTTGGAAGCTCTGGGGCTCTCTGACCCAGCTGCAGTTGGTTAGGTTTTAGATTGCAAAAGGCCAGGCCATTCATATGCAAAAGCCTCTGTGCACTGCTTGGGTGGGGTTGTAAATTGGGTGGGTGGGCGGTTTCAGTGAATCACCAGGGCGGAGCAAATAGCAATGGCTGCCCGTCAGCCCTGCTCCAAAGAGGCCCCCTTGTCTCTGTGTCCCGTGGCACCATGCTGGAACAATGATTGCTGCAAGCACCTCTGAGAGAAAGCCGCCCTCATGTTCCAGCCTGATGCCAGACAGTCCAGTTTCTCTCCTTATGAGTCTGGGTCCCCAGAGTCTCGCCTGGAACTGGATTTCAGAGCAGTCGGGAACTTGTATCTCCCTCCTGATTGAAAAAGATAACAGTGTACCAAGTTGCCAGTCCCTTTTGCACGCGCCTCCATACCTCCACACTTCCACACCCCCGCACCTCCTACAGGACTCAATGCGCTTTTCTCTTTCCTTCTAGTTGTATCACTTCCACTCAGCCAGCCTTCCTGTGGTTCTGGATGATATTTGTTTTGTCTTTTAGTTGTAGTTTTAATGTGGTTGTGCGCGGCAGCAAGTTCAGGTGTTTACCTATGCCACCATCTTGGTTTGTTCTAATATTTTTCTTTAACATTAACTTACCAGACACTGAATAACTGCATAAATTAATAAGCATAATGCAAATAAACCTATTTTTCTTGTTCTGTGGAAGCGAAATATTTCCTGTTGCACACACTAAACAAGTCTGTCCAAGACTAATGACGTGGCAATCAGCTGCTAAAATAATTACTGCTAGTATTAGTGGAGAGAAATGATGTGCCTGTGCTTAAGACACATAAGGGAAATGAATGCAACACGATTCTAGTAATCAGTCATTAGCAAACGTTGTAGTTCGTTATTAATAATTATATATAACAGGATATTGTAAAAATTAAGTTACGAAATTTTTATTAAAGAGTTTCTTACATACTGTTATATTGGCTGAGCAGCAAAAATATTCGTTGTGGGCCGCATGCAGCTCACAGACCACAAGTTTGATATGCTTGCTGTAGGGTTTCACATGATAGACATCTATATTTTAATTCAATTTTGTTCCAACTCCAAAGACAGTCCCATTCCATTTAGTTATATGTATGTGACCAAAATAGATCTCTTTAAAATTAAGTAAATTTAGTGGATGATTTTATGGACCATTTAAAATAGTTTATTTGTGGTGCTGGTTTTTGTTTGTTTGTGGGTTTTTCCCCCATAATCCCAGTAACTTTATGTTTTATATGTTCTTAATTAGCCAGAAAAAAAAAAATCTTGGTCCTCTTACTCCATTTTAGATTAATTTCTAAGTTTAATTCAAAGTTTACTTATTGATTTCCTGTTTGTTTGTTTTGTTGTTGTTGTTAATCCTCACCCGAGGATATTTTTTTTATTGATTTTTAGAGAGAAGAAGGGAGAAAGGGAGTGGGAAGTGAAAGAGAGAGAAACATCAATATGAGAGAGACACATCAATTTGCTTAGTGATTAGAGCATAGTTCAGCACACCAAAGGGTCATGGATTTGATTCTAAGTCAAGGGCATGTACGATCCCTCGCCCTAGTCGGGGCACGTGCAGGAGGCAACTGATCAATGTTTCTCTCTCTCCTCCTGTTTCACTCTCTCTAAAAATCAATAGTAAGCCCGATGGGCATGGCTCAGTGGTTGAGCATCGACGTCTGAACCAGGAGGTTCCAGTTTGATTCCCGGTCAGGGCACATACCCAGGTTGTGGACTGAATCTCCAATGTGGGCATGCAGGAGGTAGCTGATCAGTGGTTCTCTCATCATTGATGTTTCTGTCTCTCTCTCCCTCTCATTTCCTCTCTGATATCAATAAAAATATCTTTGCCCTAACTGGTTTGGCTCAGTGGATAGAGTGTTGGCCTATGGACTAAAAGGTCCCAGGTCCGATTCTGGTCAAGGGCATGTACCTTGGTTGCGGGCACATCCCCAGTGGGAGGTGTGCAGGAGGCAGCTGATCGATGTTTCTCTCTCATCTATGTTTCTGACTCTCTATCCCTCTCCCTTCCTTTCTGTAAAATATCAATAAAATACAAAAACTAAAAAAATAAAATAAATAGCCCTAACCGGTTTGGCTCAGTGGATAGAGCGTCAGCCTGTGGATGGAAGGGTCCCAGGTTTGATGCTGGTCAAGGGCATGTACCTTGGTTGCGGGCACATCCCCAGTGGGGAGTGTGCAGGAGGCAGCTGATTGATGTTTCTCTCTCATCGATGTTTCTAACTCTTTATCCCCCTCCCTTCCACTCTGTAAAATATCAATAAAATATATGTAAAAATAAATAAATAAAATAAAATAAAATGAAAATATCTTTTAAGAAAACCACAACTATAAACAGCACTTACCTTTTTAGCAGGGGGCCAGGAATGTGGGGAAATTGAAAAGAGATTTTTGTTTATTCTGAATACTCATGTATTTTATTTTTTTATAATTGAGAATATATTGTATTACTAGTATAGAAAAAAACCTGCAAAGTCCTATATAATAAAACCCTAATATGCAAATCGACTGAACGGCAGAACAACCAGCGGAATGACCGGTCGCTGTGACGTGCACTGCCCACCGAGAGGGAGGTGACCGACAGTGGCAATCGGGACAAGGCAGGCCAGCAGGCAATGCCAGGCTGCCAGCCAAGGCAGGTGCCAGTGGGGGCCCCCCTAATCACCCTGCCTGCCGATTGCCCCGCAAAGGGAGGCAACCGGTGGCGGGGGAGTGGGGGGGGGGAGTGCTGGCTAGCAGGTGGTGCCAGGCCCGCAGCCAAGGTGGGTGCCAGCGGGGGCCCCCCAATCACCCTACCCACTGGTCGCCCCACATATCGGCCTTGATTGCCAGCCAGGCCTAGGGACCCTACCCTATATATTGGGAACAGTCTCTTAGATTTAAAAATTAAAACCTGGCAAGGCTACTCTAACACTGAAAAAAACAGGATGATGCAGCGATGACATGCTTGGACTCTGGCTTGCACATTTTGTGGTCAGCCCTGATTCTGACACTTATAACTGTGTAACAAAGCCATTTACTTCTCTCTGCTTCAGTGTTTCCACCCATAAGATGGGGAAATGGTACTACTGCCTCAGAAGGATCATGTCATGTACTACTTTTTATAATCAGGGCAAAAAAATGTAGCTGCCCATACAACAGCAAGATGCCTTTCACCTGTATGAAAAGTATGGTCACTGGTGCATGCAGCATCCCAGATTGCGAGAGGGATGTCGCACTGCTGGTTTAGGCCCGATCCCCACGGCAATTGGACATCCCCCGAGGGCGCAGACTGGGCTGAGGGACACCCCCCACCCTCCTGTGCACAAATTTTGTGCACCAGGCCTCTAGTCCTATATAATAAAGATGTAATATGCAAATGGTCGTTACACCATGAAGCATAATGACCGACTGCGTAACGACCGGATCATGGATCAGCAGGAGGGTGGGGCAGTGAGCTACAAGCAGGCAGTGGAGAGCTACAGGAGGGGGCAGGGCAGCAAGCTATGAGGGGGTGCAGGGGGCAGAGAGAGCTACAGGAGGGCGGGGCGAGCTAGTGGCTACAAGTGGACAGAAGAGAACTACAGGAGGGTGCAGGGCAGCAAGCTATGAGGGAGGCACAGGGAGAGCTACAGGAGGGTGGGGCAGCAAGTGGAGAGCTACTGGAGGGTGGCAGCAAGCTACTGGCGAGCTACTGGCGCATGGATTTGTGCATAGGGCTACTAGTCTATATATATAAAAGCCTAAGCAACTGTTAAGACCAGAATGACTGGTTGACCAGTGTGCTCCCACAGCCAACCTCCCACGGCCAGCCAACCGGTCCCTCCCCCTGGCCGACAAACCTCCTGCACTCCCTCCTCCTTCTCTCCCCCCTGTCCAGCAGGCCTCACCTGGCAGCCCCCTACCGGCAGCAGGCCCTGATCGCTGGCCAGGCCTAGGGATTCCACTCGTGCACAAATGATGTGCATCGGGCCTCTAGTGTTCAATAAAAGGGAAAGACCACTATACTAAATAATCTTTAAATTTTCTAAGCTCTAAATTTCAAGGATTACAGGCAGTTGCTGCAATATTTTGTTAGAAATCTTGAAGTATTTCTAATTCCTTTCCTAAATTATTTTTATTTAAATTGTTTTAAAAATGTTTTTTAGGTGTGGAATATCAAACAAATGATTAAGTTGACACAGGAACATATAGAGGCGTTATTGGACAAATTTGGTGGGGAGCATAATCCACCATCAATATATCTGGAGGTAAGCTTTTGAGTATTATATCTGTAGTAATTTTGAAAAGAAAAATAATGCATGTATAAAAAGCATTTGTACTGATAATATTGGTTATCTTAGGTGGTTGGATTAGAAACAGTGGGAAAAGAGAATTAGTTTTGTCTTTGCTTCTTAATCTTGTTTCACTTGTTACAATAAATATGTAGTATTTTGTAATTTGGAGAATGTCAAAATTAAGAAAAAGTTGTATTTGAACTCCAAAATTTTATTCTGTTGAAAAAAAAAGAAAGATGATGATTCTGGAGGTCAGCAAACTAGTTGCCATGTTTAAAAATGGGGAGAATTTTGTAAAATATCTTTTTTCCAGAACAGATCTCCCCCAAATTGGTTTTTGCTTTCTTATAGGTAGAATTTATAATGTTTAAATAGCTCAAAATTACTTAGTTTTACTGTTTAATTGTGCCTAGAGGCTTTTGTATCAAGCCTTGAGTATCATTGTAAATTTATAGAGTTAGTCATTGTTCTTAATCCAGTGAGGTAGTAGTTACTATTCTAATCACAGATAAGCTTTCTTGGCATTAGTTTCCTTAGGGTAAGTCACTCAGATTCCACAGCCAGCAAGCTGTTATGGAATCTAGGCAGTCAGGCTCCACAGCCTGTTCTGCTTACCATTACACTATTCTGCCTGTCCCTGTAAAAGCTGGCTCCACCGTAATTACTAGCCGTACAGGGATATAACCCTAAATTACAAATGATCAGGTTACCATTTGCCTGCAAGTGCCAGAGATTTTTAGGCATGGATCAACGGACTCCTAAACTAAATTTCTAATTTAGTAAAGTACTTTTTAAAGAGCAAGTTAAATCTTCAGTATTTAATGAGAAAGTTTGCATTTCTAAAATAAATTTGGAAATAACTGCTAATATACTGTTCTTTTTACATGGCTTATCCCAGAGCACACAGCCAGGTAATATTAGTGCTAGGAGTAGAATTCATATCTCTGAATGCTATCTGTTTTACTTGTATGTCTGAGGAGGACAAGAAAGGAGCCATAAGGAGGCATATAATCCTGGGGAAAATAATAATTCTTTGTTAATCAGAATTAGGCAACTTTAACCAGAAGTTTTTTCTGTCCACCCTTTCTCTGTCTTGGGAGACGTATACAGTAGGTCCTCGGGTTACGTCGGAGATCCGTTCCTACGGCGCGACGTAACACGATTTTCGCTGTAAGTTGGAACCCACCTACATAAGCACCTACGTCACTCACATGGAGCACATACACAGCAGTAATGAAATGAAACAGTAAAAAAAATTTAAAAGAAAGATAACAATTCTTGACCTTTACTTGTGGTAAATAAATAATAAAAAACATAAAGTATATATGTACATACGTCGAAATAATGGAACTTTTTTTTAAAATAAATACTGTAAATGGGAGGTGGCGACGTAACCACGAAACGACTTACGTGGTTATAACTGTGTAACAAAGCCAATTACTTAACTTCCCTCTGCTTCAGTTTTTCCACCCATAAGATGGGGAAAATAGAACTACTGCCTTAGAAGGATCATGTTATGTTGTTTGTTTTTGTGTTGTTGAGTTGTAGGAGTTCTTTATGTATTCTCAATATATGTCCTGAATATCAGTCCTAATCAGATAGATAATTTGCAAATATTTTCTTCCATTCTGTGGGTTCCCAATTCACTCTGATGATAGTGTCCTTTGATAATCAAAAGTTTTTGTTTTTTTTAATGAATCTAACATCTATTTTTCCTCTTGTTGCCTATGCCTTTGGTGTCATCCAAGAAAGCATTGCCAAATTCAATGTCATGAAGCTTTTCCCTATGTTTTCTTTTAGGAGTTTTATAGTTTTAGTTCTTAATGTTTAAGTCTTTGATCCATTTTGAGTTAATTTGTATATGTGATATAAGGTAAGGGTCCAGCTTTTGCATTTCATATCCAGTTTTTCCAGTACCACTTGTTGAAAAGTCCTTTCTCATTTAATGGAAATTTTGATAAATGCACTTGTCAAGACATTTTACCATATATGTGAGAATTTATTTCTGGGCTCTCTACTCCATTGGTCTAATATGTCTGACTTTATGCCAGTACCACACTGATTTTATTACTATAGTAAAAGCTAAGTTTTGACATCAGGAAGTATGAGACCTCTAACTTTGTTCTTTGTCAAGATTGTTTTGGCTGTTTGGGATCCCTTGAAATTCCATATGGATTTTAGGATGGGTTTTTCTATTTCTGCAAACACTGGGATTTTGATAGGGATTGTATGAATCTATAGATTGCTTTAGGTAGTATTGACATCTTGAGTCTTTTTTTTTTTTTAAGTATGTTTTTATTGATTTCAGAGAGAGGAAGGGAGAGGGATAGGGAGATAGAAACATTGATGAGAGAGAAACATCGATCGGCCTCCTGCACACTCCCCACCGGGGATTGAACCCACAACCCAAGCATGTGCCCTGACCAGGAATTGAAACGGCAACCCTTGATTCATAGGTCAACACTCAACCACTGAGCCACACCGGCTGGGCAAGAGTCCTTAACTCTTAAATATGAACAGATATCTAAGAATAAACAGGAATGTGAAGAAAGCTTTTTAACAGAAATATAACAACAGAAATGGTCAAAATATGTACAGATAGCAGAAGAAAATTATAATTAACATCAGAGATATGAGAAAACATACTAATCTGTTCATGTTTCATGGCTGTACTAAAGAAGCAAAAGTAGCCCTGGCCAGTGTAGCTTGGTTGGTCTGAGCATCATCCCATGCACCAAAAGGTCTCAGGTTTGATTGCCTGTCAGGGCATATAACCTAGGTTGCTGGTTCACTCCCAGAAATGGGGCACATCCAAGAGGCAATCTCTCCCTCTCTCTCCCTCTCTCCCTCTCTCCCTCTCTCCCTCTCTCCCTCTCTCCCTCTCTCTCCCTATCTCCCTCTCTCCCTGTCTCCCTGTCTCCCTGTCTCCCTCTCTCTCCCTATCTCCCTCTCTCCCTCTCTCCCTCTCTCTCCCTCTCTCCCTCTCTCCCTCTCTCCCTCTCTCCCTGTCTCCCTCTTTCCCTGTCTCCCTCTCTCTCCCTATCTCCCTGTCTCCCTGTCTCCCTCTCTTCCCCCCCCTCTCTCCCTCTCTCCCTCTCTCCCTCTCTCCCTCTCTCCCTCTCTCCCTCTCTCCCTCTCTCCCTCTCTCCCTCTCTCCCTCTCTCCCTCTCTCCCTCTCTCCCTCTCTCTCCCTCTTCCTCCCTCTTCCTCCCTCTCTCCCTGCCCCCTTTTCCTCCCTTCTCTCTAAAATAAAAATAGGAAAAAAAAAACACACCCAAGAAAACATATCCTTGGGTAAGGATTTTTAAAAAGCATCAAAAGTAATAGAAAATCAATTGACCATAAATGTAAGGCTTTATTTCTGGACTCTTTAATTCTGTTGTGTTGTTCTATATGTGTATCCTTATTCCATTACTACATTGGCTTTGATCTTCAGAGTAAATTTGAAGGTGTTGCTATTTTCTAAGTGAATTAAAAGTGGGGGGTGGGGGGGGTGGGGGGGTGGGGATGAAGTTAGGAGCCAGAGAGGCATGGGAAAGGTTGGAATAAGTATTGTGAAGAATTTAATACGATGTTAAAAGTAAGTAACATTTTTCAGGCAATAGTATGCAGGACTAAGTTCCGTGAATTGATAATGGAACTAATTGGCCTAGTTTCATTATTTTCTCCATCAATATGTAGTAACCTGAGAGGAAGAATGGAATAATTGAGTGGTAGGATTTACCCAAGATTAGTATTTAACAAGCAAGTTAGTAAAACAATGAGAATTAGCCAGAGAATCTAAGATGTTACCAGGGTCATTGTTGAAATGAGTCACTATTAAAAGAAGTAAGACAACAAAAACCTAAATTTGACAAACTTGAAGGGATTAATATTGACAATGAACACATTAATGTGGTAGTAAGATGGAAGCTTAAAAAGGTGGGATAAGTGTGTGCATAGCAGTATGGGATGTTATAAACTGAGATATTGCCATCATTTGGAACTCTTGTAAAGAACGACATAGTATAGTTCTGGATCTTGAAGGTAGTGTGGAAATAAATGCCTTTAGAGATTCAAGGTATAAAGAACTTTAAGGCAAGAGTATTAAAAGAGTACTAGGTGTACCAGTTAATAATGGTGGATTTTGTAATAAAAAAAACCCCAATAATTTCAAGAGAAACATCAAAAGTGTTTTATTCAAAGTAATGTCCATCACTAGCTACACATTTCCCCCATCTTTCAGGTAATTTGTGGGTACTGTCCCAATAGAACTTTTCTTGTTTTGAGGCAATCTATAGATTCAGAGACCCAATTTTCCACTTCTTTGTATGTTTTGAAGTGCTGCTTAGAAAGTGCGTGTGCCATCGATCGGAACAAGTGGTAATCTGAAGGAGCAAGGTCTGTTGAATATAGCGGGTGGGTTAATACTTCCCAGGCAAGATCTTTTAACGTGTCTTTACCTGGTTTTGAAATGTGTGATGGTACATCATCATGAAGCAAAATTACTTTGCCATGTCTTCTGGCACATTCTGGTCATTTCACGATCACAGCGTGTTTCAAATTGATTATTTGTTGTCGGTAGCGATCAGTATTAATGGTTTCACCTGGTTTTAGAAGCTCATAATACACCACACCTTCCTGATCCCACCAAACACAGAGCATTGTCTTCTTTCTGAAGTGATTTGGCTTTGCAGTCGATGTTGATGGTGTAACCAGATCAACCCATTTGTGCATGTGGGATTCTCAAATCCACTTTTCATCGCCAGTCACAATTGAATGTAAAAAAGACTTTCTTTCATGCCATTGAAGCAACATTTTACTGATGACTTCTCAGTTTTCCATTTGTCTTTTGTTCAGTTGATGTGGCACCCATTTTCCTTCCTTTAAAATCTTTCCCATTGCTTGTAAACAATCGGAAATTGTTTGTTGACCAACGTTTAATCTTTCTGCAAGTTATTTTTGAGTTTGACACGCATCTTTATCCAATAATGCTTGTAATTGTTGGTCTTCAAACTTTTTCAGTTGACCTAGACGTTCTTTGTCCTTCACATCAAAATCATCACTTTTAAAGCATTTGAACAAGCTTTCACAAGTATCTTGAGATGGAGCATGTACACCATAAGCTTCCCGAAGTATACGATAATTTTTTCTTTAAAATAATGAATTAAAACTTCCTGTAAATGCTCTTTTTTTTTTTCATGAAATTCAATATTTTTAAGTGTAAAAATATCTATGATGTTAACACCTTCAGCAAATTTGACATAGGAAGTTTTGAAGCTTGTTGTCAATATAATAAAATAGCATACATATCAAATCGCATATATATCAACATATGTGTAACTCAATCTATTGAAAAAATATCCGCATTATTAACTGGTACACCTAGTAATCAATATCTACACTGAATGCAGCCAGGATAATAGGGTGAAATGAACCAAGCCAGGTACAAAACAAGGTAGGCAAGTGCCGTGGTAGATTGCCGATGTAACAATGGAGAGAGGTAGAATAAATAAGTAAATGTTTGGTACTTAAGAAAAGGTGAAGGGCCTGGCTGGGGTGACTCAGTGGTTGAGTGTCCATCAGGTCACATGCCTGGGTTGTGGGCTTGATCACCTGTGGGGGTGGAGGGACACATGCAGGAGGCAACTGATCAATGGTTTTCTCTCATCATTGATGTTTCTATGTCCCTCTCCCTTCCTCTCTCTGAAATCAATAAAAACATTTAAAAAAAAATGAAAGGAAGAGGTACTGATAAATGCAGTGAAATAATAGTTTGTAATCCACAATTGAGGAAATAATGTATTTCAAAAAATTAAGAAAAACGTTTTGATAAGTAATATTCAGAAATTTTATTGTTTACATGTGTTTCTTTTCCTAAGACTAACTTTTTGTAGTGAATGTGCTGCCCAATAAATAAGAATATTTGATCTATGCAAGGAGGAACTTTTGCCTCCCTGACTACATATTTACAATCTTCAAAGGGTAGGAAATGCATTGGTCTTTAGTTTTGTGATCTGAGCCCCAAACAGTGCCAAGCACATGTATGCTCAATATATATTTATTTAAGGCTCAATAAGTGGAGCATATAGGAAGAGCTGCTCATAAATAATTAGCACTTGGAACTGAAATTTGTATAGAAATGCAGATAAGAAAATTTTTTTTTTAATTTAACAAATCTTTATTGTTCAGATTATTACAATTGTTTCTCCTTTTTCCCCCCATAGCTCTCTTCCACTGGGTTCCCACCCCACCCTCTGCCCTTACCTCCCCACCACTATCCTCATCCATAGGTGTACGATTTTTGTCCAGTCTCTTCCTGCACCCCCCATACACCTTCCCCCTGAGAATTATCAGTCCACTCCCTTTCTATGCCCCTGATTCTATTATATTCACCAGTTTATTCTGTTCCTCAGGTTTTTAATTCACTTGATTTTTAGGTTCAAATGTTGATAGATATGTATTTGTTTTTCATAATTTTTATCTTTACTTTTTTCTTCTTCCTCTTCTTAAAGGATACCTTTCAGCATTTCATATAATACTGGTTTGGTGGTGATGAACTCCTTTAGCTTTTTCTTATCTGTGAAGCTCTTTTTCTGACCTTCCATTCTGAATGATAGCTTTGTTGGGTAGAGTAATCTTGGTTGTAGGTTCTTGCTATTCATCACTTTGAATATTTCTTGCCAGTCCCTTCTGGCCTGCATAGTTTCTGTTGAGAAATCAGCTGACAGTCATATGGGTGCTCCCTTGTAGGTAATTAACTGTTTTTCTCTTGCTGCTTTTAATATTCTCTCTTTGTCTTTTGCCCTTGGCATTTTAATGATGATGTGTCTTGGTGTGGTCCTCTTTGGATTCCTTTTGTTTGGGGTTCTGTGCACTTCCTGGACTTGTAAGTCTATTTCTTTCACCAGGTGGGGGAAGTTTGCAGTCATTATTTCTTCAAATAGGTTTTCAGTATCTTGCTCTCTCTCTTCTTCTGGCACACCCATAATTCTGATGTTGGTACACTTGAAGTTGTCCCAGAGGCTTCTTACACTATCTTCAAATTTTTGGATTCTTTTTTCTTTTTGCTTTTTCGGTTGAGTGTTTTTTGCTTCTTTGTATTTCAAATCTTTGACTTGATTCTTATGTTCCTCTAGTCTGCTTTTGGGTCTCTGTATAATATTTTTTATTTCATATGTTTAATTTCTAGTTAGTCCTTTTTCATATCTTCGAGGGTCTCGAAGATAGGGGAGCTTTGTGTGCTAGGTTTCCTATATGGCCCAGTGGGTCGGCCTCCCCAGTTAACCTGAGGTGGACACTCTTGGTGCACCCCTTTGTGCACTGTGTGTACAGCCTTGTTGTAGTTAAGTTTTGATTGTTATTGGTATCACTTGGAGGAATAGACCTCCAGGCCAGCTGGCTGTGAGGATCAGCTGTGTCTACGCTGGGAGAAGTTCTGTGCTGGAGACAGCCTTATAGGAATCGGACTTGCAAAATTGCAAAAGCCTCTGTGCTCAGCTTGGATGGGGCAGAGTTTCAGGGCGGAGCAGACAGTCTTGGCTTCCCGTCAGCCCTGCCCTTGCGCGTGCGCCTCCAGACCTCTGCCTTCCGCGGCTCCCCTGAGTTTCCGCCTGACAGTCCAGATTCCCCCCTAAGAGCGTGGGTCCCCAGGGGCTCACCTGGAACAAGGTTCAGTGCAGTCAGAACTGGGGTTCAGTGCATTCAGGAGCTTCCGACTCCCTTCCACTATGGAAAGCCTGCGGCAACCTCCGCATTCTGTCTTCTCCGAGAGCACGTGCGCGCGCGCGTCTCCAGACCCCTGACCGCCGTGGCTCCCCCGAGTCTCCGAGTCTCCATGTGCCTTTCCTCTACCTGACAGTCCAGACTTCCCCTGTATGAGCCTGTGTCCATGGGGTTTCACCTGGAACTGGGGTTCAGTGCAGTCCGGGGCTTCCTTCCCCCTCCTGCCAGAGAAAGTCAGCCAGGCACTCAGCCGCCCTTCCTCTCTGCGCGCATGTCTCCATACCTCAGCCGTTTGCCGCTCCTCTGATTCTCAGTGAGCTTTTCTCTTTCCTTCTAGTTGTAGAATTTCTACTCAGCCAGCTTTCCTGTGGTTCTGGATGATGTCCGTTCTGTCTTTTAGTTGTAGTTTTGAAATTGTTGTGCGAGGCAGCAGTTTAGGTGCTTACCTATGCCACCATCTTGGTTTCTCCCCAGAAAATTTTTAATCTCTTTAGTTCTTATGCCCTGGAATGCTATGAAACATTTCAAGGTCAGGGTAGGGCCTCTAGTAGGTTGTCAAAAAGGCTATTTACCTCAGTAGCTCATTTTAGTATTTTCTCTTTTTTCCCCAAAAAATATAAGGTAAGATCTAGCATACCACGTGCGGTGGCCTTTTCTGAAATGAAATTGTTGCTTCATTCTCTTCTACCTTTGGTAATTCTTCCTTCCTTGTAGAATGAATTTCAGGCTTCATAACATGATATTCTATCTAATAAAAGAGTAATATGCATGTTGACCATCACTCCAACACACAAGATGGCTGCCCCCATGTGGTCAAAGATGGCCGCCTCCATGTGGTCAAAGTTGGCCACCCCCATGTGGACACAAGATGGCCACCACAAGATGGCCAGCAGGGGACGGCAGTTGGGAGGGACCAGGCCTGCAAGGGAGGGCAGTTGGGGGTGATCAGGCCTGCAGGGGAGGGAAGTTAGGGGTGACCAGGCCTGCATGGAGGGCAGTTACGGGCAACCGGGCCTGCAGGGAAGGGCAGTTGGGGAAACTAGGCCTGCCAGGGAGGGCAGTTGGGGGGGACCAGGCCTGTAGGGGAGGGCAGTTGGGGAGGACCAGGCCTGCGGGGGAGGGGAGTTGGGGGAGGACCAGGCCTGCATGGAAGGCAGTTAGGGGCGACCAGGCCAGCAGAGGAGGGCAGTTGGGAGCAACCAGGCTGTCAGGGGAGGGCAGTTAGGGAGAACCAGGCCTGCAGGGGAGGACAATTAGGGGTGACCAGGCCGGCAGGGGAGGGCAGTTAGGGGCAATCGGGTGGGCAGGGGAGTAGTTAGGCATCGATTAGGCTGGCAGGGGAGTGGTTAGGGCGTGATCAGGCTGGCAGGCAGAAGTGGTTATGGGCAATCAGGCAGGCAGGCAGGCGAGTGGTTGGGAGAGGGATGTCTGACTGCCCATTTAGGCCCTATCCCAGTAGCAGTCGGACATCCCTCAAGGGGTCCCAGACTGGAGAGGGTGCAGGCTGGGCTCAGGGACACCCTCCCTCGTGCACAAATTTCGTGCACCAGGCCTCTAGTCTTCTGTAATAATCTATAATAATAAAAGCATAATATGCTAATTACATTGGATAGCCAAACAACCTTCTGGATGAAGCTGTAGCAGCGGGGGCTGAGGCAGAGGCAGTTAGGGGTGATCAGGCAGGCTGGCAAGCAGTTAGGGGCAATCAGGCAGGCAGGCAGAGGGGTTAGGGGAGATTAGGCAGGCAGGCGAGTGGTTAGGGGGATAAGGCAGGCAGGCAGAGGCAGTTAGAGGCGATCAGGCAGGCAGGCAGAGTGGTTAGGGGCGATTAGGTGGGCAGAGGCAGTTAGGGGGATAAGGCAGGCATGCGAGTGGTTAGGGGCAGGCAGGCAGGCAGAATAGTTAAGGGCGATCAGGCAGGCAGAGGTGGTTAGGGGAATAAGACAGGCAAGCAGAGGCAGTTACGGGCGATCAGGCAAGCAGGCAGAGGCAATTAGGGGCGATCAGGCAGGCAGGCAGGCGAGTGGTTAGGGGCATCAGGCAGGCAGGCGAGTGGTTAGGGGCATCAGGCAGGCAGGCAAGTGGTTAGGGGAGATCAGGCAGGCGAGTGGTTAGGGGCGATTATATATAATAATAATTATTTATATATATATATATATATATGTGTGTGTGTGTGTGTGTGTGTATATATATATATATATATATATATATATATATATATACGCTCTATAATCTGGTCCCTTACCCACATTTTCAGTCTTATTGTTTGTTTTCCTAGTCTTCAGTTAAATGAAACAAATATATATTGATCCCTTGTTGTGTCTTGGGTATGACATTCAACTATACTAGTTTATAGTTTTTTTTCTATGTCTTAAAATTTTCTGCCTTCCTACTTTGTTACACAATTTATGCTGTATTCAGTACTCTCTTCTCCCCACTTACTCCATCCATCTAAATATTAGCCTTTTAAGACCCCCTTCCTTCCTCATTCTTGTATCAAGAATGTTTTTTGTTTATTTCTCACATATAGTACTAACACAAATAAAAATATATTCATCTGCTTCTCAGCAGCCCAATAATGAACTCCTTGAGAGCTGTGAATTGTCATTTCTCTTTTTTTTAAATATATTTTATTGATTTTTTACAGAGAGGAAGGGAGAGGGATAGAGAGTTAGAAACATCGATGAGAGAGAAACATCGATCAGCTGCCTCCTGCACACCTCCTACTGGGGATGTGCCCGCAACCAAGGTACAAGCCCTTGACCGGAATCGAACCTGGGACCTTTCAGTCCGTAGGCTGACGCTCTATCCACTGAGCCAAACCGGTTAGGGCTGAATTGTCATTTCTAAACCTTTATTCTCCCTGTAGCATTTTATAAATGGTTGTAGTACTTCATCTTTAAGGGAGAAATGGTGAACTATAGTATGGGGTGATTACAACTGCCTTAAAGAACCATGGACATGTATATGTCAGTTCATTCCATCTCTTTACTTTCAATATCATTCTGTTTTCAAGATTCTTCTTACTTTTAGAATATGATATATGTGGTAATTTGACCTGATAGCCTTAGTCAAAATTGACAATGGTCCCAGAATTTCTTGACTGCAGTATGTAAGCCACCTTTTCAAATAAAATTTTATTCTCTAAGCAGTATTGATGAGGAAGGAGGTCATCAGAGATCCATAGTGAGAAGAATAAAGAATTTTAATTGACAGCTATTTCAGAAGGAAGACAGCAGTTATACATCTTCTAAAATTTTGGTGGTAGTGGTGAGATCTGGTACCGTGTACCTGAGTGTTATTTTTCTGACAAATCTATACCTCATCTCTTTTTCAACTTGTTTGTCTGTTCTTAGAGCAGGGGGAGAGGAGTGTGAAACTTTATGTGCCAAAAGCTTTTTTGGGGGGCAGGGGGGAAACAATTTTAATGAAGAGGGTACTTATCCTTGATGTAGTATAGTATTTTATACTACCTTCTTTTATTAATACTCATAGATATTATAGACATCTCTTATATGTGTGTATCAGTTTCTCATTGTAATATAATGTAGTATCTTATAACAAAAGATCAATTTAAAGGTAGAAGTAGTCATTTACAATACTTCCAGTGCTTATTTTGAAATTCATAACTTAAAACCCTGTTAGCTAAATTATAAAGAGATTATCATCGAGGACTTAAATTTTATGTTTCCCTTTGTTACTGTCAGGAAGAGTTCCAGATTCACTGTAAATCTACTTTATTTTGTAGGCCTATGAAGAATACACCAGCAAGCTAGATGCCCTCCAACAAAGAGAACAACAATTATTGGAATCCCTGGGGAATGGAACTGATTTTTCTGTTTCTAGCTCTGCATCAACGGACACCGTTACATCTTCTTCCTCTTCTAGCCTTTCAGTGCTACCTTCATCTCTTTCAGTTTTTCAAAATCCCACAGATGTGTCTCGGAGCAACCCTAAGTCACCACAAAAACCTATTGTTAGAGTCTTCCTGCCCAACAAACAGAGGACAGTGGTGAGTCAACTTTTAATATCATCATTCCTTTTCTTTGTATTTTTCAGAAAGACCACTTGTTGAAAATGAAATATATCATCACTTTATACTCAGTGGTCTTACAAATTGAAGCATTTCAAACAAGGAAGGAAAAGACAATTATTTGGTGCCAAAGTTTGTGTTCCTTAACTATAACAAAGAGTATTGTTTTTAGTGTTAGATTTGACATTTAATCCTACCTACCAAACTTGAACCATGCTCAAGTTTAAGTACTAGTTCAGAATTAATCAGAATTTTAAGACTAGTGCTTACTTGTTGTCTAACATCTATCAGATAAGATTCATTCTTCACCCTTGAGAATTCTCTATTTGGATTTATTTTTCCTCTTGTTTATATAAGTTTTGATTGTTGATCATTAGTATCACCGTTAGAATAGAGTACTCTGTAAGTTACATTTAGAACAGAGAAATCTGAAGAATTATTTTGGATGGTCTGTAATCCTCAAGTGCAATAAGTACTGTCAGTAGATTTAGTAAATAATGCACCCTTATACATCATTACTTTTTATAATGCATATTGCTTTTGATATTAACAGAAACCATTTCATTTCCAATAAAGTCAAAGTAGTTTTTAATTATTTTTCTCAGGCAGCATCAGTGGTAATGCTTGTTCTTCATGGAAAAAGTTTGCTCACCTATGCTATAGTGACCTTCAGTGGGGTCAGTTTTTCACCATGTGCAACAGAGATTTGAGGATTAATGTGTGGGAACATAAGACTAGGCCTTGTGACACAGACATAGTTGGGATTTAGATCTTTACATAAAGCTGAGCCTTGAAGAGCTTTACCTTCAACAAAAGGGTGAACTGGAAGGAAATTTATTCACCAGCATACATAAATAACAGTGAAACTTATCTGTCTTTGCCATGGTTCCAGATAAGAGTACCCTGTGTACTCTTAGACCTAGTCTCATCAAAGTGTGGGTTTCCCTGCACCCAAGAAATTAATGTAACAACTGGTACTAGAGGGGTAATAGCATTCAGGGACAGGGCAAAAGTAAATGAAAACCCTCCCTGGCCCATTCAGGTCCCTGAATTCACAGAGAGAATGCCCTCGTGACAAGCTCAAAATCCTAATTTATAAAATATACAAGGAAACTGTCTACCATTCATGAGTTAGAAGATTTAGAAACAGCTAAATTAGACTACTAAGAAGGAACAAAACAGAACTTCCAGGTGGTCTTCAAATTTTAAAAAGAAGGAAATCCTACCTTTTGCAACACCATGCATGGACCTGGGGAATATTATGTTAAGAGAAATAAGCCAGTCAAAGAAAGACAAATACCATGCGATTTCACTTATATGTGGAATCTAATGAACAAAATAAATTAACAAATAAAATAGAAACAGACCCATAAATACAGAGAACAGACTGACAGGGTTGGGGGGCTGGGTGGAAAAAAAAAATCCTCATAGACCCAGACAATAGTATGGTGATTGCCAAAGAAGAAGGGGCTTGGGGGAAGGTAAATGAATAAATTGGTGATAGAAGGAAATTTGACTTGGTGTGGTGAACACAGAATATAATATACAGATAATGTATTATAGAATTATACACCTGAAACATATATAATCTTATTAACCAACTAGAGGCCCGGTGCACAAATTTGTGCACCCGTGGGGTCCCTCGGCCTGGGCTGCGGGATCGGGCCCAAACCGGCTTTCTGATATCCCCTGAGGGGTCCCAGATTGCAAGAGGGCACAGGCCAAGCCGACGGACCCCACTGGTGCACGATCTGGGTCTGGGAGGGATGTGGGAGGTCGGCTAGCTGGGGAGGGACTGCAGGAGGGCTCCAGGGCATATCCAGCCTGTCTCGCTCAGTCCTGATCAGCTGGACCCCAGCACCAAGCTAACCTACCCACTGACTGCCCCCTGGTAGTCAGTGCACATCAAAGCAAGCAGTTGAGCAGCCTTAGCATATCCTATCTAATAAAAGAGTAATATGCAAAATGACCACACCTCTGCTACACCCACAAGCCACGCCCACCAGCCAATTAGGAGCGCGTATGCAAATTAACCCAACCAAGATTGCTACGGCCACGGAGCTGCAGCAAGCAGGAGGCTTGGGTTTCCCCGGCAATGGAGGAAGCCAAGCTTCCCTGCCGCCCTGGCCGGCCCAGGCCTACACTCAAGTCTACAAAGTTTCAATTATAGAAGATAAATAAATCCCAACAAAAATGGCGGCAGCCACAGAGCTGGAGAGAGCAGGAGGCTTGAGTTGCCCCCGGCGATGGAGGAAGCCAAGCTCCCGCAGCCCTGGCCTGCCTTGGCCTCTGCTACAAAGTTTCAATTATAGAAGATAAATAAATCCCAGATCTCAGGGCCTTTGCTTGGGTTGCTGGGGGGTGTGGCCAGCCTGCAAACAACCACAGGCCCCTCGCCCAGGCCACCCCAAGGGAACCCCCACCCTGATTGGGACACCCTTCAGGGCAAACCAGCTGGCCCCCACCATTGCACCAGGCCTCTATCCTATCCTATCTAATAAAAGAGTAATATGCAAATTGACCATCACTCCAACACACAAGATGGCTGCCCCCATGTGGTCAAAGATGGCTGCCCCCATGTGGACACAAGATGGCCAGCAGGGGAGGGCAGTTGAGAGGGACCAGGTCTGCAAGGGAGGGCAGTTGTGGGCGATCAGGCCAGCAGGGGAGGGCAGTTGGGAGGGACCAGGCCTGCAAGGGAGGGCAGTTGGGGGCGATCAAGCCTGCAGGGGAGGGCAGTTAGGGGTGGGCCAGGCCGGCAGAGGAGGGAAGTTGGGGGCGACCGGGCCTGCAGGGGAGGGCAGTTGGGGGGGACCAGGCCTGCAGGGGAGGGCAGTTAGGGGCAATCAGGTTGGCAGGGGAGCATTTAGGCATCAATCAGGCTGTCAGGAGAGTGACTAGGGGGTGATCAGGCTGGCAGGCAGAAGCAGTTAAGGGCAATCAGGAAGGCAGGCAGGCGAGCAGTTGGAAGCCAGCCGTCCTGGATTGTGAGAGGGATATCCGACTGACCGTTTAGGCCCTACCTGGATCGGGCCTAAATGGGCAGTCGGACATCCCTTGAGGGGTCCCAGATTGGAGAGGGTGCAGACTGGGCTGAGGGACACCCTCCCCCCATGCATGAATTTCATGCACTGGGCCTCTAGTCATTAGCATATTATGCTTTGATTGGTTGGATGGATGACCAGACACTTAGCATATTAGGCTTTTATTATATAGGATGTCAACCCAATAAATTCAACGAAGGAAGGAAGGAGGGAGGGAGGGAGGGAGGGAGGGAGGGAGGGAGGGAGGGAGGGAGGGAGGGAAGAAAGATCAGTGGATGACAGTTATCATCTATGAAGTATTCTTGCTAAGAATGATTACAAGTTAAATGTCAAGTTTCTGCACCTTCCATTTTACAAGAAACACATGGAGATAAGCACCATGGGAAACAAGAAAAATGTGGACATCCTCTAAGATAAACCGCCTCAATGTCATGGAGATTAAAGGGTTGGGGATTTTCCTGGCTGGTGTGCCTCAGTTGTTTGGAGCATTGTCCCATGCACCAGAAGGTCGCAGGTTTGATTCCCCGTCAGGCCACATACCTAGGTTGCTTGTTCAATCCCTAGTCAGGGCCATGTATGGGAGGCAGCTAATCAATGTATCTCTCTTACATAGATGTCTGTCTTTGTGTGTGTGTGTGTCTCTCTCTCTCTCCCCTCCCCCAACTCTCCTTCTCTCTCCTCTCTCCTACTCTCCACCTTCTTCCTTCTTTGGAGTCAATAAAATAAAAAATAAAAAAGTTGTGGATCATTCTACGCTAAATAAGACTAAAGAGACATAACAACTAAATACAGTGTGTGATCCTGGTTATGGATTAGGATGGGGAGAGCTGTAAAAGACATTCTTGAGACTTGGGAAATTTTTAATGTTTACTGAACATTAGATGTTATGGAATTATTAATTTTTAAAGTGTGATAATATACAGGAGAATGTTTTTATTCTTGGGAAATACATGTGTAAATATTTAAGGGTACATTATAATCATGCCTACAACTTTCTCCCCCTCTTTTTTGAAACATAACTTAAGTAAAGTGTAAAAATCTCAAGTGTGTACAATTCAATGACTTTCTACAAATGTAACTGCCATGCAAATTAAGATATAGAACATGCCAGACCAGTGTAGCTCAGTGGTTGAGCATAGACCTGTGAATGAGGAGGTCATGGCTCGATTCCCAATCTGGGAACATGCCCAGGTTGCGGGCTCAATCCCCAATATTGGATGGGCAGGAGACAGCCAATCATTGATTCTCTCTCATCATTGACGTTTCTATTTCTCCCTCTCCCTTCTTCTCTAAAGTCAATAAAAATATACTTTTTTTAAAAAGATACAGAACATTTCTAGTGTTTGAGAGGATTCTTCTGCCCCCCCCCCCAAAAAAAAAAAACTTCAATTCAGGACCCACCCTCAAGAGTAACCACTATTCTGACTTCTCAATCAATTTGGAACTTATTGTCAAATAATATGATGGAAAACAAAATGTGGGGAGAGAGAAAAAATAATTTTTAATCTATGTAGAAAGAATTTCTTCTAATAGAATTAGAAAATTCAAACAACATAGAATAAAAGAAAACTGGAAAGTTGAAAAGAAACAGTTATCTCTAGGAAAAAAAGCTATTGAATGTATTGATGCTGATTTGAGGAAGTAGCAATGTAACATCTATATATATAAAAAAGCCTAAGTGACCATCGCAACCGAACGGATGACCAAACAGGCTGCGTGGGGCGACCAGGCCTTCAGGGAGGTTAGTGAGGGATGACCAAATGACCGAGCAGCAGGATGCGTGGGGCAACCAGGCCAGCGGGGGAGGGGTGCCAGTTGGGGGTGACCAGGCCGGCAGGGTGGGGGCAGTGAGGGGCAACCAGGCTGGTAGGGGGGCAGTTAGGGGCAACCAGGGTGGTGGGTGGGGGCATTTGGGGGCGACCAGGCTGTCTGGGGGGGGGGCAGTTAGGGACGACTAGGCCAGTGGAGGGGGCTGTTGGGGGTGACTAGGCCAGCAGCGGGGAGCAGTTGGGGGTGACCAGGCTGGCACGGGCGGCAGTTAAGGGCGATCAGGCAGGCAGGTACATGAGCAGTTAGGAGCCAGTGGTCCTGGATTGTGAGAGGGATGTCCCAGATTGGAGAGGGTGCAGGCTGGGCTGAGGAGACCCCCCCCCCCGCCATGCACGAATTTCGTACACCAGGCATGTAGTCTATATACATAAAAGGCTAAGTGACTGTCCGACTGGTAGCTATGATGTGCAATGACCACCAGGGGGCAGACACTCCGACTGGTAGCTATAACGCACACTGACCACCAGGGGGCAGATGCTCAATGCAGGAGCTGCTGAGCTGCTGTGACTTGGCAGCGGCAGTTCTCGGGTGATGCACCCGGATCCAGAGAGGAGGGAGCCCGATTCTGGGGTGGGACACCCGAGAACTGCCCTTTTACAATCCAGGACTCCTCAGGGGATGTTGGAGAGCCGATTTCAGCTGGATCCCCACAGGCCAGGCCAAGGGACGCCGCTCACTCTACATACAATCTTGGAGCCGCAGCACCACCTCAGGTGCGGCCGGCCAGGGAGGGACCATGGGAGGTTGGCTCCAGAGCGTGTCCGGCCTGTCTCGCCCAGCCCGTCCCCACAGACCACCTTCTAATTAATTTCCTTTCAATGTGCAAAATCCATGCACTGGGGCACTAGTTTTAAATAAAATCTCAACATATTAAAAAAAGACAAATGGAATAAAAACATCTCAACATGTCAAGATCATTACAGCTTACCACAGAACTGTGTTAAGATGCTTTATGAAAATTATAATGTTTATTTTCAAAATTTCAATGGATGAGGTAAAAAGTTGATAAAACCCAACTGAATGGAGAGAGAATTAGTGAACTCTGGAAAGCAAAGTAAGTTTTAGAAAATATAAAGAGAGGTTAAGTACATGAAGAAGGGAATGAACAATTTCATTATGTGTCTCAAAAAGTTTCAGAAAGTGAGAATAGAGCAAAATTGAAAGAAATGATGGTTACTATTTATGAAAGACATGAGTGTAAAGATTTGGGCAACATAAGCCCTAAGTTGGTAAGTAAATTTGAATCCATACTTATAGATGTAACAAAATGAAAGGATATTGTTTCCAGATCACTTAGGGAGGGGAAATTACCTATAAAAATTTTTCAATTAGATTATTAAAACAGTTTCTTCATAGCAGCTGAAGAAAGCCAGAAGACAATGGAATAATATACACAAAGTGTGATAGATGCCTGTAAGTCATTCAGGTAAACTATGAGTTTAGCTAGCTTGGTACAGTATGAGTGAATACACTATAATGGCCTTTCCAGGTGAGGAGTTTACCTCTCCCAGGTTCTGCTTGAACACAGGAAGGAATAAAAAGTAAGAATTCAACCTAAAACTACAAAATTTATAGAAGAAAACACGGGATAAAATCTTTGTGACTTGGAATTTGCAATAATTTTTTAAATATGCACAAAAAGCACAATCCATAATGAACATAACAGTAGTTCCTCTTATCCAAGAGGGATACATTCCAAGACTCCCAGTGGTTGTTGATAAAGTTTAATTTATAAATTAGGCACAGTAGGAGATTAACAATAAAATAGAGCAGTTTGCCTAGCCAGTGTTGCACATGACCCATGAACCAAGAGGTCCCCAATTCAATTCCTGGTCAGGGCACATGCCTGGGTTGCAGGCTTGATCCCCCATAGGGGTGTGCAGGAGACAGACGATTGATGTTTCTCTCTATATATCACTCTTCCTTCTCTCTCCAGAATCAATAAAAACATTTTAAAAAAAATTTTTTAAATAAAATACAGCAGTTATAACAATCTATATATATATAAAAGCCAAGCAACCGGAACAACCAGTCGCTATGATGCACACTGCAGCCAGTCAACTGGCCTGATGGGGGTGGGGCTGCTGGTTGACCTCCAGAGACCCCTCTCCCACCGCCGGCCTGGCCCCCATTGGGCCCCAGGGGGGCAGGGCCAGCAGCCGACTTTCCACAGTCCGTCCCCCCAACCAGCTGGCCCCAATCAGGGCAGGTCGGCCAGACCCCACCCATGCACGAATTCGTGCACCAGGCCTCTAGTATACTATAAAAGTTACTTGAATGTGGTCTCTCTATTAAAAGTATCTTATTGTACTCTACTTACTCTTCTTGTGATGATGTGAAATTATACAGTGCCTATGTGATGAGATCAAGTGAGCTGAACGATGGAGACGTTGTGACAGTATTAGGCTATGCACTATAAGGGTTACTTGAACACATACTGGGACCGTACTGGAATACTATGACTGTCAATAATCTGATAACCAAGATAACTACCAAGTGACTAATAGGAAGGTAGTGTATATAGTGTGGATACACTGGACAGAGGGATGATGCATGCCCCAGTCCGATGGTGGGATAGGGTAGGATTGCACAAGATTTCATCACGCTACTCAGAACCACTGCACATTCAAATTTATGAATTGTTTATTTCTGGAATTTTCCACTTAATATCTTTGGACCATAGTTGACTGTGGGTATTTGAAACCTCGGAAAGTGAAACCAGGGAGAAGAGGGGACTACTATTTTGATAAATTAGACTTCATCGAAATTAAAAACTTCTCTTCAAAAGACAGTATTAAGTGAATAAAAGATAAACCACATACTGATAATTTTTGCAAAACATGTATCTGATTAAGAACATGTATTCAGAATATATGAAGAGCTCTTAGAATTCAATAACAAGAAAATAACTCAATTTAAAAATGGGCAGCCGAAACCGGTTTTGCTCAGTGGATAGAGCGTCGGCCTGCGGACTGAAGGGTCCCGGGTTCGATTCCGGTCAAGGGCATGTACCTGGGTTGCGGGCACATCCCCAGTGGGAGGTGTGCAGGAGGCAGCTGATCGATGTTTCTCTCTCATCGATGTTTCTAGCTCTCTATCCCTCTCCCTTTCTCTCTGTAAAATATCAATATAATATATTAAAAAAAAAATGGGCAAAAGATTTGAACAGGTACTTCACCAAAGAAGATATATGGATGGCAAATAAACACATGAGAAGATGCTCAACATCATAAATCATTAGGGAAATGTAAAATAAAGGCACAAGATACCAGTACACATCTTCAATCTCTAAAATGGAAGAATGGCCATACCAATTATTGGTGAGGATGTGGAATAACTGCTGGTGGGAATGTATAATGGTACAACCACTTTGGGAAACAACTTGGCAGTTTTAGTAATGCAGTCCCTTTCAAAATCTCAAAAATTCCATTCTGAAATTCATGTGGAATTTCAAAGAATCCTGAATAGCCCAACATTCTTATAAAAGAACAAAGTTGGAGGTCTCACACTTCCTGATTTCAAAACTTACTACAAAGATACGGTAATCATATCATTGTGATAGTGGCATAGACAGATAGACATATAGCCAAATGAAATAGAATAGAGAGCCCCGAAATAAATTATCACATATACAGTCAAAGGATCTTTTATGAGGTACCCACACTACCTAGTGGGGAAAAGTACAGCCAGTTCCACAAATGGTGCTGGGAAAACTGGGTATACACATGCAAAAGAGTGAAGTTGGAACCTTAACTTACACCATATACAAAGCTATTTCAAATGGATCAAAAATGTAAGAGCCAAAACTAGTACTTTTAAAAGAAAACATTGAGGGAAAAACATAATGACATTGAATTTGGCAGTCATTTCTTGGATATGACAGCAAAATCACAGACAACATAAAAATAGAGAAATTGAGCTACATTAAAATTTAAAACCTATGTCAATCAAAGAATACGGTCAACAGAATGAAAAGTCAATACAGAATAGGAGGAAATATTCAAATCATATATCTTGACAAGGGGTTAATATTAAGAATATATTTTGAGAAACTCCTATAACTCAACAACAACAAAAAAAAACCTCATTTTAAAAATGGGCAAAGGATTGAATAGACATTTCTTCAAAAAAGCTACACAAATAGCCAACAAACAAAAATATGCTCAAGATCACTAATCATTAGAAAATGCAAACCAAAGCCACAATGAGATACCACTTTATACTCATTGGAATTGCTACTATCAAAAAATAAAAATGCGTGTTGGCAAGAATGTAGAGAAATTGGAATCCTTGTGCATTATTGATGGGAATGTAAAATGGTGACCACTATGGAAAACAGTATGGAGGTTCCTCAAAAAGCTAAAAATAGAGTTACTATATGATCCAGCAATTCTACTTCTGGATATATACCCATATTGAAAGTTGTCGTTTCAAAGAGATTATTTTTACACCCATATTCGTAGTAGCATTGTTCACAATAACCAAAATGTGTAATCAATCCAATTGTCCATCAACAGATGAATGGATAAACAAAATGTGGTGTATACATACAATGGAATATACTATTCAGCCTTAAAATTTAGAAGGAAATTCTGATATATTCTGTAGCATTAATAAACTTTCAAGATAATATGCTAAGTAAAATGCACTAATCACAAAAAGACAAATACTATGCAATTCCACTTATATTAAGTACCTAGAGTAGTCAAATTCATAGATACAGAAATAGAATTATGGTTACCAGGGGCTGGGGAAAGGAGAGATGGGGAGTTGTTTAATGGGTATAGAATTTCAGTTTTGCAGAATGAAGAGCATTCAGGAGATTGGTTGCACAATAATGTGAATGTACTTAACTAACTATGTTTAAAAATGGTTAAGATGGTTTTATGTTACATATATTTTTCCATAATTAAAAAAAACTGTTTTGCAATTTTGTAAAAAATTAAACATGCATGTAGCATATGATCCAGCCATTTACTTCAAGTTACCCAAGAGAAAAGAAAACATATGCCAATACAAAGATTTGTACAAAAATGTCCTTAGTTGCTTTATTTGTAATAGTCCAAAACTGGGCATAATCCAAATGTCCATCAACAGTTGAATGGTTAAACAAATTGTGGTCTATTCATAGAAAGACATGCACTACTGACACACACAACTGTAGTTTACAAGTATAGTGGTGTACTATAACGTACCAAAAGTAGGTTTGCCTGGATCAAAGAGAGAAATTCACATTTGTAATTCTGAAAGATCTTTAAATTTTTGCTTCATAGGTCTAGCTTAATTTTACACTGCTACAAGCAATGTATGAGATGCCTGTTTATGATCACCTCATCAATGGAATATGTTGTCAATCTTTTGGATTTTTGCCAACATGATAAGTGAAAACTATCATGACAAGTTTGAGTGCTTTTCTCCGTGAGGTTGAACACCACCTTTTTATATGTTTGAAGGCCGTTTATATTTCTGTTTCTATGAACTGTCTTTCATGTCCTTTGCCCATTTTTTTATTGTGTTGTTGGTCTTGACCTCAGTTTTTCAGGAGCGCTCTCTATATAACATATGCCTGTTATATGAGTTGCAAATATTTTTCCAACACAAATCCAAATCTTATGAAAGACTCAGATGCTCACTCTGACATAAAATTTCGGGGAGGAGGATTCATGGAATCTGAAGCCCATGTATGGATTGATGATGAGCCCACTTTTAAACATGCATGTAGCATATGATCCAGCCATTCTACTCATATTTACCCAAAAGAAAACATGCAAAACAGGTGTTTAATTGTGGAAAAACATGTAACATAAAGGCTCTTAGTTTTGTGTAGTTGAATTTACTATTTTTTCTAATATAGGTTCCAGGTTTTACATCATAATTATAAAGGCCTTCGTCACTTGAGGTTGTAAAGGAGTTTGCTTTGCTTTCTTTCAGTTCTTTTATGATTGCCCTTTCCTGCTTTTGACATTTAAATCTTTGATCCATTTGTAGTTTACCCTAGTATACAGTATGAGGTATGGATGAACCTTTTTTTCCCTAGATTCAATCCAGTTGTCCCAACATTAATTATTAAAAAGTTAATCTTTACCTTATTTCAGATGCTGCCTTTATTTTATTATAATTTCCTTTATGTGTTGGAATCTGTTTTGGTCTTTTACACTGGTCTGTTGGTCTATTGAACAGGTGTTATCATGAAGGAGCAAGGAGTACAAAAAAATCAGCCTACAGAAATGGAATAAAGGAGGGAGTGATAACTTTGTTTTGGTGATAAAGTGGAAAACCAATTTATTGCCTGCTGATGAAATATACATACACCTTGAAATCAACCTGTGCAAGAGAAACATAAGGGAGCATAGCTGTATTTGAAAATGGCATTATAGAAATGTATGAGGGAAATTACCAAAGAACCTGAGGGGTAGATAGTCCCAATTCATTGAATGCTTTATTTGCCATACAGAATTTTTATTTTGATTTATAAATAGTGGAACAGCCCTAACCGGTTTGGCTCAGTGGATAGAGCGTCGGCCTGCGGACTGAAGGGTCCCAGGTTCGATTCCGGTCAAGGGCATGTACCTTGGTTGCGGGCACATCTCCAGTAGGGGGTGTGCAGGAGGCAGCTGATCGATGTCTCTCTCTCATCGATGTTTCTGACTCTCTATCCCTCTCCTTTCCTCTCTGTAAAAAATCAATAAAATATATTATAAATAGTGGAACAATTGTCAGCAGACTAATGAAATGTAAAATTATGTAAGACTAGAGGCCCGTTGCATGAAGATTCGTACAAGAATAGGCCTTCCTTCCCCTGGCTTTGCTCCTGGCTGCCCAGGACCCTGCAAGTCTTCGCTCCTGGCCGGAGCACCACTCCTGTAGCTCTTTCCGCCCCCAGCCCTCCCCTCATAGCAGGCATCCCACCCTGCCTGGCTGCTCTACGCCTGCATATGCAAATTAACCCAACATCTTTGTTGGGTTAATTTGCATACTCACTCCTGATTGACTGATGGGCGTTGTGGATGTATGGTCAATTTGCATATTTATCTTTTCTTAGTGTAGATTATATGGGGGCGGGTGTCTAAACCTGAGTTCAGGCCGAAACCGGTTTGGCTCAGTGGATAGAGCGTCGGCCTGCGGACTGAAGGGTCCCGGGTTCGATTCCGGTCAAGGGCATGTACCTTGGCTGCGGGCACATCCCCAGTGGGGGGTATGCAGGAGGCGGCTGATCGATGTTTCTCTCTCATCGATGTTTCTAGCTTTCTATCCCTCTCCCTTCCTCTCTGTAAAAATATCAATAAAATATATTTTAAAAAAAATAAAAATAAAAAATAAACCTGAGTTCAGTGGGCTCCTCAGCAATCCCTACATGGGCTTCAGGTTCCATGAACCTCCCCCCCCCCCACTCCCCGAAATTTTATGTCAGAGAGAGCATGGGAGTCTTTCATCAGATTCTCAGAAGTCTGACACACACAAAAGTTAAGAATACCTTTTAAAACTAGGGTTGCCAATCAAGAAGTATTTGCATTAGAGTAGGCAGAATATGAGTAGTAGAGGGGAAAAGTGAGCTTTTCCCTTCAGTTCATTATTTCTAGAAGGTATGGCTAATCCATAATATTTATATTCTGTAAAATTGCTGCAAGCACTAAATTAGTGAATACTGACCCATTTAGTCCTTGGGCAAATACAGAGTTGCTGTTAAATAAATGAGCCAAAGATGGCCTCTGTATAGTGACCCTTAGGTGGTTTGTGGTTGTGTTGTGTGTTTTGTGTGTTTTTTTCACAGTCTGCTGGGGTCTATTAGCATAAAAGCCCGTTGGCTTAGGATGCTTGTTTACAATATGAGAGCTAGAATAAGAAGGCACAGTGTCACCTTTTTCAGCCTCAGCTGGGAAGGTACATGTTGAGCTCGCTGCTCTACACATGTTCACAAAAGCATTACAAGTATTGATTTGGGGGTTACAGATTTTAGCAGATAGACAAATCACAAGGGCAGAATGCATGAATAAAGAGGATCAGCTGTACTAATCCAATCTCATGCACACTTCCAGTGATGAGCCTACTCCTTCATGAGAAACTTTTCCCTTGCTGGGTAGTTTTAATGGTTATGTTGTTCTAAATTTGGCATCCTACTTTATTCTAATTGTAGGTCCTAATTTGGCTCCCTGGATTGTTCTCCCTTCGATATACTATTTAAATTCAGCTGTCTTATATATACTCTTACTCCATTTTGCCCCTGTAGCATGAAGATTCTGTTTCTTTAGAAACTTTTGGTTTGCTAAGAATTACGTGATTTTAAAAAATGGAACCTTTAATTTTATTATTATTAACTAACACATCCCCTCTACCTCCACTCCCCTCCACCTCACCATCCTCACCATTAAAACCTGAACTCCTGCTGCACCACTTTAGTCCACATTGTGTTTGTCAGTTCTCTTTCAGTTGCATATTATTCAGATTCACTGGGAAAGGGGGCTTGAAGAAGAAAAGGCCAAAATAGGGATGACCTCAAGTATATAAACTCTTTTATCTCTTTCCAGTGGTCATTCCCTCCCCACTCCCAGTGCCTTTTCTGCTTCTCCCCAGGTTAGCTTCATTTTGTGTCTAGATTTTCTCAATGCAGTGGGAAAGATGGCCACTGGGGGCTCCAGATTTCTATCTTCTTGGCACACTGTAACTATAGTAAAAAGAGGAACTTCTCTCAGCCAGTTCCATCTATCAGTTAGGGAAGAACTCTGATTGTGTTGAGGTCATATATCTATTTTTGGAGCAATTGCTATTGCCAGGGATATAGGACACTGATTAGCCAGCTTATGTCATGTGTAGGTAGAAAAGTAGTGACCCTTCATTGAGAGCCTCTCCTGGAATTTTTAGGGAAGGGCAGATTCCCTAGGGAAACAGGAGTACTAGTCAACTAAACAACAAATATCAGTTATACACACAAGACAAGTATTTTTTTCCCCTTCTGTGTTTAAGATCAGTAATACATCTCTTAAGGACCATCAGTGTGATTGAACGATTGCACAGTTTTTAGTTTTAAACAATGTTGGATCAAAATTGATTTTGCTTTAAATGTTGACATTATTGTTACTTAGAGGTGGGTACATAGGGATCTGTTATATTTTCTATTCTCTCTTATATGTTTAAAATATCTTATAATTTTAATGAACTAAAATTTATTTTAGGCTGGTGAATAATAATAGATATCTTTCATAATTTCCCTTTAATAGTAAGTTAGCTGTAGAAATTATGTTGTATCTGATATAGGTAAGTTATTTTTTTTAATGTGAAAAACATTATTTCTTTTACCTCATATCATGTAATTATGATACTCTAGGTACCTGCAAGGTGTGGAGTGACAGTCCGGGACAGTCTAAAGAAAGCATTGATGATGAGAGGTCTAATCCCAGAGTGCTGTGCTGTTTACAGAATTCAGGATGGGTATGGTTTGTATGTGATGTGAAATTTTGTTGTGATCTTTACCTAAACCAAGGGAATTGAAAATCAACTTTAGAAAACAATATTAAATTATTATTAAGTTTAGCCTAAAGAAATCTTGTGGGCCTTTTGAGGCATTAACATTAGATAATTTTGTGTGTGACAGTAATGTGTTACTCTGATTAAATGGCCTTATTTGAAATATGTGATTCTTAAATTTTTCTAACCATTTAGAATGTGACTCATTTGAATAGTGGACTCTGCTCCACTTCCCTATTTTTAATACAAACTCGTAGATTCACAAAAGGCTTATCAAATTAACTTTTTTTCAAAACATCTAAAATTATGCCAAGACACACACACCTTCCTAATTTTGAATCCTGTTTTAAAAATTATCCTTTTGGGGGCATGTTGTCCCTTAAGTACTCTTTTTCTTTGGATAGATATATCTGTACCTGTGATTATTTTATTTTATTTTTTTAATGCCAGGAACAATCATTTTCTGCTGTTGTGGGTCTTTTCTGGAGCTAACTTTAAGAAAAGAGTACATCTCTTTACCTTGCTGTTTGTCCAAGAGTGATACATTTATTTGGTGTAAACTTAAAAATTAATTTATTGCCATCTAAATTTCTAATGATGGAAGACCAGGGAGCCAAAACTCCCTCACCATTATTAGCCACTCTAACCAATTTTCATATCTTCAGCATGAGGTATATGAAGATTTTTAGGTATGATTACCAAGGAAGGCTTGTGTCTATACACTTTTCAGAGAGAAGAAACCAATTGGATGGGACACTGATATTTCCTGGCTTACTGGAGAGGAATTACATGTTGAAGTATTGGAAAATGTTCCACTTACAACACACAACTTTGTATGTACCTTTACATTGTTTTTGAAATGTCAAAAATGTTTCTGTTGCCCTAACCGGTTTGTCTCAGTAGATAGAGCCTTAGCCTGCCAACTGAAGGGTCCCGGGTTCCATTCAGGCCAAGGGCACATGCCCATGTTGCGGGCTCAATCCCTAGTAGGGGGCGTGCAGGAGGCAGCAGATCAATGGTTCTCATCATTGATGTTTCTACCTCTCTCTTCCTCTCTGAAATCAATAAAGATATATATATATATATAGATAGATAGATAGATAGATAGAAATACACACACACACACACACACACATATATATGTATATACACTGTATATATATATTTAAATATTTATGTTCTGTGAATGAATTTTTATTTAGGAAATATGAGTGAATAATTTGGGGATTGATGGTTTACCTCGGTTAAAAATCAGTTCTATCCTTTAAAAAACTTGAATTTAAACTAAAGAGTTTTACTTGAGTCATTATACTTTCTTTTGAATTTAAAAAAAGCAATACGTGCTCATTATTAAAAGAAAATTTAAATGGTACAAAATGTATATCAAGTTAAAAATTGAAAATACCAGACTAGAGGTAAACTAGTATTAATCAACTTTTGTATAGTCTTCCAAATTCTTTCTATATATATTTATAAACATGTATGCTTATACCTGTGACCCTAAGGTTTTTCTCCTTTCATTTTCTCTTTTCCCCTCTTTTATCTTCATTATTTCCCACATCTTTCCTTTTCTTAAACTAAAAATGGAGTCTTCTTCTTTGCTTCATATACATCTTTTTATGTCAGTCTACCTAGTTTTATTTTTATAATGATTGCATAAACTGTAAGAATAGTATAAATTCCGTATAATTAACTATCTCTCTAATAATAGACATTTAGGTGTTGTTGTTTTAAAATTTATTATGTACAGGCCTAAACAAAGTCTTTCTACATACATCTTGACATACTTGCATACATATTTCTAAAGTATAGGTTAATGGAAGTGGCATAGCTTTCCTTGAGGACTGAAAGAAGACATTAAAGCTCTTTTTGATGACTTCTCCCTTTGGTGTTTGCATTTGCTAGAACCTAGCCTAAGCTAAGTGTCACCAGCAGAAAGCCTGAAAAGTGAGACCTCTCTACCTTATAGATGAGGACACAGTTCCCAGAGCTTGAGAATCTGTCCTCTAAAAGGGGTAGGCAAAAGCCAGGATTAGAGTGATCTGTAAGACAGGAGTGAATTTCTTAATATATATCTGAAATTTTAGCCATAGTTTATTTCTTTCTAGATGGATAGTTATTGCTACCATTTCGGCATCAAGTGTTTTTCCATGTGCCTTGGTGATTAGTACAGCTGGGCTCTTAAAACAGACAATTGATGAGGTGATTTCCATGGGGGTTTATGCATCATTCAGGGCTCTATTAGTGGTGAATAATGAAATCAGATATTTCAATAATTAAGGCATCTTCTGAACAAGTGTAAAATACACTTAACATCAATCAGATTTACTATGCAAATAGTTTTATAATGATGAACTAGGAAGTTCATTACTATTGAGTTTTAACTTAATGTAGAATTTTGTGTGGTACGATTTTAGGAATAAAAAAACAATTGAACTTACATTTCATAGTGATTACTATTCTTTTTCTTAATTATTATTCTTAGCTAGGAATTGGATATGGGGAGGTAAAAGAAGACCTAAGTTGCTAATCAGAAAATTGTACTAAAATAGTGCCTCAGGAAAGTCCTTGATATAGGAATATAATGAAAGCAAACTGCAGGTTAGTTCCAGAGTATGGAAATCCTTTCAGCACTATTGGAGACCTTCCAGTAAATGTTTGTTGAAAACCTCCCAGTTGCCAACACTGTGTTATATGATAATATAACAATGAATAAGAAAAAAAGTATCCCAGCCTTTGAGTAGAGAGACAGTTGATTTAATAAGAAAATTTTATAAACATTTATAATAACTGTATGTGTAAAGTGCTATAGATATACAGAATGGAGACTCCTAACCTGCCTTTGAGGGGTCAGAAGGTTTCCCAAATGAAGAATATCTAAGCTAAGGTCTAATGGATGAGGGAATAGAAGAAAAGAGTGAAGGGAAGAGTAAGCAAGAAAACATGTTACCTTTTCAGTTTTAAAAAAATGTTCAGCCCTAACCAGTTTGACTCAGTGGATAGAGCATTGGTCCATGGACTGAAGGGTCCAAGGTTCAATTCCGGTCAAGGGCACATACCTTGGTTGCAGGCTCGATCCCCAGCTCTGGTCAGGGTGCATGCGGTGTCTTTCTCACATCAATGTTTCTCTCTGTGTGTCTCTCCCTCTCTCTTCCACTTTCTCTAAAAATCAATGGAAAAATATCCTCATGTGAGGATTAACAATAATAATAATAATAACAATAATAATAATGTACAGAATGGATATTACAAAGTTAGAGGAGGGGGATGTTACAGAATAGCAAGAGTTATGGCTAGAGTAAGCAGTCAAGTTCATGAGAGTCCTTGTAAGCCATGTTTAAGACTTGGGCTTTTCTGTAAAGTAATTGGAAATTTAATAACTGTAAGCAGGGGAGAAGTGTGACTAGATATGTGTTTTAGAATGATTAGATATGTGTTTTAGCAATTATTCTAAACTAATATCTAATCACACTACTCCCCTGAGTGGAAGGGAAAGGGAGAGACACACAGAGAGAAACATTGATGTGAGAGAGACACATCAATTGGGTGCCTCCCAAGTTCCAAATAGAGACAAGAGTAAAAGCCTGTACTCTCTTTGCAACTCTGTTGGATTTTGCTGGCTATTCAAGGAATGCTGCTGCTGCCTTATGGTTCCATAGCGTCTGTTATAAAAGCAATTCCTTCAGTATTTGCCTATATCCCTAGAGTCCTTGAGAACTGGTGGGGTGAAGGATGGCAGGGAAGGTAGGGAAACAAGATTTGAAACAGATGTCATTTGTCTAGCTCTTCCCATTTTTCTGTAGGCACTCAGGTTAATGTCTTCCTTCAGACAGCCCCACACCTTACAAATTAATGCATGCAGATGGCCTGGTCTATGCCTTCCATTAATTTACCATCCATGTCTTGATATGCTCAAATTCAGAATAAGCCTAAATTGTGACCCAAAAGAAAAGAACCTTTTCGTGTTCACCTTTATTGACAAACATATACTTAAAAATACAAGTACAGGGTGGGGCAAAAGTAGGTTTATAGTTTTTCGTATGGAAAATAATACAGGCCCTAACCAGTTTGGCTCAGTGGATAGAGCGTCGGCCTGCGGACTGAAGGGTCCCAGGTTCAATTCCGGTCAAGGGCATCTACCTTGGTTGGGGCCACATCCCCAGTGGGAAGTGTGCAGGAGGCAGCTGATCGATGTTTCTCATCAATGTTTCTAACTCTATCTCTCTCCCTTCCTCTCTGTAAAAAATCAATAAAATATATTTTTTTTAAAAGAAAACAATACTTTTCGTGTATTCACAACTATAAATCTACTTTTGCTCCATCCTGTATTTGTCACTTGCAATTTATACTAAAGTGCATACCCATGTTTTCTCCTCTCAGATATTTTTCTCTGCTCTCTACTTCTCCCCTCGTGTGTGTGTGTGTGTGTGTGTGTGTGTGTGTGTGTGTGTCTTGTTCTCCTTTACATATACACACAACCAGTTACACATAATTTTCAAGTACAAGTCAGTGATAGTAAGAAAAATTACAATTGAGTAAATTAATGCAGAAAGAGAAATTAGGGTTTCATGATACAGATTATCAGGAGAGTGAAGGTCTGAATGGTTAGCAAAGAGGATCAGATGACTATAAAATGCTTACTCCTTTGCGAAAGTTTTGTATTTTTCTGTGCTCTATCTTCTGAAATTATGCTAGTAGCATAAAAGATTCTTAACTTTGGCAAATAGTGGTCACATAAATGTTAAAGATCTTCTAATTTCTTGTATATCCAGAAACAAATGGAAAAGGAACAAAGCTAAAAACAAGCAGTTGCCTTTTTAAATTCCCTAGAAAGTGATAATAGAAAAGAAGATGAAGAAAACAAAAGTAATTTTTAAAACTACCTAAATTTTTTCACAAGCCAGAAAAATGATATGCCAAGATGCCTTTTCTTTTTTTTTTCTTTTTAAGATGCCATTTCTTGATGAAACATTTTTAAATAACGTTTAATCCTGTTAATATGTTTATTGGGAAGAGTTTGGTAAACTGTGGGTATTGTGTTCAATTTAATGATTCATGAAAAGCATTTACATGTAATAGATTAGAAAATTCTAATGTATATGTATGTAATTAGGGTAAGTATTGTTATATGAATACAGATGTATCCTGGGTCATAGTGCAAAATATATTTTTAACTTTAGTTTTTTATTAAAACTGTCTGAAAAACTGGGATAAATTGAGAATATGCAGCAAAAAACAGGACAAAATAGAAATCACCCATGCTCTCACCACTTTGAAATAGCCATTGTTAACATTTTGGTATTTGTTTACGCTTCTTACGTTTTCTGTTTATTATTTACACAAATTAATACTTTTCAAACAGTTTCTAGCTTTGGTAGTTATCAAGGTAGAGCATCCCTAAAACAACCAAAAAAGAGAGAGCCTCCCTAGCATAGTTCTGTTTATGTGACCCAGGTGTGGTGGATCGTCTATTTTCATTCGGAGGCGCCACAGGAGATGCATTGGTGTTGGTGTGCCACAAGAGGCACACTCATGGGCTGCAAGAATTTTTGAAACATGCAATACCTGACTGTTTAGTCAAATCACTGACCTCTTTTTTTTGTTTAGATTATCAAATAAAATAAAAAAAAATGACAGTAGCCAACACAACAATAGCAATCCAGTGTGAATCAAAATTATACCCATTTTTTGTCAAAATGGCAAAAATACATATTTTGTTGTGCCGCAGAATTTTAGTAATTAGTTTATGTGTGCCATGAGATGAAAAAGGTTGAAAATCGTTGTTGGAGAGCATTTGCCTCTGATGTGGAGTTTTTACATGTTGTCTTTTAAGTTTCACAGAGGAGTGTTCACAAATGCATTTAGGTGTTCTGATCCTCACAAAACGATGACTTGTTAAGTCGTTCTTACTGTCTTTTAGGTGATTTTCCTGTTTCTTATCCTAGTTAGTAAGTTTAGACAGGGTTGTTTTGATGTTCATAAAATTACAAATAGCTTTGTCTTTTATAATTATAAATGTTTTTACATTTTCCCTCCTCCCAATATGTTTTTTTTATTATTATTTTATTTTGGGTTTTTTGTGGCTTCTCTGTTGGATATCTTTGTGATTTTAAATAGTAACACTAGTGAGCATCTTGTAACTCCTTTCTTTGTATAATTATTAAATTGTACCCTTATCTTTTCTTTAAGTTCTATTCCCTCTTCTTATCTAATCTCTACTTTTATTTTTATGTAGTCAAGATTGAAATTATTTTTGAATTTTTTATTCATTTCCCATCAAGACTTCTGACTTTTTAAATTGGATATTGGGTGGGAGATAATACATATTAGTCTATCTACTATGTTGAAGCCACTGGTTTTCATTTGAGTACATTAGTGTGTAAGGCAATTCTCATACTATAAATATATAAAAGGTTTACTATTTTAAACAAGAGAGTAAATAAGTTGATTCCTAAAAAGATTCTTGCAAGTTTTGAAATTCTCTATAATGTTTTACTTTGCAGGTACGAAAAACTTTTTTCACCTTAGCATTTTGTGACTTTTGTCGAAAGCTGCTTTTCCAGGGTTTCCGCTGTCAAACATGTGGTTATAAATTTCACCAGCGTTGTAGTACAGAGGTTCCACTGATGTGTGTTAATTATGACCAACTTGAGTAAGTAATCAAAAAAGATTTCTACCTACCATTTTACATTTAATTTTTCTGAATGTGAAACTAGTATTCTGTGGGAATTTTTTGTCCAGTAGAGTTGTTACAGGGAATTTTTTTTTTAAGTGTATCTGGAGAGTAGTATGTGGGAGAGCCTGTATTTTACTCCAAAATTGTACTTCTGGTTCAGCTACACATTTCATTTATGTTTTATATTCCCTTTCAATTAATAAAGATCCCTTACCCATAGAAATCACTTATAGATAGTTTTGGGGAGGAGAGCAGTTGTTGTTTCAATTAAGTTAACCATTATATTTTTGGACCACAGATCAAGGGATCTGATTCTGTCAGCTATTTTGTAAATTCTGTTTCTCTCTCTCTCTCTCTCTCTCTCTCTCTCTCTCTACCTCTTTTAACCCCACCTGCACCCCCAACTTATTTAAAAGTAAGATATAAAATCTTTATACCTAAAATCTTTATATCTTTTTCTAAAATTTTTATTTGCTTTTTATGCTAGAGTCTAACAAATTAGACTAAATCTCTTAATCTTTTTGTATGTTGTAGTTGCTGCTGCTGTTACGGTGTTACTACTTTTCCTGATCACTTGAGCAAATAGAATTCAACTCTGTATTTTAAAGTATATTATAAATGATGTAATCTGACTTTGCAATAGTTACATTTTCTTCTAATTCCTTAACATAAAGCATGATTTTTCCCTTCTGATATGTAGAAATTTGCTATATAGAACAATCAGTTTTAGATTCTGAGCTTGCCTTTTAAAATACAATTTAATTTTTAAAAATAAGCCAAAAACCCAACTAATTGAATTTAACAACTATTTCTAAAAATGGAATTTGATCTCCAATATTTCTGTTAAGTCTATAATGTATTCTGATGTATGAAGCTTCTGGGTTTTGCACAAGTTAGGTTTGTTTTGTTTTGTTTTTGTTTTTGCCTCACAGTTTGCTGTTTGTCTCCAAGTTTTTTGAACACCACCCAATACCACAGGAGGAGGCCTCCTTTGCAGAGACTACCCTTACATCTGGATCATCCCCTTCCACACACTCCTCCGATTCTTTTGGGTATGATTTGACTCCTGCTGTTCAGTGGCATGCTATTTGAGCTGGTTTCTTTTGGATCTTTGGTTTACTATAAACTTTTTCAACATCTGGATTGTAATAAACTTATTTTATTACACCAGTCAGGTATTTAATATATACATTTGGTATAGATACACGGGACTTAGAGTCCCTGCCTTGTGCTCATCACTTTATTGGGTAATATCAGATATAGAAGTACATGACTTCCATTTAGAAACCTAGCATTAACATATGAGACAATGGCAAACAATAAAAATAATATATAATTAAAATCTATAGTTTATGACACAGTATTTAAAACTATGTGATAAGGACAAATATTACCATGTTTACAGGAGAAAAGGATAGTGAGAGAGAGTAGTCAAGATAATTTAATGAAGAAAGTGGGATTTAAATTGGACCTTGAAGAATTCTAAAAGTCTGAATTAGCTTGGGGAATAAAAGCCTGGTTATTTGGACGCAGGAAGTGAGGCGGGGGGCGGGGTTGGAAATAGCATAAATAAAGGGAATAGCAGTGGTATGTTTAGGAGATAGTGAAGAGAGCCTAATCTAAGTCGAGAAGTGTGTGTAAAACTAGATTAGAGAGTCTAGGAATTTAGGCTGGAATTTACACTACACATAAGAAGGTAAAAAAGAATTAAAGTTTTTGAGCAGAGGACTTACCTGATCAAAATGGTTTTAAAGAAAGAATCACTTAACAGTGATATACACATAGATTGATAGAGAAATGTCTATTGTAAAGAAGGCCAACTAGGATGCTGGTTGTGAAGACAGTGAGAAGCAATGAAGACGAACTGAAGTGGTAGTAGCATACAGAAGGAATGGATGTTCATAATATGTAAAAGAAAAATTTAATAGTATTAATTAGTTGTGGAGGATAAAGAGGTACATAGTCATCCACATATTCAAGTTTCGTACTAGGGGGAAAAAAGAGATGATGATGAGTTTAGATAGAAGATGCCGGTTTGCTTTGAAGCATTTCTTACACAGGTCTGTTTACTCTTTCCCTATGGGATTTGAGGAAGTATAAATTATACTATATCTGGAAGCATACCGTGAAAAAATAAAGTCTCCACACAGTATTCTGTTCTAGACTGTTCTAGAGATAATTAAGATCAGAAATATTTATTGTCAGTTTTAACCCTACTTCTCACTCTTCACAATGTAATGCTATTTCTTCTACCCAGAGATATTTAAAAAAATAATAATAATAAGTTGACACTCCCAATAGGCCTATATAATGTTTATGAAGCCAACCTTTCTGGAGATGTAATAGGCTAGAAGTTTTTGCAAAAAATCTTTGTATTAAGGAGTGGATGTATTTACTTATTTTGGACCACATAGAAAATGCAACCACTATGTTCTCTTGACAGGTTGTAACAGTTACCCCCTCTGGTGGAGTCATCTTATACCTGCTGTTTATATCATTTGTATGCAACTGTATATTTTTAGGAGAGCAAATCAAAATGTTATTGTTTTGATTTTTAATTAATCCTTTAACTGTGACATTTACTTCTGACAGATTCTATAGACTGTGATGCCTTTCTAATGTCAGATCCCAGTTCTGTGAGCAGAGTTACAGAATATTATAATGAAATTAGCTTGGCCTCTCTGAAAGTTATTAATGGTAATGATCAGGACATTTGCCTACCAGTGATGGGAATGCTAGCTTTAAGTTAAATCATTTGCGCCTATGCCATAGGTACTTCATTTATAGTAATCTGATAGATTCTGGTCTTGAGCAAATTTTGGGGAAGATGTTTAAACTTTTGTTTTCCTGATGCTTTTCTGTTATAAGTGTATAGGGATAGTTTAAAAAGGCAGATGCCAATTCTGTTCTATATCAGAATTTCTTTGCATTTTGTTAATAGTTTCTTAACAATCATGATGGTCATGAAACACATATAAAAATAGATGTAACCAAGACATATTGGAAAAGTGATACATTGCTCAGTTTGGATAAGAAATTAGAGGCACCCACTTTTCTACTTTTAAAAAATACTTCGGAATGTATACATTATTGAAAAGGCAGCATTTTTTTAATTTAATAAATCTTTATTGTTCAGATTATTACAATTATTCCTCTTTTTTTCCCCCCCATAGCTCCCCTCCACCCGGTTCCCACCCCACCCTCTGCCCTTAACCACCCCCCCACTGTCCTCATCCATAGGTGTACGCTTTTTGTCCAGTCTCTCCCTGCACCCCCCATACCCTTTTCTCCCCGAGAATTGTCAGTCCACTCCTTTTCTATGCCCCTGATTCTATTATATTCACCAGTTTATTCTGTTCATCAGATTTTTTATTCACTTGATTTTTAGATTCACTTGTTGATAGACATGTATTTGTTGTTCATAATTTTTATCTTTACTTTTTTCTTCTTCTTCCTCTTCTTAAAGAATACCTTTCAGCATTTTATATAATACTGGTTTGGTGGTGATGAATTCCTTTAGCTTTTTCTTATCTGTGAAGCTCTTTATCTGACCTTCAATTCTGAATGATAGCTTTGCTGGGTAGAGTAATCTTGGTTGTAGGTTCTTGCTATTCATCACTTTGAATATTTCTTGCCAGTCCCTTCTGGCCTGCATAGTTTCTGTTAAGAAATCAGTTGACCATCATATGGGTGCTCCCTTGTAGGTAATTAACTGTTTTTCTCTCGCTGCTTTTAATATTCTCTCTTTGTCTTTTGCTCTTGGCATTTTAATTATGATGTGTCTTGGTGTGGTCCTCTTTGGATTCCTTTTGTTTGGGGTTCTGTGTGCTTCCTGGACTTGTAAGTCTATTTCTTTCACCAGGTAGGGAAAGTTTTCTGTCATTATTTCTTCAAATAGGTTTTCAGTATCTTGCTCTCTCTCTTCTTCTGGCACACCCATAATTCTGATGTTGGTACGCTTGAAGTTGTCCCAGAGGCTTCTTACACTATCTTCAAATTTTTGGATTCTTTTTTCTTTTTGCTTTTTCGGTTGAGTGTTTTTTGCTTCTTTGTATTTCAAATCTTTGACTTGATTCTTGCATTCCTCTAGTCTGCTGTTGGGTCTCTGTATAATATTTTTTATTTCAGTCAGTGTATGTTTAATTTCTAGTTGGTCCTTTTTCATATCCTCGAGGGTCTCGCTAAATTTATTGGCCTTTTCTAGGAAATTCTTGAAAAACCTTATAACCGTGGTTTTGAACTCTATATCCTCCATTTCTTTCATTTGTGATCTGTTTGTCTCTGCATTTTCGCTGCTTCCCTGAGTTGGTGGAATAGCTTTGTGTGGTAGGTGTCCTATAGGGCACAGTGGCTCAGCCTCCCCAGTTACCTGAGGTGAACACTCTTGGTGCACCCCTTTGTGGACTGTGTGCTCAGCCTTGTTGTAGTAAGTCTTGATTGTTGTTGGTATCACTGGGAGGAATTGACCTCCAGGCCAATTGGCTGTGAGGATCAGCTGTGTCTGTGCTGGGAGAACTTCTGTGCTGGAGACACTCTTATGAGACAAGACTTGCAAAATTGGAAAAGCCTCTGTGCTCAGCTTGGATGGGGCAGAGTCTCAGGGTGGAGCAGACAGCCTTGGCTTCCCGTCAGCCCTGCCCTATGAGGCCCCTGGGTCTCAGTGTCCCACGGTAATCGCTGCAAGCACCTCTGAGAGAAAGCCGCCCTCGAGTTTCGCCTGCTGCCAGACAGTCCAGTTTCTCCCTGAATGAATCTGGGTTCCCAGAAATTCGCCCGGAACTGGAGTTCAGCACAGTAGGGAGTTTTCGTCTCCCTCCCACTTTAGAAAGCCAGCTGCGCACCCAGCCGCCCATGCATTCAGTAGTCAGTCCTCTCTGCGCACGCTTGCGCCTCCGGACTTTTGTCTTCCGCAGCTCCCAAGTCTCAGTGTGCTTTCTCTATCCTGACAGTCCAGATTCCCCTGGAATGAATCTGTTTTCCCAGTGTCTCACCCGGGACTGGAGTTCAGTGCAGTCGGGAGCTTCCGTCTCCCTCCCGCTTTAGAAAGCCAGCCGCGCACTCAGCCGCCCATCCTCTCCGTGCGCGTCTCCATACCTCAGCCTTTTTAGCTCCTCTGAGTCAATTTGCTTTCCTCTTTCCTTCTAGTTGTAGTATTTCCACTCAGCCAGCTTTCCTGTGGTTCTGGATGGTGTCCGTTTTGTCTTTTAGTTGTAGTTTTGAAATTGTTGTGCGAGGCAGCAGTTTAAGTGTTTACCTATGCCACCATCTTGGTTTCTCTTCGAAAAGGCAGCATTTTAAAAGTTGCATATCTCTGAACAGAAGTAGTCACTTTGCCTCAAAATTTTTAATATTCAAGATTTAAAATGAGAACTAAACTAACTGGTAATTTACTGAAAGGTGTTAAAGGTAAAAAAAATTTTATTTTTTATTTGGTACTACTTTAAAGAGGTTTGCAGCAAGATTAAGGTAGACATATAATGAGGTGAAAGCCAGTTTGCCAACTGCCAACATACTTTACATGGTATAAATTGCCTTAGTTTTAGTAAAGAATTGCTAGCATGGAAATTCAATTTTATGAATTCCCAGAAATGATGAGAGTTAGGGATATACCAGTTTACATTAACCAGAATCAGAAAACACTAATTTAGAATGCCAGGTAATTCATTTCAGCGAGAAATAGACCTGTTGTGTAGACCAAACTAATTATGTTGGATGGACCAACACTCACCCTACTTTGAAAGATATTTATGTGAAACCAAATTATAATCAAAAGATTGTTTTTGTTAAGGTTGGAATTAGGACATGGTTCAGATGTTCATGACATCAAGATATAATAACTTGAAGTGTTCTCCCAAATTATAATATACTTGCCTTCAAAGCTAGATAAATTGACTTCGTGGAACAGCACATATCATTCCCTGGGTGGTGTTAGATACCAACTGGAAAATTATATTCTTCCTGGGTTTATGTAATAAGTAGACATCTTTTTTGTCTAGTATATCCATTTTTTCTTTAGATATCATAATAAAACTTATCAGATTAAATCCAGGATTTGTTTTTCTTACTTCTGGACTAATGTCCTTTGCATACATATTTCTAATTTGATATATGTTACATATTGCTATCTTCACTAAGTTTCAAGAATGAGTTGCTGTCACTTATTGATGTCATCAAATCAGTTATATTAATTAGACTATCTTGTAATTAATTCGGGCTTTTTCTGTTTTCAAGTCCTACCTTAAAGTATGCTATTGCCTTGAGACTTCAAATCAGCCTGTATAAAATAGCTTTATAAAAATCTGCACTTTCCCAAACTTTAAAAAAAACTAATATTGTCATTTTACATTATTTTACCTGCTCCCAAAATCTTTTAGCATAGGGTGTACATTTGGCTGCCTAAAGCAAAAGTAAAGACAGCTCTGTCACAAACTAAAAATTTCTTAACAGAATTAAGAGACCAGTGGAGCATGCTAATTTTCCTAAATGCCAGTTTTATTAGTCTTTATCTACAATTCTCATTAGGCTAATACCAATTTTTTGAAGTACATAGCATTTTATTATTTTTGTTTTAATTCTGTGTGGATTCATTTAGTTAATATGAATAGACAAAGTGCATATTTCTTTCCCTACCCTTAATTGTGTGCTTCAGAGAAGTAAACTATAAACTGGTATGATTTAGATTCTGTTAACATGCTCTGTTCTTAAGGTTTTTGTCACTATTTGGATTCTTTGTTTCTTCAAACCTTTATTTCTTTTCTACTGTACGTCTTTTCTTCCTATTCTTCTTTAAACCCTCTCCCCTCACAAAATATCTTTATCTTCACAACATTGTCTTTCTGGCTATGTTGTAACCACTAAATAATAATTACAGAGTTTGCATAGGATGAGGTACAGCGATAACCGGTCTGAAGAGAGGCTGTTAGTACTGAGTCATTCATTGGTCCTGATGGAGCTCACCTTATCTTCCAAGCGATCCTCACTTCCCAGCTCCCTTGAATCTCTTTCTGAGGGGCATAGACTCCTCACAGCTATTTACAGTCTGTCAAATCTTCAGTGTGCTCTGTGATTTATTTTGGGGACAGTGCTGAGAGAGACTTTTTTTTATCTGCAGTAACAAAATATAGACCTCTCTGTAACCTATTTTCATGGCTTCATCAAAAAGCGATTTTTATAAATATTTGCTTTAGTGCTTAATGTATGTTATTCTTACATGTCTCTTGTGTCAGTTCTTGGACATACTACTAGTAAATATTCCAAAACATAGGAGACTGACACTGTAAGGATCAGGATCAGCGTTGTGGTTGTTGTTTTTTTAATATATTTTATTGATTTTTTACAGAGAGGAAGGGAGAGGGAGATAGAGATAGAAACATCTATGAGAGAGAAACATCAATCGGCTGCCTCCTGCACACCCCCTACTGGGTGTGTGCCCACAACCAAGGTACATGCCCTTGACCAGAATCGAACACAGGACCCTTGAGTCCGCAGGCCGACGCTCTATCCACTAAGCCAAACCTGTTAGGGCCAGATCAGCTTTTGAATTTGGAAATGATCATTTGCTGTTGTTCAGGATTTTAATTCACCTCTTGGATAAAGTAACAGGTATATCTTTCAGGTCCTGAAATACACATGCATATTCTTAAAATACTTATAATTGCCTAATATTTTCCATAAAAATGTCATTTTAGTGACTTCAGCTATCAAGGAATGGAAAAGGTAAAAAAAAAATGGCAGATTTTATTCGCTCAGTCTCTACCTATAGCAGGCGTGGGGAACCATTTTTCTGCCAAGGGCCATTTGGATATTTATAACATCATTCCCGGGCCATACAAAATTACCAACTTAAAAATTAACCTGCTGTATTTGATCAAGCATTTAATGTACTCACTCCTAATGTCTAGGCAGGGCCAGACCAAACAATTTTTCGGTCCTTATATGACCCACCCCACGGGCCAGACGTTCCCCACAAAAAAACAAGTTTCTTCAGCTGATTAACCATAGGTAATTTCTAGCCATTTGTAGGTTTCCCTGGAGTTTTCTGGATAAAAATCAATGTTATTATTGATAGTCCCTGGAGGTAATAGTTGTAGGCATATTAGTTTTTTAAACTAATACTTTAAAACCCATTCCTGCTGGGTTATTAATGCTTTATTTTAACAATTTTATTTGAGAATATGAAAACAAGGAAATCTTTATATCATCCATTTTTTTAATGTTACTATCTCTATAAAGTTGCTCTGAATCTTATCTTCGAATGACTTGATTTTTCCAGGCCCCAAATGCTCACCAGTCCGTCTCCTTCAAAATCCATTCCAATTCCACAGCCTTTCCGACCAGCAGATGAAGATCATCGAAATCAGTTTGGACAACGAGATCGGTCCTCATCGGCTCCAAATGTGCATATAAACACAATAGAACCTGTCAATATTGATGTAAGTATCCAGCATTGTTAGAACTGAAAAATTTGAGTGTATTTATTTTTCTGCTACTGTTCTAATATAAATCAGAAATAAGTGTCATCTTTCATTAATCACAGTTATAAGTGATAGACTTTTATGAATTACAGATCAGAAAAGCCTTGCCATCTTCTCTGATGGCATTAAATGCTTAACTGGTACCAAGTTACACGCTTATTCTGATTTTTTCCCCCTTAAGACACCATTTGTAAAAGTCCTATTTTCATTTATTTAACAGATAATCCACTTGGCCATTTTATGATACAGAAAAAAATAAGAATACAGTTGTAGGTTTTTTCATTAAATCAATTTGAAATCTTTACCTAAATTTCTATAACTTTCTGTTATATAACCCTTAAGGACTAATCATTGCTTTATGTATTTGACATGTAAAGCTACCTTATCTTTTTTACTTTATTGAGTATACCATTGTATTCTGTTTCTATACGCATCTTGATTTGGGTATATTTTTTTAATGTAAAGTTTGTCATTAAGTTTTAATCATTCATTGTTTAAAATGCATCTTTTCTGGTCTCATCATCATATATTGTAACCTCACCTCTTCAGTTATTTTGACCACCTTCTGGCTGGTCACTCTTGACATTTTTACTTTCCTAGTTTATTTTGCACACTGTAATTTAATTATATACATTAGTGTCAATTCTTCAATTAGACCTTAACTTCTGGACAGCAGAAACCATTCCCAATATAGTTCCTTTGGCACCTATCTTAGAACTAAATACATAGTAAGTCATCAAAAAATATTTGTTTCAGTAAAAGATTTAGAAAATAAGGCAGAGGAAATTCCCTATAATATAGATCAGGAGGTGAACAAACTTTTCCTTAAAGAGCCAGATAGTAAATATTTTAGGCTTGTGGGCCATATGATTTCTAATGACAGCTATTGAACTCTGCCATTGTAGTGTGAAAGCAGCCATAGACAATGCATTGAAAACAAATGGATGTAGCTTTATTGCACTAAAATTTTATTTATAAGAATAAGTGGCCAATTAATTATATTTTGCCAGTCCCTGATATAGACAAAGAGAGGGAGAGAAGAGAAAAAAGATGAAACACACAGGATCCGTCCAACAGGACTAGTTCATTTAATTGGTCATCCCAATAAATGAGTTACACAGAAGAGGATAAAAGTGCCCTTGCCGTGTGAGCTGTGTTGGGCTGGGACCCTTGGAATAATCTTGGAATTAGATATTATGTTCTTCAGAACTTGTGCTTTAGAATAAAGAGGATAGATTATCCTTAATCTCTGTAATAAATATCGAAACAGAAAATCCACAATATTGGTGTGTTTTTTTTTGCTTTGGAAAGTAATTATATTTAAAAAAGGAAATTGAAACTGTGTAAACAGGGTCCTGGAGTTAATGAGGTGGTTATGTGTGTTAGAAGTCAGGTTGTTCTCTTATACAGGCCTTCCTTATGTGAGTCCTCATAATTACAAGGTGGAATAGAGAAGCAAAAATTGTCATAACAGGAAAATATATTAGTCTCCATTCAAATATCCCTTGCCATTTAATATCAGCCTGCATCCCAACCCCTTTACATTAATATCCAACATTTCAATGAAAACATAATGCGAACTTATTGCAAATCTGGCACACACAAAAAAAGATTTTAAGGATTTTATAAAGACTGTAAAAAGTGACTGGAGAACTACTCAAATCATATAAAGCCATTGACAAATACATAGAATTAAGTTAGTCTAGGTCAGTGGTCGGCAAACTCATTAGTCAACAGAGCGTCAAACCACGGCTCGCGAGCCACATGTGGCTCGGGAGCTGCAGTTTGCCGACCACTGGTCTAGGTAATAACAGAAAACACAAAATTCATAAGGATGACAATATGAAAATGAAAATTATTTCAATATCAAAGGATTGCCCTATCTGGTTTGGCTCAGTGACTAGAGTGTCGGCCTGTGGACTGAAGGGTTCCGGGTTCGATTCCAGTCCAAGGGCACATGCCTGGGTTGCAGGCTCAATCCCCAGTAGAGGGGGTGTGCAGGAGGCAGCCAATTAATGATTCTCTCTCATCATTGATGTTTCTCTCTCTCCCTCTTCCTTCCTCTCTGAAATCAATAAAAAATATACATATTAAATAAATATCAAAGGATTGAAAGAGGCCCTTGTGGGGTGGGGGCACAGGGGATCATGAGGGGGGGGTTAAAAGATCAAAAAAGGACTTGTATGCATGCATATGCGCATAACCAAAGAACACAAGACAGTAGGGGGGTGAGGGCATGTGCTGGGGGGTGGTAGCAGCCTGGGAGAGGTCAATGGGGGAAAAAGGAGACTTATGTAATACTTTAAACAGTAAAGAATTTAAATTTAAAAAAAAGAAAGAGTCCTTTGAAGGGTAGAGTCCCCTAGAATTATTTTTTTTTTCTAAATATATTTATTGAGTTTTACAAAGAGGAAGGGAGAGGGAAAGAGAGCCAGAAACATGGATAAGAAAGAAACATGGATCAGCTGCCTCCTGCACACCCCCCACTGGGGATGTGCCCGCAACCAAAGTACATGCCCTTGACCGGAATCGAACCTGGGACCCCTCAGTCCGCAGGCCGACCCTATATCCACTGAGCCAAACCGGTCAGGGCCCTAAAATTATTTTTAAATATATTCTTACTGATTTCAGAGAGGAAAGGAGAAAGAGAGAGAAACATCAGTGATGAAAGAATCATCTATCGGCTGCCTCCTGCACACCCCCTATTGGTGATTGAGGCCGAAATCCAGGCATGTGCCCTGACAGGGAAGCTAAGTGAGACCTCCTGGTTGACCTGTTGACCTGGTTCATAGGTCAGCACTCAACCACTGACCCACACTGGCCAGGCTAAAAGTTTTATTAAAATGACTATTATTGTGTGTAAAATATGAACTTGAAATTAAGAATTTCAATTTGTGCTGTCATATAAGTTTGATATTCTCACCAATAAAAACTTTATTCTTTCTCTATTTATTCTAAGAATTAAGCATATTTTTGAAATTATAACTTAATGTAAAAGAAATAAACCTTATAAATTTTAATTTTATTTTTAAAGAAAAATTCCCAAATCAGACTTTCTTCCCACTTTTTACTATGAATTTTTTTCTGTCTTTTTATTGGATTCATTTTAAGTGACCTTTTCCTAATACTAATTTCCTCAACTAATAAGGTTTTCCTTGATCTAGTTAGATTTGAATACAAAGGAAGAAAGATGTAGGAGAAGGGAATATGGGAATAAGAAAACAAATCTTATTTATAGGTTATGTCTGTTCTCAGAAACTCAAAATTGTAACCTTCATCTTTACTTTCAAAACATTCTTTAGATCAGCGACTTTCAATCTTTTCCACCTCATGACACTCAGAAGCTAATTACTAAAAATCTATGGCACACCAAAAAATACTTTTTTTTGCTGATCTGACAAAAATATAGGTATAATTTTGATCAATTCATACTAGGTGTCTATTGTGTTGATGTTGTCATTTTTTTCATTTGACAATCTAAGGAAAAGACGTCAGTATTTTGACTAATCATTTGTAGCATGTTTTATTTATTTATTTTTTTAAATTGATTTGAGGGAGGGAGAGAGAGAGTTAGAAACATCAGTGATGAGAGAGAATCATTAATTGGCTGCCTCCTGCATGGCCCCTACTGGGGGGTTGAGCCCGCAACCCAGGCATGCGCCCTTGACGAGAATCGAACATGGGACCCTTCAGTCCACAGGCTGACGCTCTATTCACTGAGCCAAACCAGCTAGGGCAAGTATAGCATATTTTAAAAATTCTTGCGACACGCTGGTTGAAAATCACTGGTTTAGGCTATTTTGCTTTATCTCTTATTGTCACCACTATTCTGTTCTCTTAGGCTTGAGCATTTGGAGTGTCATCTTTATATCTTGCATTTTCATCCTCCCCTAAGATTAAATAGTCATAATCTATCACCTTTTCCTTTTGATATGCATCCAAGATTTGTTCTTGTTGCCACCACCACTTGGACCCGTATTTATATTTCATTTGAACTACTTACTTTACTACATTACTCTCCTAAATGGATTTCCTGCCATTGATTTCTCTCTCTCCATTCCATTCTTTATGCTACCACCATATTAATTTTTTACAACACCTTTATCATTATCTCTTCCCTTGTTCCAAAACTGTCATTGGCTTCCCATTGATTGCAAGATGAAATGTAAACCCTTTAGCATTTTCGTTCAGTGTCAATCATTTCACTCAGTTTCAGTCGTTATTTACCATTTATTTTTCCAGTAAACAAGATTTAATATTGACTCTGGGATAGACACTGTGTCAGAATTTGGAATTAAGGATGAATTAGCAGACAATCTTTGCCCTCAACGAAGTCATAATCTAATGTATGAATCATATATAAATAAATAATCACAAAAAATATATAATGATAGTTTATTGAAGAGGGTAATAAACTACCTGGTTGGATCTAGGAATATTTAGCAGATATAAACATTTAAGCCAGGTTGTAAAAGATGAAAGAGTAGGAGTTCATTCAATACACTAGTTGGGGTTTTAGGAAGAAAGGGCATTTGTTAAGGAAATAGTATATGCAAAAGTATGAAAGTATCTTTATATAGAAAGTTAGTGAGACCCCTCCAGGATTTTATATTTATTGGTAGCCACACAACACCTAGCACCTTGTTTGCAGATCTATGAGTATTTGTTGATAATTCTGTAGAAAATGTTGAAGGCTTTATAGGATACATTGAACATGGTAGAAATACTTTTGCAAAGAATTTACTCTTTGTTCTTGCCCATAAACAAAAAGCTGCCTGTTTGCAAAGAGCCTCTAAGCCTATTTAGAGACATTTGGGACCATTCAATTCCTCACATTTAAATTATATTGAGCAAACACATTAATCTAAGTTCTGTCTATTAATATCCAAATTGCATTGCATTGCCAGAAGACTCTTTCCCTCACTCCCCACATTGTCTGTGATAAAAAAAAAAACACTACATCTTAATAATGACAGATTTTAACAAAACTCTTGTTTGAGCCATTTTTGTTTTTGTCCGTCTAGTGTGTCTTTACACATATTTTTATTACTGTAATCAGTGTACATTTTTTATTCTGTTTTTTATTATATTGTAAACATTTCATGATTCAATCTTTATAATTATTTTAGTAGATGCATAATACTCATTAAATTTATACACCATAATTTACTGAGCCAATATGTCAGTAAGCCTAGAAGAGGGAAATAATTATTTCTGATTTTTTAGTATGGTGAATAATGCTGCACTAAACATCTTTGTGCATATCATTTTTTTCTTCTGAATTATTTCCTTAGGAAAAATTCCCAGAAGTGGAATTACAGGATCAAAGGGTATGAACATTTTATGGCTCTTAATATGTGCCAGTAGAATTTTTATAAGAATTGATGCAGCCATTGGTTTTGAATGGCCTGAAATGGATTTCAACATTTAATCAGGACTAATAATCCCTTCAGTATAGGATTAGGTTGCTTCAAATTTTGATTTTTATCGTGTTCACTAGCTAATTTTATATTTTTTCTGTTTTGTGAAGTAATTATAAGACAGTTATTTTAAATTAACCTTTCTGTTCATGCTTAGTGGAAAACTCAGTGTTGTTATTACTTTCCTACCACATGCTTTGAATAAAATATATATTACTATTTATTTGTAGGACTTGATTAGAGACCAAGGGTTTCGTAGTGATGGAGGTAAGTGGTGATTTCAATTTTTAAAAACTCAAGGAAAAATGCAACTGCTTTGCTGCTTGTCTCCTTTATATTTGCTTCTTTCATGAAACACAGACACAGAGAAAAATGTGTAGATAAAACCCCAAATTTTTTTGTTTCCTTTAGTATTTATCAATTATCTCTAATAAAATTTTAACTAACTTATAACATGAATAGAGAAAAAGTAGACATTAAAAGGGTTCTTAAATGTACTACCTATAATTTTAAAAGGTTGTCAAGGAGAGATTCTTAGTTATTTTACCCACTTCATTGATTCCAAACCCTCTCCAAAGCTGGAGATGCAAAATTTCTTTTGGAAACCTCCACCAATATTTAAATATTAAGCTTAGAATCAATTAAAACTTGATTTTTCTAAATCATTCTTGGAGAATCCCTTGAATTGCCTGTCACAACTTCTCAATTTGATAGATATTGTCGACTATTTCCCTCAGTCTTCTAAAAGGGTTTAAAATGTACATTTTACATAATGGGTCCCTAATAAAGAAGCCTAGTTGCCCTTTTTTGTCCGGTAAATAAAATAAGCAAATAAGAAATTAAATTGAGATTTCTTACAGAATTTTTATCTGACTTTTCACTCTAGCACCCAGTAAAAATAGGGGGCATAAGAAAACATTGCATAAGAAAATTCTTTTTAAATAAGAATTTACCCCCACATAATGTTTTCCAAGAGATGGTATTTGAACTATCTTTAAGTTTTCTTCTAGATGATTCTCCATTACTTTTTCAGCTGTCTTCTGTCTAATAAGGAAGGCCTGCAATACCTGCTTATCTTGTTTAGAGTTGGTCTCTTCACTGTGACCTGCTTTGTCTTCAAAATGTCTAAGCCCAGTCTCAAAGATATTTTATAGTGAACATTGTATAAACCATCTTTTGTTGTGTTTCTGTGTACCTGTGAAGCTACCAAAGTAATAACCCTGCATTAAATACTCTAGACTTCATATTTACTATAGTATATAGTTATAAAAGTATTTTTTCTGTTTGTTATTCCATGAACCCTCCAATTAATGTTGCTGCCAGTTTGACTTTCATATGTCTTAGTAGCTGTGGCTTTTGAAAATTTTGCCCAATACATCCAGCATTTAAATGTTGCCATCATTTTAGCATCACAAAGTTAACTTAGTCTTAAAAACTGCCTGCTTAGTACCTAAAATGAAGTGGCATCTCTTGTCCTTTCTTATGAGTCATTTTTTAAAAAATCATTGGGATTTTGAAAAGTGTTTTAAACATCCAGAATTATTTTGTGAAGCAGGCTTCGACTCATCTTATTTATTCCCCATGACTTCTTTCATTTCTTCTGTGTGTCTGTCTTCCTGTGTTTGCCTGCCCCTCTCTTTCTCTTCTAACAGCCCCTTTGAACCAGCTGATGCGCTGCCTTCGGAAATACCAATCCCGGACTCCCAGTCCCCTCCTACATTCTGTCCCCAGTGAAATAGTGTTTGATTTTGAGCCTGGCCCAGTGTTCAGAGGTAGTTGGGCTCTTCTTTCTTGTTTTCACCCAAAGCAGACTAAATATACACTACAGCTACTGTTTGTGCCTCACCTTCACAGCGTGTGTTTGTAAGTGTGAGAGTTTTCAGTACTAAATTTCTGCTTGGCCTGGCTGGAATGCTCTGAATGTGCTTGTCACACATACTCACTACCACAAGCTTTCTGTCATAAATTTTAAAAGCAAGAAAAGTCTTAGATTTCCATCATGGTTTCTGTTACATTACTTTTGGTCTTGGTAACTTCTTAAACTCAGTGGGTGGCAATAAATAACGTGGGAGGGGGTGTCCCACTTGAATTCCTTTTATTTTAATCCATTTAGGTGGTCACCTTGATGATTGTTAATACTTGTTACCAATTTTTTTGGTTTCTAAAAAAGTAAAAATGGAAATCCCTGTTATGAGATTTTACTAGACTTTTGCCTTTATTTTTTTTTGTATTATCAGCAGTGTCCTTTTTTAAATGTAGGACATGTATATTTTATATTATATCAGAGGTAGAGAGCTTTGAAAAGATTTTTAATATATTTGGGATATTTTAGCATACTTCAGAAAATTTGAGGATTGATACTTCCTTTCAGTTATGCCTTAATCTGAGAAAAAAGCAGTATAATTTCAATCTCCCATTTTATTTTGCCATAACTTTAATTAGTAGTTAAACTGATTTTTTTTTTAAATAAAGTCAAAATTGAGGCAGGAGTTTGCTATAAATAGTTTTAAAGAATTTACTGGCTTTTACTAGTGTCTGCCAATTATTCTGAACATAGTGGTGGTGTTTCATATTTTTGCTCTTAGCCCATCTGTTTCTCAGAAAATCCATAGAATGGGCTGGAAGTCATACAGGACTGAGTGGCATAATTTAATAATATCAGTAGAGTACTAAGTAGATCAGAACTGGGAGGCCTGGGCAAACAGTTAAGGCTTTATGATATTGAAAATTATCAGTAGAAGGTAGAAAATGGATTGTGCTCTAGTTAATAGACATTCCATTTTCTTTTAGAAATTTACAGATGAGATTATGGAAATTCCACATGGTAGCATGTGATGTAATAATAAAATTTCTACACAGATTTAAATGTTGCCATTGGTATCCCTGTTTGAAAGATAGTGACTACCTCTTTCCAAAGAATAGTATTTTTTTTAAAAATTCTCTTGAAGTCTTTTTGTTCTGTGTATGCAAATATTTTTTGATATCTCAGTCCTACTTAACTGTACTCAGGCCCCATTGGGAGTCATTGTCCTGAACTACTCTGAACAAGATACTGTACATGAATTTAGAATTATTGCCACTGAGCCAGCATTTGGAAAAGTACCCATCAGAAAGTATACAACCCTGCCAACTGAGTCTACTTTCAAAGAATACACCCCGTGGACTCAGTTGACAGAATATTTCCATTTGTAGTAACTTGGCTGAGAGGCCATATCACTTACTTTGCTCTCACTTATAAAGGCAGTCAGGGATTATTCAGAGAGGCTTGAGAAACCTGCTGGCTTTTATTGTATACAGGCAACAAATCATATTTGTTTACTAGACTAAGCCTTCAGGAACTGATGAAACTGACCAGTGTCTCTCACTCTTAAGTAGTCTAGTATGTGGTGTAGGATTTTTTTTTTTTAATTTAGTGGCTAATATGAAGAAGCCAAATATTTTCAACATTATGGCCATTATTAGAATATGTTTCCATTTGGGGATTTCCATCTTTTTTTATATTGATTTATATTTGTTTGCTGAAGCAACAAAATAAAGCTGTTGTTTTTTTATACAGGCTATTAAATTGATTTTGCTTTTTTGATTTTTAAAGTCAAAGAAACAGAACCTTGGGAATATTGTTTAGTATTTATCTCTTATTTTAAAGATAGTCTTTTTCTTAGAAAATGCACCAATAAGCAAAGTGTATATCTGTAATCAGATGTTTCAAGGATCATTAAATTGGCCAGAAAACTAAAAGAAATTACAGTACTAATTACCAAATGAGACCCCTTTTTGGCCTATCCTTTCTAAAAGTTCTATACTTGAACATGCACTGTATTTTTTAAATAAGTCTAAATCTCCCCACACCCTCTGCCCCCAATAAATAAATTAACATACTTGATCTTCCTTTAATGGATACATTTTTCCTTTCACTAACTTAGGGTCAACTACAGGTTTATCCGCCACCCCCCCTGCCTCATTACCTGGCTCACTCACTAATGTGAAAGCATTACAGAAATCTCCAGGACCTCAGCGGGAAAGAAAATCATCTTCATCCTCAGAAGACAGGAATCGAATGGTAAAAGTATATGATATCTTCATTCTTCTGTGTTCTTTATAGAAGTTAGTGCCAAATCTAATGTCACCTTTAGATATAATGATATGTCCATATGTGACACAGAATTCCCATAATCAAATAAAATTAAGAGCTGATAATTGTTTGTTTAAAGCATATTTGCACAACACAGATTTATGCTTTCAACTCTAATGCAATTAAAGGTAGTTTCAAAAGTATAAGAATACAGTTGACCTTTGAATAAGAAGAATTTGAATTGCGTGGATCTACTTACATGCTGGTGTGTGTTTCTTTTTTTCAGTAAATAAACAGTTAGCCCTCCATATCCCCAGGTTTTGCATGATTGAAAGCAGTATTGGTCCTGGAAAACCAATCCCCAACAGATACGAAGAGACCATTATAGTGAAGTTTTGGGAGAAATCAAAAGTTATACACCAATTTTCTTTATTTTTTTTTTTAATATGGAATGCTTCATGAATTTGCGTGTCATCCATGTGCATCCTAATCTTCTCTGTAGGGTTCCAATTTTTTAGTATATGTACTGCCGAAGGGAGCACTATACACCAATTTTCCACTGCCCCGAGTCAGTACCTTTAAGCTCCCCATTTTTGAGGGTCAACTGTAGTGTTCTCTTTTTAAAATAAGGAAAAAGGGGTAAGCCTAATATTTTAGGAAGCATTATTAGGCATATATGTTCTAAAGCAGCAGTCGCCAATCTTTTGGACCTCACAGACCACCAGTGGTGACCACTATTAAAGGGCTTATCTGAAATTCAGATATTTACCAAATGATATTCTTTCCTATTTGAAAAAATAACTTTCTGCTGCACAATAAATACATATTAAAAACAATTTAATTTTAGCAATAGTGTAGTAATAGTATATGTTGGACAGGTGGATTCTCTACCCTACCAAAGTGATTGTATATGTTGACAGTTTTTAAGAGACTGGATCAGATAAGATATATGAGGAAATTTAGCACTGACTAGAAGAAAGTAAGTAGGTAAATTATCAACAGTAACCATAGTATGTTCATTTAAAATTTTGGCCTTTGGAGCCAAAACTAATCACAGATACTTATATTGCCTGTTAGTAGCCCTGAAAACTGACCTAGTTCTTCAATTTAAGTTCTGTATTATAAGAATCATACTTCTATTATTCTTCCAGAGTGTGTGTGTGTGTGTGTGTGTGTGTGTGTTTAATGTCCCTTTCACACTCAGACACAGGGGAGAATGTACTTAGTGTGAAACAAGGTTTTCCCTTTTTTTGTTTGCTTTGGATTGACTTTTGCACTACTTTTATCAAGAAAACACTTGGTAGACGGGATTCAAGTGACGATTGGGAGATTCCTGATGGGCAGATCACAGTGGGACAAAGAATTGGTTCCGGGTCATTTGGGACAGTCTACAAGGGGAAGTGGCATGGTATGTATATAGTACGATGACCTTGTCACAAGTTTTAATAATAGGAAATATCTAACAACTTTTGTTTTTTAAAAATCAAAGGAAGTATTCACTTTCTGCATCATTAAACTTTTATCATATTCAAGAGTTACTAAAGATTTCTAACAAAAATTATGGAAAATAAAAACTGGATTCATAGCAATCTGGTCTTCTATCATTATATTAACTTCAGTTTTTAAAATGTATTTTTATTTATTTCAGAGAGGGAAGGAAGAGGAAGAGAGAGAGAAATATCAATGATGAAGAGAATCATGGATCAGCTGCCTCCTGCACGCCCCCCACCAGGGATCGAGCCCACAACCCGGGCATGTGCCCTGACCAGGAATCGAACCATGACCTCCTGAGCCATACCAACTGGGCTTAGTTACAGTTTTTAAAGATGATGATTCTCACCCGGCTGGCTTGGCTCAGTGGTTGAAGTCATGGTTTGATTCCCAGTCTGGGCATATGCCCAGGTTGTGGGCTCGATCCCCAGTGTGGGGCGTGCAGAAGGCAGCTGAACCATGATTCGCTCTCATCATTGATGTTTCTCTCCCTCTCCCTTCCTCAGTGAAATCAGTAAAAATATATTTTAAAAAAGATGATTCTCCAGGGGAGCTAATCCCCAAGATGTTTTTTTTCTTTGATAATTTTTCTGCTTATACTTTTATATGTATTATAAACCACAAGTATATTAAAAGTGTACTTACAAAAGGAAGAAATGGAGTGAAAACATAAAAAAATGTTCAGCCTCACTAGTTACCAGAATTGCAAAATCAAAAAATAGGAATCATTATTTGCTTCTCAAATGGACAAAGAATTTTTTTTAATTGGTCATAATTAGAGTTATGAATATAATGCTGCTGATGGAAAAAGAAATTGCTACAAATTTTCTAGAGAGAAATTTGGCAATATGTATATCAAACCAATAATTCCATTTGTAGAACTTTATAATGAGGAAGTAATTGGACAAGAACAAACAGATGTGTGTGCAAGTACATTAATTAGAGACTTAATATTAATGAAAAATGGAAATAAATGTAAGTGCCCATTAATAGAGTATTATATAAATACATTGATAACCTCCATGTATGATTATATAGAAATTAAAGTAGTATGGTAGATTTCTATTTATTGCTATGGAAAGGTGTCTGTGTTATATTAAATTTTACAGAGCAGCATGTAAAATATCCCATATTATGGTGCTACATGGAAGTATATATAACAATTTTTAAAAGGATCATCAGTATTTGAGTACATGTCTTTTTAGGTTATCTTTTCACATGAATTCATAAATATCTGTACTGATACATATAAAAGCCTAGTAGAATATACATCAATATATTAACAATGTTCATTTATGTGTGATATGATTATGGGAAATATTTTTTCTTTGTTTCTTCAAAATGTTTAATTTTTTTGCTATGAGCACTGTATTAATTTGATAATCAGGAAAAATAAGTTAATTATACTAAAGTATAATATACATAAAAGTGCATGTAAGTGTTCAAGTAGCTGAAATATCACAAAGTGAACACATCTGTAGTCAATAAACAGAACATTACCAACATTGTAGAAGTCCTGCTCATGTCCTCCTCCCCCAAGAGCAACCACTATCCTGGTTTTAGCAGAAATCTAACAGTATGCATTCTTTTGTGACTCACCCCTTTCACTCAACATTGTTTATAAGATTCATCTGCATTGTTGTGTATAGTTGCAGATCATTCATGATCTATAAAACGATTCCTTTTTTTATTTACTATGTAATGAGAATTTTAATAGTTTCCAGTTTGGGCCTATTGCAAATGCTGCTGCTGTGAACATTCTTAGTTCATTCATGTCATTTGATGAGCATATGTGTCCATTTTTGCTGGCTATATACCTAGAAAAGAATTATGGGACCACTGTATATGCATATATTCAGTTTTAGTAGATACTGCCAGCAGTGTTTTAAGTGGTTATACCAATTTACACACCCACTGGTAGTGTGTGTGACTTCTACCTGTTTCACATAAAGTTGTTTTTTTTTAAATAACTTGCCTAAGCAAAGCAACAAGTGATCTATAGATTGGAAAAAAAGGTTAGGTACTCTAATAAGGAAATTTTGTAGTTTTCTATTTCAGCCTAGCTCCATTTGGCCTGTGATTTTTAGTTTTAACATTTAGTCAGTACATGTGTCTAATTTAATATTGTTAAATAACCTGGAAAATACCATGGGTACTTAGCTGGTTAAACTAAATTTCCAGATGAAAAACAAGGTTGGCTATCTTTTTTAGATTGGTATTTTGAAATATCAGTATAAGAGTATCATTGTTGGTTTAGTGTTATCCTTAGAAAATTAATGCAATTAAGGAAGGTATGATATAATTTATTTCATAAGTTACCATAAAGCAGTTTAATAATGGTGTGGATTTAAGGCTGTGGTAATTCATGAAAATATACAAGAGTTTTTAATATTTTTAAATCTTAAAAAATAGAATGACATTTGGATTGACAATTACCTTTTAGGTGATGTGGCAGTGAAAATGTTGAATGTGACAGCACCTACACCTCAGCAGTTACAGGCCTTCAAAAATGAAGTAGGAGTACTCAGGTGAGTTAGTATAGACCAGCCTTGGGCAAACTACGGCCCGCGGGCCGGATCCGGCTGTTCTATCCAGTTCTCTTGCTCTCCCCTCCACTCCTTTACTTTGAATTTATATTAGTTCACACAAACACTCCATCCATGCTTTTGTTCCGGCCCTCCGGTCCAGTTTAAGAACCCATTGTGGCCCTCGAGTTAAAAAATTTGCCCACCCCTGGTATAGACTATTGTTTTCCAGAGACAGTATCTTATTTAACTCCTGTTTTTCAGTGGTTGCCACTGTTTGCTATATTTACTCAAAATGGATAAAAAGAGTTTGAGTAGATTTTAACTTTAACCATATTCTTTTAAGTGTTATGCAATATTATATTGTATAGGTGATAGGAGAATTAAGCTTAGAGTGGATTTTGAGAAATAATACTTCCACTTATGTAAATAATTCTCTCAAGATTCTAATCTTACCAGAACACATTTAGATATTACGTCATGCCATGGAACTTGAGGAACATTAACAAACTGCAGTATGTATAGGTAAGAACAACTTAAGTGGGGGCGATTCTAGAACTGCAACTTAGGGGGCCAAAGTAATCAACAGAACTGAGGATATTGGGTCCATAGAAAGCTCTTATGTTCCATAGAGTACAGACTCTTCTTCCAGAGAGCAGAACAGGGAAGCGAGTGGGGAAGTTGTAGGAAAATGATTCTTTCTCAACCAAAAAAAAAATTCTAAAACTAGAACTACTTAAAACAAAAGAATGGGAGAAATAGGCTTTAGCCTCAGTGATGAACTTTCCATAATTAAAGGTACTTAAGCAACGTCTAGTTGCCTGTCTGGTATATTAAAAAAGATATTTCTGAAAAGAGTAGAATGTTAAAATAGACAATTACTAAAGTCTGCTAAATTTTTCCTTTTGCCTTTTTTAAAATACCTTTTTCTGACAAAATCTTACTGATAAGTAGACTTCTTTGGCCTCTTTTTAACATTTGCTGAAGTTTATTGACATTTACTGTTTACTTTCACATTTCTTTTTATAGGAAAACTCGACATGTGAATATTCTACTCTTCATGGGCTATTCAACAAAGCCACAACTGGCTATTGTTACCCAGTGGTGTGAGGGCTCCAGCTTATATCACCATCTCCACATCATTGAGACCAAATTTGAGATGATCAAACTTATTGATATTGCACGGCAGACTGCACAGGGCATGGAGTAAGTTCCATTCTGTTAAATCTATTGTAAATTACTTTTGAAGACCAGTGATGGTGTTTTAAAGATTTCAGCTGATAATCTTTTGGATTGCGTTTTAAATTACTGTCTAACAACATATAGACACTTTTAACTAATGGCTTGCAAATATGATACTAAGAAATAAAATAATCCACTTTACAGTCTTCAAAACAAAGTATTTGATAATAAATATGTGACTGCAAATTTATGTTCTGCATGCAGTGATTTAGCTAAGCAATAATGGTTCAAAAAATAAAAAGGCAAGCAAAAGACCACTAAAAATCATTAGCAGTTATAGAAGTATATAAAATAATTGTTAGTTATTCTTTCAAATTATTTTCTCTAAGTTCCCATATTTTCATTTGCATATAATAAAGTAAAATGAAAATATATATTCTGGTCCTTTCTGAGGATTTCAAGTTGAGTTGTTCATATCCACTGAATTATGCTCTGTAATTTAAAAGATAAAATAACTTTATAAAATTTACCACAGGCCAGAATTTGAATCTGTTCAAATCTGAAAGGTTATATTAAAAATTTTTAAGAGTAAATCATAGCAAATATAGTAAACATTGTGAGAGAAACAAAGCTTACTCCCCACCCCTACCTTCACGCCCCCTGCTCCAAGCACACGCCCTCCTCAGGGCCTTTGTACTTGTTATTTTCTCTTGGGTGTACTCATGCCACAAATATCCATGGAGCTTTCTCCCCATGTCTCTCTTCAAATGTCGCCTTTTAATAAAAGCCTTCTCTGATCACCTTACATTAGCGATTTTCAACCAGTGAGCCGATTTTCAACCAGTGAGCTGCAAGAGATTTAAAACATGCAATACCAAAACATGCACTGACCTCTTTTCCTTTAGATTGTCAAGTAAAAAGAGTTCAGCCAACACAATAGCCATCCAGTGTGAATAAATCAAAGTTATACCTTTGTTTTTGTCAGATTGCAAAAATATATTTTTTGGTGTGCCGAAGAATTTTAGTAATTATTTTATGTGTGCCATAAAATGAAAACAGTTGAAAATCACTGCCTTATATAACTAACTAATATTCCTACCCCACCCTGTCACTCTCTGTACCCCTATCTTTGTTTTTTAGCACCCAACTCCATATGACGTATTTGTTTATTGTCTGACACTCCCACTAGAATAGAAGCTGTATGGGAGCAGGGGTTTTGTTTTGTTCATTGTTTTATCCCTAATGCCTAGAACAGGGCCTGGCCTATCATAGGTACTCAGTATATATCTGTGAAATAAAAAATTAAGAAGGATTAACTGAATATTATTGTTCACCTTTTAGGAAAAAAGAAGCCAAATCCTTCTCATACCAAAATTGAGAAATGTCAAGGAAAGGAAAAATAGTCCACAAAGTATTAAAAGGATATCAGAGGGGAAAGGACTTTTGCTATAAACCGAGGCAGCAAAGAATAGTAATGAAAATTATTTTTAGAAACAGTGATTGGGCAGTCAAATGCCAGTATTGATTAAGACAAGAAATGACAGTAGAGAAGGACACTATCAAATTGGAATAGTTCTGTAGTCTGGGGAATAGTCAGTGAATGGGGCAATATTTTTCCATTGCTTTCAGTTTGGGATCTGTAAGTGTAAACCCTTGAAATCTATTTATCTACTCTGAAATGCTTTGTTGGCATTTTAAGTAGCAATCAATATATAATGACTATACCTGGCTATGAATGTAGAACATGGCTCTATGTGTGGCGTTTACCAGAGGAGAATGAAGGTGGGAAGAAGGATGAGGATGGTAAAGGGGGTTAAATACAAGGTCATGGAAGGAGACTAGACGTTGGGTGGTGAGCACACAATAGAGTATACAGATGTCATCATATTATAAAATTGTACACCTGAAATTTATATAATGTGATCAGCCATTGTTATCTCAATAAATTTAATTTTTTTAAATTAATTAAAAAGAAAAATCTCATTTCCAGACTATCCAAAAGAATAAAATACCTAGGAGTAAGTTTTACCAAGGAGATAAAAGATTATACTCTAAAAAGTATAAAACATTGCTGAAAGAAATTAAAGAAAACAGAAATGAAATTTGGCATAATAAAAAAATTTTGATAGATGGTGCACAACATTGCGAGTATACTTAATGTCACTGAATTGTACACATAAAAATTGTTAAAATGGGAAATTTTATGATATATATATATATACATATATATATATAGTGTCCAAAAATGTATGCACACACTTTGAATAATTATAAGGGAGAGTTTATTAATATATATTTCATTTTCATAATGGAGCTATCAGCTATTAAAGTGTATACATATTGAGGGGGGGTACCCTGTAGTTTACCACAATGAAGTTAAAAACAGAATAAATAAAATAGCTATGTGGGTTTCAGATAAGATGACAGATTTATGCTATCTTTTGAAACTCCACTGAAACTATAATAAAGGATTCTTTTTTTCAGCATAAACATATAAGGTTGGAGATAAACAGAGAAAGGAAATAATAGCAACAACATTTTATAAGCTAGTAAACAAATGGAGAAATAATCATGGACTCAGTAGACCCAAAAAAGCTAAATCATTAGTTGGCCATGGAGAAATGAAAACTAACCTGATTTAACCACAGAATCCTCAAAAGTCTCAAGAATTGGCAGTGCCAGGTATTTCTGGAGGAGGGAGAGAACATAAATGAAAAGGCCTATCTGGAAAACTTCTCAAAATCTCACCTGCTTCGTGCACTGGGTGACTGTCCCATCCCTACCCTGGCAGTAGATTGAAAGTTTATTCTCTAGAAAGAGAAAAACAAATATCTCTGGACTGGGGACATGGACATGGGCACTTAATTAGAAATAGGGCTACTTGCTGAACTTTACCCTTCACACCAGACATTGGAAGAGTCTTCTGTGAAGAATCTTACCAACTGAGAGGAAAGACCCAAAAGTGGTGACTTCAGGAAGTCTACCTAGATCACTGTACAAGGAAGTTCAAAAACAGCCCATCTGTATGCTAAAGCTTTCAGGCAGCTTTTTAGTCCTTCACTCAGTCTGAAATTATCTCTGGCTCACCACAGACATCAGAGGGAAAGTCTGTGATGCCCATGAGAAAGACCAAACCAATGGGGGGAAAAGGGGAAGGCAACTAGGAATAAACAAACAATGCAAGGAAAAAGGTACCCCTCCCTCCAAAAAACTGTCCATTTCCTCAGCTATAAAAGGAGGTTTTTCTAACCATGAAACAAGAACAGATGCTTTAAAAGAAACTTTCTGATAACAACAACAAAAAAAAACTTTAAATGTTGATATTTACAGTATACTGGAAATGGCATCCTTCACAAGTATTTATACTTAACTTTTAAATGTTTGGTTCCTCCTCCCCTGTCCTCCACCATCATTTCACAAAGTCGATAGACTATTTAAATAGCCATTATTAATATACTTTTGCAAAGCCTTCATTTCAAAACAGTCTTCCCCCTGAATGTTTTCTAAGTGTTGTTGAAGGTGATCTTTCTGACTATTTTCCAAAATGTATTCTAAAGTCCCAGGGCATCCTATATAATCCTATATAATAAAGAGGTAATATGCAAATTGACCATCACTCCAACACACAATATGGCTGCTTCCATGTGGTCAAAGATGGCCGCCACAAGATGGCTAGCAGGGGATGGCAGTTGTGGGCAATCAGGCCAGCAGGGGAGAGCAGTTGGGAGGGACCGGGCCTGCAAGGGAGAGCAATTGAGAGCGATCAGGCCTGCAGGGGAGGGCAGTTAGGTGTGACCAGCCCAGCAGAGGAGGGCAGTTGGGGGCAACCAGGCCTGCAGGGGAGGACAGTTGGGGGGGACCAGGCCTGCAGGGGAGGGCAGTTGGGGGGGACCAGGCCTGCAGGGGAGGGCAGTTGGGGGTGACCAGGCCTGCAGGGGAGGACAGGGGTGACCAGGCTGGCAGGGAAGGGCAGTTAGGGGTGATCAAACCAGCAGGGGAGGGCAATTAGGGGCAATCGGGCCGGCAGGGGAGCAGTTAGGCATCGATCAGGCTGGCAGGGGAGTGGTTAGGGGGTGATCACGCTGGCAGGCAGAAGCGGATAGGGGCAATCAGGCAAGCAGGCAGGCGAACAGTTGGGAGCTAGCAGTCCTGGATTGTGAGAGGGATGTCCCAGATTAGAGAGGGTGCAGGTTGGGCTGAGGGACAGCCCTCCCCCCCACCCCTTGCACGAATTTCGTGCACTGGGCATCTAGTCCGCCTATATAATAAAAGGCTAATATGCAAATCGACCGACCTGCAGAACGACCAGTCACTATAATGCACACTGTCCACCAGGGGGCAGACGCTCAACGCAAGAGCTGCCCCCTGGTGGTCAGTGCACTCCAGGGGGAGCAACGCTCAGCTAGAAGCTGGGCTCACAGCTGGTGAGCACAGCAGCGGTGGCGGGAGCCTCTCCTGCCTCCACGGCAGTGCTAAAGACACCACCCCCAGTGCACAAATGTCATCCGCCGGGCCTCTAGTAAGTAGAATAAAAGCATACTAACTCATTGTATAAAGAGTTGGGGTTGTGGTCACTTATAATATAAAACCTTTAGTCAGTGGGAGAGTTAAATTATTAGGACTCTCAAATGTGTTACCTTAATTGGATTACAGAATATAAGCAGTGGATGCGTGACATTTTTCCTGTGTTTTTGTCTTATTTCCTCAATGAATGATGATTTCTGATTCCTAGGTTTACCTGAAGAGAGCAGAGCCATTCTAATGGGAGATCATTATAGACTTACTCTTAGGAATCAGGGTTCATAAAGTATGTTTATCAGCTTCTCACCTGATAGTCGTGGATTTAGCCTACAGGCCAAGATTTTCAAGAATATTGTTACTAAAGAAATTTCAGGAATGTTCAAATTCATCATGTCATTTCTTTGCAGGAGTTTTAATGTCAGTATAATATTTATGGTATAATTTTTAATTTAGCTTTATTCGAAACTTACTAAATGTTAAATGAAGAAGGCACAAAGAGAAAGGTGTGGTCTAATGTTTTACTCACAGAAGTGTTATGAACTGAATATAAAACATTTAAAAATAATTTGGGGAGAGAAACCAAGATGGTGGCAAAGTAAACACCTGAAATTGCTGCTTCGCACAACCAATTCAAAACTACAACTAAAAGACAAAAAGGACATCATCCAGAACCACAGAAAGGCTGGCTGAGTGGAAATTCTACTACTAGAAGGAAAGAGAAAAGCACACTGAGACTCATAGGAGCTGTGGAAGTAAAGTGCAGAGGTACGGAGGCGCAAGCGCAGAAAGGGCTGGCAACTGAGGACAGGGTTGTCTTTTTCAATCGGGAGGAAGGCACAAGCTCCCGACTGCTCTGAACTCCAGTTACGGGTGAGACTCTGGGGACCCAGACTCATACGGGGAGAAACAGGACTGTCTGGCAGCAGGCAAAACTCGAGGGCAGCTTTCTCTCAGAGGTGCTTGCAATGATTACCGCGGGACACTGAGAACCAGGGGCCTCTTAAGGCAGGGCTGACGGGAAGCCATCGCTGTTGCTCTGCCCTGTTGATTCCCTGAGACCCAGCCCCACCAAAGCTGTGTGCACAGGCTTTTGCATATGAATGGCCTGGTCCTTTGAAATCTAAACTCACCTATCAAACTGCAGCTGAGTCAGAGAGACCCAGAACATCCAAAAGAAGGCCCAAGGCCCCACAGCAGCTCACATGGCTTCACAACTGGGCCTCATCTGGGTACCTCCAAACCCCAAACAAAGAAGAGGAATCTGCAGATCTGTCCTTAGCTCCTGCTGGGTGGCCTCAGGCAGAGGCTAAATTAGCACCTCCTTAGAGATCCAAGAGCCAGTGTACCCAGTGGTCAGAGTGGGACCATCCAGATTACAGCTTCTCAAATCTATAAGGGACACACTCAGGGGGCAGACTCTGAGCACCAAAGCCCCACTGAAACAAGTCTTGCCCCATAAGGGTGTCTCCAGCACAGAAGTTCTCCCATCGTAGACACAGCTGATCCTCACAGCCAATTGGCCTGGAGGTCAATTCCTCCCAGTGATACCAACAATAATCAAGGCTCAACTGCAACAAGACTGTGCACACAGACCACAAAGGGGTGCACCAAGACTGTCCACCTCAGGTAACTGGGAGGCTGAGCCACTGGGCCCTATAGAACACCTAGCACACAAAGCCACTCTATCAACACAGGGAAGCAGCCAAAATGCGGAGACAATGAAACAGGTCACAAATGAAAGAAATGGAGGAAAGCAAACTACTAGATATAGAGTTCAAAACCATGGTTATAAGGTTTTTCAAGAATTTTCTAGAAACGGCCAATAAATTTGGTGAGACCCTCGAGGATATGAAAAAGGACCAACTAGAAATTAAGCATACACTGACTGAAATAAAGAATAATATACAGAGATTCAACAGCAGACTAGAGGATCCCAAGAATCAAGTCAAAGATTTGAAATATGAAGAAGCAAAAAACACCGAACTGGAAAAGCAAAAAGAAAACAGAATCCAAAAATATGAAGATAGTGTAAGGAGCCTCTGGGACAACTTCAGTTGTACCAACATCTGAATTATTGGGGTGCCAGAAGAAGAGAGAGAGCAAGATATTGAAAACCTATTTGAAGAAATAATGAGAGAAAACTTCACCCACCTGGTGAAAGAAATAGACTTACAAGTCCAGGAAGTCCAAACAAAAGGAATCCAAAGAGGACCACACCAAGACACATCATAATTAAAATGCCAAGAGCAAAAGACAAAGAGAGAATATTAAAAGCAGCAAGAGAAAAACAGTTAGTTACCTACAAGGGAGTACCCATATGATTGTCAGCTGATTTCTCAACAGAAACTTTGCAGGCCAGAAGGGAGTGGCAAGAAATATTCAAAGTGATGAATAGGAATAACCTATAACCAAGATTACTTTACCCAGCTAAGCTATCATTCAGAATTGAAGGTCAGATAAAGAGCTTCACAGATAAGAAAAAGCTAAAGGAGTTCATCACCACCAAAACAGTATTAGATGAAGTGCTGAAAGGTACTCTTTAAGAAGAAGAAGTAGAAGAAAAAGGTAAAGATAAAAATTATGAACAACAAATACATATCTATCAACAAGTGAATCTAAAATTCAAGTGAATAAAAAATCTGATGAACAGAATAAACTGGTGAATATAATAGAATCAGGGGCATAGAAAAGGAGTGGACTGACAATTCTCGGGGGGAAAGGGGTGTGGGGGGTGCGGGAAGAGACTGGACAAAAATCGTACACCTATGGATGAGGACAGTGGGGGAGGGGTAAGGGCAGAGGGTGGAGTGGGAACTGGGTGGAGGGGAACAATAAAAATTTATTTAAAAAAATAATTTGGGGAGAAAAACCTCAGTTTACTTTTTTTAAAATAATGAAGGGCATGCCCCCTTTACTCATAAATAAATCTACTTAGAGATAGGATGAATTAAAGCTGAAAGGTATTGAGTATGTGTTAACGATTGAAAATAATTCTAATTTATCAAAGGATATTTATAGTGATTATGATTTTCAGGGGATAAAAACAATAATAGAAAGGAGGTAATCAGAAAAATGCAAACTAAAAAAAGAGGTACTATTTTTTACCCACTAGAATTGCCCTAAAGTCTGACAAAATCACATGTTGGTAAAGATTAGGGGAATTATTTACTGAGACAGGCTGATGCAACCAACCATCCTGGGGGTGTTTTGGAAGTATCTGTTAAAATGGAAATAAGTGTCCTACCCCCAAGAAACACAAGCTATTGTTCCAAAAGATGTGTATAGGAAGAGATGTATTGCAGAAAAACACTAATAGTGAAAAATTGGAAATATAATGGCCAGCATAGAGGACTGGATAAATAAAATATTGGCACGTACGTGTAAGGGAATATACAGTATACAGCAGAAATGAATTCTATATATGTATGTATCAACACCAGCTTTAAAATACATCAAATGAGAAAATCAAGCTGCAGTACGGAACCACTTAATATTTTAAAAACAAAACTTTTTTTTATAATTATTTATTGTTGAAAGTATTATGTCCCCTTTCAAAACATTTTTTATATTGGATTTTTAAAGTCATACATATATTTATATGTAAAAGTATTTTTAAAGTAAGGATTAGAAGGCACACACCAAGCTCCATAGTGGTTGTCTCCAGGAATGGCAAAAAGGGGTCAAGTTGGAGGCAGCTGTCAAGCAGAAATGTTTTAGCTTTACCTGTAACATTATAATTTTTATGTCTTTTAATAAAAACGATTCTAATTACGTTTTACTTTCAAAACCTTTTTAAAAGTATAAACTTCGTAAAAAAAACAAAACAGGAGGCAAATGTGTAAAAATATTAACAGGATTGATTATGGTGAGACTGAGTGAACTCTACATTGTTTTTTGTTGCAGTTTTTCTTAATTTCAAAATAAAAGTTATTTTGAAAATGTAAGCATAAGTAACCACCAGTAATCCATCATCAAGAAAGACTTACCATTAATATTTTTGTGTATTGTGTATTATTTCAGAATTCATTATTTTAATACTATACACAATGGTTTGTTGTTGTTTTTAAATATGGAATCCTTCTGGTGTTGCCCTTTTTCACTAACTCTTATTTTAAACATCTTTACTGGTCAGTAAATACATGTTCTGACCCCAGCTCTGCTACAAACTCTCTCCCTCTTTTTTAAATACCAACTATGTTCTATGGTTTTTTATATATTGTAATGTATTTAGCAATTATAGTACTTACTACATGCCAGACATTGCTCGGTGTACTTTATGTGTACAACCTCATTTAAACCTCAACAACCCTGTGAAATAGATCCTATTATTAGCCTCATTTTACTGATGAAAAGCTAAGGTATGGAAAGGTAAAGTAACTTGCCCCGGGCACTTATGTTTCAGAGTGCATTCCCTTAACCATTTTTTTTTTTAATCTTTATTCAGATTATTACAGTTGTTCCTCTTTTTTACCCCCCATAGCTCCCCTCCACCCCGTTCCCACCCCATGCCCTTTCCACCCCCTCCACTGTCCTCATCCATACGTGTATGACTTTTGTCCAGTCTCTTCCTGCAACCCTCACACCCCTTTCCCCCCAAGAATTGTCAGTCCACTCCCTTCCTATGCCCCGATTCTATTATATTCACCAATTTATTCTGTTCATCAGATTTTTTATTCACTTGATTTTTAGATTCACTTGTTGATAGACATGTATTTGTTGTTCATAATTTTTATCTTTATCTTTTTCTTCTTCTTCCTCTACTTACAGAATACCTTTCCGCATTTCATATAATACTGGTTTGGTGGTGATGAACTCCTTTAGCTTTTCCTTATCTGTGAAGCTCTTTGTCTGACCTTCAATTCTGAATGATAGCTTTGCTGGGTAGAGTAATCTTGGTTGTGGGTTCGTGCTATTCATCACTTTGAATATTTCTTGCCACTCCCGTCTGGCCTGCATAGTTTCTGTTGAGAAATCAGCTGACAATCGTATGGGTACTCCCTTGTAGGTAACTAACTGTTTTTCTCTTGCTGCTTTTAATATTCTCTCTTGTCTTTTGCTCTTGGCATTTTAATTATGATGTGTCTTGGTGTGGTCCTCTTTGGATTCCTCTTGTTTAGGCTTCTCTGTGCTTCCTGGACTTGAAATTTTATTTCTTTCACCAGGTGGGTGAAGTTTTCTCTCATTATTTCTTCAAATAGGTTTTCAGTATCTTGTTCTCTCTCTTCTTCTGGCACCCCCATAATTCTGATGTTGGTACGCTTGAAGTTGTCCTAGAGGCTCCTTACACTATCTTCATATTTTTGGATTCTTCTTGTTTTTTGCTTTTCCGGTTGGGTGTTTTTTGCTTCTTTGTATTTCAAATCTTTGACTTGATTCTTGGGATCCTCTAGTCTGCTGTTGAATCTCTGTATATTATTCTTTATTTCAGTCAGTGTATGCTTAATTTCTAGTTGGTCCTTTTTCATATCCTCAAGGGTCTCACTAAATTTATCGGTGGTTTCTGGAAAATTCTTGAAAAACCTTATAACCGTGGTTTTGAACTCTATTTCCAGTAGTTTGCTTTCCTCCATTTCTTTCATTTGTGACCTGTTTCATTGTCTCCGCATTTTGGCTGCTTCCCTGTGTTGATAGAGTGGCTTTGTGTGGTAGGTGTCGTATAGGGCCCAGTGGTTCAGCCTCCCCAGTCACCTGAGGTGAACGCTCTTGGTGCACCCCTTTGTGGTCTGTGTGCACAGACTTGTTGTAGTGAAGCCTTGATTGTTGTTGGTATCACTGGGAGGAATTGACCTCCAGGCCAATTGGCTGTGAGGATCAGCTGTGTCTACGATGGGAGAACTTCTGTGCTGGAGACACCATTATGAGGCAAGACTTGCTTCAGTGGGGCTTTCTTGCTCAGAATCTGCCCCCTGAGTGTGTCCCTTATGGATCTGAGGAGTTGTAATCTGGATGGTCCCACTCTGACCACTGGGTACACTGGCTCTTGGATCTCTAAGGAGGTGCTAATTTAGCCTCTGCCTGAGGCCACCAAGCAGGAGCTGCAGAGAGAGATCTGCAGATTCCTCTTCTTTGTTTGGGGTTTGGAGGTGCCCAGATGAGGCCCAGCTGTGAAGCAGTGCAAGCTGCTGTGGGGCCTTGGGCCTTCTTTTGAATGTTCTGGGTCTCTCTGACTCAGCTGCAGTTTGATAGGTAAGTTTAGATTTCAAAGGACCAGGCCATTCATATGCAAAAGCCTCTGCGCACAGCTTGGATGGGACGGAGTCTTGGGGCAGAGTAAACAGCAATGGCTTCCCGTCAGCCCTGCCTTAAGAGGCCCCCAGGTCTCAGTGTCCCGTGGTAATTGCTGCAAGCACCTCTGAGAGAAAGCAGTCCTTGAGTTTCGCCTGCTGCCAGACAGTCCAGTTTCTCCGCAGAGTCTCGCCCGGAACTGGAGTTCAGAGTAGTCGAGAGCTTGTTTCTCCCTCCGGCTTGAAAAAACCTGCTGCATACTCAGTTGCCAGCCCTCTCTCCATGCACACACCTCTATACCTCTGCCTTTACTTCCACAGCTCCTCTGAGTCTCAGTGTGCTTTTCTCTTTCCTTCTAATTGTAGAATTTCTACTTAGCCAGCCTTCCTGTAGTTCTGGATGATGTCCTTTTTGTCTTTTATTGTAGTTTTGAAGTGGTTGTACGAGGTGGCAAATTCAGGTGTTTACCTATGCCGTCATCTTGGTTTCTCTCCTTCCTTAACCTTTTACACCATGCTGCTTCTCCAATTTAGTCAGTCCTTTCAACACCCTTATTTGGGCCCTTAATGTCTTACAGTGGAAGGTCATAATTTGCATTCCATAGCTTCCTCTCTCCTAGACACTGTCACCTCCTCTGACCTCCATCCTCTAACACCTGTTATCCAAGAACAGTTAGCTTGCCATTTCACTAAGAATTGGAAGCATCCACCACAACATTAATCTACCTACTGCCTACATTCAAGCTCAGTTTTCTGCCTTATCACTAAGAGTAAAAGCCAGTCCTTGCAGTTTTTGCTAGATCCCATTCCTTTTCCCTACTTACTGAGGTCTTTTAAGATCTTTCCTGTTCACCATCAAGTTTGCCTTTTCTACTGGATTTTCTTCCATTTTAAAACATTTTTCTTATAATACATATTTGGGAGAGTATTGACAATTGTTGAATCTAGGTGGAAGGCATCTGGTTGCTTATTATACCATTCTTTTAGCTTTTCTCTGTGCTTAAAATTTATATAATACAAAAGTTGTGGATGTCCCTCCCTTACTCCCACTTCCCTCTCAAGCTATTACCTCATTCCTCTTCTTTCCTTTACAGTAAAACTTCTCAAAAGCATTGTTGCTACTCAGTCTCTTGATTTATCTTCTCCACTTTTATCTTAGACCCCACTCCAATCAGTTTTACCCCGACCCTACACTAAAATATCTCCTAATAAGGTAATTACCATGTGGCTACATCCATTGTTTAATTCTCAGTCCTCAATCTGTTTGATCTATCAAAAACATATAGTTGATCTCATCCTTCTTCATGAAACATATTCTTATTCACTGATGAGAGATTGAGAGAGAGAGATTTGTTGTTTCACTTATTTATGCATTCATTGGTTGATTCTTGTATGTGCCCTGACCAGGGATCAAACCCACACCCTTGGTGTATTGGGATGATGCTCTAACCAACTGAGCTACATGGCCAGGGCTATGAAACACGCTCTTTTTTTTAATCCTCATGCAAAGATATGTTTGCTTGTGTCTTCTTTTGAGAGAGAGAGGGGGGGGGAGGAGAAAGAACAAAAGAGAGAGAGAGAGAGAGAGAGAGAGAGAGAGAGAGAGAGAGAGAGAGAGAGAGAAAGAAGGAAGAAAAGAAAGAAAGGAAAGAAAGAAAAGGCAAAGAGAAAGAAAAGGAAGGAAGGAAGGGAGAAAGAAAGAAAGGGAAACATCTATGTGAGAGAGAAACCAATTGGTTGTCTCACACACGCACCCTGAACGAGGCTCGAATCCACAACCTAGTAATGTGCCCTGACCGGGAATAGAACCCACAATCTTTTGGTGTACAGGATGATCCTCCAACCGAGTCACCTAACCAAGGCGAAATACATTCTTCATCCCTTGCTACTCAAAATGTGATCTGAGTAGCATCTGTGTACCTGTACCACCTGGGAGCCTTCTAGAAATGCTGAATTTTAGGTACTACCCTAGATCTGAATTGGTATCTACATTTTAACAATATCCCTAAATGATTTGTCTATGAACATATGAGAAGCACTGCTTTAAAATATATTCTTCTGATTTTCTTTCTTCTTAATATCCGTTCCTTCTCACCTGGTTCTTCTTCAATCTTTAACCTCTCTAAATGTTGGAATACTCCAGGGATCTCCTTTCCCTGAATTCCATCCACCTTCATGGCTTAACACACCATATAATTACCATTGCTGTGCCAGTCTCCAGCCAATTCATTTCCTCTGATCTCCAGATGTCATATCCAACTGCTCAACATTTCCACTTGTCTAATGAGCATCCCAAATATGTTAATATGTCTAAAATTGAGGTCCTGCTCTTTTTTCTCAATCCTGGTCTTTGTACATTCTTTTCATCTCAGTAGTAGGCAGCTCTGTTCTTTCCGTCAGTTAAGTCTAACATTTTGTAATTATCAACTCCTTTTGGTTCTAGCTCTAAACTATATCTAGAATATTACAACTTCTCATCACCTATTTTTTTATCACTCTGATTCAAGCCACCATTAGCTATTGTCTGGATGGCTTAGTGGTTGAGCGTTGAGCTATGAACCAGGAGGTCACGGTTCGATTCCCACTCAGGGCACATGCCCGGGGTGCGGGCTTGATCCCCAGTGTGGGGCGTGCAGGAGGCAGCCGATCAATGATTCTCTCTCATCATTGATGTTTCTCTCTCCCTTCCTCTCTGAAATCAATAAAAATATTTTTTTATAAAAAGACTTAGGTCATATTGTGGTGGTGAACACAATACAATGTACAGATTATGTGTGTGGAATTATGTACCCGAAACCTGTATAATTTTTTAAAATCTTTATTGTTCTGATTATTACAGATGTTCCTTTCCCCCCCCACCCCCACCCCCGCCCACTGACCTTGTCCATAGGTGTAAGTTCTTTGTCCAATCTCTTCCCACACCCCCGAGAATTGTCAGTCTGCTCCCTTTCCATGCCCCTGATTCTGTTACATTCACCAGGTTGTTCTGTTCATCAAGTTTTTTATTCATTTGATTTTTAGGTTCACTTGTTGATAGATATGTATTTGTTGTCACTTTGTTGTTCATAATTTTTTTATCTTTACCTTTTTCTTCTTCTTCCTCTTCTTAGAGAATACCCTTCAGCATTTCATATAATACTGGTTGGGCGGTGATGAACTCCTTTAGCTTTTTCTTGTCTGTGAAGCTCTTTATCTGACCTTCAATTTTAAATGATAGCTTTGCTGGGTAGAGTAATCTTGGTTGTAGGTTCTTGCTCTTCATCACTTTGTATATTTCTTGCCACTCCCTCCTGGCCTGCATAGTTTCTGTTGAGAAATCAGCTGACAGTCGGATGGGTACTCCCTTGTAGGTAATTAACTGTTTTGCTGCTTTTAATATTCTCTCTTTGTCTTTTGCCCTTGGCATTTTAATGATGATGTGTCTTGGTGTGGTCCTCTTTGGATTCCTCTTGTTTGGGGTTCTCTGCGCTTCCTGGACTTGTAATTTTATTTCTTTCACCTGGTGGGTGAAGTTTTCTCTCATTATTTCTTCAAATAGGTTTTCAGTATCTTGTTCTCTCTTTTTCTGGCACCCCCATAATTCAGATGTTGGTACGCTTGAAGTTGTCCCAGAGGCTTCTTACACTATCTTCATATTTTTGGATTCTTTTTGTTTTTTCCTTTTCCGGTTGGTTGTTTTTTGCTTCTTCGTATTTCAAATCTTTGACTTGATTCTTGGGAACCTCTAGTCTGCTGTTGGATCTCTGTATATTATTCTTTATTTCAGTCAGTGTATGCTTAATTTCTAGTTGGTCCTTTTTCATATCCTCGAGGGTCTCACTAAATTTCTTGGAGGTTTCTAGAAGATTCTTGAGTAACCTTATAATCGTGGTTTTGAACTCTATATCCAGTAGTTTGTTTTCCTCCATTTTTGTCATTTGTTACCTGTTTCTTTGTCTCTGCATTTTGGCTGCTTCCCTGTGTTTGTGTCTATATACTGGGTAGCTGCTAAGTCTCCTTGAGTTGATAGAGTGGCCTTGTGTGGTAGGTGTCCTATAGGGCCCAGTGGTTCAGCCTCCCCAGTCACCTGAGGTGAACGCTCTTGGTGTACCCCTTTGTGGTCTGTGTGCACAGTCTTGTTGTAGTTAACCCTTGATTGCTGTTGGTATCACTGGGAGGAATTGACCTCCAGGCCAATTGGTTGTGATGACCGGCTGTGTCTACACTGGAAGATCTGTTGCGCAGGAGACACCCTTATGGAGCAGGACTTGCTTCATTGGGACTTTGCTGTTCAGTGAGTCTGCCCCTTAAGTGTGTCTCTTATGGATGTGAAGAGTTGTAATCTGATATGGTCTCACTCTGACCACTAGGTACACTGGCTCTTGGATCTCCAAGGAGGCGCAAGGTCAGATACTGCCCAGCAGGAGCTACAGAGAGATCTGCAGATTCCTCCTCTTTGTATGGGGTTTGGAAGTGCCTAGAGGAGGCCCAGCTGCTGCCAGGCCTTGACCTTCTTTTGTAAGCTCTGGGGCTCTCAGACCCAGCCGCAGTTTGACAGGTTTTTGAAGGAGAAAGGATAGGCCATTCATATGCAAAAGCCGATGCGCACAGCTTGGGTGGAGTTGTAAATTGGGTGGGGTGGGGTCTCACCAGGGTGGAGCAAACAGCAATGGCTGCCAGTCAGCCCTGCACCAGAGAGGTCCCCAAGTCTCCACGTCCTGCCCCCCTGTGCAGGAACAATGATTGCTGAGAGCACCTCTGAGAGAAAGCCACCCTTGCGTTCCTGTCCCGATGCCAGACAGTCCAGTTTCTCCCCATATGTGTCTGGGTCTCCCAGAGTCTCGCCCAGAACTGGAGTTCAGAGCAAGGGGGAGCTTGTATCTCCCTCCCATTTAAAAGAGCAGCACATCCAGGTGCCAGCACTTTCTGCACCTCCACACCTCCTACCAGTCTCAATGCACTTTCTTCACCTCTCTAGTTGTGGAACTTCCACTTAGCCACCTTTCCTATGGTTCTGGGTGGTAGTTGTTCTGCCTTTTAGATGTAATTTTGATGTGGTTGTGAGAGGCAGCAAGTATAGGTATTTACCTATGCCGCCATCTTGGTTCGTCTGAAACCTGTATAATTTTATTAACCAGTGTCACCCCAATAAATTCAGTAAGAATTAAAAAAGAAGAAAAAAAACTACTTAGGTCAGATTATGTTGCTCCTCTGCTGCAGTGTCTCCACATTTCACTCAGAAAGGAAACCAAAGTCCTTACAATGGGCCTTTCTCAGTGTGACCACCACCACCATCCTTCCTCTTCCACTGCCCTTTCTGTTACTTCTCATCTCGTTTGCTGTTCTTGTCCCTCATATTCCCTCTCTTCCAAACCCCAGTTTGCCTTCTTGTCATTCTTAGAACATGGTAAGCACATGCCTATTGGGCTTTGCCTTGATAGTCCCTCTGCCTGCTGTGTTTCTTATCCCACATCTGCATGACTCTCCCTCCCTTCTAAATCTTTACTCAAAATGTTATTTGAAAAGAGGCCCTTCCTGGCCTAAAATTACAATCACTTGCAACTTAGCATTTCCTGTTCTCCACCTATAGAATACTTTTATGTTCTTTTAGTATATATTTTATTTTCTGTCTTCCATACTAAAATGTAAGCCCCTCGAGGGTAGGGATTTCTGCTTTATCTTCAAGACTTACAACACTTGTGGCTTAGCATCTGGTGAGTGGCCTTTTAGTAAACGTGTTAAAAGGAAGAAAGGACCCACAGAGGTAAACAATATTATCTCTATTTTACAGGTTAGAAATCCAAAGCTTAGTGAAATTGTGTAATGTATCCAAAATCATTTGGCTAGTAAGTGACATAGTTAGAATTCAAACCCAAATCTGTATGCTCAGAATCCATGCCCTTTTCACTATGCCTCTGTGGCCAAGACACTAAGTCCTTGGGCCCTGTTTTTCCCATCAGCATAAGTGGGATTGTTATCATTTTGCTTGCTTCACAAAGAATCATGATGGTTATGAAACCAAATGATGTAAAAATATTCTGAAGACTTTAAAATGCCTTAGTCAGTTTGGCTCAGTGGATAAGCGTTGGCCTACAGACTGAAGGGTCCCAGGTTCAATTCTGGTCAAGGGCACATGCCTGGGTTTCGGCTCGATCACCAGCTGGGGGTGTGCAGGAGGCAGCTGCTCAGTGATTCTCTCCCATCATTGATGTTTCTGTCTGTCTCTCCCTCTCTTTTCCTCTCTGAAATCAATAAAAATATATTTTAAAATAAATAAATAAAATGTACATGTACAAGAGATGGTTGTAATTCTGTTTTCTTATAAAAGTTTTATAGTGTTTGCTTTTAGGGTTTTTTCCTAGGAGTTTTATGGTTTCAAGTCTTAAATGCAAGTGGAAGATGAAGATGAGAATTTCACTCTAGTGTGTGTTGATCAGATCAAATCTAGAGTATTGTATTTACTTTGGGGGTATTATATTATGCCCTAAAAAGAATGTTGAAAGGCTGGATCTTGGATAAGAGTTTGAAAGAAGCAGCATAGAGAACAAATTTTACTAGATGATTTCCCAGCTTTAAGATTAAATGATTTTGTAGGTAGATATTATTTCTTCAAGGAAGGTGACTCCTAGGAGAAACCTATCAAGATAATGATACTCATTTAGTTTGTAGCATATGTTTTTTTATTTCCTACTACTTTTGTAAAGCTTTACGTTTCTCATTACCATACCTTCTTAGAAAGGTAGGAAGGAGGTAATTTAATTGTCCTATATAATGGATAGACTTGTCTATCAGCTGCAGCAAGTAAAGTTCATTTTTTCTTGTTTCTCTTTCTACCCTCAACCAGTTATGTGTTATCTTTGTTATGACTGGTAGGTGCTTAGGAAGTTGTGTTCTAGTGTCAGTCTGTGTAGTAATTATTCTGGAACATTATATTATGTGGGAATTGAGGTATGATATTCATCCCATTTTTTCAGATGGGGAATTTGAGTCCCTTTCCAATCTTCCATTATTATATAGACGTGGATTTCTATTCTTTTGCTGCTTTTGTTATAGAGACGTTACAGAAAGAGATTTATTAAATGACATAAAAATTAAGAAAGCAGATTTTAAACAATAAAGGATTACACAGGATGAGGTAATGTTATTTCAAGTTGCAGCTATATGCAACTTTGACCTATAATAGGTTTATGTAAACAATTTCTACTAGGGCTATATTGCTAGCTCAGCAATCATATTTGTAACTTAATTACCAAGTATTTTCTTGATCAGAAATTTTCTCTCCTCAGCCCTCTAGTTATATTTTTATCTACTGTATTCTCACTATATTTCTTTGTATCAGATTTGTTGAAAAGATTGACACCATCCATCAAGAACACCTTTATCGTCCCTTGTTGTAACTTCATCATGCTGCCATGTTTTCCACCCATGAACCACACATCTGTTGTTTTTAATTTCAAAGGAGACAGAACTTCTTCAGACACTAACACCTTTCTGTGGCTAAACACCAGCCCTCTGAAGCACAGAACTTCACCACGCACACTGTCTCGTTTATCCCCCTTCTTCTAATGCAGACAAGGTCTGCCATCTAGAAAATGCTTTCAATTGAGACCTATTTTTCTCCATATTTTTTATTTGTTTTTTGTTAATCCTCACCCAAGGATATTTTTCCATTGATTTTTATTTAGAGAGAGTGTAAGAGAGAGGGAAAGACAGAGAGAAACATCGAAGTGAGAGAAACAAATCGATTGGTTGCCTTCTGCTAGATCCCTAACCAGGGCCTAGGCCAGGGAGGAGCCTGCAACCAAGGTGCATGCCCTTTACCGGAATCAAACCCCGGGACCCTTTGGTTCGCAGGCCAATGCTCTATCCTCTGAGCCAAACCAGCTAGGGATTTCCATTGATTTTTAGAGAAAGTGGAAGGGAGGCGGAGAGACAGAGAGAGAGAAACATTGACCTAAGAGGCACATTGATTGGTTGCCTCCTGCACATGCCCCAGCTGGGGCCAGAGCCTCAGCCAAGGTACATGCCCTTGACCAGAATCAAACCCTCAACCCTTCAATCCACAGGCCGGCACTCTATTCACTGAGCCAAAATGGCTAAGATGCCATATGTTTTTTTCTTTCTGTGTCACTGCAGAACTTTGGGTTCAAGTAAATTTTTGTGTTTGAAACCACACTGGGCCTAAAAAGTCATAATGAAAAGATAATTTTAGATTGTGGTAAAAGTTCTGAAGGAAATAGTGTGAAGTCACAGTAATTGGAGGAGGAGCTCGGGTTACTTTGTATAAACAGTAGTTTGAAATAAAAATTTTGTCTGAAAAAAAGTATCAAAATCTTATTATCTGAGATGATGTAGAAGCTTAGATGAAAACAGAGTATAAATTATAAGCTTAATGATTTACAAACCTATTTTTAACAGTGACGTTATAATCTCATTTTAAAGCAAAACTTATTTCCTAATAGTCATTGTCAAATTTCAGAAGTCTCATATATTTGTTTTCTCCAGCTTTAAATGAAGAAAAATAACCTTGACTAGGACATTATATGCATCTCAATATAGTTGATTCAGCTGATGTGTTTTAAATGCTTTATGCCAGGCACTGTACTCGGCACTGGGGATAAACCAGAAATAAACTAGGCCCAGCCCTTTTCCCTCAATGAACTTAGAGCTTTTATATAGGAAGTTTGCTACACACTAGTTTTAAGAAGGTATTTTAAGAATATATTAATACTACCTTTAAGAATGGTTTTATCAATCAAACTTTCATATTCTAGTAGAGTTTTACATTCTAAATAGAAAGTGAACATAGGTGGAAAAAAAAAACTATTGAATCAAGCTGTTCCAATAATTTCTATATAACAGAACAGTGAAAGATCCCTTACAGTTGAGTTATTCATAGGAAAGCTTCACCCAGGAGTTAGATTGTATATTCAGTCTTAAAGGAGTGGTATGAATAGGTGGAGAATAGAACAAAACTAATTTGAGGGATGGGTATAGGAGGGGATATTTAAGGTATATTTAAAGGACATGGATAAATAGACTTGACTGGAGTGAAAGGTTTGTATTGGTAAATAGTAAAAGATAAAGCAAAGTCTTTTAGTGGAAAACAAAATTTTGGCTGTACCATATTAGTTATATGTTCCTCTAATCCTAAATTCATTTACAGTCTATTTTATTATTTCTTATGTAAAGGGGTTATCACATTGTACAGTTTGTAGTTGTATCATGATTCTAAACACATCTTTATTTATACCCCTAATATGTTCTATAAAATTTGAGGCCAGAGTATTTAGCCCTACTCAGGTTAAAATGATGTTTTGTTTTTCAGTTACTTACACGCCAAGTCAATCATCCACAGAGACCTCAAGAGTAATAGTATCCTTCCTGAAATTTGTCTGCGAAGTTTGAAAACATCCTGACTTTTTCTTCTGCATTTTATCTTCACATTATGTAAAAACAGTTTCATGCTAAGTTCAATGTATTGTAAAGCGAATTAATAAATGGGTTTGCATGAAAGTGTAGTAGAACAAGGTACTACAACCTGCTTTTGGTTTGTGAACGATTGAGCATTACAACAAAAATCTGTGAAATCTTTATGATAGTAGGGCTCTTTTTGATTGCTTGCTTACGTTCTATCAGCACTGTAAAACAGGTAGTTTGTAGTTATCTACTAGTTCCTTTTAGCACTCTGACCTTGCTCAGCAGTAGGTGAGATGTAACTGAAGGCTCTAAGTTACGGATAACGTGAGGTGAGAAAAACATATTTTTTCCTCTTCCATAAACTCAGGTTAAGATCCTGTCTACCAACCACCTTCATTCCAGTGAAGAGCCTTTACCACTCCCCAGCAGTGCCAAAAGGATATTTGGGCCTATGTTACTAAAATCTTGTGGGAAGTTTCAAGGTCTCCCATACACTTAGGAAAGCATCTCACCTTACTCTACCTCATTTCAAGCCCCCGAAACCTTAAAACCAGGTCATACAGGCCAAATAGACCTAATTAATATATAAAGTACTACACCTTTTTTCAAAGAATTTCATATTACAGAATTACAGAAATTAGATCTCTTACCTAAATTTCATAATGCTTGCTCTGATTGGAAAATGAGATCTATTGTTTTCCTTTACTTACTACACCACAGATATTTTTCTTCATGAAGACCTCACAGTAAAAATAGGTGACTTTGGTCTAGCCACAGTGAAATCTCGATGGAGTGGGTCCCATCAGTTTGAACAGTTGTCTGGATCCATTCTGTGGATGGTAAGAATTGAGGCCTTTTTACATTAATTTTTGGGACCCTGAGATGCTACTGAGTACTAGAAAGTCATTGAAGGTTTCAACTATAGTATTTTAATAGTTCCCAGTGTTCACAAAAGTGAACATTCATCTTATTTTTTATGTAAATAAATCTTAACTTTTTTGTTTATCTTTAAAAATAATATTATGAAACTAGTTTCAGTATCTTTCAAACAAAAATATGTTTTTTAAACACTGTTTATATTTTATTTAAAATTGTCTCTAAAATATTTTGTGTTCCAAATGTTCCTTGTTCCCAGTTTAAAAAAAAACAAACGCAATTTAAGCATGTGTGATCTGCAACCATTATTAAGGTTTGTGAAGAGAACTACTCCTTTAAAGAGAGGCTGTTTGCCTTGGCCCATGTGGCTCGGTTGGGCGTCGTCCTGTGCACTGAAAGGTTACCAGTATGATTCTCAGTCGCGGCACTTGCCCGGGTTGTAGCTCAATTCCTAGTAGGGGGCATACATGAGGGCTCTCACATCAGTGTTTCTCTCTCCCCCTCTCCCTTCCTCTCTCTCAAAAAAATGATTTTAAAATATTTTTTTAAAAGAGGAGGAGAGGCTATTTCACAGTCTTATTTAAGCCTAAATTGGAGTTACTTTATTTAGACTAGGAAGAACCATATAATTATGGAGCACCTGGGAGAGGAGGGAAAAAAAAAAAGAGAGATTTTTTAACACTGCCAGCTTCGTGCTGCCCTACATAGGTCTTTCTTTCTCTTTTTTTCTTACATGTTTTTATTGATTTTTAGTGAGAGGAAGGGAGAGAGAGAAAAATCAATGACAGAGGAACATTATCAATTGGCTGTCTCCTACATGCTCCCTACTAGGGTTTGAGCCGCAACCCGGGCACGTGCCCTGACCAGGAACCAAACCAGCGATCTATTGGTTCCTGGGTCGATGCTCAACTGCTGAGCTGTACCGGCTGGGCTCTTTTCTCTTTATTCCTATTTCTACTTTGTAGAAAAGAAGAAAGAGAACATATGAAAGAAAGGAACCAAAACTTCTGTGTAGTTACCTTCAGCAGGCTATGGGGGCAGTCTAGGAATCATTCTCTAAGCAGTAATTCTCAAGAGGGTCCCCAAGACCCTTTTAGAAGTCCCCAAGGTCATCCTTGTGTGAGCCCAGATTGTTCTTCGTATTCCTCAACCAGAACAACATCACACCAGATTGAATGCAGAAGCAAAGTAGGTGACTCGAGCTGGCTGCTGCTAAACCAGATAGTCCAAAAGAATTGTAGGACTGTTCTTCTCACTAAAGTTTTTTTTTGTTTTTGAAAATATAGTTACTTTTCATTAAAAATGTAATTTGTGTTAGCATCTACTTGTTGCTGTTTTATTATTCAAATGAATTAAATATTTTAAGTTTATCAGTTCAGTTTTAATATGATTATTTATCCACAGATATAATACATAAGCTCCTTGGGGGTTCTCAGTAATACTTTTTTTTTTTTTAACATATTTTTATTGATTTCAGAGAGGAAAAGAGGAGAGAGAGATAAAAACATCAATGATGAGAGAGTGTAATTGATCGGCTGCCTTCTGCATGCCCCACACTGGGGATCAAGCCCACAACCCAGGCATGTGCCCTTGACTAGAATCGGGCCAGGGACCCTTCAGTCTGCTGGCCTACGCTCTATCCACTGAGCCAAACCGGCTAGGGCCTCAGTAATTTTCAAGACTGAATGAATACTGAGACCAAAAAGTTTGAGCACTGCTGCTCTAAGCTGAATACAGGGTGTCCCAAAACTATTAGTGCAGTTTTTAAATAACAGAATGTGCACTTTGGGACACCCTACTGGAAACAGAAAAGCAGTAAGGGGCTTTCAGAGCCACATTTGTCTAAGTTCTTTGAACTCTCTGTATCAGTCTCCAAGAAGGGAATTACAAGGTAAGGTTCTGAATTAGTCCAAATAAGCCTAGGGTTAAATTGAGCTATGATTTCTTGTAATAACTGAAATTAGGGCAAGCTGCAAGGTGGGAGGGGGATTGAACTTAAGAGTTAGGAGGTGTGTACTGTAATGTTCTGTGTGACTCTTATCTGCACCTTTCTTAACTGCCTCCAAGTCTCCATCTTTAATGTTGGGCTGGACTAGTGGATTTCTAAAGCCATTTTTATTTCTAAGAGTCAGTATTTAGAGCTGGGAAGAATTTTTCTTTAATATATGTTTAATTGTTTTAATACATAATTATAAACAGGAGGCTAATTAGTAATTATAATGCAAATCTCAGGCACCTTTAAGGTACAAACCTTTTTAAAAAGACAGCAGTGTATCCTAAGGGGGGTACAACAGATTTTTAAATACTGAAATTGCAAAATCATTAAAATTATAAAGAAATAATTGATACACGTTTTAGAGGTGTGTTTATTTAAACTAGTGTGGGAGAGAGAGGCTTAGTCAAGTGTTTGGGTTTGTCTTTATTCAAAGACCTTAGTGGATTATTATACATGAAGTTTCATATTTTGTTCTAGTTTCCTTTTTGTTGATACCTGAATAGATGGGTTCATCTTTTATTTCCCCAAACTGAGTTTGAAGATGAGAGATTAGCCAATAGTACATTTAATTGTTGAATAAATCTTTTGGGGTTGATAACTGCCTTCAGAAACAAATTTAGAACATCCATAGGCTAGGAAAGAAGAGTTTGGTCAGAACCAAGGTTATATAATGCTCTGAATTATTTACAATAGTCTTCTCAGCCTTGTTTTATTTATAGCTTAGAAGAGAAAGAAAACTTTGTAAAAAAATGTTTTGCAAATTAAAACACTAAATTACAGGATTAATAATGCATAACTTGTAAATAGATGACATACAACTTTTTATCAAGTCATCTACGAACAACAGTGAGGTAAAACTAAATTTTAAAGTCAACTTTTCAATTGATTTATTACTCTGTCCCTCACAGAAATTGTGTTCTGGCTTTGAAAATTATGTCTGTATCATAACCAGCCTCTCAGTTTTCTGGCTTGTTCATTACATCACAGTTGTATGTAGCTTATTTTGTACTGTAAAAGCAATATCAGTAAAGTATAAGACAAAAACAAGATACACCCTTCCCTTTACCCCCATCCTTTCACTCTTATCAGGATCTCCCTCCCACACATCTTCCATCAGTGGTTCTCAACTTTGGTTGAGCATTAAAAACATCTGGGGAGCTTTATAAACTAACCAATGTATCCCCAGATTCTGATGTTGTGTTACTGGGCTGGAATGCAGTCTGGACCTTGAGAGGTTCAAGGCTTCACAGGTGATTCTGATTTCCAGGTGAGGCTCAGTGCCATTATTCCCTGCCTTGTGAGATAGTCTCACTTGCCTTACTCTGACCAGTAACCAGGACTCTTGTCCCAGGTCTTTCATCCTTTTTACAGTTAGTCCTGGTTTTGGTATCAAATTAATGTTTTTACAGTTTTGATTAATACCCTTCAATTTATTTGATTCCTTCCCAATGAAACAATACAGAAGATTCAAGGTGAAAGAACTGTTTAAAGCTAATATTTAACCAACCACTTGTTGTATTTCAAGTAAGTAGCCTAGCCAATAAGAAATCTACCTGTAGAATACAGTGACTGAAATGTACAAAAATGTATATAGCAAATATGATTTGGTCTATATCTTTGCCCAAGAAACAGCAGCAAAAAGATTTTTCATACCACCTTCTATTAAATCTACCCACTGCCTATTGCTTTTGTTAATAAGATATCTTTGGCATGTTTATACCATTTTTGGAGGCGGGAAAGGGATTTGAGTTTATCAGTCTTGAAATTTTGCCATTATTAACTAAGGTGTCCTTAGATGAGGAGAATCATTTGTACCAATGGGAAAACTTAAATTCTAAGGCAATTGCCAAAGTGGTTGTGCTACTCCCAAACATTTTACAACCACAAGTATAGTATTTATTTGCTGAATCATGAATGGGAAGTAGGAACTGATTCTTGGTAGGTAAATCAAGGAAAGAATTCAAATAGCACTGATGATATTCTGTGTAAAAAGAGGGCAGCTGCTAAAATTATAAAAATATTAGTAATACAGATAGAATCTCAGCTAACACTGCCTCTTTTAGAGTTTACAGGGCAGCTGAAACCGGTTTGGCTCAGTGGATAGAGCGTCAGCCTGCGGACTGAAGGGTCCCGGGTTCGATTCCGGTCAAGGGCATGTACCTTGGTTGCGGGCACATCCCCAGTGGGGAGTGTGCAGGAGGCAGCTGATCGATGTTTCTCTCTCATCGATGTTTCTCTCTCATCGATGTTTCTAACTCTATCCCTCTCCCTTCCTCTCCGTAAAAAATCAATAAAATATATTTTTTAAAAAAATAGAGTTTACAGGGCATATTTTTACTCTTTCTTAATAAGTTATATTTCTTTGACCATTAATAAGAGAATTAATTACATATTAGGTGGGTTATTTAATGATAAAAGCATTTTTCTGGGAATCATAATAGTTTGGTTTTCAGTCTTTATTCAGTTGAAGTAAAGAATAAACAAGAATATTTTTCTTTTTATTTTCTAACAGGCACCAGAAGTAATCAGAATGCAAGACAAAAACCCTTATAGCTTTCAGTCAGATGTATATGCATTTGGGATTGTTCTGTATGAATTGATGACTGGACAGTTACCTTATTCAAACATCAACAACAGGGACCAGGTAAATATTTATCATCTTTTATTTTGTGGTTTATTTTACTATTTATATCAAGTTCCAATTCATTGTAGAAAAGAAGTGTTAAGTCCTGGATACATATGAGGGATAGACCTCTGGGTCCTTGTCACCAGTTTAGATACCTTTTGAATACTTTTGATAGTAATAGAAGCATGTAAGGCCTTTCCTTGAAATATCCTTTTTTTTTTAAGTCAATACATTACAGAAAGAGACCTTTTTTAAAAAATACGTTTTTATTGATTTCAGAGAGAGGAAGGGAGAAGGAGAGAGAGAGAAACATTAATAATGAGAGAAAATTATCAATTGGCTGCCTCCTGCATGCCCCCTACTGGGGATTGAGCCTGCAACTGGGGCATGTGCCCTGACCGGGAATCAAACCGTGACCTCCTGGTTCATGGAGCAATGCTCAACCACTGAGCCACACCAGCTGGGCTTCATTCTTAATTAAGTGTAATGGAGTGAAATTCCTGATCTTCTGAAACTAGAGACACAACAATGACTGTACCTCATGTTTCTTGACCATGGCACGCGTTTAGGAACATGAGCTCTGCTACTACAGCATCTGGGCTGTATACCTTTATTTCACTGTATCACAGAGTGTGCTATCTGAGCAGGTACTCAGCCATGAACTTCTTTATATCAAATTCTTAAAATTATTAAGCTTTCTCCATTTTGTTTAATTTTTAAAACTAGGTAAATGGAAGAACTGTGACATCATGCTTTCAATTTTCTATAATGAGAATTCTAGTAGGAGGGAATATTTTTACTTCTCTCTTCCTAAGTACCTGTTCTCTGTCCCTTACCTTCCCAAATGTACTAATGTAGCCATATGCAATTCTTTGCCTTTTCTATCCCAGTAATATTAAACTCTTAGGCTTTTAACACTGGCCAAGAAAAGGAATTGTCTTTACTGAAATTACCTTGTATACCTCAACATTTTAAAAGTAAGTTTGTGTGTGTTTGTGTATGTGTATGTGTAGTGTGTGTGTGTGTGTGTGTGTGTGTGAGAGAGAGAGAGAGAGAGAGAGAGAGAGAGAGAGAGAGAGAGAGAGAGATTGCAGCACACTGTTAATATATTACAAAACAATAGTTGACATATAAACTGTGATTAAATAATATTCATACATGCCCTAGCCAGTTTGGCTCAATTCCAGTCAACGGTACGTAACTTGGTTGCAGGCTCCTCCCTGGCCCGTACCCTGGTCAGGGCTCATGCAGGAGGCAACCAATCAATGTGTTTCTCTCACATCAATGTTTCTCTCTGTCTTCCCCTCTCTCTTCCACTCTTCCTAAAAATCAATGGAAAAATATTCTTGGGTGGGGATTAACAACAACAAAAAAGAATAATATTTATACTTTATACTGTGGTTTGTATCAGAATCACCTGAGTAATTTGTTTTAAAAAGTGGAGATGCTGGAGCAGATTCTGATTTGTTGGGATGGGGTCCAAGCACCTGCATTTATAATAAGTTTCCCAGGGAATTCTGATACAGACCAAAGTCGAGAATCACCAATATAAAGAGTTAAAAAAATATGCAGATATTTTATGTGTTTCATCATAACCTCCCAACCTAGTGAAATGGTAGTTTTATACATAAATGTGTTACTTCATTAAATAGTGTGTGTTTTAGTCAAGAGCTCAACTACCAATCTTTTTGGTGATAGCTCTGAGTAGGTCTCTCACTAAGAACTACCACTATCAATGTGATGTCATAAAAGTAATCTAAGTTATCATGTACTTGGTATGTGCTCATGAATTACCATTTGGCCCTTACCCAATAGCGGTCTTAATTCTATATTTTGAAATTTTTTTTAATGACTATATTTCTACCCAACTCAACACAAAACTAATTTTTTAGTTGCTGTTTGGTCTTTTTAACTATTTCATATCCTTAGAATGTTGAAACTTAGCTTTGAGTATTAAAAAAAAATCTATGGCCTAGCTTTTGATGATCTGGTATTTTAAGCCTGCATGAAACTTAAATTCAGGATGGACCAAAATACTAGCTGAAGGATATAACTGAAACATATTACTTACGGTACTCGTGACAGATTCGAGATCCCTGAGATACTGATGACGGCAATCTGAGTAGCAAGATTGTTGTCTCTAATTAGCAAGCTTTATGAGCTCTGCCTTTTACTGTCTCATTTCCTCAGCCAAATAGCATAATCCCCATGCCATGTTCACTTTTCCCATGCAAAGTATTTCTCTAAAGTAACTACATGGGAATTACAGTTTAGTTTTTGTTGATTTTCCATAGATAACTACAAATAATAAATATTTGTGAACTTAGATGACATCCATTTGCCAGTGAATATACTTATTTTAATAAAACAATAAAATTATATTATGGAAACAAGTATTATTATCTCCAAAATATGGATGAAAGCACCCCAGAGTTCTTGGCATTTTAGGCATTTTGTCCTCCATGGGAGTATAATAAGTGATGTGGCAAGGGCTTCCTTTCCTGAGAGAAATAAGTGAGTGACCAATAGAAGGGTAAGGGCTTTATTAGTTAGCTCTTTCTGGTAGTACAGTTAGAGGCTTGTGGAATTTGCCAGTCTAAAACCAAGTTAAGTATTTGATCAAGAAAATGGAGGTAAAAGAACCATATACTGCCCTGGCTGCTGTGGCGCAGTTGATTGTTGCATTGTCCCATGCACCAAAGGGTTTTGGGTTCAATTCAGGGCACATATCCAGGTTGTGGTTCAATCCCTGGTTGGGGCGCATAAGGGAGGCGACTAAACAATATTTCTCTCTCCCTTTTTCCCTCTCCCTCTCTCTATAAAACCAATAAAATAAAATAAAAATGCAAAAACTGTTAAAAGAAAAAAGAGGAGTGATATATTTTTCCAATTACCATTCTTCATTATCATCTAGTCTGCTTTCTTCCAATGGCACTTTCTGTGAAACTCCCTCCTGAGTTGCTAACTCTAGTCATCCTCAATGAAGTGTAACCACAGTCATTGCTCACACCATCCCTTTGATTTGATTTTCTTTCCTTCTCTTATACTTTGATTTCCATGGCGCTCAGATTGACTTCTGCTTGAAAATCTAGGAATATTGTTCTTTTTTATGGTAGATGAGAAAGCTGCTTCTTTACTATATAACAGAAACCATTCCCCCATGCTCTCACCCCTATAGTTAGAGGTGGCAGTTTTAATGGCAGTAAATTCAAAGCAGAACTCTGGTAAAGTAGCATGATGTAATGGCAGACCCTGGATTCACAACCTGCATAACCTGGTCACATTACCTCTCTAGGTGTATGTTTTGTGTGTGGGTTTTTTTGTTTGTTTGTTTTCCAATTATAAAAATAAGAAACTTGACTAAAGATTTCCTTCCAGTTATAAAAATCAGGATCTTTCCTAAAACAGCTCTCTTAGCTCCTTAAGGGATGACCAGCCTATGTTACTTTGCAGAGTAGCATACCTTTTACTTTAGTTACCCTAGTGCTGAAATCTGAGAAATTGCTTTGTCATTTTTTTTCTTTGTATGATTTCAGTTTGTTCTCTTGTTACTGTATTCTTCCCTCTTTCAGTACAGCTTCTTACTAAGTTGAGATTTACTAGTATAATGTGCTCTTTAGCTAGGTATATTAACTGTCTACCTTCAGGGCTTTCTTTTCTTGGAGCAGAAGTGCCGTGTCATCTTAGAAGAAAATACCATTGCATTTATCTGTTATTTCAAGTGTATTCCAGTTATTATTGCTGTATAACAAACCACCCAAAACATAGTGGCTTAAGCAACTTACGTATCTGCAATTTGGGCTGCTCTCAGTGAGGAAGGTTTATCTGGGGTAGATTCAATGAGGAAGAATCTGCTTCCAGCGTGGCTCATTCACAAACCTGACAAGGGGGCACTAGCTGTCGGGTGGAAGCCCAGCCAGAGTCCTCAGTTGTTCTCCACCTGGGTCTTTATGTGAGGATTGTTTCATGGGAAACTTGGACTTTCTCATAGCCTGGTGGCTGGGTACTAAGCACAAGATCTCAAGAGACAGGAAATGATAAGTACCATTGTCTTATCGACACAAAAATTATTTCAATAAAAAAATTTTTGATACTATATGCAAAGCACTGTGTGAGAGGGATACAGAGATGAATAAAACACAGGCTGAGCTCTTAGTGGAGTTTACAGTTCTGTTGAGGCAGTGCAGGTGGGTGATACTGACAATAAACAGATCCATACAGAGGAGTGAATGAAGAGGTGGAGATGCCAGGAGTGCTGAGTGTGGATTGAGAATGAAAATAACCAGTCCCAGAATTTCAAACCAAGCCACTGATTTACTAGTATATGTGCCACTTGAATCTTCTATCCATGAATTACATCCAAGAAAGACTCTTAAGTTTAAATAATTGCGAAGAATGTAATTGCCAGTGTATTATATTAACATTTCAAAATAAAGCCATTATAGTCTTCTTTTAAAAGTGCCCAATAAAACCTAAAAGCCATGCTGATTTGATGCCTACCATCACTTGTTTAAAAAAATACAAAAACTCTTCATTAATTTTTGGAAGTTTTACATGGCTCTTTTTTTTTCTTCTTTGAATTACTTGTATTACTATTTAAATTTAGAATTTAAAAAAAATATTCCTATGATTTTTATCAGCTCTGAATGCTACTTTTAAATTGTGACTTATTCCATTATTAATAACTATTAATGTATAAGTGATGGAAATAAGTTTTTATTATTTAAGAAACATTGAAGGTAAAATTTTATTGGAAATGTGTATCTTAATGAACAACATGGGGCTTTTTAAAATTTATTTATGAATCTGTGGATAAATATGATTTTTGCTAGAATGAGCTGGACTTAGCATCAGTCCTTTTCCTTGTTTTATTTTTAAAGAAATAAGCACTGAGAAATATTGTTCAAATAAGTAAGAAGCTAAGAAAATCAGGAGTTTCATTATAATGTATGCAGAGTTCAGTGGTCCCCAAACCACCTGCAGGTTCAGTAATTCATTAAGTCTCACAGAACTCACTGAAAGTTGTTAATTGTCACAGATAGTTTGTTGCAAGAAAAGGAAACAAATTAAAATCCGTCCAGGGAAAGTGCACATAGGGCAGCATTAGGAGAATTCCACATGTGGAGGTTCCAGTTGTCCTCTCCCAATGGGATTGTGGACAACACTACTCCTGGCAGCAATGTGTGACAACACGCACAAAGTATTGCCAAACAGAGACTCTCACTCGAGCTTTGGAATTCAGAGTTGTTATTGGGGCTTAGTCACGTAGATATGCTTGACCACTGCTGTGGCCAACCATAGCTTTCAGAGGGCACGCTGATACCACATGAGTCTAAGCCCCCTCTATAAATCACATTCATAGCATAGACTATCCCAGGGCCCCAGGTAAACAAAGACACTCTTATCAGGCACAAGAGGCTAGGAATTACCTCCCAAGAGCCAAAGGCAAAGGCCAGCCCTCTACGTAGGCAAGATTATTCTTTACCATACACCATTCCACTCAGTTACTTGAATTCATTTCTTGAACATACCAAAAATTACATAATAACTTGTCATTAATAGTTATTTTAATAGCTGAAAATTCAATTAATTTTACTGAAAGCAAAGAATTGCAAACCAACTGCCTTGTAAAGGGAATGTTGCCCATTCATTGGAGCACAGTTAGACACCAGTATTTGGAAGTGTCCTTTTGGTACCCCAGCAGTTTTACACCCTGGAGCGCTGTGCACTATAGTGAAATTCCGTACTGGTAAAAGGTAACTTGTAAAGTGCGAGAAGAATAAGCTTTATACTTTCATTTTAGTGGTGCTTAGCCAAATCAGTTTATAGTTAACAAGGGTTATTACATCACCAAACAGGAAATAACATAAAGTAGGATATCAATCTTGACTTTCTTAAAATTATCAGCTCTGCCCTGTAACAAGGAGCTCTCTACCTCAGCCACTATCTGCCCCTATTGGACCAGTTCCCTCTAAGAGTAAAACCCCTCTTTCCTCCCTAAGTCACAAGACTCCTAACATCTGTCTCTGTCCACCTTCAAAAGAGCCAAAAATTAAGAAATTAGAAAAATTACAAATCTCTGCAAAGGGAAGACAAATCTTTTTACTTTTTAAACAGAACTTTAGTTCTTTCTGGAGGAGTCTCTGATTCTCAGATTTATATAACTATAAATGCCCCATTAGAGTTTCCTCACCAAAAGAATTTAAAATGCTGATGTAAAAGCTAAAAAGTTAACTTTGTTGGTTCCTACTACATATATATAAAGGGCTTAGTATGATGCCCAATAAATTATTTAAGTAGAAAAGAGGCATAATCTGGCCTGTGTTTTAGAATGATGATCCTACCAGTGGAAAATGGTTTGGATAAGGCAACTGGAGCATGGGAGCAATTAGGAGATCTTAACAGTAGTCCAGGAGTCCTGAAGATTTCAGTTTGCAGCCCATGAAGTATTGGCTCCCAGTTATATGTAGGCAACAGAGATTAGCATTATGTTATTAAATTTTTTATTGAAGTGTAATGTGCAGACATAAAAGTACACATCTTAAGTGCATAGCTTGTTGAATTTTCAATCTTTATGCCTTTTTCAACTAATCTACAAGTTTTATGATTTGCCTATTTTTTTCTTCCCAGATAATTTTTATGGTGGGACGAGGATATCTATCTCCAGATCTCAGTAAGGTACGAAGTAACTGTCCAAAAGCCATGAAGAGATTAATGGCAGAGTGCCTAAAAAAGAAAAGAGATGAGAGACCACTCTTTCCCCAAGTAAGAAAAACTTTATGTTACCTAAAAGAACAGGCTAATATTCAAATGCAGATTTTTTAATCACTTTTTAGAGCACACAGTTTATATTTCATGGGTTTGGATCCCAGGTGATTATGTGCAGGCTCCAAATAAGTAAACACAGAGATGATTTCATAAAGGTTGAACAGTGGCACACCTAAAAACTTGGGATCCCAGTTCACACTATTCAGAAAGACTTGGCTTTTGCCTAACCATTCTCAAATGTTTTGGTCTCATAACCCTTTTACACACTTTAAAATGATTAAAGACCCCCCCCCCAAAAGAGCTTTTCTATATAGTAATTACAATTTTAGAATTTAAAACTATGTTTTCAACTAAGTTTTTAAAATATTTATAAATTTATTTAAACATAATGAAACTGTTACAGGTTAAATAATATTTTTATGAAAAGTATGTTTTCCCAAACAAAAAAAAAAAAATGAGTGAGAAAAGTAACATTGTTTTACATTTTTTGCAAATCTGCAAAAAAAAACAAAAAACAGCCCTAACTGGTTTGGCTCAGTAGATAGAGCATCGGCCTGCAGACAGAAAGGTCCCAGGTTCGATTTCGGTCAAGGGCATGTACCTTGGTTGCGGGCACATCCCCAGTAGGGGGTGTGCAGGAGGCAACTGATAGATGTTTCTCTCTCATTGATGTTTCTGACTCTCCCTCTCCCTTCCTCTCTGTAAAAAATCAATAAAATATATTAAAAAAAATAATAATAAAAGACAGCTTGATTCTCTGGTTTGCATTCATTATGATGCAATATCTTATATCATGTAGCCTCTGAAAACTCCACTTAACACCTATAAAATAATGACAGTGCCTGGCTGGTTTCACTTAGGGGTTAGAGCACCGGCCCATGCACCAAAGGGTCATGGGTTCAATTCCTTTCTTGTTCTCTCTTTCGCCTTCTCTCCCCTCTCTCACCCCTTTTCCCTCCCTGCCTTCCACTCTCTCTGAAAATCAATGAGAAAAATATCCTCAGGTGAGTATTAATAAAAAAAAAAAAAAAAAAAAAAAAACAATAACAGTAACAAAGGCAAGTAATATCTTAGTTTATGATGAAAATCATTTTTCCGCAGACCACACTTTGAGAATGGCTGCCTTAATTTTTTTGATAGCAAAATAAACAGATTCCAAACTTCCCTTTAATACTAGGCCTTTTTGAGGGGCATTTCCACCTGGGGCTAAAGGAAATGGCAGCTGTCAGCACTGGCTGCCTTTCTCTGATTTTTGGAAATTTTCCATTGCTTTTTACCTGTTTATGTTGTAAGGCTAAAGCCCTTAAGTTAATGATCTTTCAATAAGCCTTGCAAACTGGAACTAATTACCTGAATAAGCTTAGAAAGTTATAGTAGATATTATAACATAGCATCCCACTGGCAGTGTTTTATGATGCTTAGGAAGTTCCTGGCAACACTGTATAAATGTGTCTCAATCAATCAATACAGTTTTCAAGTGGAAGTGCTGATTCCCACAGTTACTCAGCTCCCCTAATTACTGAGTTGGTCCTTTCTAAACCTATGCCTTTGAATACCCACCCCTAACTGAGTTTCTTAGACAAAGGCCACTGTTACAGGAATGAGTGAATCTTTTATCCTCATCTCAAGAATTAAAGATAGAATTTATAGTTTTATCAAATCTCTCAGGGGCCATCTCAGAGCGGGGAGGGGATGCTAACTGATTGGCTGGATAGATACATGTTTTACAAATTGGAATTCTAAATTACCCTTCCTTTGAGGAAGAGTTGGGTTTTGTGTGTGTGTGTGTTTTTACCCAGTAAATCACTGCTTTAAGAATATCAAAGTATAAAATGATGTATAAATGTTAAAAAAAAAAAAGAATATCAAAGTAAAGTCCATATTGTTGGCCAGTGTCAGCAGGACCCCACACCATCTTCTTTTCACATCCCAGGTGCTAGGGTTTGCTATTTAACATGGTTGATGATCATTCATAATGCAAATTATGTACTTATGCCCACTTTTTTTTTTTTTTAAATATATTTTATTGATATTTCACAGAGAGGAAGGGAGAGGGATAGAGAGTCAGAAACATCGATGAGAGAGAAACATCGATCAGCTGCCTCCTGCATACCTCCCACTGAGGATGTGCCCGCAACCAAGGTACATGCCCTTAACCGGAATCGAACCCGGGACCTTTCAGTCGCAGGCCGACGCTTTATCCACTGAGCCAAACCGGTTTCGGCAAGCCCACTTTTTTTTAAAAGTATTTGAAGTATTAAGATGTCTGTATTCCTAATATAAATAACATTTCATTCTTTTCATGGTATCATAAAATGAAATGCATATATGAATTTTCCAGACTATTGAAGCCCCTTTTAACTACTATTTTTTAATTTTCATTAGAGGATCTCTTTTCACACTATACACAAACATAAATTTCAAGTAGCTAAAGATTTACATGTTAAAAACAAAACTATAAACAAATGAAATCATTTTTATAACCTTGAGGTAGTAAGAAAGGCTTTCCTAAGTAAGAGATAACAGCCAGAAGTTATAAAGGAAAAGATTAGCAGGTATGACTCCATTAAAAGATTTTAAATTTTTATGTAGTGGAAATAATATTGAAAAATAAACACAGAGAAAAATAATTACAGCATGTATAGCAAAGATTAAATATTTATAGTATACAAACGGCTCCTTCAAATCAATAAATAAAAGATAATCAATAGAAAATAAGCAGAGGATATGAACTGACAATTCACAAAAGAAATACAAATGGTAAATGAACTTAGAACTAAATGTTAAGAGTTCAGTGATAGTCATTAAAATGCAGAGTAATACAATAGTGAAATCTGTTTTTTATTTTTGCCCCTCGATTGGCAATAGGCAGCAATGGGGCATAGTGTTGGGAAGGAGGAAGAGTCTTCCTTTTAAATTTAACAGTATTGGTGGCCTGTAAATTGATTAGGCCTTTGAATGGACTTGGTAAAATCCATAAGCTTAAATTACATATACCCTTTGCTCTGATAATTCCACTCCTAAAAACCTGTACTACAGAACCTGCTTCCACAAGTATTCAAATATGTACAAGAATGTTTATGCAGTGTAAAAGGAAAAAGTAAAGACATAAAGGCTAAGATAGGCTCTGCAGATGGCATGCATATCAATAAGGGAAGAAGCAACACAGAAAAATGTGTGAGACTACTTTAAATGCTGTTGAGTGTGAGGGTGGGCTCTGTTTTCATATGTGCATGTTTATGCATAAGAAAAGTCCTGAAGAAAGTATAGACTCTTTAACAGTGGTTACCCTGGGAGGTAAGATTTATACTCTTCCATATTATTTGAATTTTTATTTGTGTGATATGCTTGTAATTTTTTAAATATATTTTTATGGATTTCAGAGAGGAATGGAGAGGGAGAAAGAAAGAAACAAACATCAATGATGAGAGAGAATCATTGATTGGCTGCCTCCTGCACACCCTCCACAGGCCAACACTCTATCCACTGACCCAAACAAGCCAGGGCAATATGCTTGTAATTTTTAAAAAATTTATAACATTGCTTATTTCTTACCTTTATGCTAACCATTATACAGATTATAGTTTAATTTTAAAGAGTTAGGCCCAGCCTATGTGGCTCAGTGGTTGAGGATCAACCAATGAACCAGGAGGTTAAAGGTTTGATTCCCTGTCAGGGCAATGCCTGGTTTGCAGGCTCAATCCCCAGTAGGGGTTGTGGAGGAGGCAGCTGATCAATGATTCTCTCTCATCATTGATGTTTCTATCTCTCTCTTCCTCTCTGAAAACAATAAATATTTTTTAAGATTTTTGGTAGCTCAGAAAATAATAATCCTATATAATAAAAGAGTAATATGCAAATTAACCATCACTCCGCTACACCCACAAAGCCACGCCCACAAGCCACGCCCACAGGCCAATCAAGAGCGAATATGCAAATAAGCCCAACCAAGATGGCTACGGCCACAGAGAGCAGGAGGGAGGCTTGGGTTTCCCTGGCAATGGAGGAAGCCAAGCTTTCTGCCTGCCCTTGCCCGCCTAGGCCTCCACTCAAGGCTACAAAGTTTCAATGATAGAAGATACATAAACCCAAACAGAAATGGCGGCAGCCACGGAGCTGGAAAGAGCAGGAGGCTACGGTTGCCCGCGGCGATGGAGGAAGCCAAGCTTCCCGCACACCCTGGCCGGCCCAGGCCTCAGCTTAAGGCTACAAAGTTTCAATTATAGAAGATACATAAATCCCAACAGAAATGGCTGCCGCCACGGAGCAAGCAGAAGGCTTGGCTCCACTCCAGGCTACAAAGTTTCAATTATAAAGGATAAATAAATCCCAGATACCAGGGCCTCTGCTTGGGTCGCCAGGGGCCGTGGCCGGCCTGCAAACCACCACAGGCCCCTCACCCAGGCCGCCCCACGCCCCAAGGAAACCCCCACCCTGATCCGGGACACCCTTCAGGGCAAACCAGCTGGCCCCCACCCATGCACCAGGCCTCTATCCTATCTAATAAAAGAGTCATATGCAGATTGACCATCACTCCAACACACAAGATGGCTGCCCCCATGTGGTCAAAGATCCTGCCCCCATGTGGACACAAGATGGCCACCACAAGATGGCCAGCAGGGGAGGTCAGTTGGGAGGGACCAGGCCTGCAAGGGAGGTCAGTTGGGAGGGACCAGGCCTGCAAGGGAGGGCAGTTGGGGGCGATCAAGCCTGCAGGGGAGGGCAGTTAGGGGTGACCAAGCCGGCAGAGGAGGGAAGTTGGGGGTGACCAGGCCTGCAGGGAAAGGCAGTTGGGAGGGACCCAGGCCTGCAGGGGAGAGCAGTTGGGGGGGACCAGGCCTGCAGGGGAGGGCAGTTAGGGGAAAACAGGCTGGCAGGGGAGCAGTTAGGCATCAATCAGGCTGGCAGGGGAGTGGTTAGGGGGTGATCAGGCTGGCAGGCAGAAGCGGTTAGGGGCAATCAGGAAGGCAGGCAGGCAAGCAGTTGGGAGCCAGCAGTCCTGGTTTGTGAGAGGAATGTTCGACTGCCCGGGCAGTCGGACATCCCTAGAGGGGTCCCAGATTGGAGAGTGTGCAGGCTGGGCTGATGGACACCCCCCCACCCCGTGCACGAATTTCGTGCACCGGGCCTCTAGTAGTAATAATAATAGCTGCTAAAGTTCTATTTTGTACTTATTATATACCAGGCATTGTACTAAGCCCTTTATATATGTCTCATGATTATGTACATATATTACCACAGTGTATGCCTTGAAAAGTCATAACTTGTTTCTTTATAACTTAAAATATGTTGAATGTCTATGTAAGATTTTAGATGCTTTCCTGTAAAGTATGATGAGGGTCTTAAAGATTAATACCACCTAGATTTTCATTCTTCTTTCTTTTTTTTTCTTTTTTTTTTCTTTTTTTTTTTTTTAGATTCTTGCCTCTATTGAGCTGTTGGCCCGCTCATTGCCAAAAATTCACCGCAGTGCATCAGAACCCTCCTTGAATCGGGCTGGCTTCCAAACAGAGGATTTTAGTCTATATGCTTGTGCTTCTCCAAAAACACCCATCCAGGCAGGGGGATATGGTGCGTTTCCTGTCCACTGAAACAAATTAAATGTATGAGAGAGTGTAGGAGGGTAGGCACAAAGGAAAATGAACATATGTGTGCTTATATATTTGTTAAATTGAATAGAATTTTTTTAAGGTAAGCCAAAGAACACTTAACGTGTTTAAAAACATAATTTTTTCCCCATCTAAAATTCACACTTAGCTTTGGGTTTTCAGTTTCCAAGGGTTTAAAATGCAGACATTGCTAAAAATGTGCAAAGCCTTTTCCAGATGTTTTATTTCCTATTCCAAGTTTGTTTTGTTTACTTGGTTATTCTGATTATTAAACTTCAATTAAACTTTTCCCATGCACCTTTTGTCATTAGCTACTGCCCATCTGTTAGGGTTTCCCAAGAATAGCAGCACTCCTGTGCACGTGTGTGTAGGTGGGAGGTTGACAATAGGTTAGCCTGTGTCAAGTTAGGCAAACCAGACAGATCGCATTCAGGAAGTCACTAAAAATGAGTAAGTTTGTTTTATTCTTAACATTTTTCTGTAACTGTTTCTTTTTCTTACAATTTGGAAAGTGTGAATGTCCTGTCCTGTATTCCCTTAAAGCAATATACTAAACCAAATTTCTTTTTATAAATTATGGGTGCGGGTAACTATAGCTGTTGCTGAGGAGTGGCATGCTTGACATGAATAACATGGTTTAACTTTGCATCTTTAGTGAGGAAATGTTATAAGTTGGAGTTCTCTATAGATACTTCTTTATATATTAAGGATATCTTACATAGAAGCCTAATTTCCTTACAAATGCACTGCCTCCTCCTCCCCACAAAAGCTTCACAGAATCCTGTGAGAACTGTTAGGTTTGTTTTTCTTTTAGATATCTTTGTTTGCCAAACACCTGGTAATGGATTTTTTTTAAAATTGTTACTTTAAATTATCTTACCTCTTGTGGTGCCTGTTTTAGCAGTCACCGTATCCATGTGTTTCATAAACTTCTGCACTCCTTATATTCTTTGCCCAGCAATTCTACTTATTATGAAAGAATGCCATTCTTTTTGTGTGTGTTCCATGGTACAGAGTATTTGTTAACGCTTTCTCATGCTTATACTGTCTTTTGTAGACAATGACTGTAATGTGGCAATCAGTATATTCTCACTGTGAACCATAATCTTACTGAGAAGCAGCATTGCTGTCCTCCTATCAAATTGACATCTCTCCTTCAGAGTCAGCCTAAGGACCAACGCCAGCCTCTTCAGTACATCTTTGTATATTCAACTTGAATTTGTACTGATTTTTAAGTATAGCTGACAGTTCAAAGTTATTCAGGCACACAGACAACATCTGCCTAAATGCTATCCTTCTTTGAAGCCAGTAAAGAAAATTGGAAAGATTTTAATAATAACGTAGTTTTTAAGTACCACAAATTTTTCAAATACTTTTTGTATTTGCATAAGTTAGATTTCATCCAGGAAAACCACGCAGTGATAAGTATGGCATACCTTTTGCTCCTCATTTGGGTAGCTTCAGATAAGTAATGTCATTAATGTTTTTAGAAATTGATTCATGGTTTTTCGTTTAGGCAAGAGTAATGAAAAAGAAGTTTCTCATATTTTAAAGAATAAGAAAGACAAGATAATGTAGCATGTTGGAAACATCAAAGTGCATGATTTCTAAGTCCTCTAGTGACACTAAAAATACAGTTATTAGTAACTATTAAGTGGAGTTTTATTCACAAATTGAATAGCAAGTAGCTAACAAAGTTTTAACAAAGTTGACTTGCTGTATGGAATGCTCAAAGACGGGCATTTTGAGGCACAAGAGTGAAAGAGTCTTTTTATTGATCGAGCTGTTTCTGTAATTCTCCAGTATACTTGCTTCACTTTTATCTTTCTTTGTACACGCTCTTTTTTCCTCCCAACATTAACCACCTGAACAGTCCCCACCATCTGCATTCTTTCCTTTCCTTCTTTGTCAGTCTCCTTTGCCAGAGGGCATTCAAAGCTAAGCTCCTAGAACTGCTATCCCATAAACATTGAAACATGCCTTCAAAGGGTCTCATAGTAACTCTCTTCTTTCCAAATGGGGCCCACTGGGAAGGTTAGTGGAAGAACATTAAAAATAGCAGGTGAGATGTTTAAATAACATGGATCTGGAGAAATAGGAAGCATTAGAATGATATACAGTAGTTTACCTTTCTGTTGTTGTTTGTTTTATACTAAGTTTTTAGATATAGTCTCCAAATAAAGAAAAACATTATTTTCCTAACCCTTTGTAAAGGTAATCACTTTAACTGGTTAATCACAACAGAAGGACATTCATTCTCTTGTAACTGACTTCTTCCCTAAAACCCAGGACCTCAGGTATATTTTCATTAACATTGGTTTCTTTCTTCAGGAGGCAGCCTTTTCGTAAAATTTGTTTCACATTTTAGAGGTTTTACTAGTCAATAATGAGGAATGAGATTTGTCTTCTTGATTTTAAGTAGTTTAGGTATCATAGCACCTAATCAAATGTTTCAGGTTTGTTTATTTTCTGTTATTACAATATTGTACTAGCCATTTAAATACCAAGTCAGTAGTTAAAATCATCCTCTCTAGATAATAACTATTTAACACACCAGCTTACATGGCCTTTCTTTCAAGGTGGCCAATCTCAATTTAAGGAAATGATCTGCCTTTCTTTTTTAAAAAAAATACGGTATTATGAATATGGGTACTTCATGACTAAAGTATTTCGTCAATCATAGGCTTATTTAATTGAGAATTATTGAGCGTTTCTGTGGCACTTCAGTGTGTCTATGCCAGAATGTTCCTCATCCTTTTGAAACTGCCTGAAAGGTCACCACAAAGAAAGAATGGGGATTTATTCTGGTGATAATGACTACCCCCTTCTATCTGAAGCAGTGATTGATTTGTGTACAAAATAACATAATTAGGTTTTTCATAGCATATTTTCTCTTTAAGGGGAATTTTTTTTATTAAGGTATTATATGTGTACATATCTTACCATTGCCCCCCCACCCCATCTTTAAGGGGAATTTTTATAAAATTATATGTAGAACAGCCACTGAAATATGCATTCAATTCTGGAATAAAATGTAGTGATTTAATAATATCTTAAAACTAGTTAATAAAAGTCTTAGTTTTCAAATCATGATATTTGAGGTATCTAAAATCACAGGGTCTTCCCAAGTGTTCTCTGCCCTATCCCTAATAAAGTCAAATGGAAAATAGAGGTTAGCTGCTTCTCATCCAGAAAGGAGGTATTTGTTTTAAGCTTTATTTTGGCCTCTGATTGATTTTTCAGTTAATAATATATCGAGATTTTTTTTTTTATCAGAGTATCTGGGTATTTCACTTCAAATAACTTCATACAAGCAGAATTGGTTCTTATTTCAAATAAAATAAGTGAGGAGGTAGGATAATAGAGATTGCCAGATAATGCAGGAAAGACTAAGCAAGAAATGATTTTTTTCCCCCAAAACAGATCCATCACCTGTTACCCTCATCTTTTTCTTAAATTTCTCCGTGATTTCAAGGACATATATAGAAAGAGTTTATTGATCCCTAAACTCAAAGTTCTTCTTGTGCTTGACTTTTTCTCAAGCTGAAGTCTGAGCTTGAAAAGAATTGCATTCCATTAAAAGCAGTGACTTGGGTGGGATGGTCAGTAGTGGTCGCCTTACTGCTATTCTGTTTGCACTGTGTTGGTTGGTAAGAGTTTGTGTTTTTGGGGTGTTTTGGATGTGTTGTGTGTGTGTGTGTGTTTTTTTTTGGGGGGGGACATTGCTCTCTGCCTTTCCTTTTATTTTTCAAAATTTTTAACAATTTGAAATTTAAAATATTTAAACATTTGAAATTTAAGCTTTACAAAAATTTTACAAGATTATTCGTATATCCTGTATTAAGATTCCTCAATTGTTAGTACTAGAGGCCCAGTGCACTACGCCCTCTCACTCTCTGGGAGCCCTCGGGGGATGTCCTACTGATGGCTTAGGCCCGCTCCCTGCAGGAACCGGCCTAAGCTGTTAGTCGGACATTCTTAGCACTGCTGCAGAAGTGGGAGAGGCTCCCACCACCGCTGCTGTGCTCACCAGCTATGAGCCCGGCTTCTGGCTGAGTGGCGCTCCCACTATGGGAGCACATTGACCACCAGGGGGCAGCTCCTGCATTGAGCATCTGCCCCCTGGTGGTCAGTGTGCGTCATAGTGACTGGTTGTTCCACCGTTCGGTTGATTTGCATATTACCCTTTTATTATTATTGTTAATATATTTTCTTAATCCTCAGCTGTTTTTTAATTTATTTTTTTTATTGATTAAGGTATTACATATGTGTTCTTATCTCCCCATTGCCCCTCAAAACCCCCTACTTGTTTTTATTTTTAAAGCTAATATTCAGGTTTATGGAATAGAACACTCTTCAACAAAATGGAGTGTCTGATTGTAAAACTGAATAAGAAATATTGAAGATTTTTCCAGGTTATATTTTAATGTAATATCTAAGATTTGGCATAAAGTTGTCATTTTCTGATATTCTCATTTAATAGATGAATTCTAGCATTTTTATGAAGATTTTCTGTTAAGTAAATCTTGTTTTTATATTGGCTTCCTACAGTGACTACTCATAGGAATGGTGAAAATTGCTTTTAAGAAATGTGTTAAAATACTGAAAAAATAGCAATCTTAAAACCATAAGGTACTCAAACCATAATGAGAATGTTTCTTGAGTCTCTGATAACATAATATTCTCCTATGGTTATGCTCTAAATGTTTTACTCTCCAAGGTCTTAATACTTTGGCTATTTTTTAAATCAGTGCCTAACTTCCTAGTCCTTTTAAATTTAAGTATGAAGTAATAATTCTTTTACCCTTTCTTGATCTTTTGCCTCACAATCCTTTAATGATTGTTAAAAGGAATCTTTAGATGGAAAGAGATAGTATCACCATCTGCAGCCCAGTTAGTAGCTGTGTTCAGAATGGGAAAACAAATTATTAGTTATTGAAAATTGTTTAGGGGCTTGTTAATTGTTAAGACCCTGGACTTTGGAGTCAGCACCTGGCTTTGCATTCCAACTCTGCCATTTTCTAGCTGTGAGATCTTGGGCAAGTTACTTAATCACTGTAAACCCCAGCTTGTTCCTTTGTAAAATAAGGAGAAGTAATAGCACCTGCCTCGTAGAGTTATTAGGAGGATCAGATGCAAATATATATGAGGTATTCATTGACCTCACTGATATATAATAGGCACTCAACAAGTTGCTAATATTAACAACACTAGAGGCCAGTGCATGAAATTCGTGCACAGAGGGGGGGTTCCCTCAGCCCAGCTTGCACTCCAATCAGGACCACATGGGGGATGTCTGACTGCCGGTTTAGACACCCCTCTCACAATCTGGGACCGCTGGCTCCTAATGACTCACCTGCCTGCCTGCCTGACTGCCCCTAACCCCTCTACCTGCCTACCTGATGGCCCCTAACTGCCTCTGCCTGATCACCCTCCCTTGCTGGCCTGATCTCGCCCCCACTGCCCTCCCTTGCCATCCTGATCTCGCCCCCAACTGCCCTCCCCTGCCGGCCTGATCTCGCCCCTAACTGCTCTCCCCTGCAGGCCTGATCGCCCCTAACTGCCTCTGCCTGCCTGATCATCCCTAACTGCCCTCCCCTGCCAGCCTAATCTCGCCTCCAACTGCCCTCCTCTGCCAGCCAATTTGGGTCTGATTGGTCAGTTTCTATGACAGTCAGTGTCTCTGGACCTATCAAATGGGCCTGATCAGAAAGGCAGGGCTGATCATCAGCCCGGGTGGAGGCCTGGACAGAAATGGAGGCGCAGCTGTTGGCCAGGCCGGGAGAGAAAGAGAGGCAAGTTCTGATCAATGGCTACCACAGAGGCTACGGATCAGACCCTGCCTCTCTCTCTGCAGGCCTCTCTCCGGGCCTGATCTGCCGTCCCCTAGTCAGTCAGTGCTGGGTCGGAGAATCTAATAGCAATCAGAAAAGAGTAGGTTACTTTTGGATTAAACAGTGTATTCATATAAGTGAATACACTATTTACTTATAGTGTATTAATGAATCCTCCTCAGAAGCTGCTATTACTGAAAAATGATGTTAAGGCTGACTAAATTCTGATAGTTCTCAGTTATTAACCAACCCCCAGAAATTAACTATGGTGTAGATAATAAGAGGAACCAACCCCTACTTATAAGTAGAAGCTGTGGACAAAATGGTAGGTTAATAATGGCTCTTCTGTGAAGCCCCCAAATTCAGTAAGCTAAAGGAGTGTCGTCATACCTCAGACGGACATCGTGGTTTTAAGAATTCTTATGCTGAGAATGATGTCCAGTGACATGTGCCTTTATGTAATTTGTTGGTAGTTTAAAAGGTGAAATGAACTAGAAGATGGAGGGTCGGGTTTTCTTTCCTGCTTTCAAATGTGTAATGTGGACAAATCATTTGACCTCTTAATTTTATCTTTTGCAAATGAGGATAATTTTTGCTTCTTCCTTTCTAATAGTGGCATTATAATAGAAATGAGTTGATAATGGCATTATAATGGAAATGAGATGATAATTCAGGGACAAGCCAACCCTACTCTTTTACAATTCATTTCTGAGATATTTTGTTTATTAGAATGGTTTTCAGCTTGATTAGAACCATAGCATGTAAAATCCAACTAGGAAATTATCTGCAGACATGATATTTAACCCATTGTATGCCTAAGCATCGGGAGACGCAAGCAACGGACCTTCCCCACAGGCCACGTGCGTCTATAAAAAAAAAAAAAAAAAAAAAAATGTTTTCCCTAAGGGCAGCCCCAACCAACTTTAAAAATATTTTTTGTGAGAATTTTCAGCTGAAAATATTTAAGAACACCCAAATTGTGAGTAATATATTTATTTTTATAATATTCATTACAAATTGATTTTTTAAATTAAATTCAAAATATCATGGCGTGTGGGATGGTTTCCGTTTTGGACACATAGCAGTAAACTGCTTAATTGATGTAATTGAACCATAGTCTATGTACTATGCAAGTTGTCTTCTTTCATAGGTTTCAACCATTTTTGCGTTTTAAATTGATGATGTTGCTAGATTTGTAATAGACAGCTAGTCACCTTTCAGTGAGGTTTCAATGAGGCTTTTCTCTGTGTCTAGGTTAACTGAAAAACCTAGGTTAATTAAGATAACTTTTTTAAAATTAGCTCTTGTCCTCCCTCTACAGGAGAATTTGCAGCCTTCAAGTAGCCACACCATCATGGCAGCATCTACTCTTATTTCTTAAGTCTTGTGTTCGTACAATTTGTTAACATCAAACACAGTTCTGTTCCTCAGATCCTTTTTTAAAGAAATGAAATTTTCAATTCATAAGCTGATGTGGAACAGAATGGAAATTCCCATCCAAGAAAAGAGGGAAGAATGTTTTAGGAACCAGAATTCTCTGCTGCCAGTGTTTCTTCTTCAACACAAACACCACGTGCATACAAGTCTGCCCAGTCCCAGGAAGAGGAGAGACCCTGAGTTCTGGCCTTTTGATGGTCAGGCATGATGGAAAGACACTGCTGCTACAGCTTGGGAGATTGGCTCTGGAGTCTGCCGGTCGACTGCGCCCTTCTAACCACCAGATCAATGTGTGGCTGATCATCTGATGGGGCAGTGCAATCACCAAGCATCGTTCTCTTTCCTGTTCTGGGATTCTGTTGTGGAGCTCTTTCCCCTAGCCACCACTGGTTAATTTCTGAGGGACGGAACAAAAATGCAGCATGCCCTACCTGTGTAGTGCACGTTCAGTCCTTGACTCATTTTTATCAAAATGAAGCTATTTTATTTAAGTGGAGGATGAGAGGGAGACAGAGCTACGTTTTGGTGCAGAGGAAAAGGGAATGCTGCATCTTTTTCCTGACCTCCTGGGTTTCTGGCTTCTGTTTCCTTGCTCACTGAGGGTGTCTGCCTACCCACGCAGGCTGGAAAGTGCTGGCACACATTGCCTTCTTTGCTCATTGGGTCCAGCAATGAAGAGAAGTGTCTGGGGGGGGGGGGGGGGGTTCCCCTCCACAATATAGCAAGTTCTCAGGAAAATCTTCCTCCCAAGCTCTTCCAGTCACCAAGTACTTATGTGGCTACTTTGCCCAAGGCACAAAAATGCCATGGTGGTATTTAGTTAAAAGCCTACAGAACTGCTTGATAACAGTTTTGAATGTGAGACATTTATGTAATTTAAATGTAAGGTACAAGTTTTAATTTCTGAGTTTCTTCTATTATATTTTTATTAAAAATAATTTTCAGATTTAATTGAATTGGAATAAAACAATACTTCCCATTAGAATTATATATCCTGAAAAATTGTATTTTTGTTATATAAACAACTTTTAAAGAAAAATCATTTTCCTTCCTCTACCTAAACATGGGGAGTCTTAACATATGACAAATATTTATAATTTTTAAATTAATGGTACTTGCTGGATCCACACTAACATCTTTGCTAATATCTCATTGTTTCTTCCAGTTTACTCTTACACTACATCCTCATTTTCTTTCTAGTCTTTTACCTAGAATATGCAACCTAAAATAAAAATGGTGGTGTCTCCATTCATTCTTCTTTTTCCTTTTTTCCCAAGCCTGGTCTTCAAAAGGTTGGGTAATTTGGCAGCTGAGTTCCCCAGGCAGATAATAGAGCAATTTTGGGTGTATTGGGACTGAGAGAGTATGTGTGAAGCCTAATATCAATTGTTTTTACAGAAAGAGCTGCTGCGATATTAAGAACCTCATTCTTTATATAAATGGAAAATATAATCTAGCCATAGCTTCCTTTGGCATTTACTAAAGAGTGGTGTAAGTCACGATAGTAGCAAAAAAAGTGACTCTGGACATATTAATGGGAAATACCTCCCTTTTATGGATCTAGAATCTCTTATCAGGATTTGGGAATGTAAATCAAATCAACTGTACTTAGCCCAACCAAACTAGGTAGCCAAGGATCTGAGAGAAATTGGATAGAACTATAAAACAGGGAATTAGAAATAGTTATTTTAAAATTTCAAATTGTAACTCACCCTGCTATCTTTCAGCCTACTAACACTCACTGCCATTAGATTTTTGCTAAAATACCTGTATCACAGGAAGGCCTACTGAAAATTGCACGGACATGTAAAAGGTTGTCCCAGTAGAATGGAAAGTATACTGAAGCTATTGGTGAATTTGAAAAGCAGTGTGTTCTTAAGTCTTACATGAGCAGAGCAGTATCTTAACAAAATTCAGAAATTACAAAGATGTAAAATGGTTCATGCTCATTTGAAGAGCATTGTCTATTTTTCTTTCTAAATATGCCACCATGGATGCTTTTAAACATGTTTGTGTTCCCTGTACCAAGATTGCAGAGAGCTGGTCTTAAACTATAGGCATGTCTGCTGAGCAGGTAGGGCTGCTAGAGGCTCAGGTGCAGGACTGCCTGGATGGCTGGAGCAGTACAGGACCTAGTTCTGGAGGAAGCTTGGCATTGGGGTTTTCTAAACAATATTCAAGGTGATACACATTTTTCTTCCCTTTCTTTTTAGAATAGGTTGCTATCTCATTTGAAAAGGAGAAACAGACTCTATCTCAAATGAATCTGTGCCCAGAAGCCAGGCTTAGGGTATTGAGAAATTTTTATAGAGCCCTTAAAAAATAAAATTTGAAATTTTCCCTTTTCTTCCTTTTTTCCATCAAGTTTTTTCTCTAGTTTACAGTTGACATGAAAAAGGGGTTTCCCTGTGAGTTTCACTTGCCTTACTGTTCAATGCTTAACTACAGATAGACTTGCTGAGCTCCTAAGAAATACAAGGAAGAACTCCTTGACATGCAAAGCACTTTATGAGTAATTGAATGGATAATATATGGCTGCTTCACTGATTATTTCCCAAGGCAGTAATTATCTGTCTTTTCCGTAGAGTGGCTGCAGTGCCTTCCGTGGGGCCTTGTATTTTGGGTAAGGAGAGGTGAAACCTGAAAAATTTGAGAGTAACCGTAAAAGATTGTTTTAATCCTGATGGACTTGTTTTGTTTTGTTTTTTCCTAGCTGGTGTACTTTATCATTAAACTACAGTCTAGGGTGTAGATTTTTGCCACTGAAATAATATTGACCAAAAAATAGTTTATAAAAGGGATTTGTGAATAGAAAAATCTAGTGTGATTCTTTGTACTTATGTGCACCTTAAAAGAAGGCTCTGTCTAGCTGTCAAAATCTGGTTTCTGGACATGCAGTTCATGATTGTATGTGAGATCTATATGATGTACTGGGACATCCTAGAAGATAAAATCACATATCTGAAGTATATGTGTTATATTCATGTTGGTGTTGGAGAAGAAAGGGCACTATATTTTTAGTTATAAAGAGAGAATTCAGGACTTCACCACTGTCCACCTGAAACTAAATATTTCCTAGATTCTCGTGGGATGCAGTCACAGCTCTTAATCACATAATGTTGTTTGTTCATCAGGCAACGTTGGCACTGCTGCACACCCCTCCTCCACCTCACCGCCCCACCTGTACATTCACCCTCTGCCTCGGGCAAACCTCATCTAGCTTTAGTTTGAAACATACTACAGAGTTCAGGTGACCTCTTCAAAAAACTACCTCCTCAGAATGAGGTAATGAATATTTATTTTAAAATATGAAGTCAGGAGCTCTAGAACATGAAGATGATTTAGGATTTTAACTTTTATGTGTGCTTGTATTTGAACGCTCTCATTTTGTCCTAAAGGGCATTATACATTTAGGCAGTAATACTGAAAAACGTAGCTCAGAGTGTCTGAATGTCATTGCAAATGGTGCCAGAACCTGTTTAGGGGTACGTTTCAGAATATCAATATTAAGTCAGTTGCATGAAATTAAATAGTTACGGTTTCACTTCACTAACAATGATATAATTTTAATTTTCAGTGGGCTTGGCAGGACAGTACACCTTCATAATGAGTTAACCACAGCTTTGTCCCATGTGCAGATACTCCGACAGACTGCCCAGCTAAGGGGGGAGAAAGTGATGACCCATTTTGAAAGATTCTCTTCTTTGTCCAAGTTGACATTGTTAGTGCTAGAATAGCAGCACCTGGAGACCAGCAGATTTCAACCATTAGGCTGTTTAAAAACACACATAGCCAGACATGTAAGGTTTACTGAGTGTGAACACGAAATAGCTTATAGGTCATACATTGAGATGGTGTAGGTGAGGCTGTAGAAAAATACCTTGACAATTTGCCAAATGATCTTACTGTGCCTTCATGATGCAATAAAAAAAAAAAGGTAAAACTTTAGCAGAAATCAGTGATTTGTGAAGAAAGCAGCCACTCTGGTCTAACTCAGCTGTGTTAATATTTTTTAGAGTGCAATTTAGACTGCAAAGATAAATGCACTAAAGAGTTTATAGCCAAATCACATTTAAAAAATGAAAACACAGGTAAATTTTCAGTGAACAAAATTATTTTTTTAAAGCACATAACCCCTAGTATAGTCAGATATATTTATCATATAGAGCAAATAGGTTGAGATTATAGTTCAGTGACATTTCTAGAGAAACTTTTTCTACTCCCGTAGGTTCTCAAAGCATGGAACTTTTATATAACAGAAATATTTGACAGACATTTTAAGAAATTGTGTAGTTGAAGGTTGAAGTACTGTTTGCTGGGCAGCAGTTGCGTGTGTGAATGAACTTAGTGAGAATGGGGAAAGAAATTAAAATATGGGGCAGAATTAGATTTTATCAGTCTCCAGAGTACTGCTGCCAACCTAGACACGGATTTTTCAGAGTTGGAAATATACACTTGCCTTCCAGGACTGGTTGGCAAATTAAGCAGAACTATGCTCCTAATCCTGTTGGGGGGTGCTGTGAGGTGTTGGGGGCTCCTTCATGAGGAGGCATTGGAATAGTTACTGACGTGGCCATTGGTGTGTACTGGACACACTCCGTGGTATGCTTCTTGTATCTTCATTCCTCGCCGCCCCAAGAAAGGCAGTGTACTGTCATAGCAAGTTCTCACGGCGTTTCACCGGGGGCTATTACCACACCCATCAGTCGCTGAGCACCTGAAGAGTACAGTAACATCGCTCGCTGCCTGATTTGTATATTGGCCACCGGAGAATGAAGTGGCCAGTGTATTCTATGTTGCTGGCTCTGGTAAAATTGAAAATGCTGGTAAGATTTTTGTTATATCAGTACACTAGGCAGTAAGCTAAGCTTTGTTTTGTTTTCAGATAACTTGTTTTTACTTCTGTTTGGCAAAGATATTTACATTGAAATTCAGTCCTAAATTTTCTCAGTTGTAGAAAGGGTAGTTAACAGTTTCTATATTTTTAAGATAGAAGATGACAAAAACTTAAGTCCTAAATTCTTAAATTAAGGTCACAGGGCTTTATTTTAAAATGCATTGGGACAGTTAGTCCCCACCTCAAAAAATGTCTAAGTAGCATCACAACTTCAACTGTTGATTTAGTTTTATTAATTATTAAATCAGTTTTATTAAAGTGTTTAATTTTATTTAGCTATTTTGACTAATTACAATGGTATAACCAGTTGTGCATGAGGACACAGCCAGTGTATCTGTTTTTTTGTACTGCATTTTTTGAAAGCTATAGATTGAAATACTCTTTAAGAACAAAGAACTGAAATGTATTTATTCCTGTAAAGTATAAAAAAATGAAAAAGGATTTGTGCAAACCATCCACGTCTCCTGGCAGGCTGGCTGGGCAGGTTGTCCAGCACCCACAAGTGGCTGGTTCTCAGCACAGTATCTGTGTAGGAACCAGGCACGGGTTTCACTTAGGAGATGTGGCAGAGGAAGGGTTCTGGTTACAGGGGTGCAGACGGGGATTGTAAGTAAGTTGCTTAGTACTGGTTTTCTTTTGAAAATTATTGTGTTGCATTTGTGTATTAAGCTTTTTTAACCCAGGTGTGTTTTGGTGGAGGAGGGGATACATCGGAGGAAACTTCAAACTAGCACAAGCAACAAAGCTCACAGACTAGGCACAAATATAGAGAAAATGGACCAAATAGGACAGGGGAGAGTGTGGGAGTCTGAGGGTAGGGAAAAATTGATGTGAGGGTGGGAAATAAACCATAATTATTTGAAATAAAATGTAAGAGTGCAATAAGTGTGCTTTTCTAAGCTGTGAACAGTTTTGTTTTGTTTTAAATCATTCCTTCCTTATACACTTGTGTGTTCTGGACATAGCTGATTAAAACCAGCTATGAAAACATAATGCTTTTTTATTCACATTAATTACCAACATAAGTGGCTAACCTTTATGTTTGTGTATCTTCATGTTACATTAGTTTACATACGGGGTATGTGTGTTATTCTGTGCCGTTTTCCCTCCTCCATTTGAAAATGCATTCATTGGGTCCTCTGTTTCTTTGGCCATACTACACACTAGTCTGGCCTTCGTGATGTCACCTGATTGGATGTCACAGTGATATATTTTTGTGGCAATCTTTTGTTGGTTGTACACTCAGACCCTTTCCTCACTCAGCAATTTCTGCTTCTAAAATAGGAGCGTACAACTGAACAGGGGATTGAATTTGACCATTTACCAACATGTTCCTTTGATTCTATACAGTAGTTATGATTGCTCTTTGGTTTAGACCAAGAAAAAGGACATCACCCCCCTTTTCATTTACCTTCTTGGTTTGAGGACAATTCTTCTATACAGGAGAAGAAAGGGAAATCCTTCATGTTTTAACTGAGGAAATGGCTCCAGGTTTACCACTCCAAACCGTGTGGCAGTTCTCATACACATTCCTCTCTCACTGCCAAAGGTTCAGGTTTAGTTCACTTCAGTTCCAAACACTGAAAAGGTTCTCATGGAGTCTGGGGTGTGCCCAGTGAAAAGATGGGGACCTTTAATTGTCCACAGACCTCTCTCTCTACCTGCTTTGCAAAAATTATGGAGTAACTATTTTTAAAACTTATTTTTCAATTCATAAAAAAAGACATTTATTTTCAGTCAAATAGATGTCGTCTCCCTCTTGCCCCTTAATCCTCAGTGTTTGCTTGAATCTTTTTTTTTTTTTTTTTTTTTCAATTCTTCCCCAACCCCACTTCTTGATATTTGGTTCTCTTTCCTGCTCAGGTCCCTTCATTTGTACTTTGGAATTTTTCTCATGTAAATTTGTACAATGGAAAATATTGTTCAGTTTGGATAGAAAGCATGAAGAATTAAATAAAGATAGCTGAAACTCAGATTGAAGAAATTTATTTCTGTGTAAAGTTATTTAAAAACTCTGTATTATATAAAAGGCAAAAAAAGTTCTATGTACTTGATGTGAATATGCGAATACTGCTATAATAAAGATTGACTGCATGGAGAATTCTTTATCAACATTATTTTTCTAGCTTTATCACATTCAATAACAGAAGTAGTCAGGGTTTTGACCATCAGTTCTTCCAGGCAATGGAGGGCCTGAGAAGTGTACATTTTGTTTCACACATACAATGTTGCTTACTGCTTGGTGGGTAGAAGTTACTTAGAATAGTTTTAAATTGTCAAGATGGATGCCTGCTACATCGTGCTGGCTACACTGTTGTAGTGATGACCATCAAGTACTTCGATTCTGCAACCTGATTTCTCTTCCAAGGGCTCAGTTGAAATACATGCTATAATTCAGTCGTTTAAGGAGTCTGGAGTTTTTATTTTATCTTTATTGTTTTAAGATGTCCTCCTTTCTCCCTCCCCCTGCCCCCATTACCTCCTCTCTGCTCCCTGGGGCCTTCACCAACTATTGTCTGTGTTCATGAGTTTCAAGCTTTTTTGACACACAGAATGTACACACGTGCAAACATATCTAAATTTGAAAGTACGCACTCAATGGTTTTTACTTCATTTCTTTTTATGCTGGCTACCTGAGTTAATTTTGTGCATTTGATTTCAATAACCTGGAGTTTGAAAGATACCTCGAGTATCTTCAAACTATGTCAAAGTACTGAGCAAAGTTTCCAGAAGTGAACAATTTTGAAATGTCATCAACTTCATCTGGAAACAATGTTTGAGAACAATATGAAGGGACAAAAAAAGTCTTCCAGATGGCACATACTAGTAGTTGAGGAATCTGGTTTCTGTCCTCATGCCCCTCTAATCATAAAATGCTGCCCAGACTTAAGTATTTCCTCTGAACTGCAGTTTTATCATCTGAAAAATGTAACTGTGAATATAAGCATCTTAGAAACTCATTTTCTAAATAACCTTCATACATTATTACAGCAATCCTGGCCTTATTTCTAAAAAATGTATTATTCCATATGAGGTTTTCCTTAAAATTTAGCCCAGAATTGTGAATACTTGTGATAAGAGAACCCTTCCACACTAGTCTGAAATTTTATGAGAAGCTGTGATACTTGGACCTACTGTCTGGGTTAGATACTTCTCCTAGATGCATAAAATACCAGACCATAAAGAGTTTTGTGTTTTTTTTTAATATATTTTTATTGATTTCAGGAAGGGAGAGGGGAGAGAAACATCAATGATGAGAATCATTGATTGGCTGCCTTCTGCATACCCCCTACTGGGGATCGAGCTGGCAACCCTGGGCATGTGCTCTTGGCTGGAATCGAACCTGGGACCTTTCAGTCCACAGGCTGACGCTCTATCCACTGAGCCAAACCAGCTAGGGCGAGCAGAAAGAGTTCTTAAAGATAATCTGGTCCAAGTCTCATCTGTTACTGAATATGGAGCCCTGAATAAGAATGACTGGCCTAGGCTCACACAGCCAGGACTCGTCAGTACTCTTTTATATCACTGTGTTGTGGTCATGATGCCTGTAATGAAATGTGGATAGAAATGGTGTTTGTGGCTAGAAATGGATGTTGTACAGGCACACTCCATCACTAATCAGGCAAGCCACTGCTTGTGTAGGTGACAAAAGGCAAAGGCCCCGCTGCTGAGGCAGGTCAAGCAGCCTGCTTCCCTTCTCTCACTTGTTCCGATGACACTCCTGATGAGAGGGTGGCAGCAAGGAACCAGATGGACCTCTTCTACAGAAGAGTCCTAGTGGCAAGTGGAACAACTCTGTACCTCCTTGTAACACACGTAAAACAGGTGCTCCTCACACAATACCTCCCGTCTCTAACTTTAGTTATCCCATTGTATTTACACTCCAAGTTTCACAGAAAACTAAGTTACAAATTTGTGTAAAATTTGACACCTGATCTTCTGTTGTCATGAATAATTCCTTCACCACCTACCTTTCCATTTATGAAGGTACATCTCTCCACCTACCAGGCACGCCCTAAAACTTAGAATGTCCCTTTAACTCCTCATCAGAGAGATGTCCTAAATGCCTGTCATTCTAGGCAGAGGGGAGGGGTGGCACCACATATGTTAGGATGTCTGGTTACAGCTGAGTCTATCTTCATATGGAGGCTTTCCTATAAAAAGCAAACTGGTACACAGGGGTCATTATAAACTTACCTTAGATCCAGTGGTCTAGAAATAAGTTACTCCCATTAAGAGAGTATTTCCTTCATGCCAGACATAATTTTAAGGGCTTTACGTGCTAACCCATTTAATCTAGTTAATTCATGTACAAATGAGGAAACTGTAGCATAGATCAAACAAGTAATCTGCCCAAACTCACAGCTAGTAATGGTCGAGTTGTGTCAGCCCACAAGCTTGAGTGCAAAGCCTGAGTTCTTACGCTCTCTGCCAGTTTTTCAAGCTTCAGGTTGAAACCCATTGGTGAGTAGTAAAATCAGTCTCTGAACCATCATTTTTTTAATGTACAATAAGAGAGAACATCAGAGTGCATCACAGGTAAGTACTGTTTCATTAAACTTTGGAACTGTATACATACATATATGTAATTTATATCTCAGGTCACAATGTAAAATTATTTTTTTAATATATTATTGATTTTTTACAGAGAGGAAGGGAGAGGAATAGTTAGAAACATCGATGAGAGAGAAACATCGATCAGCTGCCTCCAGCACATCTCCTACTGGGGATGTGCCCGCAACCAAGGTACATGCCCTTGACCGGAACCGAACCCAGGACGCCTCAGTCTGCAAGCCAACGCTCTATTCACTGAGCCAAACCGGTTAGGGTGTAAAATTATTTCTTAGAGTAGGTCATGAAAAGGTTTACACCATGCTATGCTAACTCTGATATAAACTGACTTAACCTAGAGCCAGACAGGATTTGAACCTCAGCTTTCTAACGGGCTGTATTAGCTTGGGTAAGTTACCTAATCCATCTATAGCTCAACTTCCTCATTTATAAAATGGAAAGAATGTGAGGATTTAATAAATTAACAGATGTAAAGTGCTGACCCCAGTGCCTGGCCTCATAGTCAGTTTTCCCTATTACTTAACTATAAATAGCCATCCATCAAATGTATTAAGTATCTCCTTGGGACCCTCTCCACTTAAGTATTTTCCCATAAACTGTAATAGCAGGGTGGAGACAATTTCTGCATCAGCTCAAACTGGTTTCCCAACCCAAGTGGAGGCCACACTGGCTGAGTTAAAAGACTACTTTTTTTAAGTTAGCTTTTATTCAAGTCAAGCAATTTTGATTGGTTTCTAAGGATAAAAGCTAATGCCATTATCCTACTTGAGTTAACTGTTATAAATTGTATTCTTTCCCAAAAACTATTGGTGTGGAGGGGCAACAAAAAGGAGAACTAGAAAGTACAGAAATCTCATGGCCTTTTAGACTGTATCAGCTCAGACAGCTCACTCTTACACAGGTGAGTAAACACAAAACCAAGGGGAATGCTGCCAGCACCCCCTACAACAGGCTAAGGATTGCTGGAGCTGGCCCTGGGGGAGGGTGAAACTGCCACTTGCTTTGGCTTTGACTGTCATTATGCCCACTGACAACTGAGAACTAAAGAGAGAGTGCAAACCTAAGGACAAGGAATGCTCATCAAATCACAACCCCACCCACCCTGCTCGGGGCTTGCCAGAAGCTTCTCAGTGCATCACATCTAAATCTAAACCTACGGAGAAACCAAGATGGCGGCATAGGTGAACACCTAAACTGCTGCCTCGCACAACAATATCAAAACTACAACTAAAAGACAAAACGGACACCATCCAGAACCACAGAAAAGCTGGCTGAGTGGAAATTCTACAACTAGAAGAAAAGAGGAAAGCACATTGAGACTCAGAGGAGCTAAAAAAGGCTGAGGTACGGAGACTCTCACGCGGAGAGGACGGGCAGCTGTGTGCATGGGCAGCTGAGTGTGCAGCTGGCTTTCTAAAGCAGGAGGGAGAAGGAAACTCCTGACTGCACTGAACTCCAGTCCTGGGCGAGACGCTGGGAAACCAGACTCATTCGGGGGGAATCTGGACTGTCAGGAAAAGAGAAAGCACACTGAGACTCGGGAGCTGCGGAGGGCAGAGGTCCGGAGGCACACGCGCAGAGAGGACTGACTGCTGAATGCATGGGAGGCTGAGTACGCGGCTGGCTTTCTAAAGTGGGAGGGAGACAGAAGCTCCCGACTGCACTGAACTCCAGTTCCAGGCAAGTTTCTGAGAACCCCGACTCATTCGGGGAGAAATTGGACTGTCTGGCAGCGGGCGAAACTCGAGGGCGGCTTTCTCTCAGAGGTGCTTGCAGCGATTACCGAGGGACACTGAGACCCAGGGGCCTCATAGGGTAGGGCTGACGGGAAACCAAGGCTGTCTGCTCCGCCCTGAAACTCCGCCCCATCCAAGCCGAGCACAGAGGCTTTTGCAATTTTGCAAGTCTTGTCTCATAAGAGTGTCTCCAGCACAGAAGTTCTCACATCGTAGACACAGCTGATCCTCACAGCCAATTGGTCTGGAGGTCAAATCCTCCCAGTGATACCAACAACAATCAAGACTTAACTACAAGGCTGACCACACAGTCCACAAAGGGGTGCACCAAAAGTGTCCACCTCAGGTAACTGGGGAGGCTGGGCCACTGTGCCCTATAGGACACCTACCACAAAAAGCTACTCTACCAACTCAGGGAAGCAGCAAAAATGTGGAGACAAAGAAACATCACAAATGAAAGAAATGGAGGAAAACAAACGACTGGATATAGAGTTCAAAACCGCGGTTATAAGGTTTTTCAAGAATTTCCTAGAAAAGGCCGATAAATTTAACAAGACCCTTGAGGATATGAAAAAGGACCAACTAGAAATTAAACATACACTGACTGAAATAAAAAATATTATACAGAGACCTAACAGCAGACTAGAGGAACGCAAGAATCAAGTCAAAGAGTTGAAATACAAAGAAGCAAAAAACACTCAGCCGGAAAAGCAAAAAGAAAAAAGAATCCAAAAATTTGAAGATAGTGTAAGGAGCCTCTGGGACAACCTCAGCGTACCAACATCTGAATTATGGGGGTGCCAGAAGAAGAGAGAGAGCAAGATACTGAAAACCTATTTGAAGAAATAATGACTGAAAACTTCCCCACCTGGTGAAAGAAATAGACTTACAAGTCCAGGAAGTGCACAGAACCCCAAACAAAAGGAATCCAAAGAGGACCACACCAAGACACATCATAATTAAAATGCTAAGAGCAAAAGACAGAGAATATTAAAAGCAGCAAGACAAAAACAGTTAATTACCTACAAGGGAGCACCCATACGACTGTCAGCTGATTTCTCAACAGAAACTATGCAGACCAGACAGGAGTGGCAAGAAATATTCAAAGTGATGAATAGCAAGAACCTACAACCAAGATTACTCTACCCAGCAAAGCTATCATTCAGAATTGAAGGTCAGATAAAGAGCTTCACAGATAAGAAAAAGCTAAAGGAGTTCATCACCACCAAACCAATATTATATGAAATGCTGAAAGGTATTCTTTAAGAAGAGGAAGAAGAAGAAAATGGTAAAGATAAAAATTATGAACAACTAATACATATCTATCAACAAGTGAATCTAAAAATCAAGTGAATTAAAAATCTGATGAACAGAATAAACTGGTGAATATAATAGAATCAGGGGCATAGAAAGGGAGTGGACTGACAATTCTCGGGGGGAAAGGGGTGTGGGAGGTGCGGGAAGAGACTGGACAAAAAGCGTACACCTATGGATGAGGACAGTGGCGGGAGGTAAGGGCAGAGGATGGGGTGCTAACCTGGTGGCTATGGGGGGAAAAAAGAGGAACAATTGTAATAATCTGAATAAAGATTTATTAAATTAAAAAAAATAATAAATCTAAACCTGCAACCATGACCTATTAACCTTACCTACCCCAACCTCTCCTCACCTGCCGGAACCCTCGCTGCCGGAACCTTCTGTTCCTTAAACACGCTTTGATCCCACCCTAGACTTTGTTCTTGCCGATCCTTGTCCCTACCACTCTCCCAGACCCTCACACAACTTGTTCCTCATACTACTTCAGGTTTAAGCAAAAATACTTTCCCCACTCACCCAAAATACCACCCATCTCTAGCACATCACCCAGTGCTATTTCCTTCACAGCACTTAGTAAACCTTACTTATCATCTTTCCTCCCTAAAATCTAAGCTCCCTGTGAATAGACTCTTATCTGCCTTGTTTAGCATTGTATTCCCAGTGCTTAGGTGGTCAAAAACCTAGTTAGAAATATATAAATAGTAATGCTTCTAGGAAGTCATTAAGCCACTCTATACGGGAGATTTTTATCTGTGGATAGAGGAAAATGCTGTCCTACGTACTCTCAGAACTATGATGCTATAGACCAGTGGTTCTCAACCTTTCTAATGCCGCGACCCTTTAATACAGTTCCTCATGTTGTGGTGACCCCCAACCATAAAATTATATTCGTTGCTACTTCATAACTGTAATTTTGCTACTGTTAGGAATCGTAATGTAAATATCTGTGTTTTCCGATGGTCTTTGGCGACCCTGCTAGCGGTTCTCAACCTGTGGGTCGCAACTACTTCATAACTGTAATTTTGCTACTGTTAATGAATCGTAATGTAAATATCTGTGTTTTCCTATGGTCTTTGGCAACCCTGCTAGCGGTTCTCAACCTGTGGGTCGCAACTACTTCATAATTGTAATTTTGCTACTGTTAATGAATCGTAATGTAAATATCTGTGTTTTCCGATGGTCTTAGGCTCTACAGCAGCAGTTCTCAACCTGTGGGTCGCGACCCACAGGTTGAGAACCGCTAGCAGGGTCGCCTAAAACCATCGGAAAACACAGATATTTACATTACGATTCATTAACAGTAGCAAAATTACAGTTATGAAGTAGCAACGAAAATAATTTTATGGTTGGGGGTCACCACAACATGAGGAACTGTATTAAAGGGTTGCGGCATTAGAAAGGTTGAGAACCACTGCTAGACAGTTGGAAAGTACTTTGAAAGAAATTTTAGAAAAAGTAAAATAGCCATTTCACCCTTGTTTCCCATTCCTCCAGCCCTAAGAATTCCTAGTTAGAAGTTTGTCTTTGAGTTCCACAAATGGCAACTGAACACAGTGCCCAACCCATAAGAGATATGTAAACACAATAAATGGACTGTCCTGACCGCTAACCTCTGCACACTCAGGAATACACCAGCAGCAGAGAAATGGCAAGTTTTCGTATTAATTGTCAACATATGTATGACTAAGACATTCGCTAAGGAGGCAGGCAGTATGACACTGTAAAGTATGGGGTCTGAGTCATGCCGCCACCCATCATGATGACGCTACGTGAGCTACTTCATCCCGAGCCTCGATTTCCTCTCTGATACATGGACCCAAGGCTACCTGCCATGAGGTAACCAAGAGGATCCAATGAATGGGCCTGTAAGCAGTTGGCACAGGAAATAATCCACAGAAAATGGTTGTCAGAAACATTCATAACTCAGTTCCTCATTCATGACCAAAACCACTTTAATTTACAACTTCAACAGACAATATGAAGTCCACAATCTCTTGAAATTCTGACCTTGCTCCTGTAGAAAAACAAAAGGGGAAAGCTTTAAGTACTTTTATTTTCACTAACTCAAATCCCTAATTCTGTTTATTCAATTACTTAAGCATCCACTGAGCACCAGTCACATGAGTCACCTTGTAGAGGAGGGAAGCAAAATCACCTTGCTCTTGCAAAGGGCTTACAGTTTAGTTATTAAAACAAAACGTTAATGACAGTGTGGGAATATTGGAAAATCTGTTAAAAGGATAGGAAGGGGTTAGTGCTGTCAGACAATTAACACGGGAAGCAGGAGGCCTGGGACCTCTCACTGTCCGTAACAAACCCAGAGACATACAAACTATAAAAGAGCTTAATTGCCTACCTTTTGGAGACATTTTTGCCATCCTCCTCGGCCCTGCATATCCAAAAACTGCTGTAATTTTCATGTCAATAAGCTACTTCTAATTTAAAAGGCAATACTAATAATACAATTTAATGGAAATACTCAACTATCTTTTAATGCTTCCTATCCTTTAAAACAATTTCCAAAGCATTCTGAATGATGGCAATTACACTGTACAATGATTAATTTAAACCGTTAAATAAGAATGTCTTAACCCGCAAGGGGTTGTAGGGAAAGGAACTTCTCCTGCTACCTTCCTTTAGAAAGAAGGGAAACTGACTGATGTCCTGATCTGGAAAATGAAAGGGTCGTAACCCTTTACTATTTAGAGCTCATTTCCATGCACATCCATATCATAACATTCCCCTACGCTGGAACTTTCCACGTGAGTGCTAAACGTAGAACACGGTAGTAGTTTTGCAACTATAAACATGCACTGTAAGCTCCTATCTGTCTTGTCCACCCTGTAATCCCTGTGTAGACTTGGTACTTAAAAGCCTTTGATGGATAAATGGGACCCTAATTTGTAACGTAACTTAGGAAAAAATAATTTTTTTAAATATACAATGAAAATGAAGGTGAAACCAAATTAGAGTGAGGGGTGGCAGGAGCACAGGGGACAGCAAATGTGAAAATACTAAATTCAGAAATCAGACACATGAGCCCTGGCTGATGTGGCTCAGTTGGTTGAGCACCATCCTATGCACTGAGTGGTCGTCAGTTCAATTCCCAGTCAGGGCATATTCCTGGGTTGTGAGCTTGATTCCCAGTAGGGGGCGTGCAGGAGGCAGCCAATCGATGGTTCTCTCTCAATGATGTTTCTCTCCATTTCCCTTCCTCTCTCTTAAAATCAATAAAAAACATATTACATATTTTTTAAAGAAATCAGACACATGATATAGTTAATTCTTTATACAGTTAGAAAATGCATATTTCTTCAAGACATCATAGGTACAAAGTCCAGCATGGCTCAGTGGTTGAGCGTCGACCTATGGACCAGGAGGTCACGGTTCAATTCCCGGTCAGGCCATATGCCTGAGTTGCAGGTTTGATCCCCAATGTAGGGAATGCAGGAGACAGCCAATCAGTGACTCTCTCTCATCATTGATGTTTCTATCTCTCTCTCCATCTCCCTTCCTCTCTAAAATCAATAAAAAACATTTTTTTAAAAAAAGAATGAGTTCTTTCTTTATTAAAAAAAAAGTAAATATAACTTTCAAAAAATAGAAATTTTACCTACTTGTAAAGAGTTGAGTCTACGTTTTCAGTCTTCGTCATCTGGAAGGATACCCAATTCTTCATCCGTCCATTGGGAAGGATCTGGATATGGAAAGTGACCCTGGTGACATCATTAAAAAAAAAAAAAAGTCAAGAATCTATATTCTACACAATTATGTTTAAAAAGAAATCTTGAAAGGAAAAAAATATAAGGAAAATATAAGGCTGTAACATACACACCCTTGACATGCCACAGGAGTGAATTCTACTACTTTACTCGATGGTCCAACTGTTCTTCATATTGTTCAATGTAAGCTGAATTGTAAAAGTCTGCCCATTTTGAAGCTACCAGCCTGAGCCAGAGTTGGAATATGTGTTTGTGATGAAGAGCAGTGGGAATGGAGGCAACAGATTTCAAAGATACCCCCCATCTCAACAATGACTTGAAGCCCTGGCTAAACATAATGGATGTCTCAAACTGTCCTATCATTCCTGCTGGGAGATCTGGGAGCCTCAGGTGGACTTGTTCATCTTTGATCCCAATCTAGGGGGCATCTGGCTGCACCATCGTCTCATACCAAATAGCCACATATCCTCCTGGCAGCTGACCCCCAATGAGACAGGTGTCTATGTGCTGTCCGTGTGTGGACACCAGGCAGCTCCTTACTGGGTGACAAGGGCACAGAGAAGTTCTAGGAGAAATGGGATATTAATCAACCTGATGCTTCTAAAACTTGTGCATAATTTAACGTTTTTTTCCGACCCTAAAAACAAAACCAAATTGACTAAAATTCAAAGTATTCTGGATCAACAAGCACAGATTTCAGTGGCTTAAAGGCCTCATTCATTTCCTAGAGAACAGGGTCGGTGCAAATGCGATAAAAGTTCAGTTGAGGCTAATAAGATGCTGAGCAAAAACCTCCCTCCTCAAAACAAATTAGCCCACATCTCTCCCACCCCAATTTGGTTGCCTTGGGCCTCCAGACAGACTAGATAACATTCATCATTTAAAGATTTTAAGTGTGAAACTTAACCTGATGAACCCTTAGTTCACAAGGTGAAAGAACTAGTTTCTAGTGTCCCTCCAAATATGGAAAACTAACACGAAACATAAAACATGGACTACCTACACATGCACCCTTTAGTACAAAAGGGGAGAGATAGGTTTCATTAACAAAATTACTGTATACACACAGGACAATATGGGGAAGGGATGTACGGTAGCCCCCCTTATCCACAGGGGATATGTTCTAGACTCCCAGGGGATGCCTGAAACCATGGATGGTACCGAACCCAAGGCATAGAAAGTATTTTCCTATACATACAGGCCTTTGCCCTTAAAGGAAGCACTTTACATTTGGCATGTCCACATGTGCTTTGGGGCCATTATCAAGTAAAATAATGTTGATTTATACACAAGCACTGAGATACCACAATCGACTCAATCTGATAACAGAGACAGCTATTAAGTGACTAACTGGCAGGTGGTGTATACAGTGTGGAAATGCTAGATAAAGGGATGGTTCACATCCCAGGCAGGACAGAGCAGGACAGCACGAGGTTTTATCATGCTACTCAGAAAGGCGCACAATTTAAAATTTATAAATTGGAATTTTATTTATTTCTGGAATTTTCCATTTAATATTTTCAGATCACAGGTGTCCTAGGTAACTAAAACCAAGGAAAGCAAAATCAAGGCTAGAAAAATAGTTTACACACAAGCTAAGTTACTATTTCTTCCATTCTCCCACCCACAGAAAGGAGAATATTCTGCACTTACCAGCACAGCATCTGAGTCATGCCAAAAGCGCCAGAGAATCCAGAACCACATGGTTGCACTGAAGAACTCACCCTTGATCACCTGGGACCTGGTAAGCTGGGGAAACTCTCTGTACCGGGGCTCAATGTGCACACCGCCACCAGCACTACGAGGCAAAAGGAAAACGTTAGGCAGCTTGCTACATCTTCAAAGTATTCAGTCATCCAAAACCCTGAGTTCCATCCAGAAACTGAAGCTAACATTTCTCATCTCCTCCACGAAATACGGAATGATATAGCTCCACAAGCCCTCAAAATACTCATTTTTCATAAGCTCACTTTAAATTTGTTAAGCAGCAAACACTAGCCTGAACTGACAAGAGACTAATGATGGTTTTCCTTTAGTGAATACTCCTGTATCTTATGAATGTGTTGATAATGAGTTACTGGTCCCAAGAGTTTTGGTTAAAGGATTGTGAACCTATAGTAGTAAGCAGTCACTAGCTTTATCTAAAGAAAATAAATAAGCAAATCAATTTAGCCATCTATTTCAACAGTAAATTATGTCCTCTGCTCCACTGCAATATTTATGGGAAAGAGGACATTGTAACAATAGGCTTCCTCTTTTGACAGGTTTAGATACTACCCTATCCTATATAATAAAAGCCTAATATGCTAAGTGACCAAACCACAGAACGGCCAGTGGAACAACCAGTCGCTATGATGCGTCCTGACCACAGGGGGCAGATACTCAATGCAGGAGCTGCCCCCAGCCTGCAGGCCCCAGGCCGACCAAGGCGGATGCCAGCAGGGGCCCCCCCAACCGCTGCACTGGTCGCCTCACAGATCGGCCCTGATTACCAGCCAGGCCTAGGACCCTACCCGTGCAAGAATTTCATGCACCAAGCCTCTAGTCTAGTTATAAGGGCCCATCAGTTAAACTCATTAAATAAGATTTGAGAATTATAGTTCAAACCCACTCTCCACATTTCATTGTTGCTAGAGTCTCATGCTGTTTTAACTATGATTTGAAATAAATAGGTGTTCCAAACCAGGATTAAGTATCAAATTTAAACACAAAAATGTACCATAATTCTCTGTGAAAGTTACATCTTAAAACATAAACCAACCTCGCCGAAACCGGTTTGGCTCAATGGATAGAGCGTCGGCCTGCGGATTGAAGGGTCCCGGGTTCGATTCCGGTCAAGAGCATGTACCTTGGTTGCGGGCACATCCCCAGTGGGAGGTGTGCAGGAGGCAGCTGATCGATGTTTCTCTCTCATCGATGTTTCTGGCTCTCTATCCCTCTCCCTTCCTTTCTGTGAAATATCAATAAAATATATTTAAAAAAAAACAAACAAAAAAAAAACACATAAACCAACCTGGCTGGTGTGGCTTGGTGGTTGAGTGTCAGTGGTTGAGCATCAGTCAGCCTATGAACCAGGAGGTGGCAGGTTCAATTCCCAGTCGGGGCACATGCCCAGGTTGCAGGCTTGATCCCCAGTGTGGGGTGTGCAGGAGGCAGCCTATCAATGATTCTCTCTCATCATTGATGTTTCTGTCTCTCTCTCTCCCTCTCCCTTCCTCTTTAAAGTCAATAGAAATATATTTTTAAAAGAACAAACAAAAACCAGATCATATTACTTTTTTTTTTTAAATATATTTTATTGATATTTTACAGAGAGGAAGGGAGAGGGATAGAGAGTTAGAAACATCGATGAGAGAGAAACATCGATCAGCTGCCTCCTGCACACCCCCTACTGGGGATGTGCCCACAACCAAGGTACATGCCCTTGACTGGAATTGAATCTGGGACCCTTCAGTCTGCAGGCCGACGCTCTATCCACTGAGCCAAACCGGTTTCGGCCAGATCATATTACTTTGAGTTTTAAAAGCTTAGATGGCCTCCCATCAGATTTGCCTTTGTCACCTATAAAGCCCTCCCTAATCTCTCTGATCCCACCTCTACCACCCTTCCCTCTGCTCCCCCCACTCCAGCCTGCTGGGCTTGCAGTCCATCAGCAGCACACAGAGCCTTTGTGAAGAAGCCCTTTCTGGCATCTTTCCATGGCCGACTTCTCACTCAGGATCTACCTCAAGTCAAACTCTCAGGAATGCATTCCCCACATCATCCTGCATACAGTAACCCATCCACCCCTATCCTGGACACTGTAGATTAATCCCCCTCTATTTTCTTCATACCACTTAATAGTACCTAAACATGTTCTTTCTTTTCTACTTGTTTATGTCCTCTCTCCATAATGGAAGCTCCATTATCTTTCTTGTATTATGCTCTATCCCCAGCACCTAGAAAGGATCCTGGAATCCACAAGATGCTCTATACACTGAGTGGCCAGATTATTATGATCTCTGAACGCATAATAATCTGGCCACTCAGTGTATATCCTATATAATAAAAGGCTAATATGCAAATTGTCCCCTCGACCAGGAGTTCGACCAGCAGGCAGGCCAGCCGACGGCCCATGTCCCCTCCCACTGGCCAGGCTGGCCGGACCCCACACATGCACGAATTCATGCACCGGGCCTCTAACATATATATATATATATATATATATATATATATATATATATATACACACACACACACACACACACACACACACACACACATATACATATTATATATATATATATATATATATATATATATATATATATATATATATGTATATTAGAGGCCCGGTGTATGAATTCGTGCACCGGGCCTCTAATATACATACATATATATATATGTGTGTGTGTGTGTGTGTGTGTGTGTGTATTAGAGGCCCGGTGCATGAATATACATATACATACATATACATACACTGAGTGGCCAGATTATTATGTGTTCAGAGATCAAAATAATCTGGCCACTCAGTGTAAATATTTATTCACTTAATGATCTCTCACACTGTGAAATCAGTGAGTTATGGAAGAACCAAGACCTCAGTGAAGAGCAGCATCCCCTAGCCCAGCTGACATGCTCAGTGGTTGAGTGTTGACCTATGAACCAGGTCACAGTTTGATTCCCCATCAGGGCATATGCCTGGGTTGTGGGCTCGATCCACAGTGTAGGGTGTGCAGGAGGCAGCCGATCAATGATTCTCTCTCATCACTGATGTTTCTATCTCTCTCTCCCTCTCCCTTCCTCTATGAAATCAATAAAAGTTTTTTTGGGGTTTTTTTTTTCAAAAGGAGCACCCCCCCAGGGCTACCGTTTGGTAGTTCTTCATTGTTGTCTGTGCTCAGGTCACACCTAGGCCTTTTCCTTCTTCCCACCTCACACCTGTCCCAGCACCATATATAAATCTATAGATATAAAAGCCTAATATGCAAAGTGTCCCCTCAGGAGTTCAACCGACCAGGAGTTTGATCGCTCACTATGACATGCTCTGACCACCAGAGGGTGGCGCGGAAGGAAGGCCCGCAGGCAGCTGCTAGGGACCATATCGGTGCATGAATTTCATGCACTGGGCCTTTAGTCCTTAACAATCATGTAACTTTAGGCAAGTCACTCCTTTAATTTCCCTGAGTCTCAGGTCCCTCACAACAGCTGAATAATACTTGCATGGTGCTTACTATGCACAAGTAACTATCCTAAAACACTTCAGAGAATTGTAATTCATTTGATTACTTAGAAGTTAACATTATTATCCCCGTTATGCAGGTGAGAAAGCTGAGGCATGAAGAGATCAAGAAACTTCCAAGGTCATGCAGCTAAAGTGGCAGGCACTATCCTGCACTGCCTCTTGGTAAAGTGTAGATGACAGTCTAAGGCAGGGGTGGGCAAACTTTTTGACTCGAGGGCCACAATGGGTTCTTAAACTGGACGGAGGGCCGGAACAAAAGCATGGATGGAGTGTTTGTGTGAACTAATATAAATTCAAAGTAAAGGAGCGGAGGGGAGAGCAAGAGAACCGATGGAACAGCCGGATCCGGCCCGCGGGCCATAGTTTGCCCAAGGCTGGTCTAAGGGGTCTCCAAACACCACATGGAAAAATCCAAGGTACTATTTTCAGTCCTGCTCTTACTGAATCTCTCCTCTCTGCACTAACAGCTTGTTTTTGGTAGATGTGTTCTCCCTTGGTAGGTATGTCCTGCCAGCGCCATGCTCTCCTGTCCGTTTCTTAGGCTACATACCTCACCAGGTGACTCTTTTGCTCAATCGCTTAAATTCTAGTGTTGCAAGAGTAAACCCTAATGTAAAATATGGACTTTGGGTGGCAATGCTGTGTCAATGTAGGTTTATCAAATTGTAACAAATGTACCACTCTGATGAGTGATGTTGGCAATGGAGGAGGTAATGCATGTGTGGGGGTAGGAGGGTAAATAGCAAATTTCTGTACCTCCTGCTCAAATTTGCCGTGAATTGAAAACTGCTCTAAAAAATAAATCTATTTTTTTTGCCAAAACCGGTTTGGCTCAGTGGATAGAGCGTCGGCCTGCAGACTGAAAGGTCCCAGGTTCGATTCCGGTCAAGGGCACGTAACTTGGTTGCGGGCACATCCCCAGTAGGAGGTGTGCAAGAGGCAGCTGATCGATGTTTCTCTCTCATCGATGTTTCTAACTCTCTATCCCTCTTCCTTCCTCTCTGTAAAAAATCAATAAAATATATATATTAAAAAAATAAATAAATAAAAAAAAAATCTATTTTTAAAAATAAAAAATTCTGAATTGCCCAAGCATCTACTTTTGACTCTCTCTTCTCCCATCTTTCCACACTTTGCGTGATCGCTTACACTCCCATGCCTTAGAGAAGTAATTCCTCAACCTGCAGCCTGAGTGATTTTTCAGAATTATAATCGGGCCACAAGACATCGATTGAAGCCGCTCAACGACCGCTGTCGCCTGTTTTAAATTATTCAGCCGGCCATCAGGATCCGCTACTGTTCCCTCCCTATGCCCTAACGTCTCCAGCCTCACTTCTGCCCTTGACACTTCAAATACACACACAGTAGAGGTTGTTTCCGCGGCCTGGACCGACCTCCCTTCCCCAACTCCTGCTCTAGCTTCCAGATTAGCTTCAACTTGTGTCCACATCCAACTGTGAAAATCCCGAGCGCAGGATCCCTCTGGTGCAGGGTAGTGTCCCTCTGTCCCCTCTCACCCCCAACCCCACTGTAACCAATTCCCCCTGGCCTTGGCGCAGCCGACTACAAGTCCCAACATGCCTCGGGGCGGATCCGTCCCAGGCGCCCAGTGTCAAGGTGAGAACGTCCCGGAAACTGGCACTTTCTGTTAGAAGCAGGCCAAGACCCCACCCCTGACCGACACTCACTGACGGACTCCGCTTCTAGCCGTCCGCGCGCGGAGGCCTCTGAAGAGGCTGCCTCCGCCGCGAGTGAAAGGCACCATCCGCGTCAGAGCCAACATGCCAGCCCGACTCCGGACAGCCGCCGTGAGGCCGCACCGTCGCCGTGAGGCCACACCGCTCCGTTCACGTCACTTCCCCCGGCGCCCCGCCCCGGACGTCAGCGGCGTCGCCCCGCCTACCTCCTTCCGGAAGATGTCTAGAGGAGGGAAGCCAAGGTTTGGGTCTCAAATTAGCGTCTCGGTCCCTTTGCTGGGGAGGGCTGCGCGCCTGGAGGGACTCGGCGTGTTGTGGTCCAGAGGGTGAGGAGGCGAGTGTAGTCGGCCTTTGGCGTTGCTAAGTGACGGCTGGGACTTGTGGGCTGGGCGGAACCGCGCGCTTTCTCGGGGACTGGCGTGCGAGGCCTCGCGGAGGGAGGTGAGGACTCCCCAGGCGCCCGGCTTTAAGAGCATTGGTTTCGCAGTGCTAGCAAACTCTTAACACCGAGTCTGAACTCGCTCCTCCCTACCTGTGCTGGTCTAAATGATATTTTCCCAACCTGGACCTGCTACTCGGCCTGCTCCTCCTGATTTAGCTGCCTTCCTTTCAGTTGTCAAATCCTTTGTGAACCAGTGGTCTTTCCCGAAGCTAGTTTTTTTAACTCTCTCCTGCAAGAGGCTCACAGGGACATGTTTAAGTCTTCCTTGTTTTATTGTTGTTATGCAAACTTGAACATTACCAACCGGCCGACAGTGGTTCCCAGATATCAGTACATGGACGGACTGGTGGCATCAGTCACCCGAGGAGCCCACATGCTCTGATTAAGTCTGGAGTAGGGCTAAGGAGTCCGCAACTAAGCAGCCTCTAGTTTATGCAGTGCTCCTAATTCCTTGAACCTGAGCCAGCCCTGGATTCTTGGCCTTTGTTTCTCAATATTGCCTTTTACAAAATCCTAGTGTTGCTAAACGCCCCTCCCCAAATACTTAGGGTCTCCATTTATAGACTTTCATTTTCCTAAGCACCTCCAGGTTTGATTAAATTATAAAACTTAGCCCTAACCGGTTTGGCTCAGTGGATAGAGCGTCGGCCTGTGGACTGAAGAGTCAGGTTCGATTCCGGTCAAGGGCATGTACCTTGGTTGTGGGCACATCCCCAGTAGGGAGTGTGCTGTTTCTAACTCTCTCTCCCTCTCCCTTCCTCTCTGTAAAAAAACCAATAAAATATATATTTTTAAAAATTATAAAACTTAGTCTGCCAGCCTAAACACCAGAGATCTCACATTTATAGTCACAAGCATGAAAAATAGGATACTTATGGAGAGAAATGTAGAACTGAATTTAGAAACATTTGAGGGTAATTGAGTATAACTGATGTCTCTCCTGTGCCAAGATAGGGTCCTCCATGTGTCCTCTAACAAGAAACCTCTCCCTGGAGTGTGGCCCATGTAAAGCTTAAGATTGCTGAGCTGCCCCAGGCCCTTGAGGACAGTCTTACTGATTTACCCTCTGGCCCTGTTCTCCCGCCCTCTTAACTTAGTACGTAAATTAGAGGAAAGAATCCACTATTCTCTGGATCAGGACTTTCCACTTGCTCTGCAACAGTCTGCCTTTGTCTGAACTACCATTCGCCACTTATCCTTTCTGGTGATAGCTACAAAACACTAAGATAGAAATTTCGTTTATGAAATGGGAGGAGAAAGCTTGCCATCTTCCTAGAGAACTGGCTGCCCAAGCCATATAGCTCCCAGCAAAGAACAATGCTATGATTCCAAAGCCAGAAAAACAGCACAGCTTAAACAGGAGCAGAGAACTTGGGAGTGAAGATCTGGAGTTCAGACCTCAGCTCTGCCAATTATTAGCTTAGAAATTTGGACAAGTCCCTTTATTTCTCTGAACGTCAGTGCCCCTCATCTTAATTTGAGTCATTTAAGAATCCACAGATAGTGACTGGCCCACAGCATGAACTCAGGAAATTTTTATTCCTTTATTGTACCTTCCTTTCCTGGTAGCAAAAGCTTGATTCAGGGTAACAAAAATTCATTCACCTTCTCCATCTTTTTTTTTTTTTTTGGTAAGAGGGTGTTTATTTTTTTAATTTATTTTTTAAATATATTTTTATTGATTTTAGAGAGGAAGGGAGAGGGAGAGATGGAAACATCAATGATGAGAGAGAATCATTGATCGGCTGCCTCCTGCACGCCCCCCACTGGGGATCGAGCCCGCAACCCAGGCATGTGCCCTTGACCAGAATCAAACCCAGGACCCTTCAGTTCATAGGCCAACACTCTATCCACTGAGCCAAACCAGCCAGGGCTCCCCATCTTTCTTGCTGAATTATAAAACAAAAAGTTTTAACTTCAGTGCTTGCTTGTATTTAAAGCAGTATTGATCTGTAGCAATTTGGAGCTTTAATGTTTTACATCACAAATTATGATTTTTTTGCTATAAAAATGTTATGATTCCAATCAATAAACTGTTGATTGTAGTCATGGTACATTTGTCTTGCAGACATGCTCTGAGAGCTCCAAGGGCAAATATCTCAAACTGCCTTTTGCGATTACACGATGGCCCTCTATTGGGTTCTAAGATGAGCACCCCATTTGAATGGATGCATTTTCGAAGGTGAGAGAGCCCAGCTGGCTTGGCTCAGTAGATGAGCATCAACCTATGAACCAGGAGGAGGTTCATTTCCCAGTCAGGACATATACCTGGATTGCGGGCTTGATCATCTCTCCTTCTTCCTCTCTGAAATCAAAATACTTTTTAAAAAATAAAAATAGAGGGTGAGGGAAAGAATGCCACGCCCTGGCCCTTAGCTCTAACCTTTTAAATGCAAATCAAATTCCCAGTCAAATTTTGACAGACTGTAAGAACAGACTCTAAATGGCCCACATCTCGGTGAGGTCCTAGGGCAGGCTGGAGGGGGTCAATTGGGGAAAGAAGGAGATATATGTAATACTTTCAGTAATAAAGAATTTTTTTAATGGCCCACATTGAACATCTAATCCCAAATCAAGAACCTATTCTATATCTGGAAAACAAAGCAAAGGGATGAGGAAAAAACCTGTTCACAAAACTTCATGTTTATTTAATTTCCTACTCTTTTTTTTAAATATATTTTAATGATTTTTTACAGAGAGGAATAGAGTTAGAAACATCAATGAGAGAGAAAGATCGATCAGCTGTCTCCTGCACACCCCCTACTGGGGATGTGCCCACAACCAAGGTACATGCCCTTGACCGGAATTGAACCTGGGACCCTTCAGTCCGCAGCCCGATGCTCTATCCACTGAGCCAAACTAGTTGGGGCTAATTTCCTGCTCTTAAAGCCTTGCTTGACCTCACTTTCCTTGTGTGTCTTGGAAAGAAACATCTTTCCAGTGGTTTTGGTCACTGAAACAAACCTGTACTACTTTAGAGGAGCTTGAGCTATGATCCCTATTCAGGGAAACAGCATGCTGCCACTTTATCAATTTATACCCAATAAAGTAGCCTTTCTCCTTAAAAAGATGACTTTATAAATCAAATTTAGTGTGTTTAAAATTCTTGTTTTAAAAATCAGCTAATTATGTATATTAAAACACACCCATTAACCATTTTTCTCCTCTTCAACACAGCCTGTGTTCATTTTGTAATGGCTCCTGAGAAACTGAGGCCATCAGTCCAAAAGCCCATAAGGAAATGAGTCATGCCAACAATCACAATTGAGCATGGCATCAGACCCACCATAGTAGAGCCTCAAAATGTCTATACAGCCCTGGCCAATTGCTCGGTGGTTAGAGCATCGGCCTGCAGACTGAAGGGTCGCAGGTGCGATTCCTGATGAAGGGCACATACCTTGGTTGCAGGTTCCCCAGCCCTGGTAGAGGTGGGGGAGGCAGCCAATCCATGTGCCTCTCTCATGTCAATGTTTCTCTCTCTCTCTCTCTCTCTCTCTCTTCCTCCCTCTTTCCTACCTTTCACTCTCTAGAAATCAGTGGAAAAAATATCCACGGGTGAGGATTAAAAAACTAACATGTCTGGGCAAGACCCTGAGTAGAGGATGCAGCTAAGCTGTACCCAGATTTTGGACACTGTGAGGTAATAAATGTTGTTCTGCCTGGCCACTGTGGCTCAGTGGTTGAGCGTTGACCCATGAACCAGGAGGTCACAGTTCAATTCCCGGTCAGGGCACTTGCCTGGGTTGTGGGCTTGATCCCCAGTAGGGGGCATGCAGAAGGCAGCAAATCGATGATGTTTCTCTCTCATCAGTGGATGTTTCTATCTCTCTATCCCTCTCACTTCCTCCCTAAAAATCAATGAAAACATCTATACTAATAAAAGGGTAATATGCTAATTATACCAGATATACTGGACATCTTCCGGATGTCCTTCCAGACAAAGCCATAGTGGCGGGGGCCGAGGCAGAGGCAGTTAGGAGCGATCAGGCCAGCAGGGGAGAGCAGATAGGGGCAATCAGGCAGGCAGGCAGAGGGGTTAGGGGCGATCAGGCAGGCAGGCAGGTGAGCATTTAGGAGCCAGCAGTCCCGGACTGCAAGAGGGATGTCCAACTGCTGGTTTAGGTCTGATCCCCACCCCCCAAGAGGTCCTGGATTGGAGAGGGTGCAGGCTGGGCTGAGGGACCCCCCCCCATGCATGAAATTCATGCACCGGGTCTCCAGTATATTTATATATATACTGAGTGGCCAGATTATTATGCATTCAGAGATCATAATCTGGCCACTCAGTGTATATCCTATATAATAAAAGGCTAATATGCAAATTGTCCCCTCGACCAGGAGTTTGACCAGCAGGCAGGCCGGCCAACCACCCATGTCCCCTCCCCCTGGCCAGGCTGGCCAGACCCCACCCATGCACAAATTCAAGCACCGGGCCTCTAAAATATACACACACACACACACACACACATATATACATATATACACATACACACACTGAGTGGCTAGATTATTATGCGTTCAGAGATCATAATAATCTGGCCACTCACTGTTTGTGTGTGTGTGTGTGTATATATATATATATATCCTATATAATAAAAGCCTAATATGCTAAGTGTCCAACTGTTCAATCAGCCAGTTGCTATGATGCACACTGACCACCAGGGGGCAGACACTCCGACTGGTAAATTAGCTTGCTGCTGGGGTCTGGCCAATCGGGACTGGGCTAGACAGGCCAGACATGCTCTGGAGCCCTCCCAAGGTCCCTCCCTGGCCCTGATCATGCACCCGTGGCATTTCTCAGCCTGGCCTGCGGGGATTGGGCTGAAACCGGCTCTCCAATATCCCCTGAAGTGTCCTGGATTGCGAGAAGGTGCAGGCCAGGCCAAAGGACCCACCAGTGCATATATATATATATACACACACACACACACACACACACACACACACACACACACACACACACACACACACACACACACTAGAGGCCCGATGCACAAAATTTGTGCAAGGGCCTTGGCCCAGCACCCACCTGCAGACGCCATGGCTATAGCTGGGGGCCTCTTTCGCGGCTTTGTCCGGAAGGAAGGATGTCTGGTCTAACTAGCATATTACACTTTTATTATTACAGATGCTTTAAAAAACGTTCCGAGCCAGTAAGTTTTGGGGTTGTTTGTATGCAGTGATAGATAAATAATATATACCACAGATGGCTTGATTAAATCCATTGGCTGTTAAGGAAAGGCTTGGTCATGCTGGTGTAGGCTCAGGGTAGCACGTACTCTGTGTGTCCCCCCTCTCTTGCCCCACAGTGAATGTCTATATGTATGTGGCACAGGGGCTGTGTGTCTGACTGATGTGCCCGTGAGGAGGGAGCTGAACAGTGCCACTTCCCTTTCCCAGCTACCTGGAGCCACCACAGTACCTCCCTGCCTGGTTAGAATGCCCTCCCCTCAAGATTGGGAAATAAAAATAACATCTCCACCCCTCTGGGAAAAACTTCACCAAAGGAATCTCTGCCCAACTAAACGTTACTTGCTCCCTAAAAGACAGAAACGAAGAACTTTATCCTTGAAAAGGAGAGTGGAAGAATCTAGTCCTGTGGCCAGAGCAGGACTTCAGAGAACAGGAAGGCTTGACTTTTCACTCACTGTCTAAAGCAGTGGTCTCCAAAATGAGCAAGAGAATCCACTGGGATGAGAGGAAAAATACTATTTTATTTAGAAAATTAAGAAATTTAAGCTTTACCAATATCTACTCTACAATCTAACCTTGGGATCTTCTTAGTCCATGTGGACCAGCCACATGTCAGGTCAACTTTGAAGGAACAGTCTGTGGGTGGGCCGGGCACAGAGGGGCAGGCAGTGCCCACCACCCCTTAATTCACTGCTAGAGTGTCACAGGTGCTCCTGCAGATTTCAAGCCCTGGTTAAGAGGTTGTGCTGATTATAATATCTACATATGAATATTAACCTAAATTAGCCCTAGACAAATGCACAATGGCCTGAACATTGCTCAGAGGAACCACAATCTGAATACTAATATGTAAGCACAGGAGAACTTTAAGAAGAGGGCAGACCTGATTCTGCTCCTGTCCCTACGGTATCAGCCACGTTAATTGTTGCTTTTCCTTTTTCCCATTGTAATAAAATTTAGCAAGAAGTTAGCAAAAATATTTAAAAGTATAAAGAAGATCATTTGAAATACAGTGAAATTTGCCCTAACTGTACATTGCACCTCCAGATATTTGCTAGTGATGGTGTCGCCTGCATAAAATATATAAATAAATTATATATGTATGTGTACATAAATATATTCAACTTTTTACCAATAAGGGTACATTTAAAAATTGGAAGCCATGGTTCTACAAGATATTATGACATTTTCTAACTTAATTATCAGAGGCCAAGAGGACCCACCTGATGAGGGATTCCAGAGGGTTAAGGAAAGAGAAGAAGAAAACAAAATAACTTGAGTTTATTCGTCCTTCTCCACAGAACCTTTTCCCTGAAATAGTCTCCCACCAGGTCCAGCTCCTACAACTGAATAGATAGGAACCTCCCCTCCCTTTACTTCCCCAAGTAACACAAAGCTATTTAAACAGATGCCTAAAGCCAAATCAGAGAGAAAAGCAATGCATGCCCTCCACACATCCCAATTTGTAAGTGTTCTCACTGCCCCAGGAGAGGCTGTTGGGAGGAGCCTTCAGTTCCGAGAGGAAGGCCCACTGCAAGCCTGCGGCATGCCCACTGCCAGTCAGGGGGGAGACACTGGCCCTTTCAGCAGGAAGGGCTTGGCTGCCTCCAGGATGTCCAGTTTGGGGTCCAGTGAGCGGCCAAGCCCCTCGAGCACCATGATGGCAAACACAATGGAGGCGAAGTTGCTCTCAAGCTTTACCTGAAAGAGAAAATAAGTGGGTTCTTCCCAAAGCCCATTGATATGTAGAGTTCTGGATAACCATGTAGCTGTCTGCTCTTGGCCTCCTATACCCGTCCATGTGACTTTCACTGTCTACCTAACCCTCTTTTCCCTTCCCCATCATCTTGCCCACCATCTCATCTACTCACCCAACCTCCCGTCTATGAGTATTACTAAGGAAAAATCTGGGGGATGTGCTATGTACTTTTCTAGGTGTGTGTGTGTGTGTGTTCATATGACTTAAAAATAATAAAATTAGTATCTCAGTGATATACCAGAAACTGTAAATCTAAATAAGGATCATTCTTCTGACCAGCCACCTTTCTGACTCTTAATTCTATGTTATGATCCTTGCCAAATGCAGTATTTCACTATCGGATTGCAGAACCTCAAGAGAAACATTTGGAAAGGCCAATCTTCAGACTAAAATCTTCCCTGCCCTGCCCTCAACACCCTTGGCTGACAGCTTTACTTTGAAGAATAACCCAAGACCACACTCCATCACAAGGAGACAGACAAAGGCCAAGGTGGAGAACTGTGAGGCCATGTCCCTCCAAGGAACAGGGGCAGGAGGCAGAGGCCACAACAGCCGTGCTGGGGTCTCTGAACACACCAGGTCAAGAGGCACCTCCTCTTGGGCTGGCCCAGCCTCAGGATTTTACACTGCTCAGGAAAGAGCTGTATAAGTATGACTTAGATTAGTACCATGTATCGTTCATGTGCACCGCTATCATTAGATGGTGTTTACATCTGTGAATCCATTTTTCTACAGCTCAGTATCACAGATACTTGGACAGCTTAGCCTTATAGAGACACAGACCAACATTGTGACAAGGAAGAACCTGCTGTACCTAGTTAGTACAAAGAAGCAGCACTCTTCATGCTAATGAAGTGGTACGAGAAATATTTTTAAAAAACGAGATCTCATATAAGAGGAGTACTTCTCACGACCCTGTGGCCACCCATCAGCTTCCCCAGAGACCTCCCCTCCAGCCTGGCTGGAGCAGAGAGGTTCAGCTCTGCCAGGGGCCTCACCTTGTGAGTCATCAGTAACTTAAAGACATTTGAGAGAAGGCTGGAAACTTGGAGCTGGAAAAGAGAATAAAACTGACTGCAGAGAGTGCCAACCCCCCACCCCCACCCCAATTACTTTTCGCCCAGGCCCCTGTCCCGTCCTCCCCCAACATCCCGTCTCTCCCATCACACACACACTCACACACACACACACACACCAGTGAGTGGAAAGAGACTAACTCCAGAAGGACTGCACATGCACGAGCCCAACTATCATCTCGAGTATGAGGAGTCTGAGTTCAAAGGCTCCTTCCAGGAAGAGGCCTGGAGGCCCGGCTCACCCAGTGTGTGTCCCCGTCCCCCCACCCCACCCCCAGCACACACACACCACATCTGAATAAGGAGGATCAGCAGCGCCTGGGTGCCAGCTGCTGCTCTTTCTGAGCTCTGACTCGATCCTGCTAGTGTAGCCATGAACTTGAGAAAATGCTCAGTTTTGCTAGAACTGAGTGTAAAATACAAATTGAACTCAAGTCTAAATAAAGGATATGAACATTGGGTATGTCTTCTGGCCACTCAGAGACCGTCATCCATCCTTTCAAGCTCAGCTGAGCTCGAGATACAGAAGAAGCGGCAGAACAGCTACACCCCAGACAGGCTGGGGTGCGACACTATATATGTCACGCCCCAGAAGGCACCCTGGGAACCTGGTCAAAGAGCCATTCTTGAGAGTCAGAGATTCCAGTGGGCCTCCTCACACCTGGGAGATGTGGGCAGATGTTCTTTATCTGCCTTAAAACTCAAACCCCCTCCAGACTTCTCCCCATTAAAAGATCTCCCTTCAATTTGGGGTTTGTTCTGGCCACGGGCAAGGGCAGTACTCAGGCCCCTGCCCCTCTGTGGCCTGCTCACCTTTTCCAGGGTGATAGTGTTCTTCCTGGCCTGCGTTACTAGTGTGGCCATCTCAGCCTTGAATCGCTCCACGTCCTTGCACTCACTGGCCCGAGCGTGATGCAGGATGAGCTCAGCCACTCTTTGGCCCTGGAAGATACAAAAGAAAAGAAACTTGGTAGAGCTGGGAGGGCACAAAATTAGATGATCTGCCCACACTCCTTCCTATCCTAGTTGTTTCCACCTAGTTCTTCTATCTTGCCTTTGGCCACTGCTGACCAACCAGCCTAGCCTCAGAGCCACCAGGACCTGTCACCAGGCTGGACCAACCACACTGTCCTCATGGGCTCCCTTCCTGCCCCAGCAGAATTCCCTCTTCACAGCCTCTGTGCTGCAGCCTTCTCACTCCTTCTCTGGTCAGGACACTCCTCCGCCCAGGACACCCTCTAACCAAAGCCTCTATGGTCTCCCCAAACACCCACCTACCCTGGTAGTCACTGCCAGTGCCTTTCACGTCCCTCCTTGGGCTGTGACCTTCTTCGTCCACCCAAGCCTGTGCAGGGGAACATGCCCCACCTTACCTGCCACCGTGGCCCAGGCTCAAGCCTCTGCCCCCCCAGAAGCCGCCTAAGCAGGAGCTAGCCTTCCTAGTGTCCACTGTATGCTTGTTGAAGAAGGAAGAGAAACTACCATACAAACTACCACGACTACACGAAGGCATTTGGGAAGGAGGCATTTCTTCCTGTCCCAAACCATGAGCCGCTTGGAACTGGCCTCAGTCACGGGCACCAGCACTTTCTGACTAAAGACCAGTGATGTTTCTGTTAGGAGCACCTGCGGCAAACACGGCATTTACAAGAAGAACGAAGGCTGAAGAGCCCTAAAGTTCTCAGGAGCTTCAAGGATTTGGGCCCAACCCCCAAGGGCCCAGTGGGTCTCACCTGCCCCATTGCTACGGCCATAAAAACTGCATGGAAGTTCCTCAGATCAGCAGCCCGCAGCTCAGCCACAATACCAGCATCCAGGAGCACCAGGCGCAGTGGGCACCGGGCAGGCGTCATGGACACCACCAGTGTGTCACAAACATCCACCTGCTGCAGCCGTGCCTCTTGGCTCTGGGAAAGACCATCGGCACCCTGGACCAGGATGTTCCCAGGGTGAAGGTCTGCATGGACAAAGTTGTCCACAAATATCTGGAAAGAGATCAGCACTATTCAAGTCTAAATCAACCCTCACCACCCCATCACCACCAGGAAAAAGCTTCCAGTTTGATGGTATGTTCCCAGTGATCCATGGCAGGGAAGTGTACATTTGATAAATTAATTCATTGTCTGATGACATCAATTCAGAATTTCAGACAGGGACAGGACAGGTTTGTGGACGAAAGGGGACACATGCTAACCTGACAAGCTCAGGGAGGGCCTGCATGGCAGTCTTGCAAACTCAGAGACCTAAAGTAACCACAAAGGATGGTCTGAAATTAAACTTTAACTAAAAGCAGTTATGGGTAGGCAGTTATGTCCTAGGCCATATCTTCACTGACAAGGTCAACCTTTACCTTAACTGAGCCTATCTATCTTTTTGTATCTATAATAACATACCCTTGAAATGTCTGATAACTTGTAACAGTCCCTTTTTCTGGACCCCCTGGGGCAAAACCAAATGTGTTAGGCGCCAGGACAGATACCACAAATTCCTTTATTATCATGTTAATTGTTCCTGCACCCACCTAAGTATGTGTCCTTCATTTTACTTTTTATCCAATCCCAGGGGTTTCCCCACTTTGCTTTCTCCCGCCTCTCTAGTCTGTCACCAATGGATTTCATGTAACCCACCTATGTCTCTTGTCTCTTTCCTTTGATGGCAATGTATAAATACAGAAGTAACCCGCCATTCTCTGGAGCATTATCTCAATTCGTTGAGGTTCTGCTTCCCGGCATATGTCCACAGTTTGGCTCAAATAAACTCACAAAAATTCTTTACAGGTTTCAATGGTGTTTTTTTTTTTTTTTTAGTGTTGTTTTTTTTTACGTTAACTGGTTGATGTTTTCAAGAGAAAAGTTATTTTCAAAGTCAAGAGCATTAAAAAATATAGGAAACCTGAAAGGTTACAGGTTCAATCCCTGGTGGGAGTGGATACAGGAGGCAACCAGTCAATGTTTCTCTCATACATCAATGTTTCTCCCCCTACCCCTTTCCGTTCCTCCCTCCCTCCCCACTCTCTAAAATCAGTAAAAAAAACAAACAAACAAGAACAAAAACCTAGCTGGTTTGGCTCAGTAGATAGAGTGTTGGCCTGTGTACTGAAGGGTCCTGGGTTCGATTCCAGTCAATGGCACATGCCCAGGTTTTAGGCTTGAGCCCCACTAGGGGACGTGCAGGAGGCAGCCGATCAATGTTGATGTTTCTATCTCTCTCTCCCGCTCCCTTCCTCTCTGAAATCAATAAAAAAAATACTTTTTACAAAAATAATTAATAAAATCAGTAAAAAAACAACAACCTATCCTTGGGTGAGGATTAAAAAAATAAAATTATCTACTCATTGTTGAAAGATTTTCCCCAAACCTCTCTGCTCTTAAAATTCATGGAACTTCCGCCTAGCCAGTTTGGCTCAGTTGATAGAGCGTTGGCCTGCGGGCCAAAGGGTCACAGTTTGATTCCAGCCAAGGTCAAGGGCTTGTACTAGTAACTTGGTTGCAGGCTCCTCCTCAGCCAAGCCCTGGGTTGGCTACTGCAGGAGGCAACCAATAGATGTGTTTCTCTCACATTGATGTTTCTCTCTGTCTTTCCCTCTCTCTTCCACTCTCCCTAAAAATCAATGGCAAAATATCCTCAGGTGAGGATTAACAAACAAAAAAATTTTTTTCATGGAACTTCCTTTCTTTCAAATATTTCATAACTCAGACTTCCCCTCCATTACTCCATTTGTCCACACAGTGACATGTAACAGCAATACTAACAACCACCTACTGGCAGAGAATCAAGTAGACAAGGAGAAATGGCTTTGAAACTCCTAAGCAGGAAAGAAAGCCCCAGGGACTATGATAAGACAGAAAGTCAGGTGTGACTTTGGGGAACAAAAATCTGCCTCCCATGAAAAAGAGAAACCACTAGCAATCCTATAGGGGAAAAAGGAGAGCCCCAGTGCAGAGGCACAGAGCAGCTGCTTCGGAGAGGCTCTCAGCAGACTCCTCCTGGCCCAGCAGAGCCCCTCCTCCTGGATGCAGGCCACAGTGACCCTCCTAGTCCAGACCCTGCCTTTACTCGACATAGGGAGACTGCTACCCGGTGGAAATCCTGGGACCCTGACCTAAGCCTGGCATCTTGCTGTCAGCTCATTCCCTCAGGGCCTATGCCCCTATCCTTGACCCCAGGAGCTGGAACCCCTCATAATCCCCCCACTCCTGGGCACTGCTTACTGCTGCTTCTAGCCTGGCTACTCCCCACTGCACCCTCCCCTCTACCCACAATGCTCCTTGGAGCTTCTATCAACTGAGCTTCCACTGCACTAAGTGGAAACCTGGCTCTCCCACGACAACCTCTCTTCTTCAGGAGCCCCTTGGGTGGGGGCTGCTGACCTGGGGCTGAAGGTGGAGTCAGGACTCCCAGCCCTGAGCCCTCTCTGCAGGAGCACTTAAGCTTCCACTATGCTGTCAGCTTGCACCCACTACCATCCTGCTCACCTCAGCCCCAGAGCTCCAACTCGGTCATATCAGTTCTTTCCTCCTACTCTCGGACCGCATACTTCTTATCCCAACTCTGCACCCTCTAGACCTGGGCACTCGTCCTGCCTATCTAGCCTAGACCCTGCCATCCATCCCTCAAACACTCTGTGCCAACCACCGGGAAGACCTCAGACCCTCAACAAGTATCTGTATCTTCTTTCTTTGATCCTGCATATGAGCTGCTAGCAATGCTGGGTTGCCACAAGCACTACTAATGATGCTGATAATTAACATTGCTTAGGGTTCACTATGTCCTTTTCTGAGTGTCAACTCATTTAATCATTGTCAGGCCGTCCCCTCATAGGGGACACCTAGGCTTCCCTCACATGCCAGCTGATCTGAAGCTACTTCCTGAATAAATCCCTGGGCTAGGTCAGGCCCCTCTGAAATGGCCCTTTGGTGCCTGTACCTGCCCTGTATATAATTTACTTATTCATGGACAGTCTTCCCACTAAACGGTAGTTCTGTGAACATTGTAATCCTGTCTCTTTTGCTCACTACTGTAAAGCCAGGACTGTCTAACACAGTGGTCGGCAAACTGCAGCTCGCGAGCCACATGCAGCTCTTTGGCACCTTGAGTGTGGCTCTTCCACAAAATACCACACCCTGGGCGAGTCTATTTTGAAGAAGTGGCGTTAGAAGAAGTTTAAGTTTAAAAAATTTGGCTCTCAAAAGAAATTTCAATCGTTGTACTGTTGATATTTGGCTCTGTTGACTAATGAGTTTGCTGACCACTGGTCTAACACATAGCAAATGCTCAATACATACTTGCTGAATGAATGAAGGAAGTAGCATGTAATATATGATGTTGTCTTAGGCTGTTTGTAGGCAACTAGGACTGGGCCTGGGTCTTGTTCCCCACTCTTCCCACAGCACCTTGCACGGTGACAGAGCGCAAGCCACTGAGAAAGCTGTAGAATGAATGATAGGCTCAGCTGTGTTTAGAGCAGACTCTACACGGGCCTTGCCTTCCACGCAGGGTAGCTGAGCAGTATCCCCACCATTTCCCACATGCAAATGGGCCACATGCTGGGCCTGAGCACCCTCTCCCAGCCCATGAGCTCACCATCTTCAGGAGCATGTCAATCCCCAGCCGAGCAATCTTCCTCTTCAAGTCCACGGGAATCCCTGCCTGCTGGTAACTGGACACGGGCACGCTCTCCTTTAAGAAGATCAGGGAGGGAACAACTTTACCCTGGACAGTTCTGCTCCTCATCCCCACGGCACACGTGCTGTTGCCTTCCCGTCGATTAGGAAGTGACCCAAAGAGTTTTTCCTTTCTTAGAGCCGCTATGAATCTGTCACCCACGAGCTGATTTTAACCTATTTACATTTCCCTTCCATAATACTTCTCAAAGGAAAACAAGTCCCATAGATTTATTAGAGAGGAAACCCATTGACTCTGCCACCCACAGGTAACGATATTGCAATGTGGTGGGAGGAGACAGGAACAGGCCCCAGAGAGCTAGTTTCTGGTCAAGAACCAGCCAATAGAGACAAGAATGAATTCTGTGACCTTGAGCAAGAAAACAGGGGCAAAGGGTGAAAAGAGAAGAAAGGGAAGCTAGTAAATAATCATTTCATATAGGTTGGTTAAGTGTCAGAGCAACCCACTGAGATGGATTTTGTTATCCCTAATGAATAAATAAAAGAACTAAAGCCCAGAGAGGTTAAGTAACTTGCTCAAGGCTACACAGCTAGTAACTTTGGGAGGTGGCATTACTTCCCTGCACCTCATATTACCATCTTCACAAAGGAGGCTGGAGCAGGAGACAGCTAAGGCCAGTGACATGACACAAATGCTTGAGCACTTTCTCTGTGCAAACACTAGCTGAGGGCATTTTGCATTGTGTGTCACTGACTCCTGGGAGAACCCCATGAGGCAGGAAGAGTGGCCTGCTGTCATACATGAAGAAACTAAAGTTATTCAACAAATAAAGTGGCAGAGCAGATTTTCAAATCCAGAAAGTCGGAGGCCACACCCTGGCCACCTCACTATGCTACTCCCACCTCAGATCACATCCGAAGTCCTCGCACATGTAATCACATGCTCTCCCTCAGCTTTTGTCTTTGCAGACTAAAACCACCAAGTGAAGCAGAGACAGCCCAGCTGTGAGTGAAAGGCACAGCCAGGTAAGTTCTGATTCTTACTTCATATGTTTCCACCAAAACATCCCTGGTGACAAAGGGATGCAGAGGGGTGGGGAATCTGACAGACTTCACGTTCAGGAAGTTGCACTGGAAGTGCTCGAGATTCCGAGCTTCGTAGCGCAGGTCGATCTACAGGGAAGTGAAGAGAAAAGATAAAGGGGTAGTCGGGGCACAGGGATAGCAACATCTGAACTGCCAAAGAGCTAGCAAGTCACAGAGCCACCTGCTTCTCCTGCACAGACAGCTCCCCAGGAGACATGGGAGGAGGCGTTCTGTGACTAAAGGCCTCCCCTCAAATCCCCAACCTCCTCCTGAACTCCTCTAAGCTACAGACAGCAGACACCATTGCATTACCTGGGCTTCCCTGCTTCTCCGCTCTTCCTGCCCTGCCCACCCCCTTCACACCAGCCAATGGACCCCTTCCCCATCTCCCAGGGGTTCAGCTTTGTGGCCTCTCCACACCACTGCCACCCAAGCCAACACTAGCCCCCGCCCCCAGACCCCAGCCAACACTCTCCAGGGGTGGGCAAACTTTTTGACTCGAGGGCCACAATGGGTTCTTAAACTGGACCGGAGGGCCGGAACAAAAGCATGGATGGAGTGTTTGTGTGAACTAATATAAATTCAAAGTAAAGGAGCGGAGGGGAGAGCAAGAGAACCCTCCGCTCTTTCGGCTCCGCGGGCCGGATAGAACAGCCGAACAGGCCGGATCCGGCCCGCGGGCCGTAGTTTGCCCACGGCTGCTCTAACCACTGAGCGCACTGGCCAGGACTCCAGCTCTTTCCCTTGATTAAGGCTCACTTCCACCCACTGCACTGACACTGCTCTCCCCAACTCACCAAGTGTTTTGCTTGCCAGAGTCAAAGGCGCAGTCCCATTTTTATCCTAATTAACTCTAAGACCTCATTTTTCCTGAACCAGTTTTCACTATCCCAGCTTCCACCCCTGCCTCTCAATTGCCCTATCTGGATCTGGGCTCCTGGTCATTCCTCCTCAGATGCCCCAAAGATGCTGGTATCTCTCAGCTCCTGACCTTCACCAGCTTTTGCTCTTCCTCTCCATCCCCTCACATCCTCAGCTATTACCTCTTGATGACAGAACCTTGACCTCCATCCAGTCCCCCTCTACCAGTCTCTGGATTTATATTCAAGTCCATCTGGACATTGCCCTGTGGAAGTCCACAGGGACCTTTGAACTCAGTGTCTATATAGAATTTACTTGCATACACACCCACATGTACCCAGTCACCTGAGAGTCACTGCAGATTACTCCTTCTCTTACCCTCCACTCCCATCAGTGCTCAGTGCCATCACCTCTGCAGCCCTAACCACTCTCGGATCTATTCTCCCTTTCCACCCCACTGCCACCCTCATGGTGACTCACAAGAAGTCACCTGAACAGAGGCATCTGAGTTGGGCTTCCTGACCCATCTTCCCTCCCTGGAAGAGGACGCTCTTCTTCTGCTGGTGTCCCCTACTACATGCAGAATGAAGTCTAAATTCTTTAGGATGACATCCAAGGCGGGTCATGGGCTGGCCCCTACTTCTCTCTTCAGGTCCATCTCTTGTGCCTCCCCCTTCCTCTACTGCCCGAAACTCTAGCTTCACCCAATCTATTTGGTGCTGAACACCCCAGCCTGCTGATTTACCCCCATCCTTTGCCTTCCTTATTCCCTCTGATTGGAATATCTTCCCCCCATTTGGTCCAACTGTAAATACCACTCACCTTTCAAGATCCAACTTGAGCCAAGGGAGCCTTGACCCTCAAGATTGAATGATCACTTCCTCTCTTTAGCCCCAACTGAACCCAACTGAACTTGTGGAGACTCCTCCTGTAACTCTGATCAAACTCTATTTGCAAGTATTTATAGGTCAGCCCCCTCTGCCTACAATATATTCCTATGGACAGGAAAAGCTCACTTGTTTTCTTAGTTCATCAGCTTCTCATTATATCCAAGGACCTAAATGAAGACTTGGCACCTTGCTTCTGAAAGTCTGCCAATTTCTGCACTACCAACAGGGAGACAGGGCAGATGCCTACTTGGAGCCTTGATGGCCCCCAAAGTGTATTTACCAAGTCTGGCTACTTAAACAGGTATCCCAAGGTCCTGAACAGGGAGGAGGTCCTTATCTACTCAAAAGCCCTGGAAACAAAGCAAAACAAGGCACTGTGACTTAACCTAATTCTTATCACCCTAGAGTTCAGCCATTGATTGTGGCACTTAGAGATCACGTTGTATATTCCACCAGGATGATTTCACTTTCCTCCCAGGTACTAAGGAAGACTATGTTTCCCAAGCAACTTTGCAGGGCCTGTGTGATTAAAGCTGACCTTTAGACTAGGAAGAAGTTATGTTCATCACTTCCAGGGTTGGCCACAAAATCTCTCACATGGTCCTCCATGGTTTTTTCCCCAATTCCACACTGACCCTACATGACACATGTTGTAGATGGCAGTGCCAAACTTGGGAGGAAATTGGGTCCCTGAATAACTCTGGTGTAGAGTTTCCTCTCTCTCTCCTTCAGTTCACCTGCATGGAACTTTGATACAAGCAATAACCTTGTTGCATTAAGCTACTGAGATTTGGGTGTTCTTTGTTATATCAACTAGTGTTGCCTACCCTGACTAACATACCATACTAGATGTGACCTACTGGGAAATTACTCATTCATCCAGCATTTACTAAACAGCTGCTAATGGCAAGAACTCTCTTAGATGCTATTTATAACCAAGGGAAGTGAAATTCACCTGTTGGACCATGAGCTTCTCAAATTCCTCCACTATCTCAGGCAAGCTAAGCCACTTGATTCCTGGCAAAAGTGCAAGGACTTGGCTGCCCATCTTCATCAGCAGCAGGTCCATTCTCACCTGAGAGAGCAGGCCAGGGTGCAATACCTGCCAGAAAGAGGAACAGTGAGACAGAGGAGGGATCAGGAAGGCATGTTCATTTAGCCAGGGCTGGGTCGTACCATCAAAGGAGAACCAGCTGGCTTCTCATCAGAGCAAAGAGGAAGTAGTCCCAACACCCAGGATGCTCTTGCCTTCCTCACTCCTGTGTGCCTTCCCTGAGGAGATGCTGAAGGCAGCTCCTCTGCACTGCACTTAGCTTTCCTGGGAATAGGCGGGCGTTTTCTTCCTAAATATATTAAGTTTAGATCAGTGGCTCCCAAAAAGTGCAAAAAAGTCACCACAGGGTGCTTGGTGAAAATGTAGGAGAGTTTTTCCCAAGGAGGTAAAAGAGATCATCAGGGATACCTGCTACTTGTGTCTGCCAGATCCCCTGGGTAGTGCTGAATGGGAGTGGAAAAGTGTGGAGCCCAGGCAGGGAAGGCAGAAAATGAAGCGAGAAGAAAGCCACTTCTGTAAAAATGAACACTGCCATCTTGGGCTCGTCATAGTCTGTCTCCAATGTATCCTGACCCCAGAGTAGTAGATCAGCTAGACGGTGGTTTCTCCACCCACAGAGGCAGCAAACTCCAAACCCACTATTTTCCTTTTATGAGACTATCACACCACCACCTCTCCCTCAAGCCAAGAAACAAAACAGCTTGCACATCATACACACTCAGATAATAGCCAAGCTAATGGAAGGCAATGTGGGGTGACTGGCAAAAGAGGGGTTCCTGATCTAGGAAAGCTCCATGGGGTTAGTGAGATTTTAGAGATGGGAAGGGCCCTCTGAAGACATCAGAGCACTTACTTTCACTGCCACTGGAATGAGGTGATGTGGTTCAGGTAGGTAGGCAGGTGCCAAAGCCTGAGACACAACTGCGTCTGATCCAACCAGGTCAGCTGTAGGGAGAAGCAGCCTTTCTAGAAATGACTGGTCAGCAAGACTTCCTTGAGATCTCCACTCCTTCTCCAGGTGTCCAAAGAGCTCTCTCAGCCCCTCAAGTGCCCCAGCTTCTGAACAAGGCTGCAGCCTGGAGGCCTGGGCAAGTCTCTGGATGCTGTCATTCTCCAGGAAGACAGGATTGGCACGTGCTTTGTACACTTGGGCCACGCAGCCTGAACCCACAGGTTCCTGCTTCTCAAAGCACAGAACCTTCCCCCAGTCCTCCCCAAAGGCCTGCTGCAGGATGTGCTCAGTGTGAATCCAAGGGTGTGGGGTCACCTGGACATGCAGCTTGGAGAACTGGGCACAGAAAGCCTCTGAAAAAAGATCTCGCCGGGTGCTGGCCCACTGGCCCAGTTTGATATACGTTGGGCCTGAGGTCTCGGTGGCTTTCAGAAGCAGGTGGAGCCAGAGGCTGGAGATGCTGGGAGCCAGGTAGGTGAGAGGGTAGAGTAGAAGGAGGGGGAAGAATTTCACCAAGAGAGCTCCAGCCCGGAGCCCAATCCGGAGGTATAGAAGGAGGCAGCCTAGCCGCCCCTCGTAGGGGACTCTTTCCAGGGGCCCATTTTCAGCCAGTTCAACCCAGCTGGCCCTTCGCTGACACAAGGGCTCAGGGGCCTGGTCACCAATGTCCCCACAGACTGAGACAAATTTGGGCAAAGTGCCAAGCAGAAGCCAACATAGTCTGGAATTTCGTCTAGAGGGTCTTAAGAGACTGAATTCCTTTCTGAGCTCAAAACCCCTTAGGTGTGACAAGCAGAACCTGACAGAGAAGCGCCAGGGAGTCACCATCCTCTCCCAGAGTTACACCGCAGAGGCTGCCTGCTCTCAACTTAAAGGGCACCTACCTATGTTCACCAGGCTGACATGAGTCAGGACCACAGCTGAGCATTCCACTTAAATGTGGGGCAGCTGCCAGATCCCACGAAGCTCATGTGCAGTCTAAACCCAGCCCTGCTCCTAATCCGGCCGGTGCTGGGCCGCACCACCCCTGAGGCCGCACAGCGCTGCCAGGCCCTAGCCGCAGGAGGGGACGGCGCATCTGTCCCACCTGGCTCCACGCCCTGCTCCCTCCCTCCGAGTACCTGCCCTTGGCCCAAGGCCTGAGGCTGCTGGGGGCCTACGCTCCAAACGGGCTGCGCCTACGGGGCTTTCAGAACTCGACCCACTGTGAGAACCCGAGGGGCCAAGCCAGACACAAAGCCAGGCCCAGGGCGGGAAGCGACCCACGCAAGGTGGCCGCGAAGGGGAAGACAGAGCCGGCGGCCGCAGTCACCCTGCGAGCCAGGGCCCGCACGAGATCGCCGGCGTGGCCCGGCACCCGCCCAGAGCTGGAATGCGGAGGGGCTGGATGGGGGTGGAGTCGGGTCGAGGTTGAAGGTGAAGCCAAGGGTCGAAGCTCAGAGGCCCGTAGCGGGTCGCGGCGCCAAAGGCGGGATCGGAGCGCCGAGAGCGGAGAGGGGATGCGGAAGACCGAGGATCCTGCGCTGAGAGCCGGGAGGTGGTGTGGAGGGCCGGGGATTGAGCGCCGAGAGCCGGGAGATGGTGCGGAAGGCCGGGGATCGGAGCGCCGAGAGCCGGGAGGGAGTGCGGGAGGCCGGGGATCGGGGCGCCGAGAGCCGGAGGGAGTGCGGGAGGCCGGGGATCCGGCGCCGAGAGCAGGCGACCGGGCTCAGAGGCTGCGCGGCCCGCGTTTTCCGGGAGCGCCCCGCCCGCTAGCGCTGGCACGGCCCCTTAAAGCGGACGCGGTACGGACAGGGGCTGAGGCACACGTTGCCCTCAGGTCCTGGGTCCCAGTTAGAGCACAAAAGGCAAACGCGCACTTCAGGCCCCCCCTCCCCTCTTTCCACTGACATCTTTGTAGCTCTCCCTACAAAGCGTGGGAACCCTGAAGTAGGCCATGAATTGCAAGCCGGTTGTCAACACAGGTAAGTTTTCAATGGGGGGAAGGGGGGCCCAGGCTGCATCAATTTGGGCAATGTGTTTGGACCTGGGGGTATGGCTTCCGCTTAAATGTGGGGCAGCTGCCAGATCCCACGAAGCTCATGTGCAGTCTAAACCCAGCCCTGTTCCTAGTCCGGCCGGTGCTGGGCCGCTCCACCCCTGAGGCCGCACAGCGCTGCCCGGCCTTAGCCGCAGGAGGGGACGGTGCATCTGTCCCACCTGGTTCCACGCCCTGCTTGGAGAACTGGGCACAGAAAGCTGTAGGGAGAGCTACAAAGATGTCAGTGGAAAGGGCCGGGGGAGGGGGGCGTGGAGCCAGGCGGGACAGATTAGTCATTCAACTAATACTATTGAGCCCCATAAGTATTTCTTAAGCTGAATCTAATGTTTATCAAGGCTCAGTAGTATGTATTGAGGTAGATACCCTGCTGAGCTGGGGAATGGAGACACACATCCTGCCCTTACACACTGATGACTTATGAGGGATACCACATAGGGGAACACAATGTGCAATTTCAAAGTGTGGCAAGAGCCCTGAAAGAATGGGGAGAACCAATAGGATGTGGCTACTTGGGAGGTGGGAAGGTGTTCAGACACAAAGGAAAAAGCCCTAAAGCCCCAAAATAGGAAGGAGTTAGGGTGTGAGTGTGTGTGTGTGTGTGTGTGTGTGTGTGTGTGTGTGTGTGTGTTGGGAGGGGGAGTTGTTTGTTTTAACCTTGAAGAACCAAAGGAAGGTCAGACGGTTCTAGAGAGCAAGGGGGGAGAGAAACAGAGTTTGGAAATAAGCCAACACAGCCAGGCTGGCCAGAGGTCCTCTGCTCTGTGGGGGTTATGAGGCTGCCTGCCCTGGATACCACGGCCATATGCAATCCATTATCTGCATGTGGGGGAGAGGCTTCCACCCGAAGTCTGCCCAGGGTGATCTGTGGGCCTCATGCGTGGAAGGAGCCAGGGGGAGAGAGAAAGAGACACAGCCCATGCCCAGGTTTCCCCTGCTGGAAGTGTGACTGCCACTCTGCAGCCCCAAGGGGTGCCCCAAAATGTAGGGACCTGGGCTGCTGATACAGACAGGAATGAGAAGTGGCTTAGAGCTACTCCTGTGTTGTTAATTATCCATTTCCCATGTCCACAAGATGCTGCAGACCTCTTTGCAGTTCACAAGACAGAAGTCATCCCTACCACCTGGTTTCAAGTATGACCAGCCTTTCATTATCCTTTTCCCAACCGCCTACTGGTTTATTTACCCACTCCATTCCAAAGGTGTGTGGGATATGCTTGTATACCTCTGATTCACCAAAGGGCTTATTGAGGACTTCATTTGAAACCAGAGGCCCTGGGTTCTAGCCTGCTAATTAGGAGGTAACGATGTGACCCTGGGCAAGTCTCTGTTTCTGCTTAAGCTAATGGGGGAAGTGAGTCTGACTAAAGCTGTACAGGTCCTCTAGATTTACATTTATGATTCTGGTAATTAACATATTCAACAGTAATTAAGAGCAAAATTGTGAAACTAAATAAACCTGGTTTTAGTCTCCCTCTGTGTAATCTGTATAAACTTGGGGACAAGTTACCTTACCTCTCGGAGCCTCCAACCACAAACTAGGATGTGTTTCACAACCTGTGTCAATAAATGTTAGCCTACCCTGACAGGTTTGGCTCAGTGGATAGAGCGTCGGCCTGCAGACTGAAGGGTCCCAGGTTCGATTCCGGTCAAGGGCATGTACCTTGGTTGTGGGCACGTCCCCAGTGAGGAGTGTGCAGGAGGCAGCTAATCGATGTTTCTCTCTCATCGATGTTTCTGACTCTCTATCCCTCTCCCTTCCTCTCTGTGAAAAATCAATAAAATATATATTAAAAAAATAATAAAATAAATGTTAGCCTATATTAGTTGTGTTATCTAGATAAGTAAAAGTAGTTTCTCTTCCTACTTCATATGACAGACATACTTTCAAAATTTGGAGGATACATTGTGGAAGGTCTGACTTAAAATAAGGGCATCCTGGGGTTGAGAGTGTGGGATGGAAGGGATCACTAGAGGGAAAAGGGGGGACATCTGCAATATTTTCAACAATGAAGGTACATTTAAAAAAATAAAACCAGGGTATCCTAGAAATTCACCTGAAGCAGCAGCTCTCCGCTTTAGCACCCACAAGAATAACCTGAGAGCTGTCACATACCAGTATCTGATTCTCTAAGTCTGGAGTGGGGCCCAGAATTTGCATTTCTAACAATTTCCTACATGGTTCTGCTGCTTCTGGTCCTAAGAACAAAGTTTGAGAACCATTGACCTGGTGGTGGTGGAGGTAGTGTTGGTGATGGTAGTGATGGTGGTGATGACAACCGTGGTGGTGAAGGTGCAGCACCTCAAAAAGTTGTAGTTACCCAAGTAGGTGAAATTGAAGGATTCCTGGGGCCCATGTGAATGTCCATTAGGAGAATGATGTCATGCATATTAACAAACAGTTATATCAAATATGAACCCTAAATCAAGCTTTGTAAGGGTAGTCTTTAAAAATCTCTGTTGATTTGCAGTCAAACTGCTTCTCACCTGGTAACTTTATGCAATCTGTTTCCGGATTAGCAACCACAAGAATGCATTTAGAATGATTAATGAATTAAGAGACTGAATATCCAGTCACTGGCCAGACCATATATGACAATAGAACTCTGACCCACAGTCTCAGCAGCAATGGCCCAGAACAATCAGGACTTGGCCGATGGCTGCCAGCTTCTCTAATGTTCACCTCCACTTCCAACTCAGGACCCAGCCATAGAAAGCCAAATGTCCTCCAAATCAATCACACACTAGACGGGCCTCCACCTTCCTTCCCTGTGCCACTAACCTGCAATTAGGCACACTGGAAGCCTCTCCCTGCCCCCCCCCCCCCACCCCCCATCCCTCCAATAAACCTTTCCCACTAGCATTTGAGTCTTTACTTGTACTTGAGTCTCTGCCAAACGCAAGTGATGGTGGCTGACTCCCTTGCTATAGAAAGATCTGAATAAATAGCCTCTGTCTGTTCTCATTTGGGTGATCTTCGGTTTTCCTCCATAAAATCTCCACAGTAAAAGCCAGCTAATTATTGTTAATAGTTTCCTTTCTTGGAGCTGTTCCTGCTGGTGTTAACTCTAGTACCACTGGGTGGCACCATTCACTTGTGACTTGCAACCAAAGCTTCCTCTGGGTTCCCAGACCTGGCTGAGAAGAAATGGATGGGCAGGGAAAGATGCAAAGGCCCACCTGGCTGTGCTTATCTTGTGAAGGATCCAAATGATGGCGATTTTCACGTCTAACCATGTAACAACGTTACATAGTGCGTGCCATGCAGGGCAAGTATTTGTTCAAGACCTGGGGGTAGGGGTGGGGGTAAGACATTGGCTGCCTCTGGGATTCTATCTGCACTTTTGACATTTGGGGCAGGATAATGCTTTGTTGTGTTTGAGGGGTGTGGACAAGGGGGAAGGGAAGCTGTCCTGTACATTGTAGGATGTTTAGCAGCATCTCTGCCTCTACCCACTGGATGCCAGAACCTCCCCCCTCCCCCCCCAATTGTGACTTTAAATGTCTTCAAACATCGTCAAATGTCTCCCAGGGAGCAAAGTTGTCCCTAGGCAAGAACCACTAGGCTCCTTGTTGAGGACAGCTCTCTGCTGAGACCCTTTCAGCACCCCACTCCCACACTCACTTTCTTCATAACAGAATGTCAACCCTTGCATACGCTTGCCTCAGCCTCCCGCTTTTTGGCCCCCTTGAACAAGCTCTACACTAGTGTGTCTCCAGTGGGGACGTGAGCCACCTCCACCCAAAACACCTGGGGTGCTTGTGAAACTTCAGACTCCTGGGCCACCCTGCATTAGGATCTTATGGGGAAGATTCGATGCCCCACCCCCGAAAAAGCCAAGGGGATTATCAGGCAAATACAAAGTTTGAGAAGTACAGACCCCACTCCAGGCCCTGCTTAGTACACCTGGTCTGCAATTAGCTCCTAATTTTATGCCTGGATCTGGACATAAAAATTCTGGCCCTGCGGCATGCATATACACAGAAAATACCAGAATCATACCGGGAAAGACACTAAGGGAAGAGGCTGTCGCAGGCATGCCTGCCCCTTTCTGGTTTGCTGCCATGATTTTCACATCCCTTCCTGGTGTAGACCTACTGCTACCTTCTCCCTTTCTCCTTTTGTCTCTAGTTGAATTGTCTCCATTACTTCTTCTCATGAGAATTTCTCCTCCTCTGGTTCCCACCTTCTGGTTTTCTAGATGGGTTGTTCTAGCACTACCCAGGTTCAGGTGCTGCTCCTGCACTAATGCATGTGGCCCAACAGGTCCCCTCCCTCCTACCTGAGGGGCGTGCCCTGCCAGGAGGTGAAGCCCCATCTTGCTCTGCTCTGCCCCACCATGCTGTGGTAGCTCCGCTAGTCCTGGTCCTTGAATATCTCTGTTCTAAAGCTAGACGAAGTGATCACAGCCAAAGACAGACCCTTGAAAGCTGGAGGAGAATGAAGGAACCCTGGGACCCGCTCCCTTCCCCCTGGGTGGCTTGAGCTTCTCCCTCCCCTTCTATCCCACAGCTCCTGGATGACATTCGATTGGGGCCAAGAACAAACCAAGGCTGGGTTTGAGGTTTGTGTGGGATGCTTGGCTTGGTTTTGTTTCTTCAGAGGGAGCCAGTCAGGGTTGTGGTGGGATGGGAAGGAACTCCCGTCCAGCCTCTCTAGAAGGAAAGAACGGGCCAAGGATGGGACTAGCAATATAACAACAATAAAGGGAAGGAGTAGGATGCCCATGCAAGACCAGGGCAGCTCTGCTGTTTGTCCAGATGGCTCCACAGGCTCAGATCCTGTGGAGGATGAGGAGGTTAGTCGGAGGGATGAGGAGGATCTTCTCCAAGGGCATGTCAAGGTGACTTTTCTCTGCTAAAATAAGTTCCTTCCTTGCTCTATCTCATCCAAATGTCAAGGGCCTAAGCACAGAAAAATGATTTCACTCCCCATGCCAGCTTTCTAGATAAAATCATCATCATAAAATAACCCAACCTGTCATCCATCATCTACTGTGTGTATGCCTTTCAACTACATACTGGCAGGCAAGTGGCAATGAGATAGAAACAGGTTGCTAGCAAGGGACCAAGAAGGAATGGAAAACAGTGACTTAAGCAGGGGTACCTGGTCTCTAGAGAAGAGGGTCAGATATGCCTGAAGAACTGCACTGTCTGCACCTTCCAGAGGGGCAGCAAAACCAGTGCTGATCCAGAAATCTTTCTCCAAGGCCAGTGGGTGTGGGTGGCACTGGGCAGAGCCATTGCGCTTAGGCAACCTGGTATAACAAAAGAACTTGGCTTCAGCCAGACTGGCCTGAGTCCATGTGACCTCAAATAAGGTACATAACCTCTTGGAACTTGGGTTTTCCACCCATAAAATGGTAGGGATAATATTTCGTTGCTCAAATGTGTGGGGAGGATTACACGACATGACATGTAAAGTCCTGGAAGCAAAAGGGGTGGTAGAAAGGGAAGCTCAATTCTAACTGGGGAGAAGAAAAACTGCTCCCGCCTCGAACCCTGAGCACTCTGTGCTTCTGGAAAGAAATGAGATTAAGCAGACGCTAACAGAGAGCGCCCCTAGGGGCTAGGCCTGGGACAACACCCTCTACTTGATCTACTTTATTATTTTTTTAAAATATATTCGATTGATTTCAGAGAGGAAGGGAGAGGGAGAGAGAGCGAGATAGAAACAGCAATGATAAGAGAGAATCATTGTCGGCTGCCTCCCGCAGGGCCTCTAGTGGGGATCGAGCCCGCAATCCGGGCATATGCCCTTGACCAGAATTGAACCTGGGACCCTTCAGTTCTCAGGCCAACGCTCCATCCACTGAACTAAACCAGCAAGGGCTATTTAATCTACTTTAATCCCCACAACGGGAGGAGGTCCTACCCGTTACATATTTACACCTTATAGATGAGGAAACTGAGGGGTAGATGTGAAGCAACCTGCTCTAGAACCGGATTTGGCCTTCTGACCCTGAGCCCATGCACCTCAGCAGGACGCTGAAGGAAGAGGAGGGAGGGTGGTGAGAGATGTTCTGCAGAGTTCCATGTCTGTGCTGGGTGGAAAAGGCAGGGTTTAAGGTCAAGAACAATTGCCCTAGCCCGGCTGTCGTGGCTCAGTGGTTGAGCGTCGACCTATGAATCAGGAGGTCATGGTTCGATTCCTGGTCAGGGCACATGCCCGGGTTGCGGGCTTGATCCCTATTATGGGGCATGCAGGAGGCAACCAATCAGTGATTCTCATCATTGATGTTTCTATCTCTTCCTCCCTCTCCCTCTCTGAAATCAGTAAAAATATATTTAAAAAATAAAAAAGAACAATTGCCCTAGTGGGATTGGCTCAGTGGATAGAGCATCAGCCCACGGGCTGAAGGGTCTTGGGTTCGATTCCAGTCAAGGGCATGTACCTGGGCTGCAAGGCTCGATCCCTGACCCTGGTTGGGGCACCAGAGGTAACCAACCAATGTGTCTCTCTCACATCCATGTTTCTTTTTGTCTTCCCTTCCATTCTCTAAAAATTAATGGAGGAAAATATCCTCAAGTAAGGATTAACAACAAAAACAAAAAAAGAACAATCAACTCTTTCCCCCTCCTCCCACTCACAGCTTTCCTGACTGGAGGCCAGGCACTGTCTCCTACCCTGGTTTGAGAGGGTCTTTCAGGCCCTAGTGCACAGCCCACAGCCCCTACCCTGGAGGGCTACCCTTCCCTTGGGAGCTAGAGAGCCAGCCTTGGGGGAGACCAGGGGTAGCATCAGCTGGGAAAGCTCCAGGGAGCCAGCAGGGCAGGACCACACAGGAAAGAAGGGAAGGGAGTCATGTGTGGGTGCCCTGCCATGGTGACATACTCATCGGATGACCCAGGGAGCCCTGAGGAACGGTGGAGTTGGGGCCTGGAACAAGCAGGCAAGGGTGGAAACTTGCAAAGCACAGGTGTCAGCATCACTCATCAGTCTGAACTGAGGCAGGACTATTTTTCTAAAACAAGCTAGTATCCAGAATTTAGAAATGAAGGAACAGCCCCTGCCACCTAGAAGTTGCCACTACGGGCCTCCCTAGCCTCCTCTCTGGCCTGTCCACCTGAGATGTGACGGCAATTTGGAAGCCACAGTTGAAGGTGATCCGCCTGTTTTGTGCATTGGGTTCCCGGAGGCAGCCACTTGGGCTTTCCATCTGCCATTTTCTCTATCTGCCATTTGTTCTCCATCTGCCATTTTCTCCATTTTGCCAATTTGCTTCCTGACACCCAGGACCATGGGAGTAATTAACACTCAAGAAGACAAGTGTCTGGTCCTTTTTTATAAATAAATATATATATATTGATTTCAGGGAGGAAGGGAGAGAGAGATAGAAACATCAAAGATGAGAGAGAATCATTGATGGGCCACCTCCTGCACACCCCACACTGGGGATTAAGCCCAAACCCCGGCATGTGCCCTTGACCAGAATCGATCCTGGGACCCTTCAGACCGCAGGCCGATGCTCTATTCACTGAGCGAAACCAGTTAGGGCTCTGGTCTTTTTTAAGAAAGTGAAAACTTACTGAATGATACTTCAGCAAACAAAACAATAATTTAAATGCTTACACTTTTTAAAAAACCACTTGAACCCGTTGTCTTCAGCATAAAATGGCCAGAGCATCTGCACGTGTATTTCGTAGTTGGCAGTCCTAAGTCTTGCGACCTGTGCTCCTTGGTTGTCCTGCGCCAGTGGCGGCAGCGAGGACTATAAAGTCCTTTCTCCTCTGGGAAGCTTTTCCTGACTTCGGGCCTCGCCGGGCTTGTGACCTTGTTTGTGCCCGGCGCTCAGGAACCTGTGTTATGGTGGTCGGTGCCCTAGACTGCCAGTTGCAGGAGACAAGGTGGTGTCTGACTCCATAGGGTGCCCCCACCTCCATAAACGCATTGCACGACTGGAGTGAACTGAAGGCGGGAAGTGTCGCCGCCACCTCCGTGCATCTATTTCTAGGTCTCAGCCCTGGGCGGGTGGAAACGCAGAATGCCGTTCGGCGGTCTCCAGCAAGGAAAGGGTTAAGCCACCCTCTCCCCACCCCCCAAAAAAGGCGAGGGGAAGAGTCCGGCAGAAGGTCCTGTTTACGGCAGCTGCCGGAGTCCCCGCGGCCCTGGGAGAGGCGTTGCCGTGGCTACGGGCCGGGCGCCCGCCAGCTGCGGATGAGCTCACTGGAGCGGCGGGGGCGCGGGGCGGGACGGCGGGCGCGCGGCAGGCGCTGAGCCGCGGGGCGGACGCGAAGGGGACGCGGCTGCGGGCCGAGCCCGCCTTCACTCGCCCACGGCCGCGGCGGGGCGGCGGCGACGCGAGCGCAGAGAGCTCAGCTCTTCCAGAGAGGCCCGGCGGATCCCAGGGCGGAGGGCTGCGGGCCATGGCGCCCTGGGCCCCCGCCGCCTGCAGCCCCCGCCCACCCGGGCGCCGGGAGCTGCGCCTCGGAGCCAGCGGAGCCGCGGCCCGCCTGGAGGTAGGACCGGGCCGGGGGACAGTGGAGGGGACGCGCTGGGGGACCGAGGAGGGGACGCGCCCGGGGAAAGGGAGGAGACGGCTGGAGCTGCCTCAACCCGGAGCTGGAAAGTGGCTGTTTGCAGACCACAGACTGGGTTTCTTTCCCTTGTGCGGACGTGGGGACCGAGGCGCTGCAGCCCGACCTGCAGGACGTGAGCAAAGTGCTGTCCAGACGTCCTAATGACTGGGCAGAGCACCCTCCTTTCTCGCAGTGTTGGGTCCAAGGGGACGTGAGCTGACGAGAGAGAGAGAGAGAGAGAGAGAGAGAGAGAGAGAGAGAGAGAGAGAGAGAGAGAAGAAAAGAGAGAGGAAGAGAGAGGGAGAAAAGAGAGAGAGAAGAGAAAGAGAGGAGAGAGAATCGAGAGTGGTTGAGCAGCCAACCCTCCCTCGCTGTAGTCAGAATTTGCAGTCTGGGGAAAGCAGTAAGGAAAAGAGGATGGAATGATCACCTTTCTCCCATTTTCCCCCTAAGGATGGGGTTGGGAGCCCATGGAGTGGGGGAGGGGAGTCTCAACGCAGGACGGAATGATATTTAGGAGTGTCACAGAGGACTGGATTCAAACCGCCGAGAACAGCCAGATCTCAGCTGGGGAATCCTGGAATGAGGGGAGGGTGGGGAAGTTGGGCAGTGCCCTCCGTGGGGGCACAGATTGGGGCAAGGGAAGTACGGTGACTGCTTTAACCGGCTGGTGCTGGGGAAGGAGCGCTCTAGCTGGTGATGAGATGTGCTTCAGGGGTGTGACTTCTCTAAAGCTGTCAAGTACACAGTAATACTAGTAATGGCCCCGGGAAATAGGGTTATAGTAGGCACTCTCCAGTAATTTTGTTATTAAACTCTTACACCCTCGGTGGTTACTACATAAAACAAAAGAACAAAATCCTTTCTGCTTTCGTTGTCAGATATCAGACACACCAAGGAATGAAGTAGAATACCTTTAGGGTATCTGCCTGGGATGGAGAAGAATTCTGCCAGAATTCAAGGGCAAACAGTGGCTGTTTTGAGGAAGGGTAGTGAAGAGGCTGCCGGAGAGGCTGGCCTACAGTCCTTTTGTTCCAGAGGATTTGAATCCTGTCTGTGTCGTACATTCATTGACTTAACATTTCTGTGTGCTAGGCCTTAAGGACACAGTGATAAATATCTCCCTTCCTTCCAGGAACTCACCATCCTAGCTGGATAGTCAAACAAAACATTAAAACCAGTTCTGGTCTCTGGCCTGGTTGTGAGTGCTGCATGCCAGGACAACCCAGGGCAGGGCCACCCAGCTCAGGAGGCCCACAAGGAGGTACTATCGGGGCTGAGCCCTGAAAACCTCTTCCCCAAGCAAACAAATCTGGGGAGGTGGTTTCAGGCAGAGGAAACTGGCATGGGCAAAGTCACCGACAGGGCGGGAGGGGGACAGGCAAGTGTGGGAAGAATTCATGTAGTGTAGTGTAGTGATGGGCTAATCGAGAAATAAAGAGGTAGAATGTGGTGACAGGCTTGGACACAGGGCGAGATCGCTTAGAGTGACTAAAACTCAGTGTGGAAAAGTCCGGGAGAAAACACAGCAAAGCAAAAAGAATGGGTATTTTGAATGGCCTGAATTTAGCAGATCACAAATTCATTGTCACTTGGACAATGAATTTGGCTTTAAATTTTTTGGCAGCATAGAGACAAACAAAAATACACTGGATTGCACAGTTTTGGATTTGGGACAACAGAAAGCATACAAATTAATTTTCAGAACAAAATTGTTTTCTGTAATTTTTTTCAACTGAGAATTGGTCATGTAGTAAAGACTAAAGAGTGGCGTAGAAAAATGTATTCCTGCCCAACTGGCTTGGCTCAGTGGTTGAGTGTTGACCTGTGAACCACGAGGTCATGGTTCAATTTCCGGTCAGGGCACATGCCCAGGTTGTGGGATTGATCCCCAGTGTAGGGAGTGCTAGAGGCAACCAATCAAGGATTCACTCTCATTACTGATGTTTCTATCTCTCTCCCTCTTCCTTCCTCTCTGAAGTCAAGTCACCGAGAAGGAGGGAGCAGGAAAATAAAATTCCACATGACTCTCTTTCTGTATCATCTCCCTGTAATGGCTGGGGACATACTGCATTTCTGTGGGAGACTGAGTGTCAGCTCAGGCTTGAGGGCAGTGAGGGCCCTGGGAATCCTATATGGAGGAGCCATGATCCCTCAAATGTAGGAAGAAGTGGCATCTACTTTGAGGAATGTAGAGAGCAAAGCACCCAGGGTGCCCAACCCTACAGGGTGAAGCAGGCACATTATAATATGGCTCCTGGGTAGGTGGGCTGAGACTCTGGTCTGGAGAAGGAGCCACACAAGGGCAGAGTGTGTTGGGACAGCATCTGGCAATCCTGACCGAAGGGAAATGGGGAGAGAGGGAACAGCATTTGAGGATACCATTCAGATGGACGAGTCCACTTCTCCAAGTGGTCCAGGTCTTCCTGCCCTCAGATCTGAGGTTAAGCCTGCTTCTTGGGGGTGGGGAAAGGGTGAGACTCAGGAGACCAGAGATCCACTTGGAGAGAGGCCAGAGAGGGTGGAATCTTGTTTGCTGCTACACAAGGAATGTTATAGAAGAACGAGGAATTCCAGCTAAGAGCTGACAAGTTCTGCAGACCCAGCCACAAATCTCCCAGCCAGGTCCTTCTCTATGATTTCTGCAGAAGAGACAGACCAGCAGAATCTACGTTAGTGTGTTCCTAATGTGCCTTTTAGTATAAAGTTTAAACCATTTCTTGCCAATAATAGATGCCTTAAATCAGTGGTCGGCAAACCGCGGCTCGCGAGCCACATGCGGCTCTTTGGCCCCTTGAGTATGGCTCTTCCACAAAATACCACGTGCGGACGTGCACGTACAGTACCCTAATTAAGTTAATAACAGTGTACCTACCTATATAGTTTAAGTTTAAAAAATTTGGCTCTCAAAAGAAATTTCAATCATTGTACTGTTGATATTTGGCTCTGTTGACTAATGAGTTTGCAGACCACTGCCCTAGACCAAGTAAATCAAAATATCTGAGAATGGGCCCTGCTCATCAGGACTTTTGAAAGGTCTCAGGTGATTTTAAGGTATGGCCAAGTTTGAGAGTAGCTGCTTTAACAATCACCTAGAGGGCTCATTAGAGCAGGGGACAAAAACCTTAGAGTCCAAAAGCAAGGATCCCATAGAATTTTAAATTAGGAAGCCTGTTACTCATATTGAAATCAACTGCCTAATAAGCCTTCAACATCAAGATCTAAAGCCACCTGAACAGGTATAGATAAGGAGGCTGGTAACAGACACATTTATATGAAGGTGTGTGTGTGTGTGTGTGAAGCACTTTTAGAACAGAAACTCTCAAAGGATAATGACAAGGCTTCTGCTGTTCCATCTGTCTGGTCTAATACTATTGTATGCAGTGCTGCCCTGCAAGTCTTTCACTTGTCCTTTGAAACCTTTCTTAAGTGCTGAGCCTCCGACCCATGGGTTCTTCCCACTTCCCTCCTGATATTCAAGTGTATTTGTTCTCTGACCCGTGCCTTCTAAATTGGAAAGAAGCTAGAAGAATTAGTTTGCAATTTAACATGCGTAAAGTCTCAGTCGGAAGGAATGAATCTTGCCTGGCCAGTGTGCCTCAGTGGTTGAGCATCAACCTATGAACCAGGAAGGAGGTCATAGTTCAATTCCCAGTCAGTAGGGTTCGTGCAGGAGACAGCTGATTAATGATTCTCTCTCATCATTGATGTTTCTCTCTCTCTCCCTCTCCCTTCCTTTCTGAAATCACTAAAAAAAAAAGGAATGAGTCTATAAGGGTTGAATTTTAGCAACTCCGACAAGATAATTGAAAAGGTATTTTGAAAGTTAGAGCCTTTCCCAAGAACCTTCAAATATACCTTGCAGGTAGCTGCTTCTTTGGCTATGGGCAAAGTTGATTCAGCCTCCCTTACTGTTTCAGGAACCTCAACCCCTTCTTTTTTGCCTCCCAAGTGACCACAGCTGACCCCTGCTTGTGCCGTGTGTCACACACAGGTCTGTGTCCAGGTATGGATCCTTCTTTCTTCACCAGAACCAGGCAGCCTCCACACATATCCCAGGCTCTCTTTGAATCCCCCACACTGGCTACCTAACAGAAAGACTGACAGGCACATCTTTCCCTTTAATTACAGGAGGCAGGTCACTGCTTGGAACTGAGTCAAGTGATTAACACAGTTTTCTACACTTGATGGCCAAAAGACAGCAATATACCCAACTATCTTTTCCCCTTGTGTTAAAATCATGGTCTGATTTGGGCAAAAAGTTAGCCCAAATAACTGTCTACAAGTTAAGCTCTTTGTCAGCTGGAGCCCAGAGTTGCTTTGTCTTTGGTCTCCCTTTGACATTTTTTTTTTAATATATTTTATTGATTTTTTACAGAGAGGAAGGAAGAGGGATAGATAGTCAGAAACATCGATGAGAGAGAAACATCGATCAGTTGCCTCTTGCACACCTCCTACTGGGGATGTGCCCGCAACCAAGTTACATGCCCTTGACCGGAATTGAACCTGGGACCTTTCAGTCCGCAGGCTGACGCTCTATCCACTGAGCCAAACCGGTTTTGGCTCCCTTTGACATTTTTGTCCTGGGCGTACAGTTGGCTAAAAGAGAGGTAAGCCCGATACCCCTTTTCCTAACTGGCTGAACTACCAAAAACCAAGTTATCAGTTTTTTCCTGGCCTTAGGGAAGGAAGGGGTGAGTCACCCTCACAGCAAGTTTAGGAAAGAGGTTAGCTTCCCTCAGCAGTGGGAAATCTGGAGCGTCCATGCTGCCTTCCAATGTGAGAGTGAGCTGGAGCTGGAAAGTGGGGTCAGGACAGGAGGCCTTGACCATAACCATGATTGTTCTTCCATGGTATCCAGGCCTCCCACGGGCTGTGTGTCTTATCAGGAGGGTTTGTCAGACCAGTTCAAACAGAGAATCAAATGTATTTTGTTTTGTTTTCCTTAAAAGTATACTTAAGATTTTAAAGATTACTTCTTTATACATATTTTGTATATACACATCTATATCATAAAAGGCCTGTGGTCATGACGCCGTAATGGCGTCGCAACCAAACTAGCAGTGGCTCTTGCGGCGGGCGGGCGAGGCACCGACAGTGTCTGCTGAGTGTGCAAGGTGTCGCGGGGCGACAGACATGTCCCTGATGGCAGGCTAGGCCTACGGGACCCTACATGCACACAATTTAATCATGCACTGGGCCTCTAGTAGTTACATGTAAACTATGAAAGTTATGTTTGTATTGAACCGTATTTTGTGAGAGTAATTCCATGTGATACATACATGGTCCTCTCCTTCTTAACAACTGCCTAGTGTTTCTTTGCATGGATTGACTTCATTTGTTTAACAAACTATCTATAGGGTGTTCCCCAAAAATGTATATGCACTTTGAATGATTCTAAAGTCAGTGTTTATTAACATGCAGGTCATCTTCAAAATTTAAAAGAATCTACAGAAATGAATAAATTTTTTTGACAACACTTGTTTTCAGACAGATGACCATTCTGATTCAGGCACTGCTGATAGCACAAAGCAATAGAATTGTAAACATCAAGACATCAAGAATCATTTTGCTCAGTATTTGTGTGCCCTCAATTAGTTGACTGTTGTCAATTTTGTACTATATCTTATATGTGTCCCCATAAAAAAAAAAAAAAGCCTAGCCTGGCTGGCGTGGCTCAGGGGTTGAGCGTTGACCTATAAACCAGGAGGTCCTGGTTTGATTACTGGTCAGGGCACATGCCCAGATTGCAGGCTTGATTCTCAGTGTGGGGCATGCAGGAGGCAACCAATCAATGATTCTCTTTCATCATTGATGTTTCTATCTCTCTCCCTCTCCTGTTCTCTTTGAAATCAATAAAAATATATTTTTTAAAAAGTCTAGTGACACTTTAGGATAAATTTTCTTTGTTCAAAGTTTAATCTGGCTTCGCCCATTATTTCAAATCAGTTAAACCTGAAAAGGAGTGAGATATTTATGAGCAATTGGTCATTTCTGATTTTAGCCACCAGAAATACTCTCTGGTACTTATTCCATAATTTCTGTAAGTTAAATTCCCAGAAGTGGAATTGCTAGATTAAAATAGATTTCAAAGCCAAATGCATGTTGAATATATTTGTGCCCAGTGATGGATATTTTAAAAATGAGATTTCTGATACCCAGTTTTTTATTTATTTTTTAAAATATATTTTTATTGACTTCAGAGATAAAGGGCAGGAGAGAGAGATAGAAACATCAGTGATGAGAGAATCATTGATTGGCTGCCTCCTGCATGCCCCCTATTGGGGATCGAACCAGCAACCTGGGCATGTGCCCTTGACTGGAATTGAATCTGGGACCCTTCAGTCCATAGGCCAACATGCTATCCACTGAGCCAAACCAGCTAGGGCCTGATACCCAGTTTTTAAAAAATTGTAAAATATATTACCTCTTGCCTTAGCTGGTTTGGCTCAGTGGATGGAGCGTCGGCCTGCGGACTCAAGGGTCAAGGGCATGTACCTTGGTTGCAGGCACATCCCCAGTAGGGAGTGTGCAGGAGGCGGCTGATCGATGTTTCTCTCCCATCGATGTTTCTAACTCTCTATCCCTCTCCCTTCCTCTCTGTAAAAAATTTAAAAAAAAAAAATGTAATATTCCTTTAAAAAAAATAAAAAAAATAAAATATATTACCTCTTTCTTCCCCAATCCACGTTCCCACTCTAGTTCCCCACTGAATTTACTGTGCATTTCTTTTTAAGTTGATATGAAAATTAAAATTCATAGTGTGGCACATTCAAAGAGGCAATCCCTTATTTTGAGTTTTGTTATGGTAAAAAAGGCAACATGTTAAAATTAGAGTTCCTAAGGTTTTGTTTTATGGATTGTCACCCAACAAATTGCCCAATTTTATCTCTTGCTCTTGGTTTCGTGTTCCCATAACCTTGATCCCACATCACCACGATTCCAAATATGGTGTAGGCTGAAAACTGGGGTTGGTGGGTAACTTACCCACAAGAGCCAACCCAGTGGAATAATCTAAAGTGCCTCCTTTTTCTTTCATACTTTCTCCTTTCTCAGTAAGGAAGATGTAAGCAAGACTGAATTTGATTTAGCATTAAGTTCTGTGCAAATCCAGTGTGGGTAATAGCTAGGGCAACCATGTACTAGTATACACACTGGGACACTGAATGATAAGTGATCCAGATGCACTGATACAGGCAGACATGATTTTGAACCATCCTCTGTTAATCCTCACCAGAGGATATTTTCTCAATTGCTTCTCAGAGATTGGGAAGGTGGGAAGTGGGGGAAGAGAGAGAGAAAGAGAGAGAGGAGAGAAACATCAATGTGAGAGAGACGTGTGGACTGGTTGGCTCTTCCCTTGACCAGGAATTGAACTTGCAACCCAAGTATGTGCCCTTGACCAGGAATCAAACCCGAGACTCTTTGGTGTGCAGGCCAACACTCCACCCACTGAGCCACACAGGCTAGACCCCGCCCCCCCCCCCCCGCCAGCCTTTTTTTTTTTTTTAATATATTTCTTTATTGATTTCAGAGAGGAAAGGAGAGGGAGAGAGAGAGAGAAACATCAATGAGAGAATCATTGATTGGCTGCCTCCTGCACACCCCCCCTCCCCCACTGGGGATCAAGCCCACAACCAGGGCATGTGCCCTTGGCCGGAATCGAACCCAGGACCCTCCAGTCCATAGGCCGACGCTCTAGCCACTGAGCCAAATGGGCTAGCCACCCGCCCCCCTCCGCCCCCCAGCCCTTCTTAGCCTCCCTAGAGTAGAGGCCTGAACCCAGGGAAGGAAATGGGTCAGGTGGATGCCCAGTGCTGCATGTGAACTTCTCGTCCCCACTGAGTGAGTCAGAGGAGAAGGGTACTGCTGTCCCTGCCACCATGGAAAAAATAACAACTGACTGCCTCTTCGCAGCAATTTGGAACCATTAGAACAGGACGCTTCTATGATTTTATTTGTGCTTCTCACATCCTTGGGAAGTGCAGGCTCGACCTCCTCAGATGACCAAGCAGAGGCATTTGTATGGGATCATGCAGCAAATTAGTATTAAAATGGACCATACATGATCAAGGGAGAATTGAGTTGGGGGAGAGGCTGTAGAGCTCTGATTTGGTCACTGGACAGGAGCACTGAGCTGCCTGAGACACAGAACTTGCATCCCCTGCAGCTGGAGTGGGACCAGTTTCTCAGCCACAGGCTTGGTCAGGGTGGTGGTGGGAAGGTGCAGGACCTTCCCACAACAGCTGGCCAGTGCTCCGGCTTCTGCCAGGCAGTGTCTCCAGCTCTCTGGGGCTCAGAGTGATTCTCTACTTAATACTCTGAGCTGTGGGTGAGACTGGTTCAGATTTGGAATGAAGTGAATGGTCATCCAACCCCAAGTATGACTGACTCCCTGGCATCTTGTGGCGACTGTCATCCTTTACATCTGGTCCATTTCATCATCTCCTGGTGACAATCAACAGACACACATAAGCTCCCAGGACATCAAAAGGGGCCAGTGCTCTCTGTTTACCCTCCAGCTGTGCTGGTGCATCTAATGGGGTGGGAAAATATCAAAGAGGAGAGAGCTAGATGCTTCCCAAAACCACGAGACTTGGTGAGTCCAGTACTGTAGAGACAGTGCCCAGAGAGCTTTTAAGTCCAGGTTCTCCTTTCACCCTGAACACAGGGCCACCTAGGTCCTGGGACATAGAGGAGAGAGATGGGGACAAGGGTCAGAGAGGCTGCTCCTATGTACACACACAACCATGGGCTCAGACTGCCAGTTGACTGAAGGAAACTAGGAGACTGCTGCTTTCAGGATGGGGAGATAGAGCAACTGGAAGAGCCAGCCCCCTGAGGCAGGTCTTCAGGTTCTTCTCACATCCCTGGAATCTGGCTTTCATCCCTACCATCTGCTGAGACCTTATCACAAGTTACTACTGCTGCATCTAGTGGCCAGTTGGCTGTTCTCATTGTTCTTGAGCTCCACAATGTAAGCAGATCAAGGGTGATGTAAAACTGGCTCTGACTCATCTGTGCCATTCCCCCAAAATGCTGAAATGCTTCCTGAGCACCTTACTGTCCCACCTTCCTGGGACCTGCTAGACCTCCCACCAGGATTCAGCCATTAGAGGATTAACAATAAGGCCATTCTGATTGGCTGATGTCCAGGCCACACCTTTGTTAAGTATTTTGAATATTGCCCAATCTGAGACACCATCTGTTTTGGTTGTCCTAATTGTCTTAAAAAAAAAAAGAGAGAGATCTTCACTGATTCTTTTTCTTTTCTTTATTTCACTCAAAATGTGTTAACTTTTTTTGTTATATATATATCTTTATTGTTGAAAATATTACATATGCCCTAGCTGGTTTGGCTTAGTGGATAGAGTGTCAGCCTGTGGACTGAAGGGTCCCGGGTTTGATTCCAGTCATGAGCACATGGCCCGGTTGTGGGCTTATCCCCAGTGCAGGAGGCAGCCGATCAACGATTCTCTCTCATCATTGATGTTTCTCTCTCTCTCTCTCTCTCTCTCTCTCTTCCTCTCTGAAATCAATAAAAAAATATTTTTTAAAAAAGAAAAGAAACTATTACATCTGTCCCCCATTGACCCCTTCTAGGGCCCCTCTTCCCCTGGCCTTCACCACCCTATTGTCTGTGTCCATGGGTTATGCATATATGCATACAAGTTCTTTGGTTGATCACCTCCCACCCACCCACTCTTCCCTGCCTTCCCTCAGAGATCTGCACTCTGTTCCATGCTTCCATATCTCTGGATCCATTCCGTTCATCAATTTATTTTGTTACTTATATTCCACATATGCATGAGATCACGTGATACTTGTCTTTCTCTGATTGACTTATTTCACTACGCATGATACTGTCCAGGTCCCTCCATGCTGTCTCAAAGGGTAAGAGATTCTTTTTTACTGCTGCATAGGATTCCACAGTATAGATGTACCACAGCTTTTTTATCCACTCGTCTACTGATGGGCACTTGGGCTGGATATTAACCTTTTATCAGATGTATCATTGCTAAATATGTTCTCCCATACCGTGGGCTCCCTTTTTGTTTTGATATAGTCCCATTGGTTTATTTTCTCCTTAGTTTCCTTTGTCCAGGAGATGTATCCGTAAACATCTTCAATTGATTTTTCAGGATGGTTCTTCTGTGTTTTAGTTGTATTTCCAGTTTGTCCTGGGAGAGTGCAGTGTAGCTTTCACTTACTCTGCCGCCATTTTGGTGATTCTTTTTCTTCTCATTTAACAAGTATTCCCACTGCAGTCACAGCAGACCAATATCTGGGCTAGACACTGTAAAGGGATGAAAATAAGTGTAATGTGTGTGTTCAGCCATCAGACCTCACTGTCTAGTTGGCAGGCCCAGATAAAGAAAATGAGTCAAGAGCTGAGTCGCAGGGCAGTGTAGGAATAACCCCCATGGCTCAGTTCTCCACTAGCTTCTTTTTCGTCACCTCTTTCAGAGAGCTCATTCGTGCTCTCTGGTTCTCTGGCTCTCCAACTTTACATCTCCAGGGTTGTTTTCACCACACCCTTAGATCTTTACCTTTGATTGTCTGTTGTACAGGTTTCCTCTTAAATGTACCATTTTAAACCTTACCATGTCCCCAAGATCTAAGATGTAATCATACCTTCATCATGTATCCTCTTTATTTTCTGAGGGTAGCAAATCTTAACTGCTCTTTCTTACTTTCAGAATATCCCAAAGCCTAGTCCTCTAACCTTTTCCATCTTCTTCTCCATGGTCCCCCCCTTCCATTCCCACCCCCATCCCACATCCCCTAGATCCAGTACAACCAGTCGGTCTTTGTCATGGGCTGGAGCACCCCTGCTTTTCTTCATGTTCTTGCCTCACCTTGAACACGTCCTCCTTCCCCAGCTATTGGAACCCAGTCGACCTGTAAGGGCCCCCCTACGCTACTTCTTTGAAGGAGTCCATGACGCCTCTGACTTTCCGTGCTCACCTCTAAATTCCTCCAGTTTACACTGGTTCCATAACATTTACCACTGCACTTCAATTTAGTCCTTAAACCAATCTGACATTGTGACTTTTGGTAAACATGTGTTAGGCACTTCCTGGGCTCATCTTGTCTTTTTGTCTTGAACAGTTGCAATCTTTTATTGCCATTTGGTTTTGTGTGTGTGTGTGTTTGTTTGTTTGTTTTCCTGTGAGGACCTTCCTAGCTGTAGAGAATTTGTATGAGTTTACTTGAGCCAAAACAGGACAATTGCCAGGAAGCAAGATCTCAGATGCTTCTGCAAAATGACAGTTTGCAGTTTCTTTTGTGTATTTGAAATTAAGGAAGGAAGGTTAGGAAGATTATGAGAAGAAGATGGGAGAGAGCAAGGCAGGGATTGGATTAAAGGAGAGTTAATAAGATTATGTGCTCTCTTGAGGGCAGTCACTCTTCCAAGGGGTCTGAAAGAGAGGAATTGCAAAGGTGTGTTAACCTAGACACACAGAAACAATGGACAGGGCTTGGTTAAGGCAAAGATAAATCTTTTATTAAAAATTTTTTTTTATTTCAAAGCAGAAGGGAAAGGGAAAGAAAGATAGAACATCAATGATGAGAGAGAATCACTGATTGGCTGCCTCCTGCATGCCCCCTACTGGGGATGGAGCCCACAACCTGGGCATGTGTCCTGACTGGGAATCAAACCCGAGACCTCTTGGTCCATGGGAGACGCTCAATTCACTGAGCCACCACAGCTGGGCCAAAGATAAACCTTTTACTAAAGAAGTTATATGCCACTCGACTGGTGTGGATCAGTGGTTGAGCGTCGACCTATGAACCAGGAGGTCATAGTTCAATTCCTGGTCAGAGCACATGCCCAGGTGGCGGACTCCATTCCCAGTGGGGGGGTTGCAGGCAGCAGCTGATCATTGATTATCATCATTGATGTTTCTATCTCTCTCTTCCTCTCCCTTCCTCTCTGAAATAAATTTTTAAAAAGTATACTAGTGTGTGTGTGTGTGTGTGTGTGTGTGTGTGTGTGTGTGAAGTTATATATGCCTGGGGCATGACTCCCCACCATGACTCAATTAGGAATTTATGACCAGATCATTCTGTGAGGTTACTTTCTATAGAAGACCATTTTCCTGCCCTGCCAGCGTGGTTCAGTGGTTGAGCATCGACCTATGAATCAGGAGGTCATGGTTCGATTCCCGGTCAGGGCACATGCCCAAGTTGTGGGCTCATTCCCCAGTGGGGGGTGTGCAGGAGGCAGTTGATCAATGATTCTCTCTCATTGTTGATGTTTCTCTCTCTCTCCGTTCCTCTCCGAAATCAATAAAAATATATTTAAAAAAGAAAATTCTTCTCATCCACAGTTCGTATCCCCAGCTCTAGGGCAGGGACCAAATATTTGTATGTTTCCCAACAACACCTCACATGGAGGATTGCATTCAACTGGTTGATTATCTTATTAATTTAAAATCCATCCATGCTAGCTCAGATTAGCTAACTAAAATAGGGGAAAGACCATTTCCCATATCTCAAAACTTAGCCAAATAAAAAGAACACATTCCCAGGCATTGCACAACTTCTGAGTACAAAACATAAGGCATGTATAGTAAACAAATAAAAATGCCTCAGCCTGTCAGGAGCCTAAAAACAGGGTGGGAGGGGAGGGAAGTCAGGGTGAGCAGGCTGTGCTGATCATAGTGGACTCTTCCTTACGTTCACGTCTGCCCTTGAGGCTGAGCACGAGTATGCCCTGGCTTCTATGAAAGGAAAGGGGGTCAGCTCCCCCTCAATTTCAAAATCAATTTTTACAGATTATACTGTAATAACAATTTTATGGTTTTTTAAAAAAATACTTTTTATTGATTTCAGAGAGGAAGGGAGAGGAAGAAAGAGATAGAAACATCAGTGATGAGAGGGAATCACTGATTGGCTGCCTCCTGCATGCCCCCCACTAGGGATCAAGCCTGAAACCCAGGCATGTGCCCTGCCTGGGAATTGAACTGTGACCCCGATTCATAGGTCGATGCTCAACCACTGAGCCATACTGGCCAGGCAGCAATTACATGTTTGAGAGCATTTTACAGCTTTATCACACTTGCAAACCATTCAGGCTGGGTAAGCAGCCTTACAGATGAGTTGAGGAGGTGGTATTATTAGTTATTCAAATAAGGTCTTGTATCATTATTTGGCAGAGTTAAGTTCACTTTATAAGGACAGAAGACGTGTGTTGAGTGTTTTTCATGGACAGGCACTGGACTGAGTGCTTTACAGGTAGAATCTCGTTTAATCCTACCACAGGCTTTCAAAGTAGGTGCTACTATTATCGCTGTTTTTCAGAGGAGGGAACTGAGGATTAGAGAGTAACTTGCCCCTGGTCCCTTAGCTCTCACGTGGCAGAGCTGGAATTCGAACCTGGGTCTGTCTTTGCTTTTAACCCCCACCATATGCCATCTTTCAGGCCCTTTCCCAGAGCTGGAATCAGGGCCCAAGCAGCCTCAGCCCCCTTCTCTCTCAGGGAGCCATGGTGCCGGCCCAGGAAAGGGGATGGGAGATGACGTCTCTCTCTAAGATTGCTGCCTTTTGTCCAGATGTGCTGGCCAGGAGCCAGGCTGGAAACTCTCTGCTCATGGAAAGAAAGAGAACAGAAGCCAAAAGAGGGTGGGAAAGGGTCTGAGGGGGAGGAAAGGAAGAGGAAGGCAGGAAGGAGAGAGGGAGAGAGGAGGTGGGGCAGTGAGGAAGTGAGGGGTTTGGGGCAGCGCAGCTGGAGCCAGAGCCGTCCTGCCAGGAAGCAAACAAACCTGGGCCTTCAGGTGCACTCCCCGCAGGTGCTGTTCCTGGGTGCTGGGAGCATGCAGCCCTGGTAGGCCCAGCGGGGGCTCTCCGGTGCTCAGTGGCCCAGACAGATCACTCAGGGGGCCCTGCTTCCCCCGCGCCCCTCCTCAGTATTACTGTTGGGTGAGGTCAGGTTAAAATGGACATCAGGAAAGCCTTCTGAGTTTGGAAAAATAAGTTACAACATGGCAGCCGGAAGTAGAGAGGGATGGTCAGGCGGTGCTTGGTGCCAGGGTGTGCAAGGTGGGCATGGAGGGGCTGGAGAGCAGGGAGGAAAGGTAATAGAGGCCAGGCACTTTGAATAAAAGTCCATCAGAACAATTTACTGAGTGCTACTCTATATCCAGGAGGGGAGGCCTGTCCCCTGTCCTCAAGACCCTGGTTTGGGCATCAGACTCGACAAGAGTCAAGAGTCCGGCAACCTGGATTCATTCAGCATCTACGTAGCCTTGGGAAAGTTAACCCCTCCAGGCCTTGGCTTTGCATTTATAAAGGGGAGGCCACAGCAGGGTTGGTGTGAGGATTCAATGAAACAATCTGTAGAATCTTGCCTAGAGAAGAGTAATTGCTCAGTAAATGTTAGCCATTCATTCATTATTGCAATTTAATTTGCCGTGCCAAACATAAATATGTGAACCCATGAGTAAAACATGTAAATAACAAAGCTGCTACTCATAAAAGAGATAATACAAGGCCATGCATGTTTAGTTAGATAATCAAGTGTAGATAAATTAATAACTGCTATGGAAATTCAGGGGAGGGGCAAGAACTTCAGTTTGGGATGGTCAGGGTAGGTTTTATGGAAAAGTTGGGTCTTAAGCCAGATTTTGAGGTGGAAAAATAACAAGGAAGGGGTAGAATGACAATTGGGGAAAAGAGTATGAGTCAAAGATGGGGCTGGGAAAGTTCTCATTCATGGAAGCCCAGGAGTGTTGGGACATTCTAGCCATTCTCTTGCCCACAATATGCACTTGGACACAGTATGTCATCCTATATAATAATCCTGTATAATAAAAGGCTAATATGAAAATTGTCCCCTTGACCGGAAGTGCAACCCGGAGTTTGACCAGGGGCGGGGCCAGCTGGCCAACCACCTACAGCCCCTCCCCCTGGCCGGACCCGCCCCTTATCAGCTCCCCCCACTCCGATCGAGGGTGGGGCTGGCCCACCAACTGCCCGAGGCCCCTCCCCTCGGCCAGCCTGGCCTGATGACCCCCATTGGGGTGGGCCTGTTGGACACCACCTGTGCATGAATTCATGCACTGGGCCTCTAGTTTGCTATATACATTCCAGCTGCAAAAAAGTTGATCACCAGGATGCTGCACCATACAAAGAGGCATCTGGCTGTGACCTAGCATAAGCCCCTTGCTCAGTCTGTGTCGCCTTCTTTGTGGCTCTGGCTGTTCAAGTAGCATTCTCTCAGTTTCTTTTCAGTCTCTGTGTCTTCTTTTGATTCTCTGTCTTACCCTCAGTCTTCAGTTTGTTTCCTTTAACCTGCTAACACTAAGACTGTTTTCCTCTCTGGTATTGGGCAGAGAAGCTCTGAACACTATATTTTTTTTCATAAAAGAAGAAAAAGCATTCAGTAGGAGCCAGTGGCTAATATTACCTGGAAGCTTTGGGGCAAATGTTTTTTTTTGTTGTTGTTGTTTCATAAAAATCTACATCCTAATAACAAAGAATATTTCTCTTTAAAAAAACCATCCCTGCCAGAACCGGTTTGGCTCAGTGGATAGAGCGTCAGCCTGCGGACCGAGGGGTCCCGGGTTCGATTCCGGTCAGGGGCATGTAACTTGGTTGCGGGCACATCCCCAGTGGGAGGTGTGCAGGAGGCAGCTGGTCGATGTTTCTCTCTCATCGATGTTTCTGACTATCACTCTTCCTTCCTCTCTGTAAAAAATCAATAAAATATATTAAAAAAAAAAAAAAAAAAACCATCCCTGGCCGAGTAGCTCAGTTAGATAGAGCATCATCTGGATACACCAAGGGTTTGGGTTTGCTCTCTGGTCAGGGCACATGCAAGAAGCAACCAATGAATGCATAAATAAGTAAGACAATAGATTGATGTTTCTCTTTCCCTCCCCACTTCTAAAATTAATAATCTAAAAAAATTTTTTTAAGAAAAAGAGAAAGCAGCAATAAAAAGAACACTAACCCCAGAAATCTCTGGGTTTCTGAAGAGGTGGGCTCCTCGGTTGACCAAAAAGAAAAGAACCACCTTCATCCCAAATAGTAACTAGTAGATGCAGGTTCTCCAGAGAAACACGAGTCACCTGGGGAAGGGAAAGGAGTGTGGAGGAGGTGAATGAGCTCTAGATGAGGCGACAGGAACCTTGGGTCCTGCTGCTGCCTTTGCCACGCCCCAGCCAGGTGACCGAGGCTAGATGAGCCACACAACTACTGGGCCACACTGTCATTTCTAGCCCTGGCTGCTTCCCTGTCACCTTCTCTGCTCCTGTCTCGGAGCTTCTCCATGCCAGGGGCTTTTCTAGCTTTATTATGTATCTCCTCCCCCCGAATTTCCTCACTAGACTGGGGCCTCTAAGAAGCGCTATCATTTGCAGGCTGGGTTCCCAGTGACTGGCTGGGTCATGAGGGGCGAGCACTGAGGCCAGGAGGAGGATGTGGAAGGCTGGGTCAGCCAGTGCAGGCGTCGTTGCCAACAGGGTCCTGGGAGAAGGGTCTCAGCATTTCCTGAAGGGAAATGACTCCCATAAATAGTCAGAGGGATGGGAAAAGGATTTCTCCATCCCTTTCATCCTGTCAACTCAGCTCTTCCTTCTGGTGTCCAGACTCTGCAGCCTCTTGCAAATGCTTTTCATTCAAATGTGTCAGTCTGTGTGGGGGAGAGATGTGAGCTCTGCTTTCTTGTCTACCCTAGATTCAAAATAAGAACTGAAAAAGACATGCACGCCTTTTGTTTGCTCTTTTACCCACACTAACCTCTTACTGGTCCATTCCAGTATAAGGCCAGAGGGTTGTTGTGGGTTTTTTTTTTTCTGTTTTGTTTTTTTGTGTACATATTTTTATTGATTTCAGAGAGGAAGGGAGAGGGATAAAAACATCAATGATGAGAGAGAATCATGGATTGGCTTCCTCCTGTACGCCCCCCACTGGGGATCAAGCCTGCAACCCCAGCATGTCCCCTGACGGGGAAGCAAATCATTCATAAGTTAAGGCTTAACCACTGAGCCATACTGGCCGGGTAAGGCCAGAGGTTTTTAGTGGGATTTTATTGGGAAAGAAGGGAAGTGCACACCTTCCAATGCCATGTCCTATTTACCTTCATCCAAGGGTTCAGCAGATGCTTGTCAGCTGCTGTTAGGGTCCTTGGAAAGGTGAAGTCTCATGGCATCGGCCTCACTAAGACTTCAGATGTTCCCAGCAGCCCCAGTGTTGTGAAGAGTCACCTTGGAGAGGCAAGGGGACTGATGACTGCTGCTCTTCTGACCCTCTGTAAAGTGATGGAAATGACCAGCTCACACCCAGCCGCCCAAGCCAGCCTGGAGGCAAACCTAAGGGAGGCGAGGGGGCGTCCCTTAGAAGCTGGAGTTTGCTCAGCTTCAGCCGTATGGATGCAGACGCATGTTTAAAACTCACACAATTGCTTTCCTTTTTCGCTTGAGGAAGGTAATTTAACAGAAATTGAACGTGACAGTCTGTGTTAGTGGGGATTCTTTTGGTTGCTTAAGCAAACAAGGGCATGAAGGTATCCTGTGGAACCGTGGGCAGGAATGCAGCCTGGCCTCAAGAGTGGACTGGATCCAGGGGTACACAGCCATCTTCCCACCTCATCATTCTCCCCAGAGCCGCGCTCTCGGGGACTCAGTCCACAGGGTGGGAAATGGCTGCCTCCCAGCACGGTCTGCTGGTTCCCTTCCGGCCACACCCATGAACAAACCTCTCTGGGACAGCACCTGATAGGTCTGACTTGAGTTAGGCCGCCTCTAGGACCAATCAGCTGTGGCTGGGGGGTGGGATCATAGTCCAAACATGGCGGCCCAGTTCCAGTGACCCCCGGCTGAGAGACGGGGCCGTTTGCAGAAAGAGGGGCCTCCCTGTGAGGTAGGCAAGCTCTGCTGCTGCCTGCAGTATCTTCTGCTGGTGGTCTGTTTTTTAAATATTTTTTAACCGTTTTGTGCTCAATTGCCCTAACCACCATGTTCATAAGAGTCCTGCTTCCTCGAATCGCTTGCTAAGTGCTTTGACAAAGGTGTAGTGACAGACGTAGTGGACTACTAAAGGCAGGGCTTTGGGGCGGACACACTGCTGTTTAAATGTCGGTGATACTATTATCAAATAGTCTCCTCGACTGTGAAATGAAATTGATTTCCTATTATGTGTCCAGCACATGGTGCTAGGTGCTTTGATGGACCCTCCCTTCCCGCCTGTCTTTCCCTCCCTCCCTTCTTTCCTCTTTTTCCTCACTCCTCCCCTCCCCTTTCCTTCCTTCCTGTCTTCCTTTCTTAATGGCTTTATTGAGGAGGTGTAATTCACATACCATAAAAATTCAAACATTTAAAGTGTATAGTTTGATAGTTCTTAGTATATTCATAGACTTGTGCCACCCTCACCAGTCCATTTGACAACATTTTCATCACACCAGAGAAGGAACGTGTACTTCTTTTGTTGTTGTTGTTCATCCTCACTCGAGGATATTTTCCCATTGACGTTTATAGAGTGGAAGGGAGGGGAGAGAGAGAAACGGATGTGAGAGAGACACATTGATTGGTTGCCTCCCACTGCTCCCTGACCAGGCGGGGACTGAGCCTTTAACTGAGGTACATGCCCTTGACTGAAATCCAACCGGGACCCTTCAGTCTGCAGGCGGGCGCTCTATCCACTGAGCCAAGCTGGCCAGGGCGAAACACGTACTTCTTAGCCAGTAGCACCCCTATCCCTTTCTGTCCTAAACAACCTCTAATCCACCTTCTGTCTCTACAGAGTTCCCTACTCTAGACGTTTTATGTAAACGGACTCATCAATATGTGGACTTTTGGACTCGCTTCTGTTCACTTAGCATAGTGTTTTTGAGGTTCATAACAGTACTTCATTCTTTTTATGGCTGAGTAATACTCCATTGTATGGATACATCACATTTTGTTTATCCATTCGTCAGTTGATGACATTTGGATTACTTCTTAATGGCCATTATGAATAATGCTGCTATGAATGTTACTGTAGAAGAACATGTGTGGACATATTTTCATTTCTCTTGGGAGAAAGATTATTTCTATGATTGTAAAGTGCTTAATGCAATGCCTGACGGATCACAGAACACAACAGTGCTAATTTCTTTACTCTGACCTTCCCAAAGGTCATGAATGAAAGCTATTTCCTGCTTGCTGCCCTTAGAAGAAAGTCAGCCTCTCCCAAAGAGCCTGACCCCTGTGGGTCAGACTCCGAGGTTACTGTCTCTGGGGTCCTGGCATCATTGAGTAGCAGATTCTTCCATTAGGCCTATGAACGGGTCGATCCAGGGTGGTTCTGGTTGAAGGTACTGAAAGAGCAGAAAACAAGGTTTGAGGGTCAGAATATAAAATTTTGAGTAGAAAGATAAGAATTGGATTCCGTATTCTACTACTTAAACGCTGTAATTCTGGGCAAGTCGCTGAACCTTGATCTTCTCACCTGCCAAAGGAGAATAATAATAATTACATTTTGAAATTGGTGAGATGAAGGGGGCTTTTGTGTGTTATATTATGTGTATAATATGGAAATCAGGGGCTATACAAGCATATTCTAAGCTCTAGAAAAAGAGTCAGACTTAAAAGAAAAATTTTTAAGCATTTAAAAAAATGTTTATTTTAGAAAGGAGGGAGAGAGAGAAACATCGATTTGTTGTTACACTTATTTGTGCACTCACTGGTTGATTCTTGCATGTGCTCTGATTGGGGATCAAACTGCAGCCTTGGTGCATTAGGACAACACTCCAACCAATGAGCTACCCAGCCAGGGCAGGAATCAGACTTTTGAAACTCTTCAAGTCGTAGCATGTGCAGAGGGTGGGTGGAGCTCTTTAGGAGCACTGGTCAGATTCTTCCAGGGCTGCTGTTAAGCCCTCAGGGCTACAAACTAGTTCTTGCCTGCAGCTGGTTTCCTGGCTCTGAGAAAGACCCAGATCATCCTCAGTCCACCAGGGCTACAGATACATTGGACTTTCAGCATGCTCTTACTTGAACACCTTTGGGCTATTCAGGTATCCCAGCACCATTTGTTAGAAAGTCCATCTTTGCCCTAGTGATTTAAGAAGTCATCTTTATCATATATAAAGTTCTATGTGTCCTTGAGTCTATGTCTAGACTTTCTATTCTGTTCCACTGGTCTATTTATCTATTCTTGTGGCAGTTTTAATGTTAGAGGCTTTATAGTGTTTTTCACATCTGGTAGGGCTAGTTGTCCCACACACTTCTCCCCATTTTTTAATTTTTCAGTGTTTTCCTAGGTATTTTCACAAGTTTGGCAGTCTGGTTTTAAAGTATTCATTGACCTCCTGGGAGGTCCTGGGGGTGGGTCTGGATGGGATTGGGTTAGGGTTAAGTTGTCTTTTAGATCTGGGGATGCTTACCTATTTCAGTTAACTGCTTTTGTAAGATTCTGTTTTCTTTTAGGTTCATGAGCATGAAGGCTTCTAGTGGCTGGATAGCACTTATTTTCCCCTAAATATCCAAAAGAACTTTTAAAAACAGTCTTTGAGAGAGAGTGTTAAAATTTGGTAAATTTTGAATAAAAAGTGTATGAGTTTTCTGTACTATTCTTTCAGTTTCTGCAAGCTTATAATTATCTCAAAATAAAACATATTAAGGTCGTTATGCTTCTGGTAACATCTTGGTAGAAGTTTTCAGAAGTCTACCCGAGTTGTGTTCACAGATTCTGCTTTTTCACATGTTGCTTGACCCTCCAAAGAAATTCAGCAGATCAGTGAAGTGTAAACTTACAGAACCAGGGTTGCTTTTCATTCAGTGGTTTGTGCTTCATTGTCTGACGGTGGGGCAGAGACACAATGGCTACCATAAGGAGAAGGTATATTCAGGCCAAAAGTCAATATAAGCAACACTGTCCTATATAATAAAAGCCCAATATGCTAAGTGTCCAGTCGACTGGTTGGCCGTTCAACCAATCAAAGCGTAATCCTATATAATAAAACCCTAATATGCAAATCGACTGAATGGCGGAACCACCGGTTGCTGTGATACGCACTGACCAACACCGGGCAAACGCTCAAGGCAGGAGCCTGGTGGTCAGTGCGCTCCCACAGGGGGAGCGCTGCTCAGCCAGAAGCCGGGCTCATGGCTGGCAAGCGCAGCCACGGTGGGAGCCTCTCCCGACTCTGCAGCAGCAGGTGCAGTGGACCGGGATGAGCGCAAGTGGCGCCCGGCCCTGATTCGGGCTCCTCCCTGGCTGCCTGCCGCTTGGCACACTGCTACAACCCCCGAGGGGTCCCGGACTGTGAGAGGGCACAGGCCGGGCTGAGGGACCCTCCTACCCCAGTGCATGAATTTTGTGCACCAGGCCTCTAGTCCTATCTGATAAAGAGGGAATATGTTAATTGGCCATCGCACCCTCACAAAAATGGCAGCATCCACAGCCAATAATGAGAGAATATGCTAATTGACTGCCATGCCCTCAAAGATGGCAGTGCCCACAGCTACAAGATGGCGGCGCTCAGTCCCCTCAGCTCCCCAGCCACCCAGGGCTGGCCCAAGGCACAGGCAAGCCTCAGATGTTGTCTGCCCAGCCGCCCAGGGCCGGCCCGAGGCACAGGCAAGCCTTGGATGTCGGCTGCCCAGCCGCCCAGAGTGGGCCCAAGGCATAGGCAAGCCTCAGATGGCAGCTGCCCAGTCGCCTAGGGCTGCCCGAGGCTCAGGTAACCGGGGCCAGCCGAGGCTTGCACTGCTGGCAGTGGCAGCAGCAGAGGTGTGATAGCGTCGCCTTCCCCTGATCGCCAGGTCGCCTCCCGCCCCTGGGGCTCCCGAGAGGGGGCAGGCCAAGCTGAGGAACACCCCCCCTCCAGTGCATGAATTTTCATGCACCGGGCCTCTAGTAGATTATAACAGTATTCTGTGGAAGGTAATTTACATAAGGGATGTCGGGTTGGAGTGGACAGACTGCGGAGATTATTTTCTGCTAACAGACCTCTGTTACAGTAATTTTTTATGTGTAATTCAGGTTTGGCTGGTGGTCAGGGATTTAGAAGAATCATGATTGGAAAATTGATGACAGGTATGTGGATAGATTTCTCTGAATGAGAATGAAAGGGTGATATTTGCAGAAGAGGATTTTAATTTTTTAAACTATTTTTTTTATTGCCCATCCAGTATGGCTGGGTGGTTTTTATTGATTTAAGAGAGAGAGAGAGAGAGATAGAAACATCAAGGATGAGAGAGTATCATTGATCAGCTGCCTCCTGAACCCCCCTACTGGGGATCGAGCCCACACCCGGGGCATGTGCCCTGACTGGGAATTGAGCTGTGACCTCCTGGTTCATAGGTTGATGCTCAACCACTGAGCCAGACATGAGTTGTGGTATGAAATTAAACTCCCCGCCCCCCTCCGCCCGAGCCTTAATTTCCTTATCAGAACAATGATAGGAGCTTTGACATTGACTTTTGTAGTGATTAGAAACAAGAAGTGGTTTCTGGCCTAGCCAAGAAGAGAGAGAAGGAAGAACAAGTTAAAATATTTGGGAGGGCCCTAGCTGGTTTGCCTCAGTGGATAGAGCATCGGCCTGTGGACTGAAGGGTCCCGGGGGTTCGATTCCGGTCAACGGCACATGCCTGGGTTGCGGGCTCAATCCCCAGTGGGGGGACGTTCAGGAGGCAGCTGATCAATGATACTTTCTCATCCTTTATGTTTCTATCTCTCTCTCTCTCCCTTCCTCTCTGAAATCAATAAAAATATTTTTTTAAAAAATAAAATAAAATATTTGGGAGGGGAAAGAAGTTAGAACCTGACTTCACATAGTTTGGTAACCTGCTATATGTACCCAAGAGAAACAAAAGGAAGTATACTTTTTATATAAAAGAAAATACATTTACAAGAATTCAGATTTTAAGCCATCTTTTGTCAGTATTAGCATATTTCACAACTTTAATAATTTCATGATTTATGGCAAATTCACACTAAGTTTTACCAGAGAGGTGACATTGATAGTTACCCAGCAGTAACTTGGGACCGCTGACCCCACTAAAACTATATACAGTCTGTGGTTTGGTGTTCATGTGCAAGATGGCCACCCAATTGTACTTTTCCTCTTCACCCTCCACACAGTGGTGAGCCCAAAGGACACAACAAAGTATTACCACACTGCAAGTGAGTGAGGCAAAAGCATGATTTGCAAATATTGTCAATTGAAAAACGTGTTTCCATCTTACTTAGCTGGCCAAATACAGTCTATATGTAAGAATATTCTGCAGAGGTGGGGAAAAAATCCTTCCTGGGTTAGGAAGGTGAGAACAATAAAAAATCTTAGCTGCCTCTGGCCTATGGAGGTCCAGTCTGCAATCTCAAGGTGCTCTAGCCACACATTCCCATTGGCTTCATTTGTCAGAAAAACTGACAGGTGTAGCTCAGGAAAATACTGACCAAGTTATTAAAAGGAAATATTATTGTCAGGAACTGGGTATTCATACCGACAGGAAGTCTTAAAATGACTCAGAGTATATATACTCTGGGTCTTGAGGCATCTTTTAGGGTGAACAGAAGCCCTGATACTGAAGCCTGTGTAGGAACAGCTCTGTGAAACAGCATCCTGGAGCATTCACACCTGGGTTCCAGGGGCACAGCAACTCACTGTGTGCTCAGCTTGCAGGGATGCTCTGAAACAGGGGCAAACAGATACACTGGAGTAGAAGAGCAAAAGACTGCCTTTCAAAGGAGAGTATTTCTGTGGCTGACTGACAGTGCCAGTGGCAGGAAAATAAACACGGTTTAGGATGGGGCCAGGACTCCTCACTTTTAGCTATTGCCCCTCCTTATTTTTTAAAAATAAAAACAGCTTTATTGAGATACTAGAGGCCCGGTGCTCGGATTCATACACCAGTGGGGTCCCTCGGCCTGGCCTGTGGGGATCGGGCCGAAACCAGCTCTCCAACATCCCCCGAGGGGTCCAGGATTGTGAGAGGGTGCAGGCTGAGGGACCCCACCAGTGCACATTAGGGGCCGGGGATGGACCACAGGAGGTCTCCAGGGTGTGTCCGGCCTGTCTCGCCGAGTCCCGATCAGGCCAATCGGGTCCGTCTCGCTCAGTCCCGATAAGGGCCAGCTGGCCGGGGAGGGACTGCGGGAGAGCTCCAAGGCATGTCTGATTGGACTGACCCCAGCAGCAAGCTAACCTACCGGTTGGAGCGTCTGTCCCCTGGTGGTCAGTGTGCATCATAGCGACTGGTCAAACAGTCGAACTAACAGACGGACACTTAGCATATTAGGCTTTTATTATATAGGATAATTCATATACTGTAAAATTCACCCTTTTAAGGTGTACAATTAAGTGGGTTTTCTTTTTAGCATATTCACTATTTAGTGTAGTGGTCGGCAAACTGCGGCTCTGTTGACTAATGAGTTTGTCGACCACTGACCTAGACTCTCAATTCCAATAATTACAGGCTGTTGTTGTTCCTTGTGATTAAGCCCCTATCCCAGTGGTTGGCAAACTCATTAGTCAACAGAGCCGCAGTTTGCCAACACTGGTTTAGTGCAACCATCACCACTGTTTAATTTTGGAACATTTTCATCACTCTCCTCCCCACAAAATAACCCATACCTATCAGCAGTCACTCCTTGTTCCCACTCCCAAGCCCCTAATCTACTTTTTGGTTTTGCCTATTCTGGACATTTCATATAAATGGAATACAATGTGTGATCTTTTGTTACTGATTTTTTTCATGTATCATGATGTTTTCAAGGTATATCCATGCTGTAGCATGTGTCAGTCCTTCATTCCTTTTTAATGGTTGAGTAATATTCCATGGTATGGCTAGACCACAGATTGTTTATCCAGTTATCTGTTGATGGACATGTGAGGTATAAGAAAATGGAATGTGTTCATTCACTTGACAGCATTTCTTGAGCACTCTTATTTAATGGGGGAATTGTCTTGGCTCCAAAGCAGAACTCCTGGAAATAAGAAGACTGGTGGTTGTTAGTAGAAAAGTCATTACCTTCACTCTGCTGCTGTCTGCCTGGTGTGGTGCACTGAGGACCTGATGTCCATCGTGGTGTGCGGTGTTTTTGTGCAGGCGCGGTTTAAGGATTTGGTCCAGGAGTGCAGGCTGCTATTACTCCAATCAAGGTCCCCTGGGTGTGGCTTTGAAGCAGCACATAGCCTTTGGCTTCTCGTTCCTCACCTGCTCAGAGTCCTCCATCTTCTTCCAAATGTGAAAAAGGTTTTTTTTTTTAAATATTCCAAAATTTGAAAAATTAAATCCATTATGTAAAAAAAAGATAGCAGTTCATTTTAATTTTTAAAATTTATTTGTTGAAGATGATAAAATAACAAACAACAGCTTTACTGAGATATAATTCACATACTGTAAAATTTACCCTTTTAAATCTATTTGTTTGAAGAAGATGATAAAAATGAGGCATCAAAAGGTTCAGGAGTGGGCTTCACTGAATGAACAGTTAGACACAGCAAGAGCTGTCTTATGTGATTGCATGCTTTTTTTGTTGTTCTCTATATTTCCTGAAAATAAGCACCTTCTAGATATGCTTGCTAATAAGGATGCTCTGTTGAGAAAATTATTTTTTGTTCTGTAATTTTTATGGTTTATTCTCAATTTTGTTGTCTGTTCTTTATAAGCTGATAAGCTAAGAGTTATTAGAATCATTAAAGCTGAACAGCTTGTAGCTTTATTTGCCACACAAAAACCATTTAAAATTTAATTTTATTAGTATATAATCATCCAATTTTTTTTATTTTTATTTTTTTAAAATATATTTTTATTGATTTCAGAGAGAAGGGAGAGGGAGAGAGAGAGAGAAACATCAATGATGAGACAATCATTGATCGGCTGCCTCCTGCAGGCCCCCTACTGACGACCGAGCACACAACTCAGACATGTGCCCTTGACTGGAATTGAACCTGGGACCCTTCAGTCCGCAGGCAGGCGCTCTGTCCACTTAGCCAAACCAGCTAAGGCCAAATTGTATTTTTTATTCAGTATATCCAGTATGACCATTTTATGAATCACAGTATATAAATTTCAGAAATAACATATTAACTTTAGAGCACTAAAGGGCAGTGGATTGTTATAACTATGTATGTTTTATTCCTTACTCCACCTTCTCCCCTCCCTAAAAATTTTTTTTGTTAATCCTCACTTGAGGATATTTTTCCCATTGATTTTTTCATTGCTTTTTCAGAGAGACTAGAAAGGAGGAAGGGGGTGGAGAGAGAGAAAGAGAGTGAGAGAGAAACATTGATGTGAGAGAGACACATGATTTGTTGCCTCTCGCACCTGCCCTCGCCAGAACTGGAGATCGAACCTGCAATCCAGGTACATGCCTGTGACTAGGAATCAAACTATCAACTCTTTGGTCCATAGGCCAACACTCTAACTGCTAGCCCACACCAGCCAGGGCTAAATTTCTTATTTTTTATTGAATATATTTATAATGTATTTTTAATTGAGATATAATTCCATTAAATTTAGTATTTAGGGTTTGTCTATTCTGGATATTTCATATACTGTAAATGGGATTACTATGATATATGGCCTTTTGTGTCTGGCTTTTTCACTTACTATATTTTCAAGGTCACCCATGTTGTAGTATGAAATAGTACTTCGTTCCTTTTTATGGTTGAGTAATATTCCAATTTATGGATATACCATATTTTAAAATTCACTCATCAGTTGGTCAACATTTCCAGATTTCACTTTTTATTTAAATCACTGTTTTTGTTCTAAGATTTGGGGAAAATCAGTCTCCTCCCCCATGGCTTAAATATGTCCAGATTGTTTTTATAGCCATTTCTAAAGCAGTAATATCTGAACTACTTTTTGTCGGTGACTTTGATAGCAGTGTTTCAAAATTAACAGGAAGAAGGTTATTATTGTTGGGAAACAGTCCATCCTGCAATCCCACACCCATAAAGTGATATTGAAGTTTATCATAATTTAAGTCACAGAGTACTCCTAACTAAGCAAATTTAGCTAGGCTTGTCACCTGATTAATGTCTTTTAACATCCGAGACAGAAAGGGAAGGGTCAAAGTTTTGTGGGAGGAGTATTTTCCATTCCTCTGTGAATTCGGAAATGCTGGTGGGCTGATGTCTGAGTGCATGGGCTTCCATGTTCCCTGAGTTTCAGCTCCTGAATCCCACTTGAACTTGCTTCTCAGAGTATGGTATCTGCTGTTCCTTTTGAGACCATGGTTTTAGTATCGGAAGTTATTACTGCCAATGGAAAGCGAGTTGACTTAAGTACCATGTTGTTTAAGTGTTTCTATTTTTTATTATTTTATTGTTTGATTACAGTTTGCATTCAGCACTATTTTGTATTAGTTTCAGCTGTACAGCACAGTGGATGAACATTCATATAGGTTATATAGTGTTCCCTAAAGTGTTTCTTGATCTTTAACCTCAAAGTGCATATGTGGTTCTCTGTGTATTAGACATAGTGGGCTTTGTCCCTTTTGGAAAAGCTATGGCTTCTTGGGAATTATAGGGAGACTGTTTCCTTGGGGAGAGAGCTGGATTGCAGGACTGATTGTGACCCAGGCACAGTCCTGGCACCTATGCATCGTGCCAGTGAAAGGGAGGCCAGATTGAAAGAAGAGCATGGGCGGGGTGAGTGGTGCCCATATGAAACAAGACTGCATCACAGTGGTTTGGTCTGCGTGGAGACACAGTGCAGACACGAGGCGAGCGGGTGGTGGGGAGTGGCCCCTATCCTTATCCTCTGATGGGCCCTCTGCCAGATGCAGGACATAAGAGCAGTGTCTGTCAGCCCAGCCAAATGGAGAGGCTCCAGAAGCTTGGCGGAGCATTGTGAGAGGGCAGTGAGTTCCTTCCTGTCCCTGAAAGGCCTTTTGGGGCTCTCCTCCATAATGAGAAGGGAGAGCCCTGGGGCCTAGCTTCTTTAAAGAACTGGGCTTGCCCTGGCCAGTTTGGCTCAGGCGTTGGAGCGTTGGCCCTCAGACTGAAGGTTTGTGGGTTCGATTTCAGTCAAGGGCAGGTACCTCAATTGCAGGCTCAATCCCTGGCCCTGGTTGGGGCACTATGCAGAAGGCAAACAATGGATGTGTCACTCTCTCTAAGAAAAAAGACAAGGGAAAAATATCCATGTGTGAGAATTAACAACAACAAAAAGAACCAGGCTTGCTTTTAGCATTGACACACCCCAGAATGCAGAGTGCTGGGTAGCTGGGTAAGGGGACAGCTGAGCTCCATGGGCAGGCCTGAGTGCCATTTCCTTCCCAAACACACACTGGTCCCTAACCTCCTCCTTTTAGCGTATGTGCTGCCAAAGTGAGCACACTCTCTCTTTTTAATTTGCTGCCCATGTTCATTTTCTTTTTCTCTTTCTCTCTCTGACCTTCCTCTCATTTTCCCAAGAGCTATATGCATGTCTTGAAACCTAGCGCTTTGAGTTCTTGGGGGCAAAGGATGCTGATGCCAGGACCATGGACAGCCACCCTGTCACCTGGCAGGTAAACCATTTTGGGAGAAGGGTTAGGAATCTTGGAAATGTAAGGAGTTGGGAGAGAGTTTCCCTAGAGGTTCAGTGCTCCTTGAACTTCTGGTCAAGCATTACCTCCTGTCCCTCAAGAGGGTTGGCCATGCGGCACGCATGCTTTACATGCTTGGCATTCTCCAGTGGGTCTCATCTTCCTAGCCACATCCACTGGTGCAGTATCCATTCATCCTCACGATGAGAGACACAGATTGCTGTAGGGAGTTGCTGTAGAAATCATACATCTTAATCAGCTACTTCAATTCATTTGGATGTCAGGCACCAGAGCATTATAAAACTGCTACTTCTGCCCAGCTGGGCATGGTTCCGTGGTTGAGTGTCAATCTATGAACCAGGAGGTCACGGTTTGATTTCCAGTCAGGGCACATGCCCAGGTTGGGGGCCCAATCCCCAGTGGGGGGCATGCAGGAGGCAGCCAACCAGTGATTCTCATCATTGATGTTTCTATCTCCCTCTCTCTTTCTCTCTGAAATCTACATATATATGTATATACATATATATGTGTGTGTGTGTGTGTATATATATAGTATATACATACATATGTATATATTATATATATAATAAAAGCCTAATATGCAAATCGACTGAAAGGCTGAACGACCGGTGGCGACCAGTAGCTATGACGCGCACTGACAAACAGGAGGCAGATGCTCAATGGAGCTGCCCCCAGCCCGCAGGCCCCAGGCCAGCCAAGGTGGGTGCCAGCGGAGGCCCCTCCCCATTGCCCCACCAGTCGTCCCGCAGAGGGAAGCAACCAGTGCCAGCAGGGCCCCCCCCCCCACCACATCGCCCCACTGATCACCCCACAGATTGACCCTGATTGTTGGCCAGGCCTAGGGACCCTATGCATGCACGAATTTCATGCATCAGGCCTCTAGTACATTATATATATATATTTTAAAAACTGCTACTTCACTGAGGCTGCTGCCTTGGTATCCAGTGGTCCTTGTCATCTTTCAGGTTTGAGAGGCTCAGTGGGATTCCTGGGTTTGCCAGGCCCATCTCCTAGTTTTCCTTAGACCTGACAAATGACCTAGTGGGTAGGCAGTTCCTCCTCTTGGGTTTGGAGCCACTGGACAGTGTGGTTTTATGCCTACCATCAGGGCCAGCGGAAGAGCAGAGTACCTCTGTGTGGATATTAACACTTCGGTGGGTGGTTTATTTCTTGTTTCAAATAAAGTAACAACTCTTTCCTTTTGGGGGGCTTTTATCTCATCCCAAATTCTTAGCCTGAAAAAGTGTCAGATTGTACTGGTATTTATGTTGTGCTTTCTAAGGCTACGTATTTTCTTATATATGTACACACACACACATGAGTTTGGTATGGCGTCTGAATCTGGGTGGACCTCGGGATTCTCTGCCCTTGCCCCCACTTCCTTAGTGAGGGATTCTGAATGGCACATTCCTGTCACCCTCCACTCCTTGGAAGAATCCATCAGGGGTAAATAGTTTGGGGTGTGGACCCTAGATTTGCTGTCGTGGCTCACTGAGTATGCATCCCTGTTCCCCCAGGAAACTTGGAGCTCCTCTCCGTGCTGACATGATGACCGTGTGCAGGCCGGCCAAAGGCAGCCATAGCCAGACTGAAAACCTGAGCTGCAAACTGGCTGACAAGTAAGAACTTTTCTCCCCCAAGAGTGAAGAAGTTGGCCCGGACTACCAGTCTCCTTCCTTTCACTATTGCCTTTCCCTGTTCTCTAACCCCACTTCCTTGAACTAAAGAGGTGTTCTTTTCTGAGTCATTGTGATGAGCCTCCTGTCAGTCATCTGCATGCGCTGCACTCAGTTAAGAACCCGAGACCAAAGTCGTCAAGGGAAGGTCTGACTAGCACCCAGTGTTTTGAGAGGATGATTGCAGGGCCATTCCAGGCAATGGGTTTATTTTTTCTCACTACTGGTATGCACAGGTATTGTAAATATCAGTGAGCCCTAAATCTTTGCAGCTGCATCTGTCTACATAGCATCTTTACCCATCTTATATCAGCAGGATTGTTTTCTCCCCAGACGTTTTCCTTTGATACTTGCAAAGGAGTTGGCAATCCCTGAGCTTTTCACAGCTGTAGAACCCCTCCTGGGGCCTACAGACTCCTGGAAATAGGAACTAGAGAAGTCCTTGGGTGCGGCAACCATGTGAAGAAGACACTTTGTTTCATCATCCTTGCTGCTGTTGCTGGAACTTTGTCACTCAGCGTGGTCTTCCAGCAAGGCATCCTTTTTCAGTTTTTCGAGAGGGCCTCAGTGATTGTGAAGTCATGCCAGACGTTTGGGACCTTAGACAATAACTTAAATAACACTAGTTACCACTTATTAATATCAAGATTTATAATGTATGTATTCTGGCTCATTCATTCATTCATTTAATAAATATTTAATGACTACCAATTATGTACTAGGCACAGCAAATGAGATAAATTAGACCTCTGTACTCCTAAAGTTCCAATCTAGACAAAGGAGATAGGGTTCTTACTTTAAGATGAAAAATAAAAAATGGAACCAAGATTCCAACCCAGGTCCCTCCTACTCTAAAACCATGTATTTATCTACTGTCATTATTGTTTAACAGAGTCCTGGCCGAATAGCTCAGTTGGTTAGAACATCGTCCCAATACGCCAAGGTTGTGGGTTCAACCTCTGGTCCAGGCACATACAAGAATCAACCAATGGCCCTAACTGGTTTGGCTCAGTGGATAGAGCGTCGGCCTGCGGACTGAAAGGTCCCAGGTTCGATTCCAGTCAAGGGCATGTACCTTGCTGCGGGCACATCTCCAGTATGAGGTGTGCAGGAGGCGGCTGATAGATGTTTCTCTGTCTTCGATGTTTCTGACTCTCTGTCCCTCTCCCTTCCTCTCTGTAAAAAATCAATAAAATATATTTAAAAAAAAAAAGAATCAACCAATGAATGCATAAATAAGTGCAACAACAAATCAATGTCTCTCTCTCTCTCTCTCTCTCTCCCTCCCTCCCCCTCCCTCTCTCTCTTCCTCCTTCCCTCCCTCCCTCTTCCTTCCCCCCTCTCTCAAATCAATAAATCAAAATTTTTTCAGTGTTGTTTAACAATATATGTGATATTAGTGATTATATATTTGTCACTAAACATGCACTAACCTGAACTGTGTTTTTATGTGTCTGTCCTACTTCTTCATCTCACTTCTAGCTCTAATGAGAGCAAGGATTTTAACTTTTGCCTTTGGAATTCTCAGTAAAATATCAACAAAATGATTCTGATTCCAATTGTGACTAAAATCTGAATTCATGCCAATGTCCTCAGTGGTAACAGAACAATTAAAAAATGTGTTTCTTTTCTGTAAGCATTCTGTTATTTATGCTAATTGTTTATTTAAATAAGGAATTCTGCTTTGGTAGCCATATTTAACATGAAAATGTGTTTGCAATTTCACAAGTTTCTAATTTATATTGAGCAACCAAGAATAGCAACACAACTTATGAGCTATTGTTCCGTAGGAAGAAGTCTTTACATAAACAACCGTTAGTCTTTGGAATAGAAAGCTAAATAAAAATAGAGTATGTGAAGTTGGTAATAATTCATCCCTCATGTAAACCTGACTGGGGTTCCAGAATTCCTACACAGCTTCATCTATGTTTCACAGAATGTGCACCATGAAGTAGGCCCATGCATGTTTGCTAATCTTGACACATCTAAAGTCACTGTGTTCAGGCATGATCTGTGTTGGTGGAAGACAGTTTCACATTTCAAAGCACAGATACTTCCATTCTCATTAGACTAGCTTAAAAATGTTTTTCTGGTTTTCTTTCAACATAATTTAAGATCACATTTGGAGGCATGTATCCCCATAATGTACGTTCTAGGCCAGCACCTTCTGGAGTGGTGGGAATGTTCTACTCCATCCGATTAGAGTAACCATTAGCCACATGTGGTTACTGAGTCCTCAACATATGGCTCGTGCAGCTGGGGAACTGAATTTAATTTAATTTAATTTCAATTTAAATAGCCACATATGGCTAGTGGCCACTATATTGGATAATGCAGATCTAGGCCACCCATGAGATCTGGATCTGCTTGTTGATTCACTCATTTATGCAGCAAAGATTTATTGGCCTTCCTACTCTGCTAGGTGTTGTTCTAGGTGCTAGGGATGTATCAGTAGCCAAAACAGACCAAATTCAATACGAAACAACAATCCCTGTCGTCCTGGAGAGACCACTCTAGTAGAGCTCACATTCTAAAGGAGGTTTAATTCAAATGCAGCTAATCATTGTGTCTTCACCGATTCAAATCAAGACAACTTATCAAGCCCAGGATTAGCAAAAACTTTGTAACTCATGGCGTTGTTTTAATTGTGAATAATTATTACAAAGGCCTATCCATTGAAAACAGAAGCAGAGGAAACTTAGATTATATACTCTCTTCTCCTATTTTCATCAGGGAGAAAAAAGCTCATAATAATGGTAACCAACACGTCTTGTACATTCATGACATGCTAGATACTTTATGTGGGCTAGTTCATTCAGTGTTTACAGTCACCCTGTTATATATGTATTATTATCACTGTTATTCCTATTTCACTGATGAGGACATTGAGATTTAGAGAAGTTAAGCATCTTGCTCAAGGTTACACAGCTGGTCAGTGGTTGAATTAGGATTTAAACCCAAGTCTACTGGACTCCAAATCCAATAGCTCCATGGTATCTTTCCCAAGAAAAATATTACGTGATTTTTTTAGATGGTGGTTTCAATGTTTGTGATTTGCAGCCAGCATATAATATATCTAAGTTCTAGGAAATCTCTATGACCAGCCAAGAACAATAACGTGGCTACTGAGTCCTCACCCAGTGTTTATCTTTCTTGTTCAGGGTCCAGGTGGAAGGTTCAAAGGCTGGGGAAGATCCTCAAAGGCAGCCCTGTAGGTCCTCCAGTCCTTTCCTAAAGACTGATCAGGACTCACCCCTCCAAAGAAGCCCGTTGGAAAACCTCAATAACCTGAAGCTAAAGTTAAGAGTAGACTGTTTTCAGCAGAACATGTTCAACTCAAATATGATCATCAGTGACCCATCTTCAGGTCTCAATGCTAAAGAAGCCAGCAAGTCTGGCAGGAGGCAGCTCACTGGTGTTCAGAACCTCTGCCCTCCTGCCCGAGGCAGGGCTGGGCACAAGTCCCTCAGCATAAAGGACAAGATATCAGAATGGGAAGGGAAAAGGGGGTTGCCCACTCCTGCACCTGGCAGGAAAGCAGATGGGCAAGAGGATTACCTGACATCCTGCGTGACGGACAGGAGATGTGATGATGGTGTGATGACTCAGGTCACAGCAGCTGAGAACGGATCGAGGCTGGAAAGAGAGAGCAAAGAGAACGAGAGGAATAAGGAGGTAGTAGAAGTCGTGGGACAGAATGCAGAGCGGAGGCTAGACCTAAGCCAGCCAGCCAGGGAGCTGTTTCCGAGCATGGGCAAAGGCCTAGAGCTGAGGCTTAGCAAACAGCGCTTTCAGAATGATAGCCTCTCTGTGCTGGTGCAGGTCAAGAAACTTGAGCAGGCTCTGAAGGATGGCGTGGCAGGGTTGGATCTCCAGTTACCAGGGACTTGTTATTCCCCACATTGTGTGCCGGACAAGGAGGGGCCCAGCCTAACAGGGAACCGTGGATGTGGGAGTGGCTCAGAATTCAGGTCCCACCACTTGGACCTGGAAGCCAGGCAGCCCACCCCCGAGGTTGCAGAGGAATGGAGAGGCTCCTATGGGAAACCCTGTGATCAGAGCCTGGAGAGTGTATACAGAGGCTCCTCCTCCAAACACTTCATCAACCCCCTGCCCAAACCCCGGAGAACGTTCATGCATGATGGAGAAGGGGACAAGGATGGGAGCCCAGGCATCAGCTTCAGGAAAGATCGCAGGAACCTGCCTCCTCTGCCCACTCTTCCTCCCCCACCCCTGCCCTCCTCTCCACCACCTTCCTCTGTGAACAGAAGACTGTGGAATGGGAGACCAAAGCCCAGTGCTGACCACAGGTAAGTGACGGCGACTGTCTGCTCCAGTAGTCTATGCCGCATCACAGCTGCTGCTCAGTCTCCTTATTTGTTGTTAGTAAACTGATGGATCTTGTAGTTAGTTGAGACTGTTTATAACTTGAGGTAGTCTTTGTTTTACCCTTTGGATGTGATGAGTACTTGTGATTCAAACAGTAACCAAGCATTCAACGAACATTCGTTTTATCCCTGGTATCTAATTGCTGCTAACTGGTGCTCTGTTTTTGACTACCGTCCCTGCTAGTTCCTGGTACTTGCATTGCAGTCTTTCCTGGCTCTTCCTTTCATGTTTTGTCGTGGTATAGGCTCCAGACACACACGGCACACTGCCTGGGTCTACCCTGGCCCCATCATGGTCATTCTCTATGACCTTGAACAAGTGACTTAACCTCTCGAAGCCTCAGGTTCCTCATTTACACATAGATGCACACACTGTGAATATTTTATAATATTAAAATAGCACATTAGGTAATAAAGCATGTGAATGCTTGAAAATAAAATCTGTGCTTTGGATTCATTTTCTTCTCTGCTTTGAAACTTAATTTCTAGTCCATTTCTGTAATGTGCTCATTGCTTGATACCCACTAAAGTGGAAACCAGCTTTAGAGCTGAACTCCTCAGACAGTTGTCCGTACTTACAGTCATCACTTCTTCACCTCCTATTTTTTCCCTTGACCCACTGCAGTTGGGCTTTTGCCACTTACCCTGAGACTGCTCTTGACCAAGGCCACAAACAACCTCCATCTTGCTACATCCAATCTCTAGTTCTCTGTTCTTGTCATTGACCAAGTCTCTTGGCAGTTGAGGAACAGCTGAGGTGCTATATCTTGAAACGCTGTTTCCCTTGGCTTCTAGGCCACCCACTTTCCTGGTAGTCCTACTTCACTGGCTGTTCCTTTTCCTAAGTGTCAGAACACCCCGCCCCTCCCCCACCACCACCACCACCAACGCATCCATACCTCATCCTGGGATCAGAACAGGAACTTCTGTCCATCTACACTCACTCCCTAAATGATCTCATCCAGTCTCATGGCTTTAAATGTCAGTCACATGCTTATGACTCCCAACTATGTATCTCCAGCCCCAACTCTCTCACCCAGCTTCAGATTAGATTAGTCATCTCCTGTTTGGGTCTCCATTTGGTTAGCTAATAGTTTGGACTTAATATGTCCAAACCTAAATTCTCAGTCCAGGCCATGGCAAACCACCTCCTCTCAAAGTAATTCCCATTTTATTAAATGGTACTATCCTTCATTTTGCTTGGGCCAGAAACCTAGGGGCCATCTCTGAGTCCTCTCTTTTTCACGTACCCCCATCTAATTCATCAGCAAGTCCTTTGGTTCTAGTTTTAAATGTTATCTTGAATTTGATTACACCTCCTCCACTGCTACCACCTTAATCATCTTGGATCCACCACTACCCCCAGTATATTCCTTTCTCAGCAGCTAGGTGAAATTATCTAGAAATATAGATTAGACCATGTCACTCCCCCACTCAACATGGTCTGTCAGGTAGGATTCTTTTGGCTGCCAAAACATAAATTTTTTATTTATTTAAATTATTTATTGTTGAAAGTATTACATATGTCTCCTTTCTTCCCTATTGACTTCTCCCCAGCCGCTCCCACCCCCCTAAAACATAATTTCTTATGTTCTCTTCTAGGGAAAAAGCTTTGTATATTCTAGAATTTTATATAAATTTACAGTATGTAAAAGATTATGTCTTTTAAAAGTGAAAGCATGCTATATATTCTTTCTTTTTATACTCTTTTTTACTTACAATATCATTGAGATCTTTCCATCTTACCACCTTCCTTTTTTTTCTTCCACTTTTCTATAACTACCACATTCTTTACATCATGTGGATAGATAATTTTTTATTTAGCTGTTCCCCTACTGATGGACACTTGTGTTGTTTCCAGTTTACAAACAATGCTGTGATGAGCAGTAAATAGCATTAGAGAAGACTCTAGCGCCAGAGTACTTCTAGTTCTGCCCCTTGTTAGCTGTGTGACATTGGACAAGCTACTAAATTTGTCTTGGCCTCATTTTACTTAAAATGGTGATAATCAGCCCTAGCCAGTTGGCTCAGCCGATAGAGCATTGGCCTGCAGACCAAAGGGTCCTGGGTTCAATTCCAGTCAAGGGCACATACCTTGGTTGCAGGCTCCTCCCCGGCCTGGGCCCAGGTCAGGGCTCATGTAGGAGGCAATCAATGTGTTTCTCTCACATAGATGTTTTTCTCTGTCTTTCCCTTTCTCTTGCACTCTCCCTAAAAATCAATGGAAAAATATCCTCCAGTGAGGATTAACAACAACAACAAAATAATAATAATAATTAACAAATAAATAAAATGGTGATAATTATAATAACCACTTCATAAGTTGTGAAGAAGATAAGTAAATATGTGTAAATCATAAAACAAAGCCTGGGATATAGTAAAGGCTCAATAAATGTTAGCTGTTACTGTTTTCTGGCTCTCTTTTGTTTAATCAGGGTATCTGTTTCTTTTCCAATACCAAATATTTTAATTATTTAATATATTAATATATTTTAATATCTAATAGAGTTTACAGAAATTTCTTATTGTTGCTGATAATGAGTCAGCTGGTTCTCCTGGACATTCTTCGTATTCTATCATGTCATATGAAAAAAATGATCATTTGGTCTCCCTTTTAATAGTTATAAACCTCTTATTTATTCTCTTATTCTCCTTTTTAAAAAATGTCTTAACTATTCTTGCATCTATTTTTCTAAATGTTCTATATAGCACTATCAAATTCCACTCACAAAATGTTAGTTTTTATTTTTTTTATTTTAATAATTAAATTACAATTGACATACAATATTATATTAGTTTCAGGTGTGCAACATAGTGATTAGACATTTTTATAACTTATGAGGTGACCACCCTGGTAAGTTTAATACCCACTTGACAATTATATAATTGGTTTTTAATTGTGATTCTTAATATTTGCTAAGTTTATTCCTAAGCATTTTCTTGTTGCCATTGTTAATATAATCTTTTTTCTCATTATATTGGTTTCATATTTAAGAAAATGATTTATTTTGTATATTACTCTTTTAATTTTATTTTTTAAATATATTTCTTTATTGATTTCAGAGAGGAAGGAAGAGGGAGAGAGAGACAGAAACATCAATGATGAGAGAGAATCATTGATTGGCCACCTCCCACACGCCCCCCACTGGGGATGGAACCCACAACCCAGGCATGTGCCCCTGGCCAGAATCAAACCCGGGACCCTTCAGTCTGAAGGCCGATGCTCTATCCACTGAGCCAAACTGGCCAGGGCTGTATATTACTCTTTTAAAAGATACCTTAAAAATTTTTTTATTGTTTCTAATAGTTTGTCAGTTGATTCTCTTAGATTTTCTATGTATATAATCATACTAATAACCCTGCGCACGAATCTGTGCACCAGTAGGTCGCTTCCTCCCTCCTGTAGCTCTCCACGGCCCCCTTGTTGCCCCACCCTCCTGCATATCTGTGATCTTTAGGCAGTCGGTCGTTATGCCTCAGGGTGTAATGGGTAATTAGCATATTCCTCTCTTATTATATAGGATTGTCTGCAAAGAATTATCATTTTACCCTTTTTTAAAAAAATTATACCTCCAAATTCTTTCTCTTACCGCATTACCCTGGCTAATACTTTCACAGCAGAATTAAATAATAGTGCTGATAGCAACAGGCAGGCTTATTTCATCCCTAACTTTAATGGTAACGTTTCTAGTATTCCACTCTCAAACACTCTTGTTTGAGGTATGTTTTTATGTTATCAAGGTAATGTTCATTTATATTTCTTATTTTACTAAGAGTTTTAAAAATTACACCTCAGCAACTTTATACAATCATATGGTTCTTCTCCCTTGACTATTAATAGTGAATTTATATCTAATACTAACCCATCCTTAGATTTTTGGTATGAACTCTTATTTGGTCTTGGTTTATTATTTTTAATGTACTGCTAAATTCTATTTGCTAATATTTTAAGATCTTTGTCTCAGTATTCTATAAATGGGACTGGCCTGTACTTGGTACTTATTGCACTATCTTTATTAGGCTTTGGTATCAGTGAAATCTATAGAAGAATTTAGAGAATTTCTTCTTTATGTTTTGAGAAAGTTTGAATCCATCTCCAACCCTACATTCTTTCCCAAACAAGTGCCAAGCCCAGGGCCCTAAATACTCTGGTGACTTTCTACTCCCGTCCCCATGCTTCCCAACAGCAGCTCTCCCACACCCTTTTCTGGGCTGTTTCTGCAAAGAGGCCCGCTCTCCGGGGCAGGTAGATTCTGGGAAATTGGAGTCTTTCATCTGTGTCATCATTGGGAAGACAGATCAACCTGGTGAATAGTTATTTCCATTATCATTTTTCTCTTAGCTACCATCTGCTATTTTCGGTCTTCTAGCATTTTCTTTCAAACCAGCTAAAGTTACTTAGTTACAGTCCAGAGATGAAATTTTTCTTGGCCAGTTTAAATATGGTTGCATCAGCTGTGTTTTAAGAATTTTGGCTTTGGATTTTACATTTTGTTTAAAATAGTACAATGGGGGTGATTAGGGCAAGATGTTCACTTTCTGCTCTTAAAAAATAAAGTGTGCTCTTTATAGTGGTCCTATCTCTAAAAGAAAAAAAATTAAAAAAGAAATAGGAAAGAAAAAAAAGGCTCAACTCTGCATTTGGCAGACTTACTGCCCTGAGGTAGGAAAGCCAAGCCAAGGTTGAAGAAAGAAATGATTAAGGATTTTGAGGTTATGAAGGTTTAGAATTACACGGCCAGGCTGTGTGCATTAGAGAATGTATTCAGCTTATTTTCATAGACCAATTAGTCCACCTCAGCAAGAGCCAAACCAATGAATTCATATACTCAGTTTGAGAAAATGTTTTTCTTTCTTTCTCTCTTTTTATTTTTCCCTTCCCTTTTTTCGCTTTCCTCTTTTATCTCTTCTTCCTCCTCGTCTCCTTCCTTCCTTTCTTCCCTTCCTTCTCTTTTCTTTCTTCATTTCTCTAAAGCCCCAGGAAATTAAATGCAAGGCCTTATGCCTTCAGTCCTAAAATGGAAAATGAGAAACCCTGAAATGTCAGGAAATTCCAAAGATAAGGTTCCTACAGCAGCATTAACTTGGTTGTGTATGTTTTATGGCATACATTTAATAACTTTGACAGGAATGCCTTAAGGCTGACATTAAACAAGAAAAGTTATTTTTTAAGTATAAGCAGCATCCTGAATTCACATGTATCTATTTACCCCAAAGGTTTTAACTTGAGTTCAGATTTTTTGTTTTAGTTTAATTTGATCATATGACAGAGATTTTTAGGTCATTATCTAACCAAATAACTGCATTGACCAAAATTTCAACTTGTCGACTGATTGTTTTGGCGTTATATAGATTCAGCCTTTCATTGGGACCTTAGCATGAGACTTTCAGAATTTTTTGAGGACATGAAACCTCAGTCATTTTATAGCTGTTATTGATTCCTCAATTTTCATCTTCTACGGGACTGATAGGGATCTCCATAGCGCTCTGGCTGGGCAGCAACCCTCAGCTACCATCAGTTTAGTGGTTAAAGTTCACTTACCAGCAACGCTGTGGTCTGTCCCTGTCATTATGAGTCTGCCTTAGTCAACATGACATCCATGAGGTAACTCTCACTGCTGTGTCCAAAAACTGAATGTTTAAAAGTTTCAAAGGGGCCCAGCTGGTGTGGCTCAGTGGTTGAGCATCGACCTATGAACCAGGAGGTCAGGAGGTCACAGTTCAATTCCCTGGTCAGGGCACATCCCTGGGTTGCAGGCTCGATCCCCAGTGTGGGGTGTGTAGGAGGCAGGCGATCAATGATTTTCTCTCATTGATGTTTCTATGTCTTCCTCTCCCTTCTTCTCTGAAATCAATACAAATATATTTAAAATTTAAAAAGCAGCTTCAAAGTGACAAATTGTTTGATTAATTTGAGATGTAGACCACAACTAATCAAAAAGTACTGAGAAGCTTGATTTTGTTTATTTCTATAGTAGTTCATTGGAAAACAGTGATGAGAGTAGAGAGGGTGGTTGTTATTCTACCTTAGAAGAGTGGTTGTCCTGTCTTAGTTCTCATCAGAATGTGGAAATGGTTGGATTTTAGACACAATGATGGATAGAGATAGTTTTTCTTCGGACACTTCTATTTTGGATTTAGGATAGAGAAAAGCAGAATCCAAATGTGGGTATTCATAATCCTTGATGTGGAAATACCTGATAACAGAGCAAGCCAAGAGCTGACATAAGCAATCTCCTACTAGCTCCCTACTCTGGACAGCTGGTGGTACGCGGGCCTTTCCCCAGAGGTGTGGTGGGCTGTGGGGAAAGATGCCTGGGCAGCAAGAAGGGAGTCTATGGCATCTGGAGGTGGATGAGGGAATCAGAGCATGGCATCCCTGGTTCTAGCCGATTATATTATGGGTTTTAAGTGGTGGCTGGGTCCCAGACTATCTAGGCTTATTTAACCCATGGCCAGAAATAATTCTGGAGGAAATGTGTTCAAAACAATCAACTAACCATTAGCTCTAGGAATATAGTTGCTTTATCTGTGTTTGCCAAAATAGGATTACATTATAAGCAGTAAATGTAACTGTTAAAACCAGCTTTAAAAATACTCATTCAATTATTCAACCAGCAAATATTTAAGGTGAACCAGTGTAGTGTTAGACACGGGAATATAGCAAAAAACAAGATAGAATGAGACTCTGCACATATGGACCTTACAGACTAGTAATAGTTGGAAGTGCACAACTAGTTATGTAACCACGGTGCTATGGGAATGTGTGTGTGTGTTGCAGGGCGGGGGGCATGGATGGGGTTGATGGTATTTAGCCTGTCATGAAATGGCCAGATCGGAAGGGAGATAGCACTCAGACCAAAGCCTGAGGTTCCCGGGGAAGGGTGACAGCGGATGGGAATTCAGTTTGAGTGAACAAATAGGTGAAGGTCTTGGGGCAAGAAAGACTTCATGCAGGCCTCTGGAGGACCTGAACTGCACGGTGTGGCCAGAGGGTCAAGAGGGGTGTGGCCCTAGAGTCCTCTGGAGCCAGCCTCCCGAAGAACCCTGTAGACCAGGCAAGAATTTGGGCCTGTTGCCTAAGATGAATAGGAAGCATTTGAAAAGTTTAGGAAGGGGAAGAGACACAATCTAATTTGCATTTTTAGGATCTTGCCCTACAGCAGCATGGAGACTAGAAAGGTCACCGGTGACAGGATGGCCAATTGAGAAGGTGGGAGGAAGAGCCAGCTGGTATTGGAGTTACCCTGTGGTGTAGTTGCAGTGGGGACTGAGAAGTGGGTGGACTCCAAGAGTACTTTGCAGGTAGAACTCTTGTGAATAGTTTAGAGGTGGGCAGTAGGAGAGAGGGTGACAGCCTTTGCTGAAATGACCTTTGCTGGAGGAGGCTCTGGTCCTCGTGGGGAGCGGGAAATAAGAGTATGAGTTCAGTTCTGGATCTGTTAATTTTAAGATCCCTGTGCGTCATCCAAATGGAGATGTGGGATGAACTCTTATGTTAGTACTAGGGGCCCAATGCACAAAATTCATGCAAGGGTAGGCCTTCCTTCCCCCAGCTGCTGGCGCCGGCTTCCCCTCTGGTACCCGGAACCCAGGCTTCTCTTGCAGCCCCGGCTTTGTCCGGAAGGTCGTCCAGAAGGACATCCGGTATAATTAGCATATTACGATTTTATTATTATAGATTTCATTTTCAAAAATATGAGAAAGTCACTAATAACATTCAAAATACTACTTGAAATCACAGTATTTGGCACTGGTTGTTGAAATTTGGATATTACATAAATTATAACCTACTTTAGCAAACTTCAGTGGACCAGTAAGATCATTCCAGCATTTCTAAAACTGAGAAGTATACAAATCATGTGATAATTTGAGGGCCCAGGAAGCAAACTCAGGCTGAAAGGAGGTTGCACCCCTTCAACAGTCTGTGGGCTCCACGAAGGCAGGGACTTCTTGCCTTTGTATTACCAGCTATGAGCTCATCCCAACCCTTGGAAGGTGCTTATTAAACATGTGGGCTGGATGTGGAAATATTTAAACAAGAGTGAAGCCAGTTTAGATATGGCTATCATTAGCCTTTCGAAATTTCCTTTCTCTCAAAGTTAATATATAAATAAAGGCATTAAAATATTTTTTTCAAGTTAAAAAATATTTTTATAGAAAAGATTTAGCTAAATGGTGGGATGGTTTGTTTAAACATATTTTTCTTCTTCGGGGGCCTAATCACCCACCTGAGCTTCAGAACCAGAGGACCCCCTGTCCTTGGAGGCATCTGTGCAAATTACAGAAACAGTGCTGAGGAGGAGCTGTGTGAAGTCATTGCTTGCAGATATGTTACCAACAGAGGAGAATGATAAATCAGACTTTGTAACTGGAACTCTTCCCCACAGGCCCTACAAACTGGGCATGTAAAGATTTTTGGTTTCTCCTTGAGTTTTTTATGCCCCGTGGCTTCATGTTGATTGAAATTTGTCTTTCAGGCTTCCTGCATAGAACTTGGTTACCTGAAAACCAACATTTTAATACAGAAATAGAGAAATCTTGTGATGAATTCTTTTGCAAATTAAATGAGAGTTTTGCAATGTGAATAAGCATCTTCTAATCAGTTTTTTTTAGGAAGTTTATAATTTTTAGAAATTGCTCTTTTCTAATGCTATTTAGACTGGTGGTACCTTTTATGTGTTGGAAATTACAGGCAAAGTATAGCTAACCTCTTATATAAACACTAGAGGCCCGGTGCACGAAATTGGTGCACAGGGGTGGGGGTGTCCCTCAGCCCAGCCTGCACCCTCTCCAATCTGGGACCCCTTGAGGGATGTCCGACCGCCCATTTAGGCCCGATCCAGTGGGATTGGGCCTAAATGGGCGATCGGACATCCCTCTCACAATCCAGGACTGCTGGCTCCCAACTGCCCTCCCCTGCAGGCCTGGGTCCCTCCCCAACGGCCCTACCCTGCAGGCCTGGCCCCCCCAACTGCCCTCCCCTGCAGGCCTGGGTCCCCCCCAACTGTCCTCCACTGCAGGCCTGGTCCCCCCCCCCAACTGCCCTCCCCTGCAGGCCTGGTCCCCCCCAACTGCCCTCCCCTGCAGGCCTGGTCCCCTCCCAACTGCCCTCCACTGCAGGCCTGGTCTCCCCCAACTGCCCTCCTCTGCCGGCCTGGTCACCCCCAACTGCCCTCCTCTGCTGGCCTGGTCACCCCTAACTTCCCACAACTGCCCTCCCCTGCAGGCCATCCTGTGGCGGCCATCTTGTGTCCACATGGGGGTGGCCATCTTGTGTCTTGGTGTGATGGTCAATTTGCATATTACTCTTTTATTAGATAGGATATTGTTCTTGGAACTGTGGAAGCATCATAAAAAACATCCATACTGTGGCTTGAAAACCCAGGGTGTCTGACAGTGGCCATTTGGATACAGGCTAATCCCATCCCAACAAACCCCAACAGATAATCCAGGTTGTGTTACGTATACTCTAAGTAAGTGAGCCGTCCGCTGGGACTTGGAGAGCCTAGAGCATGCAAACATCTGTTTTGTTAGGGCATTTATTGTTAATAAAACATTTTAATTATTCAGATATTATTTCATAGGTACTTTATAATTTTTCATTTTAAAATTTGATCTATACAGATATTGCTTCATAGTTAACTCAACTGAGATTTTTAAAAAGTAAAAACAATTATAGAGCTCTCTCGACAGCATAGCTGTAGTCCCTTTCTGAAATCAAATAAAAGACCAAGCTTATTCAGGGTTATGCTCAAATTCCAGACAGTCAAGGCTTTCCCTGTAAGTGGTGGTCACTCTGTCCCTCAGCTGTCAGGAGTGGGGCTTCCTGACATTATGGTAGAAGCTGCCCAGCTCCCAGGGAAGCAACCCCTGGCTGTCCACTCTTTTTTCTATGAACTTCCAGCTTCTCTTCATAGCATAATTTAGTTACATTATGAGGGAAATAGGGTGCTTGCTGGGTAATTCATAGTAATGTGTAATGCAATTTTGTATGAAAAATTATTTCAAGTTCATAACTTCGTACTCTGGACACTGAACCTGTTTTAATGTGTGGACTGCAGTTGCAGCTTTTCTCAAGCATTGCCTTGTACTTACATGCTCTGCTCAGTGCCCGTGTTGTTCAGAGCATGAGCCTCCAACCAGACTCCCCGGAGCACCACTTTCTCCCTGTGTGACACTGAGAAGTTTATCTTACCTCTCTATGCCTCTGTTTTCTCATAAATGAAAAGGATAATAGTAATTCTTCACACAGTTGTGGCGAAGTCTGAATGTGCTTATCCAAGTAAAGCACTTAGTTGGTACTCGATAGGTGTTGTTGAATGGATGAGTCTGTGGTCTCATTGAACAGTTAGCCTCTTTTCTAGCAGATTTAGGTAGTGGGCATACTGAGGACTCTGGCTAATATAATCTGACTAGAGGCCTGGTGCATGAAATTCGTGCATGTGGGGGGGAGAGTCCCTCAGCCCAGCCTGCACCCTCTCCAATCTGGGACCCCTCAATGGGTGTCCAACTGCCGGTCTCGCAATCTGGGACTGCTGGCTCCTAACCGCTCACCTACCTTTTGTTCTGATCCCCCTAACTGCTCTCCCCTGCCAGCCTGATCCCCCTAACTGCTCTCCCCTGCCAGCCTGATCCCCCTAACTGCTCTCCCCTGCCAGCCTGATCGCCCTAACTGCTCTCCCCTGCCGACCTCATCCCCCTAACTGCTCTCCCCTGCCGACGTGACCCCCCTAACTGCTCTTCCCTGCTGGCCTGATCGCCCCTAACTGCCTCTGCCTCAGCCCCACCACCGTGGCTTTGTCCAGAAGGTCATCTGGAAGATGTTCGGTCTAATTATCTTATTACCCTTTAATTAGTATAGATGAGTTCACCAGGAGAACCCAGGAGTTGTGGCTTTGCACTGCTCTGGTCACAGACCACCACCACTCCATCTCTAATAAGATCCCTGTGAATGCCAGTCTGGGCTCCTGGCGTCCCAGAATAGGGATTGTTCAGGGTGGGTTCACAGCACTGCCCATTCCCATCCTAGAGAAAACAGCACAGCCCTGCTTCCCCCTTCACCACCACCACCACCACCAGACCCCATCTGCTAGAGCTCTGGAGCTCAATCCTCCTCTCCACACTAGACACCTCAAGGGGAGGGAGATGGGGCCATGAACTTCTGTTAATAAGTCAGGACCCCAGTGCATGGATAACAGTTTTAGCTTTCTGACCTCACTTAAGACCATAGACACCCAGCATGGAAGTTTCTGGCTTGGCCTTTCTTGATTGTCCTGCCCTAAGTGACAAGTTCAAGTTCATAAAGGAGTGGGGATGAGGTGCAGATAAGGGGTGATGAATTTAGATGTGGAGATATTAAAGTTTAGAGCCCAAAGAGGGAAAGCCTTGGGAAGCCCATAGCCCAGAAAGAGGAAGAGAGGCCCAGAAAGGGTTGTGTGCGAGGGGAAGTAGCCTAGGGCAGCATTGCATCAGCCTTCTCAAACCACCATGACCCCTGTGCTTGTGTTTTTAATCCTTTGTCAAACAATACTATTGTAAAATATAATAAAACTAGAGGCCCAGTGCATGAAAATTCATGCACTGGAAGGGAGGTACCTCAGCCCGGCCTGCCCCCTCTCACAGTCCGGGAGCCCTCAGGGGCGGGAGGCGACCCAGTGATCAGGGGAAGGCAATGCCCCAATCACACCTCTGCTGCTGCCACTGCTGGCAGCACAAGCCTCGGCCGGCCCTGTTTACCTGAGCCTTGGGCGGCCCTGGGCAGCTGGGCAGCTGACAGCTGAGGCTTGCCTGCACCTCGAGCCAGCCCTGGGGGGCTGAGGGGCTGAGGGGACTGGGGGACTCTGGAGGCAGGCGCACAGCAGGGCTGAGGGGACTGGGCACCGCCATCTTGTGGCTGTGGGTGCTGCCATCTTTGAGGGCATGGCAGTCAATTACCATATTCCCTTCTTATTGGCTGTGGGCATCACCATCTTTGAGGGCGGGGCAGTCAATTAGCATATTCCCTCCTTATTGGCTGTGGGCACCACCATCTTTGTGACAGTGTAAGGGTCAATTAGCATATTCCCTCTTTATTAGATAGGATACCAGTGAAATGAAATGAAAATGAAAAAATACTATATACAAGACTCACTTTTTAAAAAATGCATTCTGTCAAATTGCTTAAAAAGTTTCTAAATGCTTACTTTCAATTTTTGTACCTATCTCATCAAGGACCAGTCACAACATTTGACACACAAGCCCCTGGCCATGGATGGTACATTAACTACTGCTGCCTTACACTGTAGAATCTGAGAGCTGTCTTGTAAAGAAAAGCGGTGTCATGTAAAATAAAGACCAAGAGCCCTGGCCCATGTGGCTCAGTTGGTTGGGCATCATCCTGTGCCCTGAAAGTTTGCCTCTTCAGTTCCCCTCAGTTCCCCGTCAGGGCACATAGCTGGTTGGTGGGGAGGGTGCAGGAGGCAGCCAATCAATTGATGTTTTTTTGTTTGTTTTTAAAATATATTTTTATTGCTTTCAGAGAGGAAGGGAGAGGGAGAGAGAGATAGAAACACCAATGATGAGAGAGAATCATTGATTGGCTGCCTCCTGCGTGCCCCCTACTGGGGATCGAGCCTGCAACTTGGGTATATGCCCTTGACCAGAATCGAACCTGGGACCCCTCAGTCCGCAGACCAACGCTGTATCCACTGAGCCAAACCAGCTAGGGCTCAATTGATGTTTTGCTCTCACATCGGTTTCTCTCTCTCTCTCTCTCTCTCTCTCTCTCTCTCTCTCTCCCTTCCTCTCTCTCTAAAAATCAATAAAAAGTTTTCTTTTTAAAGGACTAAGGAAGTGGTTAGATTTTACCAGAAAATCACTAGTGACTTTTAGGGGACAGTTTCAGAAAAGGGATACATAGAGATGCCAGGTTGAGAGGGTAAAGGAAAGAAAAACCAGTGAACTATGGTAAGCTAACACGTAGACAGAATAGTCTGCCCCTCCTCCTTCCGTCTCCCCAGTTAGAAATGTTGGCAAGGAAGGTGAGAAATAGCAGAACTACCAGGGTCATTGCCTCAAGTGAAAGATTTTTCAAGATAGAGGAAACCTGAGCATGTTTTTAAAAAGAGAGGAAGAAAGGAGTAAAGAGGAAAGATTGAAAATGCAAGAAATCCTCAAAGTTTGGAAAACAGGCAGATGGCCCCTGCCTGGTTCTGCCATCTCATTGCCCGGCACTCTCCACTCTTGTTCCCTACAGGCCTGCCTTGCTGAATGGCTGTCTTTCCATAGATGCACCAAATTCTCTGTAGCAGTAGGACCCTCACACATACCCTTCCCTATTCTTGGATCCCTTTTCCCCAATAGTAATTGTTGAATGCTCGTTAGGTGCTAAGGACTTTGCAAACATTCTCCTTCCTACGCTTTGGACAATCCTACGAGGTAGTGACTGTTTTACAAATCAGGACACTGAGTTTCAGCCCAATTAAGTGGTTTATCCAAGGTTAAAAGGCTTGTGAATGAAGCATCCTGGCTCTGCATCCATTGGGGCACCTTCCCCAAAGGGCTGGAGAGAGATTGGAAGTGTGAGTGAAGAAACAAAAGCACTATATCTAAGTAGTCAGCTACAACTTACCATGCAGCATGTTTAGAAGACTGTGCTAGACCCAAGTGAACAAAATAAGAGAGATGAGCCATGCTTTCAGAGCCTTAGGAGTGTTGTGACCCTCTGAACCCCATCCAGGGAGGAGTGAAGGGCCAGGACAAAGGTCAGCTCAAGGGACTGCATGTTCACTTAAGTCCCTTTCTAGGAAGGCCTGAGTGTGTTCAGCAGAAATTCCTGACAAATCTGCTTGGAAGTGGAAGGGGAGACTCCAGAGCCTGAGTGGTTAGGGCTGTTCTGCTCCAACCAGAGGCAGGGTAAGATCTGGCTTACTTTGGATAAGGATAGGGAAGGAGAGAAGAAGAGGAGGGAGGTGGAGTGAACCTGTGAGGTGGCTGATGTTTTGTATGTTTCCCAATATGACCCACCTTATGACCTCCCAATTGTTCAATTAAGTTACAAAAATCATAGAAACTCAGGGTGAGTGGTTGTGTGTGTGTGTGTGTGTGTGTGTGTGTGTGTGTGTGTGTGTGTGTGAATAAGATTCTGATCAACACCATCAGAACAAGGACTGCCCATGTGGATATAGGTGGGGGTAGGGGTGGTAGAAAGCCATAGCGTGAACCAGGCCACAGAGACCCGGTCAGGTTTCCACAGATCTCTGAGGGGCAGGGTGGAGTGTCCATGGCCTCGGAGTTTCATTCTGATACTACCCACGAGGGTGAGAGGCGGGAGGTGCCTGGGCCCCTGGTGCACTCTGAACTGGCCATCACTGCTCGTTTCTAATTATTAATACGTGTGCTCTGTAAACATTGTGGACCATTTAAAAAGTCCAGAGAAAAGTAAAAGTGAAGAGAAGTCAGGAGCCATCCCTCAGTCCTGAGATAGCAGCTGTGTATTTTACTTGCTTCTTTTTATTTTCTTTGTGTATGTTTGCTTACAAATTTGGGACTGTATTTTAGATATATACTTGGATATCTTTACTTGGCATAATAGTATACACATTCTTTCAAGTCAAAGCCACATCAGCCCTAGATGGTTTGGCTCAATGGATATGCGTTGGCCCTCGGACTGAAGGTCCTGGGTTCTGGTCAAGGGCACATACCTCAGTTGTGAGCTCCATCCACCAGGGCCAGGGCACGTGTGGGAGGCAACCAATCAATGTGTTTCTCTCACGTAGATGTTTCTCTCTCTCTGACTCTCCTCCTCCCTTCAATTCTCTTAAAAAAAAAATCAATGGAAAAATATCTTCAGATGAGGATTAACAAAAAACGAAAAACCGCATCTCATATTTGAAGATTTTTCACACCTGTTTTACAAACATCAGAGTTGATTTCAGTAATAGAAATTTTTCCAAGAAAAAAAAATTTTTCGGTATATATTCTCTGAACCAGCCTAATTTAATTCAAGATCTTGGGGTTGTTGTTTGTTTTTTTTTCCCCTCCCATCTGCTACAATCCAGAAAGTCCTATGAGTTTGAAGATTTACTGCAGTCTTCCTCTGAGAACAGCAGGGTCGACTGGTATGCACAGACTAAGCTGGGGCTCACATGCACTTTATCAGAGGAGAACGTCTATGAAGACATTCTAGGTAAGAGGCCAAAATGTCTGTATATGGGTATGAGTGTGTCTCTGCGAAAGGGAGAGAAGAAATGGGGCTGGGTGCTTAAAACTCTCTCTCTCTCTCTCTCTCTCTCTCTCTCTCTCTCTCTCTCTCTCTCTCTAACATACATGTACTCAAATGAAAGAGAACAAGTAGGTGGGTGGGAGAGTGACCACAATGGAATATGTGAGAGAACATGGGGGCTGGGTGGAGAAGAAGGGCTCTGATGAACAGCCAAGGAGGCAGTGCAGTGCAGTATGATTTGCACTGGAGTATTGGAGCCTCAGTATCCATGATCAAATCTTGGCTCTGCTATTTATTAGCTGCATGACATTGAGCTGGTGACTTAACATCTCTGAGCTTCAGTTCTCTCGCCTGTATACTAAGGATGATGATAGCTACCTTCCAGGGTTGTTTGAGGACTGGAGAAAGTGGTATGCAAAATACCTGGCTTATAACAAATGCTCAGTAATGTAGGGATTACTGAATGAAAGAAAACTAAAGACCACCATACTCTCTGAAATCGTGGGAGTATGGCAGTAATGGGGCATCAAAAATTCAGGCTAAATTGAATGTCTACTATTAAAAAGAAACTTGAGCCTTGCTCTGAAGAATTCTCTCAGATTCCAAAATCAGGTTCAGATTTACAAGAGTTTGTATGTATTTAAGTTTGGTGAGTTAGCTCAGCCATAAGAAAATATGAAATACTGTCATTTACAATAATATGGATGGATCTTGAGAATATAATGCTAAGCAAAATAAGTCAGACAAAAAAAGTCAAGAACTATATTACTTCACTCATGTAGGATTTAAAACTGAAAGCAACAAATGAACTAACATGACAAACAAAAATTCATAGACACAGACAACAGTATGGTGGTTACCAGAGGGAAGGGAGGTGGGGATGCAGTAAAGGATAAAGGGGATCAAATATATGGTGACAAAAGATGATTTGACTTTGGGTGGTGGGCACACAGTGCAATATACAGATGATATATCATAGAATTATACACTTGAAACCTATATAATCTTATTAAAATTTTTAAATAAATACATTCAGTGAGTTAAATTATCTTCGGGGAAGATCACAGTTTCAGTGAGGTGTGAGCTCAGACCAGCATCTGCATTTTGGGGATAGGAGTCGGGGTGGGGGAAGAGACCCACATGTGACCACATGTAAGGGACAGGGAAGGCAGATATACACATACATGCATGTAATGAATTCCAGAATTGCTGTGTCCAAGCTGCTGGAGATGGGTTCCTGCCATTAGGCTTCCCAAATCCAAAGCAGGAATGAAATCTGGATTTTCCTTAGCAGTGAGTTTACCTGACAGGGAAGCTCTCCTTACAAGGAACAGAAAACCCACTGGAAACAACAAAGAGAGTTTGTTGGCTCATGTGACCAGAACTGGTTTCTTCCTCATTTCTTATTTCTCAGGTTAGCTCCATTCTCAGCAGGTTTCCCAATTTCCCATGATGGCTGCCATTGGCTCCCTGGAGGGAGAGTCTGTATCCTGAAAGGCCCAGCAAAAATCCTGAAGCTCACCCCAGCTAGACCAGTGTAGGACCCTTGTTCACCTTCAGAGCCCATGAATGCCATGCAGTGATTGGCTTAGACTTGGAGTATGAGCCCTTCCTGACAGGGACTCTGGAAACTCAGATTGGCTAAAGCCCTAAAATGGGAGTGGAGTTAATCTTACACATCTAAGAACGGGAGATGGGGAGTTACCCCAATGACAATCGGGGTCTGTTACCAAGAGAAGAACAAATAGATAGCAAGACATCAGACATCTCCACAGGGAGAGGCCTGGATGCTACGTAGATCCGGTAAGGAAAACTTCCGCAACGTTCCCAGTTCCTGACCCATTGCCTTTGACCACAGACCTGCCAACAAAGGAAAACCCTTATGAGGACATTGACTTACATGGTCGCTGCCTGGGAAAGAAATGTGTCTTGAATTTTCCTGGTTCTTCCGCCTCTTCAATCTCTGACACATCCACCAAGGTATGAGCCCTCAAGGGAGTGTTGGGGGGCAAGGGGTCCCCAGCACCATGTCTTGAGCAGCCTATAGCTCTGGATTCCACTGGAATGCCAGGCCACCCTCACCGCCAGGCTCTGAGATGTACATTAGCTGCCTTCCTGGTCTTACTGCCTCTAATTCTGGAACCTTCTGTTCAACAAAGCTTCCTAAAGTATCATTTTAGCTTCTTCTGGTTTCCGAAACCTCCCCAACTAGGCAAATAAGATAGTGTATATCCATAGAGCCTTAAGAAGAATGTCATAAAACAAACTCTAAACTATAGAAAGAAACCATTTGTGGGGGTTTTTAATGAAAGAATATATATCCTATATAATAAAAGGCTAATATACAATCAAATGAACAGCAGAACAACCGGTCGCTATGATGTGCACTGGCCACTAGGGGGCAGATGCTCAACGTAGGGGAAGCACTGCTCAGCCAGAAGCCAGGCTCATGGCTGGTGAGTGCAGAGGTGGTGGTGGGAGCCTCTCTGCCTCCGTGGCAGCGCTAAGGATGTCCGACTAAGCCGTCAGTCAGACATCCCCCGAGGGCTCCTGGGCTGCAAGAGGGCACAGAGGCCAGACTGAGGGACCCTCCCCCAAATGCATGAATTTCGTGCACTGGGCCTCTAGTATATATATGTAATCTCATAGATGTTTTTGCATGTACATGACCTCTATAAGGATACTTAAGAATGAGTAAGTGGGTACCTCTGTGGAGTTGTCTGAGTGTCTGAGTACCTGGTAGTCAGGGTAGAAGACTGACATTTCTTACAAAATATCCTTTTGCCCTGGCCGGTGTAGCTCAATGGATAGAGCGTCAGCCTGGGGACCGAAGAGTCCCAGGTTCGATTCCGGTCAAGGGCATGTACCTTGGTTGCGGGCACATCCCCAGTAGGGAGTGTGCGGGAAGCAGCTGATCAATGTTTCTCTCTCATCGATGTTTCTGACTCTCTGTCCCTCTCCCTTCCTCTCTGTGAAAAATCAATAAAATATATTTAAAAATATATATATCCTTTTGAACCTTTGGAATTATGTATGTATAGATAATATAACTATATTTATGTACATGATTATTTCAACCTATTGCCTATAGGACTGAATTCATATTCCTTACCCATGGCATTAAATTTTCTTCATAATTGATCCCTGGATATCATTACTACCTAATTTCACATAGCTCCTACATACAAAAGCTCCCCTCCTAGGAGAGCCTACTGACTACCCCGTGATATAATTGGCCCAGGATCAGCAAACTTTATCTCTAAAGGGCTAGAAAGTAAATATACAATCTCTGTTGTGACTACTCCCTAAAGTAAAAAAAAAAAAAAAGGTTCAGCTCTTTTCTTCCCCTTCCTGCTGGACTAAAATAACCTGGGTCCTCTGTCCCCAAAATAGCTCAGCAAGTAGACATCATGTCGATGGGAACTTGGAAGTTCAGAGGCAGCTCTCCTGCAGAAAGTAATACAGTTCCTAATGTACGAGTCCGATAGCCACCGATACCTATAGGCTGTTTGGGGCCATTGCAAGTCTTTGGCAGGACTCTGTCCACGCTCCCTTCTCTGCTGTCCTACACTGGTCTGGTTTGTGCCCCCATACTGGGGACAGCTGCAGACTTCTCCACTCCCTCCATTTAGCTCCTCAAATATTCATGCCACATCTGGGCTACACGTGGACCCTTAGATCTTGCTGAAGCAGTCCCTCCCTCAGTGACGACCTCCTCTACCAGTTACAGAAAGGTCCTGAATAATATTTCATCATTTTAATGTAATGTCATTACGCTACACTAGGATTTTCACCTAATTAGATTGTCCCAGTAGAAAGGAAAGGGTCATTTGGACAAATGTGCTAGAAAGGAGCAGACGTGCAGCCAGAGGCAACGCTAATGCCTGCACACACTATGCTAGTTCCTGCTCTGTGAGACCCACCATCCCACACCTCCAACAGCACAGTGAACAAGGTAGGAACTGATGTTTATAATAAGGGAAACATAGGCTAATATGAGATATTCTTTTTTATGTATTGACACCTAAGGGGAAAATGTATCACTAACTAGCATTTTCTGGTTGCCTGCATAGGCCCCCTACACCAACACTCAGTCGTAGCTACTGAGAGGCAGCATCTGATCAAAGGCAGCATCTGATCAAAGGTGATAGAGCCTGACTGCCTCCATTCAGAATTACCTAGGCTTCTTGTTAGCTGTGAGACTTTGGGCAAATGATCTCATCTTCATGTGTTAGTTTTTTCATTGGTAAAATAGGAATAATAGTAGTATACTCCTCTTTGGGGATTTATAAAGATTAATCAAATTAATAGTTATAAACCATTTAGACTAGTGCCTGCAACATAAGTACTATTTATAGTTGCTAAATGAATAGAATAATGCCTTCAATATATATTCTTTTAAAAATAAGCTTATATTCAGGGGGTGGGGAGGAAAAAACTTGCTTACCCTTGCAAAGTCCAAGCTTTATACCCCCACTTTCCAAGTCCTTCCACAGACGATTGGATGTCTTCACTATTGTACTGGTCTGTTTGCTCTTCCTCACCTCTATGTCTATTCTCAGATTGTGCTGCGTACTTGACAATGCTCTGTCCACAGCCCATCAAGTCCTCTTTTTATCAGCTAAGAAGTTACTGAAATTCCACTCCCTCATGAAAGCTCCCTGGACATCTGAGGCTTTGGGGGAGTAAGGCCCCTCCCTCCAGCATTGTGACCACACCCAGCCTCCACCAGGTCTTTTATACCCTTTAGAAAATTGTGTGACGAGTTTTGATTCCTTTCTGTCTGTTTTCCTCTCATACCTTTTCATAGGTCAGATGTTCTCTGAACAAACACTATACAATCTAAATCTCTAATGAAAACAGATACCTGCTTTTTGCCAACAATTTGATATAAGATTCCAATGAGGTGAAAGAATTGGGGCCATTTCCTTGGATTTCATTGCTCATGGAATTTGGACTTTAAGAAGGCTCATTATTGCCCTAGCCAATGTAGCTCAGTGATTTGGACATCATCCAGTACACTGAAAGGTCGCAGGTTTGATACCCAGGCAGGGCACATACCCAGATTGCGGGTTCAGTCCCCATTTGAGGTGCATACAGGAGGCAACCAATTGATGCTTCTCTCTCTCACATTGATGTTTCTGTCTCTCCCTCTCCCTTCCTCTCTCTAAAACCAATGAAAACATATCCTTAGGTGAGGATTTTTTTTAAAGGCTCATTATTATTTCTTGTTCTTCTGCTGCATCATTATTAAGATGCCCATAGTGAGCAAACCAGGTGGCCTCTTGCTGTACTCAGAACTTTCAGTGCTCAGCAGTTGATGCTGCCTGTAGGCCCATGATAAAACATTGCAGCAGGCCACTTCGAAAGGCTAGGAGCCTTTATTCCTGGTAGCCTTTAAAAAGAAAAGGTCCTGAAGTTACTGTTACACACTATTTGAAATGAAACAGGAGTGGAGAAATGAATGGAATAAAATAAGCCTATTCTGTGGAGTTCAAGATACGATAAATGTGGGCTTATAAAATGATATTAAGAGAAAGGCTCATTTATTAATGAAATAGGGATAACTTAGGTTGGGAAAAAATCAATTTAGACTAATATACAATAAATTCATTACTGATAGATTACTGAATAAATTATGTTCAAAATAAAGTAAGAACATATAGAAAAAATGGAATTATTTATTAAATCTATATAAAGATAATAGATTTTCTAGGTCAAGCATGTCAAACCCGTGGCCCACTGGCAGCATGGGGCCCACAATGAATATTTTTGCAATCCAGCCAATATAACGGTATGTAAGAAACGTTTTAATAAAAATTTCATAACTTAATTTTTACAATATTCTATTACACATAATTATTAATAACGACTACAACGTTCGCTGATGACTGATTACTATAATCGTGTTGCATTCATTTCCCTTTCGTGCCTTATGCACTGGTGCACCATTTCTCTCCACTAATACTAGTAGCGAATATTTTAGCAGCCTAGTGCCACATCATTAGTCTTGTACTGATTTGTTTGGTGTGTGCAACAGGAAGTATTTTGCTTTTGGAGAACAAGAAAAATAGGTTTCTTTTTTTTGTGTGTGTGTTTTTTAAAAATATTTTTTTATTGATTTCAGAGAGGAAGGGAGAGGGAGAGATAGAAGCATCAATGATGAGAGGGAATCATTGATTGGCTACCTCCTGCACGCCCCCTACTGGGGATCAAGCCCTCAACCCGTGCATGTGCCCTTGCCCGGAATCGAACCCGGTATCCTTCAAACCTCAGGTCGATGTTCTAAATCCACTGAGCCAAACTAGCTAGGACAAGAGAAATAGGTTTATTGACAAGAAACCAAGATGGTGGCATAGGTAAACACCTAAACTGCTGCCTCACACAACAATATCAAAACTACAACTAAAAGACAAAACAGACACCATCCAGAACCACAGGAAAGCTGGCTGAGTGGAAATTCTACAACTAGAAGAAAAGAGGAAAGCACATTGAGACTCAGAGGAGCTGCAAAAGGCTGAGGTACGGAGACTCGCACACGGAGAGGATGGGCGGCTGTGTGCAAGGGCGGCTGAGTGCGCGGCTGGCTTTCTAAAGTGGGAGGGAGACGGAAGCTCCCAATTGCACTGAACTCCAGTCTCGGGCGAGACGCTGGGAAACCAGATTCATTCGGGGGGAATCTGGACTGTCAGGAAAAGAGAAAGCACAATGAGACTCAGGGGAGCTGCGGAAGGCAGAAGTCTGGAGGCGCGCGCGTGCGCGTGCAGAGAGGACTGACTGCTAAATGCACAGGGGGCTGAGTGTGCGGCTGGCTTTCTAAAGTGGGAGGGAGACGGAAGCTCCCAACTGCGCTGAACTCCAGTTCCAGGCAAGTTTCTGGGAACCCTGACTCATTCGGGGAGAAACTGGACTGTCTGGCAGCGGGCGAAACTCAAGGGTGGCTTTCTCTCAGAGGTGCTTACAGCGATTACCGGGGGACACTGAGACCCAGGGGCCTCATAGGGCAGGGCTGATGGGAAACAAAGGTTGTCTTCTCCGCCCTGAAACTCAGCCCCATCCAAGCTGAGCACAGAGGCTTTTGCAATTTTGCAAGTCTTGTCTCATAAGAGTGTCTCCAGCACAGAAGTTCTCCCGGCATAGACACAGCTGATCCTCACAGCCAGTTGGCCTGGAGATCAATTCCTCCCAGTGATACCAACAACAATCAAGACTTAACTACAACAAGGCTGAGCACACAGTCCACAAAGGGGTGCACCAAAAGTGTCCACCTCAGGTAACTGGGAGGCTGAGCCACTGGGCCCTATAGGACACCTACCACACAAAGCTTCTCTACCAACTCAGGGAAGCAGCGAAAATGTGGAGACAAAGAAACAGATCACAAATGAAAGAAATGGAGGAAAGCAAATGACTGGATATAGAGTTCAAAACCATGGTTATAAGGGTTTTCAAGAATTCCCTAGAAAAAGCCTATAAATTTAGTGAGACCCTCGAGGATATGAAAAAGGACCAACTAGAAATTAAGCATACACTGACTGAAATAAAAAATATTATACAGAGACCTAACAGCAGACTAGAGTATAGCAAGAATCAAGTCAAAGATTTGAAATACAAAGAAGCAAAAAACACTCAGCCAGAAAAGCAAAAAGAAAAAAGAATTCAAAAATTTGAAGATAGTGTAAGGAGCCTCTTGGACAACCTCAAGTGTACCAACATTCGAATTATGGGGGTGCCAGAAGAAGAGAGAGAGCAAGATACTGAAAACCTATTTGAAGAAATAATGACCGAAAACTTCCCCCACCTGCTGAAAGAAATAGACTTACAAGTCCAGGAAGCGCAGAGAACCCCAAACAAAAGGAATCCAAAGAGGACCACACCAAGACACATCATAATTAAAATACCAAGAGCAAAAGACAAAGAATATTAAAAGCAGCAAGAGAAAAACAGTTAATTACCTACAAGGGAGCACCCATACGATTGTCAGCTGATTTCTCAGCAGAAACTATGCAGGCCAGATGGGAGTGGCAAGAAATATTCAAAGTGATGAATAGCAAGAACCTACAACCAAGATTACTCTACCCAGCAAAGCTATCATTCAGAATTGAAGGTCAGATAAAGAGCTTCACAGATAACAAAAAGCTAAAGGAGTTCATCACTGCCAAACCAGTATTATATGAAATGCTGAAAGGTATTCTTTAAGAAGAGGAAGAAGAAGAAAAAGGTAAATTAAAAATTATGAAGAACAAATACATGTCTATCAACAAGTGAACCTAAAAATCAAGTGAATAAAAAATCTGATGAACAGAATAAACTGGTGAATATAATAGAATCAGGGGCATAGAAAGGGAGTGGACTGACAATTCCCCGAGGGGAAAGGGGTGTGGGGGGTGTGGGAAGAGCCTGGACGAAAAGCGTACACCTATGGATGAAGACAGTGCGGGGAGGTAAGGGCAGAGGGTGGGATGGGAACCGTGTGGAGGGGAGCTATGGGGGGAGAAAAGAGGAACAATTGTAATAATCTGAACAATAAAGATTTATTACATTTTAAAAAAAGAAATAGGTTTTTTTGCATTACGCTTATTTGTGCAGTTATTCAGTGTCTGGTAAGTTAATGTTCAAGAAAAAATATTAATTTTTATTAAAATGTTCTATTTTATGTTAACGATTACTCATTTATTTCAGCATGTCTCTATTGAAATAAACCTACGTTTCTATGAAAATTGAAGCTTTTTTTTTGTGGCCCACATAAACTTAAACCTTGTTTACGTGGCCTGTGTTAGCCTTTGAGTTTGACATGCTTGTTCTAGGTAAAGATTAAATCTCTCACAAAGGAAAGGATAAACAGATTTTCATATATAAAAATGTTATGTGAAAGATTCCACATATCCAAAATATAAATAAAAATGCACTTGCAGCAAAATTGACAAATAGTTAATATCTGATCTATATAGACAGCTCATTCAAATTAATAAGAAAAACACTGGGATTCCAAAATAATATAAACTGTATACTAAATAAAAATGCAGTTTGCACATTAAAGTATGAAAAAAGTCGGTGTCATAAGAAAAAGAAAAAGAAAGAACTTATATTGAGTGCCTGTTGTTTATTAGGCCCTTTGCTAGGTGTCTTACCTAATTTATTATTTTAAAAAAGAGACTTTGCAACTGTATTTATAGTCTCATAACATGTGAGTCTTGGAAGTACCTTTAGAGAACATGTAGTCAAAGTAGTTATTTTATTAGTATTTCTTACTTTAGTGAATAGTTAATACATTCATGTGGTTCAGAATTTAAGGAGTATGAAAGTCCTCTTCCTGGACCCTCTATTTCTCTCCCCAAGAGAAACCATTGTTAGTTGCTGTGATTCTTTGTAGAACTGTGCATATACCAGCACAACAGCTCTGTAAAACACATACAAATCCCAGCATACTATACTGACAGTCTATACTTTGCACCGTGCTTTTTATGCTTAACAATATATACCAGAGATAACCTTCCATATCAGTACATTACTGTTTTTACACCTGCATTGTATTCCATTGTATGGGTCTACAATAATTTTTTTGACCAGCCTCCATTGATAGACATTTAGGTTGTTACCAGTATTTTATGTTTACACATCATAGCACATTATACAATAGACTTTGCACAGTTATAACTTTCCTTGTACAATATAACTTTGTACAAGTATGAGCATATCAGTAGGACAGATTCCTAGAGGTGGAATTGCTGGGTGAAGGGTATGTCCATATGTGATTTTGTTGATACTGTTATATTGCCCTCCATAGAGTTGTACCAATTTCCAGTCACCCCAAGAGAGTTATCAAATTTTTTTATCTTTGCTAATCTTTGAGTGAAAAATAATTCCACAATGGCATTTTAATTTTCTTTTCTCTTATGAGTGACACTAAGAACCTTTCATATATCTAAGAATCATTGTATTTTCTTTTCTATAAACTTCCCATTCTTTTGCCCATTTTCCTTTTGAATTGTTCATCTTCTCATTTATTTGTAGTAGGCATTAGAAAAATGAGCTCTGTGAGTTACCCAAGTTTTTTGGTTGGCTTTTAACCTTAAAGCAACGCATTTTTAGAAATAAGACAATGAGGCCGAGAGATGTGAAATTCCTTATCTAAGAGGCAATCAGCTTGCTAGCGGCAGGGTCAAAGCTAGGTTTAGGTGTTGTATCGCCTTGTACGCTGTGTGTCTTGGGTTGTCAGAAAGCCTCATCTGTTAAGTAAGTGATTAAACCAAGTAAGTTCCCACCTGTTTAAAAAGAGAATTAGATCTGCGTTATTTATCATACCAATTTTCCATAATTGGATGATAAGTGTGAATGAGCACTTATAGACAAGTTCATTTGACCCTGGGAACCTAGACCGGTTCCCCTTCTCAACCTCATGGTCTCTGGCACCACCAGTGATCTCCCAGTTCATCCCTTTTGTATTTACTTATCCTTCTTTTCTTCTTTCCCCTCACAGCAGTTATTGTCCAAACCTCCTTTTTTCCGGCAAAATTCAGACAGGAGGAACTTCAAACTGCTGGACACTAGGAAGCTGAGTCGGGATGGAATGGGGTCCCCTTCCAGAATCAGCCCCCCTTCCACTCCCAGCAGCCCCGACGATACTTTCTTTAACCTTGGAGACCTGCCAAATGGCAGGAAGAAGAGAAAGATACCCAAGGTAAGGCTTGCAGCAAACTTTGTGTTCAGATATGCACCCCCCCTTCCTGCAAAAGAAGGATGCAGCGGAGTCTGAGCGGAGGACAATCCTGGGCCCTCTTCTACCTGCTTTATCACAGGCCAGGTGGACACCGAGAAGCCAGCAGGATGGGATGTCTGGGCTTTGTCATAATAATTCTTGTGGCCCTGTAGCCTTTCACATCACCATCCTCCTCCCAGCCTTCACTACTCTTCTGATTCAGACAGTGTTCCAATGCCCAGCCTCAAAAGGCCACATCTTCCTCTTTCATGTCCTCAAACAGCAGAGCTCCTTCCTCCATGCTCAGTGTCAGTACCCACTGCAGAGACAGCACCGGTGGTCTGGTGCTCTGGCCTATGGTTATGCCCTGTGGGATCCAAGAAAGGAGGATTTACTGTGACGTTCCAAGGGTGTGTTATCTTAGATGCAAAAAGACTATAGGCAAACTTACTTAAGGTAAAGGCTGACCTTTCTCAAGGCCTGTAAGCCTAGGACATGACTGTTGCCATGACTTGCTTTTAGTTAGGAATTTTTATGTTCAGAGTATCCGATGTGGTTACTTTCAGTCTCTGAGTTTGTAAGGCCTCCATGCAGGCCTCCCCTGAGCTTTTTCAGTTTAGTATGCAACCATTTTTCATCCACATGTTTAATTTGCACCAGTTTATTTCCTCTTACTTTACTGCCTGAAATTAAAGTGAATTGCCACCATTTAAACAGCACACAGGCACTGGGTCAAATAGCCTTTTGACAGGCCTCATCAAACAGAAAAATCAGCATGTTTTACCATCACGTTACACAAAATCTTACAAAAACTTGAATCATAGAATGGCACCACTCTGTGCAGAGGTGAGGACTCAGCACCCGTGATCCCTGTGCCCTTCCCATTCAGACATGCTTTGGCAGGGTTCCCACAGAAGGGGCCCTTCTGGGAGCTTTTTTTTTTTTTTTTTTTTTGCTTTCTCTTCCTTTCTTGTTTTGTTTTGGGGGCAAAAGCTTTTTCCCAAACCACAGTGATACTGGAATATTGAAAAATATTGAAAGGGAGCAGCCATCACACCATTAACCAATGAAATCATCCTCCCTGGTATCTCAGCTGGATGTGTTAACATATTTAGACAACACCGCTCGTACATCAGTGAGGGTGGCAGCCTCCTTTAGTGTTCTTGACAGCCACATTCCTGTCTGGCAGAAAAGACGCCAGTGGGACATGTCTCCTCCCTGCCCCTTCCCTGGCCCTCCATCATTCTGGAAGAGAATGGGCAGTGAAGGGATCCCAGCTGCCCATGGGGAGGAGGCTGCCAACACTGGCCTTTCTTCTCTTGGTGTCTGGCAGCTGGTGTTGCGAATCAATGCCATTTATGAGGCCCGAAGGGGAAAGAAACGAGTGAAGAGGCTGTCCCAGTCAACAGAGAGCAACTCAGGAAAAGGTAGGAGCATCCCCACCACCACCCCTCCTCCCCCAGAGGATCTGAAAACAGATTCTTCCTAGAAGTGGATTCCTGTTGCTTTGGGTTGGCTCACCAAGAGAACAAGCTGGTGCTTTGTGAATGTCTTCCTTGTCCCCGGGACAGTCCAACAGCCAGGAGCTCAGCTTGGTGGCATGTCCTCTGATCCTCTCTCCCTGTCCTTCCATCCAGTGAGCCCAGGGCAGCATGCTCTGACCTCACTGTGGGAGTAGTCCTACTTGCTTAGCATGCATAAAAGGGGCCAGTATATTTTGCTGTATAATTTGATACAGGTACCATCTAATCTAGGGCCAAATTGATTTGGAAATACATTTTGTACAAAGACATAATTTGTCCATTATATTTAAGTAGGCAGAAGGAAAACAGCCCTTGTAAACTAGAAATCTTGGCTTTGTGCTATCACATATAAAGAGTTTCCTACAGCCCTAGCCGGTTTGGCTCAGTGGATAGAGTGTCAGCCTGCAGACTGAAGGATCCTGGGTTCAATTCCGGTCAAGGGCACATGCCTGGGTTGCAGGCTCAACCCCCAGAAGGGGGTGTGCAGGAGGCAGCTGATCAATGATTCTCTCTCATCACTGATGTTTCTATCTCTCTCTTCCTTTCCCTTCCTTTCTGAAATCAATAAAAATATATTTTTTTAAAAGTTTTCTACATCAGAAAAACTCACATTTGCAACTTTCTTCCTTTTTTTCGGTCTAGTGACAGATGAGAACAGTGAGTCTGACAGTGACACCGAGGAGAAGCTGAAAGGTGAGAAGAGCAGTTGCCATGCCAGGACAGGGGGCGGTCACAGGATGCTTGGGGAGTTGGGGGGGGGGGGTCAGTCCTCAGCATGACTAGGATGGGCCTGTTCCACTCCAGAGATGCAGGGTGGCTACACCTGCAGGGCCCCACTATTCCCATGCCTTTCCGTTATGTCATAGGTGTGTTTCACACCTCAGTGAGGTACAACACCGCTGGCCTGAGTCTCTGGATACCTGGGGCTTTGGCCCTACTGTTCAAATGTCTTTATGATCTGGAGGAACTCACATAAGATCTCAGGGCCTCTAGCTCCTCATCTGTCATATGAAGTCATTGAAATAATTAGTCCCTGTGGATCAAAATGTGCTGATTTAGGTCAGGCTTTAGTGAGTTTTCTGCAATTTCTCAGACCCCAGGTAGAAGTCAAAGAAAGCTGTAGCCCAGTGCTGTGTTGTAAGGCAATGGAGATCCGTCCACCCAGTGGCCCCGCCTCATTCACCTCTAACATTCTGCTGCTACACAGCCCACCTAGAATAAAGCGGGCTCGTTTCCATTGCACAGAATGGTGAAGGCAGATGGGAGTTCTTGGGTTAGTCAAGTCTCTCTTGGTTGAGTCACACGGGATGTTTACAAAGCTCCCAGCTCCAAAAGCTCTATGGTTTGGATTTTGTCACATCCCACAATTGGAAAGATGAGGGAAATGAGGGAGGGGACGAGTCAGTGTCCTCACCCCATCTGACAGAGGAATGCAAGGATTGCTCCCGACCCAGCCCCAAATCCAGACAGCAAATCCACGGTGGAGCAGAAGCCCCACATTCCAAGTTCCTGCACCCCAATTAGCCTGGCGGCCTAGAGGGTATTCTCCTCCTAGAATTCTCGCAAGGATCCCAAAGAAAGAATTTGTACTAATTTGTTAAATGTGGAAACACTTTTTTAGGATTAGAAAAGTACTTTGAGCTGGGAATTACATAACCTATTGCAGCTCTGTGCAATTGCACATTGGAAAATGGGTCATTTTCAGACTCTTTTTATCTCCCTCTCCCTCTCTCTCTTCCCTCCCCCACTCTTCCTCCCCCTCTCCCCCCTCTCCCCCAGCTCATAGCCGACGCCTGGTCAATGTGAAGTCCCGCCTGAAGCAGGCTCCAAGATACTCATCACTTGACCGAGAGCTTATCGAGTACCAGGAGAGGCAGCTCTTCGAGTACTTTGTAGTCGTGTCATTGCACAAGAAGCAGGCAGGGGCCTCCTACGTGCCAGAACTCACCCAGCAGTTCCCTCTGAAGGTACTGGGTGGGCCCGGCCTCTGTGGCCTGCCAGGGGACTGCAGAACTCATGGATTCAGGGAGGTTTGGGAATCTGAGGATCACTTAGTGTCCAGAATCTCAACATTGGGTCCTAATTAGGGATATCATGAAGAAACTCCTGGAGAATTTGGGAGGTCACAGGAGGTGAGATCCAAGGACTCAGAGTGTGATCAAAAATACATCCTAAATTCCTGTGGTCTCTATGCCAACTGTACCATCCTTTCCCCCCTCCCTCGTCTCTTTATCCAACCACATTTCCCAACATATTCTAGAGGCCTCTTTCCCATTCAGCCACACAGCTCTCCCTAAGGAGTGTCACATTTGTTGCCATGCTAATAAACATCTGTATGTGTGCCGTGTACCTCTGTATGTGCATACATACAGGAATCCTATTCTGTTCTAACAGGGTTCATGGCTGTGAGTATTGGGCTCTACCCATGTATTAAATCATGGCACCTAAAATGAAATGGCCCTGAATAAAGCCTCAAATGGCATGGCCAATACTATGTAAATTATTCTTAGTCTTTGACAGCAGTATTAAAGAGTTTCCATCACATTCTAATTCAATCCAGCCAGAATTTACTGAAACCCTATTGCATTCAGCCCCAGAGGTTTCAAAGATGAGCAAAATTTGTTTTCTGTCCTTAAGGAATTTACACTCTGACAGGAGAGCACAAGATAAGCATACAGCCCAGCCAGCGGGGCTCAGTGGTTGAGCATCAAACTATGAACCAGGAGGTCAGGGTATATGCCTGGGTTGTGGGCTCAATCCCCAGTGTGGGCTGTGCCAAAGGCAGCCAATCAATGATTCTCATCGTTGATGGTTCTATCTCTCTCTCTCTCCCTGCCTTCCTTTCTGGAATCAATAAAAAAATATATTTTTTAAAAAGGTAAGCACACAAAAGATTCAGGAGGTAGCATGTGACACTCTCCCTGTAGGGTTCATGCAGGCCCAAGGCTGCAGGTGTTCAGGTGGAGGGGAGCCTGTGTCCTGGCCCCCTGAGGGCCTCCATTTGCCATCACCACCCAAGTGAAGCCTAGGTTCCACCTGCCACTCCCCTCCTTTCCTGGGCCAGCCTTCCTTCTGTTGCACCACAGTGGTTCAGCACTGCAGTAAAGCCCTGTTCTTGGAGTTTAGGATGGAAACTCTACATAAATGAAGTGAGCCAGAGGTACCTCCAAACTGGCACATAGTCACCTTCATCCTGCTGACTTCTAGGGACAATCCCGTGAAAACCCCCATGCTATGGACATGCCTAGATTTGGGGACGATGTCCCCTGGGTAAGAGAGGCTGCTGGTTATCACTGACTCACAATACCACTGAGAACCACACATAGCGAGCACCAAGGAAGAAAGGACTGTCCTGTCATCCTGTTTACTCCTTGGGGCCAAACACAATGTTGTACATGGCAGTACTTAATCAGTGTTCCAGGAATAAAGGCATTAGTTCATGAATTAGTTCATGAATTAATCACCGTCACTATTGAATGCTGGTTTCCAACCTGGAATCTCCAGACTGCTAGACATCCACATTGAAACTTTTTTGAGTGGAAAATTGCATAGTCACTGTTAAGAAGAGATTAATCAGCAAATGTATAAAGAAACAAGTGGCCCTGGCCAGTGTGGCTCAGTTGGTTGGGTGTCATCCATGCACCAAAATGTCACTGGTTTGATTCCTGGTTGGGACACATGCCCAGGTTTCGGGCTCGATTCCCAGTAGGGGTTGTGCAGGAGGCAGCCGAGCAATGTTTCTCTCTCACATCCATATTTCTTTCTCTCCCCTTTCCCTTTCTCTCTCTCTAAAATCAATAAAAACATTTTAAACAGAAAATAAAAAGTCACCTATAATCTCATTCCATAGAGATCAACACATTTGTTGTGTTTTCTTCTAGTCTTTTCTCATATTATGATTTTCTTGCAAAACAGGGTGAGGCAAAAGTAGGTTTACCAGTATAGTTGTTCATATAGAAAGTAATACAATCCTGTCTAATAAAAGTAATATGCAAATTGACCATCACTCCAACACACAAGATGGCTGCCCCCATGTGGTCAAAGATGGCTGCCCCCATGTGGACACAAGATGGCCACCACAAGATGGCCAGCAGGGGAGGGCATTGGGAGGGACCAGGCCTGCAAGGGAGGGCAGTTGGGGGCAAACACGCTGGCAGAGGAGTGGTTAGGGGGTGATCAGGCTGTCAGGCAGAAGCGGTTAGGGGCAATCAGGAAGGCAGGCAGACGAGCAGTTGGGAGCCAGCAGTCCTGGATTGTGAGAGGGATCCCAGATTGAAGAGGGTGCAGGCTGGGCTGGGGGACATCCCCCCGCCACCATGCACGAATTTCGTGCAGCGGGCCTCTAATAATTAATAAAGAGTAATACAAGAATAAACTCTGTGTTTCTGGTACACACAACTATGAACATTCTTTGTCCCATTCTGTACATGTATCATTTTTTAATCATGTTTTGTAAACCACTGATTATTTATAAACATATTCAATACAAATTGAATATGTATTGGCTCAATGGATAGAGCAATGGCCTGCAGACTGAAGGGTCCGGGGTTCGATTCTGGTCAAGGGCACATGCCTGGATTGCAAATTCTAAATCATTTTTAAAATTAGATAATGCTCGCCGAAACCGGTTTGGCTCCGTGGATAGAGCGTCGGCCTGCAGACTGAAAGGTCCCGGGTTCGATTCCGGTCAAGGGCATGTACCTTGGTTGCGGGCACATCCCCAGTGGGGGGTGTGCAGGAGGCGGCTGATCGATGTTTCTCTCTCATCGATGTTTCTGGCTCTCTCTCCCTCTCCCTTCCACACTGTAAAAAATCAATAAAATATATATAAAAAAAAATTAGATAATGCTCTATTATGTGGGCACCCTAATATAGTTAACCACCTCCTTCTGCTGGAAATATGTCTTATGGCCAGTGTTTCTTTAATTGTATTTTTTATGTTATGGTGACCATTCCATACATGTATTTTGCATGCCAGGCTACTTTATGGTATATCTACTTCCTTCGCTCGCTCACTCTGTCAGAAGGACTGCTTCCTCTTTCTTTCTCCTTCTCTTTTCTAACTCATTTTCCTGAGTTTTGTGTCCCACTCCTATAGTCACCATACTCAAGGTTTATACTTCATATTTGCATGCTAGGAATCATTGTCATATTCCATAAGTTGTTTGCTGTCATGCAGTTCTCTGTGACAATTTACAGAGACTGGGATATTTTCCAGCCATCTGTGATATTGGCTGTATTTGTGAGAGGGATCTGTATGTACTACTCCCTGTAAATGTGCTCATGTGGCCCTAGCTGGCGTGGCTCAGTGATTAGGGCATTGGCCTGAGCAACAGAGGGTTGAGGGTTTGATCCCAGTAAAGGGCATGTACCTGGGTTATAGGTTCAAACCCTGTCCCAGTCCAGGCACATTCGGGGGGCAACCAATCCATGTGTCTCTTTCACATTTATGTCTCTCTCTCTGTCCCTCCCTCTCTTCCTCCCTCCCTCCCTTCCACTTTCTCTGGAAATTAATGGAAAAAATATCCTTGGGTGAGGATTAACCTAAAAATTTTAAAAATTAGAAGCGCAGATTCCTGTTCATACACAAAATAAGCAAACTCGTGGCTTTAAATATAATCTCTAAGTCAGACTTTATTCATTTGTTCTGTTTTTAAATAAGATAATGCTCACCTAGTCTATGATGTCAGATAAATTGGAGAAAGACAAACGAGACTAAGATCATTTTTTTAAAATATTTTTATTGATTTTAGAGAGAGAGGAAAGGAGAGGGAGAGAGAGAGACATCAGTTGGCTGCCTCCTGCATGCCCCCTGCTGGCAGTAGAGTCTGCAACCTGGGCATGTGTCCTGACCCAGAATCGAACCAGCGACCTTTTGGTGCATTGGACTCCACTCAACCAACTGAGCCATACCAGCCAGGGCAAGATCATATTTATTCCTAGCTCAGTTCCATACTAGTTGTGTGATCATGAACAGATGACTTAACATCTCAGGGCTTAATTTCTTACCTCTAAAAAGAAGACTGTGAGGCTAGATGATGTCTATTTTCCTTCCGGTTCTGACATTCAAGGAGTCTGAAATGAGTGGATTCACTGTAGGATGTAATGTGACTGGATGTATTCGCTGAGAAGTGTACACTTCTTTGCAGTACGGGCAGCTTTGTCTGGGCCCAGAGGTTTGAGACTTGATTTGAGGCTCAGCCTTGCATACTCATGAGTCTCCTGTTTGGAAGGGATTGCTATGACAGTTTTTCCTTATCGATTAAAATAGTTATATTCCAGAATGGTAGGCATAGACAGCATTTCTCTAAAGCACACTGCTTTTCCTCCTGACTTCCCCCATAAGACCATAGTTAGAACTGGCCGGGGAAAATGGCCTCAGCAGAATGAACTGGAAACCCTTCCAAGGAAGGGGGTTTTAAGGTGGTGGTCATGACTGTGGGAAAGTTGGAGATGTGGTCTTGCCACGCCTCTGCCTCATTCTTCCATGCTGTGGTTTATTCTCCAACCTTCTCTCGCCCTTCTCCCTGCAGCTGGAAAGGTCTTTCAAGTTCATGAGAGAGGCTGAGGACCAGCTGAAGGCCATCCCCCAGTTCTGTTTCCCCGATGCCAAGGACTGGATTCCTGTCCAGCAGTTTACTAGGTAGGTGCTGGCATCTCCCCTCCCCACCCTCAAAGACTAAGGCAAGCTCTAGCTGGTTTGGCTCAGTGGATAGAGCGTTGGCCTGTGGACCAAAGGGTCCTGGGTTCGATTCTGGCCAAGGGCACATGCCCAGGTTGCCAACTTGATCCCCAGTAGGGGGCCTGCAGGAGGCAGCCAATCAATGATTCTCATCATTGATGTTTCTATCTCTATCAGATGTTTAGCAACTGACCAAACTCAGTAGGTTGTGTATCCTAAATGTTTGAGGGCTGCTGTGTTCCTCAAAGTTGACCCAGCAGCCTCTAAGGACAGTCCAAGCCTGGAGGTGGCTCTGAACAGACGGTCCCCTGGAAACCCAGGGCAGTTCTGAGGGGGCCCAGAACTGTCCCACTCATCAACTTCTCCCTCACTGAGTCGCATCCCTAGACCAGTGCATGTGACCTCACCCTCATGCTCATGGAAGGCAGTAGCCACAATCAGTGCTCAATAAATGACTGTTTTGTGTCCTGGGATGGCTCAGGTGATAGAATTATATGAGATCTCAGGGTGAAAAAAAAAATCCTCTGAGGACACAGTGACACTTTAGATCTCCCTGTCCCTGACAGACTCCAAAGCGAGAGGTGACCAGAGTCCCAGCCAGAGATGGACAGCCAGGACAGCCTCCATCAGAAGTTTACATCTTTCACCATGGTGTGTCTTTGTTTTGTTTTGCTTCATAATGTACTTCTGTTTTCCCCACCACAGTGAAACATTCTCGTTTGTCTTAACTGGAGAGGACGGAGGCAGAAGGTTCGGTTACTGCCGAAGACTGCTGGTTAGTACCTTTGCTTCTCAGTCAGCAGGAGTGCCTCACAGAGCTAGCTCTGGCCTCCTAAGGTTTCACCATGTGCACGAGAGAAGGGACAGGTGGTGTGACAGGTTAACCAGGATGGTTAAGAACATGGAGGCAGAGCCCTAACCAGTTTGGCTCAGTGGATAAAGCGTCGGCCCGAGGACTGAAGGGTCCTGGGTTCAATTCTGGTCAAGGGCACATACCTTGGTTGCGGGCTCGATCCTCAGTAGGGGACTTGCAGGAGGTAGCTGATCGATGTTTCTCTCTCATCAATGTTTCCAACTCTCTATCCCTCTTACTTCCTCTCTGTAAAATCAATAAAATATATATATTTTTAAAAGAATATAGAGGAAGCCGTAACCGGTTTGGCTCAGTGGATAGAGCGTCGGCCTGCGGACTGAAGGGTCCCAGGTTCGATTCCGGTCAAGGGCATGTACCTTGGTTGCAGGCACATCCCCAGTGGGAGGTGTGCAGGAGGCAGCTGATTGATGTTTCTCTCCCATTAATGTTTCTAACTTTCTATCCTTCTCCCTTCCTCTCTGTAAAAAAATCAATAAAATATATTTAAAAAAAATATATAGAGGAAGATTGGGGGGTTCAGCTGAATCTTACTGATAGACGGGAACACTGTATCTGTCTCCTTCGGAAAGAAAATACTTTCTCCAATGTTTTCCCCACCAAGTAAAAGACTTTCTCTTCTTAAACCAAATGTCCTTTCTAATAAAACATGCTAAACAGACCTTGATACCTTAGTGAGAACATTCATAATGGGGCTAAGGACAGAAGGTTGGTTTTATTGTTCATGATGCAAATAATTGATCAAGTGTCTCCTTTAGAGCCTTTAAAAGTCATAAACTATCCCAATATACTGACTGTGCTAAAACATTTGAAAACTTGTCCTCTGAGGCCCATTCCCTTGAAAATCTTTAGTAGTGACACATCATTTTCTACTGAGATTATTTTAGTCTTAGAAATAGGCTAATATAGCCGAAACCGGTTTGGCTCAGTGGATAGAGCGTCGGCCTGCGGACCGAAGGGTCCCGGGTTCGATTCCGGTCAAGGGCATGTACCTTGGTTGCGGGCACATCCCCAGTGGGAGGTGTGCAGGAGGCAGCTGATCGATGTTTCTCTCTCATCGATGTTTCTAGCTCTCTATCCCTCTCCCTTCCTCTCTGTAAAATATCAATAAAATATATTTTTTTAAAAAAAGAAATAGGCTAATATAATTTAGAGTCAAGAATAATGCATGGGCCGAAACCGGTTTGGCTCAGTGGATAGAGCGTCAGCCTGCGGACTGAAGGGTCCCGGGTTCGATTCCGGTCAGGGGCACGTACCTTGGTTGCGGGCACATCCCCAGTGGGGGGTGTGCAGGAGGCAGCTGATAGATGTTTCTCTCTCATCGATGTTTCTAACTCTCTATCCCTCTCCCTTCCTCTCTGTAAAATATCAATAAAATATATTTAAAAAAAAAAAAAAAAAGACTAATGCATGGCCCTGGCCTGTGTGGCTCAGTTGTTTGAGCATCATCCCATGCACCTAAAGGTTATGGGTTCAATTCCCGATCAAGGCAGATGCCCAAGTTGTGGGTTCAATCCCCAGTCTGGATGCGTGTAGGAGACAACCAATCGATGTTTCTCTCTCACATCAATGTTTCTCTCACTCCCTCTCACTTCTTCTCTCTCTAAAATCAATAAAAATCTATTTTTTTTAAAAAAAAGAATAATGTGCCTAGCCAGCTTGGCTCAGTGAATAGAGCGTTGGCCTATAGATTGAAGGGTCCTGGGTTTGATTCTGGTCAAGGGCACATGCCTGGGTTGCAGGCTGGATCCTAAGTAGGGGGCGTGCAGGAAGCATCTAGTTAATGATTCTCTCTCATCATTGATGTTTCTATCTCTCCCTCTCCCTTCCTCTCTGAAATCAATAAAAATATATTTTAAAAAAGAATAATGCATGGCCCTGGCCAGTGTGGCTCAGTTGGTTGGGCATCGTCCCATGCAACAAAGGTCACCAGTTCAATTCCTGGTCAGGGCACATGGCCAGGTAGGTTAGTGGGGGGGTGTGCAGGAGGCAGCCGATTGACATTTCTCTCTTTCTCTCTCTCCCTCTTCCTCCCTCTAAAATCAATAAAAGCATTCTTAAAAAAGAGTAATGCATGGCACATAGTAGCTCTTCAGTAAATATTTGTTGAAGTAATTACTGACTAAAAAGTATGGATAATCCTTGAAAAAGTTAAGTAGGATCATAATTTTTGTTGGTAAAATTAATTTAAAGTATTGAGATTGATTTTGGGTTTTTTGAAAATTAGCTTAAAAGTCAGTTTCCAAAAAGGATTTTCAGAAGTTATTTCTCCTTTGGAATTATCAATATAATAAAAATATAGTTCATTTAAAAGTTTATTATAATAAACATATAGTTCCTTACAAGAAACTACAGTGATTTGGGTAAACAAATTATGCCTCTTATTTATGATTACATACATAGGTCATATTGAGCACCTACTGTGTGCACAAGAGTTGTCCGAAGGTATGGTGCATGAAAACATCTGACAAACAATAGCACTCAGAAATCTTTGGGTTCTTTCCTTCCCTGACGTTTGTAGCACTCATGATTTCCTGTATTTCTCTCCAAAAAGCCTGGTGGCAAAGGGAAGCGTCTCCCCGAAGTTTACTGCATCGTGAGCCGCCTGGGATGCTTCAGCCTCTTTTCAAAGGTGAGGATTTGGGCCTCAGAGAAAGGAGGCAGGGCCCAGAAGGACACAGGAAACACCCCAGCTTCCGGTACTTTTATAATCTAACTCTCCACTCTTCCTTCCCATTTCCTCCTCCTCCCCTCACGGTGGCCTCTATTTTCTTATCATTGGATCAGGAAATAACAGCTGATGCAGGTCAGGGCTCTGAAACTGGGGAAGGAGAGAGAATCAAAGTAATTGTAGCTAAGGATGGGAGGGGCAGAGGATCTTCCCAAAATATCCCATGTTTTATTTTTCTTCTTCTAAGCATTGTCTTTGGTCATATTTGCTTTTGCTGGACAAAAACCCACTATGATGCATGTATGTATGTATAAGTATCGATGTACATATGTGCTTTGTGTATATGATTTGTTATTGTAATAATGCCCTAAGTCTATTGAAATCTTAATATAATTTGTTCTTCTGCTAATATACCAAGATACAGGAACTGCCATATTGAGTTGGCCCATCTGCCGCAGTATTTTGAATTGGTGTATAGGAGAGCATTATGCTATATTATGCTAATGACAAAAATCAGATATAGCTAAGTTTCCCATATTAACTGGACATGAGTATCTAATCCATAAGTTTATATAAAATCCTTCAGCATTTATTTCAGTCTGAGCTTTCTTTCAGAGAATTGAAGTCTTACGTCTACTGTCCATGGGTGTGAGGCAGCACTTCCTAAAAAGCATTCCAAAACAAAAGTCCACCTCCTGGACAAATCGTATGCACACAGCACGTATACACATATGTACACCTCCACCAACCTCAGAGGAAGCCCGAATTATGTTGATAGAGTGTGACCTCTTGCCAGATAGAACTCATACTCTATGCAAGTGTGTTTGAAATAATTAGTAATATCGGTGTAATCTGAGACATGCTCTTACCTCCACTCCACTGGTAGTAATCATTCTGCATTAAAGTTGGTCATTTATAAATTGCTGCTCATGCTGCTCATGGATTTAAAGACCGAGATAAGGCAGTAGGTCACAGCCTTTGTTATTGTGAGAATGCTTATGTGAAAGCTGGAAATAGCCCTGGTTGGGTAGCTCAGTTGGTTGGCCCATCATCCTGAGGCACCAGGGTTGCGGGTTCAATACCGAGTCAGGGTACATGCAGGAATCAACCAATGAATGCATCAGTAAGTGGAACGACAGGTAGATGTTTCTCTCTCTACCTTCCTGCTTCTCCCTAAAAAAAGAAAGCTGGGAAGGGGGTCAATGGGTGGGATAAGGACACATATGTAATACCTTAATCAATAAAGAAAAAAGAATTTTTTAATTAAAAAAAAGAAAGCTGGAAGTAAAACAGCTCATGTGAGTTAGCCCAGCTTCCGAAGGCAGCTGTGGAATTCACATGAGCTTCGTTGCTATGTCCTGTGCAGGGGATGTGGAGCAAGTAAACATGCCATCATGCTTGCGTGAGGCACAATCCTGGGATTTCACGTCAGTTTTGTGAGCAGGGATATTTTAAGAGTGTAGTGTCATGACTTGCCAGAGATGGTACAGCAAATACTCAGAGTAGAATCAGAAACAGAGCTTTGGCAAACTGATCCCTAGAACTCAAGCTATTTTCAGGGACAAGGATGACAAAAATGGCAAATTGTTCTTTAGTTCAGAGAGGAATCATGGATAAGAACTGCTCTCAGAATCTCTGAAGAAGGTTTATCATTAAATATTGCCAGAATAATGCATATAGCAAACCACAGTGGCTGAAAGCAACAATCATTTATTCTCATAGACATGCAGGTCAGCCAGGGCTTGGCTCTGCTGATCTCACTGGGCTCCCTCATGTGCTAGGAGTAGGCGGGGGTTGGCTGATCTGGGCTGGCGGATCTGCTTTAGGCTGCAAGTCCGGTTGTGTCTGGGCCACATGTCTGTCATCCTCTTTAGACAGAGAGCTGGCCCACGTCTGCTCTTCTTACGGCTATGGCAGAGGCACAAGCAGGCAAGAAAAAACTCAAAAGGCAGGCCTCCAAAGGCCTCCGAAGGCCGGGCCTACCACTGGCCCTCTCATTCCACTGGCCCTGTGCTCCTCAACCATCTTTCATTATCGTTTCCCTGTGCAGCCTTTTAATATATTTTTTCCCTCACTTGTCTCCCCCTCCCTATGAAATTCTTTAAAAATTTTTGCCATGTTATTTTCTTTTTATTGAGTTAAATACATATAATATAAAAGTTACCATTCTAACCATTTTGAAGTATACAGTTAATTGACATTATGTTCATTCACACTGTTGCGCAACCACCACCACCATTCATCTCCAGAACCTTTTCATCTTCCCAAACTAAAACTCTGTACCCATTAATCACTCACTCCCCATTCCCTCCCCACCCCTGCCCACCAGCCCCTGGCAACCACCATTCTACTTTCTGTCCCTGTGAATTTGACTACTCCATCAACTCACGTCAGTGGAATCATACACTATTTTTCCTTTTGTGACTGGCTTATTTCACTTAGCGCATGCCCTCAAGGTTCATCCATGTTAGAACCTGGATGAGAATTTCTTAACTTTTTAAGTCGGAACAATATGTATATACCACATTTTGTTTATCCATTTATCAGTTGATGGACATTTGGGTTGTTTTTACCTTTTAGCTATTTATTATGAATTATGCGGCTATGAACATGAGTATACAAATATCTGTTTGAGTCTCTGCCTTCATTTATTCCAGGTTTGTACCCAGAAGTAGAATTTCTGGATCATAGGATAATTCTATGTTTAATTTTTTAAGAAACTACCATATTATCTTTTTAATTTTAATAATAAATTTTATTTAATATATCCAAAATATTATCATTCCAACATGTAATCAACATGAAAAGTTATTGATATTTTACATTATTTATTTTGTATTTTGAGATCCACTGATTATTTTACACTTACAACACATCTCAATTCAGACTAGCCATATTTCAAGGGTTGAATAGGTACATGTGATATTTTTATAAATGGCTTATTTTCCCAATTTTTTTCCAGTTTTATTAAAGTATAATTGAAGTATGATATTTTTGGTGTTTTTTAAAGTTATTATTAAATTTATTGGAGTGACATTGGTTAATAAAATTATATAGGTTTCAGGTATACAATTGTATAATATATCATCCATATATTGTATAGATATACAGTCAAGTCTCTTTCCACCACTATTTATTCCCCCTTTACCCTCTCCTACTTCTTCCCACCCCCATAAATGGCATTTTAATTGAAATTCTTTGATTTACAACTAGATTGTGAAGCATCTTGCATTTGAAGTTTTATAGTAACAATTTTATTGCAATACAACTCACCATATAATTCACCCATTTAAAATATACACTTCAAAAATAAAATAAAATATACACTTCAGTGGCTTTTAGTATATTTGTATATTATTCCCACTGAGAATGCCCAAAAACTCACATCAAGGGGGGCTGGAACTATACTTCACCCCTTTAGTGGGGGAAACTACAAAGTCACATGGCAGCCAGACCAGGGTAGCTCAGTGGTTGAGCGCTCAACCCATGAACCAGGAGGTCACTGGTTAAGTTACTGGGTTGCGGGCTCGATCCCTAGTATGGGGCATGCATGAGGCAGCCGATCAATGAGGTTTCTCTCTGATCAATGTCCCTGTCTCTCTATCTTCTCTCTAAAATATCGATACAAACATCTTTTAAAAAAAAAAAAAAGATAGCAACCTGTTAACAAAAAAAAGTCACATGGCAAAGAGAGTAATGACAAGAGGGGAGAGAATTGGGGTAATAACACATACGGTAAAAGAGACTGTAAGCTTGGTCTGATGTAGACAGCAGGGCTTCCCATGATTTTTCAGTCTCCATGGCAGGCCCACTTCATCTGGAACAGGCAACACCTTGGTGCCCTGACTCAGGATGGCTGAGCTTCTTCTCTGACCCTTGCAGATCTTGGATGAGGTGGAAAAACGCCGAGGCATCTCTCCTGCCCTGGTACAGCCCCTCATGAGGAGTGTCATGGAAGCCCCTTTCCCATCATTGGGCAAAACCATCATTGTCAAGAACTTCCTGCCAGGAACAGGAACTGAGGTAAGTGGTCAGATTCCTTTCCTCTCCTAGGGGAGAGAATGGCCCAGACAGCCAAGTCCCAGTGGTCTGAGGGGCTGGCTTTTGGTGGGCTGTCATATTCGGTGGTGTCCTCTTGCTCCTCGGTGTCATAAGTCTAGTCCATCCAGCCCAGGATTCTGGCCCAGAGAGCAACCCCCAGAACTGCGCCATGGCAGCACATGGTGTTTCTTTTCATGATGTTGGCCTTCCAGGTTAGGGACCTGCACTGAACATTCTTGGTTTCTCACTAAAGCTCATTGCATTCTTTTTTTTTCTTTTTTTTTTTTCTTTTTGTATTTTTATTGATTTCAGAGAGGAATGAAGAGGGAGAAAGGGAGAGAAACATCAATGATGAGAGCGAATCATTGGCTGCCTCCTGCGTGCCCTCTACTGGGGATTGAGCCTGAAACCTAGACATGTGCCCTGACTGGGAATCGAACCCTGACCTCCTGATTCATAGGTTGACGCTCAACCACTGAGCCACGCCAGCCAGGCCCATTGCATTCTTGAATTGTATATGAACCTGTTTATGTTTTTAGCCTGCATGACCTCTGTAACTTTATTATGTAAAACAGATTATTTTTAGGGAAGTCAAGCTCAGGGACTGCTCCTTATTCACCCTAGACTCTGAAGAGTGCTCCTGTCCTTGCTGGGCTGGCATTTGATGCAGGAGCTGGTTTGCATTCTTCCCATTCCCCTTATTAGGCTCTGGTACCTCAGAAGGCACATCTGTCTCAGACTTGGGGCTCTAGTTCTAAAGTCCCAGGCAAAACAAGTCACCTGTGGAGCCAGGGCGCAGGAGGGAGGGGGAAGATGGGTCTGGGACATTCCAGAACAACCCAATTTCCCAGCATAGAGAAGAGCAGTCTCCCTGTGGCTGGAGAAACATCCCACACCAGATGTAGGCAGCTTGGCGTTGGGGATGTTAGCACTAGTGAGCCCACTGCGTGGACAGCCCTGAGCAGGCACTGTGCTGAGATTAAAAACCAATCTCTGCTCTATGAAGGAGCCAGCTCCTTACAGAGAAAAAACATGCACATGAGTAGTGACCAAGATGAGTTCAGGAACATAACAGCAAATATGGAATGAGAAGATACACACTCATCGTAAGCGCTGAAAGACTCCACATCAGGGGGTTGGGATGGGGTTGGTCCTTTAAGAAAGTCCTTCTAGATGCCCTAATCAGTTTGGCTCAGTGGATAGAGCTTTGGTCTGCAGACTGAAGGGTCCCAGGTTCGATTCCGGTCAAGGGCATGTACCTTGGTTGTGGGCACATCCCCAGTAGGAGGTGTGCAAGAGGCAGCTGATCGATGTTTCTCTATTATCGATATTTCTAACTCCCTTTCCCTCTGTAAAAAGTCAATAAAATATATATTTAAAAAAAAAAAAAAGAAAGTCCTTCTAGAGGAGGTGAGTCTGGAAAGTGCTGCTCGGACCTGCTGGTCCTTCTGAGTGAGCCTGCGACTCCATCTCTCCAGGTGATACTTCCTCCTGAGACCTACGCTAGCCTGCCCGGCTCTAAGGGACAGTGCATGGTCAACAGGCAAAGAACTCCGTGTGGAGTCCAGGAGACCCTCCGACCACTTTGGGCCAAGGACACTGCTTCCACCATCCTTTCCCCACCTCCATCCAAACTGTCCTTAGTCTCATAGTTGAGTGCGAGGCATGTGCTTCCCTTCCACACCTACCTGCCGCCAGTGTCCTGGGTTCTTTCTTTTCCCCAATCCCTTTTGTTTTCCTTTCCCTTTACCCTGCCAGTGGGCCACCTTTGCAGAGGACGACTTGATGTGTGAGCGGCCTGGCTGAGTAGGCGGGCCCTTCACGGCTGCTCCTGTTCCCTGGCAGGTGATTGAACTGTGCCGCCCGCTGGACTCCCGGCTCGAACATGTGGACTTTGAGTCCCTCTTCTCTTCTCTCAGTGTCCGCCACCTGCTCTGTGTTTTTGCCTCCCTGCTTCTGGAAAGGAGGGTCATCTTCATCGCAGACAAGCTCAGGTACAACCTTGGCTACTTCTGATAAAGTGTTTGAATGACAAGCAGTCTTGGACTGTCTGATGCCATGGTGGGGGTAGGTGATGGTGTAGGATTTCAGAGGAAGCTTCTCTGAGGTGACAGTAGGAGTCAGTGGGCATCTAAGATGCAGGTTCGGAAGCACACGAGTGGTGTGAAACAAGGTAGGCCTGCACTGCTCTGCAACACTTACCTGGTATTGGACCTACTTTTTATTCATTCTGCTTTGTGTTGGGCACTCTACCATGTATGTGCTGGGGACAAGGAGAAAGATCCAGAGCCACCCTCAAGGAGCTCTCAGTACAGTAGGGCGACAGGGAAGAGAACAGATCACCCAGTAGTGCTGTGAGGGCTCGCTAGAGGGGTGCGTCCTAGAGATGGAGAAGGACACCCACTCCCAGCGCAGGCGCGGTCCCCCTTAGCCTAAGGCATAGTCCAGGCAAAAGCAGCTGCCTGTATGAGGGAAAGGATACAGGAGGCTGAGCACAAAGCAGTTCCCTGTGGCTGAGCAGAGAGGAAAGCGGAGCCGGCAGAGGTGGACCCCGGCGATTCGTGGAAGGGCTGCAGGGCCACGCTAAAGAGCACAGGCCTGCCCTAAAGGATCCCTGTCTACAGTATTCAAATCAGTCACAGAATCACACACATACTCACTGCCTAATGGTCACACTCAGTGATTTGCAAGGGCCATGTCACAAATCTAAGAAGGTCCAGGAGGAGCTGCAGATAAGGATTTGGGATAATTCTGAACTTCTAAAAAAAACTGCTGGCATTTCCATCATTACAAAACACTGAAGCAGAGCCTTATTCGCTCTGAACTGAGGGCACAGGAGCCTCAGTGGCAGCTGCAACTCCAGACAGTCTGCGATGTGGGCCCGGCTGAGAGGGCCTGCTGGCCAGAAGCAGATGAGGCCAGCTAAGGAGTCCATCTGGAGAGAAGGCCATTTGCCAAAACACAAAAATTGAAGCACTGTGGTTCAGAGAGGAAATACTCCTCTCAACTCTGGAAAACAAAAGGGAGGAAGAAGAAAAGGGAAGGAATGGAAAGGACAAAGCCTGTGAATGTGGAGCTCATCAGGGGGCGTGGTAGGAAATGGAATCCAGCCCCCCACCACCACGCCACGCCATCTGGTCACCTTGATGATGTTGCTTTTGGACGGCAGCCCCTTGGCTCTCCCAGCCTGCTCCACCCTGTGTTCCAGTTCTTCACTCTCAGTGTCACCGTTACTGTACTCCCTGGGCACTCCGTCAGCTCAGCTCGGGAAGCAGGCCTGTCTCTGAGCCTGCAGCTGGTGCTGGGCGCTGGGCAGCTCTCCAATCTCGCTGGACCCTGGGGAATTCAGAGCAGAGAGTTCTCAAGGTTGGGGCCCTGGAAGCCACGGATGAGTAATAACCCTTCAGTGACCAGGATCAGATTTCATCACATTCTAGTAACTGTCTGTGTTCTCTGGCAGCTGCGCTCTGTGCCCCACTGTCTCTAGTTGTACATTCTCAGGCTTGACTTTGGGGGCGGGGAAAGGATGATCTTATAAAGGCCTAGACCTTCTGTGTTCAGAAGTCGGGGGCACGTTCTCCACCTCTCTTGTAGCTTTAACGGCATACTTCTGGGGGCTTTGGCTCAGCCTTCCTTTTTGGGGCTCTCCAACCCTCAGTTGTGCCCCCTCCCCTAACAAGCTAAGTCTGGCTCACCTGGAAGACATTGACATAGCTACTAATCAGAGCACAGAGACTCCACCAAAGAGCATTGTGTATGTGAGGTTACCAAGCAGGAAAGCCAGAACCCACCTCTCCTCCGGGCTGCTCCACCGAAAGGTGTTCCTCCAGGAGGAATGAACAAACACCTAGCTCTGTCTGGTTTGTGGGAAAAGAGCTATAGGAAATCAAGGATTCTTGGGTTAGGTCCCGACAAATAGGGCTTGGGAGGCAGTGGCGGGCTGCCAGTAGTTTGACCTGGAAAAATCTACAAAGAAAGCCTTCCACATAAGTTTGAGCTGGTGCTTTCATCCTTATCAACTTGGCACAATTCTCTACCCGGTGCACGTGCACCCCTTCCTGGCCCTGTTCAGCTAGCAGGGAAGCAAGCGCCTCATTCTGATTTCCGTCCATAGCCCCAATCTTTTCAGCACCATAAAGGAGTGAATGAGAACAGGGTGTGCCACACACTCAGTGCATGGCCCTGTGACATCCCAGGGTGGACCTCAGCCTGGTTAGGCCTGTAGTCACTGTTGCCAGCACCCTCCCCCTACCACACAATTTATTTACTCATCATTGTTAGTGAGTCTGCCCACTGCAAGAGGAAATAGCAGAGTTGTGGCAAATATTGTATGAGTTATAAAAGGGTTTTAAGTGGAGCCAAAAATCTATCAAATCTAGAATAACATTTTTGTTCCGTTTCATCTTTAGGATGGACATTGAGTGTTTCTTAAGCTCTGTCAAGCCAAAGTCTGACAGATGGAGAAGAAAGAATGTTGTTGTGATGGCTTGTTCTGTTGTCATAACAACCCAAATAAATATTTCCCTATACCCCTTTCTTCATTTCCCTAATGATAAACATTTTGGGGGTTTTTTTTAGTTTATTAATTTCAGTTCCCAAAGTTTTGTCTAACTCTATAGATGAGGCTGAATAATAAAGTCATAAGCTGCACATTTAAAAATTTGTACAAAAGTTTTATATGGGACAGAGGCTTTTTCATTGTTTGCTTTTTATTAAAATACAAGTGAAAGTTTATTTAGAAAGTTACAGAGGTAGAAAAAGTGAGCCAGCTGGGCTGCATGGGCTCAGGAAACAAGTTACAGAGGCAAAAGGAGGACCCCTGGAGCTTAGTGGGGGGGAGAGCAAGCAAAGGTACCCACTGTGAGGGAAGAAGAGGGGGAAAGGTGTGGGCTGCTCCAGAGAGAGAGAACGGGACAGTGTTTTTAATATTCAAGAAATTTACTTTTTATCTTTTTATAGTGCAGTAACACTAGAAGCTGAATGACAGACTGCTAGCTAATGATATATCAAATCTTGACAAATACTGGAGTTTGAACCTTGGCTTTAACATATGGGTAACTACACAAATAAGTTCATATGTAGCTGTGCACCTTTGTCCTTTTGGTTCATTTTTAAAATATATTTTTATTGATTTCAGAGAGGAAGAGAGAGATAGAAACATCAATGATGAGAGAGAATCCTTGATCGGCTGCCTCCTTGGGAGCTAGAGCCCGCAACCTGGGCATGTGCCCTGACCGGGAATCGAACCATGACCTCCTGATTCATAGGTCAACACTCAACCACTGAACCATGCTGGCCAGGCCTTTTGGTTCATTTTTAATCAGTATCTGTAAGCCTAAATGGGGTCCCCTGTCCTGTCTAGAATCAGTTGCGCCCAGCAATGTTTGCCATCTCAGGGAAAGGCTGGTTTGTAAACACGCCCTCTCCAAGCACGTGAGTTTGCCCAAGCAGGGTTTGAAAGTGAGTAGCTACTGTCTTGGTGGTCTAGCATCTAAAAGTGAGCCAGCTGGCCGAAACCCATTTGGCTCAGTGGATAGAGCGTCGGCCTGCGGACTGAAAGGTCCCGGGTTCGATTCCGGTCAAGGGCATGTACCTTGGTTGCGGGCACATCCTCAGTGGGAGGTGTGCAGGAGGCAGCTGATCGATGTTTCTCTCTCATCGATGTTTCTGGCTCTCTATCCCTCTCCCTTCATCTCTGTGAAATATCAATAAAATATATAAAAAATAATAAAAAATAAAAATAAAAATAAAAGTGAGCCAGCTGGATTGCGTGGGCTCAGGAAACAAGTTACAGAGGTGAAAGGACCACTCCTGGAATGGCTGACAGTCTTAGGGATACATACAGGGTAGGCAAAAGAAGGTTTACAGTTGTGAGTACGTGAAACAGTTAATGAAACTATTGTAACAATCATAACCAGCATTCCATACGAACAACTATAAACCTACTTTTGCCCACTCCTGCACATTTGCAAGCTTGATCCCCATGGGGGCGTTCAGGAGGAGGCCAATCAGTGATTCTCATCATTGATGTTTCTATCTCTTTCTCCTTCTCCCTTCCTCTCTGAAATCAATAAAAATATATTTTTAAATGCAATTTTAGTGACACAGTAGCATCAGTCTGATTAAATATTAAGTATTAACTACCTATTTTTCCTGTGAATACCAAGAAGACAACATTTGAAGGAATATTTAGAGAATAGCATAGTCACAGATTATTGTCCTCTACCCCAAACCCATCCCTAACAGAACCTTGGGCGCTAGACACTTAATCCAGTTCTGTCCGAGTCAGGTCCCTCCCAGGGTGTGCTGGCTTTTTGTTGTCTTTTGGGGGTTTACTGTGGCAGCTCAAAATCTCTCCAACACTTTCATCTATGAATTTCTCAGAGTGAGATGTCACCATTGCTCTTTGGTCCTGTCTTTGCTTATGAGCCCTGAAAGTCTTGTTTCTTTCCAATCACAGCTATTTCCTGCTCCTGGATTTCTGTCGCTTTGTAGTTTATGACATTAAATCTGGAAGGACATCAGAAATTATTTAGTCCACTTTCCTTATTTAACAGAAGAGGAATCTGAGGCCTGAAGAAGTTAAGGGCTTTACCTGAGATCACACAGTTTTCTTGAGGCCCAGCCTATGTTCTTCTTAAACTAGGTGACACATTACTTCAGGGTTTGAAAGTACGGTAATGGAAATGTGGCAGCCACTGCATGGTGACACCCACCCCCGCTAGGTCTCACCAGGCACCAGGCCAGACCACAGTCTACCTGTCACCCCTGTTCCTGGGAATGATGCACTGGTAGGAGCGATGCTTTGCTTGGGATACTAAAGAATACTGACGGGCTCATCCTTCAAACTCCTGGGGTGTCTGTCTAGCTCAGGAAACTCATCATTTACTCTTCTGGTGGCATCTTAGAGGAAGCTCTATGCTGGATTCTTACTGGTTCCTAGGTGAGTGGGAAGGCAGTGAGCATAGTAACCCCACTTATGGTACAGGGACTGGGTGGCACCAGAACTGAAGCGCCCTCTGCAGGAGAATGTTAGCACTCAAGTGCATCCTGATGCCTATGAACTCATGCTTCAGCATTCTGGGACCTGAACCTCACCTGTGCCCAGCTTTGCCCTAGTGTGTTTGGCTCAGTGAATAGAGCATCAGCCCATGGACTGAAGGGTCCCGGGTTCATTTCTGGTCAAGGGCATGTGCCTTGGTTGCAGGCTCAATTGGGGCTCGATTGTGCGTGCGGGAGGCAACCAATCCATGCGTGTCTCTCACATCAATGTTTCTCTCTCTCTATCTCTGCCCCTCCTTTCCACTCTCTCTAAAAATCAATGGGAAAATATCAGGTGAGGATTAACAACAAAAAAACAAAACAAAACAAAAAAACCTGTGCCCAGCTTTTAACCCTGGGTCCCAGCCAAATTCCCACTGGGGCATCTCCTCCCTCCCTCACTTCTATACAAATTGTTCACAGCTTTGTCACTGGTGTTCCTTTCCTCCACCCACACTATAATATGAGTCAGCTGCCGGGCTCTCTTCCTGGGCCTTCCCTCAGCAACACTGCCTCTCCCCCACCCAGCAGATGCTCAGTGAGGCTGTGTGGCAAGCGTGTTTGGAGAGTCACCTGAGCATCCAGAACCAGAGACTGTTCTTTGCACATTCACCCACCCCCCACAGAAGGCTCCTATAGCCTTCACAAGTCAGGGAATAATTTCGTTAGCATTTGCAGCAGAGATGGAGAAAAACACTTCAGCTACACTTAAAATAGTCCCTCTTTTCTCCTCTACCACTTATTTTTTGCGGAAAGGCTACCACTAACTGATTATTTGCAGAATTTGACCTTTCCTTCTAGTGTTTCAAGAGGCATTTTTTAGAGAAGAGTGATGTGGGCTAGAGAGCAAGAGGAACGAGCCGCTCCTCAGTCTGGCCCGCCTGTCATGTTCCTGCTGCCCTGTCTCCTGCACCAGCCAGCAGGGTGCTCATGATAACCAGCTGTGGAAACACTTGGGTCCAGCTGCAACAGAGACCATTTAAAAAACAAACAAAAACCACTTGCTAGGAAAAATAGTCAATAGTGGCAATACCTACCTCCCTGTCCAGCAGGTTACCCAGTTGAGTTGTCATCATTTGTCCCATCACAGTTGAATACCATTATCCTTTAGCTCACTGCATTCCAGTTACCTGAATGAATTTTATCTTTCCGTAACATTTATTCCCCCGCCCTATGTCACTGGTATTGCTTATCATTGTTTTAAAAACTGGTTCCAACCACCTTTGTCCTCCAGTTGGCTCATACTGCCACTGAACCGGGGTCTCCTCACCCTCTGGGGGTCTGCCCAGCTCTGCAGGGCAGCGTGAACTTCTACCAGGAGACAGCTCAGCATGTGCTGTGGCAGCAGAGAGAAGGGAGCAAACGATTATACTTCCTCCTTCTAGGGATGAGGCACAAGAAAACAAAAGGGAGCTGGGGCGGAGGGGGGGGGTGTTGAACAGATGTATTTTTGGCTCCATTCTTCTCGCTATATCTCTTCCGTCTGCTCCAGTCTGCAGGACTCTTCTACCCCCCTGCCCCCCACTGAACTCAGAGGTGATTTGCACCCGTTTTAGCCTCAGGTTCTTTAGTTATAAAGTTCAAAAGAGGATGAACTCTATCTCTAAGATTACTCCCAGGTCAAAAGTTCTGTGATTGGGAGAAACCAAGACAGTGGCATAGGTAAATACCTGAACTGCTGCCTCGCACAACAATTTCAAAACTACAACTAAAAGACAAAACGTACATCATCCAGAACCACAGGAAGGGTGGCTGAGTGGAAATTCTACAACTAGAAGGAAAGAGAAAAGCACACTGAGACTCAGAGGAGCTGCAGAAGGCAGAGGTACGGAGGTACGCATGCGGAGAGGGCTGGCAACTGAGTACGCGGCTGGCTTTCTCAATCGGGAGAGAGACAAAAGCTCCCGAAAGCTCTGAACTCCAGTTCCAGGCAAGAGTCTGGAGACCCAGACTCATTAGGGGAGAAACTGGACAGTCTGGCAGCGGGCGAAACTCGAGGGTGGCTTTCTCTCAGAGGTGCTTGTAGCGATTACCACGGGACACTGAGACCCAGGGGCCTCTTAGGGCAGGACTGACGAGAAGCCATTGCTGTCTGCTCCGCCCTGAGACTCTGCCCCATCCAAGCTGAGCACAGAGGCTTTTGCAAGTCTTGTCTCATAAGGGTGTCTCCAGCACAGAAGTTCTCCCGGTGTAGACACAGCTGATCCTCACAGCCAATTGGCCTGGAGGTCAAATCCTCCCAGTGATACCAACAACAATCAAGGCTTAACTACAACAAGACTGTGCACACAGCCCACAAAGGGGTACACCAAGAGTGTCCACCTCAGGTAACTGGGAGGCTGACCCACTGGGCCCTATAGGACACCTACCATACAAAGCCACTCTATCAACTCAGGGAAGCAGCGAAAATACGGAGACAGAGAAATAGGTCACAAATGGAATGGAGGAAAACAAACGACTGGATATAGAGTTCAAAACCATGGTTATAAGGTTTTTCAAGAATTTTCTAGAAAAGGCCGTTAAATTTAGCGAGACCCTTGAGGATATAAAAAAGGACCAACTAGAAATTAAGCATACACTGACTGAAATAAAGAATAATATACAGAGATCCAACAGCAGACTAGAGGATCGCAAGAATCGAGTCAAAGATTTGAAATACAAAGAAGCAAAAAACACCCAACCGGAAAAGAAAAAAGAAAAAAGAATCAAAAAATATGAAGATAGAGTAAAGAGCCTCTGGGACAACTTCAAGCGTACCAACATCCGAATTATGGGGGTGCCAGAAGAAGAGAGAGAGAGCAAGATACTGAAAACCTATTTGAAGAAATAATGACAGGAAACTTCCTCCACCTGTTGAAAGAAATAGACTTACAAGTCCAGGAAGTGCACAGAACCCCAAACAAAAGGAATCCAAAGAGACCACATCGTGACACATCATAATTAAAATGCCAAGAGCAAAAGACAAAGAGAGAATATTAAAAGCAGCAAGAGAAAAACAGTTACCTACAAGGGAGCACCCATACGATTGTCAGCTGATTTCTCAACAGAAACTATGCAGGCCAGATGGGAGTGGCAAGAAATATTCAAAGTGATGAATAGCAAGAACCTACAACCAAGATTACTCTACCCAAGAAAGCTATCACTCAGAATTGAAGGTCAGATAAAGAGCTTCACAGATAAGAAAAAGCTAAAGGAGTTCATCACCACCAAACCAGTATTATATGAAATGCTGAAAGGTATTCTTTAAGAAGAGGAAGAAAAATAAAAAGGTAAAGATAAAAATAATGAACAACAAATACATATCAACAGGTGAATCTAAAAATCAAGTGAATAAAAAATCTGATGAACAGAATAAACTGGTGAATATAATAGAATCAGGGGCATAGAAAGAGAGTGGACTGACAATTCTCTGGGGGAAAGGGGTGTGGGGGTGCGGGAAGAGACTGGACAAAAAGCGTACACCTATGGATGAGGACAGTGGTGGGTGGGTAAGGGCAGAGGGTGGGGTGGGAACCGGGTGGAGGGGAGCTATGGGGGGAAAAAAGAGGAACAATTGTAATAATCTGAACAATAAAGATTTATTTTAAAAAAAAATTCTGTGATTCTTTACCTTCCCTGGAATCAAAAGTGCTTGAACCACAACTCTGAAATGTAAACATGAGTTCTGAGTTTTTATTCTTTTAGTGAATTGACTAAAGTGAGAGTTTCAAAGACTGGAGATGTAGACCACAGATGACAGCATCTACTATCTAAACTGTCACATGATCCACTTCTTTCTCCAAGTAATATTTAGGAACTTATAACAAATGTGCTATAAAAGGAGATGGGTTTCATACAAAATGCTTCTTCATTCAGGGAATTCTTTTTTAAAGACTTCTAAAGGACTCCCTCTAGTCACTTGGAAATGAAAGCTAACATCCCATAAGATATGTAACATATCAAAGTTCCAACTCAACCATTGCTCTTTAACTCTCTCCACCCCCCAGTTCGCTGATCCAAATCATTGGTTTCCTTTAACTGCAGACTACAATGAGAAATACATTTTACATTCAGACCCAGTACATGCAACACACACAAGTACACAGATCATGTACAACTGAAAACATGCAGCAAACTCTTATTTTCTATTCTTTTTGTTGTTGTTTTTAATGCTAATTACAACCTACTAAAAGTATTTTAGGACTCTAAAGTGGGCTGCAAAATAAAGTCTGAAAAGGCCTGCTCTAGACACAACTGTGTTGTTTAGATTTTAACTTCCTAGGTTTTTGTTATTGTTGTTTTTAATCCTGACCCGAGGATATGGAGAGAGAAGGAGAGAGAAATCGGTTGCCTTCTGTATGGGCCTGGACCAGGGATCCAACCCACAACCCCGCTATATGCCCTGACAGGAATCGAACCAGCAACCTTTCAGTGCACAGGATGACGCTCCAACCACTGGAGCCACTCCAGCCAGGCTAGCCTCCAATTTTCTAAGTCGGGACCTCACAAGAGTATATGAGCAGACAAACTTTGTGGACTGATCTCACACCAACACAGATCAGTCCTAAAATCAAAATCCTTAGAACAAAGTAAATGCTACCCATTCAGTGACCTATAGAGCAAGGAAATTAAACACAAATGCTAAGCAATTCACTAAAAGTATTTAACATTCTTGACCCTCTGGGAGAAAGCAGTGCCTTTGGGGGAAAAGTTTTTCTGCTTGAGAGCAAATTCTCGGAAGACAGAAGTCACTTTAACCCAAGCTGGTGGCTGAATTTTTAATAGTCTCTCCTTGGCATAAGTCCTAACTAAATTGTTCTGTCTCGCTCTTACTCAGCTAATAAAGAAGGTATTACTGTATAGTGATTTGAAGGAAACTGGCGTAGCATCTTTCTCATTTTGGGGGTGATCATTTGAAAGAAAAGATAAGGACTAAATACCGTTGAAACATGTGGATGCTATGCTACTAAGCAGTATTTCCTGACTCCAGTGACTATTATGAGAATGATTGTTTGCCAAGGGGACAGGAAAGTTAGAGAGACTCACACTGGCACATGCACAGATTCAGCATTGCCCTCATTAACTTCAGGGGCCCCGATGTGGGTGGTGAAAAGAGGACTAATGTGTACTTTAGGATGTTTCAGCGGGGTGCTAGATTCAGAGGAACTTGCTTGGAAGTTTATGAATACTTTTTATTATGGTAAAATATACATAACATACAGTATACCATTTTAATCATTTTTACACACACAATTCAGTGGCATTAAGTACATTCACAATGTTTGCAACTGTCACTACTACCCATTTTTAAAGCCTTTTCTTCATCTCAAACTGAAACTTTGGATCCATTAACCCCTCATTCCCCACTCCCCTGCCCCTGGTAACTTCTATTCCACTCCCTGTCTCTATGGATCTGCCCATCCAAAGTCCTTCAGTGTAATGGAATCATACAATATTTGTCTTTTTCTCTCTGGCTCATTTCACTTGCTAGCCAATATCTTTTAATCACCTCTTTTTTCCTGAAGCCAGCACTAAGGGATTTTTTTCGTGAGCTCAGGAAAGTTTATGACAATGAGATTGCAGCTGCCCGGCATCCTGGGGACTGGTAAAGGAGCATCCATGTGTCCAGAACTCAGCTTCCTCGCAACTTTCCCTACACGGAGCACAGCCAAGAACCAGGGCAAAGGCTGGGAGGGGCCCGCGCCCTGAAGAGGACACAGTGCACTCAAGGGGAACCCACTGGACCCTCACTTTTATTTTATTCTTACATTCCACAAACTTCTCACAAGCTCCTGGGAACAGCTTACTGGAGTAAGAGGAGAGAGGAGCTGCCGCAGCGGGCTCACCACAATAAGGAGTGATTGCAAGGAAAGGAGAAAGCCAGCTCTCACTCACCTCGGACGGCCACCAGTCATCACTGTCTTCACACAGTAGAATTGACATTCCAAAGGACCGTCCCGAACAATCCACCCATTCACTGGATAAACGGAGAGTGGATCCAGGCACTGTGCAAAGTGTGTGGAGAGTGGTTAGGAAGGCTTGGCACTTGCCAACAAAAGGCTACATCATGGTCATTATTCTTTAAGAGAGACTCCCTTGTAATTGGAAAAAAAAACACACAAAAAACAGTCCTCAAAAAAATATATATTCCATATAATAAAGAGATAATATGCAAATGGTTGACACGCCATCATGCCATCACAGTCCATCACCAGGAGCCCACAGCGAGCACATGTGGGTGGGCAGGGCTGCGTGCGCGGCAAGGCACACGCGGGTGGGCGGGGACTTGATGCTGTGTGCATGGCGCCGAGACGGGTCCCAGTGGCTCTGCGCAGCGATGCTGAGGGTCCTGGCGGCTCCATGCGGCGAGGCCTGGGGGTCCCGCGGCTCCATACAGTGCGGAGGCAGGACCCCCGGCTCTGGCCTACCTCTTTGGGGCAATCCATCGAGGAGCCCTGGATGGGTGGGCGGGGCCTACCTCTTTGGAGTAATCGATCTCGGGGCTCCCACACTGTGAGAATGCACTGGCCAGGCTGGGCCCCCTGCCTGAGTGCATGAATTTCATGCACCGGGGCCTCATATATATGAGAGAGAGAGAGAGAGAGAGAGAGAGAGAGAGAGAGAGAGAGAGAGAGGGAGCCCTAGCTGGTTTGGCTCAGTGGATAGAGCGTTGGCTTGCAGACTGAAGGGTCCCAAGTTCAATTCCAGTCAAGGGCACATGCCTGAGTTGCGGGCTCGATCCCCAGTAGGGGGCGTGCAGGAGGCAGCTGATCAATGATTCCCTCTCATCATTGATGTTTCTCTCTCCCTCTCCTTTCCTCTCTGAAATCAATAAATATATATTTTTTAAAAAAAAGAAAAAAGAGCTTACTTTCCCATATGGTTCTGCTTCCTATTCTCTTAAAAAGAGAGAGAGAGAGAGAGAGAAAGAGAGAGAGAGAGAGAGAGACTCCCAGTATTTCCCTTATGTTGGTATATCTTGAAGTTTGGAATTCTAGGCAAGGGTAACTGGACCTGAGTCTCAAAACAAAACAGTCATTTGGAGCTGACTGCTGCCATGCGAATACCCACAGAATTGCCCATTCCCCTGATTGGCTGAGAGGATGTGTGGTAGAGAACAAAAAAAGCCCCGGTTAGAATATTAAGCATCCTCAGGAGAAGAGTGCATCCTGAGAAGAGAGGCTTTAGTCCTCTGGGTTTGGTCTTAAAAGGGGTTGTGAGGAAAAGGCGTAGCAGCGCATGATTCATCCACATCCCACAGGAATGGGGCTGACATATGAAGGCACACGTACAAAAATTGGCCAGGGCATTAACTTTGTCCCTCTGGCCATGCCTCAGAGCCTCGCGGAAGCTCCATGTGCCTGGAATAGCCTGTGTCAGGCCCTGTTACATGACACACCTAATACGTGCATGATGCCTTTTCTCACCAACGTGCCTTGAGAGGTGTGCAAGCGTTTCTCTCTGGGCCCTCCCTGAACTCACCCCTCCTGCCCTTCTCTCCCGCTGCAGCACGCTGTCCAAGTGCTGCCACGCGATGGTGGCCATCACCTACCCCTTCACCTGGCAGCACACCTACATCCCCGTGCTGCCACCAGCCATGGTCGACATCGTGTGCTCGCCAACCCCCTTCCTCATCGGGCTGCTCACCAGCTCACTGCCACTGCTCAGGGAGCTGCCCCTGGAAGAGGTGAGCTCCTGGGATGTCCCTGTGCCCTCCTGTGGGGGCAGAGGGCAGAGGGAGGTGCTGCCTAGGGGATGTCTCTGTTCCCTTCCCATGGGGGACAGAGGGAGGTGCTGCCTAAGGCTGTGTGACAAGCAGTGTCAGGGGAGCAGGGGACCCCACAGCTTTATTTATGAGATAGCCACCCCCCGCCCAAGTCTGCAAATAGGTCCTTTATCATATCAGTAAAAAGACAACCGCCAAAATGTTTTTAATGATCAAGTGCCAGTTTTCAGGTGTGCATCCAGGTGGGGAGTCTTACTTGGCAGGTCTGTGGTTATTGAATCCCAGCCCCTTCCTCTTTAGTGTCTGTCCCCGAGCCCTGAGAACGCCCAGCCACCAGAGAGGGAACAGCGGGCACTAAATGCCGCCACTCTCTCCTGACCCCTGGGGAACACCTGCCCTGAAAGTTAAACGGGGTCCCCAGATGTGGCTCCTCTAATTGCCCAGGTGGTCCTAAAATCGCATTAATATTAACCAGGTGTGGGTTCGAGCTGCAAGAAGTTTGGATGCCTTATGATCCCTAACATGGCTCAGTTCAGTCCCATAGGGTGTCTGAGAAGGAAGGAAAAAGCCCCTTCAGGCCTGGGCAGGGTCCTGGGATGTTAGAGCCCATATTCCAGCTCTTTGTGGAAACCTGGCGGCCATCCAGGCCCTGCTCTTCCTCCCTCGTGTGCTGAGGCCTGAGTGAAGGTCTTGCCCGCAGGGCCCTGCAAGCCAAGGCCCGGCACCTGCGTCACCCTGGTTCTGGCCCTGGGTCTCAGGCTGCTCTGGGGACAGAGGGGAAGGTGCTTTATCCGAAAGCCTGACTGATGAAAGCCCAGCAGCTTGATTTGCTCTCCAGCTGGATCCACGGCTCTGGGTTTCTCCCTCCTCTCCCATTAAAGAGAAATGACAGGGCCAGTTGGGTATCTGAGAGAAAGGAGAGAGAACCCTGGGTGTGCAGAGACAGTCAAGTGGAAGGGGCACAAGTGGGGCCTCTGGCCTCTTTCCCCACCCCAGTAACCCATGCACTGAAAAGCAGCCTGAGCTGAGAGGCTCTGCCTTAGCCAGTCGGGAGCAGGGCAGGGAGTCCAGCCATGGCACACATATGTTCCAGCCTGTGGTTGCAGTGTTGAAAGCATGGGATTCAGAAAAGCCCTTGCTCCCCACCTCCCTTCTTCATCACTTGTGGCCACAGTGGCAATGTCAGGAAACCACAAATGGCCCATTCCACCCCACCCCCACTGCCTCTTTGGGTGCCAAGATGGAAACAGGCTAAGAGTCCATCGCTATATCCCAGAAGCCCTGCTGACAATAATAGTCCCTTTTCCTCATCTTGCAGGTTCTTGTAGTCGACCTCGTCAACAATCGGTTCCTCAGACAGGTGAGTGAGAGGGCCAGCTTCAGCCTGCTGCTCGCTCTCTTTTTACCTCTCTGGTGTTTGGGGCTCAGCTTTCCGGCTCTGCGAAGGTTCCTGGGTGGGCCTGGGTTTGCAAAAGAGGCCGGTGGGACCGGGCATTCCCAATCCCCAGCCAGGGCTGGACTGAGGAGAAGCTAGAAGGCAGGGGCCAAAGAGGGTGGGTTTAGCAAAGTATTGATCCCCATGTCTTCTATCACAAAATGGTTTTCTAACCATTAGACTCTGCATAGGCTTGCCTATAGACTCTTGTACTTTTCAATATGCTTTTAAAGAATATTTGAGAACAACATTTATGATATAATAAGTGGAAAAAATTAGGATGCAAAATCATATACATTTTTTGCGTGTTTTTTAAAAAAGGAGAAAGAATCCTATATAAGAAAGAGGTAATAAGCAAATTAACCATCATGCCCTCACACAGGATGGCTGCCCCCATGTGGTCACAAGGTGGCCACCACAAGATGGCCGGCAGGGGAGGGCATTTGTGGGCCATCAGGCCAGCAGGGGAGGGCAGTTAGGGGCAAACAGGCCTGCAGGGGAGAGCAGTTGGGGGGGACCAGGCCTGCAGGGGAGGGCATTTGGGGGCAATCGGGCCAGCAGGGGAGCAGTTAGGCGTCGATCAGGCTGGCAGGAGACTGGTTAGGGGGTGATCAGGCTGGCAGGTAGAAGCAGTTAGGGGCAATCAGGTAGGCAGGCAGGCGAGCGGTTGGGAGCCAGTAGTCCCGGATTGTGAGATGTGAGTGTGACCGCCCCACATTGGGCTGCCAGTTGCGAGTGTTCCCCCCCATGTCCCACATGGTTCAGGGTTCAGGCTCTGTAGGAGGCCGCACGCAAGTGAAAGAGACTAGAAAATATTAATTTGGAAATATTGGGGGCCAGGCGGGAGCCCAACTCAAGGGGAAGGACTCCACCCCGCTCTGGCCTTGCTATCCCTTTTATTAAGACTATGGGATACACCCATAGCCTTTACTTATTTTTTTAAAATTTAATAAATCTTTATTGTTCAGATTATTACATTTGTTTCTCCTTTTCCCCCCCACAGCTCCCCTCCACCTGGTTCCCACCCCACCCTCTGCCCTTACCTCCCCCCAACTGTCCTCATCCGTAGGTGTATGATTTTTGTCCAGTCTCTTCCCGTACCCCCCACACCCCTTTCCCCCTGAGAATTATCAATCCACTCCCATTCTATGCCCCTGATTCTATTATATTCACCAGTTTATTCTGTTCATCAGATTTTTAATTCACTTGATTTTTAGATTCACTTGTTGATAGATTTGTATTTGTTGTTTATAATTTTTATCTTTACTTTTTTCTTCTTCTTCCTCTTCTTAAAGAATACCTTTCAGCATTTCATATAATACTGGTTTGGTGGTGATGAGTTCCTTTAGCTTTTTCTTATCTGTGAAGCTCTTTATCTGACCTTCAATTCTGAATGATAGCTTTGCTGGGTAGAGTAATCTTGGTTGTAGGTTCTTGCTATTCATCACTTTGAATATTTCTTGCCACTCCCATCTGGCCTGCATAGTTTCTGTTGAGAAATCAGCTGACAATCGTATGGGTGCTCCCTTTTAGGTAATTAACTGTTTTTCTCTTGCTGCTTTTAATATTCTCTCTTTGTCTTTTGCTCTTGGCATTTTAATGATAATGTGTCTTGGTGTGGTCCTCTTTGGATTCCTTTTGTTTGGGGTTCTGTGCACTTCCTGGACTTGTAAGTCTATTTCTTTCACCAGGTGGGGAAGTTTTCTGTCATTATTTCTTCAAATAGGTTTTCAGTATCTTGCTCTCTCTCTTCTTCTGGCACCCCCATAATTCGGATGTTGGTACGCTTAAAGTTGTCCCAGAGGTTCCTTACACTATCTTCAAATTTTTGGATTCTTTCTTCTTTTTGCTTTCCCGGCTGAGTGTTTTTTGCTTCTTTGTATTTCAAATCTTTGACTTGATTCTTGTGTTCCTCTAGTCTGCTGTTGGGTCTCTGTATAATATTTTTTATTTCAGTCAGTGTATGTTTAATTTCTAGTTGGTCCTTTTTCATATCCTTGAGGGTCTTGTTAAATTTATCAGCATTTTCTAGGGAATTCTTGAAAACCCTTATAACCATGGTTTTGAACTCTATATCCAGTCGTTTGTTTTCCTCCATATCTTTCATTTGTGATCTGTTTCTTTTCTCCGCATTTTCATTGCTTCCCTGAGTTGGTAGGGTGGCTTTGTATGCTAGGTGTCCTATAGGGCCCAGTGGGTCAGCCTCCCAGTTACCTGAGGTGGACACTCTTGGTGCACCCCTTTGTGGACTGTGTGTACAGCCTTGTTGTAGTTAAGTCTTGATTGTTGTTGGTGTCACTGGGAGGAATTGACCTCCAGGCCAATTGGCTGTGAGGACCGCTGTGTCTATAATGGAAGAACTGCTGTGCTGGAGACACGCTTATGGGGCAGGACTTGTTTCAGTGGGGCTTTGGTGCTCACTGAGTCTGCCTCTTGAATGTGTCACTTATGGATGTGAGTAGTTGAAATCTGGTGTCATCTCACACTGACCACTAGATACACTAGCTTCTGGGTCTCCAATGGGGTGCAGGTCAGCTACTGTCTGAGGCCACCTAGCAGGAGCTACAGTGAGAACTACAGTTTTCTCCTCTTTGCTTGCGGTTTGGAGGTTTTGGAGCTGTCTGACCAGAGCTGCACTTTGTTAGGTTAAGCTGCGATAGGGCAGGCCATTTATATGTAAAAGCCACTGCGTGGAGCTTGGGTGGGTTTGTAGATTGTGTGGGTGGGATCTCAGGGAGTCACTAGGCTAGGGCGTGGCAAACAGCGATGGCTGCCAGTCAACTGTCTCTGCGTTTCCGCTTTTCCAAGTCCCCGCGTCCCACGCCCTAGCGCAGTAAACAATGATTGCTGGGTGCACCTTTCCAAGAAAGTCACCCTCACTTTCCGACCCAATGGCAGACAGTCCAGCTTCTCCCCATAGGAGTTTGGGTCCCCCGCGTCTCCCCAGAAACTGGAGTTCGGAGTAATCGGGAGCTTGTCTCCCTTTGGGTTGAAAAAAGCAGTGCTCCCAGTCGCCCGCCGCCAGCCCGATTCGCGCGCCTCCGTACCTCAGCTTTTCAGCGCTTGTGCACGTCTCAATGCTCTTTGCTATTTCCTTTTAGTTGTAGAACTTCCACTCAGCCAGCTTTCCCGTGGTTCTGGGTGATAGACGTTTTGTCTTTTAGTTGTAGTTTTGAAATTGTTGTGCAAGGCAGCAGTTTAGGTGTTTACCTATGCCGCCATCTTGGTTTCTCCTCTACACCCATAGCCTTTAGGCAGGCAATTGCAATAATAGCCAATCAGCAAGAATTTACATAAGACTAAAAGGTGGAAGTTGCTTTAGCTACCATTGTCTCAACTAAACAGTGGGTGGTTGGCTCTGACCTTTCAGAGCTTCAAGGTTGACCAGCCTTCCGTGTTCCTTGTCCACACCTCTCTGCTAGTGAAGGCAATGGGCGGCTTCCAATAGTTGGCTTCCGACTGCCAACATCCCTTGAGGGGTCCCAGATTGGAGAGGGTGCAGGCTGGGCTGAGGGACACCCCCCAGTGCACAAATTCCGTGTACCGGGCTTCTAATACATATATGCCTCTAAACAAATTGGAAAGGAAAACTCATCAAAATATTAATGCTGATTGTGGAAGAATAAAAGGGAGACAGATTATGAGTGACTTTAAATTGTTTTCAAACTTTCATGTATTTTCTATGATTATAAACTACTTTCATTATTAGAGAAAGTAATGCACAATTATTTCCTCATTTATCATTTGCCAGAAAGGTCTAACTCCTACCAGGTCTTAGGGGTATTCTATTGCATTGCTTTTAAATTTGGAGCTGCCACCCTGGAAAGTTCTGTCTGTTGTGGTAATGCCATTTTCTATCCTTAGTTCCACTCACTTTTACTTCCCAAAGGCCCTCAGGGAGACCCTTCCCCAGGGCTCTCCAACTCTGAGGCCCAGTTAATAAAGCTAGTTTTTTGTTTGTTTGTTTGTTTTTATTTGAGAAAGACAGACATTGATTTGTTGTTCCATTTATTTATGCATTCATTGCTTAATTCTTATATGTGCCCTGACCGGGGATCAAAACTGCAACCTTGGAGTATCAGGACAATGGTCTAACCAACTGAGCTCCCAGCCAGGGCCGTAAAACCAGCTCTGATCCACTGGTCATCTGCCCTGGCCAAGTGCCCTGACCAGCACCAGCCACCCTACAGGGTAGGGCAGTGGGAAACAGTTCTTGGGTAGCCACTAAGTTCCAAGCTTTTTCACAAGGTAATTGTATTGTATTTAATATTGTTCCCAAGCTTTATGAGATATTATTGACATAAAACATACATAAGTGTAAGGTGTACGACATGATGGTTTGATATGTATATATATTGTACAGTAATTACCAGAATAAGTTTAGCACGGCCATCCCCTCACATAACTACCTTTGTGTGTGTGTGTGTGTGTGTGTGTGTGTGTGTGTGTGTGTGTGTGTAGTGATAACATTTAAGATCTACTCTCAATAACTTTCAAGTGTGTAATAGAACATGATTAACTTTAGTCACCATGCTGTACATTAGAGCCCCAGAACTTACTCATCTTAGAGCTTGGACCAACATTTCCCCCAACCCCAGCCTCTAGCAGTCACCATTCTACTCTCTATTTCTAATGAGTTTTGGGGGTTTTTTAGAATCCAAATATAAGTGAGAACATACAGTATTTGTCTTTCTCTATCTGATTTATTTCTCTTAGCATAATGCCCTCCGGTTTCATCCATGTTGTTGCAAAAGGTAGGATTTTCTTCTTTTTTATGGCAAATATTCCTCTTTGTGTGTGTGCGTGTATCTGTGTCTGTGTGTATGTGTGACGTTTTCTTTACCTGTTCATCCACTGATGAACGCTTAGGTTGTTTCCATGTCTTGGCTGTTGTGAATAATGCTGCAGTGAACATGGGATGCAGATACCTCTTCAACATAGTGATTTCATTTCCTGATGTTCCATCTACCCTCTCTCTCAAATCATTTTTTTAAAAATATATTAAAAAGAGATTATGCTTTCTCCATTGAGTATTCTTGGCTCCCTTGTGAACTACCAATTGACCATATATGTGTGGCTTTATTTCTGGACTATTGATTCTGTTTCGCTGGTTTGTGTGTGTGTTTTTTATGCCAGTACCATATTGTGTTTTTTTTTATTTATTTCTATTTTTAACTTATCTTTATTGTTGAAAGTATTACAGATGTCCCTTTCCCCCGCCCCCATTGACCCCCTTCACACACACCCCGTACCTACCACACTATTGTTTGTGTCCATGGATTATACATACATGCATATAAGTTATTTGGTTGATTTCTTCCCACCCCCTTTCCCGCTGAGATTTGACAATCTGTTCCATGCTTCCATGTCTCTGGATCTGTTTTGTTCACCAGTTTATTTTGTCCATTAGATTCCACATATAAGTGAGATCATGTGATACCTGTCCTTCTCTGACAGGCTTACCAGTACTGTACTGTTTTGATTACTTTGTTAAAGTTGGAAATCAGGAATTGTGATGCCTCTAACCTTGTTATTCTTTCTCAAAATTGCTTAGTCTAGTTGGACTCTCTTGTATTTCCATATAAATGTTAGAATTGTTTTTTCTATTTCTGTGAAAAATGCCATTGGCATTTTGATAGGGATTACATTGACTCTGTAGCTCATTTTGAGTAGTATGGGCATTTTAACATTAATTCTTACAATCCATGAACACAGGATATCTTTTCATTTACTTGTATCTTCAATTTCCTTCATCAATGTCTTGAACATTGCACTTAATCTTCACAATGAGGTGGATATTGACAAATGGGGAAAGTGAGACTCACACAGCTTGTAAGAAGTGGAATCAAGATTCAAACCTCAGACCTCTGTTGTTCCTTCCACTAGACTGTGCTGTGCAGGCCTGCCGGGCAGTGCACCCCATGTGTCCTACTGGCTGGGCACAGCATCACCTCCAAAAGCAGGGCGATGGCCCACCTGTCCTTTCTGCCTTACAGATGGACGACGAGGATTCCATCCTGCCACGGAAGCTTCAGGTGGCCCTGGAACACATTCTGGAGCAGAGAAATGACCTGGCCAGTGACCAGGATGAAGGGCCCCCCGACTGCAAGCATGGTTAGTGCTCAGCCCCTCCAGACTGCATCTCCCTCCTCGTTAGGGAGCAAATGGACAATGGCCAAGCATTCCACTTGGCATTGGGTTAAGTAAGAAAATAGGCAAGAGAGAAATGCAAGGAGAGAAACTGGGCACTCAACTTACTCACCTGGATCTCATTTTAACAATGAACTGGTAAAAGTTCTCTCACCCTCCCCCCCACCTCCCAATTTGGCCCTAAAATATCTGTTTAAAGTAGGGAAAGGGCCTTGATCAAGAGTACTAGTATGTACCTGGGTTGCAAGTTTAATACCTGGCCCCTGTCAGGGCACGTGCGGGAGGCAATCACATCGATGTTTCTCTCTCTCTCTCTCTCTCTCTCTCTCTCTCTCTCTCTCTTCACTCTACCTAAAAAAAAAATCTCTTGCCCTAACCGGTTTGGCTCAGTGGATAGAGCGTTGGCCTGCAGACTGAAAGGTCTCAGGTTCGATTCCGGTCAAGGGCATGTACATTGGTTGCGGGCACATCCCCAGTGGGGGGTGTGCAGGAGGCAGCTGATCGATGTTTCTCTCTCATCAATGTTTCTAACTCTCTATCCCTCTCCCTTCCTCTCTGTAAAAAAATCAATAAAATATATTAAAAAGAAAAAAATTCTAAAAAAAAAAAAAATCTCTGGAAAAAATATGTTCTGGTGAGGATTAACAACAACAAAAAATAAGGAAAATAATAAAAGGATAAAAGGGAGGGAAAGAAATAATTTAATAACTGGGTAACCTTTTTATGGGTCAGTAGGATTTTACCTCGAGAGAGCTAGAAGTTGCTTGTATTACCAGTTGGCTTGTCTCAGAGGCTCTGACCTCACCCGCTGGCCCTTCCTCTTGCTCAGGCCCTGAGTCCAGCCCCTTGAACCAGGTGGTGTCTGAAGCCTTTGTCCGCTTCTTCGTGGAGATCGTGGGCCATTACTCCTTGTTCCTGACGGTGGGTGACCGTGAGGAGAGGACCCTGCAGCGAGAGGCCTTCCGCAAAGCCGTCTCCTCCAAGAGCCTGCGCCGCTTCCTGGAGGTTTTCATGGAGACCCAGATGTTCCGGGGCTTCATCCAGGAGCGAGAGCTGCGTCGACAGGATGCCAAAGGTCAGAGGGCATCTTCCCTGCATCTTCCCTGAGACAGATGGAGGTGCCCAGGCACAGACGGGAGCAGCTTTCGGCCACCTCTGGAGAATGTTCATTTTTGCACGTCTGAGCTTCTGAAATTACCCTGATGCCTGTCTCCTCTGACATCACTTCCCCCTACTGGCCTGTCCAAGAGCACTTTCCAGGTTCTGGTGACAGGTCCTCCATTTGTTCCATTCTTTCCAACTCGAGGAAACTCTCGTGGACACCCTTTCCTTCCTCTCTGTGGTTCGTTTGTCTTTTCCACAGGCCTCCTCTCGTCCCTTCTGCCCCTCTTTCCTGCCCCTCTCTACCATGGAGCAGGCAGGAGCCACCTGGAATGGGACAGAGGAGAGAATGGCCCACACCCTCTGGTGAGCCTGCCTGGCTGGGAGCTTGTGGGTCATCCATTCCCCTCCCTCACTCTCTCTCTTCGTGGAGTTCATCTCTCCTACCTTCTTGTCCCTGTCAGCTGGGTTCCATCACACTTCCGGGGATGGGAGAGGGGGAGGTGTGAGAAAAGAGGATGACATCATTCCTGTCTCTTTCTTATGTCATCTTAAGCCCTTTTGGGAATCTGACAACTGAAAATGTTGGGAAAGGCTGTCACAGATGGGAGTTAGACCTGAGTAGGGGCGAGGTGCTCACCACCAAGGAGTGGCTGAGCAGCGGCCAGGCAGGGTCCCAGGGTAGCCGCTGGCCCAGGCCTCGGTGTCCTCTGGTGCTGTGATGGCACAGACTGAGTTAAGGAACCAAACCATTCCCAGAGCTCCTTGCAAAATAAAGACAGAGGCTGGCCACGCTTCCAGCAAAAAGTTGATCAGATGAAGGGACCTCTTAAATAGAAGGCCTGCTGGGTACACATACTGGTAGGTATCTGTTTACAGACCACTATTTGATAGAGAGGCCCAGACGTCAAAGCTTAAAGGCAGTACGGAAGGAGCCCACTGCCCACGAGGATCAGAGAGAAATGAAGACAGTACCTGAGGCTCAGACCCGGGTGAGCACTGAGGCCCTGAGAGGTGGCCTATCCCGCCTTCCTGAGGTCACAGGTGGCAAACAGATTCCCAGCAGCCACACCACGTGGCCAGGCTCCCTCTGTATGGGAGAACACGAGGAAAAGGGAAACTCCAAAAGTTCCTGAGAGCCAGGACCATCTGGTTCATCTTGAAACCGCGTGCCTGGCACAGTGGAGACACTTGGAAGGTGTTTGTTGAGTCAAAATAGGATTTCGTGTGGGAGCCGGCTTTACAGCTTTCCAAAGACAGTTATTGCACAAAGTTGGGCAATTATAGGGGTCATAAAAACTCTTATAAACCTATGATTCAGAGCATGTTTAGAGGAGCAGCTCATCTCAGAAGCAAGTTCCTCTTTGCTGTGGCAGTAAGGAAACGGGTATGGTTAGAAGTGCCCAGAGAGGGAACTATACTGACTGGGATTTCTCTTGTCAACAGGTCTGTTTGAGGTCCGTGCCCAAGAGTACCTGGAGACACTCCCCAGTGGAGAGCACAGTGGTGTCAACAAGTTCCTGAAGGGACTAGGTAAGGCCAAGGGTCTCAGTCCCCATCACCAGCCTCTGGTCCGTGGCTCCTGGCCAGTTCCTCCACTGGAGCCGGCTCCTAAATAACACAGAGCTCTCTGGCCTGTGCTGGGCAGGCAAAGTCGGCATTGTGGCCTCCTGTTCCAGTATGACTCCAAAGTATAAACAGAGGACACAGAGGCCCCTCCCCACTCTCCTGGGCTCCTGGGCTGTCTCACTACCTTCGTTCACGTCATCTCCCTCACTCCCGAGTCTTCTGGGGCACCGAGCTTAGGAAGCAGGGTGAGTGGAAGCAGGCAAGGTATCTGGCAGCACAGAGCTGGCCCAGCCTCCCAGTGCCCGCAAAGTGGAAATGTAAAAGTGAAAGGACTACGGCTTACTCAGTAACAAGGTCCTTGCTGGGAAAAGGATGAAGAATAAATCAACAAAGAAGAAGGAGGCCCTGGCTGGGTGGCTCAATTGGTTAGAGCGCCGTCCTGATATGCCAAAAAGAAGAAGGAGGGCGCAGGCCCCAGTGAGGAGGAGCCGCGCAGTGAGGACCCCACGAAAACCTGGGGAGGGTCCTGCTTGTCCCTCACAGGGTGGACAGAGGGCCACTTGGGGCGGGACTTCCCACTCACCGCACCACTGGGAGTTTTCTCACTTGGCTCCTCGGGGACCGTTACGTTCAGAGATTCCAATTTACCATTTCAGAAGCAGTGTCTCCAGCTCTTCCTTGAGTCCGAGGAAGACCCCTTTTCCTTGGGGAGGTGCAGAGGCTGTGAGGCAGGAAGGGAGGCCAACACCAGGAGGGGCACAGAGTGAGGCTCCCTCCGGGCTGGCGTAGGAGGCAAGGTTGTCCACACTGCAGCTGCGGTGAAAAGGGAAGATTTAACTCAACCTCCTTCCTCTCCTGGTGAAATGCTCCCTTTTTCTTTTTTTAGGCAATAAAATGAAGTTTCTCCACAAGAAATAACTCTCAGCCTGGACTCGAAGAAAAAGTTCCTCCCAGAACAACCACGTGTTTAAAGACAGTCCTGGTGGCCTTTCTGAAACGTCCCCGGTCATCCCAGCTCTGCTGGGTCAAGGCCAGGGTGGATTCTGGCCGCTACTGGGTTGAGGCCAGGCCTGTCGCCGACATTCAGATGGATTGTTTTGGTTGCTGGTTTTGGATTTTTAATTTTTTTTAATCTTAGATATTAAAAAAAAGAAAAATGTTTGGGTTTTCTTTTTATTATGCCAGGGCTAAGAAAACTATCCTGCCCTGTGTCATCTTTCCCTGGCTCCCCCTGCCTGGCATTCCTCCTCTGGGCCAAAGTGGGGACAAATGCGGGTGTTAGGGAGATGTTGTGGTGACCCCAAAGACACTGGGCCCAAAGGTTCAGGGCAGAGCCCTCGGGGAAAGGATTGGCCCTTCTGTGGAGGAGTCGGATCTGGGCTCCAAGGATTTGGGCTTCCGGGGAGAAGCTGCAACCAGAGTGGCCAGTGATGCCACCTGGTGGCCGAGGCCATTGCTGTCGGGCCTCCAACTCCTCTCCCAAAGGGGCCTGACTTCTGGGCCTCTTCTCTTTTCTCTTCGAAGCCTTAGCACCGTCCACTGCCCAAGCCAAGCCGTCCATGACTTTTGAGGTACACACAAACAGAGGAAATTGTAAGATCTGTTAATAAAACGTTCGTAGGGTCCCAAAGTGTATGGTCATAAAGTATCATGGAGCACACCCTATAACACATGAGACCACAGCTTTGACCCTACTCCCATTTATACCGTATGAAATATTCCCATCTCATTGTAGGGACCCAGATCAGCAGAGACAAAATGGTGGGTGGATAAATGGAGGGACCTTTGTAAATGAGAGAGAGCATCAAAGTTTGGAGACAGCTTCGTGAGACTTGTGCAGCCATCAAGGCAGCTTGCCCTCCTGCAGGGGACCCAGCGGGTTGGGCAGCACAGGTAAGGTCTCAAAGCAGGCCTTGGCACCACCGCGGCCACCCTCCGCCCGCCCGCCACTGCACACCCTCCAGTGCATCCCCTCTGGATGGCACCAGCAACCACGACAGAACACACAAAAGATGTGCTCTGATCATGGCAATGGCCCTGGCCTATGCTGCCTGGCAGAGGCCCTTAGCCTTTAGGGCGCTGGGAGCAAGGGACCTTCTGAGGAAAGAAAAGAACAAGAAAAAAATGAGGAGGTTGACTTCTCATTCCACATTAGGGATTCTTACCTGGAGTCATGGACCATCTCTCCAAATTATGTCCAAGACTTGGTGTGCCCATTCATTTTTCAGGGGAGAGGATGCATCACTTATATCAGATTCATAAAAGGTTCCAAGGACCCCCCCAAACTGATGGGAGCCAGGCTATGCATAACAATTAACCCGGGTAGGTGTGCGCTCTGGGGTTTGGGGGGAAGACTGAAGGAGAATCTCTGCGTGTGGGGGCTCAGGAATTGTACCTAACAAGCTCCTCAGATTAGTTAACTTTATTAATACCAGTATTCTGCCCAGAAATGATCATTTTTAATATTTTGGAATATACTTTCTTTTCTAACTTATTTTATATTATATTGTTTACTTAACACCGCCAAGTGAATAAATATACCTTTTATCAATATTTCTAATGGTTGTATGTTCTATTTTATAGATACACTGAAAGTTATTTTACCAATGCTCTACTCTCACGTGTGCAGGCTATTTTCAGTTTTTAATATCATAAAGGGCATTGACAAAAGCATCTTCATACAAGTATCTCAGCACATTTGTTCTATTTTCATTTTAATGTTTGCTTGAAGTAGAATATCCATCTAGAAAATGCCCAGGCTGACAGACCTTCACAAATGACCATATCTGTGTGACCAACGCCCAGGCCAGGAAGCTGACCATCATGGACCCCAGGAGCCCCTCCTGCCACCTTCCCGATGTCCCTCCCATCTACTCTGTGGATGTTTAAACTAAATCAACTAACAAATTGTCTACAACTTGCAAAGTGGGAAGGTAGGCTGGGGAGGGTCAGAAGCAAGAGAAAAGGGTAGAGTTGTGACTACTGCCCATAGTCTAGGGCAGATTCTCGATGGGCAATACTGTTTGGGTTGAGCAGAGCATCAGTGCCCTAGATCAGGTCACCATCTGTCCAAAAACCAAGACCTCTAATTCCATCAAAGCATGCATTTTCCATGAAGAATGTGTTGTGTTTAGAAGCATTCATTACTGTGTTTCAATTCACAGTGAAGCACAAGGCCGTGAAAAATAGTTGGAGCAGGATTGCCGGTTGGGTTTCACTGCCATGGAATATCGGAGACATAGGTGGACGAGGGAAGTGGTGGTGAGAGCAATTGCAGCTGGCAGATCTTGGTAGGAGGCTGCAGGTAGCAAGTGTGATGGGTAAGAGGAAGAACGAATTCTCAGAAATTATCACAAAAAACTCTTCGTACTCATAAGAATAATGATATCAGCTGCCGTTTATGAGTACTTTTTACCCATCGCTGTGTTGAGTTCATCACGTGTTATTTGAACACTGGTAGGTAAGCTTGAGGAACTGTGTTTCCAGAGCCTAAACCCAGGCCCTGGTGCTTACCAGATGTTTGCTAACCAAAGAAACAGTTCCCACAGCAGCACTAAGAGTTACTCTCTGTCGCAGGCAGCAGGCTCATTAGAGATGGATGCAGGGCCCACAATGCAAAGGAGTCAACCTTGCTGACTGGGAGCCGTTCCCAGCATCTCTGGTACTTTGTCTCAGCACTAAGCACCTAAGAGACCACATTAACCATCAGAAGGTTGCTGGTGAGTGTGAAGTCAGAGCAAAGGGCACTGGAGAGTGGAGGGGCATCACAGGAGGGGCGGGGAGCAGGACAGACCACTCTCTCCCGGAGGGCCTGTGTCTTGGTTAGTGCTGGATAACCCTGCTGACTCCTTGGTCCTTGGCATCCCTGCCACCCCATTCCTTTATCTTCTATGAGTGAAATTCACAATTTTTTTAATTTATTGATTAGAGAGAGAAGTATCTATTTGTTGTTCCATTTATTTATGCATTCATTGGTTGATTCCTACATGTGCTCTGATGGAGGATTGAACCTGCAATCTTGGCATATCGGGACAACACTGAAACCAACAGAGCTACCTGGACACAGCTCACATAATTCTAAAGTGGACAATTCAGTGGCATTTAGTGCATTCACACTGTTGTGGCAACCACTAAAAACATTGTCATCGACCTAAAAAGAAAACTCAGCCATCAAGCAGTTACTCTCATCCCTCCTCCCTCCAGCCCCTGACAACCACCAATCTGCTTGCTATCTCTATAGATAAATCTATTTTGGGTATTTCATAAAATGTCTGGCTTTTTTCACTCAGCGTAGTGTTTTCAAGGTTCATACACACTGTAGGTTGTATCAGTACTGCATTCCTTTTTATGGCTGAATGGTATTCCATGGTATGGATATATCATATTTTGTTTATCTCTTCATCCAGCAATGGATATTCAGGTTGTTTCCACCTTTTGGCTATTGTGAATAGTACTCCTACAAAATGTGTATGTGCATATTTCTTTAAGTATCTGTTTTCAGTTTTTTTGGGTATATACCTAGGAGTGAAATTGCTGGGTCATATGGTAATTTCTACATTTAAATTCTGGAGGAACTACAATATGCAGATGATGTATTCTAGAATTGTATACCTGAAACCTATATAATTTTATTAACCAACATCACCCCAATAAATTCAATAAAAGATAAATTTTAAAAAATGAAATAAAAATCACAAGTAGTAAACATGGAGTTTTAGTGATGGAATAAAGGTACTGATTAATTACGAAAAAAAATAAAATAAACATTTGAGGAACCATTGAACTGTTTTTTTTTTAATTTAATAAATATTTATTGTTCAGATTATTACAATTGTTCCTCCTTTTTTCCCCGCATAGCTCCCCTCCACCCGGTTCCCACCCCACCCTCTGCCCTTACCTCCCCCCCGCCAACTGTCCTCATCCATAGGTATACGCTTTTTGTCCAGTCTCTTCCCGCACCCCCCACACCCCTTTCCCCCCAAGAATTGTCAGTCCACTCCCTTTCTATGCCCCTGATTCTATTATAGTCACCAGTTCATTCTGTTCATCAGATTTTTTATTCACTTGATTTTTAGATTCACTTGTTGATAGACATGTATTTGTTGTTCATAACTTTTATCTTTACCTTTTTCTTTTTCTTTCTCTTCTTAAAGAATACCTTTCAGCATTTCATATAATACTGGTTTGGTGGTGATGAGTTCCTTTAGCTTTTTCTTATCTGTGAAGCTCTTTATCCGCCCTTCAATTCTGAATGATAGCTTTGCTGGGTAGAGTAATCTTGGTTGTAGGTTCTTGCTGTTCATCACTTTGAATATTTCTTGCCACTCCCATCTGGCCTGCATAGTTTCTGTTGAGAAATCAGCTGACAATCGTATGGGTGCTCTCTTGTAGGTAACTAACTGTTTTTCTCTTGCTGCTTTTAATATTCTCTCTTTGTCTTTTGCCCTTGGCATTTTAATGATGATGTGTCTTGGTGTGGTCCTCTTTGGATTCCTTTTGTTTGGGGTTCTCTGTGCTTCCTGGACTTGTAAGTCTATTTCTTTCACCAGGAGGGGGAAGTTTTTGGTCATTATTTCTTCAAATAGGTTTTCAGTATCTTACTCTCTCTCTTTTTCTGGCACCCCCATAATTCGAATGTTGGTACACTTGAGGTTGTCCCAGAGGCTCCTTACACTATCTTCAAATTTTTGGATTCTTTTTTCTTTTTGCTTTTCCAGTTGAGTGTTTTTTGCTTCTCTGTATTTCAAATCTTTGACTTGATTCTTGCTGTACTCTAGTCTGCTGTTAGGTCTCTGTATAATATTTTTTATTTCAGTCAGTGTACGTTTAATTTCTAGTTGGTCCTTTTTCATATCCTCGAGGGTCTCGCTAAATTTATCAGTCTTTTCTAGGAAACTCTTGAAAAACCTTATAACCGTGGTTTTGAACTCTATATCCAGTCGTTTGTTTTCCTCCATTTCTTTCATTTGTGATCTGTTTCTTTGTCTCCGCATTTTCATTGCTTCCCTGAGTTGGTAGAGTAGCTTTGTGTGGTAGGTGTCCTCTAGGGCACAGTGGCTCAGCCTCCCCAGTTACCTGAGGTGGACACTCTTGGTGCACCCCTTTGTGGACTGTGTGCTCAGCCTTGTTGTAGTTAAGCCTTGATTGTTGTTGGTATCACTGGGAGTAATTGACCTCCAGGCCAATTGGCTGTGAGGATTAGCTGTGTCTACTCTGGGAGAACTTCTGTGCTGGAGACACTCTTATGAGACAAGACTTGCAAAATTGCAGAAGCCTCTGTGCTCAGCTTGGATGGGGCTGAGTTTCAGGGCAGAGCAGACAGCCTTGGTTTCCCATCAGCCCTGCCCTATGAGGCCCCTGGGTCTCAGTGTCCCTCGGTAATCACTATAAGCACCTCTGAGAGAAAGCCGCCCTTGAGTTTCGCCCGCTGCCAGACAGTCCAGTTTCTCCCCGAATGAGTCGGGGTTCCCAGAAACTTGCCCGGAACTGGAGTTCAGCGCAGTTGGGAGCTTTTGTCTCCCTCCTGCTTTAGAAAGCCAGCCGCACACTCAGCCTCCTGTGCATTCAGCAGTCAGCCCTCTTTGCGCGCACGCGCCTCCAGCCCTCTGCCTTTCTCAGCTCCCGAGTCTCAGTGTGCTTTCTCTTTTCCTGACAGTCCAGATTCCCCCCGAATGAGTCTGGTTTCCCAGCGTCTCGCCCAGGACTGGAGTTCAGTGCAATCGGGAGCTTCCTTCTCCCTCCCGCTTTAGAAAGCCAGCCGCGCACTCAGCTGCCCTTGCACACAGCCGCCCGTCCTCTCCACGTGCGCGTCTCCATACCTCAGCCTTTTGCAGCTTCTCTGGCTCTCAATGTGCTGTCCTCTTTCCTTCTAGTTGTAGAATTTCCACTCAGCCAGCTTTCCTGTGGTTCTGGATGGTGTCCGTTTTGTCTTTTAGTTGTAGTTTTGATATTGTGTTGCGAGGCAGCAGTTTAGTTGTTTACTATGCCGCCATCTTGGTTTCTCCGAACTGTTTTCTATGTTACCAATTTATATCCCCACCCACAATGTTGGAGGGACTCCCCCTTTCTTTCTCAGCTACATCCATCACCTTCTAGCCATACCTCTCAGAGAGGCCCTCATGTTTCTCAGGGGTGACTGGCACCTCCTATATCGGATTTTCCTGGGATACTAGTTTGTAAAGCAAATTCCAGGGATCTACCTTGACTTCTCTGGGGTTAAGACGCTAGAGCCCTTGTTTGGCTGGAAGTTCCCTCAATGTCTCCAAAGGTGTGTAGGACCCTGCCTTAGGTGACTCACTTCAGGTAGGTGACTGATCTCCTTTCTTCCTTAGATGCGAATTCTCCCTTCAGGTGAATTGAGAGAGAGTGATGGTAGGGCCAAATTTTATAAATAAGACTTTTGCACACATGTCCTAAATTCAGCATTACTTAAGAGCTTCTAACATGCTTCGAGAAATAAAAGCATTAGTGAAATGGCTGTAAGCGTGCAAAGAGCCACAGAAAGGCCACACACATTTCAGCAAAGCAAACCTGGTGAATTCCGTTGTTTTGTTTGTTTGTTTTGTTTAAGGTCCCATTACTCTAGTTAGTTACCTTACATAGTACCAAAGTAGTTGGTTAGGCCCAAAAAAATCCAGAGGAGAGGTTGCTGTGGGGGTGAACCCAGAGGGAAGGCTGGCGGCTCAGCTTGGTCTCCCAGTGGAGTTGATGTGAGCTGAGTTAAGAGCAGCCTTGGGCGAAAGGGAGGGGCTGAAACAGGCAGAGGAGGAAGGGGAGCCTCTGGGCGGAGCCAAGGTTGGTAAGAAAAGCAAAAGGCAGGTGAGATGGGCCATTTAACTGCTGGCACCTGTCAAGGCCAATGAACTTCACCCCCTGTCTTGTCCAGGGACCACACCTTGTCCTCACCCAGGTCTTGGTGGGGTTCAGCTGCCAACCTCTAACTTCTTTTTGGCTACAATCCCAGAGGCCTGGCGCCTGCTCCAGGCCAGAGAGCTAACAGGTTCACCTTTGATCAGCCCTGGGCTCCTTCCCTGCCCCTTTTATTCTCCTCTGCTGACAGCCGCACCCCTCTCCAGCCCAACCATGATTCTAAGAGCACACAGTTAAATCCCGCCACCAAACCTCACAGCACGTGTCCTTTCCACAAGAGAGCTACTTGCCTGACCCACATGGGCGGAATGTGGACTGGGTTGTTTTTCTGGCAGACAACTCCAGGTTCACGCAGACCCACCCTTCACTGTCTCACCAGGCCCTTGGGCAGGTGTGAAAGGGCTTCTCAAGGGGGGTTCCAGTGGTGGCAGTATGGGACAAGCCGTGAGGCAGGCAGCCAGGAGACCAGCTGGCAGGGCCTGGCCCGCAGACAGAGCCCGCAGCCCCGCGGTGCCCAGCATTTAGCTTGATTCTCTGGCAGCAGCTGCTTTTCTCCCCTCCCTGCCTTGGTTTGTATGGTCTCAGGGGAAGTAGGTTCTGGGCTGGAACAGAGAGGGCAAAGCAGCCCTGTGCCCACGCCGGGTCAGCTGCTAGGGTGGCTCACGGAGTGAGGGGGTAAGTGCCCCTCCCAGCAGCATGGGGTCCACTGGCCCCATGCCCTTGGTTCTGGCACCAGATGGCCCCTGAGGCTAGTAGAGCCCTGCTCTGTGAGGACATGGGGCTGAGGAAGCAGAGCGAAGCCCAGAGCTGCCCCCTATCTCAAGATGGGAACATTCACTCTGGGGGACAGGTGGGGTAAGGGCCGTGCTGCACCATGCCAGACTGTCACCATCCTGCACTTTTTAGCCATGTCAAAATATTGTCTTCTTCCCCACCAAAAAAAAGGATGAAAGATAAAAAACAGTGCTGGTTGCACAACAATGTGAATGTACTTAGTGCCACTGAACTGAACTGCATCCTTAAAAAATGGTTTAAGTGATACACCTTTTGTTATGTACCTGTTACCACATACACACCCCTCAGCAATAATGTTGCAATGCTTTTATATTCTAGTGCAATGATTTTAACCTTGCACGTGTATCATTCACACATGTGTTTTTTAAAGTTTTAACAGTTTAATATGACTTTATATTAAGTATTAAAAACTAAAGTGGTCTTTTAAATACTGTTGACATGTGGCTTTTTCCCCCCAATTATAGTGGCTATTTAATATTACTTTATATTCATTTCAGGTATACAGCATAGTGTGAGACATTTATATAATTTACGACATGATTCACACATGTATCTCTATAGGATAAATGCCAGCTTCTTCCATGCCACATGTATGGATCCTAAAAGTACTTCCCACTAAGTCAACAAGCTACAGTTACAAGAGCATTAACTGGTCCAGAAATTTGTGAAGGAATTCTTTAATGCCCTTCCTCCGAGATTCAGAAACGACAAATGGAGGCTTAGGCCAGACAGCATTTTACTAAAACCTGGTCTTCCCCCTGTCTCCTCTCTTTTCTCTAACTCAGTCCAGGCAGGCCAGCCATCCCCCCTGCTCCTCCCCCTGCCCCAGAACTCCGTCCTCCCTTCCCTGTGGGCTCCTGAGCTCACTTCCTCAGAGAATGCGGCTGTCAGGATACAGGCTAGCTTCACCACTGCAAGGCATTTCTGTTTCAGCTCCTGACTCTTCAGCTTTGACCCCAAAGGGATGTCTTTGTCAATGTAGAGAATTACTTTGTAAGGTTTAGTTGAGCCAAATTGAGGTGTAGGACAGGGAGCAAGATCTCTAAAACTCCGGAGAGTAAGTTTCGCAGCTTCTTTAAGCATGTGAGATTAAGGAGAGAACCTAAGGAAGGTAATAAGAGGGTGGGAGAAAGGAAGACAGGGATTGGATTAGAAGATTCTGTGCTCTTAAAGGTCTGGTCTGGTTGTGTTTTTAATGCTGAAGGAACAATGACTTGTTCTGAAGCTGCTTTAGAGTGTTCCCAAATCACAGTCCCTGGCGCTGGGAAGTGGGACTTTGCATATGGAAAAGCAGAGAATGGGCCCCCTGCTGCAGACCTTGCATACAGATTAATCCCAAGCATCTAACAGAGTGTGTCAGCTATTAGCCTGGAGCCTGACTGGGTCTGGACCCTCACGAGCTTGAGGCTCTCATTCGTTCCTGACCGTCTCTGCCTCTGGTTCCTCGTCTGTAAAATTGAAATAATGAATAGAGTTTTTATGAGGTTTAAATTAGTGAATATTTTTAAGTGGTTAGAACTTGGCAAGTACTCATTTAACTGCCTGTTAAGTCAAAATGTAAAAAGCTAAATTCAACACTTTAGGGAGCATTTGAAATCTTGCTCCCGGCATCTGTCGTCAGTTTGGCTCAGATAAACTCATAAAAATTCAAACCAACCAACAAACAAAAAGACAAAAAAATAGATAAAGGGGGAAATGAAAAAAAAGAAAATTTTAATTTAAAATAAAAGTAAGTAGCCCAGCTGGCGTGGCTCAGTGGTTGAGTGTCAACCCATGAACCAAGAGGTCACCACTTCAATTCCCGGTCAGGGCACAAGCCCTGGATGCAGGCTCCATCTCCAGTAGGGGGCGTGCAGGAGGCAGCCGATCAATGTCTCTCCCTCATTGATGTTAAAATATTTTAAAATATTTTTTTAAAAAAAAGGAAATCTTACCTTAAAGAAAGGGGGGAGGGCAAACTATAAAGCAAATCTTGATACATTGGAATATAGTAAAAATAAGAATGTGATTCACACATGTGAGAATCGGGGAGAAGAACAGGTAAACAGACTGGCAGATTCACACAGCGGAATACTTACCAAGTGGAAGGAATGGACCGTTGACACAGGCCACGACTTGAAAGAACCTCACTCACAACACATTGAGTGAAAGAAGCCAGACACAGAACAATATGGACACAAAACAATACATACCACACCATACCTTTCATGCAAAAATCCAAAAAAAGATGGTGGTGGGGGGGACAAAATTCATGTATGGTAACAGTTTTCATAGTGTGGACGAAAGGGGCCACATGCTGACCTGACAAGCTCAGGGGAGGCCTGCATGGCAGTCTTGCAGACTCAGAGACCTAAAGGAACCACAAAGGATGGTCTGAAATTAAACTTTAACTGAAAGCAGTTATGGTGAGCAGTTACGTCCTAGGCTGGTATCTTCACTGACAAGGTCAGCCTTTACCTTAACTGAGCCTATCTGTCTTTTTGCATCTATGGTAACATACCCTTGAAATGTCTGGGTAACTTGTAATTCCCTTTTTTCCAGACCCCCTAGGGCACAACCAAAAGTGCTGGGCGCCAGGACAGATACCACAAATTCCTTCACTGTTTTCATGTTAATTGTTGACTGTTGGCTATCCTGCACCCACCTAAGTGTGTGTCTATCATTTCACTTTCTATCAAATCCCGAGGTTTCTCCCACCTCCTTAATCTATCACCAATGGATTTCAGGTAACCCACCTACGTCCCCTCCTTTGATTGTAATGTATAAAACCAGATGGAAAAAAAAAAACACCATTCTCTGAAGCATTATCCCAATCCCTTAAGATACTGCTTCCCGACAATTATCCACAGTTTGGCTTAAATAAACTGACAAAAATTCTTTACTGGTTTGAATGTTTTTACGTTGACAATAGTGACTATGGTACTGGAATGAGAGAACTGACTAGAAGGGAGCAGGAAGGGACATATGGAGGTAATGGGAGTCTTCTAGATCTTGGGTGGTGGTCCCATGGTTGTATATGATTGTCAAAATCCATTGAACATTGCTTAAGCTCTGTGCATATTATTATGTGTAAACTATCTCAAATTCTAAAATATAATTTAAAATACAAGGACTTATATATGATTTTAACAAAGAAAAGTGGGAACAATAAAACTGTGGGGAAATGACTAGGAAATATATGAGGGGAGCTACTGAAAGATAGGGCCATGTCAGTGGGAATCGGTTATGCAGACTCATCTTGGTGTGGACACTCCATCCCCAGGGACAAGTTGCTCTTCTCCTGGTGTGAGAGGAAGGGGCACCTTCATAAGGGAAAGGGGTGCCCTGCTTTCATTTAACAAAGAAAAGTGGGGAGGAGAAGGGACAGAGAGCACTTGCTGCCCCGGCTGATTCTCAGGTGCCTTCAGCTCATAATCTTTATGTCTGATCCCCTTCCATTTAGACTGTGCACATTGGTTCTGCACACTCTTCTGGTTTGTTTGTTTGTTTGTTTGTGTTCATCCTCACCTGAGGACATGCTTATTGATTTTAGAGAGAGGGGAAGGGAAACAGAGAGGGATAAACATCTATGTGAGAGAGAAACATCAATTGGTTGCCTCCAGTGTGCACCCCAACTGGGGATCGAACCCACAACCTGGGTATGTGCCTTGACTGGGAATCGAACCCAGGACCTTTTGGTGTAAGGGATGACGCCCAACCAACAGAGCCACCCAGCCAGGGCACACAGTCTGTGTATGTTTATACACACACACCAAAAAAAGTCATCATCCCCTCTGCATAGTATGTGCCACGCCCAGCAGATTGTCATCCAATGGCACATTGACAATGTCCCAGCCTCACCTGGGGGAAGAGATTTATTTCAGTCACCACTCCAGACTCTTACCTGTCCCCACGGAGGCCCTGGCACCCAGGAGGCAGTGGGGTATGGGAGAGAGGCACGGGGCACCCTCACCCAGCTCTGCCTGCAGGTCACTGTGGGATCTGGGGCACGTCTCCTCACCTCCTGCCCTTCTGTCATTCCATCTGTAGAATAGGGGAGGTTCTTTCTAAACCCAGACTTGACTGACTCCTGGAGCACCAAGAAGTGTGGCCTAGAAGTCTGGTCGGGGCCAGATCCCATGGCTTTCAGCTGCAGGTGCCATTGGGCACATGAGAGGGAGGGGGGCTGGAGCCTGGGCACGACAGGTGGCTCCTGAGGAGGGAGGAGACGTGAGCAATTGCCCCCACGCTCCTAGTCTCCCAGGCAGCTAACAGCTGAGCTGCTCTTAAAGTCAGGGCGTGCCTGGGCTAGTCTTAGCAGCTATTTATAATGCACACGCCTCCTTATCTGGCAGCTGAATGCACTGCTGGGTGCTGGGTCTTCTCTCCAGGCGTCCTCTGCCTTCCTGATGAGCTGTCCGGCTCTGGTGCAGCTTCGGCTGCCCAGGGTTGCCCACAGCCGGACTCAGCCCCGGGTGCCTTACCTCTTCCAAATGCTACTAAATCCATTGTGTTTGGTTGTGTTATAATACACAGAGCATAAAACTTTCTGTCTTAAGCATTTCTAAGTGTAAAGGTAGTGTTGATACCGAAGTTTGGGACTGGAACCCGGATTCTTTGTCCGCCAGAATTGAAGAATGAACCCACGGACAGAAAGTGGTATAGCAAAGGTGGAGATTTATTGAAGAACAAGTACAGACTTCCACGTGGGGAGAGGGAAGAGTCCACAGAATGGACTCCCACGTGGGGGGGGAGGTCCCACTGAGTTTCTTTTCCCTATGGCTTATAAAGGCTGCAGATCCTGGTGCCTTGATATCCCCTCTGATTGGTCACTATTCCCTTAGACTGGTTACTATAGTAACTCCTGGGCTCAAAGGTCGAAGTTCTACCTCCCACCCCCCTACTTCCTTATTGTTTCCCTATTCCCTTTGGGCTTTCTTCTTCTCCTTCTGAGTGAAGGGCTTCCTTCTCTTTATTTTGTAAATATGACCTTTCTTGGCTACTTCCAGTTCCCTTGTCTTATGGAAATATCACTGCACCTGGCTTCCTTGTGTTATGGAAATGTACCTTCTCCCAGTCTGCAGCCCCACGCTTTTCCATGAACCCCAATCCTAAAAAATCCCTAAGCCTGCCTATGTTCCCCCAAATTCCTGCTTCAGTGTCAAGTACTTTCACACTGTTGTGCGACCATCAGCACCATGTCCTCCAGACCCTTCACCATCCCTGACTGAAACCCTGCCCGTTAAACAGCTCCCCGTTCTCCACTCCCCCAGCCCCTGGCGATCTCTAGTCTATTTTCTATTTCAACAAAGTTGCCTAGTCTAGGTCATCTCAGAGTGACTGGCTTATTTCACTTAGCACAATGTCCGCAAGGTTCATCCCCGAAGGAGGATACGTCAGAATTTCATTTTGTTTTAAGGCTAAATAATATCCCATTATATGTATACACCACATTCTATTTACCCACTTACTGGTCCACGGACATTTAAGTCACACCATACATTTCCACACTTCAAATGCAGAACCTGAAACCCACTGCCGGATTAAAATCAGATGGAACTGACCAGCTTTCTGTTTCAAGCTTCCTGCCTCTCATTGGTTTCAGGGAGGCTCTGCTGACCAAGAAAGAAGGTTTTTTGACAAATGGCATTTTCCTGGGGAGTCCTGGGCTCACAAGACAATCATTCCTATTAGATTAAGAGTTCCAAAGATGCCCCTCTGGCGTGGCTCAGTGATTGAGCCTCAACCTATGAACCAGAAGGTCATAGTTTGGTTCCCAGTCAAGGCACATGCGCAGATTGCAGGCTCAATCCCCAGTATGGAGTGTGAAGAGGCAGCCGATCAATGATTCTCCCTCATCATTGATGTTTCTATCTCTCTCTCCCACTCCCTTTGAAGTATGATAGCAACCATACTTGGGTAAAAATTGCTGTTTAATATTTTAACCTTGCTGTTTTGGGTTCTGTACTCATTTAAAAGTTATTTTGATTTTCTGAACTTATGTATGATTGAATACTCCCCTTGATGGCGGTTTGAATATCCCATTGATTGTGATCTCACTGGTCATCGAAGCACATTCCTCTGGGACCCAGGACAGATAGTGATCCTAAATTGTCTCAGTAGCTACAGATAACTGAGTTTCGGTTGACTCAGTGGTCCCGGAATCTGGACAGCACAATTATTCTAAATTGTCCAAGTGGTCCCAGATACAGTGATTCGTAGATACTTTAGATAACGAAGTTACTCAAATTCTGCTTCTGTAAAAATGCTTTTTCACAAAACGGGTTCCTCATTCCAGACCCAAAGATGTAATCGATACTTTTGTGATATTCTGCATATAAGCCAGAAGTGGCAAGCCGTTCGGGGCTGCGAGGTCTGGAGCGCTTTTGCTCCCTCGTGTGCCGCCGGCTTTTAATAAATGACTCCATAATTCAACCTTTTTTTGAGGCGTCCTTTGTAAGATGGGGGTTACACTACAACACCTTCCTCTCCAAAATTAAAAACATTTTTAAAAAATATTTTTAAAAAGAACTACTGCCAGCTTCCCTCCCACACCATCCTGGTCCTCCGTGTCACGCCTGCATTCTGCAATCTGTGGCAAGCCGGTTTCGCTCAATGGATAGAACGTTGGCCCGTGGACTGAAGGGTCCCAGTTTCGATTTCGGTCAAGGGCATGTACCTTGGTTGCAGATTTGATCCCCAGCCCTGGTCAGGGTGCATGTGGGAGGCAACCATTCGATGTGTCTTTCTCACATCCATGTTTCTCTCTGTCTCTCTTCCTCTCTTCCACTCTCTCTAAAAATCTATGGGAAAATATCCTAAGGTGAGGATTAACAAAACTACAAAATCATGTTGCAAGAAATAAAGAAGATCTAAATAAATGGAGAGGGAAACTATGTTCATGGATCGGAAAGCTCAACCTAATAAAGATATCAATTAAAAAAAAAAAAAGACAAACAACAAAAATCTGTGTTTTTCTAGTAACCAAAGAAGGCTGGGGGCATTCTTGATCTGTTCTCACCATTCATTTCTTAGGGCTCAAGAACTCTCTAGAAATGGACAATTGCTATGGAGATTAGGCTGCCCTTTCCAGTCTCCCTCCCCACCTTTCCTGGAAAGCAGGATTTCACTATGACATCATTTGCTCTAATGACCAATACACACACACACACACACACACACACACACACACACCTCACCACACACGGCAGTCACACTTTCTATCAAATCGCAGTGCAGGCACACATGTATAAACTGGGGTAGTTTCATTTATAAGCCACACACATACAAAAACAACAAAGTAAAGGTTAAAACAGGTAAGATTTTTCTCTGAATTCTTGCTATTTAAAATGATTACCAGCAGCCCTTTGCCCCAGGCCTTTTATGTACATTTGGAGATCATCTGTTGCTTTCAGCTCACAGCAGGAACAGGGGCCACCACATTAGCATTCTTTGCCCTCCCTAAAAGAATGCCCTCAAGCCGAAACCGGTTTGGCTCAGTGGATAGAGCGTCGGCCTGCGGACTGAAGGGTCCCAGGTTCAATTCCGGTCAAGGGCATGTACCTTGGTGCGGGCACATCCCCAGTCGGAGGTGTGCAGGAGGCAGCTGATTGATGTTTCTCTCTCATCGATGTTTCTAGCTCTCTGTCCCTCTTCCTTCTTCTCTGTAAAATATCAATAAAATGTATTTTTTAAAAAAAGAATGCCCTCAAGCAGCAGCTGGTCTTTGGTCAGCAGGAGGCTTTTGGGGTGGAAAGGCTGAGATTGCCATTTGAGCAGGAGGCACTGAGCTTGCTCCAAGTTTACCTAATACTTGAGTTCTGGGACTAGGGTGAGGCCCCATTGGGTTATTAGTTTATCATTCCTGGTCTGTCCATTGGTTTATCTACTCATTTGTTTGCTTGACAAATTACTTCCATCCTCCCCTCCGAGCCGGGACTGAGCTAAATACAGAAGAGGAAGAGCTCCAAACTTTGCATTAGACTGCTGGGAGGCGCGGGGGTGGGGGGGGCGGGGGGGGCGCTCATTCAATATGTTTCTCCTAAAAAATAGACCATCAAGCCCTAGTTGGTTTGGCTCAGTGGATAGACTGAAGGGTCCTGGGTTCAATTCTGGCCAAGGGCACATGCCTGGGTTGCAGGCTTTCCCTCTCCCTTCCTCTCTGAAATCAATAATATATATATATATATATATATATATATATATATATATATATATATTAAAAATAGGCAATCAGGACTACCAGATGTCAGAAGGAGGGAGGGCTGTGGGACAACCGGAAGAGATTAACCAAAGAATTTATATATATATATGCTACCCTATGGACACAGACAGTTGGATGGTGAAGGCCTGGGGTGGGGCAGGGACTTGGGTGGAGGGGGGCACAGGGCAGGAAAATGAAGGACATCTGTAACACTGTCTACAACAAAAATAAAATTTAAAAAATAGATCATTAGATTCTAAAGTTCATATGTAAACATAAATAAATGAGAACATTCCTGAAAAAGAAAATAGTATAGCCCTAACAGATAGTAGATACCTTCAATAATGGTATGGTTATTAGGATTTAAGTAGAGAGTCTTAGAGTGTAACCTGCCATAAAGTGGCACCTCAAGAAAGATAAGGCTCTTCAGAAAGTAACCACAAAGGATGGTCTGAAATTGAAACTTTCTAACAAAAGGTGAGTCAAGGCAAGCAGTCATGTCCTAGGCCAGTATCTTCCTTGGCAAAGGCCAATCTTTACCTTCATGGTGTCTGTCTATTGTCTTTTTGCATCTAGGATAACATACCTTTGGAAGGTCAGAGTAATCCCCCTTTTTTCTAGAACCCTCAGGGCACAACCTCCCCCCAGAATGGGAAACCAACCACAGAGCCCCTCATTGTTACCTTGTTCTCCACATACCACCTCTGTATGTTAACTGTCCTGTACCCACCAATGCAAAAGACTTTGAGTTTCTTTCATTTTTTAATCCAATCCTAGAGATTTCCCCACTTTGTTTTCTCCTGCCTCCCTAATCGTTCACCCAGGGATTTCATGTAACCCAACTTAAGTATTCCCTTTTGATTCTGATTTCTAAAATAAGTGGTAAAACTGCCATTTTCTGCAGCATTCTCTTAATCTGTTGAGATTTTGCTTCCTGGCAATTGTCATCAGTTTGGCTCAAATAAACTCATTTAAAAAAAAATCGAGAAACCAAGATGGCAGCATAGGTAAACACCTAAACTGCTGCCTCGCACAACAATATCAAAACTACAACTAAAAGACAAAACGGACACCATCCAGAACCACAGGAAAGCTGGCTGAGTGGAAATTCTACAACTAGAAGAAAAGAGGAAAGCACATTGCAACTCAGAGGAGCTACAAAAGGCTGAGGTACGAAGGCTCGCACGTGGAGAGGATGGGCGGCTGTGTGCACGGGCAGGTGAGTGCGTGGCTGGCTTTCTAAAGCGGGAGGGAGAAGGAAACTCCCAACTGCACTGAACTCCAGTCCCGGGCGAGACACTGAGAAACCAGACTCATTCAGGGGGAATCTGGACTGTCAGGAAAAGAGAAAGCACACTGAGACTCGGGAGCTGAGAAAGGCAGAGGTCTGGAGGCGCGTGTGCGTGTGCAGAGAGGGCTGACTGCTGAATGCACGGGAGGCTGAGTGCGCGGCTGGCTTTCTAAAGCAGGAGGGAGACAAAAGCTCCCGACTGCATTGAACTCCAGTTCTGGGCAAGTTTCTGGGAACCTCGACTCATTCGGGGAGAAACTGGACTGTCTGGCAGCGGGCGAAACTTGAGGGCGGCTTTCTCTCAGAGGTGCTTGCAGCGATTACCGAGGGGCACTGAGACCCAGGGGCCTCATAGGGCAGGGCTGACAGGAAACCAAGGCTGTCTTCTCCGCCCTGAAACTCTGCCCCATCCAAGATAAGCACAGAGGCTTTTGCAATTTTGCAAGTCTTGTCTCATAAGAGTGTCTCCAGCACAGAAGTTCTCCCAGCGTAGACACAGCTGACCTCACAGCCAATTGGCCTGGAGGTCAATTCCTCCCAGTGATACCAACAACAATCAAGGCTTAACTACAACAAGGCTGAGCACACAGTCCACAAAGGGGTGCACCAAGAGTGTCCACCTCAGGTTAACTGGGGAGGCTGAGCCACTGTGCCCTAGAGGACACCTACCACACAAAGCTACTCTACCAATTCAAGGAAGCAGCGAAAATGCGGAGACAAAGAAACAGATCACAAATGAAAGAAATGGAGGAAAACAAACGACTGGATATAGAGTTCAAAACCATGGTTATAAGGGTTTCAAGAATTTCCTAGAAAAGGCTGATAAATTTAATGAGACCCTCAAGGATATGAAAAAGGACCAACTAGAAATTAAACATACACTGACTGAAATAAAAAATATTATACAGAGACCTAACAGCAGACTAGAGGACCGCAAGAATCAAGTTAAAGAGTTGAAATACAGCCCTACTGGTTTGGCTCAGTGGATAGAGCGTCGGCCTGCGGACTGAAGGGTCCCAGGTTCGGTTCCGGTCAAGGGCATGTGCCTGGGTTGCGGGCACATCCCCAGTGGGGGGCATGCGGGAGGCAGCTGATCGATGTCTCTCTCTCATGGATGTTTCTGGCTTTCTGTCCCTCTCTCTTCCTCTCTGTAAAAAATCAATAAAATATATTAAAAAAAAAAAAAAGAGTTGAAATACAAAGAAGCAAAAAACACTCAACTGGAAAAGCAAAAAGAAGAAAGAATCCAAAAATTTGAAGATAGTGTAAGGAGCCTCTGGGACAACCTCAAGCGTACCAGCATTCGAATTATGTGGGTGCCAGAAGAAGAGAGAGAGCAAGATACTGAAAACCTATTTGAAGAAATAATGACCGAAAACTTCCTCCACCTGGTGAAAGAAATAGACTTACAAGTCCAGACAGTGCAGAGAACCCCAAACAACAGGAATCCAAAGAGGACCACACCAAGACACATCATAATTAAAATGCCAAGAGCAAAAGACAAAGAGAGAATATTAAAAGCAGCAAGACAAAAACAGTTAATTACCTACAAGGGAGCACCCATATGATTGTCAGCTGATTTCTCAACAGAAACTATGCAGGCCAGAAGGGAGTGGCAAGAAATATTCAAAGTGATGAATAGCTATAGGAGAGTAAAAGTGGATGGTATTGGGTTGTAACAGGGGGCAGGTAATACATGAAATTTTCAGCCATGGAAAGGACTAAAATGGTAACTCTTGCCTAAATCCAAAGGGGAGATACTGAAGATTTTAATGATACAGAACATCAAAAGCTTCTGACCAACTAGGGAAAAGGCTGGGATATCATGGATCTCTGGCACAGAATAATGGATGAGAGCTCACAGTGAGTTTCCTGGAATTATCTTACACTGGGAGAAACACAGTCAAATTAAAAAACATCTCATCTTTTACTCCAGAGAGGGTTGTTGCTCCAGTGAGTAGCTTACAGGGCTGCTGCTTCAACTTCTTCTGCCGGTACAAGAGATCTAGAAAGAACACTGACAGTAACCAGTCCACAGCATGTCATAACCCAACACTAGTCCATAGCCTAGTCTCCTTTCTCCAATGTCCTGCCCTGTGTATGATGCATCAACTCCAGCAAATAGGTTCACCTTCTTTAAATAAAATGTCTTTGCACATTTAAAAACAAACAAACAAACAAAAAAACACAAAGTGATGAATAGCAAGAACCTACAACCAAGATTACTCTACCCAACAAAGTTATCATTCAGAATTGAAGGTCAGATAAAGAGCTTCACAGAGAAGAAAAAGCTAAAGGAACTCATCACCACCAAACCAGTATTATATGAAATGCTGAAAGGTATTCTTTAAGAAGAGGAAGAAGAAAAAGGTAAAGATAAAAATTATGAACAACAAATACATGTCTATCAAGAAGTGAATCTAAAAATCAAGTGAATTAAAAATCTGATGGACAGAATAAACTGGTGAATATAATAGAATCAGGGGCATAGAAAGGGAGTGGACTGACAATTCTTCGGGGGAAAGGAGTGTGGGGGGTGCGGGAAGAGACTGGACAAAAAGCGTACACCTATGGATGAGGACAGTGCGGGGGAGGTAAGGGCAAGAGGGTGGGGTGGGAACTGGGTGGAGGGGAACTATGGGGGAAAAAAGAGGAACAATTGTAATAATCTGAACAATAAAGATTTATTATATTAAAAAAAAAAGAGAGAGAGATTGCCCTAACTGGTTTGGCTCAGTGGATAGAGTATTGGCCCGCGGACTGAGGGGTCCCAGGTTCGATTCCGGTCAAGGGCATGTGCCTTGGTTGCTGGCACATCCCCTGTGGGGGGTGTGAAGGAGGCAGCTGATCGATGTTTCTCTCTCATCGATGTTTCTGACTCTCTATTCCTCTCCCTTCCTGTCTGTAAAAAATCAATAAAATATATTTAAAAAAAAAAAAAGAGAGAGAGAGAGAGGATTAGATAGCTTGATCTTGAAACAAAGTCTTGGTGCTTAGAAGATATGAATAATTTTGAATGCACCATAGTTCCTGAGACTGGGAATTATCCCTAGCTCAGATCACCATGGATTCTCATCTGGGTTCTGAGAAGAGAGAAGGCTGTTAATAAAAATGAAAGCACCGCCCAGCCAGCGTGGCTCAGTGTTTGAGAGAGCAGACCTATGAACCAGGAGGTCACGGTTCAATTCTGGATCAGGGCTCATGCCCGGGTTGTGGGCTCAATCCCCAGTGTGGGTTGTGCAGGAGGCAGCTGATCAATGATTCTCTCTCATCATTGATGTTTCTATCTCTCCCCCTCTCTCTTCCTCTCTGAAATCAATAAAAATATGTCTTTAAAAAAAATCAACCAATGTGTGCATAAGTAAGTGGGACAACAAAGTGGAGAAGACATTTATAACTAAGATACTGAGAGGGTTAACTTTAAACGCAGGCAGACAGGGCAGGAGTCCAGTGGGGAAACAAAGGCAGGTGGAACATAGGCAAGGGCAGACATGGCAGTTTGAGCAGCCGAATACGAGAGACCAACCATGCTGAAAAAAACAAAATGTTTTTGGATACAGAGCAGGAGGCATGGGAAACCAAGGGAGGGCCTGCAGTAACAAGGTGTATGTACACATAGAAACAGAAAGTTCAGGTCCATTGCTGGGCAAGAACAATGAGGAATCAATCAGGTGACAACACAGGTAGACATAGAGCAGGCTTATAGCAAATATACACCCCTGGACTACAAGGCTTAACCGGCAGCCCATTATTGGGTCCCCCTCCCCCTCCGGGAGTCTGAATCTGCTTGTAATAAATTTTCCACACTTTTGCTTAAATCTTCTGGGCCAGGGAGCCCATTCTTTGGCGTCTCAAGATATGACCCTGGGAAAACACCTCGGCTCACCATTCTGGTTGTCAATACAAAATCCAGAAACCACAGAATTAGACTGCTTTAAAAAAACACACCACATACAGGGAAGTGGGGCCCGGCAAGGTAGAGAAAGGAATACAGGGGGACAAATGGAAATGGAAGGAGACTTGACTTGGGGTGGTAAACATACAATATAGTGTACATTGTGGAACTGTGCACCTGAAACCTGTATAATTTTGTTAACCAGTGTTTCTCCAATAAATTCCATAAAACGAAATAATAAAACAAAACACACACACACACACACACAAAATCAAAACAGCAACAACAAACTGAGAAACATATTTGCACTTCATGAGAAACAAAATAGTAATTTCCCTAAGCCCATCTAAAAAATTTTTTTGTAATATATTTTTATTGATTTTAGATAGAAAATTTAATGAGAGAGAACCATTGATTGGCTGCCTCCTGCACGCCCCCTATTGAAGATTAAACCCGCAATCTGGGTATGTGCCCTTGACTAGAATCAAACCCGAGACCCTTCAGTCCGCAGGCTGATGCTCTGTTCACTGAGCCAAACCAGCTAGGGCCCTAAAACCATTTTTAACCTGCTGCTACAGAGTGTGTTTGAGATCTTGCTTCCTTGCATATGTCATCAGTTTGGTTCAAATAAATTCTTTTTTTAAAAATATGTTTTATTGATTTTACAGAGAGGAAGGCAGAGGGGTAGAGAGTTAGGAACATTGATTAGCTGCCTCCTGCACACCCCCTACAGGGGATGTGCCGGCAACCAAGGTACATGTCCTTGATCGGAATCGACCCTGGGACCCTTCAGTCCGCAGGCTGGCGCTGTATCCACTGAGCCAAACCAGTTAGAGCCAAATAAATTCTTATAAAAACAAACAAATAAAGTGCTCCTACAAACTGATAAGAAAAAGACCAACAACATAATAGGAAAATGGACAAAGGCTATGAATAAGTAGAAAAGAAATATCTCGTAAACTGATGAGGAATTAGGAAAATGGTAACACATTGCTTTTGGGACTGTATTGGAATGACCTGTATAGAGGAAATTTTCATAAAATCTGTTCACATGACTAATGCCCACGCTCCCTGGCCCCGCAATTCCAGTTCTAGGAGTTTATCCTACAGACATAATCTCTCATGTGCAAAATATCATTGTAAAATGGTATTAAAATGAAGCACCTTTTTATTAGAATAAAAGACTGAAAACAAACCAATTGTCATATACTGTACATCATAATACATCCATACCCACACGATGGAGAACTACGCAACCCTAAAAAAGGAACAAAGATTTCCTTTAGGTTCTGATATGGGAAAAGCTCCAAAATATGTTGGTTGTTAGGTGGGGACCAGGACAAGGTGTACAGTATGCCACTTGTTTAACTGAAAAGAGGAGAAAAGATACAAACATCTCCGTTTGAATATGCATACAATATCTCTAGATGCTAGGCCTCTTATACTTCCTTGAATTTTGCAGCCCTCAGCACACCTGCTGAGCATGACTGTGTCCTGTCTGTAGTATTTCCTTTTAAATTAAAAACTCCCTGCCTGGCCTGTGTGGCTCAGCAAGAACCAGGAGGTCAGGGTTTGATTCCCAGTCTGGGCACATGCTCAGGGTACTGAGCTCAGTCCCCAATAGGGGGTGTACAGGAGGCAGCTGATCGATGATTCTCATCATTGATGTTTCTATCTCTCCCTCTCCCTTCCTCTCTCTGAAATCAATTAAAAATAAATAAATAAACAAACAAACAAACAAATAAATAAATGCTGCCTTAGGGCAGAGCCTGTTTTCCAACATCCCGCCAGGCAAGGAGCACTAGACAAGAAGCTGAGAGTCCTCCCCGTCAAGTATGGCTCTAATGGAGGGTTGTCAGATGAAATATAGGCTGCCTAGCTGTATTAGCAGTTCAGACACACAATGAAAAGTTTGCAAGTAATGTATATCCGTGCAATATTTGGGATGTACTTATGCTGAAAACCAATGTTATTTACCTGAAGTTTCAATGTAACTGGGCATTCTATATTTTTATTTGCTAAATCTGGCAACCCTATTTTTTAAAAAATATATATTTTATTTATTTTTTACAGAGAGGAAGGGAGAGGGATAGAGAGTTAAAAACATCAATGAGAGAGAAACATAGATCAGCTGCCTCCTGCACACTCCCTACTGGGTATGTGCCCGCAACCAAGGTACATGCCCTTGACTGGAACCGAACCTGGGACCCTTGAGTCCACAGGCCAACACTTTATCCACTGAGCCAAACCGGTCAGGGCTGGCAACCCTATTTTAATATCATATAGTAACATCAATGGAAACAATAGCAAATACTAACCCAGCCGTTACTAAGTCCAGCAACTGTCCTTTGAGTGTTACTTGTATTAACTCATTAAATACTTACAAGGAAGGTGTGTTCATTAGCCTTATTCCACTAGTGAGGAACCCGAGGCAGTAACCTGTCCCACAGCTCCTATGCTCAAGCACTGGCGTGCTCTCTGGATTCCTAGTTTACCTGGGTTTTCTGCGCAGGCCTGACTTTCAGCTTCCTGTTCTCCTGACTGGTTTACTGCATCTTCCTTGTCAAGGGACACATTTTTGTGTTAACAAATAGGATCACTGCTTGAAGACAGTTCTCTTCAAAACTTTGAAGGAGATACCCACCATCCCCTTTCTTGTTAAGCCTCCTTTCTCTCTTTCCCTTGTCTCTGCTAAGTGTTTCAAAGCTAGTCTGACCCTAAGTCAGCAGAGGTGGAGAAAGGAAATGCTCCCCTGGGAGTCCTCCCCAGCGAAGAAGGAGCGACTCCTCTGCACGTGGGCATCCGAGAAGGCACTAGTAATCGGAGAAGGTTCTCAGCACCCGCATATCACACCATGCAGGTGGCCACTACTCCAAGCACAATTAAGAATCTAGCTGTGTGGGTACAACTGGCACACCAGAACCACTAATAAATATTTCATGAATGAAAAAAATGCATGGGCTGCTCTTATGCTGAACTTTTCTCCCAGTAATCTAAAACAGAGATGATTCTTTGTTTAGTTTGTTTCCCTATAATACAAAACATCATTATCTCTATTGGCATGGATGGTGAGCTAAGGCAAAGTAAATGTCAAAACATCATAGAATTCTTTCATTCGTCACCCAATTATTATTGAGCACCTACTATATGCCAGACACTGTTCTAGAGGCTTGGGATACATCTTGTGGATGTAAAAAACATTCAAACCTGGAGAGAATTTTTACAAGATTTTATTTGGGGTAATCTGACAACAATTGCCAGGAAGCAAGATCTCAAATGCTCTGGAGAATAAAGGTTTTGCAGTTTATGAATGTGAAATGAAGGAGGGAACATAAGGAAGGTGGGAGAAAGTGAGTGGGGATTGGATTACAGATTTAACAAGATTGTGTGCTCTCTTGAGGGTGGTTACACCTTCCAGGGTATTATTTCTGGCATTTCAAAGGTGTGTTAAACTAGATGCACAAGAACAATGGACAGGGCTGGCTTAACACCTTTCTCTAAAGCAGTTATAAGCCTGGGGCATGACTACCCACCATGCTCTGCCCAGTTAGGTCACCCTGTGAGGTTACTTTCCATAGAATTGCCTTTTTAGTCCACAATCTGAACAAAACAGGCAAAGATAACTGCCCTCAGAAAGCTTCTATTCTAGCTAGGAGAGCCAGACAAGAAATAAACATAATAAGCTAATTCTATCGTGATATAGAAAGTAAATGCTATGAAATAAAGAAAAAGTAGAGCAGATTTAAGGAGATTGAGGAAACAAGTTGCAGTATTTTCAAAGGCAGTCAGAGGAGAAATTAAGATTTGAGAATTTCTGGCCTGGCTGGTTTGACTCAGTGTTGAGAGTGTCGGCCCTCGGACTAAGGGGGGCCTTCGGCTCTGGCCTGGTAGCTCAGTTGGTTAGAGCATCGTCCCTAGACACCAAAGTTGGGGGTTTGATCCCAGGTCAGGGCACATACAAGAATCAACCAATGAATACATAAATAAGTGGGACAACAAATTAATGTTTCTCTTTCCCTCCCTCTTGTTAAAACAAATCAATACATAAAAACATAAAAAAAGATTTGAGAATATCTTGAGATTTGGCAAAAGCTTGGAAGAGCTAGCCAAGGAACTACCGGGGCGTTGAGAATCCCAGCAGAGGGAATGACTAAGGTATACCCCATGACTAAACTGCTGGGTCAGCATGAGGCCAGAATGGTTGGGAGAGAAGCCCAGAAGGGGCAGAATGGAGATGAGGTCTGAGAAGGGGAGAAGCCACACCACACAGGACCTAATGAGGACTAACCACGATTGAAACTCCCCCTGCAGGACCTGGAGCAGAGGACAGGCTGCAGGGTTGAACTAGAAGATCTAAAATTCAGAGCTCGGCTCAGCTGGGCCTGTGTGGGCTTGTTTCAATGGTGTGGCTGCTGCTGGACCCTCCAGCTAGCTAGATCCAGCTAGATTCAGGGCAGAACAGAGATTGCTTCCCTAAATCTCCACAGAGACTGCCCCACCCTCTCCTATGCCCCAGGCATGCTGGGTCCAGGAACAGCCCATTCTCGCCCCAGGCAAGATGTAAATAAGGCTTTGTCCCCTTATTTGGGGCAGGTCACCACCCACTACCCCTAGCCTTCCTGCTCCGTCCTAGAATCCTTTCGTACCTTCCACGTGGCACGGAGGGTGCCCATTTCATCCTGCCTCCTGCCGAGACCAGCCTTGCAGGTAAGCGCCCTTAACAACTGATATCCTTGGAGTTGCCAGCCTCTGTGGTCTCTCAGCCCCGGGATTTATCTAAGAGCTTGGGGACGGCTTTGGGTGCTATCCTCCCTCCATTTTAGTACCAGGCCTGGATTATTCCCGAAGTTCAGGCCCAGGGATATCTTTGGGGAATCGGCTCTTTTGTGGTCTCATGTCCTCACATGAGGGGTCTGAGCTGGGTGCCACTGTTCCTAAGGAGGGCAACAGTAAAGAGACAAAAAGAATCCATAATCTTCAAGAAGATTTCCCTAGGATTGAATTGTTTTAGGTGTAAGTGACCCTTTTTCTTAACGTAAGAGAAACTTTAAAGCTCTTGCTTTCCCCTTCCCCATTAAAAGAACCAATTTATTACTTGACTAGTAATACCTCACAGATAGACTACCAGAAATACACCAGTAGTCCAATGAAGTTAAATTTACGAACTTGGTTGAAGCAGGGAGGCCATGCAGGAGAGGAATGGCGGGCCTCATGGAAAGGGGAGTTGGGGGCATTTCTTACAGGGTTGAAGCTCATGCTGGGTGATTCTGAGAGAAGAGCAGGCCAGCTCTGAGTTGGGTGCTGTCCTGAGATGGGGCAGTTTAGGAACTGGGCGCCTCGGCAATCTTTGGGAGGTAGGAGGGAGGAATGAAGTGGGTCTGGGGAAGCCACTGGTAAAAAAGCTGTAATTACACAAAAGGGACTGTTATTCGTTTTGCAGCCGTTGGTGTGGCCTTGGGAGAAACATTGTTTTCTGTCCACTTTGTTACTGTCCTGGTTTCAGTTGGGTACATCGTGGTCTAATTATCACTGGGGTGGATTTTCACTCTCAAGGTAGAGACTATAGAAAAGCAAGTTTAAGGGCTTATGGAAACCTGTCTGTGGAAGCTCCGGATTTATTTTTATTTTTTTACGATTATTGTTTTTCTTTTTTACCTCTTTAACTGCGTCGTGAAGTACAGTGATGAGGGTTTTACATGGACTTATTTAATCTTCTCAACCACCTCTGGGGTAGGTATTGTAAAAATATTTGTTTAAACTTATTTTTAGAGATAAAGCAGGAGCACTAAGAGGTAAGTTAACCTGCTCAAAGACAATAGCTAGAAATAGGAATTATTGTGTTTACTAGGTTCCAGGCACTAAGCTCGGTGATCCCCACGCTTGTTTTATAATCCTCACAGCAACCTTATGAGGTAGCGCCTATTATCATCCCCTTTGAGAGATGGGAAAACTGAGGCTCAGAGAAAATGGGTATCTAGCCAAATTCCTACAGCTAGTAATTGGAAGAGCCAGTAAGTGGGGAAGTGAATTTAAGCAGATCGCAAATCCCTGCTCCCTCATCGCCATTCCACTGAACTGGCCTCTGCTAGAAAGTACTCCCCTGGGTCAGCCTCTTGAAATTTGGACTTCGGTTCCCGAAGTGTAGCCTGGGGGTGGGGCCCACCTGGCGGACCCCGGCCCCGCCCCCATGGGCGGGGCGGCACGATCCACCAATCAGAGGGCACGGGGGGCGGGCCGCGGGCGCTCCGGCTCGGTCCCGCAGTTGGAGCGGCGAGAGCGCTCGGAGACGCGACGCGGTGCCCAGGGGAACGAGCCAGCGCCTCAATCTCCTTCCTCTCCCTTCCCGTCGCCTCGCCGCCTTCACCTCCCCGCAGCCGGACCGGAACTATGTGATCCGGAAGTTCCGGTGCCATTGCTGTGTGGGATAAACAGTAATGGCGGAGGCTGCAGCTCCCGGAACAACAGCCAAACCATCAGGAGCAGGAGCGGCGGCGGTGGCAGCGGCCTCCCCCACCCCTATCCCCACAGCCACCTCCCCGTCCGCGGGGGCGGGGGGCGGGGGAGGCGGCGGCGGCGGCGGCTGGACGAAACAGGTCACCTGCAGGTGAGACGTTGCGCGGCCCGGCGCTGGTGCAGGGAGGGGGCCGTTGCCGGGAGGAAGGGCGGGCGGAGGAGCGGGGCGGCAGGCGTCTTGCCGTCCCCGCGGTCGCCGCCGCCTCCCCGCCCGCGCTGCGTCAACCCCCGCCCGCCGCCCTCCCCGCGCCCGGCCGTGCGGCGCGGAGCGAGAGGTAGGGTGACTCCTCCCTCCTTTTATTGTCGCCGATCCCCACCCGCTGCCGCGGGCTCCGCGGGTGCGGGGAGGGATAGCTGCTGTCGCCGGGATCCTGCCTCCCCGCGAGCCTGCGGGCCCAGGAGCGCCGCCGCGGGTGCCGGCGAGGTGGCCTGTCTGCCGGGTCCGCTGCCGTGTCATCGGATTGTAACGTCTGCTCGCGTCTCCGCCCTCGCCCCACCCGGAGAAGTAGCTTTTGTTATTTCTTCTTTGTATGTTTATCGAGGCTGGCGGTTCTGAGCTTTTGTCTTGGAACCGTGTGCCGGGCCGGGTCGGAATCCTCCGCCCTACATTTTACGAGCTGTCATTCCCCTCCCCGGGCGAAATGTTTCTCTTTTTGAAATCCACGCATCTTTCCGTTGAAGGGAGTCAAAGACCTCCAGCCCGGAGGAGAGGTTTTGTTTTGGCTTGGTATGTCAGATGAAAGTGTTTTCTTCTTTTAAGTGGTTAGTGGATGGCTCTTACAGGAACGTGTATACGCATGTTAAAAACTGTCAAGCTGTTATAAGGTTAGAGCATTTCATTGATGTTATGCTTGGGTTTTAAAAATGTGATCAGTAGGAGCAGAAGCTTTCATTTGCAAAAATCCATCCGAAATGCCGGTTTCATCTGTGTGAGATAATTAATACGCAAAGATATTCCTAATATTACAGAACTCACTGTTCTAGTATTAACAGCGAGATTGAAGCCCTGCCAGTCTTAAATATGATGCAGTCAAATAAGGCACAGATGATAAGCTTAATTACCTTTACTTTAAGTAACAGGATGGAGGAAGCATAAAGGCTGTTTTAGGTAGACCCTAAGAAAGGAATTAAGTGCAGTATCCCCAAAATGGTAATTTAAGAATTCCCATCCATGTAACTATGTGCTGCAGTTGATTGATATGTTTTAGTTGAATCTTGAAAAAAATTAAAGTTCTAGTGTAACTTTATATTCCTGAATTTTCCAGCCATTCACCTTGCAGCCCCAATCTACATTCATACAATGAACTTAATCTCTCTTGAAGATGTGACTTCTTTAAGGACTCCATTTCCCGCACCATCTCCAATCTAAATAGTCTAGAAAACCTCTCACCAACCTGACATACTTAACCTCCAGATTATCCTGCTGTGTCTGTAACTTGAGCCCAACTTGACATCTCCCACAGAATTCATTGTCACTTCCTATACTTTACTTTCCCCTCTGTTAGATGCTTTTTCCTTTTCTGGTTCTCTTTTCTAGTTCCTCACCAGTAACAACAGAATTCAAAACACAGCTTACCAACTGATTCTTCTTCTTTACCTGCATTTAGGATCTTTGAGTTAAAGAAGATTGTTCCCAGACCAGTGGTGTTTCTTTGCCCATGAACCAATTGATTTATGTATTAAAGAAATTTACATACCTGAGTAATCTAATATTTGGGGGGAAAACACTATACAGGCTTAGATGTGCAGGGTTTTGTTTTTATTTTTACATAAACCTGTCAGTAGCTTGCTAGACAGTTATCTGAAAAAATGTGCAGGTTAGTTGATATGTCTTGGTTGACATTGTTTTCAGTTATTTTAGGTACCAACATGATCTATTTTTTTTAAAAAAACTATTGAACAGAGGAGTATCATGATATCTTCATTTATTCTAGACTTGAGCTCTGAAAGCAGGGCTCTATTTCATCATCCTATTTGTAGGGTATCTGGCATATTCAGTAATTACTTAAATTGATGTTGATAAATCCACACCTAAAATTACCCACTTCAATATGGACTAGTAATGTTCCTCTGCTTTCATTTAAAAAAAACAAACACTTGTGAATTAGCAAAGACAAAGGACTTAAATGGGACATATGTGTATGTCTTTCTGGGACTACCTCATTCAGTTATTCAGTGAATAAGCATTAGTACCTACAATGAGAGTGTGCTAGATGTTAAAGGGAATACAGAAATGTACTGTATTATGAATAAATACACTTGATCTTAGCCAAAAGCCCAAGAAGCGATAACACTGTATTATAAATAGTTGCAGTGTATTTGATAGCTAAATTCCTTTGAATTCAAGATAGTGATGTGTTCTAGTGTTTGTGTCCATTTCCCCCTCATTCCTAGGATTTTGGCTTTCTTAACCTAGAGTATAATGCGTTTAGAAGTTAGTTGTTTGGACGATGGTTACTTGTCTTTAATTGCTCAGGATCTCTCAAAATTCTATCTCATTGTGTTTTATTTTTGCAGATTAAGAAAATCCTAGGTATATCTTTCTCAAGGAACTGTATTATGCTGCCCCCACCAGGCCGTTTTTCATCTTTTATTGGAGGAATATTGTGAAATAGAAATGCTGTCACTTCTTAGTTCCTTGAGCATATGGGGGTTCAAAAATTAGTAAAGAAACATTGTAACTTGCAAATTGTAGTTGTAAATGTGGTTAGTATAGCTTAAAAAGGAAAATTTTTCAGAAGGTCTTTAAGTGCTGTGATATCTATAGTTGAAATTCATTACTTACAACTCTAGGGTTTTTCTTTTTGAAGGGATGGTATTTGAAGAAGTTCTCCAGCCTAGGGACATTTAATTTGCTACTGTCACTATGATTCACCATGACACCTAGCTCTCTTCTACAGGGGCATCAGCTAAATTTGAATGGTGTCTTTTGGGAAACACAAACCTATTATGCGTATAGGTACTGAGGAGATACAAGCAGAATAAAGCATGGTTCTTAACCACCAGGAATTTACAAACTAGTTTGAGAAATAGGGTACATTAAAATACCAAAGTGAGAAATGTAACAGCAGATGAAGTGATTAAATTCCAAATTAATCTGTAATTTTCTATAAATTCCCAAAGAGATTGTTAGATTGTTAAGATGCTAGAGAACTGTGAACATGCTAATATATCTTGATCATGCTTAGGCTTCCAAGAGGTAGGTTAGGGGATTCTAGTCAGTGTTATGTCTTTATTACCCAACAATGTCTGCTTGGAGTCCCAGAATCTTCCAGGAGGAAGGAACTGCAGAAATATATGTTTCAGAAATCTTGACCTCAGGGAAGGGCAAGCTCAGCCTGGGCAGGGGCATCAGGTGAATTTTAATGGTGTCATTTTTATTGGTTTGGTTTTGGAGAGAAATTCTTGGGAGTGGGTTGCCTTTTTCTTTTTGTTACCTGTTATAACTTACACTATCATGCCAGTCTCTTAGACTTACGCAGACATAGGATGGCAAGAAGGGATTTCACTGTGAGAAATGTCGATAATTCTGGGTATACCAACAGTGTTAGTGCCACTGCAAGGCAAAATGCAAGAACCTAAAACCCAGACCACACATACCAAATAAATGTGAAATAATGCTTAGTACGCATTTGGCCCTGACTAATTAAGGCTTGTATTCTAGTGTTTCTGTTGATTCTGCAGTATCAGGTGACTTTGTGCCTGCTTGAATTCCTTCAGTGATGCTCATTATGGACCTCAGGAATTTCTTCTATTGCCGGGAGGTTCTATTTCTCAATCCAATCTATTTGTTGACTTACTTTTTATTCTTATATTTTTTGAATTCTAGAAAAGTTTCCACCCATTATGGATATCAAAAAGTAATATTGGTGTAGGTGTTGCAAAAGTGTGAAGGTGGAGTGTCATGCTGAACATTTAAGATGCAGGTATTAGGGAGTTGAGGTCCTTGAAGCAACTGATTGAAGAAACAAGGTTAAGTAAGGTCAGCAGCTGTCAGGTAGTGATCCTGGGTGACTTAATTTGACATAAAGAAGAGCATCATAAACCTAAGTGCAGCAATGCACTGAACAAGACCATGGCAGAATAGGATTTAAGAACAAACCTGAAATTCCAAGTATTGTGCCTGAGATTTAGGAGCTACTGCCCAGCTTTATCTCTAGGTAGATATTTTATCAAGCCTTAAAAACACACGCATCTCTGACATTAAATTGACCCCAAATAAATAGTGAAGGTATAGGCACTCTTGTCTTATTTAGAATGTAAGAGCAAAAGTGTTCCCACTGGGGATGGGACAGAAAGCAACTGTATTCAAACAGTGACACTGTTTCTAATGAATAACTTATTTTCAACTGTGGATACTTTTATAGAAACTCAGAAGCATGATGACTCAGTAGTATTGATTACAATGTAGATATCATTTACTTGCTTAGTAGTTTTGTTAAGTTTTACTCTCTTCACTTAATGCAGTCAAAAATTATCTATTGGACCCAGCCGGTGTGGCTCAGTGGTTGAGTGTCGACCTATGAACCAGAAGGTCACGATTTGATTCCTGGTCAGGGCACATGCCTGGGTGGCAGGCTCGATCCCCAGTGTGAGGCGTGCAGGAGCAGCTGATCAACAACTCTCTCATCACCGATGCTCCTGTCTGAAATCAGTAAAAATATATTTAAAAAAATTATCTGTTGCCACAGTGTAGCTCAAATTTGGGTGATATGGCTCTTAAACAGCTTTAAAGCTTGCACAAAGTAGCCCTGAGGTTGAGAGAAAGTTCAAACCCAAGTTTGATTAGGTTAAGTATAATTTGACCTACCATGTTCTTTTATTTTGTTATGGATTTGCAGTCCTAGGGCATTTAAGGATCTTAATAACTTTCCACCAGAGTGGTATTCTTTCTTTCCATGTTATCTGCTGTGAAGATAACATGCAGGAAATTGCTGAATAACCTTTCACGTTTTAATTGGGGACAGCCTTAGGTAAATGTGAATTTATTTTCTGTGTATCATTCCAAATCAGTGGGCAAAGTGGAATGTGCTTACTGATATTCTACCTACACCCAGGAAATAGGCACTTTTTCCTTTACTCTGTACCAGCGGTGGGGAGGCGCATATTTGGGGAGGTGTAGCCTGCCAAAACTAAATCTTAATAACCCTGCTCAAGAGAAAGACTAAAAGAAGAAAAACTAATCCTAATAAGTCAGTGATGGGATGATGGGGGTGGTGTGTTTTTTGGTTCTACTCACTTTTCAGGATTAAAATAAAACCCTTATTGCTTTTGCTTCCTTATCCACAGAGTCATTTAGAGAAATGCAGGTTGCTGCTTGCCTTAGCCCCCTCTTACCCCAGTTATAGGTTAAGGTAAAGTTTCAAAATGTGCATTTCTAGCAAATCCCCACGTGCTGCTGGCGCTGCTGGTCCTGCTCCACTTAGGAACCACTGAGTCATGCTCTGACACTGAGATGGAAACTGCTAGTTCAGTACACGTGCACTCCTCTAAGGCACAGGGAGATCGGTCTGCTAAACGAGGACATACAATGATTTTCCTTCGTCCCTACCTTTGCAGCAAGTTTTGCTTGTATTGTTACATGTGGCTTTTAAATAATTAAAATAGTTTCTTAAAGTGAAGCAAACAGTAGTCTGACCTGGTCCAGTCTTAATTGTTTCTTGCTTTTTTTATTTTTCCCTCCATCACCATTTATCCCTCTGTACCCTCTTCCACCTCCACTCATCCCCCCTCCCCAATTACCACACTGTTTCTTGCTTTTAATCTGAGATTTTTATTTTAGCAGATAGAACTGCCATTATGGCTAACCTTAGTGAAAAACAAGAATGTACCCACTAGGATTATAACATGAGAACAGTGGTCAAACTTAACCTGGAAAGATTGACAACCTCAAAGTTTAATTTAAACTTTGTGTCTATAGGCAGCCTTCCTGTCGTACCTCAGTGGATAATTTTATGGTCATAGTCTAGTTCTACTTTGTTCGTTTTACATGTTTTATGTAGAATATAATCATGGGTATAGGATTAGTATATAGTACTAGTGTATTGCTGGTGGAATATATTGGTCATGAATTCTTTGAGTATTGGCTCCATCTTGTTTAATCCAGCTTTGTGGTTCCTTGTCTCACAGGTATTTCATGCACGGGGTTTGTAAGGAAGGAGATAACTGTCGCTACTCGCATGACCTCTCTGACAGTCCATACGGTGTGCTGTGCAAGTATTTTCAGCGAGGGTACTGTATTTACGGAGACCGCTGCAGGTAAGAATTTGCTCACAAATCAGTTGTATTCAGTGGTGGATTGGGAAAAATTCGTAAAGTACATAATCCCCATAGCTTTGTAATTTATAGAGTTAAAATAATGCTTTGAAAAGGACTTCTTAGGAATGTTAATGCAGTAACAGAAATCTCTCACTTGGAAGGAATATTAATACATTTTATTTCTTTTTTTATATTTGTATTGATTTCAGAGAGGAAGGGAAAGAGCTAGAGAGATAGAAACATCAGTGATGAGAGAGAATCATTGATTGGCTGCCTCCTGCACATCCCCTACTGGGGGGGGGATCGAGCCCGCAACCCAGGCATGTGCCCTTGGCCGCAATCGAACCTGGGACCCTTTAGTTTGCAAGCCAACGCTCTATTGAGCCAAACTGGCTAGGGCTATTAATACATTTTAAAAAATGAATTTGTAGTAGAATTCTAAGTTTAGTTAATGCCTGAGGAGCAGCTTCTGCCAACCTAGGGATAGGGAGTGGTGAAGGTATGGTTGTATATGACATTTCCTTTTTAAACCAAGAATGAGGTGCATATTGGACCAAGTGGGACTGCTTTCAATTCTCTATGGTGAGAACTGGTTTCACCAGGAAAAGTATATTAGGTTGCTAGTTAAGAGGATTTGTCATTCAAACCAAATTTCCCTAAACCTGTCCCCTTCGAAGCTCCCAAGAATAATTATAAGCTAAGATTTAGGGAAAGTGCTTCAAGAATATCTTTAAGCCGAAACCGGTTTGGCTCAGTGGATAGAGCGTCGGCCTGTGGACTGAAGGGTCCCGGGTTCGATTCCGGTCAAGGGCATGTACATTGGTTGCAGGCACATCCCCAGCGGGAGATGTGCAGGAGGCAGCTGATCGATGTTTCTCTCTCATCGATGTTTCTAGCTCTCTATCTCTCTTCCTTCCTCTCTGTAAAATATCAATAAAATATATTTAAAAAAAAAAAAAAGAATATCTTTAGTATCTAATTCTGAATGTTAGGGAACCAAGAGGGATTAATTAAGTAATTTCTATTGTTCTTTGAATTGGTACTATAATCCTGTTAAGTTGCATTTCAGTAATGGTGGGTTCTGCTTCAGAATTGGGTAGAGCTTTCTTTATATTCCCATTTCAGAAAATACCTAGGTGTATGAATATGTTATTTATTTATTTTATTTAATTAGTATTTTAAAATATATTTTATTGATTTTTTTACAGAGAGGAAGGGATAGGGATAGAGAGTTAGAAACATTGATGAGAAAGAAACATCGATCAGCTGCCTCCTGCACACTCCCTACTGGATATGTGCCCCCAACCAAGATACATGCCCTTGACCAGAATCGAACCTGGGACCCTTGAGGCCATCGCTCTATCCACTGAGCCAAACCGGTTAGGGCGAATATGTTATTTATTGATGCTACCCAAATTGTCCCAGAATCTAGCAGATTAAAAACAATACCAGTTTCTGGGGGTCTGGAATGTGAAGGTGGCTTCCCTGGGTGGTTCTAGCCCAGACTCTCAGATTTGTAGTCAAGATTTGGGGCAGGGCTGTCATAATCTGGTCTTGACAGGGGCTGGAGGATCACCTTTCTGATGACTGCTAGCCGGAGACTAGTTCTCACCACAGGAACCTTTTCCTAGGGCTCCTGTGGTGCCCTCCAGCTTGGTGGCTGGCTTTCCCAGAGCAGTGGTACAAGAGAGCGCCAGGACACGGCCACAATGGCTTTTATGACCTAGTCTCAGAAGCCCTCACTGTTGCTTCCACTATGTTTTGTTTATTACAAGCAAGTCACTAAGTCCAGCCCGGGTTCAAGAGGAGGTTGGGCTCCACCTTTGGAAGGGCGGAGTATGGTAAGACAGATTGGCAATGTCATAGCTAATTTTACTAGTAGTGTCCCTATTAGATAAGAATTACGTCAGCTGCTGGGTTCAAATGCTTAAAGTTCAAAAGACTGAGACATTGATGGGTGAGACATTAATGTTAAGTCATCCCACATGTTTTCTTAGGAAAATTAGCAAGAATAGAGAAAAAAAGGTCCTTTCATGTGACTGGGGGCTTAGAAGTGGAACTCCTGATGTCTGAGAGTAGCAGTCAATAACTTGCTCTAGTTTTTTTCATTGCAGTATTACTGGAAAGGAGAAAGTGACACAGTGATACTCTCCTCAGAAAATCCCAGAATGCCCTTAGTTTTCTTTATAATAAGGCTACAGCTCCCTCTTTGGGGAATGATGCTGATTTGAACTGGGTATAGAGCACTTATGATAAAAGTGGAAGGAGTTGGGGAAACCTGTGTACTGGGTTGCTGCCTGAAAGGGGAGTTTGGTGATATCGTGGGGACAGGCTGATGCGGGTGATTATTACAGGCAAGGAGGGAGTCCTAGGGAGGGTCTGGTTCCATGACTGCTTGTTTTTTGTTAAAATTATGCTTAGGGACTTAAATCTACTTTTCACTTTTACTCTCTAGGAATCTTTTTATATAACTTCACCAATGCCCAGGGATTTAAAATAATTTAACTCCTGCCGAAACGGGTTTGGCTCAGTGGATAGAGCGTCGGCCTGCGGACTGAGGGGTCCCGGGTTCGATTCTGGTCAAGGGCATGTACCTTGGTTGCGGGCACATCCCCAGTAGGAGGTGTGCAGGAGGCAGCTGATCGATGTTTCTCTCTCATCGATGTTTCTAGCTCTCTATCCCTCTCCCTTTCTCTCTGTAAAATATCAATAAAATATATTTAAAAAATAAAATAAAATAAAATAATTTAACTCCTCATCCAGGGGATAGTTTATAGTGAAAGATAGTATCCTAGTTCCAGCAGTTCAGAAGTAGCACCACATCAGTGTTTCATAGTGGTGGTGCTGTTACCTAGTGAGGCCAGGTCATCGTTGCCCAGGCCTGTTGTGTGCATTGCAGGACAGCTGACATCCTTCGTCCCCACCAACTAAATCCATTAAAACTCCCAGTCATTGTTCCTGAACACACCCCTGGAGTAAGAGGCAGTATTGCCTTGGTTGACAACTGCTTTGGGAGGGGTTTTGCCCTCTGGACCTATTAAATCGCATGCATTAAAATCTTTATAGGCAGACATCAGACCTTGGAGTGATTGGGAGTAGCGAGTTGCAAGCCAACCTAGAGAAAAGTCTCTCTTGCTTAGAGCTAGAGGAAACATTGATTAAATGTTCTTAGGTAGAAATTGATTATATGTATCAAAAGTTTTCTTTGCAGAATGTGAAAGAAAAGCTCATATTTGTTTCAGTGTTAGCTTTAATTCATCACTTAACACTGTGACTAAAAAGATCAGTGGTTCTGTGATAATCCATTAAATAATAACTATAACAAAACTGTTCTCACGGACTGTGAATCTAAGAGATGTGAGAATCCTCTTAAGCAGGGGTTGGCAGACTCGCTCCACAGGGCTAGAGAAGAAATGTTTCTGGCTCTGCAGGCCATAAAGGTCTCCTGCAGCACAAAAGCAGCCATGGATAATACATATAAGCTGATATATTAGATAGGACTAGAGTGAAACTTTATTTTGAGATATTGAAATTTGAATTTCATATAATCTTGTGTGCCGTCAAATGATCTTTTTTTCAACCATTTAAAGTAATGTTGTAACCATTGTTAGCTCTGGTTGGATTTGGCCTGAGGGCCTATAGTTGGCCATCCCTGCTCTTAAGGAGGTCCATGGTTTACCAAACCACTTTTTTTTTTTTTTTAAATATATTTTATTGATATTTTACAGAGAGGAAGGGAGAGGGATAGAGAGCTAGAAACATCGATGAGAGAGAAACATCGATCAGCTGCCTCCTGCACACCTCCCACTGGGGATGTGCCCGCAACCAAGGTACGTGCCCTTGACCGGAATCGAACCCGGGACCCTTCAGTCCGCAGGCCGACGCTCTATCCACTGAGCCATACCGGTTTCGGCCCAAACCACTTTTTAAATTACATTTATTGGGGTGACATTGGTTAATAACAAGTTTCAGGGGTACACTCGTATAATACATCCTCTGTAAATTATACTGAGTGCTCAATACCAGTCTAGTCTCCTCCATCACCTTATATTTGACCCTTGAAACTTTTTGGTAAACATCTTTCAGAATTGTAGTCTTGGCTTTTACTCTTTTTTCCTTGCTTTGTCTTTACAAATCTTTACTCAGAAACACATTTTATATAGATCTACACTGCACTAAGGGAATAACTTTGCCTAAATAAATAGGTAGACTTGAGAACATATTTTTGTTGTTGGTGGTGTTTTTTAGAACATGTGCTTTTTAATGTCTTAATCTAAATTTAAATACTGTGTTTTCTCCTCAGTGTAATCCCTTAGAATAAAGTTGTTTTTGTTTGATATACATTTCTTTTCCAGAAGAACTCTTAATTTAAAAGGTTAATGTTCAAAATAAATTTCCATTTGATAGCAGGGACCTCGTTTTATTCACATTTGACTTCTCAGTAAATGGTACTGTTCTTGATGTATTGTACATGGCTATAATCAGGTATTGATAAAAAAAAAAAGTAACCCGGTATATTTATCTCAAATTTTTAGTCTGGTTCTTTTTTCCTTTTTAGTCTGTTCTTAAAACAGGTTTTTCTCTATACCCATAGAAAATTGTAGAATATTTGAAAGCAAGAAAATTTATGTACAGATGTGAACTTTCTAGCTAATATTCTGTGCTTTGAAAAACTTACCATACTTTGTTGATTCATTGATAAATTTGCCTTAAGACCAAATGCACTTCTTTCAAAAGTTATATTTGCAATTTGATAATCTATTAAGTGTCTAATGACTTTTGAGTCATTTACCCTGAAATCCTTTTTTTTTTTCTTTCTTTCTTTTTTTTTTTTTTTTTTAAATATATTTTATTGATATTTTACAGAGAGGAAGGGAGAGGGATAGAGAGTTAGAAACATCAATGAGAGAGAAACATCGATCAGCTGCCTCCTGCACACCTCCTACTGGAGATGTGCCCGCAACCAAGGTACATGCCCTTGACCGGAATCGAACCCGGGACCCTTCAGTCCGCAGGCCGACGCTCTATCCACTGAGCCAAACCGGTTTTGGCTACCCTGAAATCCTTAAAATGAATATGGCAAAGGAGAAAGAACTAAAATATGGGTGCCATATCTGTTTCTTAGACCCTTAATGCATTTAATATATATATATATATATATATATATATATATTATAATAAATATATATATTTAATAAATATATATATATTTCAGAGAAGAAGAGAGAGAGATAGAAACATCAATGATGAGAGAATCATTGATCGGCTGCCTCCTGCACGCCCCTTACTGGGGATCAAGCTTGCAACCTGGGCAGTGCCCTGACCAGGAATCAAACTTATGACCTGTGATTCATCGGTTGATGCTCAATCACCGAGAAAAATTGGTTGGGCTATGCATATTTTTTTATTAAAATTTTATTAAATTTGATTTTAGAGAGAGAGAAGCTGATTTGATGTTTTATGTATTTATGCCTTTATTGGTAGATTCTTGTATGTGTCCTGACTGGAGATTGAACCCACAACCTTGGTGTATCAGGATGGCACTCTAACTCTCTAACCGACTGAGCTACCTGGCCAGGGCTGTTTCTGCATCTTGATATTTAATTCCCAAAGCCCTGAAGCCTTTCTCTGTGGAGGGGGCATTTTAAATTAAAGCCTGTCTTCTTTACAAAGCCCAGGTCCTCTTCTAACTTCAAGGCTGTGAAAATAAAATGTTTTTCTGCTATACCCTTTCAAGTCAGGAAATTACTTAATCTGAAAAGTGAGTATTTGGGGCTAGATTTCCAAGGTTTCCTGCGGTTTTAAAACTAAACCAGAGCAGTGCTTCTGATAGTGGAAATGTGCTATGTATAGCTCTGGAACACTTGAAAATGTGGCTAGTGCACGGACCAAGGAACTGAGTTTTAAATTTCATTTAAGAATAAGTAGCTAGATTTGGCCAATGGTTGCCATTTTGTGAAAAGCATCTTAAGATTTAAATGAGACCTAGCATACCACTTATTTGACCATTTCATCGTCTACGTCACCTCTAAAATGAGTACTTCCTTCACGCTTTTTGAGGAGGCAGTAAGATGATAAAAGCATATTTATGACAGCTCCTTCCTCTCAGTTTGCATGATTCCAGGCTATGGAATAAAATGCATTGGTTTTTGTAGCTGATGGCAGGAAATTAAAAATGATTTGTACTATAAAGTAAAGTTGGAATATGAAGTTTTAAGATAATATAATGATAAAAAACAACTCAGCAATTGTTTGCTATAAGCTAAAGGATAGTCTGTTTTTTTTGTGTTTTTTTTTTTTAAAGAATTTTTGTCAGTTTATTTGAGCCAAACTGTCGACAATTGCCTGGAAGCAGAATCTCAAGGTACTGGGATAATGTTCCTGATAGATTACGGAGGCAGGAGAAAGCAAAATGGGAATACCTCTGGATTGGATAAAAAGTAAAGTGAGAACCAGTACTTCCTTTACTTAGATGGGTACAATCAGTAACAGTCAACAATTAGCATGATAACAACAACAATGAAGAAATTTATGGCCTCAGTCCTGGTGCCCAGGGCCTATTTGGTTGTGCCCTGAGGGGTAAAGGATAGTCTTTAGTTAGGTTTTACTTATTTTTTAAATGTAAACATTTAAATGTAAACACATGACCTGTGGTTAGTATTGCCAGTTAAGTAATTGAAGAACTGCTAGATACATACTGTAAGTTATAACAGTGGATTTTAATAATGGGAGTATTTTAATTTATGTGTTGGTAAAATGTGTTTCATATTTCCACTTGTTGAATTTGAGTGCCAGCTTTGCTTTGATGAATCAGTCCGTTTTGGCCACGCAGGCTAATGTTTTCTGTCCCTCGTCTGTGTGGTCCATGGGCCAGCAGCGTGAGCATCATGTGGGTGCAGAATAGGTGTCTGCCTTCGAACAATTTCCCAGATGATTCATGTGCACAGCCGTTTACAAAGAACCCAAGGACGGGATCAGGGAATAGATATCCCATCTAAAGGGTTCTGCTTAGACTTTGACTACTGACTTTTAATTTTCTTTTCTTTTCTTTTCTTTTCTTTTCTTTTCTTTTCTTTTCTTTTCTTTTCTTTTCTTTTCTTTTCTTTCTTTCTTTCTTTCTTTCTTTCTTTCTTTCTTTTTTTTTTTTTTTTAGATACGAACATAGCAAACCATTGAAACAGGAAGAAGCAACTGCTACAGATCTAACTGCAAAACCATCCCTTGCTGCTTCCTCAAGTCTCTCACCAGTAGTTGGACCGATTGTTGAAATGAATACGGGCGAGGCAGAGTCAAGAAATTCAAACTTTGCAACTGTAGGAGCAGGTTCAGAAGACTGGGTGAATGCCATTGAGTTTGTTCCTGGGCAGCCCTACTGTGGCCGTAGTGAGTATTTTGAAGAATAAAAACAGGTCAGAGGGCTAGATAGTAGTGCATCAGTTAACTGAGTTTTCGCAACTTTCTGGTTGCCAGTCTTCACATGCAGCCTAATCGTAATAGTCTAAATCAGATGACCTGAAATTGACGGAGTGAAAAAAACTCGATGAATCTCAATAGTATTGAATTTAGAATGTTGAAAAACTGAAGCCTCCTTTTATCAGTACAGTTGCACAAGAGATATATAAAGAGCTCCCCACCCCCCTTTAACCAGCCTAATCTCAGAAATATCAGCATTAGAAAAAGAAATTCATTTCTTCCAAGAGTAAGGAAATTAGTTCAGTAAACTGTTCTGGAGTTTAATGAAAGTTCTTTTTAGCTAGGCTCTAGTTTATCTGCCTGATCCATGTTGGACCTTTACCACTCTCCTAAACATTTCAGCTGCCCCTTCTTGCACTGAAGCACCCCTGCAGGGCTCAGTGACCAAGGAAGAGCCAGAGAAGGAACCAATGGCAGTGGACACGAAGAAGCAGCTCTGTCCCTATGCAGCAGTGGGAGAGTGCCGCTATGGGGAGAACTGCGTGTATCTCCATGGAGACTCCTGTGACATGTGCGGGCTGCAGGTCCTACACCCAGTGGACGCGGCCCAGAGATCACAGCACATAAAAGTAAGTTTCTAGGATGACAGAATGTATTTCCCTATTCACAGCATTGCCCGTTTGTTTGGTTGGTTTTAGAGAAACGTTTGGTGAATTGACATATTGGTCAGTAGGGATAATTTCCTTCCTGGGCTTTTTGAATGCTTTATCAAGAAATAAGGCCCTCACACTAAGATTTTTTTTCTCTAGAGAGAAAGGCTAGGGAGAGAGAGAACACAAACCTTTGATGTGAAAGGGAACATTCGGCTGCCTCCTGCATGCCCGCCCCCCCACTGGGGATGGAGATGGCAACCTGGGTGTGTGCCCTGACTGGATATCAAACTGGTGACTTCTCCGTGCACAGAACGACAGTCTGACCAACTGAGCCACACTGGCCATGGCTAATTGTGCACTTTAAATGAGTGAATTATATCTCAGTAAAGCTGTTTTTTTTATGTGCCTGGCACATAATTGTCACCTAATCTTAGTTTCATTCACCCTGTTTTCTGACAGATTATAATTTAGCGTCTTGATCCCAGTTGCATTTTCCATCTAGAAATGAGAAAGTCAGCAAACTTAGCATGAAAACGGCCTTTAATGAAGATAACAACAGGGGTTGACCCGCAGGATTGAGAAAATTGTATAATTTTTTCAGTTCCTGAAGTTAGGTCCTTTTTGTGTGACTTTTCTAGTAATGTCAAGTCCCAAAATGTCAATCTACCTGTACTCACTTGTAAATGAACAAAGCTGCTGTCAAATTGGGAATACTAACTCTTGTTGACTATATGGTTCTCTAAACATGAGTCATTAACTGTCCAGGTGAAGTCTTGTGTTGTCCAGTGACTTGATTACACTTCTCTCTCCACTTTTTCCAGTCTTGCATTGAGGCCCATGAGAAGGACATGGAGCTCTCGTTTGCCGTCCAGCGCAGTAAGGACAAAGTGTGTGGGATCTGCATGGAGGTGGTCTACGAGAAAGCCAACCCCAGTGAGCGCCGCTTCGGGATCCTCTCCAACTGCAACCACACCTACTGTCTCAAGTGTATTCGCAAGTGGAGGAGTGCTAAGCAATTTGAGAGCAAGATCATAAAGTGAGACTCCTCCCCAATCTTCGTTTGTGCTTTCTATTTTGGGGAAGAATTTAGTGTCTTGTGCCAACTTTCAAGCAGATGGACCGCATTTAAATGCATGCATTTTATCTTGAAACGGGGGTATTCTTTGAATTGGGGTTTCTTGTTTGTATTTCAGCTAGCTTCTAGGTTAGTTGGTATATCTACTTTTATTTGAATGAGGAAACCCTGTGTAACAGTTAGTAGAATCTTTTTCTGAGGAGATTGTTTAACGGATTAGCCCCTTTAGGCTCAGTGAACAAGCTTATCTAGCTCTGAATGAATGTATGTTTCCTGACGTTTTACATTTTCCACTTTCCTATTTCATCCATTAAGCTAGCCAATAATCCACCATCCTTTAAAGATTGTTCTCATAACTGAACAAAAACGACATAACTTAAACAGAGCAAAGTTACAAGAAATAAATTTATTTAAACGAAAGAAAAAGGAGTCTGTGTGAAATGTCTTCTTTTGTTGCTTATTTTCACCTAAGTTCTATTTTTTTTTAAATGAACTGGCTAGCCAGTAAGCTGAATTTATAAAGGAGCTTGTCTTGCCTCAAAGGAAATGGTCAGTTGTGTGAGTGTTGGGAGCCCTTTCAGGAGATGCCCACTGACTTGGAGCTTAAGTCTTTAAATCTGGAGGTGACGCACCAGGGTGTGTCCTTGAAGAGTGGGCCTGTAAAGGGGAATTTGCACTGCAGCCTGTTCATTGTTTCCCAGGTCCTGCCCAGAATGCCGAATCACATCTAACTTTGTCATTCCAAGTGAGTACTGGGTGGAGGAGAAAGAAGAGAAGCAGAAACTCATTCAGAAATACAAGGAGGCAATGAGGTATGAGCACTGCAGCCTTTTCTTCAGCCAAGATCCCAGCGGAGCTTGGGTTCACTTTGAAAAGAACAGGCTGCGTTATATACTCCTACCTCCTTCCTACCCTTCCTTTTACTCCCCAGGACGGTTTATTTTGTCCTCCCCGGTAACACCCATTACATGTCTTGCCATAGCACAGTCCTTGGGGTGTGTGCCAAGGGACTGTGTTACAATGAATTCTGTGCTTCTGGTAACTAAAGCCCCATCTTTCTGAATCCATGTTGTACTTTTCCTATATTCTTGGGGTGGTGGGGGCTTTCTAGAAGGTTTTCTCTCTGCTGGATCTGCCGTGGTAAAGCTGTTAAATTTTAGTTAGACTTGGACAGAGTATCTGTCTCTAGCTAGTGTTTCATGCATTAGCACACACACCTTTAAGAACACACCTTGGGAGGGCTGTAAACTGACATACCGGTTCCATCCCAAGCTGTTTAGAGAAACCCCGGATATGGGTTGCATACAGACCTGAAATCCACTGTGAATAAGGGTTGCGATATTTTCCTTTCCAGCAACAAGGCGTGCAGGTATTTTGATGAAGGACGTGGGAGCTGCCCATTTGGAGGGAACTGTTTTTACAAGCATGCGTACCCCGATGGCCGTAGAGAGGAGCCACAGAGACAGAAAGTGGGAACATCAAGCAGATACCGGGTAATTCTCACTTTTTTTAAAGAAGGGAAAATACCACAATCTCAGTTGAGTCCTGCACAGATTGGGGTAGGGGAAGGAGAAAGTTAACACTCAGTCTGGGAGCAAAACTAGAGTATTAAAGCAGGAAAATCAACCTCAAAAAACTGGGAGGGGCATGAGAGGAAGAGCTAGAATGCTTAAAACTCTAGCCTAAACCTGTGCATCATGTAACCAGAGGGGAGGAATTGGTAAAGTGGAGCCCTAAATGACAAGTTGGGTTCGCCATGCCCTCTGGTGTGCTGGACGTTTTGCCTTAGAAAGGAGAGAATAGAAGATGCCACTCGACAGTGCCACCCCTATCATGGCCTTGTTTTTTACAGGCCCAACGAAGGAACCACTTCTGGGAGCTCATTGAGGAAAGAGAGAACAGCAACCCCTTTGACGATGAAGAAGAGGTTGTCACCTTTGAGCTGGGCGAGATGTTGCTTATGCTTTTGGCTGCAGGTGGGGACGACGAGCTGACAGACTCTGAAGACGAGTGGGACTTGTTTCACGATGAGCTGGAAGACTTTTATGACTTGGACCTATAGCAGCTTTGCGTGGCGTGTGAACTGGTCTGCTGAGCCCAGACAGTGGCTGTCCCCTGTGGTGGTGTGGCAGTGCCCGTGTCTCCTAGGCAGGCCTAGCAACTCCAGGTGCTGTCGTAATACTTCATACCCAGGGCCTGTCTTCTTACTCCCTCACCTTTCCCCAAGGAGTATGTTGTTTCCTCTGGTTAAAAAGTTACAAAAATAAACCTTAAAGTTAGTTTTTTGTAACACGAACTTAACTGTCAGACAGTTAGTGTAGGTTTGTTGCGTCATCTGTTTTCAACCAGATTCACACAGTTGGAGGGTGTTCACGGACGTGCCGCACTCATTCTAAGGACCCAGGTTCCAAAGCCACAGCCTTGGCCCTGCTCTGGGGTCCAAGAAGAGGTGATGGGTGAAGGATCTGAACTGTGGCAAGTAGCCTGTGCTACAGACCTAGAGGCGGATACTTGAGGTTTCTGCTGAAATCTGCACATCTGTGTTTTTATATGTTCCCTACCCCACAATCCCTACCCCATGCACTTGTTCTGTGGTTTTGGTCTCTTGATAATTGCACACAAGTAATAACTACTGGATAACCATAACCAGGTGCGAATGTGTGGAGATTTTTACTGTTTAGTATGACAGGAAGATTCTAAAAGAATGATTTACTGGCATAAAAGAAATGCAGAATTGAGGTTGACTCCCAAGAGCTGGCATGTGTGAGTGCGAGTGTGTGGTAAGCCTCGCATCCCTGCATAGGTGCAGTGTTCTTAGCCTTAGTGGAAAACCTTGGCTTAGTGGTTCAGCCTAATGTGGCAACTAGATCTTACAGGACAGAGCAGTATGTTGGTAGCTGTCACTAGAGCAGTGCTAGCTTTGTCTGTCTATATGAATAAATGGGCTTAGCCATAGAGGGTAAAACTATCTGGTTATCCCATATCTTATCACAAAACGGGGTTGTGGATACACAGTTGTATTTAATGCTTAATGATCTCTTACCCTCTCCAGTTCAGGCACCTTTTGGCAAACCTTTGTCCTCGCTTGAGGGGTTTTGTTGTGAGGTTTTTGTGTTTTTGTGGGTATGTGCCTCATTCCATCCCTGTACTTTGCAGGTAGACAGATGTGATTCAAAACTGTGTTCTAAGGTGTTTCTTGTAGTGGAGTCATTGGTTTGCAGTAATAAGTTATGCTTTCCCACTCAAGGGGGGGTGGGGTTGGGTTGGTAATTCACAAGACAAGCTAAATTGTTAGAATTCCTTGATTGGAAAATTTAGCTTGAATTTTGTTGCTGTTTCCTGAAAATAACTTGGAGATGCTCCTGAGTTGTCCCATCGACTGCTTTTGATTCCTTGGATCCCACCCATTCTTTCACTTTAAGAAAAAACAAGTCATTGTTACAGAGGTCTCTGTATTTTACAGCTGCCCTTTTGTAAGAAGCACTTTCCCAAATAAAACAATAAAAAACCCTAAGTTGTCTTTCTGTCTTGTGTAATGAGCTGTTTGGAATACTGTTTATTTCTTTCACTGACTCTTTGATCAGTTCATCAGTGAGTCAAGTTTCTGTGGATACAGTGACACCTTTCCTAAGACATCTACCCCGCTGACAAATGTGTGAGAGGGAAACTTTACCAACAGGATCATCAGACTAGTCTGTATTTTAGAATTTGTAAGACTAGTTATTAGGCCACCACAGGCACTGCCATACATATGCTTGTACTTGAACCTGCCTCATTCCTGCAAATAACAGGTAGGTCCCATGCTCTGCCTAATTCTGTTATGAAATTTTATTAATAAAATACCTTTTTGGCATTTCTAGTTTTGATGTCTATTTAAGAATTTATGCTATTGAAAATGTTTCCACATCTAAGTTGTGTATATTGGCTTATTGTAGCCATAGTAACAGCTGCGGCTCCCCCCCAGAAATGCCAGAAGTCCACCCTAAGCTGCTACTGCCAGGCTGGGGACCATGTGCCCCCGGGGATGCTGTGAGCCTGAGGCATGAGTGGGGGTGCGGGGGAGAGACTTCTGCTTTTTGGTGTCCGGAAAGCAGGGAGAGACTCCGCAGGAGGCACTCTGTGAACATATCTGAGTCTGGGGAGAAGGGTCTAGGCGAGATGAGAGCTCCTGGCCTTTCCGTAGGTTTATGTTTGGAGCAGCTCCTTTGTGTCTTAGAAAAGGCAGTGGAAGCTCATGTTTGAGCCAATTCATAATGGGTGTTGCTCCCCTGTCACCCTGACTTCAGTGTGGTTGCCAATTGCAAAAAGGGTTGGGGGACCAACAGTGATGGGTGGAACTTCAAACTTTCTCATTTGCACAAATTAACAATCTTAACCTCTTTGCTGCCACCACAAGTTAAGTTATGCTTACCTCTGTGACTGACTCCTGTGGACACAGATTCTTGCTGGAAGCTAATTCCAGCATGTCATAATAAATGCAAGAAGTTCATCAAAAGGTTGTGAGCAAGGGCTGAAGAGTTATATTATTGCCTGCTGGAATGGCCAAAAGCATTTACCCAAACCTGAAAATCTGCATATATTATTGCCTACTGCCAGACAGCTGAGGGTATTTCAATCTACATGTTATTACCTGCTGCCGACCAAGCAGCTGAACAGCAGAAAGCAGTTCCCCCTACCTGACAATGCCTACTGTATACCAAACCTTGCCTTTGATATGTATATCTGCTTTGCCTTAGGGCAATTTGTGTTAATAAAAATCTAGGGGTCCAGAGATTCAGAGAATCTGGTTACTGAAGCTAGGTCTCTTCTGGCTCCCCAAAATGCTTTCCAAATTTATATTTCATGTCTAGTCTCTTTATTATTTTACATGCAGCCCCTTCTCCAGATTCCTGAACCCTTTTAGATGCTGAGAAACACCCCGGCAGATTCTTATTTAGAAGGTTTGGGGAAAAGGTGAAGCAAATCCTTGCTGAAGATTTGGGGGAGGAAGGTATTGATGCCAGAAAGGGGACCTGGCCCTTGGAAGGTCTGCCTAGGGCCAGCTGGCAGTGTATGGGTTCTTTGTGCAGGAAAAATTTCACAGCATAAGTCTAGGTGACTAGTGAGGGAACATTTATTAAAGCTGGGGACATAAAACAAGGAAGGGCTTTGCATAGAGGAAGCGACAGGAGAGCCTAGGCTGGGCTGCCCCAGCTCTGGGAAGTCAGAAAAGGTGGCCTTGAGATCAGATTCAGGAGTTTGCCTGGGACAAGCTGCCGCTGCCCATGGCTCCCCTGGTTGCAAGCCTCGTGGGTTTTAGGGTTTAGGAGATGTATGCCTTTGGGGGAAGTAGGAAGGGGAATGGTGGGTGCTGCTCCCCAGAAGGAGAGCACGTGCTGGTTCCTTTGTTGCTGAGTCTTTGGGGCTTTCTCCCTGGCTGGAACCATAGCGGGAGGGCTCAAGGGAGGCTTTCAGCAGAATAATCAGTTTTCTGGGTGTGGTCCTCCAGGGCCATGGTCTTCACGGATTGGTCAGTGCCAGGGCAGGGCGTCCTCAGTCCTTGAAGCTGGTCCTGGTGTCTCCCACCTGGTTTTGCTGCTTTTCTGGGTCTGGAGCTGAAATACAACTGAGGCTTAGTTGTTATTTCTAGGGAGGTGACCCATGTCGGCTGTAAATTGCTGTCAGTTTGTTACCTCTCTGTCTCAGTTTCCCTATTCCACCTGCCCTGGCTTCCTGGCCTGTCTTGGTCTGATGCTGGTAAAGGTATTTGTAGTCATTGTTTCCTGCCGTTCATCGGATTTCCAAGTCTCTGCTTTCGGAGGGCATCGTGTAGTTGCAGAGCCCATCGAACTTCCTTAGGCTGGTGAAATGAAAACAGAATTGATGCAGATTTTAAGAGCCAGCTCATGACTTTCCCTCATCCTCCCCATTTCCCTGGCAATCGACTATTTCTGAGAAGGTGGCCTGTGTGCAGTGGGGAGAGAGGTAGAGCAGGACACTCCGCTGACCGGAGCAACAGAACCTGAACATGAAATAAACCTTGGGGTGAAAGGCCACTGAGATTTGGAATCTTTGTTGTCACAGCCTAACAGCCTATCCCGTGTTGAAACCATCTGTTGAAAGAACTTGTTTTATAAGGAAATCTAAATACTATTTGAAATACTCATTTTAATGTTTTTAGGTGCCTCTAAGATAAGTAAAAAGTAAATTGTAAGGTGTTTGAGTGAATCATTGAACAAACTGGTTTGAAATCGATACAGATGTTAGTAGGAAAAACATTACAAATTATTTGCTTTTTGGCCTACTTTGGGCATTAATTATTACTACTGAAAATGTGGATTTTTTAGAAGGAAATTTTGTGCTATAGTTAAGTATGTCAGTAGCACTTATTTAAATTGTTGTAAATAAGGAAGCTAGAGGTTAAGTTTTTAAATAGCCCTCAAAATAAATCTCCTTGGGGAAGTTTGAGGGTTTCAAGGGCTTCAGCAGCAAAGGGATTTACCTCTAAGTGGGAAAAGAATTTTTAAAAATATTTAAACAGTAAATCCTTTGTAATTTATATCTGAAGTGACTAACACAGTATTACTGTCTCCAAAAGTGGCTGCTTTATTACTTCCACGCTGTCTAGGACTTAGTTACTTCACAAACATTTAAACAGCCTTACATTTTAGATTTTGACAAGGTGCTTATTTCTTTGTATTGCGTGACAGGAAGAGATCTCATGCTGATAATAGAAAATACCCAAGATCTTACCAGGTCCCTATTGCTGCTCCCTTGCAGTGCATAGAAGAGATATATACCATGCGGTACCTGAACAAATAAATATTTTTAGGTTCAACTGATGCACTTAGTTTTCTTTTAATTAGAAGCTTATTCCCCTAGTAAATACTTAGAAATTGACTTCCACAAGGCTGTATCAACTCCTGTCTTTGTTAACTGGGGAAATAATCTAAAATGTAAAACTGAATTAGTAAGACAAAGATTTGTTTAAAGGAAGACCCAGTTCTGATGATAAATTTGTCTCCTCCCCCCCCCCCCCCCGCTTTTTTTGGTTAATCCTCACCTGAGGGTATTTTTTCATTGATTTTTAGGGTGAGTGGAAGAGAGAGGGAAAGACAGAGACATTGCCCTAGTCAGCTTGGCTCAGTGGCTAAGGCATCTGTCTGCGGACTGAAGGGTCTCTGGTTTGATTCCGGTCAAGGGCATATGCCTGGGTTGTGGGCTCGATCCCCAGTAGGGGACGTGCAGGAGGCAGCTGATAAATGATTCTCTCTCATCATTGATGTTTCTATCTCCCTCGCCCTCTCTGAAACCAATAAAAATACATTAAAAAAAGAAAAAGAAAGACTGAGACATCGATATGAGAAACACATTGATTGGTTGCCTCCTGCACAAGCCCTAACCAGGGCCCGAGCCAGGGAGGAGCCTGCAACCAAGGTATGTGCCCTGGACTGGAATCAAACCCAGGACCCTCTATCCACTGAGCCAAACTGGCTAGGGCAAATTTGCCCTTTTAAAAGGGGCTTATTTTCCTTTTTTTATATATATATATATACATATATATATATATATATATATATATATATATATATATATTTTTTATTGATTTTTTACAGAGAGGAAGGGAGAGGGATAGAGAGTTAGAAACATCGATGAGAGAGAAACATCGATCAGCTGCCTCCTGCACACCTCCCACTGGGGATGTGCCCGCAACCAAGGTACATGCCCTTGACCGGAATCGAACCCGGGACCCTTCAGTCCGCAGGCCAATGCTCTATCCACTGAGCCAAACCAGCTAGGGCGCTTATTTTCCTTTTATGTAGATGCAGATGCACTAATTCACTCTTCCCCTGCCCTTGCCTTCTTGTGTTAAAACTATTAACATTAAAAAACAACAACAAACTTTTAAATTGGTTTTAGGAGAGAGGAAGGAAGGAGGGAGGGGGGGAGAGAGAGAGAGAAACATGTATGTAAGAGCAAAACGGATCCGCTGCCTTCTGTGCACCCCTACCCGGGGATGAGCCCCAGCAATCTGGGTATGAGCGCTGACTGGGAATTGAACTGGCAACCTTTTTGTGTTCAGAACTATGCCCAACCAACTGAGCCACCCTGTCCAGGGCTGAATAACATTTTTAATAAGATGAAAGTAACCATCTGTTTTTAAAGTATTTGAGTGCCTTCCAGACTCTGTGCCAGGACCAGTAATCTTAGAGGTTCAAAAATAGTTTCAGTGTTTTTATATGGTATATAATGGTTACAGTTAAAAAGAAATACTTCAGGCTGATAACTTATTAAGGGTTATATTATAATATTAAAATGCATTTTTTTCCTTTAAAAACGTTTTTAATAGCTTTAGCGAGATAATGCACATAGCCTATATAATTCACCCACTTAAATTTTTTAAATTGTGGTAAATGCAAAAAGTGCAGTTCTTTATATTTGTATTTACCACAATGAGGCCCACTGCCTAAGTTGTTTTTTTTGTTTTGTTTTGTTTTTTTTAATATATTTTATTGATATTTCACAGAGAGGAAGGGAGAGGGATAGAGAGCTAGAAACATCGATGAGAGAGAAGCATCGATCAGTTGCCTCCTGCACACCTCCCACTGGGGATGTGCCCACAACCAAGGTACATGCCCTTGACCGGAATCGAACCCGGGACCCTTCAGTCCGCAGGCCGACGCTCTATCCACTGAGCCAAACCGGTTTCGGCTGCCTAAGTTGTTTTTATTTATTTTAGAGTATTGCTAGATTTTAAAATAACCCATGTTTGGGTTTGGGAATAAACAGACAATAAAATAGAGATAGGCAACCACAACACAAACAGAAATGCTCTGATATAGCGAATGCCTGTATTCTGTGCTTAAAAAAACTGTTCGGTGTTTTTCCAAATTAATAAAATTTATTCTTGAAATTAGAATTTTGTTTCTAAATTAGATGAGAAGGTTGCAGGCTGCTATTTTCAATCAGCTTTCTAAGAACAATTGACTTGGGGTGGTGACTCATAATACATTATACAGGTGATGTATTATAGAATTGTACACCTAAAACCTATATACCAGTAATGTTATTAACCAATGTCACCCCAATAAATTAAAGTAAAATAAAACAAAAATGAACACATTATGAGTAGGTCGTCTTTATTCCCAATAAGTGAGAAAAACTAATCTATACGTATAAAAGGCTAAGTGACCGACAGTCCGTCAGTCTGACCGACCAACTGGCCGGTACATAAGACGACCACTGGCAATTTAAAAATAAACGACTCACACATGCACGATATTTGTCCCCGTCTGACACTGGCCTCCCATTTAAATTAATTAGAAGACAGTTTCCTGTGGTGCCAGCATTTGCGATGACTATTAATAAATCACAAGGACAAACTCTAGACAGAGTAGGAATATATTCCTACCTGAACCTACTTTTGGACATGGTCAGTTATATGTTGCTTTCTCTCGAGTTTGAAGAGCATGTGACGTTAAAGTTGTAAATACTTCATCACAAGGGAAATTAGTCAAGCACTCTGAAAGTGTTTTCACTCTTAATGTGGTATACAGGGAGATATTAGAATAAGTTTAATCAATTTATCAGTCATTGTTTTTTAAAGATATTTTATTGATTTTTTACAGAGAGGAAGGGAGAGGGATAGAGAGTTAGAAACATCAATGAAAGAGAAACATCCATCAGCTGCCTCCTGCATACCCCCTACTGGGGATGTGCCCGCAACCAAAGTACGTGCCCTTGACCGGAATCGAACCTGGGATCTTTCAGTCCACAGGCTGACGCTCTATCCACTGAGCCAAACCAGTTAGGGCTCAGTCATTGTTTTTATCAATGTTTTTGTCATGTTTTTGTTTTTATATCATGTCTTTGTTATATCATGTTATTGTTTAATAATATAATTTACATATTATTTTCATATACATTTTACTAATATTCTTTCATCTCTGACACTTCTATTATAGAGAAAGGGCAAATAGTGATATTAAAATATTCTAATTTCCCTTCAACGAATCCGTGCACCAGGCCACTTGTTGAATATAAAATCATCACTCTATGGTCTTTCAGTGCAGGGGCGACGCCCAACCAAGCTACACAGGCCAGGGCTCTATGGTCTCTCAAATGTTGGTCTTTCAAGTTCTAGAGCCATCTTGATATACTGTATACGAATAAGTCAATGCAAGTGATGATAAGTAAGTGCGGTTTATGCCAAGTGAAGAGGGTCCTTTGGATGATTTTGCAGAATTATACCTCTTCTGTGCTTTTACTTTCACTTCAGCATTCCTGGTGCTTCCAGTCTTTAGCAATTATTTCTGGCTATAAATTAAACAATGTATTAAGAATAAACACAAAAGAAACTATATGAGGTCAAAACCACCTTAGTAGCTGGCAATATTCTGCTGAATGGTAAACCAACTAGGTGTATCTTGCCAGCGTTTGCATGGTCACTCAGTAATTGAGCACCAGGCTCTTGAATAGATGACATATTGAAAATGAAAAATCAAAGCAGTCACTATTATGCCTTTGAGATGAATCCTCTGAAACTCTCTCCATCCCCTGGAGGCTTGCACACTGCCCGTAGGGAGCACTGACGTGTGCTTGCTTTGCTGAGTTCTTACCCATCCTTTCCATCTAAGCCTTGTGCTGGAGTGGCTGATAGAACCCAGCCTGGTTTGCCTCGGGTCACCCATGTAACCGTGCACATGAGTGAACTGGCGACTCCACATCCATGTTAAAAAGAAGTGAACTCAGGCTGGGCCTGGCATATTTCAGACCCTGCTCCCTGTTAGATAGGACTAGCCTAATATTACCACCTCCCACTGTAGTTGACAAGATTCATTGAGTTAGTATAAATAAAGTGTATAGTCCAGTGCTGGGCATATAGTAATTGCTATGTTTGTCTTTATTAATACCACTAAAGGCCTGGTGCATGAAATTCCTGCACAGGGGTGTGTGTGTCCCTCAGCCCAGCCTGCACCCTCTCCAATCTGGGACCCCTTGAGGGATGTCCGACTGCCCGTTTAGGCCCAAACCAGGTAGGATCAGGCCTAAACGGGCAGTCGGACATCCCTCTCACAATCCAGGACTGCTGGCTCCCAACTGCTCGCCTGCCTGCCATCCTGATTGCCCCTAACCACTTCTGCCGGCCAGCCTGATCACCCCCTAACCACTCCCCTGCCAGCCTGATCAACGCCTAACTGCTCCCCTGCCAGCCCAATTGCCCCTAACTGCCCTCCCTTGCAGGCCTGGTCACCCCTAACTGCCCTCTCCTGCAGGCCTGGTCACCCCTAACTGCCCTCCCCTGCAGGCCTGGTTCCCCCCAACTGCTCTCCTCTGCAGGCCTGGGTCCCCCCCAACTGCCCTTCCCTGCAGGCCCAGTCACCCCTAACTTCCCTCCTCTGCAGGCCTGGTCACCCCTAACTGCCCTCCCTTGCAGGCCTGGTCCCTCCCAACTGCCCTCCCCTGCTGGCCTGATCACCCACAACGGCCCTCCCTTGCAGGCCTGGTCCCTCCCAACTGCCCTCCCCTGCTGGCCATCTTGTGGCGGCCATCTTGTGTCCACATGGGGGCAGGATCTTTGACCACATGGGAGCAGCCATCTTGTGTGTTGGAGTGATGGTCAATTTGCATATTACTCTTTTATTAGATAGGATAGAGGCCTGGTGCACAGGTGGGGGCCAGCTGGTTTGCCCTGAAGGGTGTCCCGGATCAGGGTGGGGGTTCCCTTGGGGCGTGGGGCTGCCTGGGTGAGGGGCCTGTGGTGGTTTGCAGGCCGGCCACACCCCCCGGTGACCCAAGTGGAGGCCCTGGTATCTGGGATTTATTTATCTTCTATAATTGAAACTTTGTAGCCTTGAGTGGAGCCAAGCCTCTTGCTTGCTCTGTGGCCACAGCCATTTTTGTTGGGATTTATTTATCATCTATAATTGAAACTTTGTAGCCTTGAGTGGAGGCCTAGGCCGGCCAGGGTGTGCAAAAAGCTTGACTTCCTCCATTACCTGGGAAACCCAAGCCTCCTGCTCACTCCGTGGTCGCAGCCATCTTGGTTGGGTTAATTTGCATACCCACTCCTGATTGGCTGGTGGGCGTGGCTTATGGGTATAGCGGAGTGATGGTTAATTTGCATATTACTCTTTTATTAGATAGGATTATAGTAATACTAGAGGCCCGGTGCCATGCACTGGTGGGGTCCCTCTGCCTGGTCTGTGGGGATCGGGCAGAAACCCAGCAGTCTGACATTCCCAGAGGGGTCCTGGAGTGTGAGAGGGCACTCTTCAAAGTTGCTGTCAGCCCTAACCGGTTTGGCTCAGTGGATAGAGCGTCAGCCTGTGGACTGAAGGGTTCCAGGTTCGATTCCGGTCAAGGGCATGTACCTTGGTTGCAGGCACATCCCCAATAGGAAGTGTGCAGGAGGCAGCTGATCGATGTTTCTCTCTCATCGATGTTTCTAACTCTCTGTCCCTCTCCCTTCCTCTCTGTAAAAAATCAATAAAATATATTTAAAAAAAAAGAAACAAAGTTGCTGTCACTTGGCAGCTTCTGCGTTGAGCATCCACCCCCTGGTGGTCAGTGCACATCATAGCTATCAGCCTGTCGCTTAGCCTTTTATATATATAGATAGAGGACTGGTGCACGGGTGGGGGCTGGCTGGTTTGCCCTGAAGGGTGTCCCAGATCAGGGTGGGGGTTCCCTTGGGGTGTGGGGTGGGGTGGGGTGGCCTGGGCGAGGGGCCTGTGGTGGTTTTCAGACTGGCCATGCCCCCATGGGGTGAGGGTCCCCGCTGGGGGGGCATGGCCCACTTGGGTGAGGGGCTGATGGCTGTTTGCAGGCTGGCCATGCCCCTCAGCGGGGACTCTTACTCCATGTGGGGGTGGCCAGCCTGGGTGAGGGGCTGAGGGCCGTTTTCAGGCTGGCCACACCCCCTTCAGGGTGGGGGTCCCCGCTGGGGTGCCTGGCCAGCCTGGATGAGGGGCTGATGGCTGTTTGCAGGCTGGCACGCCCCCCAGCAGGGACTCTTACTCCATGGGGGATGGCCAGGCTGGGTGGGGGGCTGAGGGCTGTTTTCAAGCTGGCCACACCTGCTTCAGGGTGGGGGTCCCTGCTGGGGTGCCTGGCCAGCCTGGGTGAGGGGCTGATGGCTCTTTGCAGGCTGGCCAAGCCCCCCAGCGGGGACCCTCACCCTATGGAGGTGTGGCCAGCCTGGGTGAGGGGCTGAGGGCTGTTTTCAGGCTGGCCACACCCCATTCAGGGTAGGGGTCCCCACTGGGGTGCCTGGCCAGCCTGGGTGAGGGGCTGAGTGCTGTGTGCAGGCTGGCCACACCCCTTCAGGGTGGAGGGTCCCACTGGGGTGCCTGGCCAGCCTGGGTGAGGGCCGTTTTCAGGCTGGCCACACTCCCTTCAGAGTGGGGGCCCCCGCTGGGGTGCCTGGCCAGCCTGTGTGAGAGGCTGATGGCTCCCAGCCCCTCCTTTTTTTCTTTCTTTTTTTTTTTTTTTTCAGCACCTCCTTGAGCGGAGGCCAGGGCCAGCTGGAAGCAGGTATCTGGGATTTATTTATCTTCTATAATTGAAACTTTGTAGCCTTGAGCGGAGGCCAGGGCTGGCCAGGGTGGGCAGGAAGCTTGGCTTCCTCCATCGCTATGGGCAACCCAAGCTGCCTGCTCGCTCCAGCTCCGTGGCCTCCACCATCTTTGTTGAGTTAATTTGCATACTCACCCTGATTGGCTGGTGGGCGTAGCGGAGGTACGGTCAATTTGCATGTTTCTCTTTTATTAGTGTAGATTCCTATTACTACTAGTAATAGAGTGGGGATGAGATTTAGGAACAGTCTGTGAACAATGAAATATTAACAGATTCTTGCACACATGGAAATGTACTTAACACTGGTGAACAAAATATGGAGACATTTACAATCTTTTTATTCTTCTGAAATACCTCTTTTGTAACTTAACTTCACATAACTTAATACAGCTTTGGGAGTGTGAGAAAAATGCCAGAATTGAGCTAACACGTAGCTTTCTGAGACCACAGCTACAGAGAGGAGCCTCCCTGAGTTGGCTTCCTAGGCCAGGTAACCAGACTGCTCAGCTTCAGAAAAGCCTTGCCTCTTTGGAGCCGACCTTTGGGCACCCGAATCCAGTGAGGCTGCTCCACACGGGGCCCTTTCTGGGTCCTCGAGGGTTTCTGTCACAACCCCATCATTTCGACAGAAGCCCAGGTGGTTAATCACAGGTTCCTGGTGTGCAGGACTTCGTTCTCACATATCTAACCTGTTGGTAGGAACATTTCAATTCCAGGTAATCCTGAGTGCATAACCCTAGAAGCTGATGAGGTTTTCAGAGTGTTGGTTGAGATTGATGTGCAGAGAAATGAAGGGAAATTGGTGTGAGCCATTAATGAATGGCATGTCCTGCTCAGCCTCTTTTCAAGCACTCAGTAGCCACACGTGAAGGTCTCTGCCTATTTATTGTGCCGCTATCGACGAGAAATGCCTGTGGGCACTCACCTGGGTCCGGGGAGAGCTCCCAGCAACATTTCCCTTTTTGGAGCCGATGTGGTGGTGGACAGGCCTTTGTGGTTCTTATTGTGATTGCAAGATGCAGCTCAGCAACAACCATCGGGGAACTTTGAAAAACCACCGTGTGTTATAGGTACATGGTGTGCCCAGACCGTACTGTGAGGTCAATATTGGTTTGCTATTCATCTGTGAGCCAAATTAATTTCTATTCAGGAATGCCTTCTGATCCAGCAGCCAATGTGGTGTTTTAGAAAGGAGTTATAGACATCTTCCACATCAGCCCAAACTAGAATGAAGTGAAACCCAGTTCTATCTCCATCACATGGCTCCTGACCATTTGGCAAGAGGTATTTATGGTCTTTATATCAAAAGGCTTTGCTCCCCAAACTAAAACCCTGAGGTGTGACTGTCAGGAAGCAAATGTTAACAGCATTCTGGTTTATCACTGCAGGCTTTTTTCTCATCTTCCCATGACCGAGCTGTTTTAAACTGTTCTGGAGTGTTCCAAGATCCTCGCCCCTCTTTGATCTTTCCTCACTACCCTCTTTTCAAGTGAGAAGCAAAATTCAGTGGAAACATAGTTGAAGGGTTGGGGAGACAGAAAAAAGAGAGATGAAAAGGAGCAAACCTTGTCCTCCTAATCTTGTGCCTTTAGGTCCAAGGCAAAATCAGAAAGGACAGTGGTGTCCCCGGGCCTCAGAGTCAGCTGTTGTGGCCTCTGGTCTGAACCCAGGATTGAGAACTAGTGGCAAGTCTACACTTGGGTCTGAAATGCTACTCAGCAGACACTAGAAGACCTGGCCACCTTTGGCTTAGCGATGGCCTCTGGTGGGTGCTATTGGCCTGGTGAACACACTCAGCAAGTGCAGTGGGTCTTTTCATTTGGCACCTGGGCCATAAGGACAGGACTGGAGTCCAGGGGCAGGTGGTTCAGGGCGCCGTCCCCGTACAGCTGCAGGCTGTTGCGGGCCATCAGCTCCCTGGCCATGAGCACAAAGACTTCGTCTATGTTCTTGGACTCCTTAGCTGATGTCTCCAAAACAGCAAGGAGGCCGTATTTCTCAGCCAGCGTGCAGGCATCCTCGAACAGAACATGCCGTTTCTCCCACAGGTCACATTTGTTCCCTGGGAGTGAGAGAGAAGCAAATATTGCATTGAGTAACTTAATCTGATTTTTAAAAAATGAACTTTAGAAAGAACATCTTAGTTCAGCAATATGCATGCATGCACTTCTTCCCAAATAGTAATTGAGACCAAATTTAATGAAAATGAAACCACAGATGAATGGAAACAGAGCCACCATCTTAATTCACTGTTCTTAAGATCTTTAAGAGCTGTGAGGAAGGGACCAGAGGTATGTGTGTTATTGGCCAGGACAGGTGGAGCCTCCATATTCTTGGGAGGGGCCATCTCTCCTACGTGTGACAAGATAAGAAGGTGCCAGAGCGATTCCCTCTTGCTTCTCTCTTCTCCCTTCAGATCTCATTCCTCTTTCTCCCTAACCACAAAGTGTTGGACACTGCGATAGAACCTGGTATGCTGGAACTTGTGGTCAGGATTTCTTGGGTTGAAGTTGTGGAATGTATAAGGAAGGACTTACTTTGTTAGCTGTAATTTGCATATAATAAAATGCACAGACTTGCACTCAGGGGGTCTCGATGAATGTGTATGCAAGTGGTTTGAGATTATCCACTAGAGTGAGACTATTGCAAGACCATGCAATTCTGCTCCCAGGTATGTACCCAAGGGAAGTATGAGCCCATGTGCATCCATAAACATACAAGAACCTTCAGGGCAGCAATTTTGCTAATTGTCCCAACTGAAAACAACTCGAATGTCCATCACCAACAGAAGGGGAAATAAAAGTAATGCTGAGGGACAGAAGCTTAGATAAAATGACACTCGGTACAATGCCATTTGTAGAAGGTTCAAAAACAATAGCAAAATAGAGCTGCTGATAAAGAAAATGGAATGATGTCATAAAAGCCATGATAGGTTTACTTTGGGGGAGAAGATAAAGTAATTAAGAGGAACAGGAAGGGGAGCTGGGGGGCAGGGTGCATTCTTTCTTGACCCAGGTGGTATTTACACAAGTGTTCCCTTTGTGATATATCAGTGTTTGCAAACTTTTCTCTGTATGCATTATGTCCCAATAAAAAAGATTGAAAAAATACTTTCTCCTAGAGTAGGCAGACAGCTCTGTTGTGGGGGGAGGGCGGTGTTTAGTGGGTGGATGGATTGAGCAAAAAGAAAAAAAAGAGAACTCATGTACATGGACAACAGTGTGGTGATTGTGAGGAAGGATGGGGGAGGTGGAAGAAGGTAGAAGGGGGATAAATGGTGATGGAAAAAAATAAAGGAAAAAGGAAAAATACTCAGCATCATAGGCACCAACCTGGTCATTGACAAAGCTAGATTTTTATCATAATTCTCCCCAAATAAGGTTAAATCCAAGGGCCATTACCCTTCCTGGGACTGTGGTAGGCTGGAAAATGGTCCCTAAGGACATGGTTCTACCCCCTGGGAGTTGTAAATGTTACTTTACCAGCAAAAAGGGTCTTTGCAGATATGATTAAGTTAAGAATCTTGAGTCCTGGAGATAATTCTGGATTAGCAGGGTGGGCCCTAAGTGCAATCACGTGTAGTCTTATGCGAAGGAGATAGAGGGAGACTTGAGTATACACAGAGGAGGTGATGGGAAGTCAGAGGCAGCCACGAGCCACAGAACGCTGACAGCCACTGGACCAGACAAAGAACAGATTCTCCCTTAGAGCCTCCAGAGGGAGTATGGTCCTGCTCACACTGTGATTTAGGCCCAGGGATACCAATTTCCGATTTCTGGCCTCCAGAACGGAGTGAGAACACACTTCTGTTGTTTTCAGGCACCCAGTTTATGGTAATTAGCAACTACAGGAAACTAACTCAGGTATTTAGCTTCAAGAAAACTGTATGCATTTTTATAGCTTGTGAGGTTTAAGTTCAGGGCATAGCCCTGCTTCTAGAAGAAAGGTGTGAGGGTCCCTTGGTTGGGACAGGGATGCTTCCAGAGTAGGAATCCCTGAGCCAGGAGTCTAGGCCACCCCTCACCCTGATCTGTGGCTTCTGGGCTGGCTGCACTGGTTCTGACTGCTCCTCCCACCTGCCCCAGTGCCACCCGTGGTTAACTGACTGTCCCCGGGTCTGCCTCCAACAGCTGGTGGTTGCAACCTCAGGACAAGCCAGGACACTTGGCGGGAGGGAAAGAAACATGTGCTTGCTCCTACAGTCTGAGTCTTTGCTCACTACGTGTTCTGTGTGGACACCAGAGATGCATGGGCCCTGTCCCAAAGAAAGGGATTCTTCATCTTGTTAGGGAGGCAAGAGAGACACTTGGACAATTAAAGAGCCAAATGGCCCTAGCCCAGGGGTGGGCAAACTTTTTGACTCCACGGCCACAATGGGTTCTTAAACTGGACCGGAGGGCTGGAACAAAAGCATGGATGGAGTGTTTGTGTGAACTAATATAAATTCAAAGTAAAGGAGCGGAGGGGAGAGCAAGAGAACCCTCCGCTCTTTCGGCTCCGCGGGCCGGATAGAACAGCCGAACGGGCCGGATCCGGCCCGCGGGCCGTAGTTTGCCCACGGCTGCTAGCCGGTTTGGCTCAAGTGGATAAAGCGTCGACCTGAGGATTGAAGGGTCCCGGGTTCGATTCCGGTCAAGGGCACAGGCCTGGGTTGTGGGCTTGATCCCGAGTGTGGGGCGTGCAGAAGGCAGCCGATCAATGATTCTCTCTCATCATTGATGTTTCTGTCTCTCTCTTCTCCCTTCCTCTCTGAAATCAATAAAAATATGTAAAAATAAATAAAAATAAAGAACCAAATGCCCTGGCCAGTGTGGCTCAGTTGATTGAGCATTGTCCTATGCACCGAGGGCTCGCCAGTTTGATTCCAGGTGAGGGCACATGCCCAGGTTACAGGTTTGTCCCTGGTAGGGGGTGTGCAGGAGGCTGCTATTGATGTTTCTCTTTCCCTCTCCCTCTCTCTCTAAAATCAACAAAAACATTTAAAAAATAAAAAAGAGCTATATAAGAATTTGCCCATCTAAGACAGGCCATGAAACAACACATCCTAAGGACCAGGTGAATGGAACAAGTTATTAGCCTTACAGGTGTACCATCCCTTACCCACATTTCCCAAATCCAAAACACTCTGAAACCCCTAAATGTTTTGGTAATTTATCTGACAGTGAAATCTGTCCTACACTGGCCATTTGAAGTTTTTATTCAACCTTCGTTGTATAACTATTCAGATATTTCACTGCACATATATTAATGCATTTGACCATGGGATGTTGGCCCAGACACTGCTGAGGGTGTTAGGTAACATAGCATTCAACAAATTCTGGACTCTGAAATCTTTGGCCTTAAGGGTTTTCACTGAGAGACTGTGGACCTGTAACTGTAAAAGAATTTCAGTGGCCCTAGATGGTTTGGCTCGGTGGATAGAGTGTCGGCCTGCGGACTGAAGGGTCCCAGGTTTGATTCCGGTCCAGGGCACATGCTCAGGTTTTGGGCTCGATCCCTCATAGGGGGCTTGCAGGAGGCAGCTGATCAATGATTCTCTCTCATCATTGATGTTTTAATCTCTCTCCCTTCCTCTCTGAAATCAATAAACATAAATTTAAAAAAAAATGAATTTCGGTGAAAGGTTTGCCCGAGATCATAAGCGGACAAAATATCAGATGCTGAAGGAAGTTATGAGACAGAGCAGCCAGTATAACCTACAGAAGGATGTTGGCGTTTTGACCCCTCACTCTGATGGAAGAGCTGAAGAGTTAGGTCAGGAACAGAGCTGGGGGAACGCGAAAAGATATGCAGCCAGCCAGCCATCTCTGCAAGAAAGCTGGAGTCTTGCCAGTCGGGTTCAGGAAGTGGTGGGTTATCTGGAGGGCCATGGGGGACCCACGAGGATTTTAAACAGAGGGACATCACATCACCGAGCAGCTGAGCTTCCTGTGAATGGCCGGATGGGGAGGAACAGTAGGAATCAACGCACAGTCATCTCTTTGCCACTTGTGTGGTGGGAAGGGGCTGGGGTAGACAGAATGGAAAAATAGTAAAAGAGACAGGAACACTTCCATAAGGGAACAAGACATTTGACTTTTCTAGATTAAGGCAAGGAAGCCAATGGCAGAAAACGGAAAGCCCCCTTGTATTAGCCCTGGGGTGATGGGGACATGTCCAGATCATCTTTAGGGGCATTTCTAAAATCAATTAAGAACTGGGGCCGAAACCGGTTTGGCTCAGTGGCTAGAGCGTCGGCCTGTGGACTGAAAGGTCCCGGGTTCGATTCCGGTCAAGGGCATGTACCTTGGTTGTGGGCACATCCTCGGTGGGAGGTGTGCAGGAGGCAGCTGATCGATGTTTCTCTCCCATCGATGTTTCTAGCTCTCTATCCCTCTCCCTTCCTCTCTGTGAAATATCAATAAAATATATTAAAAAAAAAAAAAAAAAAAAAGAACTGGGGCAGCATTGCTCAGTTGGTTGGGCATCATTTTGTGCACCAAAAGGTTGCAAAACTAAAACTAGAGAAATAACAGAAACATTAACACTTTTCTGAATGTACAATAGGACTGCTCACATTTCCAGCTGCAAGTTCATTTTGTGTAGTTGAAGTTCCTGTTAGTTTTGATGTTGGTGTGTTAAGATTCACGTAGGGTCTTAACAGGTATAAGAAGTCATTCAAGCCCTGGCTGGTGTGACTCAGTTGGTTGGGCATCATCCAGTGTGCTAAGAGGCACCATTTTGATTCCTAGTCCAGGAATCAGGAGATAAGCCTGCCCAGGTTACAGGCTCGACCCCCCCAGTAGGGGGCATGCAGGAGGCAGCCCATCGATGTTTCTCTCTCTTCCCCTCTCTCTCAAAAATCAATAAAAACTTTTTTTTTTTTTTAAAGAAATCATTCAAGGGTGAGTCAGGTGTGTCAGGTACATTCATCTGAATGGCTCCCTCAGGGGTTTGGAGCCGCTGCCCGTGAACCTCAGCCTACAGAGCACTTTCTGTGTGGTCTGCACAGACTGTGCAGCAAACCAGCTGGGGCTCCTGCACATAGAGGTCTGGACCCCGTCCCAGGTCTCCAGAATGAGAAACTCTAGGGTGGGGCCTTGGGATCTGTATTCTTAATAATAAGTTCACACCACCCCTCTCATTTTCAAGTGAATCTGATGAAATTTCCGGGCCAGATGCTTTCTGAGGTCCTCTCACCATTTGCACTTTATGATTTCATGCTCCCCTGCCACCGGAAACACACAAAAAGCTGAGTGTCAGCAGAGGGGGCCAATAAAACAAAGTTAAACCCTTTGAAAACTCCATACCGATCAGCATAATGACCAGGTTTGCAGCTCCGTATTTTTCAATCTCGTGAATCCAGTGAGGAACGGACTCAAAGGTGGACCGCCGGGTGAGGTCGTAGGCGATGATGGCCGCGTGGGCGCTGCGGTAGTAGCTCTGGGTGATGGTCCGGAAGCGCTCCTGGCCTGCGGTGTCCCACACCTGCATCTGGAGATGGGAGGGAAAGCGGGTGGCATCAGGAGCTCCCACACCTGATGGGGACTTGCTCACAAAGTTGTCTGCAAAATACAGTTTCCTGGATTTTACTTGGAGATATCCAAATTCCGGAGGTCTGGGCTGGGCCACGAGTCTGTTTTCAGTTGTGCCAGGGTAATTTGGATGGGCTCTCAGGTTTGGGAGCCACCACCTCAGGGATGCGTTAGTTGGAGAGTGGGGATCCAATGCCCTGGTGTCTGGTGTTCTTTCCCCTTTGCATCTCAATCATCCCTTCCTCCAGATTTTGGGGCTTATCTCTTGAACCTGCCCATTGCTATTAACACTGGAAAAGGAAATAATGTTGGCTGAACTGTTTTGATTTTAAAGGACCACTCCACTGTTTATGTTCAGGAGTATCCTCATAATATTACCTCCTAAACCACCATCCCGAGCAATGGCGCCAATTTATACACCTTCTAACAGTGTCTAGGGTACCTGTTTCTTCATATACTTATATTATTTACCAAATTTATTTACTTATTTTAAAATATATTTTTATTGATTTCAGAGAGGAAGGGAGAAAGAGAAAGAGAGAGAGAGGAAGAGAGAGAGAGAGACATCAATGATGAGAGAGAATCATTGATCAGCTGCCTCCTGCACACCCCCTACTGGGGACTGAGCTTGCAACTGGGTGTGTGCCCTGATCGGAATTGAACTGTGACCTCCTGGTTCATAGGTCGACGCTTAACCATTGAGCCATGCCAGCTAGGCACAAAGTTTATTTTTTAAATAAATTTTGCAAACATACAAGACTAGAGAGAATAGAGTAATGAACCCTCATATACCTATCATTCCAGATTCAGTAATTATTCAATAATTATCAAGATTTTGCCACTTTTGCTACATCTAGCCTGTTCTGTTGATTTCTTTGTTTTTATTCTTTAATTTTTTTTAAATCCTCATCTGAGGATATTTTTTTCATTGATTTTTTTAGAAGAGTGAGAGAGAGAAACATCTATGTGAGAGAGATACATTGACTGGTTGCCTCCCGCACTTCCATATGTGCCTCAACCAGGGCCAGGGATTGAGTCTGCAACCAAGGTACATGCCCTTGACCCGGAATTGAACCTTCTAACCACTGAGCACCCAGCCAGGGCTCTTTGAGGTATTATTTTATTTATTTTTCTTGTCTGCAGCATCATACATGATCATCCAACTGCCTCTAGAATGTTCACACCTGTTACTGCAAATTCAAATCCCAGGAAGAACTCCTCCTGGGAATTTACTTTAGGTCAGTGAGGTATTATTTTAAAGCAAATCCCAGACTTCATGTCATTTCATCCCTGCTTACATTGATGTACATCCCTATAAAAACGGACATTTTCTTTCATACCCACAATGCCATTATCATAATAAACTTTCTGATAACTCCTTGGTATTATTTAATGCCTAGTCCATATGAAAATTTTCCCGATTGTCTCCAAAATGTATTTTTACTATTGTTTTTATTTAATAAGGATCCCAAACAAGATCCACTTATTACATTTTTACCCACACTTTTTGATCTTTTCTAATCAAATGGGTTAAAGACAGTATTTTACTGTTAGCTTATTGTTTAATTATGAATGAGGATGGACACCTTTGCATAAATGTATGAGCTCATTCTTATAAAATTTGTGAAACAGCAGTTTTGTTCAATCTGTGAATAGCCTACTTTTTTGTGTGTGCTTGGTTGTTTAGCTTTTTTTTCTCGGCTATTTATCAGGGCTCTTTTCATGTTAAAGCAATTAGTCATTTGTCAAGTCCCACATATGCAAATATTTCTTTCCAAGTGTCATTCATCTTTTGACTTGGTTTAGAGTGTTTTTGCATATGTAGAAATGTTACCTTTATATGGTTACATAGAAATATGTACATTTGACCTTGAGATAGTTAGATTAAGCAATATTTTCCCTTATGGCTTCTGGACTTCTTGTCTTTTTCACATTATTTACTTATTTTTATTGTTGACACTATTACAGACATCCTGGATTTCTCATCTTACTGAAAAGCCCAATTTCCTCATTCCACAATGATAAAAACGAATACACCTATGTTTTTTCCTGGTACTTTTATGATTTCATGTTTTACATTTAAATCTTTTATTCCTCAGGCATGTGTTTCGGGGTTAGGAACTCTGGCTAAACTAGGAGGAGCAAACCCCATGCCCTTCTGACCTTCACTTTCTTGCCGTCGATCTCCAGGGTGCGCACAGTGAAGTCCACCCCAATTGTGTTCTGCTGTGTCTCCGTGTAGACCCCGCATTTGAAATGCTGCACCACACAGGTCTTCCCCACGTTGGAGTCCCCGATGAGGATGATCTTGAACAAATAGTCGAAGTTCTCATCTGCTGCCCTGGCTGAGCTGGAGAATTGCATGGCGCTGCCTACCTAGAGTGGAGCTGGGAAAAAAAGGAGGGATTCAGCGTCTCTTTAGTGAGCACCGACCAGGCGCCAGGCACTGTTCAAGGCACTTGGGGTCCAGGACAGGACAAGGCAGGAGGAGATCGTTGCTTTCAGAGCACTAACATCCTCTTGGGCCCTGGCTGGTTTGGCTCAGTGGATAGAGCATTGGCCTGTGGACTGAAGGGTCCCGGGTTCAGTTCCGGTCAAGGGCACATGCTGGGGTTGCCGGCTGGATCCCCAGTAGGGGGCGTGCAGGAGGCAGCCAATCAATGAGTCACTCTCATCATTGATGTTTCTACCTCTCTCCCCTCTCCCTTCCTCTCTGAAATCAATTATATATATATCCTCTTGGTTGAAGGGCACTAATTACTGGTCAGGTACAAGGGAGCTGCCCCCCTAAGCTCACACCTGCCTTAGGTGGGTTGACAGTACTTAGGGGTGCCCTAGGATGAAGAGGTCCTACTGCCATTCTCCCCTGGGCCCACTACTCAGTCATCACAGTCAGATGACAGCATTGATGGAAATCCTAGTCATTGAGACCAGGGGCTCCGTGCGCTATGGAGCGCCCACTCAGCAGGAGGATGGCAGAGGAGATGCCCACAGGAGTGTTTTTCCTGCCATTCTTCAGTTGATGGACATGCCTAGCTTTTCACATGGGAAGAAGGACTCCAAACTACTGGGAGGCTGAATGTCCAGGCAACCAGCAACAAAGGACTGACAAGATCGGACAGAAAAGTCAGTTTAGGGAAGAGTGACATGGTCTTTTTCTTCTGGCTGGCACCTACTTTTTCTTGTTGAGGGAATTAGGATTTTGAGAAAATCCAAAAAGAAAACTGTAGTGAGAATGTTTATGGCATACTTCACCATAAGCTGGAAAATAAAGTTTCTAAATGACAGTGTTTCCCACACTAACTGATTACATCAAAATTATTTGGGGAGATAATTAAAAATACATATTCCCCAAGCCCATCCCAGATCTGCTAAAGATATTTAAAAACCTGCGTACACATACGTGCACACACTCGCCGGGTGATTCTGATGCCTGCCCAGCCAGGTTTGGAAAACACTGATCAACACAATCACTTGCCTGAAATTTTATTCTCACCTTCAGCATGTCTGCCCAACTATTCACCCATGCTTCAATATCACTGAGCATGAGGAACTCACTACCTTCTGCAAAAATCCATTCTGTGTGTGCAGCTCTAACTCACCTGGGGTTGAAATCTACCTCCCCGGCTTCCATCTGTTGACCCGACCGGGCAGATTCCGATTCCACATGCCAGCCCATCAGATATTTGGAGCGCCAAGCATATCCCCTCCAGGCAATTATCCTGATGCCCTCAACTGTTCCTCATAGACTATTGTGTTGGGTCTCCTCATAAAAATACATGAAACCTACCCCCATTTGATGATTAAAGTTGATGTGCTGCACTGCAAGTTGCTCCTGCCTTACGATACCCTTCTTCACTCCCCCCAGTTGTACTTTATGGTTTTCTTTAAAGTCATGGGAAAGGACAAATCTATATTGTTACACAAATTAAAATGCACACAGATATCCAGCCTACAGAAACCCCATGCTTCTCCAAAACCACCTGTGGCTCAGTGATCCAGCAGACCGTGGACACATCCAACCACTTTGTTTTCCCCCTCCGACTTTTCAAATAAAGAAAGCCATTCCACTTCCGTGTCTTATCACTGTAACTTGAGCTGAAATCTTCCTTCTGTGCCTCACCCCACCACAGGAAGTCCTCAGAATTTCCGCAAAAGCCCCTTTAACTCAGCCTGCACGTCCTGCAAGGAGAACGCAGTGTCCACCTGAGACGCCCTCCATCCTGCATCCGGTGGCCTCCACCCTCCCGGCTCACCTGTCGCTTACCTGCCGTGCTCTCTCACTTCGGCTAGCGGGGAAGGTTTTCTTTTTCTCCTTGTTTTCCTTTTCAGCCCTCAGGGCCCCTTCTTCCTGCTGCCTCGCTGCGCGGTGGGAACTGTAGTTCTGTCCGCAGGTGCCAGGTTTGGCGGCCTGAGAAAGTGAAAGGAAATCGAAGCCCTCCCACTGCCCCTGAGCCCGGAGCTGCCGTTGGGCACAAAGCACAGGTGAGGCGCTGGCCAGCACTGGCCGCCCAGAGTCTGAACATTCGTCATCTTGCAAAGCCAGTTAACTCAGCCAAACCTAGTAAACCACCCTGTTCCTCCGTCCTACTCACTTTCTCTTCTGCAGCTCCCCCCTCCCCGCCCTGATTTTTCCTGATGTCCCTTGTTTGGCTGGGGTGGGGGCTCGAGTGGAGAGAATACAATGTAAAGGATACAGAGCTGAGTCTTGAGTCTTTGTTTTGTGGATTTGAATTACTGTTCTTGAGGCCCCACTAAAAGAAAGGTGTTCCAAAGAGAAGATTAAAAAGCGAAAATAACTTTGCATTTGTATGGGAAGAAAGAGCTGAAAAAGCATTTGTTTCTCTCCCTCAAATATTCTACCACAGAACAGAGGTTAATTTCTAGGTCTGAGGAAACAGAGTTTATCAGTCCCTGATGCTGGCAGAAGAGACAAAGCCGAGGTGAATTTTCCTTAGTTTTTCCCCTGAAATCTTCCTTCTATGCCTTACCCCACCACAGGAAGTCCTCAGAAAGTCCATCCACAGGTCTGAAGGGTCGCTGGTTCTCAGACCATAGGATTAGATTTTCTCCACTATGGAGAATGTAACATTCGGCAGTTAAGCCATGTAGGTACAATATGCAAAACAGAGACATCCGGTTGATAAAATATTTAAATTGGTATACTGTTTTCAAACTGTGGGCTGAGACGGAGTCATGAGTCCTGAAATCAGTTTTAGTGGGTTGCAACCAGCATTTTTACAGAAAAGGTTCGCAAAAAATGTATGTCATGTAACCAGGCTCAGGATTGTTCTGTGAACTGTTTGGGTCAGTTGCAGACCTGCCTGTGTATGGCGGGGGGTGGGGGTGAGGGTGGGGGGTGAGGGGGGGAGGTCAGGTAGAATGCATTTATTTCTTCCTGTGGCTGAGGTCTAGAAAGATTGAGAAGCACTGCAACAGAGGACAATTTATTCAATATCCAACCACACTTTTTCCCCATGATTCCTTCAGATGATCTTTAAAATATGATTTATTTTGCTCAGAATTCCACTTACAGATAAATTTTGGGGAACTGCTCTTTTGAGTAAGGTAACCCCAATGCTGGCAAGTAGAACAAGAAAACAAAAGCCCCTTCCACAGGCTGCTGCAGCAGACTGCTGAGAGCCACGGTCATAGGTCTGTGACTGGGAAATGAAATGTAGGCCAAGACCCACCACAAATGTATGGGCAGGGGGCAGGACATAAAACCCAATAAATGTCAATGTCAGTGAGGTTAGCCATCAAATGTTTTCTTCTCCTGGTAATGCTTACTGTTAAAGAAAAATCAAAAAGTCAGTGGACTCAGACCCATTACTTGGAGAACATTTAGAGTAACATCAAATGGTAAAATGTCCAGATGGTTATGGAAGCCAAGGAGAGATTCGGCCTGTCCCTACTCCGACCTTCTCCCTCAGTGTGGCTATCAGTGCCAAGAGCATAGCCTGGGCCATGGGGAAAAAGCTTTTTGGGTGGTGGTGGCGGCCAGATTATATACTTACTTTTTTAAATTTTTTATTGATTTCAGGGAGGAAGGGAGAGGGAGAGATAGAAACAACAATGATGAGAGAGTATCATTGATTGGCTGCCTCCTGCATGCATCCTACTGGGGACTGAGCCCGCAACCGGAGCACGTGCCCCTGACCGGAACCGAACCCGGGACCTTCCAGTCTGCAGTCCAACGCTCCATCTCTTGAGCCAAACCAGCTAGGGCTATACTTACTTTATATACACGCATATACATATACAGTATACACATGTATTTCACAATATATACATTTTACCATTTTAACCATTTTAAGGGTATTATTCTGCCCTAGCCAGTATGGTTCAGTGGATAGAGCATCAGCCTGCGGACTGAAGGGTCCCGGGTTTGATTCTTGTTAAGGGCACGTACCTCAGTTGCAGACTTGATCTGGGCCCTGGTCAGGGTGCCAGCAGGAGGCAACCAGTCGATGTGTCCCTCTCACTTCGATGTTTCTCTCTCTCTGTCTGTCCCCCTCCCACTCTCTCTAAAAATCAATGGAAAAATATCCTCGGGTGAGGATTAACAAAAAAATAAATTAATTAATTAACTGTACCTTTCAATAGTATGACATATATTCACATTTTTGTGCAATCATCACCACCATCCATCTCCAGAACTTTTTCATTATCCCCAACTGAAACTCTATATCCATTAAACAGTAATCCCATTTTCCCTTCCTCCCAGCCCCTGGTAACTATTCTACTTTTTGTTCCTATGAATTTGATTACTTTTAGGTACTGCACATAAATGGACTCAAACAATATTTGTTTTTGTGTGTGGCTTATTTCACTTAGCATAATGTTTTCAAAGTTCACCCATGTTGTAGCATGTATCAGAATTTTATTCACTTTTTAAGTGTGTGAGTAATATTCTACTATGTATTTTTTAATAAAAGTGAAACCTTTGGCTGATTTATTTTTTTTTATTTTTTTTTTTAAATATATTTTATTGATTTTTTACAGAGAGGAAGGAAGAGGGATAGATAGTCAGAAACATCGATGAGAGAGAAACATCGACCAGCTGCCTCCTGCACACCCCCCACTGGGGATGTGCCCGCAACCAAGTTACATGCCCCTGACCGGAATCGAACCTGGGACCCTTCAGTCCGCAGGCCGACGCTCTATCCACTGAGCCAAACCGGTTTTGGCTGGCTGATTTATTGTTGCTCACCCTGATATCACATTTCCCCAGATACACTCTTAGGTGACTAGAAACAAAACTACTACTGCATTGCATAAATTCCCCTCCCTCCCTTTTCTTTCAAAATTTCTTTCTGTGTGCGTTTAAAATACATGTACAGTATCCTATATAATAAAGATGTAATATGCAAATGGTCATTATGCCGTGAAGTGTAACAACGCTGGATCACGGATCAGCAGGAGGGTGGGGCAGTGAGCTATGAGGGGAGGGCAGGGGGAGCTACAGGAGGGTGGGGGCAGTGGGCGAAGAGCTACTGGAGGGCAGCAGCAAGCTATTGGCGCAGGGATTTGGATTCATGTGCAGGGTTACTAGTCCTATCTAATAAAAGAGTAATATGCAAATTGACCATCACTCCAACACACAAGATGGCTGCCCACATGTGGTCAAAGATGGCCACGACAAGATGGCCAGCAGGGGAGGGCAGTTGGGAGGGACCAGGTCTGCAAGGGAGGGCAGTTGGGGGCGATCAAGCCTGCAGGGGAGGGCAGTTAGGGGTGACCAGGCCAGCAGAGGAGGGAAGTTGGGGGTGACCAGGCCTGCAGGGGAGGGCTGTTGGGGCAGGGGGGGGGGCAGGCCTGCAGGGGAGAGCAGTTGGGGGAAACCAGGCCTGCAGGGGAGGGCAGTTAGGGGTGACCAGGCTGGAAGGGGAGTGGTTAGGGGGTGATCAGGCTAGCAGGCAGAAGCGGTTAGGGGCAATCAGGAAGGCAGGCAGGTGAGCAGTTGGGAGCCAGCAGTCCTGGATTGTGAGAGGGATGTCCGACTGCCCGTTTAGGCCTGATCCTACTGGGATTGGGCCTAAACGGGCAGTCGGACATCCCTCGAGGGGTCCCAGATTGGAGAGGGTGCAGGCTGGGCTGAAGGACAACCCCCCCATGCACGAATTTCGTGCACCTGGCTTCTAGTATATTTATAATGACTAAATAGTTTGTGGCTAGTCTCACAGCTCAGGAATGTTTCCTCCAGGACCTGGCAACCATCTTTGAAATGCAAACAACCAGGAAGATAGTGTCCCTAACACCCAGTTCCTGTGTAAGTGTAGGAGCCTAACTTTTTTTTAAGGGATTATAATGTTATTAAATTATCTGCAAACCAGATGGGCTGCCCAAAATGGCGTCAGCTTAAGACCCTAACTTTTGTGGGCACCTTGCTCCAATCTGTAAGACTATTTCCTCTCCTAAAGGTGTGGAAATTTGTTTCTCCTCTGGATAAGCCAACACAGATTTTGTCTCCCCAGTTACCCTGATAAAGTTAGGATGTGTGACCTTGTCAAGTCCTTGTCAAGTCCTCTCATTTGAGAATATGCTTTTTAATGGGTTGTCCTGGCTTGACGATATAAAGGGGAGATTCCTTTCTGTCTTTGCAATCTTAGTGCATTGCCTGTAAAGTGCATCACATTCTGGATTAAAGCTTATTTAATAACAAAGCTGTTTCCTAATCTGCTACTTTTGTGGAAAGACTTCTGGGTTGGGAGTTTTTTGTTTTTTCCTCCTAATTATATTTCCCCAATAGTTGAAAGCAGCCCAGAAGGACAGAGACCCTTGTTCAATGTTGAGTGTTGTAAGACCTTTAATTTTTGCTTGAGGCCGCCAGGATCTGAACATTCATTTATTTGAGTAGGTGGGGTGCGACATAGAACAGTGATTGATACTGGTAGACTATGGGCAACTGTATTTAATTAACCAATCTAAAGCCTATGCCTTCGTGGCAGGTTAGTAGCACACTTAGAAACACGTTGCTTTCTATAAAAACAAAGAGCGATAAAGCTTTTTGAAAAAAAGGTGATGTATACATCATATCAAATTATATCTTATCTCTCCACTGCTTTTTTTCCTAACAATCTTGGGCCATATACTGCTCCCCTTACCGCCGCCCTCGCAGCGCCCCGCCCCTAATCCCCTGTCCCAGCTCCTCCCAGCAGCCGGGTCCACGGAGACCTCCGCCCGCTGCTAGAAGCAGCTCCCGCCTACCCAGTCCCCGGGCCTTCGCGGTCAGACTACAACTCCCAACATGCCACGGGGACCGCGCGGGTCACGTGGGCGTCCGGAAACCCTGGCCGCAGCACTGGGGGTGAGGTGGCGGCGGAGGCGGGCAGCGGGCAACGGGACCAAGCGGAGTGAGCGGAGCAGCTGGTCGGAGAGCAGCGATTACTGCAGGTTTCGGGTGCGCGAGCCGCGGCTGCAGGGCGCAATCCTAGAAGGGGCAGACGGCGGGGTGGGGGCGCCGCACGGGAGGGCAAGTCCCAGGGGTTTCCAGGAGTCGGAGGGCGAGGCGGAGATGCCGATGGTGGCGGCCGGTGGGTGTGGCGCCGCGGGCCGGCCGCGCACTCCTTCCACCGCGGTGCCTGGCTCCTCGGCCCCCCTACCCTCGCCCCCGTGCTGCGGGCCTGGCGGGGCGGGCGAGGACGGCAGCGGGAGGTCCGGGAGGCCCGAGGGCCGCGCGGCGGGGGCTCCCGTGCGCCTCGCACTTTGCCCGGTGAAGGTGTCCTGTCCAGGCAGGACGGGGAAGCTTTTGGAAAGGGTGTACAGAGGCCAAAGAGGGAGAAGGGTGTTAGCGGGAGACCTGGGTTTTGTTTTTTGGTGACATGGTCTCAGTCAAGGAATCTGGTGGTATTACGTATTCGTCATTCCCTCGGTATTCTTATTTGCAGATGTGGTCTGTTTATTCTCACTTTTGACAAGAGGACAATGGGAATGTGTCCGCGAGGCTTTCTGAAATACGAGATTGTGGGTGAAGTCATGGCAGCTTTTACTGAAATGTTTATAGGGAGGAGAATATGTTCCTGGGATGAGCAAAATCTCATTCGTAATTCCAACCTTCTTTCTTCAGTGTCTTGGTACTTGAATTATTTCTTTCCCATTCTTTGGCTGATTACTGTGTGTCCGACTCTGTACTAGTCTATACTTACCTCATGTGATCTTTTTTTCTTTTATTTTTTCATGTGATCTTTAAATGAGAAATTTGAGGCTCAAAGAATTTAATTAAGTGGAGGGTCTTGGGTTCCAACTCGAACTTTATGCTTTTTTGTGGGTCACACGTGGCTTCAGGTGACGTCATTCTTCTGTTACTTTTTGATTTCCACCAAAATACCCAGAAACAGCACTCTAAAAGTAAAGTCAGTGCAATATTTGTTGCTCTCTCGCTGTTAGGATCAAGTATCACTGAAGGTTTTATTTTGTCTCTATTCATTTGTGATAATGAAATGCCACAGCAATGACCATTAACTAGAGTATAAGTCATTTGCCTAGGAGAGGGAAATATTTTATCTTGAAAACTTGTTGTCTTTGGAATGTGTTCAAAATAGGTGGGAAGAATGTGGTTTGGGGAACCTAGGATAAGATGAGAGAATTTACAGATAAGTGCTAGGTATTTCACATTTGTGGTAATGAAACAATTTGAGAAGAGAGAACAATTACAGGAAGACTTGAGTTTTGAATGAAAGGATTTATGTGTTACAGGTAAACGGCTTCAAATGAGATAATGTGGGATAAAAAGACACTTGTATAAATGTTGAGCATTGGGGTGCTAAATTACAGCATATACAATACTGTCAAAATAGGTGAACTCAACTATCCATTTAAAAGTTTTTCACCTATCTCTCTATACTTTGAATTCACATAATATTTGTACTTTGCACATGTAAAAACCGAAGTCTAGAAAGTGAAGTAATTTCTCATCTAATGTCCTCATTTGAGAGTAGTGTGTAAGAGAACCACTATTACTAACAAGGTGTATTTTTTTTCCCATCCTGGATTTATAGGTTTTAAGTTTAAGGTGAGATATGTTATATTTTAAGGTTTTCCTCGTATACAGTATAACCTAGGGGCTAGGGTCAGGTCTAGGTTTGATTATTCGTGTCATCTTTTGAGAGAAAGATTACTTTCTTTTTTTTAAAAAATATATTTTATTGATTTTTTACAGAGAGGAAAGGAGAGGGATAGAGAGTTAGAAACATCGATGAGAGAGAAACATCGATCAGCTGCCTCCTGCACACCCCCCACTGGGGACGTGCCCGCAACCAAGGTACATGCCCTTGACCGGAATCGAACCCGGGACCTTTCAGTCCGCAGGCCGACGCTCTATCCACTGAGCCAAACCGGTTTCGGCGAGAAAGATTACTTTCTAAAAATCTGTTTTCTCATCTGTGCGATGTTATGAGAACTAAATGCATTAATGCATGGCAAGTGCCTAGCACAGTGCCTGGTACTTTGAAAGCCTTCAGTGTTGGCCCTCAGTGAAAGAATCATTCATGCAACACATCTTTACTTATCGTTCTAAATGTTCTGCTAGGTGCTGGGGATAATAGCCTCGGACTTAAGACAGATAAGGCCCCTGCTTTGATAGAACTTACGGATGAACAATAAAGGGGTAAACAAACCAGGTAATGAGATTGGGAGAAATGTTATGAAGGGAAGAAACAGATGAGATAGGTAGCAGTAACTGAGGGAAACCATTTTTTTTCTTTTTTTGATGAAAGTTCAAATCAATTTTTAAAATTGATTTTTAGAGAGAGTGGAAAGGAAAGGGAGAGAGAGAAACACTGATATGAGAGGGAAACATCAATCTGCTGCTTCCTGCATGCCCCCTTGGGGGTGGGGGGAATGGAGCCCGCAACCTGGGCATATGCCCTGACCAGGCATTGAACTGGCAACCTTTTGGTGAATGGGAGGTCGCCCAGCCTACTGAGTCACATTGGCCAGGGCTGAGGGAGGCCATTTAAAATAGAGTGATCAGGATAGGTCACTTGAGAAGATTACTTTTGAGGACAAGCCAAGAAAAGGAAAGAGCAAGCCATTTGCAAAGAACCAGGAGAAAAACATTTCAGGCTGTGAAACAGCAAATGCAAAGACCCAAAGCAAGAAGGGAGCTTGGTGGATTTAGGGCCAAGAAAGGGATGAGTGTGGGGAGATGCGAGTGAGTGTGGAGGCAAGGTGCTGGCGAGGGTGGAGAGCGAGGTGGGCAAGGAGTAGGCAGGGAGTGTGCAGCACCTCCCTGGCTACTGGTGAAGGGTTGGGATGTCCTGTAGACTGGAATGTGGCAGCTTTGTAGATGAGGATGTGGATAGACCCCCCAACCTCTGATAAGTGAAGGAGAAAATGGTGCAGAATAGTGTGTGTCACATGCCATCTGTGTATGTGTGAATGTGAAGGCCTATGCTGCAATGTGTAGGATGCAGAAGCAACGGTGACGAGAACAGGGAGCGAAATGTCACTGTTATACCCTTTGCTGTCTTTTTTATTTTTTAACCTTTTTTTTTTTTAAATCCCTTTGCTGTCTTTTGAACTTTCCACCTTATGCATATAGAACCTATTGAAAACTAATACGATAAAATAAAAAATAAGCCCAATCTCTCAGTCATTGCTTAGACAGCCCCCTCCTTTATCCTTGGGCTCTTTCTGTCAACCCCAGCTGTCAACTCTACTGCCCTCCATCCCTTAATCTTCCTACTATTCAGGCTTGATGGCCATGGCAAAGAGGTTTGTGTTTTTATCTGAGTCTTGGAAAACCATCAAAGTGTGTTAAGCAGAGGAATGACAGCTAACGTATACTTGAAGATGTATTTCTGGCCGATGTGTGGAAAATGATAGTGGGGGCAGGGTAGATGTAGAAACAATGAAACCCACACAGGAGGCTGTGTGGTTGGCTTGGTGGGGGATATGGTGGTTTATCTTACCGATAACAGGGGATGGAGAGGAAAGGTTGGACTTGGGATGTATTTTGGAGGTCATAGGGACTGAGCTTAGTAATGTGGAAGCTGAGAGAAAAGGAGAAATGAAGGACATGGAGCAATGGTGACACCGTTTGTTGAAGTGGGGCATACTGGGGGAGGAATTGGTTTGGAGGGAGGATGAAGAATGATGTTTCAGGTGCAGGGAGGGGTATCACGTGGTTGGTTGCTGTACTGTCGGGAACCCTGGAGTGTCTGAGTTAGAGCTATAGATCTGGGAGTCATTGACCGAAACCCTGGTACTCAGTGGAGGAGGAGAGAGAGAATGTTGGAAGTTTAAAGGGAGAAGTGTGACTTCGCTGTCTTCGAGGGTGAGAAAGCAAAATGATTAGGGAAGTGTAGGCTTGCTGGGCAGTATTGCATGTCCTTTGAGGTTTGTGGTTTTGAATCTAAAAAGTGAAACCAGCCAGAATGTGTGATTTTCTTCTGGCAAAACTCAACTGCTTGGGTGCAGGGAAGGAGCACAGAGGCAAGCAAGAAAAAGAGAGTCCCATAGGGAGATGGTTCAGATTCTAAGTTGGTAAAGAGGAAGGTATTGGATAATGGAAAAAATGATGTCGTGACCGAATTGGGAGCCTTGCTGAGGTAAGACGACTGTTGGAGTGGGCAGTATGAAAGAAAGCAGTTTTCTGGAAGGAAGGTGTTTGAAATCCAGTTGGGGAGGTGACTCAGTTACTGGCCATGGCAGGGACCAGGTTTGATCATGGGGTAGGTTTTCATTGTGGGGTAGAGGCAGAAGTTGGTGGTGAACAGGACAGGAATGTGATGGATTAGCTCCTGGATGTTGAAATGAGACGCAGGCGGTGGTGGGAGGAAGCGCAAGGCAGGAGCCATCTGCAGGGACAGGGCAGTGGTAGGAGATCAGACGATGACAGCTGTCAGCACAGTGGGCAGTAAAGCCCAGGGCATGAGTTTCAAAGAAGCTGGGGTTTCACAAGGAGGAAAAGAGGGTATGAGAAAAAGATTGCTTCTCCTTGAGAGACCTCAGAGGAGGCAGGGTTATCTAGGGCAGGCAGGAGTTGGCTATGATATAACAAAGTTTATTAACCGCATATCTATATTCCTAGAGAGCATGGTAACAGGTTGGGGTTGGGTGAAGACGGAGCCACATGAGATGTATGCTGGATGCTTCAGGTCTGTTATCTCCTTTCCTGCCAATCTTTCCCCTTTCCACTCTGTAATCCCATAGTCTTATTAATACAAGACAACTTTAAATTTTGTTGTTTGGGTTGGAATGGACTCTAAACATCAACAGAAAGTGAAAATTTTAGAAGCTTTTATATTCCAAGGCAGTCTTTATAAGGGAGAGCTTGCCTTCTATCTGGACATGTTACATGTGAAGCCATATTTTATTATGCATTGAAATATGTTCCATTCTGGAAAATACCTTGTATGGGTGATATGCTAGAACCCAAAACAAGCTTCATTATAAATCAGATGAGTTAGTGATATGAACTTGCTTTGAAAAGTGAAACATGTTCAGTGGTTGTGGATCCTCTGTGATGGGAAGGATCTTATTTTTAATAAGGTTTTTTTTTTTTTTTAAAAGATAATTCTTTTTTTTTTTTAATATATTTTATTGATTTTTTTTACAGAGAGGAAGGAAGAGGGATAGAGAGTTAGAAACATCGATGAGAGAGAAACATTGATCAGCTGCCCCCTGCACACCTCCCACTGGGGATGTGCCCGCAACCAAGTCACACGCCCGTGACCGGAATCGAACCTGGGACCCCCCAGTCCGCAGGCTGACGCTCTATCCACTGAGCCAAACCGGTTTTGGCGTAAAAGATAATTCTTATTCTCACATGATAGTTGTATCAATTGACTATTCAGTGTCCATTGAGAAAATACTAAATGACAACCTACTGTGAATTCAGAAACACTGAAATGAGTTTTGATTGTATTATAACAGCATTTACATACACTTGAAAAATTTAGACATCTGTTTATATTTAGAGCAGGAAAGAAAGTGGTTTTCAGAAAGTAGGATGTGCTTGATGGATTCAGATTTGGCAAAAACTCTGTGTGCTTCCCTAGAACTCATAGATTATTAGAAATCACTGCTGTGATGTAGGGTATAGAAGTGCAAGGTATTATAATTACGTAGGACCGGATGTTATAGTAATATTCATTTTAAAAGTCATTCTGCCAGTAGCAGGTGAATATTTAAAACCACTTTCTCCATGTACTTATTAACCCTTTTCTCCCCCATCACTGTAGCCAAGGAAAAGGTGGTTTATTTAGAAAGTAAATCTAGCCGAAACCGGTTTGGCTCAGTGGATAGAGCATCGGCCTGCGGACTGAAAGGTCCCGGGTTCGATTCCGGTCAAGGGCATGTACCTTGGTTGTGGGCATATCCTCAGTGGGAGGTGTGCAGGAGGCAGCTGATCGATGTCTCTCTCTCATCGATGTTCCTAGCTCTCTATCCCTCTCTCTTCCTCTCCGTGAGATATCAATAAGATATATTTAAAAAAAAAAAAAAGAAAAAAAAAGAAAGTAAATCTAGATGGTCCAAAACAGCTTGTTAGTCATTAAAGCTATTAATGTAACTGTACACAACCTGAAATATACAACCATTATTGCCGAAGTGATGTAATCCTAACTTGTTGGAGTGTATATTTTTGGAATTATTTTCCCTGATAAATTATTGAATTTCATAACCCATAACCTTTCCTGAAATACTCAGCACAGTGTTTTGAGGGGTGAATGTGTTCAAAGAGCTATTCTTTATGAAGAATGGCTGAAGTTCCCAGTTGTGCCACTTGGGTCGCATGTTTAATTTTGGGAGTGGAGATAAATTTAGCAGTAACGCTAATAGCTCTGGTTTGGTAACTTTCTGGAATTACAGACAGCAGGTTTATTTGTTACATTTTGTAAATGGAATTTTACAGTCTTACTCAACTCATAATTTTGTTAAAAATTTTCAGGGACAATGGTTAAATGAAGTTAGTTACATTCTGCTGATGTGGGATTAATCCTGGGCTGATCAGTGACTAAAATAATTACATTAATTCTTTGCATAAATTGTTTATTTTAGTTTCATAACTACTAGAGATAGGCCATCTGCAATTCATAGAGATTAACTTGTCAAAGGACTCACAGCCAGTAATTGAAACAGTTATAATGTTTATCAAGAATGGCCTTTGGCCTTAGCCAGGTGGCTCAGTTGGTTGGAGCATCATCCTGTGCTCCAAAAGGTTTCGGGTTCGATTCCCGGTCAGGGAACATACCTAGGTTGTGGGTTTGATCTCCAGTCGGGAGTGTACTGGTTGATATTTTTCTCTCCCTTCCTCTCTCTAAAAAATCAACCAAAAAAATATACTCAGGTGAGGATTAAAAAAAATAAAGAAAGGACTTTCGCCTGGGTCTTGCAGCATTTAAACTTTGGATACAGCACCAAGCTGTGACTAGTGAAAACGGGAGTATAATAGCAGTTACAGGGAGCACAGCTTGAAAGCAATGCCCTGTGATTTGCTAATTTAAGTATTGGGAACTTTTGAGTTTGTCTTCTACCTTGACTATTGTAGTGCATTTATCATTCAAGTCATTTTGTTAATTTAATTTTTCCTAATATGCAGGTCAATTATAGGACTTTTTCAGTGCTGTTGGATGTTTCCCTCTTGATTATAAAAGTGATATACACATTTATTGTAGAATTTTTAGGGAAGTATATAAAAAATTAAAATTAATCCTAATCCCACTACTTAAGAAGAACTAGTATATTCCCTACTTATTTGTAAATAGTATGTAAATATGAATGGGGGGAAAAGGGGACATATGTAATACTTCCAACAATAAAGAATTATTAAAAAATAGTATGTAAATACGGAGTTCATTATATTTATACTTTTCATTTGACATTTTCTCATGTTATTAAAAAAAGTTAATTCATCATGTTAAATGATTATAAAATATATATATTTTAAATTTCTTTATTGATTAAGGTATCACATATTTGTCCTCATCCCCCCATTCCCATCCCAAACCCCTCCCCACGCATGCCCCCGCCCCCCTGTTGTCCATGACCTCTGGTTAGGCTTATATGCATGCATACAAGTCCTTTGGTTGATCACTCCCCCTTACCCCCACCCTCGCCTACCTTCCCTCTGAGGTTTGACAGTCTGATCGATGCTTCCCTGTCTCCGGGTCTGTTTTTGTTCATCAGTTTATGTTGTTCATTATTTCCCCTAGATGAGTGAGATCATGTGATACTAGAAATACACTAATAGGAACCGAAAATGAGACAAGCAATAATGGTTATGCTGAGAGGCAAATGAATCAGTCTGTAGTGAGTTTCTTTCTGGGCCAACAGTTCTTTTGAGTCCCAATTTCAATGTCAAACAGTTCCTTATGTGTACATGTCAGCATTGATATTTCAGTTCTGGATGGTGGACAAATGGTGGTAATGCAGGTCCGACCCTCTCTGGTTTAGTCCTGGGCAACCTGCAGCAACGCACAGCTGCTGACTGCTAGTATGGCAAGGCGTCGTCAGCATCTTCCATCTCTGGACTGTTTCTCTTCTGTCTTCATTGCTGGAGCAGTCCTGTCAATTCCTCTCTGTTGCAGGAATCCACATGGTCTTAGAGTTGTTTTCTGAAAATATACAAACATATTCTCGACCAAAAGTTAATAAAGGAATCTTTTCTATAAATTTGACTTGGGATCCTTTTTCATTTTTTGCCCAAACAATTTTCCTTTGGCTTGTTTTGACACCATGTGTGTTTTTCATGGGTGTCTTGCTGTTAGCATTACAAATGAAAGTTAATTTTCTAAAGTAAAAATTTTCTAGATGTAATTTACTTACAGGGTATTTTTCCTTACATGATATTCTTCTACTGTCCCCCCTTTTTTGATTTAAATATTAGGAGGCTTTTGGAAATTTTATAATGTAGTCTTGATAGCTTTTAAATTTTAATTTTTTGCACTAAAATATGACTGCTTTAGGTTCATTACATGTTATGCAATTTTACCATGAGATGAACTACCAATAAAAATTTTACTTAACACTTTAGGAACAGCTTTTTGTCCAGTACCATTAATTTTTCTAGAATATTCGCTTATTTCACTTAGCCAATTTAAATTAGTCTGAGAACTTGACTACTATTTTACTGTCAAATTTAATACTCTAACAACAATCTTATTTTACCCTGTAAATATTAGTGGAAAGGATTATTTGCCTTCTTGAGTAGGCCCTGAGCATTCCTGGTGCTAGGTTGGATTTAGATATTAAAAACCCACTTCCCCACACCATGGGTACAAGACAACTCAAACAAGTCTTGTTGCAGTGAGAGGGCAGCTGCTGTTGGCCAAGTCTCTGTCTGTTATCTGGGTCCCAATTTGAGCTGGGCATGGGAAGCGAAGCAGCCATGGGTGCAGGAGACCTCCCTCAGAAGGGGGATTATAAAATATTTGGCCACATGGATATACTGTAATTTAATCATTCCATTTTTTTTTCTGATCAAAGTTCTTTTTTTTTAAATTTAATAAATCTTTATTGTTCAGATTATTACAATTGTTCCTCTTTTTTCCCCCATTGCTCCCCTCCACCCGGTTCCCACCCCACCCTCTGCTCTTACCCCCCCCCCCCGCCCCCCACTGTCCTCATCCATAGGTGTATGATTTTTGTCAATCATTCCATTCTTATTGCATATTTAGGTTGTTTCTGCAGACTCATAACTGGAGACATTAAGTTAAGATGCTAACTTTATGCTTCATTAACTTTGGTTGTGACAGCATGAATGCAGCTTTTATTTTCTAATTTATTTTATTTTATTATTATTTTAAATATATTTTTATTGATTTCAGAGAGGAACGGAGAGGGAGAGAGAGAGAGAGAAACATCAATGATGAGAGAATCATTGATTGGCTGCCTCCTGCATGCCCCCTACTGGGGATTGAGCCCCCAACTGGGGATTGAGCCCCCAACCCAGGTATGTGCCCTTGACTGGAATCGAACCTGGGACCCTTTAGTCCGCAGGCCGATGTTCTGTTCAACTGAGCCAAACTAGCCAGGGCATGGATGCAGCTTTTATTTTTATTTTTATTTTTTTTTTATTATTTTTTTTTTTTATATATTTTATTGATATTTCACAGAGAGGAAGGGAGAGTGATAGAGAGCTAGAAACATCGATGAGAGAGAAACATCGATCAGCTGCTTCCTGCACACCTCCCACTGGGGATGTGCCCGCAACCAAGGTACATGCCCTTGACCGGAATCGAACCCGGGACCTTTCAGTCCGCAGGCCGACGCTCTATCCACTGAGCCAAACCGGTTTCGGCATGGATGCAGCTTTTAGAGATGACTTTTCCTTTGAAGTAGTGGAGAGATGGCATAGGAGTGGCCCTGCGTCTTTCCCCTATTCTCTAAGATCAGGGGTGGGCAAACTTTTTACTCGAGGGCCACAATGGGTTCTTAAACTGGACCAAAAGCATGGATGGAGTGTTTGTGTGAACTAATATAAATTCAAAGTAAACATCATTACATAAAAGGGTACGGTCTTTTTTTATTTCAATAGTTTTATTCATTTCAAACATTTTAACAAGAAGAATGTAAACACTAATTATTATAATTTGAAACTTCAAAAAATGGAGGAATCATTGCACAATAACATACCTTATATTGAAGATGGCAAAGGCAAAATAAAATTGCCTAACAAAGGAAAGGTACAAAAGCCTTTCAAATTAAACTTAAATATAATAAAATAATTTAAAACTAAAACAAATAGAAAAGAACAAAATGTGTAAACAATAAATTAAACATTTTCTTTAGTGCAACTTCCAAATTATGCCCGGGACGTAGATGTAGATGGCAATGTAGACTGGGTTGAAAGGTTTTTGGTCTTTAAAACATCAACTTCAGTGGGAACAGTGTTGTTGGTCTCCTTTTTAGCTAATGCTCTGATACTGTGCTCTCCAGGGGCGTGTCTCCCTACATCACCACGATAACGTGTCTACGCAATCCCAGGGTGATGTCGGGAGACGCGTCCGCGGGCATTACAAGGAGCCTCTGGAAGATTGAGAGGTTGTTCCTTCTACTGAATGGGCGGATATAAATCCGCCCACTCAGAAGAAGGAGCTGTGGCCGTGTTTCCCGACGTTGCCATGTTAACACTGCTGCTGGTGAAGGAGCGGAGGGGAGAGCAAGAGAACCCTCCGCTCTTTCGGCTCTGCGGACGGGATAGAACAGCCGAACGGGCCGGATGCGGCCCGCGGGCTGTAGTTTGCCCAGGGCTGTCTAAGATGGACACAATTTCATTTCTTTAAAATAAAGTAGATCCTTGCCATGACCAGGTGGTTCAGTTGGTTGGAGCATTGTCCTGTATAGCAAGGGGTTGTGGGTTCAATTCCAGGTCAGGTTCGGGTGCATATGGGGGGCAACTGATCGATGTTTCTCTCTGTCTCTTTCACCCTCCCTCCCTCCCTTTCTTTCTCTCTAAAAACACCAATAAAGCATATCCTTAGGTGAGGATTAAAATTAAACAAACAAATAAATAAAATAAAAAAGTTCCTTTGACACTTGGTAAAAACTAACTTTGTTTATTAGACCTGAATGCATCTTGTATTTCTTTAGGAATAGATCCCTGGAAATTATTTTTGTGTCAAAGACACTTTTTTGTTGCTGTTGTTTTTAAATATATGTATTTTTATTTCATAGAGGAAGGGAGAGGGGGAACATCAGTGATGAGAGAGAATCATTGATTGGCTACCGCCTGCACACCCCCTACTGGGGACCAGGCCCACAACCCATGCACATGCCTGACCGGGAATTGAACCGTGACTTCCTGGTTCATAGCTCAACCACTGAGCCTTGCTGGCTGGACTGTGTCAAAGACTCTTTTTAAAAAAATATATTTTATTGATTTTTTACAGAGAGGAAGGGAGATGGATAGAGAGTTAGAAACATCGATCAGCTGCCTCCTGCACACCCCCTTCTGATGTGCCTGCAACCGAGGTACATGCCCTTAATTGGAATCGAACCCAGGACCCTTCAGTCCCCAGGCTGACGCTCTATCCACTGAGCCAAACCGGTCAGGGCTGTCAAAGACTCTTGATGAACTTGGCCAGATTGTCTTCCTGTAATACTGTACTAATTTTCACTTCCATCAACAACATATGAGAGTTCAGAAATCATTGGACTTTGAGCTGCATTGGCCACAATCTATTGTGTTTTTTAAAATGTATTTATCTTTATTGTTGAGAGTATTACAGATGTCCCCCAGGCCACAGTCTGTTTTAACTATGCAAACATTTTCTTGCCTTTATTAGCATTTTTTATATTCCTAGTGAGATATTATTTGGTAAGTTTAATAGCCATTTCATTTCTTTTGAATTGTCTATTCATTTCCTTTGCTCATTTTTTTTTCTGTTAAAGTGGGTGATTTTCTTATCAGTTTGTATGAGAGTTCTTCCTATTAGGGTGTAACCTTTGGTCAGGGATTCCTTTTTTTTAAAGGACTAGCTAACTGCTGTAAAACGTAATTATCCATCTGGTTTTCTGGTGTCAGCTAGCCCACATGATTTTTCTTTCGAGGCCTGGCTGACTGTAAGCCTAAATAATTCAGTTTTTGGATAAACTGATTAATGTTAATAACGTTTTGCCTTTCCAGAAAGAAGAAATGGTGTAAGCCATTCACTATCCAAATTTTAAGGTCAAAGACTGGAAGGAAGGTCAGGAAGAACATGGCCTGGCCAAGTATTTTTCAGAGAGGAACTCTGCTGTCCCGGTTCAGCCATCATCATGTTGTCGTGTTCCTGCTCACCTTCTTCAGGTAAGCGGTTTGCTGGAACTGTTGCTGTTTTTTCCTTTCGAGGGAGATACTTACTGCATGGCGAGTGTCTCATGCAGGAACTTGTATGGACTTATCATGAAATAGACTAGTTACTCCTCTTGTACTTCTTGATAGCTCTAATAAAGTAGTTCTTGGGGGCTCTTTTGCCTGTATTTGGCAATGTCTGGAGACATTTTTGGTTGCCATGCTATTTGCATTTAGTGGGTAGAGACCAGGGGTGCTGCTAAACATCCTACAATGCACAAGACAACCCCCCACAAATAGAGAATTTTGGGGCCTAAAATGTCAGTGGTGCTGTGGTTGAGAAACCCTGATCTAATATAAAGTCCTATATTTGTTAAAATGAGGAGCTTGAGAACAAAGGGTGTGCATGTTCAGGGACCGCCCTATGCCCCCTTGAGTAGTAAAAATGGTATGAGACAGTTGTGAGAAACTCTGGTAACTCATGTGAGGTCCTTGACAAGTCAGTGTGACTAAAGAATTGTCCAGCCGAAACCAGTTTGGCTCAGTGGATAGAGCGTCAGCTTGCGGACTGAAAGGTCCCAGGTTTGATTTCGGTCAAGGGCACGTACCTTGGTTGCGGGCACATCCCCAGTAGGAGGTGTGCAGGAGGCAGCTGATCGATGTTTCTCTCTCATCGATGTTTCTAACTCTCTATCCCTCTCCCTTCCTCTCTGTAAAATATCGATAAAATATATTAAAAAAAAAAAAGAATTGTCCATGTTTGTGATTCTGTGGCCCTCAGTGGCCCTCTGTAGTGGTCTGTTGATGACACAAAGCAGGCCTTTTGGTGTTAAGGGCATGTTACTCATAACCCTGTGACTCAACTATTTTGATTATTTTTTCTGAATAGATTTTTTTCTTTATTGAATGTACCACAAATGAGGATGACGGTTTTTTTGTTTTATTTTCAAGTAGAAATTAGGAAAATGGTTCTCTAATTATGTAAGAGTTGATAGGTAGTTTTAGATGCTTGGTTTAGGGGATATCCATTTGTGAGGGGTGGGAGGAAGCAGTAGTATGAGGAAATGCAGGACCCAAAGAAAAAGCTACTGCCCTGGCCAGTGTTGGTCAGTGGTAGGAGCGTCAGCCCTTGTCCCTAATGGTTGTGGGTTCGATTCCCGGTCAAAAACACAGTACTTGGGTTGTAGATTCCCTCCCCACCCCTGGTTGTGACATGTGGTAGGCAACCAGTCGATATGTCTCTCTCATATTGATGTTTCTCTCCCTTCTCCTCCCTTCCACTCTCTCTGAAAAGCAATGGAAAAATATCTTCCTGTGAGGATTAACAAATAAAAAATAAAAAAACAAAAAGCTACTGAATGGCTAGTGCAATGAGCAGCCAGTGTTTGTTAAAGACTTAAAATTTTTTACAGAACTACAACCATAATTTATTTTAAAATATATTTTTATTCATTTCAGAGAGGAAGGGAGAGAGATAGAAACATCAATGATGAGAGAGAATCACTGATCGACTGCCTCCTGCATGCCTCCTACTAGGGATGGAGCCCACAAACCAGGCATGTGCCCTGACTGGGAATTGAACCATGACCTCCTGGATCATAGGTCGATGCTCAATCACTGAGCCATACTGGCTGGGCCAGAACTGAACATAATTTAAAGTGGGTTGGGATCAGTCACATCTCCATCTTCTAGAACCAGGGATAGATTATGAGTGAACATGGGGGCTCATATTGAAGAAGACTAGTTAATTATTTCTTTTGCTTAGCAGAGACTATTTCAGTTGATAGTCCTTATAAAGCAGTATTTCTCTTTTTCTAAAACTGAAAGAACAAAGAGGAATATGTCTGTGATTTTATTTATTTTTTGTTCGTGATTTTATTTTATTTTACTTTATTTTAAATATATTTTATTGATATTTTACAGAGAGGAAGGGAGAGGGGTAGAGAGCTAGAAACATCTATGAGAGAGAAACATTGATCAGCTGCCTCCTGCACACCTCCCACCGGGGATGTGCCCGCAACCAAGGTATATGCCCTTGACCGGAATCGAACCCGGGACCCTTCAGTCCGCAGGCCGACGCTCTATCCACTGAGCCAAACCGGTTTCGGCTGTTCGTGATTTTATTAAAGGACGTTTTCTTTGCTATTCATTCAGCTGTATTTCTTCTCTTTTGTAGTTATTCGTTGCTCCATGCATCAAGAAAAACATTTAGCAATGTCAAAGTCAGCATCTCTAAGCAGTGGACCCCGAGTGCTTTTAACAGATCGATTGAACCTGTGGAGGTTAGTAGACCAAAGTGCTGGGATGGATTTAAGGGAACCGTTCCTACCTCTTAATTCTTCCTAAGGTCTCTTATTTGTTTCATTTGCTTAGGACTCTGAAATGGCTTACAATTTCCTGTGGCATACAATCCAAATTCTTCTGTCTAATTTCTTAGCTTGCCCTGATTCAATACCACTTCAATCAGCTTATTTCTCACTGTTTTGAAATCACACAATTCTGGCTAGGCCATTTTTTCATTGAGTTTCACAAGTACTATGCTTATTTCTGTGATTTTGCTTATGTTCTTTTTTAAGTTCATTTACCTTCTTTCCACTTATCAAAATTGTGCTTTTCTCTTTGTGTGAGGATAAAATGTCACTTTTTAAAAAATAGAGTTTTTTTCTTGCTTCTGCTGTGTTTTTTTCTAAACTGTGCACACTATGTATTGCATAGTTTAATGTCTCAGTATTTGCATACTCTCTGATTGATTCATTTTTTTATTTGTATCTTGCTTAAGTTCAGAGAGTATGCAGCCCAGTTCCTTGTACTCACATGGGCCAAGAACATTCTTTGATGACGGGGACAGAGATGCTGTCTTTTACCGCACCCTATCTCAATACACAATTCCGTTACACTCAGTCTTTACCACGTTATTTGAGTTCTGCTTATGTAGAATTATAGCTACTTATTTATATTCTTAGCATGTTATATTTCTTAAGAATTATTTCCCTGATTTGGACCAATTTAAAGTTGACAGATCTAAAGGTTATATACTGCCCCCCAAATGTAAATGAGTTATTCAGGCAATTGCTTATTGTGGGTCTGTCTTGCATAACCCTGTTCTAGGCACTGAGGACACAAAGAGTAAAAGCCTAGAGGACAAAACAGAGAGCCTGTCCTCATGGAGCTGATGTTCTAGTGGAGAGGCTCCCGAACAGTTTTCCTGAATTTAACTTGATAAGTTCCTGGTAGGAACTTCTATTATTATTCTTTAAATGCATTTTTATTGATTTCAGAGAGGAAGAGAGAAAGAGAAACATCCGTGATGAGAGAGAATCATTGATCAGCTGCCTCCTGCACGCTCCCCACTGGGGATCAGGCCCGCAACCCAGGCATGTGCTCTTGACCAGAATCAAACCTGGGACCCTACAGTCTACAGGCCAACGCTCTATCCACTGAGCCAAACCGGCTCGGGCCTGATAGGAACTTTTAAAAGGAAAGGTGTTCAGAATAGAGAGCTGGATTTCTGATGGATGCTTGACTTGTGCTGTGTGCACAGCGAATCCCTCTAAATCAGTGATTCTCAACCTTTCTAATGCTGCGACCCTTTAATACAGTTCCTCATGTTGTGGTGACCCCAACCATAAAATTATTTTCGTTGCTACTTCATAACTGTAATTTTGCTACTGTTAATGAATCGTAATGTAAATATATGTGTTTTCCGATGGTCTTAGGCTCTACAGCAGCGGTTCTCAACCTGTGGGTCGGAACCCACAGGTTGAGAACCGCTAGCAGGGTTCTCAAGAACCTGCTGGGTTCTCTTAGAACCTGCTGTAGAGCCTAAGACCATCGGAAAACACAGATATTTACATTACGATTCAAAACAGCAAAATTACAGTTATGAAGTAGCAACGAAAATAATTTTATGGTTGGGGTCACCACAACATGAGGAACTGTATTAAAGGGTCGCGGCATTAGAAAGGTTGAGAATCACTGCTCTAAATGATCATTGACTGACTCATCACAAACCTTCAGGATGGACTGGCCTCAGAGAGGTCATGCGCCCTAACCTCCCAGACAGGATGGCGTCTTTCTTTGTGGTTATTGAAGATGACCACCTAGCTTCTGTTGAAACCTGTAGGGAGAAGAACCTCCCTATTTTTCTGAGATGCACAATTTTTTTTTTTATCAACTTTCATTATTAGGAAGTTCTTACTCCTATTGACATAAAAATGTTCTGCTGTTTAGTTTTGAGCCATGTACACGAAGTCTATCCCCACTGCATGAGGCCTGTTGAATATCTGATGAAAGCCTGTCTTCTTAAGTTCTTCTTGTTTAGGTAAAACATTCCTGGCTCCTTCAACTGTAGTTTAGTGACACTGAACACTAAATGTGGTATTTCAAGTACAGTCTGTATAAACACAGAACAATAGGGTTTGATTGAGGCACTACATTTCTGGTTGTACTGCCTAAGGCTGCCTTTGTGTTTTATATAACTGGGTTGGGGGTCCCTAAGACCACTCCCAGGTTTGATGATTCGCTAAGAAGATTGACAGGACTTAGCATATAGTTGTATTCAAAGCTGTGGTTCATTACAGGTGAGGGAATACAGAGCCAAGTCAGCAAAGGGGGAAAAAAAAGCGCATAGGGTGAGGCCTGGAGGAAACGGCACAGGCCTCCGAGAGCCCTTTTCCAGTACTCACACAGGGTGTGCTTAATTCTTCCAGCACAAGTTGTGACAACACAGGTGAAAAGTTGTCTACTAGGAAAGCCCGATAGAGACAGGGTGCCCACGATTTTTATTGGAGCTGGTCGTGGAGGCACTCTGCTTGGCACATACGAAAATCCCACACTCTCAGAAGGAAAGCAGGTGTTACGCATAAACCACATTGTTTGAACAGTAAGCCAGTCTTAGCAGGGAATTATGGGAACCCTCTGGGGATCCAAGTTTCCAGGTGCCAGGCAAGGGCCACCAGCCTTGCAAGTAGGTCTTTTTAAGGATAGCAGTCTCAGGCGTGTTAACTCTTTCCTGCCAGGAACCATGTTACATTATTAGCTTGTTTAGAACTGGCATTAACTTTTCTGCTTAGATATTTACTTACTCTGCTGCTAAGATAGGTTTCACTGTGGTGCTGTTTTAGAACTGTGGATTAAGTAGTTTGGATGGGTTGGTTATGTAGAAGTCAGGTGCTGACTCATCCAGGAGAGCTGTGTGCATGTGGACCTGCCTCATGGAGAGCAGTGCTGACTTTCCATTCTTTCTTTTTTCCCCCAATTTTTATTTTATTGTTTAAGGTATTACAAATAGTAGTACATATGTCTCCTTTTTTCTCCCCATTGACCCTCCCCCGGCCTCCCCTACCCCCTGTCTCATGCCCTCATCCTGCCCCCACAGTGTCTTGTGTCCATTGGTTGTGCTTATATGCATGCATACAAGTCAGTCGGTTGATCTCTTTCCCCCCCTCTCCCCAACACTCCCCAGCCTTCCCGCTGTAATTTGACAGTCTCTTCGATGTTTCACTGCCTCTGTATCTATCTTTTTATTCATCAGGCTATAATGTTCTTTATTAGCCATAAATGAGTGAGATCATGTGGTATTTTTCTTTCATTGCCTGGCTTATTTCACTTAGCATAATGCTCTCCAGTTCCATCCATGCTGCTGCAAATGGTAAGAATTTTTTCTTTTTATAGCAGCATAGTATTCCATTGTGTAGATGTACCATAGTTTTCTAATCCACTCATCTGCTGATGGGCATTTAGGCTGTTTCCAAATCTTAGCTATTGTAAATTGTGCTGCTGTGAACATAGGGGTGCATATATCCTTTCTGATTCGTGTTTCTAGTTTCTCGGGATATATTCCTAGAAGTGGGATCACTGGGTCAAATGGGAGTTCCATTTTTAGTTTTTTGAGGAAACTCCATACTGTTTTCCACAGTGTCTGCACCAGTCTGCATTCCCACCAGCAGTGCACGAGGGTTCCTTTTTCTCTGCATCCTCGCCAACACTTGTCGTTTGTTGATTTGTTGATGATAGCCATTCTGACAGGTGTGAGATGGTACCGCATTGTCGTTTTGATTTGCATCTCTCGGATAATTAGTGACTTTGAGCATGTTTTCATATGTCTCTTGGCCTTCCTTCTGTCTTCTTTTGAAAAGTATCTATTTAGATCTGTTGCCCATTTTTTTTATTGGATCGTTTATCTTCCTTTTGTTAAGTTGTATGAGTTCCCTGTAAATGTTGGAGATTAAACCTTTATCGGTGATAACATTGGCAAATATGTTCTCCCATACAGTGGGCTTTCTTGTTGTTTTGTTGATGGTTTCTTTTGCTGTGCAAAAGCTTTTTATTTTGATGTAGTTCAATTTGTTTATTTTCTCTTTAGTTTCTATTGCCTTAGGAGCGGTATCAGTGAAGAAGTTGCTTCGGCATATGTCTGAGATTTCGCTGCCTGTGGATTCCTCTATTATTTTTATGGAGGAAACGCCATACTGTTTTCCACAGTGGCTGCACCAGTCTGCATTCCCACCAGCAGTGCACGAGGGTTCCTTTTTCTCTGCATCCTCTCCAGCACTTGTCGTTTGTTGATTTGTTAACGATAGCCATTCTGATAGGTGTGAGATGGTACCTCATTGTCGTTTTGATTTGCATCTCTCGTATGATTAGTGACTTAGAGCATGTTTTCATGTCTCTTGGCTTTCTGAATGTCCTCTTTCGAAAAGTGTCTATTTAGATCCTTTGCCCATTTTTTGATTGGATTGTTTATCTTCCTTTTGTTAAGTTGTATGAGTTCCCTGTAAATGTTGGAGATTAAACCCTTATCAGAGATAACATTGGCAAATATGTTCTCCCATGCAGTGGGCTTTCTTGTTTTGTTGATAGTTTCTTTTGCTGTGCAGAAGCTTTTTATTTTGATGAAGTCCCATTTGTTTATTTTCTCCTTAGTCTCCAAAGCCCTAGGAGCTGTGTCTGTAAAGATATTGCTATGACATATGTCTGCAATTTTTGCTGCCTATGGAGTCTTATAGGAATTTTATAGTTTCCCGTCTTACATTCAAGTCCTTTAGCCATTTTGAGTTTGTTTTTGTGTATGGTGATTTAGTTTCATTTTTTTACATGTATCTGACCAAATTTCCCAGCACCATTTATTAAAGAGACTGTTTTGACTCCATTGTATGCTCTTGCCTCCTTTGTCAAATATTAATTGAGTATAATGGCTTGGGTCAATTTCTGGGTTCTCTATTCTATTCCATTAGTCTATATAACTGTTCTTGTGCCAGTACCAGGCAGTTTTGAGAACCTTGCCTTGGTAATATAGCTTGATGTCTAGTATTGTGATCCCTCCAATTTTGTTCTTCTTTTATCATGATAACTGTGGCTAGTCGGGGTCTTTTTTTTTATTTTTTATTCCAGATGAATTTTTGGAGAGTTTGTTCTAGATCTTTGAAATATGCCATTGGTATTTTTATAGGCATTGCATTGAGTCTATAGATTGCTTTAGGTAGTATGGACATTTTAAGAATGTTGATTGTACCAATCCATGAACATGGTATGTTCTTCCATTTGTTTATATCTTCCTCTATCTCTTTTTTCAATGTCCTGTAGTTTTCTTAGTACAGGTCTTTTAAGTCCTTAGTTAAGTTTATTCCTAGGTATCTTAATTTTTTTGGTGCAATGGTAAATGGGATTTTTTTTTTAATTTCTCTTTCTGTGAGTTCATTATTGGTGTATAAAAAGGCCATAGATTTCTGGGTGTTAATTTTGTATCTTGCTACATTGCCAAATTCATTTATTAGGTCTAGTAGTTTTTTGATGGATTCTTTGGGGTTCTCTATGTATAGTATCATGTTATTTGCGAATAAGGACAGTTTTACTTCTTCTTTTCCAATTTGTATGCCTTTAATTTCTTCTTCTTGTCTGATTGCTATGGCTAGTATTTCTAGTACTATGTCGAACAGGAGTTGTGAAAGTGGGTATCCTTGTCTTGTTCGTGTTCTTAGGGGAAATGGGTTTAGTTTTTGCCCATTGAGTATGATGTTGGCTGTAGGTTTATCATATAGGGCTTTTATTATGTTGAGGTATGATCCCTCTATTCCCACTTTGCTGAGAGTTTTTATCAAGAAAGGGTGTTGGATTTTGTCAAATGCTTTTTCTGCATCAATTGATATGATTTTGTGATTTTTGTCCATTTTTTCTTTAGACTTTCAAACCCAGGGTTTTTTTTCCTGAAGACTACTGCCGGGAGTGCAGAGGTGGCATGTACCCTTCACTCTTCCTGTGCTTGAGTCTATAACACCTTTACTCCAGCTTCCCTTTGAGACTCTTTCTTGTCTGAAGTGGAAAGGAACTTAGTGGCAGAAGTATATGTAAAATGAGTATGCACTCTAAAAAATATTTTGTTTACATATATTGTTAAACATTTCTTAAATGCCTTAAATAGCATCATCAAAAAGTATTTATTATAGCTTTTATTTTCATTTTTTCCCCCCATTGATTTTTTTTAGAGAGAGTGGAAGGGAGGGAGGGAGGGGCGGGGGGGGGGGGAAGAGAGAGAGAGAGAGAGAGAGAGAGAGAGAGAGAGAGAGAGAGAGAGACATGGATGTGAGTGAGACACATTTTTGGTTGCCTTCTGCATGTGACCTGACCAGGGCCAGGGATTGAACCTGGAACCCAGGTACGTGCCCTTGATGTGGAATCGAACTGGAGAGCCTTTGGTGTGAGGGCTGACACCCTAACTTCTGACCATACCAGCCTGGGTACTTTTTTATTTTGTTTTGTTTTTTTACAAACCCTTGTGTCGAGGGCTGACTTTCAATAGGTCGCAGCGAGGGAGCTGCTCTGCTACGTACGAAACCCCGACCCAGAAGCAGGTCGTCTACGAATGGTTTAGCGCCAGGTTCCCCACGAACATGGGTGCTTTTGTTTTCATGCATAGCTATCTTAGGTGCTTTACAGAAAATTAAGCAGACGCAGTCTCTATACCTTGAGAATTTATAATGGATTCCACTGACATGGACAAACATTGGAAATGCCAAGTGAAACTAGCATGAAACCTATGTTTATAGATAATAAAGAGGTAATGGCTAAATCTAATATTTGAGGACAACTTGACTGAAAATTGTAAACAAAAATTTGTTCTATTAAATTAAAAAGTCTTACCTCTTTAGACAGTATAGTCCTTCCTTGAGAATGGTGTAAGAGCCCTGGCCAGTGTGGCTCAGTTGGTTGGGCATCATCCTGTGCACTGAAAGGTCACTCACTGGTTCGATTCCTGGTCAGGGCACATTCCCAGATTTCTAGCTCAGTCTCCTGTAGGGGACGTGCAGGAGGCAGCCAATTGATGTTTCTCTCTTTCTCTCCCTTCCTCTCTCTGTAAAATCAATGAAAACATGTTTTTAAAAAAAGATAAAGAAAGAGAGAATAGCGAAAGAGATTCTAGAGTTCTCTTCAGGAGAAGGATGCAGGGTTCAGGATGTCCTCAACATTCCATCTCAATCACATTCAGAGTTCCTGTCCCTCAGATTCTTACCTTAGACGGAGAACAAACCCCTGAACTCAGGTCGCTTGAGCTCACCTTCTGTGCACCAGGAAGCTCTTTCATGTCAGTGGTTCCCCCACCTCCGTGCACAGCCCTTACTCTGTGACAAACATTCTCACTGTGACCTTTTGAATGTGCCCACAATGTCATGCTTCCAGGAAGTGTCTCAACATGTAGCAATTATAGTGACTTAGCACGGCGCCTGCCCCCACAACACAAGAAAACCTTACGTATAGGCCGGTACATTCACATAGTAATTGTACATGCTTGTAGGACAGCTTGAATCACTGGAGCATTTGAAGATTGAACTGGATCTTCATTAAACATTGGACGATTCACTAAGTGCACTTGGACCATTTCTCGCCTACTGGTATAATCATCTTAATCGGAGAGCTATATTATGGACCTAAACTTTCTTCATTAGGCTTTTTCTGTTAACCTATTTTCTGACTCTTTTTGTTAGTCCTACTTTGTTGTTTTAGTTTTTGGTTCTGTTTTGTTTACACTTGTTAGTAGGCAAACAGAAGTGTACTATTTCGGCTGAATTCTGGCAGTGAAACAGAAAAAAAGCTGTTTGCAGTCTGTCAGTTCCTGGGAAAGCCACGTCTTCGGGAGTTTGATGGCTTCCCCCAAGAGTAAAGAAAATCCTGAAACTTGCAGCAGCTACTTGAGACCTGGGTCTCTAGGTCACCTGGGTGTGTGCCCAAGAGGGCTTAATCCTGGGTCCTATTGAGCCCAGATGGCATCAGGGATCAAAGATTGTGGTTAGAGGGGAAATGTGGCAAAATAACTAATTGGAGATATTTAGGGCCCCAATTGGCACGCTGAAATACTGATTGATCTAGGTGTGAGCTGGTTTCTTATCAATCATGAAAGCAGTGTGTGTTGTTAAAGTAAAAAAATGGTGCCATAAGCCACTCAGAAACGAGTCCCAGTACTTTAGAATTACACTTTATATATTTTCTTATAATTTCAGATTTTACTTTATGTTGAAGATATATGTTTTTTAATTGTTCATTGTGATTTTTCTTTTTACTATTCTTAAGTCAAAATTTTTCTTCTTGTCCTGGCCAGTGTGGCTCAGTGGGTTGGAATATCCTCCTATACACCAAAAGGTTGTGGGTTTGATTCCCACTCACAGCACATGACTAGGTTTCAAGTTTGATCACTGGTCAGGGCATGTAATAGAGGCAACTGATTGATGTTTCTCTCTCTCTCTCTTCTTCCCTTCCTCCCTCCCTCCCTCTCTCCTTCTCCCCCTTACCTCCTTCCCCTCTCTAAAATCAGTAAACATATCCTTGGGTGAGGATTAAAATTTTTTTTTCCCTTCTTTAATAACCATCTCAGAAATCATTTAGTCCAGCAGTTCTTGAACTTTTTGGTTATGTGGATTTATATTTATATTTATAGATATTTACTGTTTTAGAAATTAAAACAGAAATTAAAAAATACATGATTAGGTTATTTTCAAATGAATTAATCTACAACATGTTAACATGAATGACATTTAAAAAAATATATTTTTATTGATTTCAGAGAGGAATGGAGAAGGAGGGAGAGATAGAAACATCAATGATGAGAGAGAGTCATTGATTGGCTGCCTCCTGTATGCCCCACAATTGGGATTGAGCCCACAGCCCGGGTGGGCATGTGCGCTGACCAGGAATTGAATTGTGACCTCCTGGTTCATAGGTTGACGCTCAGCCACTGAGCCATGCTGGCTGGGCAACATGAATGACATTTTATGAAAATTGACTTTTTCAAGACAAAAAAAATTCACTTAGTGAGGAGAGTGGCATTGATTGACACATTCTTGCAAATCTCTTCCTGTCTGGTTGAATAGAATACAATGGGTCTTCATGTCTGCTTCTGAATTTCAAGTCTCTGAAGAGTTTGTCTTCCACAGATACGTGGTGGAAAGGGGGGAAGTATTTTAATAGTCTTTTCAGTTAATTGTGGGTATTTGTCTTTGATATTATACCAGAATTTGACAAGTAGCAATTTCTTAAAGGGTAGTTGCAATGTGGAATCTGAAACTGTATTAATTAACTTTTTATAACCTTACATTAACATCCATTTGCCTATCTTGTACTTTAAATGAATCTTTAAGTGACAGGCTGGTTTCATTCTTTTTTGAGGAAATATCTGCCAGATACTCAAATCTGCCAAATATAGTACTCAACTACTCAAAACTGGGCACTAAGTCTGTCAGTCATTCTTTCAAGTAAAAATAACATACCAGCTTGCTGCTCACATAGTTGCACAGTGCTTTCCTCCAGGACAGCCATCTGACTCTGGTATGCAGGGTCTGTATGTGTATTTTCCACTTCATCACACGGAATAGTAAAAATAAGTATACTCAGGGGCCAGATTTAATACAATTAATTATTTTTACTGCTTCATTAAGAACATTCTTTTTTTTTTTTTTTTTTTTAAATATTTTTTTATTGATTTTTTTACAGAGAGGAAGGGAGAGGGATAGAGAGCCAGAAACATCGATGAGAGAGAAACATCGATCAGCTGCCTCCTGCACAACCCCCACTGAGGATGTGCCCGCAACCAGGGCACATGCCCCTGACCGGAATCGAACCCGGAACCCTTGAGTCCGCAGGCCGACGCTCTATCCACTGAGCCAAACCGGTCAGGGCAAGAACATTCTTAAGTGAAATTGACCTTTTTTATATTGTTAGTGTGGCAATAAAGAATACAGTAATTAATATAGAACAGTTTGGTGTAACTGCTCGATTCATGCCAAAGCACAGCAGTTTTACCCACTACAGCATGATCAATGTTAAAGTTAAAGGGGAAAAAGAAAATAACTACAGTATGACTAGAGGCCTGGTGCGTGGATTCATGCACTGGTGGGGTCCCCTCGGCCTGGCCTGAGCCCTCTCACAATCCGGGATCCCTCAGGGGATGTCGTACTGCTGGTTTGGGCCCGATCCCCACAGGCCAGGCTGAGGGACCCCACTGGTGCGTGAATCCGTGCACCGGGCCTCTAGTATACATATAAGATCTTTGGTTAATCTCTTCCTGCCCTCCCCCCACCCTTCCCTTTGAGATTCATCAGTCTATTCCATGTTTCCATGCCTGTGCGTTGAGCATCTGCCCCCTGGTGGTCAGTGTGAGTCATAACTACCAGTCGAATGGTCGCTTAGGCTTTTATGTATATAGATAGTCTCCCCTTATCCATAGGGGATACATTCTAAGACCCCAGTGGATGCCTGAAACTCTGGATAGTACCAAACCCTGTATGTTCTATCCTTTTTCCTATACATACATATCTCTAATAACGATTAATTATAAATTAGGCACAATAACAGATTAACAACAATAACTAATTATAAAATACAACAATTATAATAATATCTGATATAATAAAACCCTAATATGTAAATTGGCCCCTCAGGCAGTCATTCAACTGGGAGTTCGACCGCTTGCTATGACGTGCACTGACCACCAGGGGGCGGTGTGGAAAATGACGAGTGATGTGGTGCCTGGGCAGGGGGCTGTGACCTCTTGCTGGCTGCCTGGGAGCAGGGGTGATGGGGATGGAGGTGCAGTGAGAATGTGGGGTGTCTGCCGAGCTCACTCTCACTCCCCCTGCTAACCTCCCCTGGGATGCCAGGGCTCGCACACTGGCGAAGCCCCTGCACTCAGGTACCGGGTGCCTGTGAGGAGCATGCTCTGCACCTGTATGACCTCTTCCAGGTGAACTGGGCCGCAGCCGCTGGGACCGCAGGGGCCGGTCAGGCTCCCCATGGGTTCGCGCAGGAGCTGGTCTGTGAGGCCAGCCAGAAGAGAGCGCACTGCCCGCCAGCTTCCGTGCGGTGCTGCTGGGTGGACCAGAGGCCCACACTGTGCCCTGGCCTGCGGCGTCTGGTTGCACTCACCGCATCTCCGCATGGGGACTTGGGCGCCGTGACTCAGGTGGAGGAGGGTGTGTGGGGGCCAGATGCTTCCCAGGGCCCTTCCACACTAGACGCTTGAGCTTTGATTGCTGGCCAGGCCTAGGGACCGCACCTGTGCACGAATTTTGTGCACTGGGCCTCTAGTATTGTAATAAAAGTTATGTGAATGTAGACTCTCTCTCTTTTTCTTTCCCTTTCTCCCACTCTCCTGTTCTCGAATGTGCATACTCTCCCTCTCCCCCTCAATATACTGAAATTTTTTGGAGCTTGGTTTATCTTAGGTAACTGGAAAGCAAAACCTTGGATAAGTGGGGGGGGCTCCTGTATTAAGTGAATAGTTTTGACTGAGGGTAAGGGGGACGAGCTACTGTATTATGCAAATAGTTTGACTTTCTGTGCTCTTTTCAGCATCACCAGGTCTCTGAGAGTGGGGGAGGTTGTACGTGAAGGTGCCTTGAGGAATAAAAAGCATTGGCAGATACCAGTGGGACTGACCTGCTCTTGTTGTGTTCCTGTAGATCTGGAGCAGCAACCATTTGTTCCCCAGTGCGGAGGAAGCCACTCTTTTCCTCGGAACACTGGATACTATTTTTCTCTTCTCCTATGCTGTGGTAAGTTTTAGAATTCCAGTGTTTTAAAGAAAGATGTAAAAGGAAATGACTCCAAGTTTTATGAAGTTCATAAGATATTTTGAATTTGCTGACTGAGGAGTGTCCAGAAGTTTATATTTTGTGTCTTTCTCATCCATCCATTCTTTTAACAAATTGAGCACCTAGCATGTGCCAGGGACTGTTCCAGTCAATGAGAATTCATCAGTGGACAACATAGGAAAAAGGCTACCTTTATAAAGCTTCTATCTTGGAGCGGGAGCTCAGAGAGACAGTCACAAAATGCTACAAAGAAGTAAATTATAAAGTATATTTAAAGGTGGTAAGTGCTGTGGAGAAAAATAAAGCATGGAAAGGGGAATAGATAGCTCAGGGTGGGGTAATTTAAGCAGGTGGCTGGGGAAAACCTCACAAAGTAGGTGTTATTTGAACAAAGACCTGAAGTGGGTAAATGAGGTCAGACATTTAGGCTGGAGGCACAAATTTCAGAGTCCTTTTTGTGTACATGATTTTTAAAATTATGAGACTGAGTGAAATCATCAAGAGAATTGGTGAGACCCTGGCCGGTGTGACTCAGTTGGTTGAGCATCGTCCCATGCACTGAAGGTTGCCGTTTCAATTCCTGGTCAGGGCACATGCCCAGGGTTGTGGGCTCAGTTTCTAGTAGAGGGTGTGCAGGAGGCAACTGATTGATGTTTCACTGTCACATCGATGTTTCTCTCCCTCCCTTCCCCTCTCTCTCTCTCAAAATCAATTTAAAAAAATCTTAAAAAAAAAAAAAGAGTTGGTGAAGATAAAGAAGTGTGAAGACTGAGCCATGGGATTTCCAGCATTTAGAGTAGGAGTGGGGAAAGATCTTGGGCCATATAAGGCCTTGCCAAGGCATTAGGGGTGAGTTAATTAAATGTTTGACCAAATATAGCAGGCTAATTTTTTAAAAAATAATTCTGACAATCTTTTTAAAAAATACATTTTTATTGATTTCAGAGAGGAAGGGAGAGGGAGAGAGATATAGAAACATTAATGATGAGAGAGAATCATTGATCCGCTGCCTCCTACATGTCCTACACTGGGGATCGAGCCTGCAACCTGGGCATGTGCCCTTGACCACAATCGAACCCCAGACCCTTTAGTCCCCAGGCTGGTGCTCTATCCACTGAGCCAAACCCGCCAGGGCTAGCAGGCTAATTTTTAAGTCGATAATTTATGGCCCCTGAATAATGTTGTAAATATCCTTGGCAGAAAGAAGGTTCCCCACCCCTGAAGTGAGGTAGGGAAGATGAGGAACAGGCAGGGAGGCTGAGACGGAGTTGTGGGGAGCAGGAGTACCGAGAGAGGGTGGAGTCCTGGGAGCCATCCAGGGTGGCAGGGGCTGACTCTGTCTGAGGTCGTCCTCGGATTGGGCAGCCAGGGGGTCTGGTCGTAGAGAACGTCAGTGGGTGGCTGCCAAGTTAGAGCTGTGGGGCCAGGGGTGGCAACGGCTGGCCCTGGGCACTATGGGAGCAGTCTGACCTTTTCTCCCAGCATCTTTTTTCCTGTCTTGCAAATGTGTCCAGTGATGTGAAATACTGGGTGAAAGTCCCAAAGTAATCTCTAAATGTGTATTTGGGTAATTATTAGAATATCTTCAAAGAGGACAGTTATAAAATTGGAACAGAAATTAGATCATGTAGCCTAGCTCCTCACCCTGGGCATATATGGTCATTCCGAGTGAGGCTTCTCTATGAGCCTTTTATGAAGTGTGTTTTTTTTATTTTTATTAAAGATTTTAAAATTGATTTTTAGGGAGAAAGGAAGGGAGAAGGGGAGAGGGAGAGAAGCATCGATGTGAGAGCAAAACATCTGTCGATCAGTTGCATCCTGGGCATGTGCCTTGTCCGGAATCGAGGTCCCCCACCCCAGGCATGTGCACCAACCTCTCAGGGAACCAGTAACCCTGAGTGCACAAGACGACGCCCAACCACACCAGCCAAGGCCTTTTATGAAGTATTTTAAGAATCAATAGAGTCTAGTGGAAAAACCAGTTCTACCACTATCAACTAGCTGTGTTAAACTTGGTTTCACAGTGGCGTTTAACTTTTTTTTTTTAAATCCTCACCTGAAGATATGTTTGTTTATTGATTTGAGAGAGAGAGGGGAAGGAGGGAGAGAGCCCGAGAGAGAAACATTGATTCAAGAGAGAAATATCATTGGTTGCCTCCTGTACACGTCCTGACCGGGAATTGAATCTGGAACCTTTCGGTATATGGGATGATGCTCCAACTAACTGAGCCACCTGGCCAGGGTTAACCTTTTAATTGATATGTAGTTTCCTCATCTGTAGAGTTGTGATAGTACCTGTCTATAGGGTAAAATAGATTTAGGAGGTAAAAGGTAAGTGCCATGGAAAATTGGTGATTTTGGTTCTTCCATTGAGCTGTGTTTTCTTCTATAACTTCCAGGTTTTGTGCAGGCACTTGGAGCAGCACAGAATAAATTGATTCCCTAATCTGAAACATAACAGAAATTTTCTTCATCCCCATTATTCTCTATAGCATAAGACCATGTGATGAGTGGCAGCTATAGAACATAGAATCTTCTACAGTGTTTGCAGGTGCCTCTTTCAAGTTAGTGAAAGCTTGTCCATAGGAGGGAGAAACATTTATTATGGTATTTGTCATCTACATTTTCTCTAATACAGATGGTCAGTTTATCAGAAACACTTGTATCAAAATTTAGGTTTTTAGTAGGGACTTTTATTCATTTTACATATTTATGGAAGAAACCTAAAGTGTGTTGCCCTTAGCTCTTTAGTCTGCTTGCTGCTATGCTCTGAGCATTTTAACTTCTGCTACTCCGTGGCAGGAGAGCAGAAGGCAGAACATTTGTACCTCTGATCAACTTATTGTCTCTGCCTCCCTAGCTCCTGGCCTTGTGGTGTCATGAAACCCCAGGGTCAGATTAAAGAGGCAGCACCTGTGCTCCAGAAGCTTCTGCTCTGCGGGGAGTGTAGCACACCTTCATTCAGAATGCAGATGGCCAAGAGGAGTGCCTTTGGGAAAGCAGATAACTGATGGTTAGGAGTTAATCTCCTGGAAAATGAAATGGAGTTGTCTGCTTGTGTTACTGGAAGAATTTTTGTTTGTTTGTTTTTTTCCAGTCTCCTTTTAGGCAGTTAGGGGATGGGATCAAGTAGAACATAAGTTTTTGCACTGAATTACGATGTCCCAGTGCATGGGGTGTGCAGAAGCTGTGTCATTTCATGAAACATTTATGAAACTGTTATAGACAGCTCACCTGGGCATGAGAATGAGATTTAATTTGAAGTAATCTCAGTGTATTGCTTGCCTCATTTGCTTTGCAGTGCCTCTTTTTTTTTAGGCTGTGTTGTAATTCAGGGCTGAAAAATAAAATGCTTTGTTTTTCAGGGCCTTTTCATCAGCGGTATTGTTGGGGATCGGCTTAATTTACGATATGTTCTATCTTTTGGCATGTGCTCTTCTGCATTAGTGGTAAGTTTGAACGTTTTTAAAAAATGATGATGATGATGATGATTGTCAGGTTTTTAGGATCCAAGCAATCCCCCTACTTCTGTATGTAGAAGAGAATAAATTAATCTTCAGTTGTTGAATCCCTTGCCTGCCTTTTCAGTTTGGGGAGTCTTTTATAAGTATGATTTGGGTCACGCCCCTTCCTTGACTCTCATCCACCAAAGTCAGTGCATAAATGGCATGCCGTTCAGTGCTGCCCAGAACCTGGTCCCAGCCGCCTGCAGTCGCATCTGTCACTGTGCTTCACTGCTCTGCTTGGTCAGACTACTTTCCGTGGCCCTGACATGTCCGGCTGCTTTCTGCCTCACGCCTGTTGTTCCTGCTGTTCTGCCTCGCCTTGATGGCCCTCTGTTCAGCTCTCCAGTCTCACTCAACGTCTCCTGCAAGTCACTGGCTAAGTGATACTTCCTTCATAATGCCTTACTTTACTAACACCACCCCCCCCAGAAGTCATTGTTCCTCCTTGGAGCTCCCTGCCTGCATTTCTTTGAAGGCATGAATATTGTCTATTGTGTAGCCTACTTGGTCTGTGTCAGTCCTGCTTTCCCTGGGAGGGTGGAGCCCAGTGGTTAAGATCACAGACTTCCTGAGATGGCAGTGCCTGTTTCCAGTCCCTCCTCTGCAATTTCCTGGCTGTGATTTCTCTGGGTTTCAGCTTCCTCACGTGAATCCCTCTGCCTAGGGCTGTAGTGAGGGTTAGATGAGTTGCTGTGTGTGTGAGGCATTTGGAACAGTGCCTGGCGCAGTACATGGGCAAGATCCCTGTGAGTCATCTTGATTTGCTTACAAGGGTCTGGTGAGAAATTTTTGTTGATTGAATAAAGGCATGGAGTTTAGTTAGACTAAACTAGTTTAGTTTATTATTGTTTTTCAATGTCTGCCATTTGTGTACAGGGGAAAATGTATTTTCCTTGGAAATTTTAGAGATTGAACCATTTTATTTATTCACAAGCTGCTCACCACACATATGTACATACTGTTTCAAAACCTGTTTTGAAACACATGTAAACAATTAAAAAAATTTGAAGTGTGTACATAAACTCACCCTTTTTAGTTTATAGTCCTGAATTTTGACCAGCGAGTATACTAGTAGTCATGTAACTGCCATCTCTCCTTCTTCCCCTGGTCTCTTACCATCACTGACCATTTTCCTGTCCTTAGAGTTTTGCTCATTTCAGAATGCCATGTGACTGGCATCATACATTATTCTATGTACCCATGCCAGGTATTCCCAAAAGAGACTTCATCCGCAAATAAAATGTCCACTTGAGCAAAATGCCTGGGAAAGAAAGCAGAGACATGAATGCTACTAAATGACTGAGCCTATCAAACGTTACTCAGATTCACTTAGTAGTGACACTAGTAGTGATAGCTGGCGCTTCCCAGTCCCCACAACAGTCTTCCACAAACACAGCTTGAGGAAGAGGAAACAGAAACACAGGTGACCCTTGAACAACATGGGTTTGACTTGCGTGGGTCCACTTGTATGGGAATTTTTTTCAATAAATACTGTAAATGTATTTTCTCCTCTTGCGATTTTCTTTTTTTTTCCAAATATGTTTTTATGTATTTTTATATATTCAGAGAGGAAGGGAGAAGAAGAAGAGAGAGAGAGAAACCTCAATGATAAGAGAGAATCATTGATCGGCTGCCTCCAGCACCCCCACACTGGGAATTGAGCCTGCAACTTGGGCATGTGCCCCAACCGGGAATTGAACCGTGACCTCCTGGTTCATAGGTTGATGCTCAACCACCAAGCCATGCCTGCTGGACTCTTCTTATGATTTTCTTAATAACATTTTCTCTAGCTTATTTATTGTAAGAATACAGCCTATAATACAAAAACATACAAAATATGTATTAGTCGACTGTTCAATATATTGGTAAGGCTTCCTGTCAACAGTAGGCTATTAGAAGTTAAGTTTTAGGGGAATGAAAAGTTAAACATGGACTTGTGACTGCTTGGGGGTCAGCAGCCCTGGCCTCCATGTTGTTCAAGGGTCCACTCTCATGTGCCATCCCATCAGGTATCCTCTTATGGGTTTTGCCTTCCTTTCCCTTTTTTGAAACTACATATAAAAGGAGGTCAAACAATGAGGCCTTAACTTTTTAGAGTTGAAGATAACAGTTGGAGGGATGATCACTAATGAGTTTTATGCCTTTGGCTTCTTTGCCTCTTTGGTTGGCAGTGGTTTGGTGGTGTGTCACTCACTCAGTGCTGCTTTGAGGAGCATCCCAAGAGTTGGCCACATGTCTCGTAGGTCGAGACATTGAAAGTCTCCTTCCTCTAGTCTCTTCCCGTAGAAACAGTGTGCTTGGCAGTTGAGTGTACTCCAGGTGTCCACATGGATGATACATGTCCCTCTTTCTTCCCTCTTCTCCAAGGTGTTTATCTTTGGCACTGTCACAGAATGGCTGCATTTCTACAACAAGTGGCTGTACTGCTGCCTGTGGATTGTGAATGGCCTGCTGCAGTCCACTGGGTGGCCCTGTGTGGTTGCTGTCATGGGCAACTGGTTTGGGAAAGCTGGGTATGCCTCCTCCTTCCTCTTTAATTTTTCTTTTTAAGTGGTTTTAATACCGGATTATTCAGACTTGTCAATTAACTCGGTCCCTTCGACACTACCCATGTTCTCCCTTCATTTAGAAAGTTAGAATCGCTCAGGGAGAGGTTTCACATCAAAATATATTGGAAATAGTGTCGACCTTAGTGATGATCCACCCCTGCCCATCATGTCTACAACGCTCTCTGACCATAGTAAGATTTTGAGTGTGGCTATGGCAACGTGTCTCCATTTTTTCTTTAATCTTCCCTTGGGAGAGCGTAAATATCTCAGGTGCAGTCCCATCAGGATCTTCCTGTGGGTTTTGCCTTCCTTTTCCTTTTTTGAGACTTAGTGATCTTCTTTAGCCTTCTTTCATTAAATGTAAGGAAACCGAGGCCAGGGAGATCCATGGGACTTGCCTAAGGTCACGTAGCAAAGGCTCTAATGAGATGCAATGGAGAATGCCAAACTTTGCGGCATTTTCCCGTACACCTTTAAGTAATTATTAGATTGTATTTGAGTTTGTGTGTGTGGTGTGGGCCAAGGATGTGAGGATAGGCACACGCTAAAGTATCTTCTAGGCCACCAGGAAGAAGAGCCACGCTTAATTTACAGGATGGAAATAAGTTCAGACACCCCAAGACTTGGCTTTGTTGTATGCCATTCTATGTGACACTCCAATTTCAGGAATATTATTAATTTGAATTCCTATAATTTTTATAGGTAAGTATTTGTGTTGTGAGATACACATTTATCTTATCGATGGCTCTATCTTTTCTGGTTGTTTATACTTTTATGTCGGGGCCATTTGTGCACCAGACATTGTCCACCAGCTCAGTGATCTGCGCATGCTTCACAATGGGGAATGCTTGCTGGCTATAACGTTGTGAAAGTTCACCTATAAAATGTCTGTGGTCAGAATAAGCACCACTTAATGAGAATGCTCTGATTATATTTCAGTGTGCTGGTAATTTCTATTTCTAACTCTAGCATCACTGGTTTAACAGAATTGATTTTGAGAGGCTCTTGTTCTCCCTGTCATACTTCCGTTTTCTTTTGGAATGGATGATGTGGTCTGCTCATGTGCTATTTATTGTTATTAAGACTTTTAAGGTAATTTTTTTTCATTTATGATTTTTGGAAATTATACAGATGCTACTTGTTTATTGTAGACAGACTGGATAATATAAATGAGCAAAGAGAAATAAAAACAAAACCACCTGAAATCCTATCAACTAAAGATAATTACTTTGACATCTCTCAGTTTGAGATAATTTTTATCCGAGTTTTTATAAATTGGATGACACTGGGTGTTTGATAGCAGTGACTGGGCAGGCTGATCATTTCCTTATTTCTTTGGATCAGTTACAAAGAAACAAAAATTCAAGAAAGTCGTCACAGTTTCTTTTTGAAAGTAAGATAATTTGTTTTTAAACAAGTAACATTAGTGAAATTGACAATGCACTGCTTGAGACATAGTGATTTTTCCTATGAAACATAACAAGAAACCACAAAGTGCTAATAATCTATGACAACTTAAAGTCACAGTTATTTTCAGCCAGCTTTTTGTAAAAGCATGTCTTTGGCCAGCAGGTTGTCTGGCCTTCTGATTCTTTCCTCCAGAACACTCTTGACAGATCTTAATATTTAAGAGGATTGGGCATTTTAGCACAGGGGAGGAGCATAGAGATCATCTGGTTCAAGTCATTTGTTTCCAAGTGAAAAAAGTTGGGGCTCAACAGAATGCAGTGATCTATTGAGGCCATTGCCCACAAAAGCTGTTACCTTGGATGAGTCAGGCCCCTTCTGGTTGTCAGGGTCAGAGTTAGTCACACAAATTCGTGTGCAGCACCGAGCCCTTTCCTGTACGTCACTACACTCAGTCCTTGCAGAGCACAGGCTCTCCCAGTTGAGAACACTGAGCCTTCGCTGTAACTTAACTTAAATTAACAGCTGGAGGTAGCAGCCTCATGCTTGTGAACAGCCTTTATTTTTCACAATGTGGCTTCCTGTTCATTTCTAAGATTCCTTCTGTTCATGGATGAGATTATAAAAATGTTTAAGGAGTTAGATAATCTAATACAGTGTGTTACTAATATGTATCAAATAGATAAAATGCAAATGTGACCTTTTCAAAAATGAACTTTTTAACCCCTTTTTTCCCACCAGCCTTTCTGCCAGTGGCTATGTTCAGAGTTAATTCGTTTTTCTCCAAGACGTGTGTAAAAGCTAGTTTCCTTCCACCAGACTCTTGCTCTCCCCATCCATCTTTTAAAAGTGGCTTTATTGAGTTGTGCAATAAGTTGCATGTTTTTAAAATGTATTATTTGATGAGTTTTGACAAGAATACACTGTAAAACCATCATCACAGTTAAAATAATAGACAGTCCACCCCCAAAAAAGTTTCCTTGTGCTCCTTGGCAATTCCTCCTCCCAACACCACCCCCCTCCTTCACTGCCATCTCCAGGCAACTACTGATCTACTTTCTGTCACTCTAGGTTAATTAGGATTTTCTAAAATTGTGTATAAATGGAGTCACACACTATGTACGCTTTCTTGTTTGTTTTCCTTTACACACGATAATTAATTTGAGATTCATTCATGTTGCGTATATTGATAGTCCATTCCTTTTCATAGCTGAATAGTAATCCATTGTACCACAGTTTGGTGATCTGTCCACCTGCTGATGAACATTTGGGGTGTTTTCAGTTTTTGGCTATCATAAATAAAGCCACTGTGAACATTTGTGTACAAATTCTTGTATGGACAAATGTTTTCATTTCCCTTGGGTAAATACCTTGAATAGATTGGCTGGATCATACGATAGGTATTTTTATACCTTTTTAAGAAATTGGTAGTCTCTTCCATGTGGTTGTGCCATTTTACATTTCTACCAGCGGAGTGGCAGTGGTTCTCAACCTTTCTAATGCCGCGACCCTTTAATACAGTTCCTCATGTTGTGGTGACCCCCAACCATAAAATTATTTTTGTTGCTACTTCATAACTGTAATTTTGCTACTGTTATGAATCGTAATGTAAGTATCTGTGTTTTCCGATGGTCTTAGGCTCTACAGCAGCGGTTCTCAATTACAGTTATGAAGTAGCAACGAAAATAATTTTATGGTTGGGGGTCACCACAACATGAGGAACTGTATTAAAGGGTCACGGCATTAGCAAGGTTGAGAACCACTGGTGTAAAGTGTTCTAGTTACTGTATATCTTTGCCAACACTTGGTATGCTCAGTCTTTTTTATTTTAGCTATTCTGTAGCTGAATAGTGATACCTCATTGTGGTTTTAATTTGCATTTCCCTAATGTCTGATGTTGAGCATCTTTATATATATCCACCAGGAGAGGAACGGAGAGGGAGAGAGAGAAACATCAATGATGAGAGAGAATCATTGATCGGCTGCCTCCTGCACGCCCCCTACTGGAGATTGAGCTTGCAGCCTGGGCATGTGCCCTTGACTGGGATTGAACCTGGGACCTTTCAGTCTGCAGGCCTATACTCTATCCACTGTGCCAAACCAGCTAGGGCTGTTGAGCATCTTTTCATGTGCTATTTACATCATATTTTTTATATGTGAAGTATCTATTACAATATTTTGTCCCTTCTCAAAAAATTTTTATTTTGAGATGATTGAAGATTCATACTCTTTAACATTTTATTGCATTGTCTTGTTTTCATATTATTGAGTTTTGAGGGTTCTTTATATGTCAGATACAAATCTTATCAGATACGTGATATATAATATTTTCTCTTCCAGTCTGTAGCTTGTCTTTTTAAATTCTCTGAATAGTTTTTTTCAATGAGCCCCAAATTAAACTTTAGTATAATAAAGTCAAAGAGTTGGAAGAGACGTGATGCACTTAAAAAAATCTAAAAATAGATTGTTGATTCTTTGTGTGTGAACCTTCTTTGTTTTGGCAATTTTGTATTTGAACCTTGAATCAAATCGCTTCTTATTCTGTTGTCTTCTGTGTTCTGCTGTCTCCATCTTAGCCGAGGCGTTGTTTTTGGTCTCTGGAGTGCCTGTGCTTCGGTGGGCAACATTTTGGGAGCGTGCCTGGCCTCTTCCGTTCTGCAGTATGGTTATGAGGTAGGTATTTCTAGCTATTTCTCGAGGAAATAAATGTGTGTTGTTTTTTTTAGGAAATAATACTGTGGCCATTTAAAACCACATTGAGCTGTGTCTGGGTAAGACAAGGCTTGTGATAAAAGTGTACAAACTTGCACAGCCAGAGTGGCTCAGTGGTTGAATGTTGACCCATGCACCAGGAGGTCACGGTTTGATTCTGGGTCAGGGCATATGCCCAGTTTGTGGGCTTGATCCCCAGTAGGGGGTGTGCAGGAGGCAGTTGATCAGTGATTCTCTCTCATCACTGATGTTTCTATCCCTGTCTCCCTCTCCCTTCCTCTCTGAAACCAATAAAATTATATTTTAAAAAATTATATAAAAAAGAAAACTTGACAAATGGAAACATATAGCAACAGTAATCCTGAAGAATACCCAAGTCTAAAGACATATAATCAGGAAAAGGTATTTGCAACTCGTTAAAGATAAAGAGCTGATCTTCCTATCCTAATATAAAAAAGCACCCACAGATTGATAAGAAAAAGACCAACAACACAGGAAAAATGGTAAAGGACTTGAACGTCTAGTTGGTAAAAAGGGAATAGAAACACCTTAAAAACATATGAAAAGAAATTCCACTTCACTTATAACTTTATTCCATTAATATTTATAAAGCTACTCTAAGGGCCTCTAGGCAGTAGAGAATGGACATTGGCCTAAAACTCTTTGCCCTTTATGGAGCTAGGTAGTAGTCTGAGGAGAAATGCAAATTAAAGAAACGCACTGTACGTGTGTTTTTTTTCATGTCATTCTCACATGTCCCAAAATATTATTTTTTTTAAATTTAATAAATCTTTATTGTTCAGATTATTACAATTGTTCCTCTCCCCCCCCCCCCATATCTCCCCTCCACCCAGTTCCCACCCCACCCTCTGCCCTTATCTCCCCCGCAATGTCCTTATCCATAGGTGTACGATTTTTGTCCAGTCTCTTCCCGCACCTCCCACACCCCTTTCCCCCCGAGAATTGTCAGTCCACTCCCTTTCTATGCCCCTGATTCTATTATATTCACCAGTTTATTCTCTTCATCAGATTTATTATTCACTTGATTTTTAGATTCACTTGTTGATAGACATGTATTAGTTGTTCATAATTTTTATCTTTACCTTTTTCTTCTTTCTCTTCTTAAAGAATACCTTTCAGCATTTCAAATAATACTGGTTTGGTGGTGATGAACTCCTTTAGCTTTTTCTTATCTGTGAAGCTCTTTATCTGATCTTCAATTCTGAATGATAGCTTTGCTGGGTAGAGTAATCTTGGTTGTAGGTTCTTGCTATTTATCACATTGAAAATTTCTTGCCACTCCCGTCTGGCCTGCATAGTTTCTGTTGAGAAATCAGCTGACAATTGTATGGGTACTCCCTTGTAGGTAATTAACTGTTTTTCTCTTGCTGCTTTTAATATTCTCTCTTTGTCTTTTGCTCTTGGCATTTTAATTATGATGTGTTTTGGTGTGGTCCTCTTTGGATTCCTTTTGTTTGGGGTTCTGTGCACTTCTAGGACTTGTAAGTCTATTTCTTTCACCAGGTGGGGGAAGTTTTCTGTCATTATTTCTTCAAATAGGTTTTCAGTATCTTGCTCTCTCTCTTCTTCTGGCACCCCCATAATTCTGATGTTGGTACGCTTGAAGTTGTCCCAGAGGCTCCTTACACTATCTTCAAATTTTTGGATTCTTTTTTCTTTTTGCTTTTCCGGCTGAGTGTTTTTTGCTTCTTTGTATTTCAACTCTTTGACTTGATTCTTGCGGTCCTCTAGTCTGCTGTTAGGTCTCTGTATAATATTTTTTATTTCAGACAGTGTATGTTTAATTTCTAGTTGGTCCTTTTTCATATCCTTGAGGGTCTTGTTAAATTTATTGGCCTTTTCTAGGAAATTCTTGAAAAACCTTAAAACCGTGGTTTTGAACTCTATATCCAGTTGTTTGCTTTCCTCCATTTCTTTCATTTGTGATCTGTTTCTTTGTCTCCACATTTTTGCTGCTTCCCTGAGTTGGTAGAGTAGCTTTGTGTGGTAGGTGTTCTATAGGGCCCAGTGGCTCAGCCTCCCCCAGTTACCTGAGGTGGACACTTTCGGTGCACCCCTTTGTGGACTGTGTGCACAGCCTTGTTGCAGTTAAGCCTTGATTGTTGTTGGTATCACTGGGAGGAATTGACCTCCAGGCCAATTGGCTGTGAGGATCATCTGTGTACGCTGGGAGAACTTCTGTGCTGGAGACACCCTTATGAGACAAGACTTGCAAAATTGCAAAAGCCTCTGTGCTCAGCTTGGATGGGGCGGAGTCTCAGGGCGGAGCAGACAGCCTTGGTTTCCCGTCAGCCCTGCCCTATGAGGCCCCTGGGTCTCAGTGTTCCTCGGTAATCGCTGTAAGCACCTCTGAGAGAAAGCCGCCCTCGAGTTTCGCCCGCTGCCAGACAGTCCAGTTTCTCCCCAAATGAGTCTGGGTTCCTAGAAACTCCTGGAACTGGAGTTCAGCGCAGTTGGAAGCTTCTGTCTCCCTCCTGCTTTAGAAAGCCAGCCGCGCACTCAGCCGCCCTTGCACACAGCCGCCCGTCCTCTCCACGTGCGCGTCTCCATACCTCAGCCTTTTGCAGCTCCTCTGAGTCTCAATGTGCTTTCCTCTTTCCTTCTAGTTGTAGAATTTCCACTCAGCCAGCTTTCCTGTGGTTCTGGATGGTGTCCGTTTTGTCTTTTAGTTGTAGTTTTGATATTGTTGTGCGAGGCAGCAGTTTAGGTGTTTACCTATGCAGACACGTAAGGAGCATCTGCCCTCTTCCCTCTAGTACTCCTTCCTGGTGACGGCGGCTGTGCAGTTTGCTGGTTTCTCTCTCTGAATGTTTATTAGATTGTTAAAATCCAAAAGTGTGATAATACGCTGTGTTTATGAGGATGTGGAAAAACAGGCATTGTAGTTCACAAAGTGAGTAACTCCCCTTGGGGTCAGTATGGGACAGTCTATCAAAACAGCAGCTGCTCTGCCCGAGGAGGTGCTCTCTAGCCCCAGGAATGAACCCCGCAGGTGAATATGCTTCAGCAGGCGCGGTGATATATGCAGGTGAATAAGCTTCAGCAGGCGCAGTGATATATGACAAGGTTACTTATTTCAGTGTTGTGTGTCACAGCAAAACGTTGGTAGCGAATGTCAACCAAAAGGGAAATAGTTACCTTGGGATACACCTGTTTAGTGGAATGCTGTGCAGCTGTGAAATAGGGTTGCAAAGCTCTCTCTGTACCTATAGGGAACTATGTCAATGGTGTATATTAAGTGAAAAAAGCAGGGATGCTAAACTGTGTGTATTGAATGACGCCATTGGTGTAAAATGGAGGAAGAAGTCAAGAGTACATATTTGTATTGGCTTGTATGTTTTTAAAGCAATCTCTGGAAAGTAAAAATACAGTAACAATAATGGTTATATGATGGGAAAATGAGGATTGAGTGGACGGGAGAGAGGTGTGGGGAGAGTTTTTACATCTTTTTGTTGCTTAAGTCATGTAAATGTGTTGTCTATTCAGAAACCTAAATAATTAAAAGTAGGTAAGTTGCTCTTTTTATTTTTTATTGGTTTCAGAGAGAAAGGAAGTGGGGGAGAGAGAGAGAAACACAAGTAAATCATAGCTCAGTGCCTGCACAGGCTAAGCACTCAGCACTCATTTTCTTCCCAGTGTCCCGTCCTTCCCGCCCCATTCCTCACCCGCCACCTCCCACCTTGCACACATGTCTCTGATGAATGTCCCAGACACGTAAGGAGCATCTGCCCTCTTCCCTCTAGTACGCCTTCCTGGTGACGGCGGCTGTGCAGTTTGCTGGTGGGATCATCATCTTCTTTGGACTCCTGGTGTCACCTGAAGAAATTGGTGAGGACAAGCTGTTGCTTCTGTTACTATTATGGGCGAAGAGAAATCTGAGGCCAGGACAGTTAGTCTCTTTTTCCCTGGGAGAGCTGTGAGCTCCTTTCAGTGGGTTAAAGGTGCAGTATTGCTGTTGTGTCTTGGGTCCAGCTAAGCCCATCGTAGCTGCACGTGTTTGAGGGGAGTGAGGCTCACCTATTACAGATATAGGGAACACTCATTTGCAAATGAGTTTTATAATTGAGACACTGGTTAGAAGTTAGCATGGATGTAAACAGAGTGTCTAATTACAGCGGTAAGGTTAGGGAGAGGTGGGGGAAATAAGAGATCAATTGAAGGACTTGTATGCATGCATATAAGAGTAACCAACGGATGCAAAACATTGGGGGGTGAGGGCAGGTATGGGAGTGGGGTGGGGGTGGGGCAATGGTAAGATATGTACACATATAATACCTTAATAAAAATTTGAAAAAAAAAAAAAAGAAAAGTTAGCATGGATGTGTTTCTAATTTCACTTCTTGAGACAGATTTCTTTCATAAAAATAATTTAGTGTGATATTTGTCTCTTGTTAAATACAGAATCTGTACAAGTGAAACCACAGAAGCAAATACATGTATGATTCTATCCTTTGAATATTATTAAAGAGGCACATCAGCTTAATAGTATGTAATTGACTCCTTTTTGTATATGAGAGAGCTAGCGTAATTTAGTTGAGAACACATTGCTTTGAAGCCAGATAAAGTAGAATTAGAATCCAAGGTTTGTTGTGATGTTTATCTTAATTGACCTTGGCCTGTGAACCTTGTTGCTTCTTCTATAAAGTGCAAATAAAATAATATTGTCCCCATAAGTAATGATACATGCAAATCACTTAGCACAATGCCAGGCACCTAAAAGGCGCTCTGTAAATGATGCTGTTACTGTGGTTTTAGGTCTCCCAGGTATCGAGGCAGAAGAAAACGTCGAAGAAGACTCACACAGGCCGTTAATTAATGGTGCTGAAAATGAAGATGAATATGAGCCTAATTATTCAGTCCAAGAAGGCAGTACCATCACCCAAGTCAAGGCTATAAGCTTTTATCAGGCTTGTTGCCTTCCTGGAGTTATACCGGTAAGGATCATTCAAATCTCCTTGCCACAGCCAGTGAGCTATTAGAGCTGGAGATGACCTCTGCCTGGGACAAAGCATTGTTAAGTATTTAGATTCTCTTGGATACTTTATTTTAGAAATGCATTCAGAGGAATATTGGATAGTGCCCCTCAACTTATTTTTATATTGGCAACACTGGAAATTTTTTCTAACATTACGCAGAGGTCGGCAAACCTTATATATGAAGAGCCAGAGAGTAATGTTTTTAGCTTGTGGGGACCGCACAGTCTCTGCTACTACTTAACTCCAGAACAAAAGAAATGAATGAATGGGCATGCCAGATTTGGCCCTGAGCCCTAGTTTGCTGACCCTGACCTAGCATTTGAATTAGTCCTGATTCACAATCATACCACTCATTGTTCAGGGGACCTTGATTATCCTCTCTGAGCCTCATAGAGTCATTGGGAAAATCAAAGAGAAAACAAAGAAGGCAAAGTTGGTATTTTTAAATATATACTTTATGTCCTGTTGCAGTATTATAAAATTATATGTCAACCAAGAGGGGTTATGAATGGGTCGTTAAATCTGCCCTATTTGCTGATACTCTTATTCTAGGAAGAAACAGTTGTTTGCCCTTTTATGAAAAGGCCCAGAGCAGAATACTCCACAGTATTTCTTGGTAATGCATTCCAGTGTTTCCACAACCTTTACAGTCAGGAGAATTTTCTAACGTCTAAACTAAATCCCTTCTGCTGCAGTTTTTCTGTCTTGATGTTTCGGGCGCTCTAGCACGGGAGTGGAAGTTAAGAGGCCTAGGTTATGTTTCCAGCTTACCCACTAACTGTCTGTGAGGCCTGGGGTAAGTCACTCAGCCCAACCTTGTGTCTCAGTTCCCCTTCCTGTGGAACACACCAGTCCTCCCTGGGTATAGAACGGGTTATGGCATTGTGAACACGCACTGGCTCTTATTTAATTGCTCAGTGGTGCTTTCTGAATGTAGCCCCTGAGCTAGATTGAGTCTGTAGGTTGTCATATTTCATGCTTATCAGTTCCCTTCTGCCTATGCCCCAAGCTCAGTAAGAGAACTGACATTTGTGAACGGATTGTTAAGTATAAGTTAAAATGTAAGTTCCCACGATTTTTAAAAAGATGATGTATAAGGTTTATGCAAGTTCCTTTAGTCCTGTTCTTATGCTAAAGATTAGTATTTTTAACTAGTTATTAAAATAGTAATAGATTAACTTCTGAGACAGACCTCAAAAATTTGTTGTGATTAAATACGGAATCTTTCACTATACCTTTGTATTTCCCAAGCTGTTTTTTCCTGACATGGATAGGGATGTAAAGGAAATCTAGTTAACCTAATTCCTTTGTCTCTGTAACAGGCTGTCTGGACAAAATGCACTCATGGCTGGGACTTGGCTCTCTAGGGGGTGGCTGTGCCCGGGTAGGGAAGCTGTTTTAAAACAAGTGATACCTAGGGAATAACTGGCAGCTCCAGGGAAAAGAATATACTAGCCAGACACCCTTTGAAGTCAGTCTCTCTGTTCCTCCCCCTTTTTCCTTTGATGCTAAATGTCAGGATTTCCTGGTAATAATGTGTTGAATATAGGAGTCTTAGCGCCACTGCCATCATAAGGCAGCTGCACCTTTTATTCCTCAAAGTAGAACCACAAGGCCCATGGCAATCAAGCTCCTTTCTTTTTGACTCACTAAAGATACTCTTTTTTTTTTTTTTTTTAAGATATTCTTTGCTTTTCCACTGGATGTGGGAATGTAAAGCTTTTGGAAACTATAATGTGAAAGTAGTTATAATGTTGATGTTTTTCTTAGACCTTGAAACTATAGTTTAGTCATGTTATTCTCCATGGTTCATAATATTAACTTTGCAGGAAATAGAAGAACCAAAATAGTTTGGCTGCTTGTAATAGAAGCTGTGATGTTTACTGGATTTATTTGCTATGGTTAATGCTAGTTGGTGGCATGAATACCTTTAATCTTTGTCTAAATAAAGAAATAGGAGTATGTGCCCTGCCTTGCAGGAGGTTCAAAACACTGGTTTGCTTCTACCAGAGAACTGAAAGGAGAAAAAAAGGGAGGATTTAGGAGATGGTCATCTGTGTTTTCTGTTCCAAAGGCCTGCTGTAAATGCCTTTCTAGAAGTTAATGGGGATAAAGAGAAGAGGGAGACTAGGTAAAGTCAGGCCAATAGGAATTTGTAGAAAAGTTTAATTTTACACTAAGGCTATCCATACCAAACTTCTCCATTTTTTGCTGTTTAATGACATTTAGAAATTGTGGCCCTGCTGTTCTGTTTGTTCCTTACTGATAGTTGAATGTGTTTCTTGCAGTACTCACTCGCCTATGCCTGCTTGAAGTTAGTGAATTACTCCTTCTTCTTCTGGTTGCCCTTTTACCTGAGTAACAACTTTGGGTGGAAGGAGGCTGAAGCTGACAAGCTGTCCATTTGGTACGATGTTGGAGGGATTATAGGTAATGCCTGTGATGCATCTTTTTCTATAGAAGTTATGAAATCTGACATCATTTCAAGTTTTATTACTTATTCTACAGCCATTTTTCCTAAACTGTCCTACTAGTAAACAGCCAAACTCTTAAAAAAAAGTTTGTATAAAAGACCCAGCCTATGGCAGCCTGTGATTTATGGGGCTCTTACTCTCAGACCTTTGTTGATGGATCTGTTCTCTTGTCTTGGGATGTTTCCCTCTATGACCTCTTTTAATGTAACCCTTGCATACACTTTTGGTAAATCTTAGCTCTTAGCTATACACATTAGTTAGTGTCTAGATTGTCAGATCATAGAGGTGGGAATAATAGCAGGGATTGATATTTGTGAATAGTTTGTAGCTGCTTTGTACACAGATTTTAGTAATGACTTTTAATTATAGCTGGAAGTATAAACAGGCAAGTAAGAAACTTTAAGACAAGCGTTCAGAATGCATTTTAGTGGGTGTGACTTAAATGGCTATGACAAAGCCTTAACATCCTTTCTGTAATGTTTACATTTAGAATGGTGGTAAGACTGAACTGCCCTGAGCGCATGAAAGCACCTGGTGTAGCCTTAGGTGATATACTACTATTGTATTTGAACTTGTTTGCCCTCTTCTTAGATCCAGAGTCAAAGGTGAGGTTGCCACCTTTAGACCTGACAATACTGTGTTCTACTATCTGATGAAGATGTACCAGATGTCCCGTAGCGCCTAGAACTTAACATGGGACTGTATCTAAATGCAATTGTGTTGCTTGAAGAATTCATATCACCTCTTTTTATTTTTATTATTTGTTTTACTACTCGCCAGAGGATACACTCACTGATTCCAGAGAGAGGCGAAGGGAGAGAAGGAGGAAAACTGGAAGGGAGGAAAAAAGAGAGAGAGATGGGGGCAGGTAGAGTAGGGGTAGGGGAGGAAGAGAGAAAGAGAAACATTGATGTAGCACATTGATCAGTTGCCTTCTGTACGTGCAATATAGGTATGTGCCCTGATCAAGAATCAAACCTGCAAACCTTTTCATACATGGGACGATGCTCCAGCTAACTGAGCCACCGGGCCAGGGCAACATGTCACCTCTTTTTAAACATCAGGACCTGGTAGTTATTATTAAGCCATAATTGCTGCATTTAATTGTAGTGAATATTTATTGGCTGCTGCTAATAGCCTATGAGGCATGGTCCTTAATCATCTTTTAAATAAAAAGCAAAAAAATCCGGAAAAACCTTCACAGCTGGTTAGAGAAAACAAGGGACAGTGGGTGGCTTTGGTGATTTTCCTTTTTTCCTTATTTTGGTGTCTGATTTGTGGTGCCCTGTCCCCGTCAGCCATCGTGAGTAATCTTCCTGAAAGGAAATTATGGAGGAGACTTAGGAGAGTCAGCCATCTCTCTGGATAGACCAGTGTTAGGCTCTGGATAGTGGGTGGAGGGTACCTGATGGGCATGTTTCAGGTAACCGAGCTAAATTATAAATGGTTTTGATTATGATGCACTCTTTGTGCCTAAAGGTGGAACTCTGCAAGGCTTCATCTCTGATGTGTTACAGAAGAGAGCACCCGTTTTAGCTCTGAGTCTCTTTCTGGCAATTGGGTCCCTGGTTGGATACAGTCGTGAGTATTCCCTTGCAATTAAATGTCCCGATCTCTTAGGACTAAGGCATTTGCCTTGAGTCCGTGACCAGCCCAGGGGAGACCCTGGAGCCCAGCTACAAAGGCATGCTAGATAGACCTTTGTATTGTCCTGTGAATACCTGGTGAAAGTAGCATCACATAGTTTTATTTGTGTCGGGGAGGAAACTGGCATCTCTTCTGCTTTGTTCGTTTGTTTAAAAGGTTGCTTGGGAGTGTACATGCTTTGTTTGAGGGTAGGCTCCAGAGGAACAGCATTAGAGCCAATAAAACAATAAAAGGGAAAAGGTTTCAAAAGAGGAAAGATGGTAATTAGTGAGTTTGGTATATGTCCCTTAAGATGCTGCTGAGATTGGAGTAGGGTTTTTCTGTAGCTTTTAGAAGTCTCATTAGCTTGAGCACCAGCAAGAGACAGACGTTACAAATAAAAGTTGGAAGAGGCCGTGAAAGAGTCGTATCCCTTTGTTTTGTCTGGGTGTGATCTGCGAGGTCACAGAGACCCAGGTCTTTGTGGACTGTCCCGTGGAGGCACTCGTGATGCGCTTTTAAAGTCAGCATGTCTTTCCTCACAGGTTCTCCAAACGACAAGTCCATTAATGCACTTCTGATGGCTGTTACAGGTATGGCATCTGGCTCCATTTCACTGTTGTATTTCCTCTATAAGTAAGAAGGGAAAAAGGAAACGATTTCTCTCAGTTTGAGTTACACTAAAACCTTAATTACAGAGAATTCAAATGGTGAAGGAAAGACAGACACAGCAGATTCTGTTTCTCTGCTGTTCTGTGACCTCCTCAGTCCTTCAGTTACAGAACCACCTTTGGACAGAGGTGACCTAACAGTTTTGATCGCTGCCCCAGCTTCTCACATCACTTCTGGAAGTGGCCTAGGAAGCTGCCACCTTGGAAACCAATTCACGAGCTTTCATAAAGCCCAGTATAGCTAGTTTTTCCTCCTGTGTTGGAATTGGTCAGTATTTCTTCACTTCAGCCCCAGATGAAACAATTGAGTGCAATTAGGGGCCATGTTACAGAAAAATTCCTTATTTTTAAACTTTAGATTGTACTCGGCATAGTGAGAGCGGCTCATGCCCCCCGAGGCTCATGGAGCTGATTGCAGCCATGTTAAGGGATTCACACGGGCCAACCCCTGCACGGTCCTTGGACAGCTTCCCTGAGAGCAGTGCAGATAGATACAGGGGTGGGCAAACTTTTTGACTCGAGGGCCACAATGGGTTCTTAAACTGGACCGGAGGGCCGGAACAAAAGCATGGATGGAGTGTTTGTGTGAACTAATATAAATTCAAAGTAAAGGAGCGGAGGGGAGAGCAAGAGAACCAGATAGAACAGCTGGATCTGGCCCACGGGCCATAGTTTGCCCAAGGCTGAGATAGAACCACCTGCACAGTTTAAATAGCTTTTTCTCTTCTCTCTCCTTTTTTTATTATGTTTGATTGACTTTGGTAGTCAGATACTCTATGACCCACCTCTACTATGACAGAACTTGATAAGCTAGTGCAACTAGTTATTAATGAATGCACACTTCACAGGATTAGAAAGACTGTGTGTTCACTATATTTTTTATATGTTTGGTTTCTATAAAATATACTAGTGTGTCATGTAATTCAAAAAGGGATTTCAGAAAAGTGGATGGTAATTAATTTGAAGATGGTACTACTTGGGAGAGTTTTCATTTTTACTGGTTATTTTTCCCTTTTTTGTCTATTTCTCTGCAACATACTGACTAAAATTGTGGGATAAGTGTTTGCCTTATTCATTAGATTCCTAGTGGAGTTATGAGTAGTGTTTTAATAAGAACCTCTCTGTGTATGACTTCAGGATTTTTTATTGGTGGACCTTCTAATATGATTAGCTCTGCTATTTCTGCTGACTTGGGTCGCCAAGAGCTCATCCAAGGCAGCAGTGAGGCTTTGGCGACTGTCACAGGAATTGTTGACGGAACTGGGAGCATTGGAGCTGCGGTGGGCCAGGTAAGTGAGCAGGAGAGGGGTCGAAATTGAGTGTTAAGTAGTCCTTCAACCCGTGGAAGAATTTGTAACTGCCTGCTGGGCCACAGTAGGTGGCACTCTTGTGCTGTAGTGTGATGTGCTGAGATCCCGGGGTTGAGAGCCTGGAGGTTTGGTTTTCTCTAAGGGCCAGTTGTACTGGGAGCTGGGTTGAGTCCTTTCTAAGGTCCATCTGGAAGGTGCCTCTACATTTTTAGTTGCTTTTTTCCACTTTTACTTCCAGATTCTTCCTGGAAATAAGCTCACACCTCATCAGATAGATCCTGCAGTCCAAGCCTGTACCCCCTGCTTTCTAGCCTGAACTTGGCACTCCAAGGAGGCCATGAGACACATGCTTCTCATTATTCCCCACCTGACATGTGTAAACCCTACCAAACACACACGTACACGTGCTCATTACATGGGTCCATCCCCACCGAAGTGGCCAGGGATCTGCAGCTGCTCTGAGTCACTTTCTCCGCTTCCTACAACATTCTAAGTCATTAGGGAAGTGCAGATAAAAACAAGAGTGAGATACCACTTCATACCTATTAGGATAGGTATAATTTAAAAAAAACACAACAAAATAACAAGTATTGATGAAGACATGGAGAAATTGGAGTTTTCATACATTGCTGGTGAAAATGTAAAATGTTAAAGCTATTATAGAAAACTGGTGGTTCTAAAAAAAGTTAAACATTAGAATTACTGAACAGCCCAGCAATTTCACTCTGAGGTATATATTCCTAGGAGTGGAATTTCAGTGAATTGAAAACAGGGTTTCAGATATTCGTATGCCAACATTCATTGCAGCACTATAGTAGTCAAAAGGTGGAAACAACTCGTGTTGACCAATAGGTGACTGAAGAAACAAAATGTGGTATCTATACTAATAAAAGGGGTAATATGCTAATTAGGGTGGATGTCTTCTGGATGTCAATCCAGACAAAGCCACAGTGGCTGCGAGGCCTGGGGCTCAGGCAGCCATGGGCTCAGGCAGCCATGAGCCCCGGCGGCTGCAAGGCCTGGGGCTCAGTCAGTCGTGAGCTCTGGCGGCTGCAAAGCCCGGGGCTCAGGCCTTGCAGCCGCCGCAGCCGGCAGTGGCAGCAGCAGCGGGGTGATGGAGGCGGCACCTTCCCCTGATAAGCCCGGTCGCCTCCCACAGAGGTCAGTAGGACATCCCCTGAGGGCTCCTGGACTATGAGAAGCGGCAGGCTGGGCTGAGGAACCCGCCTTCAGTGCATGAATCTTTGTGCACCAGCCCTCTAGTCTATAATAATAAAAGCACAATATGCTAATTAGACCAGACAGCCGAACGACCGGATGGCCTTCTGGACGAAGCTGCGGCTGCGAGGGCCAAGGCAAGCCACCGTGGCTACAAGTGCCAAGCCCCTTGCACAAATTTTGTGCATTGGGCCTCTAGTATCTACATAATGGAAAATTATTCAGCCACAAAAAGGAATGAAGTTCTGATAGGTAGTACAACATGGTTGAACCTTAAAAACAGTATTCTAAGTGAAATAAGCCAGACACAGAGGGTAAATACTATGTGATTCCACTTAACCTGAAATATCCAGAATAGGCAAATTCAGAGGCAGAAAGCACATTAGAGGTTACCAGGGACTGGGGAAAAGTGGTGATGGGGATTTATTGTTTAATGGGTATAGAGGTTCTGTCTGGGGTGCTGAAAAATTTTGGCAACAGATGGTGGTGATGGTTATGCAACATTGTGAATGTATTTGATGCCACTGAGTCGTACACCAAAAAATGGTTAAAATGGCAAATTTTATGTTATATATTTTACCATAATAAAAAAAGTAAAGGGGTTAAATGCTACCAGATCCTTTTTATTAATTGAAAGTAAATTAAAAGAATATGTTGTAAAATGTTAAAGATACAGTAATCCTATGAGCAAACAGCATAATTGTAAAGTGAGTGATACACTTAGAAGACAAAGCATTTTTGAAAACACCAACCATAATACCTTCCACTGGAAGGAAGAACGATTAAACGGAAGTGACTTGAGGATGTTCATCTTCCTCTCTCATAGCAAAGGGAATAGAGAGAAACCTTCTGAATGCATGTCTTCTGTTGTGCAGTTTTGGACTCTGCGAGCTTACAAAGTGAAGGCCATTAATACAGCTCACATAGGAACATGTATGTGAAAGGGCTTTGTAAACTGCAAAACACTATGCAAATCCTAACTCCCTCCTTATTTTGTAGAAGAGCCATGTTTAATTTACTTATAGGTACTTGATTTTATTAATTTATGAAGGATTATATAGGAATTTCTTTTTCTCCGTTTCAGTATTTAGTGTCTTTGATCCAGGACAACCTCGGATGGATGTGGGTTTTCTACTTTTTCATTCTCATGGTAAGTGTGTGCCCCCCTTTTTTTGAACTAGTAAGTTTTCTTACTGATTTACTTCAAAGCATCTACTTAAATCACTTCTTAAACCAGAAAAATTGCTGATTGCTTTTAAAACCCTTTTGTAAAAAATAAGATTTTGTCAATCTGAAAGACATTCTTTTTTCAAGGCAGGAAAGGGCCCTTAGTTTGCCCTTGACCCGAGTCAAATGAGTATTGTCATTTATAAAACCAGAAAAAATGACAAGAGACTTATTTAAAGTATCACCAATCATTAATCGGTGTGCTCTTCCAGGGTACTCTCCGGCTGCTGAATATAATTGGGGAATTCTGAAGGAAATTACAGTGGGGGCACCAAGCCACAGAGGGTTAAAAAAGAAGCTGTGATTAACACTGTGTCGTGTGGGTTCTAAAAAGAACCCGCGTCTCTTGAGAAAATATCTGTTGTGCCGTAGGCCTTCTTGGCTGGAATTTTATACTGTCTGGGAAATAGCCAATACAGAATAAGGCCTGTGCTTTTGAAATATTGTTTTCTGTTGAATACGCATGTGATATAGTCTGTCCCATTATTGGTGAGACAGTGCTCAAGACAGGTCTGTTTGAGAGAGTCTGTGACAGCTTCGTCCACCAGGGGATGCATTCAGTTTGCTGTCCCTAAATCTAGGGCGTCCTAATTGAAGGCAGCCTCAGCCGTCCCAAGTCCAGACACCGCAGTCTTGTCCAGGGAGTCGGGGAGTTCAGCACTGGAGTTCCCTGGTGCTGCCAGAAGGCTTACGTTCTCTGCTGTCACAGAGGAAGCTTCCTTCTGCCCAGCTGCTTTCTAGCTTTCAGAGACTGGGGTCATGGAACTCTGTCCACTTCTGACACCCATGCTAAGTAGAGGGCAATATCTCCTATGAACTTGCTGCTATGATCATACTAGAAATTCTAATTTAAAAAAACGACCTATTATAAGAAACACATTTTAAAAATATTTTTATTGTTTTCAGAGAGGAAGGGAGAGGGAGAGAGAGATGGAAACATCAATAATGAGAGAGAATCACTGATCAGTTGCCTCCTGCACACACCACACTGGGGATCAAACCTGCAATCCAGGCATATGCCCTGACAGGGAATTGAATTGTGACCTCCCGGTTCATAGGTTGACGCTCAACCACTGAGCCACACGGGCCAGGGAAGAAACACTTTTTATTTATTTTATTTATTTATTTATTTATTTATTTTTTAAAATATATTTTATTGATTTTTTTACAGAGAGGAAGGGAGAGGGATAGAGAGTCAGAAACATTGATAAGAGAGAAACATCGATCAGCCGCCTCCTGCACACCTCCCACTGGGGATGTGCCTGCAACCAAGGTACACGCCCTCGACCGGAATCGAACCTGGGACCTTTCAGTCCACAGGCCGACGCTCTATCCACTGAGCCAAACCGGCCAGGGCAAGAAACACTTTTTAAAATTTGAGCCCCAGTATCGATTTTCTGTTCCACCCGTCACAAATTATTTAATTTGTGTACCTTAGTTCTTTTATTTGGAGACTATAATGTAACATTAAGTATTTTTTAATATTAACTGTAATTTTCAAAGTTATTTTTTAATTCATTGAAGATTAGATTTATTTTTGTATGAAGTCAGAATGAATGTAATTTTTCAAAGCCATTATGTTCAAAACATGATGCTCTAACAGAATTAATTAAATTGTTACTGCACATTTAATGCTCTTCTTCTCTTCACAGACAAGTTGTACAATTGTATTTATTTCGCCATTAATAGTGAGGGAAATGTGCTCTCTTATGCAAAGACGACAAGTTCGCATACTGAGTGAATGACTGGTGCCCCAGAGGAACAAGAATAATAGGAGACACATTAGGACTATAATTTCTTTTAATTCATCCCATTTTGGGGTTGTCTTAAGAACTCCAAAATAACCTCAGATGGCCAAGCCTCTTTCACCAGTGTCAGCCTCTTGCAATGCTGACCAGAGCGAGGTGGGCTGTTTTGCTACACTACAGGAATGATTGCTGATTGTTTTGTTGTTGTTTCATGAATGTTCAAGTGGCCTGTGAATCTTCGTTGGGCCTGTTGAGGTTTATCCCTTTAACCTTAAAGGCTACATTGGACGTGGACCTTTGTTCTCCAGCCTGGGAAGCTGAGTGAACACAAGCAGCCGTGCATGGTTTCTATCAGAGTCAGGCTCCGTGAATAGAAAGGCTCATTGCATTTTGCTTTGGAAATGAGTTTGCAGAGGGTAGCTCATCTTCGAAGCATCACATCCTGAGAAGGTGCTCCAGCTGGATCCAGAATATGCCTGCCTTGGACCAAGAATGCCTTTGTTAACCACGGTGGGGAAAATCATGCTACATGCAGAAGCAGATGGTCTCCAAATTGCTGTCAACTTGTTCTCCACCTTCATTCAGAACTAACTCTGGCTCCTGGCAGTATTGAGTCACCTTTTCAAGGACCATAAGGTGTATCAGTTGTGAACATTCCAACGAGTCACCCACAACAAGTACTCAAGCTCAGGTTTGCTGTCGGATCCACAAGGAAGCTAATCTGCTTAGCCCTGTTTTCAGAGGACTGACCTCTGTCACAACCGGCTGCCTTGAGTAGCCTCAGCAGGAGCCTAGAATTAGAAAGGAAGGAAGGAAGGACCTTTGTCCTAGTAAGCGGTAGCGTGTGACATGGAATCGCACTAAGGGACCAATAGGGCCTGGGGGACTTACATATCTATTCTTCAGAAGTTTGTGGAGTATCGGTCTTCAAGGCATGAATTCTAGACTAATTAGCAATATTTTAAGGCCATTCTGGATAAATATTCTAAATTATGTAAGCAAACTAGGGGGAAATGTGCAATTTTGAGGCCTGCCTAATTTGCGTTGGGTTAGGGAATATTTTTCAGCCTCCTGCTTTATACTCCGAAATGTGGTATGTTTGTGAACTTAATGTTATTTAATCAAGCAGATTTCCAATCAGTTAATTGCTCATTACTGACAAAAAGGGAAAATATGAAACACAGGAAGGGAAAATAAACTGACTTTTATAATAAATGTCTGTCCATCTGGTTATTTAAATTTATACTCTGAGCTCCATGTTTTAGGATGTGACTCATGCCTTATGATTTCCTGCTGTTGAGTGTTTCCTCGTGACCATTCACCGGCCCTACAGTGTTGGCAGATCGTACAGTTTCTCCCCTGTGGGTGCGGGGCCAGCCCATTTCTATGCTCTTCCCTTTGTGTGAGGTGCTGCTGTGTTTGGATGAGTTGCCTGGTTGTAATTTAAGAATATTGTCTAGATCCGTGGTCGGCAAACTGCGGCTCGCGAGTCACATGCGGCTCTTTGGCCTCTTGAATGTGGCTCTTCCACAAAATACTACGGCCTGGGCAAGTCTATTTTGAAGAAGTGGCGTTAGAAGAAGTTTAAGTTTAAAAAATTTGGCTCTCAAAAGAAATTTCAATCGTTGTACTGTTGATATTTGGCTCTGTTGACTAATGAGTTTGCCGACCACTGGTCTAGATGAACCCCATTCTGATTATTTACCCTCTTCCTGGAATTTGAGAGAGTATGGAAAATTCATGTGTTTGAATCACTTCAGAGAGTAGCAAAGTTTTCCATTGGCAGATTGGAGTTGTTAGAGCTATTCAAGTGGAGACAGGTGGCAGTCTAGGCCTCTGATCGCCTCAGGTGCACGAGTTCTCTGGCTGAGGTGTGCTGATCAGAACAGTGCAGTCATTTGGGTTTTTCTCTACATGTTGGGAGTGACACCAAAAACAGAGTGGGGAAGGTGTTCACTGAATTCCCGGCGGGTGGTTAGAAGATGGATGAGAAATGTTGGGACAAGAAGAGGAAGAGCCCAGCGGATGAGGAGGTCAGATGGGCATCCCAAGGGCACTGGCGGTGCAGCATACGTCGTGTTCTGCCGTCACCCGGTGCAGTTGCCGGCAGCAGAACTGTCCCAGAAGCAAGAACTTGTGTGTGGAATCCTGCTCCCTTCTGTAGTTGGATGGTTACAATGTATTAAAATGGTTTTCCCAGCTGGTGAGTTGGCTTCAAGTTTGTTCTACTGCACTTGTGGTGCACTAATTCGCTTTGCTGTGCTGCTCGGCATTGCCACTGATGGCACTTGCTGTAGCCTCTTTTATAACGTTGCTCACTTCCTCAACAAAAGCAGTCTCTCCCGAAACCTGGTAGTCTTCCTTCTTTCCCGCCCGCGCGTCCCCTCCGCCTCTCCTGGTATGGTCACATCTTTCTATCCCAACACCAACTATTGTTTTCTTACCCAGTTTAAACTTAGACACACCTGAAATGAAATTACAAATAACTGCCCAGCATGTATAGGTCATTATACGTTGCACTATGGACATATTTCCTTATTCTAGTTCTGACCATCTACTTAGGGATTAGTGTTAAAGAACTCCCAAGAGGTACCTTCACTTTCTTACTGACTGTTTTTACCATGAAGAAGAGGCCATAGTGAGGCTGATTCGGAAATAGAAATGCATTCTTCGCTGACAGCTTGCTCTCTGATGTTCACTAGGTTGAAGTAAAATGCTCTGGCTTGCCTTTTCTTATTATACATTTTCCCCTTCCATGTAGTTTCAAAGGAAGGAAGGCCCCTCTCCCTTACTGCTTATTCAGTTCCTTCCTGCTTCTTGGAGGACCAGAGCCCCACAGTGAACTTTCATGCAAGAGATGTCTGCATCCCTCCATGTGGGGGATGAAGGATGCAAGATGCTCCCATCTGCTCCTTCCCTTCTCCTTTAAAACCTCCAGAAGTCCTACTTGCCTCCCACATAAGTGACTGATGAAGCCTTCTCTTATCTCTACTAGTTATTCTGACTCACGTCCTGTTTATCTTTGCACGACCAAATCCTTTGAGTTGGTGTCTGCTGCCTTCCTGGCTGTACTACTACCTTCCTCCTTAACTAGGTAACTAACTAGATCTGTTTGCCCGGGATGTTCTGGCTTCTGCCTGATCTTTTGACATAATTATCAATAGCACTTCTCTTTGCTCTTCAACTTGGACACCTTATCCTTAACCTTATTTCATCATCCCACCGAGACTGACAGAAACTGTGCATCTGAAGGTCATAGAATTTAGAGATCTTTTTTTAAAGATTATATATATAATCTTTATTATATATATTGGGTCATTTGTAGAGCCAATTGATTGGCTGCCTCCTGCACACCCTCCACTGGGGACCGAACCCACAACCTGGATATGTGCCCTGACCTGGAATCGAACCATGACCTTCTGATTCATAGGTCAGTGCTCAACCTCTGAGCCACAAGAGCTGGGCTAGAGATCTTTTTTGGACATTTCCTTATCTTAATCCTGCTCTTGTACTTGACACTGGACTTTCCCCCTTTGACTTCTATGGCCTTCTAATTTATTGAACCTTCTTACCTCCTCCCTTTTACTGGGTTCTCTTCTCCGCTCACCCTCTGCTAGTTTTCTTACTACAGTAGGTGTCACCAACTTTTCTGTTGAGCTGTTCTCATAATCTGCCATTAGCTCTGCTAAATAGTAAGAAACCACTAAAGAGAGGTATAGCATCCGCTTGTTAAATACCACCTGGCATAGGTTTTTCCATCTAGTTTCCATCTACTTTACTGAATTTCCCATTGCTGCTACACAAACCCGCTACAAAATCAGACCAGTCAGCTTATTACTTGCTACCAATGGCAGCTTATTTTCATATCTTGTCTTTATTTTTATTTAACAAAAAAAAAAATACTGACTTCAGAGAGGAAGGGAGAGGGAGAGAAAGAAACATTGACGAGAGAGACACATCAACTAGCTGCCTCCTGCATGCTTCCTACTGGGAATTGAGCCCGCAACCTGGGCGTGTGCCCTTGGGAATGGAACTCGAGACCTCTTGGTCCATGGGACGACACTCAATCCACTGAGCCACACCAGCTGGGCATATCTTGTCTTTAAATTTTTTTTTTTTTTAGAAAGCACCTGTTATTTTAAAAATTGAAAAAAAATAGTGGTAAAATATGCATAAAATTTACCATCTTAACCATTTTAAGTGTATGGTCAAGTAGTGTAATTATATTCACATTGTGGTGCACACCTTTTTGTCTATGATACCCCTTTTAATGCTCAGCTTTCTGAATCTTAATTTTCCTTCAAGGCTTGGCCAAGCTCCATCTAATCCGAGAAACCTTTCCCAGCCAGCCTTATTAGCCCTCCACTTACTAGCCGTTTCATCAAGACAGCAGGCTTTCCTCCCCACGTGGCCTCCACTGTCTCACCTTGCTTTGGTAGCAGTAGCAATATTACTTGTTTAGTGCTTAGCTGTTTCTGTCTTACCTAGTTTTATATCTAATTCCCCAGGGACCATGTTGCTCTTTTTCTCCAGCCCCTAGTTCCTTGTGTGGTAGATCCTGAGTAAATGTTGATCATGCTGGAAAAGGTGAAAAGAAATTGAGAGAGTGGAGGGTGGGAAAAGCGGGCTGTGACTCCCTGACTCTACAAATGACCCTTTGCCTTGCATAACACAGGACACGGCCTCCTGATGCAACAAATGGCCCCGTTACCCCGCTGTCCACGGTTCAGACTGCCGTCTTTGTTCCCACTGCACAGTCTCAGAGCCGTTCCAGGTAGAACACAGTAGATTTTACTGCCTTGTTTTGTTCTTGGGTTGTTTCTGGGTACGTTGTCATTTATCAGTTAAGTTGTGAGCATCCAAGAGTCAGTTCCACGTCCAAGGACTCTGTAGCTGTTTCATCCAGACAGCAGGCTTACCTTCTCACGTGGCATCTGGACTTTTAGCTTCAGGGTCATCTTCCTTGTGCTTTTCCTGAAATGCCCTGAGCATTTCTGGTGACCAAGTTTGTTTCAGCATATATCCAGAGTAAATCAGATTAAATGTGAAATGCAGCTGTTTATATATGCGATGATACAAATCACTTAAATGACTTTATATGCCTGTGTATTTTTATAGGTAACTCATGTGACTACATGTTATACGTATGTTATGTAACTTTATGTATACAAGTACCACTTCAGCATATAAGTATATGCACACACACATACATATGTATGTACGTATTTCTCAAGCCTAATACTTGAGAAGGAATTCTGTACCTGAGCACCAGTGGTGTGGTCTTCCCATCAGCACTGGATGCAATACTTCATATGCACACACCTCTCTTAAAACGCCATCCCACTCACTACTCTATCCCACCACGTTTTTGTAAGGTAGGCAGGGCAGCTGGTTCTGTTCCTTGGATGTGAGAACAGGCTCAGAGATGTTAAGTGGTCTGCCCAGGGTCACACAATCTGACAAGTGACAGTACAAGGACTGAGTCACAACCCAGGCCTTTCGATTTAACACCAGTGCTTTTTCCCTTATGCCATGCGGCCTCGTCTCATTTAACTTAATCTTATCCTAGGTTTACTTCCAAGCTATCAACTGTGCAACTGCTCTCCTCTTTTCCGAGGGCCAGTTTCCTGGAGGATGATCAGGCCTGCCTGACCCTGTGAGGATTTGCAGGGCAGCTGCCCCCAGCTCCGCGCCTGCTGCTTGACCAAGCGCCCCCAGAGCCTGTCAGAGCCATCCTGCACCCACACCTTAGGGTCTCTGCAGTGCCTTCTGCTCCAGGTTTGCTTTTTAGAAAACACTTCTTCCCTCTTTTTCCTGGTCCTTCTGTCTGAAGCTCAGGAGGAGTGCACTGTGTAATCTCTTTCTTCCTCCCGGACCCTTGAATAGGGCGGGTCCCACCTTTGCCAAGTCTGACTCGTTCCTTGTTACCAAGATCCCGCTCTTCCCCATCCTTCTAATGAATGTTTCATTTGCTTTGAATGAGGCTCTAAGATGCCATTAGTCAGCTTTTTACTGCCTGCTGTTGCCCGCTGATTAAAGAAACAATTTTTTTCCGTTTGCCCTTTTGGAAATTAGATATGAAGTAGCAAAATCACTTAAGACTATTCTAAACCCCCTTTATCGCATGGAAGTTGTCATCTCATAACTTCATCATCAGCGAAATGCTTATAAAAGGGCCACCCTGTGTGATGGGAATGTTGTTGTGGATTTTAATGGGATAATTGTATTTAGGTAAAACCTTTCATCTGAGGACTTCAAAGGCCTTCACTTTATTTAATAGTTATTATCATGCCCTAAAAAGTGACATCAGGATACCATAGGCCTAGGTTTTGTGTGTGTGTGTGCATTTGCTGATTTATTTAGCATTTTGTTTGCTTTCCTAGCCTCACCCTAGGAAGTTTCATGAATCAAAAAGTTTTGCACTTGATTTCCATTAAAAAATTGTACCTAATGAATAGCATACATGACATGCCTTTGTTTCATGGAATGAAGATGTTCAAGGGCTTATCAAATAAAGAACAACCCCTGTGGAGCCAGGAGGGGGGAGCTGGGAGGGGAAGCAGCAGGGAGCTCCTTCCCCAGGTCCCGCATAATCATGAAATAGTCTGATCATTGTTCGCACTAGTTGGGCCCACATAGAAGATGATTCTGTGAACAAGCTCTTGGAGGGAGTATAAGTGCTGCATGATCACCCAGATTGTCACTTAACAGGACTTTTGAGAAACAAGCCCGTGTTATGACTGAAGGATAGTTTACTCACTAAGTTAAAACAAGACCAAAGCTGCCCCCCTTCCCCCAAGTTACTGCCCCCACCCCTGGTCCCTGCCCAGCGCGCGCGTGCACACACACACACACACACACACACACACATACCCATCTGCAGTGTGGCTTTGGCACAGTCTGTATAACAAGCTCATTTGATGCTACAGGATCATGGTGATTCTAATTTATAAGATTTTAGGTCAACATTTATGTTTTCCTTCTCCTACCCCACAAAGAAACAGCTCACTATTACACCTTTTTCCGTATCTCCGGCCACATGTACCTCTTGACTCAGCAGGGGGAGACAAAGTTGCAAAGACTGTGCCTTCTGTACTTTTTAGCACCAGCCGCATGTTCTTTATTTCATTATTACTTTATATCCGTTTGTTTTGAAACCCTCCTGGCTAGTTGTTCTCTTTGAAGTTCTCAGTTCCCCCTGCCCCAGCCTCCTAATCATCTGAGGACTGAAGACAGCCTGTTTTACTGAAAGATCAAGATTATCTGGAGCTTCTCCACTTGGACAGTTCTCTGTCTCTCAGAGGAATTAACTTCACTCTAAATCCCACTTGCTTTGATTAGTTTCTCTCCACCGTTTTGTGTGTTTTTTTCAGTCTTTTTTTTTTTTTTTTTCATCTTCACCTGAGGATATTTTTTCCATTGATTTCCAGAGACAGTGGAAAGAAGGGGGCAGGGGAAGAGAGAGAAAGAGAAACACTGATGTGAGAGAGATACATTGATCGGCTGGTTGCCTCCTGCATGTGCCCCTACTGGAGCTGGAGAATCTGCAACTGAGGTGTGTGCCCTTGACTGGGAATCAAACCCATAACCCTTCGGTCTGTGGGCCGTCCCTCCAACCACTGAGTCAAACTGGCCAGGGCCTTTTTTTTTCAGTCTTTAAACTCTCCAGGCTCCTCAATTGACACCTTCAACCATCCCCAAAACCTACAGGTAACTATCAAATATTTACTTTCATGGCCTGGCTGGTACCATTCTTGGATGATCTACTCATGCAAACCTGGATGTGTATCTGTGAAAACCTGGATGATCTACCCAGCAACCCTGAAGTCTACCCATGCAAACCCAGATGTTCTAAACCTGGATGGTCACCCCTGAAAACATCGTTTCATTCACCAACTATTCTTTCCCTAATCTGGACTCCAGCTTTGAATTATGAATTACAGAGGTTAGAGCTCAAGGGAGCTCCTCCTCCTTCCTCCCCAGTATGTGGATTCCTCTGTGTCATCTAGCAGCCAGTCATGGCCTGGACCTGCACTGGGAAGTGGACTCTTCCAGAGACACAGTACATTCTCCCTTGTGGGGCCATTCCATGGGAATAGCTCTGATTGTTAGAAAATTCGTGCTCCTACAGAGAGGAACTCTCCTTATAATGTCTTCTATTGGTCCTAATTCTTCATTCTGAAGCAACCCCGATATATATTTTCTCTTGGTGTATTTGAAGATAATTTTAGTCTCTCCCTTTCAGTGTTTAAAATTAAAAAAAAGTATTTTTATTGATTTCATGGAGGAAGGGAGAAAGACCGTGCGCGCGCGCGCGCGAGAGAGAGAGAGAGAGAGAGAGAGAGAGAGAGAGAGAGAGAGAGAAACAGAGAAACATCAATGATGAGAGAGAATCATTGATCAGCTGCCTCCTGCATGCCCCCTACTGGAGGCCAAGCCCGCAACTGGGGCATGTGCCCTGACTGGGAATCGAGCCATGACCTCCTGGTTCGTAGGTCGACATTCAATCATTGAGCCACGCCAGTGGGCCAGCATTTGAAATTTATTGAAACTATTCCCCCAGCTATTGATTTCTGATCAAATCTGACAGACCCGTTCTTTACTGTTGAAGTTGTTGACTATCTTCTCATTCTTTAAAGTCTACTTTTCTCTCCAGTTTAATTCCCCCCTTTCCTTCTAGTTTTCAATCCCAAGAAAACTCTCCAAATGAAATTGTTTCATCCTCTGTATTCCTGAGATTCTTGTTCATAGTCTATTTTCAGCCTATCTTCAACTCATCTACAAAACTCTAGAAAGTCAGTACTATCTTCTGATCGTTTTTGAAAAATCCCCTCATAGAGTGGCTAGTAAGTGGAAGTAGAACTTCGCTAATGTTCTACTGCCAATACTTCCTTCAGAAAGTTCACTTTTTACGTTTCCCCAAAACCTACAGGTAACTATCAAATATTTATCTCTAGCCCCAATTTGTTTATCATTTTCCAATCTTAAATTGCGTGGATATCAGATATCTGCAGGCAGCCCAATTTAATATCGTTCATTTCCTCACCCCAGTCCCTGCAAACCCCATTACTGACATAACTTTCCAAGTGGTCTTTGTTTAATAAGCTGCTTGAAATACTTTTTTGAGTGACCTTTGGCATCAAGGCATATTTAGATTCTTACTCATTAAGTAGCTCTCTCTCATTACTGGACTACCGGTCCTCAACTTTGCCATAATCCTCACACTTTCTGGTTTCTCCTTAACTGGTAGTGGTAACACCATCCTACAATTAAAGAGAGACTGTCCCCCCAGAGCTAGGGATTGAGCCTGCAACTTATGTACGTGCCCTTGACCGGAATTGAATCCAGAACTTTTCAGTCCGTAGGCCGATGCTCTATCTACTGACCTAACCCAGCTAGAGCTCCCCTTGTCTTTTTCTTTCTTTTTTTTTTTTTTTAACATTACCACTTAATTGAGGTGTAATGTGCACATACTGTACAAGTTACCCAATTAAAGTGTGCAGTGGTATTAGGGATATTTATAGAGGTCTGCACCTATTACTACTATCAAGAACATTTTCATTACCCCCAAAAGAAATCCCACACCCATCAGTAGTCTCTCCATTCTCCTCTCTCCCCAGCTCCAGGCAACTACTGGTTTATATCCTGTACCTATGGATTTGCCTATTCTGGACATCTATATATATAAAAGGCTAATATGCTAAGTGTCCGACTGTCCACTTGGTCGCTATGACACACACTGCCCACCAGGAGGCAGATGATCAATGCAGGAGCTGCTGAGCTGCAGTGACTTGGCAGCCATGGTTCTCAGGGTGACGCACCCCAAAACCAGAGAGGAGGGAGCCCGATTCCTTGTGGGGCTGTGTGAGTCCACCTGCGGCCATGGGTTATGTTGTTACTGGGGCACTGTCGGTCCCGAATCTGGTTTACTGCACACTTGCGTTTGCGTTCTACACCTTGTACGACAGCAACTTTGCAGAGTGCCCTCTTGCACTCCGGGACCCCTCGGGGGATGTCGGAGAGCTGGTTTTGGCCCAATCCCCACAGGCCAGACCGAGGGACCCCACCTGCCGGAGGGACCCTGCTCACTCCACAGACACTGAGGAGGCACCTCGGGAGGTTGGCTCCAGGATGTGTCCTGCCCTTCTTGCCCAGTCCTGCCCCACCAGCCACCTTCTAATTAATATCCTTTTAATGTGCATGAATCTGTGCACTGGGTCACTAGTTTTATATAAATGAATCATATAATATGTTGTCATTTGTGATTGGCCTCTTTTGCTTAGCATAATGTTTTCAAGGCTGTTCTAACTGGGTTTTCTTAGATTCTGTATTTGTCTATTTTGGCATCCATTCATCAGAGGGCTAACTGTGTTAATTATATTTTAAAATTTTCTCTGTTCTTGATGCTCCAGCATTGTGGCCTCCTTGACTCAAGGGCAGAAACTGCACTTCAGGGCTATCCAATTCTTAGAGACAGTTAAGGGCTCACCCTGGAGCACACTTTTCATGTGCAAATGGCCTAGGCCAGAGCCCACACCCTAACCAGCTATCTCCTTTATCAAACCCTCACACACCAAGCCCTGAATCAACCCCAGGCCAGGTACCAGACACCTAGGGACAACCCCTTCCCAAAGCCTGCCAGAATTATTCAGACCAGCCAGTCCCAAGCGGTTTACTCTTACTCCGTCCTGCCTCACCTTTTCTTCAGAAAACAATGCAGGCTCTGGCTTGCTCCTTCTGCCTCCTGACCAAACTGGAGCTTCCCACATGGCCCCAGGTGGTGGTGATGTGGCCCCCTCTAAGGGACTTTAAGTAATAAAGATCTTAAAATGGCATGGCCCTCTCTGTGTCATCACTTAGCCACCTCCATAAACAAAAATCCTGCAGGACTAATTGAGACAAAGGTTCATTTATATTGTAGCAACAAGGAACACATCTTCATTCCTTATTATGACTGAATTATATACTAGTATGCAAACCACACTTGGTTTATTCATTTATCAGTTGGTGGACATTTGGGCTATTCCCACTTTTTGGCTAGCATGAATAATGCTACTATGAGTGTTTGTGTACAGGTTTTTGTGTGGCTATATGTGTTCAGGTCTCTTGGGTATACAGGTATCCCCTGCTTTCCTTAAATTCACGGTAGGCCACTTAGTTTATAACAAAGACATTGGTATGGTAACGGCTTTTTCCATAAAAACCTTGTTTGGATTTCTTTTGGTTAGGGCAGTGGTCGGCAAACTGATTAGTCAACAGAGCCAAATATCAACAGTACGACGATTGAAATTTCTTTTGAGAGCAAAATTTTTAAACTTAAACTATATAGGTAGGTACATTGTTATTAACTTAATTAGGGTACTCCTTCAATTGCACTGTATGCGCGTGCCCGCATGTGGTATTTTTGTGGAAGAGCCACACTCAAGGGGCCAAAGAGCCGCAGGTACTAATGTAGGTCTTTCGTAAAACTGAAGTGGTGTAATGTGGACTTTATAAGATATCTTTACTTAGTCCAAGGCCATGAAGATTTACTCCTAAGCATTTTATTGTTTTAGCCCTTACCTTTAGGTACATAATTCATTTTGAGTTAATTTTTGTAAATCGGATCAGGTGGGAGTCCAAGTTCATTCTTTTACATGTGGCTATCCAGTTGTCCCAGCATCATTGGTTGAAAAGACAGTTCATTCCCCATTGAATTTTCTGGCATTCTTGTCAAAGATCAATTGGCCATAAATGTAAGGATTTATTTCTGAAATCTCAATTCTGTTCCATTGATCTATTTGTCCACATGGATCTATGTGTCCATCCTTATGCCAGTACCACACAGTCTTGATTATTGTAGTTCTGTAATAAGTTTTGAAATCAAGACGTATGCAAAGTCCTCCATTTTTGTTCTTTTTTTTTCTTTCAATTTTGATTTGGTGATCTGGGTCCCTTGCATTTCCACATGAATTTTAGAATTAGTTTGTTAATATCTGCCAAAAGGGGAAAAAAATGGCAGCTGGAATTTTGAAAGGGATTGTGTTGACTCTGATCAATTTGGAAAGTATTGCCATCCTAACAATATTAAATCTTCCAGTCCATGAATATGGGATATCTTTCCACTTATTTAGGTCTCCTTTAATTTCTTTCAAGGGATATTTCATAGTTTTCAGTGTGCAAGTCTTGCATTTCTTTTGTTATATTTATTTCTAAATGTTTTTTTTTTCATTTTGATGCTATTGGGAATAGAATTATTTGCTTAATTTCATCTTGTTCATTGCTTAGTATACTGAGATACAATTGATTCTTGTGTATTGATCTTATATCCTGCAACCTAGCTGAACTTATTTTTTGTTCTAATAATTCCTTTATGGAATCCTTAGGATTTTTAATATGTGAGATTACATCACCTGGGACTAGAGAAAGTTTACTTCTTCCTTTCCAATTGGGATGCCATTATTTCTTTTTCTTGTCTAATTTGCCTGGTTAGGGTTGAATAGAAGTGATGAGAGTGGCCACTTCTTTTTTTTTTTTAAGTTGATCAGATACCTTTATTCTGGTCCCTGCATTCATTAAGCAACCAATATAAATCATTTTCTTTGTCTCTGCCTCAAAAATATGGAACGCTTCACGAATTTGCGTGTCATCCTTGCGCAGGGGCCATGCTAATCTTCTCTGTATCGTTCCAATTTTAGTATATGTGCTGCCGAAGCGAGCACGAGAGTGGCCACTTCTTGCTCTTGATCTTAGGAAGAATGCATCCAGTCTTCATCATTAAGTATGATGTTAACTGTGGGTTTTTCATAGATGGCCTCTTGCCTTTTTGTCATCCTACTCTATCCTTTCTTTTTTTCTTTTATACTCTCTGGCTTTATAAGTAGAATGTGGACCTCAGAATCAGACTTGAGTCTGAATTGATTGTTTTATGAATTCTATAAAAAAAATATTGTGTGCTAGACACCAGTATGTGAAAGAAAACCCCTTCCCCCAAACTACTAAGGGTCAGTAGAGAGACTGTCAGGTGGGATTAAATGCTGTGGTATGATAAGTGCTATGATGGGAGGATGGCCAGACAGTGAGGAGGACAGAAAGTGGGCCCCTGGGAAGATTAGTGCAACTTGAGGATTTGGTGCCTGAATCACTCTTAAACAACTATAGGAAATGGGAAGGTGGCTGGATTTTGCGAACCACAGGTAAGTCACAGGTAAGGTGGGACTGGAATGTGGGGTGCTTGCAAGTAAGGGACCTGAGGTGACCCCAAAGAGTTAGTGGAGCATCTTACGAAGGGCCTTGCACCTTCTGCAGGCTTTGTGAGGACCGGATTTGTGTTAGAACACTTGAGTGGTGGGGAAGGAGATTGGGTTGGTGATGGGTGAGACCATGAATGAGGAGACCTGGAGACAGGAGATTATTACCAAAGCAGGGAAGAATTGAAGGCCTAAAGTAAGGTTGGTAGGAGGGAATAGGTCAAGGAAGATTTATTTGAAGGTAGAATTAACAAGGCATGTTATAATTGACTAAGGTGAAAAAGATGGATTTGGAGAGAATAACTCTCAAGTTTCTGATGTGGGCATCTGAGTTGTTTGGTGGACTAACATGATATTCAGTTTTTTTATCTGTGAAGGGGAAAATATTTCACAGATAATATATGCAAATCTCTGCATAAGAATATGATTGAGACTCAAAAAATATCCATTCTTCTTATTTCTCCTCATTTTGTTTCTGTTTCTTCCATTCTGTAAGTGTAGGTCTTCATTTTGTTAGTTCCATCTTCAGAATACTTTTTGCTGTGCCCCACAGTTCCCACCATTACCCCTGTGTGGATAACTTCCAGATCTCTCTCTACCCTGACCTCACTTGTATTTTTATTGTATTCTGGGCCTCTCAGTGCTCACAGGGAGAGCCATCCTCCAAATCCATGAGCCTCATGTACCTCCTCATGTCCATAGGCCTCTTACTAACACTGTCATTTTCTCAGTCAAACCAGCTTAAAATCATTTTTTTTCTAGTTGAAAAACCCCCCACACATATCTCTGATGGTTTCTAGTGTTCCAGTTGTCTTGATGTCTTTCTCTCTCACCCTCATTTTCTCACATACAGTGAAAGTTCAGGCTCAGTTTAGTCCTGCCCATAACCTCTTCGGTCCCACTGTTACCGCCTTTGTTCAGGCTTCCTTACTCCCATCTGAAATAAAGCATAAGTTCTGTACCTCTCACTTCCTTCATTTTTGATCCATCCTGCAGGCAACTGCCAGACTGAGTTTGTGGAGACTCTGATTTAATCATGACCTCACCCTGTTGAGGGTCTTCAATGAGTTCCCCACATCCACTAGACCAGTGGTCGGCAAAGTGCGGCTCGTGAGCCACATGCAGCTCGCGAGTTGCTGTTTGCCGCTCTGTTGACTAATGAGTTTGCCGACCACTGGGATAGGGGCTTAATCACAAGGAACAACAACAGCCTGTAATTATTGGAATCGAGAGTCTTAGGTCAGTGGTCGGCAAACTCATTAGTCAACAGAGCGGCAAACTGCGGCTCGCGAGCCGCATGTGGCTCGCAAGCCGCAGTTTGCCGACCACTGCACTAGACCAAGCCCAAGCTTGTCATTTAAGGTACTGCATGTCCAAACCCAAGGTGCCTCTCCAGTTTTATCTCCCTGCATTCTTGTAGAAAAAATTAGACTTTTCTGTACCTTTGGTATCACCTCTGTGTCTTCCCTTGTGGAAACTATACTTGTTCTCCAAGGCAGAGTTCATGAATCCTGACTTTCATCAAACCAGGTAGCTCTCCTTCTCCATGTCCTGTAGGACTTTGTGTTGACTTAAAATGATCTGTGTACCTTACCTCTTCTGCTAGATTTAATCCTCTTGAGGGTGTTCCTTCATCTCTGTAAACCCCCAAATGCCTTCCTTGCATTTAATAAATATTAGTCAATGGGATGTACTACGTTTCTCATCTTCTTGAAGCATGAGCTTTGTTTTTCCAAGTGCCCATTCCCAAGGGTCTGTGAGACAGACCGTGAGGACGAAGGACAGCTGACTTTCCCCTGTGGAGCCTCTTGTAATTTAACATAGAGTAGTATGACGATATTACCAAGGCACATTCTTTCTATTTATTTAATCATTATTTTTTCTCATTTAATCCTCACCTGAGGACATGCTTAGAGAGAGGAAGGGAGAGAGAGAGGAGGGGAAAGAGAGAGAGAGAGAGACACAGAGAGAGAAAGTCAATTGTTGCCTTTTGCACATGCCCTGATCCAGATTAAACCCGCAACCCAGGCATCTGCCCCGACCAACCGGCAACCCTTTGGTGCACAAGACCTTGCTCAACCAACTGCATTCTGGCCCGTCTACAAAGACACATTCTTATTTAAATGCCTGGTTGATTTCACCTACACAGCACTATGCTCTTTACAGCAAGCATGTCAAACTCGCGCCCGCGGGCCACATGCCCCGTTTATTTGGCCGGTATTTGCCTTTGAGTTTGACATGCTTGCTTTGCAGGGTCTGCATGGCCGTAAGTCACCATGGGCTCCATGGGACCCGGGTAGATCGAGAAATCAAGCCGAGTGCCATGCGCTGTGCAGAGCTCTGGGTACCAGTCTGGTTTCCCCTGCAGACTCTGAAACTTGCTTCTTGGGTACTTTCAGTCAAAATAAATAGCCAGGTGATTCATTTGGGAAATTCCACAGGTATGCCCTGCCCTCCCCTGCCCTTCCCTGAAATGGCTGCTGAGCAAGGCCACCACAACTGGGCCTGAAGGAGGTGGCTCTCGGTTTCAGTTTCCTATCAGTGATTTCCAGGAACCAAGAAGGGAGGCAGGAGGAATAGAGTTACATAGTTCCTGTCTGGGGCTAAAAAGGCTCAAATACTCCATTCCTACTTGTCTCCTGACAGCCAGACGAGAAAGGAGAGAAACTGTGAAGGGTGCCAACAAGAGCATCCGTGTCCTCGGCAGAGCTCAGAATAGCATTCACAGCTCTCAGTGATTCATCGTGCGCAGGCCTGCCCACCCGTGATCAGAGTGGCTGAGGACAGGGTGAGTCAGGCCTCCTGCAGCTTCCTCCTGACTGCGCTGCCAGCAGAGGATGCGGGAGGCAGTGCCACGAGGAGAGGGTGCCTGCTGTGGCCCGTCCCTTCTGGAACGGCTTCCTGCTCCATCTGCACTAAGCTCTAGCGACATTTGGCGGGGAAGGGAATCCTGATATTTGGAAGAGAGTGATCATTTTAGGGGCCTATCTAAATTTGGGGCCTACCTACCCCATTGAGCTGAGCAGTGCTCCTACATCCATCTTTACAGTGTCCCTCATTGTTAGATTCTGCACCTGTTAATCCAATTGGCATTCTCTTTCTTTGTCCCACTTTTTTCTCTTTGTATTTCTCTCTCTCCTTGCTCAGGCAGAATTATATTTAAGAAATCACAGCTGTTGGATTTTTCCTTCTCAGGATAGTTTTCAACCAGGTGCATCCAAATCTCTTGGTTGGTCCTCGCCTATCGCTAGCCCTACTGGAGAGGATATCCCAGTGTTCTCAACACTGTCCCCCTGGTGTGCATCCAGGCCCAGAGGTCACCACATCTGTCCCCCATGACGCACAGCAGAATCATGAGTCTAAAGATCATCCTAACGCCAAATTAGGCTTAAAAATGGATCCTTCTTCATGAGGTTCGCCATAGACATCCCAGGTCTCGCAGTCTCCTTCAGCCCAGCTTCTCATTCTCTCGCCAGCGCCCAGCTCTTGCTGCTTTATCCGTGGAGCAACGCATTCTTTGTCTTTTGCCTCTTTCCCAACATTGAGTTCTTGGGGTCTACTCGAGTTAAATCTGACGTGCCCGTTTCTCTCTCACAGTGGGAGCTCCTGCTTCCAGCTCCGCATGGGCCTGTCACCAGTGTCGTCCCAGGATGGGTTAGAGCAGTGGTCGGCAAACTCATTAGTCAACAGAGCAGCAAACCGCGGCTCGCGAGCCGCGGTTTGCCGACCACTGGGTTAAAGACATGCAGGCATGGCCAGGCTCTCTGGCTTGTCTAGAGTGGCATAACTTGTCTGGGTGAGTGGTAATTTATCGCATTAGACGTTTATTTTCCCTTCCTCGTGGCTGCACAGCACACATGTTCTGAGGATCATGCAGCTTTAGTAACAAAGCATTCAATACATTTATTTCCAAAACCTGCGAGATGAGACAAAGCACTGGCTGTGTGGGTTACACCCTTCGTGAGGTTGGAAAACAGGAGGTTGGGTGTGAGTCATACTTCACTTTTGTGCGAGGGTCAGCCCTGTAATAAATACCACCATGTCCCTGGATCATGGCTTATTCTAATCCCCAGTGGATGACCCACTTATTTCAAACGTGTTACACAACGTTTAAAAGCACAAGAGGTAGTTATCTAAACTTCATTTCGATGGGATACCTAGAACGCTTAAATTAAATGTGAAATGATTTGAGGTAGCTTTTATTTTTATCATCAGAACAGTTCTGTGAAATGGGTAAGACAGATTTAAGCCCATGGTAAAGTGCGGACACTGAGGCCCAGGCATGAATGAATGAATGAATGAATGAAGTCATTCAGCATTTACTCCAAAAGGCACACACTTGGTTAGCACAGTTAACCTGACCTGTGTTTGATTTCTCTCGGGCCATTCCCTTTTCCAGAAACCTCTTTTAGATAAGAGAGGAGACAATCTATCCTCAGAAGGATCTGTGCTCTGAATTGTTTTATTAAAGGGGGAAAGGGTTCCCCTGAGTTATCTACATGCTATTCCATAGAGTGGAGTATTTATCACCTGGAATTTATCCTAAGTCCTAGGAGCAGGCTCCCTCTGCAGTCCCTCAGGACTCCACTCCTCTGTCTCCGCCCACAACTTCCCAGACCTGGTCCTACTAGCATCCTCCTCACTTTCTCCTGACTGTGCCACTTCCCATCACACTGGCTCCTTTTCTTGTCAGCACCCTGACTTGTGAGGCAGGAGAAGGAATGGAATACTCCTTGCTGCCTAGAGATGCTCCCCTTCATTCCACAAATAATTATTGAGAACCTGCTGTGTGTTGAGCTCTCCACTAAGTCTGTAGATACAAAAAGTAGGAGAGGCCCTGCCCTTGAGGATTAGAGTTTAGATTGAAAACAAATTCTTGTTCCATCACCGTTATTCAACACCCTCTTCTCCTGTAGGTCCCGAATTCTGATACACCACCTATCATCACATCCATCTACTGACTTCGAGGACTCTTCCCATAATGAGTTTAGTACTGAACGGATAGTACCTTTTTACTGCCACCACTGCCAAAGCGTTGGACATCCATGTTACCACCCAAGCAGCCCCCCATCTAGTTTTCTAGACCTCCTTAAATATGGTACCTCCCTTTGTAGGACATTTCAGTCCTATGTGGGCAAATTGGCTTATTGGACTTCATCATCATGTGGGACTGCTCCTCCTCCAGTCTTTTCAACTCAAAATCTCTCTGATCGCATTTCACAGGATTGATGGCTCTCCTCTTCTTTGCCAGGCATCACTAATCGATGGCCAGGGCACTTGGTCCAAATGAGCCTGGACACAAGGTTTGAAAGTCCTTCTTCACATGAACACTAGTGCCCCTATATCTTCATATTTGGCCCAAGGGGTTACAACCTCTTTCTCTCTCCCCACCCCTTCTCTCTCTCTCTCCCTTCCTTCCTTCATTTCATTCTTTCTTCTTTCCTTCCTTCCTTTCTTCCCACTTCCACTCATCATGACCTTGAAGCCTTAGATCTCATTTTCCCAGCCATTCCAAGGCCACCTTCTCTTGTTTCCCTGAAAAACTCAGAAACCCCCATGGTTGACCATTTCAAAGATGTGCCTTCTATGATCCAAGAATGCCTCGCTCCTTGGATTTTTATCACACCAATCCTGAGCATACTTAGAAACTAACTGCCATAGGTTTTTTAACTCTCCCCACCTAGAGTGCTGAGCGTTGGTGGCTGGGCCACAGGGTGGGTTTGCTATGTCAGTGCTCTCCAGCCTCATCTTAATTCTTTCTCTGTTGGCTCCCAGTGTCACATTCCGCAATAGATGTGCCGTTGTTGAGCCATCAGAGTCACTCCTGGCCCCTCTCTTGAAGTAGAAACTTCATTTCTTAAGTATGAAGCCACCTTCCTTCCTCTCTAAAAAGCTGACTCTTTACTTTCTCCCACCCTTCTCCCCTTCCTTCTGTCTGCATCATCCTAACCCTCTGCCAAGTCTCTCCACTCAGCTCCCTCTCTTATCTTCTGCTCCATCAATTCACTTTTCTTTCTCTCTTCAATCTCCAGTATCCCCCATGCTACCGATTCTACTCCTCCTGTCTCTCCTAACCTAAAATCAGACAAAAACCACAAATCAAAAAGATGTAAAAAAGACCTTCCCCCTCAACATACAGCTCTCTTCATCTTCATTGCTATATGAATCGAAAATCATCGACACCCTAAAAAATGTAGCCACCACCCTCTGCCCCATTCTGAGACTCCCTCTCCCCACCCACCATCAGCGTCGATCGATTGATCTATTACTCCTCCCAAGACCCCCCTTTCCACCCCCACCCTCCCCACTATACCCATCTCATGGCCTCTGTTCAGGCCCAGACCTACCTTAATACTCACCTAGCTGTGCAGGAGCTTCTGTCTCCTCTTCCAGCCCATTTTAGACACTGATGCCTAGCTAATCAGCCTCAGGGACAGCTTTGAGAACTTCATCCTTCTGCTCAAAATTAAGTGGAAAATACTTGATTCGGCAACATGGCACCTGGTCCTGCTCCCCCTCCCCTCCTCCCCCCGCCACCTTTCCAGCTACCTCCCTACTTGTATTCTTCTGCAGCCAAACTGGATTCCATACTAAAATACACCTTCTAGATCTTTCCTTTGCTGTTTCTTCTCCTGAAGCAGCCTCACCTTCCTACCTAACCTTCAAGGGCAGTGCAAGTTCATCACCTTCATGATCACAACCAGGAGTGATTTCTATTCTGAATCTCTTGAAGCACATTTTGGGAGCCTCCTGAAACCCTGTCATATAACTACTATTAGTTCTATTTCTAGTCTTTAATCTCCTTGAGGATAAGGGATACATATTTTTGATTTTATCTCTGCTTTGTCCCCATGCTGGTGTCTAGTTTAGAGCTTTGCATTATCACTGAGTCCTTGCTCAGTGCACATGTGGGGTCTAGTGTTGATCACTCAGAGCCCAAGGTCCCAAACTGGTGGCCCCAGCACACGTAGTAACCCTGACATGTTTCATTTAGCCACTCTAGATGGAGTAAAATATAAAATTTGTAATTTAACCATTTTAAGTGTACAATTTTTAGTGGCATTGATTACATTCACAACTTTGTACAACCAACACCACTATCTATTTCTAAAATGTTTTAATCACCCCAAACAGAAACTCTATAACCATTAGGCAATAACTCCCCAGCCCTTGGTAACCTCTTACCTACTTACTGTCTATGAATTTGCCTCTTCTAGATAGTATATATAAGTGGAATTATGCAATATTTATGTCTGTTTTATGTCATAACTAGTGGCCCGATGCACGAATGAAGATTCATGCAAGAATGGGCCTTTGTTCTCTGGGCTGCTGGCACCACCTTCGCTCTGCTGGAGCAGCCTTTCCGCTATGGCCCGGAGCCGCCTTTCTGCCTTCCCACACTGCCAAGAGGCCCGGAGCGGCTGGGGTGGTGCAGAATGCCTGTGTTGTCGCCATGGCAATGACGCAAGGGTCCCACCCCGTGCTTGGAGCCTGCGTATGCAAATCAACCCACCATATTTGTTGGGTTAATTTGCATACTCACTCCTGATTGGCTGGTGGGCGTCGTGAAGGTACAGTCAATTAGCATGTTACTCTTTAATTAGGTAGATGTTTTCAAGATTCATCCACGTTGTAGCCTATACCAATACTCATTCCTTTTTATAGCTCAACTAGAGGCCCTGTGCACAGATTCGTGCACTGGTGGGGTCCCTTAACCTGGTCTGTGAGGATTGGGCTGAAACTGGCTCTCCGACATCCCTCGAGGGGTCCTGGATTGCGAGAGGGTGCAGGCCAGGCCAAGGGACCCCACCGGTCCACGATCAGGGCCAGGGAGGGACCATGGGAGGGCTCCAGGGCATGTCTGGCCCAACTCGTCCAGTCCCCATCCGCCGGACCCTAGCAGCAAGCTAACCTACCAGTCGGAGCATCTGCCCCCTGGTGGTCAGTGCGCGACATAGCAAATGGTCGAAAGGCTAATATGCTAAGTGTCCTTCCCACTGTCCAACGGGTCACTATGACACACACTGACCACCAGGGGGCAGATGCTCATTATAGGACCTGCTGTGACATGCACAGAGAAACAGCACCGCAGACCTGGTGCTGACAAAGCAACACTTGGCTTCCCCCAAGTGGGACATAGGCCCCGCCACCCCCCCTAAGCGACAGCCCACCAATCAAAGCTGATGCTGCCATGGTGCAAAATGCAGCCCACAGCCCAGCCCAGCCTGCAAAAGGTGGCTGTGGGCGCCGGGTAATGTCACATTTTTGTTGACATTCTGAATCCGAAATTGTCGACAGAATATGTCTGAAGACCAACTATTGCCACAACATACCTCTGAAGCTGAAAGAAAGTGACATCGTTGACAGAATATGTCTGAAGATTAGTCATCGACAAGTACTACCAATACTGGTAGGAACTGCCTTCCTAGTGAAAATGAAGTAAATGAGGATGCAATTATCGAACACAGTTGTGGTGGAATGACTGTTATATGTCAATTTTGCCTATCCATAAATTTCTCTGATGAAAAACCATCTGATAGAAAATTTACTCAGTGTAGCAAAGGCAAAGTTTGTCCAAATGATATAAATTTTCCAGAATACCCAGCATGTTTAATATATTTTTATTGATTTCAGAGAGGAAAGGAGAGGGAGATAGAGATAGAAACATCAATAATGAGAGTGAATCATTGATTGGCTGCTTCCTGCACACCCCTTACTGGGGATCAAGCCCGCAACCCGAGCATGTGCCCTTGACTGGAATCAAACCCGGGACCCTCCAGTCTGCAGGCCAATGCTTTATCCACTGAGCCAAACCAGCTAGGGCAACCCGGCATATTTGAAAAAATTAATGATAAATGAAGATTCTGAAGATTCTGATAATTTCATGGAAAATATTTGTTGTTATATCATGCTGTTACTGTTTATTAATCAATTTATATATTATTTTCATGTACATTTTACTAATTTTCTCTCATATCTGACACTTCTATTATAGAGAAAGGGTGAATAGCGATATTAAAATATTTATTCTAATTTCCTTTCAATGTGCACAAATTCATGCACTGGGCTACTAGTATACAGATAATATTCCATGGTATGGATATACCACATTTTGTTTATCTATTCATCTATTGATGAACACTTGGGTGGTTTCCTCCTTTCAACTATTGTGAATAATGCTGCAGTGAATGTTGACATACAAGTATCTGTTTAAGTACCTGTTTTCATTTCTTTTGGGTATATACCTAGGAATGGATTGGCTGCGTTATATGATAACTCTATGATTAGCTTTTTGAAGAACCCACTGTAGAATTTTAAAACTCAAACTACTTGACAACTTTAAAAATTGAGGGATTACACATAAAATTTAGATTTTTGTTCCAACTTCTCTTGAAAAAAATTAGAAGGCTATCACTCTGGGTTCACCTTTCTGTGGGGATATGAGCAGCTGGGGATGAGGAGGGACCACCCCCTGTAGATGGGCATCTTGTCTTCAGCTCAACAAGGTTCTCATCTGGTCAGCATCAGACCTTGGCATTCCCTTCCTGGTCCCTGTTCTAAGCCTTTGCTCTGATCCCCTCCCTTCAGTCACTCTTTCCCTCCCATGTTTGTACTCATTCTGTTCTATTATTTGTGTACATGCCATTCCTTCCCTTCTAGGCTACAATTGTCTGAGGGCAGCATGTCTGTCTTTTCATTTGTGATTGATCAGGACTGAATGACACATTGTCAGTACCCAAAGTTTTAGTATATTGAATTTTTGAATTGAATATCTGTGGTTTAGGGCAGAACTAATTTGCACAGTTATGACTGACTGAGTCAACCAAGTGCTAGATGCATTGCAGAATGTTATAAGAAAATGGAAAGAAGTCTGAAATTGGGGAAATGAGTTACAGATTACAGGCAATGAGGAAAGGGCTAACCACTTCCTCATTTGAAATATTTCTCCATTGGGGTTTTGTTTCTTATCACTCTAGGCTAGTCTTATGCAGAAAGCCATCTAAAAGGTGATTTATGGAAAACTGAGGTACAATATCATAGAACAAGTTAGTAAGAAATAGAATTAAAATGTAATGTCTATATCAACACACAAAATAATAAATTTGGACCCCCATCTCAAACTGCACATAAAAATAATCCAAAATGGATCATCACTTATTAAGAGCTAAATTATAAATTTCTGAGAAGAAAACATAGGAGTAAATCTTTGTGATGTTGAGTTAGGCAATGGTTTCTTAGATACACACCAAAAGCACATGCAATAAAACAAAGAATAAATAAATTGGACTTCATCAAATTGAAAACTTTTGTGTTACAAGGGACTCTATTAAGAAACTAGAAAAAGCTCACAGAATGGGAGAAAATATTTGCCAATCATATATCTGATAAGGAATTTGTATTTACAATATATAAAAAGCTTTTACAACTCAACAATAAAAATATAAATACCCCAATTAAAAATATGCAAAAAATATGAAGAGATAGTTTTCTAAAGAAGTTATATCAATGGCCAATCATCCCATGGAAAAATTAAACATCATTAGTTATTAGGGAAATGCAAATCAAAACCACAATGGGATACCATTTCATACCCATAAGGATGGCTATAAAATAAAGAAAATGGCAATAACAAACATTAGAGTATTTATGGAGAAGTTGGAACCCTCAGACATTGCTGGTGAGGTTGTAAATGGTGTAGCCACTTTGGAAAAAAGTTTTGCAGTCCCTCAAAATGTTGAACATATAATCCAGAAATTCCAGTCAGTCATTCATATACATATATATATATATATATATATATATATATATATATATATATATCCTAATACATAAAAAGACAGGGGCCGTCAAAACAATTGGACAGACGACTGAACAGCAGGCTGTGTGGGGTGACCAGGCCGGCAGGGGGGTTAGTGAGGGACAACCAAATGACTGAACAGCAGGATGCGGTGGGGTAACCAGGCCGGCAGGAGGGGCAGTTGGGGTGACCAGACTGGTAGGGGGGAAGTTGGGGGTGACCAGGCTGGCAGGGGAAGCAGTTGGGATCGGGCCTAAACCGGCAGTTGGACATCCCCTGAGGGGTCCCGGATTGGAGAGGGTGCAGGCTGGGCTGAGGGGACCCCCTCCATGTGTATGTTTTCATTTCATTTTATATATATGAAATGAAAACATACACAACCATTCATTGAAGTAATATCATAGTAACTTCAAAGTGGAAGCAACCCAAATTTCTGTCAACTAGTGAATAGATGAACAAAATGTCTATTTATACAATGAAATATTATTTAGCCATAAAAAGGAATGAAGTGCCATAATATAGATGCATCTTATAAGCATTATGATGAGTGAAAGAAGTCAGACACATGAAACTACAGATTATATGACTCCATTTATATGAAATGTGCACAATAGGCAAATCTATAAAGATAGAAAGTAGATTAGTGATTATCTGGGGCTGGTGGGGAGGGTAATGGGGAGTGATGGGTACAAGGTTTCTTTTTGGGGTGATGAAAATGCTCTAAAATTAGGTTGAGTGATAGTTGCACAACTCTGTGAATATATTAAAAACCACTGAACTGTAAAAAAGAAAAAAACAGAGGACCCAGACATAAAATGCTATTCATTCCTTTTACATAACTAATAAAATACACAATCCTAAAAGATGACCAAAAAAAAGTATCTGATGTAGTTGAGACTAAAGCATTCACAGATGAATTGGAATGATGTGTTGAGTTTGCTTTAAAATGCTCCAGGCAACCCTCCATGCAAAATAAACTTGGCTAGGAGATAGATTAAATAAAATGGGCAGCATGTCAATAATTTTTGAAGCTGTGGGAAGGACACATAGCAGTTCATTATACTGCTCTATTTTTGTGAATGTTAAAAAATTTTTCCATAATATAAAATTTTAAAAAAAGCATCTGTAGTTCAGTAGATACACACAAAGTGTGTCTGTATTTTGGGGAGCTCCATGTGGAGGGCTGTGATTGTGGACCCCATGTGGTTATAGCTTGGCAAGTGTATCTATGTGGATGAGGAAGACTGAGGATTTACCTGAAGGAGGGGCCAAAGCACTTTGGGGGGATGTCGTCTGGGGCTGCTGTACAAAGTACCACAAACTAGGGGGCGGGGAGAGAGAATGGGTCTCAAAACAATAGAAATTTATTCTCTCAAGTTCTGGAGGCTAGAAGTCCAAAGTCAAGTGTCAGTAGGGCTGGGCTCGTTATGAAGCTCTAAGGCAGGATCCACCCTTACCTCTTCCAGCTTGTGATGGTGCCAGCAATCCTCAGTGCTCCTGGCTGGCAGGTGCACCACTCCAATCTCTGTCTCCGTTGTCACACGGGGTTCTCTCTGTCCCTCTTTACATCGTCTTCCCTTTGTGTGTGTCTGTCTCCAACTCTGCTTTCTCTACATATAAGGATGCCACCATAATTGAGTATGACCTCATCCTAATTTGATTACATCTGCAAAGACCCTATTTCCAAATAAGGTCACATTCACAGGTCTCAGGGTTAGGACTTCAAAGTATCTTTGTGTGTGTGGGAAGGTTGGGGGCTCACAATTCTACCCACAAAAAGACACAAGGCAGAAGAAGCAGAAACATAAGAGAGGCTCTTAGCAGCGCACATCTCTGCTGCTGGGTCTTCCGTGGTCCATAGGCAAGTGATGGTGGACACAGTGTAGACAATGGCTAGACTTCACTGAAATGCATCGCTCCCTGGCCAGCTTCGTCTTGTCTAAACTGAGGCAAGCCTTTTCTGGGACCCATTTCCGCTCTGCTGATGAGTGTCACATGTAGACTCTTCTAGTCTATCAACGCTTGCACCAGAAGTTCTCGGGGATAACTCTAACAGCCTTCACTTGAGATAGGTTGCGTGAAGGTCAGTGTCTTACTTTGACTCAGACACGCCCATTTCCTTTAGCGGTTATCTTTTGAGCTGGCTGCTGAAGTTATTTTGGACTCTACAGTTAAGTTGACCCAGAAACCATTCCTCCTTTGAAACTTCCTCTGAAATGTTACGGCTCTGACTCTGTAACTCAGGATTACATTGTGCTGTTCCTCGCTCTGTAATCTTACTGTGGCCTTTGACCAAAAACAATAAAATCGGACCCCTGTGTTAAATGGTGCTTAAAATATATATAATTTAATCCTAGTAAACCAGATGTCTGATAAGCGCTATGTACTTTCAGATAGTCACTTGGAGGAAGTGTGAGCTCCTCCATTCTGCATGAACTGCGAGGGTCCGGAATGTGGGTTACCTTCCAGAGGACGTGGGAGGGAGTAGAGGTTGGAGGAGGAAGGGGCTGGACCTTGGGCTCATTCACCATCTTTACCCTCTATTTCAGCTCCAGTCCATGAAGTGATTTTCTTCTTTTTGTTAATCCTCATCCGAGGATATTTTTTTCATTGATTTTTAGAGAGAGTGAAAGGGAGGAGGAGGGGAGGGAGAGAGAGAGGAAAAGAAAGAGAGAGAGAGAGAGAGAGAGTGAGAGAGAGAGTGAGAGAGAGTAATCTATTGGTTGCCTCCTGCACACGCCCCTAAATGGGCGGAGGATGGAACTGCACCCCAAGTACATGCCCTTGACTGGGAATCGATGCATGGATGGACACTCTAACCATAGAGCAACACCAGCCAAGGCTTAATGGAGTGGTTTTCAAGCCTCTCTTTTCATCCCATGGCTCTCAGAAGGGTGGGAAAGGCTGAACAGGAAGGAGCTGATGTTCTGCAGAGAACAGGGAGGAGGCTGGCCTGACCCTGGGGCAGGGAGGGAAGGCTGGAGGGAACTCGGGTGCAGCCTGGGTTTGAAACACTGTGGGTTCCTGGACAAAGATTGAAGAGCCTGTGTGACTAGATGAAATATTGACCCTTGGACCCCAAGGCCTGTGCACAGTGGAGGTTAGAGCAAATAGTGGAGTAGAGATGTTTTAAGAGCACCCCGTGTCTTGCTTGCATCCTAAGGGGTAGGCACTGTGTGAACAGCTTCACGTGCGTTGGGTACCTGCCAGCTGCCTTGAATTTCTGTCCCGTGTTTGTGAGCGATTCATTTCTTTACCTTGGGTGGGCTCTTCTATTGTGTCTTCCAAAACCCAGGTTCATAAAAGGGTCTCAGTTTGACGGTAAAGCTCGTTCCTCCCTCCTCCTGCGGTGCAGTTAACATACTGTGTGCAATTGATAGAAAGTCTGTTTACAGAGGGCTTGGTAAGAAGACCCTTTTTCGTTCTTTCTTTTCTTTTTTTTTTAAGACCCTTTTTCTTAAAAGCACAGAAACATGAATAACGGAAAGGCTCACTTGCCACAAGAATACTTAATGCAGTAGAATTAATTGCCCTACTAGAAAGGACTGGGTCTGAGGTCCCAGGAGCCTTTTAGAACTGGATTAAAGGAACCATACACGCACCCCTGACATCCCGTCAGAACCTCACCTAACGTACAATAGAGCGGGTGGTTTTAAAAAAAACTACCCATTAAAAAGGATCTTCTGCGTGAGCCCATTATTTCCTTTTTAGTTCGGATCAGAGTCCAGAAGCCCTAATCAGTCAAAGTTCTGTTGCGCTCCTGCTGTGGTTTGAGTCTATTCCTTTCATGTCATATTCTCGGTGGAGATGGAACAGACACTGTCACCTTCCAGGGTCTGTGTATCTGTTAAGTTCCCGAGAACCGGCTAACTGGCACATTTACATAATTGCTACCTTCCTTTCTTGTGTGTGTTTCTGACTTCTTGGTCATTTTCTGTTTTCCATTGGAACTTTTGGTTTCTCCACTTCTTTTAAAAAGTGGCACATGCTAGTTTCCTAGGCTTGCTTTTCATCTCCCTTTTCCCAGAAGACAGGGAAGAGTGAGTTCCATCAATTGTTGAGAACTCTGTGGAGACAGAGTGAAAAGGGAAGTGGCTGTGTGATAACTTACAGGTCAGATGAGGGCTTCTTGCTTCTCTCATGTCCACACCTTTCACTTACCTGGAGCATTGGATGGACATTCACCTGTGACTCTGAGGTCTTTACCTGAGTTCTGCCAACACCCTTAAAAATTCAGCTGGTCCTGGAGTGTGAGCCGCTGTCCACTGCTGCCTCAGCCTGAATGACAGTGCGATACCACACCCTCGGGCCCTGCAGTGCAGCTTCCAAAGAGGGCAACCAGAGCCCTCCTTGCGCCTTTTGTGCCGACTCTCCTGCACCTCCTGCTGCACTTGGACGATCGACCATTCCTTTGTGTCCCCGATGGGACGCACACCACCAGGAATCCCTGAAGAGGTTACAAACAAAATCTTAATAGCCATGATTCTGTACTTGCATGTGGAATCTAAAAACACAAAGCAAACAAACCAAACAAAAACAAACTCACAGAAACAGAGAACAAAAGGATGGTTGCCAGTGGGGGAATGGGTGTGTAGCGATGGGTGAAAAGGGGAAGCAGAGTTTAGTCAATAATATTGTGATACGTTTGCACAGGGACAGACAATTATTAGAATTAGTGGGGTGTTCCCATTGTAAGGTATAAAAATGTTGAGTCACTATACTGTATACCTGAAACTCATATAATGAATATAACGTATATACCAACTGTACTTCAATATAAATACAGAAAAAAACATATCAAGCCCATAAAACCCGAGATGTGAACTTCCTCTTCAGAAGTAATCTCTTTGCTCTTCTCCTTCATCATTCCCTCTTCCCTTCCCAAGTATCTCCTCTTCTGGGCTTGTTCCTTCTCCCCTCCCTCAAATCATCCCTGGTGGTCCTCTGGGTTTTAGGAGGGAGAAGAAGGAAGCTCACATTTATTGATCACTAATTAATTGCTGGAAGGGCGCAGACATGATAGAAGAGAGGTGCTGCTGCCTGTGAGATTTGGGGCCGTTCCTCAGGAATGCTTCTCAAATTTGAATGGGTCTATTATTAGGAATGACCTGAAGATCTGCTTAGAGTGCAGATTCTGGTTTAGCAGTTCCGGGTGGGGCTGCGGTGTTCGCATTTCTAACAAGCTGCCAGTGGGGCTGGTCCCTTGCCCACACTTGGAGCAGCAAGCGTTGAAGGTGGGGCTCTGCCTCCTTAGATAACTGAGAACAGAAAAGGGTGTTTGTAGGAAGCCAGGAGTTCTGAAACCACCTCCTTTCATCTGCAATGGAACCGGTGTAGCTATTAAGAACACTGTTTACCAGTCCAGCGTGTCTTGCTCCATGTAAGGAATACAAGGTGTTCCTTTACTGACCAACGTGGTTTTGTAATGAAAGCTTTTGGCTCAATTGTTGCCAGGGTGCTGCCAGGGGAACAGCCACACAGAGGGAATGTGTAATGCAATATTATTGTTGGGTTAAAATAACGAGCTCTGACCTTAGACAGGTAGGAAGGGTCCGGTTTCACTCTTTTGCTCAGGTGACAGGCTAGCACCCTGGGCTGGCTGGGCCAACCTGGGTGCCTTTCTCCCTGGGGGTGCTGCAGACCCTTCCTCTGGGAAGAGAAAACTGGACGGTTGAATTGTCCAGAACAGCGGTCGCCAACTGGTGGTCCGCAGACCACTGGTGGTCTGTGAGGTCCGAAAGATTGGCGACCGCCGGTCCAGAAGTCATCAGTACGTTCACATCTATTTGCTTATGAGAACCAGACCTGCCACTGCTTTCCGGGGGTTTGGATCGACACAGTGTTTAGAAAACAAGCCAACTGAATACAATACGACCCAGATTGAGGTCATATTAAAACGAAGGGACTCGATTCAGGGCCATGCTATTTTAAATGAAATGACCTTGATGTTATCTCACCTGTAGAGATGAGAGAGACTCTATTGTGTGGCGCTGCTCTATTACAGTCCTCCCTGTTAGGCAGAGAAAGCTACAGAACGAAAAAGGCCAGGCCAACTTCTCTTTTTAGATTCAGCTGGAGCCAGACACTGAGAAAAATCAAGTCCTCCTGTTGACACAAAGAGCCACGTTGACTGCAGAATAGTAAGTGCTAAAAGGTCTTTGGGGATCACCTAACGTGTTTAATGTGGAGGGTCATTGTACTCTGGACTTCCTTCCCCTGCAAAACACACATTCATAATCTTTCATGTAATTTCCACAGATTAACAGATTCTCTAGTGGATCCGTGGACTTCAAGGTAAAAACCTGTGATGCAGTATGCTTCCTTGTTTTTGTAGATGAGAAAACTGAGGCCCAGAAAGATGCTCAACCACTGGCCTCATAGCAACGCTTATAGTGAACTAAGTAGGCAAGAGGATTTAAGTGCCACGAATGTCCACGGGGAGCCCAGGTGAGTGTCTGCACATCATTTATTCCCAAAGGCCCTGAGAAGCACAAGCATACCAAGAGGTTTTTGAGAGAGTTAGAACTTTTAGCTGGGAGAACCCCAATATTTAACCCCATAACATTTGAAGAGAAGTAGAAATAGTTGAGGCAGAAACTTGTTTGACATGGATTTCATGATGTGTGCAAAAGACATAAGTGAGGAGCCCTGCTGCTCCTTGGTGGCTGTGTGCTAACCTGCAGTTTGGGGTGTTTTTAGGGCAGGTGATAAATTCCTTTCAAAGTTTGAATTCACATCCCATCGCGAATCTCCCACATCACTGAGGGCATTGAAGCAGAAGTCTCAATTTGGCAACATATGTTGGGGTCCAGCCTTCAACGCAATGCCCAAATGCTCAATAAATAGTCATTTGACTAAATGGGCTTTCTTTAACATTATGGCAGTTTTCTGGAGATGGGAGATGCAGGAAGCTGGAGGGAGACCAGTACACAATGTGTAAGCACACAGTGGACAGTGGGGCTCCTGGGGGGCGATTTAGACTCTTACAAACATAATGTCGAGCAAATGAAGTTGGACACAAAACAGTACATACGGTATGATTCCACTTATATGAAGAGCAAACACAGGTGTGGGCACCCCTTCCATCCACAGGTGTGGGCACCCCTTCCATCCACAGGTGTGGGCACCCCTTCCATCCACAGGTGTGGGCACCCCTTCCATCCACAGGTGTGGGCACCCCTTCCATCCACAGGTGTGGGCACCCCTTCCATCCACAGGTGTGGGCACAGCTGGATGTTTAGCCACCATGGCTGCTCCTCTTCTGAGACCAACCTTTCATTCTCACTCATAGAAATCTATCCACATACCTGCTCCCTAGACCTCCTTGTCATCAGTTTGTCAATCATTCATTCTATGGATGTCATTCAGCCTCCTTCCCCGGCCTCTCCCGCCATTGCCCAATATCAGGGGTAAAAGTCATTCATGGGCTCAGCAACATGGACTTTAAACACTGTCTGACAGTGGGACAAAGGTATAAAGGCTACGGTAACGAGAAGGTACCTTCAGATCGAAAGACACTGCAGCCTAGCTGGTGTGGCTTGGTGGTTGAGCGATAACCCATGAACCAGGAGGTTAGGGTTCAATTCCTGTCAGGGCACATGTCTGGGTTGTAGGCTTGATTCCCAGTAGGGGGCGTGCAGGAAGCTGCTGATTGATGTTTCTTTCTCATCATTGATGTTTCTATCTCTTCCTCTTCCTTCCTCTCTGAAATCAATAAAAATATATTAAAAAAAAAAAAAGACACTGCAGGCAACTCTATAGAATACAATGAAATATTATGGGGTAATTTAGTTACAGGAATGTAGGATCAGCTTAGACAGATGACCTAGCAGTTCTGTACAAATTATTCTCCACTACAGACCCCTGTTTCTGTATTTTTTTATTAATATAACTCAGGTACTGATGATTGACAAGACAAAGGGACAAAGAATACAATGGCGCCAGGGAACATCCCTCCTGGTGGTCTTGTGATGGATGATTGTTTATAATCAATACTATCACCAGTTTGATATTCATCTCAGTCGTCATGCCATTCTGGCTTAACAAAAATATTTATGGTTAGATTTTATGGAACACAAACAGATAATGATCAACTAGAAGGTTTTGATAAGCTTGCTAAGGACAGTGAGGTTGGTTAGAGATCACAGCATGAACTTAGAAATGAAATGAAATCCAGGACACAGAGATGGAGTTGGTTTTGTCCACATCTACACCTATACAACTCACCATCTTGCTGGAGCCACTGCTGAGTGCCCGGTCTGCCAGCCGAGACCAATAATAATATGGCACCATTCTCCAGAGTAGTCAGCCAGCCGCCTGGGGACAGATTGGTTACATTGGGCCACTTCCACCAGGGAAGCGGCAGAGTTTGGTTCTTACTAGAATAGACACTCTGGTCATCGATTTGCCTTCTCTGCCCACGATGCTTCTGCCAAAACTACCATTTGTGGCCCGGCTGCTGTGGCTCAGTGGTTGAGCATCGACCTATAAACCAGGAGATCACGGTTCGATTCCCCATCAGGGCACATGCCTGGGTTGTGGGCTTGATCCCCAGTAGGGGCCATGCAGGAGGCAGTCAGTCAATGATTCTCTCTCATCATTGATGTTTATCTCTATCTTCCTCTCTGAAATCAATAAAAATATATTTTTAAAAAGAACAAAAAGCAAAACAAAACTACCATCTATGGACTTATGGAGTGCTTTATGAACAATCAAGTTATTTCACACAGCATCATTTCTGACCAGAAACTCATTTCACTGCAAATGGGCTCCATGCTTATGGAATTCATTGGTTTTAGCATATTCCCCATTATCCAAGACGAGTTAGGTTGACAGAATTATGGAATGGCTTTCCAAAGACTTGGCTATGATGCCAGCTAAGTGGCAACACTTTTGGATTTGGGGCAGTGTTCTCCAGGATGCTCTAACTTGGCATCTAATATATAGAGCTGAGTCTCCCATAGCCAGGATCCACCAGGCCAGGCAGGAAGGGGTGGACAGGGAGTAGTCCCTCTCACTATCCCCCTAGTGATCTTTCTGTCCCTGCAACTGTAGGCTCTGCTAGCGTAGAGGTCTTAGTTCCCAAGGAAGGAATGCTTCTACCAGGAACACAACAGTGATTCCATCGAACTGAAAATTGATACAATCACCTGGCCACTGTGGATACCTTATGCCATTGAATCATTAGGCAAAGAAGGGAGTTACTGTACTGCCTGGGGGAATTGATCCCGACTACCAAGGGAACTGGGGTTGCAGCTACACCATGTGGGTAAGAAGGAATATGCCTGGAATATAGCTGATTCCCTATGGGATTTCTTAGTACTCCATGCCCTGTGGTTAAAGTCAGTGAAAAACCATAGCAACTCAATTCAGGCAAGACTGCTAATGGCCCAGACCCTTCAAGAATGACAATTCGGCCACCCCAGCAGGCAGGGAACCACAACCTGCAGTGGGCAAAGGGGATTTGCAGTGGGAAGAGGAAGGTAATTAAAAATATCAGCTATGCTGCCCAGTGGTGTGGCTCCGTGGTTGAGCGGCGACCCAGGAACCAAGAGGTCACGAATTTAATTCCCAGTCAGGGCACATACCTGGGTTGTGGTCTCAATTCCCAATATGGAGCTTGCAGGAGGCAGCCAATAGATGAAGTTTCTCTCTCTCTTTCATCGATGTTTCTGTCTCTCTATCCCTCTCTTTTTCTCTCTCTCTAAAAATCAATAAAAACATTAAAAAACATCAGCTATGCCCACATGATCAATGGCAGAAAAGGGGACTACAACAATTATGATCTTGATATGAATATATTGGTAAATAACTATAAGTTAACCAATTATTTTTGTTTTCTTTACCTTTAACAGACATATTGATTGCAATTAATCTTATAGCTCAGTATTTTAGTTACAAGATCATGAAGGGGAGTGTGAGTTAGCTAGAAGAAGAAATATCACTCAGAGACAAAGAGGGGGTTTGCATCTCCTCTGGGGGAAGGGTTGGCGTGCTTTTGGTGGTATGTGGACAGTCGTACATGTTAGGTGGGAGCATTACTATGTTACTGTCTTTTTTTAATTATTTTTTATTTTATTATTTTTATACGTATGTGTCCTTATTCCCCCATTACCCCCTACCCCCTACTCATGCCACACCCACCTGTTGTCTGTGTCCATTGATTAGGCTCATATGCATGCACACAAGTCCCTTGGTTGATCTCTCCCCCTTACTCCCACCGACCCCCTCCTTCCCTGAGGTTTGAGGTTCTGATCGACATTTCTCAGTCTCTGGTTCTGTTCTTGTTCATCAGTCTATGCCGTTCATTATATTCCACAAATGAGTGAGATCATGTGATATTTATCTTTCTCTGCCTGGCTTATTTCACTTAACATAATACTCTCCATCTCCATCCATGTTGTTGCAAATGGTAGGAACTCCTTTTTTTACCGCAGCGTAGTATTCCATTGTGTAGATATACCACAGTTTTTTGTTGTTGTTGTTGTTTTTTATTTTAAAAATATATTTTTATTGATTTTTTACAGAGAGGAAGGGAGAGGGATAGATAGTCAGAAACATCGATGAGAGAGAAACATCGATCAGCTGCCTCTTGCACACCTCCTACAGGGGATGTGCCCGCAACCAAGATACATGCCCTTGACCGGAATCGAACCTGGGACCTTTCAGTCCGCAGGCTGACGCTCTTCCACTGAGCCAAACCGGTTTTGGCTATACCACAGTTTTTTTTGTTTTTTTTTAAATATATTTTATTGATTTTTTACAGAGCGGAAGGGAGAGGAGGGATAGAGAGTTAGAAACATCGATGAGAGAGAAACATCGATCAGCTGCCTCCTGCACGCCCCCCACTGGGGATGCGCCCGCAACCAAGGTACATGCCCTTGACCGGAATCGAACCTGGGACCCTTGAGTCCGCAGGCCGATGCTCTATCCACTGAGCCAAACCGGTTTTGGCTATACCACAGTTTTTTAATCCACTCATCTGCTGATGGGCATTTAGGCTGTTTCCATATCTTAGCTATGGTGAATTGTGCTGCTATGAACATAGGGGTGTATATATCCTTTCTGATTGGTGTTTCTAGTTTCTTGGAATATATTCTTAGAAGTGGGATCACTGGGTCAAATGGGAGTTCCATTTTTAGTTTTTTGAGGAAACTCCATACTGTTCTCCACAGTGGCTGCACCAGTCTGCATTCCCACCAGCAGTGCAAAAGAGTTCCTTTTTCTCCGCATCCTTGCCAGCACTTGTCATTTGTTGATTTGTTGATAATAGCCATTCTGACAGGTGTGAGATGGTACCGCATTGTTGTTTTGATTTGCATCTCTCTGATGATTAGTGACTTTGAGCAGGTTTTCATATGTCTTTTGGCCTTCCTTCTGTCTTCTTTCGAAAAGTGTCTATTTAGATCAGTTGCCCATTTTTTGATTGGGTTGTTTATCTTCTTTCTGTTAAGTTGTATGAGTTCTCTGTAAATGTTGGAGATTAAACCCTTATTGTTGATATCATTGGCAAATATGTTCTCCCATGCAGTGGGCTTTCTTGTTGTTTTATTGATGGTTTCTTTTGCTGTGCAAAAGCTTTTTATTTTCATGTAGTCCCATTTGTTTATTTTCTCTTGAGTTTCCATTGCCCTAGGGGCAGTATCAGTGAAGAAGTTCCTTCGGCATATGTCTGAGATTTTTTTGCCTGTGGATTCCTCTAGTATTTTTATGGTTTTCCGTCTTATGTTTAAGTCTTTTATCCATTTTGAGTTTATTTTTGTGTATGGTGAAAGTTGGTGATCTAGTTTCATTTTTTTGCATGTATCTGTCCAATTTTCCCAACACCATTTGTTGAATAGACTGTCTTGACTCCATTGTATGTTCATGCCTCCTTTGTCAAATATTAATTGGGCATAGCGGTTTGGGTCGATTTCTGGGTTCTCTATTCTATTCCATTGATCTATATGTCCTTGTGCCAGTACCAGGCTGTTTTAAGAACAGTGGCTTTGTAATACAGCTTGATATCTGGTATTGAGATCCCCCCAACTTTGTTATTCTTTCTCAGGATTACTGCAGCTATTCGGGGTCTCTTTTTATTCCAGATGAATTTTTTGAAGGTTTGTTCTAGGTCTGTGAAATATGCCGTTGGTATTTTAATGGGAATTGCATTGAATTTTTTAGATTGCTTTGGGCATTTTGATGATGTTGGTTCTCCCAATCCATGAACATGGTATGTTCTTCCATCTGTTTACGTCTTCCTCTATCTCTTTTTTCAGTGTCGTGTAGTTTTCCACGTATAGGTCTTTTACCTCCTTAGTTAAGTTTATTCCTAGGTATCTTAATTTTTTTGGTGCGATGGTAAATGGGATTGCTTTTCTAGTCTCTCTTTCTGTAAGTTCACTATTGGTGTATAGAAATGCCATAGATTTTTTGGCGTTAATTTTGTATCCTGCTACATTGCCGAATTCATTTATTAAGTCTATTAGTTTTTTGATGGAGTCTTTCGGGTTTTTTATGTACAATATCATGTCATCTGCAAATAAGGACAGCTTTACTTCTTCTTTTCCAATTTGAATGCCTTTTATTTCTTCTTCTTGTCTAATTGCAATGGCTAATACTTCCAGTACTATGTTGAACAGGAGTGGTGCGAGTGGGCATCCCTGTCTTGTTCCTGTTCTAAGGGGAAATGGTTTTAGTTTTTGCCCATTGAGTATGATGTTAGCTATGGGTTTATCATATATAACTTGTATTATGTTGAGGTATGACCCTTCTATTCCCACCTTCTTGAGAGTTTTTTTTTTTAAATATATTTTATTGATTTTTTACAGAGAAGAAGAGAGAGGGATAGAAAGTTAGAAACATTGATGAGAGAGAGACATCGATCAGCTGCCTCCTGCACGCCCCCTACTGGGGATGTGCCCGCAACCCAGGTACATGCCCTTGACTGGAATCGAACCTGGGACCCTTTAGTCCGCAGGCCGACACTCTATCCTCTGAGCCAAACCAGTTAGTGCTCTTGAGAGTTTTTTTTTTTATCAAGAAAGGGTGTTGGATTTTGTCAAATGCTTTTTCTGCATCAATTGATATGACTATGTGATTTTTATCTCTCAATTTGTTTATGTGATGTATCACATTTATTGATTTGCAGATATTGTACCATCCTTGCATTCCTGGGATAAATCCTACTTGGTCATGGTATATGATCTTTCTGATGTAGTGCTGGATCTGATTTGCTAGAATTTTGTTGAGGATTTTGGCATCTATGTTCATGAGGGATATTGGCCTGTAATTCTCTTTCATTGTGTTGTCTTTATCTGGTTTTGGTATTAGGGTGATGCTGGCTTCATAGGAGGAGCTTGGAAATGTTCCTTCCTCTTGAATTTTTTGGAATAGTCTGAGGAGGATAGGTTTTAGTGCTTCCTTGAATGTTTGGTAAAACTCCCCTGTGAAGCCATCTGGCCCTGGACTTTTGTTTGCTGGAAGCTTTTTGATGACTGCTTCAATTTCTTCCATAGTTACTGGCATATTGAGCTGTTTAGATTCTTCCTGATTGAGTTTTGGAAGGTTATATTTTCTAGGAATATGTCCATTTCCTCCAGGTTGTCTAGTTTGTTGGAATAGAGTTGTTCATAGTATTTTTTAACAATCCTTTGTATTTCGGTGGGGCCCGTTGTTATTTCACCTCTTTCATTTCTGATTTTGTTTATTTGGGTCCGCTCTCTTTGCTTCTTGGTGAGCCTGGCTAGAGGTTCATCAATCTTATTTATCCTTTCAAAGAACCAGCTCTTGGTTTTGTTGATCTTTTGTATTGTTTCTTTGGTCTCTGTGTCGTTTATCTGTGCTCTGATCTTTATTATTTCCTTCCTTCTGCTTACAATGGGCTTTTCTTTTTGCTCTCTTTCTAACTCTTTGAGTTGTAGGGTTAGGTAATTTATTTCCATTGTTTCTTGTTTTTTGCAGTAGGCTTGTAGAGCTATGAACTTCCCTCTCAAGACTGCTTTTGCTGTGTCCCATAGATTTTGGATTGTTGTGTTTTCATTGTCATTTGTTGCCATGATGTTTTTTATTTCTTCCTTGATCTCTCTGGTAACCCAGTCATTGTTTAATAGCATGCTGTTTAGTCTCCATGTGTTTGATTTCTTTGGGTTGTTTTTATTGTAGTTGATTTCCAGTTTTATGCCACTGTGGTCTGAGAAGATGCTTGATATGATTTCTATCTTTTTGATTTTGAAGAGACTTTGCTTATGTCCCAACATATGGTCTATCTTTGAAAATGACCCATGTGCACTTGAGAAGAATGTATATTCTGTGGCTTTGGGGTGAAATGTTCTGAAGATGTCAATTAATTTTATCTGGTCTAGTGAGTCATTTAGGATTGATGTTTCTTTGCTGATTTTTTGTTTAGAGGATTTGTGCAATGGTGATAGTGGGGTATTAAAGTCTCCTACTATGATTGTATTGCTGTCAATTTCTTCTTTGATATCCTCCAGGAGTTTTTTTTATGTATTTGGGTGCTCCTATATTGGGTGTGTATATGTTTACCAGAGTTATTTCTTCTTGTTGGATTGCTCCCTTTAGTATTATTATTTTTTTTAAAAAAATATTTTATTGATATTTTACAGAGAGGAAGGGAGAGGGATAGAGAGCTAGAAACATCGATGAGAGAGAAACATGGATCAGCTGCCTCCTGCACACCCCCCACTGGGGATGTGCCCGCAACCCAGGTACATGCCCTTGACCGGAATCGAACCCGGGACCCCTCAGTCCGCAGGCCGACGCTCTATCCACTGAGCCAAACCAGTTTTGGCTCCCTTTAGTATTATGAAGTGGCTTTCCTTATCTCTTGTTATGTCCTTCACTTTGAGATCTAATTTGTCAGATATAAGTATTGCTACCCCAGCTTTTTTTTTTTCATTTCCATTCGTCTGAAAAACCTTTTTCCATCCCTTCACCCTCAGTCTGTATGCATCTTTTTTTCTGAGGTGGGTTTCTTGTAGACAGCAGATATATGGATCTTGTTTTCTAATCCAATCCGTTACCCTATGTCTTTTGATTGGGGCATTTAATCCATTTACATTTAAAGTTATTATTGATAGGTACTTGTTTGTCGCCATTTTTATTCTTTATCCCTGTGTTCCTTCTTTGCTTCCTATTTCTTTTTTTCACAGCAGACCTTTTGAGCATTTCTTGCATCACTGGTTTGGTGGTAATAAATTCCCTTAGTTCTTTTTTGTCTGTGAAGTTCCTGATTTCACCTTCAATTTTGATTGATAGCCTTGCTGGGTACAGTATTCTTGGATTCAGACCCTTCCTTTGCATGACTTTGTATATTTCATTCCATTCCCTTCTGGCCTGATGAGTTTCTGTTGAGAAATCAGTTGCTAGTCTGATGGGGGTTCCTTTGTAGGTAACTTCCTGTCTCTCTCTGGCCACTTTTAAGATTCTTACTTTGTCGTTGGTGTTTGCCAATTTAATTATAATGTGCCTTGGCGTCAGTCTTTTGGGGTTCATTTTGCTTGGGACTCTGTGAGCTTCTCGGATTTGTGTGGGTTTTTTCTTCCCTATATCAGGGAATTTTTCTGTCATTATTTCTTCAAACAAGTTTTCTATTCCTTGCTCCATTTCCTTTCCTTCTGGAACCCCTATTATGCGGATGTTGTTTTGTTTCGTGTTGTCCCAAAGTTCCCTTAGGCTCTCCTCCTGCTTTTTAATTTTTTTTTTCTAGAAACTGCTCTACTTGGATATTTTTTTCTACCTTGTCTTCTAGCTCACTGATGCAGTCCTCTGCTTCTTCTAGTCTACTCTTGATGCTTTCTATTGAGTTCTTACAGCAGCGATGTCATTTTCATTTCTTCTTGGTTCTTCTTCATTTCCTCTTGGTTCTTATTCATATTGTCAAATTTGTCTTCCATTCTTTTCAACCACCTTATGACCATTTCTCTGAATTCTTTCTCTGGCAGGTTGCTTGCCTCCATTTCGTTTACTTCCTTTTCTGGTGATGCCTGCTTTTCTTTTATATGTGGGCTGTTTCTTTGTCTCCCCATGGTCTCTGTTTCTCCGGGTGTCTGGTTATGTAGGTCTCTCTCTCCTGTGTTGATTTAAAGGCACAAAATACAACACAACCAAGTACCACACACAAGGCACTGAACAGAAATGTATTCACAATATTAATAACCCAAAATAAAGGTGACCACCAGAGAAAGGCAAATTAGGGGATAGGAGAGAAAGAAGAAAAGAGGAGAAAAAAAGAAAGAAAGAAAGGAGTGCCAAAATGAAATTGGGAAAAGGAAAAAAAAGTAAGAGAAAAAAGAAAGAGAATAAGAAGAAAAGGGGAATTAACTGTATATATGGGGGAAAACTGCAATAGAACAGCCACTAATCCCAGCAAATGCCAGCAACAAGTACCTGGAGATGAATACAAACTACAAACAACAATTAATATCAAGTGAGGCGAGGAAAAACAGATGCAAAAAACAAACAAAAACAAAGCAGACAAGAAAACAAAACAAAAAAGAATAAGCAAAAGAATCTCACAAACAAGCATAAAAAAAACGATATAATCAACATTCAAGCAAACAACAACAAAAGGACAGAGAGAAAAACAATTTTTGGATAGTGAAGACAGAGAAGAGAGAGGTGTGTATGAACTCAGAGCAGGGGATTGGAAATTAGATATATAAGTAGGGTGAAATTTTAACGGGGTAAAAAGAAAACAGGGAAAATCTAAGGCAGGAAAAGGGTAAGAGAAACAGGACAACAAAAGGGCAAAAGTTAGGGAGAGAGTGATGGCATAAAGGTAGAGTTGAGATAGAGTAGAATGATGCTAAAGGAAAGATGAAAATAGAATGTAGAACACTAATCTCAAAGTCAAATAAAGAGAAAATAAAATGACATGTTTTTTAAAAAAGGTAAAATAGTAGTAGTAATAATACTGATTGAAAATAAAAATGTAATAATTAAAAAGGTAAAATCAAGTGAGGAAAAAAGAAAAAATTAGTTTCTTAAGTAAAAGATGAAAACTTAAAAAAAGGAAAAAAAATAAAATGTGCAGTAGTGCAGGTCATTCACTTCCTCTGTTGTTCTGTTTGGCACACCTGTTTCCCAGTCAGGACAGTATTGCAGTTCCCTGCGTTCCACTGCTCTTCAGTGTTGTAAGCCAGTCCTGATTTTTAAGCAGGCGGTTTGTCTTACTTTCTTGTATTCCTTAATTTGTGATTACACAGGTGTTAATTTGTGATTCAGCCCCTGGGTGGCAGTGTTTCTGGGTTGACTTCTGGTTCTCTGGGTCCTTTCTAGCCTCTGCTTTAGATCCTGCTTTCCCTATGGCACTCAATACCGGTTTGTGGGAGTGGGCTGCCCCAGAGCTGGTTCTCTGACTGTCACTCCCCGCTCTGATCCCCAGGTTCCAGAAACACAGCTTTCCCCTGCAGTCTCCTAGGGTGTCCCCAACTGGGTGATCCTATGTATTGGGCTCAGTAATCAGAAACAAGGACATTCAAAGAGGAGAAAGTGCGAGTGTGCGAACTCCGGGTTTGCTCCTAAGCCTGCGCAATCCCCGTTTCCCCCTTGTGTCCAAACAGCTGGCACACTCCCAGAGTTCTTAGGCTGTCCTTCTGTGTCAGATCAAAATGGGTTGCTTTTTAGAGATCCCCTCTGTTAGCAGCTCTGAGGACCCCCTTCCACATTCACGGATCATGCCAGCCCCAACAGCCACGGATTTTTCTAGGCTCAGACTTCCCCTGGTCCTCCAGCTTCTGCCGGGACCAGAGACCTCACCTTATCCCAGGTGAAATCTGACCTTTTCGTGGTGGAGTGTAGAGCTCCTCTGAATCTGCATGTTTGCGCTAATTGGGGACCGGTGTTCTGGGGTTCGCAGCTGTTTGGTGGGTGCCACAGTTGTAGATTTTCAGGCTTCTGATAACATCCACTTTCCCCTTCAAGATGGCGCGGTATCCACGTCTGAGCCAGTGGCTCCGGGAGGGAACCCAGCAGCAGTGGGGGCTGCCCGGTCAGGGAACCCCGTCCAGCAGTCCCCCACCTTCTCCTGGAGTATAGCTGTCCCTTAACTCACCAACAGACACTCCCCATGTGATCCTCAGCTGTTCTTTCTGTCTGCTCCGGGACAAGGCTCGGGACACGTCTTTCTATTCCACCGCCATTTTGGTTCTTCCTTATGTTACTGTCTTTATCTAGAAGTTAAGCATGGCTTAAAGAGTCCCAATCTGAGAAGGGGTACTCTGGTGACTTTATAATGTATTAACTTGGCTAGGCTGAACTACATTTCTCAGACTCCCTCCTCTGTGTGTTACCAATTAGTGGGCCCAAGAGAGAACTGGAGGGTAGAGTGAAGCAGCAGCCATTTTATAGCTCACCAGTTGTCACTCATCTGGTGGCTCGCCTCATTAAGGCAGGCAGCAGCCCTGCCTGCAACTGCTCCACCTGCCCCTGATCCTCCAACTCCTGGGCCAGTCGTGCCATTAACTCCATGACAGAGGGCACTGACTGCTTCTGCAAAACACCCAGCCCTCAAGGTCAGGGGAGGTGAGAGCTGACACAGTTTTAATTCATTCCAGTTGCTCCCAGCTTGTGCTTGTGGGTTACAGCCTGTCTGTGCTGGTCTTCCATTTCACATCCATTTTCCTTCTAACTGCCTGTGAACTTCAAGCTCCAGCATCGGACTTCATACATGTGAAGACAAATACATACATCATTTCATAACCAGCTCCCATGATTGCTAGGTTCAAATCTCTGCAACAAATCTATCTCCCTATCTCTCTACCTAATTATCAACTTTTGGAGTGGACTTACAGGCTTACATGGGGAGCCTGCGACCAATTTTTTTTTTCCTTCCTTTAAAAGTGATCTGCTCCCCTCCTCCCACCCCCGCCCTTCCTTCTACCAGTGTGTCTGAGCAATTCATTTTTCCCTTTAAATCTTTGAAGCTCAGGATCTTACTTGGACAGTCAATATTGGGGATATTAAAACATTTTATTTTTCTGGCAGATACACTATCTTTTCAACCTTCAGATTGAATTTTTCATTCAAGTCAGAGAAGTTTTCTTGTATTATATCTCTGAATAACTTTAAGTTCCTTTTGTTGAAATCTGTACACAAAGGACATCAATTATCCTTAAGTAATAGATCATCTTTGGCTTCCATATCTATCATATTCTTTCTAGTTGCTTCAATCTTTTTGTTTTTTCCCCTCTATATCCACTATTATCTTAAGTCTTCCCTCCATGATGTTAATTTGATTTTTAGCCATGATTATTTTCTTTTCTAATTAATTTATTATACCTGTTATCATAGTATTTTGGTTTTCAATTTATTCCCTTAGCTCTTCAACCTCCCTTTTCATCTATTCTGTTACTTTATTATCTCAATTTTTAGTTTTTATGTTGTTAAATTAAATCCATATTATGTTGTTCTAAAATGCTAAACACTTGCAGAGAATCAATCTTATTTGGATTCTAGCCTCCAGACTGTGAGGCAATCCGTTTCTGTTGTCTAGGCCACCCATTAGGTGGTACTTCCTTATGGCAGCCCTAGCTAACTAATATTCCTCACCTTATTTAACCTTTCAACCAGCCGCCGGCGCACACACTCTCTCTTCTTGCTTATTTTTCTTCTTTGCAACTTATCTCCTAATATACTGCATAATTTTCTTATTTATTTTGTTTGATACCTGTCTTTTCTTTTAAGAACGAGGGCTGGGATTTTGCTTTGGTTCACTGATCTACCTCTAGGTCCTAGTACATAGTAGAAGCTCAATAAATAGTTGCTGAGTGAATAAATACAATCAAATCTGACACCTAGCATGTGCTTACAAATGATCCAGTGTTAGGCCTATTGACAGCTAATGAAATCACATTGACTATGGCTTTATGATTTCTTTTGAAAATGTCTTTGGATCCATTCATTCATTTACTCATTCAGATAATATTTATTGAGGGCCTACTACATGCCAGGTACTGCTCTCAGTGGTAAGAGTGCAGCAGTAAACAAAACCAAGAGGGAGACCCTCGCTGGTTTGGCTCAGTGGACAGAGCGTCGGCCTGCAGACTGAAGGGTCCCAGGTTTGATTCAGGTCAAGGGCACATGCTGGGTTGCGGGCTTGATCCCCAGTGGGTGGTGTGCAGGAGGCAGCCAATCAATGATTCTCTCTCATTATTGATGTTTCTATCGCTCTCTCTCCCTCTCCCTTCCTCTCTAAAATCAATGAGAATATATATTAAAACAAAAAATAATAACAACAAAGAAAAACCACAAGGGGGAGAAAGAGACAATAAACAAAGAGCTTATGGCCGAGTGTCGGGTAGTTTCTAAGCACAGTGAAAGGTAGACAGGGTAAATGTTCCAGGTAACTATTGGTGTGAAGCAAACCACCCAGAGGCTTAGTAGCCTAAAACAACAATTCCATATTATCTCTCATGGTTCTTTGGTGGACTGGGCTCATGAGGGTGGTTCTTGCTGGGGGTCTCACACGTGGTACTGTCAGATGTTGGCCAGGCCTTGCGTCATCTGAAGGACAGGCTGAGTGGGATATCTGAGGTGGCTCACTCACTTGGCCACTGTAGATGTTGGCCACCAGCTGGGAGTTCAGTCCATGTCCTGTGGCCTTTCCACGTGGCCTGGGCTTCTCAGCATGGCAGCTTGGCTCTGGAAGGAGCTCTCCGAGAGCAAGTGTTCCAAGAAGCAGGAAGCAGAGGCAGCCAGGGCGGCTAAGGGCTGTGCTTAGACCTGGATCAGTGTCGCTTCTACCGTATTCTGTTGGTTAAAGATTCCAGGAGCTGCAGAAAGAAAACATGGGATAGAATTGCTGTAGCACCTTTGGAAAACACAGTTCACACATAAGGGGATATTGAGTGGTGGGCAAGCAGGAGAGAGAGGTGCTCTTTGCAGGGAAGGCCTCTCTGATTAGGTGACCTTTGAGCACAGGTCTGAGGGGCATGAGGAATGGCCCATGAGGCTATCTGGGGAAGAGTGTTCTAGGCCACGGCTGGCAAGTTCAAAGGCCCTGAGGCAGGAGCGAGCTGGGCATGGTGAGGAACAGCCAAGGTGAGGTAGGAGGAGAGCTGTGGGATCAGCACTTATACGATTCCAGCAATGTCTTACTCTTAGGACTGAAGGGGTCACAGATGTGTTCTGGTATTTCTTTCTTTAAAAAATTTTTTTTTAAAATTGATTTCAGAGAGGAAGGGAGAGGGAGAGAGTGATAGAAACATCAATGATGAGAGAACCATTGATTGGCTTCCTCCTCCACGCCCCCTATTAGGGATTGAGTCTGCAACCTGGGCATGTGCCCTGACCGCGAATTGAACTGTGACCTCCTGGTTCATAGGTCAATGCTCAACCACTGAGCCACTGAGGCCAGGCTGTCTTGGTTTTTAAATGGGCTGGGGCCTTTGCAGAAGCCCTTGCTGATGACTCTGCCACGCCTGCTCTGTGTTGGATCCTCTCCTTCCCCACCATGAGCCCATTGGTGCTCTCACCTGCAGGTCTGCCCTTTGCTCCTTGATATCTACCAACCCATGAGGCCTTGTCATTGAGTGTCTGTCCTTGACCCAGAAGCCTGGTGCCACCCAGCTCACCCATGTTGCTATGTTTGCTGCTCTGATACTCTGGATCATGCACCCTAGGTCAAGCCCTGGGGGTCCCTGTCATAGCTGTGGAGTCCCAGCCCTCCTGCTGCCCAGGTCAGAAACGGGGCCCAGGTGTCCTCTGCTGGGACTGCAGCCTTCCCTGTCTCCTGCCCAGCTCTGGGAGTCTGAATCCTCAGCCCATGATCCCTGCTTCACACCATTGGATTCTCTGGAACCATGATGACCTCCGCCAGGCTCTGGACTTGTCTGGCTTCCCCTACTGAGGGGCCATCTGTCTCAGAGGCCATCTGACAGCAGCTGGGAGAGTGGTTGCTTGGTGGGTAAGGATGACAATTTGGGAGCTGACCCCCGTGGGTTTGCAGTGTGTCCATGGGCAAGTAGTTCAACCTCCCTGCACTTTTTTTCTCAATGAGAACTTTAATTGCTTTCTTAAAGTATTAATAGGTTCTTAAGAATGATCTGCCATCTTGTTATTTCTGTAGCTGGACTACTCTTAGATCTCCATCAGCCTGCACTGTTCCTTTTTCAGAGACGTAGATGCCATCCAAAAATATTCTGCTATCCTCGCTTTTAACAGTTGTCGCTGCAGGATCAAAGTAGCACCTGAATTTGATCCAAGTTCAATATCTTTTAATAATTAACTCATCTTTTTGGGCTTAAAATATTGAACAAGCAGTGCCTGGCCTCATTCAAATACCAATGGTGTATTTCTCACCCAAGAAATTTCAGATTTCAACAAGAGACCCATCCTTCGGAATGACAGCAGTGATAGGGAAGTGAGCACACACACCTCCTCTTGTAACGGAAGCCAGGGTAACCCCCTCCATCGTGTTCTATACCTAACAACAGACAGTGTAAACCCTGGCCAGTTCCTTCCTCTTTCCCCACCACTGTCAATCCAGGTCCTCCTTTCTTGCCAAAGAGACTGAGTTCTCCATCAACGTGATTGGAGTCCCCCTGCAGGGCTCCTCGGTCCCCCTCCCTCCCCCCAGCTCCTGTGTATCCCTCTCAGTGCTGCCTACATTTTCTGGAATGTCAACAGTCTGGCTGCTGAGAATGGTCTTTATTCTCACAGTAGATGAGCCCAGAAGAGACTGACCTCACACCAGTATTGACCTCACAGGTTAGTTGTGAGAATTCATTGAATTGGCTCATATGAAGGGCTTAGAAGGACTCCTGACAACTGAAGGTCTGAGGTGTTGGCTCCAATTACTGTATTAGAGTCTGTGACTCCTTGGACAAGCCCTGAACCTTTCTGTGCTGCTCCCAGAACCAGGCCTGCAGCTGGACCCCACCTCGAGGCCCCCGTTCACTGGGCCGCTCAAGTTACTTTCCCCTCCTGGTTTGCCCCACTATCCTGATAACCCATCATGCTCCCCACTGGGCCTACTCAGAGAGCCCAGAGGCAGAGGATAAAATGTAGCAAGAGCCCATATGAGTTTCCAGGGGCTGGACCATGGGACCCAAAGTGCAATGGGCACCTTTGGAGATGAAGCAGAGGCCTGAGCCATTGGGGAGCTTCAGAGTGGCCGCATAAGTGGGAGCTTTGGGTGACTAGCTGGAGAGGTGGCAGGATTTCTTTTGTTCTATATTTTTTAAAAATTAAAAAAATGTTTTTATTGATTTCAGAGAGAGAAAGGGAGAGGGAGAGAGAGAAGCATCAGCGATGACAGAAAATCATCAATCAGCTGCTTCCTGCATGCCCCCCACCCAGGATGGAACCCGCAACCTGGGCATGTGCCCTGACTGGGACTCAAACTGTGAGCTCCTGGTTCATAGGTTGACACTCAACCACTGAACCACATTGGCCAGGCAGAATTCCTTTTTGTTTTTTAAAAAATATATTTTATTGATTTTTTACAGAGAGGAAGGGAGAGGGAAAGAAAGTTAGAAACATCGATCAGCTGCCTCCTGCACACTCCCTACTGGGTATGTGCCCGCAACCAAGGTACATGCCCTTGACCGGAATTGAACCTGGGACCCTTGAGTCCATAGGCCGACGCTCTATCCATTGAGCCAAACCGGTTAGGGCCAGAATTTCTTTATTAGAGGTGCTAGGTGTGAAGGGGGCCATGTAGTTGGAGGAGGCTAAGAGCCCTGGCTTTAGTTTTTTAAGACTGCTGTGTACCAGCATGTGTTTTTTTGGGGTGCTTATGGGTAAGTGGGGGGCGGGTGGGGCGGGCAAAGTCTCTCATGCTCCAGTGGTGATGAGCAGACATGTTCCCCTTTTGGGGAATGCTGGTCCACGGAGTCAGCCTGCTCACAGAGGGGTAAAGAATCAAGCAACCTTGGAAGGTTAGAAACAGGCTGTGATTTCTGTGTTACTGTGGGAACAAAAGCATAGCAGAATTTTCCACCTTAACCATTTCTAAGTGTTCAGTAGTGTTAAGTATGTTTACACTGTTTGCAGCCAATCTCCAGAACTTTTTCATCTCGCAAAACTGAAACTACGCTCATTAAACAACTGCTTTTCTCTTCCCTGGCAACCACCACTCTAGTGTCTGTTCCTGTGAACTTGACCGCTCTAGATAACTCATATAAGTGGCATCAGACAGGATTGGTTTCTAGGTTCCTTTTGAAAGCCTGGACTTTCTGAAACCTTCATGATGGCCATAGTGCATACGCCATCCTCTGACTACCGGGGCGCTTCCTCTGTCTCTCCCTTGGGGTCTCCTGCCTGTGATCAGCCCACAGGTGCTGCCGTTCTTCCTACTCAGTCCTCCCTAGTCAGTCCTTAGCCAGTGAATCCACCGTACACGTTTGCTGATGAGCTCCCCCAGTTGCTCCTACCTCCCCTGAAGCTTTGTTCTCCCTGGGCCTCTGCCCTGAAGCCCCTGCCCCGGCTCACTCCTGATCCTTCAGGGTTCGACATCCTGGACGAGCATCAGGGAGATTCCTGCAGAACTGGTCCCCGAACCATGTTTGAAGCAACACTGCTGCTCTGGAAAGACCTGTTTCCTCTCTGTCTCCCTGACCAGTGCCCGCTCTGGAGAGGCCCACGGGCTCCCTCCTCCTCACAGCCTGGTCTCGCAGGCTCGGGGAGCTCAGGGAACATTTGGTGAGTGAGTGAATGAGGCAGTCCTCACACAGCTCAGTAGAAAAGTAAGACCAAGAGACAGGGTTCCAGGTGAGGATGGGGACTGACACAGGAATCCCCACTAAAACTACAGCAACGAGATTTAAGAGATAGAAACCCACCAGGAGGGTGAAGTGGCAGACCTGAGGACAGAGTCACATGTGGTCAGTGGGAAAAGCAGAGAACCAGGGAGTCCTCAGAAGGTTTAGGACAGGCAGTGTAGGGGACCTCAGGAAGTGGGGTGAACTGGTGAGCACAAACATACCCCTTGCCTAACCAGCTTCCGGTCAGGTGCCCAATACCTCGTTCACACAGGTACCCTAATCCTGGTGAGTCCTGGGTTTTCCAAGCTGTATCCACTATTCCTTACAGGGGCTCTGAACACTCTGACCTGGAGACTCTTTTGCAATAGCTCATCCTGGGAGGCTTCACAAAGAAGTGGCAGTATTGTCCTTCCATGATTCAGCTAGATTTGTGCTTAACACCCAACTTTTCAAAACTCAGCAACATTTGGTTAGGTGTACATAGTGCCCCCGAGAAACTGATCCAGACAGAGGAACCTGTGGTGGGAAAGAATAGCCCCACCCACTCCCGGTGTCATAGGACTTCCTCTCAATAGACGTACTTCAGAACGCTGTTGGCTTCATGAAAAGGACTTCAGAGCAACTTCCCTTTTCTCAGCTGGAGGGATGGGGACCCTGTGATTTCTCAGTGATGTTTTTTTCTGCTCGGTTCCCAGTCTGGTAGTTAGAGGAGACAACAGTCATCCCAGGAATTCTCGATAAATATATATTCTTTTAGCTGAAAACATTTTTTTAAAGGATGGGAGAGTGAATATTGAACACCTCCTAGAATTATCCTAAGCAAGTAGATGCTGTTTCTGAGTGTAAGATAGAAGAAGTGCACTTTGAAAAATGGGTAGAGATGGGGGGGAAATCACTTTATGCCTTTCTTAAAGCTGTCTAATGGATATTCGGGGGAAAGGATAGAATTCCTTTACAAGCTGGGCTGCCCCGCAGTTGAAGCCACGTTGTAAAGCTGTTTGGGACGTAGAAGGGTTAGTAAAGAGACCAACGGTAAGGTCATTTCTAACGATCTGGAACGGTTTAAATGCTGGCTGCCCAGGAAACCGATGATTGGAAAAATAACATCACAGGGTTTTTATATGGCCCACTGGTATCGTGATGCGATGGGATTATTTTCTGACTTTCTGTTTTTGCCACAGGAAGAGGAAGAGGCTAGGGAGTCAAAGGGGTGCTCAGATGCTAATCACCAGGGCTTCTCTCAGATAAATTATGAACAGGTGCTTAAAGAATTCTCTTGCTACAGTAAAGACACAAAGCAGCCTTTAAACACTTTGGATGTGAACATACCCTAATTTCAAAAGCACTAGAGCTATATATAACCCCAAAGATAATCTTTTCCTCCAAGGATTGATTAAGCTGAGTAAAAAAATAAAAAAGAAGGAAAGTAACCCCAACTCCTCACTCCTGGGCCTGTGGCAGACATCATTAATCAATCAAGGCAGATTTTTTTTCCCCCCATGGAACCTAAATGCTGCCCTAGAATTCTTCTCAGCAATGTGTGCCTGCCTGACAGCTACTATAAATAGATCTGAATCGGCATGTGAGCTGAGCCAACTATAGAGGGCTCTAGCCTGTGGTTAAAAGTGTAGTCTGTGGAGCCAAATCTCGGCTTACGCTTTCAGATAAGTTTCTGCACCTTTGAAATGTACTGGTTAATAATGCGGATTTTTTTCAATAGAAGGAGTTACACATATGTTGATATATATGCAATTTGATTGTATGCTATTTTGTTGTATTGACAGCAAGCTTCAAAGCTTCATATGTCAAATTTTCTGAAGGTGTTAACATCATAGATATTTTTACGCTTAAAAATGTCGAATTTTGTGCCAAAAAGAGAGCATTTGTGGGAAGTTTTAATTCATTACTTTATTTTGAAGAAAAATGCTGCTGAAAGTTATCGTATACTTCGGGAAGCTTATGGTGAACATGCTCCATCTCAAGATACTTGTGAATGCTGGTTTAAATGCTTTAAAAGTGATGATTTCGATGTGAAAGACAAAGAATGTCCAGGTCAACTGAAAAGTTTGAAGACCAACAATTACAAGCATTATTGGATAAAGATGCATGTCAAACTCAAAAACAACTTGCAGGAAGATTAAACATTGCTCAGAAAACAATTTCCGATCATTTACAAGCAAGGAAAATGGGTGCCACATCAACTGAACGAAAGACAAATGGGGAACCGAAAAGTCATCAGTAAAATGTTGCTTCAACGGCATGAAAGTAAGTCTTCTTTGCATCTAATTGTGACTGGTGATGAAAAGTGGATTTATTTTGAGAATCCCAAATGCACAAAATCATGGAATGATCCAGGTCAAACATCAACATCGACTGCAAGGCCAAATCGCTTCGGAAAGAAGACAATGCTCTGCGTTTGGTGGGATAAGGAAGGTGTGGTGTATTGTGAGCTTCTAAAACCAGGTGAAACCATTAATACTGATTGCTACCAACAACAAATAATCAATTTGAACCATGCTTTGATCGTGAAATGACCAGAATGTTCCAGAAGACACAGCAAAGTAATTTTGCTTCATGATGATGCATCATCACACACTTCAAAACCAGTTACAGACACATTAAAAGATCTTGCCTGGGAAGTATTAACCCACCCGCCGTGTTCACCAGACCTTGCTCCTTCAGATTACCACTTGTTCTGATCGATGGTACACACACTTTCTGAGCAGCACTTCAAAACGTACAAAGAAGTAGAAAATTGGGTCTCTGAATGGTTTGCCTCAAAACCAGAAATGTTCTATTGGGACAGTATCCATAAATTACCTGAAAGATGGGGGAAATGTGTAGCTAGCGATGGACATTACTTTGAATAGAGCACTTTTGATGTTTCTCTTGAAATTATTGTGTTTTCTTTGATTACAAAATCCGCATTATTAACCGGTACACCTGTAGATAATAAAAGTACCTATCTCATTGGATTGTTATAAGGGTTAAAATAATTAGCAGCTTTGAACAGGACAAATAATAAATACTCAATAAGGGGGCTCCCCCCCACAGAATAAAGTGTTAAAGAGGATCATCACTCTTTAACCATGGAGGAAGAACTAGATTAAGATTGAGTAATAGTCTATGAATTTGTTTAACAAAGATATATTTGGCAACTATTATATGCCAGACTATGTATCAAATGTGGCTCTTAAAACAAGGCACCAATTTTATCTACGTGATATATATATATATATATATATATATATATATATATATATACACACACACACACACACACACACACAGAGACACACACATATACACACACATATACATATATATCTTGTTCAAATTTGGAATTCTTTGAAATGTAATGACATATGACAAGTTATTGGTTTATATCCAGTTGTTTTACATCAAAATTCTATTTAAAAGAAAAAGAATAATCGAGAAGATAATTGGCCAATTAAATATGGAAAGCTACTCAACCTCAAACAGGGAACAAATTAATGCAACAATGAGAATGGGAGTGGAGCAAAGGAGAGAAAAAGATGATAAATCTAGGCATTTAACATCCAAATATAAGGAATTCCAGGAAGAGAGAGAAGAAGCAATTAAGAGGAGAAAAATCACCAAAGAAATAATATAAAAATATTTCCAGACCTGAAGTGTGGGTGTCTCTAGATGTGAAGGTCCACTGAAGTGCATGGCAAAATGAATGCAAAAGACCCTCACCAGGGCATATGATCACGGGCATATGATCAATTCTGAATCCCAATGGATAAAAAAAGAAAACAAAAACAAAACCAGGATGGGTAGGAGGAGTGTTGGAAACTAGTTATATGCCAAGAAACAAGAGTCAAATTGGCATTGGATTTTTAAACATAATTTTATACCCAGCCAATCTATCCATCAAGTGTAAAGGAAGAACAAAGATATTTTCAGACTTCAGGACTTGAAAATATGCTTCTTTTTAAAATAATTATACTTTAACACATTATTTTTTTTTAAAAAGGGTAAAAATCATGACTCATACACAAATATAAAATGAACATGTGTTAAATATCTTTCTTAGCTCATTATGAATGAGGGAACCAGTATGATGTTACAAACAGTTTAAAGAAGTAAAAAAAAAAAAGCACACATTGTTATGGAATAAAGCAATTTTGAAGCTAGTTATATGCAAATCAATTTACAAATATGAAACTGCCTTTTTGTATGGGGTTGGGAGAGGGACGTGGGCTATTTATTTGCATATCTATAGATAAGAATTATTTTTGCATTGCTATTAGTTATCCACAATTTACAAGGTTATAAAGTAGCTCCAAGGCAATGAGAGGCACAGAGCCCCCATAGAAGCAAAATGAAGAAAGGATGTGCTGTAAACAATGTGGTTTTTCACGGAAGCACAACTTTTTTCTTTTTTTTTTAATTTTTTTTTATTAAGGTATTATATGTGTACATACCTTACCATTGCCCCCCCACCCCACTCCCATACATGCCCTCACACCCCAATGTTTTGCATCCGTTGGTTACTCTTATATGCATGCATATAAGTCCTTCAGTTGATCTCTTATTTCCCCCACCTCTCCCTAACTTTCCCGCTGTAATTTGACAGTCTGTTTGATGCTTTACTGCCTCTGTATCTATCTTTTTGTTCATCAGTTTATAATGTTTTTCATTATCCCCAAATGAGTGAGATCATGTGGTATTTTTCTTTCATTGACTGGCTTATTTCACTTAGCATAATGTTCTCTAATTCCATCCAGGTGCCTACAAATGGTAATAATTCCTTCTTTTTTTATGGCAGCATAGTATTCCATTGTGTAGATGTACCATAGTTTTCTGATCCAGTCATCTGCGGACAGGCACCTAGGCTTTTTCCAAATCTTAGCTATCATAAATTGTGCTGCTATGAACATAGGGGTGCATATATCCTTTCTGATTGGTGTTTCTAGTTTCTTAGGATATATTCCTAGGAGTGGGATTACTGGGTCAAATGGGAGTTCCATTTTCAGTTTTTTGAGGAAACTCCATACTGTTCTCCACAGTGGCTGCACCAGTCTGCATTCCCACCAGCAGTGCACGAGGGTTCCTTTTTCTCCGCATCCTCCCCAACACTTGTCATTTGTTGATTTGTTGATTATAGCCATTCTGACAGGTGTGAGATGGTATTGCATTGTCGTTTTGATTTGCATCTCTCGGATAATTAGTGACTTTGAGCATGTTTTCATGTGTCTCTTGGCCTTCCTTCTGTCTTCTTTCGAAAAGATTCTATTTAGGTCCGTTGCCCATTTTTTTATTGGATCATTTATCTTCCTTTTATTAAGTTGTATAAGCTGCCTGTAGATGTTGGAGATTAAACCTTTATCAGTGATAACATTTGCAAATATGTTCTCCCATACAGTGGGCTTTCTTGTTGTTTTGTTGATGGTTTCTTTTGCTGTGCAAAAGCTTTTTATTTTGATGTAGTCCCATTTGTTTATTTTCTCTTTGGCTTCCGTTGCCCTAGGGGCAGTATCAGTGAAGAAGTTCTTTCCGCATATGTCTGAGATTTTGCTGCCTGTGGATTCCTCTAGTATTTTTATGGTTTCCCGTCTTATATTTAAGTCCTGTATCCATTTTGAGTTTATTTTTGTGTATGGTGTAAGTTGGTGATCTAGTTTCATTTTTTTGCATGTATCTGTCCAATTTACCCAACACTATTTGTTGAAGAGACTGTCTTGACTCCATTGTATGTTCATGCCTCCTTTGTCAAATATTAATTGCGCATAGCGGTTTGGGTCGATATCTGGATTCTCTATTCTATTCCATTGATCTATATGTCTGTTCTTGTGCCAGTACCAGGCTGTTTTGAGGACAGTGGCTTTGTAATACAGCTTGAAATCTGGTATTGAGATCCCTCCTATTTTATTCTTCTTTCTCAGGATTGCTGTGGCTATTCGGGGTCTTTTTTTATTCCAGTTGAATTTTTGGAGAGTTCTTTCTAGGTCTGTGAAATATGCCGTTGGTATTTTAATGGGAATTGCGTTGAATTTATAGATTGCTTTGGGTAGTATGGACATTTTAATGATGTTGATTCTCCCAATCCATGAACATGGTATGTTCTTCCATCTGTTTACATCTTCCTCTATCTCTTTTTTCAGTGTCCTGTAGTTTTCCGTGTATAGGTTTTTTACCTCCTTGGTTAGGTTTATTCCTAAGTATCTTAATTTTTTTGGTGCGATGGAAAATGGGATTGCTTTTTCAGTCTCTCTTTCTGTAAGTTCACTGTTGGTGTATAGAAATGCCATAGATTTCTTGGCGTTAATTTTGTATCCTGCTACATTGCCGAATTCATTTATTAAGTCTGTTAGTTTTTTGATGGAGTCTTTCGGGTTTTTTTATGTACAATATCATGTCATCTGCAAATAAGGACAGCTTTACTTCTTCTTTTCCAATTTGGATGCCTTTTATTATTTCTTTTTCTTGTCTAATTGCAATGGCTAATACTTCCAGTACTATGTCAAACAGGAGTGGTGAGAGTGGGCATCCCTGTCTTGTTCCTGTTCTTAGGGGAAATGGTTTTAGTTTTTGCCCATTGAGTATGATGTTAGCTGTGGGTTTATCATATATAGCTTTTATTATGTTGAGGTATGATCCTTCTATTCCCACCTTGTTGAGAGTTTTTATCAAGAAAGGGTGTTGGATTTTGTCAAATGCTTTTTCTGCATCAATTGATATGACTATGTGATTTTTATCTCTCAATTTGTTTATGTGATGTATCACTTTTATTGATTTGCAGATATTGTACCATCCTTGCATTCCTGGGATAAACCCTACTTGATCATGGTGTATGATCTTTCTGATGTAGTGCTGGATCCGATTTGCTAGAAATTTGTTGAGGATTTTGGCATCTACATTCATGAGGGATATTGGCCTGTAGTTCTCCTTCATTGTGTTGTCTTTATCTGGTTTTGGTATTAGGGTGATGCTGGCTTCATAGGAGGAGCTTGGAAGTGTTCCTTCCTCTTGAATTTTTTGGAATAGTCTGAGGAGGATAGGTTTTAGTGCTTCCTTGAATGTTTGGTAAAACTCCCCTGTGAAGCCATCTGGCCCTGGACTTTTGTTTGCTGGAAGCTTTTTGATGACTGCTTCAATTTCATCCATAGTTACTGGCATATTGAGCTGTTTAGATTATTCCTGATTGAGTTTTGGAAGGTTATATTTTTCTAGGAATATGTCCATTTCCTCCAGGTTGTCCAGTGTGTTGGAATAGAGTTGTTCATAGTATTTTTTAAGAATCCATTGTATTTCGGTGGAGCCTGTTGTTATTTCACCTCTTTCATTTCTGATTTTGTTTATTTGGGTCCGCTCTCTTTGCTTCTTGGTGAGCCTGGCTAGAGGTTCATCAATCTTGTTTATCCTTTCAAAGAACCAGCTCTTGGTTTTGTTGATCTTTTGTATTGTTTCTTTGGTCTCTATGTCGTTTATCTCCGCTCTGATCTTTATTATTTCCTTCCTTCTGCTTACAATGGGCTTTTCTTGTAGCTCTTTTTTTGACTCTGAGTTGTAGGGTTAGGTAATTTATTACCATTGTTTCTTGTTTTTTGCAGTATGCTTGTAGAGCTATGAACTTCCCTCTCAAGACTGCTTTCGCTGTGTCCCATAGATTTTGGATTGTTGTGTTTTCATTGTCATTTGTTGCCATGATGTTTTTTATTTCTTCCTTGATCTCTCTGGTAACCCAGTCATTGTTTAATAGCATGCTGTTTAGTCTCCATGTGTTTGATTTCTTTGGGTTGTTTTTATTGTAGCTGATTTCCAGTTTTATGCCACTGTGGTCTGAGAAGATGCCTGATATGATTTCTATCTTCTTGAATTTGAAGAGACTTTGCTTATGTCCCAACATATGATCTATCTTTGAAAATGACCCATGTGCACTTGAGAAGAATGTATATTCTGTGGCTTTGGGGTGAAATGTTCTGAAGATGTCAATTAATTCCATCTGGTCTAGTGAGTCATTTAGGATTGATGTTTCTTTGCTGATTTTTTGTTTAGAGGATTTGTGCAATGGTGATAGTGGGGTATTAAAGTCTCCTACTATGATTGTATTGCTGTCAATCTCTCCCTTGATATCCTCCAGGAGTTTTTTTATGTATTTGGGTGCTCCTGTATTGGGTGCATATATGTTTACCAGAGTTATTTCTTCTTGTTGGATTGCTCCCTTTAGTATTATGAAGTGGCCTTCCTTATCTCTTGTTATGCCCTTCACTTTGAGATCTAATTTGTCAGATATAAGTATTGCTACCCCAGCTTTTTATTTCAGTTCCATTTGCCTGGAAAACCTTTTTCCATCCCTTCACCCTCAGTCTGTGTGCGTCTTTTTTTCTGAGGTGGGTTTCTTGTAGACAGCAGATATATGGGTCTTGTTTTCTTATCCAATCCGTTACCCTATGTCTTTTGATTGGGGCATTTAATCCATTTACATTTAAAGTTATTATTGATAGGTACTTGTTTGTCGCCATTTTTATTCTTTATCCCTGTGTTCCTTCTTTGCTTCCTATTTCTTTTTTTCACAGCAGACCTTTTGAGCATTTCTTGCATCACTGGTTTGGTGGTAATAAATTCCCTTAGTTCTTTTTTGTCTGTGAAGTTCCTGATTTCACCTTCAATTTTGATTGATAGCCTTGCTGGGTACAGTATTCTTGGATTCAGACCCTTCCTTTATATGACTGTATATTTCATTCCATTCCCTTCTGGCCTGATGAGTTTCTGTTGAGAAATCAGTTGCTAGTCTGATGGGGGTTTCTTTGTATGTAACTTTCTGTCTCTCTCTTGCTGCTTTTAAGATTCTTACTTTGTCGTTGGTGTTTGCCAATTTAATTATGATGTGCCTTGGCGCCGGTCTTTTGGGGTTCATTTTGCTTGGGAATCTGTGAGCTTCTTGGATTTGTGTGGGTTTTTTCTTCCCTATATCAGGGAAATTTTCTGTCATTATTTCTTCAAACAGGTTTTCTATTCCTTGCTCAGCTTCCTTTCCTTCTGGAACCCCTATTATGCGGATGTTGTTTTGTTTCGTGTTGTCCCAAAGTTCCTTTAGGCCAGCTGTGGGCAAACTACGGCCCGTGGGCCAGATCCGGCTCGTTCAGCTGTTCTATCCAGCCCACAGAGCCAAAAGAGCAGAGGGTTCTCTTGCTCTCCCCTCCGCTCCTTTACTTTGAATTTATATTAGTTCACACAAACACTCCATCCATGCTTTTGTTCCAGCCCTCTGGTCCAGTTTAAGAACCCATTGTGGCCCTCGAGTCAAAAAGTTTGTCCCCCCCCCGCCTTAGGCTCTCCTCCTGCCTTTTCATTTTTTTTCTAGAAGTTGCTCTACTTGGGTATTTTTCCCCATCTTATCTTCTAGCTCAATGATGCGGTCCTCTGCTTCTTCTAGTCTACTCTTGATGCTTTCTTTGAGTTCTTTACAGCAGCGATGTCATTTTTCATTTCTTCTTGGTTCTTCTTCATTTCCTCTTGGTTCTTGCTCATATTGTCGAATTTGTCTTCCATTCTTTTCAGCCACCTTATGACCATTTCTCTGAATTCTTTCTCTGGCAGGTTGCTTGCATCCATTTCATTTACTTCTTTTTCTGATGATGCCTGCTTTTCTTTCATATGCGGGCTGTTTCTTTGCCTCCCCATGGTCTCTCTTCTCTGGATGTCTGGTTATGTAGTTCTCTCTCTCCTGCGTTGATTTAAAGGCACAAAATACAGCACTACCGGGTACAACACACAAGGCACTGAACAGAAATGTATTCACGATATTAATAACCTCCAATAAAGGTGACCACCAGAGAAAGGCAAATTAGGGGATAGGAGCGAAAGAAGAAGAGGAAAAATAAAGAAAGGAAAAAAAAAAAGGAGTGTCAAAATGAAATTGGGAAAAGAAAAAAAAAGTAAGAGAGACAAGAAAGAGACTAAGAGAGAAAGGGGAACAAACTATATATATGGGGATAAAACTCCAATAGAACAATCACTAATTCCAGCAAAAGCCAGCAACAAGTGCCTGGGGATTAATACAAACTAGAACACCAACTAATATTGAGTGAGGCAAGGGAAAACAGAAGCACAAAACAAACAAAAAAATAAACATAAGAAGAATAAGCTAAACAATCTTACAAAAAAAAGCATAAAAATTTGATATAATCAACATTCAAGCAAACAACAACAAAAGGACAGAGAGAAAAACAATTTTTTGGATAGTTAAGACAGCAAAGAGAGAGGTGTGTATGGACTTGGAGCAGGGGATTGGAGATTAGATATGTAAGTAGGGTGAAATTTTAACAGGGGGTAAACAGAAAGAATAGGGAAAATCTAAAGCAGGAAAGGGGTAAGATAAACAGGACACCGAAAAGGGGAAGGTTAGGAAGAGTGTCATGGCATAAAGGTAGAGTTGAGATACAGTAAAATGATGCTAAAGGAAAGATGAAAATAGAATGTGGAACACTACTCCCAAAGTAAAATGAAGAGAAAATAAAATGACACTAAAAAAAAAAAAAAAGATAAAATAGCAGTAGTAATAATATGGATTGAAAATAAAAATGTAATAATTAAAAAGGTAAAATCAAGTGAGGAAAAAAGAAAAAAAATAGTTTCTTGAGTAAAAGATGCAAAAAATGAAAATAAAAAAATAAAATGTGGAGTAGTGAAGGTCATTCACTTCCTCTGTTGTTCTGTTTGGCACTCCTGTTTCTCAGTCCAGACAGTATTGCAGTTCCCTGCATTCCACTGCTTTTCAGTGTTGTAAGCCAGTCCTGATTTTAAGCAGGCGGTGTGTCTTAATTTCTCGTATTCCTTTATTTTTGATTACACAAGAGTCAATTTGTGATTCAGCCCCTGGGTGGCAGTGTTTCTGGATTGACTTCCTGGTCTATCTATGGCCTTTCTAGGCAGTGTTAGAGCCTTCTTTCCCTGTGGCACTCACTACCAGTTTGTGGGAGTGGGCTGCCTCAGAGCTGGCTCTCCGATGGTCACTCCCCGCTCCGATCCCCAGATTCCAGAAAAACAACTTTCCCCTGCAGTCTCCCAGGGTGTCCCCAACTGGGTGATCCTATGTATTGGGCTTAGTAATCAGAAGCAAGGATTTGAAGAAGAAAAAGCCCAAGTGTGCGAACAATAGGTCTGCGCGCAAGTATAAGCAGCCGGCACATCTTTGAAATTCTTAGGGTGTCCCTGCACGTCAGATCAAAATGGGCTGCTTTTTATAGATCCCTTCTGTTAGCAGCTCGGAGGACCCCCTTCCACATTCACGGATCACGCCAGGCCCAACAGTCACGGATTTTTCTAGGCACAGACTTCCCTGGTCCTCCAGCTCCCGCAAAACGCACGTTCCTCTCTCCCACCGGGACCAGAGACCTCACCTTATCCCAGGTGAAATCTGACCTTTCCGTGGTGGAGTGTAGAGCTCCTCTGAATCCGTGTGTTTGCGCCAACTGGGGACCAGTGTTCTGGGACTCACAGCTGTTCTGTGGGTGCCGCAGTTGTGGGTTCTCAGGCTTCTGATAAGCTCCACTTTCCTGTTCAAGATGGCACAGGCTCCTCATCAGAGCCCGTAGCTCTGGGAGGGGACCCAGCCACAGTGGGAGCTGCCAGGTCAGGGGAACCCCGTCTAGCAGTCCCCCACCTTCTACTGGAGTTTAGCTGACCCTTAACTTGCCAACAAACACTCCTCGTGTGACCCTTGGCTGTTCTTTCTTTCTACTCCGGGACAAGGCTTGGAACACGTCTGTCTATTCCGCCGCCATTTTTCCTCCCGTCAGCACAACTTTTTTCAAGTACACTCTCCTGTGACTTCTTTGGAGATACTGTACTGGAAAATATGCTTCATCAAAGGAGGGAGTAAAGTGGAGAGAGAGTGAGAGAGGGAGAGGGGGGCGGGGGAGGGGAGAAACATGGGCTATTCCAAACAAGGAACAGGTTACCCAGCCCTGGAGGGTATGAACAGGAGTTGCAGGACTACAGTGGAGCATTTGAGGGAGCCCAGCTGGCTCAGAGCACAGGAGGGAGGACTCCTGAGAGGCTCCAGGAAGAAGAAATGGCACGGATGAGCTCGAGCAGCATCTGGAAAATACCATGGAAAGGCCTTTGGCAGAGTTGTTAATTTAAGGCTTCTATAGAACACTAATGCTAAGTAATAGAAATAAAGTGAATAAAAAACCGGGGCCATCATTAACTTAGGAATGCTGGAAGGTTGCACAAGAATGAAGCTAAGTAATGTTACTTAACTCAGCAGTGAGTAATACTTCTATTGTCATTACAATATAAATACCAACTATTTATCCAAAACATGTAATAAAGTGATATTGGGTGATGGGTATACATGTGGGAGAGTAGGTACTCACCCACGGAAGTCAGTGAAAAATTTATGGAAGTGAGAAGTTAAGAAGTAGCAGTAGAGGCATGGTATTCATAAATATGGAGATAAACACCAGAGAAAATGGCTTTAGAAGAGTTGCCAGTGGCTGCCTCTGGGAGGTAGATCCTGCTGTTTTTTCATTAAAAACGTATGCACATACATACATAAAACTATACATATACTTACTTAAAATAAATTGGAAAAAATGATTATACCTTAAAAAGGTATACATTATTAAGTGCTGGTAAGGTTGGGTCATCTCAAATATTACTAGTGAAGTAGAAATTGGCACAGCTGAAAGATTTCTCTCTTTTCCGCGTCCAGCATGGCTAGAAAGCGGGTCCAATTCCTGAGTAGAGGCGGCTGGGGATTGAGAAATAAAAGAAAGAGACAAGACACAGAGATAGAAAGAAAAGCTGGGGCCGGGTGGACCGCTGCCCTCTGATGGAGAGACAGTGACCCAGAGCCCATGCAGCGTGTTTATTTTATACCCCCAAATACCAGGAAGTTTCACCAAAAGTCAAGACAAAGGAGATTATTTGCATTCTTGATAGGCCCAAGCATTCCTGGTGCTTGACTGGATTTACATATCAAAACCCACTTCCCTACACCTGGGCAAAGATAAGAGTCAATGCTGAGAACACATCTGCCTTTTGGTAAGATGTGTAACCAAGATGCGGCTTTGCCTGTCACCTTGGGTTCAGCTGACAATCATTAAGGAAGAATGCCCATGTGCCTTCCCAGGCGCTCTCTACACACAGCCTTTTTGTAAAGGTGACTTAGCAGAATCTAATTAAATTGTCACGTACACACCCTGCAGCCCAGCAATCACACTTGTTGGTCTTTATCCTCAGAGAAACACTTGCCTGTGTTCTCAGGGAAGCAGGCATAAGGATGTTCCTGGAGCATTATCTATAAGGTAAAAAATGATAGTCCTATAAATGTCCAGGGAAAGGGGAAAGGTGCTATAACAATGAAACAGAAAGTCTGGTTTATCCTATGCTTCTGACACAGCTCTCTATCCCATTGCTGAGCAGGCAAAGGCTCCAAACAACTCCAGAACAACAACATTAGTGTTAAAATCTCCATCACAGCCACACAGAATGAAGTGGTGTATTTCTGTGTGTTCACATAAGTTTGTCTGTACAAAGAGTTCTGGAAGCATATACAGGGTGTCCCCCCAAAATGTATATACACTTTAACAGCTGATAGCTCAATTTTGAAAATGAAATGTATTTTAATAAACCCTGCCTTTATAATAATTCAATGTGTATGTACACATTTTTGGGGACACCCTATATATACTCAACTGATAATAATCATCAAGAGGGTACTTTCCTATATCTGTACTATCTTTTGGGGGAGAGAGGGGAAATTAAATTTATTGGGGTGGTATCCTATCTAATAAAGAGGGAATATACTAATTGACCATCACTCAATCACAAAGATGGCTGCACCCACAGCTGAGGCCAAGTTACCTTAAGGAGCCTTAATGAGCAATCAGCAGGGACCTGAGGCTACACCCTCCCCACAACCCAGCAGGGCTTGACAGGGGACCTCAGGCCTTGCCCCCCACCCTGGCATCAGGCTGGGGGATCTCAGGCTGCACCTCCTGCCTTGGCACCAGGCTGGGGGACCTCAGGCCATGCCCCCCACCAGGTGGGGCTTGACAGGGGACCTCAGGCCATGCCTCCCACCAGGTGGGGCTTGACGGGGGACCTCAGGCCGTGCCCCCCTCCCAGCGGGGCTTGATGGGGGACCTGAGACTGCGCCCCCCTCTCGGTGCCGGGCCAGGGGACCTGAGGCTGTGCCCCCCCGCCTGGCGGGGCTTGAAGGGGGACCTCAGGACATGTCCCCCACCTGGTGGGGCTTGACGGGGGTGGGACACCCCTGCCCCATCTGGAGGACCTCAGGCCATGCCCCCCATCCTGGCACTGGGCCAGGGGACCTGAGGCTACACCCCCTGCCCAGTGGGGCTTGACAAGGGTGGGACTGGCCGGGTCTGGATCTAGCCAAATGGCGGGGGGTGGCTGGGTCTGGGTCTCACCCGATTTTAAGGCGCATGTGGGTGGGCGGGGACTTGACTCTAGGTTCCCCTTTTAATGTGCATGAATTTCGTGCACTGGGCCACTAGTTGGTTAATAAAATGAGATAGGTTTCATGTGTACAGTTCTATGATATATCATCTGTATATTGCATTGTATGCCCACCTCACCCCCAAAGTCACAAATCTGTTTCTTTTAAAAATAAATATATTTTTATTGATTTTAGAGAGGAAGGGAGAGAGAGATAGAAACATCAATGATGAAAATTATTAATAAGCTGCCTCCTACACACCCCACACTGGGGATCGAGCCTGCAACCTGGGCATGTGCCCGGACCTGGAATTGAACAGTGATCTCCTGGTTCAGAGGTCGACGCTCAACCAATGAACTACGCCGACTGGGCACACAAATCTGTTTCTTAAAAAGATTTTTAAAATTGTGGTAAAATACAAACAACATAAATTTACTATCTTAACCATTTTTGAGTGTAAGGTACAGTAGTGTTAAGCACATTCATAGTTTTGTACAACCAATCTCCAGAACTCTTTTTATCTTGCAAATCTGAAACTCGAATGTCCATTAAACAACTCCCATTTTTTCCTTCCCCAGCCCCTGGCAACCACCACTCTACTTCCTGTCTCTCTGAATTGACCACTCTAGGTACCTCATATAAGTGGAATGTACAGTATCTGTCTTTGTGTGTCTGGCTTACTTCACTTAGCATAATGGCTTCAAGGTTCATCCACGTTGTAGTCTGTGTCAGAATTTCCTTCCTTTTTGGAGCAGATTTGTCCTATTTTTTTTTTTTTTGAGCATATATACCTGTATTTTCAGTGAAATTAAAAATAAATTTTCAAAAGAAAAAGCAACACATGCTTAGAAAAATAAACTGAAAGGAAATCTGGGTCAGGCAATCATGGTCACTTAAATTTTCTTTCATATGTATTTTTTTGTTTGGGTCATGTGTTATTTTAACACTAGAAAAATATTAAAATTAGAAGGCAAGAAAGTAAGCTACTCTGGTTGGGATGGGCACAGTGGACACTGAGATAGGGATGGCATGTTTGTGCCCACGGCCTGGTCCGTGGACGTGGCCCACCCCCAGACTGGGGTCATAGCCCTAAACCATGTAAAAAGAAGCTCAAGCTAATTCATAACCCACAAGTGACAATTTAAAGTACAATGAAGTTCTATTTTCTTTTATTTGGCTTATCAGTTTGGCAAAGTCTGATAACACTTTGTGGGTGTGTTGGTGAAGCTATGGCAAAACAGATGTTTTCAAACATTGTTGATGGGAGGGCACATGGGTTCAACCTCTGTGGATAGCAGCATCCACCAGAATTACAAATCACATGCCCACCGACTCAGAAATCCCACTATTACTAACTCATCCAACAGGTAAATGCATGGACAAAATTATACAGTATCTATAAAGAGATTTGTTGCGGCATTATTTATACTAGTAATAGCAAAAGTTTGGAAACAGCCAATAGGGGACTGGTTAAGAAGTTTCTGTTGTTTAAGTCACCCAGCCTGTGTGTGGAGCTCCGGTGGCAGTGGGGGTGGGGGAGAACAGGAGTGGAAGGAGGATGTGCATTTGCTTCCCTCTATGGCATTTTTCCTCCGTGTCTTTCAGGACAAAATGCCAGACAGCAAAATAAGTGTGCCCTGTGCCTCAGTTTCCTCATCTCTAAAAAGGAGATGATGCTTCTCCTGGGGTTACATGAGTTGATCCATGTAAATGCTTAGATCAAAGCCTGGCAAGGTGGGCATCATATAAGCTTATTATCCAGGGTACCGTGTGTAACAGGGCCCATCCGCCAGGGGAGGGGCTCCCGGGGTCCAGGTTGAAGCCTCTTGGAGACAGACAATAGGTTCTGTCAGAAAGGACAAAGCAAAAGGGTGTATGTCAGAGACGGCTCTCCTGCTGAGACAACACAGGACCCCGGGCAGTGCCCATCTGCTCTGCCACACTGCTGTCTTCACACCCTTGTGTGGGTCTGGGCTGGGGCTGGGACTGGCCTTAATTAGCAGCATGTGGCAGCGGGAACTCCTCCTAAAGAAGACCTGTACTGACCACCCTGAGGCTGCAAGTGATGAACAACGGATGTTCAAGGTCAACAGAATAAAGAAACAGGAGAGGAGACTGGGTGCCACTTCCTGCAGAGGAGCTCTCCAGGGAGTCCCTCACTTCTGCTTACATTTCCTCGGCTAAAACAAAGCCACACCTCCCTGCAAGGGCACTGGGGCAATGAAGTCTTACAACTGGCAGCTCTGCCAGCCCCAATACGATCATCTAAGGAGTGATGACAATGTTCTGGAACTGGACAGGGGCGATGGTTGCACAGTGTGTCAATGAGCTAAATACTGACTTGTCCACTTCAAAATGGTGAACTTCGTGCCTGAGCCGGTTTGGTTCAGTGGACAGAGTGTTAGTTCAGTCTGCTGGTTCAATTCTGGTCAAGGTCAAGGGCATGTACCTCTGTTGCAGGCTCTGATCCCTGGTTCCAGGGTACATGTGGGAGGCAAACTAATCCACATGTTGATGTTTCTCTGTCTCTTCCCCTCCCTTCCACTCTCTCTAAGAATCAGTGGAAAAATATCCTCTGGTGGGAATTAGGCAAACTTTGTTTCACCACAATTTAAAAAATTAGACTTCCCCTACTAAGGAATGAGATGAAAATGAATTTTAGGATAGGCAAGCAGCAGGCTCGCCATACCTGTTTTTTTTTTTTTTTTAAATAAATCTTTATTCAGATTATTACAATTATTTCTCCTTTTTTCCCCCATAGTTCCCCTCCAGCCATTTCCCACCCCACCTTCTGCCCTTACCTACCCCCCACTGTCCTCATCCATAGGTGTATGATTTTTGTCCAGTCTCTTTATGTACCCCCCCATACCCCTTTCCCCCTGAGAATTATCAGTCCACTCCCTTTCTATGCCCCTGATTCTATTGTATTCACCAGATTATTCTGTTCCTCAGGTTTTTAATTCACTTGATTTTTAGGTTCACTTGTTGATAGATATGTATTTGTTGTTCATAATTTTTATCTTTCCTTTTTTCTTCTTCCTCTTCTTTAAGAATACCTTTCAGCATTTCATATAATACTGGTTTGGTGGTGATGAACTCCTTTAGCTTTTTCTTGTCTGTGAAACTCTTTATCTGCCCTTCAATTCTGAATGATAGCTTTGCTGGGTAGAGTAATCTTGGTTGTAGGTTCTTGCTATTCATCACATTGAAAATTTCTTGCCACTCCCGTCTGGCCTGCATAGTTTCCGTTGAAAAGTCAGCTGACAGTCGTATGGGTGCTCCCCTGTAGGTAACTAACTGTTTTTCTCTTGCTGCTTTTAATATTCTCTCTTTGTCTTTTGCTCTTGGCATTTTAATTATGATGTGTCTTGGTGTAGTCCTCTTTGGATTCCTTTTGTTTGGGGTTCTGTGGGCTTCCTGGACTTGTAAGTCTATTTCTTTCACCAGGTGGGGGAAGTTTTCGGTCATTATTTCTTCAAATAGGTTTTCAGTATTTTGCTCTCTCTCTTCTTCTGGCACCCCCATAATTCTGATGTTGGTACGCTTGAAGTTGTCCCAGAGTCTTCTTACATTATCTTCAACTTTTTGGATTTTTTTTTTTGCTTTTTGCTTTTTCGGTTGAGTGTTTTTTGCTTCTTTGTATTTCAATTCTTTGACTTGATTTTTGTGTTCCTCTTGTCTGTTTTTGGGTCTCTGTATAATATTTTTTATTTCAGTCAGTGTATGTTTAATTTCTAGTTGGTCCTTTTTCATCTCTTCGAGGGTCTCGTTATATTTATCGGCCTTTTCTAGGATATTCTTAAAAAGCCTTATAACCATGGTTTTGAATTCTATATCCAGTCGTTTGTTTTCCTCCATTTCTTTCGTTTGTGATCTGATTCTTAGACGCCGCATTTTCACTGCTTCCCCGAGTTGGTAGATTTGTGTGCTAGGTTTCCAATTTGGCCCAGTGGGTCTGCCTCCCCAGTTAACCTGAGGTGGACACTCTTGGTGCACCCCTTTGTGGACTGTGTGTACAGCCTTGTTGTAATTAAGTCTTTATTGTTGTTGGTATCACTGGGAAGAATTGACCTCCAGGCCAGTTGGCTGTAAGGATCAGCTGTGTCTATGCTGGGAGGAGTCCGGTGCTGGAGACAGCCTTATAGGATTAGACTTGCCAAATTGCAATAGCCTCTGTGCTCTGCTTGAATGGGGTGGAGTCTCAGTCTTGGCTTCCCATCAGCCTTGCCCTTGCTAGCACGTGTGTGCCTTCAGTCCTCTGCCTTCCCGGCTCCCGATTCTCCGCCCGAGAGTCCAGACTCCCCCCACAAGAGCGTGGGTCTCCGGGGGCTCGCCTGGAACTGGGGTTCACTGCAGTCAGAACTGGGGCTCACTTCAGTCAGAACTGGTGTTCAGTGCCGTCAGGAGCCTCTGACTCCCTTCTGCTAGGGAAAGCCTGTGGCTGCCTCCGCAGCCTTTGTGCACACTGGCGCGAGCGGACTTTCAGTCTTCCGCCTTCCCCGGCTCCCGAGTCTCCGCCCGAGAGTCCAGACTCACCCCACAAGAGCGTGGGTCCCCGGGGGCTCGCCTGGAACTGGGGTTCACTGCAGTCAGAACTGGGGCTCACTTCAGTCAGAACTGGGGTTTTGTGCCGTCAGGAGCCTCTCACTCCCTTCCGCTAGGGAAAGCCTGTGGCAGCCTCCCGCAGCCTTTGTGCGCACTGGCGCGAGCGGACTTTCAGTCTTCCGCCTTCCCCGGCTCCCGAGTCTCCGCCCGAGAGTCCAGACTCCCCCCACAAGAGCGTGGGTCCCCAGGGGCTCGCCCGGAATAGGTGTTCAGTGCAGTCAGAACTGGGGTTCAATGCGGTCGGGGGCTCCCTTCTCCCTTCCGCCAGAGAAAGCCAGCCAGGCACTCCGCCGCCCTTCCTCTCTGCGCGCACAAAGACCCTTTGCCGTACCTCCAATTCTCTGTGAGCTTTTCTCCTTCCTTCTAGTTGTAGAATTTTCACTCAGTCAGCTTTCCTGCTGTTCTGGATGGTGTCCGTTCTGTCTTTTAGTTGTAGTTTTGAAATTGTTGTGCGAGGCAGCAGTTTAGGTGTTTACCTATGCCGCCATCTTGGTTTCTCCCCCATACCTGTTTTTTAATCGCGTTAGATCTCTCTCAGCTGAGCAGCCAGGCAGGGGGATGGGGTGCCACGATTGGACACCCTGGGTCAGGTGCTCACCTGCAGTTAGGGGTGGGGTCTGTGACTATGAGAATCTGGGGGGAGGGGGCAGAGCGCTGGGTAGATGGGCACTGGCATTTGTCATTAGGATTTAGCTATAAAGTCCCCTTGAAGTGAGCCATACCTGTGTTGGTAACCAGAGGGCCATGGGATTTCTACCCATTATCTGTCGCAGGCTGGTCACAGTGGGCTCTGGGACAGACAAGTACCCTAGAAGGTCAAGATACAAATCCTGACTTAATGCAGAAGGAAACAAACTCAGGATGCCCTGACCAGTTTTCCAGGGGGATTGTAGATAGAGCTCCATTACTCACCTTCACCGTTTTATGACTATTTTCTCATTGTTTTCCTGAATAGTCCAGGCCCGGCAAAGTCTTTACTCTGAACTTGATCTGTTCCCTCTTGGCAAGGCACACCCACACTGAGGATTGCTCTGCCTTGAGAATACCATGGGAAGTTTTCCATATGGGCCTGCATTTTCTCTGCACCCCCCAAAATAAAGGGGGTGGTCTCCCAACTTTCATGAAATGTTACCTAGGAAAGACATAGGTAAGAATAACGCAGAGACCAAAGTGGGGGTGACTAGAAAGTGGCTTAGTCACATCTCCTGCTGCGGGTCCCCAGAGGCCAGAGTCCTGCCCACGTGCCTGCAGCTCAGAGAAGCTGGGCAGGAGAGGAGGGGAGAGAGGTGAGTCTGTCTGGGTCTTTCAACATGATGAAACCGGTGGAGTGTCTGCCAAGAACAGGTCAGGTTCAAAACAGGAAACCCCAGGATAGTGATAAATGAACACTTCTCTGTAGATTTTACATGGATCTCTAGGGAAAGTGCTGGAACTGATCTCATTCAACATTTTTTTTACAGATCACATTGAAGAGGAAGTGCACAATGAGCTCTCCAGGTTTGCCAACCACGCTAATCTCTTCCAGGTGCCGAAATCTAAGGTGATGGGGAGACTGCAGGAAGCTGCTGCAGCACTTACCGGGAGGGGCAGGAGCAAAGTGGAGTTGGAAGAGCAGAGCCAGACTGCTGCCATGGGTTGCCACAAGCTCCAACAGTGCACTTCCTGGGGATCCTGCAGCTCCAAGTGTTGGGGTGTGTGTGTGTGTGTGTGTGTGTGTGTGTGTGTGTGTGTGTGTGTGTGTCTCGGAAGGGTGGGGGCAGGTGGGACAGGAGGGCTGAGGTCCCTGCCCCTCCTGGGAGCCCTGGAACAGCCCACTCCCTCCCGGCCTGCACACAGAAGCTACACTTTCCAGGGCACCCTGCCCTTCACAGAATTCCTCCGAGAAAGGCCCGCCTTTCCTCCTTATGCAGTGTTTGGCTCTGTGGTCACTCCTACCTGCATGAATTGTTGACCTTCCCTGGCTTCTGACCTTAACCCTCCTCTGCTTGGATGGAGTGTGGTGTGGGATCAACCTGGCCCACACCTGGCTACCGCACCTTGAGGCATCATTTGGTCTTCCCACCCCTTCCAGTGGACCTGCCCTACTCTCATCCAACAAGCATTTGCTAGGAGAACAGAGAAGCCCCATTTAAAGGAAATCCTCTAGAATTAAGGCAGATGCTCACCAGGCTCGTTCTCAGGAGCGTCAGCATCTCTCCTTCCCTGAGCCCCTCATATCTGCTGGGCACTCCTGTCAGCCTCGGGCACTCCTTCAGCTTCTCCTGCTCTTAACGTCACATCTATTTAGTTTGCTTTATTTCTCCTCGGCACTTCCCCTCCCCTCCCCTCCACCTGACCCCACAAATGGTCCTGATTCTTGTTTTCAGGCATCACAATCAATGTTCTACTAATAACTTCCAGTCACTGGAAACCAACCAGCCAGGCTTGGTCTCCACAGACGGAGGAGTTAGAGGATTTGCAGGAAAAAGCAAGTCCTCTAAGGATAAGAGATTTAGCTTCATCCTACTGTACACACTAATCACTGTATGCTAAGCTATTTTTGTGCTATAGCCTTATGAGGGGTAAACTTCCTTAAGTTTAAGTTGTTGGGAGGGCACCTAATGATGGGCAGGCAAGGATTATTGATGAGTACTAAGATCATTAGGTGAAAACTAGTTGAGAAACAAGATACGTACATGGTGCCAAAATGCCACCCCACAGATTTACTTGCTAATCACAAGGGGAAAAATGACTTTATACATTAGAAATCTGTGATCAAATGACCAAATTTAGCATCATGAATAAAGGGACACATAATGGGGTTCCTGATGTCACATGATGTGAAATGTTCTTGCCACAAATGGTTAACCTTAACCTAAGCATCTAATTTCTCAACTAGGGTTCTAGGAAAGAAATAAGTCATAATGACCTAAGGTATCTGTATTAGAGTTCTTCAGAGAAACAGAAACATTAGGGAATACACCTATATCTGTGTCTATGTCTATATCTATATGTCTATGTCCATGTCCATGTCTATGTCCATGTCCATGTCCATGTCCATGTCCATGTCCATGTCCATGTCCATGTCCATGTCCATGTCTATCTATATTTATATTATCTATAGCTATAGCTATATCTCTACCTCTACATCTATTTAGCTATAGATATAGAAACATTAATAATAATAAAGATATTTATTATAAGGAACTGGCTCATGTGGAAGCTAAGAAGTCCCAAGATGTGCAGTTGGCAGGTTGAACACCCAGGAGAGCCAATGTAAGGTGTAAGTTCCAGTCTGGAAGCTGATAGGCTAGAGACCCAGGAAGGGCAGATTTTTTATTTCATTTTAAGTCGGGGGGAGGGGAGGGAATGATGTCCCTGCTCTGAGGCATTCAGGCAGATGGTGTTCCCTCTTACTCACTGGAGGGTGAGGCTGTTTGTTGTATTCAGGCCTTCCACTGATTAGATGAGGCCCACCCATATTAGGGGGGCAATCTGCTTTACTCAGTCTATCCATTCAGATGTTCATCTCATCCAGAAACATTCTCAGATACACCTGGAATAATGTTTGACTAAATGTCTGGACACCCCATGGCTCAGTCAAGTTGGCACATAAAGTTAACTATGATAGCATCCTTCATATGTAATGAATTAACTTCTCCCCTATGAATCTAGAATGGTTTTAGTATAAATCAGTGGTCGGCAAACTGCGGCTCGCCAGCCACATGCAGCTTGCCGCTCTGTTGTCTAATGGGTTTGCTGACCACTGGTATAAATAATTATTTAATATTTCCATGTTCTGTGGTTCAGGTGAGTGACCCTTGATGAAAAAGCCCAGTTTAGTCCTGACTGGTTGCTCAGTGGTTAGAGCATTGGCCTGCACACCAAAGGGTCTAGGGTTCCATTCCTGGTCAAGGACACGGACCTGGGTTGCAGGTTTACTCCCCACCCTCGGTTTGGGCGGGTGCAGGAGGCAACTAATCAATATGTCTCCCTCACATCAATGTTTCTCTTTCTCTCTCTCCCTCCTCCTCCCTTCTCCCTTCCACTCTCTCTCTGAAAAGCGATGGGAAAAATATCCTCAGGTAAGGATTAACAAAAAGACAAAGCCCAGTTTAGAGGAAATAAAGGGACAAAGGAAGTTACATGGCACTATGGAAAACAATCTGAAAAATCCAGAGTATGGGTTATTCTACAAAAAAATCAAATCTGTTTTTTTAAAACAGTCAATGTCAAAAAAATAAATGGTAAGAAAGACTATCTAAATATGGACTGGATATTAAATGAGATTAAGAAATTACAGTAAATTCTCTTAGGTGTGGTAGTGGCCCTATGTTTATTTTTAGGAGGTACATAATGAAATATTTAGGGGTGACATGTAATTTCTAAAACTTATTTTCAAACATTTTAGCAAAAAAAATGCACATACATAAATATAGCAAAGTGGCAGCAATTATTAAATCTGGGTGGTGGGCACATGGATGATCATTGTGCTCTTCTTTTAACTTTTTTATTTGAACATTTTATTAACAAGTTGCCAGGAGTGAGGGGAGGGTGGAGGACACCTGGAGAATCTGAGAGTCCTTGGATATATCACAGGCAAGGGAGAGTCTGTAATGCTCGACAGAAAAATCTCTACATTCTGTGCGGCTCAAAGAGTAGTGTTTGGGGCTGAATTGTGTCTCCCCCCCCCACTAAATTCTCCTGTTGAAATCCTAACTCCCAGTACCTTGGTGTGTGACTGTCTTTGGAGAGAAGCTTTTGGTAGAGGTAATTAAGGTTAAATGAGGTCATGGAGGTAATGTCCTTATAAGAAGAAATTCAGACACAGATTGGCACAGAGAAAAGACAATGTGTTGTGGACTAAATGTCTGTGTCCACCGCACCCCCCCCACCCCCCCCGCATTCGTGTGTTGAAGCCCTAACCTCCCACGGTGATGGTATTTGGAGATGGAAACCTTGGGAGACATGCAGGTTTCAATGAGGTCGTGCGGGTTGGGCCCTGCTGTAGACTGAATGCTTGTGTCCTCCCAAATTCAGATGTTGAAACTACATACCCCTCAACACGATGGTAGTAGGAGGTGGGCCTTCATGAGGAAATTCGAATTAGATGAGGTCATGAGTGGAGCCCAGGCGTGGGATCAGCGCCTGGATAAGAGCCAGGAGGAGGTGCTTCCTCTGCTCTGCTGTCAGCCTCGGGAGGCTGCCGCCTGGAAGGAAACCCTCACCGAGTGTGACCAGTGCTGGCACCCTGACCTTGGACTTCCAGCCCCCATGGCAGCGAGAAACCAATGTGTGTTGCTTAAGCCACCCAGTGGATGGTATTTTGCTCTCAAGTCTAAGCAGAGTAACACGCTGTATGAAGACACAAAGAGAAGACAGCTGTCTAAGCCTGAGAGGCCTCAGAAGAAACTGACCCTGCCCTTACCTTCACCTCAGACCTCCCATCTTCAGAGCTGTGAGGCGTTCCTGTCACTTCAGCCGCTTCATTAGGGCAGCCCTAGCAAACATACAGGTGTCGCTCACCATTGTCTACGCTTCCCTTAGATGAGGCGCAGTCTTATACAGGAAAAAGAGTTCAAAAGTGGCAAAGTGCAAACCCTGGCGTGTGTTTCTGTGTTGAGGAAAAGACAGGATGGCTGCTGGAGAGAGAGCAGGGAGTGGGGATGAGACCATGGGAGCCACTGGGGGCGACAGTGCTCTTTGGAATTGTGACCTGGCGATAGAATTTGCTTTTTAATAATGACTTCCTTTTGTTCTCCCATGCTATTAATAGAGTTGTATTTTATAACTGGGCTACAAGGGAAAAAAGGAATGTGCCACTATTGAAAATAGGGTTTTCCTGTGAGAGTGAAGCCCAGAATCAACACTTGAGAGACAAGATCAACAGTTTGTAGAAGTAGTCACCCCGAGGGCATCTACGTGAGGCTTTTGAGATGGTATCGAAAGAGCCCTGGCTTTGGCTTAGACAGGAATGAGCACAAATCTTCCCTCTTCCAATCAAGAGCTGTGAAACTCATAACTGAGGCAGTTTGCGTAATTTCTTTGGGCCACACTCTTCTCATCTGTAAAATGGGCAGAATACCATCTGCTTTGTAGAGATACTGGGAAAATTAGAACTATTGGACATAAGGCCCTGGGCACAATGCCTGTACACAACAAATGGTAGCTATTGTTACTGTTGCTGACTTATGGGAATACTCAATAAAGGTGCCAGAAAGGTAGTATAAGGGAAATACAAGGAATTATACAAGAAAGCTACCTTATACTTAGAGTAGTCAAATCACAGAGACAGGAAGTAGAAGGTGACTGCCAGAGGCTGAGGCAAGGGAGGAGCAGAGAGTTGTTGGATGGCTTAAAACAATGGAAATGTTACAGCTCTAGAGGCTAGAAGTTTTACATCAAGCTGTCAGAATATCATATCGAATGTCAACTGTAATGGGAAAAAATGTTTTTTAAGGTGTCAGAAGGGTCACACCTCTCCAGATGCTCTCGGGGAGGATCCTTCTTTGCCCTTTCCTAGCTTCTGGGGCCCCAGGCATTCCTTGGCCTTTGGTGGCATCACTCTGCCTCTCGCTTCACATGGCTTTCTTCTCGGTGTCTGTCTTTCTTTGTCTTCTCCTCATCTTATAAGGACACCAGTCATTAGATTTGGGACACACCCTATATCCAGGATGAGATCATCTCAACATCCTTAACTAATTATATCTTCAAGGATTCTATTTGCAAATAAGGTCACATTCTGAAGTTCTGGCTGGATGAGAATTTTGGGGGGACACTATTCAACCTACTACACAGTTGCAAATGACAGAAAATTCCATCTAACTAGCTTCAACAAATAGAAATAATTATTGGGACAGCTAGCAGAAAAGTCTAGGAATATATGGAACATCAAGAATGGCTTGACCAAGGAGCTCAGTTTCTCTCATTCAGATCTGTCTTTTGCTGTGTTGGCCTCATTCTTAGGCTCTGGTAGCAACCCTAGCAAAAAGTAGCTAATACCTCGCCCTGAACAATATTAGCAAACATCTCATGCATATCATTGGCTCTAATTAAGTTTTATGCCCATCCCTAACACTGTGACCAGGCCTAAGTCTACACCTCAGCTCTAGAGCCAGGGGTAGATTCTGTTCCATTGAAAACACACAGACTGAATGGAGGAGGAGTTCTCCCCAGAGTGAACTTGGGGTTCTATTACCAGGAGAAGTGTGAATGAGTGCTGTGTAGTAAAAAATGTACCTCCATTAGAATGTTGGTCTTCCTCCATAGTCAAAGAGCTCCTGAAAGGCAGCAACTCTGGTTTTCACGTCTGTATTTGGGAGCCCTGGATAGCAGCAGGCCTCATGTAAATACTTTCTGAGTTGTTTTGAATTTTTATTAATATTTTTTAAAACTTACCTGAAGATATTTTTTCATTGATTTTTAGAGAGAGTGGAAGAGACAGGGAAAAACAGAGAGAAATATCGATGTATGAGAAATACATTGATTGGTTGCCTCCTGTATGCATTCTGACCAGGGCCTGGGCCGGGGAGGAGCCCGCAACCGAGGTACATGCTCTTGACTGGAATCAAACCCGGGACCCTTCTGTCTCAGGTCGATGCTCTATCCACTGAGCACACCGGCTAGGCCTTGTTTTGAATTTTTAACATGACTTAGTTGCTGAGGGATTTATCCAGTATAAATCTGAGACCCAGTTCCCAAACCAGGGTGATGCCACCCCATCAAGACACTGCTCTTTGTAAAGCCCCATCCAGGTAGACCAGTTTGCCATCTGTTGTGACATCATTTTAAAACTTTCCATGAAAGGGAACTGAGACAAAAGGCTATGTTTGGGTCAACATGGCAGGAAAGAAACACTAGTGGTAAGTAGATGAAACCGAGGAACAAAGAAATACAGCTGCACCTTCCAGCTATGTCTCAGCACACCCAGGAATCTCAATACCTGCAGGGATGGGTCCTGCTACTCTCACATACCCTGGAGCCCTGGTGGAGAAAATAAGATTCTGAGTTTAGGCCTGTGTCCTCCAGTGGTTGAGGTTTTTGACGTGTTGTACCTTCGACACCCACAGAGTGGCCTTGTATCCCAAGCGCCAGAAGAGCCAGTTCCCAGAGAGTGAAGTGAGACAGCCCTTAGCTAGATGCAGCTGGACTCCATAGCCACACTGAGGAGTTCAATTTGCTGACCTAGAGGTAGTTTGCAGCCCACAAAACCTCATGCCACAGCAAAGCTTTTCTTGTGCTGAGACAGCTGGCCGAACACGATGTTGCAATGACTCAGTTCTTAGTAAAGAGTCTGAAGAAATTAGGGGCAGGGCTAAAGCCGTAAGACCACAGTTCCAAGGGACCTTCCTGTTTATTCCAGGGTGAGAGAAGGGGAACCTTCTGTTTGTGGGCTCTGGTGTTTCATCAGAAGGAACAAGGCCGGGGCTTTGGGGTTGAGCTGTGTATACACACACATGATGGTCAGACAATTATACTTAGACTGGTAATTCAGACGACCATGCAGGCCAAAAACGTTTTTGGAAAGTGGTCTTCAAACTATGTGAATCAAATCATATTTCTCCTCAACTTCCATTTTGAAATTGGGACTAGGTTTACATGAGGAAGCCTACTTCAGTAACACTAGGGTTGAAAACTGTGTGTTCTGAGGACTTCCCATTGAACATAGCAGATGAAACATGTGCATAAGCCTTGGCCCCCTCCCTAAACCCCACTAAAATGTGAAGGTGTCAGGAAATGAAGAACCATCTGTCACTCAGTGGATGAGCTCATTAATGTCCAGGGAGATTTCGTGTGGGGAGGATTATCCACAACTAAGTACACTCTGTTTAAGGTCCCTGTCATTCATCTTTCCCATTTATTGGGCAATTGACATTCTTTTACCATCAACCAACACTCTTAAATATTTACATTGCTTGAACAACTAATAAAGTAAAACTTACTAATTTAGTACATTAGTTGTTTCTAAATATTTACCTGTTAATTGCAAATTTATTTAATCAAAATTTATTGGTTAAAATGAAAGGTTGACTATTGCCTTCTCAGTGTTTTAAATGACTTAAGAAGTAGATGTCAAACCACACAGCATGATTCCAAAATTAACCACTATACTTAGAACTAAACTGGTCACAAAACTGCTAATAACATGGATTTAAATTTCTTCATTATTTCTATTCTTGCTTCCTAGGATTACAATACATTTATTAGACACTAAAAAAAAAGTATACATTCATAAGAGAGATAAGAGTGGCTGAGAGAGGAATAAAAAAATTCTACTGATGTTCAGTAGAAATAAATTTACTTTGGATATATTAATTTATTGTGAAATATCCTATATAATAAAGAGCTAATATGCTAATTAGACCGAATAGCAGAACGACCTTCTGGATGAAGCCGAGGCTGCGAGGGCTGAGCCCCTGGCACGAATTTCGTGCATCGGGCCTCTAGTATATCTAATAATAAATTGTTATTGTTATGTTCCACAATTACTAACATTTCACTACATTTGTGTTTTTCCCCCCTCTTTCTAGCTATAAGTTTTTTTGCTGAGACATCTGAAAGTAAATTTCACACATCCTGACATGGGTTGAATTATGTTGTGGGTTGAATTACATTTCCCCAAAAGGTCGGTTGAAGTCCTAACCTCTGATACCAGTGAATGTGACCTTATTTATAAATAAGGTTTTTGCAGATGTAATCAAGTTAAGATGAGAGCGTACTGGATTATGTGGGCCCTAAATCCAATAACTGGTGTCGTTATAAGGAGAGAGAGAGATTAGACGTGATGGAGAGATACACAGTGAAGGACATGGACTCTGGAGGCAGTGATTGGAGTTAATGCTGTCACAGCCAAGGAACACCAAGGATTGCTGGCTACCACCAGCAGCTGGGAGGAAGGCCAGGGAACATCTTCCTCCAGAGCCTTCGGACAGCATGGCCCTGCTGGTACCTTGGTGTCAGACTTCCAGCTTCCAGAACTGGGAGAAGATAAATTTGTGGTTGTAAACTACCCAGTTTGTGGAAATTTGTTATGGCAGTTCTAGAAAACTAATACAACCTCTAAAGATCGGTGTTACCAAAAATGCAGGTATTTCATAGGAGTAAGGACATGTTCCCCATTACTAACACTATTATCACACCTAAGAAAATTAACAATAATTCTATAATAGCCAATCCATAATTAAAAGAATCCGATTGTCCTCAAAATACCTTTGGTAGATTTTTTTTTCTGTTTTGGTTAGAATTCAGTCAAGGTAATCTTATATTTACTTGGTTGTTATATCTCTCGAATTTATTTTATTCTAAAGTAATCTACCTTTTTTATAACATTAACTTTTTGAAGTGTCTGGGTATTAAAGATTATTCTCAAACAATAAGGAAGATTTTAGTCAAGATTATTGTAATTGAGGAGAGAGATTGGGTTCACCTCAAAATACAGCAAAGACAAGTAGGGGTTTATAGCCAAAGAGCAGGATGAGGGGGGTCGCTGGATGGAAAAGTACTATTAGGAGACATCAAGGGTAGGGGGATTGTTGCTAAAGACAGGTCAAGGGCATAGACATCAGGGGTAGGATGAGGAACTTGATTAGATATCAAGAGTGGAGGGTTGATTTGTCAGGTTCTTTGCTAAGACTGGGCTGGGCAGGCCCAAGACAGTGTAGGGACCAAGGTGGAGGCCTAGTTGAAAGAGGGTTCCAAGGAGGCTGAATCAAATCTGGCCAGGGAGAGAGCCTTTGTCACAGGTCAGTGTCTTATAGTAGGCTCCACACTGTGAATTTGTTTTTTTGATTCCTCTTGGTATAATTTAATTTGTCCCTCGATCTCCATACTTCCTGTAAACTAGAATGTAGGTCATGAGGCTTGATTAGATTCATGCTCATCATTTTGGCAGGAATAATTCATAGGTGGTATTGTGTATTTCAGATTCTATCACATCAGAAGGTGCATAATTGTTGCATTATTAGTAATGTTCAGTTTGATAGCTTGGTTAAGATGGTAACCACAGGATCTCTCCATTGTAAAGGGTAATGAGTAAACCATCTGTAAGTAATACAGTAACCTAATGTGAATATCTTACTCTCTAATAACCTTTCATCCAGTGGTCCCATTGATAGATAATTTTCCCTTATTTTCTTGGGTGCTGCAAAAGTGTAATTTCTAATTCTATCATTCTTTCTACTGTTTTTATTAGCTGATATTTCCCTTCTCTTTCCTCCTGTTTTGAATGCCACTATGGACATGTGTATTTTTTTTATTGTGTTACCCATTATAGCCATTATTCATTTTGATGCTCAAATTGTTCCAAATTTGGCGAATGAGAACCCCTTCTAGGAGCTCCTGTGTCTTTCCTTGTCTTCTGAAACTATTTGATGCTTCAGGCACACTTTCCCTGCCCTAGACTTGAGGTTGCCATTTCTCCAAGGGACAGACAACAATCATCCTTCTCCACTACTCGTACGTAAGGTGTCACTTTCCTTACCCATCTGAAGTGAGCTGGAGAGTAACCAATGTTTACCAGGCACTGTGTGCCAGGCACTGTGCAAGGGTTCTCCATGCATCGCCTCATTAATTTACATACAAATCCTTCCTGGTAAGCACTCTTACTTAGTCCCATTTTACAGACGAGGAAATCGGGGTGGGGAGAAGTCAAGTTGAATGCCTGTGACCACTCAGCTAGCAAGTGGAGGAGTGAAAATTGGAACTCAGATTTTCTGATTCCAAAGTCAAGTTTGGAACCGCCGTGCTATATTGCCAAGTTTGCTACAGAAAAAACAACTTAAGAAGGACTGAACTGCAAAATACCTACAATTTAGAAAAGACAAACAAACAACAGTTATGCTTTCAGATGATAGGCATTAAGCAAAATTTAAAGAATAAAGTCCTTGAGAAATCTGGTCCCTTTTCATTAATTCTAAATTGCCAATAATCACAGTTTAGGATAACCTGGGTCAGGACTGGAATGAGATCAGAAAGACTTCCTACAACTCCACCTTAGCATGGAATTAATTGGAGCAGGGATTTTGGATCAAGTGAGTGTTAAAAGCCTTTCAAGCTCCTCACAGCTACAAGCAGTTTTCCTGCTCCTGGTCTATTCAAGCTGGCGCTGCCCAGGTTAATGAAAGGGACATCCAGGAGAGAGAGCTGCTCTGATTATGTAACTGTCCTGGCTCTCCTGGTCCCAGGGCGCTGGGGAAGTGAAGGCGGGGGACTTGCCAGGTCATGGCTGTGACTGCCTGGGGGAAGGCGCCCTAACGACTAGCAGGGCCCCTAACGTTCTTGTAGAACAAAACGGACTGTCCTGGTTCAAGGGCCAGTGACTTTCTATTATCTCTCAATGAGAGAAAACTTCCTCCTCCCAACAGGAATGTCCAGTTGTGGTTATTAGCCTAGGTGTAACCCGAAATTCAAATGTAATTACGTTTCTCTTAGAGCTAAGGTCGCCCCTAGCAACCTGCCCATTTCCTGCTTTCCTTCTCAGGAGAGTCTTTGGCCTTTTCCTCTTTCCCCCTGACGTGAGTGCGCAGTTAGCCCGGGACGGTGCTCAGTAAGGAGCCTGGACCTGGGACACTAAGTCTCCAGCCTGCCCTCTCCTACCTCCCCTCCCTGGGTCTTTGCAGGGGCAGGGAGGTACCTGAGCATCCTGCCTCCCTGATGAAGAGGGTTATTCCAGGGAGCATGGGGGCGGGGTCCGTTAAGATAAAGAGGAGGAATAAACAGAAGCAGATGTGCCTTCAGCCCAGGTCCCGGCCCACTGCAAACAGGAAACTGGGATGGCAGCTGATAAGAGCCCTCTCAGGGCGGGGCCTGGCCTTCTGGAGCCAGGAGCAGGCTGGGCTCCCCCTTCCTCTTCGCTCCACGGGATCTTGTTTGCCTTCCCCAGGGACAGGCCGGAGGAGCTTTCTCTTCATTCGGATACAAATCAGATATAGTCATTGGCATTTATAATATCTGATTTTATACAAATCAGATATTATAAATGCCAATGAGCCCTCTTAGTTTTGAAAGATGTGCATGGACAACCATTCTCATGTGAACTACAAGAGTGGAGACTATACATACACATGCGCACACACCTCACAGGCACATACACATGCACACAAAAGCACACACATCTCATACACACATGTACATGCATACACACACCTCCTATACACATGCACACACATACACCTCACACACATACACATGCACACACATCTCACACACATACACATGCACACACACCTCATACACTCATATACATGCACACACATGTCATACACACACACCTCTCACACACATGCACACACACATCATACACACACACACACCTCATACATACGTACACATGCACACACACACAAGCAGCCATCTAGGCTGAGATGACAAAGCCTTGAGGTGACTCTAATGCCCAGAAATCCCCCAAAATTCTACAGTTGTAGGGATCCTCCAAAGGATGGGTCCAAGCTTTGCTAAGGGGCTCTCAGAGCTATTTTTGGCTACTCATGCCCAATCCGGGAGGGAGGGCAGCAATGAAAACTCTGGCCTGTTAGGGTGCGAGGGCTGGGGCTGGGGCTCATGATGCCCTGGGCCCCCAGCATATCATTTACATCAATGTTTCCCTTAGAAATGAACATATTTTTATGGACCCCAAACTGACTTAAATTTTTAAGTATCACCTGAATATGTGGGAATTTAAACCAAGGTGTAAATGGTGTGTGCTTATAAGTAGTCTGATAATCATGAAATTCAAGCAGGAAGGAAGGAAGCAGCCAGGGTCTGACCCAATCAATCCCAGCTTCAGGGGAGTTCTGTTTCTCCCAGACAGCCTCCCTGTGACCCACTGTGGTTCCAGCTTCCACTGGGTGATCCCGGGCTCAGGAAACACAGCCCCCTACTCTGTCCCTCCCTTGACTAGGTTGGTGGTGGCTTCCTGCTGTTATCCATCTCTGGATTACTGGTTTTTCTATCCTGGTAAGCTTCAGATGGGGAGGCAGCATTTCATAGAGGGGGAGTGGGGTGCAGGTGTCTTAGGTGGAATGCCCCAAAAGCCAACTCTAAGAGGGAGTTTTGGGTGCAGAGAGTTTATGGGGGAGCAGCAGTAGCCGGGAGAGAGTGAGAGAAGCGACTGGCAGAGGGAGATGTTGAAATGTAATGGGGTTGCAACAAAAGCCCCGTCCTGGATCCCATGAAGCCAGGATCCCCCTTTAGAGTCCAGGGCCTGGGTTTCTGAATTCCCCTGTATCATGGAGTTGGATGAGGCAGCAACCTTCAGACAGGGCTATTCCTGGGGAGGGGAACCTGGAAAGAGGCCACAGTGTCCACCTCAGGTTCAAAGCCCAGCTCTGCAATTTACTAGTTATGTGACCTTGGTCAATTTCCTCATCTGTAAAAAGAGAAACTGTGAGGATTAAGTGAGACCGTGTTCCTCTGCTGGCTTCCCTCCAGGGAAAGCTGCCATGCGTTCGGGCAGGATCCAGGACACAGGGTCAGCCACAGTTATGAGGGGCGGGGCTCCTGTGCCCAGGTGTGGCCTCTTCTCCACTTCCTGCTCCAGGGGCTGAGTGGGTGGACCTTGCTCTCACTGGGCTCCCCAACTCCCTGCACAGAATGAGGAAGCTGAGCCCAGGTCCTCTTGCAGCCTGGCCCCCTTGCCCTCCCAAGTCTTCGTCCCAGGACCACTGGCTGGTTGGGGCTTACCAGTATGTCGGGGAGGGGAGTGGGAGCTCTGGATGCTGGTGTCCTCAGTGCTGCCATCAAGCCTGGAGTCCTGCCCGGAGGCGGAGTATCAGGCTCTGTGCTATGTGCCTTTATCCTTGGTGTGTGCTGATCCCCAGGAAGGAAGGGGTACCCAAATCCCACCTGCACTCTCAACAGTAGAAAAGATGGAAAGAAATAAATAGAATGGAGTAGGGGGTGTCGAAGGGTGCAGCAGCACCCCACACTTCTTCAGGGTCCCACTGGTACACAGGGAGCTTTGCTGTGAATGAGAAAAGGTCCCTCTGGGCAGACACAACCTCACAAGTGCAAATGCTCAGCTTAACACAGTGTCTCTGAGCAAACTAGACAAAGACCTGGCCCGCCCTGTGCCTTTGACGTGCAGTGCCCAACCCGCCCAACCCTACAGGTGACCTCGGATGGCACGGCTCCACCTGATGATGCCACAGGCTCCTTGCCCTGCCTCTGCCCTGCCAGTTGTTTTAGCACGCACCAAGTCTAAGGCGTAACCTTGGGTTCTGCCCACTTTGTGTGGCCTATGAGCTTGGTAATGACAATCAGGTTCCATACCACAGAGCCTATCTTCCCACATACCCAACATCTCTCTGTGCCTTAGGGCCTCAGATGTTGCTTTCTGTGACAAAATTCATAGATTCATTGAGTCCTGGGACTGCAAGGGACCCAGAAATGTCACTGATGGCTGCTGAGTGGCAGGACCAAACCTGTTCCCTTGGGGGCAGATCTCCAGACACAGAAGCACCCCAGCCTGGTGGCCTTTGCCCCTGAGGTTCTTCTATATGTTTATCCCCCAGTCTCCTCTGCTTTGCTCAGAGTCCATGATAGTAACTTGTGTCATCCATGGACATGGACAACAGCATCCCGTCCCCCGGTGTGTCTCAGGAGAGGTGGTGTGAGTAGAACAGAGGTCAGCAGCCAGGTGACTGAGCTGATTTAGCTGGATCTGTTTGATGCACCCGGTGCTGACCCTCATGACTCTTCTTTAAAAATGGATACAGCCACAGCAGGCCTGCATTCCTTCATGAACACTGATGGGCCAAGTGGTGTCTCCCCGGCAGAATTATAGGCATGGCCCCAACCCCAGTTTTACAGGGAAGAAGAAATTATTTACTCCAGAGTCAGGAAGAATGAGTTGATATCCTGGATCCCTTATCAGCTGTGGGACCTTGACAAAACTATTTCTCTGTGCCTCACTTTTCTCATCTGTTGAATAGGATGATGAAATAATAGCACCCGGCTTATAGGTTGTCATAAGGATTCAATGAGTAAGTGCTTCTAACAGCATCTTGGACATAATATATGTCAGCTGTAGTCATGACCACAGGTGAGTTCCCATGGGGTAGACATCTCTGTAAAGTTTCCACAGACATCATTTTACTGTCTCAGTGACCCCCAGATTCCCAGCAATAGATTGTGGCTGGTCCAAGGAAACCCAGGTTGGGAGCCACTCTTTCATCTACGAGGCCCCCTCTCCTGCTGCCTAGGTGTGTGTTGGTGGGGGTGGGGGTGGGCAGCCTGGTCTCCTGGTCTTACTCTGTCTCCTGGGGGTCGGGTGGGCGGGCAGGGAGGCATGAAGGAAAGCACTGTGAACACCCAGTTACGCCCCTTGTCAACAACCTGAGACTACAGTCCTAATATCCCAAGGCAGCCTCGTTTCCTTTAATCAGTCATTACAATCTGTCAACAGCAAAGTCTTCCACGGCATTTCTGGGCATTTTTTATTTTTATTTCTGCTCTGACTCCTGCTTGGGGTAATGAGTTCCATGAGCTTACCACCTACAGAGTCAAGTTGGATTTTCTCCTTTTATTTCTGAACATAATTCTCTCAAGCATTAAGCACAGCCCCCTGGTTCTAGTTCAGGATCTGATGATTGAGTTCATGACCACCCTCCCCATCACATTCATGATCCAACATGTTATTCCTTCTTAGCCATTATCTTTCCAGACGGAAGAACCCTCAACGTTTTACTGTATTTTTACAGCCGCTTCCCCTTCCTTTGATAACGTGGGCTGGGACTCTTCCAGTCCCCACTGTAAGCACAAGGACAGGGGTCCTGGCCCAACCACAACAGCCGCCCCCCCCCCCCCATGCCACACTCTATTATACTTGGAAACACTTCCAAGTGCCAAATGAGAATTGTAATTCAATACGTGCGAATCACAGTCCTTTTGTGAAAAGAACTGGAAGAAGAGGGGATTGGCAGTTGGTGAAAGAAAGCCGTAGGCAGAGCACAAGCAAAGGATTTTGCAACAAAGTCTTGGAACAATAAAAGGAGGTGAGGTCTTAGAACTCAGACTTAGAACTCCACCCCATAGCTGCTGTACACAGCGCTCAGAACGTGTCCTATCCAAGGGTGCCCTCCAAGGTGGCAGGTGGAAGCTGGAATCCAGTCCCCACCCACTCACCATGCTCCAGGGTGCTGGGCTGCATCAGCCAGAGAGTGTTACCTTTTCCTGATTTGCATAAAGACACCTTGTAGACCCGCAGAAGCTCTGCCCATTCCCATGCTGGTCAGTATGGGGGCAGCTGTGTCCCGTAGACGGGAGAGGCAGAAAAACCCAGGTCAGAGCTACACTGGGTCCTGATGTGCCCTGCCAGAAAGTCTTCATAGTCATTATCCAGTGAATATGTATGGAGCGTCTACTGTGTCCCAGTGCTCTTGTAGGTGTTGAGAAGACAGTGGTGAGGACAGACACAGTTCCTGCTCTCCGAGAGCTTCCATTATACAAGGAGACAAACTAATAAGGTAGATTTAGGTGCCACAAGCACCATAATGACCTAGATTGGGTCAAATCTGGCCCCTGGCCTCGTTTTGTGAGGCCCATGAGCTAAAGAGTGCTTTTTCTATTTTTAAAGGACTCTCAAACAAAGCCCACCCTTAGGATGCACACGGGCCCACTTATGTACTACTTCGTCTGGCCTAGACAGTGACTTGAGGTCGTAGGTGGTCTAGTGAACACTGCTGGTTGCCTCTCCAGTACCCATTCACCTCTCCCAAATACATGGTAGCTTTGAGATTTGGGTGGGATGGGGCCTTAACTGCCTAAACAATCAGGGTCCTATTGGCAGTGACTGCTTCAGGGTTACACCAATCAGCACATGGGACTCTCCCGGGCTATGTGATTAGTTAAGTGGAGTCCAGTACTTTCCTTTGAGTGTTAGAGGACAAGAAACTCTCTTTCTGGATGGGGTGGGATATGGATGTGAGGCCAGGGACTGCACAGCCATTTTGCTAATGTTCAGGCAGTCACCGTGGGGTTAAAGCTGACCCGTTAAACTGAGGGCAACCACAGAATCACAGAGAAAAGGACCCAGGGCCCTGCCCATATGGCTGGAGCCTGATTTGCTTCTGGACTTGGTTCCACAAGCCAACAAACTCTCTTCAATATTTAAGGCAATTTGCATTCCTTGTTTCTTTCAAATAAAAACAACTGGTTATAAATGGTCAAGGAAGAAGGATGTTTGAGCTGAGATGTGAATGATAGTACAGATCTGCAGGGAGAACCTTCCAAGAGAGGAAAAGGCACATGCAGCTGCCCTAGGTGGGCAGGAGCCAGGCACATTGAAAAGCAGGAGGGTCGGTGAGCCGTGGGAACAATGGGATCCGAGCAGGTAGAGAAACAGGCCTCGTCTTGGTGGCCAAGGAGAGGAGCTCGGGTTTTTCTATAAACGCGACAGAAAGCCATTGTTAGTTTTCAAAATTTTAAGCTGGTTTTTATTTAGACACAGCAGTACTGTACACAAGGCTTAAGAGCACGGTTTGATGAATTTCAGCACCCACACACATACACATATATCTCCATCACCCAGATCAAGAATATCTTCAGCACCCACAAGCCATGTATGTTAATTTTACATTTCCTAGTAGCCACATTAAAACAAGTAAAAAGAAACAGGTGAAATTAATGTTACTGTGTTTAACTCAACAGATCCAAAATATTGTTTCACCATGTAGTCCATGTCAAGGGTGTTAATGAGCTTTCCATTTTCCCCTGCCTTAGTCTCTGAAATTCAATGTGCATGTGACACCGGCCACATGTCTCAGTCTGGACCAGCCACGTTTCAAGTGCTCAGAAGTCACATGTGGCTGGTGGCTCCTATATGGACAGTGCAGCTCTAGTGAGTAAGGTGGATAAATGGGAATAAAGCAAATGGTGTCCACTGATCAGAATGGAAGTCAGGTAGGGTGTGAGTTGCTGACTTCATCTCTATCTAGTGAATTACAATATTATTGATTATATTTCCTATGCTACCAGATGGGTCCTGGAAATACCGGGGGAACACTTTGTAAAGCATACGACTGCCTAACCACTATGCTGTATATCTAAAACTAATACAAAATACTACTAAATGTAAACTATAATTGAAAAAAATTTTAAACATAAAATGTAAAAACGAATTTTATTTAGTGAAAGTAAGTTCCCACCCAATCTCAGTTCCCTGTCTCTATATCCTCTAAGGTCTTAGGTTACTCAATACAGAATTTTCCTACTGGGTTTCCATTCCCTTCTGGGTTCTCTTATGAATGACAGGTTCCTTATTTGAGCAATGCAGGCAGACCTCTTTTCATTGTGCTTCGCTTTATTGCGTTCCACAGATGTTGCTTTTTTTTTTTTTTTCAAATTGAAAGCAAAACCCTCCACCAGCAAAAAGATGAAAACTCACTTTATTGCAACACTCACTTTATTACAGTGGTCTGGAATGGAAACCATAGTATCTCTGAGTTATACCTATAATTTGCCAATTTCACCCTTGAGGTATCGCAGACTTTTCTGATGGAAGTCATTCTACATGTGTTCATTTGAATGATGAACAGATGACCTGGCTGGCCACCGAATCACTTCAGAGTATTTATTTTTATTTTTTTTAAATATTTTTATTGATTTCAGAGAGGATGGGAGAGGGAAAGAGAGATAGAAACATTAATGATTAGAGAGAATCATCGATTAGCTGCCTCCAGCATGCTTCCCACTGGGGGATCGAGCTCGCAACTCGGGCATTTGTCCTGACCAGGAATCGAACTGCAACTCCTGGTTCATAGGTCAACGCTCAACCACCGAGCCACGCTGGCCAGGATGAATCACTTCAGAGTATTTAAAACAAAACAAGACACATTCAGGACCTCCTTAGTCCTCCTAGTCCAGAGAGATGCTCAGTGGTGTACATTTTTAAAAAGCTCGACAGATGACTGTGGTGGGCATTGGCTCTGGGAAACACTGAGGATTATCTGCTTTGCTGAGTAGGTCAGACTTCAGCTGCTGCAGTGACAGAGACATAATGAGTCCTGAGTGACAGATCCTCTAGGAGCAAAACTTTTACAACTTTTAACGAAGTCATGTGGCCATGGGAGGGGCGGGACATTTTTCCTCCGGGCCAGGGTGCTGGCAGTGGCTGAGGTGGAGGCCTCTGGGTTCCCTTGGGTGTAGCCTTTTTTATGACAGGTTCCTTATCAGAGCCTGGCCCATGGAGCAGGAAGCAGCATCTCCGGCTGGGGACCCATATGAGAGGAGACAGAGGAAGCGGCAGGTCTGGAGCTGAGGGATGGGAAACCCACAGTGGGTAACCCACCCTCACTCCCCTCATTCTGTTGTTTTTTTTTTTAAGTATATTTTATTGATTTCAGAGAGGAAGGGGGAGAGAGAGAGAGAGAGACATCCATGATGAGAGAGAATCATTGATGGGCTGCCTCCTGCACGCCCCCTACTGAGGATCAAGCCCTTAACCCCGGCATGTGCCCTTGACGGGAATCGAACCCAGGACCCTTCAGTCTGCAGGCCGACGCTCTATCCACTGAGCTAAACCAGCTAGGGCACCCCTCATTCTGTTTTTACCTCTGGTACTGGCTTTCCTAGCAGAGAGTCAATGTCATCTCTTCTTCACCTGTAGGTGTGCAATGGCAGAGCTGACCTGTGTTTTAGGGGGGCAATTAGAACAATGACTAAGGCCAAAAAAAGTAACCCAGTCCTCTGGGTTTCATATTAGTTGCTGGGTGTGCCCTGGGCACCAGGATCATACAGCAGGCCTGATTTCCTTCCTGTGATGAGTTTAAAGACCTGCATTTGCAGCCAGGACACCTGAGTTCTAGGCCCAAAGCTATCACTGACAGCTGTGTTGCTTGGGCATATGATCTATCTGAGCCTCGCTTCTCCTGGACCAGTAATAATACCTGTAGGTTATAGTGATTGCTGGGTAAGACCTGGCACGTGAAAGCAATTTGGAAACTGTAAAGCACTACACAAATGTAAGACGTTAACGTATACAGAAGGGGAAATAACGCAGGACTTGGAACAGAGGGAAGAACCTTACCAGCCTCTAAGATGCTCAGGTCAGGACGCGCGGTTCCTCCCCTCTGCCCGCCTCCCTTTCTTCCTTGGCTCCCTCACCGGCCAGGGCGTGTGCCTTACCACAGCAGGCGCTCTGTTCCAAATCAATGGGTAAATGAACGCACTGCTGGTATTTTGGCCCCCGATACACGCCTGTCCTGGGCTTCTGGGAAAACAGCCCCCAGGAGAAGGCCAGGTCTCTCTAGACAAGTTTCCAGTGGCAGTTTTCCCCGAAGTCGGCAGGTTTCCACAGGTTCCGGACCCCGTCTCTATATTTCATTGGCTGCTGCTGCGAAGAGGAGAGACAGCCCCGCTTGGTTCCCAGCCGAGAATCACCAAAGGCTGCACCTCTGCCGCCCCCTCCTCCCGCAGCAGCCGGTGGGAGCCCCGCGCGGCCCGCGCCCTCCACCGCACGCCCAGGCTCTGCCACCCCCGCTCCCCCTTCTAGTCCTGCGCGGCCCTAGGCCCGGCGCCTACACCTCCGCTCAAATCGCCGCCTTTGGAAGCCCGTCGCCAGCACTTTAATGGACATCTTTGTGGTTCCCTATCAAGGGCGCAGCATTCCCCGGCCACGCACGCGAGCTGTGCCTTTGTCACTTTCTCAGGCTCCACTCCAGCTGCGTTGAAATGTTTAAGTTCCTTCTTAACCACGCCGGTCCTGCCCGCCCCCAAACACACAAGTCGAAGATTGCGGTGGACCTCCGGGCTCTGTCCGGAAGGGCAGGGGTTACGGCGCCCGGCCAGTCAACAAGCGAAGAGTGGGAATTTTCCATCAGTTACAGAAGCGTTTTCCCTTCGCAAGGACAGCTCCTCTGAGCAAGCTTATTTCAGCGCCGCCGGGCAGTTAGACGCGATTTCTAGCGGCTGCTCCACCGTCCACCCCCTCCCCATCAGATTGTCATTGTTCCCCGGGCTTTTCGGCAGGCGACCGCAGGCCCGCCCTTGGAACCGGCCGCAGCCGCGGCGCCTCGCGACTCCCCTTGGGCGATCCGGTCCGGGAGCTGGAACCGGCGCGGGGCGTGGGCTGGCGGGCGCTGCCAATCACCGCGCGGCGCACGTGCTGCACGTCTCGGCTTCCAGCCCCGCGAGGGCAAGGCGGGGTCCGGGAGAACTGGGGGTGCGCTGGCGGGGGTTTCGCAGGGGTAGGGGGTGTGACCGCGCGCGCCGGGCTCGGGGGTGCGCGCGGGGGGTCTGGGATGTGCGTGGAGATCTGGGTTCAAGCGCGCAGAAGTCGGCAAGTGCTCAAGGGTGTAGCCACGCGCATGGGTCGAGAGGTGCGCGGGACTCTGGGGAATGTGAGCGTGTGGGGTGGGAAGTTGCTCAGGGGTCTGGGGGTGCGAGTGGGTTCGGGCGAGCAGGATTTGGAGAGGTTCACAGGGGAGTACTTGAGGGTCTTTTGGGGTCCAGACGGAGTCCACCAGGGGTACCCCAGAGCCCACTGGAGGGTGTGCCGCCTCCCAGGCGCCTTCCTCGCCAATTACGGGAGCGCAGGAAAGCTCCCCAGTCTCAGCCTGTTTCTGACCCTGTCTCGCACTAGGACCACACGTGGGTGGGATCAGGCTGTTGACCGCCTGTCCGCTGCCAGCTTAGCCAAGGGCCCAGGGCCGAGGGCGAGAGGATGTCACATGCTGGGCTCAGAGCACCTGTTTAGGAGAAAGCAGATCATTTTCAGCACCTTCTTCACCACCACTCCCGTCACTTCCCCCACTCCCCCCACCCCTGCTAAAATGGAGGTGTTGTATTTCTGGTTGTAATTTTCAAACACAGAACCATCAAGTGTAAGTGGAAGGGCAGAAGCCCAGGAATCAGCTGTCCAAGAGGCAGAAGCCCAGGAATCAGCTGTCCAAGAGGACTTGGTGTGGGCAGAAAGGAGGAGGGGCACTGCCTGTAGGGACCAGTCGTTAGGCCCACTCAGTGAGGGGGCTTCCTGGCTGCTGTTGATGAAGGAGGCAAGTTAGGAAGGCAGGGGGCCAACATCCTCCATGCACAGGGGCATCTCCATTCTGGGGTGCCCTGTGTGGACCCTGTGGGAACCCGCTGGAGGTAGCTGTCCCTCTCTGTGAGTCCCCTGAGCTGTACTGCTGTTCACCCTCCTTGAAGGACTGTGATGGCTCTGGAAGCGGAATTTCTTTGGAGTGTGGGCAGCATTTTGGTTCCTCGGACTTCACACTGTCTTCTTTGACGCGGGATGATGCCCTGCTTAGCAGAGACTGGCTATGGGAACCAAGAGGTCAAAGACCACTCCAAGTTCACCTCCATCAGAACAGACATACTGAAGGACAGATTTAAATATTCTAGAAAGAATCTTAAGTTTTTGCACCTGCTGTGTGTGTGTGTGTGTTTTAGTCAATACGGTACATATTCTTCATATATATCATTCAGTTCTCTATGTCTATGAAATTGCAATGGAAAACCTTGGGGTAAAGTGCTCTACATTACTTCACTTAATGCTCACAAGTCTGTTAGGTGGGCATTATCCCCACTTTGTAGATGAGAAATTGAAGGCCTGTGGGACCCTAGTCACACAGCTGCCTGCAGAAGGCCTTCCTTTCCGAGCCGCCCCTTCACTGACAGTTAATTGGGTGGATCAAACCACACAAGCACAACAGTGCCTGGCACACAGTGACTGCACAAGGAAAGGCAGGCTATTCTTCTAATCACTGTTCTCATTACAAATACGAACCCTGAAAGTTCTCTCTACTGTGGTGGCAAGTTCTCCAGCAGCCACATGCTTCGGACCTCGGTGCATTCTTTTAGAAATGTTTAGGGTTTTGCTTGTCTCTGGTTTGAGCGTCTCCAATGGTACAGGAGTGGCGTTCCTGAGCAAGCCCCTCCGAGACGAACTACACAGCCTGTCTTCCATGCAGATTTGTTCCAGACTTGGTCTGTTCCTCCTTTTCAACTGGAGACCGTTACCGTTATCGAAATCATGCTATTCGGACCTCAGCTGGGTGCTATGATGTCTATGAGCTTAGAAGGGAATGTAATGTGTGTGTGTGTGTGTGTGTGTGTGTGTGTGTGTGTTTTAGTGACATGGAGAAGGTAACTTGACTTGGTTTTAAAATGTCACAGAGCAAATCAACATTATTTATGAAATCCTTTACTTTTTATTTAAAAAGTGTTCTAAGAGTGCTGCTGTTGGAATGGGAGTGTCTTCCTGAAGACCCCACTAAGTGAAGAGAGCTACTGGAACAGTGTGAGGCAATGCGAGGGGGGCTGTGTTAGAGACAGGTGCCCCGGGGAGCTCAGGGCAGCAGTTAGGCTGAGCCGCCCAACAGGACTGAGAGGGGCAGGAGCCACAGCACAGATGGCTGAGGTCACAGTGAAGCCGCAACGAGGGCCTCTCTCTAGTCAAAGGCTGGTGGGAGGTCAAACACAGCCAGGCTTTGCTCTTAACATGAAAAGATGGAAGGAGGTATAGAGAGTGATACATGGTGATAATAGAGGTAATAGCAAATGGTATTTATTGAATACCTACTACATTCTAGGCACCATGCCAGGGGCTTCACATGCTTTCTGTCATTTAACCCTGTGAAGGAGGTTGCTGTTATTGTCCCCACTGCATAGGTAAGAAAACAGCTGGGGAAGGTTAAGTCGCCCAACGTTACCCAACTAGTGAGTAGCCTGGTCAGGACTCCTGCTCATGGCTTGTAACTCAGCCTGTGGCAGTGGAAGGAGGGTTTTGCTTTTTTGTAAGCAAGATGTTGGGGGAACATCTTGGTTTGAGTCTGTTGAAGAGAAGACACTATTGAAAAGCAATTGGCTTAATCGGGGGGTGGGGGTGGAGAATAGATAAGGATCAGGAGGACAAGTAGGGATATGTGAGAGGAATTGGGGCAAGTGACACAATGGGGGGTGGGAGCAAGAGTGGGTGCTCAGGAAGAAATGAAGAGAGATGGAGTCTTTACTGAGGTGCGTCAAGAGCAGAGGGTGGCAGGTGTCATGAATTGTCCGAGTATCTCAGGGTGGCATCCACACTAAGAAGTTGGACTTGCAGGGCGGCCAGTTTGTTTAAAAGTGTAACAGCACCCCACAGTTTATTTTATTTTATTTAATAAATCTTTATTGTTCAGATTATTACAATTGTTCCTCTTTTTTTCACCCATATCTCCCCTCCACCCGGTTCCCACCCCACCCTCTGCCCTTACCTCCCCCACACTGTCCTCATCCATAGGTGTACGATTTTTGTCCAGTCTCTTCCCACACCCCCCACACCCCTTTCCCCCCAAGAATTGTCAGTCCACTCCCTTTCTATGCCCCTGATTCTATTATATTCACCAGTTTATTCTGTTCATCAGATTTTTTATTCACTTGACTTTTAGATTCACTTGTTGATAGACATGTATTTGTTGTTCATAATTTTTATCTTTACCTTTTTCTTCTTCTTCCTCTTCTTAAAGAATACCTTTCAGCATTTCATATAATACTGGTTTGGTGGTGATGAACTCCTTTAGCTTTTCCTTATCTGTGAAGCTCTTTATCTGACCTTCAATTCTGAATGATAGCTTTGCTGGGTAGAGTAATCTTGGTTGTAGGTTCTTGCTGTTCATCACTTTGAATATTTCTTGCCACTGCCATCTGGCCTGTATAGTTTCTGTTGAGAAGTCAGCTGACAATCGTTGGGTGCTCCCTTGTAGGTAATTAACTGTTTTTCTCTTGCTGCTTTTAATATTCTCTCTTTGTCTTTTGCTCTTGGCATTTTAATTATGATGTGTCTTGGTGTGGTCCTCTTTGGATTCCTTTTGTTTGGGGTTCTGTGGGCTTCCTGGACTTGTAAGTCTATTTCTTTCACCAGGTGGGGGAAGTTTTCTGTCATTATTTCTTCAAATAGGTTTTCAGTATCCTGCTCTCTCTTCTCTGGCACCCCCATAATTCTGATGTTGGTACGCTTGAAGTTGTCCCAGAGGCTCCTTACACTATCTTCAAATTTTTGGATTCTTTTTTCTTTTCTGGTTGAGTGTTTTTTGCTTCTGTGTATTTCAAATCTTTGACTTGATTCTTGTGGTCCTCTAGTCTGCTGTTAGGTCTCTGTATAATATTTTTTTATTTCAGTCAGTGTATGTTTAATTTCTAGTTGGTCCTTTTTCATATCCTTGAGAGACTCACTCATATCCTTGAGGGTCTCGCTAAATTTATCAGCCTTTTCTAGGAAATTCTTGAAAAACCTTATAACAGTGGTTTTGAACTCTATATCCAGTCATTTACTTTCCTCCATTTCTTTCATTTGTGATCTGTTTCTTTGTCTCCGCATTTTTGTTGCTTCCCTGAGTTGGTGGAGTAGCTTTGTGTGGTAGGTGTCCTATAGGGCCCAGTGGCTCAGCCTCCCCAGTTACCTGAGGTGGACACTCTTAGTGCACCCCTTTGTGGACTGTGTGCACAGCCTTGTTGTAGTTAAGTCTTGATTGTTGTTGGTATTACTGGGAGGAATTGACCTCCAGGCCAATTGGCTGTGAGGATCAGCTGTGTATGCTGGGAGAACTTCTGCGCTGGAGACACCCTTATGAGACAAGACTTGCAAAATTGCAAAAGCCTCTGTGCTCAGCTTGGATGGGGCGGAGTCTCAGGGCGGAGCAGACAGCCTTGGTTTCCCGTCAGCCCTGCCCTATGAGGCCCCTGGGTCTCAGTGTTCCTTGGTAATCGCTGCAAGCACCTCTGAGAGAAAGCCGCCCTTGAGTTTCGCCCGCTGCCAGACAGTCCAGTTTCTCCCCGAATGAGTCTGGGTTCCCAGAAACTCGCCTGGAACTGGAGTTCAGTGCAGTCGGGAGCTTCCATCTCCCTCCTGCTTTAGAAAGCCAGCCGCGCACTCAGCTGCCTGTGTACTCAGCAGTCAGTCCTCTCTGCGCGTGCGCGCCTCCGGACCTCTGCCTCCACAGCTCTCCTGAGTCTCAGTGTGCTTTCTCTTTTCCTGACAGTCCAGATTCCCCCCGAATGAGTCTGGTTTCCCAGAGTCTCGCCCGAGACTGGAGTTCAGTGCAGTTGGGAGCTTCTGTCTCCCTCCCGCTTTAGAAAGCCAGCTGCGCACTCAGCCGCCTGTGCACTCAGCTGCCTGTCCTCTCCGCACGTGCATCTCTGTACCTCAGCCTTTTGCAGCTCCTCTGAGTCTCAATGTGCTTTCCTCTTTCCTTCTAGTTGTAGAATTTCCACTCAGCCAACTTTCCTGTGGTTCTGGATGGTGTCCGTTTTGTCTTTTAGATGTAGTTTTGATATTGTTGTGTGAGGCAGCAGTTTAGGTGTTTACCTATGCCACCATCTTGGTTTTTCCAGCAACCCACAGTTTTAACACAGTGTTATGGGTGGCACTGTGGCCCCTTGTAATTCATATGTTGAGATCCTAGCTCCCAATAGCTCAGAAGGTGGCCTTATTTGGAAATGAAATGTGATTTGCAGGTGTAATGAGCTAAGTTAGAATGAGGTGGCCCTGGAGTAGGGGGACCCTAATCCATAATGACTGGTGTCCTTCTAAAAATGAGACATTTGGGCTCAGCCATGAACATAGAAAGAACGCCATGGGAACACAAAGGCAGAGATGGGGGTGGTGTGTCTGCAAACCAGGGAAGGCCAAAGGTCACCAGCAAACCACCAGAAGCTCAGCAAGAGGCCTGCGCAGATCTGCCCCTCAGTCCCCAGGTGGAACCAACCTGTCCACACCTTGGTCTCAGACTGGCCTCCAGCCTGGGAGGCACATGTCTCTATTGGTCAAGCCACTCAGTTTGAGGTGCTCTGTCGTGACAAAGTAATGCACGTGGCCACGTAGCTGATGGCTGCCGCAGCTGTGATGCTGCCCTAAGAGTTTTGAAAACTTGCATTGTGGAAGCTGAGAGGATCTGTTTCACGTAAAATGATCTCTCTTTCTCTCTCTCAATGCTAAGTGTACATAGTTTAAAATGTGAAATGGAATCTATGTATATATATAAAAGTCTAATATGCGAAGTGTCCCCTCAGGAATTTGACCAGGAGACCAGGAGTTCGATCGCTTGCTATGATGTGTGATGACCACCAGGGGGTGGCATAGAACGAAGGAAGGCCCTGGTCAGCAGCCGAAAGGGCCCGATTGGCCCTGATCACCGGCCAGGCCTAGGCACCCTACCTGTGCACGAATTTCATGCACTGGGCATCTAGTAAATATATAAAAATTGTCATGAAAAAATAAGTCACCTTCAGCCTTTGTCCCCTGAGCTCTCCCCAGAGAAAACTCCTCGAATCTCTATATTAACCTTGGTGTTTCTAAACAACACGCTTATATGACTATTTCTGAATTTTTCCGTTTTGGCCATTGCCTCTTGACCTCCAGCCATGGTAGCTGAGGGGTTTGGCTCCCCCGCCATGTCTCTATGCCACAGCATGTGCTGACTAGTAGTCACATTATTGGGACTAGACAAATGCTGGGGGCCCCTGAGGTGTTCTAGGCAGCAGCCTGCTCTCCAGCACCCTTTCCTCCCTGCAGCTAATAACAGCTTTTCTTCGGTGGTCTGATTCCCTGAGCCTGTATGCTGTCCAGATGCTCCAGCATCCCTGCCGCACCACTGTCGGCGCTGTGCTCCAGCCGGGCCCTCCATTCTTCCCTAGGTGCTGCCCCTGCCTCCTGCTCAGTGTGTGCAGGTGGCTCAGGCTGCGGAGCAGCCCAGGCCCCAGCGTGCAGGAGAAGCTATCTTGTAAAATTGGCTAGTTTTCTGGTTTTCACCTTTGGGGCAAAGTCTCTTTTTGTTTCATGAAGGTCCCCAGGACAGGCAGGTTCACTCTGGTTGCTCCAGGGGAAGCCGGCTAGCCACCGTCCATCTCACTGAGTGCAGGGGGGACAGGTCTGGTTTGAGCATGTTCATCACCCATTGGCTGAGCCAGATGTGGATGGAGGAGGGGCATTGTCTACAGCCGTGAATGACTGGAGAGCCAGCGATTTCTAAACTCACTTCTGCGGAAACTGGTGTTTCTTTTTTAAATATATTTTTATTGACTTCAGAAAGGAAGGGAGAGGGAGCGAGAGAGAGAGAAACATCAATCATGAGAGAGAATTATTGATCAGTTGCCTCCTGCACACCCCACACTAGGGATCGAGCCCGCAACCCTGGCATGTGCCCTGACTGGGAATCAAACTGTGACCTCCTGGTTCATAGGTCGACGCTCAATCACTGAGCCATGCCATCCTGGCCTGTTGTTTCTTTTGGTTGAGGGTTTTTTGTTTGTTTTTGAGATTTGCTGAAAGTTGCTTACAGAAGATGTGCTGCAAGGTGGCAGGTGCATTTTGTCCACCTGAGCACAGAATCTGCGCTGCTGGGTCATACAGGGCATGGGGGCTCTAGGGCAGGGAAGCAGCCCCCAGCCTGGAGCCTGGCATCATCGCCACAGGCACCATCCATTAGCAATGGTGGCCAGGGCTCCTGCTGGGGGTCTGGGTGCTGTGGACCTCAGCCACAGAAGCCAGGGCAGAAGGACATGGTAATGACCGGGACTATTGCAGGAACCCTTTTGAGGACTCTCTGAGAGACCAGGAGACTTTGCAGGGGTGGGGCCAGAGGCCTGCATTCATCTGGGTCCTCAGGACCATTGAGATTTAGAGTAACAATTGAACAGGGATCTTATTTCTACCCCCGCTGTATGTTTTCTTCAGGATGGTTCATGGAGACAGGCAGGGCATTTTGATCCCTAATTTGTGGGTGGAGAATCAAACCCTCAACAAGGCTCTATCCTTAAGGGACAGAGATGGAGTAGATCCCTGGGCTGGTGCTTTCCTACTCCCACTGAATGGGAAACTGAAGCCACCGAAGGTAACAGGTTATATAACAGTCCATCATGCAGCTCCTAGGTATTTATTTCGTTCCATGTGTATAATCTCATTCACATTTTAAGAGGAACAAGAATAAACTAGAGTACTCCCTAGACTGAAACAAGCTGCATGAAGACAGATCAAGTCTGTCCTTTACAACGTTACATCCTCCTTGCCACACAAGACCTGGCACATTGCAGGTGCACAGAAGTTATTTGTTGGGTGAATGAATGAACCCTGGGGATGATGAAAGACTTGGAAACCAAGTCATTTAGGAAGCAGGTGGAGGATCAGAAAGCATTTAGGCAGGAGAAAAGCCAGGAGAACTGTTTTCAAGTATGAAAAGAAGTTGTCCCGCATGAGTGGGTTCCTGCAGGCTACCAATTTCACACCTGAGAGCAGAGAAAACCAGGGCAGACTGCAAGCGATACAGGGTGCAGCTGAGGCCAGATGTTGTAGATGACACCCCCATGCACCCGGTTGCCACAGCAACAGGTGGAGCAGAAAGAGGATGTGAGGCATAATGTCCCATACCCATATCCAACATCACCAGTGGGACCTCCCCCATCGTGCTAACAGCGCCAGGAAGCAGAGTTCTCTCCAGAGCATTCCCAGTGTTGCCTCTGCACGCCATACGTAGCTCAGCATCATGGGTGAGGGTGTCTCTCACCAACCTGCAGAAACCCTCCAACGTGGCTAATCTCCACAGCCAGGTACCCTCTTTTGCAGCCTTTGTCATTGAGATGGTTGCATGTATCATGGTTAATTCACCCTTGTCAGGAAGTAAACTTTGTTTTGCATCAGCTGCGTAAATATCGGGACCATTGCAGGAGGACTCTCTCACACCTCAGCCAGCTTCCCTGATGGTTGGGAGAGGGACCAAGAGCTGCTGTGCGTCTTCTTGCTGACAGATACGACCTCGCCTCGCTCTCAGCACGGGTTGAGAGACTGAGGAGCGGCTTATCCATTCAGGGCTGCATTCCCTAACGTGCTTCTCCTGGCTGGGAAGTGGGTGGAAATTTCCTCTATTCTGGTCTCTCCAGGCAAGATAGAATCCGTTGCTTTCATGGGAAACTTTACTGAAGTCTCGAGAGTCCCATTCTCACTGTTTATAATCACCGCTGGATTCTAATCTCTTTACATTTACAGATCTGCTTTGCCTGACTCATGGCTACAAAGTGCATCTTTACTGAGTTTCTTTGAAAAAGGGTCAGCAGTCTCTCCCGGCTTCTTGTGATTTTCCGTGACCCCTGTTTGGAGTTCACAATCATACAACCTCAGGGTTTTCTGAGGTTAAGTGTAAACAGAAGCGCAAAGGCACCAGAAGTGGTTGGGCTCTGGGAGTTCTGGAAATAGAGCCGGGAATGGAGACTTACCAAACCTCCCAGGAGCCTGGGTGACCTGGTCCTCCAAGGACTGAGTGGTGCTATTAGCCTGGCCTTCGACCTTGGGAAACACGGCGCACGGGGGCTTTGAGAATGAATGGAAAGTTGCCGGTCATGCCTTCCCAGGCCCTGGATATGCATTCCAGGCTAGACAGTTGGGAATTGTCCCTAGGGCTTAGAGTAAACAGTTGAACCTGTCCCTGATTCGCATCAATGAGTTTAAATTCAGCGTAAGCAACAACACAGCTCAAAGAAGATATATTACATTGCTTCTCAGGTACACAGTACCGTTTTATTATGTCAGCTTCACTGTCATGAGGGACCAGGCTCTTCCCAGCACTGCCCTTCCTCGAGTATGTGGGCTCCACCTCCTGGTGCAAACTGACTGCTGGAGCTGCAGCCATCACATCTGACTTCTAAGCAGTTGGACAGAGGAAAGGGAGAAGGGCTGTACCTTCTTTTGAAGAGACTTGCTGGAAGAACAATACTATACTTTTGCTTACAATTTATTGGCTAAAACTTAATGGCCAGACCACATTAAAGGGAGGCTGGGAAAATGAATCTTTCAGCAAGGTGTAGAGCTACTCTGAATAAATTTGGGGTTCTGTTACTCAGGGGGAGAGTAGCATTGCTGTTGAGTGGGCAGGCAGCTAGCAGTCTCTTTCAGAGAAAGCTGCATTTAATAGCTGTGAAATAAACAGTAATTCACTTAACTCTCTGTGATCCTAGGCAGGTCACTTTACTTCTGTGAGCTTCAGTATCTTCATTAAAAAAACACAAAGTTAGACTTCAGGACCTATATGGCTGCTCAGCTGTGTTCCATGATGTCCCTGGAGGCACCGCAGAAGTCAACAGGAGCAACTCGAGCTGAGACGGGAGAGGACCCGAGCCAGATCTGATCCTTTTTATCTGGTTTGTTATGTACCTCTGTGCTCCATGGCCAGGGGAGAAACTTCAGGAGCGATGGTGGAAAGTTTCTGAGAGAAGCAAATTGGACAGGTTATGTAGGCTCAGGGTTCTGTGGTTCAGGAGACAGAGGCACACGTTTCTATAATTCTGAAAATCCAGGGAGGTGTCAGAAAAAAAAAAGCTTGGTCATACTTTTGTGATTTTGTAGCTAATCAGACATAATTCTCTAGACTCAAGGACATTAGAATATATTTCCTCAGGGCTGGAGTAAGGAGAAAATGAATAAGATCCAGCTTGTTTCCTTGCGCTTCGATTTGCTGTTTGTTACTTGGTCTCTCTGAGCCTTAATTTGCTTATCTGTAAAATGGGGATAATAAGGCCCACTCTGAGGGCTGCTATGAGAATTAAATGTAATCAAGTATTACATTGAAGCTTAGTGGGCTATGAGGAAATGTTAGTCTACTTCAATGTCATGCGCTCTTCAGAGGGTCCCACACCACCTAGAGGTTAAGGATTCCCAAGGCTCAGGATAAAAATGGTGGTGCTGGGACCCTGGGCATTTCCCCGAGCGGTGCCTGGGCAGAGCCCTGTTCCGTGGGGCTTGGTGTTCTTTAGGATGTGCGTGCAAGGTCAACCAAATCCCACCGCCGTTTTTACTTTCGCCCCTAAATCTTCATTGTTTTCTCTCTTTGCTGGAATTTCCCCCTCACCGTCATTTCTACTATGTCCTTCCTTCTTTCCAGACAAGAACCTTGGCCTCGTTGTCTACACGGCTGCCTGGCCTTTCTCCCCACCTATGCTCTCCTGGCTCACTGTGAGCCGGTTTGTGCCAAATCTCTCCACCAAATCTATGGCCTGAACCTCCCTAGTTCCTTTGGCTTCCTGAGGTCAACCTTCACTTTAACAGAGGAGAGCTCAGCGTGTAGGTCTAAGCAACACGTTAAGTGCAGTGTGTTCCTCAGTATTTCTGAGGTCCTGCCCCACCTCAGAGAGAATATGGGTATGTGTATGTCTTTAAACTCCTGCTGTGTTGTTTTTTTCCTCCAAACTGCTCCCATCCCCATTCCTTCGGCCGTCTCAGCCCCACTCCTGGGGGGCTGCCCACCTCTCTCTGATTTGCATCACCTCCAGATATTAATACCCCATCCCATCTTGTCTTCACATCCCCGGGCACCACTCATTCAGTGGCACCGGGTAAAAACAATTCTTTTTTTTTTTTAAATATATTTTATTGATTTTTTTTTTTTTTTTTTTACAGAGAGGAAGGGAGAGGGATAGAGAGTTAGAAACATCGATGAGAGAGAAACATCGATCAGCTGCCTCCCGCACACTCCCTACTGGGGATGTGCCCGCAACCAAGGTACATGCCCTTGACCGTAATCGAACCTGGGACCCTTCAGTCCGCAGGCCGACGCTCTATCCACTGAGCCAAACCGGTTAGGGCAACAATTCTTATTAAAGCAACTATTATTAGAGTCTGCGGGGTGTGGCACATTTGTCTTGCCTCTCCCTTCATGATGTGTCCTGCTGACCCCTCAGCCCCCAGACTCCCGCCCCACTGCCCTGGGCCGTCATCACATCACAGTCTCCAGACTTTCCTGCCACCCCCGTGCCTTTTCTTTCCGTCTCCTCCTCTTCTTTCTTTTTAACAAACTTTTATTTTAAAACAATTTCAGATTTATAGAGATCTGTTGCACAACAATGTAAATACACTTACCACCACTGAATTATACACTTTTAAAGTGATGAGGATGATAAGTTTAATGTTATATGTTTTTTAAAGCACAATTTAGAAGAAGAATGCTACTCGAAGGCATCGTTAGATTGCAAAGGGAAGGGGAAGGGGACTGGTGGAAGTTGAAATTCTTGGAGGAACAACCAACAAGTCAGTTTTAACTCTGTGTAATACACACCTCAAAACAATTTCAGACTTCCAGAAAAGTTGGAAAGAATGCTAAAGAGAATTCTACTATCCCTGCATGCAGATTCTCCAATGTTAACATTTTATCATATTTGATTTGTCTTTATCTACCTATCATCCATCTATCTGACTTACTTTATTCCAGAACCAGTAAAGTCTAGACATAATTCTCCTTTAAATCCAAATATTTTCTAAATTAGCATTTCGTAGCCCTGGCCAGTGCTGCTAAGTGGTTAGAGTGTGGGTCTGCACTTCAAAGGGTTGCAGGTTTGATTCCTGGCCAAGGGCAAGTACCTGGGTTGCAGGTTTGATCCCCGCCCCAGTTGGGGCACGTGTGGGAGGCAACCAATTAATGCGTCGCTCTCACACTGAAGTTTCTCTTTCTTTCCCTTTCCCTTCCCCTCTCTTTCTCAAAACAAAACAAAACAAAAATCAATGGAAAAATATCCTCAGGTGAAGATTAACAACAAAAATAAGTAAAATAATTAGTGTTTCCTAAAAAAGGCAGGTTCTTACCTAGTACAATGATGAAAATTAGATCGAAATGAGAAAAACACTGATACGGTGCAGGCAGACCTCGTTTTATTGTGCTCTGCTTTATTGCTCTTCACAGGGGTTGAGTTTTTTACAAATTGAAAGCAAGACCCTTCACCAGGAAAAACATTACACTTTATTGAAGTATTGGCTTTATTACATTGGTCTGGAACCCGGCCCCTGGTAGCTCCTATTGTGCATTCATAAACTTTATTTTCAATGTTGCTAATTGTCACAAAGTAATTGTAGCAAAGGAATAAAAAAGCGCTTTTATATTTTGCCTGGTCCAGGATCTAATCTGAGAGGACACATTTAATTCTTTAGTTATGATGTGTGTTCCTTAGTATCCTTCAATCCAGAACAGTTTCTTAGCCCTTCTTTGCCTTTCATGACCTCGACATTTTTGAAGGCACAGGCCCATTATGTTGTAGACTGCCCTTCAATGTGGTTTGGCTGATGCTCCCTCATGATTAGCCTCAGACTGTGCATTGTGGGCAGGAACATTCCTGGAGTGATGCTGTGTGCTTCTCAGTGCATCGTGTCAGGAGGCACATGATGTCCCTGTGACCCGTTACCTGCAGTGTTAATTTGGATCACTTGGCGAAGGTGTTGTCTGCCAGGTTGTGTCATGGAAAGTTGCATTTTGGTCATAACTAAGTAATAAGTGTCACGTACAGGAGACACTTTGGATGACGTCAATTTCAGTCTATCTCTAAATGCTGGTGTTTTCTCGGGCTCCACAGTCAGCCTTCTGCTCTCCCCGAAAGTGTTCATGGCTTGGTCACTTTCTGCATGCTTGTGTCTCTCGGCCCTCCGTCTTTGGCCAAGATGACTCCTGGAGACACACAGCTCCCTCGCAGGATGTCCCATAGCCACCTTAACCTCGGCATCGCTCCTTCTGTCCAGGACCTTGTCTCCCATTTCTTCACTCCCACGAGCCTGCCCCTCCTCCTCTGTCCCCTGATGACAGTTCATAGCACCACCTCGCTCCCATCCTTTATCATCCTGGACTCCTGGGAGTCATTCTAGACGCCCCTTCCCCTTCACACCACATACACAATCAGCCACGAAGTCCCATGGATCTTACGTTCCCTATATTTTCTACTACTCCGTGGTTCAGACCATTACCATTGTATGCTTGGAATCCTGCCATCGTCACCTCTTCCTGCCCAGGACCTTGCCTTCCCTCTCACTCATTCTCCATTGTGATGGCAGAGCGAGCTTTCCACCCCCCTCAGGACACCAACCAACTCCTTCTTCAAGGTCAGGCCCTGCCGACCTCTCCAGCTGCCTGGGTCACGTGGATGTTTTTAGTTTCCACTTTGAGTTGCTCTCCCCTTGGGCATGAGATCTGGAATGCCACCCCCTTCTCGCACCTATTCACCGGCTCTTGCTGCCATTCAGAATTCAGCTTAGACTCCATATCACATGCTGTGGAAGACATTCCCTGCACCCCTGGGCATGTCATGCCCTACCCAGGTGCTCCCCAGTACCATGGATTTGCCCCAACCCTCCTGTGACACTGCTCGCACGGGTTAAATGGATTAGATCTACTCCGACAACTTCCACTGGACTGTGACTCTTCTAGTCCTGGAACCGGGCCTTACCCATTCCTGGTGGAGAAACCTGAGTTAGCACATTATCTGGCTCTAGGACACAACAAGCTCCATAAACACTTGTGAATGGATCGGTGGGGGCGGGCATGGGGGGGGGCGGTGAGTGGGAGCAGGATGCTGACATAGCTGCAGGGTTTTGTTGATCTAGGGAAAATAACCGAGGCTCTGTGACTCTGTGACTCAGAGACGTGGGCTGCAGGGGCAGGGTGGCCAGTTCCTGCGGGCTAGGACATCCAGGAGGAACACGAGGAACAAGATGAAACATTTCAGTGTCCAAAGACTTAATTAAGGCAGGGTACTCATCAGATGGCCAAGGTGCCCGTGACCCAGAAGAACTGGGTTTCCAAGTTGCAAATGACTATAAGGGAACAGGTTTCCCGGGCCAGGTGACTCAGAATAGGGTTGGGCTCCAGAGCTCGGGAAGGGGAAGTGCCAGGTAAGAAAACAATCAGCAAGGCTTCTGCCCCAATGGCCAGCCAGCCACATGGCCGAAACCCTCCATTGACTTAGCAGCCAGTGCAGCCTACAGTTTCCTAGGGAACCAGGGCCAGGCTGTGGTGCGGCTCAGCATGGAGCCGGGGCTGGTTTATGAGGGCCAGATGGCCGGACACCGGATGTTGCCAGTGTTGCAGGATCGGTGGCTGAGGGTCTTGGGGAAAGACTCAGCACAGGGCTGGGAAGCCCTGAGAAAGGCTAGGAACTCACATTGGCCATGTAGGTGAGGGGCATGGGAACCAATGAGACAGGAGATGGATGTCAGTGTTGACAGCAGAGCACAGAACCAGAGCCGGGTGAGCATTCGGAGCCAGGGGCCATTGGTTCTGCAAGTCAAGACGGCAAAGGGAGGCTAGACTTTGGGTGGTGAACACTCAATACGACATACAGATGATGCATTAGAGAACTGTACATTTGAAACCTATGCAATTTTATTAACCAATGTACTCCCAACAAAGTCAATAAAAATATTTTTTAATTTTTTTAAAAAAGTGAGTTAAATAGAGACTGGGAATGACCACATGGTTGGCATCTGGGTCAAAAATATTATTGGCCCCATGAGAGTAGGAATCTTATCTCGTTTTCTCTGCTGTGTCCGACTGCCAAACATGACTGGGAGCTCGGGTCACAAAGGTCAGACTGGGAGCTGGAGTCGGAGGGCGACCTGGAGGACAGGGTCACAGCTGTTTCAGCCTCAGAGAGAGTTCCAGCGAGACACCTGGCCATAACGTTTTTGGCGTATTTCCTATGACTGAAACCTATGTGGAGCACGGAGGGTAAAACGCAGTGAAGGATAAACATGCAAACAGTCCTGGTACTGGGCTGAGGTACGCCCAGCACCTGGGACACCTAACGCAGGTGGAGAAGGTGAGGAAGCTGGTCGGAATGCCAGTTGCTAAGCAGACCAGGGAGGGGCCTTCAGTGGAAGCTGAGGGGCCAGGAATGAATCTCTAGACCCGACTTGTCCTGAGGAGGCAGGAAATGACTGCAGCTGAACCTAATCACCAGTCATTTTCTGTCTTGATCTTACTCAGTAGATATGTAGATTCAAGGACTTCCGAGCATGCGTGCCAGCGGTCGGAATTAGGCTGAGTTATATAACAGGGAGGGAAATCTATTGTCATACGTGGTTGGAGATGGGCCTAAAAGGCTCCGTCTGTTGGATTTTCTTCCTGATGGCAGCAAGACCTGGGAAGGAGGCACACACATCTGGGCAGTGACTGGAGGGGCTGACAGCCAGGGAGACCTGGGCTGCTTATGGTCAGGAACATGAGCTAGATGTGCAGGCAGTGAGACCCTGCCACCAGCAACAAGGGCCTCTGGACTCAGGCTCCTGGGAGCTTCTGGGCACGAAGCCTGTGACATAGACGGGATGGGCAGCTCAGTGCCTACAGGTAGGGAGCAGGGAGACCAGTTAGAGACCTGGGCAGGCCGGGTATAGGTAGGAGGCAGGCATGACAAGGTGCCTGCCCATGGTTCCTCATTTTCTGTAATATCATATGTGGCTTCTCTTGAGGAGTTTCAAGACTCCCCATTACCACCACCACCACCATCATCACCATCATTATCACCATATTCATCTAAGTACTATTTATTGGGTGCTTCCCACTTGCTCAATTTCCTCACTTAATTCTCATAAAACACTGTAAGGCAGGAATTGTTATGAGAAAACTGAGGTCCAAGAGGTTAAATGACTTACCAAAAGTCATTGTTACTAGGCCATTTCCTAGTCAGTGACAGCCAGACTTTGAATCAAAGTCTGATGGACTGCAAACTCTGTCAGGAGCACAGGCTATGGAAACAGAATCACTAGTTGTGTGGCTGTGGTCAACCCTAGACTCAGTTTTCTCATCTGTAAAATGGGCATGATGGTGATGGTAGAAATACCTCATAAGATACTATTGAGGAGCAAGTGAGGGACTATAAAATCTGACTTCCATACTTGGGGAGTAGGTTTGCCTGACTTAGCAAATAAAAATAAAGATGCTCAGTTCAATTTGAGTTTCTGATAAACAAGGGATAATATTTTAGAACAAAAGGGATTGAAATATTTGGGCCATACTTATACTAAAAATTAAATTCCATTTGAACTGGGTATCCTGTCTGTTGCCTGGCAGCCCTTACAGGAGGCTCGCAGGATGGCCTGGACCATCACAGCCCCGTTTTCAGCGCTCTCTGCTCCAGTGGGGATGGTTTCCTCACGTGCCTCCCTGCCTCCTGCCTCCCTCTGGTCCTGCATGTTCATGCCCCACCCCCTCTCCTCTCCCCTTCTCCTGGCCCCCAGGCCTGTCCTTCCTTCCAGCCTCCTCCTGGGGGTCTCGCGTAGTCCTCCCTGCACTCAGAGTCCCTAGCACAGAACATAGCCCTGAATCAGGTGAGTGAACGTGCTCTCTCACTGCGCTCCACGCTCCTGTCACACAGGGCTCTGTCTTCCGTGTCCGGAGCGTGCACAGGTTTCAATATAAACCAGCTGTGTGAGCAGTTGCAGAAATGAAACCAGCTCTGAGGGAGCCACTTCTATTTTCTCGCATGGCTGGGTGGTGCCGTCAGAGTGAACCAGAACCCAGAACGTCCTGGCTCCGGAGCACCCTAGTCAGCCCTGCCCTCCGCAGTGGCAGCCCCGCCCACCGCAGCGGAATCCCCGCCCACTTCTCCTCCCACAGAGGGCGTGGCTTGGGCCAAAGTTGTTTTTTTCTCAGCCAAGGAAGTAGCACCCAGTGCCCCACCCTTTAGCTTTGAGGAGGAAATGACAACCAGCCCAGGGACCTAACTGAGAACAGACAGGACAGGAGGCAGGATGCCATCAAACAGCTCTTACAACTTTGTTATGCCTCATCTCAGGTGGCATCAGGCCTGTGCCAGGGCCTGCCTGGCTTCTTCCCTGTCCCCTGGGCCAGGGTGGACTCCCTGTGTCCTCGGATGGACACACTGACCCTTGATACTCTGTCCTTGCTGATCTTGTCCTTCCCTGGCAGAGGCACGTGTCACAGGCTGTCCCCTGCCCCCACATTGCCTGTGCTGTGGTTCGAAAGCCGCGCTTCTCACACTGGTGAGCCTGGGCCACAGGGCGGGCCTCACCCCTGCAGTTTCCGATTCTGCAGTTCCGGGCTGGGGCCCGAGAATGGGCATTTCCACCACGTTCCCAGGCGATGCACTCTGAGCCCCACTGTGCTTATTTTTCTGGGTCAGCAGGAGTTAAGGTTCTGAGAGGCACCAGTGACCTTCAGTGCTCTAGGAAGAGGGGGGACCCCAAGCCAAGACGTCGGTCCTCTGCATGCCCATTGATTGTGGCTGGCCCCTGGTAGCAGGGACTTTACCGGTAGATATGGTCGTTCCGATTGGTTATCCTGCCTGGAGTTCCCTAACAGGCAAGGCCCGGTGGGGGACACTTAGAGAAGGATGAGTCTTTCACAAAGTGCAGTTATCATCCAGTGCGGAGACACAATGAGAAGTACAGGCCATGACTACTCATTTGTTATGTAAGCACACCCCTCAGACGTGCCTTCTGTGGGTGCTGCTGGGATGGTGGCTGACGGCTCTAAATTGAGTCTCTTTTCAGGAATTTACCTTCCTTGCTCAAGGTCACCTTCTTTCCCCCAGGCAGCCCGCATCCAGTAACCAGTCAGTGTCAGGGTATGGCTCCCCTTTTTACTCTGAAGGGCAGTCCCAGCTCCTGAGCTCCCCCACGGGATTGCTGAGGCCTTTGTGGTGAGCACATCACCGCTCAGCCTCTCCCTCTGCCTGAGCTGCTCCCTTCACCCCCATCTGCGATTGAACCTGGGCATTCCCAGTGAACTTCCTGTGTGCCGGGCTCTGTCTCAGTCTGTTTGCCTGCGGACCTGAGACACCTATTCATCCCTAAATCTGGAAAGCTGGTACAGATGATAAATGCTTCTAGAAGTCAGAGGAGGGCCCTAGCATCAGGACCTGATGTACACAGGGAGGAGGGCATTGACAGGGCCCGACTGCCTGTCCCTACCCTGGCTCACACTGGCTCCTTGCTCTGTGCCCCCAGCAGCCAGCTCTGAGGTTCATAGCTTGCTGTCTCCTTTGACCTTGACCCCAGACTGTCTGCTCACCCCCCTTCCACCTGGACTCCTGCTCCCCTCACACCCTTCCTTATACTAACTCATCTCTCAGCCGTGACCTGTTGTCATTCCTATAAAAGCCACTTGAGTAGATGCCATCTTCAAGAAGAGATACAAAGAATAGAATGTCTGGGGGAGAAATGACACTGAAATTCTAAAGTGAATCTTGCTAGGGGTCCCCTGATAATGTGCTCAGAGAGTTTATAAAAAGCAGAGAAGTTCTTTAAAGTTCGATGTGAGGTGCCCAAAGGGCTTCTAGATGTGAGGATTGTTGTCCTTGGTAAGCATGAACACTGGGCTCAGCTTGGGGAACTCTCTGAGGGAGCCAGGATAGCTTACCGCCAGGCACACAGTGAGGGGACTTGGAGGGGCCAGGCTGAGCATCTCTGCCAGTCATTTCTAAATGATACATTGATGATATCAGCTCCCTCTGAGACTAAAAATATCCCACCATGTTTCCCCGAGGCCTTTGCAAGCAGTGGGCCCTGGCGACTTCAGAGGCCCCCAAGCCCTGCGGAAAAAGTTTGTCTAGAAAGTGCATCTGAAAACGAATCATCGAATGTGCCCCCCCTCCCCCGAAAGATTTCCTAACCCTCTCACTAATGGGAAGACTTAGCTTCCTCTCCTTCCGAACAGCACTGTTCCCGAGTTCCCCTCTCAAATGTCAGGTGCAGCTCCTGCAGCTCATTAGTACTTTCATTTCTTTCCAAGTCTCTCTCCCGCCTGTGAATCCTCAAGTTCATAGGCCACGAGTGTCTCTATGTCCCTGAGCTCAGTGCCTGGCTCATCAGAAGCACTTAGTCAATACTAATTTTTTTGGAGTATTTTATTTTATTTTTTTAAATTTCTTTATTGATTAAGGTATCACATATTTGTCCTCATCCCCCCATTACCATCCCAAACCCCTCCCCCACGCATGCTCCCACCCCCCTTAGTCAATACTATTAAGTGAACAAACAAATTACATGTATTTGTTCCAGAAAGAAGCTAGCATGGGGAAGATAGGGCAATTCATTCTAGCTTGGGCAAAACTTTATTCTTCCAAAATCCTTGAAGGTGATAAAAAAAGGCCACACACAAAACAAGACTGGCGAGAGCAATAGAAAAAAGATGTTCCCTGCGAACCTGGCTGGTTTTATTCTCGGTTCCTCTTCTGGAAACCAGGGCTTCTGTATCTTTCTGACACGGAGGAGCTCGCTGAGTGCAGAGAACATAATGACTTCCTTTGTTTTGCTGTAAGGCTGACTTTCTGCCCCACTTCTTAGAATTTGTTCTCATAAGAGGCAAAAACTGACAGCTTGGATTCCTTCAGCATCTTGTAGCTCCATTCACAACAAGAATTCAAAACATGTAACCTTAAAATGAACTGATAGATTTATAGTTAATGCTTAGGGGAGCTCTGCTTTTAGAGTTATTATATAAAAATTCTACGAGAAAGTTGCACATAGTACATTTTAATGTTCCCTAACATCAAAGTGATTTCAATCTTTTAAAGGGCACTTATGCATCTTTTCCATTTAATATATTTATCATTCCTTCAAATTTCCCCATTCATTTATTTTCTAGAAAAGTTGGCTTTACCATGTCTTCAACTTTTTGTAACAATCTACCACTCTACCCTTGTAATTTGTTTAAAATAAAACGCAATGATTAAAGGAGTATGCAAGGAGAAAGTTCTGGAAAATAAAATAATAATAGCTCAGATTTAGTGAGATTGACCAAGTACCAGGGACCTTCTAAACCCTTTACCTCTGATCTCACTGAATCCTCACCGTTTCCCGAGGCTGGTGCTATGAAACTCAGCCCCACCTTGTGCATGGTGGTCTTGCTCATGGCGTTAGGTGGTGGGGCCAGGATGCAAACTCTGGTGTGTAACTCTTGGCACTTGTGCTCTCAGCTACCATAGCATCCTGCCTACCTTCCATGACCGAGATGAAAAAGAAGAGAAAGGGGCGCTTGCTTAAACCCTGTAAATGGGAGCTGAGATATTATTGCCATGGAAGATGTTTGCCTGTGTTTGGCTGATGTGATATGACACTTGGCTGTCTCCAGCCTTAGGGTCACCAGTGTTTAATGTAGGAAAAAAAAAAAAGGCTCTCTCTCTCTCTCTCTCTCTCTCTCTCTCTCTCTCTCTCTCTGTATTCTATTGCTATATATTTTAAGGTTTCTTTTAGATTCTCATCAAAAAAGAATTTCTTCTATTTCTGCTTGATAGACTCTTGAACGTCCTTCCTCCCCCAATCTTCAAACCCCCAATACTCCCAGAGAGCCACCAAAAGCAATTGAGAGGTCAGAGGTCAATGGCAGGAGTCAAAGGACACCAGCCTGCTTCCCTGAACAATGATTGAGGGTCAGACATTGAAAACGGAAAGGGTAATGAAAACCTCTGCATTCGTGAGCCAATTCATTGGACCCTGCTCCTGGGGAGTGAGTGCAGAACACCCGGATCCTGGGGCAGAGCCAACAACACACTGGCCGAGGTGAAACCAGCTCGGAGAGGCAGAGCTTTCCAGAAAAAAGATTTGCTTCTCAGAGCCCTGCTATTATCGTGTTCATATATTCCACTCACCCTTCCAAGCAGCGCTTGTGGTCTGTTGCCTGTGAGCAGGGCACCAGGAGGAGGGAGGGAAGGGCATTTTATCCACGAAGTCAAAAGACTTGGGATGTCCCTTCCTGCACGTGGTGTAGCGGGGTGTCGCCTCAGAGGGCTGAGCACCTGTGACCGCTCAGGTTGTTCTCCCCGCCTCCCATCAGTCATTTCAGACTAGACTCGCTAGGCCCTCTCTCCCTTCTTTTCCTGGATGGGAGTAAGTTTTGTTCTGGAAAGAGAACTTTGGTGCCTGCCAACTGAGGGCAACTCACACCTCAAAAGCTGATTGTGCCTTAGCCAGTTTGGCTCAGTGGATAGAGCATTGGCCTGTGGACTGAGGGTTCTGGGGTTCGATTCCAGTGAAGGGCACGTACCTCGGTTCAGGCTCGATTCCCAGCCCCGGTCGAAGCGTGTGCAGGAGGCAACCAATTGCTGTATCTCCCTCACATTGATGTTTCTTTCTCTCTGTCTTTCCCTCTCCCTTTCACTCTTTAAAAAAAAAAAATCAATGGAAAAGTATTGTCAGGTGAGGATTAACAAAACAAACAAACAAACAAACAAACAAACAAAAAGCTGATGGGTTCAGGCTCTGTATTCAGACTCTGCTTGTCCAGACTCCTTCAGCGACCTCCTGAAGAAGGAAGGCCCTCGATAAGCAGCTGCACCCACCTGCCCAGCAGCGGTTGGCTGCCCACTTAGGAGTAAAGGGGATGAATTCTGAGAATTTGTGTGTGTGGTCCTTGACTCTTTAGCACCAATTCACTGGTATGAATTCAAACTTGTTTACTGAGTTAATACTAATAGTAATAATAACAAAAATACTCATAAATGTATTCAGAAAGAGAATAATATATTCATGAAAGAGGATGATTATACAGCCCAAGGTGGGAGCTTATGTGTGAACTGTTTCTTTTTTCTTTGTATTGTTCTGTAATTAAAACAGTTTCTGTGATAAGCAGATTAATTTTGAAATCAGAAAATAAAAATACTATTTTATAAATTATCAATTACTTATGAACAAAGCACTCCTTATAGCATGGTGTAGAGATAGGTTTCTGCCCAAGGAGCAGGGTTACCTTCCCACCTAAAATTTACCAGGCAACATATGTAAGTACAGTTTTCAGACATTGTACAACATGCAATGCAAGACAGTGATACCTGAAAGAATAGAAACAAGGGAAGGGAACCATGAAGTCTCCTCAGATGACTACCTGGAGAGTTTCAATCTGCAGTGAGCGGGGGAGGAACCCAGATGAGCCCAGTGGTGTCTGAGTTGAGGGAGCTGATGTGAGTTTAGGGAGACAATCATAGTTAATTTTATGTCAGCCTGAGTAGGCCAGAATAGGCATTTCTAGATGTTTCTATGAAAACATTTGCTTTGGACTGAATGTTTGTGTTCCCCCTAATTCATATGTTGAAGCCCTAATCCCCAATGTGACGGTGTTTGGAGGTGGGGCTTTGGGAGGTGATTAAGTCATGAGGGTGGGCCCCCATGATGGGATTAGTGCCTCAAAAGAAGAGACACAGAAAGATGATTTCTCTCTCTCTCTCTGCCAAGTGAGGACACAGCAATAAGGCATCCATCTACAAACCAGAAAGTGGGCTCTCGCCCTGAACGGTGGCTCCGTGGTTCGAGTGTTGGCCTGCACTCTAACCACTATTCCCAGTCAAGGGCACATACCTGTGTTGCAGGTTCGATCCCCAGCCCCAGTCGGGGCATGTGTGGGAGGCAATCAATCGATGTCTCTCTCCCTCTCTCTTCCTTTCTCTGTCTCCCTCTCTCTCTCCTCACTCTCCTTCCCCTCTCTCTAAAAATCAATGGAAAAAATATCCTCAGGTGAGGATTAACAAAAAAAAATTTTTTTTTTTTTTTAAATAAAAGAAAGTGGGCTCTCACCAGGAACAAAATTGGCCAGAACCTTGATCTTGGACTTCCTAGCCTCCAGACTGTGAGAAGTAAATGTTTGTTGTTTAAGACACCAGTTTATGGTGTTTGATATAGCAGCATGAGCTGACTAAGGCAGTATTTTTGGGATGGAATTGACATTCAAATGGGTGAACTTTGAGAAAGCAGATTGCCCTCCACAATGTGGGTGGGCCTGAAACAGTCGAAGGCCCTAGAAAAAGATCAACTTCTCCCAAGAAAGGGAATTCTGCCAGCAGACTGTCCTTGGGCTTGAGCTGCAACATCAGCTCTTCCTTGGGTGTCTAGCCTACCCTGCAGAGTTCTGAATTTGTAACAACAACAACATCAATCCATTTTTTAACTCAGGGGATAATGGAGACCCACTGAAGTTTCATGAGCAGGGCAGCATGGATCAGTAAGTTGCTATAGGAAGATGCCTGGAGCTGAACTGGTAAAGTGAAAGGCTAAAGCTCCATGTGAGGGGTTTGAAGGAGCTGAGGGGACGCTCTGAGGGGAGAGGAAGGGGTCTGTGGTGTTTAGAGGGTGGGAAGAGTGAGGAGTCGGCAGGAAGACCAGGCCAAGGAGAAGGTGTGGAGGGAAAGGGCCGTGCAGACATTAGCTGGTATAGTAACGAGAGAAACCAGGGGTGCCACAAGACAAAGAAGATGAATTCTTTTAGGCAGGGGGTCTTCACCACTGTCCATGGAGCAGAATGAGCATGGGCAACAGGCCCCTCATTTAGCATCAAGAGGCCATTGGTGCCATTCCAGGAGCTATTTCAGTAATGTCACTACAGGTTCAGTGGTGGTACCAACCAGAAGCCGAGGGATTGGAGAGGGATGGGTAATGAGGAAACGGAGGGGTCGAAGTTCTTCGTGGAAGAAGGGACAGTTAAGGTAGCTCCTTTGGCAGTGACAGGCTCAGGCGCAACTTGTTTAGAATTGCTTCTGGTTTTGTTGTCATTTTCTCCACATCAAACATTCCTTGAGCAGTTTACTGCCATCAGACACTGCTAGGCAGCAAACAGGGAAGCAAGGGGTTAATGGGGAGCTGGAGAGAAGGCTGTGCAAGCAAAGAAGTGGGGTGAGGCACAGACAGGGTTGGCAAGAGGAGGGAGGGCCGGGGTTGTATAATCACCGGTGAAGGGCTAGCCTGCTGCTTCTGAGTCTAGAAAAAAGAGAAAGTCTGGGAGATGCGGGGAACTCAGAGGGTGAACAAGAGTGGCCTCCTTCTGCCCTGTGAGTCATGAGGGTCTCCTGGAAGCATTTCCTGCTCTTGGTCCCAGGCTGCTTGGCCTTGTTCCTTGGGTCCTAATCATTGGTCCCTGAACTTGTGGCCATGTTCTGTCTGCCTACTTGTTCTCATGGTAATTTCTGACCTGAAGGTATTCCAGGATGTGAGGGAAAGGTATGTTTGGGGCTAGAAAGAAGGCCTCATTGCAAAATTCTCCTGGGGACATGGAATTTAAACTTTTGTCACTGATGGGAGCTTGCTCCTCATTTTCCTGAATGACTCAAATGTTCGCTGCAGACAATGGCAGAGTGTATCTTGCTTGAATCATTGGATTTCTGTTATTTTTGTAAGCTGTGGGTGGGCAATATGACTCAGTATTTTTCCGAGAGATGTGAAAATTATATTCCCTGTTTTGGATTATTTCATGCTGAGATCTGGAACATTTTTTCTGAATTTCAAATCTTGGAGCTTGGGAAATTTTTGTTTTTGTTTTGCCTCTCAACCATTTCAGAACTTTTCCAGATAAAATTTTAAAGGAAACTTAGTTAGCAATAGCTCAAAGTTATGAAGTATGTTTTGAATTGTAACTTGCTCTACCTTTTTAAAATAAAAGATTTGCTAAGTAGTGGTGTGATTGTCAACTGATTGTGAAAAAATTGGAGATTGTGGGGTTAGTAGAGTCTTGAAAATCATCTAATTCCATACCTTCTCCGGTGTGTGAATACCCTCAGACTAGTTTTTCAGCTTCTGCTTGGACACCTCTCTCTGAAAACTGGGTTCTGTTTGAATGCATCCGGTGATGGAGGGCCTTTGGGTACCAGGCAGTACAGCTTCTGTCCAGTACTTTCACACCAAGCTAAAACCTGCCTCCCTGAAGCCATGTTTCTGATCCCTATTCTCTATGACTGTCCACTGGATAATTCTGTAACAGGATGGTAGTTTTAAAAATATTTACTGCTATTGCCTGACTGGAGTGGCTCAGTGGTTGAACGTTGACCTATGAACCAGGAGGTCATAGTTTGATTCCCGGTCAGGGCACATGCCCGGGTTTCAGGATCGATTCCCAGTGGGAGTTGTGCAGGAGGCAGCCAATCAATGATTCTCTCTCATCACTGGTGTTTCTATCTCTCTCTCCCTCTCCCTTCCTCTCTGAAATATAAATAAATAAATAAATAAATAAATAAATAAATAAATAAATAAATAAATAAAATATTTACTGCTATAGTCACGGGGATGTAAAGGTCAGCATAGGGAGTAGCCAATAACTATGTATGGTGCCAGGTGGGTACTAGATTCATGGGGGTGGGGGTAACATTTGTAAATTATACAATTTTCTAACCACTATGCTACATACCTGAACTTAATATAAAATAATATTGAATGCCAGCTGTAGTTAAAAAAAAAAAAGTTAGAATACTTACTGACGTATATTCCATTTTGGTAATTCAGGTCCTTTCTCAGCAGTTTTGTTTACTGTTGGTGCTGGGACAAGAGGCTGCAGCTTGGTGTCTTCAGGAAGGGCAATGTCGTCCGCTGAAGTCCTAACCCCGGTACCTCAGAATGTGACTGTATTTGGAGATGAGGTCTTTAAGGAGATGACTAAGTTATAACAGGGTCTTTGGGGTTAGGCCCTAATCCAACCTGTCCTTATAAGAAGAGGAAATTTAAACACACGGATTGACACCCAGGGCACCTGTGCACAGAGGGACAGGAAGAGGCCGAGAGAGGGCAGCCGTCTTCAAGCCAAGGAAAGAGGCCTCAGAAGAAACCAAACCTGCCAACACCTTCATTTTGGACGTCTGGCCTCTAGAAGTGTGAGTAAATTTCTGTTGTTAAAGACTCCCAGCCTATGGTACTTGGTGGTGGCAGTTGCAGCAGAATAATACAGATTGGCACCTGAGAATAAGAAGGATAAGCCACACGGGCAGTTGCTTTCAGGTAGGAAGACAGGAGAGGAAAGTGTGAAGTCCTTGTGTGTGTGTATGGAGAGCCCACCCGAGTAGCACTGGCACAGAGGACAGGAGAAACACATCAGATGCAAATGCTCTCCCTGTCCCCACCCCAGGTTCCCCAGCCTGCAGCCGTTGAGGGGCTGTGGAAATATCCAGAAAGTTCTAGAGCAAAGGTGGACTTACCATGAAGCTAATGAAGCTTAAGTTTCAGGACCCCTGACTTGCTGGAGCTTCTTCCAGTGTCAAGTGGGGTCCTAGCAAGATGTTCAGATAATCTTGTTTGCTAAAAATTTGCAAAAGATATTTTATTTTAAAGAACTTAATTTTTTATTTTATTTATTTTTATTTTATTTTATTTTATTTTAATTGTTTGAAGTATTACAAATAGTACATATGTCTCCTTTGCAAAAGATATTTTAAATGCACTTGGTTCACACTGCTGTCTCTTTCCCGGTGACTTCCTTTTCATTACACTCTCCCTCTGCTGAGTGAGGCAGGAGTGGCCACAGGCATGCTGGCATCCAGTTAACAGAAAATTAAGTTGGGGTTTCATTTTGTTTGGGTTTTGTGGGGCCTATGTATAAAGGTTGTAGTCAGACCTGTGTATATTTATGCTATGGCTAGCTATTTAGCGACTGGATTGGTAGTGTTTACTGATGTCTGTGGTGTAAATACTCCACCGAAGCCTATTTCAAGCTGTCAGTGTGACTTCACTGCCTACAGAGCTGGGAAAACTATACACCGTTACATATTATTTGCATTATATAAACATAGTAGCTATCAATAACTCCAAGAGCAGAATAATTGCAAATTGTGATGGAAATCACTGGAAAATGATGGGTTTTGAGTATTTATTATTTGTGTTTTTAGTATTGTTTATTTACTTGTAAGTTTATCTTATTTAATTTTATTTAATAAATAATGTCTATGTTTAACAACTGCCTCTCAAAACTCCTGGAAAGCTAACAATTAGTTCTTGTGAGCTGAGATGAGCCAACTCCATCATACCGCTGCATCCCAGGGCAACTCCTCCAGCCCACTTTGTTCATTCACCATGGTTTATGACATGAAGGTGCAGGGCTAGAGTTAGGAATTTGATATGAAATATTTGAGTAAGGGAGAAGGGACTAGGTTTTTTAAGTGTACAGAGCCAGATCAGGCTGGTTGGCTGCCTCAGTGCGCGTCATAGCCACCGGTTGTTCTGGTCATTCTGGTCATTCCGCCGTTTCGGTCGCTGGGCTTTTATATGTATAGATTATTCACCTGTGAACCAACAGTGACTGGCTTTTTAGAGAAGGAATGTAATCCAATGTCATTAAATCTTTGAATCTTAAAAAAAACCCACTTAAGCATCAATATTTAATATATCTCCTATTTTCTTATCTCCCTTTACTTTAGGTTATTCTCAGCTAACACTGTCTCTGGCTTTTCAAATCACTTTATTTCTTGGAGTCCTGGTTCATATTTCTGGAAGTTCTGTTTTTTATTTTATTTTAAATTTACTCAAATACTTTTTTTCATGTAGGATAGATGTCAATTACATTTCCCCCCTGAATTCTTACAAATCCCCAAACAGCTCTATTTGCCCTTTTACTTAATTGACAGTTTGGCTGAGTAAAGAATTTTAGGTTTCAAAGTCTTTGCTTCTCAGAACTTGACTCAGGGCTTCCTTCATTGGCATGAGACTTGTGCCCTCCAAGAAAGAAAGTGGCATGAGAATGACCTGGATATAAAGGAAATGGAAGAAAACAAGAGACCCCATGATTAGAAGGGCCCTGTGTTTACAAGGGCCTGTTTAAGGTTCTGTTGTCATCATCTTGAAATTCTGAATCATTTTTGATTGTGAATTCCCACACTTTCATTTTCATCGAGCCCTGCAAATTACGAAGCTGGTCCTGCTTAGAAGACACTCAAGCGTCTAGCAATGCTGGTAATTCTGAAGTTCAATGGATTCTTATTCCTTGGTAGGCAACATGCTCTCTTTCTGTAAACTTTCAATATACATAAACATTATGTTTTTATCTGAATTTTATTCTGGATTTTTACCAAGGCGCACCTAGCTGTGGGTCTTATTACATTGCTCTCGTTTGATATTCAGTGGGCCCTTTCACTCTGAAATCATTTATTTCATTCTTAAGCTTAGGTAATTTTTCCTCTATTGTTTATCTGATTTGTTTCCCTTCTCTATTTTCTTTTCTTGTAGCACTTGAGTTTGATGGACATTGAACTTCCTTTATCTTCTATGTCTCAATTTCCCTCACATATCTTTTATCTCCTTGTCTTTTTGCATAATGTTCTGGAAGCTGTCCTTAAGTTTATCTTCCAGATCACTAATTTGGCCTTTAGCTTTGTTCATTCATTATTCCATTCATTCACTTTTTTTTTTTTTTCACTTTGGCTGTCATATTTCTTAGGTTCCTCAGACTCTGTGAGGACCTATTATAGAAGCTATGGCCCTAGTTGTTTTGGCTTAGTGGACAGAGTGTCGGCCTGCAGTCTGAAAGGTCCCAGGTTTGATTCTGGTTAAGGGCACATGCCCAGGTTGTGGGCTCAATCCCCAGGGCGGGGGCGTGCAGGAGGCAACCAATCAATGATTCTCTCTCATCATTGATGTTTCTATCTCTCTCTCCCTCTCCCTTCCTCTCTGAAATTAATAAAGATATATTATAAGTAAATAAATAAATAAATAAGCAAGCTATGGAGGCTCCCTTTCCCTAGCAGCTTGCTTTTCTTGAAAATTTCCCTCAAGTTTCCTGAGGCTACTCATTAGAATTAAGAAAAAAGTCTATGTCGCCTTATGTTCCTGAGCTATACTTCCACTGTGAGTTGTTTCTCTTGTGTTTGTTTTTCATTTTAGTCCTTTTATGCTGTTGATTTTCCTCACGTGCCCCTTTGTCCTTTCACATTTTTAATATATGTCCTGTCTATCAGTAACTAGCTGGTTTGAGCTTCTGCTGTAGTTTATCGACAGCTCTTCCCTGAATGGGAGCCCGGATTGTGGCTTTAGGTAACTGGGTGAGGAGTGTTCACCAGCATTCTCTGGGTCAGGCATGTCGGAGCAGGCAGGCAGATTGGGGAGCTTCTCAATTATTAAAGTGAGAGGGCTTTATTCTGGGAAGACAGCACCTTGGTGTATTTCTGTCCTTGTCTTTTACTCCTTCTTCTCTTCTGTCTTCTTCCTGGCTTTGTATGTAGGCCTGAGTTACCTTGAGCTCGCCGCGTTTCTCTCTCAGCCTTCAGCACCCTCACTCAGAGCCTTCCTTAGGTGTGTTGCCCATTTCCTTTAGAGCAGTGGTCGGCAAACTGTGGCTCGCGAGCCACATTGACTAATGAGTTTGCCGACCACTGCTTTAGAGAAGTTCTGGCTTCAGCCTTGATGAGTGGTTCTCAGTGCCTCCCAGACCAGCAACATTAGCATCACCTAGGAACTTGATAGAAATGTAGATTCTCTGAGACTCTGGGGTAGGGCTCAGCAATGTGGGTTTTAACATGCCTGAAAGCAGGCGCAGTAGTTGGACAACTATTGGCCTGGGGCAAAGTCACTGCTCCCCGCACTTCTGCTTCCGGGTTGGAGAGGGGCTGGGTCCACCTGTTCCACGTGGTTCAAAGGCTCTTTAACAAGTTGTCCTGGTGACTGTCCCATTTTCTTTACACGTGTTGACTTGAAGCTTCTTTAAAGCTTTCTTGGGAAGACCCATGATGACTTTTGGTGTGGTTTTTATCTCTTTCAATCAATCAAATCCCATCAGCTTAAAAAAAATTAGCAATTTTGTCACAATAATACAAGGATATAAGTAATAAGTCAAATAGTACAAACTGTCTTACAATGAAAAAAGAAGTCCTCTGTTAACATTACTACCCCTTTGCTCTCTCCCTCGCCCCATGCCACCCACACCCATTCTCTACTGGCAACTACTTTGAACTCTTTAGCCACTTTTCTGCTATTTGACTCCATATCTATCTATATAAAAGGTTAATATGCTAAGTGTCCTTCCCTCTGTCCGGATAATGATGTCACGTAGCAACGCCTGGCTTCCTCTCCTTAGCAATGACTAGCCTCCTTGGAGTTTCTTCAGCTCAGGAACATGACTTGCTTTATACCCAGGTGGAAACACTTTACACTGTAACCAAATTTCTGTAAAGCGTTTTCCCGTGTCTCATCTCATTTGATCCTCACAGAAGTCCTGGAGTAGGTAGATAGGAGACTCGATGGAATCCTATTTTCTTTTCATTAATCAGAAAACAGAGATTTAGAAAACTTAGAAACTTGACCCAACTGAAAAGAAGTAAGAAATGGTGGACCTTGAAAAGGACTTCAGGTTTTCTCACTGCACAGAGTATATTCAAACACTGCTGCAGTTAAATATTTTACCCTTTGCTCTCTCTGCATGATCTATAATAATAATCTGCTTCGTGTTGATATTTACTGCTGTGTTGCTGACAATTACCTAAAAGAGAAGTTGGGGTGCTTCACTGGGCTGGAAAAAGTTTAGCTAAATCAGAAAGCAGGTCTAACTAAGCAAGTTTGTTCAATATATATATATATATATATATATATATATATATATATATATATATATATAAAAGGCTAAGTTGACATATAAAGCTCTCGCTGGCTCCAATTGCATGTGTGTGTTTCAATCTGTCACTGTCGATGGTGAATTTGGTTGACACTTCTATTATAGAGAAAGGGCAAATAGCAATATTAAAATATTTCTTCTAATTAATTTTCTTTCAATGTGCACGAATTCATGCACTGGGCCACTAGTTTCTAAATAAAATGCTTATATGGTTATTTCTTAATTTATCAGTTTTGGATAACACCTATTGACTTCCTGTTATTGCTATTGAGGATGTTAAAACTCTTTCACCTCATCTTCCCCCATTCTCCTTTTTATATCCTAAGTACAGTTATCCCATACAATAAAAGGCTAATATGCAAATCAACCAAATGGAGGAACTACTGGTTGCTATGATGTGCATTGACCACCAGGGGGAAGACGCTCAATGCAGGAGCTGCCCCCTGGTGGTCAGTGTGCTCCCACAGGGGGAGTGCCGCTCAGCCAGAAGCCTTGAGCCTGGCTCACGACTGGCGAGTGCAGCTGTGGTGGCAGGAGTCTCTCCCACTTCCATGGCAGTGCTAAGGATATCCCGGGGAGCGGGCCTAAGCTGTCAGTTGGACATCCTCCGAGGGCTCCCAGACTGCGAGAGGGCGCAGGCTGGGCTGAGGGACCCCTCCCTCCCACTCCCCCTTTCCCCTCGAGTGCAGGAATTTCGTGCACTGGGCCTCCAGTAATACAATAAAAAAAAAAAATAGCCAAAGTTTACACAGGATTCACTACAGAACCCCATAGTATTCTTTGATTTTTCCTTTCTCTTACAACTTCAGTTTGTCCTAAAGTTAAAATAAACTTATTTTTTATTTGCTTAGTTTTCTAAGTGCTATTTATTAATTTCTCCCCCAAAGCTCCAATATTATCTGTCACATTCATTATTTTCCCCCTATTGTTAAAAAGACCATTTTAAGCACTTGATCAGTTTTATTTCTTAACCCCTGGAGTCCTTCGTGTTGTCCTCCTATCCTTCTGTCGCCCTCTCCCATCTGGCAGGTTGCTCTCCAGGCCTCTGATCAGCTATAATCCCAAGGTTCCTCTTTACCATTCTCCCATGTTGCCCGAATCTTGGCAGGAAGTACTTCAGCGGCTCAGCATCAAGTCATCCTTCCTTGAATTGTACTGTGAATTCCTGGCCTCTGTCCTAGTCCCTGTGATTAGGTCATTCTTTTGCTGTATCCGAGACAACTTAGGCTGAGGACCTAATTTTGTTCTTGCCAGTTTTCTTGCTCAGGAAGGTCACCCTACCCGTAACCTCCAGGCCAGTGACGTGGCCCCTGTAGCCATTCACAGACTCCCTGGATGCCAGTGGAGGCTTCTCATTCTTGAGTTCATTATCTCCTGGCTTCCACATTGTGCTGTCTCCAGCATCTGGAGCAGCGATTTTCAACGGGGGTGCCGTGGCACACGGGCAGGCCACGAGAATTTTTAAAACATGCAATACTTGACTGTTTAGTCCGGGGCTCTGACCTCTTTTCTCTTAGACTGTCAAATTAAAAAATGACAAAAGCCAATACAACAACAGCCATCTGGTGTGAATGAATCAAAATTATACCTATTTTTTTTTTGGCCAGATTGGCAAAAAGTATAATAGCTTTTTTGGTGTGCCACAGAATTTTAGTAATTAGTTTTTGTGAGATGAAAAAGGTTGAAAATCATTGATCTCTAGGAAAGACATGGACTGTGAAGTCAAATCTCACCTGATCCTCTTGCTAGCTGCATAACCTTAGGGGAGTCTTATTTTCCACATTAGAAAAGTCCAAGGCTCATAATACTATTCTTATTAAGATTGCTGCAGGAATTAAATGAAAACATGTATATTAAGTATCTACAGTAATTCCTGCACATAAATACCAGCTTATTCCTCATTCTTTTAAAAAAATGTATTTTTATTGATTTCATAGAGGAAGGGAGAGGGGGAGAGAGATAGAAACATTAATGATGAGAGAGAATTATTGATTAGCTGCCTCTTGCACACTCCACACTGGTGATGGATCCCGCAACCAGGGCATGTGTCCTGACCAGGAATCGAACCGTGACCTCCTGGTTCATAGGTTGATGCTCAACCACTGAGCCACGCCTGCTGGGCCCTCATTCTTTATTATCTTGTGTCTGGTCCCACTGCCAGCAGCTTTGTCATCTGGTTTTACCGTTTCCTTTGGACACACTGACTCTTCATGCATCTGCCCTGGGTCTGCCTCTCTAGCACCAGTTGCCTCTGCCTGTCCCATATTTGGGAGCTAAGTCTAGTTTCAAACAGAGAACATTTCTACTCTTCCCAATTCTGCTACAGATAAATGGGTCAAATCAATACTTAGTCCCACATGCCATCTTTTTTAGCAGAGCACATTTTCCAGCTCAAAGACATTTTCTGATAAGAGAGAGAAAAACTAAATAGCTGGTGAGCAATTTTGCTTTATCATCTGTCAATATTACACCATCTGCCCCAAGCTTCATGCCCACACCTTCCTTGTTCTTTTTCTCCCTCTAAATATAGATTAAAGAGTCCTTTCAGTTGTCCTTAACTTATTTTGGCAAAGCCCAGCTCATCCTAGGCTTTCATCTTCCTCACACCTTTTTATATGTCTGTGCTGCAGTTCTGTGTTTGTTCTGGGTTGAATGTCCCTTTCTTCAAGTCCTCTGAAAATCTTGGCTTTTCAGGGCACCCAGCGTACCTCATGCTTAACCCTTTGCTCCCTGTTTCTACTCTGAAAAGCAGGAACCATTTGTACATTTCTTTCATTTTCCCCATGCCATTCAGCATTGTGCCTTACACGAAGCAGACCTCACTAAGATCTTATTAACCCAACTTATTTTTGTTACTACATGCTAAGGTTAATATTTTTAGTGTGTTTTTAAAAAGCTGGTATTGCTCAAACATATAGGGATACAAACTTCTTTCCCACAGTTGGCCCTGAATATTAAGGCTAACTCTACATTAATTCCTATTTTTAAGTACTTAAGCAAAAGATAGCTGGAAATGTAAACTCTGTCTCCAGGAGTAGAGATTTGGTGTATTTTACAGCTTCTTTTGTACTTATAAAGCAAAATGAAAACTTTAAACCCACTTTGGTTTTAATGTTAATTTCTTAATTAGGACTTATAACAGAATAAATCTGCAAGGCAATAAAATTAAGAGGTAGGACTCACAATTTAATTAAATCTACAGACTTAATACATTCTAAACTAGTTATCCATAGGCAAAAAGATTTTTAAGTTATCTATCAGGAATTTAAAGACAATGGACAATATTTCAACTCATTACAGATATATTAAATGCTGCAATTTCAGGTTACCAAAAAATTACTTGTCAGTTGGACTTAATTTGAAAGAGATTCTTTGCATTTTAAAAATATTTGTTCATTGATCACTAGGAATGACCGGCGATTACTAATAAACACAAGGGAAGGTGAGTGAATCACCTCGGAAATAAGAATGGAAACAAAATATATTAAGAACTTGTCTATAATTTTCTATTGCAGCATTTATCATTTTTTTCTGTATACCTGCAATATTGTTAAACCCACTGCCTTGAGTGCTTAATAAGTGTTTGTGGTTGTTGACCAATAGAGATTTTGCCACTATCTCTCATTCAGTCCCCTTTAAATATATTCTATCGGTTTTCTACAGAGAGGAAGGGAGAGGGATAGAGAGTCAGAAACATCGATGAGAGAGAAACATCGATCAGCCGCCTCCCGCACGCCCCCCCCCCCCCTCTACTGAGGATGTGCCTGCAACCAAGGCACATGCCCTTGACCTGAATCGAACCCGGGACCTTTCAATCTGCAGGCCGATGCTCTCTATCCACTGAGCCAAACTGGTTAGGGCATTCACTTCCCTTTAAAGACACACACCCCAACCTCATTTACTAAGTAAGTACTACCTTGATTATTGTGGTTCACTTCTTATTTGTTGAAAACCAAAACCTCATATCTCTATATATCCCAACTCTACTTGAGGTGGGGATAAAACTTCCCTAGATTGCTTGGAAGGTAAAATTTTAAGTATTTCATAAATAGGGATGGTGAAAGACAGGATTTCTTTTCATGTTTGTCCTTTAGGAGTGAACATCCCCTGAACAAACCCAGTCTGGGTTAGACGTTCCTACCACATGTTGCCATATCTCTTTGTGTTTTTCCTTACCACACACTTAGCATATTGTGTTTCAATGTTATATTTACTTGTTTATCTCTTTTACAGTGAGAGCCCATTGAGGACAGGGAATGTGCCTTTTATCCCTGTAGTCTTAGCAACTACCATATGTATGTAGTAGATACTAAACAAAGATGAATGAATGGATGGGTGGATGAGTACATTACTTTTCAGTTTAGCCAACCTCTCAGGCTAATCACAGGCACACATACACAGACATGCATAATTTTCTAGACTTAATCATTATTAACGATATGTTACTTATCCCACCAGAAATATCTTCCCAAACTGCGTCGAAGTACCACAGAACTCAGAATGGGAAGCCATGACCTAGCGCTCTACATAACTATTTTTCAGTAACTGGGTTTGTATTTGAGACATGGAGACTTTGTAGGCAATGCACACAGCAGTGTTTTGATAGACCAAAGTAATATACAAATTTAAAGCATTTATATAAGCACAAATTTAAAGCATAGCTCTAAGCTCTAGGCCCCTGAAATAGAAACCCTTTTTGTTTAATCTTAAATACTTTATTTTTTTAGAACAGGTTTAAATTTACAGAAAAATTGAGAAGATAGTACAGAGTTCCCATATGCATATAACAAGTTTCCTCTATTATTAACCTCCTACATTTGTCTGATACATTTGTTAAAAATTAATGGATCAATCATGATCGTATGATTAAAGCTCATGGTTTTTCCAGATTTCCTTAGTTTTAATCTAATTCCCTTAGTTTTGTAGGATCTCATCTAGAATACCAGATTACATTTAGTTGTCATGTCTCCTCTTGGCTGTGATAGTTTCTCAGGCTTTCCTTGTTTGTCATGACCTTGGACAGTTTTAAGAAGTCTTGGTCAAGTACTTGGTAGAATGTCCCTCTATTGGAATTTGTCTGATGTTTTTCTCATGGTTAGACTGGGCACAGGTGGAGGTTTTTATAAGGAGACAGTCTAACACAGTAGCTATCAACTTTTTTTCTGCTCCCACACTGTCCACACGTGTGGCACACGCCTATGAGCAAGGCCTCTTATTAGATAAGGGATGGCAGGATCGGGGCACAGCGCTGGGAGCATTTAGGAGACTCTCTCGGTATATATATTGAACAGAGTTTTGAAGAAAAAGGAGGGAGAGGGAATACTAAGGAAGAGACTAGCAGACATGGTCATGGAGATAGGTAAATATCAGTAGTAGCAGGAAACAGAGTTTTTAGGTTGGAGCAAACATTCCTTTTCAGGGAAATAGTGTTTAAGGACAAGTGGAATGTTAAAACAAACAATAGAGCAGCTTAGGTTCGATATAAAAATTAAGAAAGATCTGATGGTACTGGATTACCTGCAAAGAAGAAAGAGGGAGTCCCATAGTCATTGCCAACCAATGTTGGTGTAGAGCTGAGTGTCTTTCTTTTTTTTCTTTATTGGTTAAGGTATTACATATGTGTCCTTATCCCCCCATTGCCACCACCACACCCCGTTCGTGCCCTCACCGCCCTAGTGTCTGTGTCCATTGTTTATGTTTATATGCATGCATACAAGTCCTTTGGTTGATCTCTCCCCCTCCCCCCCAACCCTTCTGAGTGTCTTTCTTTGATAAATTTTCTTTCTGCAATTCCCTCCCTTTCTTGTTTTCGGGATAAGACTCTCCTAATCTTTTCTCCTAATTCTCTAGGTACTCTTCAGGCCTTTGTATTATTATTAAGCAATAAATAATTATTCATAATTATAGATGACAGCTATATGGGTTATGAAGAATTGTGGCCAGCACTTTATCTCATTTAATGCACCCAACTCTGTGAGGTACTCTTATCATTCCCATTAAAATGAGAAAACTAGTCCTAGCCGGTTTGGCTCAAGTGTATACAGCTAGGCCTGTGGACTGAAGGGTCCCAGGTTTGATTCTGGTCAAGGGCACATACCTCGGTTGCAGGAGGCAACTGATTGATGTGTCTCTCTCACATCGATGTTTCTCTCTCTCCTCCTCCTCCCTCTTTCCACTCTCTCTAAAAATCAATGGAAAAATATCTTCTGGTGAGGATTGACAAAAAAAAAAAAAAAGAGAGAGAGAGAGAGAAAACTACAACTCAACAGTAAATTGTCACAGAGAGAGATTATGGAATCCAGGTTTGTGCTCTGAATTACTGTGCATGAAGCTTGTCATTAAGATTTTGGCATTAGTCAGAGTTCTAGACTTTATCCCTTTCTTTTCAAGGTCAAATCTTTGTGTTTGCAATTTCTTTAACCTTCTCTTATAGGTTTGTGTTCCTTATAGTGTTTTTATTCTTGGTGATTTCTATTTACTTTTAATCCTCACCCAAGGATATTTTTTCCATTGCTTTTTAGAGAGAGTGGAAGGGTGAGAGGGAGAGGGAGGGAAAGAAAGAGAGAAACATTGATGTGAGAGAGACATATGGATTGGTTGCCTTCCACAAGCACCCTGACCAGGGCTGGGGACCGAACCTGCAACTCAGGTATACGCCCTTGACCGGAAATCGAACCCAAGACTTTTCGGTGCTCAGGCCAAAGCTTCAACCACTGAACCACACCGACCAGGGCTATTGCTGACTTTTTTATTGTACCTTTAAAACTAGCTGCATTTCCAAACTGAAGACTCAACCAAGTAGACCACCAGGCAGAAGCACACAGAAGTGATGCTAGTATCCTTCTCTTTGGAGCCTATCAGGTGGTGCATGATTTCTTCTTCTTTTAAATCCGTACCTGAGAATATTTTTAAAATTGAATTTAGAGAGAGGAAGAGGGGAGAACGGAGAGGGAGAAAGAGAAAGAGGGGAAAGAGAGAATTGTCGACATGAGAAACATGGATCAGTTGCCTCCCATGTGGGCCCTAACCCAAGATGGACCCTGAAACCTGGGTATGTGCCCTGATCAGGAATGGATCCCACCACTGTTTAGTGTGTGGGATGATGCTATAACCCACTGCGCCACCTGGTCAGGGCAGGGGGTGCATGATTTTTATTGTCCCATTACTGATGTCACTTGATCACTTGATTAAGGTGGTGTCTGCCAGACTTCACTATAAAGCTACTCTAATTTTCTTAGTAAGTAGTAAGAATTTTATGGGGTGATACTTTGAAACTATGTAAATCTTCCCATCCTTTTCAAACTTTTAATTTCTGTTTATTTACCTCTGTATGGTTTCCTATGTTATTCAATGGGTTATATAGGCACCAGTGTGCCTATATCCAGAACCTGTTGGGAGGATTATAGGAGCTCCAAAAAAGAAGAGATCTCTTAGGTAGGAGGTGTCTCCCTAAGGTCCGGGAAGCATGTTCCTGGGATTCAAGGCACAGTATTGGAGAAAAGACTCCAGTTTGTCCCAGATTTGGCCAGTGGAACACAAGTTGGCATGTGTCCTTTTAAAACATTTTTATTGATTTCAGAGCGGAAGGGAGAGATAGAAACATCAATGATGAGAAAGAATCATTGATCAGCTGCCTCCTGTATGATCCACACTAGGGATCGAGCCCACAACCCCAGCATGTGCCCTGACCGGGAATCGAACCGTGACCTTCTGGTTCATAGGTTGACACTGAGCCACACAGGCCTGCTGGCCTGTGTCCTTTTGACATGCCTCATTATTCTTTGAGCATGTCCTTACTTTCTTCCGTAACTAAAGGCTCCAGGCTCAGCCTGTACTTTCTCTTCTCTAGTTCTGGAATCAACCATTTTGCCAAGAAGAAAAAAATGAAAAGGAGAATGATATTTAGAAACCAAGATCTATGCTAGATGTACTCATTGTTTTTTGTGTCTTTAATTTCAGACCGTCTCAGTGGACAGAGCATGTATGTACTTATTCACCTATATCAATTTCTGTAAGTAGAAATAGATTGATACCTCCATTACCAATTCACCACCAGAAGGTTCATTCCAGTTATCCTTCCATAATTGTAACTCTCTTCTTCAACAGTGAGAAATCTGACTCCCATTTCCTTAGTATAGTAGTCCCCTTTTATCTGAGGGGGATATGTTCCAAGATATCCTAAAACCACAGATAGTACTGAACCATATATGTATATGTATATGTGTATGTATATGTGTATATATATATATATATATATATATATATATATATACTGTTTCCCCCCCTATACATACATATCTATACTAAAAGGGTAATATGCTAATTAGACCGGATAGACTGGGCATCTTTCGGACAAAGCCATGATGGCAGGGGCCGAGACAGAGGTGGTTAGGGGCGATCAGGCAGGCAGGCAGAGGGGTTAGGGTGATCAGGCTGGCAGGGGAGAGCGGTTAGGGGCAATCAGGCAGGCAGACAGGTGAGCGGTTAGGAGCCAGCGGTCCCAGATTGCGAGAGGGATGGCCCACAGGGATCGGGCCTAAACCAGCTGTCAGACATCCCCCAAGAGGTCCTGGATTGAAGAGGGTGCAGGCCGGGCTGAGGGACCCCCCTCCAGTGCACAGATTTCATGCATTGGGCCTCTAGTCTATGATAAAGTTTATGTTCTTTTTAGCATATCCAAATTTCCAGCATCACTACACTTGATTTTTAAAGAATATATATTTTTAATTGATTTCAGAGAGGACGGGGGCAGGGGGTGTGGTAGGGAAAGAGAAAGAGAGAGAGAGAGAGAGAGAGAGAGAGAGAGAGAGAGAGAGAGAGAAACATCAATGATTAAAGAGAATCATTGGTGGACTGCCTTCTAACCATGACATCCTGGTTCACAGGTCGATGCTCAACCACTGAGCCATGCACGTTGGGCACCTACAATGTACTTTCAGAAATACATGATCTCTTTTGCTTGTTATAAAACCTCTGTGAAGTAGTTATGGAAGGTATTATTATCCATAATTTTTCTCTGAATAAGTCTTCAAGGACCTAGGTTCAAGAGAAATGGAGTGACTTGCCCAAGGTCACACAGCTTATAGAAAGCAAGCTCTTTCCACTCCACCAATCCTCTATGCCTCTCAACAAATGCCAAAAATTACTTTCCTTTTTTCTCCAGTAGAAATATGTTTCAAACTCATTGACTTTGTAGTCAACTCTGATTTCCAGGTGTTTCTTTTCCTGCAAAATATGTGCCAAGCAGTGGTGTGGCAGAAAAAAGGATTGGACACAGAAGAAACTTAAACTTTACCTTCAGCTCAGATCAGAGACTTTAGGCAAGTTACTACTCACTGTCCTCAATTATAAAAATGTTAGAATAGACCAGCGATTCTTTGCCTGAGGCGGCTGAGATAGGAGCCATGGGACTTTTCCCAATGATAGAAATGCCCGTGAAATTCAGGTACAATTATTTGATTCAATGATCCTTAACACCCCTTCCAATCTGCATACTTATTCCAACGCAACCTCTCTCCAGTCTTACCAATCTCTGTTTTTATTCTTATCAATCTCATCCTTCGTTCAAAAATAATTATTAATGGCCATTATATGCCAAGTACATATTATCTGGGTTTTGCACTACCCCCTTTCCGAGGTGTCACCGCCATTTAGAATTTTATCCCTATCTTCCAAACTTGGGACTGAGAGCATTCGCATCTAAATCATGTAATTTACAAACTCGCGGGGTTCCTCTCCAGTCCTTTCTCCACCCACCACATTTCAAGGCTGCCCCTCTGGGCTCACAGACATTAATGAACTCTCTTGGGAACAACCTCCTTCACCTAACAGGCTCCATCGACACTTCCATGTCCTAGCTGGTCGGTGGGAATTCGGATGGGTGGTTTTCGAAGTTTGGATGACCCCCCAGCGCATTCCTGCACCCAGCGGGGCATAACCAGCTCTGAGTACTGTTAGCCCTGGGCTCGGCCCGCAGAGGTGGCGGGGTGGCTGCTAATTGATGGAAGATTCTCCCCCGTCGGGAGGGGGCCCTGGCGGGGGCTCTAACTTCCTCGGTTCCCCTCCTCCGAGCACGGCACAGCGCGTGCCGCTGTCCCGGCGCAGGAACTTCCCGGCCTCGCTCTCGCTCCGCACGCCGACTCGGGCTCCGCACGCGCCCGCTGCCCTCCGAGGCCACGCGCCGCGCGTGTCTTCGAGATCCTCGGCCTCCCCCCGCCCCGCGTGCCCTTCAGCCGATCCCTGCGCCCCGCCGACGCGAGGGAGCGGAGCGCGCAGGCGGCCGGACGACGTGCGCGAGACGCACGGCCCCGCGGGGAGCGCCGGAAGGAGCCGCCGGGCCTCGCGCGTCGTGTGCGCGCCCTCCCCCAGCCGCCCGCCGCGGCCCCGCGCGCGCGCACTGAGCGCCGCCGCCGCCTCCCCGGCTGCTGCTCCGGCTGCTGCAGGAGGCGGCGCTGGCTGGCGGCGGCGCTCGCTCCAGTCGGCGAGCGGAGCAGCGAGCGAGCGTGTGTGTTTTAAAGATGGCCGGAGCGGTGGCGGCGGTGGCCGCGGGAGCAGCAGCGGGAGCCGCCGCGGCAGCCGTGTCGGTGGCGGCTCCGGGCCGGGCCTCGGCGCCCCCGCCGCCCCCGCCGGTGTACTGTGTGTGCCGGCAGCCGTACGACGTGAACCGCTTCATGATCGAGTGCGATATCTGCAAGGACTGGTTCCACGGCAGGTAAATAAACCCCCTCCGGCCCCGCGGCCGCCTCCGGGTACCGGCCACCCGCCGCCGCCGCGCCGGCCGCCCGCATCCCCTTCCGCCCGGCCGCCGCGCCGCGCGCCCCGCGGTCCGGGCACCGAGCCCCCGGCCGGGCAGCGGGACGCGCGGGGCCCCGGGCTCGCCGGGCGCCGAGCGGGCTGAGTGGGGCTGGTGGGATCGCCCGGCCAGGCGAAGAGTCGCCACAACAAACGGGAACAAAGGGGGCCGGCCGCGAAGTTGGCAGGGAGAGACAGGGCGAGGGGACGCGGCCGGGGCAGGCGCCGGCGCAGGTGGCGGGCGGAGCGCCGGCCGGGCCCGCCGCCCCTCGCGGCGCCCGCAGCCCGGCCGCCGCCCCGCCCGCCCGGGACTCCGGGTCCGGAGTCGCCCGCCCGCTCGGCCGCCTTGCCCGCCGCGCCTTCCTTCTCGGTAGGGACCTGGTCGCACAGCCCAGGGTCTCCAGAAATCGCCCCGTCCCCTCCCCCGGCGGGTCCCCGTCGCGCCCCCTTCCCTGGGTTTTCATCAAACTTCCCGGGCCGGGGCGCTGGGCCGGGGGCGTCGGCAGCGCCTGCCTGGCGGGGCTCGCGGAGTAAACAGCAACAGATGAGCCGCTCTCGGGACTTAGAGATGCCAGTCGGAAGTTTGGGGCCGAGGGTCCCGGGCGGAGCGGCAGGTCGGCTGGGACGGTGCCCCCCACCCAACGCCCCAGTACACCCAGTCCTGGCGGGGGCGGAGCGGATGGAGTGGGCGGCGGGGCCTGAAGAGACAGCCTCTCGTCTCACCGCTCCCCCCCCCCCCCCCGCGTCGCCCCCGCGCCGCAGCTCAAACTTTACAAAGAGTGAAATTTCCCGTCACCCGAGGAGCTGGCGACACCGAGACGGCGCGGGTCTGGCGCCCGAGGGCCTGGTGCGGGCGAACTTTGGCCGGCCGTGGGCACTTTGGGTCGGGTGGCGGGGCGGCGAGCGTCGCCCTGCGCCTTGGCGGCCGCCTGCGTTTCGGGTTTGACGTTTGTGAGAGCTCGAGCCGCCTCCGCCGCCAGGCCGCCGACTCGTGTGTTTTGTAATCAAAGTGTGAGGCTAATAAAGGGCGGCGCCACAGCCTCTTGACTCCGGCGTGGGAGGGATTCGCAGGCATTTAAACAAAGAAACTAGTTGGGGTTGGGCTCCCAAAGTCCTTATTTGGGTGTTGTGGGAAAGGCTGCGGTCACCTTTGGGTGAAGCAGGTTTCCCGAGCACCGTTTGGTGTTGAATCTTGGCGAGAGTTCGCTCACGGGTAGTAGCAGATATGGTGACTGTGATTGTAGGAAGTGTCCTTTGATTGACAGCAGGACATTTAAATACAGCCTCCGCTCCCCCCCCTCCCCAATTTTACAGAAACACTGCACGACCAGGCCAGATGTCTTAGTCTCCCTCTACTGGCCCTGAGAGAGAAAACCACTTAAATTACAGCGTTCATTTAGGTGTTTAGTGCTAGATACAGTTAGTTTTACTTAATTTTCAAGTACCATTAGTTTTATTTAATCAGTTTTCAGTTTGCACAGCTCTGACAGCAGTACCAGAGAAAAATGCAACATATTGTCACTGTATCAGATAATCTTTAACAATCTGGTCTATGCTTGGGGAATATTACTACAACCTTGCCACATGTAACTAAGAATAAATTATCCAAAGTTCTTTTTCATTACTGTACACTGATATTTTTCTGTATTTAGATTATACATAAAACTGAAATTTGAACATACCAAATCTTGCCAATTCTATTTCTGCATCCTCTGTTCTCATAACATACCTGGCAACCAGAGTAGAGATTATCCAAAAATCTAGGTGACATATAGAATAAAACCAGAATCCCTGGTGATTATGTAAATACTTATTTTTCAAAGAACTATTTTAGCTGTATAAGAAATATGTTCTATTGTGCACTTTAAAGGTTTGATAGATTAATAAATTTTAGACTAAAATTTTATTTTAATTTGGGTAACAACACTATAATCATAAAAAGCTTCAGGAAGTTGTGGAGAATTTTGTAATGCATTTACCTATACATTTGAAAACAGGAAAAGTTGAAGGGAAAATAAAGAGGGCACATGTGAAGAAGAGAAAACAAGGCCAAAACATAAATTTGTCACATAAATTTGTGTGACTTCCTATTTTTGGAAGTGACTGAAATATATACACTTTAATAGCTGATATCTCAATATTTGAAAACGAAATGCATTTTAATAAACACCGCCTTTATAATTATTCAAAGTGTGTGTATACATTTTTTGGGGGGAGGGGATGCACTATATTTTGAAACCAGGTTATTTTTTATTTTTTATCTTTTGACCAGCAGTTCTTGAGCATTACTGTGGTTCAGATATCAGAAATTAAAAAATTTAGTGATAACTGCTCCACCATGTAAAAGCAGTATCTTAGTAGCAAGTTTAATTCTTAATGAAGTATTGATAATTTGAGGCTTATATATTTTTCCTGTGATCAATATTTACTTTAATGTTTATAGTACCATGAAATGAGTGATTGTTTTTTTGAACACAGCAAAATGTTCCTTATGTATTAAATATTAAACTAATATCACTTGCTTATGTGAGAATTGGCCCCTGAGGTACTGAGGTGTAGCTTTCATTCCCATGCTCAGCTTTCCTGGGGTAGTCTATTTGCAGAAGAGGAAGAAAGAGGAAATGGGTGGGTACAGAGGATTGCCTTTACCTGGATAATTTCTTCTTCTTCTTCTTTTTTTTTTAAATCCTCATCCAAGGATATTTTTTCCATTGATTTTTAGAGAGAGTGTAAGGGAGGGAGAAGGGGAAGGGGGGAGAGAGAGACATTGATGTGAGAGAGACACATGGACTGGTTGCCTCCTGCAAGCTCTGACCAGACCAAGGCTGGGGATTGTACGGGCAACCGTAAGTGCCCTTGATTGGAAATTGAGCCTGAGACCCTTTGATCCTTAGGCTGATGCTCTAACCACTGAGAAACCGGCCAGGGCCAGCTGGATAATTTCTTAGTAATTTTATTATTCAAGTAAAATTTATTAAACTCTGAATTTTGATGTAAATTTTGGTTTAATCTGCCTGGACTTTCTGACATCTGAAAATCTGAAAAGTTTTTGCTCTAATTTATTCTGACAGGGAAGGAGTGCCCTGCCTTGATGCTTTTTAGCCAGGTAGTAGGGTGGATGGAACCAGCCTCCTCCAGGTGTGAGGCCGTTGAACTTTGTATCCTTGGTATTCAGGAATTCCCATCCCTCAGTCTGCCTAAGCCTTTTTTTTTCTTCAGTGAGGGGAGGGGGGAAAACACTTGCTGGGCACAATGTATAATTGATACCAGTAGGGGCCGTGAGCTGAGGAATTAACAGGATTTTCCTGGGAAGGTTCCTTCTGAATTGGAGATGGACTTTTCCCTCTTTGAGTCCTTGGAAGTAAGATGAGCTTTCCTGTAATGTCCCACTCCCTAATGTCTTTCTATAGCACACTTAATATCGTCCTATGCAAAACTGCAGCATTGTCCTAATTTTAATGTTTCTGTCTCTCTCTTAGACTGCAAATACCTTTGTTTGTTAGACTTTTTAGCAATATATTTGTTTTGATTGGCAAAAGTAATATATTATAGAAAAATGGGAAGTATAGAAAAGTATCAAGAATATGAAAGTACTCATGTCTCCCAGAGATTGCCACTATTTTGACATTTAAGGTATATGTATGTATTGAAAACAACCTGGAATTCATTTTATGCATTCCACTGTTACCTAACCTCTTTCATTAATATATACTTTTTTCTGTATCTTTAAAGTTTTTTGAAAACATTTTCAGTGGCTGTATAGTGTTTAATTTCACAGGAGTACAATATATTTTAAAACCATTCCCCTCTTGTTAGTTTTTTGCCTTGTTTACTACTTTTTCTTGTATTTCCTAGTGATGATGGATGGTTGACATAATTCTAAACAAACGATTGCATCTCTAATTATTTCCTTAAAATAAATCAAATGAGTTAATACATGTAAAACACTAAGAAGAAGTGGCACGTGTAAGTACTCATTAAGAAATTTCTTGAAGTAGAATTAGTAGTCACAGGGCACACATATTTTTAGGCTTTTTGTGCCTATAGTCAGATTGTCCTCTAGAAAGATTATTCCAATTTATTCTTTTACCAACAGTGTCCACTTCTAGTTCCCTGCATCCTCTCCACTGTAAGGTATTGTTAACCCTGTCACCCCAAAACCAAGCCAAGCAAAAACTTTGTCAATCTGCAAATGCGTATTCCCACCAAAAAGAAGTACCCAGGGTTATTTGTGGCAGCACTATTTATATTGTCCCAAAAATGTAATGACCTAAATGTCATTAATAGTAGATTGGATAAGTTATGGTGTATTTATAAAATGGAATTCTCATCAGTGATTAAAAAAAAATGCACTACTAATGCATACAACATGGGTGAATCTCACAGATAAAAAGTTGAGTAAAAGAAGCCAGACACAAGAGTGTGTACTCTTTGATTCTGCTTATATGAAGTTCAAGTACAGGCATAATTGGATGAGAGAAGTCAGGCTATTGCTTACCTCTGGGGGGCATGACTGAGAGAAAGAAGTCCTGAGGGAGCTTCTGAGGTTCAGCAAATGTTCTCTATCTTAATCTTGTGTGGTACCTACGTGACTGATTCAGCTGTAAAAATTCACTGAGCTGTATGTTCACTGAAGATTTGTTAAACTTTAAGTGTACTTCAATCATTCAAATGTTTAAAAAGTCATGTTTACCAATTTGGTAGCTGACATACAGTATTTTTTAATTTTACTTTGTTTCTTGTCCTGACTTAATGGGATTGCTGGGTGCTGTTCTTGGTGCTGGGAATATAGCGATGAACAAAAACTAAGTCCTTGCTCTCCTGTAACAATGTGTGTGTGTGTGTGTGTGTGTGTGTGTGTGTGTGTGTGTGCAGATGGTATATTTTGAGGAGTAAACGATTTGATTTAACCTTTTAAGGTTCACTTTGGCTGCTACATGGAGAATAGACTGGAGGGAGGCAAAGGCTGACAGGTAGATCAGTAAGAAGGTTATTGTAACAACAGTCTAGGTGAGAGATGATTTTAAAAGTTTGAGTCAGTTTGGGTAATTTATAAATGTCATATATTAATTTTTCTTCCTAAGGCTTGAATAAATGAAGAGCTTAGTTTATGAGAGTAGAAGGATTTTATCTAGAATAATGCTATCGGGTAGGAATTTTTCAGTTACTCTGAAGTCCCAGGAACTCAGTCAAACATTTATTGAATGCTTTTTATACCAAGTGTTAGTAGTCACTGTTCTAATTGCATTATATGTATTAAGTCATCTAAATCTCATAGTCACCTTGCTGGATAAGTTATTGTTATCCCCATTTTACAGCTGAGGAATCTGAGGGTTACAGAGGGTCAGTTACTTTCCCAGGGTCACAAAGCTAGAAAAGGTCGTAGAACCACCACCTGAACTCAGGTGGACTAACCTCAGAGTTCATGCTCTCAACTAGCAGATGGTACTGGCTCTCTTCCTCCTTGTTAGTTTCTTTTTTGGGGGTACGGGTAGGCGCATAGGTGGAACAGGTACAGCAGGATCCCAGAGAGATATCTATAAACATTTTTTTTGTTCTTTTTTATTTTATTTCATGTTTTTGCTTTGCTTTTTCCCCCCAAATCTTTATTGTTGAAAGTATTACATATGTCCCCCTTTTCCCCCACTGACCCCTTCTAGACCTGCCCCAGTGTTTTTATTTTTTATTAAAATTATCTTTAGCATAAATATAATGATCATAACTGCCTTGAGAACAGTATTTATAAAATATATATTTGAAATGTTTTATAATTTAACTCTGTTTTCATCTTGTGATGGATTTCTTATTGAAGTATATTTTGATTTTTTAATTAAGGATGAGAATGAATTTTGAAATTTATTTTAGATACATTTCTCCTTAATGATGAAGTCTTTTAGTATTATAACATAAACTTACTAGTGACCATATATCCCCCCATAAAAGAACAAAAGCCCATTTATTGAATTTCTCAATATCTTTTTTTGATATGACAGTTTGTCATAGAATATATAAGTATTGTCTTCATGTATTTCACTTATGAGAATTTTATACATATATGCTCAATTTTGCTATTTGAACAAAATGTGTTGTGATATGGGAGCCTTATTTCAGGCTGCTTGGAGGTACTGACATACTGTTCTTTCATTAAGCTTATTTATTTTTTTAACCAGTTTGTGACAGATTTCTGCTTGGTACACTCTCATAGCCCGTGTTCTTACGTATGAAATTAAGTTTATTGGACATCCAAGAGGAAGAATGCCTTTATGTTTGATGACCCTTAGTGAGGGCTCAAGAATAAGAATAGAGCAGGTGTAGAGGAATCTATAATAATAAAAGCGTAATATGCAAATCGACCAAACAACGGAACAGCAGAATGACCTTCCACACAACCACGCTATGACACCCACTGGTGCCAGGCCAGCCAAGGTGGGTGTGATGCGATTGGTTGGGGGCCCGGCCATCGCCCCATGATCATCCTGCAGAGGGAGGCCCAGGCCACCAGCCAGTGGGGCGATGGATCAGTTGAGGGGCTCCACAATTGCCCCAAAGAGGGAGGCCTAGGCCACCGACCAGTGGGCTGTTGGCGGGTGGGCAGGGCCTCCCTCTGCGGGGGCAATCCATCATGGAGCCCCGGCCAGCTGGGCAGGGCCTACCTCTTTGGGGCAGTCGATTGAGGGGCTCCTGGACTGTGAGAGGGCACAGGCTGGGCTGAGGGACCCCCCGCCCCCCGAGTGCACGAATTTCATGCACCGGGCCTCTAGTTTGATTATAAAGCAGGCTTTGGTTGGTTCTAGCAATTGGAACTCCACAATAAGTTAGACAGCTTTTGAACAGTTGGCAAGAGCTGATCTGGTAGCTGCTACCAAGTTTTGATTCTTTTTGCAAGTTACATTTTATTACTGTAACTAGTGGCCTGGTGCACGAAATTCGTGCACGTTAAAAGGGGATTAATTAGAGGAAATAATTTAATATTGCTATTTGCCCTTTCTCTATAATAGAAGTGTCAGAAATGAAAGAAAATTAGTAAAATGTATATGAAAACCTTCCTATCAGAGCCTGGGCACACCATGGGACCCAGAGTCAAGTCCCCGCCCACCCACATGCACCTCAAAATCACATGAGACCCAAACCCAGCCGTCCCCCCCGCCCCCATTGGGCTAGATCCAGACCCGGCCAGTGCCACCCTTGTCAAGCCCCGCTGGGCAGGGGGTGTAGCCTCAGATCCCCTGGCCGGGCGCCAGGACGGTGGGCATGGCTTGAGATCCCCCAGCCCAGACCGGGGCAGGGGGGGGCATGCCTTGAGGTCCCCCGTCAAGCCCCACCAGGTGAGGGACACGGCCTGAGATCCCCTGTCAAGCCCTGCCAGGCGGGGGCGGGTGCAGCTTCAGGTCCCCTGTCAAGCCCCACTGGGCGGGGGCGCGGCCTGAGTTCCCCCGACCCAGCACTGGGGGTGCACCTTGAAGTCCCCCATCAAGCCCTGCTGGGTGGGAGGCACGGCCTGAAGTCCCCTGTTAAGCCCCACCTGGTGGGGAGCGCGGCCTGAGGTCCCCCGGCATGGCAGAGGGGCAGGGGGAGCAGCCTGAGGTCCCCTAACCCAGCACCAGGACGGGAAGTGCGCATTGAGGTCCCCCATCAAGCCCTGCCAGGCAGGGGGCGTGGCTTCAGGTCCCCCAGCCTGACACCAGGGTGTGGGGCGCGGCCTGAGGTCCCTTGTCAAGCCCTGCCGGGTGGGGGAGGCAGCCTGAGGTCTCCTGTCAAGCCCTGCTGGGTGGGGGGCGAGGCCTGAGGTCCCCTGTCAAGCCCCACAGGGGTGGGGGAGGGTGTAGCCCAAGGTCCCTGCTGATTGCCCGTTAAGGCTCCTTATTGGAACTTGGCCTCAGCTGTGGGTGCAGCCATCTTTGTGACGGAGTGATGGTCAATTAGCATATTCCCTCTTTGTTAGATAGGATGATTGTTTACTTACTTTTCCATGAATATTAATATTACTCTTTTCCCATTAATTATAGTTGAATTAATGGTAACTTGTATGATTTTTGTATGTGTCTGTGTGAGCCCTGGTTTCTTTGGAGAATGGATTTTAGAAATTAAGGTCTGGTACTAGGTGGGCTCATTGTTTCCAGGCCTTCCCAGTGGACAGAGCTGGGAAATACAGAAATCACACACATGTATACACATCTGGATTTATTTCTGTTGCATCTATCTCTATATATTAAAAACTATACATTTTCACAATGATACCTTTGATTCTCATCCAATACCACAGCATTCGTTTTAACCTTTTCCCTTCCCTTGCTTGTAACTTTTTGTCCAACATTGAGAAACCCAGCTCTTATTACATTTAATAGATTTATTTGTTCAATCCTAGTGTACACATAAAGTAGTTCTAGAATTGCTAACCCTTACCCTTATAATAAAGAAATCTGCTAACTAGGTTACAGTACTTGTTTAAAATTGTTTTTGTCGTTAGCCTTATAATACCTAGTCAAATCATTTTCCAAAGTTAGGTTACCTAGTTCTTTTGTGTTGCATTTTGGAGTCCTCCCACATCCTGGTTGGTTTTAATTGTTAGTTTATATTTTGAATATGTAAAACATTGCTATCATTCTAAGAGTTATATGAATAAAAGGTATACTCAGAAGTGTCATGCCCTCTTCACCCCTCCTATGCCTTTCCATCCCTTTTTCACCCCCATCCTGTAAGTCAGGGGTCCTCAAACTTTTTAAACAGGGGTCCATCACTGTCCCTCAGACCATTGGAGGGCCGGACTATAGTTTAAAAAAAAAAACTATGAACAAATTCCTATGCGCACCGTGGGCCCGGGGCGAGTCGGCTGCTAAGCAGGACAGGCAGCTGCACCCGGCGGGCCGGATAAATGTCCTTGGCGGGCCGCAGTTTGAGGACGCCTGCTAATCTATACTTTCTGGCTCATTTTTTCTTTGTGGTGTTTTTGGTGTGTTTTCCCACAAATGAGCAGATGCATGTGTATTATATCTGTTTTCTTCAGACGAAGGGTAGCTTATGATGAATACACTTCATTTTGCTTTTTACTCACTTAATAGCGTATAGTGGAAATCACTCCATGTTAGTTCAGAGTTCTTCGTTGTTTTTTTTTTTTAACACCTATATAGTATGTAGCTTGTTTTATTCATCTTTTTTCTAGTGTATAGGCATTTAGGTTGTAGTATTTTGCAATTAAAAACAATGCTGTAATGAATAATCTTGTGCATAAGTATTTTCATGTTGTTGGAGGTATATCTTCAGGTTAGATTACTAGAGGTGGGATTACTTGGCCCAAAGATGGGTGGTGCATATGTTGTTTTGTTAGGATTACCAGATTTCCCTCTGATGCTTGGGCCAGTTTGCATTCCCACCAGCAGCGTATGAGAGTGCCTCTTCCACCACATTCTTGCCATCAGGATGTGTTTTCATATTTTTAATCATTGCCAATCTGATATGTGAAAACTGATATCCATGTTTTAATGTGTATTTCTCTAATTACAAATGAGTTAGAACAACATCATATATGTTTGACGGTCATTTTCTTTCTTTTTCCCTTCTTCTTTTGAGAATTGCCTGTTCATATCTTTTTCTGATTTTATCAGGTTTTTGATCCTTTGTCCCTTAACTTTTGTTTTGTTCATCCTCACCTGAGGATATTTTTCCATTGATTTTTAGAGAGAGTGGAAGGGAGCGGGAGAGACAGAGAGAGAAACATCGATGTGAGAGAGACACATCTATTGGTTGCCTTCTGCACGTGCCCCAACCAGGGCCAGGGATCGCCCCAACCAGAGCCAAGGATCCAGCCTGCAACCTTGGTACTTGCCCTTGACCAGATTCAAATCTAGGACCCTTCAGGTTGAGGCTCTATCCATTGAGTCAAACCGGCTGGGGGTTGTCCCATAATTTTTAAGAGCTCTTTATGTATTAGGGGTATTAGCCTTTCATGGCAAATATAAATATTATCTCTCAGTTTTCAGTTGTTTTGTATTTTTATTTTTTGGTCTATGGTGATTTTTTTGTGTCATGAAAATTTGTAAAAAATATTTGTAAATAGTCATATTTATTAACCTTTTATTAGCTCTTTTATTAGCAAGTCTTTCTATAATCCAAGTTGATTTTGTAAAAATTTTTTTTATTCCTAGTTGTTAGTCCTCTCCTGAGGCTATTTCTCGAGACATTAATGTTTAGAAAGAGTGAAAGTGACAGGGAGAGACAACCAATGTGAGAGAGACACATTGATTATCTCTCTCCGTTGCGGAGGCCAGGGCAGGGGATTGAGCCTACCACCCAGGTAGAATTAATTTTACTTTTAGATCTGTAATACATTTGGAATTTATCCTTACATATAGTATAAAATAGGGATGTAATGCCCGGCCAGCGTGGCTCCGTGATTGTGTGTCGACCTATGAACCAGAAGGTAGCAGTTGGGTTCCTGGTCAGGGCACATGCCCAGATATGTGCTTGATCCCCAGTGTGGAGAGTGCAGGAGGCAGCCAATCAATGATTCTCTCTCATCGTTGATGTTTCTGTCTCTCTCCCTTCCTCTCTGAAATCAATAAAAATATATATATATTTTTTACAAAATAAGGATATAATTGTATTCTAAATGGCTACCCAATTGTTCCAGCACTATTTATTAAGAAGTCCGTATTTACCTAGTAATTTGACATACCCCCTTTATCATGTTGAAATTCTTTATATGCATGGGTCTGTTTCTGCACTTTCTGTTCTAGTCCATTGTTCTATTTGTCCATTCATGTATTGCACCACACTGTTTTAATTATGGAGGCTTTTATAGTATGTTTTTAAGTCTGGTAAGACAAGTCCCAACCTTGTGTTCTTTTGTTTTCAGGTGGATTTTTTTGTTTGTTATTCTTGCAGGTTTATTTTTCCACATAAACTTTAGTAGCATGTTTTCTAATTTTATTAAAAAGCTCATTGATACTTTATTAGTATTACATTAAATTTATAAATTAATTTAAGGAGAACTGACATTTTTATAATGTTGAGTCATTCTATCCAAGAACAGGCTGTCTCTTTATTTAAACCTACTTTTGTGCCTTTCAGATATGTTTAAACTTTTTCTTTATGTAGATTTTGCACAATTATTAATAAATTTATTCCTTAATGTTTAATTTCCTTTTTTACTATTATAAATGGGATTTTTTTCTACTACTTGCTTGCTGATTGGTCATTGGTATGTATATGAAGACTTACTTGATTTTTGAATGTTGCTTTATATTCTGCTATCTTAATAATGAAGTAATTGAGTTAGTTGTATCATCAGTTCACTAGAGATTCCTATCGTATGTAAATAGAGGTAGTTTTACTATTCTTTACCTATTCTTCTGCCTCTAAATGATTTTGCTTATCTAATTGCATATGCTAATACCAGTAGTACAATGTTGAATAGTGGCGGAGATAGTGAATATCCTTACTTTGTTCCTGACTTTAGTGGAAATACCTCTGATGTTTCCTTACTTAAGTAAGATAGTAGCTTTAGGCCTCTTATCATATTAAGAAAGTAACCCTCAATTCTTTTTTAAAAGTGTTTATCATGAATGGTTGTTGAATTGTGTCAAAGACTTCTTAAGTATCTATGGGGAACCATAAGCTTATTTCCTAAGATATGTTCCTATGCATATACGTATTTTTAAAATTTTATTAATTTTTTTTTGGAGTAGTATTGGTTATTAAGATTATATAGGTTTCAAGTATACAGTTGTATAATACATTAACTGTATATTGCATTGTGTGTTCACCACCTAAAGTCAAGTCTCCTCTCACTCTCTGTATATTTGAACCCCTTTACCCTCTTCTACCTCCTCCCCACTCCCTTTTGCCTCTAGTAACCACCATATGATACTGTTGTCTGTGTCTATGAGTTTTTGTTTGTTTTTGCTTTCTGTTTTATATCCCACATATGGGTGAAATCATGTGGTTCTTGGCATATAATGTGTTTTTAAGTATACTTTATTAGCTCTAAGAATAACAGCCTCATGGAAAAATATTCTGCACTATTGGATATTTAACTTGTATTTTAGTGATGCTTTGTACCTAAATTTTAAAATATTACTTTGTATCTAAATTTGAAAATACCACTGCCTTTGGTAGTATTTAGTAAAATAAAATTGACAAATATAAGAGACATGGAGGAACAAACACTGAGCAAGGAAATGAATATAATAAGAATCTCTAATGCATTCATGATCTAGGAATTTCTCCAAAGCAGCATTTCCTAACTTGGTTTTGTGAACCCCAGGGGTTTAAGGTGTCCTGGGAGTACACTTTCATTTGTCCTTTAAAAAGACAGTGATTATTTTCCTTTTAAAATGGATTTTGTTTTGAGATCCTCTTCTACGTGTACATGAGCAAGCGTACATGGGATGGTTAGTGGAAATCAGTTGAATGTTCTCAAGATGCAGTTATTGGGTTGTTTTGTCATTCAGCTGAATGTTGCTAGCTACCATGATGGTCTTGCCTTTAATTTTTGTTGTTTTTAGAGAAAATTTAAAACATAAACAAAAGTACACAGATAGTACATTGTGCTCCCTGGGAACCATCACTCTGCTTCAGTGATTATCATGACCTTAATAACATCAAATATTCACTGTTCAAATTTCCAGTTGTCTCTTTTTTTCTTTTTCTTTTTCGTTTCTTTTTTTCTCTCCAATTGTCTCTTAAGTGTTATAATTTTTTTTTCTATTTGTTTGAATCAAGATCCAGTTAAGGTCTACACATAGTGATTAGCTGATATGTCTCGGAAGTCTCTTAACCTGTAGCAGTGGTTCTCAACTGGATGGGATTTGGCAATATTTAGAAACACTTAAAAAAGACACTGATTATTTATTATTTTTAAAAAAATATATTTTATTGATTTCAGAGAGGAAGGGAGAGGAGGAGAGATAGAAACATCAATGATGTGAGAGAATCATTGATTGGCTGTCTCCTGCACGGCCCCCACCAGGGATCGAGCCCGCAACCCAGGCATGTGCCCTTAACCGGAATTGAACTTGGGACTCTTCAGTCCACAGGCCGACGCTCTACCCACTGAGCCAAACCGGCCAGGGCAACAATGATTATTTTTATTGGAGGGGAGGGTGCTATAGGAGTCTAGTAGGTATAGGGCATAGTTGCTACTAAATGTTCCACACAGCACAGTCCCCTCAGCAAAAGGATAATCCAGCCCTAGACTCAACAGTGCTGTTGGAAAACCCTGTTCCACAGGTTCACCTCGTGTCCCTCTTTTTCCCTTGCAATTTATTTGTTGCAGAAAGTTGTTGTTTATCCTATACAGTTTTTTTACTTTCTCTATTTTGTTATTACATCCCTGAAACATCTTTGAACATGTTTTTGTCTTTCTTGTGAATTAGTATTTGAATCCAGAGAAGCTTGGTCAGATTCAGGTTTTATTCCCAAGAATCATATATAATAAAAAGGGAATATGCTAATTGACCCTCATGCCGTCGCAAAGATGGAGGCGCCCACAGCCATAAGGAGGGAATATGATAATTGACTGCCCCACCCTCAAAGATGGAGGCGCCCACAGCCAATAAGGAGGGGATATGCTAATTGACTGCCACACTCTCAAAGATGGTGGTGCCCACAGCCACAAGATGGAAGCGCCCAGTCACAAGATGGCAGCGCCCAGTCCTCTCAGCCCCCCAGCTGCCCAGGGCTGGCCCGAGGCGCGGGCAAGCCTTGGATGTCGGCTGCCCAGCCGCCCAGGGCCGCCTGAGGCTCAGGTAACCAGGGCCGGCTGAGGCTGGCGCTGCCGGCAGTGGCAGCAGCAGAGGTGTGATGGGGGCGGTGCCTTCCCCTGATCTCCAGGTTGCCTCCTGCCCCTGAGGGCTCCTGGACTGTGAGAGGGGGCAGGCCGGGCTGAGAGACCCCCCCACCCCCTGCTCCAGTGCATGAATTTTCATGCACCGGGCCTCTAGTATTTTATAAGTGGGTGGTATAGTCTTCCATCAGGAAGTAGAAATGGTTGTTTCTCTTTTGGTCATGCTTGCTGCCACGCAATCCCAGTATCCATTCACTTATTCACTAGTGGTTGTAAAATGATGATAATCTAGATATATAAAAGCATAATATGCAAATCAACCAGATGGTGGAACAACCGATTGGCTATGATGTGCACTGACCACAAGGGGGAAGATGTTCAACTCAGGAGCTGCCCCCAGCCTGCAGGCCCCGATCACCTTATGGGCAATGGGGAACCAGGGGTGGGTGGCAGTGGACGTGGGTGACTCTGGGGCCCCGATCACCCCGCTGGTCACCCGCTGGTCACCCCGCTGGTCACCCCACACACAGAGGGTGACTGGCGGCGGCAGTAGGGGGGGGGCAGGGCCAGCAAGCAGGCAGGAACGGCCAACCTCTTGGTTCCTTCCCCCGGCTGGCAGGCTCTAATCGCCTGATGGGGAACCAGGTCGAGGGGTGGTGGCAGTGGACGTGGGTGGTGCAGGGGCCCGATTGACTCCCTGGTCGCCCCACACACAGAGGGTGGGTGGGAAGTGGGGCCGGCTGCCAGCAGCTGGGGAAGATTGGCCCTGATCGTGGCCAGGCCTAGGGACCCTATCCGTGCACCAATTTCGTGTGCCGGGCCGCTAGTGTAATTATGAATTCCTTCTTCAACTATAAGCTGGAATACTTCTATAAAGAGAAAATTTTCCTTCATCTGCTCTTTTGACTGCCTAGTGGTACAGTTCTATATAGGAGAAGCAGAATTAAATGCTTGATTCTTCCTTTTACCACTAGTTTTGAAATTAATTGGCTCATTAGAATTTTCTATAGATTATTATATAAAGGAAATTTTAACTTATCCTATCTAATAAAAGAGTAATATGCAAATTGACCATCACTCCAACACACAAGATGGCCACCCCCATGTAGTCAAAGATGGCTGCCACCATATGGACACAAGATGGCCACCACAAGATGGCTGGCAGGGGAGGGAAGTTGTGGGCGATCAGGCCAGCAGGGGAGGGCAGTTGGGAGGGACTGGGTCTTCAAGGGAGGGCAGTTGGGGGTGACCAGGCCAGCAGGGGAGGGCAGTTGGGGGCGACCGGGCCTACAGGGGAGGGCAGTTGAGGGGGACAGGACTGCAGGGGAGGGAAGTTGGGGGCGACCAGGCCAGCAGGGGAGGGCAGTTAGGGGCAACCAGGCTGGCAAGGGAGGGCAGTTAGGGGTTACCGGGGCAGCAGGGGAGGGCAGTTGGGGGCAACCAGGCCTGCAGGGGAGGACAGTTAGGGGTGACCAGGCTGGCAGGGGAGGGCATTTAGGGGTAACCAGGCCAGCAGGGGGTGGTAGTTAGGGGCAATCGGGCCGGCAGGGGAGCAGTTAGGTATCGATCAGTCTGGCAGGAGAGTGGTTAGGGGGTGATCAGGCTGGCAGGCAGAAGCAATTAGGGGCAGTCAGGCAGGCAGGCGAGTGGTTGGGAGCCAGCAGTCCTGGATTGTGAGAGGTATCCCAGATTGGAGAGGGTGCAGGCTGGGCTGAGGGACACCCCCCACCCCCATGCATGAATTTTATGCACTGGGCCTCTCGTCTACATATATAAAAGCCTAATATGCTAAATGTCCGACCCATTGGTCTACATTCTGTTGACCACTCGACCAGTTGCTATGATGCGCACTGACCATCAGGGGGCAGACACTCTGACCAGTAGGTTAGCTTGCTACTGGGGTCTGGCCTTTTGGGACTGGGTGAGACGGGCTGGACATGCCCTCCCACGGTCCCTCCCCAGCCAGCCGGCCCCCATCAACCCAGATCGGGACTGGGAATGATGGCCCTGATCGGCTACAATCGCTGGCCAGGCCAAGGGACTCCACCAGTGCACGAATTCGTGCACCGGGCCTCTAGTACTTAATAATATTGTAATATCTCTGCATGGTGACACCTCATCACCAGACTTAGTGTGGATATCACATCATAAGGTTTATAAGTGTCCAATCACTATGTTGTACACCTGAAACAAATATAATGTATGCCAACTTTACTTTTTTAAAAAGCAAAATTTTAATGTGTAATATTTATTAGCTTTAAGCAATATAGAGAAGTACAAAAGATGATTACAAAAAGAGTCTATGTCTCCTTTGGCCATATAGCCTATAATTTAAAAAACAAAACAAGTACTATAGAAAGATAAAAAAATGAAAAGTGAAAGTATCTTGTCTCCTTCCTTCAGTCCCCTTGCCCCAGTGGTAAACATTAAGTTTTGAGTTCTCATTCAGAAGGAAAGGGTCATGCTGTGTACATGATTCTATGCCTTTCTCTTTTTCACTGTTAAAATATCCTGGAGGTCTAGGAGAGTTTTTCATATCAGCATATACAGGTATTTCACTCTTTTTAATGGCTGCGTAGAATTCCATTCTGTGGATTTACCATAATTTGTCTGGTTCTCTGTTGATGGAGTCTTCAGCCCCTTTCTCCCTCCCTTCTTTCCTTCCTCTCTCCCCCACCCCTTCCTCCCTCACTCCTTAGTACTTAATGCTATAGTGTATTTTTGTATGTGTGTTTTTGTTCTTGATGAGCATTTGTTTATTCTTAAGGTAATGTTCTAGTATTATACATTTTGAAATTTTTTTATATATAGTCATATTTTAAATTTTATTTTCTAAAGACAGGGAGCATAGGACCACTGATACTGAAGTTTGATTAGCTTAAACCTAGTAATTATGCAAATTTAAGATACTTCTTTATCAGGGCTGTAAGACTGTTTATCTGATCATTCTAATATATCAAAAGTCAATGTTGGAGAAAATATAATGACATATTCAATTTGTGTTTTATTATGGGGAGGGGGAATAAAACATATTCAGAATGTTTTGTGGAGAAGTGCTGAACTTCTTTTGTACTTTAGAAGTATCATTTTCCTTGAGCACAAAACACAGGGATTTTAAACATCTAATAGTGACTCCTATTTATCAGTTAGCAATCCTAACAGTCTGACATCATGTGCAGTAAATTATGAGATTGCAAAAGCTGGGGGAACCTATCCCATTGTAAATAATTTGGCATTTTTATTTTTTTTTTTTATTTATTGATTTTTAGAGAGGAAGAGAGAGAGAAACATTAATTTGTTGTTCCACTTACTTATGCATTCATTGGTTGATTCTTGTATGTGCCCTGACCAGGATCGAACCTGCAATCTTGATGTATTGGGACGATGCTCTAACTAACTGAGCTATCTGGCCAGGGCCTAATTAGGCATTTTTAATGTGTAAAAGCTGTTGTCAGATAAGTGGTCACTATTTGACAGAGAAATTGGAGTGTTAACCACTATGGTCCTTTTGATTTAAATAGTGTCTAATGGGTACTTTATATTAATAAATATACAAAAGAAAATAAAGTGGTCCTGGAGAACTGCCTGGAAGTCCTAGAGATGTTCCCACTGCCCAGGAACCCCGACTATTAAAGACATGTGAATAAAACTGAGAACAATGAGACAGTTTGTTAGCATCCTAACTGACCCACTGTGACAAAGTATGGGACACAGGCACCCTGGAAGCAGAGGCTTTCTGGTCAGTTCCCATCAGTGACTTGAGAAACTTTCTGGAGTGACTGTACTAGAGCTTTCTTCCTCAGAACCTGGGTTGTGGGTTCCTGGGTTCCCTCTGCTCTGTGGACTCCCACAGTGCCTCACCTGTCACACACGCTACACTGTAGACATGTGGTCAGTCCTTTTTTCTTGACTACAAAGAAATCTTGGGGTATGTATAAACTATCTGCAGATTAGAGGAATTGTAGTCTTTGTGCTTAATTTAACTTGTTACAGGTCTGACTCATCTTCCACTCTTGCATTCTTATTCCAGTACATTTTTAAGGCTAATTTTCTTTGTGCCTGGTTCTTTGAGTTATTTTCCCTTTCTTGCTAGACTCTTTTTTTCTGTCAGATGATCAACATTTCCTTAGATCCCATGGTTACTGAGAGAGCAGAGGCCCTTCTCTTTGATTCAGAGACTTCTTTCCATAAACCAGGTTTTCCAACCATCCAAATGCCAAGTAGTCAGCGCTAGACTCTGCTCCCCTAATTTTCCTGTTCCTGCCTCTGCCTTTATGGGCATCCAGCCTGTGGCAGGAGAGATCAGATCCCCTGAACCGAACTTGCTTTCTCGGTTTTCTCATTTCTTAACCCTTATTGGAATCGAGTATCCTCTGAAAGCTCCAAAGTCTTTCACACAGCTCTTTCCTTCAGCATCACTTTGTTGGAGCTGCCGGGGAGTCTCTCCACTCACCTCCTGCCAGTCGCCCAGCTTGCTCTCAGCCTTACTCCTGGCCCTTGCACCACCTGGTTCATTCATCAGCTTCACTGCTCGAGGTGTTTTTTTTCTTTTCTTGGACAGAACAGAGGAAGATAGTACAAGCTTCTTAGGACTTTAAGTGATGTTAGGAGATGGGTGACTTTTCCTCCTTTGCTCTCCCCTCCTCTCCACCAACCACATCAGTGACTTTTTATTTCATTACCACTGTCACATTTCAGGCTTTTTTTGACTACCATCACAGCTTCTGCCATATCTATGCAGCACTTTAAAAGGATTTTAGTTTTTGAAATTTAGTTTTGTCCTAAACAGAGGTATCTGTTAAGTCATGTGTTTGTGATGCTCAATACATATTTTAATATTTGTTTTTTTATTTTAAAATATATTTTTTATTGATTTTAGAGAGGAAGGGAGAGGGAGAGAGAGATAGAAACATCAATGATGAGAGAGAATCTCCGATCGGCTGCTTCTTGCACGCCCCCCACTGGGGATCAAGCCTGCAACCCAGGCATGTGCCCTTGGCCGAAATTGAACCTGGGACCTTTCAGTCCGCAGACTGATGCTCTATCCATTGAGCCAAACCAGCTAGGGCCATATTTTAATATTTGTAAGAAAGATATTTATTGAGTTAAAGAGTCTTTATCATATAAAATGTGCATGTGTAAGGTGTCAGAAGGGTGCTGGTGGTTGATGAAAGGACACTAACAGACTCGGAAGGTGTAAAGGTTTCTCTAAAGTAAGTGTAAAGGATTAAAGGACTTAACCCGATAAGAATGGCTCTACAAAGCAGGAGGCCCAGCAGTCTGTCCCATTGGCAGGGCCAGCTGCCCTGGCTGTCAGTTCTCATAAACAGGCCCTGCTGCCAATGATAGTGCCCTCTGGAGATTGGATCCCTCAGGTCTAGCTATTCTCACCGTGGTGACGGTGCTCGATCCTATGGGTTCCTCTCTGTTTCAGTGGTGACCTTGCCTGCCCAGTAGTGTGAATAACTTCTCACAACCTCAGCACATTCCTCAATTTTTATGGCAAGATTGGGTAACTAGAAGATCGGCATCTCAGATGTATTGTCTTCCTAGCAGGCTTCAAGCCTGCATGTCGTCTATTCCTCCAGGTACACATAACTCTACACTTTGGTCGGCCTTGAACTAGATCAATAAAAAGGTAACTAGAAGGTTTGTACACAAATCACTTGTGGAGTTCCTCATCAAGTTGGACAATTTTGTCTTTAACCTTTGTTCAGGAGTTAAATATTAAATATTATTCATTAACTAATATTACGCTCACTGGAAAGAAGGGATCCTTAAATGAGTAAAAGTAGCGTATCTGTTTTGCCAAAATAGCTATATTCTTGAACTAAATGACAATTTTTCCCTTTATAACGTTTTATTCTAGTCATTGTTTTTGAAGTGTCACTGCTACACATCTTGCATTCAGCCATTTATATGTGAGCTACAGTTGCCAGAATTTGCTTACTAGTATGGAGAGGTCTATTTTCAGATTTAGGAAATTTCTGTAATGTAATTTCAGAAAGAAAAGGAAACTGCAAAGTGATTGGAAATTACCTTTAGTTATATTAGATCTCATCCGCTTTCACCTATTCAAGGACATGCTCCAACAGTTACTCCCCTCCCTTCCATATCATTCTCCCCCTCGCCCATGTAGTGTGCAAATAGTATAGAACCTTTATTAAAAAACACAAAACCCCCCAACTTTCTTGACCTGACATCTCCCCTTCAGATGCAACCCTACTTCTTTGTTTCCTTTATAGCAAAATTTATTTTAAAAAGTGTCCATATTTGCTATCTCCAATTGTTTGGGTTTGTTTTTCCCTCTTTTTTCTAACTGAGGTCCCATTCACTCTGAACCCAGTGGAATCGGGCTTTTATTTTTATGACCCATGACACAGCTCTTGTCAAAGTTACCAATGTGCTTCACCTTCTTTGGCTTCTAGGAAATCCCCAGGCTGGTTTTCCTACCGCTTCACTTCTCCTTCAGAGTCCTCATCACAGTCCTTCCTGTCTCCCTGATCTTTTAACATGGGAGTACCCCAGGGTTCAGTCTTCAATAGGTCTGTTTTTCTAGCATTCATAACTTCAGCTTTTCATCTGCATGTGGATGATTCCTAAATTTTTATCTCCTTTGTAGATCTGAGCTCTAGTCTTAAATATGTAATTGCCAACTGTACTAGTATGTCTCCACTTGCTAAACTATTAAACTGATATGGCCTGCACCTCCAGACCTGCTAGTATTTCTTTCCCCTACTTTCACACTGCCTTGTAGGTGACTCTTCCTGACCTAATCTCCTCCACTTGCTAGCCTCTTTCGTTGTCCTTGCCTGGTGGTCAGCAAACTCATTAGTCAACAGAGCCAAATATCAACAGTACATCGATTGAAATTTCTTTTGAGAGCCACATTTTTTAAACTTAAACTTCTTCTAACGCCACTTCTTCAAAATAGACTCGCCCAGGCTGTGGTATTTTGTGGAAGAGCCACACTCAAGGGGCCAAAGAGCCACACGTGGCTCGCGAGCCGTGGTTTGCCGACCACTGTCCTTGCCCATTACCCCCTCTACACCGCCTTTTCTACCCTCCCTCTGCACCTCCCTCCTACCCTGAGATACATAAGTGTAATTTAGTGTAACACTTTCCTCTTAAGAAAAGTCTCTGGAAATTCCCTCATCTTCACCATGATTTTGTCTTCCTTCATTTAAAATTAGTTCCTGGAGTGCTTCTTTCTCTGTGGAAAGTCTCTTAAGATAGCTAAAGTAACTTAATCCCTTTTGTCTAAAAGATTGCCCTCTTTCCACCTGTTCCACATTTTATTCTTCTACAGCAGTGGTTCTCAACCTTTCTAATGCCAGCGACCCTTTAATACAGTTCCTCATGTTGTGGTGACCCCCAACCATAAAATTATTTGCGTTGCTACTTCATAACTGTAATTCTGCTACTGTTATGAATCATAATGTAAATATCTGTGTTTTCCGATGGTCTTAGGCGACCCTGCCAGCGGTTCTCAACCTGTGGGTCGAACTGCTTCTGTAGAGCCTACCATCGGAAAACACAGATATTTACATTACGATTCATTAACAGTAGCAGAATTACAGTTATGAAGTAGCAACGAAAATAATTTTATGGTTGGGGGTCACCACAACATGAGGAACTGTATTAAAGGGTCGCTGGCATTAGAAAGGTTGAGAACCACTGTTCTACAGGATGGATGGTCCAGTCTTACAAGAGATTCATGCTGGCTCAGCCTACCGTAGTTCAGCTGAGCTGAGGCTGCCCTCAGTGGTGAGACAGAATGTGTCTTGAAAACCCATCAACCTAATGTATGTCCTCTGGAACTGATACATAAATTGCTAGGAATGATTGTTTTTCCCCCTGGAGATTTACTGAGGTCCGGCAATGAGGTTCTCTCCTATACAGATCAGTTGTGTATTTCTTCAAGTTGGACAATTTTGCCTTTAATCTTTGTTCAGGAACTAAGTATTAAATATTATTAACATTATGTCGTATTATTTACTTAAGTTATACCTATTTACCTATAATAACTTTATTTTTAAAATATTTTTATTGATTTCAGAGAGGAAGTGAAAGGGAGAGAGAGATAGAAACATCAATGATAAGAGAGAATCAGCCCTAACTGGTTTGGCTCAGTGGATAGAGCGTCGGCCTGCGGACTGAAGGGTCCCTCCCAGGTTCAATTCCAGTCAAGGGCATGTACCTTGGTTGCGGGCACATCCCCAGTAGGGGGTGTGCAGAAGGCAGCTGATCGATGTTCCTCTCATCGATGTTTCTAACTCTCTATCCCTCTCCCTTCCTCTCTGTAAACAATCAATAAAATATATTTAAAAAAAAAAAAGAGAGAATCATGCTGCCTCCTGCATTCCCATCACTGGGGGTTGAGCCCACAACCCAGGCATATGCCCTGACTGGGAATTAAACCATAACCAGGATAGGTTGACTCTCAACCACTGAGCCACGCCAGCTGGACAACTTTATTATATAATATCTATATATACTTGTTCAGTATTTATCCTGGAGAGGATGGAGGAATAATGGAGAGAATAATGGAGTGGATGTTATGGTGAACAATGTGTACAAAGAATGAACAAGTTAAGTGAATATGCATATTAGTTTGTTTAGATAGAATTTTACATATGTAGCAGGCTCTGTAGGATCCCCATCGCTATCCCCTGGCTCTCTTGTTTCCATCTGTTCAATCTGTCTTTATCTCTTGAAGACTTCTTTGCTAAAAGCATTTGAGACGTGGCCTGAGGGCTTTCGTAGGCCACGGGAGCTGGCAGCTCAGCCGCTTGCACTTGAAGCAGGCTGGGAATTCTGGAAAGTTAATGGCTCTAGGAGAGCCATCTACCATTGTCTATTGGGAGATAGTGGATAAATACCTCTTCCTTGGTGGGACCATGCTGTGGCCTCCTCCCCTTCCCTGTCTCAGGTTTACACTCCCCTACCAGTGCTTCCATGGTCACATATGAACACCTGCACTCAGAATTGTGTGTCAGGATCTGCTGCTGGGAGACTTCAGCCTCAACCAGTGGAAATTTATTAATGAGAAGAAAGGTCATAAGTGAGAGAGAATGCATTTGAAAGTAGAGTTTGGATTCCATTTATTAAATAGCAGATAACATTTTTACATGATAGTCATATTTATGTATTAATGTCTGTGTCATAAGTGTGCTTTCATTTACTTATAAATCTATGCAAGACACACTGGGAACATGACTCTTAAAGCTGCTTACTTACCTCATAGAACCGTTTTCTAATCTTGCTACCTTGAAAAGATGTCTTGCCTTGAAGCATGTGTGTGATATTATTTTAATTTGAAACTGGTGCTGTTTTATTTCTCCCCTTCTTTTTTTAAATGCCGCCCCTCCCCCCACAACAATTGGAAACATTCCATATAAAAGTAAGTAACTTTTAGCATGGGAACATTTGCAGTGAAGTGTTAACATTTCCCAGATTAATTAGCGTGTAAAAACCAGCAACCACTTTACCATCTTTGGGGAATGATATGATGAGGTCTACTTAAATAAGACTTACCTGTAACTGAAGGTGCCACTTTTGAAATGTGGCTGAGTGTCCTCAGAAAAGTTACTCAGGAGATAAAATCCTTTTTATGTCAACTATTTTTAGATGGATTTTGACAGGTACATTATACTCTTCTTTTTTTTTTTTTTAAATATATTTTATTGATATTTTACAGAGAGGAAGGGAGAGGGATAGAGAGTCAGAAACATCGATGAGAGAGAAACATCGATTAGCCGCCTCCTGCACACCTCCCACTGGGGATGTGCCCGCAACCAAGGTATGTGCCCTTGACCGGAATCGAACCCGGGACCCTTCAGTCCGCAGGCCGACGCTCTATCCACTGAGCCAAACCAGCTTCGGCTATACTCTTCTTAATAGAATACTACACTATTTAATTTTGGTGACTAAGTACCATGGATCTTAGTTTTCTATGCTGTATTGGGCTATTGGCACATGTTAGATGGTTTGTGCATGCGGAGATTTATTGATAGTATTTCATCTTTTTCCTTGCTGCACTTTCTTGCTGTCTGTGATCTACTTTAGCAGTTGCCAACCTTTTGGACCTCACGGACCACCGGTTGGCGACCGCTGATCTACTTGACCAGCCCCCACTGCTGTTTCTAATCTGAGTTTTCCAGACTAGAGGCAAGCTTAAGATTTCAGTGGGGAATCAGACAACAAGCCTTAAATTGCCCACTCTATCATCCTGAGACATTGGTGACAATAGGGTGGGCCTAGTCAAGAATGGAGGCACATTGTGCAGAAGGGGTTTTGTAATTACCAGTTAAATAGGTCTGGTGGGCAAGGTTAAAATCTTTGAAGTCAGAGTGCTTATAATGTTAGATAGTGGCTTTGAATTCTTACCATAGGACTGAAGCTTGTCTGGTGAGTAAGGGTAGTGCTGGATCATAGGCAGTTTTACCCAGAAGACAATAATCATATGGTTGGTGTTAGAACATGGTGTATCTTGCTTCTCTTTGAGATTATGTATTATGACAGTGTCAGCTCTTTAATGTAAGGGTGCTCAGTCTTTAGGCTTGAGCCTAGTCAGTGCCCTATAGGTACTTGTTAAGTGTATCATGATAAGGGAAATCTGAGACAAGCATCAGTGATAGGTTTCTCCTGAGGTTGAAAAAAAGAGCTTAAAAAGTTTTAGTGTGTTTTCAGTTATTGACTTTTTTACTTATATGTATTCCAATAATGTGTGCAGTAAATGCTTGGTAATACTGTCACTAATTTGGTATCCTATGTTGTTAAGGGAGTGGTTTTACAATATCTTACAATAACTTACTGGTACTTTGTATCAATTTTAAAATTGTAAGACTTTTTTTTAAATTTTGTAAATTTAAATTGTAAAATCATCACAATTGTAATTATAGAAACATTTGTAATAAACTTTTCACAGCTGGTGAATCTGAAAATTAACTTCCAAAACATGTTCCCAAGGTGGAATATAATCGTCCCACAGTGTTTCATGAAAAAGAAAAAAAGATCTGAGATGGATTGTTGTATTTAACACTTGGGCTAGATTCCCAGCTTGGATATGCAAAGTGCACATCAGCTTGTTGAATTCTCTGAGAAGTCCAGCTGGAACCTAAAGTGATTTCATCTTAGCCCAGCATCTCCCAGTCTTTTGGATAATCTTAATTCCTGAAGAGTAGTTTAAGAAAAGCTCTTTTAGAGAATCTATATATATAAAACCCTAATATGCAAATTGTCCCCTCGGGAGTTCGACCGGGAGACCGTGAGTTCGATCTCTCACTATGATGTGTGCTGACCACCAGGGGGTGGCATGGAATGAAGGAAGGCCCCAGCTGGCAGCCGGCAGCTGGCAGCTGGGGAGGGGAGGCCCTGGCTGGCAGCCAGAGGTTCCTGATTGTCCCTGATAGCTGCCAGGCCTAGGAACCCTACCCATGCACGAATTTCATGCACTGGGCCACTAGTGTTATATAGTAGTCTCAATTAGCACAGTTCTGATATGCACAGATTTCAATTACCATGCAAGGGAATACTGTCTCTGCTTACTCATGATACCAAATGTGTGGATTTGCTATGCCAAGCAATAATCCATTTCTCCGTAATGCCAACTGGGTGTCCTACAATTTTAATTCATCTGTGACACTTACTGTCTGGAGTTAGTGCAGATCTCACAGGTTAAGAGCTCAGTCCCACAGTTTGCCCCCTACTTTAGACACCTGTGGCAAATAGTGGGTTTCTAGGTTGCCTACACTTTTTTTCTGACTTGGCTACAAATTGTGGCTCCCTGATTTCCCCTTCAGGTTTGATAATTTGCTATAATGGCTCACAGAATCCAAGGAAACACTTTACTTGCTATTATAAAGGTCACAAATGACCTGCCAGATAAAGAGGGAGGTACAAAACTGAGGCCTACAGGGTCCCACGTGCAGGGGCTTCTGTCCCTTTGGGATTTGGGATGTCCCACCCTCCTGCCACGTGGATACATTCACGAACCCTGAAGCACTCTGAACTCCTGCCCGATTGATCAAATCATTGGCTATGGGTGATGAACTCAATCCCCAGCCTTACTCCCCACCTCAAAGGTTAGGGGGCTGGGGTGGAAAGTTCTAACCCTCTAATCTCCTGGTTGGTTCCTCTGGCAACTAGCCCCCATCCTGAAGTTATCTGGGAGCCCACTCAGTGCACTGTATTAGCATGCACTCAGGTGTGGTTGAAAGGGCCTTGTGAATAATAAGAGATGTGCCTTTCACACTATCACTCAGGTAATTACAAGGGTTTCAGGCACTCTTTTGCCAGAAACCAGAGATGAAGACCAAACATATTTCTTAGTATGTCACAATATCACATGATTTAGTTAAATAACACTAGTCCCCCAATAACAAGATTCAGATTTTAGTCACCATGATATATTAACTTCATAAAGTACAAAGTTGGCTGCTAACTCTTCAGTATGCAGATCAGCAAATTAGTGTGTTAATAACATGTGCCTATCTGTTCCTCAGTTCACACACAGACAGGGAAGCGTGTCCTGTGCTGCCTCCTTGTCTCCCAGTATAAACTCACATGACATTTTACAAACAGGGTAATCAAAAGAGTGAAGTGGCCAGTAAAGATGAAAGTGCAGCAAAGAAACAAAAAGTGGTGATTCTGGAAGTGAAATCTAAATTGGGCCTAAGTGGAATAATGACTGCCGATAGCAATGTTGACATGGAACCTTTTGCTAGACTCTGGAGCCGCAGCCAGAGGCACTCAGTGAAGGTGCTTAAACGATATAAATATCAGTTGTACTATTTTTCACTTCTCTATATATTATAACCCACAGTAAGAGTTTTTTTTAAATGTTTTGACAAACATTTTTAAAGGTCAGTAAACAATGTAATTTTCCCATTGATTATTGAGATAGCTTTGTATAGTTTCAACTTGCATGATTATTTTTACGCTTCTGCACTACCATGCTAAGCGAGGACTGCCTATATTCTTATATTTGCCAATCATCTATCATCTGACCTGTAGTGGAAATTAAGAAGAATTACAAAATGGACTTTGAGGAACTTACAATAAGTTATTCTTGATAAAAACATAGGTTTTTAATGTATGTGTGAATAGAGGATATATTCTTTTTAAAATTTATTTTTTAATTACAGTTAACATACAATATATTAGTTTCAGGTGTACAATATAGTGATTTATCTTTTGAATGAATCTAACATAAATAGGTAAAAAGTCCTTACATAGTATGCATGCTATGTTTTTGCCTTTACTTGTATGATTTAGAATAGAATGGTCCATTGTTTGTGGTTGGCCTTTTCTGGGCAACTCAGTACTACCCATGAATACTGATTTGTAATTGTATTGAAGTTCTTTGAGACCTTCTTGGTAATGTGTACAATTTCATGTAGGGATATTTATTATGGACTAGTGCACCGGGCTAGTGCACTAGTCCGAAATTCGTGCACGGGGGGGGTGGTATCCCTCAGCCTGGCCTGCACCCTCTCTAATCTGGGACCCCTCAAGGGATCGGGCCTAAACCAGCAGTCGGACATCCCTCTCGCAATCCGAGACCACTGGCTCCTAACCGCTCACCTGCCTGCCTGCCTGATTGCCCCTAACCACTCTGCCTGCCGGCCTGCTCACTCCCACCTGCCCTCCCCGCTGGCCTGCTCGCCCCCAACTGCCCCCCCCCCCACTGCTGGCCTGATCACCCTCAACTGACTCCCACTGATTGCCTGCTCACCCCCAACTGGGCCCCCCTGCTAGCCTGCTCACCCCCAACTGCCCAACCCCCGCCGGCCTGATCACCCACAACTGCCGTCCCATCCTGGCCTGATCACACACAACTGCCCTCCCCTCTTGGCTCCTAACTGCCTCTACCTTGGCTCCGCCACTATGGCTTTGTTCAGAAGAACGTCCGGAAGGTGTCCTGGAAGGTCTCCCAGTCTAATTAGCATATTACCCTTTTATTAGTATAGATAGAAGCCTGGTGCACGGGTGGGGGCCAGTTGGTTTGCCCTGAAGGGTGTCCTGGATCAGGGTGGGGGTTCCCTTGGGGGGTGGGGCAGCCTGGGCAAGGAGGCTGTGGTGGTTTGCAGGCCGGCCACGCTCCCATGGGGTGAGGTTCCTACTGTGGTGGGCGTGGCCAGCCTGGGTGAGGGGCTGAGGGCTGTTTGCAAGCTGGCCACGCCCCCCAGCGGGGACCCTCACCCCATGGGGGCATGGCCAGCCTGGGTAAGGGGCTGAGGCCGTTTTCAGCCTGGCCATGCCCCCTAGCGGGGACCCTCACCCCGATGGTGGCGTGGCCAGCCTGGGTGAGGGGCTGAGGGCCGTTTGCAGTCCCCTCCCTTGGCAGCCATCCAGGGCAACCCAAGCCTTCAGCACTCAGGCTGGCTCCGTGGCTGCCCCCCAAAGGCCCCTTCTTCTGCAGCCGGTCAGAGTGGGTGGGAAGCTTGGCTTCCTCCGTTACCAGGGGCAACCCAAGCCTCCCGCCTGCTCTGGCTGGCTCTGGGGCCGCCGCCATCTTTGGCCCGCTAATTTGTATACTCACTCCTGATTCGCTCGTGGGTGTCGCAAAGTGACGGTCAATTTACATATTTCTCTTTTATTAGTGTAGATTATGCCAAGGTTTCTGTGGTCCAAACCCCTAGTCCAATGGTCGGCAAACGGCGGCTCGTGAGCCACATGTGGCTCTTTGGCCCCTTGAGTGTGGCTCTTCCACAAAATACCACGGCCTGTGTGAGTCTATTTTGAAGAAGTGGCGTTAGAAGAAGTTTAAGTTTAAAAAATGTGGCTCTCAAAAGAAATTTCAATCGTACTGTTGATACCTGGCTCTGTTGACTAATGAGTTTGCCGACCACTGCCCTAGTCTAACTCATCCTTCATCAAGAATGAAGAAGCCTGCTAAGGAGGTTCATTAGTTTCTGTCCCAACAGAAAGTTCTCTAACGTGAATCCTTTCTCTTGGCTTAGCTTGGCATGAGGTCTCTCCCCTTAGATGCCAGCACTGAAGACTACTTACAAAGCAGAGAAAGGTTATTAGGGAACCAGGTCTGCTTGAGTTGACTCTTGTCCTTTGTAGCTGATTCATCACTATGTGTCCTCAATACAACAGTTATGATTTACTGTTATCTTTTATCCCAAGGTGTGATCTCTTAGCCCTGAATATATTAAATCTTCTGTAGGTATCATTAGACCCTAGAAAATATAGCTTTCCTTACCATACTCAGGATGGGAAGTAAAATTGTTAACTGGGTTGAAACAAGTCTGATGGCTATTGGTTCATCTTTTAAAAATCTAGTCATTTCTGTTTATAATCTATTTAATCTATGTGTTCTTGTAATAGATACCCTATTTGGAAAATCCAGTTAACATAGGGACACTTAGGGACTACATGAAAGGGAAATAAAACAAATAGGCATCCTATCTAATAAAGAGGGAATATGCTAATTGACCCTCACGCCATCACAAAGATGGTGGTGCCCACAGCCAATAAAGAGGGAATATGCTAATTGACTGCCACGCCCTCAAAAAATGGCAGTGCCCACAGCCACAAGATGGCGGCACCCAGTCCCCTCAGCCCCGCAGGGGCAGCAGGCGCGCGGCATGGCCAGGCCCGACCCCAGGCGGGTCCAGCCGCTCCGCACGCCTGCCTTAGGAGTTCCCCAGTCCTCTTAGCCCCCAGCCACCCAAGGCCGGCCCAAGGCATAGGCAAGTCTCGGATGCCGGCTGCCCAGCTGCCCAGGGCCAGCTGAGGCTTGCACTGCTGGCAGTGCCAGCAGCAGAGGTGTGATGGGAGAGTTGCCTTCCCCTGATCGCCGGGTCACCTCCCGCCCCTGAGGGCTCCTGGACTGTGAGAGGGGGCAGGCCGGGCTGAGGGACCCCCCCCCCCCCCATCCAGTGCATGAATTTTCATGCACCAGGCCTCTAATAATATATAAATCTGTAATGAACAGGGACCCTTTCTGTACAGTAGAATTATACCTGTGACTGAACCTAAGTGGTCAAGAATACTGCATTTGCTCTGGCTGGTGTGGCTCAGTTGGTTGGAGCATCATCCGTATACCAAAAGGTTGACAGTGTGATTCCTGGTCAGGATACATCCTAGGTTGCATATTTGATCCCTGGTGGGGGTGCATATGGGAGGCAACCAGTCGATGTTTCTCTCATAACATCGGTGTTTCTCTCTCTCTCTCTCTCTCTCTCTCTCTCTCTGTCTCCCTTCCCCCTCTCTCTAAAATTAGTTAAAACATATCATCTGGTGAGAATTAAAAAAAAAACAACAGTACTACGTTGTTTTGCATTGACAAAATGTATGGACTTTAAAAATAAGATTTTGGAAGAAAAATTTATCAGTTATGTTTTCCCCTCACATTTATTTTTTACCATTTTATATTTGCAAAATGCATATTTAAACAGACTTCTGGATAGTAACCCAAACTAGTGCCTTCCCACTGAGATTACAATTCCTGCTTTGTGTCAATTAGTAAATATTTTGTGAGCATCTACTATGTAATCAGCTTTAGATCAGTGGGGAATAGGAAATTCTGAATTATTAAACATCACCGATGTCTTTAAGGAACTTAAACTCTAATTGGAGTAATCAAGTTTTCATAGAAGCTACCATGAATAGGTGCTGTGCCAGTCTGCTAGGATTTTAGAGTAATTATAAATGCCCCTTCTCTGCTGAGCTGGCTGCAAAAAAATCACATTGGGGAACTTATTAAAAATAAAGAGCACTGGGCCCCACCCATTAACTTCCCCTGTAGATCTAACGTGGGGTTCAAGATTGTATTTTTCTTTCTTTTTAAATAAGCAATGCATAGTACAAAAGATGTGCTAGAAGGTTATGGTGAAAGCAGTTATTTCTCTCTGTTCTGTATCCATTCAGTTTTCTTTCCCAGGGGCAACCACTTTTACTATATTTTACACATTGTTCCAGACATATACTATGCGTTTAAAATTGTGTGTGTGGCCCTAGCTGGTTTGGCTCAGTGGATAGAGCTTTGGCCCTCGGACTGAAGGGTCCCGGGTTCGTTTCCAGTCAAGGGTATGTCCCTCGTTGCAGGCTTGATCTGTAACCCTGGTCAGGATGCATGCAGGAGGCAGTCAATCAGTGATTCTCTCTCATCATGATGTTTCTATCTCTCTCTTCCTCTCTGAAATCAATAAAAAAATATAAAAAAAACCACGTGTGTGGTTGGTTGGAGGTGTGGGGCATATTATATAAATAGTTCTGCACCTGGCTTTTGTTTCTTTTCAGCATATTTTGGAGATCTTTCTCTTCCTACAGAGATGCCTCATTCTTTTGAAAGGCTGCCTCTAACAGCTTGTAAGAGCTCCGCAGGGGATTCTAATCACTGCCAGCCAGTTTTGGGAGCCACAGGTAGACTGAGTGTTAAAGGAGTTTAGAGAAAGTTTTCTTGAAATGTTAATTCCTTAAGTATTGCATTTCACTGCAAAGAACTGGTCTCAGCAAAGCATTTCATGTATTTCTAGATACAGGTTTTTTTAGAACAAATTTTTGCATAATGTTTCTTCTTTCTTATACAGTTATTAGGTATAATTTATGATAACATACTTTTAAAAAAATCCTTCCTTTATTAAGAATAGTGCCAAGCAAACTTTTATGAAATTGCTACTATTTATCCTTTATCATTATGGCAAGCTTTTTCTCCTCCAAGATGATTTTCAAAGTTCTTAAATTCTCACATAACATTCATTTTGGGTGGCATTTATTTGCTCTTTTATTGGTTATAAGTAGAAGTTTAGTCTATCTCCATGAAATGGCACATTCACTGGGCACTGTTTGCATTATAGCTTCCTTTAGTTTCCGTAGACAGACGCCTTAGATGGCTGGACAGACAGATAGTAAATTGCTAAAGAGGAATAAGAAGAGTATTAGTTTGAGAGGTGGAATGACCACAGGATGGTGAAATGCACATATGTTTAGCTTTATGCATATTTCAGAAATTTCAAATACATTTTCTTTCTTAGGACATTTTAGTAGAAATTATTACCTTCAAGAGAACAGTTTGTGCTTAATCATAAAAATTTGTTTAATCCATTTACCCTTTACAGTGCCTATTCTGTGTACTTAAGTGTCAGATAGACAGTGACAAGCAGAACAAGCATGTTTTCTGCACTCAAGAAGCAAACAGTATAATGTATCAATCAGCATGTAAATTACACTGAGTGGCCAGATTATTATGACCATCAGATGTTTGTAGGCAAATTAGCCGTACACTGCATCGTATGGGATATGGAAGCCGAAGGCCTGTTCGAACACCTTTGCTGTCTGCAGTTACCAAGATAAAACGTCTCCAATTTGCACAGGAACACAAGGATTAGACAGTCGAGCATTGGAAAAAAGTCATGTGGTCCGATGAATCACGTTTCCAGTTGCATCATGCAGATGGCAGAGTGAGAATTTCGCAGGAACAACATGAAAGCATGCACCCCACATGCATGAGTACAACACTTCAAGCTGGTGGGGGCAGTGTTATGGTTTGGGGCATGTTTTCCTGGCATGATTTGGGCCCTTTAATTCATGTGGAACAACGTCTGAATAGCACAACATACCTAAGTATTGCTGATCAAGTTCATCCTATCATGTTGATGGCGTATCCCAATGGAGATGGCTTCTTCCAGCAAGACAATGCTCCATGCCACGGTGCTCGTATTGTGCAGGAGTGGTTTCAAGAACATGAGGGAGCCCTGACCGGTGTGGCTCAGTGGATAGAGCGTCGGCCTGCGGACTCAAGGGTCCCAGGTTCGATTCCGGCCAAGGGCATGTACCTTGGTTGCGGGCACATCCCCGGTGGGGAGTGTGCAGGAGGCAGCTGATCGATGTTTCTCTCTCATCAATGTTTCTAACTCTCTATCCCTCTCCCTTCCTCTCTGTAAAAAATCAATAAAACATATTTAAAAAAAAAAAAAAAGAACATGAGGGAGACTTTACCTTGCTTAGGTGGCCCCCACAATCACCAGATCTCAATCCAATTGAGCATTTGTGGGACGAAGTTAAAAGAGCCATCAGGCAGCTGGTTCTACAACCATCAAATCTCACAGAACTGGACAGTGCTATTCATCAGGCATGGTGTCAGATTCCTTGCATCACCTTTCAACATCTTGTGGGAGTCAATGCCAAGAAGAATCACCGCAGTATTGATGGCAAAAGGTGGCCCAAAGAAGTACAGATGGGGTGGTCATAATAATCTGGCCACTCATTGTATATTTGATGTCTATATTTCACATGTTCATCTTGGAGCAAATTTAATTAGAAGCTTGTCAGCAGGATTTCCAGCTTTTTTAAAAGGAGTGCATTTTGTACCAGTGAGCACTCCTATTATTGAATCTTCAGTTCCTCCTTATTTTACTCTCGTGTTCTTTGTTCAATTCCTTGTTTTATTGTCTTCCTCCTTCACCCTTATTAGCATAAATGTTCATAGTCAGCTGGTTGGAAATAGCTCAGGAAGCCCTGGGACAGTTGGAAGCTTGAGTCAGCTGTTGGAGTCGGGAAAAATGTCTAATTTTCTAAAATTATTATGAATTGAAGAAATTTGATTCAGAGTCTGTACTTCATTCAAAACCCTTCTTAAATATAGTTAAGCACATAATATAGCAATAAGTAGCTTTAATGTATCAAATATAAAATCTTCTCCAAAATTGAACTCTGCTATACCCAACTTAAAAAGAAAAGCACTTAATTTTATGAAAACAGTTTTATATGTCAGCAAGAAAATAACAGAAGTTGAGTACTTCCTGAACCACAGATTTAATCATAAGTCATTAGTTTGATTTTCATTGAAAATATCTAATATATGCAAATTATAAATTTTTACTTTAACTGCTCTCTGGTAATAAAGTATCTCAGGGTTAAAACACTACATAAAATGTTATTTAAAGGTGAAAATGCCTACTGGCATCCTAGTACTTTTAGTAGGAATGTCAACCTATTAAGCCAACACTGGTGGGGAAAATAAGGTCTTTGGACTAGCAAAACTGTTGTTCTACAGTTTCATACTAAGCATTTTATGTGGATTAACTTCAATTTCTTTTTTAAAAATATGATATGTTTTTATTTCAGAGAGGGAGAGATAGAAACATCAATGATGAGAATAATTGATCGGCTGCCTCCTTCACACCCCCTACTGGGGATGGAGTGTGCATAGGCAGACTGATTCCAGAAAACTCGAACATCAAAAATTAATTAAAAATTGAAAAATTCCCTTTTTTTCTCCTTAAAGAATGGCCATTTGAGTATCTACTTAAGTGTTCTCTGAAAAACATAAAATTTTTTATTCTCATAGAAGAAAAAATATTAAGCTTAATTATAAAGCCAAGTTTCCTGCTGAAGCTCAGATCTCTTATTATCTTACAGGTAATAAGTTCAGAGCTATATGACCTATGACTGGTTCGTAATAGAAACATGATAATAGTAATGGCTGCCATTTATTATTTAATATATTTACTTTGCCAACCCCTGTGCTTTATATATTTACATTTCTTGCCCTAGTTAATCCTAGGGGAAGTCCTGCTCAGGGAGATTAAGAAATTTGCTCAAAGTCAAAACTAGTGGAGCTAGAAATCAAACCAAGCCTTTCTAGTTCCAAAATATACACATCCCACTGAAGCCAACTGACACTTGTTTATCTGAAACAATGCTGGGTAGGCCTTGCCTGGCTTATAGCTATCCCTAGACCTTAAGTGAAGCCCGAGTTCAATGATAGGATATATGAACAGCAGGTTGTCAGCTGTCTATATTCCTGGAGTTAATTCACCTCAAAGGCCACTTCCCACCCCCATTGATGATGTTAGTGTGGGTCTTTGGAGGTCGCACAGTGACTCAGCCTTTTCATTACTAGGAAATCGAATAGTTTGGTGCTTTGGGCAAGAAGGTGAACTTTTGATACATAGGTGAAAACAGAACTAAAACAAAATTTAAAATGAATGAATTCTATTACTACAGCCTTGTAAGGAAAGATGAAAAATATCTAATTTATATGTTGGAAGACCTTTCTCTTTTTACCAACTGTTGCCTTTAGTTCCTATTTCAGATTCTTACAAAATTCAAGCTGAATAGACTTTTTAAAATGTTGTACCTTTACCACAACATACCTGTAGTCAAATAAGTTTTCAGCACTGTTAATCAACAGAAATTTACCGGGGTCATCATGTTGAGGGGCACTGTACTTGGTACTGAGAGAGATCTTGAGCTCAATTCCAGAAATAGGGTATATAAAATAGCTCAAGATTAGGCATAAATGAATGGAAATGGGCATCAATAAAATGTTGAAGGGCTTTCTGTGGGGTGAGCCAGTGCAGTTTTACCCCGGAGGAGGAATTTGAGTTGACAAGAATAATTGATGACGAATGGGGAGAGCGTTTGAAGCAAGAGGGATATCCAGTGGAGTCCACTGACAGTAAGAACTTAAAGAATTTGGCCACCCACTCTTCTAACACCAAGAGTAGAGAATATAAATGGGAGCATTATCTGAGAGGGAAAAAGAGAATGTTTGGCAGATCATAGGGTATTCTGGTTAGTCATTAATTCAATTGTGTTCTTATCAAGTGTCAAAAAAATGCCAGCTAAGCAACAATTTCAGAAGATTAAGACAATAGAAAGTGCTAAAGTTGTCACTTTTCTACATACCGAATGGCATTGAGGCTATTGATGGAAGCTGTTCAGCAAAGGTCAGATTGGCAACCCTGTAGGAAACCCTACCCTCTACACAAAACACACACACACACACACACACACACACACACGTCTAATAAACATTGAACATTTTGCTGTTAGGAAAAAGGGGGTGCTTTGAATATGAAGGATAGTTTCATAAGAGAAATAAATGGTGGGAGAAACAAAAGAAAGGTTGAAAATGATTCTTACAAAATTTGCTTTCAGAGTTATGCCTTTATGTGTTCTATTGCCTTTGTTCTTCTCTTAAAGCTCTAGTGATTCTAAAATTCTTTTATTGGAAGTCAGGATCGGGGGAAGTCATCCCATCTTTGGAGAGAGAAACTGAAATGTATATAAAGCTCCTTTTAGTGCCCTTCAAAGATCTGAAATAACCTTCTTGGTTTAGGAACATTTAAATTTTATGATTGATTTGATTTTTTAATGAGACTGATAATTTGATTTTTTAAAAATGGTTAATTTAAAGGATTGCTTTTCAGACTTACTGATTTATTAAATTCACTATCAAGTTCTGAAATTTTTGATGAATGTAAGCTGTAAATGTTTTGCTAGTTGATTAGAATTGGTCAAAACCTGAAGATAGCTCTGACATTTTAGTAAAGAGTATGTAGGGTGAATATGGGGGTGAAGAACTTAGAAGCTGGAGAGGGGTACCATGGATCTTTGAGGACTATTAGCTAAGTTTTGCCCAAAGTATCCTTAATTAACTGGAATGTCCATATGTTCTCTTTCTTCCATAAGTCTTGTGGCAGTCACCCTTATTTATAAATCTTAGACACTCATGAATGAGTTTATAATATGTGCTGATTTAGGTTTTCCAAGACACATCTAACAGTTTTTTTCTCACTAATTCTTTTGGTGCAGGCATCACTTTTTAAGAATGAGGAATGTGGTCATAGTCAAGGTATTACAAGACAAACCATGGTGTCTAGAAGGGTCAAATTGGCATCTGTGGCCTTGAGTTTCAGTTCTGGTCTGAGTATAGCACCAAATGAATCACTAAATCTCTCTCTCTCTTTTCTCTTTTCTCTCTTTCTTTCTTTCTCTCTTTCTCTCTCACTTTCAGCAAAGAGAAGATTATTACAGTGAAAGTAACAAAGTTCTCAGCATGCGAGAGGGGTCCCAAAAAGGGTTGTCCAAATGAACCTCATTTTCAAAATCTGGAGTTTGGTTTTGAACTCATGTCATTGAATGTAGAGATACCCTCACATATCTTTTTACTTATCTTCAGTGAATTTTTTCTTTGTCCCATCTTAGCCACCTGCTGATATTACATTTGTACCTTATCAAGGTTATAAACTCTACTACTTCAGAAATTTAAAATTCTGAATATTCTACCTTTGGGCATAATCTCTGCTTGCTGCTCACTTGCTCAAGGCCTTCCACTGAGTCAGTGCTAGGGACACACTGAGACCCTCAGACTATCTCACCATCTTCTCACTACCTTCTTCTGTCTTCATGTCCCAACTTAGATATTAGGGCTTATAATTATACTAGAGGCCCAATGCACAAAATTCATGCAGGAGTAGGCCTTCCTTTCCCCTGCTGCCGTCACTGGCTTCCCTCTGGCACCTGGGATCCAGGTTTCCCTCCGGCTGCTATCAGGCACCAGGGACCCGGGCTTCCCTCCGGCCACTGGCAAGCACCGGGGACCAGGCTTCCCTCGCAACCCTGGCTTTGTCCGGAAGGACATCCAGTCTAATTAGCATATTAGCCTTTTATTATTATAGATTAACTCCCTTGTTAATATCCTCAACTTCCTTTCTAGTCTTTGCCTACAAAACCCCACTGTGGCTGGACCCCGCCCACTCTGGGCCTGCACCCCATAGTTGAACATCACTGGAAAACAACACTCAACTGTGCAGAAATAGCCAAAACCGGTTTGGCTCAGTGGATAGAGCGTCGGCCTGCGGACTCAAGGGTCCCGGGTTCGATTCCGGTCAAGGGCATGTACCTTGGTTGCGGGCACATCCCCAGTGGGAGGTGTGCAGGAGGCAGCTGATCGATGTTTCTCTCTCGTCGATGTTTCTAACTCTCTATCCCTCTCCCTTCCTCTCTGTGAAAGATCAATAAAATATATTTAAAAAAAAAAACAAAAACAAAACTGTGCAGAAATAGTTTCACTGTGGAATTCCTTCTCACAGACCTCAGAGGACTCTCCAGTTTCTAAGGTCTTCACCCCCACACACCCTATATATACTCTGCTACTGTATTTCCTTTCCTCAGATCAACTATTTTATGCCATTCTTTCCTCACACCTTTTGGCCACTTTCCAAACTCAGCTGATTCTCTTACACTAAGTAAGCTGAGAAAACAGAAGCCTTCGGACTATAGTGTGACACTCAATTTACCTTTTTTTTTTTTTTTTCCTTTTTTCCCTTCTGCTTTTGGTGTAGGATTGAAAAAAACCATTTTCTCATTCAGAAACATGAAGGTTTACTCCTATACTTTACTTGAGGAGATTTACAGTTTTAGCTCTTATATTTAGACTAAAGGTCCAGTGCACGAATTCGTGCATGGGTGGGGTCCCGTCAGCCTTCCCTGATGGGGGCCCATCAGGCCGGGTGGCAGGAGGAGGGGCTGCAGGAGGTTGGCCAGCCCCACCCCTGATCGGCGGGGGGGGGGGGGGCAACCAGGGGTGGGAGAGGCCGGGGGGAGGGGCCACGGGAGATTGGGGGGCGCCGATCAGGGCCCCAATTGGGCCGGTTGGCCTCTGAAGTGTGCGTCATAGCGACTGGTTGTTCTGGTCGTTCCAGTCTTTCTGACGATCCAGTCGCTTGGCTTTTATATATATAGATATTTAGACTAGGGGCCCAGTGCACGAATTCGTCCACCTTGAAAGGAACTGTGGGCCACGAGGCTGCAGTGGGCACAGGGGCGGGTCTCGGTCCATCTTTCGTGCCCCTGCCCAGCCCCTCCCACTGCACCCCTGGTCCCCTGTCTGCCAGCAGCCCTGCTCCCGCTGCCGCCACTCCCATGCGCTGACAGTACCGACTCTGCTTGCACCCACTGATGGTGTGGAGCGATTGGGGCTGGAGCCAGCAGCGGGTGTGAGTGGGGCTGGCGCCGTCAGCGGGTGTGAGTGGCAGCTGCTGCCTCGATTGCCCCTCAGGAGCAGGGGGAAGTGGAGAAGCCCTCAGGGGTGATTGGGGCTGGTAGCAGCCGCTTGCACCCACTGATAGCACTGAGTGATAGGGACTGGCGCCAGGCGCTGGCAGCGAGTGCAAGCAGGGCCGGTGCTGCCAGTGGGTGCGAGCGGCGGTTCCAGTGCCAGCAGAGCTGTTGCTGGCAGTGGGTGTGAGAGGCGGCTGCTAGTCCAGATAGCCCCCTCAGGAGCAGGGGGAGGTGAAGAAGCCCTGTGGGGTGATCGGGGCCAGCAGCTACCGCTTGCACCCGCTGACGGTGCCAGCCCCACTCACACCCGCTGCTGGCACCAGCCCCAGTCGTTCCACACCATCAGTGGGTACGAGCGGGGCCGGTGCCGTCAGTGCATGGGAGTGGCGCCGGGCACCAGCAGCGGGTGTGAATGGAGCCGGGCACTGGGCACCAGCAGCGGATGTGAGTGGAGCCGGTACTGGCAGTGGGTGCGAGCACCGGGCGGGACTCCGGTGTGCAGGAGCAAAGAATTTTCAGTAACTACCAAGAGGTTTGCCCTGATGACAGTGACTGGTGCCCCACCTTGGTCTGGCACCCCCACTCACCTGCTCCACCATCCCACCATGGCCAATGCTCGCCATGTTCCGTGCTCTGCCGCTGATGCCCACCATGTTCCTCACGCGCCCCCTGGTGGTCAGCGCACATCATAGCGACCGGTTGTTCAGTTGTTCCGCCGTTTGGTCTATTTGCATATTAGCCTTTTATATAGGATACTAGAGGCCCAGTGCACATTTGTGCATGGGAGAGGGGAGTCCCTGCGTCCTCTTGCAGTCTGGGACCCCTTGGGGGATGTCTGCCTGCTGGCATAGGACATCCCTCGAGGGTTTCTTAGCGCTGCCACAGAGGTGGGAGAGGCTCCCGCTGCTCACCAGCTGTGAGCCCAGCTTTTGGCTGAGCAGCACTTCCCCTGTGGGAGTGCACTGACCACCAGGGGGCAGTTCCTGTGTTGAGAGCGTCTGCCCCCAGGTGGTCAGTGCGCATCATAGCAACCAGTTATTCCACCGTTTGGTCAATTTGCATATTAGGGTTTTATTATATACGGATATGATCTATTTTAGTTCTTTTTGGTATATGGTGTGGGGTGGGGAGGTCCAAATGCATGGTGGGTATAATAGTCTATAAATGTCCATTAGGTCATTTAAAAATATATTCTTACTGATTTTAGAGAAGAAGGGAGAGGAAGAGAGACAGAAACATCAATGATGAGAGAGAATCATTGATCAGTTGCCTCCTACATGCACCCCACCGGGGATTGAGCCTGCAACCTGGGCATGTGCCCTGACCGGGAATTGAATCATGACCTCCTGGTTCATAGGTCAATGCTCAACCTCTGAGCCATGCCATTCGGGCATGACTTACATTTAAGTCTTTAATTCATTTTGAGTTTGTTTTTGTTTATGATGTAAGTTGGTGGTCTAGTTTCATTTCTTTTAGCATGTGTCTGTCCAATTTTCCCCAACATAGGTAATGCTTTTTAATACTGATAATTCAAACTTGTATATTTCATAGATTTTGTTTTGCCTGTTTGTTCTATTGGATACCGAGAGAGTTGTCAACATCTCCCACTATAGTTTCTAGTGTATCCTCCTGGTGAATTGAAATTGTTATTATCAGTGAACATGTTTATCTCATATTTTTTCCTTTAGATTTTATGTGGCTTAATATTAATATAGCTATACTGTCTTTTGATTACACTTTTCATGGTATTTATTTGCCCATCCTTTAACTCTTAATCTTTCTGTATCCGTGTTTTATGCGTCTCTCTTATAAATGGTGAATTATATTAAGTCATCTAGATAATGTCTTTTTTTGTTGTTGTTAATCCTCACCCCAGGATGTTTTTTCCCACTGATTTTTAGAAAAAGAGGGAGGGATGGAGGGAAGGGAAGGGGAGAGAGAGAGAGAGAGAGAGAGAGACAGAGAGAGAGAGAGAGATGTGAGAGAGACACATTGATTGATTGGTTGCCTCCTGCATGAGCCCCCAATCAAATCTGTAACCCAGGTATGTGCCCTTGACCAGTAATTGAACACATGACCCTTTGGTGCTCTAACCACTGAGAACCACTGGCCAGGGCTGGATAATGTCTTTTAACTGAAGCATTTAGTCCATTTGCATATAATGTAATTAAATGTATTTTTAAATGTCTACCTCCACTTTGTTTTGGTTTTTCTGTGTTTTTTTTCTCCTTTTTTTGAATTAATTTTTTATTCCTTTTTTGTGTGTGACTAGTTTAGAAGTTATACTCTCTGTTTCTGTTGCTTTAGTTGTCTCCCAAGGAATTATGATAGGCATCTTCAACTTATTATTGTTGTCTGTTAATCATTATCTTTCCTCTCCTGCCAGTACAAATATCTTAGGATCCTGTGACTCAGATGTTGCTGTTGTCATGTGTTTTAGTCGTTTATATATTTTTAAGTCTCACATGACATTTTGTTTCATGTAGTTAGTGTTCATATAAATTTACCCACATATGTATTACTTTTCTTTTTCCTTGCATCCCAGATCTCTTTGTGGTCATTTTCCTTCTGCAAGAAGTACATCCTTTTGTATTTCCTTTACTGTGGGTTAGCTGGAAGTGAACTCTGTTTTGGGTTGTCTGCAAATACTTCCTCAATTTTGTTAGTTCTGCTTTGTTTCTTTTTCAAGTACAAGTTGTGGTTGTGTTTTTGTTCTATAACTTTTTGGGAGTACCAGTGCTTATAAAATTTTACCCTAATAAATTACTTGGGTTGTAGCAAAACTGCTGGGGTCTTTCTTTAATAAATTACTCCTGTTTTCAAGATGTCACTAATATAGTTTTTTTTCAGTCCCTATATTTAAGTGCCACTGTTATATATGCCATGGGATAGAGTATTCCAAGTACAAGGCCTCAAACTAATTGAACTGATTGGGCTCTGAAACCTAAAGCAGAACTGTTAGGACTCAGTACTCTTACCATGGACAGAGTACTCTTACCATGTCAGTGATGTCACCCAAATTTACTAACCAACTCTAGCTTATGACAGTCATATTTTAAAGTTAGTTTGTATCTTAGTTGTCTCGGGTTGCCATAGCAAAATACCTTAAGACTAGAAGGCCTAAGTAACAGAAGTTTATTTTCTCACAGTCTGGAGGCTGGGTATTCCAGATCAAGGTCCACCCGTTTGGTTTCTGAGAAGGGCTCTCTTCCTGGCTTGCAGACAGCTACCTTTTTGCTATGTACTCATATGGCTTTTCTTCTTTATGTGCATGCAGAGAGAATGCAAGCTCTTTGGTGTCTCTTATAAAAACACTGATCCTATGGGATCAAGGCCCTACCCTATGCCCTCATTTAACAGTAATTACTTCCCTTAGAGGCTTTATCTCCAAATAAATATAGCTGCACTGGAGGGTTACAGTTTCTGCTGGTGTACTTAGGAGAGGGGGGCACAAACATTAAATATCATAACAGTTGGCACTTACATAATGGTTGAGGGTCTTATGGCTTATTATTGCATTACTTTTAATGTCTCTACTGCTGCTAATAGTAACTCACTTCCCATGTATTTGGATATATTCTCCCCCACAATTATTTAGCAAGTGTGTAGGGGAGAGAATAAAATTTATCCTTGCATGTATTCTACAAAATTTATTGGTGAGTTGGTGTACATTTCTCAGGTAAATTCCAACCAGTCTAAATATAGTTAAGTAAAGATTTTAAACTTATTTACCCTTTGGCTTTATTTTTCTTTACCTTAGCTGTGTTGGAGTAGAAGAACATCATGCTGTTGACATTGACTTGTATCACTGTCCCAACTGTGCAGTTCTACATGGATCCTCCTTGAGTAAGTACTAGAAGCTCAAATAAAAGTTGGAGTTCAGTACTTAATATGTACCTGATACTACTTCTATTTCCCAAATTTGGTCATCATGTTGAGTATGACTTGGAGTCCTGCCCTAGCCATCCTATCTGCTTGAAACCAGTCCCCAGCAGTTCCATCCAGAAGAAGACAGAGGGTCCAGACCAAGTCTGCTGATACTCTTCTTTTTGAGCTGGCAGAGCACAGGCAGGGAAGCTCCCGCATCCTTGGGAGGGAACCAGCAGACAGAGACGATGATATTTATTCTTAGCTTTTTACAAATGCTTCAGAGGAATAGATTGAAATATTATTGTTGTACAAATGTGGTAGTAGAAATTTTAAAGGCTTTGAAATATGTTCTTACTGCTTTTTCCTGCAAACTAGGGTTCTTATGTCCATTAAACTAAAGGCAAAAACTTTAGACTTAGTCATTTTAGAACAGAAAGGAACCTTTTACTCAATTTGCCCTGATAAACACTTGGGTCAGCTATAGGTAACCTGTATATACAACCTCTTTATTTTGAATGCAGAATTTTTTCTGTTCCTTAAAAAAGAAAAGAAATTTTGTTCTGAGGTCATGGTCAAGTAATTTTTTAAGACACTTACTGGCAACTGACTGTTCATATGTTTTGTTAGAAATGTTATTAATTTATCAAATTTCATTGTAAGGGATTTAGAAATTTAAACTATATTAATGCATTAAAATATTTCCTTGTAAAATACAGAATATCTATTTTGCTGTTACTACACATAAAATTTGAGGTTAGCAGGTTGATAGAATTGTTACATGTGTAATTGGCTAATATCATAAAATTTTTTAATAATATTTTACTGATTTTTTTACAGAGAGGAAGGGAGAGGGATAGAGAGTTAGAAACATCGATGAGAGAGAAGCATTGATCAGCTGCCTCCTGCACACTCCCTATGGGGTATGTGCCTGCAACCATGGTACATGCCCTTGACTGGACTCGAACCTGGGACCCTTGAGTCCACAGGCTGACGCTCTATCCACTGAGCCAAACCGGTTAGGGCTCATAAATATTTTTAAAGGTTTTTATTTTATGTAGCATTGAAGTACATGTACTATATCACTTGATATAATTATTGACTGAGTGATTCTTCAAGGAAGTAAATAATACTGTTTTGTTATTTGAAAAAGAAAAATAGAACTAAAATTGCCAACAGTTTTAGTTTAGAATTTAAGCATATAATCCCAAAATTAAATAATTTAAATTGAATTTTTATGAAATATTAAGTCGGTTACTATGAGGCAGAGTAATGTGCATGTGATGTACCCTATTTTTTTCCTATATGATTTAATTTTTTAAAAAGCTTGTCATGCTCACTAAATGGATTTCACAATCCATAATGGATCACGACCTGCATTTTGAATAACGATGCATCAGAGAGACTATATTACCTGGCCCTTCAGTGCTTCTTGTCCTTGAATAACAGATCAGGCACTGGCTATCTTCTGGGCAGAAGTCCAACTCTGAGTACCCAAAGGAAAATGATCAAGATCTAGTAATCTCTTACATTTTGATTTAAGGCTTGTTTTCCCTACCTTTTATCCTCCACACCCAACTTGGATAATCCACTTGGTCCCTTACCCTCTACTACGAAGCCTTTCTTGCTTGCCATCCAGTTTTCCTGTTCCTTTTGGAGTTCCCCAGGAATCCTTATGATACCCACTTAACATGGTGAATTTAGACTTTACCTCTTATGGGAATTAAGAACTCTTTTGGAGGACAGATATCAATAAACAGCCTAACACCTAAACATATATTACTCTCTCCAGACACATGCAAGCCAAACTCAAAATTTTCTCTTCCCCATTAACACTACTGAAATATTACTTCATTGGCCTCCGTCCCTTAAGAGATTCAGTTAGCTCTTACAGTGGCTGATTTTGTGTGTCAAATGTGTTGACCCAACAGGATAGTCGTTATCCTTCAGTTAACATCCTCCAAGTCTGAACATTAAAAAGGAAACCTTAGTAATCGACACCTAATTGGGTGCCAGGCACCATGCTAAGTAAGTACTTGACCTATGTTATCTCCTTTGATATTTATAACAGCATGATGTGAGAAAAGTGATCTAATACCTCTTTTATGTAGCTGTTTGGCAGAGCTAGAGTTCAAACCCATAGCTATGCAATCCCAATCTGTTCTAATTCTAATCTGTTCTGCAAAAATGAACATTAAAACAATGTAATATCTCAGTTACTTACCAAATGAGCAGCCTTTCCTTTTCTTTCCAATGACGATTGACCCAGGGCTTTGAAACAGGCTGTGTATATACATTGGTAAGAATGTGATTCACCTGCCACTTTTCTGAAGGCAGTTAGTTTTGCAATTTGTAGCTAGTATCTTTAAAATTTTGAGTATTTCTTCTCGCATTTTTAGGAATTTATCCCAAGGAATTAATGAGGGAAACATTTATGTATATGAATATCAATCCCAACTTTGTTTGAAGAAAGATTCAGGATGGACAAAGTGCATAAGAATTAAAAAAATGATTATAATATGATGCATCTACATCTATATCTTAAAATAATTCTAAGCCATTTTAAATTGCTTTTGACTATTTAATAAGGAGAAAATGGTCATGGTATAATAAGAAAGGTAAGCAGAATTATGATCCTAGTTGAAAATAAAATGGGGGTGTCTATCTATATATACATATATGTAAGGAAAAAAGCCCAGAATTAAATGCTTTTGAATTTTAGAAGTGATTTTAAATGAGAAAAAATAAGACACAAAAGATACCTTAATTGGATTTTCTAGGAAGGCTGTTTTATGATTCCCAATTTTTCTCATGAGATAAAAAAAAAGGAATTTACTGTCTTCTGTATTGAAGGTCTGACAGCCATAAATTTCTTGGGAATCTTGTTTTAGACTCTTAAGATATGAATAAGTCCATTCCTATTGATGGTTTAGTGTGACTTCTTATCCATATGAGGAATTAGTATTACAGGCAGTCCTCGGGTTACGTCTGACTCAAAAGTACGTCGTTTTGTGGTTACATTGCCATCTCCCATTTATTTATTAAAAAAAAAAAAGTTCCATCATTTTGACGTATATACATATGTGCTTTATGTTTTTTATTATTTATTTACCACAAGTAAAGGTCAGGAATTGTTACCTTTCTTTTAAATTTTTTTACTGTTTCACTTCATTACTGCTGTGTGTGTGCTCCATATGAGTGATGTTGGTGCTTATGTAGGTGGGTTCCAACTTACGGCGAAAATCGCATTACGTTGCGCCTTAGGAACAGATCTCTGATGTAACCTGAGGATCTACTGTATTATATTATTACTAGAGGCCCGGTGCACAAAATTCGTGCATGGCGGGGGGTGTCCCCCCAGCCCAGCCTGCACCCTTTCCAATCCGGGACCCCTCGGGGGATGTCCGACTGCTGGTAGTTGGACATCCCTCTCACAATCCTGGACCGCTGGCTCTTAATCGCTCACCTGCCTGCCTGCCTGGTCTCCCCTAACTGCCCCCCCCCCCACCCGCCGGACTGATCGCCCCTCACTGACTCTGCGTACCAGCCTGGTCGCCCCCAACTTCCCCCCCTGCTGGCCTGGTTGCCCCCAACTGTCCCCCCTCCCGCCGTCCTGGTCACCCCACGCAGCCTGCTGTTCAGTCGTTTGGTTGTCCCTCACTAAGCCCCCTGCCAGCTTGGTCACCCCATGCAGCCTGCTTGTTCAGTTGTTTGGTCGTCCCTCACTAACCCCCCTGCCGGCCTGGTTGTAGGCAGCCATCTTGTGAGGGCGTGAGGGTCAATTTGCATATTGCCTCTTTATTATATAGGATGATTATTATACAGTGAAGGTGTGAAGTAACTTAGACTCATAGAGTTTGTCCCCCACCCAACATTTTGTTAGGAGAATGTTCAAACATACAGGAAAAGTTGAAAGAATTTTACAGTGAGTACCTATAAATCCATTATATAGATTCTACTATTAACATTTTATGTTATTTGCTTTACCACATATCTGTCCATGTAACTATCTCACTATCGTCTTATTTTTTATGCATTCTAAGTAAGTTGCAAACATTAATACAAAGCTTAAGAGTACTTTTTAAACTTTAAATATATATATATATATATATATATATATATATATATATATATATCTGAAATCTTGTATTAATACCACACAAAAGATAGGTAGGTGGTGCCACCCTGGTGGAAAGAGGAATCAGGTCCAGAGCTCCTTCCTCAGCCTCTTCCCCTTCTTCCCCTTTGTTAAGGGTTCCTCAACACAAATGGAAACACAGCACTCATCCCCTCCCTTTCCATACTAAGGAAACTGGAGACAAATGTGTTAAGTTACTTGCCCAAGGTGGCAGAAGAGTTATGGCCAAACTAGGAGTCAAATTCTAGTCTCCTGATTTTTTTAAAAAAATTATTGATTAAGGTGTTTCATATGTGTCCTTATGTGTCCTTATTCCCCCATTACTCCCCCCCTCCCCCCAAGTCTCCTGATTTTGACTGCTGTGAGTATTTAAGATTACAGCCTGCTGGAGCTAGGCATTAGAAGTAACCATAAGTAATTTATTCTGTGATTCCACTTGTCTTTCTTTAATTGTGATGCAGTCACCTGCTCTTTTTTGTGTTGGTATAACCATGCTTATTAGGGGAATAAATCTTGACATAAAAGAGAAGGGAGCTGTGCTGTTAAAAATAGATTTCCGATGTGGGATCAAAGGCCCTATTCTGAGAGAATGATTTGGATGATCTGTAAAAATCATGATTTTAAATAATTGTGAGGTATTATAGTATTTGTAAATGCAGATCTTATAAAAGGCTCCATCTGCTAATTTGAATCCCTTGATTTAATTTTAAATTATTATGAAATAAAGAGTAGATTAAAAAAACAGTTAATTGCCTATAGTTGCTGTATTATATAAAGTAAAATTTACTTCTTCAGCCTAGCAATGCATACAAAATATGAGTTTTATTGTATTTAAAAATTATGTTTAATTATCTAATGATTAGAAAGTACATAGCATCACTACGTACCAAATGTTTCTTTTTTTTTTTAATCTAAAAAAATCCAGTGAAAAAGAGAAGGAACTGGCACAGGCACGACTACACCGAAATTGATGATGGTTCCAAACCAGTGCAAGCTGGAACTAGGACTTTTGTGAAGGAGTTACGTTCTCGAGTCTTCCCAAGGTATGGAAACCTGTTCTAACCAAAGAAAATTTAAGAACGTTACCTGATAAATTGACATATCTGAAGCAATACTTTCAAATGTCAGGTTATGACCCATTCTTATTTCAATCAAAAAATGAAATGGAAGCCCTAACCGGTTTGGCTCAGTGGCTAGAGCGTCGGCCTGCGGACTGAACGGTCCCGGGTTCGATTCTGGTCAAGGGCATGTACCTTGGTTGCGGGCACATCCCCAGTAGGGAGTGTGCAGGAGGCAGCTGATCGATGTTTCTCTCTCATCGATGTTTCTAACTCTCTATCCCTCTCCCTTCCTCTCTGTAAAAATCAATAAAATATATTAAAAAAAAAAAAAATGAAATGGAGCCCTGGCCAGGTGGTTCAGCTGATTGCAGCATCATCCCATACACCAAAAGGTGGCGAGTTTGATTCCCGGTCAGGGCACATCCAGGAAGCAACAGATTAATGTGATGTTTCTCTCTCCCATCAGTGTTTCTCTCTCATCCTTCCTTTCTTAAATCAGTTTTAAAAAAAGCGAAATGGAAAGTATTAGTGCATTGCAAGTAATAGGATTAAATGAGTATAGTTTCATGGAACTTCTGTTATATGCGTGTATACTGGGTCACTATGTAAAAATATATTTCTTAACTGTGGATCCCAGTCCAAAAAGTCTGAAATACAATCATCTAAGGCAGTGGTCGGCAAACTGCGGCTCGCCAGCCACATGCGGCTCTTTGGCCCCTTGAGTGTGGCTCTTCCACAAAATACCACAACCTGGGCGAGTCTATTTTGAAGAAGTGGCGTTAGAAGAAGTTTAAGTTTAAAAAATTTGGCTCTCAAAAGAAATTTCAATCGTTGTACTGTTGATATTTGGCTCTGTTGACTAATGAGTTTGCCAACCACTGATCTAAGGCAATTGTTCCTTACCATAGCAGCTAGTGCTTCTTTTTCCCCTCGCCTACTCCTATTTTTTCTTACGTTGTTTTCCTACCTGCCTCTGCCCTACGTCTACCAGAAGTACCCATTGCCCAGCCTCTCTAGTGGCAGCAGAAAGGGGCTTTTTGACTTTTTAAAGATAGTGGAAAGTATTTGAGTCACCTGTGGCTCAGAGAGTCAAAAGCATTATACAGCATTTAAACATGCTAATTTAGATCATTCCCTACTCACTGCCTGACATCTAAGTTGATACTACTTAATAAGCTTTTACACTAGATCCATATCTAGGCTTGTTAAAGAGAGGAAGTGCATTTTAAATTTAAATCACAAACATGAAACCTATTTGGGAATTATTTCAGATCTTAAAACTATACAACCCCTTTCTTCACAGCCTTTAGGATTCATATCCCTCTCCTCCATCCTTAAACAGAAACATAGAATATAAGCAGCTCCTTTTGGCTCCCTCAGGTCTACTGAGAGAAAAAAACAAAAACAAAAACAAAAAACCTTGTTAATACAGGGGTTTCCATATGATTTTAGTGATATTAAAGGCCGTATTTTCAAATATTCTTCTTTATCAGTTTCAGAGTCATTGGAGAAATGTGTTTGTTTTCTTTGGTTGGTTTGGAACGTAGGGCCAGAGTTTTCAGCCTGGGTCTATGCAGGGTTTCAGAGAGGCTGTGAGTCCCCTAAAACTGTATAAACAAGCTAGTGTCGATGTGGGAATGTGCATTTTTTTCAAGGGAAGGAGCTGCAGCTTTTCATTTTTTTTTCAAATAGGTTTGTTCCCCAGAGTAGTGTAAAAATACTGGCCTGGTGATTCCTGTGGCTTCTCTACCAAAGCAGACACCAATGAGAGCAGGTTATAGAGGTGGTCACACAAGACCAAACTGTAATTACCTTTAAATAAAGATCTTTGGTTTTATTTGTTTAACTTCATAAACCTTCATCTCATTTAAAACCATAGTGGAATGACAATTATTAACTACATTACACCTACTTGATGTGATGAACACAGAAGTGTATAAAATAAAGTGAACAGACCATCTTTTCCTCTTCTATTTTAAGAATGTGTTTTGACACCCTTTACTACATAAATAATAACATTTAAACATTTATGTATATATATATGTATGGATGTCATATGCATCTAAGTCTTAAAAAATAGTTATGTTATGCATATGTTGTGTAACTTGATTTTTTTACTCTATTTTGTAGATGTTCTTACGTATGTATACAAAAATTTATATCATTCCTTAACTACTGTGTAGTATGCAAAAGTGTATATGTACACCATAATTACTTAGCCATCCCCCTATGATGTATGTTTAGTTTGTCTCCAATTTTTTCTCTTGAAAGTATTGAGTAGCTTCTGATCTTGTTAATTCTCTAAAATTCAACTACTCATTACAACTAATTGTAAGCATCCTATTATTCTTTTTTAAAAATTTACATCTTTATTATTGAAAGTATTACATATGTCCCCTTTGCCCTCCTTAACCGCTTCTATCCCGCCCCCATCCCTCACCCCAGGCCTTCACCACCCTATAGTCCGTGTCCATTGGTTATGCATATATGCATGCAAGTTCTTTGGTTGATCTCTTCCCACCTACCCACCCACCTTAGCCTTCCCTCTGAGATTCCACAGTCTGTTCCATGCTTCTAGGCCTCTGGATCAGTTTATTTTGTTCATTAGATTCAACCTATGAGTGAGATCATATAATACTTGTCTTTCTCTTACTGGCTTATTTCACTGAGCATAATACTCTTCAGGTCCTTCCATGCTATCTCAAAGGGTAAGAGAACCTTCTTTTTTACTGCAGCATATTATTCCATGGTATAAATGTACCACAACTTTTTTATCCACTCATCTACTGGTGGGTACTTAGGCTGTTTCCAGATCATAGCAATTTTAAATTGCGCTGCTATGAACATAGGGGTGCATACATTCTTTCTGATTGGTGTTTTGGGTCTCTTAGGATATATTCCTAGAAGTGGGATCACTGGGTCAAATGGCAGTTCCATATTTAATTTTTTGAGGAAACTCCAGACTGTTTTCCATAATGACTGCACCAGTCTGCATTCCCACCAGCAGTGTACTAGGGTTCCCTTTCCTCCACATCCTCACCTGCACTGGTCATTTGTTGATTTGTTGATGGTAGCCATTCTGACAGGTGTGAGGTGCTACCTCATTGTCATTTTAATTTTCTTTTCTCTGATGGTCAGTGACTTTGAGCATTTTTTCATGTCTCTTGGCCATCTACATGTCTGCTTTGGAGAAGTGTCTATTTAGGTCCTTTGCCCATTTTTAAAAATTGGATTGTTTTCCTTTTGTTAAGTTGTATGAGTGAGTTCCTTATATATTTTGGATATTAAGCCTTTATCAGATGTATTATTGCCAAATATGTTCTCCCATAGTGGGCTTTCTTTTCATTTTGTTGATGGTTTCTTTTGCTTTACAGAAGCTTTTTATTTTGATATAGTCCCATTTGCTTATTTTCTTCTTTGTTTCCTTTGACCTAGGAGATGTATCTGCAAACATATTGCTATAAGAGATGTCTGAGATTTTGCTGCCTATAGTTTCTTACAGGAATTTTATGGTTTCACGACTTACATTTAATTTTTTTTTATCCATTTTGAGTCTATTCTTGTGTATAGTGTGAGTTGGTGGCCTAGTTCCTTCCCTTCCTTCCTTCCTTCCTTCCTTCCTTCCTTCCTTCCTTCCTTCCTTCCTTCCTTCCTTCCTTTTTTGCATGTATCTGTCCAATTTATTTAAGAGACTGTTTTGACTCCATTGTATGCTTTTGCCTCCTTTGTCAAATATTAATTGAGCGTAATGGCTTAGGTTGATTTCTGGGGTCTCTGTTCTATTTCATTGATCTATATGTCTGTTCTTGTGCCAGTACCAGGCTGTTTTGATTATAGTGGCTTTGTAGTATAACTTGATATCTGGCAATGTGATCCCTCTAACTTTGTTCCTTTTTTTCAAGATTGCTGTGGCTACTCAGGGCCTTTTTGGTTCCATATAAATTTTTGGAGTATTTATTCTAGATCTGTGAAATATGCTATTGTTATTTTAATAGGAATTGCATTGAATCTGTAGATTGCCTTGGGTAGTATGGACATTTTAATGATGTTAATTCTATCAATCCATGAACATGGTATATTCTTCCACTTGTTTATATCTTCTATCTATTTTTTAAATATCTTGTAGTTTTCCTAGTACAAGTATTTTACCTCCTTGGTTAAGTGTATTCCTAAGTGTCTTAGTATTTTTTTTTTAGTATATTTTATTGATTTTTTTTACAGAGAGGAAAGGAGAGGGATAGAGAGTTAGAAACATAGATGAGAGAGAAACATCAATCAGCTGCCTCTTGCACACCCCGTACTGGGGATGTACCTGCAACCAAGGTACATGCCCTTGACTGGAATCGAACCTGGGACCCTTCAGTCCGCAGGCCGATGCTCTATCCACTGAGCCAAACCCGTCAGGGCAGTGTCTTAATATTTTTGTTGTAGTGGCAAATGGGATTGTTTGTTTAGTTTCTCTTTCTGAGAATTCATTATTGGTGTATAAAAATGCCATCGATTTCTGGATGCTAATTTTGTATCCTGCTACATTGCCAAATTCCTTTATTAAATCTACTATTTTTTTGGTGGAGTCTTTGGGATTTCCTATGTACAATATCATGTCATCTGTGAACAATGAGGGTTTTACTTCCTCCTTTTTAATATGGATGCCTTTTATTGCTGCTTCTTGTCTCATCACTGTTGCTAGGACTTCCAGTACTATGTTGAATAAGAGTGGTGAAAGCAGACATCCCTGTCTTGTTCCTGTTCTTAGGGGAAATGCTTTTAGTTTTTGCACATTGAGTATGATGTTGGCTGTAAGTTTGTCATATATGGCGTTTATTATGTTGAGATATGATCCCTCTATTCCCACTTTGCTGAGACTTTTAATCAAAAATGCGTGTTGGATTTTGTCCAATACTTTCTTGGTGTCTATTGATATGATTATGTGTTTTGTCTTTCAGTTTGTTTGTGTGATGTATCATGTTTATTGATTTGTGAATATTGTACCAGCCTTGCATCCCTGAAATAAATCCCACTTGGTCATGGTGTATGATCTTTTAAATATATTGCTGGATCTGTTTTGCTAATATTTTGTTGAGGATTTTAGCATTTATATTCATCAGGAATATTGGCCTGTTGTTCTCTGTATTTGTAGTGTCTTTATCTGGTTTTGGAATTGGAATAATGCTAGCCTCATAAAAAGAGCTTGGAAGTGTTCCTTCCTCTTGGATTTTTTGGAATAGTTTGAGGAGTATAGATGTTAGTTCTTCTTTAAGTGTTCGGTAAAACTCCCTTGTGAAGCCGTCTGGACCAGGACTTTTATTTGCTGGGAGGTTTTTGATTACTGCTTTTATTTCATCACTTGCCATTGGCCTATTCTGGTTTTCTGATTTTTCCTGATTCAGTTTTGGAAGATTGTATTTTTTTAGGAATTTGTCCATTTCATCCACTTTGTCCAGCTTGTCTCTTGTTCATACAATCCACTTTGTCCAGCTTGTCTCTTGTCCTTACAATCCTTTGTATTTCTGTGGTGTCAATGGTTATTTCTCCACTTTTGTTTCTGATTTTATTTATTTGGATCATCTCTCTTTGTTTCTTGATAACCTGGCTAATGGTTCATTAATCTCGTTTATATTTTCAAAGAACCACCTCTTAGTTTCATTGATACTTTTGTATTGTCTTTTTTTTAGCTTCTGTCGTTTATTTTTGCTCTGTTATTATTTCCTTCCTTCTATTTACTCTGGGCTTTTCTTATTTTTCTGATTCTAATTCTTTAAGTTGTAGGGTTAAATAGTTTATTATTAATTTTTCATGTTGTAGTGCTATGAACTTTCAGTTTTCTTGATATTTGTTTTGTGTCCTAACATGTGGTCTGTCTTTGAGAATTACCCATGTGCACTTGAGAAGAATGTATATGCTGCAGCTTTGGGGTGAACTGTCCCATAGATGTCAGTTAAACCCATCTGATACATTGTGCCATTTAGAGTCTCTGTTTCCTTGTTAATTTTTTGTCTGGAAGATCTATCCAGTGAAGTCAGTGGGGGTGTTAAAAGTCCCCTACTATGACTGTATTGTTGTCGATCTCCCCCTTAAAGTCCTCTAGAAGATTTTTTTGTATATTTAGGTGCTCCTATATTGGGTGCATATATGTTTACCAGGGTTATATCCTCTTGGTGGATTGATCCCTTTAATATTATGTAGTGACTTTTATTGTGATGATCTTCATTTTGAAGTCTATTTTGTCAGATATGAGTATTGGTACCCTAGTTTGCTTGTTTTTTCATTTCCATTTGCTTGTAAATTTTCTTCCATCCCTCCACTCCCATCCTGTGTGAGTCTTTTGTTCTGAGGTGGGTCTCTTATAGACAGCATATAATTGGTTCATGTTTTTGTATCCATTAAGCTACCCTATGTCTTTTGATTGGAGCATTTAATAATAACATTTAAGGTTATTGATAGATACTAATTTATTGCCATTTTAGTTCTTTATGCCTATGGTTCTCTCTATTACTTCTTCTCATTATAGCAGTCCCTTTAGCATTTCTTGCTGGTTTGGTGGTGATAAACTCCTTTAGCCTTTTTTTGTCTGGGAAGCTCTTTATTTCACCATCTATTTTGAATGATAGCTTTGCTGGATATAGTAATCTTAGTTTCAGATCCTTGATTTTCATTACCTTGAATACCTCATGCCATTCCCTTCAGGCCTGTAGAGTTTCTGATGAGAAATGAGCTGACAGACTTATGGGAGCTCCTTTGTAGGTAATAAATTGCTTTTCTCTTGCTGTTTTTAAGTTTTTTCTCTTTGTCTTTATTTTTTAGCATTTTAATTATGATGTGTCTGGGTGTGGGCCTGTTTGGGTTCTTTTTGCTTGTGACTCTCTATGCCTCCTGAACTTGTGTGACTTTTGCCTTCACCAGGTTAGGGTTATTTCTTCAAACACATTCTCTATCCCTTGCTCACTTTCTGCCTCTTTTGGCATACATATTATGCAAATACTGTTAAGTTTCATGTTGTCCCATAGCTCCCTTAAGCTGTCCTCCTGTTTTGTAAATTGTTTTTTCTTTTTGATTCTCTGAATGAGTAATTTTTTTCTAACCTACCTTCTAATTCCCTGGTCCGATCCTCGGCTTCCCTTAATCTGCTGTGTATTCCTTCCACTGTGTTCTTTATTAGTGCTATGTCATTCTTCATAATTACTATCTTTTCTCATGCTGTTGAACATCCTTGTCATCATTATTCTGAACTCTATGTCTGATGAATTTCTTATCTCCATTTCATTTAGTTCTTCTCCTGGAGAATTATCTTGTTCTTTCATTTGGGGCTTGTTTTTTGTCTCCCCATTATGGCTACTTGTTTAGGTTTGCTTCTCTGTATTGGGTAGATCTGCTACGACTCCCAATCTATAGTGCAGGACAATGTCAGATACTGCTTGTGATTGGCCCTGAGTACTCTGTTTGGAGCTATCAGCAATCCACAGCTTGTGGCTTCCTCTGCTGGGGCTGGGTGCCTTTGGAAAGAACCAAAATGTTCACCAGGGTGTGTTTTCCTAGTCCCGGGATTAGATCAGGCAAAGACTCAAAGCCTCCAGAGACTCTTTCTGCTTGCAGTCCCATTGACACTCAGACTTATTAGCCTTAGACTATTGACCACAGGGTAGGGCAAGAGGTCTTCCAACAGGGTGGGGGAACTGCCTTCCCCACAGGCAAAAACCTTCTGGATAGCAAAGGTCTGCAGCCAGAGAAATATGTCCTCCACAGCATAAGGAAATGACTCTGTACAGGAAACTGGGGTGGCTGCCCTCTCATCTTCAATCCCAGAGCCCCCAATCCTGGCTACTGCTCACACAGCTTCAGTCCACTCTACCTTCCCTCTGCTGGAGCCCAAGGTGAGTGGCTACACACAAAATTTTTTGCATTGGCTCTTTAAGAGGGTGCCTGCATTTCCAGCATTCTCTTGCTGGCAGATAGCAACCCTGCTGCTTTTCACAGCCAGATGTTCTGTGGGCACCTTTCTCAGTTCTGGTTCTCTGGGCTGGGGAGTCCAAGCTTGGAGTTTAAGAACCCAGAGTTCTGCCCTAGCCGGTTTGGCTCAGTGGATAGAGTGTCGGCTCATCATTGATGTTTCTATCTCTCACTCCCTCTCCCTTCCTCTCTGAAATTAATTTCTTAAAAAAAGACCCCAGAGTTCTCAGTGGGAACCCCCTCACAGCTCTAAGATATCCCTTCAGAACTTCATTTGCTCTCTGTGGGAGCCTGGGCAGCCCTTTTGTGCCTCTGCACTTCCTACCAGTCTCTATGTGGTCTTCATTTTCCATCTTTGGTTATTAGGGTTCTCTCCAGCTAGTCTTCAGTTGACTTTTCAGAGTGGTTCTTCTGTATTTTAGTTGTATTTTCAGTTTGGTCCTGGGAGAGTGTCAGTGTAGCTTTCACTTACTGCACCACCATTTTGGAATCCACATCCTATTATTCTATTATCTTCTTTACTGTAGCTTATATAAACATTTACATACTGAAATACATTTTTTATTATTAACTTTTTTTTTTCTCTTATACTTAAGGCATTTTATATAATACTAGAAGCCTGATGCATAAAGATTCATGCTAGAATGGGCTTTCCTTTCCCTGGCTGCCTGCACTGCCTTTCCACTCTGGCCCAGCCCCTTTCCGCTCAGGCCCCAGAGCTGCCTCTTTCCGCCCCAGCCCCGCCTTCCCACGCTGCCCAGTGGTCCTGAGAGACTGGGGGTGGGGCAGAACGTCTGAGTCCCACCCGCCCCCGTCACTCAGCACCTGTGTATGCAAATTAACCGCCATCTTTGTTGGGTTAATTTCCATATCACTCCTGATTGGCTGGTGGTGTAGCGGAGGTACGGTCACTTTACATGTTTGTCTATTATTAGGTAAGACTAGAGCCCCAGTGCATGAATTCGTACACCAGTGGGGTCCCTCAGCCTGACCTGTGGGATTGGGCTAAAACCGGCCCTCTGACATCCCCTGAGGGGTCCCGGATTGCGAGAGGGCACAGGCCAGGCTGAGGGTCCCCACTGGTGCACGATTGGGGCCAGGGAGATATGCAGGAGGTTGGCCAGCCAAAGAGGGACCATGGGAGGGCTCCAGGGCATGTCCAGCCCGTCTCACTCAGTCCTGATCAGCTGGACCGCAGCAGCAAGCTAACCTACCGGTCGGACCATCTGCCCCCTGGTGGTCAGTGCATGGCATAGCGGCTGGTCGACCTGTCAACTGTCTGCCCCTGGTGGTCAGTGCACGTCATAGTGAGCAGTTGAGCGGCCTTAGCATGTCATTAGCATATTACGCTTTGATTGGTTGAACAGCCGACCAGTCAACTGGACACTTAGCATATTAGGCTTTTATTATATAGGATATATTTTCAATTATATGTATTGGTAATTATAAATTTTACTTTAAAAAGGACTTTATAAAAAACACATTTGTTCTAAAAAGAGGAATCAGGTATAATAGGTTGAGAACCACTGATCTAGATAAGATAATAATATAGCATATGAATTAACTCATTACCAGAGTTACTTTTAAACTGAACAAAGATGACATTTTACTCTTCCGTTTTCCTTAGTGCCGATGAGATCATTGTGAAAATGCACGGCAGCCAGCTGACACAAAGATATCTGGAGAAACATGGATTTGAGGTCCCTATCATGGTCCCTAAGTTAGATGACCTAGGACTCAGGCTCCCTGCAGCTACGTTTTCTGTTATGGATGTGGAACGTCATGTAGGTACGAACTTGATTCCTTTATGTACTTGTGAATACATGGTAAAAGTAAAAATGATATTGTCCTAACAATATTAAAAATTGAATGAAAATAGGTTAATTTAGTTCAGTTTCCTGGATCAGGAAAGGTGCAATTCAATTATCACCTGTGTTGAAAACTATTTTTTTCTCAGCAGATTTACCATTGTGAAAAAAGCAGAATGAAACATTTTGCCTATTCTTTATTTCCTGAGATTCACCCTGCTGCTTTTTTGTTGTCATCAAATTTTCTGGTACTTGCTAGAAAAAACTATTACTGATGGGTAGCTTCAGATACTGGAAAAAAGACAGTGGGGAACTGGATTGGATTTAGGCCTCTGTAGCATTCAGGTGCAAGAAGAGAGATTTTCAAACCTGTTTTTATATTTATGACTTGGTGATATTGCCATTTAATGATGTCTGGACCTAGTTTGTTATTTTGAGGCCTGGAAAGGCATAAGAAACAAGGGGAAAAATCATTCATCTGTTGACATTTTAGTTATTTATTCTCATCATGGTATTCATAGATAAAGTGACTACCTGTAGATCTCATTCCTCGTCAGCAATAGATAGGTATTATTAGAGGATTATATCTCAAATTTAACTTGACTCAAAACTGCACATCCACTGTAGTATGTTATGTATCTGAGATCTTGTCCTTTTATTGAGCCTTCAGTTTGACAGTGCTCAGTGATAACTGTTTCAGAGAGGAGACTCAATTAAATGGCATGACTTCACTTCAGGTGATTTTGAATATTTGATAAGTTAGGGGTTGAAGCTGAGGTTTAACCTAAATCTGTTTGCCTACTTAGCACTGTAAAGTAAATATAATGTAATGTAAGTATAGGGAAAAAATGTCCAAATTATTTGATAGTTAACTTTTTAGTACTGTAAAGCCCTTCATTTAACAGAATTGTCTTGCCTTCTAAGTATAAAGTCTACTAGGTTTTTAACATATATAAAATTACATTAAAATAAAAAAAATGGCATGTATTTATTTTCTATTTCAGATAGGTTAAGCATTGCTATATTTACAATGTTCTGTAGGACATAGTAATACTGATTATGTTTCCTAGGGTGATGATGCAGTGGTGTGCAAGCAACACCTCATGATTTTACAGGAAATTTGTAAAATTTATCCCAATTGGGAACTCATTCCACAGACACTAATATGACTGATTTTTGCTTCATAACTACTAATATTTTCTTGAAGCAGAATATTAGAAGACTACCAGGCAAGCAGAAATTGTTTGTCATAGTTAACTTGTCCCCAATGACTGATCAGTTTTTCAAAATGGTAGACTTAGAATGTTAGGTGTTACAGAGGTGAAAGGGAAAAGGCAGTCCCCCTCATTGTATGCATGAAGAAATGAAACTCAGAGCATATGGCAGTTTCTACAGACCAGTCTACTGCATTTTTGTATTGTGAGCTGCACACAAGAAATCATTGGCATATGTAAACATACAAGTTTTCACACTCAGTATTAATTATGCAGCTCTGTCTTAATTACTTTCTTTCCTTCAAAAACCATCCTCCTTTTCAAAAGTTTCAGTTGGACTTAAAAATTAAGGATATAGGAAGACTCTTTGTCTAAGCTATATGTTTTTGTTTAGGGCTCTATTGATGTAACTTTTAAGCCCAGTAATAAGACTATAACTTTTTTTGCAGGTGGTGACAAAGTGATAGATGTCATTGATGTGGCAAGGCAGGCAGACAGCAAAATGACACTTCACAATTATGTTAAATACTTCATGAATCCTAACAGACCAAAAGTGTTAAATGTGATCAGCCTTGAATTTTCAGATACAAAGTGAGTAGTTCTGAACATTTTGGGTTAGCCTTCTGAGTGTTAGCTAAATGTAGTTAAATGCTAAATTTATTTTAGTAAGAAACATAATTGTGACTTCTTAAGCGCTCCAGTGATAGCAGCGTTGTAAATTTTGCTTTGTCATCCTCAGAGAATATTTAGAAATACAATGGGTTTTAAACTTGAAGTATTGTTAACTTTGATTTCCAGTTAATCTCTTGGTTTGGGTTGAGATGGGAGATGCCATTTTAAGAAGTTTTAATTTGTGTGATGTGTGTGTGTGTGTGTGCGTGTGTGTGTGTGTGTGTGTGTTTGTGTTTGTTTTTTAAAGGATGTCTGAATTGGTGGAGGTCCCTGACATAGCCAGAAAACTTTCCTGGGTGGAAAATTATTGGCCAGATGATTCAGTCTTTCCCAAGCCATTTGTTCAGAAATACTGCTTAATGGGAGTTCAAGACAGCTACACAGATTTCCACATTGACTTTGGTGGAACTTCAGTTTGGTACCATGTCCTCTGGGTAAGATTGGGATATTTCTTTGTTCTCTTATTGATAAAAATATATACTAGTAGTCCTATTTTTCCAGGGGTGCATTCATTTGCTGAAAATGACATTTTAAAGAGGGAAGTATTTGTACTTTTTAAGTAGGATCTGTCATTTTACCTTTAAATGTTATGATTTTTAAAATCCCAAGTAATAAAGGAGCTATGAGTTCTTAATTTATATTTAGATTCCCTTTTTTGGGCCATTATCTTATAAGTTGGTCTCTTGTAGCCTTTTGTCTCTTCCTCACCAATTATAACTTAATCCCGGTATCAATACCTGAGAAGGAGCAAAATTACAGTAATAGTAATTGCTTCTGACCTCAAGATTAGGCTAAAACAGCTAGTTGAATAAGTCAGGAAGGTCCATGAAATATTAATTCTTCTTGGCAGCTTACTGGTATATTCACCTTGTTTTATCTGGTACTGTACTATTCATAGGAGCTACTAGCCACATGTGGCTAAATTTTAAATAATTAAAATTAAATGTAATTGTACAAATGAATTGAGTTTTAAATTAGTATTTTATGAATTAGTATTTTATGGCTTTCCTGACTTATCACAGTAGTCATATGTGGCTTATGACTATTGTATTGGATAGTACAGATATAAGACATTTCCATCATCATAGGACATTGTGTTGGGCAGTGCTGATCTAGAACCAAATCTTTGTCTATATTAAATGCCTGTGCATCAGCAATGCTCAGTATATGATGCCGTGTCCTTGAGCTCTTATTTCTTTTCTCCATGAAAAAGCCCAGGGTTAGTTCATTAAAGGAAGTTGATTTGCAGGCCTTTAAACTTTAAAAGTAATCATTATATTATAGATCTTAGGAGAAAGGGCAAAATTTCAGAAATGACTCTCTGTAACCTGGGGTCTATTAACGTGTATTTACTTCTATACCTTGAAAATGAGATCAGTAGGATGTTTGTGATTTTTTTTTTACCTTTTCTCATAACTATTTCTCCAATACTACTTTATTGACCCTTGTCATATTTGGTAGCGGGAACTTTAGCTCTTGTGAAGATGCTTGGTAAGGGCAATAGGTATGTGAAGTATGTCTTTTTGTGCCTAAAAATATAATAATTATCTTATTTAATTTAGGTCATTGTATTGAAAAATTGAATCAATGTAGGCCATCCTAAGAATGGCTTTTTCTTTTTAATAACTGTGCAATACTTCCTTTTAGGGTGAGAAGATTTTTTATTTGATAAAGCCAACAGATGAAAATTTGGCACTCTATGAGTCTTGGAGTTCATCTGTGACCCAGAGTGAGGTGTTCTTTGGAGATAAGGTGGATAAATGCTACAAATGTGTGGTAAAACAGGGACATACCTTATTTGTTCCTACAGGTAAGGTTTTAATTCAATCCCTGCTGCCCATTGTTGATACTCAGTCTCATAAAGTCAGCTTTTAATGAGAAACTCTGGCTTGAACATGTTTGGAAAGTAGCTTTGCACGACTTTGTGGTGTTTTATGTCATTTTCCATCATTTTGATTTTGGTTCAGGTAAAGTTCACAGACTATAATATTCATCCTTTAAAGTGTACAACTCAATGGTTTTTACACTTGATATTAGCCAAAAGACTGAGAATCAATCAAGTCACTGGTTTTTATTAGATTAATAAGGTTGTACAACCTTACCACCATCTAATTCTAATTTCATCACCTCAAAAGGAAGCTCCATATCAGTTAAGAGTCATATCTCCATTCCCTCGTCTTTGAGCCCCTAGCAACTACTAGGTACTTTCAGTCTCTGGATTTGCCTAGTCTGGACATATCATGCATATATGTAGAATATGTGGCCTTTTGTATCTAGCTTCTTTTTAAAAAAATTTTTTTTGTTGAGTTCAGAGAGGAAGGGAGAGGGAGAGAGCAACAGAAACATCAATGATGAGAGAGAATCGTCGATCGGTGCCTCCTGCATGCCCCACACCGGGATCGAGCCCGCAACCTGGGCATGTGCCCCTGACCAGAATTGAACCCCGGACCCTTCAGTCTGCAGGCCAATGCCCTATCCACTGAGCCAAACCAGCCAGGCCTGTATCTAGTTTCCTTATTAGCATATTGTTTACTAGGCTTATCCTTATTGCAGCATGTATGAGTACTTCATTACTTTAAAATACATACATACATATATATATATATATATATATATATATATATATATATATATATATACACACACACACACACACACACATATACACATATATATATAATTTCAGAAAGGAAAGGGGAGGGAGAGGGAGATAGAAGCATCAATGATGAGAGAGAATCATTGATTGGCTGCCTCCAGCATGCTCCCCACTGGTGATCAAGTCCACAACCCGGGCATGCGCCCTGACCGGGAATTGAACTGTGACCTCGTGGCTCACAGGTTGATGTTCAGTCACTGAGCCATGCCGGCTGGGCAGTACTTCACTACTTTTTATGGCTGATTAATATTCCATTGTACAGATATACCACATTTCATTTATCCATTCATTAGTTGATAGACATTTACGTTGTTTCCACCTTTTGGCTATTATGCATTGTGCTGCTTTTGAACATGTGTGTAAAAGTTTTGTGTGAGGTATTTCATTTCCCTTGGTTATATACCTAGTATGGAATTATTCGGCCATATGGTTGAATGACATTTAACTTTTTGAAGAGCTGCCAAACTGTTTTCCAAATTGCTGCACCATTTTTACTCCCACCAGCAATGTACAGTGTTTTCCATTTCTCCACATCCTCACCAACACTGTAATTATCTTTTTTGTTTTTGACATTTTAGTGGTTATGAAGTAGTGGTATCTCACTGTGGTTTTGATATACATTTCCTTTATGAGTAACAATGCTAAGCATTTTTCTTGTGCTTAATGGCCATTTGAATATCTATTTGGAAAAATGTTTATTGAAATCCTTTGCCCATTTTTAAGTTGGGTTGTCTTTTTATTGTTGAGTTGTAAGCATTCTTTACATACTGTATTCTGTATACTATACCCTTATCAGACATATAATTTGCAAATATTTTCTATTCTGTGGGGGTTGTCTTTTTACTTTCTTTTTTTATTTTTATTATTTTTTTTATTAAGGTATTATATGTGTACATATCTTACCATTGCCCCCCCCACCCCACTCCCAAACATGCCCTCACCCCCCTATGTTTTGCATCCGTTGGTTACTCTTATATGCATGCATATAAGTCCTTTGGTTGATCTCTTATTTCCCCCACCTCTCCCTAACCTTACCGCTGTAATTTGACAGTCTGTTTGATGCTTTACTGCCTCTGTATCTATCTTTTTGTTCATCAGTTTATAATGTTTTTCATTATCCCCAAATGAGTGAGATCATGTGGTATTTTTCTTTCATTGACTGGCTTATTTCACTTAGCATAATGTTCTCTAATTCCATCCAGGTGCCTACAAATGGTAGTAATTCCTTCTTTTTTATGGCAGCATAGTATTCCATTGTGTAGATGTACCATAGTTTTCTGATCCAGTCATCTGCTGACGGGCACCTAGGCTGTTTTTAAATCTTAGCTATTGTAAATTGTGGTGCTATGAACATAGGGGTGCATATATCCTTTCTGATTGGTGTTTCTAGTTTCTTAGGATATATTCCTAGGAGTGGGATTACTGGGTCAAATGGGAGTTCCATTTTCAGTTTTTTGAGGAAACTCCATACTGTTCTCCACAGTGGCTGCACCAGTCTGCATTCCCACCAGCAGTGCACGAGGGTTCCTTTTTCTCCGCATCCTCCCCAACACTTGTCATTTGTTGATTTGTTGATTATAGCCATTCTGACAGGTGTGAGATGGTATTGCATTGTCGTTTTGATTTGCATCTCTCGGATAATTAGTGACTTTGAGCATGTTTTCATGTGTCTCTTGGCCTTCCTTCTGTCTTCTTTCGAAAAGATTCTATTTAGGTCCGTTGCCCATTTTTTTATTGGATCATTTATCTTCCTTTTATTAAGTTGTATAAGCTGCCTGTAGATGTTGGAGATTAAACCTTTATCAGTGATAACATTTGCAAATATGTTCTCCCATACAGTGGGCTTTCTTGTTATTTTGTTGATGGTTTCTTTTGCTGTGCAAAAGCTTTTTATTTTGATGTAGACCCATTTGTTTATTTTCTCTTTGGCTTCCGTTGCCCTAGGGGCAGTATCAGTGAAGAAGTTCTTTCCGCATATGTCTGAGATTTTGCTGCCTGTGGATTCCTCTAGTATTTTTATGGTTTCCCGTCTTATATTTAAGTCCTGTATCCATTTTGAGTTTATTTTTGTGTATGGTGTAAGTTGGTGATCTAGTTTCATTTTTTTGCATGTATCTGTCCAATTTACCCAACACTATTTGTTGAAGAGACTGTCTTGACTCCATTGTATGTTCATGCCTCCTTTGTCAAATATTAATTGCGCATAGCGGTTTGGGTCGATATCTGGATTCTCTATTCTATTCCATTGATCTATATGTCTGTTCTTGTGCCAGTACCAGGCTGTTTTGAGGACAGTGGCTTTGTAATACAGCTTGAAATCTGGTATTGAGATCCCTCCTATTTTATTCTTCTTTCTCAGGATTGCTGTGGCTATTCGGGGTCTTTTTTTATTCCAGTTGAATTTTTGGAGAGTTCTTTCTAGGTCTGTGAAATATGCCGTTGGTATTTTAATGGGAATTGCGTTGAATTTATAGATTGCTTTGGGTAGTATGGACATTTTAATGATGTTGATTCTCCCAATCCATGAACATGGTATGTTCTTCCATCTGTTTACATCTTCCTCTATCTCTTTTTTCAGTGTCCTGTAGTTTTCCGCGTATAGGTTTTTTACCTCCTTGGTTAGGTTTATTCCTAAGTATCTTAATTTTTTTGGTGCGATGGAAAATGGGATTGCTTTTTTAGTCTCTCTTTCTGTAAGTTCACTGTTGGTGTATAGAAATGCCATAGATTTCTTGGCGTTAATTTTGTATCCTGCTACATTGCCGAATTCATTTATTAAGTCTGTTAGTTTTTTGATGGAGTCTTTCGGGTTTTTTATGTACAATATCATGTCATCTGCAAATAAGGACAGCTTTACTTCTTCTTTTCCAATTTGGATGCCTTTTATTTCTTGTTCTTGTCTAATTACAATGGCTAATACTTCCAGTACTACGTCAAACAGGAGTGGTGAGAGTGGGCATCCCTGTCTTGTTCCTGTTCTTAGGGGAAATGGTTTTAGTTTTTGCCCATTGAGTATGATGTTAGCTGTGGGTTTATCATATATAGCTTTTATTATGTTGAGGTATGATCCTTCTATTCCCACCTTGTTGAGAGTTTTTATCAAGAAAGGATGTTGGATTTTGTCAAATGCTTTTTCTGCATCAATTGATATGACTATGTGATTTTTATCTCTCAATTTGTTTATGTGATGTATCACATTTATTGATTTGCGGATATTGTACCATCCTTGCATTCCTGGGATAAACCCTACTTGATCATGGTGTATGATCTTTCTGATGTAGTGCTGGATCCGATTTGCTAGAAATTTGTTGAGGATTTTGGCATCTACATTCATGAGGGATATTGGCCTGTAGTTCTCCTTCATTGTGTTGTCTTTATCTGGTTTTGGTATTAGGGTGATGCTGGCTTCATAGAAGGAGCTTGGAAGTGTTCCTTCCTCTTGAATTTTTTGGAATAGTCTGAGGAGGATAGGTTTTAGTTATTCCTTGAATGTTTGGTAAAACTCTCCTGTGAAGCTGTCTGGCCCCGGGCTTTTGTTTGCCGGAAGCTTTTTGATGACTGCTTCAATTTCTTCCATAGTTACTGGCATATTGAGCTGTTTAGATTCTTTCTGATTGAGTTTTGGAAGGTTATATTTTTTTAGGAATATGTCCATTTCCTCCAGGTTGTCCAGTTTGTTGGAATAGAGTTGTTCGTAGTATTTTTTAACAATCCTTTGTATTTCGGTGGGATCTGTTGTTATTTCACCTCTTTCATTTCTGATTTTGTTTATTTGGGTCCGCTCTCTTTGCTTCTTGGTGAGCCTGGCTAGAGGTTCATCAATCTTGTTTATCCTTTCAAAGAACTAGCTCTTGGTTTTGTTGATCTTTTGTATTGTTTCTTTGGTCTCTATGTCGTTTATCTCCACTCTGATCTTTATTATTTCCTTCCTTCTGCTTACACTGGGCTTTTCTTGTTGCTCTTTTTCTAACTCTTTGAGTTGTTGGGTTAGGTAATTTATTACCATTGTTTCTTGTTTTTTGAAGTAGGCTTGTAGAGCTATGAACTTCCCTCTCAAGACTGCTTTTGCTGTGTCCCATAGATTTTGGATTGTAGTGTTTTCATTGTCATTTGTTGCCATGATGTTTTTTATTTCTTCTTTGATCTCTCTGGTAACCCAGTCATGGTTTAATAGCATGCTGTTTAGTCTCCATGTGTTTGATTTCTTTGGGTTGTTTTTATTGTAGTTGATTTCCAGTTTTATGCCACTGTGGTCTGAGAAGATGCTTGATATGATTTCTATCTTCTTGAATTTGAAGAGACTTTGCCTATGTCCCAACATATGGTCTATCTTTGAAAATGACCCATGTGCACTTGAGAAGAATGTATATTCTGTGGCTTTGGGGTGAAATGTTCTGAAGATGTCAATTAATTCCATCTGGTCTAGTGAGTCATTTAGGATTGATGTTTCTTTGCTGATTTTTTGTTTAGAGGATTTGTGCAATGGTGATAGTGGGGTATTAAAGTCTCCTACTATGATTGTATTGCTGTCAATCTCTCCCTTGATATCCTCCAGGAGGTTTTTTTTTTTATGTATTTGGGTGCTCCTGTATTGGGTGCATATATGTTTACCAGAGTTATTTCTTCTTGTTGGATTGCTCCCTTTAGTATTATGAAGTGGCCTTCCTTATCTCTTGTTATGTCCTTCACTTTGAGATCTAATTTGTCAGATATAAGTATTGCTACCCCAGCTTTTTTTTCAGTTCCATTTGCCTGGAAAACCTTTTTCCATCCCTTCACCCTCAGTCTGTGTGCGTCTTTTTTTCTGAGGTGGGTTTCTTGTAGACAGCAGATATATGGGTCTTGTTTTCTTATCCAATCCGTTACCCTATGTCTTTTGATTGGGGCATTTAATCCATTTACATTTAAAGTTATTATTGATAGGTGCGTGTTTGTCGCCATTTTTATTCTTTACCCCTGTGTTCCTTCTTCGCTTCCTATTTCTTTTTTTTACAGCAGATCCTTTAGCATTTCTTGCATTGCTGGTTTGGTGGTGATAAACTCCCTTAGTCCTTTTTTGTCTGTGAAGTTCCTGATTTCACCTTCAATTTTGATTGATAGCCTTGCTGGGTACAGTATTCTTGGATTCAGACCCTTCCTTTTGCATGACTTTGTATATTTCATTCCATTCCCTTCTGGCCTGATGAGTTTCTGTTGAGAAATCAGTTGCTAGTCTGATGGGGGTTCCTTTGTATGTAACTTTCTGTCTCTCTCTTGCCACTTTTAAGATTCTTACTTTGTCGTTGGTGTTTGCCAATTTAATTATGATGTGCCTTGGCGCCGGTCTTTTGGGGTTCATTTTGCTTGGGAATCTGTGAGCTCCTTGGATTTGTGTGGGTTTTTTCTTCCCTATATCAGGGAAATTTTCTGTCATTATTTCTTCAAAGAGGTCTTCTATTCCTTGCTCAGCTTCCTTTCCTTCTGGAACCCCTATTATGCGGATGTTGTTTTGTTTCGCGTGGTCCCAAAGTTCCCTTAGGCTCTTTTCCTGCCTTTTAATTTTTTTTTCTAGAAGTTGTTCTACTTGGGTATTTTTTCCCATCTTGTCTTCTAGCTCACTGTTGCGGTCCTCTGCTTTTTCTAGTCTACTCTTGATGCTTTCTATTGAGTTCTTTACAATAGCAATGTTATTTTTCATTTCTTCTTGGTTCTTCTTCATTTCCTCTTGGTTCTTGCTCATATTGTCGAATTTGTCTTCCATTCTTTTCAGCCACCTTATGACCATTTCTCTGAATTCTTTTTCTGGAAGGTTGCTTGCCTCCATTTTCTTTACTTCCTATTCTGGTGATGCCTGCTTTTCTTTCATATGCGGGCTGTTTCTTTGTCTCCCCATGGTCTCTCTTCTCTGGGTGACTGGTTATGTAGTTCTCTCTCTCCTTATCCCAGGCAAAATCTGACCTTTCCGTGGTGGAGTGTAGAGCTCCTCTGAACCTGTGTGTTTGCGCCAATTGGGGAGCGTTGTTCTGGGGCTCGCAGCTGTTCCGTGGGTGCTGCAGTTGTGGATTCTCAGGCTTCTGATAAGCTCCACTTTCCGGTTCAAGATGGCACAGACTCCGCATCCAAGCCCGCAGCTCCGGGAGGGGACCCAGCCGCAGTGGGGGCTGCCAGGTCAGGGGAACCCCGTCTAGCAGTACCCACCTTCTTCTGGAGTTCAGCTGTCCCCCAACTTGCCAGCAAACACTCCTCGTGCGACCCTCAGCTGTTCTTTCTTTCTGCTCCGGGACAAGGCTCGGAACACGTCTGTCTATTCCGCCGCCATTTTTCCCTCCTCTTTTTACTTTCTTAATAATGTCCTTTGCATAAAATTTTAAAAATTTGTTGAGGTTCCCTTTAACAGGTCAGCTCTACATTGCTATGAAAGGCCAAGCCAGTAGTGAGTCTGGGCTTTTTCCTGGGACAGTGAGGAATATGTTTTGAGGGACCCGAGGAAGGAATTGAGTACCAGCCTTAGCTGCAGCTCAAGTATCATTATCAATCATGTCATTTTGAGGTGAAGAAGCTCTGAAGGGCATTCAGGGTCAGCAGCCACTGCTCATACCCGCTGATGGCGCCAAGTGATCAGGGCTGGTGCTTGGCACCGGCAGCAGGTGTGAGCGAGGCTGGCACTGGCAACACGTGCGAGTGCCAGGCAGGACAGCAGCACACGGGAGCAAAGAATTTTCAGTAACCACCAGAGACTCACCCCGATGACAGTGACCAGTGCCCTGCCTTGGTCGGGTACCCCTGCTCACCTGCTCCACCATCCCTCCACGGCTGATGCCTGCCATATTCCATGTGCACCCCCCCCCCCCCCCGGTGGTCAGCGCACATCATAGCGACCGGCTCAGTTGTTCCGCTGTTCGGTTTATTTGCATATTAGGGTTTTATATACACTGAGTGGCCAGATTATTATCTCTGAATGCATAATAATCTGGCCACTCAGTGTATATCCTATATAATAAAAGGCTAATATGCAAATTGTCCCCTCGACCATGAGTTCGACCAGCAGTCAGGCCAGCCAACCACCCATGTCCCCTCCTCCTGGCTAGGCTGGCCGGACCCCACACATGCACGAATTCATGCACCGGGCCTCTAATACACACACACACACACACACACACACACACACACACACACACACACGAGTGGCCAGATTATTATGCATTCAGAGATCATAGTAATCTGGCCACTCAGTGTATATACTAGAGGCCCAGTGCACGAAATTCATGCACGGGAGGGGGAGGGTCCCCTCAGCACAGCCTGCACACAGTCCAGTCTGGGACTCCTCGGGATGTCTGACTGCCTGATCCCCAACTGCCCCCACTGCCGGCCTGGTTGCCCCACACAGCCTGCTGCTCAGTCATGTGGTCGTCCCTCACTAACCCCCCTGCCGGCCTAATCGCCCACACAGCCTGCTGCTCAGTCATTTGGTCGTCCTTCACTAACCCCCCTGCTGGCCTGGTTGCCCCATGCAGTCTGTTCGGTTGTCCGTTCTGTTATTTCAGTTGTAACGGTCGCTTAGGCTTTTATATATATAGATATATAGATAGTTACACAGAGTGGCCAGATTATTATGACCACCCCATCAGTACTTCGTTGGGCCACCTTTTGCCTTCAATACTGCGGCGATTCTTGGCATTGACTTCACGAGATGTTGAAAGGTGATGCAAGGAATCTGACACCATGCCTGATGAATAGCACTGTCCAGTTCTGTGAGATTTGATGGTTGTAGAACCAGCTGCCTGATGGCTCTTTTAACTTTGTCCCACAAATGCTCAATTGGCTTGAGATGTGGTGATTGTGGGGTCACCTAAGCAAGGTAAAGTCTCCCTCATGTTCTTGAAACCACCCCTGCATAATACGAGCACCGTGGCATGGTGCATTGTCTTGTTGGAAGAAGCCATCTCCATTGGGATACGCCATCAACATGATAGGATGAACTTGATCAGCAGTGATACTTAGGTATGTTGTGCTATTCAGACGTTGTTCCACATGAATTAAAGGGCCCAAATCATGCCAGGAAAACATGCCCCAAACCATAACACTGCCCCCACCAGCTTGAAGTGTTGTACTCATGCATGTGGGGTGCATGCTTTCATGTTGTTCCTGCGAAATTCTCACTCTGCCATCTGCATGATGCAACTGGAAACGTGATTCATCGGACCACATGACTTTTTTCCAATGCTCGACTGTCTAATCCTTGTGTTCCTGTGCAAATTGGAGACGTTTTATCTTGGTAACTGCAGACAGCAAAGGTGTTCGAACAGGCCTTCGGCTTCCATATCCCATACGATGCAGTGTATGGCTAATTTGCCTACAAACGTCAGGTGGTCATAATAATCTTGCCACTCAGTGTATATAATGGAGTTATAGTTTCTTGGCTGAGACAATTCATGGCAGATTTTGTACTAAATGAATGCCCAGCAGAAATTCCTAAGTCCTGAGTAGTGCAGGGCAATTTCTTACTGTGTAGAACTGACCTGCATTTTGCACCCCTGGCTCCCACTCACAAATTGGAGTGCCACTTGATCATTGTGATAATCAAAAGAAACCCCCAAACTTTTCCAAATGCCCTCTACAGGCAGTATGGCCTTTATGAAAACCACTGATCTATAGGATTTGTAGCTGACAGATTTCTAATTGGTTATTTCAGGGTCAAGCTCAAGGCTTTGTGCCTTTGAGCACACAAAAGAGCACCACTTGAAAGTCAATCTTTGAGAAGTTTTTTGATACTATGTCACAGCACAGTGAGCCATTAAAAGATGAAAAATGAGACTTGTTTTAACAGTTAATTTTTACAAGCAAATGTATATATTTATTTATACTTACATGAGGTCCATGTTTAGGCTATGAACATTTCTTTCAAAAGCTAGGCGTCATCTCTCAGAAATGTTTCTCTCTTTGAAAATACTTTTATGGGAAAATAAGACATCATTTGGATTGCCAACATTTATATTTATGGGACTAAAACCCTTCATAATGAAATGTGGGTAATCTACCTTTTCTTTCTTGTAGGCAGGTATCCAGTTGAGTTCCACTGATCCTCCTCTGCTTAGTCCCCAGTACTCATTTCAGATACTAGGGAAGTGAGGTGCTTAGCCAGTCTCAGTGGTCACTTAATGGAAATGTGCTTGTGTCATTCTAACCAGATTTGACTTGTCTCAGAGTAAAATCTTTAATATTAAGTTGGATTGTTTTTCCTTGAAACTAAAACAGCAACAACCACAAAAGCCTTCACCTGTCTTGTACCATGATTTTTTATCTAATTGGGTCAATGCATTTGTTTACTCAAACTCAGCACAGAGCTGGTATATAATAAGTCTTCACTAAATATTAGAATGAATTAATCTATAGCTTTTATAGTCATTAACTTTTCTAGCACTGGAGTATAAAGTAAATTGATGTTGGTATTTTGTGTTTCTTATCTCACAGGTAGAAATCACATTTGTTTGCTTTAAATATTGAGAAATAACTGATTAATATACTTTTAACCATTTCAGGGTGGATTCATGCTGTGCTCACTTCTCAGGACTGTATGGCTTTTGGGGGGAACTTTCTGCACAACCTTAACATTGGCATGCAGCTCAGGTTTGTGTCATCAGTATTTAAAGGATCTTTTGTCCTTTCTTTTAAGCAGGATGTTGTTTCAAAAACTAAATTCAACAACATATTTTAATTGAGATCGCATGGAGATAGGCCCTGAGAAATTAAGAACAGGAACTATTAAAAAATAGTTTTATTGATTTCAGAGAGGAATGAAGAGGGAGAGAGAGAGAGAAACATCAATGATGAGAGAGAATCATTGATCGGCTGACTCCTGCATACCCACTACTGGGGATGGAACCCACAATCTGGGCATGTGCCTTTAATAGGAATCAAACCCGGGACCCCTTCAGTCAGCAGTTTGACACTATCTGCTGAGCCAAATCGGCTAGGGCAAGAATAGGAACTTTTAACAAAAGTATTGTCTTAAAAATTTTGTCAGGAGGATAGCTTGATGCATTTTAAATCTAAAATTAAAAAATTATTTATTCAATTTGAGACTAAATATCTCCCCAACTTTCAAAATTGCATAAAAATATATGGGTTCTCCTTTGGCTGTTTTTACAATGAGGAAAATGAACTAAATCCAGTCAATCTCAGGTATAACTATGGTGCTGGGGAAAAGCAACCCTAAGTTCAGATGGCTGTCAGAACACCTGTAATTTTACATGGGGAAAGGATTAACAGCTCTTTCCCCTTCTGTGTGAGCAGGTGACTTTTAGCTAACTCTGTACCCCTGGTAGCCTATGGGGGGAGAATGTTACTAGGCAGCACTGCTTACAGTGAAATGACTCCTGGTTGATAAACCACATCAGGACTGGGAGAACTAGAGTACCTAGTAGGAAGCCATGTGTTTGGGCTTTCCTGAGTGTAGTGATCTTGTAGCTTGGCTTGCCCGTGGGGACCCTGAATGTTATGTGTCTGTGGAGTTACTACATGAAGTACTGGCCCTTACCAGGCATGAAGCTTTAAGTAAGGACAGCTCCCACACTGCCAGCTGTGAATCTTGTTTCTGTATACCTGAGCTGTCCCCAGAGGAGAAGTGGCTCCAGAATGTATGGATGGCTGCAAAGACTCCCACAGAAGATGAACACTGTGGCAAGCTGTGTTCCTTTCTCCTCCCCTTGACCAGTGCCAAATGTGGTCTTGAGCTTGAATACTTGGTAGAAATTAAAGAAAACCTGAGTGGGTTGTTCAATACATGGAGTTGAATTGTAAACATACTGTCTTATTTATTATAGTGGAACCCTTATGAAATTCCTTCTGTTAAGACTAGGATAAGAATCCCAAGGTCTGATCTTTTTGAAGACCAATGTAATTCTTCAGTATACTGTCAAATTTGTTAAGGTCTGACCTGGATAAGGTCATAATTCAGGCTTATCCAAATGTTGTATTATGTAATATACAGTACTTGATTCTTCTTACATATCAGAGCCTGCTTATTTTATTTTCCTTAAGTTGGTTGCCTTCATTTAACTTTGAAATGCTAATATAAATATTAAATTTCTTAAATTGTGTTTATTCAGGTGTTATGAGATGGAAAAAAGGCTAAAAACACCAGATCTTTTCAAATTTCCTTTCTTTGAAGCCATATGTTGGTTTGTAGCCAAAAACTTGCTGGAAACCCTGAAAGGTAATTAATAATCTGTCCATCTTGCATTGTGATATGATACATGCTGTTTGTAAATTCACTAAAAGCCAGTGATAGCGACCCTTTTTTAGTATGGTATTGCTGTTGTTCCTATGTTATTTTTTTAAATGCATGATTTCCCCTGGCCAAGAACCTTTTTAACAAATTACAAGTCTCTAGTCCAGTGGTCGCCAACCTTTTGGACCTCATGGACCACCAGTGGTCTGTGGGCCACCAGTTGGCGACCGCTGCAACCTTAAAAAGCAGATATATGAAGAGCTGCATCAGAACAGATAATGTTGAAAATATTCATTTCACCTGGGACTCTAGTGGCCTGTACACACTGCCAGGCATGTAAAAGTGCCTCGCCTGCAGTTTAAGCCAAGACTATTATGTAATACTAGAGGCCCGGTGCATGGATTCGTGCACTGATGGGGTCCCTTGGCCTGGCCTGTGCCCTCTCACAATCCGGGACCCCTCGGGGGATGTCGGACTGCTGTTTTCAGCCCGATCATGGCAGGCCAGGCTGAGGGACCCCACTGGTGCATAAATCCGTGCACCGGGCCTCTAGTATGCATATAATTGGTTAATCTCTTCCCGCCCTCCCCCTCCCCCCTTCCTTCTGAGATTCATCAGTCTGTTCCATGTTTCCATGCCTGTGTGTTGAGCATATGCCCCCTGGTGGTCAATGTGCATCATAGCTACTGGTCAAACGGTCACTTAGGCTTTTATATATATAGATTATATATATAGATGTGTTCCCAAATATTTGCTTTTAAAATTCCAGGGCATAATTTTCATGTCTTGAGAGAATGAGGTAGTGCCTGTGCCATTACCATTTTATGCCCACTATGCTGGCCAGTATAAGGCACCTGTTAGTACAAACCAACTGAATGTCAGGCTGAATCTAGTTGAAGAAAAATATTTGGGGTTTTGTTGTGGGGAAGGAGAGGTTGTTACTTATCCCTTTATTTAAACTTGAAAGCTGCCTTTTTTTTATGTGGAATTTCAGATTGGGTGTTTTTATCTTTTGGTTTAAAAATCTTTGATCAGTCAAATTGGAAACTGCATATCACATTTCCTTTTATCCTTTTTTTTTTTTTTTTTTTTTGCTTTTCATTCAGTTGTGCCCTTGAGAATACAGTTCATCTGTTTTTATGTTATCTAACTTGTCCAGTCCATTTGCAAATAGTGCTACTATTATAATTAACTTCCAGAAGAAACAAATAGAAACAGATTAAACAGTAAAGTCTATTCTACACATATTTCTTTTTCCATTTAAAAGTTACATGAGAAGAAAAAGTGAAATGAAAAGAAACAACCAGAACTTACTTCCGAGGATAGCATGCACAGAATTAAATGATAAAATAAAAAATTTATTGATTGCAGAGAGGAAGGGAGAGGGAGATAGAAACATCAATGATGAGAGAGAATCATTGATTGGCTGCCTCCTGCACTCCCCACACTGGAGATCAAGCCTGCAACCTGGGCATGTGCTCTGACTGGGAATCGAACCATGACCTCATGGTTCATAGGTCAACGCTCAACCACTGAGCCACACCGGCCAGGCAAATGATAAAACTTATTTATGGTTTCTTTGCTCAATGAAAGAGCTCACTATCTTTAGGAGGAAAGAATAATAACCCCATCCCACACCTGTAGCACAGCATACAGGGAGATGTTGGTGGTGCAAATGTCTGTGATGGAGGTAGGAGCCCATGGATGAGGAAGAACACGTGCTCTCTGCACTAGATCATTCTCTGCTCCAGAAACAACTCCTTATCCTGTGTCTGACTCGTCCAGTGTTTTCAGGTGTTTTTGGTGGCTGCAGGAATGTCACAATGGACTGTTTCTAGTAAAATTCTAGACATTGAAGTTCATAGTCTCATATGCAAGTAGAACCCTAGATATATATACACTTATAGATGTTCTGGTTTTCTGGAAATAAAACCCAATAACTGAACCCTCCAGATTAGAGAAATCAAATTAAGAATTTATCTGAAAGATAAAATCTTGCTGTTCTTGCAGTCATAAGCAGCAGATTGTTTAGTCTGAGAATGGATTAGCCTTTATTTTAGTCCATTGAGAGTTCAGAACTATTGAGATCTGATTAGAAAACATAATCCTATACATTAAAGTAAAAAAAAAAAAAAAGATTAGTATAAAAAGGTATTTGCAGGTCAGGTTTTAAAGTGTTTTCCTTTCATCTGCCAGATCAGAACTGGATACCTGGCATTACTAGTGTATCCCACTGAGGATAGAGCCAAAGGACCATTATACCAGTGCCACATCCTACACATTCATCCCGGAATCAGGATTGGTGGTCTTGTTACCCCCCCTCCTTATATTGTTCTTTCATCCCTGACCTTTTGACTTTCCATTGTGGCCTGTTATTTGCCAGACTGTTATAGGCTTATATGATAGGTTAAATGAGGGAGGGTTGTATGAAACTCTTAACTAAATTTAGTGTCAGTAATAATAAAACAGTGACCAATTTGGGGTTTATGTAAGTAAATTAGCCACAGGGCAGAAGTAGAAATCTTTCACTTTTGCTTCAGCTTAACCTGAGTTGTAGACCACATCTAATGTATTTTATATGAATTTTAAATAATCAATTTGGTTTAAAAATCCAGAAGAGACTGGGTTTGTGGGTGCAGGTGTGTATTTACAATAGTGAATTATTTCTTTCTTTCTTTTTTTTTAAAATATATTTTTATTGATTTTTTACAGAGAGGAAGGAAGAGTGATAGATAGTCAGAAACATCGATGATAGAGAAACATCGATCAGCTGCCTCCTGCACACCTCCCACTGGGGATGTGCCCGCAACCAAGTTACATGCCCTTGACCGGAATCGAACCTGGGACCCTTCAGTCCACAGGCTGACGCTCTATCCACTGAGCCAAACCGGTTTTGGCTACAATAGTGAATTATTTCATGCCCATAGTGAAGTGTATGGATCACACATTGCCTACACATACACTCGTACAGTTTAAAAATTATAAGTCTGTCACTCGTGGTGAGCAGAAACAGCCTTGCTAGTACCCTAGTCATACTCCTTATTTTTTCCATTGCACCCTGTCCTTCCCTTCAAGAGAGAACCTATTACCCTGACCTTCATGATAATCCTTTTTTCTGCTTTATCACCTATGTCATAAACTAAAATCGTTTAATTTCTAGACATCATATGACTAGCTTCATACTGACATTTTTTGTGACCTGTTTTTTACTCAGCATTATGTTTGTGAGCTTTCTTTTAACTTGAGCATTTAGTACAATGACATTTAATGTAATTCTGTGTTTTTTCTTTTTCAATCAGTTGTTTATTAACCTTTTCCCTTTCTGTTAATTTGGAAGTTACGCAGTTTGATATTTATTGGTTACTCAAAACGTAAAGTTGATTCATTTATCTTTGGAACACTTAACTCCTTTCCCTGCCTCTTCCATCTCCACAGAACTGAGAGAAGATGGTTTCCAGCCTCAGACTTACCTAGTACAGGGCGTGAAAGCACTGCATACTGCTTTAAAATTATGGATGAAAAAAGAAGTAAGTAGTTTTCTTTGGTGAAATAATTGTTATTTTTCATATGGTAAGTTTAGGAAAATGGAGTCCTCAAGCTGTGTGGCAAGAGTAGCCACAGTAGAAGGACTAGAAACCATGCTTTAAATACATCCTTCATTTTATGTACAGCAATACAATCATTTTATGTACAGCAATACAATCATTTTGTGTACAGCAATACAAATGGTTTATGTTTCTGTGAGAATTAAGTACCTCAGTATTTCTTTAAGCTGGAAAAGAAAGTAATTCAAGTATACCTAGGGTACTGACTAAGAAATGAACATGTAAATGTAGACTAATAATAAGTAACTGAGCTCTCATTGTGTGCCAACCACTGTGCTAAGTCCTCATATCCATAAACTAATTTAATCTTCAAAGCAACTATATTAAGTCTGGGTGCTATTAAAATCCCCATTTACATGTGGGGAAGCTGAGGTTCAAGGAATTTAAGTAACTTGCCCAAGAGACCCTGTGGAGGTAGGATTTAAATCTAGGTCCCTGCGATTGCAAAGCTGATGCTCTTATCCCTCTGCTAGACTTAGGGAAAAATGAAAGAAAGGAAGGTGGGGTTCAAGCAGAAGCTTTCTGTTTTCACTAAAATGTGGTCTAGTTGTTGTATTTTAATTTCTCCTTCTCTAAGAGGTCGTCCCAGATCTCCTTTTGGAGTTGGTATGTCCTTCCCTTATGCTTCCATTGCACGTTTCTTGTGCCAGTGGACTAGGATTATTTCAGTGCCTGTGTTGCCCCTTACAAATTCTTATGTATTATGAATTAATTGTTAGTTTTAATTAGTTCCTTTACTAATTATAGTAGTCTTTTGAGGTCTAGAGTACAAGGTTACTACTCAATATAAAGCAAAATTCACTATGAGATCAGTCCATCTTTATCTCAATCTAAGAGGATTTTATAAATTAATACAGATCTCCTTAGAAGATCTTTTAATAAAGATACCTTAGAAGGTATCACACCAACCACATGCACTCTGAGTCCTGGCTTATTAGTATTTAGCTGTGTCTATAAAATCTGGAGAACCCAAAAATTGGATTAATAAGTTTTTTACGTATTAAAGTATAACTAACTTTGGTTGTTTTGTCTTTGTTAATCCAAATACAGCTTGTATCCGAACATGCCTTTGAAATACCAGACAATGTTAGACCTGGACATCTTATTAAAGAACTTTCTAAAGTAATTCGAGCAATAGAGGTAAGAGTACAAACTGTTATCTAAATTCATCTAAACTCTTCGTTATTATCTGCTTTGAGAAACAAATAGATCTGCCACCACATTATAGACATCGGAAAGCTCTTACTTCCCAGGTTCAAGGAATTTTTTTTAAAAAAAAGAATGAGCTGTCTTAGAAACAGTTTCCAGTTCCCAGGTTCCTAAAGTCCTAGAGAGAAATTTAGAGGGTTGTGTCATGATGAAGTAATAAGGAAGTTATTTCAGGTTACTCCAAAAATAAAAAATACAGAATTAAAAAAACTTTCAGATCCAGTTCATTTCAGCTGTGCAGAGATGAATACATGTTTAGTGATTAGAAAAAGAGAGGAAATGTAAGGTGAGTGAGTAGAGCTAGGTGAAGCTGGGTTGGAAAGAGGAAGATATTAGTGGGGTTGGGACAAGGAGAGTTGCTCGATTGGAAATATTAGAACAAGTTGGTTAAGCAAATGCCCTTTGATAAAAGCCCACAGAATCTGAGATTAGGTGTTTTAATTAATCATTTAGGAGCTATTTTAGGTATTAAAGAAAGGAGGTTTTAATTAAACTAATTTAAGAAGGTGGTTCTCTTAACGTTTAGCTTGAACTGAAAGGAAATTAAGTGGAGGAATGGAGGCTAACTCAATTTAACAGCTCATATTAGGTCTGTGTTTGGGGAATGGAAAGCAGAGTACAGCTAAGAAATACTAAAAGGATTTGATATCCTTGGCTAGAATAGTTCATGTAATTCTCAATATATTCAGATACAGTAGAAAAAAATTTTTAAAATGTATTTTTATTGATTTCAGAGAGAAAGGGAGAGGGAGAGAGAGATAGAAACATCAGTGATAAGAGAGAATCATTGATTGGCTCCCTCCTGCACACCCCCTACTGGGGATCGAGGCCACAACCCGGGCATGTACCCGGAATCAAACCCAGGCCCTTCAGTCTGCAGGCTGATGCTCTATCCACTGAGCCGAACCAGTTAGGGTGAAAATCTTTTTTTATTTTTTTTTAATTTTAAAAATGATAGTAATTGCATATAGATTTTTAATCAAAAGTCACATATATATGCAAATATATAACTATATAAATCTCATATTATATGACAACAACCCAAAGTAAGAACGATGTTGGTCTATATGAAAAACTATATTTACTTTGGGAAGTAAAAATACTTGAAAAATACTTGAATGAAATTTCATTTCTGAAATATGTCAACTTCAAATTAATACTATAAATTTTAAATGGTGAAATATACCTGAAACAATAATTGGACAAAAATAGCAAACATTGTAGTGTTTGTTTTTTTAATTGAAGTGTAGGGAGTACAGAAGACAACAGATGGCTAGTAGAAAATGTGCAAGGAAAACATACAGGTATTTCACTAAAGAAGAAATAAGAATGGCCATTCCAATAAAAGTATGAAAAATAATCTCACTATATAAAAAAGTAATCCCATTTTGCCAAATAACTTATGATTTCATATGATCATTTATGAAGTTGGCAAAAATAAAATCCCATTGTCTATCCTTGATAGTAGGAGTACAGATTAGTTTATGCTTTCTAAATGGCATGTCCCTTCACCTAGCACAGTGGTCGGTAAACTCATTAGTCAACAGAGCCAAATATCAACAGTACAATGATTGAAATTTCTTTTGACAGCCAAATTTTTTAAACTTAAACTTCTTCTAACGCCACTTCTTCAAAATAGACTCGCCCAGGCCGTGGTATTTTGTGGAAGAGCCACACTCAAGGGGCCAAAGAGCTGCATGTGGCTCGAGAGCCACAGTTTGCCAACCACGGACCTAGCAGTTTCACTTTAATCTAATAAAATAAATAAGAGGATTCCAGTTGAACTTGGAAGATTCAACATATGTGCTTACCACTATTACTGCTTGGGACCAAAATGATAGAATAAAAAAAGACATCTCTAAGGACAAAGAAAAGATGAAGATTCCAACGAAATTATGGAAGCTGGAAAGAAATGTACAAGTGGTAACTGATTTAGCAGACCAGAGAACTGAAACCTTTGTGGGAAATGGGGGAAGACCAGGAACAGGTCTTATTTGTATAGAATCTTAAAAAATCTTCCAGAGTTTTTTGAAGGACCCTCTGAATATGAGAGTGGATGTAGGATTGAACAGGAGTGATTAAAGGTCTATTTAAGAGATGAATTGCTCTCCAAATCTCTGCCTTAACACACGTAGAAAACTAAAGGTGTAATTGTTTGAGAGGTTGAATTTGAGATTGTGGACTTTGCATTGATTTTAGAAAGAGTGGAAGGGTGGGGGAGAGAAAGAAACGTCGTTGTGAGAGAAATGCATCAATTGGTTGCCTCCTGCAAGGGCCAGGGCTAGGGATTGAACCTGCAACTGAGGTATGCACCCTTGACCGTAATTGAACCTGGGACTCTTCAGTCCGTGGGCCAAGGCTCTATCCACTGAGCCAAAGCGGCTAAAGCGAGGTTGTGGACTTTGGAACACTGAGCCCAGTGAGGGAGATGGGTATCATACTGAAAACAAGAGGATTAAGTGATAGTCTGCATAGTGAATGCTTCTTCTTCCACTTGGCTCCTAAAAGACTGGCAATCTGGCCTGGACCTCTCGGGACAAGAAGTAGATCCACTGATACTGAACATTGGTGAAACCCACCAGTTGACAAAGCCCCACTCACAGAGTTCCCTATTAGCTTTTATTACATACAGTGTAATGTACAATTGTAAGAAAATTTGAGTTTTGACAAATATGTATACCTGTATAACCAATACTCCAGTATAACCAATGAGAGATAAATCATTTATATCACCCCAGAAAGTCAATTCTTGTTTGCCGCCTTCTAATCAATCTTTGACTACCACAGGCCACCACTGTTCTGACCTCTGTTGTTATCATCATAGATTAGTTTTGCCTATAGTTGAATTTCAGATAAACACAATCATATAGTTTGTACTATTTTGGTGTCTGGCTTCTTTCACTCACAGAATGCTTTTGAGATTCATTCATGTTGATGTGTTTGTCAGTTATTTTTATTGCTGAGTAGTATGCCATTGATTAATATGCCACAATTTGCCTTCCATTCTTCTGCTGATGGCTATTTGGGTTATATGCAGACTTGGCCATTATGAATGAGACAGTTATGAACATTCTTATATCTCTTTTGTGTTAAATACATGTTTTTATTTTTCTTGGATAAATACCTGGGGATAGAGTTGAGCCATAGGAAGTGAATTTAAAATTCGTGAGAATCTGCCAGTTTTTCAGAGTGGTTATACCATTTTACATTCTCACCAGTAATATGCAGGCATTGTAGTTATTTCGTATTTTCACCAATATTTGTTGTTTTCAGCCTTTAAAATTTTTGCTATCCTAGAGAATATGGAATATTATTTCAGTGTGGTGTTAATTTGCATTTTCCTAAAGATTAAAGATGAGTACCTTTTTGTGTGCACATCATTTTTGTATATATTCTTTTAGGAAGTTTGCAGTTTTTGTCCATTTAAAAATGATTGATTTGTATGAGTTCATTATATGTTCTGGACACAAATTCGTTGTCATTTGGCCTGCAGTCATTCATATCTATATAAAATAACTAACATTTACCTGCAGCCTATATCTTTTCATGAGCAGAAACTTTTAATTTTGAAAGTTTACTCTAACAACCCTTTTTGTTTTTTAGTTAATCTTATTTTGTGACCTCTCTAAGAAATATTTTTCCACCGCAAGGTCTTAAAAATGCTTTCTATTTTTTTCCCCAAAAAAGCTTTTGCATCTAGGTAAAATGGCCAGTCTTGAATTTTTTGTGTATTGCATAAGATAAATAAAGACATTTCCCCCCATATGTTTATCTAGTTTTCTTAGCACCATTAGTTGAAACTATTAGCTCTTTAATGTTTCCTTTTAAAAATGCATAGAGAGCCCAGAAGAATTTCAAAGACAAAGACCAAAAATAAAGCAAAAAAGGAAAAATATTAAAAGGAAACAATCATTAAATAAATCTATAGCTCAAATCCAAATATAATTCATATCCTTAGGAGAGAAAAAAGTAAAATTGGTTCTGTGAAAAAAGGATAGGAGGGTGCAACAAAGGAGCATTCAAAGAAGAAAGAAAAGGAGTTCTTGGAAGTTAGAATGTAAGAGAAACAAAACTTAGTAGAATGGCTGGAAGATCAAGTTGGGAAAATCTCCCATAAAGTTAAAAAGAAACACACAGAAGTAGGACAGAAAAATTAGAAGGTCATTTTATACAGTCATCATCAAAATAATAGGAGCTCCAGAAAAAGATAACAGAGAAAACCAGAAGATTTTCAGAGGACTAATCAAATAAGTTTTAGAATTCAAGGACACATCTTCCCAAATTGATAGCCCTCCAAAATGCCAGTACAGTGAGTGAAAAAGACATCAGCCAAGGAACATCATGGTCAAATTTAGAATATCCTATATACTAAAGAGGTAATATGCAAATTGACCATCACTCCAACACACAAGATGGCCACCCCCATGTGGTCAAAGATGGCCACCCCCATGTGGGCACAAGATGGCCGCCACCAGATGGCCAGCAGGGGGAGGGCAGTTTTGGGGGACCAGACCTGCAGGCGAGGGCAGTTGGGGGGACCAGGCCTGCAAGGGAGGGCAGTTAGGGGCAACCAGGCCTGTAGGGGAGGGTAGTTGGGGGGAACCAGGCCTGCAGGGGAGGGCAGTTGGGGGGACCAGGCCTGCAGGGGAGGGCAGTTGAGGGCGACCAGGCCAGCAGGGGAGGGCATTTAGGGGTGACCAGGCCAGCAGGAGAGGGCAGTTAGGGGCAATCAGGCCAGCAGAGGATCAGTTAGGTGTCGATCAGGCTGGCAGGAAAGTGGTTAGGGGGTGATCAGGCTGGCAGGCAGAAGTGGTTAGGGGCAGGCAGGCAGGCAGGCAGGCAGGCGAGCGGTTGGGAGCCAGCAGTCCTGGATTTTGAGAGAGCAGTCAGACATCCCTTGAGGGGTCCAAGATTGGAAAGGGTGCAAGCTGGGCTGTGGGACACCCCCCCTCACTCCGTGCACCAATTTCATGCACTGGGCCTCTAGTATGTAATAATGTACATCTGAAAAAGCATTAGGGAAAATAGTATGGGTTGTATACAAAGAATTGGGAATCAGAATAACATAAAATTTTTCAACAATAACACTGCAAACTAGGAGACAATGGAGCAAAGTCCTTAACATCCTGGGGTTGGGGGATGCCAGCATACATGTCTGTATTCAACCAAGCCATAAACCAAATATGATGGTAAAATAAAGATGTCAAAGAGGCAATTCTCAAACAATGTACCACCCATGTGCCCCTTTCTCAGGAAACTAAGAGAATTGTGCTGTTCCAAGAAAGAAGGAGTAAATCAAAAAGGAAGGTTCCCTGGAATTCATTCTTCTAACAAATACTGAGTACCTATTGCAGCTTTGTACCAGGTAGGTTAGGCATAGAGCAGTGAACAAAGGTCCTGCCAATGGAGCTTAGTAGTAAGAGGCTAGCCATTATATCAGGAATTGGCAAGGTGCTATTAAGAAAAATAAAAGAGGGAGGAAGGATAAGGAATGATGGCCAGAGGTGGTGGTGGTGGTGGCAGTATTATACGGTGGAGTGGAAGCAGGTCAGGAAGGGTCTGTGTTGACATGTACAGGCCCAGAGAGCAGCCAGTCCAGGATGGATCAGGAGAATGAAATCCAAACTTAACTGGATGCCTCATACTTTATCTGACAATCGCATCCAGGAGGATGTCTCCAAAGCAAAATATAAATTTGATTTATTACCTAATGTGTTTGAATGTTTGCATTCTTCCAGTGGAGAATTTTGGGATTAATTAGTGATAAGTACATAGAAAACAAGCTGATGGAAAGTGAGGCAGTTATGAACTCAGGGAAAAATCGAAGGATAAAAAGGAAAGTAATGTTATGTAGCACTGGGTTGTAAATAATTTTTACTGAGTCCAATTTAAATATTGAATATTGAAGGCAGGGGAAGTATGTGTACATTTGGGAGAGGATGCCAGGATTAAGACTTACTTCATCTTGCATAGTAGGAATTCAGTGATATAGCTACAGGTAAAAAACCAAGAAATAACAGTATAAACATGTTATTTAGAAATTTGGAGGCAAATAACTGAAAGAAAAAAACCAAGCAACAAAAACAGCTGCAAGAGTTGCAAGAGCTGGTTATATGTCCAAAAAAATTGAAAGCAGGGACTCAATCTGATATATGTATATGCATGTTCATAACAGCATTATTCACAGCAATCAAAGGTTCTGTCATGGGAGAATGGATAACCAAAATGTGGTATATACATGCAATGGAATATTAGCCTTATAAAAGAAGGGAATTCTGACACATGCTACAACATGGATGAACCTTGAAGACATTATGTTAAGTGAAATAAGACAGTCACAAAGGGACAAATATTGTATGATTGCATTTATATGAGGTTCCTAAAGCAGTTAAATTAATAGAAAGTAGAATGATGGTTGTTAGGGCTGGGAGTAAGGTGGAATGGGGCATAATTGTTTAACTAGGGGCCCAGTGCACGAAATTCATGCACTGGGGGTGGGGGGGTCCCTTAGCCCAACCTGCCCCCTCTCACATACTGGGAGCCCTCAAGGGGATGTCCTATGGATGGCTTAGGCCCGCTCCCCATGGGGAGCGGGCCTAAGCCGCATTCTGGCCTCCCTTTGTGGGAGGCGACCGGGCTGATCAGGGGAAGGCACCAGCCCCATCACCCCGCTGCTGCAGCCACTGCCAGTCACCCCAGCCACCAAGGTGTTTTCATCAACACGGACTCCAGTCCCTTCACCATGAAAAAATGACAGCTTTCTTTAGGCATTTTCAAGATGTGTCTTTCATAGGATATGACATTTCTTTATTTTTTATTTTTTTATCCTCACCTGAGGATATGTTTCCATTGACTTTTAGAGAATGTGGAAGATAAAGGGAAAGACAGAGAGAAACATCAAAGTGAGAGGAACACTTTGATTGGTTGCCTCCTGCATGAGCCCTGACCTGGGCCCCAGGCAGGGAGGAGCCTGCAACCTAGGTACATGCCCTTGATCAGAATCGAACCCGGACCCTGCGGTCAGCAGGCCAAGGCTCTATCCACTGAGCCAAACTGGCTAGGGCAGGATATGACATTTCTTAGCCCTCCATCAGCGGACCTTCGTTTTTTTCTCCAGAAGTGTGGTGGAAAAACCCTAGATCACCTTTTTGGATTCTTATACCCAAGTTACTAAGAATATTACCAGTGGCATACAGGAAGCTTAGCCAATGAGCAGTCAGAAAAGGTGTTTCCTCTGTAGTTCACACCAATAACCGGCTGGGCCCTGCCCAGGCCTAAAGCCTCTGGCCGAAGCTTTAGGCCTGGGCAGGGGACCCCCATCTCCCTCTGATCACCAGCTCCACCCCTGCCCAGGCCTAAAGCCTCAGGCCCTGGGCAGGGGACCCCCAGCTCCCTCCGATTGCCGGTTCTGCCCCTGCCCGGGCCTGCCCAGGCCGAAAGCCTCTGGCCGATGCTTTCGGCCTGGGCAGGGGACCCCCGGCTCCCTCCGATCGCTGACTCCGCCCCTGCCCCCTCGGCTCTGATCGCAGGCTTGGCCCTGCCTAGGAGCCTCCTGGCTCAGGCCCTTGTCAGGTTGCTCAGGGCCCACGCTGGGACCTACCTCAGAGTGACCTGGGTGCCAGGATGTTCCTGGGACCCAGGCGCTAGGGCCTATATATGCAAATTAACCTCCATCTTTGTTGGGTTAATTTGCATACTCACTCTGATGGGCTATGGGTGTAGCGGAGGTACGATCAGTTTACATGTTTGTCTATTATTAGGTAAGATGGGTACAGAGTTTTAAGTTTGGGAAAATTTAAAAGTTCTGGAAATAGATGCTGGTGATAGTTGGACAACAATGCGAAATGTACTTAATGTCACCGAACTCTGTACATAAAAATGGTTAGAATGGTAAATTATGTATCGATTACAACATTTGTTATATGTATATGTCACTACAATTTTTAAAAAGTTGTAAATGGTTTCTTCCAGAGAATGGGAATTGGCATGGGGAAGAGTAGATTGCAACTTTTCATGATATGCTTATAGAATTTTAATTTTTCAAAACTACGTAAATGTGTGATTTTGCTTTAGAAAGCAGTTATTGGTTTATACAGCTATGTATGTGAAAAAATGTACATGGAGCCCTAGCTGATTTGGTTTAGTGGATAGAACGTCAGCCTGTGGACTGAAGGATCCTGAGTTTGATTCCAGTCAAGGGCATATGCCCAGGTTGTGGGCTCAAATCCCCAGTAGAGGGTGTGCAGGAGGCAGCCGATCAATGATTCTCTCTCATCGTTGATGTTTCTCTCTCTCCCTCTCCCTTCCTCTCTGAAATCAATAAAAATATATTTTAAAAAATATTTTAAAAATCGTACATTTAGAAGCAGCCTGACTAACTCCTAGTAACTTTTAGGCCAGTAAATCATGCTATAGGTATACACTGAAGTACTACACAGCCTTTAAAATGATAGTGAAAATCAAGGAAATATGTTCATAGTATATAATTACATGGGGGAGAAAAGGAAATAAAGATCTCAGCAAAGCTGTTTATCTTATTATTTGATCTTTTTGTTTATATAATTAAATTGAATAGTTTTTCTTTTCTAAAATATTTCTATGGCTGATTACTTAGGTATGTATGTAGCCTTATTATAAAAATACTCTGAATTGAATTCTTAAAGGAGGAAAACAGCAAGCCAGTTAAATCTCAGGGAATTCCTACTGTGTGTCCAGCCTCACGATCCTCAAATGAAGCAACTTCCCCATACCATTCCCGACGAAGGATGAGGAAACTTCGAGATCATAATGTCCGAACTCCTTCTAACCTAGACATCCTAGAGCTCCACACAAGGGAGGTCCTCAGAAGATTAGAGATGTGTCCTTGGGAAGAGGCAAGTATTATGTTTCACGATGACAAAAAGAGACTTCGTTGTTCCTTAAAGTTCTTTAAACGGATACTAAAAGGAGAATAGTCTGACCAGTCTTGTTATCTAATCTTCCCTTAGCATTGTATAGGGGTCAGCAGTGCTTATGCCCGTGGCAGGGGGCGGTGCTTCAACTTTCTGGGCATCAGTGCAGAAGTAGGATGACTAGATCTCATTCATTCACTGACATGTCTATTGAGCATTTACCAAGGCCATGCTCTTACAGGCTCTAGAGAAGATGCCAGAGTGAGCACAACTTAAGTCCCTGCTTCGTGTAGCTTCCATCCTAGCTCAGGTTGGAAGGATGGGAGACAGAGAGATATGTTAAAATAATATAATTTCAGATAATCATTATGAAGGAAGCCAAAATAATAGAGCAATAGAGTAAAGGGGCTTGGGATGGCTGGCTACTTGAGCTAGAGTGATCAGAGAGCTCTCAGGTGGTGACATCTGAACTGACACTTAAATAATGGGAAGAAGTTAGATGGATACACAGATCTGAGAAGTATTGCTGGCAGAGGGAAAAGCAAGTGCAAAAAGCCTATCCCTCACCCAATAGCATCAGCAGGAGTGACTGTTAGAATAAACCCATTAAAGTTTTAGAAATGCTGGCCTAATGGACAAGGGGGCAGGCAGTAATCCAGTCAATGTAGGGCCTTGTGAAACTTGATAATGAGTTTGCAATGAGATCTGTATCGTCCATAATTTTACATCTTAAATAGAGGATAGGCAACAATTTAAAATGAACAAAATAGAGATATCTCTGAATTAAAATATTTTAAAACTTATATAGAAATTTTAACTTTCTTCAATATTTTAAATGGCATAGAATTTTTTTATACTGTTTTAAGATTTTGTTGTTCTAAACCTCCTTAACCCATAGCCATCTGGGAGAAGATTTAGCACATTATGAAAGGTTCTATTTATTATTAAAGAATCATTTTCTACAGAAAGGAAATACTCTTTATGTATTAAAAACCAGTTATTGTGTGCCTTTATGTCATATGGTGGCCTTTGTTCCTAGTGATAGCAATGTGGTGACCTGTAAGCTACTGCCAGTGCCTGGTGGGAAGACTAGGGAGTAGGTCAAAGGTAGAGTAATCGGAAAGGACCAGCAGCTAGTACTTAAACAAGCCAAGGAAGGAAGGAGAAGCACAGTACACTAAGGCAGTGCTCTCCAGCTCTCCAGCTTTCTGCAAGAGTGAAATGTCTTTGAATTCGCTTTACGCAAGTTTTACATCCTACTTTATTGTGCGTTATTGTTAATGGCCCTACAGAAAGACAAACCACATTTCTGCTTTGGCTTTAGGAACCATTTGGTTTTAGTGGCACACTGCTGCCTGTCCCCTGGCCTGGGTGGCTGCCTAGTCCAGTTTGGGATGCAGAGCTAAGGGAGGAGGCGGTGGCTTGACTTTATTCATTTAGTCAAGTGGGTGTAGTTGAGTGTGGAGATTAAGTAAGTTCTGTTTTTATATTTTAGGACATCTTGAGCTCTAAACTGAATGGCAAATTCAATAAACATCTTCAGCCATCTTCTACCGTACCTGAATGGAGAGCAAAAGATAATGATCTACGATTACTGCTGACAAATGGAAGGATAATTAAGTATGTAAACCAGATCAAAGTATCCAACTGATTAGCTTTCAGGGGATTCCCTCTGTTTACTGAATCCTAGTCCCTTTGTTGTATAGCTAACTGAACTGTGGGGCAAGTGGCTCAATCCTCCACGCTCTCTGTAAATTAAAGGGGCGAGCATACTCTTTGGCTGCACAAGTTGTACTATTTTTTGACTTATTTTTCCTTCTATATACAGAGACGAAAGACACCCCTTCGCAGATCAGAGTCTTTATACAGTAGACAGTGAAAATGAAGAGGATAAGAGAAGGACAAAAAAGGCAAAAATGAAGATAGAAGAGAGTTCAGGAATAGAAGCAGTGGAGAATGAAGAATCTCAGAAACCCCTTAACAGTATGTTTGTTTTAATGGTCATTGTAAAGGTCTCTTTATTACTAATGTGATAACTTGCAAGTTCTTACATTTGTACTAGGTTTGAAAATGTTTGCGTTTCTGATATTCTTTTGAGAAATCTGAAGTATTTCTGAATAATGTATCCATTAGAGAAATACTGAATGTGAATGTCCAGCGAGGTGTTGAGCCCAGGGAAGGCATTATTAATGATGAGGACATGTGCAAGTTAGTGACATGCTTGTCTGGTGACAGTTTTTACAAGTGTCACATGAATGCTCATGCTCTACTCCAAATAATAAAACAGTCCCAAGTTGAATGGGATTTCACAAATAATTTTAGCTAACATGTATATGGTTTTCAGAAGTAGGAGGCATATATAATTGGCTGACCTAAAGCTATTAGTAATCCAGGTATTGTTTTTCTTGGCTGCCTTTTGACAAAAGGGCCTCTACTTGGTTATTAATTGCTTATCATTAGTGTGACAAATAGTAATACCTCTTCCTCTTCAATATTAAGGAGCAGTTAAATATTTTGGTATTTGACAAGTAAGTGTTCCAGATCATTCACATTATTTCATCCCAAATTACCTTAATTCCTGCTAATTTCAGGTAAATGTGATATTGTTGTAATTGGTAACTGCATTTGTTCACATGATGGGAAAGGTGGTTAACAAGTAGAATTCATCAAGCGGTAGTTATGAAGTAGTGCCCCACAGAAGAGAAAGGCAGTGCTAAGGCCCGTCTATAAGCTTGTTGAATTCACTACCTACTTGAATGCTTTTATTATCTGTTGAGAGAAATAATGCAAAAGGGAAATTGAAAAGCTTCTTGTAGCTCATGTTAGTGTTGGAGGCTTTTTTCTGGAAATAAGTGTTTTTAAAATTTTCAAATAAGGAATGTATAATTAAGTTTAATAAATTCTAGAAATGTTTGTAGAATACATTTCAATTTGCATCTTGGTCAGTTGGGGAGAAAGTCCTTGGAGGAAGAATGTGAATGAAAAGGTGAAAGGAGGATAGAGCAGGAGTGATGTAGACACGAAGCGGGATGGACTTTCACTATCACCCTGTTCATGACTTTCTCTTTGTCTCTTCCACTTCTCAGCGTTTTTTACAAGTGTGAAGTCAGAACTCAGGAATCGATCATCAGAATATTCTGATATTTCTGATTCGGAAGACTCTGGACCTGATTGCACTGCGCTGGTATGCCCGAAGGCCCATGCTGGGTGCTATTGGATGGAAAAAACACCTACTTTCCTTCCCCATCTCTCTGACCTTTGTAGCACAGGGTCTTTCCCTGTGATAATCAATCTCTCTCTCTCTCTCACACACACACACACACACATACACACACACACACATACATACACACACACACACGTGACTGTTTATATTTGCTAAGTGTAGCTTTATCTGATTTTGGAAATGGTGGAGGGAAATACTGTTCTTATATTTCTCATATATCTCCTAGGTTTTATATTTCATTTTACTTAAAGAAAACATGTACTATGTGTTTTTTTACTATGGAATTATGTTACTATAGTTATGGAGATTTTTACTTTTTCATATGAAATACAGAAATAATTTCATGATAATTAAGATTCTAACTTTCCCTAGACAAAGTATTTTTTGTTAGTTTGTACAGTCTTGGTCAGATTTCTTATATAGCTTTTCTTTCATTTAATTATTTATTATCTCAGAAAAATAATTTTACCACTGAAGAGTCTGAAAGTTCAGGTGATGAAAAGAAACAAAAAATAACATCAAACTTTAAGGAGAAATCTAATGTGATGAGGAACTTTCTTCAGAAGAGCCAGAAAACATCTATAAGTGAAATTCCAGTTAAAAGGTAGGTTTGCTGATGGTAGTATTCTCATGACATTCCTATATAATAAAAGCCTAATATGCTAATTGTCCAGTTGTCTGGTCATCCATTCAACCAATTAAAGATTAATATGCTAAGACCACTCAACCCCTCGCTATGATGTGCACTGACCACCAGGGGGCAGACAGTTGACCAGTTGCTATGATGTGCACTGACTACCAGGGGGCAGATGCTCTGACCAGTAGGTTAGCTTGCTGCTGGGCCGATCGGGACTGAGTGAGATGGGCCGGACACACCCTGGAGCCCTCCCACGGTCCCTCCCTGGTTGGCCAACCTCCCGCGTTTCTCCCCAGCCAGATTGTGCACTGGTGGGGTCCCTTGGCCTGCCCTGTGCCCTCTCGCAATCCAGGACCCCCTAGGATGTCAGAGAGCTGGTTTTGGCCCAATCCCGCAGGCCAAGCCGAGGGGCCCCCTCCCCCCCACTGGTGCACGAATTCGTGCACCGGGCCTCTAGTGTGATATAAAGGACATGAAAACATTTCTTTTAGTTTTAAAATTTACCAAAATGCCATTAGACTAAATAGGCTCTTGTATTTTTGGTTATCTGCTTTTTAGGGAATGTCCTACCTCGACGAGCACAGAGGAAGAAGCGATTCAGGGCATGCTCTCTATGGCAGGGTTGCACTATTCCACATGTTTACAAAGGCAGGTACAAAGCACAGGCTGCAGCAGTGAAAGAAACTCTCTCCAGGATCCCAGCAGCTGTCACAGCAGTAACCACGAGGTTAGGCAGCTGTACCGCTATGATAAACCAGTGGAATGTGGTAAGAAACATAAAACATGACCCCCAGTTTAATAGCTCTATAATTCCAGTTGAAGTTAGAGATTATGAATAACTGTTTATTGCACATTTTTAGTTGGAAATGGTATTAAGCATATTGGCCAAAATACACGTAATGTTGACAAGTTATGTAAGATGCAAGTATAAGAATTTAAAATATAAATTAACTGGAATTGAGAGTCATGTTAACCAGCATAATTTTATCATTGCTATTGAGCAATAGTGTTATTTCCCTTTTATAAGTTGGTTACAGTGGAAGGAATATTTGGTGCTTTATTTTATTATTATTATTATTATTATTATTATTATTATTATTATTTGTTAATCCTCACCCAAGGATATTTTCTCCATTGATTTTTAGGGAGAATGGAGGTGAGGTGGGAGGCAGGGAGAGAGAGAGAGAGAGAGAGAAACATCAATGTGAGAGAGACACATTGATTGGTTGCCTCCCGAATGTGTCCTGACTGGAGCCGAGGATTGAACCTGCAACCCAGATATGTGCCCTTGACCAGAAAGTGAACCCACAGCCCTTCAGTGTGTGGGCTGATGCTCAAACCACTTAGCAATACCAGCCAGGGCCTTTAAATGGTCTGCTAAGCTTGAACAATCACCCTTATTTTCTTTTGTGGGAGGGAAAACAAGTGTTGAACTTTCTGATTAGGGACATTCTCTCTTCCGCTTTGCAGGAAGTATTAGGAAAGAGGAAACTCAGTAGTAACATCAGTGATGCCACAGAGTGTTTTCTTCTCTGTGCCTTTAAGGGAAATTTTGTTTCCCTAAAAGTGTGAGGAGGACTGGGGAGAAGCTGGTGTTATGTTGAAACCAAATGCCTATTACAGCATTTGTGTTCGTTCTCATGGAATTAAATGTCAACTATGTACCAGGAGTTCAACATTATTCCACTTAATTCTTGAAACAACATTTTGTTGTAGGTAATATAACTTTACAGGTAAAGGAAATAGACTTAGTGAAGTTAATTTAACTTCCCCATACGTATTCATTGGTGTTGGAATTTGAACCCAGGACTGTCTGATCCCTTTGCTTATTATCTAAGAGAAAACTGAGGTTAAGAGAGATTAAATAATTTACCTAAAAAATGCATTGGTAATGGGAGAGCTAAAATTCAAATCTAGGTTTGTCTGTCCTTTCACTATACCATTTTGTCTCTCTATAATCTGTTTGGTCCCTTGAAAAGAAAGCTTCTGTGCAAATACTGCAAAATTCAGACAAACATATGCCTTTATTCTATATGGAAAAATATATCATTTTTAGAGAATGTGTATTGCACTTGGTTTTACATCTATAGCAGATGGCCATAAAATTTTACTCTAGTCTTCCAGCATCTGGCATAAAACTGTAATATAAAGACAGCCGTTGAGAGGATTGAAGGAAGTAGCATGTAAGACAGTGAGCTGATGACTGTTTTGTTTTTGAGAGGGAAAGAAATGTGGTAAACATATATGAATAAATATTTAAAGAATTAACATACTCAGTTTTTAATAAAATGCTAACAAATTTGCTTTCAGTTTTAAGCATTTAGCTAACTTTGTTCTTTGAGATCAAGTTTGTGTGAAGATAATTGATTAAAACTTCTCTCTAGGATACCATGTCAAGACTGAAGATCAGGACTTGAGGCGTTCCTCCTGGATTAAACAATTTGATACAACTTCCAGATTTAATCTTCAGGTATGTTCAAGCTTTGAAACATTAAAAGGAGATTTAGAATAGTCATTAGCTCTGTTTTTGCTTTCCTTTTTTTTTTTTTTTTTAAACTGCAATTAGTTATCAACCATTAGATCTGGGAAGGTAAAAAATTACAATTAAATCCACATTTGAACAACTATCCATTTTTAGAGATTCTGATATAATGACTAATGCAAAGCTCATGGATATACCATGATCTGGAAAAGAATAGTTTATTCAAAGAAGTAGTTAAAAAATACTAGCTGCCAGTACCTTTCAGTGTGTCTTATTAGAATGAAACATGAAAGAAAAGTACCAGAGGATCTCTGATCTATGACATTGTTTCTTGTACATTTTTAATTTCTTGTTTTTAAAATTGTATTTATTTACTTAAGTTAATCCTCACGGAGGATATTTTTCCATTGATTTTTAGGGAGAGTAGAAGAGAGAGGGAAAGACAGAGAGAAACACTGATGTGAGAGAAACACATAGATTGGTTGCCTCCTGCACAATCCCCAACCAGGGCCCGGGCTGGGGAGGAGCTTGCGACCAAGGTACATGCCCTTGACCAGAATCAAACCCAGGACCCTTTGGTCCATAGGCTGATGCTCTATCCCAGTGGTCGGCAAACTCATTAGTCAACAGAGCCAAATATCAACAGTACAATGATTGAAATTTCTTTTGAGAGCTGAAAACCGACTTCTGTGCATGGGCCACAAAGTTTCAATCGCACTGTACGTGCGCATCCGCACGTGGTATTTTGTGGAAGAGCCACACTCAAGGGGCCAAAGAGCCGCCGCATGTGGCTTGGAAGCCGCAGTTTGCCAACCACTGCTTATCCCAAGCATGGCAAACTCGTGGCTGGCGGGCCGTAAGTTTGACATGCTTGCTATCTATCCACTTAGCCAAATAGGCCAGGGCTTAATTAGATGCTTAATTTCTTTGAGAATTTGATGAGAGTTATAGATTCTCTTTCCAGAAAATGATCATCATAAATGCTGACTTTTGCTTACATATTCTTATGATTTATACCCCAGACCACTCTTTGACTTCAAATTAAGAACCCCTGCTCTAAGAGAGGACACTTTATATCTTTGAATCCCAGCATATTAATACTCATACCATACAAAATGAACCCCATATAGCTTTTTAAAATTTCCTTTTTGTAAAGAAAAATATTTTTATTGATTTTAGAGAGAGAGGAAGGGAAAGGGGGAGAGAAAGAAACATGGATGAGAGAGGGAAACACTGATTGGCTGCTTCCTTGCATCCCTCCTACTGGGGATTGAGCCCGCAAAATCCAACCAGTGATCTTTAGATTCACGGGATAACAATCAACTGAGCCACACCATCCAGGGTCCAAAATAGCTTTTTAAAAAAGACAAAACTTTTACCAATAGTGCTAAGCAAGGAAAGCAATATGACTTTTGCTGCAAATCTTAGAAAACAACAGCCAAAGAAAGAATCAAAATTTTCATGTGGCAGATTGGGGTCCCTAAACCTCTTGGACTCCAAGCATACTCGTGAGTAATAGAATTATGGATATTTTTTATTTTCTTCGTTTGGCTTATCTATATTTTCTAAATACTCACCAGTCGCTTTTGCAATAAGAAAAAAAAACAAAACTCCAGGTTACTTTTTAAGGCAGTTTTGTCTGTACAAATTCTTTTAATAGAACAGTATCCTCCAGACTCAAAGGTTAGGTAAGAAATCCCCTCACTGTTATAATTCACTTATTCAATGTCTGATTTTACAGTGCCTCACTATAGCTGGTCATGAAGTTTATAACTTCACTATAGGATTCAGTGTTAAAAGTAAGCTATTATTTAAATCTAACTTGTTTTTACAGTTGTCTTTGAAAATAAAGAAGGGGATAGATGATTAGCATGATCATTTTGGAGACAATCAGATTTCTTTTGTTTATAACTGAGAAAGATATTTTAGAGGCATGTCAAATCATAGCAGTTGTCTCTTCATGCTCAAGCATATTTGTAAAATAATTTAAAGCAAGTCTGTATTTAATGCTGTTTTTAAAACTTATTTAATCACTAGAGGCCTGGTGCATGAGCATTCAATACACTGGAGCGGGGGGTCCCTCAGCCCAGCCTGCACCCTCTCACAGTCTGGGAGCCCTCAGGGGCGGGAGGCGACCTGGCAATCAGGGGAAGGCAACACCCCCATCACACCTCTGCTGCTGCTACTGCTGGCAGCGCAAGCCTCGGCCAGCCCTGGTTACCTGAGCCTCGGGCATCCCTGGAGGGCTGAGGGAACTGGGGGACTTCGGAGGCAGGCCTGCGCGGAGCAGCTGGACCCACCTGGGGGCGGGCCTGACCATGCGGTGGGCCTGACCATGCGGCACGCCTGCTGCCCCAGCAGGGCTGAGGGGACTGGGTGCCACCATCTTGTGGCTGTGGGTGCCGCCATTTTTGAGGGTGTGGCAGTCAGTTAGCATATTCCCTCCTTATTAGATAGGATTACAGAATTGGAGACATAAGAAAGTAAGGTTAAAAAAGAGAATCAGAGATACATTGTATATCTCACACACACATAATTAAAGCTAATTTTGTGAAACATCTGCAGTATGCTCTATCTTTTCAAGTTTGTCTTTTCCTTTCTCTTTTAATTTTGGTCATGGCTCTCTCCATTGATTTCAAGACCTATCAATCAGTAGCAGTGTTTGTTTTTTCCTTACAGTTCATGCAGTAATCTTAAGAGACTGAAGGAAAAATTGTTACAGAAAAAACAGACCTGAGACTCAGGATCTAGGTTTGTTTGTTTTTAGTAAACAAGTTAAATACAGTAGAGATGAACCTTACGGAAGTTAACTTCTAAAAAAGATAATATATAACACAGTGAAAGATATGAGAACTATGCCATGCTGAGGAAGCAGTAGGACCACTTCTCCCATCTTGGCTTCCTTTCACAGCACGTGCTCACTCAATTCAGGATGGCTTGTTGAAATTACATTCATTCTCCCTCCCTCCCCTTTTCTCCTCCCCTCCTTCCTCCCTCTCAGTCTCTGCCTCTCTTTGTCTCTTTCTCTCTCCCTCTTCCTCTCCTCTCCTCTTCCCCACTCTCCCCACCCCCATCCATATATAATGCTTGCATCTTGCGTTAAGTTATGATGCAACTTCAAGACTTGAATCCTTCAGAGCTTTTAGCTTTTGGAATGAGCAGGCTATCATGAAGGGTAATCTTCTGTGACTACTACATGTTAAGAAAACCAAAACTCAGTAGTCTATTTTTTCTCTCTCTTGGCTTGGTAATGTATAAAGAGGTTAAAAGCTTCTTTTAAAAGAACCTTGATAATTCAGCCTTATTTTCATTCTTTAGGATCCAAGTAGAGGCCATAAATACATCAAAAAGGAAGGTTCATCAGAAATCAGTCAAAAGCTACAAAGTAGGAATTCTGTGGACAGCAGTGGCTCAAGCCCTCAGAATGGAAAGTACATGCAGAATTCAAGCTTGGTTTCAGGGGCATGCCAGATAAGTAATGGCAGTGTAAGCCCAGAAAGGCCAGTTGGTGAAACTTCCTTTTCAGTGCCCCTTCACCCCACCAAGAGACCTGCATCAAACCCACCACCTATCAGCAACCAGGCAACAAAAGGTAACTGTTGCACATTTGTAGGTTATGTATATTTCTGGCTGTGTAAGATGGTGAGAGTGACAGTTCTGATAGAGGTAGTATCTGTAGTCAAGTTGCTCACAGCCTGACGCATATGGACACCACAGCGATAGCAGTTTGTACAGGTTACTGTGGGAATAGCGGGATACTGAGTCACCTCTAAGGACCAGGAGTAGCTTTTGGGAGGAGGAGGTAGATCCTGAAAAAGATGGTAATGGGTTAGTTAGCCCTGCCAAGTTGGGGAAGTGACATGATAGCATTGAAGGTAAGGAGCTACTGTGACCTATGATACAAAGGTGAGAAATAGCACTTCAATCCATTTTGTTGCTGAACACAGTTTGCTGCAGAATATGGTAAGAGCTCATGCTGAAGAGATGGGTGGGGATCAGACTGTGTGAGGGCCACGCAAGTCCTGTGAAGGAGGTTGGCCTTTATCCCTCACATGAGGAGATGGCAGGGATTATTCCAGGAGTGTAACAGTGGAATTCCAGGAGTGTGACTGCCCATTCAGAACAGCTGGAAGACTTGCTCGCCACAGAGCCCTCCCTTTAAGAATTCCAGATCCTGGGTGCCAAGTATGATTTGCATCATTATTTACACTATTGTTGGTGTTTTATAGGTAAACGTCCAAAAAAAGGAATGGCAACAGCCAAACAACGCCTTGGGAAGATCCTTAAGTTGAACAGAAATGGCCATGCACGTTTCTTTGTGTGACGGAGCTGCTGTTGGGATCACTCTTCCCTTTGGAGACCAGTCTCGGGGGTGTGGGAGCCTGGAGCTTCCGCCATGCATGTCCAGTGGAGAACACTGCCTGGAGAACAAAATGAACCTGATGCTGCATTTTCACTGTGCCACACCCACTCAGCAATAACCATTTTGGACCTGGTGGGAGAGAGGAAGAAGGAGGGTAGAACCTTAAACGGAGACCTTGAACTGAAAAGGGTCTCTTGTCAGGGCTTGAATTTCATTTTGTTGTTGGTAGTGTCTTGATTTATTTTCAGTGGTAAAGAATTATCAATAATTTATTTAACAGATTTTTTTAAAAGTTAACAGCTTTTAAATTCTTTCTTTTTTAAAGCTATTTATTTGGAAGATTTCTGGAGAAATATCTCACTAATTTAGATTTAAGAATGTGAAGGTTTTTAAATTATTTTTGATAGTGTGTGTGTTACATGTGGGGAAGAGCCACAGTAACAGTAACTAGTCTGGACTCTTAAATTTGATATTCAGGTTAAAGTCTTAAACAGGGATTTGATGCATTAATTATTTTAAATTAAGATGTATATGGAAATCATTTTATTTTATATATTTCATGTTTTTTATAAGCTATTAGCTTCGCTTTTGCTAACATCCAAGGTGCATACTGTTATCCAGGTTGATGACCTTATATCCCACCTTCCCCCTCTGCACTCCCGACTTTTGTGATGACACAACAAGACTCTTCTCTTTGCAGGGAAACACTTTCATAGCTCATGTGTTAGACCTACATATAAAAGACCCCACATTTCTCATTTCGTTTGACATGGCATTTTTTTCCTAAATATAACAAAGGCTTCTTGCATTTTCATTTTTGCTGATGACCTGGGTTCCAAAGAGAACAGCTTTAATATCTTTTTCCTATTTGTGGAAAAAGTATTATAAGTTTGTTTAAATTGTCATATTTCTAGTTTTTCAAATGCATTTGTAACTACAGAGGGCCTTCATACTGCTGGTGTTGGAGGGCAGGACCAACACCTGCCACAAAGGTTATATTTTATGACGCTTTTATTCTGTGTACCTAATTTGTTGGGAAATAAGATTTGACTTAGTTGTTCAACTCTGCATAATAAGCCGTAATATAATAGGACTATACTATATTAATTGTGTAGAAGCAAGCATGTTGGAGTAGACCTTTTGCAGGTGTGTGTGTGTGTGTGTGTGTGTGTGTGTGTGTGTTTAGTTTTTTTTATTTCTTAACCTTCTAAAGAATTATTTAAGACATGGATTTGAAGGAAAATGGGTGCTTCTTGTAGTTTCTTCCATCTATCCTAACTTAGCCAGTGCATATTGAGGCTAAGTATCTGATTGAGCTTTAAAGTAATCATGTATCTCTTTTATGCACAATTTTTATTAAATGCCAGCTAATAATAGCTAATATTTCCCCCATATGGCTTAAAAATAAGTAATTTCAGGTCTGGGGTGGGGTGGGGTGGAGATATTTCCAGTGCTGACAGGAGAGCATTATACAAGTTCCTACAAAGAAAATATAGGCAAATAAGATCAAATTTATTTTTATGAAGAAGAAATGTGGCCATATTATGGATATCCTTTTATTTACTAAGCCAAGGTAGCAGAACTTTCCCTTCTATATTAAGTATCATGTGCAGTGCTAAGAAAAAGACATCCATACCCTTCTCCTTCATGGTTACATTCAAATGTGTATTTTCAAAGAGAGATATTTCTTACTTTGTCTTCATTCCAATATTTCATGGAATAAATATGAAGTAGTTTATGAATTAGCCTTTTTGGCCCAAGTGACTGAATCAAAGTCTGGATCTTACCTGGTGTTAGGAAGGATTTTGTGGAAATACTAAATGCCTATAAGTGGCCTACTTAAACTCTACACGATGCCAAAACTAGTTAAGAGATGGGCATGGTTAGTCATTTGACAGATGATTTGATTTAAAAAATGTAAAAATTTGGGTTTGACTGATTGTGCCACCCTCCCACACAGTATATTACTGTGATGTTTTGGTTTTCTGTAGACATCATTTTAGTGTTTATAGAACATGTTTTTGTTTAAGAAATAAGAGCTATATATATTTTTTCAGTTACATCATGATCTGGGTTCTTTTTTTATATTCTTTTCACAGCTCCTTAAGTGTTTTTAATTACCTGATTTTTTTTCTTTAACTATAAAAATTAAAACAATTTCTTTTTATGCGTTAAAATTGTGGCCAGTATCCACCCTGTGTACTTAGGCCGGTAAATACTTATTTTAAGTAGACAGTATGTGGAACTTTTAAGTGAAGGTACTGTGGATTCGTTTTTTGGCAATTTTAGCCCATTAACTGGCTAAAAAAAACACACCAAACTTTCAGCAGGGTAATAAATATAACCACTACAGCAGAATACATGTATCTTCTAAATGGTGCAGATTCAGCCACTGGTCCAGGGACTTTCCTAGTCTTACAGAGTTACTGGCTCTAATGCATCCCCTGAAGCTCGGAAATGACTGAGCCTTGAGGTAATTGCAGCCAGTATCTGGACTCAACTGTAACAGACAACCTTGTGTTTTTCCCTTGATCTCATTATAAACAATACTACTGCACAGATTCTACAACTTAGGAAGACAGCAGTGGTGGCATTTAGCTAGTTATAAGCAAATAGAAATATGTAAAGAAGAATTATGATTAAATGTATGCATTTTTAATTATAGTAGTAGATAATTTTCCTGTATTGATTCAATTAAGTAACTTCTGTTAACCTAGTATCCACTGTACTGTAATTCATAATGTCACATAATGCTCTCCAGTATTGATTAATGATGTAAACAGTACAAAGCTGGCATTTATAATAGTTTTGTATCCTAGAAATACATTGAACTTCATAAGCATCAGTTAATTTTTAAAGCATACAAAATTGAAAATTCTGATTGAAATCATCTTATAAACTCAGAGAGAAAACAAGGCCATCTTTATTACTACTTAAATACTTAGCTTGAATACTGTTCTGTTTTTTAATAACCCCAATTATTGCCTTTTAAATGAACTCTACTATATTTATTCTTATGAGATCAGCAGGTATTTATCAAACACCTACTATTTGCCCGGCACTACATAGTTCTGTGGGGAAGTATAAAGTTGAAGTGTGGTCTCTGCCTTTGAAGGTATCTTTGTCAGGAAATAAGCAGTATTATTTTTACTTCTAAGCAAACATAAGCAAAAAAGAGCCCATTTATTTAAAAAAGCATTAACTTCATTTGTTTCAATTGAGATATACTATGCTATATAGAAGTGGAAGTAAATTTTTTTAATTTTTAAAAATTAAAAAACATTTCAGAAATTAACAATTTAATGTTGGCAGTAGAGGGTCATGGTTTAGTATGAAAGAGAGCAGACAACTTGGATTTTTGTCCAGGTTCTGCCATTTTTATATCAGTGTGTGACCTTGAATAAGTCACTTGTTCTTTCTACATCTTAGTTTTCTCATTTGTTAGTTTGGATAAAAATGCAGTTAACAAATATATGGAAAAGTGTTTCTTAATCTGTTAACACTTCATACTTCCAGTTAATTTATCATTATTTAAGTTGCCACTGATAATGAATGCACATTTTTATGCATTTTAAATTTAAAATTGTTATTACTCATAAAATTTGTTTTATCTCAAATCTATGCCCAGAGCATGCTACCTAAAAAACCTGAAGACTCTCTAACAAGGTGCTGAATTAAAATTAAAATTAGTGCTTGACATGAAAGAAAAGTGAAATAGTTTATGGATAAGAGTGATAATGTTTATCCTCAAATAAGTAATGTTTATCCTCACGCAATTATTATGACTTAAGGAAAGATTCTTTCTGCTTGTTTCAAGAGATGCTTTCTATAGTGACTCCCCAAAGAGCTCCTGAATCACCGTGCCACCCGGTACACCACTGCCAGAAGTAACTATTGCAGTATATCAGCATTTTACGATTTCACATGGAGATGAAGGTTTAATAATGTCAATCTGAAAATTTTTCAAAAATTCATTTTTTCTCATTAAATATTAAGCCAGTTGCTCCCTCCAAAAAAAAAAAAAAAAAAAACTAAAGATCACCAGTTGTTTCTGGATGCCCTAGACCAGTGGTCGGCAAACTCATTAGTCAACAGAGCCAAATATCAACAGTACGATTGAAATTTCTTTTGAGAGCCAAATTTTTTAAACTTAAACTTCTTCTAACGCCACTTCTTCAAAATAGACTCTCCCAGGCCATGGTATTTTGTGGAAGAGCCACACTCAAGGGGCCAAAGAGCCGCATGTGGCTCGCGAGCCGCAGTTTGCCGACCACGGCCCTAGGCCTTCATCTAAAGCAATCTCGAGAAGGTTGAGCATTAGGTCGTTAGGAAAAACATGTTACCGGTAAATAAAGAAGACAGATGGAACCCAAATAGGGCAGTGATTTGCCTGGGGTCATAGTAGATTCTAGACCTCTGGTACCTTGCTTCCTACCACAGTTCTCTGTGATGCTGTGCAGCCTCTGCTTGTCCTGGGGGTGATGTTGATATGCTTGCTAGAAGCCAGATGTAAAGAAAGGAGAAGTAATATACTCACTACATTGCTGTTGGACTAAAGTAATTTCGATACTGTAGCTTTACTAAAAACCCTGATCTTATTTTTATTTGTTCTTCAGTGAAAATCATGACATAAAAGTCAAATCTTTCATATCCCTTACATAAATTTTTAAAAATTAAGGTCATTAAGAAGCAAATGCCTATTTCCAAAGCAATTAGCTTATATTTGACTGTGGTTTTACTCTTTTATACTATTTTTTCCCTCTTTAATGGGTAGGGAAAATAATGCTCATTTACCTGCATTCTACCCCGTAGAGTCTCCCTCTCACCCATGGTGCCCTCTCTAGTGTCCTAAAGCTTTGTCTTAACAAGTGCAACATTAAATTTTTGTTAAAACCCTTTCAAAACTATATTCAGTGATTCTTCCAACAAGTTTATCTGTTCTGCACTATTTCACTAATAAACCCTGGCTACCACGTAGCCCTTGACCTCCAAGTAGCTTACCTATGCAAGACCTGTGACATTCAGAACTCACGTTTCCTTATTTCAGAAAGCAGTTCTAAGTGGAACTTAATCATAATGATAAACCTTGCCTCCACCTACTTTTATTTTGGCCATTTCCTTTTTAAAATGCCAGCTATTTCCTCCCAAGGTTTTTTACCAAAACAATGATCATAAATGCTGGAATATATATTATCTTGCAGGAACAAAATAACCCAGACATACTCTGATATTCCTGTGGTAGTTGGTAACAGTTACCATTATTAAGTGGAATATATAGTGAGGAATTAATTCCTTGCCTAGAATCATTTCTTCCCTCAAAGATTCATACGTAACCTTTTATTTTTACAAAGCATACATATAACTTCCACATTATAGTCAGGGACCTGAGGTGTCACTTGCTAAGCAAACCCCCAGGTTATTTTATATTGCAAAAGAAACCTAAACCAAACTAAGGGCCTTACATTTATGGTTAGACTGAATCAAAAGCTATAACCTCAATTTTTCCCAAAATAGCTTCTGACTGCAAATGCGTCATGCAGTTTTTAGGTATGAAATAGCACTGATCAGGAAATGCATGTGCAACTTCGCAGACTGTATTTCCTTCCGAAAAGACTTTTCTACTTTTAATATAAATTAAGCCATAATAGTTTCATGCTGTGGAAAGAGGGTGAAAGGTTCATTTGAAGAGATTATATAATATGAATTTTCACATTTACTGTGAAATGTCTAACTTTGCCAGTGCTTCAGCAGGTTTTGTGTTTTTGTGTTTTTTGCTTTTTTTTTGAGGGGGTAGAGGGAGGTGATAGGGTGGGGTAGTATTGATTTTAGAGATTTCAAATCTGTGAAATTTGAAAAGGGGACAGTTGTTGGCTATGGTATTTATTAGTTTTGTAGTAATGTTTTGCTAGCCTGACTGACTTTTCTTAACTGATTTTTATGCCCATGGTCCAAGGAGACTGGTACCCTTTCTTGTTTGGGGTGTCTGCGGAGTAGTGTCTTGTCTGTTTGTATAGGCAGTCAATGTGTGTGCACATGTGTGTCCTTTGAATACAGAAGCACACTGTGTGACTACAGAGTGGGGTGTGGCTGGGAAACGGGATGCTGAAGCTTTAAAGAGCATTTTTTTTTTTTTACTCTTAACAGTATTTCCCATCTTTTGCCTGCAGGCAGGGAAAGTGTACAGTATTTATTTTGCTTCTGTTTTAAATTTGTAAGTCTTTAAATAGTTTAATTGGTTACTAGAGGGGAGGACAAGTGACTTGTTTAAAGTTGTATTTGGTATTCTTACTTTTCAATTTCTGTATTTTAAAATATTGAAATCAAAATTGTATTACTTCTGTTTTGATTTTTTTAGCGCTGGGTGTATTTTTGGCTCATTTTGTTTGAAAGTATAAATGTTGAAAATTGTATCAAATGTGTCTTTGAAAGAAAAAAAATTCTATATCCAATTCTGATTTTCTGTTCCTTTTTTCTGCTTATTGATTCATGGGAGAATTATTGGAGTATGTGAAAAACTATATCAAACTTAGGCTCCTTACTGTTTCTGAAGATTCAAATGTGCAGAGTAATGTGTCATATTATTTTACTAGACGTATTGCTGGGGAAGCAATTAGTGAAAGAGAGGAAAGAAGACAAAAGGGTAATTAGTTGGCAAGATGAGTCTATGCTATGGCCATGGATGCTGGTGCTACTGGGGGACACTTAAAAGCATTTGTTGTCCCCAACCTGGGCACCCCACAAGTATTTTTTGAGCACCTGCAGTATACCAGGCATTGTCTAGCACTGGAGCTACAGGAGTAAGACCAAGCCCAGTCCTGCAGGAGCCTGTGATAGATATGAAAGGAGGGGAGAACGAGGGGTGCTGTGACCCAGCTGCCTAGCGGGAGTGGAAGTGTGAGTCCAATGAGATGAGTTCATTGTGGACATAGTGCTTTTGAGGGTCTGAGAGCCAGGTCTGGGATGAGCTGAGCATGGTGAGAGCTTACCTTGGGCCCAGGAGAGAGGAGCCAGGGACCAAGGAGGAAGGAACGGGGGGCAGCACTTCAGGGCAGAAGAAGAGCCTGGGAGGGGGCGGGAAATGGTAGGAGGGTCTGCTCTGGAGAAGGAGCCTGAATGCAGATCGATGGAAACCAAGGCACTGAAAGACCCACGGCCTCTGCTCTTCCTGTACTAATACCTGCAAGAGAGTAGGTGGTCCAGAGTGCACCCACTTATAGGCACCTCAACAGCTGTTAAAAGAATGGTGCCCAAAGCACGTTCACACCTCCTCTTACTGGCCTGTTTATTCCAGCTGATTGAAAACTAATTCTGAATAAATCTGTTCTTTTGTAAAAGTCCACATGCCATCTGTGAACCTGTGGAATGTTTGCCCTTCCTCTAGTTTGCATATTAGCAATTAATTATTGGGACTGACACTCCTTCGATCTTTAGCTGACCTTTGTGTTTCCACCAAGCAGTGAGACTGTGGAATGGGGGTGTTACCCACCCTCATTTTATTTTATTTTTTATTTATTTATTTTTTAAATATATTTTATTGATATTTTACAGAGAGGAAGGGAGAGGGATAGAGAGCTAGAAACATCGATGAGAGAGAAACATCGATCAGCTGCCTCCTGCACACCTCCCACTGGAGATGTGCCCGCAACCAAGGTACATGCCCTTGACCGGAATCGAACCCGGGACCCTTCAGTCCGCAGTCCGACGCTTTTTCCACTGAGCCAAACCGGTTTCGGCACCCACCCTCATTTTAGAGTGGGAAGAATTGGGTGCTATGTTGCAGACAGGCTTTTAATAGAAACCCTTATTGTCTTTATTTTCCATTTGAGTACTTGCAGTGTACAAGGCATATTTTCATTTCTTCCTCACAACCTAACGAGTTGGTGCTATACTCCCCATCCTGCAGACGAAACTGAGGCCAGAGACAGCAACTGACATGTGCAGGTTCACACTGCTAAAAAGTAGAGCTGAGATTTTAATCAAAAGCCTAACTCTAAAGGCCACATCATTTTTTATGAATTATTTTTCTCTAATTACTTTTTAAATTTATTTTCCTTTATTTTTCCCCATCACCTTTTATCCCCTTGCCATATACTCTTCCACCTCCACTGCCACCCCAATCACCACACTGTTGTCCATGTCCGTAAATTCTTTCTCTCTCTCTCTCTCTCTCTCTCTCTCTCTCTCTCTCTCTCTCTCTCTCTCTCTCTCTCCCCTTTTGTTTTTACTCAATCTCCCCCCAACATCCTTCTTCCCACCAGAGCTGTCTGCCTGCTCTCTCTGAGTCTAATTGTGTTTTACTTTCAATTATTAAGAAGGAATAGATAGTCTTTAGGAATGATTTGTATTCTAAAAGTTTACTTACAGGCAACCATTTTGGACTGAAAAAATATTTTTTTTACAGAAGTTTTCTATCATTTAAAGTTTGAGTTATCCTTTTCCTAGGGGCTGGGTACATATGAAAGCATGCTGTTTATCTTCTAGGATCCCACCTTCTAGTGAAGAACCGACTAAGCAAGGGACATGTGATACTGTTAGAATTCATGAACCTAACATGAATTCCCAAAGTCCCAGAGTTAGGCCGTGCCTAGTGCACCCCTTCCATTGGACATGGCCCTGCAGGACGGCACAGCTGTCTACCACTGCCCTTCCCACACTTCAGCCTCTCTGGGCATCATTTCCTGACCCCCAGCTCTGGTAAAAGGATCAGCCCTGATAAAGAAGGAGAAAGAAGTCCATCCATATTTCTCTTTCTATCTCTCTGTCTCTATCTCTGTCATCTCTATCTCTATCTCTATCTCTATCTCTATCTCTATCTCTATCTCTATATCTCTGTCTCTCTCCCCAACTGCTCAGGAGCTCACTTAGGGCACAGCCTTGAATAGTCTACAATACCACAGCAGTGATTCTCCCAAAGTCTGATTTAAGAATAACAGTCGAGAATAAAAAAGTCAATTACCTTATTGGAGGGGGGATGGTGAAGGTGGACTTTGGCCTGTCTGTGGGGTTGGGAAGGACTCTGATGACACTCCAAAGACTTATCCCTTCTGAGGTTTTGCCAATGGGAGGCAAAGCTATGCCTCTTCTCTTTGGTCTGGGGGCTAACTAGTATTAGTTTGCTAGGGCTGCTATAACAAAGTACCACAGACTGCGTGGCTTAAACAACAGATTTGTTTTTTCATCCCTCTCGAGGTTAGAAGTTGGAGACTAAGATCTTAGCAGGGTTGATTCTGTCAGAGGCCATAAAAGAAGGATCTATTCCAAGCCTCTCCTCAACTTGCAGATGCCATCATATCCCTGTGTCTCTCTCATCGTCTTCCCTCTCAGTACGTGTCTGTGTCCAAATTTACCCCTTTTGTAAAGACACCAGTCATACTGTATTCAGGCCCATCCTAATTACCTCTCCTTTTTTTTTTAAGTTAATCCTTACCCGGGGGTACTTATTCCACTGGTTTTTAGAGAGAGTGAAAGGGAGGGAGGGAGTGGGAGACAGAAAGAGAGAGACATCAATGTGAGAGACACATAGATTGGTTGCCTCCCGAACTTGTCCAGACCGGAGCCAGGAATCAAACCAGAGACGCTTCAATGTCTGTGCTGACATTCTGACCACCGAGCCACACTGGCCAAGGCATAAACTCAATTTAATTATCTCTTAAAAGACCTTATACCCCAAAATGTTTATATTCCGAGCTATTGGAGGTTAGGACTTCCAACATAGGAACTTTGAGGGGGGACACAATTCAATGTATAACACTACTGGATCAACTCATACAAATAACTCAGTGAGTCAAGTTTATAAATCCATGTTTATTTTTTTTAAATCCTTACTCGAGGAGTGAGGAAATTTTTTCCATTGATCTTTTAGAGTGGAAGAAGGGGGAGGGGGAAAAAGAGGAGGGAGAGAAACGTTGATGTGAGAAAGACATCAATTGGTTGCCTCCTGTACACGCCCCAAATGGGGGCATGAACCAGACCTGCAACCAAGGTATGTGCCAGGTATCGAACCTGTGACCCTCTGGTGCATAGGCCGACACTCTAACCACTGAGCCATGCTGACCAGTACAAGTTTATAAATCCATGTTTAAAAAAAGAGAAACATTTTTCTTATTACCACATTATCCCCCGACCAGATCAGTGGTGACCACTGCATAAGAAATGTGCCCCTTTACAGAGTCATTGGCCTGCTTATGATCCTTAAAGCAATCCTTTACCTTGGGATCTACAAAATTACAAAATTACAGTAGATGAAGCCTTGGGGCAGGACTTCTAGCCCTACCCATATCCAGAGCAAATCCCCAGGGATCAATACAGTCCCATGTGGGTAGTGGGATTATGGGTGACACTTGCTGTGTTTATTCATTTCTCAAATATTTATTGAATATTAAGTACTGGCTGGGCTCTGGGTAGGTCAATGGGAACAGGACAGGGTCCCCTCTGTCAGAGCAGGGGTGACAGTTTAGGAAAAAGCACTGTTCTAGCACTGCAGCAGCACCGAAGCCTGGTCTGGGATCCCATGCTGTCCTGAGTCTGGTGTCCAGCCCTGCAGCAGTGCAGACTTTCTCTTTTCTCTGGGGATTAGCTCTGCCCATCAGTGATGTTGCTGTGTCCTGAGCTGAGTGTGTCCTGGACACTGTTCTGCCCAGGATCCTTTTGCCCAACTGCAAACTTTGCTAAGGAGCCACTTTGCCCAGGTGCAACAGGTACAGAGAGCCAGAAGGGCCCGGGGTTTTCTTTCTGCCCCTGCTCCTCCTCAGGCCTTAGCCCAGTGGTTCTCAACCTTTCTAATGACGCGACCCTTTAATACAGTTCCTCATGTTGTGGTGACCACCAACCATAAAATTATTTTCGTTACTACTTCATAACTGTAATTTTGCTACTGTTATGAATCGTAATGTAAATATCTGTGTTTTCCGATGGTCTTGGGCGACCCTAAGACCAACGTGACCCACAGGTTGAGAACTGCTAGCTGTAGAGCCTAAGACCATTGGAAAACACAGATATTTACATTACGATTCATAACAGTAGCAAAATTACAGTTATGAAGTAGCAACGAAAATAATTTTATGGTTGGGGGTCACCACAACATGAGGAACTGTATTAAAGGGTCACGGCATTAGAAAGGTTGAGAACCATTGCTTAGCCAATGCCTGATGGATGGTGGTACAGGGAAATAATAGCCCAGAGAAGGGATACACTCTGAGCAGTATTTATAGTCCACCCTGCCTATGCTCAGATTCCATATTTGCAAATTTGCCTATGCACTAAAATTTACTTGTTACCCCAAATCACTGTATGGTACTTTCATGGTCATTCAAGGACACACACATAGCGAGGTGACACTGTGCTCTTATTTCAGCTCTTTGGATACCATGTGTACCAGTTAATAATGCAGATTTTGTAATCAAAACACGATAATTTCAAGAGAAACATCAAAAGTGCTTTATTCAAAGTAATGTCCATTGCTAGCTACACATTTCCCCCATCTTTCAGGTAATTTGTGGATACAGTCCCAATAGAACTTTTCTTGTTTTGAGGCATTCAGAGACCCAATTTTCCACTTCTTCGTACGTTTTGAAGTGCTGCTCAGAAAGTACGTGTGCCATTGATCAGAACAAGTGGTAATCTGAAGGAGCAAGGTCTGGTGAATAAGGCGGGTGGGTTAATACTTCCCAGGCAAGATCTTTTAACATGTCTTTAACTGGTTTTGAAGTGTGTGATGCTGCGTCATCATGAAGCAAAATTACTTTGCCGTGTCTTCTGGAACATTCTGGTCGTTTTACCATCAAAGTGTGGTTCAAAATGATTATTTCTTGTTGGTAGTGATCAGTATTAATGGTTTCACCTGGTTTTAGAAGCTCACAATACACCACACCAGCCTGATCCCACAAAATGCAGAGCATTGTCTTCTTTCTGAAGCGATTTGGCCTTGCAGTCGATGTTGATGGTTAACCTGGATCAACCCATGATTTTGTGTGTTTGGGATTCTCAAAATAAATCCACTTTTCATCGACAGTCACAATTCAATTCATAAAAGACTTTCTTTCGTGCCACTGAAGCAACATTTTACTGATGACTTTTCGGTTTTCCATTTGTCTTTTGTTCAGTTGATGTGGCACCCGTTTTCCTTCCTTTAAAATCTTTCCCATTGCTTATAAATGATTGGAAATTGTTTGCTGAGCAACGTTTAATCTTTTTGCAAGTTGTTTTTGAGTTTGACACACATCTTCATCCAATAATGCTTGTAATTGTTGATCTTCTAAGTTTTTCAGTTGACCTGGACGTTCTTTGTCTTTCACATCGAAATCATCACTTTTAAAGCATTTAAACCAGCGTTCACAAGTATCTTGAGATGGAGCATGTTCACCATAAGCTTCCTGAAGTATACGATAACTTTCAGCAGAACTTTTCTTCAAAATAATGAATTAAAACTTCCTGCAAATGCTCTTTTTTTGGCATGAAATTCGACATTTTTAAGCATAAAAATATCTATGATGTTAGCACCTTCAACAAATTTGACATATGAAGTTTTGAAGCTTGCTGTCAATACAACAAAATAGCATACATATCAAATCACATATATATCAACATATGTGTAACTCCATCTATTGAAAAAAATCCGCATTATTAACCGGTACACCTGGTAAACAAGCATTCTTTTTGTTGTCTATTTAGTGTATGTTTTTTACATTTTGGTGCTTTTTGTTGGTTATTTCACTGTTTAAAATGATCCCCAAGCATTGTGCTGAACGGCTGGTTAGTGTTACTAAGAGCAAGGAGGGTCTGCTGTGCCCTGTGGGGAAAATCCCTAGGTTAGGTAAGCTTTGTTCAGGCATGGGCTATAATGATGTGGGCTGTGAGTTCAATGTTAATGAATCAAGAAAATATATTGGCATCTTTAAACAAAAACAAACACATGACAAGGTTGTGCATTAACCCAAATCCCAAAAATGTGACCAGAGGCTCACAGGAACTTAGCCCTGTATTCCCCCTAGAAGCAATGGTTTCATATTCTCTAATTCAGTGTTCATGGTGACTTTATAGAATACTAGAGGCCCAGTGCACGAAATAGTGCGGGTAGGGTCTTTAGGGCCTAGCCTCCTGCGATCAGGGCCATCTTCTGCCCATTTGCCAGTCCCCAGGCTGAACGCCGCCTCCACCACCAGGCTGTCAGGCTGTTGGGATCACCAGCTCATCCCTGGCTGCTTGGGGGCTCAGGCCTGCGGGAAAAGTAGGTTCCGGTAACTTCACCTCCATGTGCATGTGCCGGGCCGGCTGCTGATGGAAGGCGCTGCCCACTCAGGGCCCGCTCACGCTGAGGATGAGCTGGTGATCCCAACGGCCTGACAGCCAGCCCGGTCCTCCCACCACCCACCCCAATTCCCCCGTTCACCATCGCTGATCCATCAGAGCCTGCGGGATGGGGGCAGGGACCAAGAGGTCAGCCATTCAGCCCGCTCACCAGTCCCCAGTCCCACCCCGCCCCACTCGTGGGCTTGCGGGGGGCGAGGGGGGGAGGGACCGAGAGGTGCTCAATTCACCTCAAGGTGACCGGTCGTTTGGTCATAACGGTTGTCAAGGACACTGACTTTTTATATATATAGATAACTACCAGGAATAATGAGAATCCACTGTGGGGATGCATGTGGCCTTCCAGATTCTTAGAAAGAAGTTGGAGCTTTGCAAAACCTCAATGGACATCTCATTGTTCAGCTTTTACTTTTAAGTTTTTTTGGTTAGTTTATTGTTTGCCCCTACTGTTATCCATTGCCACAACCAGCCATGACATAAAAACATTCAAATGGTAAACAACCTATGGAGAGAAGCCATTAGGATTGGGCTAGTCCGAGTGAAGTGGAATAAATACCAGCCTTTTTAGGAAGTCTTCCAGAGGACCACCAGACAGGTCAAATCATGACTTATTTGCAACTGAGGCTTTGAAAGAGCTCCAGCTCTGTTATGCTGTCTGCTATAGGTACCAGGAGGGTAGGCTGTTAGTTTTTCTTTCTTTTTTAAAAAATTTATCTTTATTGTTGAATGTATTACAGATGTTCCCCCCGCCCCCATTGACCCTCCTGAATCCCATTCCCACCCTCTCCCTAGACCTTCACCACACTGTTATCTGTGCCCAAGGTTATGCATACAGTATATGCATATAAATTCTTTGGTTAATCTCCCCCCATACCCCACTTCCCTCTGAGATTTCTCAGTCTGTTCCATGCTTCCATGTCTCTGAATCTATTTTGTCCATCAGTTTATTTTGTTAATTTGGCCTCTTTGTTAATTCAAGGCTGCTGGGGAGGAGGAGGCAGGACTAGAGTAAATTAGAATGCTACAAAGCTTGATGTTCCTGAAAGATGAGACAGAGGGCCAAAAACCAGGACTACAGGCTTTATGAGAGGAGAAGGACCCTGCCGGACTGCCTTGCAAAGGAAGAGAGCGCACGTGCAGGAGTGAACACGTCTTTTGAGGGGAGGAATGGGAAGGGATGGGGCTTAGGGTACTCGGCAGGCGCTGACTGGTGGTTTCATATAAGGCACATGATTAGGCACTTAGGTACTTAGGAATCGGGGGCTTAGGGTATTTGGCAGGTGCTGATTGGTGGTTCAATGTACAGTCCATATAAGGTGCCTGGTTAGGTTCTCAGGAATGCCCAGGCCGCAGGTGCAGTTTATGTCATATTCCATCCATCAGTTGGGGGAAGGGAGGATCTATCAGTTCCTACTCAGATTCAGCTATTTTTCTTGACTAAAAGCTAAATAACCCATTGCTGCAAGACTCTGAAAACATTAATTCTGACCATTTTTTTGCCAATTTTTCATTGCTTGTAAGGAAGGGCAAACTTTATGAGATCCTTATTACTCCAGCATTTTCACTGACATCACCCTTCCTTTAAAAAATGTTATTTTATTGTACAATATTAAACCACAATTTAAAAATAAATTAAAATTTTAAGAAAAAAATTTTCCACACAAATTGAAAAAAAGAAAATCCAAAGAAAAATTGCTCCTCATCCCATCTCCTAATTAATTCATTTTCATTTGTCCATGTTATATCTACTCTTCTTCCATACATAGACTTTAATATTTTGTTGGTACTATTATAAATAGAATTTTATGTTCAAGTTAATATAATACTATAATCCCCACCATCGTTCCACCCCTCATCTTCCTTTTTCCACTTTCCTAGTCCCTCCTGCCTGCTCCCTGCGACCCATGTGGATGCAAACAACAGTGCTCACCTTCCTGAGCCGCCTCAGGTTCATTGCAAACCACCTGCCACTCACTCACAAATGGTTCTCTCTTCGCCACTGATTCCGCACAGCGTCTTTTTCTCACTAAACACGTCATGGCTGTCGTTCTCAGTCAGCAGACGGAGATTTAACACAAGGTTTTGCAAGCAAACGATCCACCCTCGTACCCACTCCCCCCACCGCCCTAAACATTTCGGTACATAACTTGGGTACTGTTCCTTTTAGTTCTAGAATATTCTGAGGAAGGCTTGCCGGGTCAAAGGTCATACACATGGAAAATGTAAGTAGCTATTCCCTGACTTTCCCCAAAGGCTCTAACAAGTCACATTTCCATCCGCAACGTGTCACTGTGCTCTGAAAGGTCTCTCACTACTGTTCACTCTTTATTCAGAAAGGATGCGGAGCCACGTAATGGCTTTTTAAAATAATATATCCTTTTACGTTTAAAATTAGGATTTCGCTGCCAAAACGGTGGAGAAAGCAACACTAAAGCTGCTCTCGCCCCTCTCGTGATAGTTGTGCGTGGGGTTGTGGGCAGGTTCGCGGGCCGTCGACGGAAGCCGTCTGGGCGGCTCGCGCGGTTCCGCCGGCTTCTCAGGGGCCGTCGCAGCCTCGCAGGGGGCGCCCCAGCCTCACGCAGCCTCCCAGGGGCCGTCGCAGCCTCGCAGGGGGCGCCCCAGCCTCACGCAGCCTCCCAGGGGCCGTCGCAGCCTCACGCAGCCTCGCAGGGGGCGCCCCAGCCTCACGCAGCCTCCCAGGGGTCGTCGCAGCTTCCCAGGGGGCGTCGCAGCCTCACGCAGCCTCCCAGGGGGCGCCGCATCCCACCTGACGGACGCGCCGGGAACAAAATCTCTGCTCAGTGGAACCTCTCTCACACGCACGGCCCCGGGAGGAGAGCGCGCGTGCGGCGTCGCCCTCCGTCCTCGAGGTGAAGGGCCCCGAAAGGCGCTTTCATTACCCGCGCCCCGAGAGCTGCCCTGAGGGGCCGCGAGCTGTCCGGGCGCCACCAGAGCACCGGCCCCGACGGCGAGGATGATCTCCTGGTCCGGCTGGCCGGCCGCCTCCGCTGGGGGCGCCGAGGGAAGGCGCCGAGCCCCGCTCAGCGGCGGGCCCGGGGGCGTGGCGAGGCCGCAGCGGTTCTGCTTTCCCCCAAGCCGGGGCAGCTTTCGCTTTCGCTTCCCGCTGGCGTCTCCTCCCCGCGGGACCCGCCCCGCCAGCCGGCGGCCCGACGGGCACTGCGCCCCCGCCGCCGTGGCCATGGCCCATGCTGCCGCGCTCGCCGAGGTGACCCAGGTGCTGTGCGCGGCCGGGGGCGCCTTGGAGCTGGGGGAGCTGCGGCGCCGCTTGCGGGACGGCGTCGGCGCGGACGCGTTGGAGCGGCTGCTGCGGGAGTCCCGCCGCTTCGTGGTGGTGACACGGGCGGACGCGGGCGGCGCGGCCGCCGTCCCCAAGCGGGTGGTGCTGGCCGTCTCCGCGCTGCGCCTGTGTCGCGGCCACCAGGGCCTCAAGCCCACCTGCGCCGGGCTCTGCGGGCAGCTGCACTTATGCAAGTTTATGGTCCTGGGCGCCTGCAAGTTCCTCAAAAGCGGGTAAGGCGCCGCGGCCGGGGTTGGGGGGGGGGCGCGGGCGGCGGGCGGGGTGAGGGCCGGGGTGGGGGTGGGGCGGGGCGAGGGCCGCGTCCCCTCCGTTCGCCCGCTTTGAGCCCTTTCTAAAATTTGGGGGGGTGATTTGGTGGCCGTTCCCCCTAATTCTCCTCAGTGAGCATTTATTGAGCACCTACTGAATACCTGGCACTGTGTGTGGGAGGGACTCGGTTGGAGCCGTGTCCTCAAGGCTTCTGACAGCAGAGAGTGATTTAGAGGCTGAGACAACCTGGGTGTGGCCGCACCGGCGTGGGAGTGGGGGGAGTGGGCGCGGGGGGCGGGGCGGGCTCTTCTGAAGAAAACAGGCGGCGGCTTGCTCCCCACGACACCCTGCCTCCGAGCATTGAGGGCCACAAGCCGGCGACTTCCTCAGACCCAGCGAAATGAACCCCTCAGTGCCTGTTCCCACCGGCTAATAAGCCGGTAGATGATTCTGTGGCATTTGGGATAAAATGCAAGCTCCTCATCACCGTCCAGAAGGTCCCTGGGGAACAGGTCCGCCGCCCTCAGCCCCGCCCCGCCAGGGTGCCCTTTGGTTTCTGGAACACTCCTAGCCTTTGCCCATCTGGTGGCCTTTGCCCTGCGTGGAACGCGAACGCTTTTCCTGGTTTGTCCCCTGAATCCTGGCCTTAACGCAAAGATCACTTTCCTTTTTGAGCCGCCTTCTTCCTCTCCATCACACTGTCCTGTTTCTTTTCTCATAGCACCTATCCTATCCCCCTGCCCCAGAAGAACGGAAACCGAAGGCCGAGGCGGGCGGGTGGGCGCGGGGCCCTGTCGTGGCGCTGGCTGGTGGTTTCCCACGCTGCATGCAGCAGGTGCTCTGTGAGGTGGATGCACTAGGCTTGGGCTAAGAGTTTGGACCTTACCCTGAAGGCGATAGGAGCCTGTGAAATGGCAGGAGAGAGCAGTCATCAGGTCTGCCTTTTAGGAAGATGTATCTTTGTGTGGATGCTGATTTATAGGAGAATGCGATGGGGACCTGATTGGAAATTCATTTATCTCAAATAATTAGTTCCTTCCTTCCTTCCTTCCTTCCTTCCTTCCTTCCTTCCTTCCTTCTTTCCTTCCTTCCATCCTCCCTCCCTCCCTCTCTCCCTCCCTTCCTCCCTTTCTTTTCTTTTTCTTTTTTTGGTTTAACACAGTAGACATTACTTCTGGCTCATATCAGGCTCAATAGCCAGTGCGGGGTAGGGCCCTTGATCTACACAGCCATTCGGGAACCCAGGCTGGCTGATCTAGACTGTGCCCTCCTCAGCTCTTAAGGCCATTCTGGGTATCAGGTTCCAGGAAGTAGATGGAGAAGATGCACAGTAGAGGGGTGGAGAGAGGTTTTTTGGACCAGTTCTGGAAGTGGTAGACAATCTTCCACCTACATCCTCTGGACCACAAGATGTCTCATGGTCCCATTAGATGGGGCTGGGAATGTAGTTTCTGGGAAGCAGCTGCCCAGAAATATCTGGATTAGAATATTGTAAGGCCTTAAGAAGAAGGGGTGTATGTGTGAAAAACCTGGGGAATTGGTGAGAGTGTAGTGACAGTATGAGAAAGGTGATGACAGTTTTCTGTCAATTTGTTGATGGAGAGATGACTCTTACTTTCATTTCTTATTGTTGGCTGAGAGAGCAGGCAAGAATTTTGGTTTGAAACCTGCCCAGGGGTCTGGAGCTTGAGAGGATGGCCAGGGCCCTGATTGGCTATTTTGGGAGTTGTTGGGTGGTATAAGCCATGGCTCCAGGAGTGGGTCAGATCCAGGGTGGGAGTCTGAGGGTGGAACCATGAGGAAATTGGTCCCTCAGGGACTTGTGGAGAAGAGGCATCTCAGGGGACAATGAGGAGCAGCAGCTGAAGAGGAAGGCAGACACAATAAATGGTGGATGATGGGTTGAATTATGGGGATAATTAGTGAATCTTGTTAATGCTGACGTCTGTATTTGGTAAGATGAAGATGGCAGCTCTATTCTTAGGCTACTTCCCAAAATGTGGGGTCAAATTTTACTTGTCTTGGAAATTTGGACATCTGGTATTTACTGGCCTAGATCAGTGGTCGGCAAACTGCGGCTCACAAGCCACATGCAGCTCTTTGGCCCCTTGAGTGTGGCTCTTCCACAAAATACCACGGCCTGGGCGAGTCTATTTTGAAGTGGTGTTAGAAGAAATTTAAGTTTAAAAAGTTTGGCTCTCAAAATAAATTTCAATCGTTGTACTGTTGATATTTGGCTCTGTTGACTAATGAGTTTGCCAACCACTGGGATGATTCTGAGTTTTCTTTTTTTTTTTAAGTTGAATTTACTGTGTGACATCGGTTAATAAAACCATGCAGGTTTCAAGTGTACAGCTGCATACTACATCATGTGCTCACTGCCCAAAGTAAATTCTCTGTCTGTTCCCATTTATTACCCCTTTGCCCTCTTCTACCTTCCCCCACCCCCCTTTCCCTCTGGCAATCACCATACTGTTGTCTGTGTCTATGTGTGTTATTATTGTTATTATTATTAAATATGTTTTCATTGATTTTGGAGAGAGAAGAAACATCGATGTGAGAGAACCATCGATTGGTTGCCACATGTACACACCCTGACCAGTGATCAAACTGAAAACCTGGGCATGTACCCTGAACTGGAATCAAACTGGAACCAAACCAGGGACCTTTTGGTGCATGGGACAATGCTCAACCAACTGAGCCACACGGGCCATGGTTATTATTATTGTTATTTTTGCGTAATTCCTTCACCTTTTTCACCCAGCCCTCCAAAACCCCTCTTACAGCTGTCTGTTTGTTTTATGTGTATGTGCTTCTGTTTCTGTTTTGTTAGATTATTTTGTTCATTAGATTCCACATCTTTATTCTTCACCTTTCCCTTTTCCTTGAAGTTCACACAAAAGTTTCTTGCCCCTTCTGCGAGTGCCCCACGTTGGGCTGCCAGTTTCGAGTGTCCCCCCCACGTCCCGCGTGGTTCAGTGTTCAGGATCAGGGTTCGGGCTCTGGAGGAGGCCGCACACAAATGAAAGAGACTAGACAATAAAGTATAAATTTGGGAATTGGGGGCCAGGCTGGAGCTCAACTCAAGAGGAAGGACTCCACCCCGCTCTGGCCTTGCTATCCCTTTTATTAAGACTATGGGATACACCCATAGCCGTTAGGCAGGCAATTCCAATAATAGCCAATCAGCATGAATTTACATAAGACTAAAAGGTGGAAATTGCTTTAGCTACCATTGTCTCACTAAACAGTGAGCCACCCAATGGTGGGTGGCTCTGACCTTTCAGAGCTTCAAGGTTGACCAGCCTTCGAGGTTCCTTGTCCACACCTCTCTGCTAGTGAAGACAATGGGTGGCTTCCAACACTTTCCTTCTCTGTTTCTGGGTCACATAGGGAGAATGTATGTGGCTGGTTGTATTCTCTAAGTATTTTCCTGCATCTCTACTGGTCTTCCTGAACCTCAGGTCAGCTGTTTCAGAAATAGATTCTCACTGCTGCTTTTCATTGGTAACAGCTGGGAAGGATCACTGGTCCCTGACTTCCTTCCTGTGCTTAGGGGGTTAGTAAGCATTGTGGTCAAGTGCACAGCCCTGAAGACAAGCCTACCTTGTTCCAACCATGCCTCAGCTCCTTGCTAACTGAGTGGACTTGGGCAAGTTACTTTATATCTGAGCCTCAGTTCCATCATCTGCAAAATGGGGATAATAATACCACCTATCTTGCCTGGGGATGTGTGGGAACGGGGTGGAGGGGGTCAATGGGGAAAATATGGGACATCTGTAATACTTTCAAGAGAAAAGATAAATTTAAAAAATAATATCATCTACTTCATAGAATTTTTGAGGACTAAACGAATTAAAGAAATTAATTATCGTTTGGGCGATCCCTGGTTTATTGTAAATGCTCAAAAAGTTTTAGCAGCCATCATCATTATAATGATTAGATAGATTTGGCTCTGGCATCACAGATTATTAGCCCCTCTGCCTAGAATGTTCTTTCCTTCTCTCCTTGCCTGGATCCTCCTCAACCCTAAGAATTTGGCTCAGGCTCCCTCTAGTTTGCTCCCCCATTTCCATCAAGGTCAGGTGCCCCTCCTCTCCACACTGATATATTCTGAACACAGCTGACCTTGCACTTTCCACTCCATTTTAAAGTCATCTCTATGTCTTTCTCCTCCACTAAATGAGAGGAGTGGAATCAGGATGACTCCAAAGGAGAGGGAAATGGTCTTTTACTGAGATGGCAGAGCCTGTGGGAGGTGCAGGTTTGGAGGAGTCTATCAAGGGTTTGGTTTTCTTTTGAGATGCTTATAATAAGCATGATGTATGAGGTACGGCAGAGTCTGAGTCAAGCAAATGGTATTTGCCTGATTTTTTTCAGTCATGTTGATCAGGGCAGTCAGTTGAAGTCTTTGGATCATTGGGGCATGGTGCCAGTGCCTAGCTCACAATGAGTGTTTAACAAGGGCTGTTGATCCAAAAATGGAGCGGGGGAGGAGAAAGGGCTGGGCCTCAAGGGTGTGTAAGCCCTTATAACTTATTTATTCAGCCATTGTTTAAATGTCCAGTGACTGGTATGCTATGACTCTTCTTTGGGGAATGGCCTTGACATTCTCATTAGATACCTGCTGAGAGGCACTGTTCTGGATTCTACAATTCACAAGTTACCGTCTCTTCCTTTGTAAATAAGCTTTATGTTTTATCGTTGCATAGAAATGCTGTTTTTTCTCCAGTGCTTCTAAACAATGTAAGGAACTATTCTTGTAAAGTTATCTTAAAAATTGATAATTGGTAATTATCTTAAAGATTGATAATTGTATTAGTTTGCTTGGGCCACAAGTTAACACAGATTGGGGAGCTTAAACCAGAAGTTTATTTTCTTAAAATTATGGAGGCTATAAGTTAGAGATCAATGGTTGGTTTCTTCTGAGGCTTTTCTCCTTGGCTTGTAGATGGCCATCTTCTCCCTATATCCTCACATCGTCTTCCCTTTGTATGAAGCTGTGTCCTAATCCTTTCTTGTAAGGATACCAGTCAGATTTGATTGGTCCCCCTCCAGTGACCCCATTTTAACTTAATCACCCTTTTTTGAAGACTGTCTCCAAATACAATCACTTTTAAGGTACTGGCAATTAGGGCTTCAACCTAAGAATTTTGTGGAGACACAATTCAATTGTGACACTAACTCTGTTCCTTTGCAGGAAGAACTGTAGAAACAGTCACACCTTGACAACCGAGCATAACCTGAGTGTGCTAAAAACTCATGGCGTCGATCATCTCAGCTACAGTGAACTCTGCCAGCTCTTGTTTCAGAATGACCCCTGGCTTTTGCCAGAGGTGAGTGCTGGGAAGGGGTGGGTATGTGAGCAAGGAATTGGGAAGAGGCCAGAAGGTTGGAAGATAGGAAATATTATGGCAGAAGAGAAGCCTAGGCCCCCATCATGATCATTGAGATCTGCCTGGAGGAGATCTAGTTTGAATTCCCAGTTCTGTGACCTTGGGGACTGAACTTGCCCCTTGAAGCCTTTCCTTGTGTATCAGTTGGGCTGGTACCACCTTTCCAGGGCTTCTGTGAGGTTGGGGGAGCCTGTTTGGCCAGTGGCTGCAGCAAGACATTATTTATACAGCTGAGGAGATGAGAGACTCCAGTCAGTTCCTCCCTGTCTAGCAGGACCTGGAACCATGCAGATATCATTGGACCCAGTTGGGTCTGTAGAAAAGCTTTCTAGGGCTGCTGACAGGCAGATGTGCTATTTACTAATTCAGTTGTACCCAGGATTTTGAACTTTAGTTGATGTTGCATTTCCGGTACCCACTTGTTTCAAAGCTCATTGCAATGGTTACATAAGACTTTGGGTCTTCCTAGAAGCAGACACCAAGATGGGATTATAAGTGTGAGAGATTTATTGGGGGATGAGCAGAAGAAGTTGGGGTGAGCCTTCAGGCAATGATGCAGGTCTGACATCTGTGGCAGCAGAGTGGGAAGGAAGGGGACAGGGCAGAAAGATATCCTGACTATAACCCATTTCTAAGAAAGCTACCTGACCAACAGGCAGTTCTGATCTTTCTTCACTGTTGGAGGTGGCTGGTGTCTCCCCAGAATGGCGTGCTCTGTTGTTGGCTGGGAGCATCCTGCAGGAGTGTGGCCTCTGTGTGAAGAAGGTAGTGGCTCCAGAGGGCAGCAGCTGGGCCAAGAGTTAACTGTGCTCTGCAGCACATCTGAGCAGTGCCTTTCTGTGGCCAGCCAGGTTATATGGGATGTTCTGACACTGTGCCTACAATGAGGCAACGGAGGTTAGATTGGCATATTTTAACAAAAATGCTTCCATATGATTCAGTTAAAATCATTCATTTGAGAAAGGTGCTACATAGCACAGTGACTGCCACATAACAGTTATTAACTTTTTTCTTTTTCCTTTTGAAAATTAATATTTAATTCAGCTAATCTTTACTGAATATTCTCTATGAGTCAGACATGTGTGATAAAAGACCCTCTTCTACCCTTCCAGGAGGCACGTTTACTGGGTCAGACAGACACGGCAGTGAATAATTGTAAGGTGCTGTTTTAGATGCTCTAATTAGAATCAGTGCTCTGTATCAGGGGCACAGTTTTGGGTGCTGGGGAAGACGTCCTGGGATAGATGGTGCCTGCTCTGGGAGCTGAAGGATGATTGAAGGATGAAGTTTTGGGAAGGGAAATACAGAAAGGAGGGAACTTGGCATGGTCAGGAGATAGCATGTAGGTCAGTAGGACCTGGATTTAGGGTTAGAGAGGGGAGAAAAAGAAATGGGTAGGCATAGGGAAGGAGTGTGGGAGGGAGGTTTGTGTTTGCAGAGTGGGTTTTCACATTTTGGAGAGATCCTCTTGTTATTAGTGTGAAAAATGAATCAGAAGATGACCAGTCTGGAGTGTGTAGCCCAGGGGTGGGCAAACTTTTTGACTCGAGGGCCACAATGGGTTCTTAAACTGGACCGGAGGGCCGGAACAAAAGCATGGATGGCGTGTTTGTGTGAACTAATATAAATTCAAAGTAAACATCATTACATAAAAGGGTACGGTCTTTTTTTTTTTTATTTCAATAGTTTTATTCATTTCAAACATTTTAACAAGAAGAATGTAAACACTAATTATTATATAATTTGAAACTTCAAAAAATGGAGGAATCATAGCACAATAACATACCTTATATTGAAGATGGCAAAGGCAAAATAAAATTGCCTAACAAAGGAAAGGTACAAAAGCCTTTCAAATTAAACTTAAATATAATAAAATAATTTAAAACTAAAACAAATAGAAAAGAACAAAATGTGTAAACAGTAAATTAAACATTTTCTTTAGTGCAACTTCCAAATTTAGCCCGGGACGTAGATGTAGATGGCAATGTAGACTGGGTTGAAAGGTTTTTGGTCTTTAAAACATCAACTTCAGTGGGAACAGTGTTGTTGGTCTCCTTTTTAGCTAATGCTCTGATACTGTGCTCTCCAGGGGCGTGTCTCCCTACATCACCACGATAACGTGTCTACGCATTCCCAGGGTGATGTCGGGGGACGCGTCCGCGGGCATTACAAGGAGCCTCTGGAAGATTGAGAGGTTGTTCCTTCTACTGAATGGGCGGATATAAATCCGCCCACTCAGAAGAAGGAGCTGAGGCCGTGTTTCCCGATGTTGCCATGTTAACACTGCTGCTGGTGAAGGAGCGGAGGGGAGAGCAAGAGAACCCTCCGCTCTTTCGGCTCCGCGGGCCGGATAGAACAGCTGAACTGGCCGGATCCGGCCCGCGGGCCGTAGTTTGCCCACGGCTGGTGTAGCCTCTGTGTGCTTGGGTGTACAGGTTGGTTCAGAACACAGTGCCAGCAAATGGGAGCTGAGACCCAGGGTGGCATTTATGTCAGGATGTCTACTTTCAGGCTAGACTCCTCATCCAATGACTAGTTAAGGCCATCACCATGAATCAAGCACCTACTGTGTTCCAGACATTGTATTAGCCACTCCTTGTATTTCCCTTTTAATCCGCACAGTAGCCCAGCAAAGTACATGGGATTATTCCCATTTTAAGGAACTGAAAAATGGAATCTCAGAGCTTGTGAGTGGCTTGCCTAAGGTCAGACAGCTTGTAAATGGCAGAATCAATGTTAGGGTTCAGCCCTCTCTGACCTTTCCCTTTGGGGTCCCTGCTAAATCATGCTCAGTGTAATACCTGTGAATTAAGTGGTTGAACCCTTAGTGGTCTCTGGCCTTGTTTTCATCCCCAGGAATTTGAGTGTAGAGGAGAAGGATTAATTGATTCAAGTCCCAGCTTTGCCAACAACCCAGTTCAACAGCCACTGTGTGTGCCAGATTGCTGTGTGACCTAGGGCAAGTGGATTAACTTCTCTGAGTCTGCATGCTCCCTTGAGAAAAAAAAGGACTGCATTTGGCCTTCTCTAAGATGCTTTAAACCCTAAGAACTTCTTTGACCCTGAGTTGCGGAAAAAAGAGTTGGGAGAAGCTGGGGCATGAGTTGGGGAGAGTTGGTGAATCAGGGAGAAGGGTGTAGGTAGAATGTAAGGGTTGTTAGGAACTGTTATGCAACTTACATTAAAATGTCTCGTGAAGGCCGAAACTGGTTTGGCTCAATGGATAGAGCGTCAGCCTGCGGACTGAAAGGTCCCAGGTTTGATTCCGGTCAAGGGCACGTACCTTGGTTGCGGGCACATCCCCAGTAGGAGGTGTGCAGGAGGCAGCTGATCGATGTTTCTCTCTCATCAATGTTTCTAACTCTCTATCCCTCTCCCTTCCTCTCTGTAAAGTATCAATAAAATACATTTTTAAAAAAATGTCTCGTGAAGGATTAGCTTTGATCAGTTTGAAGTTCTTTGGCTTTTCCCAGTGGAGGGGCTTGTTTTGAGAAGTCTGCCATCCACCAAGTTTCTGTTTAGCCAAGGGTATATATTAAGTCATCCAGAGTGAGGGATATTCTTATTTTGTGTGGCCTGTGTGGATGATGGAATCACAGCAGTTGCTAGGTCTCTAGAGGAACCTCTTCTAACCAGTGGACTAGTCAGTAGGAATATGGTGTATTGTGTGAGGCCTTCCTAAACTGCTGTCTTTTCCCTTCTCTGTCAACAGATCTGCCTTCACTACAACAAAGGAGATGGACACCATGGCTCGTGTTCCTTTAGAAAACAGTGTGTCAAACTCCATGTCTGCCAGTATTTTATACAGGGTGAATGCAAGTTTGGCACAGGCTGTAAGAGATCCCATGATTTCTCTAATTCTGAAAATATGGAAAAACTGCAGAAGTTGGGCATGAGCTCAGACCTGGTGAGCAGGATGCCTTCCATTTATAGAAATGCTCATGACATCAAGAATAAGAGCTCTGCCCCTGTCCCACAGGCGACTTCTGGTAAGGCCCTCGGCTGGGGCTCCTGGATTCCAGCTGGCCTTTAAATGGAATGTGTGACTTTGGATAAGTCGGTGCTTCTTTTAGTAAAATGCTGTTAGTGATCCCCTTCTAGTGGTGGAGGCTGTAAAGATGAGTTGAAATCATGGGCATGAACAAGCAAGACATTCTACAAAAATGCCAGTTGGTGTGGACAATGAATGAATTCCTGCTGGGCCTTACTTGCACTGAGATGGGAAACTGCTTCTGTCCCCTGGAGACCTGCACAGCTCTAGGGGCATCCTTTGCATTGCATTCTGTTTTGATTGTTTAAAAAAAAGTGAACAAAGCATAGAGTAATGTTGGTCTCTTCTTGAGATGAATAAATGGAATTTTTTTAGACATTGTAAATTTATTTTGTTCACTGCTCATCTCCAGTGCCTGGACAGTGCCAGGCCCACAGTAGGCACTCAGACATTTGTTGAATGAATGAACATGTTAAGATAAGTATTTTTTTTAAAAAAGGAATGTCAGGCCCTGGCTGGTTGCTCAGTGGTTAGAGCATCGGCCTGTGGACCCAAGGGTCTTGGGTTCAAGTCTCAATCAAGGGCATGTATCTCAGTGTAGTTTTGATCCCTATCCCTGGTTGGGGTGTGTGCAAGAGGCAACCAGGCCATGTGTCTGTCTCACATCGATGTTTCTCTTTCTCTCTTTCCCCCTCCTCCTTCCCTTTCACTCTAAAAATCAGTGGAGAAAATATTCTCAGGTGTGGATTAAAAAAAATAGTAATAAAAATAATGTCAGACTTAGTGAGAGGAACATAGGGAAATTCTGAGCAGAGATTATTTAAGTAATAAGCATTTCTTCAGTACCTGTTGTGTGGGAAATGAAGAATGTGGTCCCTCACAGAGGTCATGATACATTGGTGTTTCTTGCATTACTGGCTGTTGGCTGGCCATTCTGGTTACCCATTGTTTTATTCAACAAATTTTAGTGCTTGCCATGTAGTGATAGTTACTGTCCTGGGCCTGGTTATGTCTTGGTGACTATGAGACACGGCTCTACCAGGGATGCACAATCAAATCCACTTGTTAGCTACAATGATATCTAGGATTTTTAATAGACCCCTTCTTAAAATATCAGGTGTCAGGACTACCAGCAGACAAACTTATCACAGTAATCTTACCTGGTTTTTTATATTTAACAATTATCCTTGCTATATGTGTTTTCCCTTCACATTTTCTTTCATTAATTTTGGTTAATTTCTTTTAATAGTAGAAAGCCTAAAAGTAGACAAGGTTTTGCTTTAAATAGATCTTGAAGAGGTCAGTTGGATTATGGCCTTGTTAGTAAGGGAGGGAAGGATACCTGCCCTTGGGGACAGAGGGAGGTAACCTTCAGGGTCCCACAAGTGTAGGTTTTGAGGTTGAGCCTCTGTATGTCTGAGGAACACATAAAAAGAAAAATGAAGAGGAATAATAAGATTACAGGTGATATTAAATAGTGAGGGTATGCTATATGCTTGCTTATATGGTAGTAGGTGGGGAGTATTAAATGTAACAGGTAAAGGCTCATTGTAGCACTAGTAAATGTAAACTTTGAAATCACTTACATATCCTTTTTATATTAAATTTACTATAATTAACCTAAAATTAATTGAGGTTTTATTTTGAGAGGTAGACTTTCTATTTATTGCTTTTTTCTTGGTATTGGTACCCAATCCTAATAGTTCATTAACAAGTATTTGCTATTGGAATTAAATCCAGTAGCTGATACATCTTTGTGGTGTGTGTTTGTAGAAAGAAGAGACAGTTCAGGTTCTGTGTCCTCAACAACTACTAACCAAGAGGAGAGTGATCAGATCTGCTTGTACCATATCCGGAAAAGTTGTAGCTTTCAAGGTAAGTCACAGGAAAACCCCTCATCTATGTGTGGGTGGGATAACTGCTTCTCATTCCTGGAGCTCTGTTCTGAGGCCACCCACAAAGTCCTCTTCCCTGTTGAGAGAGGGTCGGGCCTTCTTAACCATAAGCTGCTGTGGCATTTGGTCATACCAGTTCTGCATCAGTTTTGTTGGGGATTTGGGGATGATAGGAATTAAGTTTCTAAAAATCATATGATGATTTTGGGGGCCATAATTGTGTGGTTCATGCAGCGGGTGAAACCTTGGTCAGCATAGTATGAAGTCACAGATGCACACAAGTCACAGATGCCTAGTCTAGTGGAACAAAGATAAGTGTTTTTTGTACAGAGTGGTTGTAGACTTAGAGATGCCTTAGACCCATGTTTATTCTTGGGAATGAGTAATTGTTTAAGTTGTGGTTTTTTCTCCACAGTCCCTCTTTTATCAGATGTAGCAATTCTTGTATCTATGTGTGTGTTTATATTTTTACTAAACCTTTGTTTCCTTATTGCTATCCTGGACTTTGACTGAAGAATGTTTCCTTTTCAAATTTGGTGACTCCTTTTAAAAAGCAAACACCACAACTTCTTGTTTCATTTTCAGTCTTTAAAAACTACCCAAGCAATTCACGAATACTTTCACTTTGTAAAAGAGTCTAATAATACAGGGTAAAGTCTGAAGTCCTCCTCCAGCCTTCCCCAAAGGTAAACACATGCCATGTGGTTATGATATTTGTTGTACATATTTTTTAACAGATGGGAACATATGACATATTATTTAACCTGCTTCCTTTATTTAGTATTGTGTCTTGGTTAGTTAGTACATGTAAATTCACCTTGTTTTTAAAAACAATTGTGTAGTATTCAATTAAAGTGATGTTCCATTGAACATCTGAGTATACATGTGTATTTCTATGGACAGATTCCTGGAAATGGAATAGTAAGTCAAAGAATAGGTGCCATCTACACTAATAAAAGAGAAAGATGCAAATTGACCGTACCTTTGTGACGCCCATCAGCCAATCAGGAGTGGGTATGCAAATTAACCCAACAAAGATGGTGGGTTAATTTGCATACGTGCGGCCGGGGGCGGGGCGGGACGCTTGCGTCGTCATCATGGCAACAACGCAGGTGTTCCGCACCGCCCCAGCAGCTCTGGGCCTCTTGGCAGTGTGGGAAGGCAGAAAGGTGGCTCTGGGCTGGAGCGAAGGTGGTGCCTGCAGCTAGGGGAAGGAAGGCCCATTCTTGCACAAATCTTCGTGCATCGGGCCTCTAGTCTATACTAATAAAAGGGTAATATGCTAATTAGACTGGGTCAACCAGACATCTTCCGGTCATCCTGCCTTCAAGACAAAGCCATGGTGGAAGGGGCCAAGGCAGAGGTGGTTAGGGGCGATCAGGCAGGCAGGGGAGGGTGTTTAGGGGTGATCAGGCCGGCAGGTAGAGGGGTCAGGGGTGATCGGGCAGGCAGGCAGAGTGGTTAGCCAGTGGTCCCAGATTGCGAGAGGGATGTCTGACTGCTGGTTTAGGCCCTATCCTCTTCACACACAGTTGTATTTGACTTCCTTATTGGCTTCTCCCTGTCACACAATTTTTCTCTCTCCTTTATGTAACACTTTTTCCTTCTGACTCAGGATTGGGCCTAAACCAGCAGTCGGACATCCTCTGAGGGGTCCCGGATTGGAGAGGGTGAAGGCCAAGCTGAGGTACCCCTTCCTTCTGTTGTACGAATTTCATGCACTGGGCCTCTAGTATACTCACTGAGTGGCCAGATTATTATGATCTCTGAACGCATAATAATCTGGCCACTCAGAGTATATATATATATATTAGAGGCCCGGTGCATGAATTTGTGCATGGGTGGGGTCCGGCCAGCCTGGCCAGGGGGAGAGAACATGGGCAGTTGGCCAGCCTGCCTGCTGGTCGAACTCCTGGTTGAGGGGACAATTTGCATATTAGCCTTTTATTATATAGGATATACACTGAGTGGCCAGATTATTATGCATTTAGAGATCATAATAATCTGGCCACTCAGTGTATGCATATATGTGTATATTTTAAAAATCAACACTGAGATCTAATTTACACACAATAAAATGAATCCATTTTAAGTGTACACTCTGAGTTTTGGTAAATATGTCTGCCATATACACTCTGAGTTTTGTTAAGTATGGCTGCTAAATAAATATAGCCATGCCTATAATCTAGATATGGAACAATTCCATCATTCCAAAAGTTTCCGTTATGCCCCTTTATAGTTAATCCTCACCCCCCAATTTTCTGATCTCAGGAAATCCCTGATCTACTTTGTTACTGTAGGTTGATTTGTCTTATCTAGGATTGCATGTAAATAGAATTATACAGCATGTATTCTCCAGTACCATCTTCTTTCACTGAGCATGTTTTTGAGGCTTGGTCATGCTGGAATATCCATAGTTTGTTCCTTTTTATTTCTGAGTAGTATTTCATTGCATGGATTGACTACAATTTGTCCATTCAGATGATGAACATTTGGGTTTCCAGTTTTTGGCTTTTTACAAATAAAGCTTCTATAAATCTTCATGTACAAGTTTTCATGTGAATATATGTTTCCACTTTTCTTTGGTAAAGACCTAGAAGTGCAATTACTGGATCATGTGATAAATGTGTGTTTTACTTTATAAAAACTGCCAAACTGTCTTCCAAATGGATGTATATTATTTTAACTTTCCACCAGCAATATATGAGCATTTCAGTTGTTCTACATCCTTATTAACACTTGGTATTGTCAGCAATTTAAATGTTAGCTGTTCTAATAAGAGTAGTGATAGCGCCGAAACCGGTTTGACTCAGTGGATAGAGCGTCGGCCTGCGGACTGAGGGGTCCCGGGTTTGATTCCGGTCAGGGGCATGTGCCTTGGTTGCGGGCGCGTCCCCGGTGGGAGGTGTGCAGGAGGCAGCTGATCGATGTTTCTCTCTCATCGATGTTTCTAGCTCTCTATCTCTCTCCCTTCCTCTCTGTAAAAATATCAATAAAATATATTTTAAAAAAAAAGAGTAGTGATAGCTCATTGTAGTTTTAAGCTGCATTTTTCTGATGATTAATGGTATTTAACATTTATTTTCATGTGCTTATTGGCCATTTGTATGTCTTATGTGAAGTATTTATTTAAACATTTTGCCTGTGTTTTAGATAATAGCTTTATTGAGATATTGAGTATAATTTACATACCATACAATTCTTCTTTTTAATAGTTTTTAATATACTCAAAGAATTGAGCAGCCATTATCAAGGTCGATATTAAAACATTTCATCAAAGAAACCCTGTATTTAATAGAAGTCACTCATATTCTCCCTTCCCCTCCAGCTCCTGGCAACTATAGATTTACATTCTATCTATGGATTTTCCTGGATATACATACACACACACACACACACACACACACACACACACACGAGGCCTGGTGCATGAAATTCACGCACGGGGGCGAGGGGGTCCCTCAGCCTGACCTGCACCCTCTCTAATCTGAGGGCCCTCGGGGGATGTTCAACTGCCAGTGGGATTGGGCCTAAACTGGCAGTTGGACATCTCTCTCGCAATCCGGGACCTCTGGCTCCTAACCGCACACCTGCCTGTCTGCCCTAACCACTCTGCTTGCCTGCCTGATCCCCCTAACTGCCCTCCCCTGCCAGCCTGGTCACCTCTATTACCTTTTTTTTTTTTTAATCTTATCCTCTTCACAAACAATTGTATTTGACTTCCTTATTGGCTTCTCCCTGTCACACAATTTTTTTCTCTCCTTTATGTAACACTTTTTCCTATTGACTCATCATTTATAAACTTTTTTCCTCATTTCCTACTTTTGTTCCATCATCCTTCTTCCCATCTTTCTCCTACCCTCCCTCCCTACCCACATTCCTTCTTTCCTTTATTTTTACTCCTACCCTCCCTCCCCTTTTCCTTTCTTCCCACTTTAATATTTTTCTTCACTTCCTCCCTTGGACCTGCTTTGCTCCCTCCCCCATTTCTTCCTTCTTCCCATTCTCCTTTTAAGCTCTATCAGCTCCCCTTTAAAACTTTTCTTCCCTCCCTCTTTCTCTCTCATCCATATTCTTCTCTACTTACTTCCAGGGTTTTAATATCTATCTAATTATTTAATATCTGCCTAATTACTCACTCTCATTTATCTTTTTTTTCTTTTTTGACTCCTACTTTTAAAATCTGTCCCCAGTACACAACAATACTTGATTTTCATTATAGCTCCTACAGTTCACTCACACATCCTCTTTCCTTCTTTAACTCTGCTCTCTGCTGACTCCTTTATAAAGTTCTTCCCTCCCTCCTTCCCTTCTTAAAGCTTCTGTTGTGGGGGGGGAGGGGTGTTAACCCCCAAGCCCAGGGCTCAGCCCTGGCCAGGTGTTTGCAGCCCCCCTTTCTCCGCCTTCCAGCACTGTCCTGCTTCCATTCCCTGCCTGAGACGACAGACCCAGCAAGGGTGGCTGAGGCCCGCACGGCCTGGGGCGCTGCTGCTGTGAAGCAGGAGCACTTCCGCCCAGAAGGCCTCGGACCGTCCTCCAATTCATCCCAGACTCTGTGGGTGCCTGCCAGCCAATGGCCGCCACTGCCTTCCTCCCGCATCTGGGCAGGGCTCCCTGCTCTGCACTGCCTGCACCCCACCCCTTGCTGGGGGCACCTGCTCCGTGCTCTCCCCCCCTCCACCGCCCCCATGGTCGCCACCCCCTTCTGCATGCAGTTTCCTTCCCTTGCTATTGTATCCTATCCTACCCCAGGCCTTGCAGCTGCCTGAGCAGAGGGCGGGGATGCAGCCTGCTGATCTGATTGTGACGTGATGCTGTAACAGACAAATTTGCATATTCTTCTATTATTAGATTTTATATATATGATATATTATATATATATTATATATATATTATATATTATATATATATATATGTATATATTATTGATTTTAGATAGGAAGAGAGGGGGAGAGAGAGAGAAACATCAGTGATGAGAGAGAATCATTGATTGGCTGCCTCTTGCATGCCCCACACCAGGGATCAAGCCCACAACCTGGGCATGTGCGCTTGACTGGAATCAAACCCAGGACCCTTCAGTCCACAGGCCAACACTCTATCCACTGAGCCAAACTGGCTAGGGCATCTGGATATTTCAAAGAAATGGAATCATACAATATGTGGTCTTTTCTGACGTTTTGTGATTTTGCTCATTTTGGGGGTGTTGTTTGATCTTATTGAGTTGCAAGGGTCTCTCACAGGCTTCTCTCTCTGCAGCCCTTATATCTACACTCACATGTTCCATGGGACAAATAGCAAGGTTGTTGCGCATAAGCAAGGCACTGAGGGAATGCCTGCTGGGGTGGATCCCAATTACTCTCATTGCCATTGCCTGAGTGTCTTCCTTGCTTCTTGTTACATTGAACTTTTGAGTTTGTGAAGCCCCCAGACACTTCCCACTTCTGTGGTAGCTCTCCTCTGCTTACTTTGCATGTATGTTTCTCTTTCCTTTTTATCTCAGTTTGATTCTGTCTGTTTTATATTTTTAGGAATTCTTCAATAAATCTGGTCTTTTGATGGAATGGTTTATTGTTTTCTAGTGCTTTGGGATTTATCCTGCCTGTGGCCTATCATTTCAAGGGCTATAGAGAGAAAGGGGATGTAGATGTGAATACTTTGCCAAATTGATTTGGTTTCTGTATCTCACCTTCTAGAAGGCCTAGACTCTAGAATGACACAATGAAGTGGGAAATGTTTGAAGTATGGAAGGAAACTGAGAAAGGGGACAGGAAGACCAGGGCAGATGTGGCAGAGAAGGGGTCTCATGCCTTCATCACTGAACTGGGAATCAACTCTTGCCAGCCACTGTAGCTGTGGTGGCCTATGTGGCACCGTCCTTTCCTTGTGCTTTTTAAAAAAGTCTTTATTGTTGAAAGTATTACAGATGTCAGCTTTTTCCTTATTGCCCCCTTCTGGCCAGCACCCTCTTTTTGTGCCTTCTGATTTGTGAGCAGTGGGGGTTCCATGCTCAGCTCAGATTAAGAACCAAAAGGCTTGAACCTGCTGTTTGACCACATGTTTGGCCCTCATGTCCTTCTCAATGAAGGATCAGCCTGGAAGGTATTTGGTGGTGGGTGCTTTTTTAAGGGGAGAACCTTTCTTCAGGCCATCCAGGATTCACCTGTGCTTGGGTGTATAAATGCAGTAACTGAACACTTATCGAGGATCATTGCCCTTCATGCCCCTCAAGAGGAAACGGGAAATCTTATTTTGTCATAACTCTGGATCACAGTTATGACCTCATCTATTCAGGCTGAGTCCTTCATTATCACTCTTGTACACACCCCTAGTCAGGAGTCTTAAGAGGCTCTAACTCTGGACAAGTCAGGATGTCCTGAGACCCCCAGTGTGGCTGTATCCAGCCTTGCTGATTTCAGAGGAGATTCCCTTGGCGGGGGTCTTCCTCTTGTTCTCTGTCTGTTCAGCCAGGTGCTCTCTTCCGTCCAGTTGGCCTGGCCCCAGGCCTGGCCTTTAACAAGCCCAGGGAGCCTTCCACCTTCCTTCATTGTGCTTCTCACACCACCACATCTTTTGTAGAATCTCTGAGAAAGAAGTGGTATTGAGACTTACCTGAAAGAATGCTTACAATTTTATTATTTTTCAGGTGTCAAATTAGCCAAGCTTCATTGCTGTTATTTTGAAAGATGAATTAAAAATGTGAAAAGGACAGTCATTAAGAAATGTCTCCCTCACACCCAGTACAGAGATCGCTCCCAGAAACAGTCATTATTACCAATTCCTTTAATATTCTTTCACAAAGATTTTATACATGAACAGGTGTATATGTCTAATCTGTTTTCTTCTTTCACAGGCACGCTACTCACACTGTTATATCTTTTTTCACTTCACTAGACACTTAATTTTTTTGAATATATAATATGTGATTTGGTCCAAAATTTAAAAGGTACAAAAAACAACAGAAATCTCCCCTTATAACTCTGTCCTGGCCACCCAGTTCCCCCTGCAAGGAATAATACGTGCACAGATGTGTATTCAGACAAAATACCTCTGATTTTTATTTTTACCCCAAAAGAGGTATTCTTTTTTAAAAAATATCTTTATTGTTGAAAGTATTATATCGGTCCTCCTTTTTCCCCTATTAACCTCTTTCAGCCCGCACCCATTCCCCACCTCCCCCACAGGTCCTCACTACCCCATTGTCTGTGTCCATGGGTTATGCATATATGCATACAAGTTCATTGGTTGATCACTTCCCACCCAACCTCCCCTGCCTTCCCTCTTAGGTTCAACAGTCTGTTCATGCTTCTATGACTTCTGGGTCTATTTTTTTGAAAAAAAATTTTTTTTATTGATTGCATAGAGGGAGAGAGAGATGGAAACATCAATGATGAGAATCATTGATTGGCTGCCTCCTACACAACCCCTACTGGGGGTCAAGCCCACAACCCAGGCATGTCCCCTTGACTGGAATTGAATCCAGGACCCTTTAATCTGCAGGCTGACGCTCTGTCCACTGAGCCAAACCGGCTAGGGTGAGATCGTGTGATACTTTGTCCTTCTCTGACTGGCTTACCAGTACCGTACTGTTTTGATTACTTCACTTTTGTAATTAAGTTGGAAATCAGAAATTGTGATGCCTTTAGCTTTGTTCTTCTTTCTCAGAATTGCACTGTCTTGCTACCTTATAGCATATATCTTGGAGGCAGGTCCATAGCAGAGTGCACAGAACTTTCCATTGCTTTTCTTTCCTGTCTTCCTTTCCTCTCACAACATTCTTCTGTATGGATGAACCAGAACTTCATAGAGGATACTGAAAGGTAGAGGTTGTGGGCTGCATTCTGGGTGAGGGTTTGGTATGAGACAAGACAAGGTATATGGGAAGTGTTAGGAGCGAGAGGGGCCCTGGGGAATGTAGGGAAAGCGTAGGAGAAACAGTTGGCTGAAACCCATAGACGTAGGCCATTTATTATGTGTATATCTGCAGGGGCAGAGCAGTGTATAAAGACCTTTAGGGGTGTGTGTGGGGGGCGGGGGGTATGTGTGTGGATGAGAGGTGAGCATGTTAGCAGCCAGAAAGATCAGTGTATGTTAGAACCATGCTTCTGACCCACTTGCAATCAAACATGTCTGGGGTTGTGATGGTAGAGATAAAGCTGGCTCTGTTTTTGGCATGAGCACTACCTGTCCACCTGACAGTAACACATAGTCAGACTTTTACCTGCTGGTATGGTGCCTTTGACTTCATGATCAGCTTCTTTACTATCATGAGATGAAATTCTTATATAATGTAACCTGCCAACTTATGTCATTTGAAAAGTCAGTGTAATGTCCTGTTAAAAAGAGATATAAAAAGGAAAATGTATATGATAAAATACATAGCATTTAAACTAGAGGCCCGGTGCACAAATTCGTGCACCAGTGGGGTCCCTAGGCCTGGCCCGTGGGATCGGGCCGAAACTGGCTCTCCGATATTCCCCGAGGGGCCCCGGATTGCCAGAGGGCACAGGCCAGGCCCAGGGACCCCACCAGTGCACGATTGGGGCCGGGGAGGGACCCGGGAGGTTGGCTAGCCGCAGGAGGGCTCCAGGGCATGTCCAGCCCATCTTGCTCAGTCCTGATCAGCTGGACCCCAGCAGCAAGCTCACCTACTGGTCAGAGCGTCTTCCCCCTGGTGGTCAGTGCATGTGATAGCGACTGGTTGACTAGTCAACTGTCTGCTCCCTGGTGGTCATAGTGAGCAGTTGAGCTGCCTTAGCATATCGTTAGCATATTACACTTTGATTGGTTGAACAGCCAACTGGACGACCAGACACTTAGCATATTAAGATTTTATTATATAGGATATCTAAATGCTTAGATATGACTATACTAAAAAAATAGTCCTCCACGAATTTCCAAAGTATTCCTAGGTCAGCATGCAGCACCACACGCATTGATAACCATGGGACTAGGTCATGCTGTCTAATACCAAATGTCTTCTTTTTATTTTTATTTTAGATAAGTGCAATAGAGTTCATTTCCATTTGCCGTATCGATGGCAATTCTTGGATGGAGGCAATTGGAAGGATTTGGACAAAATGGAGCTTATTGAAGAGGCATATAGCAATCCCAATAAAAACAGGTAGGAAATACATCATTTGTATCTGCTTTGTGCCTGGGCTTTTGTGTGTCTTGTGGGAAGTTTAGACACACAAAGTGTTTAGTTTTTAGTTTTTTCCCCTCCAAATATATTTTTATTGATTTCAGAGAGGAAGGGAGAGGGAGAGAGAGGTAGAAACATCAATGATGAGAGAGAATCACCAATCGGCTGCCTCCTGCATGCCCCACACTGGGAATCGAGCCTGAAACCTGGACTTGGGCACTGACCGGGAATGGAACCGTGACCTCCTGGTTCATAGGTCGACCCTCAACCACTGAACCACACCAGCTGGGCCAGCAGGGTTTAGTTTTGATGGCTTTCACACACACACTTTCTCACACATACTCACACATACTCACACACTTAGTAAACAGAATTGGAAGTTGATGTTTATGCTGGAGGTTGATGTCTGTTCTCTCACCTTCCTCTTTTTTTTCAGGGAAAAGCTGTGGGGGAAGGAAGTGGTGGTAATAAGTGAGTTCTGAATTATTTGCTGTTGGGACCGATCACTTACATATATCTTCACTGATTAGTGCAGAAAAGCAAGAGGCAGTCATTTGTGAAATTTTAGCCTTTGCCTATGAAGTCATACAGCTGAATTGCTGTTTATCCAGCCTTTAACTTTCTTATTTTTCTAAATGTGTCTCAGTATTTTTACTTAGTTCAGAGTAAATGGAAATCCTGGGTAGCTTTATTTTCAAATACTTATCATGTCTTGGATTGAACTTGCTAAAATATGTTGTCAAGAGAATTTGCGTCGATTTTTTGAGTGAATAAAGTAAATTTGTGCTTAGAGTGCAATTATGTACAAATTGCTACTGCAAAGTATGTGAAACAAATTATTCCCCTTAGGAAGATTAAATGCCTCACAAACCACCCTGTCTCTCTCTCCCTCTCTTTTATTCTGAGGCAAAATTTACAAACAGTGAGGTGTACTGATATTGAGTGTGTAGTTCAGTGAGTTTGACAAATGCATTCACTTGTGTAGCCAACACTGATTCAGGTATAGATCATTTTCATCACCCCAGCAAGTTTCCTCTTGTCCCCTTTCAGTCAGTGCCCATCCCCATAGGCCACTGCTGCTCTGATGTCTATCACCATAGGTTAGTCTTGCCTGTTCTTGACCTACAGCTAAGTAGAACCATACACTGGACTGTTGTGGCTGGAGTCTTTCTCCCAGCACTCTGTTCTTGAGACTATTCCAAGATGTCTTGTTCACATGCACACAGGCTTCCTCAGGGCAGATGTTCAGGGATGAAACTGCTGTAGGGAGGTTCATCCTCAACTCTGCCAGGTGATGCCAAATTATTTTTCAAAGGGATTATGCCACTTTCCACTCCCATTAGCAGTCTCTAGTGACATGTCTCCCTAATGTTTGTTATTGTCTGCATCTGAACTTTTCCTAGTCTGGGGGTGTAACCGGTATATTCATTTGCATATCCTATGAGGTAAAGTGTATCTCTATATATTTGTTGGCCATTTGTGCTTCCAGTGCTATAAAATGTCTGTCCTAGTAGTTTGCCTATGTTGGCAGAATTTAGGGGGAGGTTGTGTTGTGTTTTCATTATTTTAGTTTTAGGAATTTAAAAAATTTTAGTTACTAAATGTGTGTTGAAAATGCATTCTTCCTGTCAGGTGATGGTACCTTTTAATGAAGAGAATTATTTTTCCATCTTTTTTTTTTATTGTTTTATACTTTTTATGTTATAAGAAATCCTTCCTTAACCCAAGACCATAAAGAAATTTTCTTTAAAAAGTATTAAGGACTGTATTTAATTTCTTCTTGCATGTGTGAAATATGAGTTCAGTTTCATTCTTATGCAGATGAATTACCAGTTTTGCCAAAGGCCACTTGTTATAAATGTATTTAATTTAAAAATTTAAAAATTGTGGTAAAATATACATAACATAAAATGTACCATCTTAACCATTTTTTAAAATACATTTTATTGATTTTTTACAGAGAGGAAGGGAGAGGGATAGAGAGTTAGAAACATCAATGAGAGAGAAACATCGATCAGCTGCCTCCTGCACACTTCGCACTGGGGATGTGCCTGCAACCAAGGTACATGTCCTTGACCGGAATCGAACCTGGGACCTTTCAGTCCACAGGCTGATGCTCTATCCACTGAGCCAAACTGGTTATGGCCATCTTAACCATTTTTAAGTGTACACTTCAGTGGCATTAAGTACATTCACATTGTGTACAACCATCACCATTAGCCATTTCCAGAAGTAAATTTATTTTTAAATCAACCAAAATTGAGCCATATTAGGCAGAACATTAACACATTTTATAGCTTATTTTCACATTCAGCTGCCAAATATTACTTTTTAAAAGTAGGCCATTTCTTTTCCACCTGTTTTCAATGCCGCCTGTGTTAGATGCCAAGTTAGCAAATACACACCCAAGTCTGTTTCTGGCCTTTTCCGTTCATTGGTCTGTTTGTATCAATACCACACTGTTTTATCTCATAACTAGTGGCCCGGTGCATGAAATTCGTGCACATTAAAAGGGGATTAATTAGAGGAAATAATTTAATATTGCTATTTGCCCTTTCTCTATAATAGAAGTGTCAGAGATGAAAGAAAATTAGTAAAATATATATGAAAACCTTTCTCCTGTCAGAGTTTGGGGCACACCATGGGACCCAGAGTCAATTCCCTGCCCACCCACATGCCCCTCAAAATCGCGTGAGACCCAGACCCAGCTGGCCCCCGCCCCCATTGGGCTAGATCCAGACCTGACCAGTCCCACCCTTGTCAAGCCCCGCTGGGCAGGGGACATAGCCTCAGGTCCCCTGGCCTGGTGCCAGGATGGGGGGCGTGGCCTGAGGTACCCCAGCCCAGACTGGGGTGGGGGGGGCGTGCCTTGAGGTCCTCCGTCAAGCCCCACCAGGTGGCGGGGGGCAGCCTCAGGTCCCCCATCAAGCCCTGCTGGGCAAGGGGCACAGCCGGAGTTCCCCCGACCCAGCACTGGGGGTGCACCTTGAGGTCCCCCATTAAGCCCCGCTGGGTGGGGAGCATGGCCTGAGGTCCCCTGTCAAGCCCCGCCAGGCAGGGCGGCGTAGCCTCAGGTCCCCTGGCCCGGTGCTGGGGCGGGGGGCATGGCCTGAGGTCCCCCGGCCTGGTGCCAAGGCGGGAGGTGTGGCCTGAGGTCCCCTGCCAAGCCCTGCTGGGTGGGGGGTGTGTTCTGAGGTCCCTCGTCAAGCCCAGCCAGGTAGGGGGTGCAGCCTCAGGTCCCCTGGCCTGGTGCTGGGGCGGGGGCGCGGCCTGAGTTCCCCTGACCCGGCACTGGGGGTGCACCTTGAGGTCCCCCATTAAGCCCCGCTGGGTGGGGAGCATGGCCTGAGGTCCCCTGTCAAGCCCCGCCAGGCAGGGCGGCGTAGCCTCAGGTCCCCTGGCCCGGTGCTGGGGCGGGGGGCATGGCCTGAGGTCCCCCGGCCTGGTGCCAAGGCGGGAGGTGTGGCCTGAGGTCCCCTGCCAAGCCCTGCTGGGTGGGGGGTGTGTTCTGAGGTCCCTCGTCAAGCCCAGCCAGGTAGGGGGTGCAGCCTCAGGTCCCCTGGCCTGGTGCTGGGGCGGGGGCGCGGCCTGAGTTCCCCTGACCCGGCACTGGGGGTGCACCTTGAGGTCCTCTGTCAAGCCCCGCTGGGTGGGGGGCACAGCCTCAGGCCCCCTGGCCCGATGCTGGGGTGAGGGGTGCAGCCTGAGGTCCCCCGTCAAGCCCTGCTGGGCAGGGGGTGCGGTCTGAGGTCCCCCGTCCTGGTGCCGGGGTGTGGGCACGGCCTGAAGTCCCCTGTCAAGCCCCACCTGGTGGGGGGTATGGCCTGAGGTCCCCTGTCAAGCTCTACGGGGCGGGGTAGGGCGTAGCCTTAGGTCCCTGCTGATTGCTCGTTAAGGCTCCTTATGGGAATTTGGCTTCAGCTGTGGGTACAGCCATCTTTGTGACGGAGTGATGGTCAATTAGCACATTCCCTCTTTATTAGATAGGATGCTTTTTAGTTGCATCTGGTGAGGTAAATCCCCACCTTGATTTTCTTTATAATGTCTTGATTCGTCTTGGTCTTTTGCTTAGAAATTTGAAAACTTACTCCTTAGTTTTCACAAATAAAACTCTGTTGTGACTTTAAAATTGAAATTGCATTGACTGCTGTCAGTTTGGGGAGAATTGACATCTTTATGATGCTGAGACTTTCTTTCATATGTATAATAGCATCTCATTTATTTAAATCTTTAATATCTTTTAGTAATTGTATAATTTTCTCCATTAATGTCTTGTATATCTTTTTTAGACTTTTTTCTTTAGGGATCTGTTAGTTCCTTCACTTAAAGAATTTTAAAAATACATATTTTCCCCAGTTTCTTTGAGATATAAATGATATACAACACAATATAAGTTTAAGGTGTACAGCACAATGACTTGACATATGTATATATTGCAAAATGATTACAATAAATTTAGTTAGTATCCATCACCTCATATGGTTATAAAAAATTTTTATTTCCTTGTGATGAGAACTTTTAGGATCTGTTCTCTTAGCACTTATCAAATATGCCATACAGCATTGTTAACTGTAGTCATCATGTTATACTTTACATCCCAGTTAAAAAATGTTTGTTATGTTTTCTCTCTGCTGATGCATAGAAATGCAACTGACATTTGTATAATCTTGTATCCTGCAACTTTCCTAAAATATCTTACCTCAAAAGAATCTACTGTTAATTTATGTGAATTATCTATATAGTTATATATTCTAGTAACTATATGTAGAAATAATTATAATTGGTGAATAATATATATATATATTTTTAAATATATTTTATTGATTTTTTACAGAGCGGAAGGGAGAGGAGGGACAGAGAGCTAGAAACATCGATGAGAGAGAAACATCGATCAGCCGCCTCCTGCACGCCCCCCACCGGGGATGTGCCCGCAACCAAGGCACACGCCCTTGACCGGAATCGAACCCGGGACCCTTGAGTCCGCAGGCCGACGCTCTATCCACTGAGCCAAACCGGTTTTGGCTGAATAATATTTTTATTTTAAGTTCTTATACATTTTATTTCTTTGTATTGCCTTATTGTAGTGGCTAGGACCTCCTATATCAGTGGTGGGCAAACTCATTAGTCAACAGAGCCAAATATCAACAGTACAACAATTGAAATTTGTTTTGAGAGCCAAATTTTTTAAACTTAAACTTCTAACGCCACTTCTTCAAAATAGACTCCTCCAGGCCATGGTATTTTGTGGAAGAGCCACACTCAAGGGGCCAAAGAGCCGCATGTGGCTTGTGCACTGTGGTTTGCCGACCACTGTCCCTATATCATGCCAAATAGGGGTGGTAATGGCTGAAATATTATTCTTTTCATTCTTTGCCCCAATTTTAAAAATAACAACTTTAAATGTTAAAATGGTACTCACTTAACCATCCTATCTAATAAAAGAGTAATATGCAAATTAACCATTACTCTGCTACACCCACAAGCCATGCCCACCAGCCAATCAGGAGTGAGTATGCAAATTAACCCAACCAAGATGGCTGCAGCCACGGAGCGAACAGGAGGCTTGGGTTGCCCCGGTGATGGAGGAAGCCAAGCTTTCCACACACCCTGGCCAGCCCAGGCCTCCACTCAAGGCTACAAAGTTTCAATTATAGAAGATAAATAAATCCCAACAAAAATGGCAGCAGCCACGGAGCTGGAGAGAGCAGGAGGCTTGAGTTGCCCCTGGCGATGGAGGAAGCCAAGCTCCTGCAGCCCTGGCCTGCCTTGGCCTCCACTCCAGGCTACAAAGTTTTAATTATAGGAGATAAATAAATACCAGATCCCAGGGCCTCCGCTTGGGTCGCTGGGGGGCGTGGCTGGCCTGCAAACTACCACAGGCCCCTCGCCCAGCCGCCCCAAGCCTCAAGGGAACCCCACCCTGATCCAGGACACCCTTCAGGGCAAACCAGCCGGCCCCCACCCGTGCACCAGGCCTCTATCCTCCTATCTAATAGAGTAATATGCAAATTGACCATCACTACAACACACAAGATCGCTGCCCCCATGTGGTCAAAGATGGCTGCCCCCATGTGGACACAAGATGGCCACCACAAGATGGCCAGCAGGGGAGGGCAGTTGGGAGGGACCAGGCCTGAAAGGGAGGGCAGTTGGGGGTGATCAAGCCTGCAGGGGAGGGCAGTTAGGGGTGACCAGACCGGCAGAGGAGGGAAGTTGGGGGCAACTGGGCCTGCAGGGAAGGGCAGTTGGGGGGGACCCAGGCCTGCAGGTGAGAGCAGTTGGGGGGGACCAGGCCTGCAGGGGAGGGCAGTTAGGGGTGACCAGGGCTGCAGGGGAGGGCAGTTAGGGGCAAACAGGCTGGCAGGGGAGCAGTTAGGCATCAATCAGGCTGTCAGGGGAGTGGTTAGGGCAGGGGTGGGCAAACTTTTTGACTCGAGGGCCACAATGGGTTCTTAAACTGGACCGGAGGGCTGGAACAAAAGCATGGATGGAGTGTTTGTGTGAACTAATATAAATTCAAAGTAAAGGAGCGGAGGGCAGAGCCTAATGTCTAAGCCTAATGTTAAATTTGTGGGAAGACTTTAAACTACTGACCCAATTTCTGATAATTGTCATAGGACCAGTCAGGTTTTCTATTTTTCTGTGAGTCAGTTTTGGTAAGTTTATTTCCAGGAGTTTGTTCTTTTATTTATTTTCAAACTAATTGTCATAAAGTTGCTTGTGTCTGTGGCATCTTTAATTTTATCCCTTTTACATTTCCTTTTTAAATTTTGTTTTGTTAAACCTCACCTGAGGATATTTTTTCCATTGCTTTTCAGAGACAGTGGGAAGGGACAGAGAGAGAGTAAGAGAAAAAGAGAGAAAGAGAGAGACATTGATGTGAGACACATGGACTGGTTGCCTCGTGCATGCACCCTGAGTGAGGACCCACAATCTGGGTATGTGCCCTGACCGAGAATCGAACCCATCACCAACTGAGCCACACTGGCTAGGGCCCTTTTACATTTCTAATATGTCCCCCCTCCTTTTTTTCTTGATCTAACAGATTTATTGGTTTTACTAATATTTTTCTTTTTAAAAAGAACCAAATTTTGTCCTTTCTTAATCTCATATATTAGGTGACCCATGGTTTATTTCTTAAGTATATTTTCAAAATGTGTTTATTTAATTTTAAATGATTTGCATTGTGGTCAGAAAGTAAAGAGCATATAATAACAAACTCTTTGAATTTTATTGTGACTTGCTTTATGAGTGTAGTACAGGGTCAGTTTTAGTAAAAGTCCTATGTATGCAAAAAGTTTTTTTGATGCAGTTTAGATGAAGTATATTAATTATGTGGTTTATTTATTTTTTTTAAAATTTATTGATATTTTTACAGAGAGGAAGGGAGAGGGATAGAGAGATAGAAACATCGATGAGAGAGAAACATCGATCAGCTGCCTCCTGCACACCCCCCAATGGGGATGTGCCCGCAACCAAGGTACATGCCCTTGACCGGAATCGAACCCGGGACCCTTCAGTCCACAGGCTGACGCTCTATCCACTGAGCCAAACCGGTTTCGGCATTAATTATGTGGTTTAAATCTTCTATATCCTTATTGATTTTTTTGCTGCTTTAATCAGTTACCCTCAGAGATATGTTAACACTATAAATTTTTCACTTTTCCCTTATAATTCCATCAATTTTTGTTTCATGTATTAAAAAAGTGCTTTAAAGCGTATGTAAGTTTAGCATTTATATCTTCTTAGTAATTTCAGTCTGTTAATATAAAGTGGATGGTTTTTAGTTCTAGTAATGATTTTTTAAAAATTTATCTTTATTGTTGAAAGTGTTATAGATGTTCCTCTTTTTTCCCCCCATGACCTCCTCCATCCTGCACCTGCCCCTTCTAGGCCTTCACTACACTATTGTCTGTGTCCATCCATGGGCTATACATATATGCATTTAAGTTCCCTGGTTAACCTCCCCCCCACCTCCTCTAGTAATAATTTTTGCTTTAGATTTGTCTTGTTTGCTATTAATATAAAGATGCCAGCTGCTTTTAGTTACTGTTTATAATTCTTTTACTTTCAAGCTTTTTTGTCCTTTATTTTAGATATGTTTCCTATAAACATCTTAGAACTTTTTTTTTCAGTTTGACAATCTTTGTTTTTTAATTAAAAGTTAGTTTACTTACATTTATTGTGATTACCTGTACATTTAAATTAATTTTTACTGTCCATCTTGATTTTTTGGTATTTGACCTGCTTTTTCTATATTTCTTTTCTCTCTTTTTGGTCTTCTTTAAGATTTTTTTTTCTCATTTAATTTTTCTTCTTATCTACTAGTATATACTGAATATCTGTTCTTTTACTGATTACTCTAGAAATCTAAACAGCTTCCTTAATTTATAGCAAACTTTAACAATTCAAGCTAACTTATACTTTTAATCATTCTCTCGAATTATAAAAGAAACTTGAACACTTAAATTCTGAGGTAGTTCCATTCAAACTTATTTACTACTTATATAAATTTGGGCAAATTACTTAACCTTCCTGTGTCTCAGTTTCCCCATATGTCAAGTAGATAAAATAATAGTTTCTACATCAAAGGGTTATTTTGAGAATTAAAAGAGTTAATATATGCAAAACACTTAGGAAAGTGCTAGGCATATAACATGTGCTATATACATGTTGCCTCTATTCTTCTTTTTATTTTCCAGAAATTAGAAATTAGCATCATTTTATATAGTCAATATTTGTTTCAACTTATACATTTATCATTTTGTTTTGTACCCAACATTCCTTTGCCATATATTTCCTCTTGGATTACTTTTCCTTTTTAAGTTCATCTCCTAGAAGTTGCCTTAGTAAGAGTATAGTGGCAAATGTGTTGTTTGTCTGAAAGTATCTTTATTTCATCCTCATTTTTGAAAGATCGTTTTGGTTTTTTTTTTAATATATTTTATTGTTTTTCTACAGAGAGGAAGGGAGAGGGATAGAGAGTTAGAAACATCGATGAGAGAGAAACATTGATCAGCTCCTTCCTGCACACCTCCTACTGAGGATGTGCCCACAACCAAGGTACATGCCCTTGACCGGAATCGAACCTGGGACCTTTCAGTCCACAGGCTGACGCTCTATCCACTGAGCCAAACCGGTTAGGGTGAAAGATCGTTTTATTGGGTATTTTCTTTGAATTCCTCAAAGATTATTCCATTATTTTCTGGTTTCCATTGCTTCAATTTAGAAGTTAGCTATAAGTCTAAATACAGGTATAATAGTTTCCTAGGACTGCCTTAGCAGTTTACCGCGTGGTGACATAAAACAACAGAAATTTATTCTGTCACAGCTTTGGAGGCTAGAGGTTAGAAATTAAGGTGTCAACAGGGCCACACTCACACAATAAACACTCATTATATGTTAACTATTGTTATTTTGGCTTCTAAGGATTTCCCTTTCTTACCAACTCATCAGTGCATTAAAAAATGTTTAAAGCAGCATTTTCTGTGTTGTGAAAAGAATGTCACGCTAATGAGTTTGATTTTATTATTTTTGCATGGCAAAACTGATCTTAAAAAGCAGTCCTCCCTCCCCACTTGGAAATACTTTCTTTAAATGTGCATGTTACATTAACTAGTATGTTCACATCTACCAGCCGAGTGTCTGGAAGACCATGGGTGGAAGTTGAGGGGCCTATGTTCATCTGATTGGTGGAATTTTAAGTATATCTCTTATATTCTTTTGCAGGATCTTATGTGCTGACTTGGTCAGTATCTTTCACTCTGATTATCTGAACTTTGAGTCTATGAGGTTCGGCAGTGCCCGGGCTCGGCGCCTCTCCACAGCCTCTTCTGTCACCAAACCTCCACATTTCATTCTCACCACTGAGTGGATTTGGTACTGGACTGATGACTTTGGTTCTTGGCAGGAATATGGAAAACAAGTAAGTGTGATAGAAAGCGGGCAAATGTTTCCTCCTGAGGGCTATATAGACAAGCCCTTCCAAGCACAGGCATAAGCATTGTTCTTGGGGTTAGTGAAAAAGCCAAAGATCTCCAGACCTCCTGACTCACCCTGTTTGGTGGGGTGGGAAGGGGATTGCGGCAAAACTGGCTAATTCAGAGTTCACTTGTCTGAGGTTTCATCTTTGAACAATTCAATATCTGTTGGTTCATGAGATCAGAATGACTAAAAGTTGTAGTGAGATCATGTTTCTTCATGGTTTTGTTAAATGGGGCTAGAAAGATGCTTCTCTTACTGTTGAACAGGTAATTTTGGAGCAAGTGCACGTGTGTATTGGAGTGAATGTATGATAAAGATTAAATTTGCAGGATAAAGTTTAAGGCTTTTCATAGCTGGCTTTTCACCTGACCTGTAGCAGCAACTCTATGGAAGGTGGGCAAGAATAAGAAAATGGATATATTTCAGATATTGATTTGGAATATGGATCAAATAACTGCTGTTGTCAATTATTTGAAGATGTTCATAGATGGATTAGATTAAAGGCAGTCCCCTGGTCACCTTAGAGGTGCAAAGTATAGGAAGGTCACCATTTCTGTAGGGGAAACTTCTGCGAAATAGAAATTGGGGTATGTGGCCTGATGGACATTTGTACTTTTTTGGGTTATAAGAGGCTGTGCTCAAGCTCTGGTTTTTTATTCTCAGATGTACTTAGAAGATCTTCTCTGGAAACATTATAATGTGAGCGTCATGTGGTTAGGAAGCTTTGTCTCTCTTTTGCCACTGATGTGCCCCTGTGCCAAGGATGATGCCTGCAGGTCCTTGGGAAAAGGTTTTGGTCAGTTGAGGAAAGAGATATTGTTGCCTTAGGCCCATAGTTCAGTTGCAGATGGTCACTCTCATTGGTGGCCTCATGACTTGAGCCTCATTCTTCACCTCCATTTCTTCCAGTGCCAGCCTGTCCTCATTGGCTGTTCTGTCTATCCTCTTCCCCACTTATCTCTCTATCTCAGGAATCCTGGGATTCCTCTCACCTTTCCTGGATTTGTTCAGGGAAGCTCTCTAGCATTGCTCTCGATTTGGCCAGAAGCAGGAGGAGAGAGGTCTTGTCTGTATTGAGGAGGAGAAAAGGGTGACAGGTTGGTCACACTCCAGGAATTGAGTTTATTTGGTGACAACATGGAGGGATGCATGGCAGACAAGAAACACTTAGCAAATGTAATAATAGCCTTTCACTTTTCGTTTGTCAATTTGTCTCCCTCTGGGGACAAACTTTCTGGGAGCCTAGTGGGATAACATGGGACCCCGTGGGTAACCCTGGAGAAAGTACATTTCTCTGGGTGGCTTCCCCAACTGGGTGTCACTTTGGGGACTAGAGGCCTTTCTCCTTCAGACAGCCCACTCTTAGGGTGCTCCCATTTTCTTTTCTTCTTTTCTTTTTTTTTTTTTCCCAAAAGCACTGTTTTTATTTATATAGAGCCCTAACCACTTCAGTGGCAGGAGGAGTGGGAGAGGTTCCTTTTTCAATCCAAAGGCCTCCATAATGTTCATCTGTTGTTACCAAACACACAGGCAAGTGGCGTAATGGATTTGGTAAACTGACTACAATGTTTAGTCTCTCTCTGCTAGAGCAACAAGATGAGTGTCAATCTCTGCTTCTGTAAGAATCCTGAATTTAGGATTTTCAACTGTAACTACTCCAACTTCTATTTCTGAAGGTTTGAAATCAATTGATAGAACAGTAGACAGGCAGGTGATCGCAGTTTCCACTGTCTGTTCAAATGTCCAATCAAATTTCTTCTTCACTTTTTTTTCAAGAAAGCTGGTTGACTCAGTTTGTTTAACGCCTGCTGCAGTGGCTTTAAACCCACAGTAGTAACCTGCAGGATCACACTTGTACACCTGAGGGCCTTGTTCTTCATCTATACCCATTAAAATCATACAACAACCAAGGGGCCTCATTTCAGCATTCTGTGTGTAGACCTGAGAAATATCAGAAATTCTTTTACACAGCATGTCCACAGGAATCTCATAGCCATACTTGTATTTCCAATTAGCTGCCTCATAGCGTGCCCTCTGTACCTGGGACCTGCTGTCAGCTGTCATTCCTGTCATCACACAGCCAATGTTTTCGGTTATCTTGAATAAGTGAGTCACTGTGCTGGAATCCAGTAATTTGTCAGGTACTTTCTTCTGTGTGACAATTACTGCACAGTCTTTCCCTCTTGACAGCTACTGATGTAAGGCCACCCTAGTTAATAGCCTTAAAAGCATATTCTACTTGGTAAAGCCGGCCCTCGGGTGAAAAAATGGTAATGTGGCGGTCAAAACCAGTGCTGGAACCACGGGACATGTTGAAGCAGCCACTGCTTCAAGAACAGTCTATGGGCCTCCCCTTTTCTGTGCCACTACTCTTTAATGCAGTATAATCAGAGTGCATAAACTCTTTAGAACAGCGAGAATCTCGGGGGATGGCTACGTAGGTATGATTGACACACCATGTGTGGGTGGGTACAGATGCATGTGTGTGGGTTTGGTGATGGTCCGCTGCATGGTCTCAGTTTGTACCATCAGCGGGACTACCTCATGAAGTGACCTGTCCATTCTAGCCCTTCCTTTCCCACACACTTCTGGTGTCACCCATATTTGTATTTCTTTTTTGGTTTTCTGCTAATTGCCATTTCAAAATAGTTTTCTCGTGATTCTCAGAGAAGCTAGGTTCTTTTATGACTGAGCTCAGCATGTACCCCCAAATTTCAGGTCCAAATTGCTTCCATCCTATTAATTTCCTAGAGCTGCCATGACAAAGTACCACAAACTTTAGAATACCAGTGATTTATTATCTCACATATCTGGAGGCTGGAAATTGAAATCAAGGTGTCTATAGGGCCATGCTTCCTGTGTAACCAGTAGGTAATCCTTTCTTGCCTCTTCCTAGCTTCTGGTGGTTTGCTGGCAGTCTTTGGTGTTCCTTGGCTTGTAGATGCATCACTCCAGTCTGCCTTTGTCATCGTATGGTGTTCTCCCTATGTGTCTTCAGATGGCCATCCTCTTGTAAGAACATCAGTCATGTTGGATTAGGGGCCCATCTTAACTAATTACATCTGCAACGATCTTGTTTCCAAATAAGGTCACATTTTTCAGGTACTGAGGATTAGGGGACACAATTAAACCCATAACCTAATCTTGTGTATAAAAGAATTACTATTCTTTTTAAAAACATATTTTTTTAAATTAATTTTAGAGAGGAAGGGAGAGGGAGAGATAGATACAAACATCAGTGATGAGAGAGAATCATTGATAAGCTTCCTCCTGCATGCTCCCTCCCCCTTCACTGGGATCAGAACTCACAATCCCAGCATATGTCCTGACCAGGAATTAAACCATGACATTCTGGTTCATAGCTCGATGCTCAACCACTGAGCCACACTGGGCCCATTACTGTTCTTGGCCCATTGAAGTTTCCTGCATTAAACTTGGTGTCCCCGAGGTATTTGGCTCCAGCATGCATTACTCTGACATATATTTTCATTGGATTATTCTCAACAGGCTTCTCTTTTCAACTTACCTTTTTCATTTCCCCCTTTCCTGTAATCTCCTCTGCTTTGATCTAAAAACCCTACAGTTACCTTCATCCTTTTGTACCTGAACAACCCATCCATCTGACTTGCCAGAACCTGACTTCTATTTCCATTACTGTTTATTCAGGAGTACTTTTAGAAGGTGGGACCCAGCCAGGCACAGATGCTGTCAAGGGGAGAGGGCTCAGGGGCTAAATCCGATGGCACTTCCAGCCTTTGCCCAGAGTGCTGTCCATTCCTTCCTCACACCCCTGGCATTCTTGCTTCTCCTCCATGTCCTTCATGGGCTTCTTTTCCACTCCCCTTGGTGAATGTAGGGGTTTCCCAGGGTCTAGCCTACACTCCCATTCTTCCAGTTGTGTGTTTTCAGGGGTGATCACATAGATTCTTCTGACAGTGGTGTCCACATCAAGTGAACTCTATGTCTCCGTCTCCAGACCAGATTCTTCAGTCATCAGACTTGTGTATCCAGGCCCCCACCTGATAGTTCTGCATACCTTTGCTTTTTTTCCAGGCGCTGTGCTAAGTGCCCTGAATGTCTTATTTTAATTACTTTCCAACCCTTTGAGGATGGTATGATACTATTGTAATGATAGGAGTACTATTATTATTCCTGTTATGGAGTTGAGATAATCGAGGTTCAGAGAGGTTAAAATAACTTGCCAAGGTTATAGAGTAAATAGGGTTTGGGGCTAGAATTCAAGCTCAGTTTATCCCAAAATCTTAGATATCCTATAGGTAATTGTAATGAGAGTAAGAGATTAAAATGGATAATTGAAAAAATAGAAGAGCTCTCCAAGGGATCAAAAAAAAAAAAAAAAGAAAAAAAAAAAGAAAACAAGGAGGGCTGTCCTCTGACTAAAGGATGGAAGGAACAAGATGAGATGGAAAAGGGGCAACATTGCTCAGGCTGTCCAGTCAGGCAGTGTTTGAGGATTCTCTCTTGATGTTTCCCCTTCATTTGAATGCTGTGTAATCCACTATGAGTCACTGAATACCCTCTCCTCCATTGCTCCCATCATGGTTATCCTGGTTAGCAGCACCCATATTTATAATTTATTTTCCCAGGCAGCTTTTAGGAAGCAGTTGTGTTGGCTTCTGTTCCATGCCTTGCTCTCCTGCCATATCTCTGCTCCTATCGTGCCTCCCCCATGATACTAATTCCACTGTGACCAAGTCTGCAACATGGCAAGGACAGCACCAGTGTTTGTCTTCATCACTGTAGATTCTTGCCTTCATGAAGTATCTGTTTTTTTTGCCTTGCAGGGCATGGAGCACCCCACTACCACCGTCAGCAGCAGCGATTTGGAGAAGGCATACCTGGCATACTGTGCACCAGGATCTGAGACTCAGGCAGCCATTCTCAAGTTCCAGGCTGGAAAGCACAAATACGAGTTAGACTTCAGAGGTACTTACTGACTTACCCAACAGGGTCTGGTCATCTGCTGGCTGTGCCTTTTCCACATAAACCCTGGACGAACTGTTCACACATTGAGGCCCAGGGAAAAAAAGGAAGGGTGATTACTGCTCTGAAATGCTTCCCATATAGAAAGGGAGACAGAGCTATAAACAGATGATGCCAGTCCAGCAGAATCAAAGAGAAACTGCCTGAGAGTGAGTGAGGGGGAGGGCAAGTGGACCCTGAGGAGGGGATAGGAGCCCAAACAGTGGAGGGAGTGACAAGCAGGGTCAGCACTTGTGCAGTGGTGGTTGTCCTGTTGGCCATGGCCAAGTCCCTCTGTGTCTGAGGATTAACCTTAGTCCCCAACAAGTGTCGTTGTGTTTCTGCTATGCAGCTTTGCCTTATACTCCCCAGTGTGGTAACATTAATATCATCTTTTCTTCAGCATAGATGAGTTGCCAGGTTAAACACGTGGCAGAAACATACATTAACTAAAAGTTGCTGGGAAGCATATTTTTGTGTGCCATGGTGGCCTGAAACTGGACCTTAAGTGACTTGTCCCTTTTGCCTTGACAGACAGACACTCTGGCTAGGTCTTCCAGTGACCTGGCCAAAGAGTGAGGATTTTTATTTTTAAGTTTTAGTTTTTCTAAAACTTGTCTTAAGCCATTTCCAGATGGATTTAAAGTGGACTTTCTTTTAAACACAGTTGACTGTTTTCTCTATTTTTGTGGAGGGCAGCAAAGTGTCTTCAGTGAATTACCCTAAAGCCACTTTAATTGCCTGTTTTTAGTCGTTTTTGCTTGTGGTTTTGTAGCACTGGTGGTTTTGCTTAATGTAGAATGGCTGCTGCCTCGATGGGCCTTTACAGGGATCTTAAAGTGTCTACTACTCTTCAGTGAGAACTGCTTACCACCCTTTAGCATCGGTTGGCAAACACCAACCAATCCAGTCTGACAAATGCAGATTCCCAAAAGGGACAGTGAGAGGTATGCAAAATATTAAAAGTCAGGACTGCCCTGAAGATCAAGTCTATATAACTATCACCCAACTGGTTGCTGCTGTTTGAAATATTTATTAAACTATTGAGAATATCAAAACAACTAAACCAAAAATGTCAGGTGCAACCTTGATCACTCTCAACCTAGGTCATACTTCTAGGGGACAGAAGAGAAAGTCAGGTGAGGGTGGGTAAGAGCTCACACATGTGGTTGACTGCAAACTGCAGTGTGAGGAAAATCATGCTTCAAGCTCACCTTGGTAGACACAGTTTTTTGTTGGTGGTAGATAGCAGTAGCCACAAGAAGCTTGAGATGAGTTAACTTCTATCCTCACAACCTCACTACTAGATATAATGAAAGCAAGTTTCAGACCCAAATCTGCCACTCACAGTCATAAATTAAAGAAATACATAACAAACCAAATGACTTGTTCTGTAGGATTGGGAAAGACTCAGCTGTCCTTTTAGGGACTCATGTCATAAAAGAGTCACTCAAGGTAAGGATTCTAGAGGAGAGGCTGAATTCTGACATTTGTTAGCTGGTATCAGTCAGAATCCCCAGTCAGGGCTTACTTAGGGACTTAACCTTGTGTATCCTCTTTAAGGGTAAATTTGGAAAAAGGCCTCACTTTAGTCTGCCCATGGGAGCATAGGAATTGAGTCTCACATACACGTCTTGAATAACTTTTAATTTCACTAGTGAAAAGCCCATTTAAGATTCATCACAATGTTAGTGAACAGGTCAATAAAATTTGTATGCTAATTAACAGAGTAGTGAGAGCTTGAACAGTGGATAGTAAAGGGGGTTGTAGTAGCAGGATCTGAATTATGGGCTCCCATTAGAACATGGGGGAACCCCTAGGAGTGCCTGATCTTTTTCTTAAATATATTTTTATTGATTTCAGAGAGGAAGGAAGAGGGAGAAAGAGATAGAAACATCAGTGATGAAAGAGAATCATTGATCAGCTCAGGAGTGCCTGATCTTGATGACCTACTGGGCAGTAGCATAGGGAACACACACTTCAAGTGCAGTAAGATAAGTTACAGATATATACAAATTAATATAAAATGCTTTTTAAATGAAAAAAGTTATTTTTGTACCCTAGGTGCAGAAAGTAAGACTTGACAAGGTTTTCTTGGTAGGTGGAGACATATAATTTAACTTGTAGGAGGTATTCATGGTTTTTCAACTCAAAGGGTGTCCCTTTCACCCTCAGGATGAATCTCAGGTTCTTAGGGATGGGCATGGGACGAGAAATTTGCTGATTAAAAATGGTACGGGTTTTACAAGATTAAGAAATACTGTACTGCTATAGAGTCAGTTTAAGAGAAGTCATAGGAGTAAAATTATTATATTAACTCTAAATCCCACTGGCTCAAGATGTGATAATTTGTTCTCAGGCTGGGCTGAAGTTTTTTTATATCCAGACTGGGAAAAATTGCTGAGCAAAATAATAGTTTAAACAAGATCGGAAGGAACAATTTAAAAGCACTCATATATAATTGATGTGTCAATTACTAATCATTCATCTATTCATTAAACCCCGTCTCCTAAGGATTGCTATTTTCTTATGAATATTTGAAATAGGTAAAACTGCCTTATTTTTAACATACTGATTCTGGGGTCTATATGTTTGGATTAGCTTTCAAACCCATTTAATTTGTTCATTAAACACTGACATTTGTGTGTGTGTGTTTATTTTTTATTTTGCAGTCTTTATTCAGAGAAACCTGGTCTATGGTACATTCAGAAAGGTTTGTCGGAGACCCAAATACGTGTCTCCTCAGGATGTAAAGGCGAAGCAAACCAGGTAAATGGGGTTGGGAAACTTGTCACTTATGGTGTGTATCGGTTGAGGTGTGCTCTGCTGAGTACAGAAAACTTCAGACTGGTTAAAGCATTAAAGAGCTTTTTGGCCGTGTAACTGAGTGCCCAAGTACTCTTGGTGTCCAAGTATTCTGGGCCTGGCCCTTGATCTTTTTGAGTTTTTGCTATTACAAGTATAACCCCACAAAGGATGATCTGGTGTATGTGCTGTTTTATATTTGTGGAGCTGGGTCATCAGGTTAGAGTCCTAAAAGGTCAATTCATGTTCCTCTTCATGAGGTTGAGCCATTATGCATTTGTCCCAGAATGCATGGGGTGCCAGTTTTCCTTGACTTTGCCAACAGAGTGGTGAAGCTTTTAGATCTTTACCATTTTTCATAGGTGGGAAAGGGCATATCAGTGAATTTTAATTTGTTTTCTCTTATAAGTAAGGCTTACTATTTTTTCCTAACATGTAAGAGCCAATTTCCTATCTCATTCTATGGACTATTTGTGTTTTTGTCTATTTTTCTGTCAACCTTTTGGTATTTTTCTTAAATAGAATTTTTTTATCTATTAGAGAGATGAACCCTTGATTTGTTATATAAATTATAAATATTTTCTCCTGGTTTGTCTTTTGGATTTGTTTATGAATCTCAGGATCTTAGGGATGGGCATGGGACAAGAAATTTGCTGATTAAAAATGGTACATAATGGTACACAGACATACTTATTTTTATTTATTTTTTTAGTTAAATGTATCAGTCTCTTCTATGTATTGCTTCTGGATTTAGAATGTTGGTCAACTATGACTGCTCCCACTTTTGGAAGTCATTTTTGACTCTTCAGAGCCTACCGTAGGCATAGTTTGTCTTTTTCCTAAGACTGGATCTCTTTGGGGCCATAAGCAAACGCCACACATCAGAAATAAAAATGGTGTTTTTGCTCAAATTCAGACTATGATATGAGTGATTCAGAATCTTTCCTCTCCATAATCTGAGTAGTACATGATGCAGTGATGTATGGTTCTTCCCTCTAACCTGTTGTCATAACTCCAGCAGGCAAATCTGCTTGGGTCTCCTTGGCCACCTGGGACTCTTAGGGTTGGTCACTTTCAGAAACAAGTTCTCTATTTAAAACAGTTAACAGAGTCACAGTTGTGTAATGGAAAGTTCAAAATGGCATTTACATATAAGGTATCTGGTTTAGTTCCTTCCTATCTTTCCACCCTCCATGGAAATGGTTTATTCATGTAACTGGGTCTTATTTTTTCCTTTTTTTAAAACTTCTTTTAAATATTTTTTTGTTATTTAATCTTTTCCTTTCCACTAGTTTGGAAGTTATACATTGTGTTAGTATTTTTTTTAAAGGCCACACTAAAAATTACAACACGTATTCTTCACTTAGGTATAAGTCAGTTTAATTGATTGCCCTCCTGTTAAATTATATAAGGACCTTTATATAATTTACTAGAGTCCTGGTGCATGAAATTTGAGCACTTGAGGGGGTTGTCCCTCAGCCTGGCCTGCGCCCTCTCACAGTCCAGGAGCCCTTGGGGGATGTCCGACTGACAGCTGTCCGACTGTCAGGGAGCAGGCCTAAGCCGTCAGTTGGACATCGTTAGCACTGCCGTGATCTCCCGCCACCACTGCTGCACTCACCAGCTGTGAACCTGGCTTCTGGCTGAGCGGTGCTCGCCCTGTGGGAGTGCACTGACCTCCAGAGTGCAGCTCCTGTGTTGAGCGTCTGCTCCCTGGTGGTCAGTGCGCATCATAGTGACTGGTCGTTCTGCCATTTGGTCGATTTGCATATTAGCCTTTTATTATACAGGATTCCATTTACTTTTCTCTTGACTTATTATTTTTAAAAATTTTTATTTATTTTTTAAATATATTTTTATTGATTTTAGAGAGGAAGGGAGAGGGAGAGAGAGAAACATCAATGATGAGAGAGAATCATTGATTGGCTGCCCCACACTGGGGATTGAACCCGCAACCCGGGCATGGAATCGAAACGTGACAGGGAATCGAACCGTGATCTCCTGGTTCATAGGTCAATGCTCCACCACTGAGCCATGCCAGCCAGGTGACTTATACTAGGTGTACCGGTTAATAATAGCAGATTTTGTAATAAAAGAAAACACAATAATTTCAAGAGAAACATCAAAAGTGCTTTATTCAAAGTAATGTCCATCGCTAGCTACACATTTCCCCATCTTTCAGGTAATTTGTGGATACCATCCCAATAGAATTTTTCTTGTTTTGTGGCAAACCATTCAGAGACCCAATTTTCTACTGCTTCGTACATTTTGAAGTGCTGCTCAGAAAGTACGTGTGCCATCAATTGGAACAAGTGGTAATCTGAAGGACCAAGGTCTGGTGAATACAGCTGGTGGGTTAATACATCCCAGGCAAGATCTTTTAATGTGTCTTTAACTGGTTTTGCAGTGTGTGATGGTGCATCATCATGAAGCAAAATTACTTTGCCGTGTCTTCTGGAACATTCTGGTCGTTTTACAATCAAAGAGTGGTTCAAATTGATTATTTGTTGTCGGTAGTGATCAGTATTAACGGTTTCACCTGGTTTTAGAAGTTCATAATACACCACAACTTCCTGATCCCACCAAACACAGAGCATTGTCTTCTTTCTGAAGTGATTTGGCCTTGCAGCCGATGTTGGTGGTTGACCTGGATCAAACCATGATTTTGTGTGTTTGGGATTTTCAAAATAAATCCACTTTTCATCACCAGTCACAATTCAATGCAAAACAGACTGACTTTTTGCCGTTGAAGCAACATTTTACTGATGACTTTTTGGTTTTCCATTTGTCTTTGGTTCAGTTGGTGTGGCACCCATTTTCCTTCCTTTAAAATCTTTCCCAATTATTAAAAAGTATTAAAAAAAAAAAAAGCCCTAACCGGTTTGCCCTAACCGGTTTGGCTCAGTGGATAGAGCATCGGCCTTTGGACTGAAGGTTCCCAGGTTCAATTCCGGTCAAGGGCATGTACCTTGGTTGCGGGCACATACCCAGTAGGTAGTGTGCAGGAGGCAGCTGATCGATGTTTCTCTCTCATTGATGTTTCTAACTCTCTATCCCTCTCCCTTCCTCTCTGTAAAAAAATCAATACAATATATTAAAAAGTATTTAAAAAAATCTTTCCCATTGCTTGTAAATGATTGGAAATTGTTTGCTGAGCAATGTTTAATCTTTCTGCAAGTTGTTTTTGATTTTGACACACATGTTCATCCAGTAATGCTTGTAATTGTTGGGTCTTCAAACTTTTTCAGTTGATCTGGACATTCTTTGTCTTTCACATTGAAATCATCACTTTTAAAGCATTTAAACCAGTGTTCACAAGTATCTTGAGATGGAGCATGTTCACCATAAGCTTCCCAGAGTATACGATAACTTTCAGCAGCACTTTTCTTCAAAATAAAGTAATGAATTAAAACTTCCTGCAAATGCTCTTTTTTTGGCATGAAATTCGACATTTTTAAGCATAAAAATATCTATGATGTTAACACCTTCAGCAAATTTGACATATGAAGTTTTGAAGCTTGTCAGTACAACAAAATAGCATACATATAAAATCGCATATACGTCAATATATGTGTAACTCCATCTACTGAAAAAAATCTGCATTATTAACTGGTACACCTAGTATTATTTTTTAATTTAATGAGGCACTGTTATTTTATACTATGAACATTTCATTAAATTTACATTCTTATCATTTTCTTTGTCCTTTCAAATTTCCTTAGATGAAGGTCTGTTGGAAAACTGGGCGGGGGGGGACTAATTTGTTTTATTGGGGAGGGGGTGTTTATTAATTTGTTTTTAAAATTTTATTTTACTGTATTTTTTCCATTACCATTTATCACCTTTGTGTCTTCTTACACTTCCACCCACCCCACCCCACCGAAATCACATCACTACTTTCCATGTCCTTGAGTTCTCTCTCTCTTTTTTTTTTTTTTTTGCTCAATCCCTTCACACACCAGAGCTGTCTACCTGTTTTCTATCTATGAATCTGTCTCTATTTTCTTGTTTTAATCCTCACCTGAGGATATTTTTCCATTGATTTCTAGAGAGAGTGGAAGGGAGGGAGGAGCAGGGAGGGAGAGAGAAAGAGAGAGGAGCATTGATGTAAGAGAGACATCGATTGGTTGCCTCCTGCATGCACCCCCACTGGAGCTGGGAACCTGCAACCGAGGTATGTGCCCTTGACTAGGAATCAAACTTTGACCCTTCAGTACTCGCACCATTGCTTTAACCATTGAGCCAAACCAGTCAGGGCTGTCTCTGTTTTCTCGGTAGTTCAGTTTATTCATTAAATTCCACATATGAGTTAAATTTTATGGTACCTTTCTTTCTCTGACTGGCTTATTTCACTTAGCACAATGTTCTCCCAGTCCATCCATGCTGTGGCAATGGGTAAAATTTCCATTGTGTAAATGTACCACAGCTTTTTTATTCACTCATCTGCTGGTGGTCATTTGGGCTGCTCCAAATTTTGGCTATTATAAATAATGCTGTAGTGAACTTAGGGCTACATATATTATTTTGAATTAGTGTTTCGGGTTTCTTTGGATAAATTTCCAGAAGTGGAATCACTGGGTCATAAGGCAGGTCTGTTTTTTAATTTTTTGAGGGTAACTCCTTATTGCTTCCACAGTGGCTGCACCAATCTGCATTCCCAACAGCAATGCATAAGGGTTCCCTTTTCTCCACATCCTCACCAACACTTGTTGTTTGTTGATTCATTGACGATAGCCTTTCTGACAGGTCTGAAGTGATATCTCATTGTGGTTTTAATTTGCATTTCTGTGATGATTAGTGGTGTTGAGCATCTTTTCATGTGTCTATTGACGATCTGTATGTCCTCTTTGGAGAAGCATCTGTTCAGGTCTTTTGCCCATTTTTTGATTGGATTGTTTGGGTTTTTTTTTATGTTGAGATTTTTATTATAAATTCATAAATTTTGGATATTAACCCCTTATCAGATGTATCATTGGCAAATATGTTCTCCCATTCAGTGGGTTGTCTTTTCATTTTGTTGATGGTTTTATTTTGCTGTGGGAAAACTGTGTTTTGTTTGAATATGTCTATTTTGTCCTCAACATTGAAAGATATTTTCTCTGGGTATAAATTTTTTGTTGTAGTTGTTTTCTCTCAGAACGTTGATGTCATTCCACTGTCCTCTGGTTTTCATTGCTGCTTTTGGGAAATCAACTGCCAGTTTAACTGGTACTTCTTTGCCTGAATCACTTTTTTCCCTTTGGTTACTTTTAAGATTTTCTGCTTATCTTAGTGTATGGATTCTCACTACAGCATGTCTCAGAATGTGTTTTAATTTTCCTGTTGGAGATACTTTGGGCTTCTTAAACCGCTAAGTTGGTGAATCTCATTAGTTCTCTTTGAAGATTGCCTTTACCTCGTTTTCTGTCCTCTCTTTGGATTTCAGTTGGATTCTGATCAAATTCAGGCTTTCTTACTCTCTTCTCCACATCTCAGCTTCTTCCCAATATTTTCTATCCCGTTACTGCTCTGGGCCATAGTCTGGAGAATTCTATTTCCCATATCATTCAGCTCAGTCATTCTCTCTTCAGGTGGTCGGATCTGCTAGTAAGCATGTCCATTGAATTATTACTATCAAGGATTGTATTTTATATTTCTAAAAGTTGTATTTGATTCTTTTTCAGATCCTTCAGGTCATATTATAGTTCCCTGTTCCTTGCATATGTTTTTAGTTTGTGTTTTATTTTTTTAAACATAGAAAGAATAGTTATTTTGTATTATGTCCAATAATTTCAGCAACTTAATTTGTTGTGGGCTTGTTTCTGGCTGATTCTTGCTCATTGCTTAGTTATTTTAAACTGTGCTATTTTCCTAGGCACGTTATTTGTGGGAGTTCTTTTAGGCTTAGGATGAAGGTCTCATGCCAGTAGAAATGGAATGTAGATCTAGCGTAGGAAGAACAGAGCATTTTGAAACTGAGTAGCAATGAAATGGAGAGACATGGAGGCGCAGCTGCTGGCCAGGCCTGGAGAGAAAGAGAGAGGCAAGTGCTGATCAACAGCTGCCGCAGAGGCTGCGGATCAGACCCTGCTTCTCTCTTCAGGCCTCTCTCCAGGCCTGATTAGCAGCCCCCTCGGTGGTTAGTGCTGGGTCACTGTGTCTGCTGACTGCAGGACTGACTTCTGGTTGGTCAAGCCTCTGGTCATGATGGACCCAGGGTTTTTATATATTAGGATATGCCAAATATACCTCTCGAGGCTATAGTATATAATAAAAGTATAGTATGCAAATTGTCCCCTCGACTGGAGTCCTTTCGGGAGTTCGGCCAGGTGGCGGGGCTGGCCAGGGGAAGGGAGGGAGTACTCTGCCGGCTGCCGCCAGACGCTAGGGACCCTACCAGTGCACAAATTTCATTCACTGGGCCTCTAGTCTACACTAATAAAAGAGAAACATGCAAATTAACCATCACTCTGCTACACCCACAAGCCACGCCCACCAGCCAATCAGGAGCAAGTATGCAAATTAGTCCAACCAAGGTGGCGGCTGGCCACGGAGTGAGCAGGAGGTTTGGGTTTCCCTGGCAATGGAGGAAGCCAAGCTTTCTGCCCACTCTGGCTGGCCCTGGCCTCCGCTCAAGGCTACAAAGTTTCAGTTATAGAAGATAAATAAATCCCACATCCAAGGGCCTCTGCTTGGGTCGCCAGGGGGTGTGGCCGGCCTGCAAACCACCACAGGCCCCTCGCCCAGGCCACCCCACGCCCCAAGGGAACCCCTACCCTGATCCGGGACACCCTTCAGGGCAAACCAGCCGGCCCCCACCCGTGCACCAGGCCTCTATCCTCCTATCTAATAAAAGAGTAACATACAAATTGACCATCACTCCAACACACAAGATGGCTGCCCCTATGTGGTCAAAGATCCTGCCCCCATGTGGACACAAGATGGCCAGCAGGGGAGGGCAGTTGGGAGGGACCAGGCCTGCAAGGGAGGGCAGTTGGGGGTGATCAAGCCTGCAGGGGAGGGCAGTTAGGGGTGACCAGGCTGGCAGAGGAGGGAAGTTGGGGGAGACCAGGCCTGCAGGGGAGGGCAGTTAGGGGCAATCAGGCTGGCAGGGGAGCAGTTAGGCATCTATCAGGCTGTCAGGAGAGTGGTTAGGCGGTGATCAGATTGGCAGGCAGAAGTGGTTAGGGGCAATCAGGAAGGCAGACAGGCGAGCAGTAGGGAGCCAGCAGTCCTGGATTGTTACAGGGATGTCCGACTGCCCAGTAGGATCGGGCCTAAACGGGCAGTTGGACATCCCTCGAGGGGTCCCAGATTGGAGAGGGTGATGGCTGGGCTGAGGGGACGCCCCCCCCCCCCCCATGCACGAATTTTGTGCACTGGGCCTCTAGTTTGTAATAATAATTCAGAGCTCTTTGGTACAAATTTCAGAGCTCTTTGAATGTAAAAATCATGTCTGTGCTGCTTTAATTATATTCTCTCTCCCTATGTACAGGAGTTGAGATACAAGTGAGTATCCTCATTGTTTCAGTTTGGGCCACTTAGGCAAAGAGGAAAGTGCTCTCACAAGATGGATAGTATGCTTATGTGCTTCCTCTTCTCCCTGCTTTTAAAAAATGAGATGCTGATACTCGAGACAAGTGGTATTGGCTAGTGGAGGCCACCTGTGTGTGATAGTCTGTTGGTGTCTGCAAACCAAATGTCTTAGTGTTTTTGTTTACATTTTGTAGCAATGTCAAGTTTCAAGGTCCAAAGAGCATCCCAGACCATTGGGACCCCTCAGCCCTGCCGGACCCCGGCTTTAAGGTATGGGACTCATGTTGCCTTGGACTGGGGAGGAGAGTGTTCTTTGAGATCAGTGAGTATGAGTGATGTGCTGTTTCCTCCACCACTGAAGAAGCACGAGGGAGGACAGAAGAGGTATGTGTGGGGTTATTTTTTCAGGTTTTGGGGATTTTAAGGCTAGAGACCACCCAGGAGATGGCTGTGGTCCTGAGGGGAGAGGATGTATTGTGGATGGAGGACAGTGAGCTGGTAAATTTCTAGACAAGGTAGACATAGGAGCTGGGCTCAGCCAATGTATATTAGTTATACTAAGCAAGAAAAGGAAAAGAAACCACTGACTATGACAAGCGACATCTAGAAGGTAAATTTCTGTTGGAAGGTGCTAGATAATAGAAGACAAGAGAAGGAACACTCAATTGAGCAGCTCCTTTAAGGCCTGTCAGATTTTGGGTATTGCACTGAATTCAGTAGAGTACTCAGGCCAAGATCTGCCCCATCTATGTGGGGTACTCAGACTGGCCTCTGATGGCTAACTTCGTGCCAAGCATGTTGCAGACAGCTTTTACAACTGATTGTTACTGCCTTGGGAGGACTCTTCTTGTTGAGCTGACAAAGCTCACACAGACACCAGTGGCACAGGCAAGACCAGTGATAGTCAGGGTGAGTTGACAGCAGCACTCAGATGTCAGAGGACAAGGCAACCATATTGAGGGGATTAGGGCAGGCTCCACTGGGTCCACTTCCAAACGATGGCTGGTGCTTACACAGGTAGAGGTAAGAGAACATACAGGATGATGGGAACTGCACGTGAAGCAGCCCAAATCAGGACGTGGGATGTCAGGTGTATCTTGGATGGAGGGTGTGAATAGACATGGGAAGCAGGAGAAAGGTCAGGGCTGGGTTGTGCAATGCCTTGATCATGGGTTCAAGCAGAGGCCATGACAAGTATGGGAACCCATTAGGACCTCTGGTCTGGAAGGAGCAGGGCTGGTTTCCATACTTGAGGAAGAGGAGTTTAGCAGCCCATGAGATTGGAACAGGGAAACCAGAGTCAGGATTTGGGTTACAGGAGACCCATGGACATGCATGCCAAGTCCTGACATGTTGGGTCTTTGGGGGTGATGGTGAGGTGGCTGTTATAAGGCTGTAAATGGGGTAGAGGATGGTATAAAGGGACTCCCCAGAGATCCTCACATGGTCTATCACTGGATCAAACCTCATGGTGCTGGGAACAGGGAGGCTGATTATGTGGTCCAGGCTGCAAGTGCAGGAATTTGAGCATTGTCACTCTGTGTGACATTCAGTTGCTCTTGGTGAGGGGCCTCTCCTGGCCCATCAAAAGTGCTGTTTCCCAGAACAAGAAGCTAAGGGAAAGTTGGGCTCAGCTGAGAGGGATACAGTGGCCATGCTCCTGAGTTGCCATGTGCCCGTCTACCAGCTTGGCCTGTTAGTGCTTGTGGTGTGGGGCGTTCACGCAATGCTGCTGCCCGTGACAGCGTTTGCCCCCTCCACCAAATGTATGCCTTTCACATTTATTGACACCAACACTTTGGGCTTGTAGACTATGTAGTCTGCCTTGTGTGGGGTCAGAAGAGCAGGGACATCCTGAGAATACCTAGGATGGTGCTGATGTAAGCATCATACCTGTCCTTCGGGCAGGTTTCACAGTGAACACAAATTGCACACATTCTGTACCTGGAGAGACTGCCTCTTGGGGCAAAGGGGAGTGGTAATCACCTTCAGGGCTTGCTTCTGCAGTTCTAGCATTTTAGGAATAGCTTTGGGAAGAGAGCTGTACTTTATACTTAGATGATAACATAATAAAAATCTTTGCCCCTTGCAGCGGATCACCCTCAGTTCTTTCTCAGAAGAATATCAGAAGGTTTGCAATCTTTTTAACAATACACTGCCCTACTACTTTGTTCAGAAGATTGAGCGAGTCCAGAACCTGGCTCTCTGGGAAGTCTACCAGTGGTACGTTAAGGGCTTGCTCTCAGCAGGCTGATGACTTTGTCCCCTCACACTGTTACATAGTAGGCTAGCTGCTTACCAAATGGACTTCAGGAACAGTTCCAGATGGCAGTCACTGCTTGCCCAGTGCTGCTGGAATTGGGAACTGTATTCCTGATTTTTTATCTATCTCATCATCTTTATAGCTTAGTGCTGCATGTCCCCTCAGAGAGACGAGGGGACCGAGGCTTTTGTAGTGACAAAGCCAGCACTTGTATTCTGCCTCCCCGAAGATCAACAGGATGGTCCAGTATAAGCCACCCACATTCTGGAGAACATAAAGCTATTGTCCTGACAGCCAGAGAGTAGGGACCTTATTTTTTGCCTGAGAACCAGCATGTTCTTGGGCAGTTGTCCACGTGAGGTGAGGAGGAGAATCACAGCAGGTCACCATGGCAGGCCTGGGGTTCTGCTGACCTGTCCCCACAAAAGGTTGGAGCAGTCTCATCTGTGCTCTGGGCCCAGTGACAAAATCAAGTCTCATGGCGCTGGGAACTTACGGGAGAGAGGACACGGATGATGCCCCAATGATCAGCGGTCTCAGGCCCCCCCTGCTGAGCTCCATGAGGAAGCAAGGGGTAGGAACGAAGCACGCCTGTCTTCCAAGGCTGTCTGCGTTGGGAGTTCAGTTTTCTGCCAGAAGCCTAAGGCTGTGGAGGGCAAGGCTTCCCTCTGCTTTTCATCTAGGTCCTGTGTTCTACCTTTCCCTCTCTGGCCCAAGGCTGAAGTATCATGGACTTGGATCCATATCTCCTGGCCTCATGACACTTCCGATAAAATGTGTTTTCTTGGGTCAGGTGGCATGTATTTGGTGGTAAGTGCTGTCTCTCCAGCACACATTTCTCTCCTGTGATTCTAGGCAAAAAGGGCAGATGCAGAAGAGAAATGGAGGGAAGGCGGTGGATGAGAGGCAGCTGTTCCATGGCACCAGCACTGTTTTGGTTGATGCCATTTGCCAGCAGAATTTTGATTGGAGGGTCTGTGGTCTTCATGGCACTGCCTATGGCAAAGGTAAGGGTGAGGGCAGCTTGCACCAGCATAATCAGGCCTAACTGCACTGTCCAGGGCTCAGGAAACCGTTTTAAAGCAATTGATGGGGGGCGGGGGCAGTGTAAGCTGATAAGCCAGTTCATACTCAGTGAGGAATGGCTTTGCCATCTGTGGGGATGCCCAGCTGTTGGCTCCCTTCTCTCACTCCTTTGTGTGCAACCAGGAGCTGACCCAAGGGTTAGCATGGGCAGTCCTGCTTAGGCTGGGGTTTTGCTTCCTTAAGAGATGGGCCTATGTCCCTGTGGAGTGGAGGCCTCGGGAGATGGTGAGCATGAGTCAGGAGAGGAAAGGGGGTGCCTACCCAACCAACCCTGTGCCTGCACTATTTTGTAAGAATAGAAATCTGAACACCTCAGATACATGCATGTAAATATACCATTCTAGCTATTTGGTGAGTTATCTGAGTGTTTTTCTGTCTCGGTTATTTTTAAACTTTATTTGAACATAGTTTCAAGGAAAGTTGCAAGAATAATATTTTTAAAAGTCCTGCATACATTTACCTAGATTCACCTGTTTTAATATTTTGCCATGTTGGCTTTATCACCCCCCATTTTTTCGGATCCATTTGTAAGTATGTGGCATATGTCATACCTCTTCACCCTTTAACACCTCCTAAGAAAAAGGACATTCTCTTCTGTCATCACATGGTTAATAAATTGAAAAAAATGTCATAGTGATGTGATAGTATAATCAATAGTCCCTGTCCCAGTTCCATCAGTTGTCCATAACTTAGCCTTAGTCCAACGTGATGAGTATGGTGTCAGGATGGACGAGAGCCAGTGGAAGGTTGTAAATCCAAATGTATAAGTGGCAGCTTCCAACTCAGGTTCCCATTAAACAGGGTTCATAGTTGTATGCATTGGGCTGCCGGTGTGGTTCCATGTATGGGATCTTGGTCACTTTCCACACCAACCTTACTAAGTTGGGCATGACAGCCCCATTTTATAGCTGAGGAAACAGGTTTGGGGGTTAAGTAGTGTTATGCCCAGAGAGCCGTGTGATTTGACTGACATATTCAGAATGTGAAAGGAGTTTACTGTCTCAGTTTGGTGTCCCCTCTGATACCCTTCATGGAGAAGGCTAGAGAAAGAGGAAAGATGGAGGGAGGACAGGAGGAAGATACGACAGAGGAGCAGAGGCCATTGGCATTGCCTGGTTGGCAGGATGCTAGAGCCCCTCCTGCCCGGCTGCAGCTGTCCTCCCAGTGCCCAGCTAAGCCTGTGTGTGTTTTTGCAGGGAGCTACTTTGCCCGAGATGCTGCATATTCCCACCACTACAGCAAATCCGATTCGAACTGCTACACGATGTTCCTGGCTCGGGTGCTGGTGGGAGAGTTCACCCGAGGCGATGCCTCCTTAGTCCGCCCCCCCGCCAAGGAGGACCAGGGCAATGTTTTCTACGACAGCTGTGTGAACAGCATGTCAGACCCTTCTATCTTCGTGATCTTTGAGAAGCACCAGGTCTATCCAGAGTACGTCATCCAGTACACCTCCAGCAAGCCTCTGGCCGGGGCCTCCACCCTGTTCTCCCTGGCATCCTTTTTTGGTATCCGGCAGTGAGCACTAGGATGTATTTCATGCCTCTCAGGCTTGTTTTCCTTGAAATAGCTATTTGGGAAAGTTGTGTGTTTTTTTATAACAAAAAAGCTTTTAATGAACTGTTTAACATTGATGTCTCAATGAAGTTATGTTCTTAATCTCTTGATGATGGTAGTTTTGGTTTTAAGTAATTTTTGAGCTTGATATGGGCTAACCAATAGTGATTGTAGGTGAGATTTTTACTAGGGTAAGTTTTAGGTTTTACTATTTTTGTTGACTTTGCTACTGATTGGCACCAGGCACAGAGTTTCTAGTTAACTATTTTATGGATTGGTTTTAATTTTTAATAATTTCTGTCTATCTCTAGTGATTTGGTTTTTCAGGATCTTGGTGGCATCATTTGACTTTTTACAGCGTATGTATAGAAAAACATGTCTTGTGGACTAGGGTGGTGCAGTCATTGTGTCTGTTGCTCTGGTTCTAATCCAGGCAGCTCTTCTGCTGCTTCTCCTGGGCTCTGGCCTTGGAATTGGTTCATATATCACATTGTCAGACACATGGCTACTGTGGGGTGTCATTCAGTCCCTGCCGGTTTCCCTTTGTCATGGGCCTAGCTCATGAATGCTTGTCCCAGCATCTTCTAAGTGTGCTGGACGTCCTCTGAATATGGGTTTTATATCTTTATGAGATTTGAATATCTGTGCTACAAATGTCACAATATGGAAATAAAATAATATTTATCTCAAGTGGGTTATGACTGAAGTCCATTCTTCAACATTGTGTATTGAGTTCCTGCTGGGTACAGGAGCTTTTCTGGGTGTTGGAATGTAACAGAGCCCCTGTTATTGTCTTCGGAGGTGTTATGTGTAGTTTATCATGAAGCTGAAGAAGCCCCTTCCACAGCCCTAGGAGGGGCCCCAGCTATATGGTCACATGGTCATACATTTTGGTTAAATTTGCAAGAGTTACATCTTGATTTTTTTTTTCTTTTCCCCAACTCATACAAGTTCCAAGCTCCACAAAACCTAGAATCACTATATGTTGTGGACATGGAGGAGGTGGGTGTGTTCTTTGTATGTCTTCCACACACAGCAGGTTGTGGAGTCTCTGCTAGACACTGGCTGGCTCTTGTCCAGAGGCAGAGGGGCTGGCAGGGAGGCTTCATGATATGAGGCTGTCGGCCCCTTCCTGGGTGCTATACCCATTGGCCTCCCACGTTCAGTCTACAGCCACGGTCCTCTCATTATCTGCACTCTTCTTCCCGTCACCTTCCTAATACAATATGTTCACTCTCCACACGATGTCTCCAGTTCAGCTGGTTTGTCCTGTAGTTGTCAGATCCAAGCTATTTTCCATTCTTGGAACAGGGGTAGAGTGTGATCTGGAACTTGACATAGGTCAGCTAATCAGGCCAGAGGAGAATAGTTAAATGACCAGAAAAATGAAGAAGCAATGACAATACTGCCTTTTTCACCATCAGGACCTAGGTGTAGATGTTATGATTTTCAGAGCCTCCCAAATATTTCCCCCACATCCTGACTAATCTTGGAATTTCATTCATTGCTTTTTGATTAGGTCACTAGTCCTCCTACCATGTTGGTGGGGGGCCCGAGGGGTGTCAGAGAATTATTAAACAGGTGCTTGCCTGCTAAGTCTTTTTAAAAATATTTATGTATTGATTTTAGACGGGGGGGTGGGGGAAGGAAGAGAGAAAAAAATCTGCTGTCCCACTTATTTATGCAATCATAGGTTGCTTTTTAAAATTGTAAACATTTTTATTGATTTCAGAGAGGAAGGGAGAGGGAGATACAAACATCAGTGATGAAAAAGAATCATTAATCGGCTGCCTTCTGCACACCCCCCACTGGGGATCGAGCCCACAACCCAGGCATGGGCCCTGAAATCAAACCGTGACCTCCTGGTTCATAGATCGATGCTCAACCACTGTGTTATGCCGGCCAGTCATTGGTTGCTTCTTGTATGTGCCCTGATTGGGGATTGAGCCTGCAACCTTGGTGTATCGGGATGTTGCTCTAACCAATTGAGCTACCTGGCCAGGGATGCCTATTAAGTCTTAAATATAGATATACTGATCCTGTGCTTTTTAACCATCTGGCTGCTGGGAGCCGAGGAGTGGGAAGCAGGAATGGTCTTTTGGGGAATTTTAGTGGGAAGGATGGCAAGAGGAACCTGGGATGGGAGAGTACCAAATGCTCCAGAAAAGTCAAGTGAGCTATGAAGACTGCAGACAACATGGATTGGCTGACGTTTGAGAAAGCAAGTCAGGAAAACCAACTACATGGACTGGAAATTCAAGAGGAATGGGGTCCATGAGGCCAGGTTGTAGGGTGGGCTTGGGGAAAGCTGTTCCTCCTGTGTGGGCACAGGAGGCAGTGGGCACTGCAATGAGAAGTCAAAATGACCACGACTCAGAATGTTAATGCAAAGAGGTAGTGGGATCCAGGGCAAGTGTATGTGTGGTAGCCAAGACGTTGTCAGGGGCCCAGCTGAGATGCAGCTGGAGGGCTTTGTGGAGGACCCGTCAGTGCCATTTACTGCCCCGTGTTAGCTGGTGCTGGGCGTGAACAGTGGGCTTTAAACAGAGCCCGGGGATGTGTGAGTCCAGCGATTCTAGCCCATTAGGAAGCCTGACTGCTGTGTCTGGAGATTGTGACCACCTGCATGGAGAAGGGGAGGAAGCCAACAGAGTTGATGGGCTTGGGTGTCAGGTGTGGACCTGCACCTCAACCAGGGAGCCAGGTGCTCAGCTGGGCCCTTATGCAGGATGAGGTTCTGTGATGGCCCTAGGGGGTCAGGGACTTGGGGAGACAAGTGGGGCCATCAGGGGAGCCGATGGATCACCAGGAATGGGAATGGATGGTTTTTCCCAGTGAGTCTGAGCCCTGGGCTGGGCATCTCAAAGGGGCTGGGTTCCAGAGATGAGCAGGTGGTGGGCAGCAAGTGTGTGAGAGGGCCGTGATGGGCTGGCGGGACCTCCTAGAGGACGGGAAACAACCAGGGCAGGGGCAGTGCTGGGAAACAAGGCTGCCTTCCTTTCGGAAACTTCCAGGGGAGCCCTTTGGTGAAGCATGGGGAGCTCTAGGCTGGAGGAGAGAAGACTTCACAGTAGAGCAGCATTTCCAGCCACGGATATGTGGCAACCTATTCTGCCAGCTCACCTGAAACAGCCTGAACTTTCTAAAGGTGGGTCAGCATCTGGGTATCCCATCCATGCTCACAAATTCCTATTATCTATACGGCATTTAGCCCCTAATGCTGCTCAGAGGTCAGGTAGAGGAAAAGGTCTTTGATCTCGGTCAACCTCCTTGCTTTACAGGTGAGGAAACCGAGGCTCAGGGAGGTGGCAAGATCATGGCTGCTGGTGGGAGATCTGGGATTCAATTTGCAAGTTCTTTGTTGAATTTAAACTTTTCAGCAATACAATAACTACTTTTACTAAAATTCACCTCTGTATTTTAATTTCTCAATCAAAATTAAGAAAAGATGATGATGCTCTTAAAAAGTACACTTTAGCCTCCATCACTTTTCTGTACATTGAAACATATGAAGTCAGTATTACCCTACCTAGAAATATCAAAGCATAATAAAGCTTTTGAACCACCTTTGAAGTTGAACTTCTGAATGTCATTGCCTTAGTCAAATACTGCAAAGTACCTGAAGCTGAAAAGGCCTATGAGCTAGTACCAGCAGGACAGCTCAGCACAGTGTCCCTGTGTCGATTCCTTCCATCCTGAGGCCAGGACAAACCCCAAGTTCTCAGTCGTTTTGTCAAAGCTACAGTTTCACTTATCAGCAATTCCTTATTGAGAGAGGTTGTTCTGTGGTTCAAACACCATTGGCAAAGACAAAACTAAGTGTAACAAACAAACATTTATTAAACATTTAGGAAATGTTACAGAAATGACCTCTTTTATACTTGTATGCCAGGCACCCTTTAAATTACTTAGGTGACGTTTCCCCCAAATCCAAATTTCCATAAGCGTTTTCTTGGAATTAGAAGGTGCTGTTGTAATTGTGTCAGCGGGAGACAATCTTGATGTAGACACCATTTTTTGGACCTAGGGCAGATTTAGATTCTAGCTGCAGTGGTACCTGAGATAGAGGAGATTAAAATATTTGTCACAGTTAAACACATCCACAGGAAAACATTCTTGGGACCAGGCCTGAAGCAGGGTTATGGAAATTCAGCTGAGGCCTCAGAGAGCTGAGCCAGGAGTGAGCAATGCAGCCTCCCAGCGGGACCCTGAGGACCCAGCAGAGCTGCCTCTCCAGGACTAGGCACTGGGCCCTGCAGCACTGGTGCTCGTCCCCCATTTCCTGTGTAAATAATTCCCATTTATTCTCCCAAGAACCCTGCATAAGAGGTGGTAGTGGCTCACTTTGCAAATGAAGAAATGAAGGTTCAGAGAGGCCAATTGACGTGTTCAAGGTCACATGACTAGAAAGTAGAGAGCCAAGCCTCATGCTCTTCTCATCTCTCCATCTCCCTGTGCCCAGCCAGACACGGAGCAGCTGCTCTGGGCAGGACTTTGGGGAGTTGGGCCTCATGCTGTCCCCTGCTCAAGCATGCTGTGTTCTGACCTCAGTGCCATTCAGAACGTTTTCCTTATGTCTTACAAGGAAGATCCACAGTGGGCTGGGGTCTTGGAAGAAACACCAAAGAAATACTTAAGAAGTAGGGTAGCCCCTTGAGCCATGTGTAAAATGATGGTTCAGTGGCTAATGTGAACCCTTTCGAGGAAAGAAGAATCACCAGGCCTTACTACTGGGGCCTTGTCAGATGCCTTTGAGGATTATAGTTCAGATGGGAGACCAGTTTTATGCCCAAGAAGCAAGATGGTCTAGACCTGTGCTATCCTGTACAGTAGCCAATAGCATTATGTGGCTGTTGAATGCTTGAAATGTGGTTAGTGGAAAAGAGGGGCTGACTTTTTTGATTTCATCATTAACATTTAAATAGCCACATGTGGCTAGTAGCTCCTGTATTAGTACAGGTCTAGACAAACTAGAAACACCATTGGACTTTAAAAAAAGGAGGTCATTTGGGGCTAGCAAAGTCAGGGAGGGCTTTGGGTGGGGACATTGGTCCAGCCACTGTACTGGATGTCAAGATGAAGGGTAATGAGGCAAACCCCAGAAGGAAGTCTTGCACACATGGAAGGCCTAGGGCAGTCAGATCTGCCTTCTTTCTCTGTTTCCTCATCTGCCTTGGCTCGGCTCTGTGCTCCCAATTGGTCCCTCCTCTCTCCAGCCTTGACAATCAGAACTTGGTGGACATTTTCACATCCAATATCTTTTTTAGCCCACCTGAGCTCATTATTCCTCCTGGACCAGCAGCCCACCCCAGTCTCCCTGTTGGTTGGGGAGGGGGGGCAGTGCTACTCTCTGGATCTAGAAGTTGTCACCATCTGTCACTGTGTCCTTCTCTGTCCCCTATGCCCTCTGGTCCAGGTCTACTGCTGTCCTGTGCAGGGGAGTTCCAAAAAGGCATGGAGGAGAGCCAAGTTCAGTTGTGTGGGGAACAGCTAGCACCTTGCAGACAGGCTGCTGGATGTGGAGGATCGGGAGGGCTTGGGAATGAGCAAGATCTGATTTGAACCCCAGTTTCTTCTCTCTGGCTAGTCATTCATTTGCTTGTAGATGTTTGTTGAATGAATGAATGAGCATCTGCCATGTGCCTGGCATTAAGCTGGGTGCTGAGGCACCGAACAATAAATACAACAAACTTTTGTTCCCTCACGGAGCCTGCAGTCCAACTGTTTGACCTCAGGCAAGTTGCTTAACTTCTCTGAACCTTGTTTTAGCTCCTTGTCTGAAAATGGGAATAATAAAACCTACTTTGGATTCTATTTGCCAAGGAGGGAAGGGCTATAGCATCATGAGGGCTAACCCTACTGTACAAAGAATAATAATAATAATATTAGTCCAGCCGCAGTGCAGACAACGTGGTGAACACACCTGAGCCTGGAGTAGCAGGGCTCACCTGCAGGGGGCTCACCTGAGTCTCAGGGCAGACTTCAAACCGGAACTTGCTCAGGATGTGGAGCAGTGTCAGCTTGATCTCCAGAAGCCCCAGCCGCACCCCGAGGCAGCTCCGGGGACCCGCTCCGAATGGCAGGTAGGTGAAGGGTCGCCGGCACCTCTGGGCCTCTGCTGTGAACCTGTGAGGCAGCGCAGTCAGGGTTGGCCCAGGACACCTGCCTTCACTTCGGGGCCTCTTCAGACACTGGGTCTGGCTGAGGGTCCCCTACATCAGAGGTGACGATCCTACCAAGCGGGCCTAACCTCCACCGAAGTCAACAGAATCCTGTTTTCTCTTGGGCCTGTCCCCAAACTCTGGAGCTGGTGGCTGCTAATCCCTGAGCTTTCGTTCCCTCCCCCTCCCCCCTTCCTGCAAAGGCATTGCGAATGAAAAGAATCACCTGGACAGTCAATGTTGCCTTCCTGCCCTCCTACTGTCCATCATGCTGTTAACGAGCCTGTGGGCTCACTATGATCCAGAAAGGTAAGAGCCTTAAAGAAACCACAGCCCTTACCTGGACCCTGGGCTCCACCTTCTCCATCAGCTAGCGGTGACACCAGCCATACTTCCTAAGAAGGGTGCCTGGGCCCTGGTCCTCCTCTCTTGCCCCAAGGCCAGGTCCTGCCAGCTGTCTTTGCCTCTCTGGTTCAAGCAGTGAAATTGAAATACTGGTGGCTGTGGTACTTGAATCACGGAAGGCCTTCCTCAGAGGAATTGCCTATCTGCTACCACATGGCAGTGTGTGCCACACGTGTTCTGTGACAGTAAAGCCAGGTGACAGCCACTGTTGTGTGGTAGCCAGCTCACTTCTTACCACCTCCGCACTTTTCTGGGCCCAAGGTACCCTGGACCCCCCACCCCCTATTTCAACTGAATATTAATGCAATGTTTGTTTCAAAGATGATGCTATAAGCCCAACGGCCACTGTTTATAGTTCCTGATCTTTATTTCCAGTAGTAGGATATAGTATTTGTCTAGGTCCCATTGCCCACAGCTTCCCTGTGACTGGTTGTAGAGCTCGGGTTGGGTCCCCGGGAAGTTGGAAGCGCTGAAAGTGCGGCCCAACTGCCATCTGGCCAGCCCTCCCTTGCCAGATCACACAGGAAGGGATACAAATGTGTTCTTTTGAGGAGGGGCTGTGGATACCGGTGTAGACATTTTAAATCTAGGAGCCTAGAAATGAAGTGTATCTAGCTGGTTCTCATGAGTTCCTGGAGAAATTGTGTTGATCCTCTTGTTTTGGATCAGGCTCCACTTTTAAAAAGGAAAAGATGTGTTACACCTGAAATATGATCCGGTGCCCTGTGTCCTGTTTTGAACAAACAGAAGACAACTACTTAAAATTGCCTTGTTCCTTGCATGCAGTGCTGCTGAAATGCTAAATCTCTGGATTCTGTTTGGGGCTTTTAAAAGTAGTACAGTTATTTCCTTGGAAAATTATGCCTCACAGCATATGATTGCCTTGGTTTTTGACAGGGGACAGTGGTACTAGATCTTTACCAATAGTCCCCTGTCGCTCACATCCCTCAGGGGCCCATTTGAAGGGGCGGTGCTTACCTCTCAGGGTCAAAGGCCTCTGGGCGTGGCCAGTGCTCAGGGTCATGGTGTAAGGCGCCCACAGCCATTTCGACCACTGTGCCCGCAGGAATGCGCTGCCCCAGCAACTCGCAGTCCTGTGCCGCCTCCCGTGTGAACCTGCGGGGGGCAGGGGGACGACAACGGGTCACCCCAGCCTTGATGCAGAGTAGAGATGAGGAGAGCTAGGGTGGGGCCATGATAGGGCAAAGGGGGTCTGGGTCTGAAGTGTGGAATGAGTTGGGGGACAAGGGAAGAGGAGGCCCTGTCCCCTTCAGGGGTGACCAAGGCCTACCCACCCAACCCCATTAAGTCTCTACTGCCCAGGACCCTGCAGCCTAGGCCCAAGCATGTCAAACTCAAAGGCTAACACAGGCCAAATAAACGAGGCTTGTGGCCTGCGGGCCACGAGTTTGACATGCTTACTCTAGGCTCTTTAGACTGGCCTGGCCCTTGGTGAAAACGTAGTCATTGCTCCTTCCTTCATCCAGCCTGAAGCCCATCTTATGCTTGCGTTGGGGGCACACAGGTGCCTTTGAAGGGCTTATTTCTAAGGAGGGCTTACACGGCCCCTGGCCACACCCTCCCTCACCCCTCACTTTACCTAAAGGAAATGTGAGTTTGAAAATCTGTTCCCCATTCATTGTCTGTGTCACTATTGCTAAGTCCCACCAGAGAGGAATGCTTCTGGTCAGATGGTTTATTTTATCGAACGGCCATGGCATAATCCCTTTTATGTCCTATTTTTTAAGGGCAGGACTATCTGTGTTTGCGCAGGCACTGACAGCTTCTGGGAGAATTCCTAAACTGCTTCCACTATCTCCTCTAGGGGATGGGACTGGGGTGGAGGATGGCAGGGGACCAGGCTGGCAACTTTTCCTTCCGATCCTTCTGTGTTGTTTAGTTTTTGGGGGTATTTTTTAGGTATAAGCATATTATTTTGGTAATATAAATATTTTTTACAAAAATTAAAAATAATCTATTTTGGCTTTTGCCTCAAGTGGTAGGACTGGGCTTCCCTCAATATCTTAGAGGAGATAAAATTATTACATTAATTATAGCTATAAAAGATATTAAGAGCACCCACAGCTCCTTGCAGCATTCATCACTCTGTTATGAGCATTTAATGTGAGAGTCAGAAGCCTGAAAGGCAGGGCTGTGGGGCCCCATTCAGATCCCCAGTTACGTATGCAGTTAATATGTGCTTGCGTCTGAGAGCAAAACCCCAGTTTTGAGCAGGAAGATGGGGGGAGGGGTATACAACCTCAGTTCAAAAAGGACTAAACAAGGCTACCCCGTTTTGCCATCTTTACCGGAAATAGCTTGGACCTGGATGCAAAACCCCCTACAAAACAGAAAGCAGGGCCCTCCCTTCTGAACATGGTGGCCTCTCTGTCTCGGTTAGGCTGCATAAAAGGCCAGAAAAAATCTCTGAATTCTACTGCATAGAAATTGGACTCACATTAATAACCTTTCAATAAGAATTATGTTTTTCACAAGGGCCATTCTGAGTTATTTTTATAGATGAGGGTGTCAGTCAAGTTGTATCAGTGCTTGGGAGAAGCTAGCAGGCTTTTTCTGAGATTAAAGGAATAATAAAATGGAATAGAAGAATAGAATAGAATAGAATAGAATAGAATAGAATTAGGCTAGACTAGACTAGAATAATAAAATTCTCATTCTCCTTACATTCATCTCAAATCCTATGCCTGGGCCAAAGCGAATTGGCCTCTTGTTTGGGTGAGAATAATGATGGTTTGCCTGTCTCATTTCTGTTGTTTGATAACAGAAATCAGCAGAGCTGATACGGTTAAAAATGCCAATGGAGTAGATGTAGAGGAAGGTGAGGCCCAGGAGATCATGGCTTGCCTGAGGTTGGAGCAGGACTGGAAGCTGGCCACTCGACTCAAAGCTTAGTGCCTCTTGCTCTTTACCTCATACCTTCCATGGCAGGCTGCTCAGAGGGGAGTGTGTTTTCCCATCACTATCCCACTGATTCTCACTGTACTCCGTGAGGCAGGCGGAGCAGGCAATGTGCCCATTGAACACTCAGGACACAGAAGCACAGAGCAGTATAGAACTTAGCCCAGGTCACACAGCAAACTCAGGGGTGGGCCAAGACCATCCTGACTTTATATCTAGACCAGCGATTTTCAACCAGCGTGCCATACAACTTTTTAAAACATGCAATACCTGACTAGTCAGGGGCCCTGACCTCTTTTCCCTTAGATTGTCAAATTGAAAAATGGCAACAGCCAACAACAATAGCTGTCCAGTGTGAATGAATAAAAATTATACCTATTTTTTTGTCAGACCTGAAAAAATAATACTTTCTGGTAAAAAATTATACAGAATTTTAGTAATTAGTTTATGTGTGCCGTGAAAAAGGTAGAAAATCACGGGTCTAGACCCATTCTGTCATTATATGTCACTGCACTATATGCGGCTTTGTGGGGGAATTTTAACAAATGCATCCAGGTACTCTGGTTTCTGTCCTGCCCCGGAGTGGGAGTGCCAGTGTGCTGCTTCCCAGGAGCAATGCTGCCGCCGACTTGCTCACATGGTGCTGCGGATACAGGCCAGCAGGAGAACTGGAGAACTGGCCGCGGCATTTTGTGTTTAAGAGCCTGTTCACTTTGTCACTCAACACGTCATCTATTCAAGGTCTGGTGATGAATTTGTGATTGAGTTTAGATCCAGGAAATGATGTGTCTTTGATGAGTTTATACACTTTCCTCCCCCGCAGAGAACACGACTGTTCAACTCAGCTGAGTTCCCCCTGTGCCAGGAGCCCCGGCATCTGGCGGGCCTGACCTGGGACACCGGTGTCTCTGGGGCCCCGTAAAGGCTTCTTTCCTTTTGACAGTCTTTGTTGTGTCCCTGAATGTCTTATTTTGAATTTTCTTTTAATGTGTATAGCAGCTGCCCAAGTTCTATTGGAAGGACGTTGGCTATAAATCATTAAAAAACAAAGATTGGATACAGTTTGCTCTGCGGCTCCCTCCAAATCAGGGAAGGCCCGTGGAGTCACTCCTCACCCTGGCCCCAGGGGAGCAGGTGGGCCTGGCGTCACCACTGCTCCCAGAGAGGTGACAAGAAGCCTCGTGCACTCGGGGACCATGTATTATGACTCACACCCCGGAATTCTCTATGTTTGCTCTGGGCCTGAACATATTGGACAATATCTACAACCACACTCTCTAATGATGTTTTTGGAATATAATTTCAAGATACCTGCAAATCATCCACATTTTCTAATATCTCCTTGTGGTTTATTCATTCATAGAAATGTGGATGGACTTTATGACACACAGTTAAATGCTTTGTGTGGGTTCTGATTCTGGAGCCTGAAATCTGACCTGAGGGGAGACGCCGGGCTCCATGAGATGCCTGGTTTAGGGCGACAGAAGCAGGTGGCCTGGTTCCTGCTCTCAAGGCACCCACAGGTCAGTGTGGCTGGATGTGCATTGGAGAAATTTTACAGAGCAGTTGAAATGTGTCCAAATATAACATGAAGCATAGTTAGAGCCAAAAGTGCTGGGGAGGGAGGAAGTGAGGAACAGTGTGGCGTGGCACAGTCAGACCTTGGCTTGGAACTCCGAAGACAGAACAGGTGTGGGCTGCTGGGGACCAGGCCTTGGCGGCCCCCCTGGAATGTCACCTTCAAGGGCATGGGTGTGTCTCTGTTTCATACGTGGCTCATTTCCTAGTGCATGGCACAAGGCAGATGCTCAATACATAGCTGCTGAAGGAAGGAAGGAATGAGCCAGGGGAATGACAAACGCCATCTAAAGCTCAGAGGCCAGAGAGACCAGCTTGGGTTGGGGAGGAAGGTCATGTTAAGACACTTATTGCTGTGGTTACTGCATGGAAGGCATTACATCTGGTGCCCCTGGGGGATACAAAGAAATCTGAGACTCAGATCCTGCCTCCAGGAGCTTGAGTGCAGCATTGGTGATAATGCAGGTGGTGGCAGACTGGACAAGTGAGGACCTCAAGCAGCGATGCTGAAGGGACCTGGGCGCAGGGTGGGGTGTGAGCCTACCTGAAAGCCGGTGGGTACATCCTCAAGGTCTCGGCGATCACCATGTCCAGGTAGGGCAGGCCTTCCTGGAGGCTGCAGTACTCAGGAGCCATCTGATGGAGGGATGTGACAAAGGAAGAGTGTCGAGTTAGACGAGTCACACAGCCTTCTGTCTTTTCCATTCACGTTAGAGTCCTGCTCCAACTTTAGCAAACACCTAAATGGAACCCCCACCAGATCCAAAGCTGACACCACCACGATGGCATGTGATGAGCGCCCTGCATGTCCTGTTGAGCAGAATGTTCTTTGTGCTTGTTTCATGGTGCTACACATTGAGGCCAGGCAGGCCCAACCGGGAGCTGGGGTCTTGGAGTGTCATATAGAGAAATTCAGTTATTAAACATCATTGGCATTTATGGAGACCTGGTGATGCAGCAGGCTACACATTGTACAGTCACTGCCTTATTTAATCCTCCCAGCAAACCGGCCAGCAGCTAGTAAATGAGGAAACAGTGGTTATAGGGACTAATAAAGTTACAAGACAAATAGTGAAATAGAAAAAGAAGAAAGAAAAGTTTGCAACATTTATAAAGGATTAATAAATAGTAGCAAAACCCAAAGAGCTAAGAAGAGAAATTCATTAGAAAAAGGGTCAAAGGTTACGAAGAGGCAAAGCACGGAAGAAGAAATATAAGTTGTCATAAGAATACAAATGAAAATCATGAGAGTCCATTTGTCACCTGTCAGATTAGGAAAAGTTGGGAAATACTGATTAGATGCTGGGGAGGGGGGAGGTATGGAGCTAATAGCACCCCATGTTGGGGAACCCGGACACCCCCTGACACTTCCACTGCAGTGGCACTGCACCCCTCTGGCTCTCACCCTGCGAAACGACATTGACCGAAATAACATTATTCGAGGACCCGCCGAACTGAGTGTGTTCGGCACAGAGGTCTGAAGATCTTTGAGAGGTCGCAGCCTACTGTGGGTTTGGGTGAACCTGTTTGAAAGAAAATGTGCTAAGATAGACTAAAGGATATTTGTATGATAAAGTCAAAGTCTTCATTTATTCTTTCCCTGGAGGAGCTTTTAACTGTGCTTCTAAGCTTTTGGCTCAATTTACACATGTGAGCATTAACTTGGCCCAGCAGGTCTGATGTGGTGGAACATGAGATGCAGCAGACGGCTTTTAATACAGATGGATGCTTGGGCCCTGCCCCCTTATTTACTTATTCATTCAACCCAGAGATCGTTGGTACATACTATTGATTTGCTTATTGGTCTGAAGGGGAGCCTGGGCCCCTCTTTTCCTTTGAAGTCCTTCCTGAGGGGTAAGACCACTGCTAGTCTTTCTGTCTGTCTGCTACCCCAGGGTCCTCTTCGGCATGGGGTGGAGGGAGGCCCAGGCCTCTATGTTTTATGTCCCTGTCCCACTTACAGACCAGTCCACCCACTGGGACCTAGTTTTGCTTGCCTGTAGTTCTTTCAGGAAAATCTGGGACAAAGGGATTCTGAGCCAATCCTGCCAGCAGAGGGCAGCAAATGTATGGCAAATGGGGACTCCCTGGGAGGCTGGGCCCCAACTCAGAATCACAAGTTAGACCCAAAAGGACCTTAGAAATCATGAATCCAGATTCTTCATCATAGAGGTGGGGAAATGAGCCCCAGAGAGGAAAGCCATGAACCCCCAAGTCACACAGATGGAACTTGGAATGGAAACCCAAGTGTTTCTCTTTCAGCAATCCCTCAAACACCTACTGTGTGCCAGGTGGGGGGCGAGGTGCTGGGATCCAACAGGATTAAGTCTCTGCTCCATGGGGAAACAGACTCCTAAGTAAGTCCTTATATTGAACGTGGGTTTAGGCACGGGAACTATAGCTCTTGCTTGGGAGCTCATTTATTTACTTATTCATCCAACCCAGAGAGAGTTGGTGCATACTATTGGCCAGGCACTGTGCTAGGCACAGGGGTGTTACTTTGAGACCCACTGAGCCTTCCCATCATCTCGGAGCTCACAGTCTGTCCCAGGATGCAAGCCAGTGGTGAGAGGTATAGGATGCGAGCTGTGGGAGAACTGACAAGGGGCACGCATCCCGGCATTTGGGATGGGGCAGCTGCTAGAAGGAAGTGTTGTCTAAACAGAGATCCTTACAGTGAATACGAAGAAGCAGGTGAAAAGTGGGTGGACTTGTTGGGATGCTGGTTCAAACCACTAAAAAAAAAAAAAGTCAATCACAGGACTTTGGGCTCTCAGTGGATATTTTGTGTGCTTAGGAACTTACGGTTTATTTTTAGTGGGATGATGGTATGGTGGGCATGTTTTAGAAAAGAGCCCTTTTCTTCTAGAGATATATACTGAGATATTTACAGACCACGTGATGTGTTGCCTGGGATTCCTTTTTAATGGAAGTGGGGTAGGGTGGGAGTTCCATGAAACTAGAGTGGCCATAACTTGGCTCTGGTTGAAGTCAGGTGATGGGTACACCCAGGGTTTATGCAATTACTCTTCTAATTTAGGTTAAAGCTTTGTTTCCTAAAAAGTTAAACTACTAAATAGACATTTAAATAGCAGGAGTGGGTGGAATAGCCTCTGCAAAGACTCTGAGCTGTGTTAGAGAATTAAAAATGATTGCAATGGGCTGGCCGAGTGGGAGAGGGGACACTGGGGCTGAATCTTGGACGACAGGGAGCAGGCCTCCAGGCACAGAAGGCAGAAAGGCCTCCCACCGGGGCAAGGCTTCGGGCAGCATCAGAAATTGATGAAATGTGGAGGGGATTGGACACAGTGGTGGAGGGCTTTTAGAAAAGCAAGGCAAAGGTCGTTTTGCTATATGGGTTGATATGCTACACATTTTTCTTTGCCATCTAGAAAAAACTAAGATATAAACATTGGGGGGTGGAGGAGAATTCATGAGGAGTGAAGAGGAGAAGGAAGTGATGCTTAGTCAAGAAAGTGCTTTTCCTTGGAAGAGCAGGCCAGCCGCTCACCCCGAGTGTTTAAAACGGAAGCAGCGTCTCCCAGGCAGGAGGCTGGACTGCGGGCTGAGCATTCCTGTGTTGCCGACCTGGGCCTGCTCAGGCCCCTTGTCCATCTGGTCAGGCCGAGGTCTGCCTGCCTGGAGTGTCAGGGGGATTTAGAGTGGGGGCGGGGGGGAGGTCTGAGCAGAATATTCTCTATGTCCAGCCAGGAAGCATGTGAAGTGTCTTCCAAAAGATGACATAAAAAGTGGTCCCTAGGGATTTTCCCTGACTCCTGCTGCACAGACCAAAGAACTCAGAATCAGAACCGGGAGGACTCTTAAAGTCAGCCTGCCTGCCTCCCCCGACAGGGTGCCCTGCAGCCTCGCTCCCTGATCATGGCCCTGCCTGGAGTTGTCACCAGGTTCGGCTGGGGCTCCATCCTGGATCCATGGCCCATCAGCTGTGGCCTCGGGCCAGTTGCCAAGGCAACATCAGCAAGTCACCTGGTCTGTAAGTTGGGGTCATGACAGTTCCTCACCCATCTCCAGGGAAGGGCAAACGAGCCGGTGAAAGGTCTCTGGAAACTGAATGTACCAAACAAACTGGTAACACTTCTGTTTGGACATATTCAGTAGCAGGGAGCTCATTTCATAGGGAGGCCCTCCATTTGTACGAAACTGTAAGGATGTGTCAAAGAGGAGAGTGATTCTAAAATCTGATAGAATTTACTTCGGCTGGGGCTTACTTCATAGCATAAGTAACTGCCCTGAGAAGGTTGAAAATCAGTATTAAATATTTACTAATATTTACCATTGGGAAATATCAACTAAATACTTAATGAATAAATATTGGGAAAAATAGAAATTTAAACAGTAAACTGAATCTTTGTGTTGTGGTTTACACTCCCAATCCAGCATTCCTTCATTTTTAGGGAGATTTTTTTCATCTGCGTTCGATTTTGAATGGGCAGTAATTTGAATTTTATTTTTAAGGTTCTTGGTTTCTTAGTGTTTCGATCATATAGTTAGGATCTGCAAACCAATATCTAAATGCAATAAATAAACCTGATGGTTAAAGGAACTTCAGGGAAAATCTTTAGATAAAGCCGTTGAAGAGGAAATCATACTACTCTCTCCTATTAATATCGCTTTGCTACGTTTAGATTATTGTATACATTTTCTCTGTAAGCTAGACAAACACACACACACACACACACACACACACACACACACACACACACACCCTGAGTCACCCATATATACACACACACCCTAAATATGATGTGGAGTATACATGAGAAAAAGAAAATAAAAAATGTCATTGCTTTCAAAAAGATTTTCCCCAGCCCTACCTGGTTTGGCTCAGTAGATGGAGCATCGGCCTGTGGACTGTAGGGTCGGGTTTGATTCCTGTCGGGGGCACATGCCCAGGTTGTAGGCTCAATCCCCAGTAGGAGGTGTGCGGGACGCAGCCGATCAATGATTCTCTCTCATCATTGATGTTTCTATCTCTCCCTCTCCTTTTCTCTCTGAAATCAATAAAAATATATTTAAAGAAAAAAAGATTTTCCCCAGAACCCTGGCCTGTGTTGCACAGTGATTAGAGTGTCGGCCATGCACCAAAGGGTCGTACCTGAGTTATAGGCTTGCTTCCCACCCCCAGTTGGGGTGCATGTGGGAGGCAACCAATAGATCAAGCATGTCAAACTCGCACCCACGGGCCGCATGCCTCGTTTATTTGGCCCGTGTTAGCCTTTGAGTTTGACATGCTTGCAATAGATGTTTCTCTCTCTCTCTCTCTCTCTCTCTCTCTCTCTCTCTCTCTCTCTTCTCTCTTCCCCCTCCCACCCTTCCTTCCACTCTCTCTCTGAAAAGCAATAGAAAAAATACCCTCAGATGAGGATTAACAAAAAAAAAAAAAAAAAAAAAAGAAAAAGAAGAAAAGATTTTTTCCTGGAGATCAGGGACCTAATAGGAATGTTATCATTGTCCTATTTTGCTAAAGGAAATAGAAACAGGGTGGCTTCAGTTTTGTGCCTCCCAAGTAGCAGCAACAGCAGCCTGAAGCAGTATTGATGGGTGCTTCTACCCCGCCCCCTGCCCTGCCCCCTGTGGCCGCACTTGACATTATGTAAAGCGGGCTGAGTTACCCAGCCCTCCCTCCCCTCCAGGAGGCAGGGAACTTAAAATCCCTTAGGATGCAGCATTCTAGCATCAGGACGCCACGGCAATGCAGCCAGATGAAGAACAGAGATTTCCATTCGCTCCGATTCTCAGGGGGACATAAAACTATAATATGAAACCAGTCCAGGGAAATGTGGTGACATTGGCTTTGCCCTTTTGCCCACAAACCCAGAAGAAAAGCCCCTCCCCTTGCCACCAGCGTCCAAGGTGAGGATGGAGTCCTCAGGGCGGGCCTGAGCAGGGCCTAGGCTCCTCACTGCCCAATTCTCTCAGCAGAGGCACTGAGGTCTTTTCAGCTCTGACTTTTCAGCTCTGAGATTCCATAGATGTGGCTAGTGAGCTGTTTCAGGCTTGGAGCGAGAAGCAATGGGGGGTGGGAGGCATGGTTGCAGAGGGGCAGGAGGAGGGTCTTTCTCTCAACATCGCTGGCTTGCCTAGCCAATGCCCGGAAAGTCCTATGTGCTAGTTTAAAGGATTTGGCAGGTTTAGATGCAGACATGCATGCATACATCAGAAAAAGTAATTAGGAAAGTATATATAGCATCTCTTTATATCCACTTTGAAAGGAAAGAGACAGACTCATCTCATATGAACACATGGCTTATTCCAGGTGCTCTGTACTCTGAGGTCCAGTCCATAAGAGTTTGGGGGGGGGGGGCGGGGAGATGTAATGAAAGAACGTAGTAAACCAGCCTGTGCATGCGCGCGCGCGCGCACACACACACACACACACACACGGTGTCAGCACTCACAGCCCATGGCCCTGGGTTGAGCTTTATTCATAGTGCTCACCCCGCAGGAATGTCTGTCTTTAGAGATCTATAATAATAGCACTTGCCTCCTGCCATACTTTACTGCCCAAAGGACTGTTACATCCATTGTATCGTTGGTCCTCACAACTGCACTGTGAGGTAAGTAGGGCAGCTTTGTTGTCTATCTTACTGATGAAGAAAACAGAGATCCAGAGAGGTCCATGGCTTGTCCAAGGTCACACAGCTAGTAAATGGCAGAGTTGGAACTAAATCCAAATCTTCAGATGCCAAGGATTTCCCATCATGCCGTGCTGCCCAGACCTCCCTCCCTCCTTCTTTCCTTCCCTCCTCCTTTTCTCCCTCCCTCCCTCCCTCCCTCCCTCCCTCCCTCCCTTCCTCCCTTCCTTCCATTCATTTATGGAAGCATAACATACATACAACAAAATATCACACAAACAAAAGTGCAGTGAATTTTCCCAAAGCAAGCACACCTGTGTAACCAGCGTCCGATCAAGACACAGAAGATTTCCAGCACTCTGAGCGCCCCTCGAGGGTAACCATTCTCCTGCCCTCTCGCACGAAAGATTACTTTTGTCTGTATAAGAACTTTACATATGTAGGTGTTGGCATCTGCCTTCTTGTGCTCAATAATGTGTCATCCCTGGTCTGGCATGGAGTTGTACTGTGCCCACTCCCGGCGTGCTACCTCACAATCTGTTCCTTTCTGTACGCTTGCGTTGTTGCCAGTTTGGGGGTCATTATGAGTAAACCGCACGTGCTTGTATGTGGCTTTTGGCGAGCAGATGTGCACGTTTCTGTTGGGGATACACACACCTAGGACTGAGTTGCTGGGTCACAGGGGTGTGCGTGTTCAGCTTTTGTAGATATTTTGAACAGTTTTACACATTGGTTGTACATACTGCCTAAAACTTCAACAGTGCATCAGCCGAAAAGCAGCTTGTCACCACCCCCCTTCGGTTCCTTCTATTTTCTCTCACGGTGGGTTCCTCCCCCCTCTCTCTGCCTGCCCCCTCCAATGGGCTGCAATCAAACCACTATCTCTATTCCGGGAAAGGGTCAAGAGAAAAAATAGTGCATTATTTGGGGAGCTGAGTTATCTATTCCTATAGTGTGTGTGTGTGTGTGTGTGTGTGTGTGTGTGTGTGTGTGTGTGTATGTGTTGTGGGGGGGGGGAGTTGGCAAATAAGGCACATGTAATTACCGAATTTCTAAAAATTGTCCCAATTACCAGACACAAGCAGTCATAAGCATAAAACATACACTAAAATCAACTAGATTCGAGTCTTTGGGTTATCTGCTGCTTTTTAATATTTGGGATTCTGTTCTCTCCATTGCTATGGATCATTCACATTGATTGTATATAATGTTTAAAGAAATAAGCCCTTAAGTAAGTGCCAGTTAAATCACCCAGCCCACTTTACCTGCATTTAATTTGCAGACAAATTCTTTTTGTTCGCTGTCTCCCAGGTAAATGTTGGATACCTGACATACATTTTGCAGAGCTGGAGGGTTGGGAGGGGGAAAAAGAGATGAGATACAGTCACCTACTATACAAGTTATTATGTATTTGGGAAACCATATACTTGTTCATTCAAAGATTTATTACTAGGGTAATAGGGAGCCATTGAAGGTTTCTGATGAGTGGAGGTAACACTGAAAGTGGTATTTCGTGATCTTGCAATGTTGTGTAGGCTGGATGTTTGGAAGAGCATGGAAATAACACAGGAGAGACTACTGCAATGGTCCAGGCAAAAGCGATGAGCTCCGATTCCAGTGTCCGCCATCGGAATGGGAAAAGAGGTGGAAAGAGAGAAGCAATCTGAGCAGTCATTCTCCACTTGGCTGCTCCCTCCTGATGGCAGGGCCTCACCCCAGAATACTCAGTAGTAATTGGTATGAATTGCTAAAAGCTCCCTAGTATATACATTATAATAAGGAAAGACTTGCCAGGGGATGTGGGTCTTTAAAAAATTTTTTTTTGAAAAAATACTTTACTTAAGTAATATCTGTCTTACTTAAAGGAGGTGGGTCTTTGGAGATAAGGGGTCAGGGAGTGACGAGATGAGAGTGATCCCCAGGTTTCATTCCTGGGTGGACAAACCGAGTGGGGCTGCCTCCTCCAGAAGGTGCTCAGCCTGGAGGTCTGTGGAGGGTCCCGGGGAGATGAATGAGTGCTCTGGGATGGGGGTGGGAGAGAAAGGCTGGATGCTGAGGCCTGAACTGTAAGGACTGTCCAGGGACAGGTGACAGACTGGAAAGGAAGGGACCCCAGAGTCACCGATCTCCTGGACACGTCCAAGGAGATTAAGAACTAGGAGAGGCCACTGCATCAGTCAACTGGGGGAGGGAGGGGTCACCAAAGCCAGCATCAGTGGGGTTAAAGGATGGGCAGGGGGAGAGGGGATGGAGCAGGAGGGATCGACACACCCTCCAAGGAGGTGTGCTACTGAGCAAGCCAAGGGGAGAAGTAAGGGCGCTGTCACATGGCTGAGCGGCAGGCGTGTGACAAAGGGAAAGGACTTCCCCTGTAGTTACTGAGGGCAGAATCAGACCCAGTGGTTAAGTCCCAGAGAGAAAGACTTTGACTCAATGTAGGGAATGGTATTTGAATGAAAGGAACTTAAAAATATATATATATATATAAATAATTGATTTCAGAGAGAAAGGGAGAGATAGAAACATCAATGATAGGAGAGAATCATTGATTGGCTACCTCCTGCACACCTCTACTTGGGATCAGGCCCGCACCCAGGCATGTGCCCTGGCCGGGAATTGAACTGTGACCTCCTGGTTCATAGGTCGACGCTCAACCACTAAGCCTCGCTGGCCAGGCCAAATGAAAGGAACTTAACAGGGAACTAGGCAAGCCCCATGCCCACTGGAGATTTCCAAAAGCTGTTATTGAGCATCTGACAAGGTCTCTGTAGGAAATTCATGGATCGCTCACAAATAGGAGGTGGAAGTGAGCAACTCCATGGTGCCTTTCACCTCTGGGATGGTCTGATGCATCACAACCCTCCCCCTTCCCCCCGGGACAGCCTGTGACATTAGTAGATCCTGGGTCACTCTGCCAGGCCGAATAAATGTCACAGGAATGTGGAGTGATCGACTTGCTCTACTTATCCCCCACCCCCACCTCCACGCAGCCCCCGGCCCCCCCGGCCCCCAGCCTTCCCATCCTTGGTCCTGTGTGCATGGCGTTGATAATTCAGTCTGAGTCAGGGCCCAGGTCACTCACTGTTTAAGGAATGGTAAACAAAGATAAGAGCTTTAAGCACTGGAATTTATTTTTTTATCCACTTGGCCTAAAAGACACTGCATGTTAAATTTAGAAGGCTGATTCCAGACCCCTCCCGTCCTCTGGTTTCCTGCCTCCTCCTCAGTGCCCATGCTCAGAACAGAGTCTTGCTGACCATGAACCTGAAATGTGTTTGGAGAGCCCGGGAGCCTGTAGAGGCTGCCTGCCTGGATGTTTATAAAAACATATCATCTGAGGGCCTGGAAGGAAGGGACTGTTTCCTCGGAGAGCTGGCTCGGCTTACCATTCCAGCAGCAGCCATCTCTACCCAAATATTTCCCCAAATATTCACCCAAACGCCCTCCCCAAGCAGGGAGGTGCTCCGTCTTCGTCTCCCACCGTCGGGAGGTGAGGTGCTCCCCAGGGAGGTACCGCATTTCAGCAGCCTACCTTCCAATTTATTTACAAAGATCTCCCTCACGCCTGGGCGTCTATAACCGAATAGCTCTCTCTTCTATGTAGGTTAAATCCCTTTGCAACCAACTCCAAAAACCTGTAGAAATCCTTTTGTTGGCCGGGAATGCTGCTGTATTGAATATTGTTGGAAGTAAATGAGCCATTGTCTGGGCTGAGAATTTCTGGTTAGATAGAGATCTTCACTGTGATACGATTTATTGTAGCAGGGCTTTGGGGTTTTTTCCCGAGCTCTTTTTAAATTCCCTATTGCCTGCTCAGTCCATTTTCACATCTTAGGATATAAGTGGGGAGGGCAAGCTAAAAAAAAAAAAAAAAAAGAAAAAAAGAAAAAAACTCCTTTGCCCAAGAACCATGTCTAATGGCCTAAAGTGGTGTCTGGAACCACATTTTAACAAATGCCCAGAGTGAGGCACATCTGTCGGCCAATTTAGGGCAGGGTCAACCAGTGCTCTCAGCTGTCAGGCAAGGAGAACAGACACAGGATGATGGTAAAAAAGAAAGAGCGGAGGCCCAGGAGTTACACCAGCTCAGCCCTCTCATGTTCAGATGAGGAACCACAGCCCAGAGGGGTCAGGTGGCTTGCCCTCACTTTGCCCACATTGAAACCCTGACTTATCACTTCTTTTAAGAGAATAAATAATTGCATTAAACCAGCTAAAATATGCCCCCACCCTAGCTAAGCGTAAGTTTTGAAGTTAAAAATCAAAAGTCTAAAGAGCAATTTATCACTTTTCTCTTTTATAACAAACTCCTGAGATTTTTGAATTTCGCTATCAAAATGGAAGAGTGGAGATGTGGCATCCGTCAGATCTGGGCGGGAAACAGCCAGTCAGCAAGCTCCCAGGATTAAGTTAGCTCATCTGTAAAATGGGCAGAAGTCACACCTGAAAGCTTGTAGTGAGGAATCCTCGTAAGGCGCCACATTTATAGGGTTTCTTCAGAAGCTCTGTTTTATAATTCTTCTGCTTCGGGACATGAGATGAGGAGCATAAGTATCAATTGTTTCTAAACCTGCTGTTTAGAGACCGTGTGGGTCCCTGTCAAGCATGGGGGCACCTCAGGAGAGACAGTCGTGCTGCTGAGAACTAGGAATTCCATTGGGGCCGCTTTGGGGGACAGGCTAAGTGAGAAGTCCCCACTCCTGTCATCAGAGGAGGGTGGAAGATTCTAGAAGATAAACCCTGCACCTGAGCATTGGCTGGGCCTTGGAGTTATGCTTCAACGCTGGCCCACTCCAGGGGCAAGATGAAGGTCAGGGCTATGTGGCTATAGGTAGACCAAGTGCAGCTGGGAACCCTGACACCTATGCTACCACCCCCTTTCCTGGACTCAGGAGTGGCCAGGGGTGGGCTCAGTGGAAACAGCCTGCAGTACTCAGTGCACCCCACTAACTGGGGCCTGCTCACAGGCCCAAGCCAGGTTGTGCGGGTGAGGAAAGGGAGCGGTCATGTTCTTTTAGCATCGATGGGGCTCGGCTGCAGCTGCAGGGAGGGCAGGGACTCGGGAGCCCATCAGAAGGCAGCGATGCAGGGGCTCGAGGCCCTGAGGCACCTGCATGCAAGCACCTGTCTGCCCGGGCCAGACTCGGGGCTGGCGGGAGTGGGGAACTGCTGGTGGACAGGACACCAGGCTTCTCGAACCCTGTGTCCTCTGGACAGGCTTGTCCTTCTGACTCTCTTGCCTGTTGCCATGAGTCCTCAAGCGTGAATGAAGCCCCCTCCCCCATCCTTCTGTGTAGCCTGTGGACGGGTCCTGATCTGGGGGCATTGCCAGCCAGCGCCTCTCACAGCCCATCAGTCTGTTTCCTTTTGACCCCCAGGGTGCCTGTGTGGATACCCCTGGGTGTGCACAGAGCTGATAACTTCCGTCTGCCAAGAACTGAGAGGACGCCTCTCTGTCATCTTGTCTGATCCTCACAAGACTGTACTTTGCAGAGGAGGAGACGGAGGGGTCGGGAGCCTGGGCCACTGGCCCACGGCCACACAGCCAGGCCCCGGGACAGCAGGGCCACCTCTCACCCGCACGGCCCTGGCTTCCCACCTGCCCCACCTGAGGTGCTGTTCCTCTTTCCGTAGCAGGTGGCTCTCAGTGGAAAGGGTTCCTGGGCAAGAATGGCCTCTGTAACGGCAGGCTAAGTACGCACAGGCCCAGAGCAATGGCTGACACGAGCTTCCCGCGGCTGCGGGCCTGTGTGCACACAAACCGTCTCTCCCTGCCTCTCAGAGCTGGCGGAGCGGGCTTGGATAAGGAAGAATGAGGCTCCTGGGGAGGAAAATGTTTATAAAATAACTTGGGGTGGGAGGGGACTCCAGCATGTGTCTCAGAGCCTTGGTGGCTGATTTCTGCTCAGAGTAGCTGAGACTCTGCCTTCCTGCCTCAGCCTCTGTCCGCTGGGTGCAGGCCGGCCGCAGGCGAGGGGAGCTGCCTGGCCGCGCACGGCAGGGCTCCCGCCAGCTGGCTGGCAGGTGGTCCCTGCTCAGCAGTGGCCTGGCAGACCCTCCCCCTCATACCAGATGGGGAGGGCTGTCCTCCCTGAGGTGGGCATGGAGGGGAGTTAAGGGCTACCCCATTCCATTCTTCCTGCACATGTCCCCAAGCCCGCAGGCAGGAGAGAGAGGGTGCCGGAGGCTCTCCTGCAAGTGAGACCCACACACTCCATGTCTAGGGCAATGGGGTGCTGAGTGCTCCCAGCCAAGGCCCTCTCCTCCCATCCCCCATCTGCTGGGCAAGCTGGGCCTGCAGACCCCAAAACATCAGGCAAAGGCTTCAGTTAGGGGTGTCCTCTCATCTGGACAGAGCTGCCTGAGCCCTAGGGGCTTCACCCCAGGCCCCACCCTGGGCCCCACTTTTGTTAACCTTTCATATAGGGCCTGCTCTAATGTGGGACAAAACCCCAAGAGGATGACTGGCCAAGGGGGGCAAGCCAGCTCTCCCCACGCCCCCGAGAGAAGGTCCTCTGTTTATGGTTTCCTTTCTCCTCGCGTTTATTTGATGATTTTATTTATCTTAGGAATCTTGCTGACAGATCCTTTCTAACAAGAATTCACCTGTCCTGCAAGTCCCCTTCCCAACCTCTGGGCCCCCCTGATTTTTACAAACCGCCTCTTCCATACCCTGACCAGCATTCTGCTGGGCATGGCCTCCCAGTGCCTGCTGTATACCTGCGTTATTGTAGGGTGGGGAGGGGAGGGCAGATGCGGACAAGCCCAGCAGGCCCCCTGCGGAGGAAGTGTGGGTGCCCTGGGAACACGCAGTGGCATCCTGGGGCCACCGAACTGCCCCCGGGGTGGGGGTTGTGGGATCGGAAAGACTTCCCAGAGCAGGTGAGACTTACGCTGAAGCAATTTTCAAAAAGCGTTTTGTGTTCTTTCACACAGAAACAATAAAAGCACTTAAACAAGGTTTTGGAACAAAATTGAAACGAGTTCCATCACAGCCGCACATTTATGGCTGTTTTATTGGAACGCGTGCTCTCTGTGGTTTGCGCCTCCCTGCCTCACGCCGGCCACGTGGCAGCCCATATATATTGGCAGTGGCACATGTTAATTACGGCAATTTGTTTTGGCCACGGATCTTAAGGAATCATTTGTTTCCTTTGTCTTCTGTGTCTGCAGCTCCCTGCAACACTCCATGTGCCCACGGCCTCAGTCCATTGCCTCCCCGACTTGCCCCCCACCCCCGCCCCCCCGCCCCCGGGCACATAGTGAGGCTTCTCCCAGGGACCAGACCTTAAGGTGGGGCAGGCGGGGTCCCTCCAGGGGCCAGGGTGACAGGGTCATGCAAGGAGGCCCTGAGAGGCGGGACCAGCGGTCTGGAGAGATTTTTGTAGGATCATGGTCCAGGCAGCCAGGGGTCAAGTCCACATCCGTGGACCAGGTGGCAGCAGGAGTGGGGGCAGGGAGGGAAGTGGGGACACCTGGGGGACAGAAGCAGCCCTGAGCGGGTGGGCATGGCTGAGCAGGGCCAGGCCTATGGCAGGGCCCTGTTTCCTACCCTCATAGGGTGACACCCTCACAGGGTGACAGCAGCTCCTGGGGTGACAGCCTCACAGCCTTGGCGGGTCCAGGATAAGAGGTCACAGGGTCAGGCTCAGAGTGGTGGGATGACCCCTCAGCAGACCTAACGAAGAAGGTTGGGCTCCTTGGAAGACAGGTGGGTCATCTGTGGCCACATAGGAGACAGGCCAGCGGCCCTCCAGCTCTGCGCTTTCCGGGCAGCCACTCCCACGGGGCACAGGCTGTCTGGCCAGAGCTGTGTGTCCTGCCTGTAAGGGCTGCACCCGTGTGTGCGTTCATGAGAGAGGAGTGTTTGCTGAGACAGAGCAGCCCCCTCCAGGCCGGACGCCAGCTGTGGCCCCTGCAGACGGCCTCTGCGTCTCCCCGAGCCATGGCCCCGAGTGAGGGGCGAGGAAGCAGGCACAGGACATGCGGGTGCACGGTGGGGGCCAGGGAGAGAAAGCCCGGCCGTGGGGGCTGAGAGTGGAACCAATGGCATCTTTGGAAGAAGGGAAAGTTCTGCGGCTACATTGAGTCCTGTGGGGCAGCACAGGGTGAGTTCCACTTGTATCATTTCATTGAATTTTTACTGTACAGATGGGAACGCGGAGGCTCAGAGGGGTTTGTGTGGCAGGTCACTGGGCAGAGAGGGTGGAGACTGGCAGAAGCATGGAGTGGGGGCGAGTGAGAAGCCGCGTGTGCGTGATTCCAATGGCGATGACAGCGCCAGGCAGAGATGACAGCACAGGAGGCCTTTCTCTCCCTCACTGAAGTGGGTCGTGCCAGGGTGCACTCTCCAATCAGAGCTGAGGGCCAGCCAGAGGCAGGTGCCTCGTGAGGGGCATGAGCCCAGTGGGAGCGTGTGCACGGGTCCTGCCTGGGACCCTTGGTTGCTGCGATCAACAACATTTTCTAAAGTCGTCAGATCTTGGATATTTGATCATTTTGTTGGTCCCTAGCAAACTGCTGTCCTGGACAAATGGGATGGCCAAAGAGAGTTTTGTTGGAAGGGAAGGAGGGTTCTGAGCTGAAAGGGAGGGTCACCCGGAGGAGCCGTGCGGTGGTGACTCAGGAGTGGCCCAGAGAGACCCTGTTTGTGAGGGGAGCAACATGCACGTGCCGAGACCCTGGGTGGCATCGAGGCTCAATGGTGGGCGAGGAGAGCGTGTGGAAGTGACGTATGTCTGTCTACTTAAGGTTTCTGAGATGATCTGTAGAATGGGAATAACAGGAAGATTTGCAACAACAGCAGCAAAATAAAAATGAATGTTTCCAAAGAGCCACTAGCTGCGGGCTCCACGCTTACATGTTATCCCAGATCATCATCCCCAACCTCACAGAGCAGGTATGATTACATCCCCTCTGACAGGTTAGGAAGCTGAGGGTTAGTGTCCCGTGGCTGGCAGGAGGGTTCATCCTGGCTTTGAGGTGGGGAGACTGACCCAGAGCCTGTGCTCTTAACCCATTGGTCAGCAAACTCATTAGTCAACAGAGCGGCAAACCGTGGCTCGCGAGCTGCATGTGGCTCGCGAGCCGCAGTTTGCCGACCACTGTCTTAGCCATTAGCCTGGCTCCATCCAGGCGGGGCGAAGGTAAAATTGGTAGAGGGCCGCGGGACCTGTAACACGCTCTCTGAGAGTCCTGCTATGAGCATCCTTGCTTCGCACCACCCTGAAGAGGGGGGTCGTGGCTCCTCTGTGCTGAAGCTGGGCGGGCGGGGGGTGGGGGGAGTTGACAGGGAACCACTTTCACTGGCAAGTTTGTTCCATGGGATGGTAGGAGGGAGGGAGCCCAATGGACTTCACTTTGTAAACTGATTGACTACTGAGCTTATAGAAATATTGGAAGGAGCCCCTGAATTTGGATTCTGCAAGCCAAGGTGAACTGTGGTAGACAGAGCAGAGGAGGAAACGTGGGGTTCTGAAAAGGGGCTCTGGAGACCATGTATTCCTTTGGAAATGATCTATCACAACTGGAAAAAAAAAAAAAGCTGTGGAGTGGGTGCGCATGGAGAGGGTCTAGACGCAGGGGTGGGCAAACTTTTTGACTCGAGGGCCACAATGGGTTCTTAAACTGGACCGGAGGGCCGGAACAAAAGCATGGATGGAGTGTTTGTGTGAACTAATATAAATTCAAAGTAAAGGAGCGGAGGGGAGAGCAAGAGAACCAGATAGAACAGCCGGACCCGGCCCGCAGGCCGTAGTTTGCCCACGGCTGGTAGAGGATGATAAACTGAAAGATGCCAGAAAACTCTGTATGTGGTTTGAATATCTAGACTTAGTATATGAGTAAAATACACAAAATAGATAGATAGCTCTTGGATTAATGTGTTTTCCCCACCAGTGTACTTGTTTGCAGGCACCCAGCTCAGTAGCCCCCTGTCCTGATGACTGAACGTAAGAGTTAGAGCAAGAACATTTGAATTCTGTATTTACTGTGTGACCCTGAGCAAGACACCTAACCTCTCTGAGCCTACCTTTGAACTCCAGTGGGAATATTTGTAATAGGTATTCTACTAACTTCGGAGACTAGGGAGAATAAATGGTAACGAATAATAGTTTCTGTTACTATGTTTTTCTTACATCCTGACAGTGGACATCCCAGTGGAGAAAATGGGGCCAGTTGCTTGGTACAGATCTCCTGAGGTACCACAGTACCAAGACAGGGCTCAGGTAGGAGGGCAGGAAGATACTAAAGATCAAAGATGTACCAAGATGGAATAACTTAAATATTGGTATAAGTCAAGTGGATGCCATAAGCAATGATATCCTCAGTTTAGATCAGAAATGATGTAAATCTTGGAAATTTTAGAAAAAATTAAAGTGATAAAATGGTATAGAAGTAAGACAATTCCATCAAAACTGAAAAATGTGGACCCCAGAATGTGTATTTTAACTTGAAGACCAGGAAAATAGATACTAGAGAGTATGGTAGAGTAAAACCAAAGGCTCAAGCTTGGGTGTTGGGAGATCTAAGTTTTATTCTTAGTTTGGCCACAAATTAGTGAAATGGGCTTAGGAAATCTCTTAACTGTTCTAACATGCTTCCTTATTTGTAAAGTGGATTTAAAAAAAAATCTCCTGCCTGGCCAGTGTGGCTCAGAGGTTGAGTGTCGACCTAGAACCAAGAGGTCACTGGTTCGATTCCTGGTCAGGGCACATGCCCAATTTGCAGGCTCGATTCCCAGTAGAGGGCGTGAGGGAGGCAGCCAATTGATGATGTTTCTATCTCTCTATCCTTTTCCCTTCCTCTCGCTCTAAACATTAATTAAAAATATAAAATAAAATTTAAAAATCTCATTCACTTTTCTGAGCTGTAGTGATAAGTTGTGGTAAAAAAAAAAATTTGGAAAACATAGCTCTAATATCCCAGGTGCGCTTGCCTCAGTTTCCCCCATTCACTGGTGCTGTTATAAACTATTCCCTTGATTCTGCTAATGGTACCGAAGTCCCAGCAGCTGGTGCCCGTCCCTGAACAACAGCCCCCGCTCCCTGCCAGCAGAGCCCATAGGGCTTACGGTGTTTATTAAGTAATAATAGAGTCACCAGATTTATCATATGAAAATACAATCATTCAGTTAAATGGGAATTTCAGCTATGCAAGGAATCATTTGTTAGTATAAGTATGTCCAAAATATTGCACGAGACATATGTATACTAAAAAAAAAATGATTCACTGTTCATCAGAAATTTAAAATTAACCAGACAATTGTATTTTATGTGGCAGCCCTAGGTAAGTAATAAACAGAAAACTGGAGGGAAAGTTTCCAAAGATTAAGACTTTTGAGTGCCCCAAACTACAAAACTTCGTGCTTTCATGTGATCATAAATTAACAGCTGTATCATATTATGCAAATTTATGTTAAGTTATTCACTATCTGTCATCATGCTCCAATAAAAATTGTATATATGACATTTAGAAAAAAATGACATCTTCTGATAAGAGTTTTGTTCTGCATTTTGGTGGCGCTGATTACCTCTGGCTCGCCGAATGCCGCAGCCACAGATACACAGAGCCAGGGTCTTTGTGAGCGTCTCACTGAATTACTTATGGTCTGTCTAGAATTCTCGAGAACAATCCCAGTGAGTGGCCTGTGGTTGCTTTCCTCCATGTTAATGCCTTTCAGAAGAAACACAGCTTGGCGGTGAAATAACGGGCAAGAACACCCCTGCCTTTCATCTGGAAGTTGGCGGTTTCCCACCAGTAAAAACTGTGCTTCTCGAAGGTTAGCTTCACTGGACAAGCAGAAGGGAGATCATCTGGTCTTTAATCTCTGTGCCTTCCTGTTTCTTGATGATGATACACAAAGGGGAAAAAACCCACTTTCTGCTGCTGCTTTGCTGTAGCATGGCTGTAGAAATGCCCACCAGTTGGCTAATTGAATATTCAGAGCATAATAGAGATAGATGGCTTATCTTCAGGCTGGTCTGCTTAGTTTTTCAACTGATGGCGGCCTATTCTCTTGCGGCTCCTGGCATGCCACCGCGTTTTGTGTTTGTTTTTAGCAATTATAATTTTGTTTTTCTAATTGTGGAATCCTGTTTGGGGCAGAAATGCTGGTGTCTGTGCTGGGAGGGAGGGGTAAAAGCTTGCTCAGGGCACATTACACCCTCAAAGTGGTCCTGAGAGCAGAGGCTGCAAGGAGGGCCGGGAGCCAGATGGCTGTAAGGAATCTTTGAAGAATGCCAGGCCAGGCTCAGAAGACAGGCTGCTTGCAGCAGAAATTGCAGGGAGGAGGGCAGGTGAGGCTGATGCAATTAAAAAAGGACTCTTTGTTCACCCAGAAGAGAAAATACAGACTCGGAGGGAAAAGTCTAAGTGGCGTGCTGGGTGGGTACTGTGCCTACTTCCCCACTACAAAGGCAAACTCTTCCTGCCTCGGGGTGGGGGCAGGGGCAGTGGCATGCTGTCTACACTCGGTCTTCCCAGACCCATGACTGGCCAGTGGAGCACACAGTGGAACGAGCATGGGCCTGGGAGTCAGGTATCCACACCCCAAGTCACCTTAGCTAGCCTCCTAATGTCCTTTGCCTCAGTTTTTCATCTGCAAAATAAAGGCATTAGATGGAATGTTTTCTAATTTTCTTTCAATTTTAGCTTTTCTTCATTCATTCCACTAACATTGAGCACCTACTATGTGCCTGGATGTGGTGACAGAGAGAACCTTGCACTCACGGCGTCAAGAGCGGAGCTTGTCTAGGGGCCAATAAGCAGAAGTGTGTCATTTTGCCTAAGAAAAGGGGAAGAAGGAGGAGGAGGGGGAGAGGGGATAGAATATGAAACTCCTTCTAAGGTTGCTGATTCCGACTTTCTGAAAATGACTAAGAAAGGCAAATTCCAAGAGGAAAAATTTGTTGCTTTTTTGGTCACTGGTTCTCCCAGCTGAAGAGGGAGTGGCCTCGGGCAACTAGGAGGATCTGATTTCTGGAAGTTTCTGTCCAAGATGGAGCAGCCATTGGAATGGATTACACCCAGGGCCCACTTCTCATTCCAGCTGATCCACATGGAAATGAATGAACGAGTCAGCAAAAACCTGCCTTGCATCTCCCTAGGCTTTGAAGTTTGATATGGGAAATGCAATTTGGAGGCTTGGGGCGGGGGCAGGTTTCACCCCTTCTTTCAGCTGTAGAAGAGAAAAGTAAGCATGGATGGACATTTAGCAGGATACCTCTTAGATACAGCCACAGGCAGGATTTGTTTCACTAGATTGTGGCCTGTATTACCAGAAATCTCACGGAGCCTGAGAAGGCCGTTTGTCAGGACAACCACAGACCTTATTAAGTGAGCAAAATTTTGAGGGACAGGGAGAAAAAGCCACTAGATGCAGTGATAGATGGCAGCTGTAACATATGAATTATTCCCGCGGGAAGAAACTGCCTGCCTGAAACCCAAGGGACAGAATGAATAGAGAAATTGCTGATCTGTTTGACTTTATGTGGAAAAAAATTGTACATGGACGTATTGATAGGATTTTATTTTAAGGGAAGACAAGGGCATGTCAATTTGTCAAATGTTAAGTAAAAAGTAACAATATACTTTTTGGCTTAGGTTTCTTTCTTTTGCTATGGACTTTTATGTTGTCTGATCTGTTTATTGGTTGTTGAAGCGAGTTAATTTGTTTTTTCTGTTTATGGTAAAGACACATCTCGGCTTCTTAGGCTTTCTTAGTCTATCAAAACTGAAGGTACAAGTAAAAATGTCATTTATCCTGATCATGTCCATGGTACTTGGTGGCAGAGGACAGGGAGAGGACACCCAATACAGGAGGAAAAAATGACTTTTCCCAACACCTTGACAAGGACCTGGCTGTCACAGTGCTAGCAAGTGGTCGTAAATGGGTTTAAATGGGAGCTAAACCACTTTGGACAGCTGCCCGCTCTCGGAGACCTGTCTACCACTGACCTCGGGGTCCTTCCCAAGAGAGCACCAAGGAATGTTGGGGTTTGTGGACCTGGGGTCAAATGTAGGTTCTGCTTCTACTTTGAACTAGTCATTTGCTCTCTGTTTCAATTTCCTAATCTTTAACATGGGGGAAATATCAAAGTGGTTGTTAGAATTGCCTGGCCAAGCCCTAAGCACAAAGCATGTATTCAATAAATATTAATTCTTCTTATTATTATTTCCATCATAATCATTACCAATACTCACTGATAAAGAATGCCTGACTCCAAAGAATCACTCCTTGATAAAAAACACTTTGGAAACGGGGTGTTTCTGTAGGAGAACCTAACGCAGCCAACACAGACAGCAGAGAGTTACCATCAGCCACTGGTCACAGACTGAGCACAGAGAAGATGGACACAATACCCTTAAAATTGAGTAAGAGGCCCGCAGTGAACTGAGCTCACCACTGGAACTGGAGACTTTTCCATTAGATGCTTCTAGGAGATTTCTAACTTACATAATGCTCCTGGTTAGTAGGACCTATTTCTTTATAGAGTTAGGTCAGATTTATTTTACACATAAAAATTATTATGAATAATTATGGTGCTCCATAAATGTTTATTGTTATGATGATGGTGCTGGTGACCACTATCATCAGCATCTTTCAGGTCTACAAATCACTAATTTGCAGCCAGGCTGGAGAATCATTAAATGAGTTTTTCAGAGAAAGGAGAGAGGTTGAGGAGGAGAGAGAGAAAAGCAAGAGAGAGAGAGAGAGAGAGAGAGAGAGAGGAGTAACGGAGGCTCCAGGGAGCTAGAAACACTCCCTGAATTCTGAGGTAGCACGTGGCTTGTGAGGGAACCTCCCTAGGCATCTGTTGTCTTATCTGTGAGCTGGAGAAATAGCCCCTGCTGCTCCTGGATATGGGGCACAGAGCAGATGGCCTCTTGTGTTCTGGTATCTTCCATGTCTAAGGGCCATAATTCTAAGAGCAGTCCCCTGGAGAGTCTTGCCAGGCCTTGGTCTCGTGGCTCTGTGGATGGACCTGAACCACAGCACAGTCACAGAAAACCCACTACTTCCTGGTGACTCAGTGAGTGTTTTCCCAAGAGCTAAAAGCATCTCCAGTAATTATGCTGAGTATCTATCCAGTTAGTCACGTTGTGCATAATGCAACCCAAGGACTCAAGTGAAGCTGGCACATACACCTCGTGGGAGTGTGGCCATGGTTCTTCCTGCACCTGCACCTTACAGTCACCCGGGGGGCTTTTAAAAAAGTGGGGTGTCGGCTTCACTGTAGAATCTCCTGGGGTGGATCCCAAATACCCACCATTTGTAGAAGTTCTCGAAGACACGAATGTACGGCTGCTGTTGGGCCTTGATGTGCATGTGGGTTCCTGGTCTGGGTGGCCAGGTGGGTAGGAGAAGGAACTGTTAGAAGGTCTCCAGTTGCCTAAAGTCAGATTCTGCCTAGCAGTGGGCTGGGGTCTAGTCTAAAACCTCGGCCCACTTCAGCTGGAGACTCTGGGGCCTTGGGGCAGACAGGAGACCCTGCAGTGCAGACCTCCCAGGGGGGGCAGCTGCATATATTGCAGATAGCAGGAATCAGGCGCAAAGAGTGCCCAGTTGGGAGGGAGGGCAGGTGGCCCCTTCGTAGCTTCAGGATGCAAAGCTGGCCCCCAGCTCCCCTGTGTCCCAAGGACATTTCTGAACTGAGATGAAAATGGCACAAGCAGAGGGAAACCAAGATGGCGGCATAAGGTATACACCTGTATGTCCTGCCTCTCACAACCACACCAAAACTACAACTAAAAGACAAAACGACTATCACCCAGAACCACGGGAAAGCTGGCGGAGTAGAAGTTCTACAACTAGAAGGAAAGAAAGAAGTTCACTGAGACCGGGTAAGAGGTGCAGAGGCTCGGAAAAGCAGAGGTACGGAGGCGTGCGAATCAGGTTGGCGACTGCGTGCGCTGTTTTTTTCCAATAGGGATGGAGATACAAGCTCCTGACTGCTCTGAACTCCAGTTTCTGGAGAGACTCTGGGGACCCAGACTAATACGTGGAGAAACTGGACTGTCTGGCATCGGGTCGGAAAGTGAGGGTGGCTTTCTCACAGAGGTGTGTGCAGGAATCATTGTTTACTGTGCTGGGGCGTGGGACGCAGGACGCAGAGATGCAGAGATGGCTCACTGGCAGCCGTTGCTGTTTGCCACGCCCTAGTGATTCCCTGAGACCCTGCCCCGCCCAATTTACAAACCCACCAGAGCTGTGTGCAGTGGCTTTTGCATATGAATAGCCTGCCCTTTCGCAGCTTAACCTAACAAACTGCAGTGGGTCAGACAGCTCCAAAACTTCCAAACCCCAAGCAAAGAGGAGAAATCTGCAAATCTCCCTGTAGCTCCTGCCGGGTGGCCTCAGACAGTAGCTGACTTGCACCTCCTTGGAGATCCAAGAACCAGTGTACCTAGAGGTCAGTGTGAGATGACACCAGATTTCAACTCCTCACATCCATAAGTGACACACTCAAAAGGCAGACTCAGTGAGCACCAAAGCCCCACTGAAGCAAGTCCTGCCCCATAAGGGTGTCTCCAGCACAGCAGTTCTTCCATTATAGACACAGCTGATCCTCACAGCCAATTGGCCTGGAAGTCAATTCCTCCCAGTGTACCAACAGAAATCTAGGCTTAACTACAACAAGACTGTGCACACAGCCCACAAAGGGGTGCACCAAGAGTGTCTACCTCAGATGATTGGGGAGGCTGAGCCACTGGGCCCTATAGGTCACCTACCACACAAAGCCACTCCATCAACACAGGGAAGCAGCCAGAATGCGGAGACAAAGAAACAAGACATGATCCTCATCCAGTCAGTTGAAGGCCTTGAGGGCAAAACCTGAGGTTTCCTGGAGACAATGATGTTCTGCCTCAAGACGCAGCATTGCATCCGGCTGAGTTTCCAGCCGGCTGGCCTGCCCTTGCCAGCCCCCACCATCAAATGAGTCAGTTCCTTATCACCTCTCTCTTTCCTGCGGTCCTGCTACTCCCCAGCTCCCTGACCACGCCCTCCCTTCCCCCACTGGTTAAATGGGGTGTGACCGTTCCTCCTTCAGAAAGTTATGGTGAGGATCAAGTTAACACTTGCATGTGAAGCACTTAGCTTAGGGTCTGGCATGTACACATCCACGGATCATTATCTTTGCCAGAGAAGAAGTCCAGTCCATGCCTTCCTTTCACAGATCAGGAAACTGAGGCACAGCAAAGGGGTGTCCCCAGCATTGTATGTACCCCTGCCACTGTGCCCAGAATCGTGCATGGGCTCACTCATCTAATCCTCACGACAATCTTATGACTTATATACTCATATCCTATCACCCTAGGATATTTTTTCCATTGCTTTTTAGAGAGAGTGGGAGGGAGGGGGAAAGAGAGAGAGAAACGTTAATATGAGAGAGACACATCAGTTTCTTGACTCCTGCACATGCCCCGACGAGGGCAGGGGATTGAACCTGCAATCCAGGTATGTGCCGTTGACCAGGAATCGAACCTGTGACCCTTTGGTGTGTGGACTGACACTCTAACCCAGGGGTGGGCAAACTTTTTGACTCGAGGGCCACAATGGGTTCTTAAACTGGACCGGAGGGCCAGAACAAAAGCATGGATGGAGGGTTTGTGTGAACTAATATAAATTCAAAGTAAAGGAGCGGAGGGGAGAGCAAGAGAACTGGATAGAACAGCCGGATCCGGCCTGCGGGCCGTAGTTTGCCCAAGGCTGCTCTAACCACTGAATTACTGACCAGGACTCATATCCCCATATTACAGACAGGAAAGGAGGAGCAAAGGGACTATGCCAGTCATCCGTGTCACACTGCCAGGGAGGGGCAGCTCCATGCCTCTGAGTGCGCTGTTGGGAGGACTGGGCCCAGCACCCACGGCCTGGGCCCCTTTTTGGGTGGCAATGCTCCTTGGTCAGAGTGAAGTCTAGGTTTGTTCTGAGTGTGATTGGGAGCTGCTCCCTCAGTGAGAGCTTCATGACTCTGTCTCCAGCTGGGTAGAGAGTGCCTGCCCCAAGAAGGGGTGAGAACTGCCCCCAAGGAGGGGGACCTCAAACACAGTGGCCGATGAGGCCAGTGTACCTCATAGTACCATTTTCATAAAAAAGTTTGTTCTTTTACCAGAAACACCCTCCCCTGGACCTCCCTCCTTCTCAGCCGTTCCAAGCAATTTCCCATTGAGTTAAACTTCTTGTATACAGCTGAGGAGGTGAGGAGTGTATCCTCTTCCTTCCAGCCTTAAATTTCTAATTAAAATGTCTTCGAGACTAAGCCCATTGCCAAAAGAGCCTGGGTGACTTTCTAAAGCTTCTTGTTCATGACCAGAGGGAAGTCGATCCTCTTCTCATCTTTATAACAAGGATTCTTTTCGCAGGGTATCTGTTCTATGCTTCCTACAGCTCCGGCCCCAGTTTGGTCCCAGCAGGGGGAGGCCAGGGGAGTTTAATTACATTCCTCCTATAGGGAACATTCAAGGAATGAGGCTTTGAAAAACAACTTATGCTACCAAAAAGGGAAAAAAAAAATCAAATTAAGCGATTGAGAAACAGGCATTGCCTTTTGTGTCCTAGGGACCCAATCTAAATATTTAAATTTTAAAGACAGAATTCTAAGTGCTTAACTTTATAAACCTTCCACATTGCAACTCATAGGGGAGTCAAATATCCTTTCTGATCTGGAAGATTCATATGCCTGGCTGCACAGGCTCATGCAGTTGATGTTTTCACACATACCATATTCAGCTATAACACAGAATGCTAAACACACACACACACACACACACACCACAAACATAATGCTATTCACAGTCCTGGGGCAAAACAGATTTACTAGAAAACTGAGACTAAATTAAATGTACAGACCACACCACAAGCAAACACTTTAGAAAAGCCCCTTATTCTTTACTGATTTTCCAATTTTCCTTCTTCCCTCTGTCTCTGAGATGCCCAGTGACTGGCTATTAGTGGGTGTGGAAGTAGCCCCCCACGCCCTGGGGAGAAGCTATTAATTTGCTGACTGCTAGTAGATAAATACCATGAATGGAGAGAGAGACAAGGGTGAGTAGGTGGGCAATTAGTGAGGACAGATTTCAACTTGATGTCGGAAGAACTTTATCAAGGATAACAGGGGGATCATGGGTAGTAAGTTCCCTGTTCCTGGGAGCATTCAAGCAGAGCAACATGATTTCTCAGACCTCTGTCTTCGATGGGAGGCTGCCCTAGATGGCCCCTGAGATCCCCTCAGAGCCATCCGGTTCTTGCCTTCCTTTGGTGAGACAGTTCTGGGCATGAACTGGTGGATGTGTGAAGTAGCCCCCGGAAGTCCTGTGGGAACACCATTGTAGGACTGTAGGCACTGCTGAGTGCTGCCTTCACTTGCCTGCATCTACATGGGGAGTGGCCTTCTCTGACTCCCATATACCAGGGCGAGTAACCATGTGTTTTCTCCTGAGAGTCTCCCTGTGGGTCCCCACCTCCAGGTTGCATTCAGATAGTCACCAGTTAGAAGAGAGTGGGCAAACTGGCACTCATTGATTCAACACCCATTCATCACAAGCCTCTATGTGCCAGGCATGTTGGAGGCCCTGGGACATACCAGTGTGCCAGGCAGATGACAGTCCCTGTGGGGATTGAGTATATCACCCCTCCCAAGAGTAGTGGCATTTTACTCCTGGGTAAAGGGCTGAAACAAAGGAAGAACCCCTAATGGTGAAATTCTAATCCTGGTGACGGGTTGGGTCCTCAGGGAGCAGGAGTCTTTAAGTTTGCCCCAGCCGATACCACTCGGCTCCACGGGTAGACAAATGGTTTGGTCAGCAGAGTCTAGTGACTTTCATTTTTTTAAAAATGTGTGTGTTTATTCCTTATTCCAAGAGCTAATTGTTGGGAATAAAACCCATATTTTTGATGTTTTAAGAGCCTATAATGTGAGTAATAGTCAGATAAATGAGCCATTCAGCTGAGAATCCAGCTCTATGTCAAGTGGGCCCACAAAACGCCAAGCTTCACCTCAGAGCTCACTTTCCCAAGTTTATTTTTAATTCTTGCTTTTCTGGACTGATGTGAACCGACCCCAGCAGCTTATTGGCTTAGTAAAGCTCAGGCCAGAGGCCCAGGTAGTGAGTATAAAATACTCTGAGTTGCCACACACCAGTATATGCTGGTTGGCGTGGCCCATTCCCGGGAGGACCATCTCTTTGCAGGTCACCTCTCCCTCTGCCGAGACAGAATTGCTCTGCGGGGATTCAAGGCGGAGGGGGACTCGGAGCATTAATTGCTAAAAATTGCAAGTGCTCAAGTGCTACACTTGATTAAGCCTGGTGGCCCAGAAACACACCTGCACGTTTTTCCTGCTCTTCAACCCACCTCCCACTTGACCATCCCCACTGGATACACAAAAGACATCACTATGCAAATTTACAGGCTCTGGGACGGCCAGAGGCCCCAAGGGGACAGTGGGTCAGGAGGTGAAGCAGGAAGCCTCTGTGTCTCTCTGGACTTCGGGGAACAGAGCCAGAAAAAGAATAAAGAAGACTAAATAGTGCTGCGAATCTTATAGAAGAGAGAAAAGAGAAATCCAGGAAGTGGGGCCAGAGGAAAAGGGAGAAGAAAGAGAAGGAGAAGCAGGGATCCACAAGGCCTCGGGGTGTGGCTGCCACTGCCAGGCCTCTGGGAGCAGTTCAAAGTCAAATTGGGTCAGTTTCCCTGGTGGTCAGGTGGGCCAGGGGTGGGCAAACTTTTTGACTGGCCACAATGGGTTCTTAAACTGGACCGGAGGGCCGGAACAAAAGCATGGATGGAGTGTTTGTGCGAACTAATATAAATTCAAAGTAAAGGAGCGGAGGGGAGAGCAAGAGAACCGGATAGAACAGCCTGATCCGGCCCGCGGGCCGTAGTTTGCCCACGGCTGGTTTAGACTGTCCCTGACAACGTGGAAGAGTGGGCCCCTGGGTGGTGGCAGAGGAAGCCCTTGGCACTGAGCGGCACACATTCACAGCACAGATGACCACAGAGAGGCACAGTCTACCTTCCTGCAGGTGTCCCCAAGGAGAGAATGGGCAGATGACCTGGATTGCAAAGGCTAGTGTGTGTGTCTAATAACCATATGGGCAGTGGAAAACGGGGCTCTGCCACCTGATCCAGATTGGCTGGTCACCCCGCTTTGGGGATGCTTGAGTTGTCTACTGATGGGGCACAGAAGTGCCCTGCACCCTGGTTTCCTTCTTCCTTTCCAAAGTGGGGGCTGTGGTAGCAGGGCCACCTATGGTAACTTCCAAGATGGAGTTTTAGGTACCCACACCGGGAGGCCCCTCTTGTAGGCTGTCAAGACTTCTCTGCGCTGCCATTTGGTGTTGGGATGCTAGGGAAGGGGGAGAGAGCCTACTTCTCTGGGGGCAGACACTTCCAGAATGAAGGACAGGAAGTGGGCAAGTTGGACACATTCTAAGGGCCCCCACTGAGGCTCCTGTTCTGCAGCGAGAATAGTACAGGTTTGCTCTAGGCTCCAAGGGAAGCAGCATCAGGGGAGTTGCTTTGATCACAATACTTGGACATGGCCTCTTGATTGGCATCTACACTAAGGGCTCATTGGGGGAACTTCGGTCCAGACGGAGCTCCCTGCCTAAAAGATCTGGCCTGATGGCTGCCTGCTGGATGTGGTAGGGCCCCCGAGTGCACGTGCACCCTGAGGGAAGGCTGGTGGCCATCCCTATCTGCCTTGTAAATGACCTTCCATCAACTCCAGAGCTCTCCCTAGCTTCCCACACTGGAGAAAATTGTTTAAGGAGGCCAGACAATTTTAGGGTTATGGGCAACACACTTCTAAAAACACCCAGGATTTGGGTAATTCCCTCATCACTTTATTTCTCACTCAATAATGTGAGAGTGGCATCCTTATTTTTGGAATCATTTTGAGGCTGTTTTCATTGATTAACAAAAGGTAAATCACTGCAGAACATCCGTGCGTTAACTATCGTGAGAAACAATTACTTGCTACATACATCACAACTGAGAGAGATGGGGTAGGTGTTAGAAGCTGGCTGATCGCAGTGTGGGCCATGGACCAGCAGCTTCCACATCGCCTGGGAGCTTGCTGGGAATGCAGAATCTCAGGCCCCACCCCATACCTGCTGAGTCAGCACCTGCATTTAACAAGCTCCCCACATTAAACTTGGAGATGCTCCACCTCTGTCCAGTGCTGCCGTCTGTGGCCCTGCCGGTGTCCCAGTTCTTGTCTTGTTTCAGAGTTTGGCTCCTACCTCTTTCCTTGTGCCTCATTGATCTGTGTTCTGCTGTGCTGCGAGGATCTGTAGAGAAGGGACGCATCAGATGAACCATCCCTGACCGTGTGGCTGGGGAGCACCTGAATGGATCCTCCTAAATGTGGGACAGCAAGACCCGAGCAGACGTAGGCAGAAACCCTTCCCAGTAGGGAAACCCATTTCCAGTTCTTCACTTGAATCTTAAAGTCAGCTATGCCCTACTCCCTGTGTGGACATGACCCTGAAAATTTGCCCTGGGTGGGACCCAAAGTGGAGACATTTTTCCCCCCATAGGGAGGATAAGTTTGTGTTAAGCTACTTGCATTTTTTCCAGAAACCCTCCCTCTGTTACAGAGGATGTGTATTTATGAAGCAGCTAGCTGGAGGCAAATGGCTCTTCATTTTTTCTTTTAATGTAGCCACAGAATATGCTATTTTCCTTTGAGATCCCCTGGCTGCTTCAAGGAACAAATCCTCAACCTTGCTCACATGAGCAGCACGAGCTAATCAGCTGAAATACCCAGCATGGAATGTCCTTTTATCCTTACGAGAAAAAGAGTGAGTTTATTTTAATTAGATATTTATAATGGTTACAAAGCAGCTCTTCAAGAGAAATTTTCAGAATTTGGCCTTCCTTCTAAGGCATAACTATGTTCAAATTATCCCAACGAGAGGCTATCTATCAATCTAGCCCAATTTGTGATAAATTTACAACTGGGTTCTGCACAGATTTATAACAACAATTAAGCAGAAGGAAAATGGGTCATAAATTTTTGGCTGGCACAGTCCAGCACCAACGAGAAAAAAGAGAATGGTTTAGATCAAAAGTCGATAATTTCCACATAAAGTGCTAAAGCTATAGCAAAAACAATTTATATGGAAAGAAGTTGTTTTCTCTCTCTCATCCTTTTCAAAATGAGATATTGGAGAACACAATGAAGCATCCACATTACAAAGGTCTTATTAAATCACTGGTGTGCTTTCTTAATGTTACACGTGGCACAAGTGCTACAAATCTTTCCCTTCTCAACTCGAATTTAATGAACGTACCTCCTCTTCAATATGACTAAGAAGACACGGAGAAAAGAGAGAGCTCTCCAAGAGATTGGGTGACTTGAGAAAGAAGGTTTTAAGCCGCAATTTGATGGGGAATGAGAGGAAAGAAAGCCAGACAAAAGTCCAAAGCCAGATGATTTGGAAGAAAACGTAGGTGGCTTAATGGAGCAGCCCAGAGGCGTGAACGATAGAGTGGGTTATAACTGAAACAGGAATCTGTACCCTGAAAGGAGAAAGGCAGTCAAGGTCACTTAGGTCAAAACAGGTGGTGAGAGATAGGGTGACACTGGGCAGAATGTTTGAGCTGTGAGGCCTGTATAAGAGAATCCTCAGTAGTGAAGGAAGACCTTTGAGTACCGTTATATTTGCCAGAAATTCCATTCTGCTCAAGGTAGAGCACCTGAATTATTGGCTTTCACTTCTGACAATTTCACACCTTGACTGGGAAAGGATGCAATAAGGCCAGCTGTCTACCCGGGCTTCATTCTAACCAGCAGGGAAGTGGTGACTGGCTCTGGTATGAAATGCCACATCCTTTACAAGAAGTTCACAAGAGCAGATCATTTACAAGCACAAACAGCAGGCAGCACTAAGTGCTGTTGGACTTATACCGCTGCCTTTGGAAAGTTAGTTTTTACAAGTTCAGAGGAAGGTGAGTGTGACTGCACAACAAGAAATTTGAAAGTGGGAGCTTCTCTCAGGGAACCATGGATTCTATGTACACGGGAGGACACACTGTTTTCTGGCCACTCAGCAGCCATTCACCCCACCTCCAGTAACAGAGGTTTGGGGATCCACTGGAAATCTGAAGGGTTCAAGACACCAACTTCAGCGATGGAGCAGTGACTCAGGTGTAAGCCAATCAAAGGGTCGTATTTTTGGCCACGGTGATTGGTTGTGGGCTGGGCTTGGGACCCAGTCTCTATCAGTGGGATCCACGATACTTTCCCTGAGATTTCCAGGAAAGAGACACTTGCTGTTTCATGCTGGACCTGAATCTGCTCTCTTCTACCCCTTAGCCTCGGCCTCGGAGGGGATGGGAGGGATGCGTAGAAAACGTGTCAGAGCAGGGAGCCACCAGCCTAGAGAGGATACTTGCCCTGTCCCGAGCCAAGGAAGGGGTCTCGGATGGATCCACTATGGAGAGCGGAGGCAGCTGCCGGAGCCGGTGTTCCATTCTCCAGGGTCACCGGCTGATGTAGCAGAATTGCTCGTGTGCCCTCTCTGCCTATTTTAGCACCAGAAAAGGAACTGGAGAGAGATGTCAGGGCAGAGAGAGGGGACATGGAGGGAGCAGCCACGGTGGGTGTGCCTCCTGTGGGCCACGTGGGCACTGTGGAAGGCATCAAAGCTGTTCAAGAGGGCTGACTGCCACCAGGAGACCCACCACCAAGAAGCTGTGGGGCAGGAGCTGCAGTGGGAGCTGGAGCGCCCCCCCCCCCCCCCAATCAGGGATGGTATAGAACGGAGGCCCAGGAGCCCTGTGAATAACTGGCATCCTCCCCAAGCCAGAGGCCACTGTGGAGTAGGCACTGAGAGAAGCCCCAGTTAAGCAGGATTCGGGGATCTGTTCGATGGCCCCAACCCTGGCAGGAAAAGGGGGCCCAGAAGGAGCAAGGCAGGGGAGGAAGGGTGGAAGAAGAGACAACAGTCCCTCCTCAGGGCAGCTTCCTCAGGCCGCAGGTCAGCCTGAGCTAAAGGGATAGAAGAGGGTTGACTTGGATCTGAGACTGAAGTTTTAAACTGTACCGGAGTGGTTAAGACCTTTAATGCCTAATAGTGACCAGAAACTTTTGAGATCTGTCTGAGGTATCATCAAGGAAAGAGAAAGAAGATTCATGAAAGCACTTTGAAAGAAAATAATTAGAGAAAACACAATATGGTTCCATGTTTGTACCTCTTAGTTCAGACTGTTCCACATACTGGTTCCACAGGTGTTGTGAGAGCCCTAGGGAAGTCCTGTCTGAGAATGGAGTGTGCCCAGAGTATGGGGGAAGATGGGGAGAGAGAACAACCAGGGTCCCAGCGACAGTGTGTGAACCCCTGCATCTCCCCAGATTTTTAAAAATTATATTTCTATTGATTTCAGAGAGGAAGAGAGAGGGAGAGAGAGAAACATCAATGATGAGAGAATCATTGATGGGCTGCCTCCTGCACGCCCCCTACTGGGTGTCAAGTCCACAATGTAGGCATGTGGCTGACCATGAATTGAACCAGTGACCTCTTGGTGCATGGGACGATGCTCAATCCACTAAGCCACAGCAGCCAGGCCAGATTTCTTTGATATATGGGTCAATAAGCCCCCTGAGCCAATCTGCTTTGAGTTTTCTGTCAACAGAAAAAATCCTAACTGATACAGGGCACATATATACTCTTTTTTTTTTTTTGAAAGAGGGACAGAAGTTTCATGAGATTCACCTAGGGTGTTGCGTAAAAGGATGTGACTCAGGGAAAAGAAACTGTAGAGTTCAAATCCAGCGGTCTCATTGACAAATACAAGAGAAGGCCATCTACTGAGGTGTGCAGGGCTCTACAGGGACACCATGGAAAAGCCAGGTCAGGACAGCCTTGGGGAACCTCTGAGCCGAGTCTGGCATTAACTGGCACTCCAGAAATATTTGTTGAATGCAAACCAGCAGGAAATTATAACAAGTCATTCTTTACATGCTAATTCTCAGGAAAATATCTAATGTGTGAACATATATAATCTGCACTTCTATATCCTGACAGATGGTCTGTATTAACAAAACTGATTATCAGAAGGAGAAGAAGAAGAAAGAAGGAAGAACAAGGAAAAAAAAAGAAAAAAAAGAGACCTTACAAATGTTTATTGAGTGGATACCATGCGGGAGGCTATACTACTAGTAGCACTATTGTGACGACCAAATTTAATTTTTTAAAAAGACACGCTGTATTCCTATTTCTCAGAGACAGTCCCAACTGTTACCTAGAGAAAGAAAATGGCCTGGGGGTTTGCATGACTGGAGTCGGGCTTTGGGCGCTGTTTCTTCCTAGAATAGGGATTTGGACCCTGAGAGGCTTAAGCTGTCTACACAAGGTGTAGCTAGGAACCACCCACATCAAAATCACCTGGGCTGTTCATTTTAAAATGCAGGTTCCTAGGCATTGACCAGACTTCATGGAATCAGAATCCCTGAGGGTGGGGGCCTGGAACCTGCATTCCAAACACTCTTCCCAGATGGTTTTATGGATGCTAAAGTTTCAAAACTTTACCTACTAAAATGTTTCTTTGCCCATGGGCCCTCCGTGCCTGGCAACATTCTGCACAGCCTGGTGGGAGGTGGCCCTCTGGGGAAAGAAGCCCCCATCCTAGGCTGGGGGGATTTGAAAGAGCCAGGATTTAACAAGATAATGCCATCCTCCTTGAGGTCAAGGTCAGTGAAGGCCATGTCAGAGGCGGGGGGTTGTGTTTGTGAGGGCCTTGGACTGGAAGCCTGTGGAACACTCCCTGTGGCCTCCTGGGAGAGGAACACAACCAGATGTGGTTATGTTGGCACTGGTGAGACAGACTCCTGGAGCTCATGCTCCCTGCATCACACCACACAGTCTAGACTTGATTATTTGCTGCCTTCGATTGCCCTGGAGCAGTGGTCGCCAAGCTCATTAGTCAACAGAGCCAAATATCAACAGTACAACAATTAAAATTTCTTTTGAGAGCCAAATTTTTTAAACTTAAACTTCTTCTAATGCCACTTCTTCAAAATAGACTCGCCCAGGCCATGGTATTTTGTGGAAGAGCCACCCTCAAGGGGCCAAAGAGCTGCATGTGGCTCGCGAGCCGCAGTTTGCCGACCACTGCCCTGGAGGGTTCTATTTGGAAGGGAGATATTTTAATAGACATCTTATTTTTCTTTTTTTCCTATTTTTTGTTGTTTCTGTTTTTATTTTTCAGTTAGTGATTAAATTCCCTGAAGGTAAGGAGCATGACTTCTACTTGTATAACCCACTGCCATATCTGCCAACTGCTGGCCACTCACCAGATGCTTAAACGTCTTTAGTTCGACCTGCCTTTAGTTTATTTAAGGCCAGTCTTTACTGCCTTCCTGGGATAACAACCAGAACTTCCTCTGGGAGGTGCTCTCCCAAGTTCTCAGTCATAGAACTTGAGTATGATTGACTCTGGGGGTGTGATTAATTGCTTCAAGCCCATCTGTACCCCATTCCCCCACAGTAGTTGCTTCAAGAATGGGCAGTGACCTACACATTCCCATCAGAGTGAACCTCATGTCTCTTGCTGAAAAGCTGGGGCCACATACACTCTTTGCTCCATTGATTATGAGCAAGGAAGCCAGTAGTCCAAATGTTGTTGGCAGGCTGCTTGGAGCTTGGAGCACAACTGAGAATGAGGCTGTACTATGGAAGCACAACCCAAAACTGGAGACCTGGGGCCTGAGCATGTCACTGAGGCCTTTATAAAGAATTGCCGAAGCCACATCTATTCCTGAGTTGCTCAATTTTCTGTCCTAATAAGCCCCTCCCCACTTTAAATCAGTTTTGTTTGGGGTTTTGTTACCAGCCAGCAAATACGTCCCAATAGATGTGCCCTCCAGTGTCTGTTATTTCTCTTGCAATATGTATCCCAGTCATCTTTGGTTCCTCCTCCTCCCCCTCCTCAATTAAAAAAGCCACACAACTATCAATAAAGTAGGAGCCGAGAGGTGGTGGGAGTGGGTAGCAGGGTGATTTGGATTCATGACTTGTTGAGACTCCATGCCCAAAGAATATTGATTAATGGATCAATGTCAACCTGGAGGGAAGCCCTGTCCTGTTCAACATTTTAATCAATGACTCGGATGAAATAGGAGACATGCTTAGCAAGTCTCAGATGACACAGAGCTGGAGGAATTGCTAATATGACAGATGGCAGAATCAAGATTCAAAATTATTTTGACTGACTTGAGCAATAATAAGAATAAATATAAACCCTTGCATCTAGGCTTTAAAAAAATCAATTATACAAGCAGTGGATTGGGAAAGTTCAGCTTGGCATTTGTCATAACATGGTGGAACTTTAGGCTGACCATAGCTCATGATGAGCCAAAACTTGAAGCAATTAGTAACACAGGTAATGCATTGGAGAAGAAAGGCTAACCTTGCATTTAGTTCCCCAATGAGATAAAGAAGTAGAATTTTCTGGGAAACAGTTTTCAGCTCAATATATGAAAAAAAAAAAAATTCTAATAGTTCCAATAACAGAATGGGCCACCTCCCAAAACTGTGAATGCAGTAATTATATCAGAATGTAGTAGAAAGGCTTCTATGATGTTGGTCTTCCTTTTAAAGCACAGATTTTAACAATGATTTTCTTTAACAACTCGTAAGTCAAAGCAACACACACATAAGCATCCAGAAAAAAAAAATGGTGTCATAAAGTAGCCTGACTTGGCGCCCTTGAACGTGGGCTTCAAGTCCAGCAAGGAGGGGCCTCCTCTAGAAGGAAGATTCAGAATCTGGACTCCGCACTACCGGGCCCCATTTCACCTGACTCCATTTGTAGACCTGCTCTTCTGTGTTCGCCCAGCCTGCGTTATGCCCACTCGTTCCTTCACACCTGCCTCCCTGAGCATGGCACCTCTAAAGCCAGAACACCGGGAAACAACACCTTCTGCCCCACCCCTGACCTTTGACCCTGACCAACTGAGGACTTTGCAGTCAGGCCTGGTTTCATGGATGGCCCCAAATGGGGAAGGCACGTGCACAATTTTTCTTTTTCTTGTTGTTTTTTTCTTCTGTTGTTCCGAACACTACATCTTACTTGCTAACTCAGAGAGATGGAGAATGTGGGCAATGGCCCTATTTCATCTTGTAAACTTAGAATGTGGTTTTAGCAAGGCAGTTAACAAAAATAAGTTTTACCTCCGAACACACAATTGTGTGGATTTCACACGGGCCACTGGACCCAACTTGTACTCACATATTTCTCGGTAAAATGGTCCACCTCTCTCAGAAGCTTCTCCTGGCAGTCGGGGTTGGTGGCCAGTAGGTAGGTGGCGAAGGAGAGAGTGTTGGTGACGATCTCGTAGCCAGCGATGAGAAAGAGGAAGGCCTGGCCCACGACCTCATCCACCGTCAAAGGCTGGGACGGGAGTCTGGGCTGGTGTTTCTCGGAAGGATTCGCTGAGCATTCACCGGAGAAGACTTGTCTGACGATGTCAAAGCTCTCCACGCCCATGGAGGTGGCAGAATGGCGGGCATCCAGGACCATTTGGAGGAAGTCTCTGCGCCTCTAAGGGACAAAAGAGGAAATGCACGTTGTGGCCCAGGGCCGCATAAGTGGGGTTTCTTGGAGCACAAAACCCGACGTGGACATGAAGCTTTAGGATAGAACAAGGATTCTCACTGGGGGATGAGCTGAGATGGCGAGAGCCCCCTGAATGTCCCTCCATCTGCACTGGTCCACAGTCAAGAGCAGACTGTGATGCAGTCAAAAAGATGAGGCCGTCTGCCTATCTGGGCTGATCAGAAAGATGTTAAGCCACTCTGGTGAGTGAACAAAGCAAGTTGCAGAAGGATATGTAAAAATAGTCAATGTACAAGGCACCTAATTGCATCTATTTGCCCTTGCAGAGCAAATCTTTAGCAACATCCATACTCAACAGTTCCCAGTGAGCTGGAGGAGATGGGAAAACAGGGGGCTTTTAGTTTTTACTTTACCCATGTTTGTGCTATTCATTGGTCGGTTGGTTTTCTAACAATAAAACAAATAAAACATCATGTAGATTTAAGTCAAAGTATGTGCTCCATTGTTCACTCACGCCCAGTTCAGGGCATCTATGATGACCATGTTTTTCTCACCAACAGGAAGTTAACATAACCTGGGGGTGGGAGACTAGCTTTGGTGAAGCTTGTCTTCAAAGTCTCCAGCCTGCGTTCTGCATCTCCTAGCCTAGCCTCCTCATCTCGGGCCCCTTTTTTCCTCAGTAATTACTAGCCCATTTAAGTAGTTAGAGCTGTCTTACCATTTCCCCTTATCTTCTTTATATTTTTACTATCACTAATTGTAGCCATAGAAGCACTTACATATCGCCTTAGCCTTGACTGAGCATATCCGTGGCACATCCCTTCTCTGAAAAGCTCTTTAATGTGGTGAGTGACAAACAATAGGTTACTCTTTTCAGATGTTTATAGAATTAAACAGCAAAAGGAGAGTATCAGAATCGCCAACAACATATTCTAATTTTAAAGTGCGTTACTTGTTGCAGCATTTTCTCAGTTTACGGTATTGGCTTCTGGGTTTCTATTGCATGAATAATCCGTGCCTCACACGTGAGCACTTAATTCCATCCTTTAGGATGGCTGTTATTTCCCGTGTGGTTGCTTTCTTCCTTCTATAAAAATAGAAGTGTCTCCAGGGCAGGACCCTGCACTCCCACCTCAGTTTTGGTATTGTGCCGAGTGCATGTTAGGTATGCAACACACAGTTCCATAAATAAAAATGCAGTGCGTTGAATGCATTCTGAGGATGGCTGTGCCGGATTTGCTGACAACTGCGTGCTGTTTGGAGCAGCCACCTTGGATCATGAGACCTTTGCAGCTCTTCTGCTTCCCAGGTTTGTGACCTTGGAAGGCGTCTGCTGAGATACCAGCAGGGCTCACAGCGAAGCTGGGGGTCAAGAACCTGGAGACCAAAGAGGCAGGGCCTCAGTGTCTGGCCAGCCCGCTTGGGTTGGAACAGTGGAGAGAATAGCAAAGGGCCAGCCCAGTTAGCTGCCTCTTTCTACTCTGGCCCTGCTCATTCTGTTTTCCAAATGGCATCCTCAAGGGATGCTTACCCCAGCTTCCTTCCTGCTGCTTGGTCAACACCTGGATGGCTGTGGTGGCCCCCCTGCTAGTTCTGGTCCCGTGGGGCAAAGGTGAGGGCATAATGGCATGCATGGCAGGTGATACCCTCTGTTACCTCAGCTCCTGCATGCTGGCCTGGGACCCCAAAACATCCTCAGGCCTCTCAGCTGGGAGGACAAAACCGGACGTGGACATGCAGCTTTAGGATAGAACAAGGATTCTCGCTGGGGGATGAGCTGAGATGGCGAGAGCCCCCTGAATGCCCCCCAGTCTGCACTGGTCCACATACTGGTGCAGTCAAGAGCAGACTGTGATGCAGTCAAAAAGATGAGGCCATCTGCCTCTCTGGGCTGATCAGAAAGATGTTAACTGAAACTCCTCAGCGTGTGATACAGTTGGGGCCCCTGAGGCTTGCTCGTGGCTTTGCTGGAGTGGGGTGAGGGCAATGATAGGAGGGGGTGCGCAAGCACATGCACACTATTGGAGTTTCCCAGGGGCAGACGCAGCTGGCATCCTTTCCTCGCCTCCCGCCCGAAGCAGGCTGCTAGAGGGCCATCGAGCTTCTACAAATCTGTCTTAACCTCCAGCTACAGAGGCCAGAGAGGGCTGCTCTCGAGGGCCCGGGCCTGGAGAGGAGCATTAGTGCAGATGGCTTTCTTTTATGTGCACTGCATCACGAGGCTATTTGAACACTGCCCATTTAGGACCCGAACACTGCTGGTTTATGGTTCTATCCAAGAAAAATACGCACCCTGATAGATGTAGGTGTCTAATCCACCCATCGGCTAGAGCTTAGAAAAATATTTACCTTTTAACATCTGTGCTGCATTTTCCACTGCGCAAACACACATCTGCTTGATGGAATGTCTACAGAGTTCAGATGGGTTTAAAGTGAGTTTTCTTAGTAACCGTATAGCTCTGTCTTGACAGGGGCAGTCCTGGATTTGTGGTTGGGAGGTTTTTCTCAGATCAACTCATTGTTTGAAACAAATAGCACTCGAGTTTATAAAAGGAAAAGCTCGAGGCAATCCCAGTAATTGGATCTTTAATAACCCTCACCTCTTCGTCAGCCGCTGGGGTGCGACAGTTGGAGAATTTCGGCCTGACTCCACAGCCAATGGGTTTCAGGGTGAGTCGAGGCAGGGGGTGTGGGTGTGAGTGACCAAATGCTCACAGGGAGGCCATTTCTAGCAGCACTGAGGTTTGAAAACGGGCTTTCCTCCCTCTCCTGTCCCAGCCCCCTCACTCCCGAGAAACAGGAACCTGGATGCGTGTCCTGTCTCTAAGCCGCAGAGCCTGGCCGGGGGTGCCCGTTAGATCATTCTCCCCACACCTGCCAGGGCATCAAGTTGAGCTCATGGTGGTGTGGGCCCAGGGGCCATGAGCTTGTCGACACCTTCCCCACCTTCTGGACCTGGATACCTTTGCTGCCCAGTCTCCAGAGGACACAGCTGGGCAGGGCGAGGATGCTGCTCCCCGAGCCAGCTCCGCGCATCCAGCCTGACCCCTGATTTCACCCTCCGCCAAGGCTGCCACAATGAGACCTCATGCCCTTTCCTTGTCAATCCCTCTGAGCCACCCAGCCTTTGAGGAAACCCCTTTAAAGTGACACTGTGCCCAAGTCAATTCAGTATAAGACATTTTGCCTTGTTTTTTTTTTCCTTTTAAGCAACTTTCTTGAATGTAGCAGGTCCCTTAAAGCATAGCATTGCATATGCACCACCAGCATATCCAACATTGAAATTATTTTCCCTAGCATTAAAAATTCCTACTTCCATCCTCAGCCAAGTTTACTGAACAAATATTTTACTCAGTTCCTACTTTGTGCCAAGCATGGTGCAAGTCTGTAAGGAGGAAAGAAATCTTGGGTCTCAGATGAAGCAGGAGAAGGTCCCCAACCACAAGATATGCAGGAGCATTCTCAGAGCCGAAAGGGAGTGTGGGATTGGTGAGGGCTGCCTGTTATTGACGCTGTTCGTGCTGTAAAACCTCATTCTCACCATTTTTCAATGTAAAGAATATGCTGATGAAAAGCACACGTGGGCACATTTATCTGCAGAATTCTTTTTGGGCAGCTAGAACCTGTGCTGGGGGTGATACTTGAAATTGGCGGTAAGATTGGGGGGCAGCTTTAATTCTACTGCCCTCGGAGTGTGGACAGATTGCTCTGGGCTCTCCCCACAGTGCCTCCTGCCTGCCCTCACTCTCTCCTGGTTTGCTCCTCCTCGACCTTTCTCCTTTCTTTCTATTGCCCCTGGGAAGCTCTGAGTGGGAGACCCATGCAGGACAGCAGGGTGCGGTGGGTGGGTGGGGCAGGGAGGGAAGAGAGAAAAAAGAGACCACGAGCGATGCCAAATTAGGCTCCATCTCATTTCGAAGCTGTGTCCTATTAAAACACGTTACCTCTTCTGCTGCTTGCTGGTCCCGCAAGGCAATCACATTTCTAATGAGTTTGTTAAAAAAGCTGTTCAGTTCATCTCGCTTCTTATTGGGCAGAATCCGGGCCAGTGGGACCATTATGGATGGAAATGATACTTAAAAGAGAAAAACAAAAATGGCATTGAAAAGGGGGGCGATAATAAACCAAGGCTGTTAGAGGCCTGTTGCCAGGAAGCAAGCCCTGGCCTTGAATTAGAGTCGCTTGAAGGCCCGTCTTCCCCTCTGAACTGCTGCTCCTCGCTCCTCGGGAGGGGCCGCATCTCATTCCACCCCTGGACTCCTCGCCGTTCCTTGCACATTGATAAACACTCATACGACTGAATCCCCACTTCCATCTGGCCCTCCAGAAGTCAATCTCATGCCTCGAAATTAATTTTCCAGGCCCTAGATATGAGGGCCCTCGCTCTTTGTATTTCATCAAGAAAGAACAGAGTGCAGGCCATGTTTCAAGTTTTAGCAAGTGGTAGAAGCTGATGTACTTTCTCAGCTTTCTGGTCATTTGCATCCCCCACCCCCACTGGGTAATTGTCTCCAGAGCTACCACTTGCATCGTCCCTAAGTGTTGCCAATACAGCTGCTGGCAAGGATGCTGGCCCACCCCCCGTGGGCGCCTCCCCTGCTGTGTCAGGTGTAGCCTGGGCCACTGCTGCCATGCCCTTGGGACAGGGCTACCTGGGTCAGGGATGCTTATCACCTCCTGGGGGGTGACAGAGAACTCGGCTTGGTTTAGCTCCCCCGTCGTTCACGGTGGGCCTACTGTGCACAGGTATAGTGCGGAAGCCGGGCTGGGGAGGCCATTCTGGACCCACAAGTTCTCCAAATATTCTGCCCATTTTCAAGAACCAGAGCCTGAACCAGAGACACGGCAGGGAGACAGGCCCTGAGTGGCAGAGAGCTGAGCGGCAGCGGCGTGGGACCACGGAACCACCTCCCTGGCGTGCAGGGGTGAGGGGCAAAGGAGGACGATGCTTGACCCCCTTTGCAATGCCTCCTACAATGTCAGTGCAGAGCAATGGAAATGAAACTGACCGAGGAATGAATAAAATTTACCAGCCCTGCAAATGGTTAAAAATTATGGCAATAATTAATAACAATAAAATCAACACTTTGATACTTTTGTAAAAGCAAGAGGATACTGGAATTGGCCAGAGGGTAAAAACTCACTTCTCACGGTAAAGTAACTGACGGCAACCCACAAGTCGCCTTCACATAGGATCTAGTTTGCCGTGAGTTGGGCCTCAGGCAGAGAAGTCTTCTGCAGAGGATTTTGCTGGCGGGGAGAAATATGCCCGGGAAAGGCTTTGGGTTCCAGCATCGGCTTTGCCTTTCTACTAGTAAGCCTTGGTTTTCCCATCTATAAAATGGGGATGAGAACACCTTTCTTATAGGATGAATTCAAGCACTTACTGAGGCAATGCATGCCAAACACTCAGCAGAGGGCTCGGCTGCTGTTCTCCCCGGGGCGGTGGTGAGAGGCCACCTGCGTGGGTAAGAAGCTGCTCTGGGGAGACAAGGCCTCTGCATGGCAGACCCTTCCCTAGTGGCAGAGTCTGGGTCCTGAGAGCTGCCCAGCACTACCCACGTTCCCCAGGCTCTGCCCACCTGTAGCCCCGTGTCCCCGCCCGCGGCAGAAGCTGTACGTACAGATTAAAACCAGGAGAGGTTTGGGGATGGAGGAGGCAAAGAAACGCTGGCAGTGCTTCACAAAGGGGTCCTCGGGAGCCTTTTGGGAGTCCACCTGGGTGCCGAAGGCGACACTGGCCACCACATCTGTGCTGTAACAGTTGTAGCACCTACGGGAGAGGGAACCATTTGAATTTCAAGAGGACTCTGCCGTCGGCCCACCCATCAAACTCCATCATCCACTTACTCAAAAGAGGAGCTCCCTGCAGGCTGAGGGAGGGGGTGGGAGAAAAGTGGCTATGCTTAGACCCTCTGAGCAGGGACAGCGGAATATCAGGAGACATAAGACACAACCAGGAGCTGATCTGAACACAGATGGGAAGCGGGGACAGCGGCACACAACTTCCAGGCCGTGGCAGCTGTATCAGCCAGACACAGCCCAACACCAAACTGTGCAGTAAATTTACTCCCCGCGACGGAGGGAAAACAGGGGGCCCAAAGCCTATGCATGTCACCCCAAAGCTGCTCAGAGCCAGCATCTAATGATCAATTGAGACAGAGCAAATTGTGATGAATGAATTAACAACCTGCTTGTCTAGTTGTATTAGCTTTATCCCCCTCTTCCTCCTCATGGGTTTACAGTTTTCATAAGGGCAACAAACAAAAAAACTGAGGCCTGTCAGTCACTCTCAAAGAAATTCAAGACAAACTTTGGAACCAGCTTCATGAACATATTATATTATTACAGAAAACACACGTTGTATTTTAGAAACAAACAGATGGAAAAGTGTCTGGCAGTAGCTCCAGAAAAATGAACTTCTCGGGCTCTGGGATACCTGCCCCCCAAATGGCCATTTTAAACTAGAGTGACCTTTTTTTCTGTTGTTCTATAAAGGGCCAACAACTGGGTATTCATATCCCTTTGTAATTAAAAAGGACTATTTTCAGGGTTTGATGTAGGCACATACTTAGTTCCTCTTCCTCATAAATTCTATAACCAGCCATGAGGAGTAAATGACGTCTCCAGATGACTTCTTTTATTTTGGCTGCTGTTATTGAAAATGTCCCTACAGTTGATTACACATCTCCCTGCTCCTGTTGCAGAAACAATTTGACAACTGAATGTGGTTTCTTCTGATCCCAATGATGGAAGATTTAAGGGTTTTAAGAGTTGTTTGCTCTGCTTTTATAGCTGCTGTGCCCACCTTATCTTTGGCCAACTCATGCATCTCATGACCAGAGAGAATGTGTACAAGAGAACTGTGTAAACAACACGGTACGATTTAAATGCCAGTGATGATTATGTTATCATTTTATTAGCAATGATAATAAAAATGAGTCAGCTTCTGGCTTATCTGCCACCCCCACCTTACCCCTAATCTACCATAAGTGAGCATAGGACAACTAGGAGAAGAGTCAGACCATCAGTCACTTAGATTTGGTGTCCACCGCTAAGTCATGGCTTCGAGGCCGAGGTGCACCCCAATTTCTCCAGAAGTAGAAATGCAGGGACTTTCCCCAGGACCCTGTCCTTTCTGCCCGGGTGTATCCTGCCCACTCCTAGGTTTGCAGAGGTTAGCGGACAAGTCCACTCACAAGCCACTGTCCACTTGAGGCTTCCCTCAACATGCCACACCTCCCCTGGCTGTGTTCACAGCTGTGTCACATTTTATACGGGTTCCATGTCTGCTTATTAGTCAGTCCACCCGTGCTTTTATGAGCTTCTAGCATTTCCATAGTTTGCCGGTCCCGAGGTCATTGTCCAGTAATTATGTCCAGTTACAATTAGAAGCAGTGATTAGGAAATGCGATGTCTCATCTGTATGGTAGCCCTTACCTCTGGATGTCAAAAGCGTCCCCAGATTCCGCATAGCGTTTTATATGAGCCAGGAGCAGGTCGCAGGCTTGGCTGATTAGGGGCGTCACCTGATAGCAGATAACAAAGGTGTAATTAGGACACCATGCGGGGAGCATGCCTACATTAGCTGCCGATAAAGAGGCTATGTGTGGTGCTTCCTGGAAAATGGACATTGTTTTGAAAATAATTTTCATGCAGCCAAGATTCAAGAGGAAGGGCTAAAATTCACAGAAATCATGACATACAATAGCTGTAAAATTTCTATTTTAGCTTAAGCAATCTGTGTTTTGGAAGCAAAAAGAAGAAGGGATGTAGAGTAAATACTGTGAAATAATTATGAAAATGATCGTTAAGTGCTGAGATGGAAATGACAATCTGTATTTGGTTTCATGACATTTGGTTAGCATTAGAGAGTAAATAGACCGCAATCCATATGTACTATCTCTGGAATTAGCCCAAATCTATGTTAACTTGGTTTCAATTATACTTTAGATCTTCCACTAACATATAAAATTTGAGTAGCCCAAGGAACTAAGGTTGCCCCTTTTCATACTCCTCATTCAATACAAAAGTCATTCTTAGAGCATTTCTGAAGGATGGTTGTTCATTTCTGCTTAAATTGCTCATAACCTTCAAATCAGGGGAACCCGTGACTTCAAGAGGCCTTCTATGCCCACACAGGATGGTTGCTGAATTTCTTTTTTAATAGTAAAATATTTTTATTATGGAAATTTTCTGAGAGAGAGAATGGCGTCATGAACGTACGAACATTTATGTAACTAATTATTCAGCTTCTACAAATTTAGATCTCACTTTGGCTGCCCACCACTTTGACCCCACAACAGGCTGGCTTGAGTGGGTGGGATTCTTATTGGAATCTGATGGGCACCCACGTGACCGTTCATTCTCTCCTGGGTGTTTGAAAGCCAAGTTGGAAGCATTGGGGGGGGGGGGACATTTTATCCAGAGTGCGTTCTAGAGCAACATCACAGGGAAAGTGACATGCTGTACTACATTGTTCTGAGCATTTCTTTGGAAAACGTATTTTGAAATGTTATCTATGTTTCAATTTTACCTTTTGGACACAAGAATATAAATTCCTCTGGGTACAGGAGATTTTTGTCCATTTTTTTGTGTCTTTGGTACCCAGAACAGTGCCTGGCACATAGTAATTATTTGTTGAATGCATGAGTGACGAATGAATAAATGGATATTAACGATTACATAAGATCCACTCTTTGCTGATAAAGTTTTGAGACATTTGAAAAAAGTCCTAAAATGTTAGGAGGTATGTTGTATTGAGGCAAAATTTGACTTTTCCCTCCCCTCTCCTCCTCTCCTCTCCCCTCTCTTCCCCTCCACTCCCCTCCCCTTCTCTCCTCCCCTCTTCTCTCTCCCTGCATCACACCTGAAAGGCAGCTCCATGAATGGAACACAGCAATCCCGTAAATTATAAATAGACCATTTCCTTGCATATCAAGCACAAAGCCAGGTTATGTTGACTTTTTTAGGAGACATATAACAGGCAAATATTGAGGTTCAGGTCAATGAAAACCACAAGATCTTTCTCCATGAATCATCACCATGTACAATTGATTTTTTGACCCTTTAGGGTCCATTGATTCGAAAGGCTTTACTTTTACATTGCCTCTATTGTTATAAAAAGTCCTACCATGTGTTCTGAGTGGAACAATCTCTTAACTTTCCAAAAAACATTGAGGTGATTGGAGAAGTCTGGCAGAGCGGGACAGACTGGGTGGCTGTTGGCTGAGGTTGGAGGAACACATGGCTTTGTTGGACCCTTCCCTCCCACCGCTCCCTCCAAGCCAGCCCTGTGTGCTTTGGGGTGTAAGGAAAGAACTGTGTCACCAGGGCCCAGCGCCTCGCTGTGTAAGAGGCAGAGAGGGCATTCCTTTGTGTGAAAGTGAGTGAGCTATGGTCTGAGCTCAGGGCTGCGTGGGTTCCCAGGGCTGGGACAGTGGCAGGGGCAGCACCTGTGGGCAGCTGAGCAGACACCTCCCCTGCCTTCCCCCCTCCCACACACACCCAGTAGAGAGATGGCAGAGCATCTGAGGCCCTTCCCTGTTGCCAAGACTTGGAGGGAGTATCTGGATAGGGAGATCCTGGAAAAGAGGGTTTTCTGCTCATGAAGCCTTAAGAGCTCAGAGCACTGGGTGTCTGTACTCGGTGTGGGTGGGCTGAGGTGTGTACTCACTCATTCAAATCTAATCTCCTGCAACGTGGCTACTCCTTTGTTCCAACTGAAATTTGGTAAATGTGTCTTCCAAGCCTTCATTCAGTTTATTGACATGTATACAGGATCAAACACAGAGCCCGAGGCCCTCCACTAGACGGCTACTCTAGGTAGCCACAGAAATGGTCATTATCACTGTTTCTGGCCAGCTGTGCAGGAGCCTAAGTAAATTTTCAGTCAGGCAGCATCTTATCAGTAAGAGAGTGGGAGGGGGAGGGAGGAGGCTTTGTCAAATGATTTGCTGAAGCAGAAATGTACTATATCGTATCTCCATATCCTGAAGCCCACTAAAAAAAGAAATGAGAATGACTATCGTGGTTTACTCTTGATCATTCTGGATGGACTCTTCATGACCACTGAATTATTTCCTAAATACTCACAAACCATCAGTGTAATAATCCGTCAGCGTGGAAGTGTGTGTGAGGCTCGTTACTGTCAAGAAATCTCAGGTCACCTTAGTATTTGGAGGACTCAGTACTATTTAAGCTGCATTTCTATGACTGGCTTCACCAGCTATGGTCCTTCCATTATTTTAATAAGCTTAGTGGTACAATTGAACTCTGCTTCAGTCAAATCACATGTGCAGAAATATCTTTTAGATGTAGTTTAGAAGAATAGTAACATGGCAAAAAGAAAAGTACTGTTTAAAAGGAAGTCTCTTTAGGCCCTGGCCAGTGTGGCTCCATTGGTTGGGCATTATCCCATGCACTGAGAGATCGCCAGTTCAATCCCTGGTCAGGGCATATGCCTGGGTTGCAGGTTCAATCTCCCGTTGGGTTGTGTGCAGGAGGCAGCCGATTGATGTCTCTCTCTCTCTCCTTAGCCCTTCCTCTATCTCTAATAATAATAATAATAATAATAATAATAATGAAAAAAAAGAAGTCTCTTTAGATGTCAAGCTTAAAGCCTTCTTAATGTACCAAAATGGGATGCAATATAAAATTGATTTACATACAACTCTTCAGAAGCATGCAGTGTGTACAAAGAGAGCTCTGCCCACATGGAACCTAATCATATGCCTGGACAGTGCAGAGGGGGTGGGCCAGATGCCCACCAGCGGTCCCTCCATGTGCTTGTGACTGGAATTCTTTGTTGCTGGCTGGCGGTGATTGTAATTTTCTACCACACTCTGCCTGCTGTCTGTCGAACTGAATGGATAATGACATTTTTAGTTGGGTTAATGTGATATGAGATGGGGCATGAATTATGAAAAATGTTTTTAAAAGCAATGCAGGGAAAATGTTATCAGACAGGAGAGCAGGATCTGCGTGCTGGCCAGTAGCCATCATCTCAGGTTTTCTTCCTTGCATCCTACACAAGCAGTCATGGAATATTTACTCTTACACGAGTCGCATACAAACAGAAACGCTCTTTGATGGGTTTGCGATAATCTTTATACAATCCACAAACCCCTCAGTTATTCCCCTAGATTTTCAGACAAGCAGGTAGAGGTGGCTTGTGCAAACACACGCACAGATGAACACACAATATTATCATCATACACATCTTAATAGAAGACTCTCATTTGGCTGTTACTTTTCATCTTCGTAGCATAATGAGTGATTTCTATTTTTTGTGTTTTTTCCCCCCAGATTTTTCATAATGCACATATGTTACACTTACAGTCAGATAAAATATTATTGCTATTAGGCCTTTAAAGAACGATTTCTTCTTGGGGGGGATCAGTCCAGCAGCCAAGCCTGGGGAGGAAGTTTCCCATTTTGCTTCTGTCAGCTCTCACATTGGTTATCTTCATTATAGATGCCCCTGAGTGTACAGCTGGTCAGCTATTGGTAACTGGCAGTAACCATCCAGGGTAATGTACCATTCTCAGCCTGGGAAGGAAATTCCCTAAGAAAGGAAGCCCTTGGTAACCTGCAGTTTACCATATAATCAAAGTGGCCCAGTTAAAAACAAAGCGGATGGAATCTTTACTGACTGAGGAATTCTGCTTCAAGGCACAGGCCGAGGGCCAGAGAGCTCATTCAAGAAGCTGGAGAGGGCTCTATGAGTGGGCAAAAGAGACAGCGTATGGGCTAAAGACCCAGAAGGCTCAGACGTTCTCCTGCTCAAAAGCTTTCTTCTCTCCTTTTGGGCAATCCCTACAATTTCATAATTGGAGTTTCTTCCTCGAGGCTAAGCCTTTGACCTTGTTAAATACACTTGTCCCCAGGGAGAGAAAACATTCAAAGCCAGTGCCAATTGTTAGGTTTCCTCTCCTTGGCACTTCTTAGTTGTGTTTGACCTAACCTCACTGAATCAATTTCTTCATCTGCAAAATGGGAATTATAATCGCTCCCTTGAAGAGTCATGACAAAGATTAGAAACAAAATAGGTAAAAGACTTAGCGCTAGAAGGCAGTGAGAGTTGCAAGCACTGGGACACCCATGATCCAAGACTGGTTTGAATGCCAGCATCAGTCTCTCTTCTCTTATTCCTCACAGACAACACCCATTGGGTCCACGTGTTCTTGCCTCACCAAGTTATCAATCCTTTCTCAAATTTGTCTCTCCATCTTTATTTCCCCAGTGACCACTCTACTTCAGGCTTTGCCACGGGTTGGCTAGAATATGGTTGTTATCTTGCTTCTTGAGAATAATGACTGTATCTTGAGCTATTTGTAGTCTTAGTACCTAGTACAGTGTCTAGCACATTGGTGTATTAAAAGTTTTTTTCAAAAGAACCTTCTGACCTCCTTGCCTCCTGTCTTTTCACTTTCTAATCTATCTTGTCTGCAGTCACCAGATTGGCCTTCCAAAAATATTTGTTACCTGAGCAATGTTTTGCTGAAGTCCTTTGGCGATCCTCATTGACTGAAGGATGTAGAACAAGCTTCTGACCCTGTTTTCTAAAACCCATTAAGAACTGAATCCTGCCAATAACCATGTGGGTAAACTTCGAGGCCCACCTTCCCCCAGTCAAACCTTCCTGTGAGACCACAGCCCAGCTGGCAGCTTGACTACAGAGACCCTGAGACAGAGGCACCCCTCTAAGTCATGCCAAGATTCCTGAGCCTCAGAAATTATGAGCTAATAAAGATTTGTTGTTTTAAAATGCTAAATTTAGGGGTAATTTATTACACAGCAATAGATAACTAATCCACTCTCAATGTTACTATCTTGTGGCAACTCTTATATGTTGTCATGTATTATTGAGGTTCTTGGCATTTGGTCTATCAGGAATGAGCACAGTGCAACACATCCAGTTGATTTTCTACAAATAGCTATGTGATGACTGATTGGCTGAATGTTCCCTAAGGGCCTTAACATAGAACGTATCCAAGAAACATTAACACATTGAGGTGCTCTTAGCATGAATACAGTGCAGTTTCCTGGGAACTGGCCCTGAGTGAAGACCTGAGGCCCATGGTGGTTCTACCTCTTACTCTGGGCAAGTCATTGGAATCTCTCTGAATTTGGGTCCTCACCCCCAGATGTGGGGCTAATTGCAATGAGCTATAATGTCCCTTTCCATGGGCATTCTGGGATTCCAAGGAGGTCAGTGGACACCAGGTTGAGACCATTGCTTGGGGGCCATGGAAAGGGCAGGCAACTTCCTAGTTCAGGGCAGTAAACAGCCAGCTCAGGAGGCCTGTCTACTTGCTCCACCACATGACATCCCTAAAAAAGCCTTTCTGTATCTGTTTTATTTCAGAATTACATAAAGATCTCAAAGGCATTCTAGTGATTTTTATGCTCAAATAATTTAGTAAAAGTGAGAATTAGGACACCAGATCCTTTGACTTCTGACACTGCCTTTTTCTCCAAAATCAGGATCATAATCCCTTTGCTCCTCAGTTAATTAACATCTAGGTTATAATCTCACTCAATCCAGTTCTGATGCCATGAACTTGAAAAACAAACACCATTAAGTCTTTGAAGCCCCAGGATGGTTGGAGAATGGAGACAGGCTGAGTGCTAGGAGAGACACATTTCCTGAGGGGGCTGGAGGAGAGGGTCTCTCTAAACTGAAATGGCCCCACACACTGGTGGTGTGGAGGCTGGCTGACTCACTTGTCATCTATGAAGAAAGATTCAGAAAAGAGGCCAAGTGCAGGCCACCGCCCTGAGATTAATACTTGGCCCCCAGGAGCCACCCCTTTGGGGCCACACAAAGTGGAGACATCAAAGTGGAGACCTGTCCTCATCTGCTCCAGAAGTGTTTGCCCACGAGTCGGTGTGTGTGTGTGTGTGTGTGTGTGTGTGTGTGTGTGTGTGTGTGCGTGTGATCTTGGAAGCTAAATGGCTGAATTGGAACCCTTTTCTCCTCAATCCGCCGCTTTCAGGTATTTAATAGCTCCTCACTATTCAGTGAAGTATGCACCAAGCACTCCCCCCACCCCCGGCAGAGAACTGGGAACTCTATGTGCCTCAACCTACTTTTCCCATTTGCTCTCACGAAGCGCTTGCATGTACTCTGTGTTCCAGCCAGTTTACACTCCCTATTCTCCAAACACACCCTGTACTTTTTCGTCCAGATGACTTTGTTCCTGCAGCTCATTCCACCTGCAAAGCACCTTTCCCTCTGTCAAAAACTCAGCAAAACCTCCAGGGTTCAGTTCCAATGCTACCTACCCCCCAGTCCCCAAAGTGCCACCGTCTCCCACTAGTTGGAAATGACATAGGAATACATCCACCTTGTTGCCCTTCTACATGATAAACCCCTTAAAGACAGGAACTAATAAATATTGGTTGAATATATGAATTTAATGTTTCATTCTATTTGGCACTCTTAGACCCGTGGGCATTGATGCTGTTCTGGAATGGACGTTAGAGGGTGATTTTCTGAATAAATAAAGGTCAGCCAATACAGATGGGAAATGGTATTGAACTATATTGTTGATTTAAAAAATAGAAAAATTAATACCGAAAGTATTAGTCACCTCTAAACAGGTGACTAATAAATGTAAAATTCATACTAGTTAGCAAAACTTACAACCTCCCTCTGCCACCCAGATATTGAAAACATCCATGACTTATTTTTATGCAAAATTTCCTGCTGATATATATCAGTTCTAGCCATCTAGGTGAATAATAAAGTGTCATTTCTAATCACTCTTGGCTCCTGTCAAGAGTTTGACCAATTAGAACTCACCCCGATGAGGAGGTGGCTGCTGGTGTTGCCAGGCAACAGACAAGCTAGGAGGCACATTGAGATGCTCTTAGATTTAACCAGCGGCAAATCGAAGTGACATTATAATTCTGGCAAAGGAGAGCCAAATTATAACCCAGGATGGGGTACCCATGATGAGGAGTGTGTTTTCTTTTGAATGCAGATGGAAAAGGACCATTTTAACCAGAATTTAAACAGTTCATAATTATATCGATTTTAACTGGGAGGTTAAGTGTCAGTGGAATACAACTGTGTGCAGGGTAAGGGCCTCTTGCTGCTAGATAAATACCCAGATATTCTGGGAAATGGGCAACTGGTCAGGCAGTGACAATGTATTTTTGGATTCCGGAGTATTTATCACCACAGCCACACTTGGTAATAATGACTCTCATTTTTATTGTTTGGAAAGATTAAGAAATAAAAGCAAATATTAAAAATAGACAGCTGGAGGCTGATACAGCCAAGAGGACGCTGCTTGTTCTAACATCATTGGAAGACAAGGTTCTGTTTTAGAAGCCCTTGTGCGTGACTGTCTGAGAGTTTACAGTGAAAATTTAAAGGCCACACTAAACTGTGATGATGACTGTAATTCTGCAAAGACTTTTGCACTGAGATGGTTGTAACTATGCATTTACTCATAAGCTGGCTTTATCAACTTAAATTTTTAAAAATTGTAGTCATCCTGGAGTAATATGTCTTCTCCAAGGCAAGAAAGGCCTAGAGGGAATAATAACCACATCTGCCTCTGCCTTTAAGATTCATCTGCCTGTGCCTTCCTGAAAGGAAACATCTGGATGAGAGTGAAAAATTAGGCATCAAGCTGGATGACTGGAAGAGATACCAACCTTCCCAGTTGGTCGGGCTTTTCTTTAACAGAGTCCCCATGCACAGGTATACAATTGGCTCATTTCCTCTTGAGTGACACACACTTAGCCTTAGGAAATCATGTATGAAGTTGCCAGTTCTCTTATATCTGCGCAGTGGGCCACCACCAGCTTAATTATCTGGGTGAATGAGAGAATGTCCATCACTTCTGTCCAGCTTTGAGGACTGAGAATATACTAGCCACCATACTGGATTGGGTCCATGGTCCATGGTCCATCCAATTTGGAGCTTGGTCTCTGCTCAAGAGTCACTTGACAATGGAGTTGCCCATGAACTCTACCTCCAAAGACATAGTGCCCAATTGCCTCATTTCTCTCAATAGCCAACTATGGCATTAACTACCCATGCTTTTACCCACTGCAAACTTATTTGCACTCAGAATAAACAAAGGTACAAAGATCTCCCTACTGCAGGTTTCTCTCAAGCCTTTAATATGCTAAGGTACTTAATGAATCTCTAAGAAGAGATGCAATATTTTACTGAACTGTATGACCATAAGGCCTTTTTGGCCCTCGGTGATTTCAAATTCTTTTTCTTGGTAGTAATTCCTAGTTTGAAGTTCATCGTCACATAAGTATAGTCGAAATGCTTTTCTCCTCGATGTATTATTTTATTCTTGCTTACACTGAAGGTTTAGCTGCCACTTTTGTGCTGACATACACACAACCTTAGAACAGTCTTAGCAACTTATTCCAATTGATTTAATACTTTTCAACTCAGAGAGCTTAGAGGAATATACAAATGTATAGATTTCCCAGTGTTCTCCCTCTTTCAGATGAGTTATAAAATTTAGAAATAAAATTAGTGCTAACCTGGGTCTCCAGGGAATCCCCTTACTTATATATTTCCCTCAGAGAAGAATTAAATTAGCCCCCAGTTTTGTTTCCTGAAGATAAATCTACTTACTTCCTGACCCATAATAAAGTCTTACACAATCCCAGGGTTACTCATTAATAGTCTTTGGTAAAGAATCTAGAAAAAGGCTCTAAAAATCTAAGTAAATCTACCAGTTGCCCCTTAAAAAAAATTAATCCTTTAGGGGACAGGGTGAAAACTCTGACAGGTTAATCTGCAAAATTTCCCCCCAATAAAGTAATCAGTTGTTTCCCCAGCACTACCTAGCCATCCTTTAATATAAATCTCAATAACTCGTCTGTCACTGGGCTGTGACTTGATGGTCTCTTCTTCTGGAGTCAGTCATGAATCAATCGATTTTCACTGTTTCTCTATCTCTCTATATTATCCCTGGTATAACTTAAGCTGGAAACCAATTTTATTTTAAATAAAAAATATGGATTTGTGATATAATGCTGATTTGAAAGTAACTTTCAAGCATTGTTGACTGAGGCAGCCTAATATCCACATAAATAAAGCCAGTGCCATTTGAATATTAATGACACAGATACAGTAAAGGACTTAGGCTGCCAAGGTGCCATGGCAAAAAGCCTGAGACTTCCAAGGGAAAACAAACCTTGATTTCAAGAATGAACTCTGAAGTTTGAAAATAAAGCCCAAAAAGCTAGTTACAAATTCAGAAAGGACTGGAGATAATTGATATTTCAAAGTTATTTCTGGAAAAACTAACTTAGGAACCAGCAACCAAGTGAAGTTCAGGCTCCTGCTGGTTCTCTGAGCTTCTCCCAGCTCTGCCTCCTCCACCCAGACCCTGTACACCTCATTCTCCTCTTTGTGTCCTTGTGACCTGCTTTTTCTTTCTTTCTTTTTTTAAAATATATATTTTTATTGATTTCAGAGAGGAAAAGAGAGATAGAAACATCAATTATGAGAGAGAATCATTGATCCGCTGCCTCCTGCACGCCCCACACTGGGAATGGAGCCTACCACCCGGGCATGTGCCCTGACTGGGAATTGAACCATGTCCTTCTGGTTCATACTAGTAGATTGACACTCAACCACTGAGCCATGATGGCTGGGCATGGCATACTTTTTCTACTTCCATATATATCTATATTGGTGACTCTCTAAAGAGGAAGCCAACAATTGGTTGCATTCTTATATTTAATGTTTCCTTGATAAGATCATTTTCCTTTTATCTCAGTTTTAATATATATCCTTCCATAGAAAGCTTCCTGGTTCTTTGATTCTTCATTCATCCATTCATTCCGCAAATCATTACTTAGAGCCCATTATGTGCCTAGTGCCGTGCAGTTAACAATAAAGAAAAATGAAGTCAAGTAAATGGAACGTTAACTGGTGATAGAGCTACAGAGAAGAATAAAGCAGGGAAGGGGTTTGGGGTCCTGGGGCCCAGATTCTGAGAATGTGGGTAAGCCACAGGTCAGATGGTTGGACAAGGAACCAAGAGCAAGACAGGTCACCAGTGCTTTCCACTCTAGCTCTTATCATAACTATGCCAGGGTACTTGACAAGTATAGATTCCCAGACATGCTTAGAAGTACTCATTCTGCAGGTCCTAGGGTGGCTAGAATTATGTATTTTTTAACAAGGGTTTTAGGTGATTCTGGTGCAGCTGTTGGTCACAAGCCCTTGGTTTGAGAACCAGTGATCTAGAGACCAGAGGCCAATGGGAGGCTTAAGTCCAAGGAACCATCCAGAAACCAGAGGTGTGGGCGGGTTACATATGCTGGGGAAGGAGGCAGTCAAGGACACTACTGTCTGGTAGCCTACTCTTCCTCTTCCTTCCCTCCCTCCATCTTCCATAGAATAGAAACCAGCCTCTTCTCATATCCTCCATCCTGCCTTCATCTTGTCAGAGAGTCCATGCTCAGAGCCCCAAACCTTGCTTGTTCTTCATAATCAAAGGGAAGTTGCTTTGGGGTTTAGGAAAACTCTATCCTTCTAACAAATCTTGGCTTCCAAGACCATTGTCTCTGTATGGATCAAGTAAGCCTAGTGTGCAGTTCCAAACTGAGCAACAACTTCCTGGCTCTGGACGGCACCCACTGTCTCCTTCTGAAGCAATGAGAGCCACTGATTTGGTGGAGAGAGAAAATCACAGGGGACACGATTTATGGAGCATGAAACACTTACATTGGTTTAACGTTGGAAAAATATTATCCTTGTCACGTCCTTTTCAGTCCTCATGTTTCCTTTATTTAAGCAGCATTTAACACCTTTCCTCCCTGTAATACTCCCCTCCCCGTTCTCCTGGAATTCTATTTCAGCTGCTCTTCCTGAGTCTTCTTTGTAGGTTTCTGCTCTGCCCCTCACTTCAATGGGCTCCCCGCAGCCCCCTTTTCTCTTCTTGTGCTACAGGTAACCTCACCCATGTCTGTGTTTCTGATGGCAGTCTTTCCTACCCTTATCTCCTGAGCTCCAGATCTGCAGCCAACATCTCCCTGATGCATCTGCTTATGTTTCCCAGGAACCTTAAACTCACCAGGTCTAACCTCTCCAGAGAGGGGGAGGAAGAGGAATCCCCCACCCCTGGAATGGCATCCTTTCAAATGGAAACCCAAGAAAGTAAACTGAACTGTATTTAGTAGGAAGATGATTTTCTGTGGAGCTTTAAGTTCACTGGGGGTGTGTATTAAACAATGGTCTAGAACTGAAGCAAAACCCAGGGGATCTGTCTATGACATTCCTCCTCCCTCTCTTTCATTTATGACAACCCCTTACCCTAGTGCTGTGAACCACTGTGAGGAACTCTATTTTCCACAACTAATTCAGACACTAAGATTTCGATTTCTGAACCAGACAAAGGAAATGCTTCGGATCCCCAAAGCACTATATTTGTTTGGGAAACGACATTGTATCAGTTTCTGGAATATACCCTGTAAGGTGCTAGAGAAATCTAGACCCTGATAAGGGTTTTCCCGCCCAAGGAAACATAGCTCAAGATTGACAAGAAAACTCTTTTCCCTTCTTACTGTTTTTTCCCCAATCAGATACACTTCATCAGTGTATTTTTAACAGATGAGATGCTCACTGCATCTATAGTGCTGTCACGCTGTTGCTGACCCATGAGTAAAGAAATCAGGTGCACCATTTCCAGCGGATGTCACTCCCCGTCTTGTGGTTAACTCAACATTTTAGTGACTAATGTCATAAAGGTGTCCTCCCTTGAACTTGTCCAGTGCTTATAATTTTTTCAAGAAGCAGGCCCTTCCTTCAAATAAATTCTCCCTTGAAACCTCAATATGTAAGGAGGCTAAAGCGAAGCAGGACTCCCTCCCTGATCGGTTGTGTGCTCTGGGCCGCCTTCCTGCGGGGAAGCTGCAACCTTCCCATTCGGGGACTGGATGGCGGAGCCACCGTTCTCAAACAGCTTTACTGGTAGGAAAGGAGACATTGTTATTACCTCTGTCTGAAACCTGTTTCCATACCTCAGTTGGTTCCAAACTTGGGTATAAAATAGAGGAGTGTTGCTTCTAACCCGCCTAAATTTCCACAGAGGCCCCATTTGCTCTACTTCCTCCCCTCACCCCCTAGGCAACCCCTGGAACAGTCCCACATAGCTAAGAAGAGAAGTAGTCAGTTGGAAGGGTTGATCAGTTCTGGAGCTGAATTCTAATCTTGGCTCTGCCGCTTACTAGCTTACTAGTACAAGTGTGACATGCGGCGTGTTACTTAATCTCTGTGCCTCAGTTTCCTCATCTGTAAAATGAGGTGATAATAATAGTATGTCCCTCACAGGAATGCGGTGAAGGTTGTGTGTTAATACCAATAGGAGGCCCTTTGAGTGGTGCCTGGCCGAGTAAGAGCTGTGAGTGTGAGCTGGTAAGCTGGGGCCACGAGCTGAGCTGACTTCTGACCTCTGACCTCAGATATCAAAAGCCGCGGTAGGAACAAATTAAACCTCATTGAAGATGGGCAGGATCACAGGTTTCTGAGAGAGCTTACTTGCATGGAGTTAATTATGATGTATGGAACCCTTTCCTCTCCTGGGGGCTTCAGAAAATTTATAGGCATTAAACAGGAACATATGGGTGAGCGTCTTGAGTTGAAGCTAAGAGTAGCTTTCATTTATTGAGCTGACGACAGGCCACTCCAAGCCCAGACATTGTGGAACAGCTAGACGTGGTGGATGGCTCTGGAACTGGAACTCAAACTGAGGCATTCCCTTCGCCACCGAACATAAGGGCTCCAGGGCTCCTCCTGAGTTGTTGCAGAATTCGGAACAGAAGCTAAAGCCAAATCGGCAATGGAGGGGCCATCAGTGAGGATCAGGTGTGAGAGAACTTGGCCGGGAGAAGAGGTGGGGGAGCGGGGAGCCCAGGGCTTACAGAGTTGGCAGCCTGCTGGGATGCCACTCTTCCCTCTGCCTTGGCCGGGAAGGATGACCAGGGCGTTCATCCACCAGGGCATGCTGCGCGCCTAGAGCTCTTCCACGCGCACCCCCACTCCTCCCCAGGAATGCATGGTCATCTTTTTCCGCTTCAGGTCTGACTCGGAGCCCACCTTTGTTTCAGGCTGTTCTCCAGTCCCTTGCTATGTAAGGCATGCTTCACTGTTCAGAAGCATCCGCATCGCCTGCCAGGTTGTTAGAAAGCCGTCTCAGGCCCCATCCCAGACCTTCCCCATCAGAATCTGCATTTTCACAAGACCACCGGGTGGTCCATTATACATGAAAGTGTGAGGAGCACTGCCCCAGTTTTCTCCTGTGTGCCCCCAAAGTGCCTGGGGCAGGTCTGGGGACATAGAGGGAATGCCATCAGTGCTGTTGATTTGATTGGTCATGGCCTCTGAGGATATGGGAGGCTGGGGAAATGGAAGACGCCGGTACAGTGTCCTGTGCTTTTTGCATAATAGGGAGGCCTGAAGGCCCCAGGAGGCAGGGCATTTTGCTGGGTCACGTGGACGAGTGATGCAGGGTGAACCAGCTCTCCATCAGCATTTGAAGAAAAGAAACCTGTTCCTTAAGGAAGAGAGTCTGCATTTCCTGTGTCTTACCTCATTCAGCTTTTCAGGGCTGAAAGCACAAGTTAGGACACCTCTGACCTCCTCCCATCTTTTGTCACGTAAAAACAGGATGCTGTCAGCTACCGGTTTGCATTCCAAACCTGTCGCCTGATGGAAAACAGCAAGCAGAGGGTTAGACCACAAGGGAGCCCGAGCCACCTGGGCGGCAATACAGGCCCATGATAAACATTCTAGTCAAAGGTTCACCAATGACCAACCAATGGGGAGGTTTCGTTTGCAAGGATACAGAAGAACATAAAGATTTAGGGATAATGACCTAAAGATTCATGGCCGAGGGCTGGGGCAGCAGATGGATACGCTCTGCGGGCCCAGTTTGCCCTGCGACAATAAGGTCACCACTGTATAAGTAACACAGCGGTTCTGTATGCTCTGCAGTCTCCCTACAGAGTGAGGGGTCCCTGAGGACCAAACAGCAGGCTTCTTGGGGTGGGCTAGTCTCCCCTGGGATGGAGTTTCAGGCCTGAACTTGATGGCAAGAAGTTTTGTGTGGCTGGATTGGTCAGGTTGGGCCGGGAGTTGACAGACTCATGTGTCTGGGTCCTTGGTGTGTGTGTCCTGGGGGTGGGTAGGGGGTGGGGAATGGGGGAATATAAGGTGGGGAGTGCCGAGGGAGATAGGAGGAGGAAAAGGAGAGTCCTTCAGAAGCTTATCCCAACAGAGCTGCTTCCGAGGGAACCATGTTTCTGTGTATTTCCACTCATTCACACACTCACTCATTCATTCATTTTTTTCTCATTCAGCAAACATTTGTTGATTGTGTAATATATGCAAGGAGGTGGCTCTCCAGGGTTGAATAATGAAGACGTAGGTTTGGCCCTCAAGGAGTTGATAGTCCAGTGGGGAAGCAGACAGTGAGCTCATAGACTAACGAACAGATGTCATTACTGTTCATGAGAAGGTGAGAGTTATGAAGTGAGGAAACAGGGCAAGGTGAGAAAATCATAGAGGACTAAATAAATGGTCAGGAAGGCTTCTCGGAGGAGGAGGAGGTAGTCAAGCTGAGTCTGGAAGCATGAAAAGGATGAGTCCTCCTCACCCCTTCTTTCCAGGCTATTCTGTTTCTTCCTAAAACCAGCTACTCCCACCCAGTGGTCAAAGCTGTGACCCCCCCCCCCCCCCACACACACACACACTCCCACAGCTGATCAGTGTGCCATACACCTCGCCCCGAGGCTGCAGGGTGTGAGGAGGAGTGGGGGTTGGAGGCCCAAGCACTCTTCAGAATCACGTGTGATGTATGGTTTCACTAGTTCTTTTCCCTGTTTTAATTATAGTTGAAACATGAAGCCAGCCATCATAATTCAAAACCCTTGTAAAAACTCCTATTTAGAGGAAAATTATAATTTTCTGATAAAATATGAACACTCAAAATAAGCTATAAAACATAACTGCAAAGTATGAGGGGGGGATTTAATTATATATAAGAACCAAGTTGCTGGGCTATTTTTCTGCAGAGGAATACCTCTCCGTGTTTAGAATGAAATTCGTTAGGAGTGCCCTGGTCACCATACAGAATTGTGGCTTTATGGAGTTATGGGAACATAACCCATTTGTTTAGGTTCCAGAGTCAAAGGAGAAAGCATACATTAGGTATATTTATATATTGGCAAACACCCAGCCCTGTGCAAAGCTGCAGGCAATAAAGCATTTCACTCCAAGGAAGGCTGGGTGGTGGTTTCTGGGGTCCTGATGAAACAGAATAAATTAGAGATAAGAGTCAAGATTGATTGGATATTGTATCCATCTATCAGACCTAGGACTGGATCCAAGACGTTTTTTATCTTGCACCTGGAGGACAAATCTAGCCCTCTGCTCGATGTCAGCATAGCCCTCAAACCTCCACACCCCCCTCCCCAGTCTGCCGTGAGGATACTCTTCCCAGCTTACAGCTTCCATTAGGATTCTCCAGTTTTAATGGAAAATTTCGGGGGCATTGGCTAGAGAAATGTTTTCATTTCTAGATGTCATACTGTAAGAGGGAGAGCAGCAAATCGATCATTTCAGAGGAGGAGATGTGAATGAATGTCCTATTAAATAGTTGTCAAGTTTTGGAATGTTTGGCTACAAATAGAAGACTTGGATGATCAGAGAACAGTACTTAATGAGTGCTCAAAATGTATTTACCAAATGCATATTACATGGGAGAGGAAATTTAGGTTGTTTTTTGACCTGAGGGGGTAGAATTGGGTTCAATAGGGGAAGCTATGGGGAAAGATCTGCATATCTAAAGAACTTCCCAATAGTCAAAAGGCAGAATTGGCCCAGCTGGCGTGGCTCAATGGTTGAGCATCGACCTATGAACCAGGAGGTCACAGTTTGATTCCCAGTCAGGGCACATATCCAGGTTTCGGGCTCAATCCCCAGTGTGGGATGTGCAGGAGGCAGTCGATCAATGATTCTCTCTCATCATTGATGTTTCTATCTTTCTCTCCCTCTCCCTTCCTCTTTGAAATCAATAAAAAAGAAGAATAACAAAACAAACAAAAGGCAGAATTGTTTTAAGAAAAAATAACCTGCCCTGAGTGATGAGCCCCCATTGCTGGAGACTTACCCCTTCCTGGAAATCCTGCAGGGGAGGCTTGAGTGTCTGAGGGGTCAAGGGGTTGGTCTAAATGACCTTTAAAAACTCTTCCAACCCTGAGACTTCCTCTCCAGAACATTCCTCCAGGTATTTTTGTATTAGTTTGCTTACACACACACACACACACACACACACACACACACACACACACACTAATTGTGGCCAATTACACATAACGTAAAATGTACCATCTTAGCCATTTTTAAGCATGCAGTTCGGTGGTATTAAGTACATTCACATTGTTGTGGAGCCATCCCCACACATCCATCCACAGAACTCTTTCATCTCGTGAAACTGAAACTGCCTATGGAACAATAACTACCACCCCGTCCCTCAGTCCTTCTACGCGTAATAATTGATTAGATTTGCTGAGGGATGCCTTGAGAGATACAGAGGGCTCGTCTCCAAAGAAATGGGTAACCGGACTGGGAAATCTGCTGGGGGCAGGACTGTGAGTGTCGGAGCAGAAAAGGAGGCAGGATCCAGGAGGAGGGACCAGGGAAACAGGGCTTTCAAGCCTCTTGTCTGTCAGCCCAGCTCTGTGTGCAGAGTCTCAGCGAATGCATCTTCAATTGCTTTCTGGCCAGGAGTTTCCAGACAGCAAGCCGTGGCCAGTGGAATTGGTGAAATCAGTATAGTGGGTGGCAAAAAGCATTAAAAAAAAGGAAGCAATACATAGAGCAGAGTAGAAAGATAGAGGAGTGTTTTATAAAAGTATGGCTATTTTGTCGTAAAACTTTTATTCAAAAGTGTGTGTGTGTGTGTGTGTGTGTATGTGTGTGTGTGTGGTATATATATAGAGAGAAAGAGAGTGAATATTCTGTGTCATGATGTGAAATATGTTTCTTATTGTAGGCCACAGTCAAAAAAAGTTTGAAAAACCTACTCTAACCAAATCTTGGAGTTGGCCTCTCCCTCAACTAATATCCTCTCAGTCGAAGTGTTATTAGATTGTCAACATTTATTGAGCACCTACTATGTGCCAGGTGCTATGTTAGCAAAGAATGGGATTCCTGTCCTCGAGGGGCTCATGGGGTGGTTTGTAACCAACCTCTGCTGATCTTACAGCTACGAAAGTCCTTTTTATGTCATTTCAATAATTTGGGGGCAATTCTCCAGCAATAGGGAGGCCTGTCCTGGTAAGCAGGGATGGTCCAGCAGTGGCCCTCCTGCTTCGTGCTCCTTGGACAGCTGATCGGGTTTATCTTTTCAATTAAGATCTCATAAAACAGAGCCTGACTCCTTACTAGGCCAGCTAAGCATAAACCTGAAGCTTTGAAGAATGCCACAATCCTGGGGAGCAAGTTATTAAAGAAAACCAACACCTTGGCATTCTGAGGTCCCATGAAGAGAGAAACCATTAACTGGGTGTTTGTCCTGGGCCAAACCAGTGATTCTCAGCTGACTCGGAGAGCTACGCAGAGCGCAGCGGAACCCGTGCAGGGCCTTCTGCTGTGCCTGCGTGTGCAGGTTGTTATGAAAAAGGCACAAGAGACATAGCAGAACATGAAGCCGCAGCCTAAATGTTTCCTTGTGTCCTGGGACCTGCGAGAACATCAACTCTAGATCCGTGTGATGTCTGTGAAGCCGTGGCATAGAAGCCAACAGTTCTCAGGCGGCCTCACAGAGCTGCAGGTCGTGTCCACAGAGTGAGGTGCTTTTAAAGATGCCAAGAGATGCTGTCAGACTTTGGGGATCCTGGTGCGAGTATGGCCAACTTGCTTAGTGGTGTGTCAAGTAGGTTGCAAAAATATTAATATCAGAAAGTATGCCGTGACTACTCGCCACACTTTCTAATTTTCAAACCACCGTGCACAGATGAGAGGCTCCCTGGCACCACCTGTGTCTCTCCTCACCGGGCAGGTGAGCATCTTGTTCAGCCCCTCATTATATTATAACCAACCACCACTCTAGAATCCTGTCACTCAGAGAACCCCAAATACTATCCCTGAGAACATATGCTGTTTTCAACACATGGCTGCACCTGCACAAAGATTTCAACCAGAGCTTCCATCTTGGTGCTTTGAAATAGTGAAGTGTTCCATCCCCACTGGACACTCTTCACCCACTCACTCACTGCCAGTGGAAGAGAGTCTCAAAGGTCACATGATCTTCCCTGTCTGCTTCCGACACTGGCCCGAGAGCGTGGCCTCCGAGGAAGGGTGTGTGGTGTGTGGTGTGTCCACAGCTCAGGCGGGCAACGGGGGCTCCATCCAGCTTGGGCTCCATCTGCCAACTCATCATCTAACTTGGACTAAAGGCACACTATGGACTTGGGTGGCCCTGCCTGATTGAGTTTCCACCATTTCCTCCAAGGAGGGGAACCACACGCTTGGATCTGTGTTTGTATTGGCCTCATGCCAGATGGCCTGGGCCTTCCTGACTGGGGAAGAGGGTGAGAGGGTTTGGGAAATCGTGTCTCCTGAGGAAGATCTTCACCGGCTCTCAGCAGTTTCTCGTAGGAGCGGTGTTAAGGAGGACGGGGGTGTCTCTGACATGTCCCCTCTCATACTTGGCTGGGAAGGGCAAGTCTCCTGATAGGCCCTAAGAGGGACCCTTCATCCGAAGCTGGAAGTGGCTCTCTGGGGTGCTGGTGGGGCTCCATGGTTACTTGTGGGCGCCTACTGCCACCTGAACTGGGAACCCAACAGACCTGGCGCCTAGCTAGCCTCACACTCATGTTTACACGGAGAAAACTGAGGCTCAGGGAAGTTCAGGACTGGCTCAAGCCACAGAGCTAATAAGAGGTAGCAAATCTGGAAACTAATTTCATTTCTTTACATTTAGGCCAAGGGCCTTTCACGATGCTGCTGGGCTCTGGCTTTTAGAGGGAGAAGCGGGCAGGAAAGGGGGTTACAAAAGGAAAGAGAAGGAAGGAGTGGCAGGGCTCACAGCGAGGTGACGTGCCTTCCATGGAACCTTCAGGAGCACAACCATCGGGAGACCAGGTTGGCTTATGTACTGTTCTCTCCCCAAAACTCTAGATACTAATCTCCTATTCTATACATTTGTTTCTACTTCTGCCACCACAAAAGTTAGGGAAACAGGCATGAGAATAAGATTTTACTTATTTCTTTTTTAAAAAGATAAAGATGGCTTCCTGTTCAACCAAGGGACACAAAATATGAAACCTGTCAGACACAAAAATATGAAACCGTTTCAACAAGATTTGAAATTTAACAACGTTCTGCAGGGCACTGACAGCATCTAAGCATTCACGTCAGTACCACGCAGCACTGTTCCTGCTTCTGCAGACTTCCTGGGGTGTTCAGGGCCTTCAGAGATGTTGGGGTTCACACACACCACGTTGAAAACGTGAAGCTGTGTGCTTTACAGATAAACGTGGTCCCCTGAACCTGGAGTTTTCCAAGGACCCGCCATGTGCAGACATGGCCAAAGCAGGCGAAAGGGAGGCCTGTGGGGGGCAGGCATCCCACCCTGGCTGTCACGTGGGACTTCCAGTGGCAGCCCCTGGGGAGGAGTGGCTCCGGGCTCAGGCAGGAGGGGTTCCTGTGCCCGGCACCATGTCGCACGTAAAACAGAGAGACCTGCTGCAGAGTAGCAGGGGTCGGCATGTGAGGCCGCGCACCTGGGTTTCTGGTTCTGTGCAATCCATTTGGGTTTACTAGGAACGCCCGCCTCGCTCAGAGCTGTGGACCTGTCATGGAGCGGACCCTTCTTAAGATACCCAAAGCTAGAAAGTACTCAAGCTTTGACTGAGGCGACAAGAGCCTTCCTGAGTCCTGTGCAAAAGCCATTCTCACAACCTGAATCCCACTGCTCAGGGGAGAAAACCCAAGTGTTTCCATTGGCTCCATGCTTCATTTAAGGCAGTGGTCGGCAAACGCATTAGTCAACAGAGCCAAATATCAACAGTACAACGATTGACATTTCTTTTGAGAGACAAATTTTTTAAACTTAAACTTCTTCTAACGCCACTTCTTCAAAATAGACTCGCCCAGGCCGTGGTATTTTGTGGAAGAGCCACACTCAAGGGGCCAAAGAGCTGCATGTGGCTCGCGAGCCGCAGTTTGCCGACCATGGATTTAAGGGCAAGCAGATCAGAAACTCCAGAGGAGCAAGTTTTCCAAAGCTGTCAGCAGGGAGTGCCAGTTGCAGGTTTAGGGGCGCAAGCCTGCCAGGCCCCTCTCCTCAGGAGATGCCAGCCGGCAGGTCTCTGCGGCCCAGCACCGGCGGCTGCTCCACCTGGAGCGCTGCATGCTCCCGTGCGGGCGAGCTGTGATGAGCCGCTCGGCTCCGCTGTGATGGGTGCCGCCGCAGGTGCAGAGCAGTAAGGTTTCCGGTGACTAATTTGCCCCAGAACTTTTGTAACTTTTGCCAGTGCCAGGGCTTTGTGGTTTCCAGGAGCTGGACCGGTTGTTCTGACGTCCGCGTGGTGAGAGGACAAATGTGGCCTTGGGAGAGGCTGCACCTGGGAGACCAGGGCCCTGGGTTCCTGTGGTTCTGGAAAAAACCACCCACAAATCATCCTGTGGCTTCTGTCACGCCTCTTGTGAGCCAAGGGTATGACCGGACCTGTGCCTGGACTGGCAATCCTGTGTCGCCCATGAGGACCTCAGGGCTGGTACCCACCACACACTGAACTCCCAGCACCTTCCATCTCCACTCTACATCCAGGCAGAACCTGGAGACGCACACGCCCGCAGCCCGACCCACTCTCCGTACTGACATTTGGACCAAAACTCAGAGCTTCCAGCAGCAGGGTTAGTGGCTGAGCGCACCCCCCCATGCTCCCTTCCAACTAGACCCTGCCATGGGCCACAGACCCCCAACCTCGCTCACCCTTCCCACAGCTCCCCCACCTGCTGAGTCATGCGGGCCCAGCTCCAGTTTCTGCAGATATTAAAGAAAGAGCTGCCATGGCTCAATGGAGTGCCTGATAGCAAAGAGGAGCTGATTAAAAATATCTAAATAAAAATAACCAAGTCTCAAGGTGATGGGGCAACAGGTCCTGTAAACGCTAGAAGATTGGTTTGGGTTTAATGGTAAACTGTGGTTCATGACCAGGACACAACATCAGGAAGTGCTGAGGGCACTGATAGAGGCCCAGAGTCCATTTGGAAACTGGGAAAGTTAGAGCAGTCTTTCCATAGAATTGAGAGCCTCACAAAATGTGATGGGGCCCTAGCCAATTTGGCTCAGTGGATAGAGCATCAGCCTGCAGACTGAAAGGAGGTCCTGGGTTCAATTCAGGTCAAGGGCACATGCCCGGGTTGTGGGATCGATCCCTACTTAGGGGTGTGCAGGAGGTAGCCAGTCAATGATTCTCTTTCATCATTGATGTTTCTCTCTCTCTCTCCCTCTCCCTTACTCTCTGAAATCAATAAAAATATATATATATTTTAAAAATGTGATGGGGACCCAGACCATGTGGCTCAGTGGTAGAGCATCAGCCTATGAACCAGGAGGTCCCGGGTTTGATTGTCAGTCAAGGCTCCTGTCCAGGTTGCTGGCTCAATTTCCAGTGAGGGGGGCTTGTAGGAGGCAGTTGATCAATGATTCTCTCTCATCATGGATGTTTCTGGTCTCTCTCCCTCTCCCTTCCTCTTTGAAAGCAATAAAAATATATTTATAAAAAAACTAGTGGCCCAGTGCATGGATTCATGCACATTGAAAGGAAATTAATTAGAAGAAATATTTTAATATCGCTATTCGCCCTTTCTGTATAATAGAAGTGTCAACCAAATTAATGATTGACAATGACAGATAGAAACACACGCATGCAATTGGTGCCAGTGAGAGCTTTATATGTATCATGCATGCATGAGTCAACTTAGCCTTTTATATATATAGAATAAACTTGCTTAATTAGACCTGCTTTCTGATTTAGCTAAACTTTTTCCAGCCCAGTGAAGCACCCCAACTTTCTTTCAGGTAATTGTCAGCAACACAGCAGTAAATATCAACACGAAGCAGATTATTATTGTAGATCATGCAGGGAGAACAAAGGGTAAAATATTTAATTGCAGCAGCATTTGACTACATTCTGTGCAGTGAGAAAACCTGAAGTCATTTTCAAGGTCCACCATTTCTTACTTCTTTTCAATTGGGTCAAGTTTCTAAACTTTCTAAATCTCCGTTTTCCAGCTAATAAAAAGAAAATAGGATTCTACCGAGTCTCCTATCTACCTACTGCAGAACTTCTGTGAGGATCAAATGAGATGAGGCACAGGAAAATGCTTCACAGACATTTGGTTAAAGTGTAAAATGTTTGCATCTGGCTATAAAGTAAGTTGTGTTCCTGGGCTGAAGAAACTCCAAGGAGGCTAGTCACTAGGGAAAGGAAGCCAGGCATTGCTACAAGATGTAATTAGCGGGCGCCCACAGTGACCATTTCTGGGCTGGGCTGGGCTGTGGGCCGCATTTTGCACCATGGGGTCTTGGCAGCATTGGCTGCGATTTGGTGGGCTATCACTCTGGGCTGGTGGCAGGGCCTGTGTCCCACTTGGGGGAAGCCAAGTATTGCTTTGTTAGGTCCGCGATGCTAACATTTCTTTGTAAATGGCCAGTGTGTGTCACAGCAGCTCCTGCATTGAGTGTCTGCGCCCTGGTGGTCAGTGCGCATCATAGCAACTGAGAAGACAGTCAGAGGGACACTTAGCATATTAGCCTTTTATATATATAGATGTGATGGGGACATGTTATAAGAATTTCCACCCTGGGTCTGATCCACAGTCTGTTCAGCCCAGTGTTCTGGAGTTTGAAAAAATAATCATTTCATTCAGCAACTTCTGAATTCAAGTATTTGCTCAATAGCAACATATGTCCAGGAGTTCCCTGTGGTGTCTCCACTTCCAGCCAGTATACTCTACCAATTCCTCATGGATGCGTAGAGCTCACATCACCCTCCCACATCACCAGGTTGGTGGGGCCCACATGTGTCAAGTGTGTATTTGTGAGCAAACATGGGTTTTCACAGGCAGAAAGTGAAACCATGCATTATTTAAGTTCCTTTTCACCTAACGTAGCAAACTAATATGCTGAAGTGTTTTCTGTATCACAAGGGACCATTTGATAGAAGCTTGCATGGAGTAAGTGGTTAATGTTTACTGAGTGAATGTATAATAAAGCTGAGTAGCTGAACACCTACATAAACATGTCTTATTGGAGGGGAGGCAGCATGGTGTCGCAAGGAGAAATCACGCCTCACTAATCTTGAGTTCTTTGAGAAGATAAATAAGCAGATGGATAAGAGGGAAACACAGAACCCAATTTAATTTGACTTTCAAAAACCTGGGAGAAAAATCCCACTCTAAAGATGGTTTTTAAAGAATGGAGTCACTAAGGATTGTTTTGTCATCAATATGGAATTGGCTTAAAGATTGTAAACAAAGCTAGAGAAGTGGATGTATCCGCAGATGGAAACGTATAAACATTGGGTTTCATAGAGCTCTAATCTTTGATGGTCTTCTTCCATGTTTATGAAGAAGAGAAGTGAAAGTATATATTGACTTGCAGGTTCAGGTAATGACTAGTACTTCTAGAGAGAGTGTCAAGTTGATGGGGATTCAATTCATTTTGAACAAGGATATACTGGATACTGAATAGTCGTTATGTGCTTGGGCCATGGGGTACAAACAGTAGAACAAGCCTTAAAGAGCTAATGATCAAATTAGGGTGAAAGCCATATGTTCATGTACTGTAAATAGTAGGGGGCACATAGGCTCAATTGTGAAAGTGAGCAATGCTGATGATAAGTGTTATAAGAGTTCAGAGAAGGAGAAAAGTAGGGAAGGCTTCATGGAGGAGGCAGAATTGGAGGACAGCCTGGAAGAATAGCTAGGGATTGGACAGATACCAAGAGGTAATAGCAGCTAGTGCTCATTGAGTGCTTGTCTTGCCGCACGTAAGGCAGGATTTATATGTGTGATCTCATTTAGCCTTCACCAGCCCACTAAGGTAGATCATCTCCCCACCTTCCAAAGGAGGAAGGAGAGGCTTAAAGGAGTTAAGTAATTTTCTTAAGTTCACATCACTGGTAAATGCAAAACCCACTGTTATGCTGCCTCCAATTCTAGTGGGAGTGTCAGCATGAGCAGAGGCCCTGGGGCAGGGCTTTCCAAAGAAGGATACAGAGAGAATGGAGAGGCTGGTCCAGCTGGAGTGACAGCTTGTATTGGGGAGCAGTGAGAGGTGAGATTGGAGGATATGAAATGTATCTCAAGTACAGAGGCCCTTAAATCTCATCAGGGAAACTTGAACTTCATCCTGAGGACACTGTGTTGAGTAGAAGAAAGAAATTAGAACCATATTCTGAATTTGGGGCCTGGAGACCTTAGTCTGGGGTTGAAAAAAATTAGGGAGGACAGACAAATGATTTAGAGGAGAAGTGGACTGAAGGTGAGGCAAATTTGTTGGTGCACACTGCTTGCATGTGTATGTTGAGTGAATGTCTGCCCCTAATATATCAATTATAGGGGAACCCTCTTCCAAGTCAGCTGTCAGGATCTTGGTAATATCTGGGTATCACATGTAACAATAGGGAGGCATGTGGCTGCCATGTCCCATCTCACTGCTTAGGGTTTAGGGGTACTCAAGAACCATGTCAGGCTCTCAGAGTGCCTTCGCTGCCTGCTGAGACACAGCTTGGTGGTCTGGGCCCTGTGACTCACTGGCTTCCGCCATTTCTATAAACAACACACTTTGAGCAAAAATCGACAACTGCATTTACTATCAGACCCAGTCTCTAAGAGCCCAACATCACAGAAGACCTTGAACTTGAACAGGAGAATAGCAATATAATGTTTGGGGAAGAGAACCTAGAGGCAGTATAGTAAACATCTGCAGTTCCTTTAGCCATCCTTCCAGGCCACCTTCTAGTGGCCATGTAGTGTCTGGAACTGGGCATGAAGCTCGGGGCTGGAAAATGAGCATGTTTGGGTGAGTAGCCAACTACTCAGTGAAACCTTGACAATCCAGAAATGTCACCTGAGGCAACTGTTATAGTAGTGGCAGGAAAAAGCGCCCTGGACTTGAGTTGGAAGATGGCATGTGAATCCCTGCTCTTCCTATTAGTCATGTGACCAGGGTAGTCACTTCATCAGGTCTTAGTCCCCTTGTCTGTACAATAGAGATGATAACTGTACCAATCTCATAAGTTCTTATGAAATTTAATGAGAACAAAACACTCTGGGTGGCTCAACCAGTACAGAACACAGGGGGGCTATGCAACTTTCTTTAAGACCCAACCCCCGAGATCTCCCATCTAGTAAGCTTTCTTCTGTCCTCATCTTGGATGTCAGAGTGTTTTCTACAGCAATAGCACTCACCCTACCATATGGTACTGGTCTCTCTGCCTGTCGGCCTCTGTCCCTAGACCTTGAGCTCCTTGAGGACAAGGCTGAGTCTTCTCTCTCTTTCTGACCAGCACCCAGACAGTGCCTGGTATATGGCAAAAGTTTGCCAAATAACCAACAAGAGTGACTACATTACCAACTGTCCACATAAGAATGGGAGATGAGTTTAATTTTACCAAAAAAAAAGTTGGCACATAGTGATTCTCTGAAGTCTCACAAACAAGTGTTTACTCACTTTAGACTATTTTAAGAACCAATATAAATGCTATTGGTCTTCTCTGCTAGAATTCTTATTTCCCCACTTTTGGAAAATATGGACTATACTGACCTCTGCCATTTTCTGTCACCTCTTCCATTCTTTGGGATTTCTCATCAAAGATAAAAAGTAGGAAATATACTTTCTAAAAAGATGGAGTATGTACATTCTTTAGTGGGTCGGAGACTTGAACTGACATAAAGGGGTCCTCATACAGGCTCCTCCTGCTATCTGGGGACAAATTTCCCTCATAATGTTGCTTGTCTTTCCTTTCCAGCCTCAATAATTTTATACTCTCTGGGAAAGATATCAGCACAAGAGGCTCAAAATTTTGCTTTTTCTCTGACATTTATTAACCTTGCTGGGTCTTCCTCAGTCATTTGACCTGTGCCCTCTAGATTCCTCTAGCTTTGAACAACCCTCCTGGTTTTAGCATTTTTATAACCACAGCTTCTCTTGATCTTTAGCTGTCTTGAAGCATTTCTTAAATGTAAATTCCATTCTCTTTTACCAGTCCTGTACATCTCTTTTGAAAACCTGAATTCACTGGGGAGCTCAATTTTGAGTTGAGCTGATCTAAACCTGATAAGAGACCCAATCATGACCCTGTTAGATGTGATGTGCAGTCCTTGCATCTGAGAATAATTCCCCATCCATCCATATGCAGAAAGAAAACTACATACCATTCTGTTGGTAAAATTACTGAAGTTCTCAACCAACACCTGCTTGATCATGTCTGGCTCCGAGATAACGATAAACATCCGACGGCCAAGATAGTACCTGGGAGGAATAAAAGAATTACTTTAAAATATGCTGTATCTGTCTATCCATTTATCCCTTCAAAAAGGAATTCACGGTGGCTTAGAATGAAGGATAAAAGATAAACAGGAAGTAAAGATGCAGAGTAGAGGAGGAAGTGCACAAGCTAATCATGAGGAACGGTGCAGCCAAGATGATCTAACATTAACATTCCACAGACATTTATAGAATCCTACCTTGTACCAGTCCCTGGAGATTCCCAGATGACTAAGGCAGAGTCCCTGCATCCAGGGAGCTCGTAGCCTGATAGGAAAGATAGATCTGTAAACTTAAACACCTTAATAATGATTCATAAGATCCAGCAGTAAGACCAAGAAGAAAATGGCAGAGGTCAGTATTGTCCACATTGTTCAAAAGTGGAGAGAGAGTCAGTCTAGAAAAAAAAAAAGATTCTTGGAAAAAGTCGAAGTGAATTAATAAGCATTTGTGGGAATTCAGGAAAGATTAAACCTGCTGGGGAAGGGCTGAACATCTGGTTGCCACACCTGTATATGAAGGAACTCAAGAGATACTGGGACGTTAATGAAGAAATGAGGGCAAGGACTGGTTCGTCGGCTGGTACTAATGAATTCTAACAGGAGGCAGTGCTTACATATATGCCTTGTTGTATTTATTTATTAAAGTGCTGAGGAGACAAAAGCTACCAAGACCCAGTCACAGCCTTCACATTTAATGGTGGAAGAATGAACACTTTCTCTTGAGATTGGGAACAAGGCAAGGAATTTTAACACAGTGCTGGAACTCCTAGCAAGTGCACCAAGGCAAGCAAATTACAAGCATATAGACTGGAAAGAAATTAACACAATTGTCCCTATTTCCAGATGACATAAAAAATCCTGAACTAATAAGTGAGTTCAACAATGTTGCAGGATTCAAGATCAACACACATACAACCACAAAATCAGTATAGCATTTCTGTATACTAGCAATGAACATGTGGAAACCAAAACTGAAACAGGATGCCATTTACAATGCATATTAAAAAAATCAAAGAAGACCTAAATAAATGGAGAGATAAATTATGTTCATGGATTGAAAGACTCCACACTGTAAAGATGTCAATTATCTCAAAACTGGTCCATAGGTTTAATGCAATTCCGATCAAAATCACAGTGATAACTTTTTTAGGCACAGACAAGCTTATTTTAAAACTTATATGGAAAGGCGAAGTTGTTAAAATAACTAAATCAATTTTGAAAAAGAAGAATAAAGTGGAAGGAATCCGACCACCAGATTCCAAGACTTGACTACAGTAGTCAAGACCAGGTGGTATTAGCAGAAAAATAGGCACATAGGTGAATTGAACAGAGTAGAGAACCCAGAAATAGACCCATACAAATATTCTCAATTGATTTTAGACAAAGATACAAAAGCAAAGTCTTTTCAGCAAGTAGTGCTGGGGCAATTGGACATACACTGGCCAAAAAATGACCTCAAACCATATACAAAAAATTACCTCAAAATGGATTACAGACTTACATGTAAAACATAAAACTTTTAGAAAACAATAGGAGACCATTTGGGGGATTTAGGAGGCAAATAGTTCTTAGATTCGACACCCAAAGTACAACCTATCACAGACAAAAATTAATGAAATGGACTTCATCCAACAAAATTTTTTTTGCTCCCTAAAAGACCTTGTTTTGATGAAAAGATAATCTGCATGCTGGGAGAAATTTTTTCCAACCATATAATTGACAAAGAATCTGCATCTAGAGTACATATTCTATAAAAATGTGGACAAATGTTTCACCAAAGAGGATATACTGATGCCAAGTAAGCACATGAAAAGATGTTCACTATCATTAGCCATTTGGGAAATGCAAATTAAAACCACAGTGAGCTCGCCCTAACAGGTTTGGCTCAGTGGATAGAGCGTCGGCCTGTGGACTGAAGGGTCCCAGGTTCGATTCCAGTCAAGGGCATGTACCTTGGTTGCGGGCACATCCCCAGTAGGAGGTGTGCAGGAGGCAGCTGATTGATATTTCTCTCTCAATGTTTCTAACTCTCTCTCCCTCTCCCTTCCTCTCTGTAAAAAAAACAAAAACAAAAAACCCACAATGAGCTATTACTACACATCTATCAGAATGGCTAAGTAAAGTAATAATATCAAATGCCGATGAGCATGTGGAGAAACTGGATCACACATACATTGGTGGTGGGAATGGAAAATGGTACAGCCACTTCGGAAAAAAGTTTGGCGGTTTCTTATACAACTAAACAGGCACTTACTATATGACCCAGAGAAATAAAAACTTATGTTCACACATAAAACATGGACATGGATGTTCATAGCAGCTTTATTTGTAATAGACAAAAACTGAAAGCAAATCAAATGTTCTTCAGCAGATGGATGGCTGAACAAGCAGTGCTACATCATGCAATGGAATACTATGCTGTAAGAAAAAGGCCCCAAACTATCAATACGTACACTGATTTGGGTGGATCTCAAGGGAGTTGTGTGAGTGAAAAAAGCCATTCTAGAAAGAGTTCATATATATTTTTAATTCTCAAACTTACTTTTTAAAAAATATTTTATAATCTCTGCCCCTGCTTTTGAGGAAGAAAAATAATATTATGCTAGAGGCCTGGTGCATGAAATTTGTGCACAGGAGGGGGGGTCCCCTCAGTCCAGCCTGCACCCTCTCCAATCTGGGACCCCTTGGGGGATGTCTGGGATTGGGCCTAAACCGGCAGTCAGACATCCCTCTCACAATCCGGGACTGCTGGCTCCTAACTGCTCACCTGCCTGCCTGCCTGATCACCCTTAATTGCCCCCCCTGCCAGCCTAATCACCCCTAACTGCCTCTGCCTGCTGGCCTGATCGCCCCTAACCCCCCCCCCCCCCCGCTTGCTGGCCTGGTTGCCCCCAACTGCCCTCCCTGCCAGCCTGGTTGCCCCTTACTGCCCCCACTGCTGACTTGGTCGCCCCCAACTGCCCCCCCGCCCCCGCTGGCCTGGTCACCTCTTACTCCCCCCCCTGCTAGCCTGGTTGCCCCCAACTGCCCCCCTTGCTGGCCTGGTCACCCCCAACTGTCCCCCCCCTGCTGGCCTGGTCGTTCCCAACTGCCCCCCACTGCCGACCTGGTTGCCCCCAACTGCACCCCCTGCCAGCCTGGTTGCCCCACACAGCCTGCTGTTTGGTCGTTACTATTACTGTGACGGCATCCCAGACAATTTGCATATTCCTCTATTATTAGTATAGATGATTCCACTTGTATAACATTTCCCCCCTGGGTTTTTTAATTTTTATTTTTATTGTTGTGAGTATTACAGATGTCTCCTATTATTCCCTCTTTGCTCCCCTCCACCTGGCTCCTGCCCCACACCAGGCCTTCATCACACTATTGTCTCCCATGGGCCATACATATATGTATATAAGTTCTTTGGTTAATCACTTCCCATCTCCACCTCCCCCTTCCCTCTGAAATTCTGCAGTCTTCTCCATGCTTCTATGTCTCTGGGTCTACTTTGTTCATCAGTTTATTTTGTTCATTAGATTTCACATATGAATGAGATAATGTGATACTTGTCTTTCTCTGACTGGCTTATTTTGCTTAGCATAATACTCTCCAGGTCCCTCCATGCTGTCACCAAGGGTAAGAGATCCTTCTTTAAAAAAAAAAAAATTTTTGTATTGATTTAGTTATTACCAAACAATTTTACACATAGTCTGGATTTTCAAAAACCCAGAATAATATATATATCAGAGAGGAATGGAGAGGGAGATAGAGAGAGAAACATTAAAGATGAGAGAGAATCATTGATTGGCTGCCTCCTGCACCCCCACACTGTGGATCGAGCCCACAACCCAGTATGTGTCCTGACTGGGAATAGAACAGCAACCTCCTGGTCCACAGGTCGACGCTCAACCACTGAGCCAGGCTGGCCAGGTGAGATCCTTCTTTTTGTTCAGCTGCATAGTATTTTATGGTGTAAATGTACCACAGCTTTTTCATTTTTGAAATAACAAAATTATAGGGATTGGAGCAGAGATTAGTAGTTGCCAGAGGTTAGAGAAGGGTTGGTGATGGGTTGGTATGGCTACTAGTATAAAGGGTAGCACTAGAGAGCCTTGTGGTGATGGGACAGTTCTGTTTATTGGCTATGGTGGTGGTTACACAAATCTACACATGTGATATACTTGCATAAAATGCTATTCTCTCTCTCTCTCTCTCTCTCTCTCTCTCTCTCTCTCTCTCTCTCTCTCTCTCTCTCACACACACACACACACACACACACACACACACACGGGTGCATATAAACCTAATAAAATCCGAGTAAGCATTGTGGATTATACCAATGTCAAATTCCTGGTTTTGATAATGTACTCTAATTCCCCATTGGGGGAAACTAGACAAAGGGTCCCTAGGACCTCTCTGTACATTTTATTTTGCAACTTTCTGGGAATCTATAATTGTCTCAAAATAAAAATTATTTTTAGGAAAGTCACTTGGGAGCTTAATAGACCATAGAGTTATAGCTCTGCTCTTCACCAAGTCGGATCTGGCAGGCCTGGGTGGGGCCCAAGAATAGGCATTTTAACAGGCTCTTGAGGTTCTGATGCCAGGAGACTAGCCCACCCCAAGGAACACTGTCTGAGGGCAGTGGCTAGTCAAAACCATCTGTCCAGCATTCAGAAAATAAGGCCGCCTGCTGTCCACCCCCCCGCACCCCCCAATCCACCTGACCATGTCTCTGGGGTGGGTCCCCAGTCTCTTCTCATTTTAACAAGTTCCTCAGGGGATCCTGATGTGATAACAATAACCAGTTTGGGGACTCCAAACCCCAAATAAAAAACCCTGCTCTATATCTAACCAAAGTTCACACCATTCCTGCTTCCCTGAGTTCTTAGTTCTACAAGGAAAACATTTACACTAGGGTACAAGCATATTTTGGTAATACTATATTTGTATTGATTTAGTTATTACCAAACAATTTTACACATAGTCTGGATTTTCAAAAACTCAAAATAATACTCTACATTCAAAGGAAAGTTGTCCTCCCTGGTGGGCATCTTGGGAGTCTTTATGTGTTTTTCTCGTAATATTGCTAATGCTAAAAACCATTTTGTCACAATTCCTTTAGAATTGCTTCAGAGCTGGTTTATGAACCTCCTGAGAAAACTGGCCCCATTTTACATGTAAATTGTGTAATCTCGTGAATTTATATTTATACAAACGCTCATCTATAGTTTGAGGAGCTCCTGGAAAGATCTTGAAAAGAAAAACATGTAAATGAAGTTCATTTTTCAGGGCTTCCTTTGCAGTTCCTGGGATGGCTCCACGGTTTTGTCTGCCCAGCTCTCCTCAAGGTAGCACCTCCCCCTTCCATGCAGCTCTGAAGCTGCTGCCAGTGATAGCACTCAGTTCCTCTGGGCATGAGAATGGACTCACCATCTAGGCATGGCCTATCATAGTATCTCATCTCGTTGGCAACAGTGACTGGTCCACGGGGTGGACACATGCCCCAGTCAGGGCCAGTCGAATCCTTCAATGGGATGAGTACATGGAGGCCGGGGCGAATACTCGATCTTTCTCCTGGTGCTGCTAACCTGGGAATATATTAATTTAGGGCTCTTGGTGATCACCTTTCTGCCCCGGGGCAAGAACTCTCTGCAGAAGCTGCTAACAGAGACCAGCAGAGATTTCAGGTGAACAGAGAGTGTTGAGGAGGTACATACAAAGTTTGGTTGAAGGCTTTTGGCCTCCTGCAGTCTTCCTTGGATCCTCCAAGCTTACTTTCGTTTGTACTTAAGTTCATTTGAATTGGGTTTCCATCCTTGTTATACTGAAGTCCTAACGAATATGGTGCCCCCTTTCTTCTCAACCCTGTTAATGCCGATGTCATTCTGCCCCTCAAAATGAACTTCCCCAGGAGGGCCTGCCCTCAGTTGTGTACAGGCGTATGAATGGATGGTGGCGTCTTCCTGCTTCCAGAGGTGTGGGTGGGGGTGCTTTGTAAAACAATGGGCACTGGAGCCCAGGAGGCTGGGTCAGGGTCACCCAGCTCTGCCACTCACTTGGGAAACCGTCCCAGGCAAACTCCGTAAACACCCGTCACTTCAGCCTCCTCGTCCCTGAAATATGGGAGTGAAACTGGGACTCTGCAGTTTGCTGCAGTAGCTTTAAATTCACAGTTCCTATGAATTAAAAAGGGAGTGAAATTGTGGTCTTTGAATATTAAGTCAACTCTCTGTAGGGTGTGAAGGGACGTCCTATACCGTGGAATCGGTCAGTGGAGAAGGTTGAGGACGCTTCTCAGAGCCTTGGAGGTAACCCCCAGGTGAGCATGTATTGAATGCTCACTGCCTGCCGGGCCTCGTTCTAAGTGCGTTGCTTCTATTATCTCATTTAATCCTCATTAAAAAATGGATGGGGTAGTTATTATACCCACTTTTCAGACTAGGAAACTGAGACTTAGAGAGTTTAAGTAAGTTGCCCAAGATAGGAACCTGATCCCAGACTGACAGCTGCCATTGACCCTCTGCCCTCTACTCCCTCAGATCTCTTCGCCCAGGCTGGCCTCTGCAGAGCAGCCCCAGGGCTGAGTAATTGTGAGGGAGGAGAGAGCCACTGTGTGAACTGTGTCTTTGAAGGTGGGAATTCAAAGCCGCCAGAACCACCACACCAGCCCAGTGACCAAGGTAAGTTCTTGCTTCCTCTAATCTACATGTGTATACCGCCACCTTTCCGAGAAAAACTTCTCAGCCAATTATTCTTTTCTATTTATTTATGCAATAAGAATTTGCTTCTACAACCCCAAAGCACCTGATTGAAGAGAAAATTGAGGCAAATCAGTGAAGTATTATACAAATAAAAATAACACTTGTTTGACTTAATTCATAGTTTTCTTTTTTCCAAAAAAACCTGACCAGTCAATTCAACCAAAATAGTTCACAGCTGCCTTCCAGGAACTGAGGTGGGTAGATGGCTGGTGTTAGTTAGCCTGGGGGCTGCCTGGCCCTGTTCCAGAAGGCCTGCCCCCCATCGGGGTGACCAAGCTAGAGGCCTTCTTATCTCTCACTAGGACCACTGCCTATGCCATGCACATGAAAGGGTGTCCGGATGTCACAGCTGAATAGATAAGCACGTTGTGAAATGGTCCCTATGGTTCTGTAAGTAAATGGTAGTCTCTCTATTAGTTCATTCAACAAGCATTTATTGAGCTGTGAATAATATTCCTGGAAAAGATTTGGAGGAAGATATATTAGCTGGCTAACGGGGCATGGATCTGGAGCAGGAAGTTATGGGGACTGTTACTTTTCACATTGTGTATCTCTTTCATGTTCTAGTGGTTTATAATGAGTGCATGTGACTTTTGCAATAAGAAAAAGAAAAAAAGGGAAAAGAGAGACTTGTCACTGGGTTGTTCCCACAGCCTCTGTCGAGCCTCAGGGTGGAGGTTGGCTGTGGTGCAGCTACAGGGACTTGAGTTCAAGGCCCTGTCCTAGGAGCTAGTAGCTGTGTCACCTTGAGCAAACCACAGCCTTCCTGAGCCAGTTTCTTTGAAAAAAGAGGCTGTTATGTGGGTCAGATGAGAAACGGGAGAATGCTTGATCCACAGTAGAGTTTTAGCATGATAACCTCCCCATCAAAGCGAGGGGCCTGCACACTCCAGTGGGTGGGCCACACCAGCAAGTGCTACATTATAGGGGATGAAGGAGCTGGGCTAGGAGTGCCCCTGGAGACCAGGTGGCATGTCAACACCCTCCCCATGTCGGCAGAAGGACTCTGAGCGTGCCTGGAGACCTGGTTTCCAGGTAGAGACTGAAGGGCCAATGAGCACCTTCAGCAACTCTGACACCTACTATGCACCAAACATCTGATAAATCCTTGCCTGGGTGACAGTTTGACCTCCCAGCAGGTTGACTGCTGTCCTGGCCTGAAGTCTAACCTCCAGCCTGGACTCTCCATGTAGAAGTGGCAGGAAGCTCAGTGGAAAAATATGGCCATTGCCTCCTGAAGCTCAACTGTGAGTGTCTGAGACTCTCAACTTCCCAGGAGCTCAGAGAAAAGCTCAGTAGAAATCCAGTGCTGGGAGCACGTGGGCATTTGGCTTTCACAGGGGCTGCCCCTGGGCTGGGCGGCCCGCACCGTGCTGTGGACGAGCATGGCCCCAGGAGTCCTGGGGATCTGTCCCTGCTTGGCTTGTTCGGGCATCATGCCGTCCAGTCTGTCATTAGAGCAGGGGTGGCTTGAGTTAGATGAGCAGCGGAACAGACTCAAGCTGCTGGGGACACTTCTCTGGAGGAGCCAGTGACAGAGTCACAGGCCCGTGGAGTCTGGGAGCTTCTTTCTCCCAATACCCATCTGTCACTCCAAGTGGGATGTGTATTACCTGCCCAGGGATGCCTCAGGACACGCCTGCCTGGGGGCCCACCCTGAACTCACAGACCCTCCAGAGCTTGATGGACAGAATCAGCCCTTAATCAGCCCTTTTCCTCTCAGGAGTGCCTGGGGCCCGTTTGGCATTGTTCTCCTGCCCTCATCATACTGGTGGGTCTCTGGACCTGCACTTCCTGCCAGACTTCGGACCTCCCACTCAGAGATTTATGGGTCCATCATTCTGGTTTGTGTATCTGATCTACTGCTTGTCTCTACGTGGGCCCCAACTCAGTTCATCCACCTAGGACTTTGTCAAATGCAAATTTCATTTTGTCTTTATTGAAAACCCTTCAATGGTTTGTCACCATCAAGCTCTTTGGAAGTCTTCAGCATCCTTCACAACCTGATCCCTGCCTTGTTCTTGGCCTCTTCCCTCCCTATTTCCCATCACCCAAGAGCCAGTGCTGGTGATCAACCCAATTTACTGAAAACCTAACCACCTCTCACCTCCATGTCTGTGCACATGCTGTTCCCTCTAGCTTCCTGGAACAGAACTCTTTCTTCTTCTCTTGCCTGGTTAACTGCTAGTAGCTCTCCACTCATTGTAATGGTCTGTTTCCTTGGCTGCCTTTCCACTTGATTATGAGTACGTTAAACACAGGGCTCTTGTCCCATTTATCTTTGATGTCTGGAATTTACTGCCATGTTGGGCATGCAGTAAGAGTTCCATCACTTTAATGGACATGCTAATCCTAATGCTGTGGGTTCACCCCCATCTCTCTCATTAGGACCACTGCAGTGGCTCCCAATCTCCAAACCAACTCCCACCTCAAGGACAAATCTAATTTTGTAAAACAGAAGGTGACCATGTAGTCCCACTCCAGATAAAACTCTCCATTGAAGCAACTAGTGCAAGCCTCTTGGTCCATACGAGGCTCCCAGCCGAAGCTTGCACCCTCTCTTCCTGCCTCATTCCTCTTCCAAAAAGGTTCCCAAAGTTTCTCAATTCACAGCACCATTAATGACTTAGTAATTTTTCATAGCCTCCCAAGGCCAAAAGAAGTCCCTAACACTCTTATTTTTTAACCAGTTAAGTCCAAACAGCTTAGTAAGTATTCATGTTCTAACAACTTAATGGACATTTGAAAAAATACACATACTTGGAAGTGGTTCTCACAGTGACCAACAGATGTCGCTGTGTTCCCCACGAATATTTAAACTATCCCACGAAGCCCTATGAATTCACTGTGGCACCCTGGGGTGCCTTAGCACATAGTTTGGGAATCATAGCCTCATCATTGCTATAAAAATAGTTATTTGTGGCTCTCAAAATTGACAGTATTTCTCCAACTTTGCACATGATTTTTCCTCTGGTCTTCATCGTGTTCCTTTGGAAAAGGCTGACAAGTCACCTGTCCCCTCTTCTGTGGACCTTTCAGGTTCCATAGCACTTTTTCCATTCCTCTGTTAATTTGCATCTCACTCTGTTTTCTTGATTCACAGGCTCCTTACGACTCTGTGAGTTCTTTGAGGACAAAGCCCTGTCTTATTTTCTCTTCAGTTCCCCAAGAAGCTGGAGAGCAACCTGCACATACGAGTGATTGGGAGGATGGTTTTGAGTCTGCCTTTCTGGTCCTGGGAAATCAATTCTTATCCTCCTGCTTCCCAATTTCTTCGGATTTGAAGCCAGACTTGAAACCTCAGAACCTTGTTTCTCTTACTCACCTTTATATTGCCATTCCAAAACTCACTCAATCCCTGTCCATTCTGAAATAGTCCACTCGCACTATTTCTCTTCCACACTGTGGAAGGGGCACCTACCTGCAGTTCTGCTCTACTCTGGGCCTCCCTTTGTGGCTGGTGCAGGTGAGTCTCATGTCTGGCTGTGCAATGTAGAATGTTCTTCCCTCTTCCCTCTTATCTCCCTGTTATTCATCCTTCAAGACCTTGCTCAAGTACTGTCTCCTCCTAGTAGCCTTCTTTGCCTTCACTGGCCCATGATCCAATCAAATTTGTGGCTTCAGGTTGGTGGTTCAATCATGTGGTTTTCAGACACTTATTACCTGGCATTCTTGGGCAACTTGGCTCATGTTCATGTGTTTCTTCTAAAGTAGATACCAAATTTCTTCAGAAAAAGAGACATGAATTATACTCTTTTGGAAGGGAGGGGTGGTCTCTCCCACTGCCATCAACTTAGTGCTCTACACAGAGTGAAGCTGAGATATCTGTTGAGTGGACAATGTCTGGAGTGGGGCCAGCAGTGAGTTCTTCCAGACTTGGAGGAAATCATCCTCTCTGTCTTTGTGGCATTAGAAGACATGAACACAGACCCTGAGATGAGTGTGGGAAAGGTCCTAAAGAGGGGGGAAAGGGGTTTTCTCCCTCTCCCAGAGTGAGCACTGCATTTGGAGTTAGAACTTAGTGACTTTGCACCAGCCCCTGAGTCTCAGGTCACAGTCTTACATCTGGTAGATTTCCCAGGTGTCAGGTAGAAAAAAAGGTCTCACCACCCTTCTTTAGGGACCTTCTGGGCTACAGCTGGGAATATGCTTGGTCGGTCCCAAAGCGAGTTTCTACGTGGTGGGAGTAGGGGGTTAATGAGGATTCGGGTCCAATTTCACACCAACCAGCCTGGAAGAGCGTCTTCGTCTGTAACACACAGTGGCCCTCCTAGTCCTGGTGCGTTGTGATGATATCAAGCTACATTAAAGCTTTTTCCAGAACAGAGCTCTGGCTCAAGGCGGGAATTGGGCAGCCAGGGGATCTGAAACAAACCTATAACGAAAAACCTCTCCACTCTATTGGATATACGTGCTCATTTAATTTATTCAGTTAATAACACGTATTCCCCTGTGGGAGCAGGCAGAGGTAAGCTACAAGCCAATCTGCCTGCGCGAACATGGGTAAATATGTATATCTCATAACAGCAAAAAAAAAAAAAAAAAAAAAAAAAAAGAGTAATTAAGAGATGTATTGAAGTATACAGGAATCCTGGAGGACACTGAAGATTCCAATTCCAGTTACTGTCCTTGGCGCAAATTTAATTCAATAGGGAATAGATAAATAACAAAATAAAGAAAAAGCGGATTCAGAACAGATGTTAGGCAAGCAATTTTTTTCACAGTAAGAAGCATAAACATGAAGAACAGCCTATAAGGCAAAGTTGTTGATGCAAACTGCATCAAACCACTAAATAAATAGTTAGATGGCACCACAGGGACAAAGAAACATTAAAATAGTCATTGGCTGTCTCTGCGTATTTGTGCCCACACAGTTATGCCCAGGCATGTAGATTCTCAGGCACTGGAGGGAAGTGTGTGTGTGTGTGTGTGTGTGTGTGTGTGTGTGTGCGCGCGCGCACGCGCGTGTGCTCATGCACGCCACAGGGAGAAGGGGGGGCTATTGCATAGAATACGTGCAAGATATATATTTGTGTGACAGTACATGGCAAAATCTCTTCTTCCCAAATGATATGTGGACTCAGAATATGAATTGAAGGGCTTGACGAAAGCTAGAACGAGTTCTGAAGCAACAGTGCGGCCAGGGGAGGAGCCCCAGGCCATGGGAGGAGGGCACTGTCCCGGGTCAGGTGTTAGCAAGCCCAGATGGGTAACTCTGAAGAAAGGAGAATTTAATGGCAAAAGAGTGTTAGACCCTGTTGGGGAGACACAGGAGGCAGAGAAAAGAGACATTAAAGCACAGATCATGGTATTTGAGAGACAGAAGGGAGCTTCAAGATGACAACTCTAGCTCAAACCCCTCATTTCATAGGAAAGTGGGTCCAATGAGGTGAGGTGACGGCGTGTGTGCCCCCAGAACACGTGCCATGCCCTAGAGCTGCCCCTTAGCCAGGAGGAGGCAGGAGAGGCCAGAGAAACTCCTCCCCAGCCTTTCTGAGGCTCCATGTGCGGGACTAGTGAAGGTCACCCACGGCTGGCCAGGGACAGGCTGCAGGGTGCCAGCTGGGATGGGAGGAATCAGGAATAGAACCCCTGCTCCTTGGGCGGGCTGCACTGACAGAGCAAGAGTTCCTTTCTCACAACAGACCTATGAGGTAGGCAGGAGCTCAAGTGTGTTTTAAAGGTAAGGATGATGATTCTAGTCCCTTGGCTGGGAACAGCTGAGCTGAGACCAGAAGCCAGATCTGGTTCCCAATCCGGTGCTCTTTCTGGCACCCTAGGCCAACCCCTGAGTCAGTCTAGGAAAGAGACATGAGATAGTAGCCCAGTAAGGGCCCGAGGCATGACCTGAATGAGTGGAGCCCAACTGGCAGCTCTTCAGAGCCGACCCTTCCCTTATCCTGTGAATCCCGAGATGGTAGTAAATTGACTGTACTTTTGTGGGCTGACTGCTGAATTGAGGGAGCACTGATGGGGTGAGATTACAGACCCCGCCACCCAAAACCTTGATTTTAGGTGACAGACTTTCCCGATTCCTTTCCATACGTCCCAGGGAAATAATACTCATTGCCGAAACCAGCAAAACAACAAGACCCTCCTGTTTGAGGTTTCCTTGGGGACATATCTATCCTGAATGATTCTTTTCATCATTCAACAAATATTTACTGAGCACCTTTTATATGTCACTTCTGAGCACTGGGGAAATAGAGCAAAGAAGAGACAGAGTCCCTGTCCTCACAGAGCTTGCATTCTAGCAGGAGAGCAGGACAATCAACACATAATGATGTGACCTAGTGTCAGGGCCGATGTCCTAAGGCAGGAGTGCTGAGAGTGTCCAAGGAACAATAATAAGGGACAGTGGAATGGAAGGCTTTGGATTAATAAGGAGAACCCACACAGCCCTACGCTCACCTCTTACTAAACTATCATTCCCCAATTGAAGTCACTTATGTTTACATATAAATTGAGGATAATGTGATCAGCCTAGCTAAACTCACAGGGTTGTTGGGATGGTCACATGAGATACTGTATTAAAGGGACAAAACCCATATAGAGGACTAGGAAACTGTTATGGATCAATAACATTTACTATGAAAGTGGCCCCAGGGAACAAAGATATATGTCTCTTACAGTCATAAAAGCAAGATCTCTAGCCCATAGAATTTGTGCACAGGTCCATAAAGGGCCTTTAAAAGTTTGTCCACTGCAATGTTGTTTGCCGGAAGCCACCGTGTATCACCTTCTGGGAGAGTGGACGGGTAAGACGGGTGGGGGTACACTGCGCAGGCACAGGCAGTAGTTGGATGCAATAGACTTGGGGGGGATGGGGACAGAGACATGATGGATCTTGAAAACACAGTGCTCAGTGAACACACTAAGCAATAAAATGAGATTACTAACTGTTGGCATAAGCTAAAGATAATGCACACAAAATAAGGATACACAGTTTGCAAAGAACATGTACCCAAAAAGTACACAGTAAGCACAATTGGGGTGGTTGTTTGCTGGGGATAAGAAGCAGAATGCAAGAAAGGTATGGGAATACAAGGAATAAAGAGACAAGCAAAGCATTGCAGTGTGTTCCCAGGGCTCCACATTGCCACACACACACACACACACACACACACACACACACACACACACACACACACCTGGGAATGGGGGGAATTAGTAATTACTGGTTGCAACATTAATAATTCACAATGGTGAAGTAAACTATTCTTGTCAATGGCCTTTTTTGTTTTTAACATGGAATTCTTTGGGAATAAAATGTTGCTTTGTGTTAGATCCATGTTTTCTCTCAAAGCCTGTTCTCCATATATTCTAGTCCCAAGAGACATTCTGGAAAACAACAACAAAAAGTTCTGTAGTCAAATGCTAAAGTTCTCACTGGAGGTTTCTCAAGCATGTTATTACATGAAAGGTTTGAAGAAGTCCTGCAATAAAGAGACCTGTGTTCCTTTGATCAACCCACTGTTTCCAGCGTTTGACCAAGGGAAACCCCCCTTTTATTTTCCATGTAATGATTATTGTCATTGGAAATGGTCCAAGGGACGCAACGTGGGAAATACCATGTTAGATGGCTGAAGGCTGCGAGGCTGGAGGTTCCAGCTTCCAAGCACAGCCTGGGCCTCATAGCCTCTCCTCTCCTCCTAACTGCTGGGCCATCCTTAGAGTGCTTGGTTCCTAAGCCACCTTGGACCAGATGTCTCATGCATTTGACTGTGGCAAAGACGGAACTGTCTTTCCCTCTGCCATGTTCAACCTCCTCATTGCGGCAGGAACGACCATTCTGCCTCCAGAATTCAGGGCCAGCATCGCTGACTAATGCTGACTCATCTCTGATTCCTTATATCTATCGATGAGTTGTCCAATACTGCTGCTGCGGGACATGTCCTAGATAAAATTTTCCCTTACGTTTCTTTTTTCCATTTTATTTTAAATTGAATTTATTGGGGTGACATTGGTTAATAAAATTATATAGGTTTCAGGTGTACAATTCTATATACATCATCTGTGTATTGTATTGCATGTTCATCACCCCAAGTCAAGTCTCCTTCCATCACCATTTATCTCTCCTTTTTTCTATTCCTGCCCCATACCCCCTTTCCCTCTGGTAATCACCATACTATTGTCTGTGTCTATGGGGTTTTTATTTGTTTATTTAATCCCTTCACCTTTTTCACCCCCCCCTGACCCCCTCCCCTCTAATACTGTCAGTCTGTTTTCTGTGTCTATGAGCCTGTTTCCTTACATTTCTGGTTATTCGAATCACTGTTATCACTCCCCTGGGCTATTAGAATGGTTGTTTGCTTGTTTGTTCCACCCACCCCCCCCCTTCACCCCTCACCTTGCCCTTCTCTACTCTGTGCACCTGCACAACTGCCTTCAAATACCCCACCTCCTTGGCAACATTCCTTAGGCCTGTCTCCTCTCCTGCCATGGCCAAGGTTTCCTCTCTATTGGTGTCCCAAACATCACACCTTCCTAACACACCCTCAGCCTCTACTCTCCCTTTTTCTATTTCAGCCCAAACCTCTAAACTTTCTCCCTAACTTATGTGCCTGGGCACACATGCCACCTGCCATCTCTTCCATTTGGGCAACTATGGAGTTAGTTAGCCTCTCTCAGTGAATGCACACTCAGTGCACAGACTATGGGGACAAAGGGAATTTAATAGTTCTCCTCCAGCAAATGACCACAAAGCTGGGACATATGCTGTGACAGAGCTGAAAGACTGTGCTAAAGAAACACAGAGAAAGAAAATGAATAAGTTGCAAATTGCAAGGACATGATCTTGACAAATTACTTGAGGTAGGAAGCCCAGAGATTAAAAAGCTGGTGCCAGGGGGCAGAGAAGAAGTGTAGGCCCAGGGAATCAGAAAGTAGAAGTCAACGAGTCCTAGACAGAGAAGATTAAATTTATATGAGACGAAAAGGCTACAGTGACCTGGTGGGAAAAGGGAACTCAGAGAGGGCTGAAAGCAGAATAGAAAAGCAAACACATAAATTGTGAAGGGTTTGGCAAACAGTGAGATAAGGGAAGAAGAGGCCCTGGGTAGGGGCTGTTGGGAATTACTAAAACAAACTGAATTTATGGCACAGTGCATGTGTTTGTTGATAACAGGGCTAGCCTGGTAAAGAATGTGCTCATTGGCTGATAGTCAACAGGAAGTTGGGGCAAGAGGACTGGGGCTGTGCCTTCTAATAAGAAATGTGTGGTTCACATTGACCAGTTGGGTTCCAGAGCACAAGAAGTTTAAATTTCTTCTGGAGTTCACTGTCAAGGCTTCAAGCCAAGAAGTAATGGCCACTCAGCCATGGCCAAAGGGAGCAGTAAAGCATTGCTATAAAATGTTCTCCAAATGTAAAATGGTACAGTCTCTACAGAAAATAGTATGGTAGTTCCTCAAAAAATAAAAATACAACTATCACATGAGTCAGAAATTCTACTTCTGGATATATACCTGAAAGAATTGAAAGTGAGCTCTCTAAGAGATATTTATACACCAGTGTTCATAGCAGTATTATTCATAATAGCCAAAAGGTGAGATGAATGGATAAATAAAATGTGGCATAAATGTACAATAGAATATTATTCAGCCTTAAAAGGAAGGAAATTCCAACACAGGCTACAACATGGATGAATCCTGAGGTCATTATTCCAAATGATCTAAGTCAGTCACAAAAGGACGAATATTGTAATGCAGTCAGATTCACAGAGAGAAAAAATAGAATGGTGGTTGCCAGGGAGTAGGGAACGGGGGGAATGGGGAGTCAGTGTTTAATGGCTACTGAGTTTCTGTTTTTCATAATAAAAAGAGTTGGTGGGGATGATTGACAACAATGTGAATGTACTTAATGCCACTGACTGTACACTTAAAAATGGTTAGGATGGTAAATTTGTTGTGTTATTTTGTACTTGTTGTGTGTGTGTTGTGTATATCTACACTAATAAAAGAGAATGATTGTACCTTCAAGATGCCCACCACCCAATCAGGAGTGAGCATGCAAATTAACCCAACAAAGATGGAGGATTAATTTGCATACACAGGTGCCGAGCGGCTGGGGGGCCTCTGGGTGGCGGAACGGTGGCTTCGGGCCAGAGTGAAGGCAGTGCCTGCAGCCAGGGGAAGGAAGGCCCATTCTTGCATGAATCTTTGTGCATCGGGCCTCTAGTTTTACCATAATTTAAAAAAATGTCCTCCAGCCAAATGTCCTTCATGCCATCCTTAGCACCTGGATCCATGGGAACAGGGGACCCATCAATCCCACAGTCATGAGTTGTAGAGTCCCTCCTACTGGCCATATTGTAGAAGCAGGAAGACCCATTCTACCTACTCCGATAAAATCTTTGTAGGTATCAGCCTGGGTTCTCAGGCTCTGAAATTGTTACTCATGAACAAGTATGGATGAAGGAGGGTGGAACTCAGGATGCTAAGTGTCCATTCAGGTTGGAGATATAGCATCATAGTGGCCTCCAGGCAAGGAGGCAGAGCTGAGGCTTCTTGCCTCTGGGGTGTTCTGGGGGACCAAGCTCTAGCAGAGAAGCCTGAGACTTTGGGGGAGCAGTTAAGAGTCTTGAGGCTGGAGTCTCTTGGAAAGACCCAGCAGCAGTATCAATTATAAGGCACAAGCTGGGTATGGCAGTGAACCAGAGAAGGAACTTGGAGAGTAACAGACAACCTCCAAAGGAAAGTGGAAGGTCCATTCAACAGTTTCCTCTCTGGTGGTCAGTATGCACCAGGCACAGCATTAGCAGTGGTGATGGCAAGGAGCGTAACCTGGGGAGGACCAGAATTTCCTTCCACAGGGTGGGTCCTGATGAAGAAGGCGGTGGCCTCGATCAATACCTGGATGCCCATCTCGCGTATAGCCTGAGTAATATCAAGCAGTGCTGGTGAGTGTTGCAACACAAAATACCTCACTCACCACGTCTACCTAACATGCTGTGACAGGCCATCCACCAGCCATAGGCTCAGGGCAAAGGTTAGGAAGTTCCTCTTTTAGCAGAGGCAAAAATAGCCTAATGTGCTAACAGTGTCTCCTTAGTGGTTAACGTGGAGGAGCCGGGAGAACACGTCCGAGAGTCAGGCCTTTAAAAAGAGGTCAATAAACTGAGAGCTTTACCCAGAGTGGAAAACTTCAGAGAGCAAATTGCAAAATTCTTGCAATTTGGGGGTGAGATGGTAGAGAAGTTGTTAGGAGCATGGTCTTGAGATGGGATGAACAATCAAGGAACTTTTCTTAGTAGTTAAGTTTTTATGATCTGCCCCAGGCCTGTAGGCATCAAAAACCTGTCAACACCTTGCTGGGAATTACTTGATATGAACAGCCACAGAGGTGCTACAAATAAGACTGACCAGGAATAATTGAAATGTATAGGAAACAACCCAAACTCTAAAAGATTTGAGAGTCATGAGAATAAAGGAGAATATGGTCATTTAAAGTTAAACTTTGATATTCCAAATTTAGGAGAATTTCAAATGTATGTGTGATGGTCAATGACTATTTTTTTTTTAAATTTACACTATATATCTAGAGTTAACTTGGCTTAGACATTTAGGTAGCTTTGCCTTTTGCCCAATGTGAGTAACAAGGTTTAAAACTGTTTTTTTTTTAAATTGTTCAAGAGTTCCAAGAACATGTTTGGAAGAAGTTTCTCTGCTCACAAAATAGTGATCAAAGAACTTTAAGCTCCATGTGACTTGTGAGTTAGCTGTTCCTTTGGATTTGGTAGTGATTTTTTTTTTTAAATTGTGAAATCAAAGATGGCTTGTCATTTTGCTTCTTGGATAAAAAAAAAGGGATGTTCTTTGCATCCTCAATGAATTAGGGTTAAGAGCCATAAGAATTGGCTAAATGTGTACAGTTTTTGAGATTGCGCAAAAAGGTTCTTGACAGAAGATATATACATAATGCCACGTGTTAGCTGGACTTGCGTCCAGATGGGAGAACGCCTTGGCAAGCGCCACAGTGATTCAGGACTATGTTGCATCACTATTTTGCATTTGGTTGAACAACTTGGGTTTGTTGCAGGTACAATTCAATTAAATATGGAACTTATTATGTGAAAATATTAGCTAGACATAGGGCTTTTATGCGATTTTAATTTGAGATGTTCTATTGTTTGGGAACACATCTGCACGGGGCTGTCTTTGGGGGGTAAAAAAGATATTCTTGCCACATTTGATTATCACTGATGGAGAATGAGCTCCCTTTCACCTTGAGCCTGATATGCTGGTGGGTTTTGGAAAATACACCCATCAAGGAATGCAGAACTGAAAATCTGTGACTGACTTCCCAGCCTCCATGGCTGTCCACTCTTCCCAGCCAGGTGCTCAACCCCCACCTGCATTCCCAGCCTATTCCCATAGCATATTCAGCTGCAATCTGTTCCAGCCAGGATGGACCTTTAGTCCTCAGCTGAGTGCAGGAGTTGGGTCTGTTTTCTGAGCTTTGTGCTTCACATCATGCTCGCAGGCTTAGGACTGAGTGTCTGCAGGTGAATTATCTCCTGGGCCCATCTTCCTGAGGCTCTGCTTATGCTCCTGCCAGACTTGCTTCTCAGGGCCCAGAACACCTTGTCACTGGGACCTAATGTCCACTGGCAGGCCTTCTTGATCCCTGTTTGCTGAATGCCTGACTGTTGCCCAGCTGGCACCTCTGTGGGCAGCTTTCTCCTGGACTGCCCAAGATGGCCAGTGTTTACTAGACTGGGGAGTGTCAATTTCCTACCCTTTCAATGCTGTGCTTTGCTCAGCAGCGAAAACCTGCTCTGTCAGCACCCGCAACCTGGCCAGTTTCCTATGCCTCGCCCACCCCAGTGAATGGGGCCAATTCCAGGTTCTAGGTAATTTCCTTCTGCTGCCTCATCCCCTGGGAATAAGCAACCCACTGGCCATACCTAGCTGAGATAGGATATGCACATGAATTACTTACATATTTACACTCAATGCAAAAATCACAGAGAGATATTTTAAATTGTCGACTAATATATTTTTATAAGCTTTCTGGGTTAAGAGTGGGAAATTATTTTAATCGTGCTTACACCTATGATTTTAAAGGAGAAGAAGGGAGTCGCTTTGGGGCAGCTGGTGCTGGGCCTGGGTCCGTAGTCAGGTGCCGGAGCTGTCTCTGGAGGGACAGTGCTTCGGCTTAGGTTTGACTTTAGCTGCCAACAGTGGGCATTTTCTGAATTTTTCAGAAGGTTCTCAGAGTCTTAAACCACAATGGGGCAAAAATGGGGCTCATAAAAATGTTCTAATGTGGACTGTTGGGGCTGAGTCATCAATCTGTGGTCATCTTGTTTGGAACCTGAAAGGACTTCAGATATCATCTGGCCTTTGCTTTTCTGATTGCTCATTTTGACTCTCTAGTCGCAGGGGTCCTCAAACTTTTTAAACCGGGGGCCAGTTCACTGTCCCTCAGACGTTGGAGGGCCGGACTATAGTTTAAAAAAAAAACTATGAACAAATTCCTATGTGCACTGCGGGCCCGGGACGAGTCGGCTGCTAAGCAGGACAGGCAGCGGCACCCAGCGGGCCGGATAAATGTCCTCGGCCGGCCGCATGTGGCCCATGGGCCGTAGTTTGAGGACGCCTGCGAGTCTAGTGGTTAGGAAACCAATTTAATGGGGTGTGGCCAGCTTGTATTGGTTTTGTTTTTTTTATTAAAGAATAGAATAGAATAGGTCAAAGTGCATCTTATATAGTAAATAAGGTATTATTTTATTAAACTTGTATTTCAGATATGTGTGTGTGATACATTATTTACTGAGGCTTATAATTAAACAAAGTATCAAAGTCACAGATCTAGTCCAAATCTCCTCATTTTCCATCTGAGAGAACTTGGGCTTTTAGGGGAGGAGTGATTGGCCTAGATCAGTGGTCGGCAAACTCATTAGTCAACAGAGCCAAATATCAGCAGTACAATGATTGAAATTTCTTTTGAGTGCCAAATTTTTTAAACTTAAACTTCTTCTAACGCCACTTCTTCAAAATAGACTCGCCCAGGCCGTGGTATTTTGTGGAAGAGCCACACTCAAGGGGCCAAAGAGCCGCATGTGGCTCGCGAGCCACAGTTTGCCGGCCACGGGCCTAGATCCATTAAGCTAACAAGTGGCAGATAGCCCAGGTTTCTATTGAAAGTTGGCATGCTCTGTTTGGTGTTTTTCTACCCAAACAAGAGGGATTAATATAGACTCTTGATCTTTAGGGGTGTAAGTCACAAAGACTTGGCCATCAGTAGGCATTAAAATAGTCAGCAACCATCACCGAAAGGTTGTCATAGAATAAAGATGGGGGAAAGGAAGTGGTGTGAAATAAAGGAGAAAGAAGAGGTCAGAAGTGCAGGGGGAAATGGGTACACTTCAGAAGGGTCTTTGCATGACGGCTAGAAAGAAAGGTGGTCTTAACTGTAAGTAAAATGGAAGCTTTGCAGTAATCTACCATTTGGTATAGCCAGAGACCTTGATAGGGACAGGCAAGGTGAGGCATATATTAAAGGTTGGTTCAAGAAAAGCAGGACTCTAATAGAACCCCTCTGTCCCTTGCTGCTCTAAGTTGCCTATTCATCTGAGCACAATTGGTCCTTTGATAATTCTACCTATTGGGCTACACATCTGGATTGGTGATAATTGTGGTGTGTTCCTGCTGACAACCTTCTTCCTATTCCTAAAGGACTAAAAAAATCAGCTCATTATGTCAGGGTATTGGCTTTTATAAAATAATGTGCCCTCTAAAATACAGTAACAGTTTAATAAACACTCATTTTAACATGTGCCTTTACAGGCCAAGTGTTAGTGATTGTGTGTTTTTTTTGACCCATGAGAATATTGATATTTAATTCACTGAATATTTCTCAGTAATTATAACATCAGGTCTCATATTAATTTTGGTTTCATATTTATATTACTTGAACTTGTGATTCTAAGTTTTGCTTTCAACGCTTTTATGAAAGACTCAACTTTTACTCAGGTAAGGGACCCAAATATTGCTCCAAGTCAGGCCTCATAGAAATGTTAGGATAATTTAGGATTTCCATGCAGAATTCCATAGTTTCAAGGATACTGTGTTCTCCTAATGACCATAGTGTGTTTTCATTTTCATCAATTCCTCTTAAACCAAGTTGTATTTTTAGGTCAGATACTTAGTAAATGAGTCTCATTCTGAGGCACAAACTACAGGTCAGCAGCAGAAACTTCAAGTTCAACTCCTGTGCATCAATGTCTGTGAGGTTCTGCTGACACTGGGGCTATATTTCCACCTAGAGTTCTGCAGTTCTTACATATCTAGGACTCTATTGAATTCAGGCCAATTTAAAAGCAAAAGCAGCCTCCCCATATCAGCTGCCCAATGTGAGTCTGAATACTTGTATTTTCTTACACAAAGCATCCCATCCTCTGCCACATTTTTCAAGTCCAGTGTGTTCAGGTGTCTGGTGTCTTATAAGTCAAAGAATAATCATGTGACACTGGGACGAAACAGGCTGAGTCCCTCAGAGCCCTTTAATTCCCAGAGTTCTTGATCTATGGAAATAGGCCAACAAATCTCCCACATGTTGATGACCGAGTCATCTAACTGCATTAAAGTAGACCATCTCTACTTCTTCAACCTTATCTAAATAGTACATAAGGATGATGGTGAAGGGCACTTAATGAGAAGTTTTTACACCTTAGTCACTTCTGGAGCACACACTGTTAATGGATGGCACAGTGGAATCTGAGCTTTAAAAAAACCATTGAAATGACCTTATCATTTTCATTGCTGATGCCATATACTCTTCCATATGTATCCCAAACTTCTCAGCTTCCTCACTGCCTGGTGACAAGGTGCTATTTGTTCATGCATGCTAGCTAGTTAAATAAAAACAGTGCTAAAAACCTCCAAGTTGGAGGCATACGGGACACCTCTACCTCCTTTGGGCATGAACCTTGCATCTAAGTGCCAGGTCCTTTATGCTGAAGGATGATTTATTTGCTAAATTGATTTGTTCAGTGCAGAGACTGTAGGTTCCCTGGGAGATAAATTGCTTCAGATTCTGATAATTGCAAAGATGTTCTTAGAACACTCTACTGCTGCTAGCTACAAGAAGGTGCTCCCTGCATGATATCTAAAGAAGGGCATCCAGTGAGGCATGTGATTAGACAGAGGAATGGAGCAGGGAAGTCAGAAATACATATGGGAACCAATGAATGATAAAAGTGATATTTCAAGTCAGTTGGAAAAGGATGAATTTCCAGGTGGTACACCACCACCTGGAAAAAATAAGGCTGGATCCGTACTCCTACCTTTACCCTCAAATAAATCCCTGATGTATCAAATACCTATATTTTTAAAATGAAATAAAATATATGAGAAAAATCTTTGGTGGAGGAAGCCTTTCTGAGAAAGATACAAAATGTAGACTCCATTAAAACTGATTAAATTTAACAACACAAAAACAAATGTTTTCTGATTCAAAAAAATACAAAATAAGCAAAGTAAAAGACAGATGATAAAAAGGAGAAAATATTTGCAACATATATTAAATATAAAGGGTGATTTTCTTTAATATATAAAGAGCTTCTACAAATAAGTTAGGAAAAGATCAATAATGCAATGGAAAAGTGGCAAAGGATTCTTCACAAAACAAAATATAATGGATTTTAAACAAATAAAAAGATGCTAAAACTTGCTTATATTTAGAGAAATGCAAATTAAAAACTGCCATCAAGATTAAAGACTTAAATGTAAGACTCAAAAATCTTGGACATTTCTCATAGCACTATTTTTTTTTTCTGACATATCTTCTTGGGCAAGGGAAGCAAAAGAAAAAATAAACAAATGGGACTACATCAAACTCAAAAAGTTTTGCACAGCAAAGGAAACAATCAACAAAATGAAATACAACCCACTGAATGGTAGAACATATTCCCCAATGATAACATCTAATAAGGGGTTAATATCCAAAATTTATAAAGAACTTATACAACTCAACACAAAAAGAAAAACAAAAAAAAACTCCCCCCGCAAAACACACCAAACAATCCAATTAAAAAATGGGAAAAGGCCCTGAATAGACACTTCTCCAAAGAGGATATACAGATGGCCAATAGATATATGGAAAAAATGTTCAACATCACTAATCATCAGAGAGATGCAAATTAAAATCACAATAAGATATCACCTCACACCTGTCAGAATGGCTACCATCAATAAATCAACAAACGAGTGTTGTCAAGGATATGCAGAAAAGAGAACCCTTGCACGCTGTTGGTGGGGACGCACATTGGTGCAGCCACTGTGGAAAACAGTATGGAGTTCCTTCAAAAAATTAAAAATGGAACTTCCTTATGACCCAGTGATTCCACTTTGAGAGTATTTCCAAAGAAACCTGAAACACTAATTCAAAACAATATACACTGAGTGGCCAGATTATTATGATCTCTGAACGCATAATAATCTGGCCACTCAGTGTATATCCTATATAATAAAAGGCTAATATGCAAATTGTTCCCTCAACCAGGAGTTCAACCAGCAGGCAGGCCGGCCAACCACCATATATATATATTGAGTGGCCAGATTATTATGCGTTCAGAGATCATAATAATCTGGCCACTCAGTGTATATACCCTTATGTTCATTGCAGTGTTATTTACAATACCCAAGATTTGGAAGCAGCCAAAGTGCCCATCAGTAGATGAATGGATAAAAAAGCTGTGGTACATTTACACAGTGGAATACTACTCAGCCATAAGAAAGAAGGAAATCTTACCTTTTCCAGCGGCATGGGTGGACCTATAGTGTGTTATGCTAAGTGAAATAAACCAGTCAGAGAAAGACAAGTGCCATATGATTTCACTTATATGTGGAATCTAATGAACAAAATAACTAATAAAATAGAAACAGATTCATAGATACAGAGAAAAGACTGACAGCTGACAGAGTGGGTAGGCAGGCTTAGTGAAAAAGATGAAGGGATTAAGCAAAAATAAAACAAAAACCTCATAGACAATCAACAGTATGGTAATTACCAGAGGGAAAGTAGTGGGGTGAGGGAAGGTAGGAGAGGGTATAGGAGGGATAAATGGTGATGGAAAGAGACTTGACTTGGGGGGCATGGTGAACACATAATACAATATACAGATGATGTATTATAGAATTATATACCTGAGACCTTTCTAATTTTATTAATCAATGTCACTCCAATAAATTCAATAAAAATAAACTTTACTGTAAAAAATTTAAAACTACCATCAAAAGATAAATGTAATTGTGACCAGCGAGAACCAGGTACTCTCATACACCTATTTATGGGCATGTAAATTGATATAACACATAAAGAGAGCCATTTAGTAATATTTATCAAGATAAAAGTGTAGATAATCTTTGACCTAATAATTTTATTTCTAGGAACTTATTCTACAGACAGACTGACACAACAATGTCTGTAGAAGACTATTCACTGTAGTATCCTATCTAATAAAAGAATAATATGCAAATTAACCATCACTCTGCAACAAAATGGCGGCCCCCATAGCCACAAGATGGCAGCGCCCAGTCCCCTCAGCCCTGCTGCTGGAGTGTCCGGGCCTGTCTGCTGGAGCAGCAAGGCTGGATCTGCTGCCGGAGGGGGCAGATCCAGCCTCCCCGCTCCACCGGTGCTGCAGCGTCTGGGCCTGTCAGCCCCACAGGGATTCACGGGGACCAAGCAGCGAGGCTGGATCCGCCCCTAGACACGGCAGACAGAGCCTGGACAGCAGGGCTTGGGGGCTTCCTTAGCGCGGTGGCAGCGGGGAAGCCCCAGGACCAGCAGACAGAGCCCAGACAGCAGGGCTTGGGGGCTTCCTTAGTGCGGTGGCAGTGGGGAAGCCCAGGCCCGGCAGACAGAGCCCAGACAGCAGGGCTTGGGGACTTTGTTCACAGGGTGATGGCGGGGAAGCCCCAGGACGGGCAGACAGAGCCTGGACAGCAGGGCTTGGGGGCTTCCTTAGTGTGTCGGTGTCGGTAAAGCCCCCAGGCCTGGCAGACAGAGCACACTGCAGGGCATTGGGGCTTCCTTCACATGGCGCATGGCGGCAGCAGGCAGAGAGTGGACAGCAGGGCATGTGGGCTTCATCTCCATGGCTGCAGCGAAACCCCCAGGCCCCACAGAGAGCAGAGAACCACGGGAGTGGGCCTAAGCTATCAGTAGGACATCCCCTGAGAGCTCCTGGATTGTAGAGGGTGCAGGTTGGGCTGAGGGACCCCCATGCATGAATTTTGTGCACCATGCCTCTAGTTGTTTATAAAAGTAAAAGGTATTCACCAATTGAGAACTTGTTTTATAAATTAGGATACATCCATGCAGTGAAATTCTTAAAAAACAGAATAGCATTTAACAAGAATGAATGTATTAAAATGGGACAATTTCCCAAATATCATGAATGAAGTAAGCCAGGTAAAGGACAGCATCTATCATATATTACCCATTTAAGTATTAAGAAACTGAGAATAGAGGTTGTTTATGAGGAGGAGTGTAGGTGTAAGGGTCCAAGGTGAGAGTCAGTTTTACTTTTTCCTGTATAGTTATTTGTACTTTATGAATTATGTACATTGTGCATGTTTACCTACTTATAACTTAATGTTCTCATGAGAGTATATGAGATTATTTAACAAGTTTGGCTTGATGAAGGTATATAGGAATCAGGTGCTATTAATCTAATGGAGGGGCATAGATGATGGACACCAGGAAACATGAAAGTCAAATTTAACAAAAGGGAGATAAGTTTATACTAGATATCAAGACTAAAGTGATGTGGGGGTGAGAAGAAATGGGGATGAGGCTAGAAAAAAGAATAGCTTTAGAGCTGTTACTTAGAAGATAGATGAGATAAGGAGAAAGGAGGTTTTGATTGGAGCCTTTAGAAGTTACAAATGAGCTGAACTTAGGGTGCTGTGTAAGTATTTATAAGTAATTAATAGTAATAGCATAGTAAAGGCTGTCATCCACTGGATTACAAAGTCAATTACAAATTGAAGGGGACATAATCTCTCTCCTGTTTATATTTAATCACAAATGTATGATGATTATGTTGATATTGGTCTTTTAGGGCTTGGGAAGGAATATAAATCCAACTTAGGGCTCATTCTCAGACTAAAGGAAATAACAAGTAATCATTAATTAACTGAAGGTTATATAAAGTGATAAAGCCTTATTTTCTTCATATTATATTGCCAAGGGAACTATTGTGCAATTCAAAAGAGTTCTAATCAAGTATTATAAGTAAAAATAGTATAGGTGTTTGTGCCAGCCCGCCCACTTTACATTCAAGTTCACAAAAGCCAGAGACAACGTGCGTAGTTTTATTTGCACATGGCCTGGCAAAGCAGGCTACATAATTAGACATTTGGCAAAGACATTTTGTTCATGGTAGTGGTGGGTGGTGGTGATGGTTGTGGTGGTTATGATGATGGTGGTAGTAGTGGTGGTGGTAGTAATGATAGTGATGATGGGATGGTAGTGGTGGTGATAATAAATACTAATGTTCTCAACACCTCTTGGCAGAAATTTTCTCTGGAAATACCTTCCCCATAGCAATGAATAAGAGGAAAAATGGGCAAGAAGCCGATTTCAAGTTTTGGGACCCAAACTCTGACTGAGTTGCTATGATGACAACCAGATCATAAGCATAAATAATCACCATATTTGGCTTTTAGGTTCAAATTTCTCCCAATATCCTGTTATGTCCCGTCATCTAAAAACACAGGGCACCTCTGTATGGAAGCAACAGTGTGGGGCTTCACTTGTCAAATGGTGAATCGATTAATTATTTGTTTTGTTTTGTTTTTAATCCTCATCTGAGTATATTTTTCCCATTGATTTTAGAGAGTGGAAGGAAGGGAGGGAGAGAGAAAGAGAAAAAGAGAAACATCAATGTGAGAGAGACCAATATGGGATTGATAATACTTTCTAATGATAAAAGCAGTCTAAAAATTAACATAATTTAAACCAAATCATTTCCTAAAGGACAGGTCTTTCATTCCACAAAATCCACCCTTGATATTCCCAATCAGCGAACCCATTTTGCTAAAATTGAAGCAGTAACAAAATAATTTTTAGGGCTAGAAAGGACCTTAAATATAGACTAATTCAACCCTTTTGTTTTATTTTATTTTTAAATCATTTTTATTTTTCAATGAAAGTTGACATACAATATTGTATTAGTTTCAGGTGTACACCCAGTGATTAGACATTATATAACTTACTAAGTGATCATCTTGATAAATCACATACCCATCTGACAGCATACATAGTTATAAGAATATTATTGAATATATTCCCTGTGCTGCACTATATTCCCATGACTATTTTATAACAACAAATTTGTACTTTTTACTCCCTTCAACCTTTTTACCCCTTCTCAACCCCCCTCACATCTGGCAATGATCAAGATGTTCTCTGTATCTATGAGTTTGTTTCTGTTCTTTTTGTTTTTTAGATTTAACAGTTGATTGATATGTATTTTTGCTATTTTATTGTTCATATTTTTTATTTTTTTTCTTCTCCTTCTTAAAGAAGATTATTTGTCTTGAGTCTTTGGCATTTAATTATGATGTGTCTAGATATGGGGCTCTTTGAGTTCATCTTGTTTGGGACTTTCTGTGCTTCCTGGACTTGTATGTCTACTTTATTCACCAGGTTAGGGAAATTTTCTGTCATTATTTCTATTTTTTCAAATAGGTTTTCAATTTCTTGCTCTCCTTCTTCTTCTTCTGGCACCCCCCATGATGTGAATGTTGGTACACTCAAAGTTGTCCCAGAGGCTCCTTAACTATCTTTATTATTTTTTTAATTCTTTTTTCTTTTTGCTATCTGATTAATGTTTTTTGTTGTTGTTGTTTTGCTGATTGTACTCTAAATTGCTGATTTGATCCTCAGTTTCACCTACTTTAATATTGATTCCCTATAAATTATTCTTCATTTCATTTAGTATATCCTTCATTTCTGACTGGTTCTTTTCTTTTAATATATTTCTATTGATTTCAAAGAGGGAGAAACAGAAACATCATTGGTGAGACAGAATCATTGATTGGCTGCCTCCTGCCTGCCCCTTACTGGGGATTGAGCCCACAACCCAGGCTTGTGCCCTGACCTCCTGGTTCATGGGTTGACGCTCAACCACTAAGCCACATGACTAGCTCTTTTTTATGGTTTCTATGTCCTTTTTCATGTTTCAAGATATGAAACTCTAGTGCTGGGGCAGCAGCTTAGGAAGTTCTCACTAAGTTCCTTGAGCATCCTTATAACCATTGTCTTGAACTCTGCATCTGTTAGATTACTTGTCTCCATTTTGTTTAGTTCTTTTTCTGGAGATTTCTCCTGTTTTTCATTTGGGACCTGTTTCTTTGTCTCTGCATTTTCACTGCTTCCCTATGCTTGTTTCTGTGTAGAGCTGCTATTTCTCCAGAACTTGGTAGAGTGGCCTTGTGTAGTAGATGTCCTGTTGGGCCCAGTGGCACAGCCTCCACAGTCACCCAAGCTGGGTGCTCTAGGTGTACCCCTGTGTGGGCTGTATGCACTGTCCACTTGTAGTTGAGCCTTGATTATTGTTGGTGTCACTGGGAGGGATTGACCTCCAGGCTGATCAGCTGTGAGGACTGACTGAGACTACAGCAGAGGAGCTGCTGTACAGGAGTCAAACCAATGGAGCAGGACTTGCAGTGGGCTTTGGTGCTCACCAAGTCTGCCCCTTGAATGTGTTGCTTATGGAAGTGGTAGGGTTGTAATCCAGCATGGTCTACCCTGGGTGCACTGGCTTTGGAGCCTCTCAGGAGGTGCAAGGTCAGCCACTGCCTGTGCCCTACCTGGGGCCACCTGGCACAGGCTACAGAGTGATCTTCAGATGGCTGCTAACTTATGCTGGGCTTGGAGGTGCCCAGGAGAGGCCAAGCTGTGAACCAAGGCTGGCTTCCAGTAGTGCTGTGCCTGGAGCCACTTAGCAAGAAGTATAGGGTACACAGAGGCCAGATGCTGCTTATTTAAGAGACTTTAGGAACATCTGAAGCATGAAGCAAGAGAAGTCATTTGTATGGAAAAGCCACTGGAAATGGCTTACATAGGCCTGCAAGTTGGGTGGGGCAGGGTCTCAGGGAATTAGCAGGGTAGGACAAACAGTGTGAGCCATGTTCATGAAGACTCAGATATGGTGCCCACCTGCCAGCTCTGTGGAGAAGAGGTCAGCAAAAGAACAATGGCCTTTGCCAGCACTTCTGTCTGATAGAAAGCTGCCATCCCCAGCTCTCGCTCTGATGCCAGATAACTCAGTTTCTCCCTGTATGTCCCTGGCTCCTTTCAAGCTGCTGCTGCAGCACTAGAGCTCAGAGGGAGTGAGTTTTGAGTAAGTCCACGCACTGGCCCTTTAAGAGGAACTGCCTGGGATTCCAGCAGCCTCTGTGTCTCTCAGCCACAATCCCCACAGGTTTTACAGCCCAAAGTTATGGGGACTTCTCTTACTGGCTTTGGGCTTGAGGGTCTGATGTGAGGCTGGGACCCCTTAGTCCTCAGGAGGACCTCCACAGCCTATATATCTTTCCCAATTTTTATTTGCCACACATGGGTGTGAGACCAGCCCATTCTGCATCTCTGCCCCTCTACCAGTCTTGATGTGTCTTCCTCTTTAAATCCCTAGTCATAGGACTTCCATTAAGCTAGATTTCAGGCAGTCTTAATGATGTTTGTTCTGTAATTTAGTTGTGATTTTGATTTGATTGTGGGAGGATTCAAGTACTGCATTTGCCTATGCTGCCATCTTGACTGAAAGTAGGCAACACTTCTGTTTTAAAAGGCGAGCATAGAGGAGAAACCAAGATGACGGCATAGGTAAACACCTAAACTGCTGCCTCTCACAACAATTTCAAAACTACAACTAAAAGACAAAACGGACATCATCCAGAACCACAGGAAGGCTGGCTGAGTGGAAATTCTACAACTAGAAGGAAAGAGAAAAGCACACTGAGACTCAGAGGAGCTGCAAGAGGCAGAGGTACTGAGACACACAAGCGCTCAGAGAGGACTGGTAACTGAGTGCGCAGCTGGCTTTCCCAAACGGGAAGGAGACAAAAGCTCCCGACTGCGCTGAACTCCAGTTCCGAGTGAGACTCTGGGGACCCAGACTCATACAAGGTGAAATTGGACTGTCAGGAAAGAGAAAAGCACACTGAGACTCAGAGGAACTGTGGAAGGCAGAGGTACCGAGGCGCGTGCACGGAGAGGGCGGACAACTGAGTATGCGGCTGGTTTTCTCAAGCAGGAGGGAGACAAACGCTCCCGATTGCACTGAACTTCAGTTCCAGGCCAGACTCTGGGGACCCAGACTCATTCAGAGAGAAACTGGACTGTCTGGCAGTGGGCGAAACTTGAGGGCAGCTTTCTCTCAGAGGTGCTTGCAGCAATTACCACGGGACACTGAGACACAGGGGCCTATTACGGCAGGGCTGATGGGAAACCAATGCTGTCTGCTCTGCCCCGAGACTCCGCCCCATCCAAGCTGAACACAGAGGCTTTTGCAAGTTTTGTCTCATAAGGGTGTCTCAAGCACAGAAGTTCTCCCAGCATAGATACAGCTGATCCTCACAGCCAATTGGCCTGGAGGTCAAGTCCTCCCAGTGATACCAACAACAATCAAGGCTTAACTACAACAAGACTGTGCACACAGCCCACAAAGGGGTGCACCAAGAGTGTCCACCTCAGGTAACTGGGGAGGCTGAGCCACTGGGCCCTATAGGACAACTAGCACGCAAAGCTACCCTACCAACTCAGGGAAGCAACAAAAATGCGGAAACAAAGAAACAGGTCACAAACGAAAGAAATGGAGGAAGGCAAATGACTGGATATAGAGTTCAAAACCACGGTTATAAGGTTTTTCAAGAATTTTCTAGAAAAGGCCAATAAATTTAGCAAGACCCTCGAGGATATGAAAAGGACCAATCAGAAATTAAGCATACACAGACTGAAATAAAAAATATTATACAGAGATCTAACAGCAGACTAGAGGATCGCAAGAGTCAAGTCAAAGATTTGAAATACAAAGAAGCATAAAACACTCAACCAGAAAAGCAAAAAGAAAAAAGAATCCAAAAATATGAAGGTAGTGTAAGGAGCCTTTGGGGCAACTTCAAGCGTACCAACATCAGACTATGGGGGTGCCAGAAGAAGAGAGAGAGCAAGATACTCAAAACCTATTTAAAGAAATAATGACCGAAAACTTCCCCCACCTGGTGAAAGAAATAGACTTACAAGTCCAGGAAGTGCACAGAACCCCAAACAAAAAGAATCCAAAGAGGATCACACCAAGACACATCATAATTAAAATGCCAAGAACAAAAGACAAAGAGAGAATATTAAAAGCAGCAAGAGAAAAACAGTTAGTTACCTACAAGGGAGCACCCATACAACTGTCAGCTGATTTCTCAACAGAAACTATGCAGGCCAGATGGGAGTGGCAAGAAATATTCAAAGTGATGAATAGCAAGAACCTACAACCAAGATTACTCTACCCAGCAAAGCTATCATTCAGAATTGAAGGTCAGATAAAGAGCTTCTCAGATAAGAAAAAGCTGAAGGAGTTCATCACCACCAAACCAGGATTATATGAAATGCTGAAAGGTATTCTTTAAGAAGAGGAAGAAGAAAAAGGTAAAGATAAAAATTGTGAACAACAAATACATATCTATCAACAAGTGAATCTAAAAATCAAGTGAATAAAAAAATCTGATGAACAGAATAAACTGGTGAATATAATAGAATCAGGAGCATAGAGAGGGAGTGGACTGACAATTCTCGGGGGGAAAGGGGTGTGGGGGTTGTGGGAAGAGACTGGACAAAAATCGTACACCTATGGATGAGGACAGTGGCCAGGGAGGTAAGGGCAGAGGGTGGGGTGGAAATGGGGTGGAGGGGAACTATGGGGGAAAAAAGAGGAACAATTGTAATAATCTGAACAATAAAGATTTATTAAATTAAAAAAAAAAGGTGAGCATATTGAGTGTCATCCAGATTATAGAGCTCAAACAGGACTTTACCCCACCACCGTGCTGCCTCTAACTGCAGGAGTGGACATGTTTCAAAAGAAGTCAGTATTTTGTGGCTCATGTTTTTTTCTAAAGCAGAGAAAGGTGATACCTTTTTGTGAAGAAATTATACCATCACCTTCTTTTTTTCTCTCTCTCTCCTTTTCACCAGAGCTGGGAACAAAGAGTGGAGATACTACTGTAATTTCTATCTCTGCAACCTCATTTGAAATCATTCTCTTTGATTTAAGTTTTCTTGAAATGAAAAGGATAAATTGTGCTAACTAACTAGTAGTTAAAGTTGGGGAAAAGTTGATTGGGCATCCTGTTGTCAAGGAAACCAATTTTCTTTCTCTCATTCTCTCTCTCTCTCTCTCTCTCTCTCTCTCTCTCTCTCTCTCTCTCTCTGTCTGTCTCACACACACACACACACACACACACACACACACACACACACACGGCACCCACCACACCGCCCACCAGTTATTACAGTGCCCTTTAAATTCTTCATCTGAGATTTTAAGATTGCTTTAAAATACCCAAGGGCTCTACTCTGAAAATCTGTACAAGAAGTACTCAGGGAAGTGGTTCCTAGAATTCAAACTCAGCGAGGTTTTTTCTAATTCTGGGGAAGCTACTGTCATTCTGAGTCAGTACGATGCCTCAAAAATGTTTGAGACAGTCTGCACCGTCAGTGTCCAGTCAACTGCAAAGTGAGACTATTGGAAAGGGAAAGGTGGAACGAGAACTTTTACAGAGCAATAGAACCACACAGGAAAAAGAGAAAGGTAAACAGTTCAATTCCTCGAGCCTCTATTGAGTATCTATCATGCCGAAAGCAAGAAGCGACACACACACACACACACACACACACACACACACTCATGAAAGAAAAGAAAGACTAAGCTGAAAGAGATCTTAGAGAGTGAGGTAGAGTTGCTTATTACTGAAAGATATGCACCATCTTCTTGTCCTTCCATCGGAGGAATACACCTTCCCACTCCATCAATGTCATGGTTGGCCACATGACTTGCTGCCCTGACTTTGGGTTTGGCCATATTACTTTGTTTGGTCAATAGAATGTTAGCAGATATGGTACAGCAGACACTCAAAATATTCTTGTGCTATTAAGTTGGCTCTCTTGAATCTTTGCCTTTACCGCGAGAACAGCCTGCCCTAGCCTGCCTGCTGTTCCCAGGAGGATGAGAGGCATGTGGAGCAGAGCTGCCCCAGCTGAGCCTGACCTACATGAGCCACCTCCCCAGCTGACCTGCGGGTGCATTAGGAAGCTCACCTCAGCTTCCCAGCCAAGGGTGGCTCAGATCAGTCAATTCCAGACAACCCTTAGGCACATGATAAAAAATAATAATTGGTTGTTTAAGTCACTTCATTTTAGAGTAGTTTATTATACATCAATAGCAAACTCATACAGAGAGCATCTACTAGAACATCTTAATTTATTATTTCACGGTGTCACATAGCCAACTAAAGAGTGGTTAAGCAGAACTCGGCCAAACTGAGTTTCCTGGGTAGGGCTGTGTCCACACAGGATACAAGTCAATCCCCTTTTGGAAATCATCACTGGGAGAACAAGCATCACGTATCCTGGGATTGAAGGGCTCACAAGACATTGTACCCCATCAGGATCACAACAGAAATTTACTGCCCCAGAAAAGTTATCACCGACCTGGAAGTCCAGAAAAGAGCTACTAAAATTACCCAGTGGCTAAGGATAAACTGTGTGACAACTGCCTGAAGTGATTAGGACACCACTGTGGAAAGACACATGTTGAGAGTCAATTGATTCGAGTCTGTGAAATCTTGAATAGGGCAAATACTCTGAGCATGGGTTTGTTCATCAGATTCCAGAATTCCTTTTCTTTTTTTTTTTTTTTTAGAAAGTTTGGTGGGGAGCACACTCTGAAGTGTAAAAGGGAAAATTCAGGGAATAATAAAGGGAAGTCTATATTACTTTACCTGGTTGAGAACTAGGGTGACCCTATGTATATACAGGACAGCCTTAGTTTCCACTGCTATCCTTGGGTAATTATTAATAACACCCCCTTTCACTTTCAAAAGTGTACTGGAATGGATGGTAGATGATATGGTCATTCAGCTGACAGTATATTTTACAGTATACAGGTCCATGTAGGGTTCAGATAAGTTCATGGGGAAAGACCTGCTATGGGTTATGAAGGCAAATTAGACCAATGACCAGTTGGTCAGGCCCTGGTGCCTTCACCATCTCTCACAACAACAGGTGCATGAAGGTGGGCTGCAATGGGAACAGTGGCCCTGGTCCCATTGCATGGAGGGGCATGAAGGTGGGCTGCAATGAGAACAGTGGCCCTGGTCCCATTGCATGGAGGGCCACTGGTCCCATTGCAGCCCACCTTCATGCACCTGTTGTTGTGAGAGATGGTGAAGGCACCAGGGCCTGACCAACTGGTCATTGTGTTTTTTAAAAAATATGTTTTTATTGAATTTTTAGAGAGAGAAAGAGAGAGAGAGAGAGACTGATGTGAGAGAACAGCATCAATCAGCTGCCTCCTGCATGCTCCTACTGGGAATCATCAATCCCTTAACCCAGACATGTGCCTTGACCAGGAATGGAACCAGTGACCTTTTGATGCATGGGATGAGGTTCAACCAACTGAGCCACTCCGGCCAGGGCTGGTCAGGGTCTTAAAGACTGGGAAGTGGTGGTGTTTCAGGCTAACTGATGTCCCCTTGGCCAACTCTGGGGTCTCTTCTAGGAGCCTCACCTGCTGGGCACTCCCTTTTGTGCATCCTCAAAAGATAGAAACACATATACCTTCCCATCTTATTATTACTTCCAAACAATTCGCCACACAAAAATCAAAATGGTAGAAGAATGGAGTTTCCCTCTTACCCACACAGACGTCCATACAGCCTTCTGAGCTCCATTTGGCTTTCCCAGAAACCCTGCAGAAAATACACACTAGAGTAAGAATACTATTCAACAAAATGTCAAGTGTTCAAACTTAGTATTCAGAAAAGAAGTCTGGAACAGCGAGAACGCAATTACATAAACAATATAAAAGAATTGAAGTGATATTGCTTTCAAGTACTTTGGAGTATTAGAATAAACTAATAGCTTTAAAAATATATATGTTGCCAAGGAAAAGTCTCCATCAGCTCTGCTTTCATGGACAGAAAAGATCATCTGTACTTAAACTATTTGTGTATAATTGCTGCTAAAATATTTGAAAACTGTTTGCTTTCCCAACTACGTTAGCATTCCCCTCTGCAATTTGGTTTATATTATTATTATTTTTGGCAAAGCTTCTTTTCACAGCCACTCTATGTGTAAACATCTGCTGGGTCTGTCCAAATTATCACAAATTCTGAATTATCGTCATCCAAGTTCAATTTTAACTAAAATCAACATATTCAGAACCTTAGAGCAACTTTATATAGGACAAAACATGACACATTTCGTAGTGAGAAATGATTATATATGGAGGTATGCGGGGAAATGGGGGTGGAGGCTCAGAAAATGCTAGACTCATTGTGTTGTAGGGATGGAGTTGTATATAGGGATGGAGTATATGTGCAGATACACACAGAGGAATTGTATGGGTGAAGGGTTAGAAATTGCTAGATCCATTGTATTGTGGAAATGAACTTTACATTAAAGCATGCATGGGTTGGGATGGAGGTGAGGGAGTGGAAAATGCTAGCTGTGTGTTGTGAGACTGGAGAATACAAGAATATGGGCAGATATAGGACGGATGGGTGAGAGTTGAAAGTTGAGATCAAAGAGGTGGATGACCTTGATGGAAATACATTCCATTTCCATTAAATCGACTTTCATGGTCTAAGCTTGCCATATAGCAAGGAAATCATATATGAATATAAAAACAGTCTCTAAAATTGCTGTGTTCTCAAATAACTTGGCAGAGTTTATACATACAAGCGTGACGAGCTGAAGAAGAGCATCCTGGAAATTATCCAGAGGGAGGGGCACAGTGTTCTCTTCACATTGACAGTCAGACTGTTTCCCTCCAAATGTTAATACCAAAGTAATTACTCAACTGAATGCAACTGATCACCACACACACACACACACACACACACACACACACACACACGCGCGCGCGCGCACACACACATACCAAAATATGTGAAATGTATTAAATTTCCTATCTGGGCTGTTGTTCTATTTTGACACTGAGAAATTTCTTCACACTTGCTTCAGGAATCTCACACGAAGCCCAGATGAAATAGCTGTGGGCTCAACGTTGTGAACTGGCCACCCTGAGATAGAGATGAGAAGAAGTGTTTTTTTAAAAAACACTAAGAAGACAGCAACAACAACAATAAAGAGTGAAAGGGGCTGTCGGACAGAGAAAGGGACAGAGGAATGGATGGTAGATGATATGGTCATACAGCTGACAGTATATTTTACAGTATACAGGTTCATGTAGGGTTCAGATAAGTTCATGGGGAAAGACCGGCTATGGGTTACGAAGGCAAATTAGACCAAGGCATGGAGGGCCACTGGTCCCATTGCAGCCCACCTTCATGAACCCATTGTTGTGAGAGATGGTGAAGGCACCCAGGGCCTGACCAACTGATCATTGTATTTTTTAAAAAATATGTCTTTATTGAATTTTTAGGGAGAGGGAGAGAGACACTGATGTGAGAGAGCAACTGAGAAGGAAGCAGGACAGAAATAGCTAGTGTGATTTTCTATCTGGCACCAAGGGCCTGCTTTTCCGGAGGGGGGCGGAGGGAGAGAATTCTGAAAAGACCCCAAAGGGATATTATCAGGACTGGCCAAACTTAGTCCTTCCTGCCTTCAGCTTAGTGGCTCTCACACGCTGAATCTGTTGGGTCCTGATGTTGGGTTTGGTGGCAGCACCCCCATGATTTAGCAGAATAGACTATTGGCTTCTGAGAAAACCCAATGTGAGGGAACATAGAGTTTACATAGAGCCCTGGGCCTATATCTACAAACGCAGACATTTCCACTTGCTAATCAGTCACTCTGACAAGTCAAAGGCATCTCGCTGAACCAGCTTCCCTTCCAACAACTCATGGCCATTCCCCCCATTTCCCTGGCTCCAAAGTTACAGGCACATTTGACTCATCTTGCTTTGAATTCTCTACACCTAATTAGTCACACGAGGTACTAATTTTGTCCCCAACACCCCTCTCTTTTCACTGTTATTAGCACCCTGGGCCAAGTCTTCACTTCACATCTAGACTTCAACAACAGTCAGATTCTACAGACCTGACCTAAATTCTCTCCCTTACAGAGTAATCGCCCATTTTGCTGTCCCTCTCTTACTCACAAATGATAGCACATGAATGGTCCTTCACTTGCCTTTCTAGACTATCAGGAAATTGTTCCACCTTCCCTTCCCTCCCTCTCTCTCACAGCTGCATTCCTCAGGGGTTCCCAGTCTTTGGCTCCCAGGCTGCTCACCAAGCTGTGCCCTTGTTCTCAGGCAGGTGCATCACATACATTGTCGCTCCGCATCTGGCTTGTGTGTCCTTGTCTCTGTGTCCATTGCTCCTGCAAGACCCCTTTCTCCAGGAAGTCCTCCAGGATGGATCTCCCTCTGCTCTGAAGGACAGCTACCCCATCTAGCGCTAGGATAGATCTGATCTGGTGTTGTCCACCACTATTTTGTATGTGCCCTTGAGGGCATAAGTAACTTCTACTTCTTCCACACTCCAGGGCTGGCACATTTAGACACTAAATAACTGTTTTTTGGGGGTGAATGGATGACAGGACTCAGTGCATATTGATGAGTGATAGTCAACAGGTCATTGTCATCACATAGCACCTTCCCATGCCAACCACTTCAGGTGTGGGTGACCTAGACAGGAGCAGTGCTTCGGGGCAAAGCTGCACTGGACTCAGCGTGTCTTATGCTGGAAGGCATGGACAACAGCGCTTACCTGGCGGAAAAATGTCAGGTTTCCAATAAAAGGAGAAGGCTTGGGGTGTCTGATGCCCAACTTCTCCAGTCTTGAAAATGCCGAAGTGGAGTACCTAAGGGGAAAAGCAAATTAAAAACCAGAGAAACTGAAGTTGGCATTCATGCTTTTGGCTTATAAGGTGTCAGAATGATTGAGTCCTCTGGAAGTAATGGTAGGAAAAGAAGTTTCCAGTTGATAATACCTAAGGATTGAAGAGGTAGAGGCCTACAGGGGAGTGAGTGGCATAGAACCCAGTAAATTACTCCGGATTGAGTGACCCCTGAGAGATGATGTCCAAATGCCCTTCCCCACCTAAAATGGCCATCAATAAATTGTTCTTTAAAACACATCTCTCCCTTTGCCTCTAAATCTACCATGAACAATTGTTTCAGAAGGCAAGGGGTGAAAAAGTCACAATGGTAAAAATAAGTTCCCTGTGCAAATTTGTCTATTTTCTTGGTCAAAATTGACCCCTGCACATAATTTGTCCCACAGCACATTTTTAGGGACAGAGTGTTCTCTCCATCCCTAAAAATAAAAAATAGGGGCGGAAGGAACACCCCATGGAAACGAGACCTCATCACCAACCACTAACAACCTCTTCATGTCTTTGTTTTCACGGCCTGAAACCATATGGGAAACATTTTCTTAACCAAAAATCAGGAAATGCCGCCTGACAGATTTCTATGCCACTTTCCAGGAGAGAGCGGCAGTCTGAGAAGTGCATGTGGCTGTCAAAACATTGGAGTTACTGGGACGTTTCAACAGTTTATGGGAACAGAGGGATAGCGCCGGGAAAGGCAGCGCTGGTTTTGAAAACCCTGGACATATGGCTGTGATCCCTGATCAGCCAGCTAATTAGGTCAAAAGTTCAGTTAGTTCAGAAAAATTAATGAGTCAAACTGGGTGTTTAGCATCATGCAGAGATCAGCCAAATCTTAATTTAGGAGCAAGGAAAACTATAGAGTATCACTACAGCTGGGCTTCATAGCAGACCTGGAACTTAAAAACAAACAACCCCACTGCTGTAAGATCACTCACTTATTATTAGAAAAATGGAATGTTTGCTGGTCTTTGACCTTCCCACTTAGCCCAGTGAGGAGCACTTCAAATAAGAACTTTTCATCGAACGCTCAGGTATTCAAGCAAAGGCCAGCCCAGCTTAAGGGTTGATTTGTGTTATTCTGAGCAAGGAGTCTGCTTTTTTTAAAAAAACACACATATTTTTATTGATTTAGGAGATGAAGGGAGATGGAGAAAGAGAAAGAAACATCAATGATGAGAGAGAATTACTGACTTGCTGCCTCCTGCATGCCCTACACTGGGGATCGAGCCCACAACCTGGGCATGTGCCCTGACTGGGAATCGAACCATGACCTCCTGGTTCATAGGTTGATGCTCAACCACTGAGCTACACCAGCAGGGCTGAGTCTGCTTTTAAAGTGGCCACAGGGGAGAACCAAGCCAGGGCAGAGCAGGAAGAGGGTTCTGCTCCCGGGTCCCCCGACCCAGGTTTCCACCATCTGGCTGCATTATCTGGTTTGAATGAATCCCCACAACCTCACATTTCAGTCCCTGTTCAAGTGTAATTACAAACCACAATCAAGAGCCATGTGCGAATTACATGGATTAGTCACGCCCACATTCCTCTTCATTAGCGTGTGTACCAAAGGTTGACAGCACAGGGTATAACAGTTATTCTTTCAAATCAGAGATGATAGTTTAAATAACTCCCTGCACACCTAAAAGGAAAGAGCAAAGGCGACATACCAGTCCACTTAATACTTCCCTCGGGATCTCAAATCTGGCTCCTAGGTTCATGTCTTCATCAGTTTTTGTGAATTATTTTCTTAATATAATCTCTAATGGGTAGAAGGAAATATGTCATCTTGGGCCACATAATTACATCTTAATTTTGTAATTAGATGTCTTGATTGTCTAATTAAAGGACAAGAAGTCTGTGCCTAATTACACATGCTAATTATTATGCAAGTCCATGTCCTAATTATGTAACTCCACTTATGAAAATACTGCTTGTGTGTCCCTGCACAAAATTCAGACATTTTCAAAGAGATGGCATCAGCAGAGAATGTTCTAGTCACAGCCATCAACTTCACTTGCAGCCTAGACTCAAGTGTAGACCTTAAGGGTCTTCAGCTAGGAATTGCCAAATGTTGCCATCAGTAACTAGAGTCCTTGCGCCAAAATCAGCAGGGAGAGGTCGCTGCCACCAGACCATTGAGCAAAATTGCAAAGTGAGTTTCATTTGTCTCCCTCCCCCTTCCTTCTCCGCACCTTTGTTTCATATTCCCTGGTCCCTGGGTCCCCTCTGTCTCTCTCAACAGGCTCTTAACCCAGAATCGATGGACCCCAGGAGTTAGAGGTTGAATTGTGTCACCCCAAAAAAGATAAGTTGAACTCGCCACTCCCAGTACCTCAGAATATGGCCTTATTTGGAGAGAGGGTGTTGCAAATTTAATTAGTTAAAATGAGGTCGGACCAAAGTAGAGTGGACCTCTAATCCATTTTGACTGGTGTCCTAATAAGAGGACGGCCACGTGAATGGAGACACGGGGAGAATGCCAGGTGATGTCAAAGGCAGAGATTGGCATTATGCAGCGGCAAGCCAGGGACTGCCAAAGACCATCAGCAAACCACTGGAAGCTAGGAAGAGGCAGGGAAGGATTCTCCCCTCCAGGTTTCCGAGGGAGCATGGCCTGTACCGGCCTTGATTTCAGACTTCCAGCTTTCAGAACTGTGGGGTCGCAAATGCCAGTGTTTCAAGCCCAGTTTGTGGTACTTTGTTATGGCAGTCCTAGCAAATTGGTAAACCAGAATACCCATGAATGAAAAAGGATTTTTTAAAATATCCTGCTGATGCTTTAAAAGTTGTCACTGTGAGAGAAATTTGCCCTTTTATGTCAAAATGTGCCATTAATTCCTGTGTCATCAAAAAAGTTCAGGTGGCCCAGGATGCTGCTGTGAAAAGCAGGTAATACACAACTGTGCTGTGATATTTAGGAAAGCTTCCCTTTGTGTGGGCATGAATGCAAATGGATCCCACAATTATGCCCATGGACATGTCTCATTGCTTACATTAAGGATACTTAGGTTGGAAAATGACAACAAAAAGTGTATGTAGTAGCTTCAGATAGCATCCTTTTATTTTACTGTGACAAATAACACCGTCATTTATTGCTATAGGACCCCAATCCTGCAATGCCAGGGTGCACCTTACACTGTCAATTTTCAAAATAAATTGTGACAGATGGGTCATTTTCAAAATAAGATTCCATTTTTAAAGCCTAGACATTTCCCAACATTCCGTTTTCCCCAAGACAAAGCCTTTTCTTGATGCATTCAACTAGAGTGGCCAGCCCATTGTTCAGCCAATGAAGACACCCACGATAAATTAGGGGATATTTTGATGAGTGGAGTATTAAAGAGATGGTCAAGCTGATTGGAGCTTGGAGCAAAAGAAGAAAGCAGTCAAATGAGAAGCTGCCCTCCAGGATTTGCCTCTGCGTATCTTCAGCAGTCAGAGAGGAGCTGGTTTTTCTCTTGTGTGCTTCTGGAAACAGCCAGCTCCTTGGTTCATTCATTATCCTTACCATCACTATCAAAGAATTCCTGCTTGGCCTAGCCAGTGTGGCTCAGTGGATAGAGCATCAGCCTGTGGACTGAAGGATCCCAGGTTCGATTCCACTCAAGGGCACATGCCCGGGTTGCAGGCTAGATCCTCAGTACGGGGAGTGCAGGAGGCAGCCGATCAATGATTCTCACTCATCATTGGTGTTCCTATCTCTCCCTCTCCCTTCCTCTCTGAAATCAATAAAAATATATTTTGCCCTAACCGGTTTGGCTCAGTGGATAGAGTGTCGGCCTGCGGACTCAAGGGTCCCAGGTTCGATTCTGGTCAAGGGCATGTACCTTGGTTGCGGGCACAACCCCAGTAGGGAGTGTGCAGGAGGCAGCTGATCGATGTTTCTAACTCTCTCCCTCTCCCTTCCTCTCTGTAAAAAAAAATCAATAAAATATATTTAAATATATATTTTTTTAAAAAAAAAAAAAAAAAGAAAGAATTCTTGCTTGGTGAGCTGCTTTTGGAAATTTCAGAGGCTATTGATGTTTTTGAAATGGCGAAAGATTTCTTTGTGATAAGAAAGAATCCCACTTCTCCTGGGATAAAAAGGCACAATGCTCCAGGAACAGGTGAAGCCCGGGGGTGCCAGGTAGCAAATTTCTACTTTTTGGGGAAGAAATTTGCTTTCTCCTGGTTACCCTACACTCGCAACATGCACAGCCATCAAAGGCTTTACCAGGAATTCCATAAAAAAATTTGGGGCCACATCAAAATCTTCATTAGAAAAAAAGGCCTTAAATCGTTGCCTTTTCAAAAGGTTTTATGAGAAGGGAGCAGGATGTGAGGTTTGCTAGCTCTCCAGAAGAAATGCTTTATAGAAATTTGGGCAAAAAAGTTAGAATAATCAGGGAGAAAGCTTACTGTCATTTTATTGTAATTCTTCCTAGTTTTTATCTTCTGAGTATTTTTTATATGTTTGAGATCATATTCTCTATAATTTCGTTTCTATTTTTATTTCCCTTTATTTCTATTTTTTTCTTCATTTAACATAAGAAATACCGTATGTCCATGTTATTAATCCATTATGGATATTACTTTCATGGCAATATAATATTCTTGTGCACTATAACTTACTAAACTATTCTTATTGTTTAATATGTAGGGTGTCTTCAGTATTTTTGCTAAATTTTATGCTACTACAACAAACATCTCTGGGCATGAAACTTTTCTAGTACTTTACACATGCAGCTTTTCCAAACCTGAAGTCCATGGAGTCTCTGGTGTTAAATGTTGGTACACATGCCAAAGTACTTTCCAGAAAGTTTGTCCCTTTCAGCATCACTGTCAGTGTCCATTTCACCAAATACTCTCATAAAACGTTTTCCTATTTTTATTGACACATCAGTGTATCTGGATGCCTGCATTTCTCTCGTCACTAAAGAGGGGGAACTTTTTTTGCCATCCCTTTTTCTCCAGTTTCAAAAATATTTCCCAGCTTTGAAGTTATTCTTTCTTCCCCCCACCTCACTGCCAGTACAGTTTATGGAGGTGTCCGGCGGAATTATACCACAGCAATTAAAGAATTAGTTGGAAAATGAACAGTTATTGACGGGAGACTGCAAGCTGACTCCAAGCACATATTTAGGCAAGGGGAAGAAATGAGCAGATGAAGTCTGAACAGTTTTCATTTAATAACTACGGCCTTATTAGCTAAATTTAAATTCTATATGCTTCTTCTTTCTTTCCCTGTTCTTCCCCCACAACTATAACTAGAGAAACTGTACATACAGAGCTTGCTTCAACTGTGCATTAAGCAAGAGTTCCTTGGAAATATAGAGTTTCTATGGGAGGACATTTCAGTTCCCCTTTAACACCTCATTTCTGTTTTAGCATCCTCCAGCTCGTGTTCAGGGCCTCTCCTGTGACCCATCCCCTCAAGCCCTTGCTGTCACTTGCCATCAGGGCTGGAAATCATCTGGTGTATATCTGATGGGTTGGTATGGCTCATGTGTAGAAACACCAATTGTTTTTTTATGCCAATGTTGTAATCAATGAGCCTTCTGAACTTTCTTATTGGTTCACATATGGAATCTCTTTGATTTCTTATGCTGACAATTACATGTTATGCAAATAGTATCAGCTCGTTCTCTGTTTAATCCTTTGTCTCACCTTTCATTTTCTTTTCTTATTCCAGTAGCTGGGGCCTCTAGTGCAATATTTTTTAAAAGCAATAAAAGAGAGTACCCTTTTCATATTCCTGACTCTATGGGAATGCATCTAATGTTTCAAAATAAAGTGTGAGATTTTATTGTAGGTTTTTTTATAGATATTCTTTATTGGGTTAAGGACATTTCCTTCTATTCCTGGTTTGCTTAGAAAAGTGTTTCTTATTAGAATGCCATGGTTTTGTCTATTTTATTAATCTTTTCAAAGAACCAACACTTGCTTTTATTGATCATTTCTATTTTTTGCCTTCTATTTCATTAATTTATGCTCATATTTTTATTATCACCTTCCTTCTGTTTTCTTTGGTTTTACTTTTTGTTTGTTTTTTTTTGTTTCTTTTGTTTTTTACTTCTTAACAATTTAGCTCGCTTATTTTCAATGAATGTATTTAAGACTAAAATCTCTCTCTCAGTACATCTTTAGTTGCATCTCACACATTTTTAAATGTAGTACATTCAGTATCTCTTGTAGTCTACTAGGGAACTTCTGAATATAAAATATACTAAACTAAAGAGTTCATTTTATAACATATTACAGTGGTGACGTGATATTTTTGTGTCATGATGAATTCATGGATTTAAATATTTTTTATGTGTTTGGATCCATTGCAATTATTATTTTACTAGGGGCCCAGTGCATGAAATTCGTGCACTGGGGAGGGGTCCCTCAGCCCAGTCTGCCCCTCTCACATACTGTGAGCCCTCAGGGGATGTCCTACTGATGGCTTAGGGCCGCTCCCTATTGGAGCAGTCTGGCCTCCCTTTGTGAGAGGCGACTGGGCTGATCAGGGGAAGGCGCCAGTCCCATCACCCCACTACTGCAGCCACTGCCAGTCACCGCAGCCACCAAGGTATTTTCATCAACATGGATTCCAGTCCCTTCACCATGAACAAAAGACAACTTTCTTTAGACATTTTCAAGATGTGCCTTTCATAAGATATGACATTTCTTTCTTTATTTTTCTTTTTATCCTCACCTGAGGATGTGTTTCCATTGATTTTTTCCCCTTCCCTCCGATCCCAGGCTCGGCCCCTTCCCAAGCCTACAGCCTCCATCCCAGGTACCCCCGTCCCCCAAGCCTAAAGCCTCCGCGGGATGGCCGGCTGGGAGTGACCTGGGTGTCGGGGAGGTTCCCGGGACCCAGGTATGTATGCAAATTAACCACCATCTTTATTGGGTTAATTTGCATACTCAGTGATTGGCTGTGGACGTAGCAGAGGTACGGTCAATTTACATGTTTCTCTATTATTAGGAAAGATTTATCAAATTATCCCATCTTTGGCTGGTTGAGTGCATGTAAGTGTGTTCCTGAGTACTTTTGATAGAACAGCTTCCTTACTTTCTTAAATAACAAGATGTTTCAGGTTTATCTTGCACATTTCTTGTACCAAAACTGGACCAGCCATTTCCCCAAGAAGCCCTGGTTCCTTTTAATGTAAAATGGCATCTAGGGACCATAAAGGAGGAAGACTTTTTGCTGTATTTCCTGGTGATACTTCATGACACCACATTTGATTCTTCAACTATGTGAACACCTGTTCAAAAACTTAAATAGATTTTGAAACATGTTTATTGACTCCTTTGTAATTAGAATTATTTTAAATGTATAGTGGTACCTTTCCTAAAAGATCAATATGGGGAATCCTACCAAAAAGTGAATGAATTCTTTTAAGTAAATTAATCTTTCCTGACTGTATTCATTTCTTATTGCTGTTATAACAAATAACCACAAACTTAGTGGCTTAAAGCAACACAACTTATTACTTTATGGTTCTGGAGGCCAGAAGCTTAAAATCAGCCTCACTAGCCTAAAGTGGAGGTATCAGGTAGGGATGATTCCTTCTGGAAGATTCAGGGAATTATCAATTCCTTATTTCTGTCGCTTATGGCTACATCTCTCCAGTCTCTGCTTCCAGTCATCACATTGCCTTCTTGAATCAACTCCTCCTGGGTCCCTCTTATAAAGATCCTTGGGATTACCCAGGTAATCCAGGACACTTTCCCTATCGCAAGATCCTCAATCCTATCCTTCAAGTCCCTTTTGCCATGGAAAGTGGTATTCTACAGGTTCCAGGGATTAGGCATGGACATCTTTGGGGCCACTATTTAGCTACCACACCAACTTATATTGTGTGCAGATCCTAGATTTTATGGTGGAGTTTTGGACTGTGCCTATAAAGGAGAAGTGTCTGGGGTCCAGACTGTCAGAGCTTCCTATTTAGGGAGAACTGGATGAAACAGCCGCTGGAGGATGGGAAGGAGGCAAGCCCAGAGCTTCAATGACATTCAGCCTCTGCCTCCAGCACCACTGAACCAGGCTTTTGTGGCCCTAGCATCTAAACGGGCAACAGGTAAGTATTTTAAAGAAAATACTACAATTGACCAGTTGATGGTCATTACAGTGCAGAGTTAACAATTCCATTTTTACCTCAACTTTTCAGGGCAGGAGAGTCAGTTGAGTCAATAAATCTCAATTGATACTAAGACGTTAATCTTCTAAATTCAGTTGTTTGGATAGCATCTTTAGAGTTTTTGCCGTATCGGTAAATCACTTGTGCTGCTTTACTTCCTATTTCCTTTGAATAAACTTAAATGCATTTGTTTTCAAAGGAAACTTTACATCATGACCACAAATAAAAACCATTTCCATAAATAAAGCTCATGTGAAAAATAAATACTTCACAATGGAAAATCCCAAAAGCCCATGAAGACCTCACCTGCAGAAGGCAGTCCATAGGCCAGGGCTGGTCCTGGCAGGCCACATTAAAATGTGCTCCATCGAGGTCTCCCTGGCTCAGCTGATAGTGCAATACCAAGGCCAGAGAATGAGAACAATTCAGTTCTTTTTCAGCATTCATGTGGAGAATTAGATCAAATGAATCTATTGTCTTGTATTTCCTTTTTCAGAACTAAGAGAGCTGGTCTGCCTTTGACACTGGGTTTATTCCAAACTATGATAGGCATTTACCCTCATAAGAGGTAGAGGTCCTAATAGTAAGCTTCTTTATCACTGTTAGGGCTGACGTTACTGGGCATGTTACCAATGAAGAGAATCATGGGGACGACACATATTCACTGCCCATCTCCTATGTGCCAGGCATGGCGCTGGGTGCCAGGAATGCTGCAGGGACATGGCATAAACCTAGTGGACCAGACAGACATTCAACGGCTAATGAGAAGCAATTAATTCAGTGTTTACATTATCATCCTTGCAGCAAAGAAGCATCATGAGGATGTGCCAGTTGAAATGCACCCTTTGCATTTTGATCACTTAAGAGCACTTCTTCTGTCCAACTATTGGGTGGGATTTATAGAATCCAAAAAAATGGAAAGTAGTCCTTATGCTTATTATTTCTCCCCAAGGCCGTTTTCAAAAAATGGGACCTTCCAAAGAGAATCAATATCCAGAAAACCACTAAACTGAGGACAGAGGTGTTGAAGCTGGAGGTATAAACAGGGCCGCATCACCCGTAGCCGTCTGATGGCACTGGGGGAGGCCTTGAAAGGGCTGGTGGTCAGGTGGTCCAGGGCTGGGCTGGGGCAATTATGTGGGAGGAAACGCTGTCTCTGCCTTAAGCCCAGTGTGCTTTCCAATGCCCGTGCCGCCTCAAGAAAACCAACTGATACGTTCTGGGACTAAGGGCAGCAATGGCATGCTGTTGGAGTGGGTAGTTAAGCAGGAAGGGGACTCTGAGTGAGGCCCAGAGCCAGGCTAGCCTCACCCTTGTTCCCCAGTCTCTGCCACTCCGTCACAGGGTTGGTCACAGAGGGAGGCTGGGAGCATGCCGTTCGCTTTTGTGCCCGTGGGAATTAGAGAAGAAGGATGAAGGTAGAGCAAAGAGTAGTTTCACAATATTAATGTGCATGCAACTCATCTTTCTATTTTAAAAATAGATCAAAGCAATTGAATTATGTCATAAAATGAATTAAGTGGCTGATATTTATGAAATACTCCTAGATTTTTTTTAAAGTATTTGACTGAATTTAACTAGAATAAGCTTCCCTAATCCCCACGAGAAAAAACAGTGACATATATAATTGCAATCCCAAACCTGCCCCCAAAACCTCTCTTCTGGGTTGGGGGAGTAATGGTTTAGTGCATTTAAAAATATATACATAATAAACATTTTAAAATAAAATATGTTTAAATGCATTATAATATATTTTAATTTATGCATTTAAATACAAATATATTTTAATGTCCTTTCATATGTTTATATGTTTAAAAGTGAAAAGCAGCCTCTTGGATCTGGACCTTGAATTCCTTCCATGTCAGGGGATTTAAGCCCAGACATGGCATCTCCAAAACCCCCACTTCAGCCTGCTTGTCCCAGGAGCTGGAGAATTTGGCTCCTGAGAGGGAAAAAGAAGTCAAAGACTCTCTTACAAATTCCTTTCAAAAAAGAATTTTGCTTCTGTGGCCTCATCTCTTTCGAGTCCCCCAATGCTGAGTTCTACAGCCCTGCCCTGGAGAATGAAGTTGTCATCCGAGAGTCACAGGCAGCTTCTGGGTTGTGGAGACACAGTCACCCAAGATACATTTTTGCAGAGGTGGGAAAATAACTAGGTCGCCCCCATCAGCGGGAGCATCGTCATGAGACAAGTGAAAGGACGCTTGCTCCTCTTAGACAGGTAGGGGTCCAGGCCAGTGCGAGAGTTCATTTCCATCTCTCCATCTGCCAATTAGTAGACTGGGCCTCCCTGATAATTGTGCTCTGGAGGTAATGGCTTGTTTAAGTAATTGATGGTGTTGTCCTCACTGGGGAATCTTAGCACATCAAAAGATGTTGAGAAAGCCAAAATTCACCTAGAGTCTGAATTAATCACTTTGTCAAGCACAACAAAGGCTGTCTTGCTTTGCTAATAATCCCAAATGAGGTAGCAACCCTCAGTTAAATAAGGAAACTCTGGTGCCTTTAATTAATGTTTCAAAGAGCTCAGATTTGCTTTTTCACCGCTTTATTTTTACGAGAATGCGGGGAAATGCATGCACAGCAGGTATTTTCCAAATTTCTCAAGTGCAGGAGGATGAGACCCTGCAGCACTAAAGTTCATAGAAAAGGATCTGGGGGCTTTAGTTGACCACAAAGTCAGTGTGTGTGGTTGTGCCTGGGTCAGAGGAAGTTAGTCCCAAAGTATGCCTCAAAGGCAGCCCTGCAGTCTCAGCACTTCCCCTGCCCCAGGCTTGGCCATTGGGAAGCCACTGCCACCTCCCCCTGCCCCCAGCATAGCCACCTCGGCCTTTCTGGGCTGCACCACAGATCCACCACCCTCCAGCCTTCTCTCTGGCAGACTCTCATCTCAAATTGTGTCTCAGAAGGCTCTCTTCACCAGGCAGCTCAAGCTTCCCAGTTTCCCAACAGACCCTCATCCCCCTTTACCTGCTCCCTCCTATTCCCCCTCCCCCCAGAGCCCCAGGCCAGCCTGGCCTTGCCTGGTTCCCAGTGCCTCTCCAGGTCCCCACCAAGGTCATGGGGGCCAAGTCAGAGCCATGGGATCTCATGGGTCCAGAACGGGAGGTTGGTCTGATCCCAGCCACCTTTGAAAGGACGTTGACATACTAAGGCTACCTGGAAGCCAATGAGCAGGATGAAGGGATGGGATCTGGAAGTCACTCAGTTTAGTTCAGTGATACCTACAGAGTGTAGACACCATTCTGACTCCAGAGAGTGTATCTTATGGAAAACAAATGGGGAAAAGGGCGATTTCCCTTGGACTTGGGGAAACCCTGACAACAGCCTTCCATATACATATTTTACCTAATAACTCCCATGGCTTCTAAACTGGTCTCCAATTAGAAACCGCAGTGCTATCTTTTATTCGTTCCATCAATCATCTGCAATCAATCCCCAAGGACTGTCAATTCTGCTTTCAAAACATCTCGAGTGGGTTCTTTCCTTCCTTCTAACTGGCATCGCCCTATCTCAGGTCACCGTTGTTTTAGACCAAACAGTAAACTCCTTTATTTGGCCCATAGGGCCTTTGATGATCTGGCCTGGCCTAACTCCAAGTGGTCTCTGTTCCCCGCCTTTAGACTCCAGCAATCTTGCAGGACCTGGACATTTATAGTTATGTCAGTTTATTTTACCCTCCCAGGCTTTTAAACCCATGCTCTTTCTTCTCCAAGGCCAAGACTAAGAAGAGGCATGGGAGATATCAAGGGTGCAAAATTTAAGGAAGCACTTACTCTCAAGGATGTGCAAGTGCCACTCCTGCTCTTGTATGACCCTGAGCATAAGTGCCTCCTTAAATCTCACACCCAGATGCCTGCTTACCTCACCCTCTCCCGGTACACTCTGTTCCCTGCCTGATGTGTCCACCCTCTTTCTCCACCTGGCAAGTCCTAATTATTCTTCTGATTTCTCCAGGGGCCCACCCAGACTGTCCTAGGCACATGGAGATGTTTCCTTGGCCACTGATTCCCTAACGCAGAGGGATTGCCAACGAAGAATAGGAGAATTGGTGTGTTATTTGTAGGAATATAATCCTGCCTAAATTCATTATTTACTGGACCTGGGTCTGTTTCCATCATGCAGGCTTAGTCATCTGTAGTTAATCCTTTTGTTTTCATGAAGTCCTTAAAGAACCCTTAAGATATTGTTGTGAAAGAGATATCTGCCTCGGGTGAATCCCAATGACAGTTTGAGCCCTGAGAGTGCACAGTGCCTGGCACAGAGTGGGCAACAACCCGTTTGCTATTAGTATGCCTCTGTGTGCTTCTTAAGAATATCAAACAGTTAATGAATGTTTTCCAGGGGCCGGGGGCTGCTCTCAGTGCTTCCCACATGTTAGCTCATTTATTCCTCCCCACACAGAATGTGCTGCTATGATCATCTTCATTTTGCAAATGGGAAAACAGAGGCTCAGAGAGATTAAGTAACTTGCCCAAGGTCACACAGCGAGTAGGTAGCAGAGCTGACCTTTGACCCCAAGCTGTCTGGTTCTAGAGTCTGTGCTCTTGGCTAGCAGCCTGTACTGTGTCTCATTTTTACATTTGCAGAGCAACAAGTTGCCTAGAACCAAACCTATCTACAAGGCAGGAGGGCAGAAATCCCTCCTTTGCTCACTTCTGTGGGCTGGTGACTCTGAAGGCCCTGTGAAAAGACAGATGCCATTCACCGGGCTCTGTTATCCCCTGGGAGCAAATCAATTGATCAGATTAGCTAATGAGTCAGCAGGACCCTGAGACTTGAAACAATGACAGTAAACTTACAGTGAAGATCTGGCCTGTGTAGAGAATAGAGGGCTGTTTCTTTGAGTTGCTAGGTCTCTTAGTAGCCAAGGTTGGTACTCAGGGCATTGGGTCCTTGTAGTGGGTGCACAGAGTGATTCCAAGTTCCTTTGTATCTAGCCTAGTGGGCATTCAAAAATATTTGCCAATTGAATTTGGTCATGTCTTCATAAACCCAGTCAGTATCTCCATCTTTCTATTGCACTGTGACCTGCCCAGGAGCCTGGAACAGGCCTGGGAAACCCAGTTCTGTCTCCCAGCCTGGCAGATGACTTAAAGAGCTTAGGCAATCAAAATAACAAAAGATTATTGTGAGCATTTCAAAAATATTTTTAATCCCATTGCATCTTTTTTGTTGCTGTAATCCTGAAATCTTTGTGTTGACCTGATTCTTGCCAAGTTCACTCATGGCCTTTGATCGCCTCTTAGCTACAGTTATCAACTATAGGTCCAACTGGAAATTGCATAAAACAAGGTCCAGAGGCAATAGCTCCAGTCTAAGGTCACCAAGAGTCTCAGTGCCCTTTGCTCACCGATGTGGTTGGTTCTGGCTCTCACCCCCCTGGGCTCTGGACCGGATGCACAGACACTCAGAACCTGCCCAGCCTTCCTCTTGGCCAGCCCACCTGCATTTGGCCTCTTGCCTGCCTCCTGAACCTTATAATCCCTTGCATGATTGCTGTTCCTTGTCCTAGTCCTGGCTCATCCTGACCACTCCTCTCTCATTACCTGCACTAGTTCTTTATCGCTGTGTAACAAATTACTCTAAAACTGAAGTGGCTTAAAATAACAGACATTTGTTATCACACACAGTTTCTAAGGGTCAGGAATCTGGAAGCAGATCGGCTGGGTGTTTGAGGCTCAGGGTCTCCCGTGAGGTTACAGTCCAGCTTTCAGTTGGGGCTGCAATGATCTAAGGCTGGCCAGAGCCTGAGAATCTGCTTCCATGCCCACTTACGTTAAATGTTAGCAGGCGTCACTATGAAGGCCTCTCTGCAGGGCTCCTCAGCAGGCCAGGTGGCTTCCCCCTGAGCAAGCAGTCCACGGGAGAGTCCAAGCTTAGGTTATAGACGGCTCAGTCATTTATAACCTAACCTTGGACGTGATAACACTGCCACAATGCGTTATTCTGTTGGTCAGGTGAGTGGCCCTGGTACAATGGGAGAGGGTCACAGGGATCATTTAGGGGGCATTTTGGAGGCTGGCTACCACATCATTTGTGCCCCAGTGTGAGCAAATTGAATTAAAGTGCATCGTTCTTCCAGAGTTTCACCTTGGGTTTTTCAAGCTGGTTACTAAGCCTTGTGAAGTCTGTAAGCTGCTTCCTCCTGTGATGAGGTATTGAAACAAGATGTAGTTGTGCCATTTTTCACTTCATAAAGATGTATTCAGTGCCTGCTCAGTGCCAGGCATGGTGCCAGATGCCATCATATATCACCGGGAGAACAGATAGGATCTACTTGGCTTTACTGGAAAAGTAAAATCTGGGAAACTTCAAACTTGGGTGAAAAATGAATTTAAAGCCTTCAGGAAGCCTTCATATGGCTAATAATAGCTAACATCTACTAAGCACTTGCTTTGGGTCAGGCAGTGTACCAACACATTATAAACATTGTGCCTCTAATCTCCATCAACATCCTTGTTATGTCTATTATATAGATGGGGAAACGAGACTTAGAAACCAGCCCCAGGGACTGGCCCACTGCTCAGTGGCCAGGCTGCAGCGCAGGCCAGGGCTGTCTGACTGAAGACCTGAGCCTCTAGCTAGGCCTCGGATGGGCCTGTCCTGGCTCAGCAAGGATCGTGAAAGGAGGGAGACCACAGTCATCTCCTAGGGCTGTCGTAACAAACTGGGGGCTTACAACTGAAGTTGATTCTCTCACAGTTCTGGAGGCCGGACGTCTAAAACAGGGTGTCCGTGGGGCCATGCTCTCTCTCGGGAGTCCTAGGGGGAGAGTCTTCCTCACTCTTCCTAGATTCTGGTTGTTGCTGGCAGTCCTGGTGCTCCTGGCTTGCAGCCGCATCCCTCCAGTCTCTGCCTCCATCAACACATAGTGCTCTCCCTGTGTGTCTATATCCTCAATTCATCTTTACTCCATGCATCTCTATGTCCAGACTTCCCTCTTCTTATAAGGACGTAGTCATGGATCACAGCCCACTCTAAACTAGTATGAACCCATCTTAACTTGGTTATATCTGCAAAGACCCCTATTCCCAAGTAAGGCACGTGCTGAGGTACTGAGTGGACATGAATTTTTGGAGGGGACACTACTCAACCCAGGAAAAACACCATCAGAGGTGTCAGCAGCCCTAAAGAGAATAATCTGCATGGGTGTGTTGGTGGGGAGAGGTCTCCTTGACCCCCTGGAGTCAGAGGAGGTGGGATGGAAAGAAAATAACCTTAATGAAAGAAGACACAATTTCAAAAGCATTTCATTTCCTGACTCACTCTCAATGTTGTGCTTCGTTTTTTCTTTTGTCTGTTGGGCTTTTGGGGGGCTTTTTGGCTATTTATTTTTATTATACTAACTAAGCTAGATTCTAGTTTAGTCAGCACAGCCTTTTTATAGAGAAAAGGAAATGAAATGCTGTGGCTGATTTGGAATTGCAAGAGCACTTCCCTGTTCACATTCACCAGCCACTCAATAGAGAAGAGGGTACAAACGCATACGATGGGGGTGCAGGGAAGGGAGATAAAATCACTTTCTCTGTTTGAAAGCCCAGGTTAATTTCACCCTGTGTAGCAGGCATTGTGGAACTGGGTGTCACCCTTTCTTCTGTTAGCCAGCACCAAGGGGTAGTTTCTAGAAGGGCGAGACATAATCCTAAAACCTGTTTTCTCTTCAAGAACCCAGTAGGGCTCTAGCACCCATGAGAATATTTAAAAGAATTCTATAGCTATTTATCTTTACATCCACAGCCATTTCTTGGCATAGCAGCAGCCATAAATTTACTGCCCAGTGTAGAACAATGAATTTGTCTTAAATGATACAGCTCACCATCTGCCCCCTGGTTGTTGTCATTCAGGATATGGTACACACACTACTTTCTGCATTCAGGCTTTTTTCCAGAATCCAAAGGTCTATTTCTTGTCTTCTGGGCCTTAGAAATGCTTCCCCTCAATTTTGCTTCTCCAGACTGGAGTTGGGTCCTTTAGGTAGCAGCTTCTCCCTTCCGCACCCCATCTCCTGAGTCAATATTTGCTCTTCTCAGAGTACACACTAGCCCATCATCAGTCAGCCCCTGACCTCCATTGCTTATTCAGCTAGAAATTCTGGGTACATCTCCAGGCTGAGTCCCTACACTGAGCTCAAGCCCTTGTTTTTAGCATTCTAGAAGCTAGTTCTCACTCTACGGTCAAGACCCACCGTGACCCACCACGTCAGCATCTCAGCTGGCAAATGCTCCATCAGTGTCTGTACTTTTATCAGAGATCATTGTTTTCATTTCCAATAAAAATCCAAACGTCCATTAGCCTCAGGTTTTAGTTCGCTAGTTCTTTGTTTTTATTATTGCTTCTTGTTTTGTCTGGTCTTCTTATCCACAGCCTCTTTCTGCTTTGCCAGAGATCAGAACCCAGATGTGTCATCTTGGAGCCTGTGGTAGATGGAATCACTGCTCCCAACTAATGTCCTCCCTGTGTCCACATTCCACATCACCACCCTTTGTTCTGTGAGTCTGAAGTGCCTCCCACTACAGTAGGGGGAGTCTTCTTCCCCACCCCACCCCACCCCATCCCCATTAATGTTAGGCGTGGGCATGTGACTTGCCTTAATCAAAGTAATATGGGCAGAAGTGACGTCAAGCCATTTTCAGGTGGAGGCCACAAGAGACATTGCTCACCCCTATTGCATTTCTTGCATTCCTAGGAACTACATCTATGAAGTAGGCTCTTCAGCCTGGGCCCCCTTGCAAACACCTCTGGAGCAGATCTGAATCCCACTCACAGCCTGGAACAGAGCTACTCACAGACTGTGAGAAAAATAAATGTTTGCCAGTGAATTGGGGGTGGTTTGTTATACAGCATTATTGCACCAATAACTGACTAATACAGGTCAACTCACTTCTCTGAACCTTCATTTTCTTATCTTTAAAATGAAGCCATTGGATAATAACCAAGGGGCTCAACCTTTTTTCTACCTCTATACACCTGAGGGCTCTGGAATATACCCAACAGTGACACCAGATTCAAATATCACAACGCAATAAAGAAAGAGAAGGATTGGAAAGTGAATTCCATTTAGGAATGCAGGATCTAATGGTAGCCTTAGAGAGAGCCTTTTCAGTGGAGAATGGAGCAAAAACCCCATTGTGTGGCTGAAGGGTACATGGAAGGTGAGAAAGTGAGCATATGTGGGTTCCTCTTTCAAGCCTTTTGGCTGGGAGGGAAGGATAGGTGGGGTGGTAGCTGGGGTGGAACATATAGACAGAGAAGAGGTGGTTAGTTGGTAAGCTGATCGACTGACTGTCTTATATGTTTTTAGATGGGAGAGAATTGAACCTGCAAGGAAACCTTAACACTGTCATAGTTAAGGGATAATGAAGGTAAGGGCTCGGACATGAGTGTACAGGAAACAAAAAGTCTGGTGTCTGAGAGAGAGTAGAATAAGGCTTGCCAGGATTTACTTACTAATTTGATATGCATCGTTTATTCTGCAAGTTCTCAAACCCTAGGGCTAGGCAACTGGCAACTGATGAAACAGAATCAGGCTTCTCCTGCTCAAGGATAAATGTAAAGTTTGTCATAGAAAATTTTGAAAAATTTCTGGAAAGCAAAAATTGAGTTTAAAGCTGGATTTATAGAGCACTTTTCAAAAAATAGGTTTTCTTTTATTTTTAAACACCTACAACTAAGAGATAAACAATTGTACCAATAGACTAATAATAATATAAGTTGATGTAAAATTTACTGTTCACAATGTGTGTTTACTCCCTTTCAAGGAGACAGGAAGGGGTAACTTCCTCCACTTTACCTTTGGAGACATCTTAGACAACCTTCTTGAAAGAAAAGTCCACTCTTCTCAACTTCCCTCCTTCCCACTCACTTCTAAACCTGCTGCATCCTGGCATCAGCTCCCCCCCCCCCCAACACACCATCAGTGACCATCTCCAGCATCACCTAAGACTTCTTAGTTAACTCCAATAGGTATTTTTTAAACCTTGTCTTACTTGTTCAAGGTCAAGAGCTACCTAAGTGTATAAGCCCAAGACCATTCAAATGAGACCACTTGTTTTAAATGCAGCTCTCTTCACATCACGTCAATGCTTTCCTGGAGATCATGCAAAAATTCTGAATGATGTTTTTAAAATTAAATTAAAACCACAATCTACCCACCTGGCATCTATGCAATCATTGTTGAGTATGAGCCTGCAGTTATCCTATCTAATAAAAGAGTAATATGCAAATTGACCATCACTCCAACACACAAGATGGCCTCCCCCATGTGGTCAAAGATGGCTGCCCCCATGTGGATACAAGATGTCCGCCACAAGATGGCCGGCAGGGGAGGGCAGTTGTGGGCAATCAGGCCAGCAGGGGAGGGTAGTTGGGAGGGACAAGGCCTGCAAGGGAGGGCAGTTGGGGGGGGACCCAGGCCAGCAGGGTAAGGCAGTTGGGAGGGACCAGGCCTTCAGGGGAGGGCAGTTGGGGGGGACCAGGCTGGCAAGGGAGGGAAGTTAGGGGTGACTGGGCCTGCAGGGGAGGACAGTTAGGGGTGACCAGGCCAGCAGGGGAGGGCAGTTAGGGGTGACCTGGATGGCAAGGGAGGGCAGTTAGGGGTGACCGGGCCCACAGGGGAGGGCAGTTAGGGGTGACCAGGCTGGCAGGGGAGGGCAGTTAGGGGCAATCAGGCAGGCAGGCAGGCAGGCAGGCGAGCAGTTGAGAGCCAGCAGTCCTGGATTGTGAGAGGGGTGTCCGACTGCCCGTTTAGGCCCAATCCCCCATTGGGATCGGGCCTAAACGGGCAGTCAGACATCCCTTGAGGAGTCCCAGATTGGAGAGGGTACAGGCTGGGCTATGGGACAACCCCCCCCCCACCCCCCGTGCATGAATTTCGTGTACTGGGCCTCTAGTTGGCTAATAATAAGCCTGCAGTTATTGAACACTAAATGTGCTCAGCATTGCTCCAAGTTTACTCTATGTTTTAATTCATTTAATCCTCCCAGCATGTTACAAGGTATATACTATTATTATTCCTATTTTACAGATGGGCAAACTGAGACACAGAAACCTTACAAACTTGCTTAAGGTCACCAAGCTAGGAAGGATTTGAGTCTAGTTAGAAAGTCCAAGCTCCGGACCATTACAGAAACTGAAGAAAGGCAGCCAAGAGTAAAACATTTGTAAAGGCAATGTTGATGAAGTAACATGTGGCTCAAGTGCTTGAGAGTAGTTTATTTTCTTGAATGGGGTCAACAGCCACCTTTGCACTATGACTTTGTTTGGCAATCCTTCCTAAGAAATCATGTAGAGGTGAACTTCAACCCACAGCCCAGTCTAACCTGAATTTTAAAGGCAAACTCTTTTATTAAGATTCAGAGTTCAATTCAATGAAACTTTGTTATATAACAAGTGAGGGTGGTAACTGCTTGCAGTGGGTATGCCACCAGGAATGAATGGAAATTCTCTAGGATAATAGTCATAGCAGCAAAGAACAACTAACACTCATGGGATGCCAAGCACATGCCACATGAAATCCTATGTGTTTGTTACCTGATAGAAATATAGTACTGAGTGCCCCAGGCGCAATTCTGGGTGCTTAAGGCTAAAGCTGAGTAAGACCCAACCCTGTCCTTGAGGTGCTCACCTTCTAATGGGGGAGCCAGGAGTGTGGTAGGAGAGAGAGAGGGTCTCAGGTGCAGTGGGGCCAGGAACACAGGGATACAGAAGCTCTCTCTTGACTGAAAGGGGAGGGCACCCCAGTAGAGGGAAGGGAACGGGTGGTAAACAGATGGTATGTGGCAGGAACTGAGCACCAGAGAGCAGAGTTCCAGGTGAGACCTGATGGGAAATGAGCATGCAAAGGTGGGCAGGGCCAGGTCAGAGAGGGCCTGGTGTGCCAGGCCAGGAAGACATTCTCTAGGCGGGAGGGCCTCGGAAGTGTGTTACAAAGCAGAGTGGCAAGCTTCTGAGGTGGTATTCTAACTGTAAAGTTGCAGGACAAATTTGGGAGCACAAGACAGAAGGCAGGAAAATCATTTGGGAGGCTATTTCTAGCCAAGGATGCTCTTGAAATCCTGAACTATATATAGTAGAAGAGAGCAGATAGAGAGGAAGGAGCGATTCAAGGATCACTTAGGAAACAGCCTCCCAACACTGGGGGTCGGTTGACTGTCAGGGTGAGGAAGAGTTGGCCTGGGTGCCAAATGCGGAGAGGCAGGGATTGTCAGTCCTCTCTTTTCAATGAGGAAACTAGTAGCAATAGACTGACTTGCCCAAAGCCACCCATTATAGTGTATCCACCCTAAACTGTAAAGGCCTAGCTGATGTCCACAGTGCCATGTTTCTCCTAACATCTCCCCAATGGCCCCCCTCAATCATCCTTATGTCATAAGATGCTGCTACAAATTTTGGTCACTCTCTTTATAGAGATAGAGTTCAAACCCATAAATGTATAACCGACTGCTTTATGATGCTTGCAGCCTGAGGTCCCTAGATGCCTATTGATCCATGTAGGGGGCACCTGAGATACTTTCAACATTTCAAAGAGCCTAATGTAAATTGTGCATTTATTGACAATGAGATTGTGTAGGTTAACTAAAATGTCAAGCTTCTTTGCTTTGGAGTGGAATTATAACTTGGTACGCTAATGCTGGTTATCTCATTGATCAGCTGTTCTCATTGGCGGAGCTTCCATCAGCTTGTCTTTGAATAATTAAAATGGGAAGATAAATCAATCATTGCTTAAATATACATTGTTGTTTGAACAATAGAACATGGGGTCTATGGGGAAATGCTAGAAGCAGTGGAAGGTGGTGAGAGTTTAGGTAGCATTGCCTTCAACTGTGGGCATTGGGGTTCAGTAGGACAGTGAAGGAGCAAGTGGTTGTCCTTTGCAGCCTCTCTGCCAGGGTTGGATGCATCCTACCCCCTCATACTGTGGTCAGGACACCCTGCTTAGACCCGAGTGCTCTGGAGAGTGCATCTTCTAAATGGCTGTGTCCTGCATTCTGGTCCAGCCCCTCCTTTTGCATCACAGTCTTGCTCCTCGATTCCTAATGTGATAATCCCTCTATCTGTTTGAATTCATGGGGATGTTATCCACTGCACATCAAGGAGACAGAACCAGCACACAACCTAGAAAACCTTCAGCATTCAGTGAGTGAGTGAATGAAGAAGTCATTTACCCACTCCTTCAATGAGCCATGTGCAAGGCATTCTGCCAGGTGATGAGAGCACGGAGCCACTACTGTGCAAGTCGGAGGGAGAGTGATCCTACCTTTCCCTGTGTTGTGTACATGCGTGCACCTGCGTAACAGCGATCATCTTGGAAGAGGACTGCTATCCCAGTTACCTGAGGCAGGATTATCATCACTAACATTTATCGAGCAGCGGCTGTGCACAAGGCACTCATTGGCTTAAAATTCAGCCCCTGCCCTCAGGGGCTTATAGTCAGGCTAGGAAGAGAGGACACATGCAGAAACAATTTTAAAAATACAGTAAGTGCCAAGATAGCAATAGAAACAGAAAGAGCTACTGGAGTTCAAAGTGAGCAGATCATTGAGGGCTGGCCTGGTTAAGAAGACCCTCAAGAAGAGCAACATTTGGACAAAGTTTGGAAGGATGGATAGGATTGGATTCAGCAGAGAGGGGAGGGCATCCAGGCAGCAGGGACGGTGGATGCAAAGTGTGCAGAGAAAAGGAGCCTGTGGTGTGCAGGTAGGGAAAGGCAGGAGGATTTTAGGCACCTTTCAGCTCCCAATGTGGAGGCAGCGGCTGGTTCGGGTATATAGCACTGGCCTTCCCCGGGTGTCTGGGTGTAGTGCTTAGAAAACAGGATTTGGGGGAAGCCATTATTTATAGAGGTTGGCGTTGCTTGTAGACCATCTCTGACACCATTTTTCCAGATACCTTTGAACAAATACCAATTTTAAAAAGCCGTCTTCTTTCTGGGGCCACGCTCAGGAAGTTGTGCAACATCACATATGTCTGGCAAACCAGGAACAAGGTGGCTCTTAATAATTGAAGTTCCAGTCCACAATAGTGTGAGCTCCTGTCCCCTGTCCCTCTGTCCCCAAAGTCTCATCCCATGTTCAGAGGCACTCCTATAGTCAGAAACAAGTTCCTGCTACTCTGCTGAGGTTCCCGAGAACGGGGCACTGGGCCTCCATGGCCAATGAGGGCCCGTTCGGTGGTGGTGATGGTGTTCAGGGGGGAGGGGAGGGTTCATCCAACAGCTCTGCTTCTGGAAGAGCCACTGTCTTCCCAGGGATAGCGGCTGCAAGCGTTTACTCAGGGGGCTCAGTAAGGCTCCCCCATCAATCTGATGGTTGGCTTTGTTTATAGGAGGAATGAGGTTCCTCTTTCATCTCTGCCCGGCGAGTCAATGCTACAGCAGCCTAAATTCCTTTCCAGATTAGAGAAAGTATGACCATAAGTATTTAGACTATTACTATTTTTCCTTTAAAACAAACAAACAAACAAAAAATAAGAACAACTCCTATTCCCAATAAGTGTGGCCCTTCCACAGAATTCCCAGGCTTCCAGACCCTCTGAGGAAACAATGATGCCTTATTGTTTTACAATCACATTTTGTTTGGGATTTAAAATGGTGCCCCCTTCTGATCATCTATTTCCCCAAATTGGGGCTGTTTTAAAAATCAGTCCATTCTCAACCAAGATGATGATTTGTTGCCTGGAGAGCTGTCAAAAGACTGCATCCAGACACCATGGACCATTCCCAAAGAAAAGGGCTAAGCACGCATTTTGCGAGAGTGGCCCCTGTGCAGGGAAGGTTTACCCACCAGGAAAATGCCTCTGCAGGTCATAAAATTCACTGGGCTGCGTAATTTCTGGTGTGTGTACTAAAATAATCAGTCACGTTACTTTATAGTCACACCTCGTACTCTCGTCGTGGAAAATCAATAAAGCGAGGGGAAGGCTAGGGATATTGTGCATAACTATTGAAAAGAGAGAAAACAAAAAAAAAAGTAATATTCTGTGAAAATGGTCCTCGAGGAAGCACAGACCTCGTTTTCATAAGCAGGCTCGATTTCATCTCCAAGCTCAACACCAAGTTATTAAACCAAAGTGCCCATCATATCCCAGACAAAAGTACAAAAACATAAAAGCGGGAAGTAGCATGCAACCTTCTCCGGAGGCACTGGGGCACTGGAAATTACCCACGGCCTTTAACATTATTTCTAAAATGCGTCCACTACTCACACTCTTAATGCTTCCTTCCACCAAATGTTACAAACCCTGGTATTGCCTTCACCTGTGATACTTCTCCACCTGAAACTGTCTCGCTCTACTCTCTTCCAAGTCAATTCCTCCCTGCATTTCAGGACCCAGCCCGAGACCCTTCTGCTTCCCAAAGCCACCCCCGACTGGCTGGCGACACAGAACAGCCAAGGGACTGGCACAGGGAGGCGAGAAGCAAGAGGTCACGCACAAAGCCGCGGCGAGGCCCCTGGGAGTTGCTTTGTGGGCGCATTTCCAGGCTCCTGGGACACTGTCAGGGCCACAGGAAACGCCACTGGAGATGAGCAGGGCAGCTGGGCGGAAAAGGGGGCAGACACCAGTGGATCGCGTGTGTTTTCTGACTTGCTTCACCCGCAGCAGGTAGGTTCAGCACAGACCTGCCCGCATGAGAGCATCAACAGATGAAACAGTTCTGCAACCTAGATCTGGCGGCCTCGGTGGTCACCTAGGCCAGCTGCCCTTGCCACGCGAGGAGCGCTGCAGCAGCGTTCCTGATGGACGCCAAGGGCCACTCACAAGTCCTCAGGCCATTGCCGGACAACATCATTTCCTTTGATGTTGAACTAGTGTCAGCCCCACACATTGGCCCGACTTTGCCCTCTAGACTCTGTACCCTCTACGCCCTGAAAAACACCATCCCATCATCAACCTGGAGCCTGGGAGCTTGCAGAGGGATCATGCCCATGTTTTACTCCTTTGTCCAGCAGCCCCTCATTTCCAGCAGCTGGGCAGCTACCTCACTGCTGACACGACTGACCACTCTTTCCAAGAAAACACCCCAGGCGGTCTTCACTGCCCTTTTCACTATGGCCACGCGTGGCGTTCCTTAATTAAATAAGCTCAGGAAACCATGAGTTAAATAAAGTTAAACAGATTTCTTTGCCATGGAACCTTTCAGGGCCTTTGACTTGCTGTGAATCGCCAAGAAAGGCCTTGCACGTCATTATATGTAACCTCCCAAACATTTTTAGGAGCAGAACTTGGGGAAATGGTGATCAAACAGATCTTCACTCTGCAAATACCCACTCAGTGGCTGGGTGTCCCTCCCTCTGCCTCTGATTATACCGGGGACACCTCGGTGGCTTCCTTGCTCTGCCCAGCTCAAGGTTTCTCAGCTGGGCTCCCATGTTCTATCCCAGTGGGTTTCCCCCAGCTTCACTGATGTCTGATTGACAAATAGAAATTGTATATCTTTAAGGTGTACAAGTTGGTGTTGTCATGTATACATACCTTGTGTAATGATTATCACAATCAAGCTAATTTACATATCCATCACCTCACATAGTTACCATTTGTGTGTTGGTAAGAACACTTACGATTTACAAATCTTTGCAACTTTCAAGTATAATACATTATCATTTGCTATAGTTTATCACGTTGAGATCTCTAGAACTTATTTATCTTATTACTGAAAATTTGTACCCTTTGACCAACATCTCCCTATTCCCCCCGCAACCTCCAGCCCCTGACAACCACCATTCTGTTCTCGACTTCAATGAATTTGACTGTTTTAGATTCCACATATAAGTGATATCATGCAGTATTTGTGTCTGGCTTGTTTCACTTAGCATAATGTCCTCCAAGTTCATCCACGTTGTCATAAATCGCAGGATTTCCTTCTTTTTGAAGGCTAAATAATGCATATATATATATATATATATATATACATATATATATATGTGTGTGTATATATATATATATATATATATATATATATATATATATATATGTCACAACCTCTTTATCCATTCATCCATTGATGGACACTTAGATTATTTCCATATCTTGGCTATTGTGAATAATGTGCAGTGAACAGGGGTGCAGATATCTCTTGAAGATCCTGATTTCATTTTCTTGGGATATATACTAAGAAGTGGAATTGCTGGATCATATGGTAGTTCTAGTTTTAATTTTTTTAGTACCTCCCATACTGTTTTCCATAATGGCTGCACCAATTTATATTCCTACCAACCATGCACGAGGGTTCCCTTTGTTCTACATCCTAGGCCAGGGGTGGGCAAACTTTTTGACTCGAGGGCCACAATGGGTTCTTAAACTGGACCAGAGGGCCGGAACAAAAACATAGATGGAGTGTTTGTGTGAACTAATATAAATTCAAAGTAAAGGAGCGGAGGGGAGAGCAAGAGAACCGGATACAACAGCCGGATCCGGCCCGCGGGCCGTAGTTTGCCCACGGCTGTCCTAGGCAACAACTATTATCTCCTATTGATGACAGCCATCCTAACAGGTTGGAGGTGATATCTTGTTGTGGTTTTGATTTGCATTTCCCTGATGATTAGTAATGTTGAACACCTTTTAATATAACTGTTGGCCATTAGTATATCTTCTTTGGGAAAATGTCTATTGAGATCCTTCATCCATTTTTTTACTTTTTTGTTTGCCTGTTTGCTATTGAGTTGCATGAGTTCCGTCTGTAATTTGGGTTTTAACCCCTTATGAGGCATATGGTTTGGAAAGTATCCTCCAGGCTGTGGTTTGCCTCTTTCTTTTGTTGATTGTTTCCTTTGCTGTGCAGAAGCTCTTTAATGTGCTGTAGTCCCACTTATTTTCTCCTTTTGTTGCCTGTGCTTCTTGTGTCATATTCAAAAAATGATTGCCAAGACCACTGCCAAGGGACTTTCCCCCTATGTTTTCTTTTAGAAGTTTCCGTTTGGGGTCTTACATTTAAGTCTTTAATCCACTGCAAGCTAATGTTTCTGTGTGGTAAAAGATAAGGGTTCAATTTCATTCTTTTGCATGTGTTTATCCACTTTTCCCAGCATCATTTATTGAAGAGAGTATCCCTTTCCCATTGTGTATTCTTGGATTTTTTGTCAAAAATTAATTGACTGTATATCTATCAGTTTATTTCTAAATGCTTTATTCTGATCCATTGATCTATGTGTTTTTTTAAATGCCAATATCAGACTGTTTTGACTACTATAGCTTTATACTGTAGTTTGAAATCAGGAAGTGGAGTGCATTTGGAGTCTTTTATGGTTCCATACAAATTTCAAGGTTTTGTTTCTATTTCTGTGGAATATGCTATTAGAATTTTGATAGTAATTGCATGGAATCTGTAGAAGACTTTATGTAGTGTGGACATTTTGACAATATTAATTCTGATTCAGGAACAGGATATCTTTCCATTTTTTTGTGTCTGCTTCATCTTTTACCTCCTTGGCTAAATTTATTTCTATTTTACTCTGATGCTATTGTAAATGGGATTGTTTTGTTTATTTCTTTTTCACATAGTTTATTGTAAGTATATAGAAACGTAACTGATTTTTTATATTGACTTTGTATCCCGCTATTGTATTGAAACTGTTAATTAGTTCTAACAGTTTTTTTGTGGAGTCTTTAGGACTATATATATATACACACTAGAGGCCCAATGCATAAAATTTGTGCAAGGGGCTCGGCCCTCACAGCCCTGGCTGCCTCAGCCTTCACAGCAGCCCTGGCTTCCTTGCAGCCCCGAGGCCCCACCCCCTGCCCACTGGTCGTTCCAGAAGGTTGTTCCACCATCTAGTCTAATTAGCATATTAGCTCTTTATTATATAGGATATATATATCGTGGGATCTGCAAACAGAGACAGTTTTACTTCTTCCTTTCCAATTTGGAGGCCTATTATTTCTTTTTTTTTAATTTGATAAACCTTTATTGTTCAGATTATTACAATTGTTCCTCTTTTTTCCCCCATAGCTCCCCTCCACCTGGTTCCCACCCCACCCTCTGCCCTTACCCCCCCGCTCCCCCGACACTGTCCTCATCCATAGGTGTACGATTTTTGTCCAGTCTCTTCCCGCACCCCCCACCCCTTCCCCCCCCCCCTAGAGAATTGTCAGTCCACTCCCTTTCTATGCCCCTGATTCTATTATATTCACCAGTTTATTCTGTTCATCAGATTTTTTTATTCACTTGATTTTTAGATTCACTTGTTGATAGATATTTATTTGTTGTCACTTTGTTGTTCATAATTTTTATCTTTACCTTTTTCTTCTTCTTCCTCTTCTTAAAGAATACCTTTCAGCATTTCATATAATCCTGGTTTGGCAGTGATGAACTCCTTCAGCTTTTTCTTATCTGAGAAGCTCTTTATCTGCCCTTCAATTCTGAATGATAGCTTTGCTGGATAGAGTAATCTTGGTTGTAAGTTCTTGCTATTCATCACTTTGAATATTTCTTGCCACTCCCATCTGGCCTGCATAGTTTCTGTTGAGAAATCAGCTGATAGTCGTATGGGTGCTCCCTTGTAGGTAACTAACTGTTTATCTCTTGCTGCTTTTAATATTCTCTCTTTGTCTTTTGCTCTTGGCATTTTAATTATGATGTGTCTTGGTGTGGTCCTCTTTGGATTCCTTTTGTTTGGGGTTCTCTGCGCTTCCTGGACTTGTAGGTCTATTTCTTTCACCAGGTGGGGGAAATTTTCTGTTATTTCTTCAAATAGGTTTTCAGTATCTTGCTCTCTCTCTTCTTCTGGCACCCCCACAAGTCTGATGTTGGTATGCTTGAAGTTGCCCAGAGGCTCCTTACACTATCTTCATATTTTTGGGTCCTTTTTGCTTTTTACTTTTCCAGTTGAGTGTTTTTTGCTTCTTTGTATTTCAAATCTTTGACTTGATTCTTGCGATCCTCTAGTCCAGTGGTCAGCAAACTGCGGCTTGTGAGCCACATGTGGCTGGCAAGCCACGGTTTGCCGCTCTGTTGACTAATGAGTTTGTCGACCACTGCTCTAGTCTGCTGTTAGCTCTCTGTATAATATTGTTTATTTCAGTTAGTGTATGCTTAATTTCTAGTTGGTCCTTTTTCATATCCTTGAGGGTCTCGCTAAATTTATCAGCCTTTTCTAGAAAATTCTTGAAAAACCTTATAACCGTGGTTTTGAACTCTATATCCAGTCATTTGCCTTCCTCCATTTCTTTCATTTGTGACCTGTTTCTTTGTCTCCGCATTTTCGCTGCTTCCCTGAGTTGGTAGGGTAGCTTTGTGTGCTAGGTGTCCTATAGGGCCCAGTGGCTTAGCCTCCCCATTTACCTGAGGTGGACACTCTTGGTGCACCCCTTTGTGGACTGTGTGCACAGTCTTGTTGTAGTTAAGTGTTGATTGTTGTTGGTATCACTGGGAGGACTTGACCTCCAGGCCAATTGGCTGTGAGGATCAGCTGTGTCTATGCTGGGAGAACTTCTGTGCTGGAGACACCCTTATGAGACAAGACTTGCAAAAGCCTCTGTGTTCAGCTTGGATGGGGCGGAGTCTCAGGGCAGAGCAGACAGCATTGGGTTCCCGTCAGCCCTGCCCCAATAGGCTCCTATGTCTCAGTGTCCCGTGGTAATCGCTGCAAGCACCTCTGAGAGAAAGCCGCCCTCGAGTTCTACCCGCTGCCAGACAACCCAGTTTCGCCCCCAAATGAGTCTGGGTCCCCAGAGTCTGGCCCAGAACTGGAGTTCAGTGCAGTCGGGAGTTTTTGTCTCCCTCCCGCTTGAGAAAGCCAGCCGCACACTCAGTTGCCCGCCCCCTCCACGCACGCACTCCTCGGTACCTCTGCTTACACAGTTCCTCTGAGTCTCAGTGTGCTTTTCTCTTTCCTGACAGTCCAGTTTCACCCCGTATGAGTCTGGGTCCCCAGAGTCTCGCCTGGAACTGGAGTTCAGCGCAGTCAGAAGCTTTTGTCTCCCTCCTGCTTGAGAAAGCCAGCCACACTCAGTTGCCCGTCCTCTCCACGTGCATCTCAGTACCTCTGACTCCTGCAGCTCCTCTGAGTCTCAGTGTGCTTTTCTCTTTCCTTCTAGTTGTAGAATTTCCACTCAGCCAGCCTTCCTGTGGTTCTGGATGATGTCCATTTTATCTTTTAGTTGTAGTTTTGAAATTGTTGTGCGAGGCAGCAGTAGGTGTTTACCTATGCCGCCATCTTGGTTTCTCTATTATTTCTTTTTCTTGCTTAATTGCTCTGACTAGGACTTCCAATACTATGTTAAATAAAAGTGGTGATAATGGGCATCCTTGTCTTGTTCCTGATCTTAGCGGAAAAGCTTTCAACTTTTCACTGTTGAGTATGATGTCAGCTGTCGGCTTGTCATATATGCCCTGTACTATGCTGAGGAACATTCCTTCAATACCTGGTTGGTTGAGCATTTTTATCATGAAAGGAAGTTGAATTTTTGTCACATGTTTTTACTGCATCTATTGAGGTGATCATGTGATTTTTATACTTGTTCTGTTAATGTGGTTTATCACATTTATTGATTTGTGAATGTTGAACCATCTTTGCATCCCAGGGAGCAATGGTGTCTTTTCAATATGCTCTGGGACCAAATGTGGGTCTAGAATTAGAATCCAGTTCTCCCACACATAGAGCAAGCTGTCTGAGAAAGAAATTCTCAGGTATAGTGATAGGCATTTCCATTATAGTCTTAAGTCTTAATAATCACCCATCACATTTTACTTTAACCTGGTCTTAGACTGAGACTTGACCAGAACACTAACTCACCCTGATTCCTAATTTAATGTCTGTTTGATCTGTCCCTCTGGTCTTGGGATCCTGAACCTTAAATGCAGCTTGACACTAAAAGCCCTTCCATCTTCCCAAGGGCTCTTCTCAGCCTCCACCATAGGCATATATTCCCTAGTTTTAACTGCTTAGCTACTTAGTGGAACAGCCTCCATTTACCTTTCTCACTGCATCATCAGCCTAGACTCTCCCATTACTCCAAATAGCCCTGTACATTTTACTTTACTGGTAGAAATAGTGAGAGTACCATCCCCAAATCTCCATGCCCAAAGTATAAAAACTCTATGCCCAAAGCATAAAATCTCCTTGCCCAAAGCTTTCCTCTTCACAATTAGAGAGAAGCAATTTCCTACTCTTTTGGGTCAAGTTTCTCTCTCTCTCTCTTTTTTTTAATCCAGCTATTCATACTCATTCAAGCATTATGGAAGATACTAAGAGATCAGGAGAAGAAATAAAAATCACCCATAATCCCAGCACCAAAAGAAGCCCACTATTTATATTTGGGCTATCTCCTTATGTTCTTTCTTAAAGAATAAAGAAATCTTTATAACAGGAATCCAGCTGCCAGTTCTTAGGTGTGCTTGAGAATTTAAAAGCACTAGGAGTCAAGGCTGCCTCTAGCAATATTCAACTCATGCAACTTATTTCTTATACATCAAATATCTTCCAGGAGTAAGAATTTAAAACAGTTTTATACAGAAATCTTAAAATGCTTCTCACATGTGTTAATCACCTTTGCTGTGCTTCATGTACTTCTAGCTCATAGATTCTACACCCCCAGCTCCGTCTCCCACCCCAGTGGAGTGGCCCTGGTCTCCTTATACCCCAATTCATGCTGCTCAGCCATCTACCTGCCAATGTGAATGATCCTCATTGAAAAATCATGTCAAGTGCAGTTTTGGGAAAACTATCAAAATATACTATGCCTATTTTACAACGCACTCTTTTTAAATGAAATGAACTATTTTGTCTTCTTCTTTTCAAATTTGCACATACACTTAATAAATAAGATGTGTTCATTTATTACGTACATGCCATGGTCTCTACTCTACAAGGTGTGTGTGGGGGGGTGGGGGGCGGTGGAGCTACAAGGACAGTTCACCTGCGATAATTAGAAAAGTGATCACCAAGTAGATACGAAGTGAAAATACAGTAGGCTTTCAGGAAAGGGGCTGGTTCATGTGGCCAAAAGATTTACGCTGAGCTGTGAGGGCTAAGAGTGGAACCAGCCAGAAAAATACCAGCAGAGATTAGAAGCTGGAATTAGCCTTCAGCCAACATTTATTAAGTGCCAAGCTTGAGCCAGGCATGTGAAAGAGAGGAGATGAGAGGGATGATAAAAGCAGCACTGAGTGGGGGCTTGTATGTGCCTTGGGCAACCCCAGGAAAAGCTTCCCTGAGGAGATGACCCAGAGCTTAACATTGAAGAGAAGAGAAGACGGGCATCCAAGCATGGGGGCCAGCCAGGGCAAAGGCCCGCTGCAGAGTGTCCCTTCAGAGAACCATGAACAGCACAGGACGTCGAGGGAGAGACCAGATCAGGCCACTGAAGGATACGAGAGCCAAGCCCTGAGTCCTGGACGCTGGGCTGATAAATGTGTCCTTCTTAACTTTCCCCCCATTAAACCAAATGCTAGCAGAACATCTGTGCCATAGACAGAAGTTTCCAGAATTGTAATGAGATATGAGACCTCACCCCTACCTGGGAGGAACTTGCCAGCTGGTTGAAGAGGCAAGAAACTATCCTGGTGTCCCTCATAATTTTACCTTCTCAGAGTTTAGTTTAGGTGCTGCATTGCGATCTTACCTGGCCAATGGCAGGTGTCACTCTGAAAGGAGAGACTAAGGAGTTGAAATATTCAGGACATGCCACACTCCTCGAATTCTCCTCAGGCAAGATGGCTGTGAGCATCTCTCTCACGTGTACTCTTTTAACAAAATGAAGCTGGGGAGACCCCACTTCATTCAAGCTGATGTCTGTGGCTCAGTGACTTCCTAGAACCTTGCCTGGAAGAGAAAGGTCGACAGGCCAAGGTGGTTTCCTGGAGCCAGTCTCAAGTGCACCAGAGCCATAGCCACAGCTCCTTCCTCCTGCTACTCCTCTCCTTCTGGAATATTCTCTCCAGACGCTGAGCTTACCCCAGGACCTCCATGTGCCCCCTGCCATGGGATCCGATCCAGACTTCCTGTTTCCTGACCTTGCCCCGGGGCCTCACTCCACGCCTGGCACACATGAACAGATCAATGAATGCTTTTGCGATAACAGGTGGAAGTCAGCTCTCCCTTCCTATTCACCACCTCTGCTTCATGCTTTTATCTAATCTTGTCTCTGACCCAGGTTATTAATCTGGCCCCGGGAATAGATTACACATGCACAGCTGCCTTGCTGAACAGTGCGGTGTTATTGACCGTGACTCTCTGATGTACGTTGATTATAGTTACAGCAGCTTATGGTCAGGACACATGCCCGTGACCAGAGCAACATTAATATATGTGATTCATTCATTTATCAAGGCCATACGTCAGGCACTGAGCTTGGCATAAGAATACAGAAATGAAAACAACACACTAACGACAGCCACAGACATGTAGGAAAGTATCCTATATAATAAAAGGCTAATATGCAAATTGTCCCCTCGACCGGGAGTTCAACCGGGAGTTCGACCAAGGGGCTGCCCTTGGCCCCTCCCCTCAGCCAGCCCCGCCTCTGATCGCCCACCCCCACCCCCGCCCCACCCCGATCTGGCCAGGCCAGCCAGACCCCACCCATGCATGAATTCATGCACCGGGCCTCTAGTATAATATAAACATTGATGCCATGAGACCACCTGGAGGACTCAGGTGGGACATGCTTTGAGAGCCACAATCAGAGCCTAGCTGTTGATGAGAAATTAATATTAATAAATAATTAAAAATATGCCTAAAGCACCAAAGACTTACTCTCCTCTGCATTTAGGTTACATCAGTGTCAGTTCATTAGAGTGGCTGACATCTACTAAGTAAGCACCCACCCCCGTGCCAGGTGCTGTGCTGTGTGCGTCACTGAGCGTGGAAAGATAAGATAGATTAATGGGGCGGGGTGGGGGTGGCTACCTTTTGCATGTGGCTGGTCCCAAGGCAAGATAAGCTACGCTGCCATAGAGAAGTTCAAAAGATAATGAAACCAGTTAAAAAGCAAAACAGCACTGGGCTGAAGCTGCCTTTCAGAGCCAGTTTCCAAGAAGTAATTTCATCATCACAGAACATCAAACGTGATTCCCATTTTCAGCTATGCAAATTCCTAAAGAATAACACCTCACATTTGCATAATGTTTGATGCTTCTGAAAGTGCTTTCCCAGTTATTAATCTAGAGGAGGCTTTATTACCACCGGAAACATAAATTGAAATTCTGTTCAAACCCAAGTTCCCCATTATTTTTTCCACCTTCCCCTCAAACCCCAGAGCTGCCTAAATCCAGGTGCTTCTGACTGACGGGTGGATATGCATAGTGCTGCCTGGCGTGGGACCCTGGATTGAGCCAGACGTCGGAAACCCTGTTGAACTAACACCATACGGGAGCTGCTCCCAGTTCACATCTGAGATCCTTGCAGGGTCCCAGACTTGGTGGCTACTGAGTGTGCTATGTTTGTAGGGACCCATTCCCCTTTATCAAATATTAGAAAACAAGGGAATTAGTTCCGCCACTTTGTCCTTAAACCTCCAGAAATCCCCGTCAGTGATTGCCTGCAGGGTAGCCCCTGATGCCAGAGAGCTCCCATATCCTTTCTGGTTTTAGTGTAACAGGAACCAGGGGGCCGACTGTGCTGTACAGCCAAGGCGGGGAGAGGATCTTAGAAACCCCAAGTGAAAAGACAGGACAGGGTGCGAGGAAATACTTCTCCCCAAACCTTTCCAATTTGTTTCCTTTTCCATCGTTCTCAGACTTAATTACGTTCAGCGTTCTCAGTGACTGACCCCCAGCCTTTTCTGACACCTCAATCTCATGCATCTTAGCAAAAGATTAACCCGACTGTTTGCCTTCCATTCTGAAGCTGTGTTAATACTCAACTCCCTCCAGATTAGAAAAGAAGGAAAACACACTCCTGCGTCCCCACCTGGCTCCAGCAGGGCTCCAGGGCTGCCGTCTCTGAGCCGCACTTACCACTTCAGGAAGGCCAAGAGGACCACTAACAGGGTCACCGTCAGCACTGGGCCGCTCACTTCCAGGCTGAGAAACCCCCAGCCTTCCATCGCTCCTCTGAGACCCTCGGGGGGTGTCCTGCTGAGGGGAGAGGCGTCTAATGGCCCTGCGTTACAGGAATCACGCTCTGCAGATAGAAGGAAGAGGCAACCAAGAAAACATCATATCGAGTGGGTCCCCAGAATGTGCTCGTTCTCACAGTGTCTCCTTATAAAGAGGAAGGAAGAGGAGGGAAAAACAAAGGGTTTCTGTGTAAGGCAATGAATCAGCAACTTCATTTTCTTGATGACTGTACCGTCAATAAACATTTACGTTAAATTCCCCAGGGAACCAGCAGCAGAGCTGGCCCCATGTTGGCTGAGAAACAAATTGGTTCAACCACGGATTTCTACTCTGATGAGTGGTCCTTAAAGAAAGACTCCTCTCAAAAAAAAAAAAAAAAAATTAATTTATAATTAAGTGAAGAGATTCTGTATATCCCAGAAAAACTTGGGGTGGACATCAGCCTGATGAAAAATGCTGACTGCCCTGAGAGCATCCATCCAGCGAAGTTCATTGGCTCCTGGGCCTGATGACCTCTCTGGGGTCAGAGGTGACTGAGGGCTGGCTATTGGTGACTGGCTGTTGCAATGGACCAAAACTCTTGCCTCAGATTAGTGCTCTAGTCCTGAGTGTGAGGATTTCTTAAATGTCTGAAAGCGTATCCATGGATAACTGCGGGTATGGATCCTTTGTTCTAGCGCTGAGTTTATCTAATAGAGCCTGGATCCTTTTTTGCTTATTAGTCATCGCACAACACCTTTAGTAAGGGGGCAGTGTAACCGAGTCCGTGGGCCAGCTGAGGGAGCAGCCGGGAAGAGGTGGGGTGTCGACAGAGGTCAGACAGCACAGGCCAAGGGAAGAAAGCTGGGCTTCATTTTATCAGCCACCGAGGTTTTAACACGGTTGTACTTATGATTATTAAAGTCATTCTGGCTACATGTAAAGAATTCACGGGCAGGGAGCAGGAGGAAAAGCAGGGAGGCCACGTAGAGGACTGTGACCTCCCTCCCAAGATGATGCTCCTTAGACGACAGCAGGGATGGGAGGTGCACAGAAGAAGGTGAATATGGAGTGCATTTGAGGGTGGACTGCAGTTTCCTGGGGGGTGGGACGTGGAGGGGAAGGAGGGAACATGTCAACCACCAGGTTCCTGGCTTGATCTACGGGGGTACAGGGTGCCCTTTACTGAGGGGAAGGTGGAGTCTTGTTGGGAAAATCAAGATGTTCAGTTTGGGTTTTGTTAAGTTTGAGATGCTTGGGAGACATCTGAGTGGCCCTGACAAGTCAGAGAGTAATCTCAGCTGAAAATATATGTAACAAGGATGAGTTGTGATGGAGTATTTATGGGGTACTTACTGTGTGTTAGTTACTCTTCTAAGAGTGTTCATATGTGTCAGCTCACTTAACCCTCGCAAACAACCCAATGAGGTAAAATTTAATCCCATCTTATAGAAAAGTCATGGGATGTAGGACTCCAAAGCCCATTCTCTGAACAAAAGTTTATATTCAAACATGGGCACCATCGATATACAAACAGTATTTAAATCCAGAGGCATAGATGAGCTACAGCCACAAATGAGAGTGAACTACTCAGGTACCAAGTACTTCCCTTTTTCTGATCAGTTGCCCTGCTTCCCTGTTTTGCATCCCTACTTAGGTGTCCCGCAACAGCTGTACCCCATCTGGACCCCAGTGCCCCATGCTCCAGCCCAGACCTTTTAGACAAAGTCTCCTTTGTCCCATCCCATCCCATCAGTATGTACTGAGATGTTAATGGATCTGTGTGCTCGCCCTCACAAAACAGAGCTGCACTCTACAGGGGACACCTACAACATGATGCTGTGGATGTAGAGGAAGCCAACTCATCATGGCCACAGATTCAGTCAGAAGGGCCTCAGGTATGACTGGGAGCAGTGTGTGTGCCAGAAAGAGGCTCAGAAAAAGTTTTTTCTTCTAAGATTTGGAGGTGAATAAATGTGAGCAATGCTGGTAAAGCACCCAGAAGCAAGCTTACTTACCGAAAGGCTTGTCGTAGCAAGAGTATGATGCCTAGAGCAGTATTTCCCAAGTGCATTTGACCACAGAGTCCCGCTTAAGAGACATTTATCAACACATCCCTCCGGAACATGCTTTGAAAAATGTTGACCAAGCCCAAGTCTCATTTACAGAGGAGGAAATGAAACCCAGAAAGGGTGTGACTGGTACCAAGTCCCATAGCTGCCTACTGATAGAATCCAGGTCTCTCATCTGGATTTTTAGGCTCTGCATCTAGAATATGTTCCTCATGTCACCCCGTGGGCATGTCACCCACACACCTGGCACAGGTCCTGCCCTGTTCTTGGAGACACCTTTGAATGTTGGTGGCCCCTAGTGGCACCGAGGTCACTCATTCATTCCTCCAGCTGGTATTTTTGGAGCCCTTCCTATGTGACCTATGAGTTGTGGAGGGATCATCATCACACCCTTTCTATGCTTGCCTCAGAGCAGAGATACTACTCAGGGAATTGTGGGAAGTAAACTAACCAAGATGGAGTAGAAAGGTCAGACATGAGCGATATTAAAGGATTTTCATCAGGAAAGTGACATGATTAAGGATGTATTATAATTTTTATATCTATGAAACAATGTGGGGACTCTCTGTCCAAGATATTTTCAGGATGAAGGGAAGACTGTTGTAATGCTATTGACCATAATTAAACATTATCCCTTTATTCTCTGGGTATTTTCTGTTAAATAATATGTCTATTAAAAACAATCAACTCGTCCTGGCCAGTGGCTCAGTGGTTAGAGCATCAGCCCTTGCACCAAAGGGTCTCGGGTTCAATTCCCAGTCAAGGGCACGTACCAAGGTTGTGGTTTGCTCCCCACCCCAGTTGTGGTATGTGCAAGAGGCAACCAATTGATGTGTCTTTCTCACACCGATGTTTATCTATCTATCTCTCCCCCTCCCCTTCTCCCTCCCTCTCTTCCTCCCACTCTCTGAAAAACAATGAAAAAAATATGCTCAGGTGAGGATTAACAAAAAAACAAAACAATCAACTCTACAGAACTGTATGAAACATACCAACTCCCAGAGACCAACTCTGTTAAGAATGAGTGTATATCGTCCCATTCCTTTTTCAATGCACATATAAACATGGCTATGTTTTTTATTTTTATGAAAGCAAAATCATCATATCCATGCTATTTTGCAAGTGGCTTTCCCCTCACTGTGTCAAGATCGTCCTTCTGCACTCATACCTAGAGATATGCATCTTTGGTACTTAGAATTCCACCGTCTGGGTGTGTCGTAATTACCCTGCCCTCTGCTGAATGGTATTCGGGTTGTTTCCAAGTTTTTCCGACTACAGATGAAGCTGCAGTGAACATCCTTGTACGTATCTCTGTGGCCTTGTATGAGGATATCCCAGGTGACATTCTCAGAAGTGGCACCGCTGGGCCCAAAGACGTGCATTTCAAAATGCTGAGAGGTGCCGCCCTCTGTGAAGGCAGTGTCAGTATTTCCTTCCCCGAGCTGTGCGCCCTTACCCTACTTGGTTCGATGTCCCCCACTCCCCAGCACTTTTCCCCTCCACCTCACCCTACTCCAAGTCTATCTTTTTTTCTCCTACATCCAGGCAGACACTTCCCCCAGAGTTGGGTCAACTGTTTTGACTTAAGTCTGGTGTTTCTTTTTAAAGCTTTCACTCCATAAATCCTGTGGTATTTCCTCCGTGTTCCCTGTGTTTAAAGGCTGCCCATGCAGATGTCTGAGCAGTGCCTGGCTCCTCTGCTGACGGGCCCCAGCTGCCGAGCTGAGCCTGGTGTCTGGTGAGGTTCGAGGCAGTGGGGCACATTCTCTCTGCCAAGCAGAACCCCACATAAAGGACAATGGGGCACCATGCAAATCCAGAGAACGGCTACGTATAACCCCATTGCAGCCTCAGCGCCAGCCTGGGGAGTAGGTGAGCAGGACTTTCCATTCCTGGTCCAAGCAGAAAAAACTGGAGCTCAGAGATGTGACAAGACGCCTGAAATCACACAGTTAATACATTCTAGAGACCAGGCTCAAGCCCCAGCCTTCTGGCTTTAAACCCAGTGTTTTTCCCACTAAATCTAAAGTCACTTCTTGATTGAAATATCCATAGTTCCCCACAGCTGTGATATCTTTGTTCCTATATTCACCTCCTGGTGTGCAGAGTTGCCGATAAGGAAGAGGAGGGATGGTGTGTGCCTGGGGGAGGCTTTATCTCCTTGCAGAAGATACTAAGACCCCTTTTGGAAGGCACAAACCTCAGCTGGCCCCAATTCAGCCCCATCTCCTAAACACCAAACAATAGCTTAGGGACTCTCGGTCCAACTTCTGAAAACATGGGGTCAGGTTAGATGGGCTCATCCATTCCTTCATTCCTTCAGTCAACAAACATTTACTGAACAATTGCTAGGCACTAGGCACCAGGCATAGATTCCCCATATATAAGTCTGGGCCTTGCCCCCAAGGAGCTCAGCTTCTAGGAGAGGGAAGCAGACACGTGAACCAAGAGCCATCGGTGCTAGAGGTGTGGTCACACACACACACACACACACACACACACACACACAGAGGCCGGGCACAGAGGGGCAACGGTAGGAGGAAGGCGCCTGTAAAAGGTTTGAACAGCTGGGCGGCGGGGCTCAGTGGTTGAGTGTCGATCTATGAATCAGGAGGTCATGGTTCCATTCCCGGTCAGGGCACATGCCTGGGTTGTGGGGCTCAATCCCCTCATGCAGGAGGCAGCCAATCAATGATTCTCTCTCATCATTGATGTTTCCATCTCTCTCTCCCTTCCTCCCTGAAATCAATAAAAAATATTTTTAAAAGAAAAATAAAATAAAACAAAATTAAAGGTTTGAACACGTGATGCCAGAGCTTAGACTGGACAGATTGCTTCACCCAGCAGATGAGGGTGGACAGATGTGCTGGGCAGCTGAAGCACAGCTAACATTTGCGAAAGGCATTGGAAGCTTGGGGTGAGAGAGAGGATAGAGAGATGCTCAGAAACTGGTCCCATAAGGCACTGTGGCTCATGCCAAGGAGTTCACACTTCATTCTAGGATCAGTGGGGAGACAGAGTAGGACCTACAATTGAGCAGCAGTGTGCTTAGCTTTGCTTTTAGAAGTATCCCTCAGGAGGCAGATTGGATGGGTTATACCTGAGATGGGGACACCAGCAAAGAGGCCACTGGTCATCCAGGTAAGAGATGACGCCTGAATAAAGCAGTAGGCCTAGACATGGGGAAGAGAGCCCTGGGAAGGCAGGATCACCAGTGTTTGCTCACTGATTGAGTGTGGGGGTGAAGGAGAGGAGATGGTTGAGGATAACTCCTCAATTTCTAACTCTGAATCATGTGGTGCCATACACAGCAGTTAGGACCTGGGAGAAGGAGCAAGTGAAGGGAAATTACTGTGGTTTCAGTGGTGAGACAGCGAAGCATGAGGCCCCTGGTGGCCATGGAGGCAAAGATGCTCAGAAGGCAGCCAGACCTGGAGAGGTCAGGAGAGAAATCTGGAGTAGAGAAGGAATTTGCGTTTGAAGAGCCATCTGCATATAGATGGGACGAAGCCATGAGGATACAATTAACCACAGAGAATAGGTAGAGTGCTGAGAAGTGGGTCATGGAACAACATTAGCAAGAGCAGCCTTGCAGGGGAGAAGCAAAGGGGACCCTGGAGAGATGGAGGAGGGATGATCTGAGAGGGAACAGGACCCTACTTCAGTGCTTAAATGGGGTCACCTTTTGTTTTCCAAAGAACGGGGTTTGAATCCAGCCACTTCTACTCTCCAGCTTGGATGGTCTTGAGAAGCTATTTAATTTCTCCACGCCTCAGTTTCTCATCTGTAATGTGGGATAGCTCAGTGGTCGGCAAACTGCGGCTCGCGAGCCACATGCGGCTCTTTGGCCCCTTGAGTGTGGCTCTTCCACAAAATACCATGGCCTGGGCGAGTCTATTTTGAAGAAGTGGCGTTAGAAGAAGTTTAAGTTTAAAAAATTTGGCTCTCAAAAGAAATTTCAATTGTTGTACTGTTGATATTGGGCTCTGTTGACTAATGAGTTTGCTGACCACTGGATAGCTGAACATACGGCACAGGGCGGCTGTGAGGACAATGAGGTGCCCGTGTGGCATGCTTAGCAGGGCTCTGACACGGAGTGAACATTTGTACGTGTGGTCTGTGGTTCTGTTCACCAACACCACAGGAGGACAGTTGAAAGAAGCATGAAATGCCTAAAGGTGGGGAATGTTGCAGAAAGGCCAAATGAGGTGGTCACTGGAGCGTCTTAGGATTTAGCAGGTAGGTCATTGCTGCCACCCCAGAAAGGCTCTGGTGAAGTGGCAGATGTGGAGAGACAGAACTAGAGAAAAAGGGGTTGGAAAGGACTGATGACCTTCTGCTTCTATCTCTTTGGCCCTGTGGTGGAGACCTGGGAGAAGACACAGGTTTGGACCAGCTAAAGTAGAATCTCTGGGTGCCGCTATCTGTGGGACCCACGTGAAGCGGGAACGTCTCCTGTGAGGAGACCTGTGGGAGGCAGCAGCATCTGCGTGCTCCCCCAGCCCCTGTGATAATGCAGCATTGTCTCTGCTCTTCAAGGTTGCTATGGAGACATGGATGGGTTTGTAAACAGTTTTCAGGTCTATGTCAAATCTTGACTTTTGTGTTGGTTGTAAGGGCAGGGACCATATTTTATATATCACTGTGCAACCACACCACCTGTTACGTTGCAACCTTATATACTCACTTGGCTTTAATTAACATCCACAGGCTGTTGATTTCCAAATCCATCCTCTCCTCATTCCTGAGTTTCTGGCTAATATATCCAGTTGCCCACTGGACCTCTTCTCACAGATATTCCACAGATGCTGCAGATTTGAAATACCTAAAACTAGACTCATCATTGCAGCCTCCTTTCTCCATTAACCTCCTGTCCTCATCCCATGTTCCCCATCTCAGTAAATGATACCTCCTCCCACTCCGCTCCCAAGTCAGAAACTTGGGCTCATCCTTGACTCCTCCTTCTCTCCCAGCCCCCACCTCCACATCCAGTTAATCACCAAGCCCTATTGGTTCTGCCTACTAATTTCTCTCATTCTGGCCACTTCTCCCTTCATTCTCATTCATTCCACTGACTCCATAAACGTATTGGCATCTAGTCTGTGTTAGATACTGTTCTAGGCCTTGGGAATACACTGGGACAGCAAACAAGCTAGATTTCTGATCTCACGGAGCTTGTATCTAGAGAGGGATCCACCCAAAGCTCAGCTCTATCTCACTAGATTGCAGTAGTTTCCTAACAGCCTCCCTGTCCCTCGTTCATTCATTGACATTGATTTGTTGAGTTTGTGCTAAGTGCCTAGCACTGGGCTGGGTGTGCCTGAAGAATGTAGAGAAGACTAGCGTGGCTTGGAAGCATTGAGCAAGGGGAAATGTAAAACTGGATGAAACCAAACTTGAGGGTAGGTAGGGGTCAGAACACCTAAGACTTAGTGGGCCATTAAAAAGTGTACTACTCCTTCCGAAAGGAGTATCTAGCCAACTAATTTCCTGCCTGGTTTTATTAAAATGAGTGTGGAGCTCTTTAGCTGATAGTCTAACACCTGTACGTCAGCATCATCCAGGAGCCCCGGTCACACAGTGGGGGCTTGACTGCAGTGCTACCATGCAGACCCTGGCTGTATGTTTCATCAGAAGGCGGGACAACCTGTCAACGGCAGGCTGCTCTTGGTATTGCGATCAGACATGGCCCATCCTATTTCCTTCACATTTCAGCCCCTCTATCAATTTATGTCACCCATGATCTCAGCTTGTCAGATATTAGCACTTTCTAAATTGTCATCGCATCTTTCCTGGCACTCCTCCTGGCTGAATGTGGCTGCATGTTGACGATTAGGCGTAGTTCTGCTTGTGAGCATGGGGAGTCAGCAGATGGCTTGACTGCCTTAAGGCAAGTCTTGGAGCTTTCAGTCAAGCTAGTGCATGGAACAGCCATTTTTCACCTCCTAGTCACAGTGTGTGGGTGAGGGTAGGAGGAAGAGATTGTGGAGACGGGCTGCATGCGCAGGAAGCAGAATCCAGAATCCACAGAGGCTGGCAGCAGACTGCAGTGGTATTCCAGGCAAGTCAGCACCCCACAGTCCCAACACAGAGTAAGGAGGGCTCTGTGACATATGCATGGGCCCAATAGTGGGGGCCCTCAAAGCAGAAGATAATCAAAACTTTCAACAGCAGCTGCTTTCAAGGCGATGTATAGAGGAGCGGGTAGGAGGATCCCAGGCCCCAGAATGGCAGAATAGAAATAAAAATTGAGTCTTAAGGGGAGAGTGGATAGGATAAGTGCTGTAACAAGGACCCCCAATCTCAAGGGCTTGACAATATAGAAGTCTATTTCTCACTCACCTAACCATCCAAATGTAAGTGTTCCATGGGCAGCTTTCCATGCAGTGATTTGGGAATGCAGGCTCCTTCAGTCTTGTGACCCCGCTTTCTTCCACCCCTCAGATGTCTTTGCTGGATAGTCTGCAACCAGCTGGCCAGGTTTTTACAGATCAGACCTGGAAATGGTGTAAACACTCCCAACTTCATTTCCTTGGCCACACCCACATGAAAGGAGGCTGGGGAATGGACAGGCCCAGGAGGAAAAAGAAACAAGTTTGGTAAACACACAGCATTCCTGCCATAGGTAGGTCCCAGCCTGGATTTGTTCCCAATACAACAATAGGAAACAAGCCACTAGAACAGGGTGGAGAGGGGGCCATGGAGGTACCCAAAAGCCCTGTAGTCAGTTCAGGGATCAAGGATAAAGAGGAACTAACCTTTATGATGATGGAGCTGACATCTGACCCAGTTTCCCCAACTCTCTCCCCAGGAGGCTGAGCCTACTTCCCGTAGCCCTAGCTGCTAGCTTGGGTTCTGCCCCATGTTCACTGCTAGGAGCCTGCCCACAGCTCCATGAAGCCATTGGAGCCATCCGTGTATGATGCTCACCTAGACCTAACTAGACAAGGCTGGTCCTCCCAACTAGACCCTCTTAGAATGCAGTGCTACTTGAATCAAGCCTCAACCCTCCACACCCCACTGGACAGTGTGAATCAGAAATATCTGCTCTGCCTAAAGAAGTCCATCTTATACCTTGAACATTTTGTCTTTAGTGGTCCTAGCTCCCTCTCCATCTGCACCGGTCTGTATACTGAGGCCCCAGCCTGCTTATACCTGTGCCCACCTGAGTTATGACAGGCCCTGTGTCAACCTGACCCCCTCTTAATGGGCCAGATTCCTTCTTGTGCATTTTCAGCACTCAGACTAGATGTCACCTCCAGGAAGGCTCCAGGACCACCCATGATATGACTCGTACCTCTGTGTCCTGCCATAGCACCCCAAGCTTTCTCTGTTGAAGTTGCCTGATCAATTGTATGTCTACAGAAACTGTATCTGACTCAGCAGTGTATCCCCAGTGGTTAGGAGAAAGCCTGTCTGTCACTAGTAGGTGTTCATGAAATGTTTGTTGAATGAATAAATGCAGTTCTGCCTGTGTTTCAGGTAGCAGCCACCAGATGGCAATGGTGCTCTTTGGGTTATGAAGATAGGCGTGCATGCTCTTTCTGGGAGAACACCTGAAGTAAACTGAGGTTTGTTCCCATAATCCAAGCACTTGGTTAATCTTCTGTGAAATATATCAGTTAACTGAAATAACCACAAAATCATTTCTCAAGCTAGCCTCTCTAAGAAAAATACAACAAATGAAACACCATAAAGAAAGGAAGAGGTAGAGAGAAAGCTCCATTGAGTGCTCCAGGCCTTGGTACCATTCTCCACGTGATCTCAGTATGGAACTATTTAACTCAAAGACCCGAGAATATCCATTCAGATTCCTGAGCATTTGATGTGTCTGAAGCTGTCCCAGCCTGACACCCCTGTGGCTGCCTGTTCCTGTTCCGGGTTCACTAGCTCTAATTTTACTTGTTTATCTTATTGGGGTTTTACCAGTAGACCAGTTTGGCTGGGACAGAGGGTTCATAAATAAGGCTGGTAAGAGATAAGGTTGGAGCAGCAGGAAGGGGCCTGCAGGAGGAAGGCTCTGGACACCAGGCTGAGGAGTGTGGACTTTACCCCCACACAGCAGAGTAACTGGAAAAGATGCCGGTGGCACGCACACATGTCCATGTATGGGTGGGCAGGCAGGTGGGCACGCACGTGTGCGCATGAGTGAAAGGGCTGTGAGATGGGGGGAGGGACATGTGCAAAATGGTACTGACAAGGACAGATGTTGGGAGATCTCTGCAGTGGTCTAGGAAGTAAGGCTGAGGCATGGGACACATGGAGGACATGGAGAGTGGACATGGAGAGTGGACATCTAGGTGGCTTCGGGAGATGCTCTGAAGGTAAATCAACTGATTCAAAGAAGAGGGAGAGAAGAGAGCCTAGAAAGGAGGCCCACCTTTGGGCTAAATCCTGACTTGGTGCAAATTAGAGAAAGATGTGTCTTTCCCAGGGACTTGACTTCTACCTGCCCCCAAACCGTGCTGTCTGCAACGCTCTTAGGTGAACAGTGTCCCTGGATGCGGCACGCCCACCTGGCTGCCCAGCAGCCCCCAGAGCCATCTCCAGGCTCCAGGCCTGGGTGCGCGAGAGACGGGATGGTATGGGAGGAACTCCTGAGAGGAATGGGGAGGGTGGCAGACAGCTGTTTTTAAGAGAAGCGGCACCCTGAGTTTTGGGTGTCTCTGGCGCCGTGGTTCTCAGACTGTAGGGGAGTCAGACACACATGGAGGGGGAGGGGTGATATTAACACACAGATTGCCAGGCCCCACCATCAAAGTTTCTGATTTGGTAGGTCTGGCCTGGCGCCTAAGAATCTGCATTTCTACCAAATTCCTGGGTGATGTTCCTGCTAGTTTGGGACTAGGCGTGGAGAACGGTGCTTCTCGCCCCCAGCTGTGCATTAGAAGCACAATGGAAGTTTTTTTCTAAATGCTCAAGTCAGAGCCCTTCCCAACCCACCTGGATCAGAATCCATAGAACATCTGGAGGGCTTCCTTCCACCTCCATGTGAGATTCAAAGACAGCACCTCTGGGGGCACCTCAGGTCTGAAGATGCTGCTGTGTGTGAGCTGAAGAGTATTAGCAAATGCTCTGGTTTCTGTTTGTGAATTTTCACCGTTGTGTCTCCAACACCCTCCTGTTTCCCCTGAAGAGGCCTCAGCTTTCCCTTTTGCTCCGAGTGTGTACCAAGTTTTCCAGAACTGTCCAGTCTCCCTCAGGATCATTTATTTCACATTTGCTTCTTTCACAATAAGCACTTGACACTTTGCTTTTTCTAGCTCTTATTTCAGCAATTCCTATTCTGCATTCCCTGTGGGTGGGTCATGCAGCTTAGCGCAAACCTGCCACCCTCCCCCCCTCCCCGCCTCCCTTCTCTGAGGTGACCTCCTCCCACCACAGCCTGGCCCCACCCCTGCACTTCATGGCCACCCAGCTGTTCGGGCGGGCGCCAACGCGTCTTATCTCCCAATGGGATTATTTGAGCGTCTGCAGGAACTAAGAGAAGTGAGTCCTTTCTCGCAATATGGTAATGAAAACATGAGGTAACATAAGGTATGTGTAGGCTAGAAGTAAATACGGGTCTGAAATTTCACATAATTACATAATAGAGAGGTGTTGCCAAGGTAAATTAATAAGAAAACAGTTGGCTGATGTTTACCAACAAAATCAGTATGGGGTTTGTTCCTCCTTGCTTTTTCTTTCTCAAATGAGCCATGAATTGGAAGACAGTAGTCCCCGCTATCCACGATTTTGTTTTCTGCATTTTCAGTTACCTGTGGTCAAGAGCAGTCCAAAAAAAAATAAATAAATGGAAAATTCCATAAATAAACAACTCATAAGTTTTAAATTGCATGTTGTTCTGAGCAGTGTGATGAAATCCCATGCCCTCCTGCTCTGTCCTGCCCAGACGTGAATCACCCCTTCGTCCAGTGTCTCCACGCTGTATGCACTCTGCCTGTTAGTCACTTACTGGCCACCTCAGTAATCAGCTTGACTATTGAAGTATCGCAGTGTTTATGTACAAGTCACCCTTATTTTGTTGAATAACAACCCTAAAGTTCAAGAGCAGTGGTGCTGGCAATTTGGATATGCCAAAGAAAAGCCATAAAGTGCTTCCTATGTGTGAAAAGGTATGTACGTATAGGGAAAAAAAGCACAGTATATACAGGGTTTGGCACTATTTGCGATTTCAAGCATCCACTGGGGGTATTGGAATATATCTCCCATGAATAAGGGGGGACCACGTCTCAAAAGTGGCAAACTCTTCATGGAAGTGACCAAATTATTTTGTTTGGTCAGACTGTCTAGAAACTAGGGAAATTGCCAAGGTCAGGCCTGGGAGCTACATGGGGGCTCCTCTGCCCACTGTCTGTCTGTCTGTCTGTCTGTCTGTCTCTCTTTCATGTCTCTCTTGTTTTTCCATCTGTCCTGCTCCCTATGCTGTTCTCACGGCATTGGAACAATAAGGCCAAACGCATAGTCTTGATGTCTGCTTTAACTTTGCGTGCTCTTACATCAAAACCCCTGGATGGCAAAACTGAGACTCAAATCATATTCATTGTCAGTATTATGTAGGCACCTCCCCTTCTCCCAACAGGTTTGGTAAATTGGTCAAGCCAGTTTGGATTTGAGACAGGACTTAGGCTCATAGCTGGGGTCAGAGGAACCCGCACACCATCACCCATTTAGGAAGTCCTCGGAGCCCAGCCAGGTGAGAGGCTCAGGTGCAGGGGTAGGAGAGGAGGGTGGACGAGAGAAGTGCTCTGGGCTCAGGGAGGTTCTGCTCAGTGACACCAGGCTCAGGTTAAGATGACCAGATGCAGAGTCCGGTGAGAACTCCAGGTCAGTGCCAAGAATCACTGTCTTTGAAACAGCCTGGAAAACCACAGTCTTGGGAAAACCAAGTCGAGACTCCGGGCACCTAGTCTGGCCTTCTACCTTCATAGTGTCCCTGGCGCCTCGTTGCCTGGTCTCTGCTGTAATTCCTCCAGTTCTGGGAAGCTCACTTCCTCGTGAAGCAGTCTGTCTCCTGTTGCACAGCCCCAGAACCTGCGTCAGATTTTCCCGCCTGTGCCAGGACTCCCACATCTGTCCCTTCATCTGGTTGTGACAGTCACCCCGTGGTTCAGGCAGGGCTGTAGAGCCCCACTGGACCAGCAGTTCCACGCAGGCTTGGCCAGGTTCACTGAACCTTGGCAATGATCAGACTAGAACTCAGGCCCCTCAGGTCCTGGCCCGACGATGTTTTCGTCACACAGCTTTGCCGTCAGGTTGAGAGCAGCCCTGTATCCAGCTTCCTGAATCTGAAATGTACCAACCAGCTAACCTTCCCTGCAAACCTGAATGAGAGGTGAGGGTTGGAACCGTGTGCTCCAGACTTGAAGAGTGAAGCAGTTGCCCAGCCTGTGGGCTGAAGTGATGGGAAAGTAAGCGGAGGGTCGAAGGGAAGCCTGCCCTTTGCAGCACTGGGTAGAGATATGGGGTCAGAGGCTGTTTCTTCCTACTGAGTTTTTCTGCTGTGAAGGGATGCTACCATCCCATGTTGTGGTGCTTCATCCAAGAGAGACAGGAAGCGAAGGAGGTGCTGGTGGAGAACAGAGTCAAGGCCGCATGAACAGTCAGAAGAAACACCCATCCAAGGGGACAGGACAGCAAGATGGAGACCAGATCCAACCAACAGGTGGGCATCCGAGACTTCGCTTGTGTAGAGGAGAGAGGACATAGGACCTGGGAGGTCCCCATCTTGCTTCACCTCATTCATTCCAGCTGGCTTGGAGACTGGCTCCTAAATGTCATAAGACTGACTTACACCTGCTTTTGGCAGAAAAGGGTGCACATTCTATGTCTATCATCACTGAACCTAGTATTTGTTAACACGTAACAGTTTTAAAGGAGATCTGGAAAACCCATAGTCTTAAGTTCTAGGGTTCCTGACACAGGTAAGGTTACTTCAATTACATAATTAGAAAAAAAACAAACATTCACATGGGATTCAGGAAACCAGTCCAGGCTCCGTATGTCTCTGATGGGTGTTACTATTCAAAAGAAGCAGGATATAAAATAACTAAACATTTGGACAAACCTAAGGAACACTGGACTTATTCTTCCATTTCTAAGACTTTTCAGGAAGCCATAAGCAGTTCAGTGGGCAATAAATTTTCCTCTGCCCCTTCACCAGAAGCATGTTTTCTTGGCCGGAGCGCAGCCAGTCCTTCTGTGGTGGTGTGGAAGGACTTATGCACGAAGGCAACGTGACTACCCTCCAACGTGGGCAGTTAAACATATCCCCGAAGGACATCATTGGCCCAATGCTGGGAGGTCTCTGGAACACGGCATATGGGGAGGACCAGGCCTTACCCAAGATGTTCTTCACTCACTGTTTTCAAACAAAAGGCACCTCCTCAGAAGAGTAACCAAGTGGCCTGTCTGATATTTGCGGACATTCAAAACACTCTAGGTGAGATCGAGTGGCTGTCCATTTTTCATGGGAAGCTGATCTGGTACCACCATTAATCATGCAGAAATACTGGGGCTCTCCATCCTGTCCCCCCGCCCCCCAAATGGGGATGGGCATGTGGATAAATGATATATTTCACCTCCACTTATTTCATGTCCCTCCTACTCATTTTGAAACCAGTCTCTAAGAAGAGTACCATCTTTATTTAGGCCTCTTCCACAAAATGAAATAGAAGGCAAAAGGCATGTTTTTCCATGTACCCATGGAGAAAGCAAAGGAAATTTACTTCCTTGTGTTTGAACTAAAATCTAGAATGGACATGGATTAGTTTTGTAACAGGGGAAAAAAGTTCAGGGAAAACTTTTGATTTGAGCTGCAGTCATCTGATACGAGAATGAATGTGCATGGTGCTGGTTCCCTCCTTCTCGGTCTCTCTGGGAAGCTCACCCCAGGGATGTGGGCTCATCTCCCCACACCCGTGCACATTTGCTCAGTAAGAACTCATCCTAGGCCACAAAGTGTAGAACATGTCGACCTAATTATCTTTGCTTCAGAAACAGCTTCCATGTAGCCTCTGAGAGCCCGCTGGGAAAAGCGTGCTCTTTTAACATTCCTCTACACTGCTGCTTTTCAAGGATGGCGATAAGAAACAAACCTAAGCTATGGAATTGCCACCTGTGGAAGGCTGTCCTATGGCATGAATTCCAGTTGTGCCAAGGCCAGCACTTGAGAGCCTTAACTGTGGAGGCTGGAGGCCATTGAACCCCAGATTTATGACTATTCCCATGTCTCAACCACCTGCACCAGGCACGTTCCTGAAATTTATGAAATGCAATTGCTCTAAAGGGTACAGGCCAGGAAGTGCAGGGTTGAAATATTCTACCTGGCCAGAGACGCTGTCTTGTGTGGATTAATTGAAGGCTTTGCTCATTTTAAACAGGGTAAGTCTCACCCGCAATAGAGTACTTTGCACGCCATCTGAAGAATTATAAAGCAGTCAGGTCCTGTTTGAAATGCTCAGAAAATATCCTCACCAAAGGTCATTTGCTATTTCTGTCTTTGGGGTTAATTACTCCTGTGGCTCTTGTCTGAGTGAAAAAGTCCTCCTCCTTTTTTTCTTTCCCCCTTCTTTTCTTTCAACAATTAGTTATAGAGTCTGTAGACTATGTCTAGATTTTTCTTCCAGAAATAAGTTCAACAAAGTCCCTTTCCAGGAGCCCCAATCAAGCCGTCAACTCATTCCTAGTCCAGAATCATCAAGAACAGCGTCAATTGTCCTAGGATGTTCATCTTCAAAGACAGGCAGAGGGTGCTCACGTCATTCTGTCCTCTCCAGTGGGGATAATTTGGCTTTCAGGCTAATTATGGGGCACAGCTCTTTTCTGAAACATCTACTGAGAACAGCTCACCACTCGGCCACAGCACACCTTTGCTCATGAATCCTAGACTCTTGAGAATCATCTGTTCACCACAGATGTGACCCATCATCCAATGTGACAAAGAGTGACCATATGTGCAGAGTATATATAGATTTGTCCCCACATAGGCAAGAAATAATGTTCCCCTGTAAAAGGAGATTTTAAGAAATCTCAATGTTTTTCTGGTTGAATCTAGTAAATAAAATAAGTTCTTTCAAATTCTATTTGCCTCAGTCTTTTGATTTTGCTTTTCAGAACAGTATGTGTGTGGAGATAGAATCTTAAAGACACCAAACTTTTCTTTAGGGGGAGAGTAAAATCGACATAGGTTTCAGAATCACATAATTCCCAGGAGAAATGGACCCAGGCTAACGGGTGTAGTTTGGGTATGTGCCATAATGTTGTTTTTTGCTGTTATGGTTTGCTTTTAAATATTTATTTGTGAAGTATAAATCTTGCCAAGATTGAGGTCTGTTCTGGAGAGGTGACTACTGCTTTTGCTGTTGCTTCATGGAACTGTTGAATCTTCATGGAAAACAAAAAGAGTCACTTATATAAATAGATTATCCTAGTGAAAAATAGAGTCATCCTAGTGATGTATAAAATGGCAATTCTAGAGAATTCACTGCTGCCCCTTCTCTGTGAGGCTGGAGCTAAGTCTGCATATGCAGTAAGTTAGGTGACTAGAGACAGCAGCCTCTGTGGTTAATGAGCTACAAAGACACGAGTGGCTCTAAAAATCCTGAGAATTAGAGTCTATGTCATTAAAATGACAAGCATTCAGTTGAAAAACTGAAAAAATATTTTCAGTACCATCGGTATATTTACAGATTCCTTTTCTATTGATCCAGCCCATGGCTGACACAACACCTGTTGCATAACAGATGCTCAATCACTGTTCTGTTCAGTTCAGGTAACACTTCCTGGTGGACGGTTCTGGTTCTCTGTCAGTCAACATGATGGTTTAGAATGTTATTTTTCACTCAAGGAAAAAGGCTAGGTCTGAGCATAGAGGCCTGAAGTTTATCAAATGTACAACTGCTTTAAATGATCATTTTCCCACAGTAATGAATTTGCATCCTCTAGACCCGTGGTCGGCAAACTGCGGCTCGCTAGCCACATGTGGCTCTTTGGCCCCTTGAGTGTGGCTCTTCCACAAAATACCACGGCCTGGGTGAGTCTATTTTGAAGAAGTGGCGTTAGAAGAAGTTTAAGTTTAAAAAATTTGACTCTCAAAAGAAATTTCAATGGTTGTACTATTGATATTTGGCTCTGTTGACTAATGAGTTTGCCAACCACTGCTAGACTATTAGCATGAGACGTGACAGTCATGGGTATGGGGACCCTATGTCTGGGGGGTAGGTGGGAGAGCACAGTCCCTCCTACCTCAAATATATGTGAGTGAACTATTCATACCAACAAATGCTCTCATCTACTTGGTCAGTTGATCCAAGCAACAAACATTATTTTCCAGAGTGAATGGGAAGGGAGGTGGATGAGAAAAGGATGAGGCCAACAGGCAAGACATAGCTGATTCTTTTTTTTTTTTTAAATAAATCTTTATTCAGATTATTACAATTATTTCTCCTTTTTCCCCCCATAGCTCCCCTCCACCCATTTCCCACCCCACCTTCTGCCCTTACCTCCCCCCCACTGTCCTCATCCATAGGTGTATGATTTTTTTCCAGTCTCTTCATGAACCCCCCATACCCCTTTCCCCCTGAGAATTATCAGTCCACTCCCTTTCTATGCCCCTGATTCTATTATATTCACCAGATTATTCTGTCCCTCAGGTTTTTAATTCACTTGATTTTTAGGTTCACTTGTTGATAGATATGTATTTGTTGTTCATAATTTTTATCTTTACTTTTTTCTTCTTCCTCTTCTTTAAGAATACCTTTCAGCATTTCATAAAATACTGGTTTGGTGGTGATAAACTCCTTTAGCTTTTTCTTGTCTGTGAAACTCTTTATCTGCCCTTCAATTCTGAATGATAGCTTTGCTGGGTAGAGTAATCTTGGTTGTAGGTTCTTGCTATTCATCACCTTGAAAATTTCTTGCCACTCCCGTCTGGCCTGCATAGTTTCTGTTGAGAAGTCAGCTGACAGTCGTATGGGTGCTCCCTTGTAGGTAACTAACTGTTTTTCTCTTGCTGCTTTTAATATTCTCTCTTTGTCTTTTGCTCTTGGCATTTTAATTATGATGTGTCTTGGTGTAGTCCTCTTTGGATTCCTTTTGTTTGGGGTTCTGTGGGCTTCCTGGACTTGTAAGTCTATTTCTTTCACCAGGTGGGGGAAGTTTTCGGTCATTATTTCTTCAAATAGGTTTTCAGTATCTTGCTCTCTCTCTTCTTCTGGCACCCCCATAATTCTGATGTTGGTACGCTTGAAGTTGTCCCAGAGTCTTCTTAAATTATCTTCAACTTTTTGGATTTTTTTTTTTTTTGCTTTTTGCTTTTTCCATTGAGTGTTTTTTGCTTCTTTGTATTTCAATTCTTTGACTTGATTTTTGTGTTCCTCTTGTCTGTTTTTGGGTCTCTGTATAATATTTTTTATTTCAGTCAGTGTATGTTTAATTTCTAGTTGGTCCTTTTTCATATCTTCGAGGGTCTCGTTATATTTATCGGCCTTTTCTAGGATATTCTTAAAAAGCCTTATAACCGTGGTTTTGAATTCTATATCCAGTCGTTTGTTTTCCTCCATTTCTTTCGTTTGTGATCTGATTCTTTGAGGCCGCATTTTCACTGCTTCCCTGAGTTGGTAAGGTAGATTTGTGTGCTAGGTTTCCAATATGGCCCAGTGGGTCTGCCTCCCCAGTTAACCTGAGGTGGACACTCTTGGTGCACCCCTTTGTGGACTGTGTGTACAGCCTTGTTGTAATTAAGTCTTGATTGTTGTTGGTATCACTGGGAAGAATTGACCTCCAGGCCAGTTGGCTGTAAGGATCAGCTGTGTCTATGCTGGGAGAAGTTCGGTGCTGGAGACAGCCTTATAGGATTAGACTTGCCAAATTGCAATAGCCTCTGTGCTCAGCTTGGATGGGGTGGAGTCTCAGTCTTGGCTTCCCGTCAGCCTTGCCCTTGCGCGCACGTGCGTGCCTTCAGACCTCTGCCTTCCCGGCTCCCGAGTCTCCGCCCGAGAGTCCAGACTCCCCCCACAAGAGTGTGGGTCCCCAGGGGCTTGCCTGGAACTGGGGTTCAGTGCAGTCAGAACTGGGGCCCAGTGCAGTCAGAAGCCTCTGAGTCCCTTCCACTAGGGAAAGCCTGTGGCAACCTCCACAGCCTTTGTGCGCACTGGCGCGCGTGCGCTTTCAGTCATCCGCCTTCTCTGGCTCCCGAGTCTCCGCCCAAGAGTCCAGACTCCCCCCGTAAGAGCATGGGTCCCCAGGGGCTCGCCCGGAACTGGGGTTCAGTGCAGTCAGAACTGGGGTTCAGTGCGGTCGGGGGCTTCCTTCCACCTTCCGCCAGAGAAAGTCAGCCAGGCTCTCAACCGCCCTTCCTCTCTGTGCGCACAAAGACCCTTTGCCGTACCTCCAATTCTCTGTGAGCTTTTCTCTTTCCTTCTAGTTGTAGAATTTTCACTCAGCCAGCTTTCCTGTGGTTCTGGATGGTGTCCGTTCTGTCTTTTAGTTGTAGTTTTGAAATTGTTGTGCGAGGCAGCAGTTTAGGTGTTTACCTATGCTGCCATCTTGGTTTTTCCTCTCTAAGAGCAGCGACATAGCTGATTCTTTAAACAATAATTCACTGAGTGTCTACTATGTGCTGGGCACTGTACTGGGATTGCAAAGATGAATGAGGCACAGCCTCTGCTCAAGAAGCTCCTGGAATAGGAAAAAGGCAGGTGCATAAATAGGTCGTTGCAATGTGGTAAGAGCAATGAGGAAGACAGAGAGAGCACATTTCCAGCATGAGCAGACCTGGCTCTGAAGGGAAGAATAAGCATTGGCCAGATGTTGGTGGGAAGGAGGGATCTTTGGGAAAAAGGTCAGTGGTGTCCTGGAGCTGGCTGGAACCAGCTCACAAGGGCCAGCTGTTAAATGCTCAAGAGTCTTGCCCTGGCCAGTTTAGCTCAGTGGTTAGAACAGCCGTGGGCAAACTATGGCCCCCGGGCCGGATCCGGCCCGTTCGGCTGTTCTATCCGGCCCGCGGAGCCGAAAGAGCGGAGGGTTCTCTTGCTTCTCTTGCTCTCCCCTCCGCTCCTTCACCAGCAGCAGTGTTAACATGGCAAAGTCAGGAAACACGGCCGCAGCTCCTTCTTCTGAGTGGGCGGATTTATATCCACCCATTCAGTAGAAGGAACAACCTCTCAATCTTCCAGAGGCTCCTTGTAATGCCCGCGGACGCGTCCCCCCACATCACCCTGGGAATGCGTAGACACGTTATCGTGGTGATGTAGGGAGACACGCCCCTGGAGAGCACAGTATCAGAGCATTAGCTAAAAAGGAGACCAACAACACTGTTCCCACTGAAGTTGATGTTTTAAAGACCAAAAATCTTTCAACCCAGTCTACATTGCCATCTACATCTACATCCTGGGCATAATTTGGAAGTTGCACTAAAGAAAATGTTTAATTTACTGTTTACACATTTTGTTCTTTTCTATTTGTTTTAGTTTTAAATTATTTTATTATATTTAAGTTTAATTTGAAAGGCTTTTGTACCTTTCCTTTGTTAGGCAATTTTATTTTGCCTTTGCCATCTTCAATATAAGGTATGTTATTGTGCTATGATTCCTCCATTTTTTGAAGTTTCAAATTATAATAATTAGTGTTTACATTCTTGTTAAAATGTTTGAAATGAATAAAACTATTGAAATAAAAAAAAAAGACCGTACCCTTTTATGTAATGATGTTTACTTTGAATTTATATTAGTTCACACAAACACTCCATCCATGCTTTTGTTCCGGCCCTCTGGTCCAGTTTAAGAACCCATTGTGGCCCTCGAGTCAAAAAGTTTGCCCACCCCTGGGTTAGAATGTCAGCCCATAGGTTCTATTCCCGGTCAAGAGCACATACCTTGGTTGCAGGTTCAATCCATGGCCTGGTTGGGGCACATGTGGGAGGCAACCAATCGATGGGTCTCTCTCACGTAGATGTCTCTCTCTCTCTCTCTCTCTCTCTCTCTCTCTCTCTCTCTTCCCTCCCTAAAAAAATCAATGGAAAAAATATCCTTGGGTGAGGATTAAAACAAATGTTCAGGAATCTTGCAAGCTGCTTGTTAAACTTGGTCATTATTAAAAATTAAATTAAGTACTATTAAATAAATCATATTTAAAACAAATATAAAAATATATCAGTCCCTAATTTATTTTAGTACTAGAGGCCCAGTGCATGAAAATTCATGCACTCGGGGGGCAGGGGGGGGTGGGTCCCTCAGCCTGGCCTGTGCCCTCTCACAGTCCGGGACCCCTTAGGGGATGTCCACCTGCCAGCTTAGGCCCGCTCCCCAGGATATTGAGCCTAAGCTGGCAGTCAGACATCCCTCTGGCAGCCCAGGAGCCCTCGGGGGATGTCCAGCTGACGGCTTAGGCCCGCTCCCCCGCAGTCGAAGTTGGGCATCTCAGTGCTGCCACAGAGGCAGGAGAGGCTCCCACCACTGCCAGTGCGCTAGCAGCCCTCAGCCTGGCTTGTGGCTGAGCAGAGCTCCCCCTGTGGAAACGCACTGACCACCAGGGGGAAGCTCCTGCATTGAGCGTCTGCCCCCTGGTGGTCAGTGCATGCCATAGCGACTGGCCGTTCCACCATTAGGGTCAATTTGCATATTACCCTTTTATTATATAGGATTAGCTATGCCCTTGAGGATTTTTTAGGTCTATTGTATCTGTATGATGGAAATGTTATCTAACAGTGGATACTACCCGTCTTTTCCCAACTCCTCATTCAATGACATCACGTTTGTTTGAAACTGGCCATGGTGGGAGTATTTACCAGAAAAGTCACAAATGCTACAAATCAGGGATTCCTTCCTCCCCAGAGGCCGTTTACCAGCAGGCAGGGATGAGGCCACACCAGGGAAAGGCAGAAACTCCAAGCTGTGCAGAAAGGGAAACAGTGCAGCAGGGAACAAGGACAGACGATAGACCAATCTCACTTGACCTTCCTGACCACATTGAGGAGCTGGAGCTGGAGGCTTTGAAGAACTTTAGGAGGGGGAGTAATCATTCTTGCAGGAGAGGGGAGCATCCTTTAGCTGGAGGGTGGCTGAACTGGAGAGGAGTCAAGGATGACTGGCAGGATAGAGGGACTCACCCACTATGCAGGAGGGTGAGAAGAGGTGACTGGTGCAGCGTTTGACATGTTGAGTTTGTGGTGTCTGGTCTGTGAGATCCAGCAGACAGCTGACTAAAGGAAGCTTCTGAGGCACCTGGGCTGGGGCCTGGACTGGAGACCACTAGCATGTGTGTGGTAGTGAGACCTTTGGAGGGCGTGAGGTCACCCAGGAGAGCATCCCAAGTGAAAAGAGCAGCAGGCTAAAGACTAAAGGTGAAGAAAGGGGGAGAGCAAGGTGCAGATGGAAGAGGAGACCAGGAAGAGGCTCATCCAGAGAACCTCAGGTGAGAATGAAGCGTGATGCAGGACAAAGGAGAAGAAGGTGCCAGGAAGCAGGAGCAAGAGAGAAAGAAGAGAGATCTAGAAAGACGAGCAGCACACAGATGTTCAATCCCCACTCCCCAGGAACCACTGAGAGGACCAAAGGCGTTTTCTGTTTTTTGTTTTGGTTTGTTTTAAAGACGGAGTCTCGCTGCATTGCCCAGGCTGGAGTGCAGTGGCTCCTCACTGGCACAATCCCACTGCTGATCAGCACAAGAGCTCTGACTGCTCCGCTGCTGAGCTGGGCCGGTTCACCCCTTCTTAGGCAACCTGTGGTCCCCGCTCCTGGGAGGCCACCACATTGATGCCCAACTTAGAGCAGACACCCTGTTGCCATAGTACACGACACCCCAGAACTCCTGGGCTCAAGCAATCCTCCAGCCTCAGCCTCCTGTGTAGCTGGGACTGTAGGCACACACCACCAAGCCTGGCAGAGATTATTTTAAATAGAAATAAGTGGAAATCCTGCTCGTGGCAGAGAAGCACAAACATCTGCCACATAATTGTAAAAATATCTATGGATATAGTCTAGATATTAAGGTAAGAGGGAACCACAATGAGAAGGAAGACCTACAGTTAGACTCATCAGAAAATGTGTGTGTCAGGGGATGGAAGTGGACAGACAGACAAGACCCTCAGGTCTGGAGCTGGTGACAGTGGCACGAGGCCTCCGGAGAAGCAAGCACCCTTCCACTCCCCTGCTCAGCAGTGTTTGCATCTCAGACCCAGGGCGGAGGCCTGGCCACCCCAGAAGGAAAGCCCTTGGGCAACGGGGCCCCTCCCAGAAGTGGTAGGGATCCTCCCTAAAACCAGCTGAGATAGCTGACGACTATTTCAACAGACACTGTTGAAGGAGGTCATTGAGAGGTCGTGACCACTGTTTGACCCAAGAGCAGACCAGAGCAATGAGGGGCTCCTCACCCCTCCCTGCCCTTTGAATACCCGTGTGCCCACCGTGTACCCAGTGGGAATGTTTTCAAGGTTGCAACCTTGAGATTTTAAGGTCAGAGCAATAGGACTGAATATGTGACGGAACCCTGTTAAGGCCTCTGTATAAACTGAAGCTCTGGGGGAAGGGGGTAGGGATCAACTAGGCTTGCGGAGCCCAAGACAAGCCTCTTGTGTTAAGTTCCTGGCCTCCTACCAATCGGCCTCAGTCTCTCCCTGCCCTCCATGTATGCGGGCAGGTTGCAGACCCACCGACACAGGGAAGAAGCAGGCATAAAGTCTGCAGAAGTGAGGCAATATAAAATAGAAGTTAAGAATATGGGTTCCTGAGCTAGACTGTTTGGGTTTGAAACCTAGTTCCACTAATTATTTGTTTGGATAATTTAACTGAGCCTCAATTTCCTCATCTATAAAACAGGGATAATGATCAACTATACCAGTGGTCGGCAAACTCATTAGTCAACAGAGCGGCAAACTGCGGCTCACGAGTTGTGAGGATTAAAGAAATACATGTAAAATGTTTAGAACCAGGCCTGGTATCTAGGTGGAGCAATTATTACTATGATTACGATTATGATTGATTATGATTATGATTATGATTCTCTGGTAGGACATCCCACAGCCCTGGACTGCTTGCTTTCCACACCCAGCAGGTTATCGGATCATTGGCCAGTTCTTAGTTGAAGTACCAATTTAGGATTTTTTAAAATATGTTAATAGAGTTCCAGTAAACAGTGAAAAATCTATTCACATTAATTTTTGGTGAATGCATAGTTAAGATAGATCTTTCCTGCCTTCTAAAACAATTTAACAGGAAAATTAAAAAACATGTGACCTATGTAATAATTCTGTAACATGCATGAAAATAAACATAGCACTCGAGAAATATTAAAATTGCATATTTTTAAAAATTACTATAAACAACAGAGTGAATTTAAGCAACGTTTAAACTACATTTGATGGAGGGGGAAATAAGAATCATGGACTCAATGAAATAAGGTGAAAGTGAGGTGGAGACAGCAACGTGAGATGAGGGTTGTCAGAGTTAAGAAAATAATGAAATAAATAATTTAATAACATAGCAGAATTTTAAATGAATTTAGATGGTTAGAAATGATGCAGGAGAAAATGCAATCAGTGAAAAGAAAGACAAGCTTGTGGATTTTATTCCATAATATAGAAGAAAAGGACAAACAGATCAACATTATTAGATACAAGGTCTAGATATAGAGGATGGACAATGAAAATCCAGTTTTCAATGAGAAGGGGGGAAAAGACCTGGGGAAATATTCTTCTGCTAGTAATAATATTATAAAAAAGATATTAGAAAAGAAAATCTTAAGTTGAAGCAAGACCTGCATTCATAAATCAAAGCTCATGATGTGTCAGGCAAAATAATAAAAAGGGACAAAATTTAGACATATTCTACTGATACTGTCGACTGTTGAGGGGAAATTTAACAATAATGTAAAAGGACCAATACCAACAAACATTTTATTTAAAAATACACGAATGGCCTTATTAGGAGGAATTCCATTGCAAAGATAATGACTTCCCTCAAACTAACTAAACTAACCAAAGTTAGTGTAATCCCAAGCAAAACACCAGTGGGATTATTTTGGAAACTTTCTAAAAACTGTTTCTAAAATTAATTTGAAATAATAGAAACATTTGCTAGGAAGAAGTTGAATACGGGGAAAGGAATAAATGGGAACAAGGAAATATAGTCAGGCATAAACTATTCCAGGGCAGGTTTGTCTAAGAAGGAGAAGAAAGATGGGAATGAGTCATATGAGAGTTTTTGTAAGTGGAAGAAAAAAAATTAAACAGTCCTGAAAATTTAGGACAGTCAGGATGCTTTTTGGAGGGAGCGCCAGAAGAGGTAAGAGGAGGTAGCAAAAGGGCAACGATACCCTTAGATAGAAGGAAGAGTAGTCTACCCACAAAGTCTGGAATCATCAAGAAACATCATAATAATCGATAATAAAATATGTTTATAATGAAGACTAACATAAATAACAAAATAGTAATTACAATGGCTTTCATGTATTGAGCATCTGTGCTGAAGCTGCAGAGAAGATGGGTCCAGGCCTGCGTGGGACTTAGGGCCCAGTGAGCAGACAGGAAAACACAGCAAGCAAGCAAAACAATTGCAAGTTGTGATTTAAAAGGTTTGGAGGAAATCAAGGTGGTAGTGAGAATACTGGTGGGAGGTGGGGATGGCCGTGCTTAGGGAGGTCCAGAGGTCTTCTCTGAAGACGTGATTTGGAGCCAAGGCCCCCAAGGTGAGAAGGAGGCTGTTGAAGGGGGAGTGAGGAGGGTGGCCAGTGCGTGCTGCGGGCAGAGGCCTGGGGGACGGAGGCAGGGAGGAGTCCTGCCGGACCTCGGAGGCCACAGCGAGGATTTTGGATAACGATCCTAATGCAGTGAGAAGTCACTGGAGGCATGGCATAATCTGATGTGCATTTTTAAAGATTACTTCCAGGGCACTGCGTGGAGGATGGATTGGTGGTCAACGGAGACTAGAGCGAAGAGTGAGGAAGTGGCAGGGGTCTCGGTAAGAAGTGGCATTGATCTGGATGAGGGTGGTGACTGTGGAGATAGGACGAGGGAGCCGGGCCATGGTGTTGGGTGAAATCTGCGGGACTTGCTGATGGATAGTTAAAAGGACAGGGGGGACGGCCAGGTGAGCCACAGGTTTCTGGCTTGACACCTACTTGTGGGAGCTCCCCCCAGGGGAGGAGATGTGGTTAGAGGGTGACAGGAAATTTGTGAAATTTGTGCATCTGGCAGGGCAGGTGGGGCTGGCTGCCAGGGAAACCTCCTGGGCTCTGAGACTCCTCTAAATGGAAGTGATGTTAAGGAAGTTGTTCTAGAACATGTGGGCTGGCTGAATAGGAGTGGAGGCAGAGACTGGTAAGTGAGGCCTGGGCTTCGTCTGGGGCAGTGAGAATGGCGAGGAGACCAAGAGATTTTGCAGAAAAATTTGGCGGCCCATGGAGATAAAGAAGGTGAGATGAGAGATGAATTGTGCCGATGTCTGAGAAAAGGGCAGGTGGAAAGATGAGGCTATTTCTGAAAATGTTTTAAAATGATGACAGAACTCCTAGACAGTAACTATAGGTACAGAATTAGAACGAAGGTCTGAGGTCCAGACTGGTTACCACGGGGGCCAAGTACCAGGTACCTGCGAGTCACTCTATCTTTCACACTTGGGTTCACAACCTTCCAAAAATCAGAGTACAGCAACGTACGCTTAACATTCAAACTGCATTCAGGAGTCCGACCACACTCGGCCTGGTTAATCTTTCTTTGGAAATGCAGAAGTTTCCTTAGGTCCTTGTCATGCTCCATGCTCACCATTAGGAACATACATTATCATGGGCATGAAACAACCTAATCTGAATTAGAACTACCATGGTCGGGAGCCTTGATATATGACACGTACAAAGACACTTATCTCCTGTCTAGAAAGGTTTCTATTCTCACAATTTGGGGGGAAATTTGCACAGATTTCTTTTTTCAGTGTTAGCACAACTCGCTAACATTTTCTTTTCTGCCTTTGCTGTCCTCACATAACTTGGAAACCATATGGCCAGCAGCTACTACTGTGGTTTGCAGAACAATATACCTGGCTTCCCCTGTTCATAGCACAGGGAAAACTTGGCCCTGCCCACTGGTCTCCCAGGTCTCTCCCTCCATTCCCAACTCCTTCTCCCGCATCCACTGGCTTCCATTTTTTCTCTTCCTCCCCTTTAACGCCTTCTTCCCTTCTGGCTTCACCATCCTCTCCCTTTCCCTCCTGGCTGTCTCAGTTTGCCTGCTTCATCCATCTTCTCCCCTACAGGGCTCATGGATTCAGAACAGCACTTGCTGGAATCTCATTGTCTGAGTAATGACTGCCCTCCCTGACTTCTGTCTGTTAAAGAAAAAAAAAATTCTTGTCATCGCAGCTTCGTGACTGCCGGATCCCAGATAAACTAAGATTTATTGTGTGAACACAATGGCGACCCCCAGGCTCTGCACTTTGAATGCATGTCATGCGTGTTCCAAGGAGAAGGGTTGAAGCATACAGTCTCTGTTTTATCTGGAAGGCATTATTTTTATAATCATTGAAGAAGGAAATAAATAGACTCAAATGAATGCATCACGTGTCTAGTGGTTGAGGTCAAAGGAGTTGCTGCAAAGGCACCATGGCCCCTTGTATGAGGCTTGAATACTTGAGGGACACGGGGGGGCCTCAGAGCAACCCACGTGCTACCTGGGAGGCTTGGCCTGCTGAGCCTTTGCTTAACTCTTCTCTCTTTCCCTCCTTCCCCACCCAAAGCCAAACAGGAAGGTAAAGCATAGGGGAGAGCTGGGTGATCTGTTTGTGACAGGAAAGGGTGGCAGAGTAGGGGAGGAAACCTTCCTTTTCTCCCATCTCAGAATGAAACACTTTCTACCCAACCAGCCGAATCACTATATGCTTAATGTATGTGTTCAAATGGACAGAATAATAGGACTTTGCAAGGACTCATTCCATCAATTCAGCCTTTTTAATAACCAAACAAGATGAGATTATGGAAGGAGCCACATGGGGCAAAGTGCTAATACTATGGCCAACATCCTTGCCTGACCTCAGAATAATCAGCTCCGGCATAACCTTGGGGAGAAGTCATCTGGGTCAGCCACCCTTCACGATGTTCTTTCAAAGTTGAGAACATGGCACTGAATTTGGCCCCATCACTCGCTGAACTGATTTTCTGGGGCCCCAAATACTCATTCTGTCCGGGTAGATATGGTTTTTCCTCCAAGCTTCTGTTAAGAATAGAAAGACAGATCAAGAAGAAAGAACTGTTTTAAGTGACACCCATGTCTTTGTGGCCCTTCTTTCCATGTATGTGTAGGACTCACTGAATATACGCTAATGGATTGTTTTCATGCTGAAATTTGTGTGTTGAATGTTGAGTCTTCGTGGACATTAGAATTGGACTGCATTTATGTCAAGGGAACATATCTTACCAATTCAGTTACTTCACTTAAAAATTCTGGATATTGGCCCTAGCTGGTTTGACTCGGTGGATAGAGTGTGTGCCCTCAGACTAAAGGGTCCCGGGTTCGTTCTGGTCAAGGCCACATGCCTGGTCGGGGTACCAGCGGGAGGCAACCAATTGATGTTTCTCTCATATTGCTGTTTCTCTCTCTCCCTCCCTTCCACTCTCTCTAAAAATCAGTGGAAAAATATCCTCAGGTTAAGATAAACCAAAAAAAAAAAAAATTCTGGATATTGTGTTGACATTTTATCAAGCAGCAAGTTTAACTGAGTCCAATATCACTAGATACACCTTTAAGAGGCTAAAAGGCATGCATTGTATTAAGGAGTTCACATCCTTTATGCCAATGGTCATTAGTGGCTACAGTCAAACTCTGAAACTCTTCTCTTTTTTAATTAATAGACTTTATTTTTTAAATATGTTTTTATTGATTTCAGAGAGGAAAGAAGAGGGAAAGAGGGATAGAAACATCAAGGATGAGAGAAAATCATTGATAGGCCGCCTCCTGCACACCTCCCCCTGGGGATTGAACCCACAACACGGGCATGTGCCCTGTCTAGGAATCGAGCCATAACCTCCTGGTTTATGGGTCAACTCTCAACCACTGAGCCACAGTGGCTGGGCAATAGACTTCATTTTTTTAGAGTAGTTTAGGTTTATATAAAAATGAGCAGAAAATACAGAGAGATCCTATATACCCCCACCCCACCCTACCCCTCCAGTTTCCTCTATTATTAACATGTTATAATGATGTGGTATATTTGTTACAAGTGATGAGCCATTATTGATACATTATTCTTAACTAAAGTCCACAGTTGGCACTAGGGTTCACTCTTTGTGTTGTACATTCTATGGGCTTTGACAAATGTATAACGTACAGTATTAAACAATAGTTTTACTGCCTTAAAAATCTCCCATGCTCTACCTATTCAGAACCCCCTCCCCTCAGATCCCTAGAAATCACTGATCTTTATAATATCTCCATAGTCTTGCCTGCTCCAGAATGTTGTATCATTGGAATCATACGCATGTAGCCTTTGCGGATGGGCTTCTTCCATTTAGTAGTACACATTTAAGATTCCTCCACGACTTTTTATGACTTAGTAGCTCATTTGTTTTTATCACTGAATGATATTGCATTGTATGGATGTACCACAGTTTGTTTACACATTATTTTTTAAATTAACTAACCCTCCTCCCCTGTGTGCTCTACCTTCTACCCAGTTCTATGAGGGCTAGCCAAAAAGTTCTAACGTAGCTTTATTTCCAAGGCTAATCTAATTCTGAACATAAAACATATGTCAGACAAAATAATATACCAGTACATTTTAAAGCATTGAAGTATGTAGTTTGCACAAAATAAATGTGATCTAGAAAAGTGATATTTTCAGGGGTATGTGAATCTCTTGAAATTAGACACCTATTTATTGTATATATGTGTCTAGGGTCCAGGGCATTCATTAAATTCTCACAGGGAGATAGTATACCTCCTCTCAATGTTACCAACGCCAGAGATGAGGAGGGGTGCAAATAACCACCAGTTGCATTTGTCACTGGAAAGGAGCTGATGAAGGTGGCTTGACGTGGTTGGGTGCAGCAAGGAGCATACAGCCAGAGTGGAGAGGTGAAAGCTGGCCGGGGGAGAGCTGTGAAATAGGGAGGAAGAATGAGTTTACTCTGAGATGGGGAAGAGATGGGAATTGAGGTTGGCTAAGAAAGGAAGTCCTTCCAAGTCAAGGGATTATAACCTACAAAAGGTCTTGTTTCCCCCAAGTAGTGTGTCATGCGTGTACAGACACACACACACACACACACACACACACACACACACACGATATACAGCAATAATACTTAATTTAAGAAATACAGCCTACTGGTTCTCTTTGCCACTTCTGTAAAGGGGCTTTAGATTAGCAAGTGAATATGAAACCATGAACTCTGATCAGGAGAGAGAAGCAAGGTCAGAAGGGAAGGAAGGAAGGAAAGAAGGAAGGAAGGAAGGAGGAAGGAGGAAGGAAGAGAGGGAGGGAGGGAGGGAGGGAGGGAGGGAGGGAGGGAGGGAGGGAGGGAGGGAGGGAGGGAGGGAGGGAGGAAGACTTCCCTCCGCTAAGTCAGGTTGATCTCAGCACTGGGCCACGAAAAGCATTGCTCATCTCACCTCTGCAGCCTGGATGAGAAAAAGCCCTGCAACCTGGAAAACACTTGGTAGATGTTCCTGTTGCTATGCTGTCCTGTCTCCTATAAAATACGTTGCCTTTTCTTCTCTGCTTCTGCAAATCAAATCTATCCCTAAGTGTCTGGCTCAAAATTTAAGCTTTCCCTGACTATTTCTGCAAATTGTGATCTTTCCATTCCCTAAAAGGCAATAGAATTTATAAAAAGTGTCTTTCATTTGGCCAGTATCACATATCGCCCTTATATTATTTGTTTGCTCATTTTTCCCCAATCTCTGTTTTGTCTTTTATGATGAGATTGTGAGACAAATGTGTTCACTGATGTATGCCATGCATTAAAGAGGTGTCTGGCACATAGTAGGTGTTCAATAAATACTTTTAAAATGTACTCATGGCCCTAGCCGTTTTGGCTCAATAGATGGAGTGTCGGCCTGCAGACCAAAGGGTCCCGGGTTTGATTTCGGTCAAAGGCAGGTACCTTGGTTACAGGCTCCTGCCTGTCCCGGGCCCTGGTTGGGGCTCGTGAAGGAGGCAACCGATCTATGTGTTTCTCTCACATCAATATTTCTCTCTGTCTTTCCCTCTCTCTTCCACTCTCTCTAAAAATCAATGGAAAAATATCCTCAGGTGAGGATTTAAAAAAAAAAAAGTAATCATGACTAATGGGATTCCTGCAGGGATGTTTTATGCTATTTCTCTTCTTCACAATGTTTTAGAGTATGCCATTCACATAAAAGATAATCATTCAATTACATACCTAGAAATTGCTCATCTGATCTGAACGTCTTGCCTATGTAGCCATGCATTAAGCAGGCTGCAGACAAACAACCTAATGACCCTTCTTTGTGTAGGTCAGATAATGTTGCACCAAATTTTCGTGTCGTCCTTTCCATTTATCATTTTGCCTTTTTTCCTATTGATGTTCTCTTAACTGGGCCTCAAATGATACTAAATGATGCTTACAACTTAAGGACTACATCTTTTGGAAGGCAGGAGCGAAAGCAATCCCTTCTCTCCTCCCTCATTCTTCCCTGGCAGCAGAGTTAACTTAGTAACCAAGGCCCTTGCTCAGAGCAAACGTAGGCTCCTGTGCCTGTCTAAGAAGACAGGGCATCGGATTCCTCTCTTTGCCCCACATCCCTGGTGTTGAAGGGGACTGGCCAACCACTCACCCAACTTTGCTTCATGGAATTCCTAAAGAATGCCTCTGTCTATCTCTGTTTTGCTTCTTTATTTGTTTTTGTTGCCGATAAACTATACACAGATGCTGAGGCACATTCTATAGTAAATTTGACTTAAAGGTCAAGGTCTTCAACCTCTGGGACCTGAAGAGAGGATATAGAAAAGAGAGTGGGTGCCGACACAGGCCTGAAATAAACCACCAAGCAGATCATGGGTCAGGCTGGTTGACTTTCAGCCTCATAAGGATTGTATCTCTGAAGGGTCTTGTGGAGCCGGGGTGGGCGGGGGCGGGGGGACCCACGTCTCAGCCTTATGATTTTGGTAACTCTATTTTGTTAGTTTACCTAAAGGTGTTCAGGATCTGATGAGTTGATCTATTCTAACCAAACCACAGACTAGCTTTGTTTTTCCCCCAAATCAGAAAAACAATGTGTTAATTTAGAGTGAGAGTTGAATATTCTTCTAAGACCCAAATATTTAGGTCCAGGGCATTTACCTTCTGATATACATGAAACTGGTCAATTCCATTTTAATGAAGAGACAGCTTGCTAAGCATGAAGTCAGAGTCTCGGAGTGCACTCTCTATAGACAACAGCATAGCCTGATGTGCCCACAAGCCCTGCCCTGCTTTGGGAAATATCTTCCCAGGGAAAAGGACATGATGTTGGAGACACATAGATGCATTCTTCCTCTTTGCTTCTTTTTTTTTTTTTTTCTAAATTTCATGAGGACTACCACCCATTAACATGCATCATTATAAAATACTTCTTTGTTTCAATATTTTAAAATCATACTTAAAATTCTTTTAATTCCAAAGTATGTGATCATTGCAAAAAACTAAAAAGCACTGTAAAGATTTATAAAAAAAAAAAAAAAAAAAAAAAGCTAATTATCTCATGTCTCTGCCATGGTCTCCGTTCCCAGCCCTGGCAGTAATAGATGTGGAGAGACGGGGCCATGCCGCCTTCTCCACTGTGGCACAGTTAGAGGGTCTCAAGTTTTTGTTACAAATATGGGGTCATACAATGCACCTTACTCTGAAACTTACTCTTCTCGCTTAATGCATCATAGACACTCCCCTTGGTCAATGGATAAAATGCAAGCTCATTATTTTTAACAGCTGCATCATATTCCATGGCATGTCCCCAACATCCTACTCAGGTTCATTCTAGTTTTTGGCCACTAAAAAGCAATAAAGTAATAAATGCTCCTGTGCCTATATTATTAGATATATTAATATTTCCCCAAAGTGAATCAATTCCTTTTAACAGAAATGGTAGTGCCAGTTCTATAAGCTATTTTTCATGTGTTACAGTCAATTTCATTGACAAAGATAAGGACCTTATTTTTATCAGGAAAGGTGTATCTTCTACTCAAATGAAGGGACTGTTACACTCATGGGGTGTGGATTCTTTTTTGTTTGTTTGGTTTGTTAATCCTCACCTGAGGATATTTCTCCATTGCTTTTAGATAGAGTGGAAGGAAGAAAGGAAAGAAAAGAGAGGGAGAGAAACATCAATATGAGAGAAACAAATCAATTTGGTTGCCTCCTGCATGTGCCCCAACCAGGGCTGGGGATCAAACCTACAACCCAGATACGTGCCCTTGACCGGGAATCAAACCGGAAACCAAATCAAACCCAGGACTCCTCAGTGCTCAGGCCAACGCTCTAACCATTGAGCACACCAGCCAAGGCAAGGGATGTGGATTCCTATAAAACTTCAGCCGCAGTGGAATAAAGTCCCTGATTTAAGTGTGTTGCCCTTTTTGTAGCATTTGAGAATGTTTGAGCTGGCCTAGCCCAGTGGGCACTCAATAAATATTCTAGAGTGTTCAATACATGAGGGTCATTTGGTTCAAGTTTCCCAATTCACAGACAGGGACACTGAAGCCCAGAGGGTTAAACAGGCACAATCAGGGTAATGGGGAGGAAAAGGCCTATGTTGCAATGAGATTTGAATGCCTGGAGTGGGGAGAAGAGGACCTGGGAAGTAGATAGCTGCCGTGTGCAGGGGGTACATACATAGAAGGAGGGAGATGGGAGAAGATTTGCAAAGTTTGCCTGTTCATTAAAAAGGTAATTCTTCTTTGAAGCTTTCTTGAGCGACTGCAGCTGGGGTTTCAATTTAAATTTATTTTAATTCTTTCTTGCAGCTGAACCTATGTGTCTTTGAATGTGGCCCAGTGCGGGAACTGGACCCTTGGCCGTCTGGCTTCACGCAATAGTGGCAGGGATTGTGTGGTCATCTCTCGGATTTGTCCTCTTCCTCGTGGATGCTCAGACCCATTGCCCAGCCCCCTCAGGCTTAGATGTAGCAACAACTGAATTGTTGCCACTGGAGTGTGGATGGAAGACAGGGACACGGATCCTAGGCAGGGCCCATCAAAACCTCCCACAGAGGACCCGTTCTCTCCTCCTGACTGCCAGTGGGAAGCGAAGGACTTGGAGCTCCGCACACAGGTGGGGGAAGCCTGGGTCCCTGAATCACTGTGTGGAAGGCCTCCTGCTGAACTCGCGCCCTGGGCTATTGTAAGAATGAGAAGTCAACTTCCGTTGTGTTAGGCCACTGTCAGCTTTTATTTGTTACAACAGCTTGTGTTACTTCACAGAGGCAAGGGCTCTCACTATATTAGTGTTTCTGTATTTTTGTGAACAATCAGATATAAAATCCAGAACCTATACCAATTAATAATGCAGCCATTGTTACACATTCTCTTAATATCCACTATCTCATACAAATTTACTATGAAGTCCTAAACCACCTACCTTGCCCTAGTTGGTTTGTTTCAGTGGATAGAGCGTCAGCCTACGGACTGAAGGGTCCCGGGTTTGATTCTGGTCAAGGGAACATGTCTGGATTGTGGGCTTGATCCCCAGTAGGGGACGTGCAGGAGGCAGCCAATCAATGATTCTCTCTCATCACTGATGTTTCTGTCTCACTTTCCCCTCTTCCTTCCTCTCTGAAATCAATAAAAATATTAAAAAATAATAAAACCTTTAAAAACACACACACACACAAACTACCTACCTTATCCATGAGAATGAGTACACAGGAGCGAAAAGATTGGTCTGACATTCAAATTTTTCTTCACTACCATGTAACTTAATTTAGTTTGATCATAGTGCCAACTTGCTTTCTTTTCTCCAGTTTAAGAAATCATTTTTCTTTTTGAGCACTGTCTTTTTATCCATTGTTCTTGCCTAATCACCCACACTGTATAGCTTTTGTCATCTTGACAGCAGTGGAAATTTTCTAAGTAATTATTTCAGTTTTCCTTGCTTTATGGTTAGGATAAAGAATAAATAGAAAACAGTTGGGGAAAGAAAAGAAAATTGAAGGAAATGAGCAGGACTTGGATTGTCTCAGTTTTCAGAAATCATCACAAGACTGTTCGTGGCAGTAGTCATGGTGGGGAAGTTCGAGTGTTTCATTCAAACATGAAACCCAGAGGATCCTCCTGGTCCCGACTTGCACTTTAAACTAAAGCTACGTTGACTTTACAGCCAAGACAAATTGTTTTGTAAGCCTAGGGTCTTGGTGCAGCAGTTTGGGACAGAATGCTTGCCACTTGGTCATAGCTATGTGGGATAAAAGGAAATGATGGTAGAGCAATGTGCATCCTTTATGGTGAAGAGGAAATGATGGACCATATAAACAGATGACTGGCACTGCATCCGTGAGCCTACCTAACCATGTTGCTCAGATTACAAATCAGCAGTTAGGGCTCAGTGTGGGTTGAGGGGGGAGTTGACCTAAAATTACATATTCAGGCCTAAAAATATTCTAGAAAAAAATACGCTTACAGAACACAGTGAGTTCAAACCATAGTAAAACAGCCATCAATTCCTAGCCACTGGGTCAGATATTTCACTAATAAAGAGATTAAGCACACTAAAATTATAGGTGTTTCTACAACTTCTCAAATTATTATAAACAAAAAGCTGAATGGTTGTATTCACAGTTGTGAACATGCAAAACAAAGTTTATTCTTGTATTATTATTTATTAATTATCATATTGTTTATCCATAGGAACAACTGTGCACCCATGTTGCCCCACCCTGTTTGTGTGTCTGGTTGGGGGCTAAACCAGGTTGGAATGACATCATCACATCAAGGCCACCCACCCATTCAGCAAACAGTTGGGTGTCACACATACAGAGCTGGAGAGAAGGGGTTCTATCTTTTTTCTTCTTCTTCTTTTGAGAGGGGCTATATCTTGCTTTGGAGAACAATTTATAACCTTATAGCTTTTGTTTTCCAACCCTTCCTTCCATTCTCTACCAACTTGAACTCCTGCTCAAAAACCTTCAGTGTTCCTCTATCACTTCTAGAGATAGAGTCAAATACCTCTGCTTGGCCCCAAAGGCCCTCCCCCACCCCCACCTCAGGCCCATCTAACTGTCTGAACATATTGTATATTCACTGTTGCCCAACATCTGTCCCCTCTTGGGGCGGGCAGTCTCTACTCATTGCACCTGATCATTCCTTGGTTCTCAGCCCTCAGCCCTTCCTCCTTACCTCTCCCCCTCCCTCCACGTGTCCAACCCTATGGCTCTCTGGATTCGAAGAGCTCCACAGAGGTCTGGCTCAGGCTCCCAAGGGCAGGACGGCTTCAGGGTGCAGGTCACAGGGCTGTCTGCGTGCTTGGCCTGATGCTCTGCTGTCACTGACGTGAAACTCTTCATAATTTCTGAACAAGGGGCCCCACAGTTTCATTTTGCACTGAGCTCCACAAATGATGTTGCCAGGCCTGTAGGTGGGAACTATTTGTGTGGGCAACTCCAACATATGGCCCTGTGTTTTTATTTAATTAAAATGGAGACAAAGCTTTAACATAACTAGAGTGCTTTATGTGTACAAAGCAATGCTACACGCATCACCTCCTCTAAACCGAGCAGCAAGCCTGTGGAGCGAGGGTGCTGAGTTCCAGCAGCACGTGTGGGTCTTGAAGCATCTCTGAATCAATTTATCGCATTTTCTGGTTTTCCTTTTAATTTGTTGTTGTTGTTGTTAATCCTCACCCGAGGATATTTTTTCCATTGATTTTTAGAGAGAGTTGAAGGGAGAAAGGAAGGGAGGGAGAAAGACACACACACACACACACACATTAATTGGTTGCCTCCCACACACACCTAAACCAGGGCTGGGATCGAACCTGTAACCCAGGTGGCACGTGCCCTAGACCGGGAATAGAACCAGAGATTATTCAGTCTGGAGGCAGACCCTCTAACCACTGAGCACACCAGCCAGAGCTTCCTTTTAATTTTTGTTCATATTTTCCAGCTCCTCTTGCTCTTAGTGTTTATAATAAACGTTCAGAGTAGCCTCAATGTTCACCACAATGATGTGGCTAAACTCCCCCTGTGTCAGTCTCCTTGAGCTGCTGTAACTAAGTAACACAAATGCCAGAAATGTATCGCCTCACCGTGCTGGGGGCTAGAAGTCTGAAATCAAGGTGTCCACAGGACCCCGATCCCTCTGAAACTCGGGGATCTTTTCTTGCCTCATCCTAGCTTCTGGCAGTTTTCTGGTAATTTCTGGAATTCCTGGCTTGTAGGTGCACCACTCCACTTCTGTCTTCATGTGACATTCTCCCCATCTCTGTCTTCACACAACCATCTTATAAGAACAGCAGCTGCATTGAAGTAGGGCCCACCCCACTCCATAGACTTTACGTTAACTAATTACATCTGCAATGGTCCAACTCCCAAATACGGTCACATTCTGAGTCTTGGAGATTAGCACTTCAACATATTTTGGGGGAGGCAGACACAATTTAACTCATAACACTTCACCTGCCCTCCACACTCTTAGTCATTAAGTCCTATCGATTCCAGCTCTGGAATGTCTCCTGAAACCAGTGATTTGTCCTGTTGCCATCACCATGGCCCAGGTCTCTCATCCTTTGCCTCCTAGTCCTGTGGCCGTCTGATCTAGTCCCACTCTATAGCCGATGAGGGCTCCTGAACCCTCTACCTGACCTTGTCACACCCTGATTCTCCGTTTTCTCTGGACAATCACAGCCCTTTGAGAGGCCTTGCATGACTGGGCCCCACTTAGCCATCTGACCTCTCTCCATTCCACCATCTCATCATTTTCTCTTGCTAGCCTCCTCTTCATCTCTTGTGCTCGAGGGAGACTGGATTCCCCCAGTGCAGGGCCAGCATCTCTTGTTCTCCAGACCTCTCTTCCTGATGTGGTTTGGCTTACACATCACTTTCTTTAGGATGCCTCCCCGCACCCACCCCCATCTCATATGCTCCTGCGTCTGAGCAAAATTAGCACCAAGAGGGCATCCACAGCCCTTTCTTCACTATCTACCAAGGAGAACCCTGAAATCACCAGTCCTGAAATTTGTGCCCTGTCCCCTTCCTTTCGCCCAACAGGAAGGCAAGAGTTTAAGTCAATCCACACAGCGACGTGCTGGGGAGAAGGAAATCGTCTGGATGGAATAAGAAGATATTTAATCATTCTTATCATGCATTATGAACTTGAAGTCCCCTCAGGGTTGTTCCAGAAATACAAAAAAACTCAATGGAATTTATTTGAAATTATTTGGAGCTAATGGACTGTCCTTGACTTTGGGAGCTCTCAGACCGAATTTCATGGGGCTCGGGATTTCAAGAGTTACCCTCCTATCGCACGTGCCCTTTGTCCATCAGCACATTTGTCACACCGTATGCTTGTGTTGACTCGTCTCTCTCCCCAGAGTAGCACAAGTACCTAGCACAGCGCCAGACACATCCTCAGCCCTCTAATGACTGACTGAACGATGTAAAAGAAACTAGTCACAGAGAGTCAAGAGATTTACCCGTAGGCAGATGGCAAGCATGATGGAGAGGCAGACATTGAACATGGGTTGTCCTGAAGGCCATGTTCTTAGCCACTGCCCAGCTCTCGGAGCCCCGGTTCTGGGTCTGTCTTGTCACGAGTGTGTTGTCAGCACATACTTGTTGAATGAGAGAGAAATGAAAAATATGTGACTTTTTTTTAAATAAAGGGAAAGGAGAAAGATTGTAAAGGTAAAAGAACGAGGATAGGATACAGAGAAGGAAGACAGGAGAGAGGGAAGTAAGAGAGGTCAAGAACACTCCTTGCCACTCTGCCTGGGCTCAGTGCTGGTGCCTTCTGTACTTTCATGGGCCAATATTTAAGGAGCCTACAGTAAGTGTCAGGCACTGTTCTGGGCACTAGTGAACAAGATAGGCAAACATCCTGGCTTCGTGGAACTTACATTTCAGTAGGGAGAATCAGACATAAAAAACAGACTTAAAAGATGAATGAAAAACCTATGATGTTAGAAGACAATAAATAGTACACAAAAATAGCAGAATAGGCTAAGAGAAGGGATTCTTATGCTGGAGTCCCATATCCACAAGGGCAGTGGTCAGCAAACTCATTAGTCAAGAGAGACAAATATCAACAGTACAACGATTGAAATTTCTTTTGAGAGCCAAATTTTTTAAACTGAAACTTCTTCTAACACCACTTCTTCAAAATAGACTCGCCCAGGCCGTGGTATTTTGTGGAAGAGCCACACTCAAGGGGCCAAAGAGCCGCAGTTTGCCGACCACGGCACAAGGGGTTTGTGGCTAGAATTCAGGGGGTCTATGAACTTGAATGGGGGGAAATGACTTCTTTATTTTCATTAACCTTAAATCTTCAAATCTGACTGTAGGCAACCAGCCAGGGGAGTAATTGCAGTGCCTCCGGCTTTGTTACCAGTGGAAGTCACAAGTATTTTTATATCATGTTGAGAGTTGTTACTGGTATACTGAAGTATGGTTTATATTCATCGCTACTTTGTAGCTATTAGGCCTGCAGTTAGTGTAGCTCAGTGGTTGAGCATTGACCTATAACCCCGGAAGGAGGTCATGGTTTGGTTTGCCATCAGGGCACATGCCTAGGTTGCTTTCTCAATCCCCAGTAGGGGGCATGCAGGAGGCAGCTCATCAATGATTCTCTGAACATTGATGTTTCTATCTCTCTCTTCCTCTCCCTTTCTCTCTGAAATCAATTTTTTTTTTTTTTTAAGAAACATATGCTGCCTTAGCTGGTTTGGCTCAGTGGATGGAGCATCGGCCTGAGGATTGAAGGGTCCCAGGTTTGATTCCGGCCAATGGCACATGTCCGGGTTGTGGGCTCAGTCCCCACTGGGGGATGTGCAGGAGGCAGCCAATCAATGATTCTCTCTCATCATTGATGTTTCTATCTCTCTGTCCCTCTCCCTTCCTCTCTGAAATCAATAAAGAAATATTTTTTTAAAAAAAAGAAAGAAAGAAAGATATGCCCTAGCTGGTTTGGCTCGTAGATAGAGCATTGGCCTGCGGACTCAAGGTTCCCAGGTTCGATTCCAGTCAAGGGCATGTACCTTGGTTGTGGGCACATACCCAGGAGGGAGTGTGCAGGAGGCAGCTGATCGATGTTTCTAACTCTCCATCCCTCTCCCTTCCTCTCTGTAAAAAAAAAAAAAAAATCAATAAAATATATTAACAACAACAAAAAAAAGAATCCCGGGATTGATTCGAGCCAAGGGCATGTAGCTCAGTTGCAGGCTCCTCCCCAGCCCGGGCCCTGGTCAGGACACATGCAGGAGGCAACCAGTCAGATGTGTTTCTCTCACATCGATGTTTCTCTCTGTCTTTCCCTTTCTCTAAAATCAATGGAAAAAATATCCTCCTGTGAGGATTTAAAAAAATAAAGAAACATAGTTTCTTTTATAACACTATACTTTTCTGTTTGTTTAAAGTATTACATATGTCTCCCTTTTCCCCCAGCGACGCCTCCCCGGCCACTCCCACCTCCCCAGGACAAGCCCCCACGGTGTCCATTGGTTATGCTAATATGCTTGCATACAAGTCCTTTGGTTGATCTCTTACCGCTCCTCCCACTCCTCCCGCAGCCCCCCCACCTCTCACCTGCCTTCCCTCTGAGGTTTGACATCTGTTCAGTATTTCTCTGTCTCTGGTTCTGTTTTTATTCATCAGTTTATGTTTTTCATTATGTCCCACATATGAGTGAGATCATGTGATATTTATCTTTCTCCGACTGGCTTATTTCACTTAGCACAATGCTCTCCAGTTCCACCCATGCTGTTGCAAATGGTAAAAGTTCCTTATTTTTTATAGTAGCATAGTATCCCATTGTGTAGATGTACCACAGTTTTTTAATCCACTCATCTGCTGATGGGCACTTAGGCTGTTTCCAAATCTTAGCTATTGTAAATTGTGCTGCTATGAACATAGGAGTGCATATGTCCTTTCTGATTGGTGTTTCTGAATTCTTGGGATATATTCCTAGAAGTGGGGTTACTGGGTCAAATGGGAGTCCCATTTTTAACTTTTTGAGGAAACTCCATACTGTCTTCCACAGTGGCTGCACCAGTCTGCATTCCCACCAGCAGTGCACGAGGTGGGAATCCTTTTTCTCCACGTCCTCGTCAGTACTTGTCGTTTGTTGATTTGTTGATGATAGCCATTCTGACAGGTGTGAGATGGTATCTCATTGTTGTTTGGATTTGCATCTCTCAGATGGTTAGTGACTTTGAGCATGTTTTCATGTCTCTTGGCCTTCTGAATGTCCTCTTTCGAAAAGTGTCTATTTAGGTCCTTGGCCCATTTTTTTATTGGATTGTTTATCTTCCTTTTGTTAAGTTGGTAACACTATACATTTTTTAATGCATTTAGAAACATTATTCTGGGAAGGGACTCCCAGGTTCCACAAGACTGCCTTGGGTTCTTTTCTATTGTTTTGTTGATCCTGAACTTCTGAATGTTAAATAACAGGATAGTGCAGGTAGGAGAGCCAGTTGCAATACAGTCATGTTCTGCATGAGGACATGGGCCCGGAAGATCATCGTGGAGATGAAACATTCCTATAACTTAGTGGCATCCTAGCTGGTGCACTGCCAGTCGTACAAAAGTACAACACATACAATCATGTACAGTACTGAATATTCGACGATAGTCGATGGCTATGTTACTGATTTATGTATTTACTATACCATCGTTTTTATCGTTATTTTAGAGTGTAATCTTTCTACTTACAACAAAAAAGCTTGCTGTAAAACAGTCTGCTGTGTCACACTGGCAGCAGCCTCATCCACCTCATGTTTACCAATCTCCTGATTGCATCATTTTCTCTTGTGCTTGGTTTCATCTCATGTTGATTCGTACGCTAATATGCTGTACAGGCTTGTAGCCTAGTAGCAATAGCCTGTACCAAACAGCCTAGGTGTGTAGCAGGCTACAGCATCTAGGTGTGCATAAGTGTACTCCTTGGTGTTTGCACAAGAACAAAATTGCCTAATGATGTATATCTCAGAACATTTCCCCTTTGATGCTAAATAGAGTGGGCAGCGTGGTCTCATGACGAATGCCCTGCTGAGCCTGTTTCTAGCACATGCTCTCCTCAGCGACCCCTGTCATGGCCCTAGCTTTGCCCAAAGCTCAGACTCAGGTGTCCAAGGAGGCCGTCGTGTTGTTGACCAGCCTACTTCTCTGATGAGAGAACTCTGACCCCTCCCTGCCGCTCACCACCTTCCCTTCTCGGTGGCTGTTATTTAACATTCAGAAGTTCAGGATCAACAAAACAATATCAAAAGAACACAAGGAAATTTAAGACTGTATTTTAAATCTTCCTTTCTGTTGTTCTGTCTTCTATGTAAATACCTAACTCAACCAGACAAACTAGCTCCAATCTGCCAGGCAGTGTGTGTCTCCTAAAGAAAAGATAGCAAATCAGCAGTTCCTGAATGTTGATTAAGTGTACCACCTAGGGCAAGCGGGATGTGAGCTGAAGCTGCTGCCATATTTCACAAGAACGTCTTTAAAAATTCAAATTCATCTCACACGTACAATGAAAACCCCCAGAATTCTGTGACAAAAGAGCCTTTGTGTTTTAGAAATTGCCCTTTGAGGCTGTTGACGTATTTTTTAATATGATTTTTAACATGATTGGTTTTAGGTGTACAGCAGAGGCTGTTGAAATATTTGTAAAAGATCTCCACATGGACTGTGATAAAACATTATCTGGAAATCACAAAATTAAATTCTTCGGTGTATTAATTAAGATGCTGATAGCTGTAAGTAATGGGATGCCCAGCTCAAGGTGGCTTAATAAGGACCTCGCTCCACTCAGAAAGCAAGAGGCCAGGAAGTCTGTGGTTCCAAGGTCAGTTCATCTCCAAGATGCCAGGACTCTGGGTCGGCCCCTCTACCTCCAGAGCATCTCACACAGCACCTCAGATGATGGCGCCTCCCCTTCCCAGCTCCTCCCTGTAGCTTCAGCGTCTCACACCAGCGGTTGTTTCCATACCTCTGCCTGTTGACGTTCTCTGTTATAACTATCCCCTGGACTAGAGAGTGCATTTGAATGCAGATTCCCAGGCACTGCCCCCAGCGATTCCTGAGTCGATGGGCTTGAGTTCTGCATCTTTAGAAAGTTCCTGTAGGGTGTGACGCAGGTCACCCAAGGACCCAAACTCTTCCTGTGAGCATCCCTACCTGACAATCTCTTAGGAATCCTAAACTCCACAGGTTCAAAATTGAACTCACTTGCCCTAGCCAGTTTGGCTCAGTGGACAGAGTGCCGGCCCTCGGACTGAAGGGTCCTGCGTTTGTCTCACATAGATGTTTCTCTCTCGCTGTGTCCCTCCCCCTCCCTTCTTCTCTCTCTCTCTGATAATCAAATGGGAAAATATCTTCGGGTGAGGATTAACAAAGAGAAAACACACACACACACAAACAAAAAACTAATTCCTCATTTACCCCCCACACTTGGTGAATACAGAATAAAGTACAAATCCCTTGGCGTGGCATACAAGACTCTGCCTCTATCCCCAGCCTGGTCCCTGACCACTGCCTGAGCCTTGTTCTTGGTGTTGAGTAATATTGTGACTTCTTACGGATCCTGGACACCTGCCTTTCTCCTTGCTGTCCCCCTGCCAGAACTCACGCTTCTGGGCGCAGACACGCCTTCTCCTCCCTCCTGCAGACATGCTCCTGGTCGGTGGCCTCTGTGCCTGCGTTGACCATGTGCCTCCTCATGTGCTGCACTCATCAGGTTGAGTTGTGCTCCTCACCAGGGAGAGTCTACCTGATGGCTTTGAACTTGAGCTCCTGGAAAGCAGGGGCTGTGGCTTATTCCCTTTTACAATCCGTTCCTGCTGTAGAATCGCACACACAGGGCGCAGTCATGAACATTGGATGAATTGAATTTCTTGGTGAAAACAAGAAAGAGAGAAGCAATAACCAGGGATGCTGAAGGGAAAATTTAAAAGTGCATCATTATGAAAAGTCAAGGGAGGGGATTGATCCAAGAAGAATAAAGGGATTAGTGTCTAACTGATGTTTGTTTGGAGATCAGGCAGGGCAGGGACGGAAAAGGGGCACTGGATTTGGCATCGCAGAGGTCACTGGCAACGTCAGAGCCAAGCGTCAGTGCTAACAGCCCTCTGCCATCACCGTAACTTCCCTCTAGGCGCTGCCACATAGGGGCAAGCTCTACCATGCCAGAGGGAGGACACTTCACGATACAAATGTACACAGTGCAGACATGGATAGGCCCACCCCTTCATCACTGAGCCGGGCTTAACTTGCCTTAACGAACTTTTAAAAGGGTTCTCCTGCCCGGCCAGTGTGGCTCAGTGGTTGGCCATCAACTTATGAACCAGGAGGTCACCTTTTGATTCCTGTTCAGGGCACATGCTTGGGTTGTGGGCTCGGTCCCCAGTAGGGGGCATGCATCTGTCATCATTGATGTTTCTATCTCTCTCTCCGCTCCCTTCCTCTCTGAAATCAATACAGATATATATTTTTTTTAAAAAAAAATAAAGACTTCTCCTGTGTCTACTCTCCTTTCTACATCCACTCTCAGGTAAAGCTTCTCTCTGTGCCATTTCTGCCTAGTGTCCAAGTTCCGTCTGGACTGCATGTCAGGCAGAGCAGGCTATGACCCACCTCCCTCATCACACATTTCTCTGTTGGGATGGAATGCTTCTCTGAGCTGCTTCTCACGTGCAAACCCATCCTCATCTCCCATTCCCGCAACCTCCAACCAAATCACCCCACCTTCCCAGCCCCTGCATCCGGCTTCTCTTACACGCATAGGCTGCCTGTGGGGTTTTCTGCCTCCCTTTGCCTTTCCTGTATCCCTGTTCAGACGTCTGATTGTTTTCTTCCAGGAGTAGAAGCAAACTATGAATGATGCCCCCTCTCCCCCCATCCTGCCAGCGCAATCCCTCCAAGGCTGCCTCTTCCACAATCAGACTCCCTCCACCTGCCACACTCGCTCTACTCTGCCCTCAGAGCCAGAGCTGCAATGGTCTCCTCATCTGAATGCAATGCTTCCTCATCCACATCCTCATCCATGTCATACTCTACCCCCACAGCAGCTACTTAAGGGTTCCTGCAGAAATTGACACGGTCTATTTTTAAAATGTATCCTTTAAGCCGATCAAAGGTTTAATTCAGAAGTTTGCAGTAGTTTCTTAGGAATAACTAAAACAAGCAGGTCTGTATTATGACTTGTTAAGAAACAGAATTGTAAAAGGGGGAAAGGAGACAGAGGAGAAGTAAGTGTGGAAGGGATAGAAAGATATATCATGGTCGAAGAGAGAGCTGTAAACCGACGCATAGATGGAGAGACCAAAAGAGGGGTGTGATCTCGGAAGACATTCTGAAAAGTGACCTGCCTCCCCCGAGACACATCCTTCAAAGACAAAACCCCAGGATCCGCCAACACAGAAATGGGGCCAGGCAGGAAAATGAGGGCAACACACGCCAAGACCCAGTAAGATTCAAGCTGCACAGACACCGTACCGTGAACACCTTGAGACTAATAAGGACGTGCTCACCTGAGGAGACCCACCCCGGAGAGAAATACCCCATCTTGGGGCCTGGAAGAGACTGTGGTGGTGTGCATTTTCACAACTACAGGCATAAATGAAGGAAAGACCCTCTGTCACTTGTCCTGTGGGCAAAATGAACTTGAAACGAGGGCAAAACTCCCCCGTGCTTACTCTACTAACCCCTGAGAAACATGCTACTCGCGCCCTTTTATAGAAAGGCAATTAAGAAGAGGTGATTGGCGTACATGGCTACTAAATCTTTTCCAGTTCTCTTGCCTTTGCTATTGTTTCTCCGGCACACTGCAGTTAAAGGTGCTTTGGCAACCTAGAGTTCCTTGTTGTGCAAGAAATCAAATTTATTAAATGAGTTGATATTTGTAAACTTCTCAGAACACTAAGTGCTACTGGGTGTATTAAATAAATAAAATGCACCCGGCCGGCGTGGCTCAGTGGTTGAACGTCGACCTATGAACCAGGAGGTCACGGTTCAATTCCAGGTGAGGCACATGCCCGGGTTGCAGGCTCAATCCCCAGTGAGGGGCATGCAGAGGGCAGCCGATCAGTGATTCTCTGTCATCACTGATGTTTCTATTTCTCTCTTCCTCTCCCTTCCTCTCTGAAATCAATAAAAATATATATTTAAAATAAATAAATAAATGGCAATGTATACTATCTCTAGCCAAATATTGTGCTCTCTCTCTTGTCAGCCCTGTCCATTGTTCTTGTGCATCTAGGACAGGTTAACACACCTTTGAGATGCCAGAAGTAATATCCAGGGAAGGTTGGGGGAGGTAGGGAGGGGAGGAAGCAGACTCTCTCGTGCCCTCTTCTGGTGCCTCCCTAACCCTCCTCACCCTCCCACCTCCAACTTCCAAACACTGCACATTCTTTTCAGGCTGAATTTAAGAACACCACATTTCCCTCAAATTAGTATCACCAGAGTCACTCACGTATAATTCACAGTGCTCAATACATAAAACCTCCTGACTAGCTTTATGTGACGCGACCTCCCATTAGAACCAGCACTGCTGACCACGTCTCCCTTCCCAATGTCCTTGCCCTGCTATGTCCCGGTACCATTCTGTCCAGGTTATCCTCCTCCCTCCCCCTTCCCTCCACAGGAAGTCCTTTCTCCTCTCCCCATACTGTCCATACCGGTGCTCCTCGGGGCTCTGTCTCAGCCCCTCTCCCTTCCGGCCCTCACGCTCTCCGTCCGTGGTATTTCACTGTTGGGTTTAGAGCCTGTTCCCCCTCGGCTGCAGTCACTGGGGGGAGACAGATAGGCGTGCTCAACCTGCCAATTCATGACCAAAACTATCTAAATTCATTTAAGTAACATTTCCACCTGTGTGATGCCCATTATGCTAGCTCTACTGGATGTCTTTTTTTTCTAAAACACATTTTTATTGATTTCAAAGAGGAAGGGAATGAGATAGAAACACCAATGATGAGAGAGAATCGTTGATCAGCTGCCTCCTGCATGCCCCCTACTGGGAACCAGGCCTGCAACCCGGGCATGTGCCCCTGACCGGAATCGAACCCAGACCCTTCAGTCCACAGGCTGACGCTCTATCCACTGAGCAACACCAGCTGGGGCTTGACTGAATGTCTTTTACTGAAATGGAGCAGCACATACATAGGTACAGCTTTAGACATGGAGGTCTGAAGAGGAGGTGGGGGCTTCTCTGGCACCCTCTTCTCTGGAGGCCACTCTCAAGATGTTTTCAGTTCACACAGGTGATCTTTCTTCATTTTAATATGTTTTTATTTATAGATTGATTTTTAGAGAGAGAGGAAGGAAGAGAAAAACATCGACCCGTCACCTCCCACACAGACCCCAACCAAGGATCAGGTCTGGAACCCAGGCATGTGCCCTGACTGGGAATCAAACCAGCAGCCTTCTGGTGCATGGGACCACGCTCAACCGACTGAGCGACCTGGCAAGGGCACGATCTTTCTTTATGTTAATGCACCTGCTATGGGGTGTATTAATTTGCTAGGGCTGCCATAACACAGCATCACAGACGGCCTGGCTTCAACAACCGAAATTCATTGTCTCACAATTCTGGAAGCTAGAAGTCTGGGATCAAAGGATCAGCGGGCTTGGTTTCTTCTGAAGCCTCTCTCCTTGGCTTGCAGACGGCTGCCTTCACCCCATATCTTCACATGGCCTCTCCTCTGTGTCTCCACGTTCTAATTCCCTTCTTACAAGAACACCAGTTATATTGGATTAGCCCCACCACCACCCCCATGACAGTTTAACTTCATGACCTCTTTAAAGAACCTACTTCCCAAAACAGTCACCTGCTGAGGCACTGGGGGCTAGGATTTTAGCAAACGAATTTTGAGAGCACAGAGGCGGGTGTGCTGGAGAGAGTGAAACTCAAGGTGCATGGGACAGACTGGGGAACCTCAGAGGGAAGGCCGGGGAGGGTGGGTGGGTGGGAAGAGATCAACCAAAGACCTTATATGCATGTATGCCCCAGGGACACAGACAATAGTGGGCTGAAGGCCTGGGGGGGCGGGGGTAGTAGTGGTGGTGGTGGTGGTGAAAGGCAGGCTGAAAGAGTTCAATGGGGGGGAGGGGGGGAAGGAGACATATGTAATACTTTCAACAATAAAGATTGTTTCAAAAAAGGAAAAGAAACTCATGGCTTGGCAGAAACCGGACAAAGTTAGAGGCAACTATTGAACACTACTCAGTGCAGGCCCTGAGCTGAGGGACATCCAAACAAGAATGCCATGGGCCTGGCCCAAATGCTGCCAACCCAGTTGTGGGGACAGGGCCCCTGTACAGAGGAGAGTCTGCCATCTAAGCTGAGGTATGCCATGGGACAACAGAGGGTGTGACAGGCAGGAACTGCTCTGGAAGCCTAGAGGAAGAAGAAATAAAAATCAGTTGGATGGTCATGGTCACTGGGAGGTCTTACTAATGATAATAACCACCTTTTATTGAACTTCTACTAGCTGCCAGCACTCTATACAAACTCTGATCTAATCCCGCCTCAGGGGCTGGGCTGGGCGGGGGCGGGGGGGGGGGGCGGACTATACCACATTACTTACATCAAGTTCTTAGTGTCAAGTGAGCATGCAATAAAAGGCAGCTATCACTCATTCAACAAATACTTGTGCAGTGCCTACCATCTACCAGGCAGTGTGCTCGCTGCTGGGATATGACGTCAAGCAGGATCAGCAAGGGTTCTTCCCCAGCTGAGCTTACAGGTTGGAAATGCACTGTCCAATCATGGTAGCCAGTAACCACACAGGACAATCAATTAAAAATGAAAAATTCAGTTCCTCAGTCACACTGCCACATTTCATGTGCTCAGCAGCTGCAAGTTGTTACATTTCCAGCATTGCAGAAGGTTCTATCGTGCAGCATGGGAAAGGGGAAGAGAGATAATGCCTTTATGGTAAAGGTTGTGGACAAACAAGAGGTGGTGGTTGCGGGGGCGGGGGGGGGAGGGTTCAATGGGAAGTAACCTCACAGGGTGAGCTGATCATAAATTTCTAACTGGGCTGGTCGTGGTGGGTAGTCACACCCCAGGCCTACAACTTTTTTAGTGAAAGATTTTAAGCCAGCCCTGTCCATTGTTCTTGGGCATCTAGGAAAGGTTAACACACCTTTGAGATGCCAGAAGTAATACCCCAGGAAGAGGCATTAACCCTCAAGAGAGCACATAATCTTGTTAGCTGTTAACTATCCTGTAATCCAAGCCCCACCTGGCTTCCTCCCACCTCCATATAATCTTCCTTATGTTCTTAATTTCAAATGCATGCAAGAAACTACAAAACTATTATTCTCCAGAGTATCTGAGATCTTGCTCTCCAGGATATGCCATCAGTTTGACTCAAATAAACTCATAGAAAAGGTTTGGACATTTCTTACATTGACAAGGTTGTGATAGAGACTTATAAGTACATGAAAAGAACATTATTACTATTCTCATTATAACAGATACAGGAACTGAAGGTCTGAGAAGTTAAGAAATTTGACTAATTCACACAGCTACTAAGTGCAAGAGCTGGGATCTGAACCCAAGTCTGTCTTAATCTCACGCTACCGTGGGGACAGGTAGAATCTGGTTAAAGAGCGAAGATAGAGAAGGCACCGTTGGTAGGAAAGTAGCAGCCTGGGCAAAGATAGAGGCCCAGATGGCCTAGGCTGGCAGAGGACCACAGGTAAACCAGTCTGGCTGGAGAGGCAGAGACTTGTTGAACTCATGTGCTTGGAAAGGTAAGTCAGGGCTTGCCTGCCTTGACTAAGAGCCAAGGAGCCAGTAACCTCAGCCCTGTGTGCAGAGGTTGAGTCCTTGTCACATGTGAACAGGAGCCTGGCATGGGTAGAACTGTGTGAGGAAGGTGGCGGTGCTTATGTGAACTGTGCTGAGACCAGGTAAGGATGGCAGAGCGGACAGAAGGGAAGGGATGAATGAATGGTGCGAAGCAAAGAACACCAGAGGGGGATCCAAGAGCTGTGACCCTTAGACTTAATACTATGTAACACTGGGCATTATATTTCATTTCTTTGGGCCTCATTCCTTCAATTTTAAAAGGGTAGGACTGGTCCAGAAGACCTCTGAGTCCTGTTCTAGCAATGGTTTCTAGGAACCTGCAAATGTGAATGGCAGGCTAAAAGAAGCAGTCGGAAGAGTAGCATTGAATATGGGGGCAAGGAAGATGGCAGTCTAAGGTCATCCTGATATGAATTGGGAATGATGTGCCACTAACAAAACTAGAAAGATGTATGAAAGGGCTTGTCTTTTTTTTTTTTTTTTTTGAGGAGTTTGAGGAGGGTGGAGTCACAGGGTATGGAGGTTGGGAATGATAAGTGGTAGTGAGAATATAACGGGTTTGGTTTTAGGAAAGTAGTGCCGTATTAGAAATCATTATTATACACCCCCAGGCATAGATTTTAAACTTTTTTCATCCATGACTTTCAGTATTAGGAAATACAATTTACATCATAGTACAGTATGGTTGTCCAGTATCTATAACTGAAACAAGAGATTTATGCAACCAGTTACCCTTACTAAGGGCAATGGACCCTAATATTTATTCTGAAACATTTCATTTTTTTAAGCTGATTGCCATCTACTGAATTTCTTTAATGATTGATTGTTGTCACCACCCACAGTTTTCAAAGCACTGCCTAACAGGAGACTCCTCTTCTTAATTTGAAGGCCATGGCAGTGCGTCCTGTCACCGAATCCAGGAGGGCCTGCAGAAGTGAACCTGGACTGGGGAGTTTGGAGGTGTAGCTGAAGGCTTGATGGGAGAAAGCAGAGGCCTGGGAAGGTTCCGCGGAGAAGGGCAGAGGCCTGGGAACGAGTCGGCGGGAACCATCAGGTGATGGAAGAGCCTGTAAGGACCCTGTGGGCGTGAGGACGACGTGGAAACCAGGTTCCCTCAGGACTTCAGCCACCACCGCGTGCTGCATTCCTTCCGCGTCCACGGAATGAATGGCTTCAGCATCTTTGACCTGCTATGGATTTCTTTTTCTTTTTTCTTTTCTTTTTCTCCTACGGATGTCAGGCTCCTCCACTCACTCATCCTCCCTCTGAGGACGGCCTGCGCCCACTCCTTCGCTCATACCTTCCACACCTCTGTCAGGGAGCGCCAACCAGGTGCGACAGAGGGAGACACTCTGCCAGCCGGCGCCCCCTTCTAGTTTGCGCCCCCTCCCGCCCCAGTGCGCGCGCACAGACGCGCAAAGTTCTGGTTGCTCCCCTGGCCCACCGGTTCCCCTTCGCCAGTCAAAATGGACCTGTACGCACCCCTCGCCCTCTCGAGCCTCCTTCGCTCCCTTTAATCGCTGCTGCCCGGCCCGGCCCCGCCCCCGGTCCGGCCCCGCCCCCCGGCCCGGCCCCGCCGCTCTGCCCTCGGCTCGGCCTTCCCCGCCTCGCATCCGTGCCATCGGCGCTCGATTGCGCGCGGACTCCGCTCCCCGGCTCGCTCGCTCCCCGCCGCTCCCCGCCCCCCGGCCCCCGCCCCCCGCCCCTCCTCCCGGCTGCTCCCGCCCCTCCGCCTCCCGTGCAACTTTTGCCGAAGCCCCCACACACAGCCATGCTGAGCTGAGCTCCGGCCGGGGACTGGCCGCGCGCTGCCCGCCCCGGCTCCCGCCCCACCGCGGACCCGCTCGGGGGCCGCGGCCGCTCGGCCCCTCGGCCTCCGCCGCTGCGCCCCCCGGCCGCCCCGGAGCCCCGCGCAGGGCCCGGGCCGCGGCGGCGGCGGCGCCCGGCTCTCACCCCCGGCGCCGGCCAAGTGAGGCGGTGATGCGGGCGCCAGCGGCCCCGGCTGCGCCGAGAGCGGAGACACAGGCTCAAGATGGCAGATTCCGACTGAGGCTGGGGGGGCCGAGCTCGCGCGCCGCGATCCCTTCTCCGTTGCCATGAATCGCGGACACCCCGGCCCCGATGGCCCCCGTGTACGAAGGTAAGGGGCGCCCGCCCGCCGACCCGCTCGCCCGCGGCCCCCACAGCTTTGTTCTGCCCGCGGCCCCTCGCCGGGCAGCCCCCAGTCCGCAGCCCCGGCGCCCGGCGCCCGGCCCCCGCGCCCCACCCCCGGGCTTCACCGGCTCCGACCCCTCCCCGCCATCCCCTCCCCTGCCCAGAAAACGGCCGGGATCCGGAATTTAACAGGATCTTATTTCCAAGGTGGAGGGGGCGGGGGTGCGAGGGTGGGCTACTGCCCGAAGAAAAGAAATTGGGAGGGGGCGCCTGGAAAAGACGGATCCCATGATTACGCTTTTAATTTATTTGTAATAAATAAAGGTGATGGGTGTAGCTTTCATCCCCCACCCCCCGAAGATTACCTTTAGGGTGATCTCCTTTCCACTCCGTCCTCGCAGCTCCCTTTCCATTTGTCTCCACTCCCACCCGCGCTCCTTTATCCTTCGCGAGCCTCGGGTTTGGGGGCCTGTGGGATCGGAATGCGCGGGGCTAGGTGAGGAGAAGGGGGTCGGGGCGGAAAGTCCGGGTCAGACCCGGGCAGAACAATGAAATAGACTGAAATCTCAAATCTCCCCGCATCGACGAGTGTAAAGAGAAAATGTAGTTTAGGCTTTCAAGTTGGGGAGGCGGCCAAGACGTTTTTCTGGATGGGTCTGGGTATTCTGCGTGGTGCACCTTCACCTGGCGCTGGGTCATTTTGTCGGATTTGACGGTCTCTAGGAAGAAAGAAAACGCAGGGCAAAAGCGCTTCGTTTCCCTGCCCTCCCTTACCGCTCGTTTTTCTTCAGTCAGTTCTGTCAGTTTCCAACCAGGAATCAAACCGGAATCAACTAAGTTTTTTACACTTCGGTGTGTTTTTGTGTGCTTGTAGTAGGAGGAATTTTAAACCCAAGTGGGCCTGATTTTTCAATCTTTTCATCATGAAAATGTTTTTCTCATGAAATCATTGGAATAGCAGCCTTTACATACTTTTAGCGGCAGTCCATCTGGCTTTCTTTCGGTTTTGTTCAGAGATTCTGTGGATGAAATAGCAAATGAGAGGGGAAAAGGTTTGTGTGAAGCAGAGAGGAGGGGTGAGGAGAGGCGATTTTAATCCTTCTATAAATCCAGAGAACAGTGGTGGCGAGTGAGACAGGGAACGCATTAATAGTTTTATCTTTGTTGTAAGAGGCAGATTAAAAAAAAAAGAACTTATCTGAAAAGAAAATCTGTTATTAGTTCCAGGGTTCCACATGAATTAGGTTTCTGGGTGGAATAAAGTTACCAGTCAGGCCCTGGATAGCAAGGCTGTAAATAACCTATGGACTGTAAATATTTTTTTTCAGACTCTCTTGGAAACAAAGGGGCTGTTTAGAAGGCAACAGAGAGATGTTATTCCAGGGGCTTTCCTCTTTGATTCTGAAGAACACAAGGTCCATTTAACCATTCGACAAAACAAAACGAAATTTCTGATCACTCCACCACGCAGAATAGAAGGAGCCGGTGGCTCTGTGACATGCTAGGAGAACCCATGTTGGGCATTCATTGTTCATCTGTGTCTATGGGAGGGGGCTACCGTCAATGCTCCCACTGTCTATGGAGTGTTAAAATGAAACAATTTTCTCTTTATTAAGTACCTCCTTGAGACTCCCTCTGCTGGACACTCCGGGTGAGCATTAGAGAAGGAACTTGGCATTGAATTCAGAACTACAGTAACCGGCTGCTTTCCCTTTCACAGGGGCTGGGTGTGTGGGTTGGGATGTATTTTGTCAACTTTGTGGAAAGCCATCTTGGGAACTGCACTGTTCTCCTCCTGTTCCTTTCATTCTAAATCCATGTGGAATGTAGGCCCCGACCCCTGGGGCTAAGCCTGGGCACTCCTGTTCTTTCTACAGTGTTCTAGTGCTTCACCCCAGATAAAGGACTGTGGGTGTGCAAAGTGTTAGGGTTTAAGACTAATTAGGAACCTTAGAGGTCTCAGGAGTGCAGTTTTTATTTGCAAGCCTTCCCTCCCTGTCCCAGGTGATCTCCCTGGTCACTGCTTTCAACCCTGGGTTTCCCTCCGTCTTATTTGTATGCTCTCTTAATTATTCCTAGGCTTTGTATGCTTTGATTCTTCAGTGTCTGTGTGCATCACTATAATCCTTTTCCTAGTCTTCCTCCTCTCCCCTCCTCAACCAGTTCAGCATCCCTCTGCACAAGTCCAGGGTCTTATTGAAAGAGGCTGTTGGTCACGCTCTAAAACAGACAAGTGACCTCCAGAGTCAAGGATTGTATTGCTGGAACCTCCATTCACTCACTGTGATGAGTGCTTCTGAGACTCCAGTGACTTCCTTTTCCCTCCTTGGCGATACCTGCTGGATTCAGTGAGCCTGATTTTTACCAGATCCCAATCAGAACACGAGGACTGCCTGTGTGTGTCCTGAAGGAGCAGGAATTTTCCTATGGAATTCTCCAGGAAGAGTGATTTCTAATATTTTTTATGCCACTAAAAAATCGGGCCTGGGGTTCTTCTCAGGAGACAGGTGAGGCATTTCAGCGGTAATTCAGGAGTGTGCATTTGTTTAAATGGGGTGCAATCGCCCCAAGCTTGGGTATTGGGTGAAAACCTGGATGCATGAGAGGAGCATTCTGAACTGCCCGATGTTTAGAGAGAAATGCTATCTTCCAAACAGGGCATGTTTGCTAATGCGAATTACTGGGTGGCAAAGTGTAATCAGTCTTCCACAATTTGCTTCTAAGGATAGGTTTATAAATAGCACATTAGTTTGCAGTGGCTTGGTACTCATTAAGTTCAACTTCTTTAAAAAGGTTTATTTTCTTTAGAAGGTTAAACATTTGCCTCACGATTGTTGGTTACTCCATCGACTTGCTTAGCAAGGCTTTTTTCAACATGTAGTGCAAAGGCCAACCGCAAAGGTCTGTGTTGCCACAGGTTCTGAAGTAGAAGCCCCTAAGTTCCAAGTTAGTTATGTTCTACTATACCTGAGATGAGCCACGTTGACTACTTACACAGACTTCCCCGAAGTGTTGAAGTCTACCGTCGGATGGGCCTGAACACACCTACCAAGATGCCTACCAAGAAATGGGTTCTGAATCATCTTCCATTAAAATAATTTGATGACACATGTTCTAAAATATCTTTTCTTGTGTTTGTGTGTTATGTTTTTTAAATGAGTAAGTATAAATATTGTTTCCATTCTTACCACATTTGAGTAGTGGATCAAGGCTTGTTAATGTCACCTCAGTTCCAGGCATTGCGGTACAATATCTGAATCAGAGGGAGCTAGCGTATGACTCGGGACGTGTTGCTGAACTTCCCACATTTAGAAACGAGTGGATGGAAAGTGCCTGGCTGTGGTGGGAAATTTCTCAGTGCGTATTAAGTCCCTCTATCTTTTGAGCTGCTTACAGGCATGATGACTCCAGGGAAAGAATAACCCACAGTTTAGAAAACCAATAATAGCAACATTTCAATTATTAATCTCCTGCCATTCCTTTTCCAGTTTGGGCACCAGCAACAATAAGCCCCCTCTGGCCACAGAAGAAAGAGCCCTTTTTGACCCCCTCTGTGACCTTCCCAGATCAGTGATTCCCACTGAGCTGCCGCTGGTTTCAGGTAGAGAATTTCACATCTGTAGAGGCACATTCTGTGCCACTTTAAACACCAGGAGGCAAGCCTGCAGAACAGAGTTTCAGAGGCTGCAGCTGTGCCTCTGGGAAAGCATCCCAAAGTCTGAAAGGTATGACCTTTGCCCTTAATCAGGATCCATTCCTAACCCAGGCAGCAGGCTGGGGCAGGAGGGCTGGCTTACCAAGGGCCTCCTCCAAGGGTAGGCCCCCACCCACCCATGAGCCAGCATCTGCAGGCTCACCGTGCACACCACATCATTTTCCTACAAAAGAAACTTGGTGCTTTAAGCAAGTTTCAGCTGCTCGTAGTCTTCATATTTTATTCTGTATGTTCTTTCATTTCTCCCTTCCTTCTTCCGCTCATAGAAACCAGTCTTGGGGAACCACCTTCAAGGTTTAGGTGGAACAAAGTAGGGATGATCAAGAGGATATGATACATGAACCTTTTTTTATTCCCTGAACAAGTATTTTTCATTGTTCTCTGAACAGATATTTTGCTGACACTTTCTGGTAGTCTTATGTTGACAATTCAGGCACTTCAGGTTGCTGTCAAAGACAGGATTCAGAATAATGCGAGCTGACTGTAATAATCACCACAAAGTGTGAACCTGAAAGTCCCAAACTCATAATGTCAAGTTCGTATGTCAATACCCTATTGGGGAAAAAAGAAAAAGGAAATTGAAAACCTGGAGTAAATAGGAGGATCTTTATTTTTTCTCTAAAAGAAATGGACAGGCCTGAAGTTCATAGCGATAACTGTGACTTAGACCCCACCTAGTTTGTGCTTTACTCTCTATGCGCATTAACTTGTCTTCCTAGCAGACCCGAGAGGGAGGCACTGCCACCTCACTTTACAGGTAGGGCACTGCTTTGATGCATTCCTTTAACAGACATTTATGTGCGGTCCCTGTCCTCAAGGAGTTCAGGGGGTATGAGAAAGTCAAAGTCAGAACTAAACATGGGCTCACCAGCCCATGGTCTGACTCAAGGTGCATGTTTTTCTCGTGTGTATGTGTGTGTACCAGTTCATCATTTTCATCTGTTAATGTTTCTTAAGGTGTAAAGCAGAGGTGAGGAATGTCCAGCCCATGGGCCATGTAAGGCTGGCCCTGCCAAGGCATTCGGGGTGAATTAATTAAATGTTTGACCAAATATAGCAAGCTAATTTTTAAGTTGGTAATTTTGTATGGCCTGCAGATGATGTTATAAATATCCAAATGGCCCTTGGCAGAAAAAGGGTCCCCACCCCGGTATAAAGGGAAGATCCCATTTCCCTCTTTTCTCTTGAAATATTTTCTTTATTTGGAGTCAAAAAAGTATCTCTGAATGTAAAAGTGCTACTACAAATTCCCTTAGAAATGAGCACCTCTAATTTGCAGATTTCATCCTCCTGTTTCATTACTTACATTTTATATCCTTATAAATGCAAATATATTTCAAATGTGCATATGCTGCTTGGAGACTCTTTATTTCTGGTATTTAGCATCACAGGCTGTTGTGAACGGACCCTTGCAGCATACGTGGCTGCTGGAAGATTAATTCCTGGCTTTGCTGCCTGGCTGAGGCCTTGCATTCCAGGTAGTTTGCGACACTTGTTGGTGGAGGTATGGATTGGTGGTCACTCAGCAGATCACTCAGGCAAGGAGTTAAGGAAGAAGAAAGCCCAGGTCTGCCTCTTGGGAGCTTGGAGCCAGAGCAGGAGAGGACCTTGGGAAAAATATAGTTCACGCTCCCGCCTTCCGGAAGGTGAATGTTCTTGACTGAAATTATCAGGTTATCAGAAAAAAATTTTCCAGGAAAAGGCCACACTAGTAACTCCCTCTGACTAATTCCCGTATTCTATTAACCTGATTGTCGAGAAATTTCCGGCCTGAGATCTCGCGTGCTGTCCTCCAAACCTGTTTTCTTTCACTCGGGCCCTTTCTCTAAAACCTCCCGTACACCTGAAGATAGTAACTGGTCTCCAGCTCTGTCCTCGCAGGGCCTGTGTTGTGTTCTCTCTCCTGAACGCTCTGGTTTCCCCACATAAAAACACATGGTGGTGACCAGAACTGAGTAAAGGTCTTTAATGCTGGTCTCATTAGTACATTGTGTCAAGAAAAATGACTTACAGTTCTTGCATCATTGTGAACCCCTGGAGGGCAAGAACCAAATCTGATTCATCTTTGTATCCCCTACAGCAGCTGTGCAGTTCCTTAAACCTAGGAGGCGCTTCATAAATGTTTGTTCCATTGACTTCCTTTAATATAGTACCTAAGTAATAACTGATAATCCCACCAGCCCTGGATTGGTGACCTCTGGTTACCTTGCTTTCACCTTGGTCCTGAGTATTTTTCCTGTACTCGTGTCTAAGCATCCCTCACCCCAAATAATGCCGTCTTCTGCTTGCTCTTTGAATCTAAGCTTCGTTACTTTGAATTTCACCCGTCTACTTCCAGCTCTTTTAGACCCTCATTTTCTCCTGCAGATCTGACAGACAGAATACAGAGGACATTAAGTATAAGAACGTGAACTACTCTTGAAAGATGAGGAGGAGAGCGCACAGAAGAATCTTAATGATTCCATGTAATATCCATTCATTCAGACTTAGGACAGTCAGTCAAATTCTTTACAGATTTGGAGTCGGCTGAATCCATACCTGTTTCACCAGGTTCTCTGCGCAAGTAAGCTAGGTGTCACGAGAGTGCTTACAAGTCAGCCTTGCAGTGGGAGTTCCTCCCTCTCTCTGGTCTAAAGCTAATGGAAAAAGCAAAAGACGTGACAGACAAAGCCATTCAACTTGGGATTCTCTAACGGATGACTTTGCCATTAGAAAGTGAGCTAGTATAAAATAGTTGCCAGCTTAAAAAAAAAAAAAAGGAGCAAGCCTTTGAAACTGCAAAATCCAATTTAAAAAAAAAGAAGGAGCAAGCCTTTAAAACTGCAAAATAATTTTGTGGTTTTACAGCCACTTATTTCTACACACAGCGCTGAACAGATTTGCAGTGTTTTAGCAATTCTTGCCTAACTTCTTTTGCTCTAGTAGGTTCTGGTTAATTAAATGCCACCGCATTTAAGCAGAATTAAGATTGATTCACTCTTGCATGTGCTAATGCTGTAGACATTATAAAACCTTTGTTTCCACAATACGAATGCAGTCTAATATATGAGTGGACAAGGGCTCCCCGCCGCCTCCCGTTTCCCCACTCCAGGTTATGCTCTCCATCCTCAGTGAAGGATTGTGGAACTTGCCATAACATTGGGTGGAAAAAGCACTTTGGGTTCACGCAGTTACAGATTGCATCCTGATGAAATAAGGCTTGTTCCTGTTTTTTGTTTTTTTTTTTTTTTTTTTACCATTTCCTCCATATCAATCAATATTACCTCCTTGGTTCAACCAATAGAATTGTTACAATGTAAAATGATTTTTCCAAGGGCTTGGCATAAGACGAGGGATCCATCATGCCAGTTCTATGTAGAACTTCTCATTTCATAGCATTAAAGAGGCACATTTCAATGGTATGTGTTCCTGGAATCCTGTTGAAAGTCACATGGTAAGGAAATTTGGAAAACTCTGGCTTGTTGCTGGTTGTGGAAATGTGTTATTTTTTATTTTTTTCTCTAATGAGGAATTGTTAGGCTGACAAAAACCAGCATGTAAAGTCTTGAAATTATGCAGAAAGACAGTAAGTTACCCTCCTGAGTCCTCTGTAACGGCACCTCCTCACAAGAACCTAGGCTGATAGCAGGAGCTTCCATGGGAAAGTACGTTTCAGGGGAATGTACAGGTGAGGAGAGATGGAGACAGAGCGCACATGCACACGCACACGCATGCATTCGGCTTTACCCCCTGAACCACTTACATGTCCAGCTCCAGCACACTGTGGTTACTGTTATTCATTAAGCATGACCTGCACCATCAGGAAGAGATTAATCGATATTCATTAGATTCTGTTAACTGAGACTAGGAGGTTCTCTAATGTATTAGAGAAATGTGTCCATTAGAAAATGGCTAAAATAAAGAATCTCTTTCATTTGATTATTCCAAGACCTACTCCAAAAAGGAGTTAAGGCCACTTTAAAGGGTTATGTTTCTGAAAGAAAGGGAATTAATTTATGTAGATCAGTTTTTGTGGTGCAGCTGATTTCCAAGGAGGTTGGATAAATGAGGTATTCCTATACAAAGAGACACAGCTCTTGTTCGGGTTTAACAAGGTGAATAAGCAGAGGGCACGATGGAATTCATTTGCAGAGTAATTTTTGCTTGGCTGGAGTGGTAAGCACAAAATAGACCAGCAGAGGAGAACGCTGAGTGTTTGGGATCAGCTGTTGAAAGGTTTAAAGGGGTTCTAATTCAAGAACATTTCATGGTATAGAGGGAGAAGGGGACCAATATCATCAAAATGATGCTTGAACAAGGTTATTTTTCCTGGCCTGGTTATAATAGAAGGAATAAGGTAGCCAAGAGGCTGAGCCATTGCTGGGAGGCTGGGAGGTGTGTTGGAAGGTGTGAGCACCGTGGCAGTGGAACTGGGCAGTTGTTGGGGTCACAGGAGAAAATGCATAGAGCACTTCTCAGCATGTCTGCCCCAGGGGTTCAATAAATATTTGTTCCTTTCACTCTCCTCCCCACCTCTTATGGTTGTAATACGGGGTCAGGGAAGCTTGCCGGTGTTAGCAATATGTGATATTTATTCTACAGAGCTGGTAGGTTTCCCCCCCAGGCCCATAAGGGGCTTCTGGGTCCCTTGCAGCCCACAGTGCCTCGCTGAGCCCAGCCAGAGGGAGGATGTCCCCCTTGCCCAAGGAAAGCAAGGCCACACACCCTCAGCACCAGTGTTTAAAGGGTCTTCTGATAGGAAGTTGTTCTTTATGTTTCCCTGAGAAAGTCAGAGCTTGTCACCATGGACCACTTATTAACAAGAAAAAAAATCACAGGAGAGAAACCAGTACCATCGTGACGTGAGCCACCGAACCTCAGAGCCCTTTCAGTCACTGAGTGGCTCCCCAAGGTACCTGTTAGAGACATTTTTTCCCATTGACATAACCAAAAGTGGAGATCTGTCCTGTTTCAGACATGACGTTCTGACCCCAAATTAGATCCTGTTGGTGTGGTCTGTCCAGAATAGTAAACTAAATTAGTATTTGAACACACAGATACACACTAAGGGACGGGCTTGCCCTGACATTAGTGAGTCCTGGGACTGAAGTGCAAAACAAGGTTCCCAGTCTGTGACACACCAGTTCTCTCTACCCCTGGTTTGGGTGTCCAAGCTATGGCCCTGGAGAAGGCCTGGGAGTGGGCACGAGGCCTTTTGGGCTGGGATTCCCAGGGACCCAGAGCATGGTAGGAGTGGGCACACCTCATGACTCTGGGGACTCCTCTCCCCTTAGGGCGAGGTGTGGCTGGCACCATGGAACTATGGGGTCCACGGTTGGGGCCCCTGATGTCCTCCTCTAAGGGTGGTGCTGATGGGGTGACTTCTTGCTGTGAAAACTTGGGCAACAGAGGCAACTTGAAATGTTTCCTGTTTATACAAGTCATGGCTGGTGGTTGCTTCACTGGATACACTGCTCTCCTCCTCAGCCTTGATCTTACACTTACAGTTGCTCTTACACTTACGGTTGTTTCATTAATGGGAGTTGACGAAACAGACGCATTTCCTGTGGCCTGCTCAGAAAATCTCATACCATTTATGTTCCTCTCACAACGAAACTCCGTGGAGAAGTGGTTCTCCAACTTCGCTGACTGTCAGTCACCTGGAGGGCTTGTTAAACCAGATCCCTGGGCCCCACCTTCCGTTTCCTGTCCTAGGTCTGGGGCGGGGCTTGAGAATTTGCATTTCTGATGGAGAACCCCTATTTTAGAGGAATGCATTCAGAATGAAAAAGCAGGCAGTATTTAAAATCAGAGGGAGTTGTTTTTATTAAAACTTTCCTGGCATTGGCATTATTTGCAACTCAACTGCCTTATGTGTCCTTGACTTCTTGAAGCGGAGAACATGGTACAGATCCAGCCTCCGGCCTTCCAGCCTCTGGCTCCAGGAGAGTCGAGACCCCAACTTCTCCAGGGCCTGTCGTAAATGCAGGATCTACTTTCTCTTCTCCCAGATCCAGTCAGTCTACAGTTCATCCATCATGACCCTGGTGTCCCGGAATAGAATGGGTAGATATCATACTCACAATAATGATATGTTATTATTAACTACCATAAAGAACTCTATGATTTTCTCTGTTTACAGGAGGGGAAATTGAGGCTTAGAGATATTCAGTTACATGTCCAAGGTCTCATAAGCAGTAGCTGGTAGAGCCAGGGCTTGAACCCACCTGATACCAAAGCATGCTCTTCTCTTGAGCGGCCGGTTGCCTTGCTCCCCACAGGTAAGTTACAGTGATCTGTGCAGCATACAACAAGGAGACACATGGTTGGGATCCTTGGAGAAGGGGCTACTGCGGTGGGCACTGATGGGGCTAGAGTGGTAATGTCACAAACACACATTCCCTGAGGCCCTGTTGTCCCATCTGTCTCCTCATTGCGCTATAGGGTCACATGAGAGTGAATGCAAAGCACTGAGGCCAGGGGCTGGCACGTAGGAGGGTTCAGTAAAGGGCAGCCAAGCCATGAACCCCCTTTGAGCAGCAAAACAGATAAAATATCTAAGAAGAAGCTTCCTGAGACCGCTAAGAAAAGAAATGCCATGAAAAGATGCTAAGAGCTGATACTTCTCGAGCCCTGGCGATGGCAGTTCTGTTCTCAAGTTTCACGTATATTAATTCACTGAATCCTGTAGTGATGCTGCCAGTAGAGCTGCAGTTCTGTGTTGCTGAGGTGCAAGGGGGGTGCCACAGCTCAAAGGTGGCAGAGCTGAGATTGGCCCCAGGCAGCCTGGATCCAGAGCTCGGACCCCTGACCACAGGCTCTAGCTACAAGGTAGAAAGTCTTCCCAACCCCTTCCTAGATAAGGGAGTGTAATGTGTAATGTGCTCTTCTTTGGTTCTTCTCCAAATGTGTTCTTTGTTTCAATCAAAATCCGAATAAATGTTTTAAAATTCAAGAAACTGAGTCCTGCCGGTCTTGAAAGATAAGGAACTGGGCATAGAATAGTCAGGTCTGAGAGGTAAAAAGGAGGGAAGGGGTGAGCTCTCTCCCATGTGTTCACACCAACTGTAAAGCTTCCGGTGTGGCCCAGATGGACAGACCCCTCCCTGAAGGCCCTGTGGTCTGCGGGCACTTATTGGGTGATGAAGGAGGTGCCTCGAAGCATGGGGGGAGGAAACCTGATTTGACAAATGGGAAGGGGACCATGTGATAACAACTTGAAAAATCTCAATGGGTGTTTTCACCTCACATCATCATGCCAACATAAATTCTACATGATTAAAATGTTAAATTTAACAAGAGTCTGTTGAGCACATGAGATATTCCAGGGACTGTTCTACTAGCTGAGGGTTCAGCAATGAACGAAGCAGGTAAGAACCCTTACCCTGAAGCAGTGTGCATTTCAGTAGATAAAATAATTCATTGTTTTAAAAAGCTCGAAATAAATAGAGGTGGATCTTTATTAAACATTTAGAGGGGTTGAAATGTCTAAGCTTAGACTCGGTAGAAGAAATCACAGAGGAAAAACAAAAGTTTTTCAGTGTAGCATTCCCCAAATGTTAAGGCTCTTTCTGTTTTACTTTCATGAGTTATTCTCAGTGTTATTCCATGTAGTCTTGAGGGGTGTCTGAATTTTAGGATAGGTTCTCCAAAGTATAATTACTGGGACAAGGAGTGTGAACATTTATAGGGTTCTCTCCATATATAACCATATTACATTCCTCCCCAAAGTATTTTTATAGTAAGTCATACCACCTAGAAAGAGATTTAAATTCATCCACCTGTTCACTCAAGAAGGAGCTGAGCTCCTCGTTGCTCTCAGGCCTGAGCCCTCTATTCCCAGAGGACAGGAGATTTCCCAGGGCTTTTGACACCCTCTCTATGGTAGTGACTCCCAGCATTACATTGTACCTAGACTTCTTTTCTGAGCTCCGGTCCTAAAGCCAACAGCCTGTTTGACATCTGTATTTGGATAGCTCACAGGCATCTCCAACTTAACACACACAAAGGAAAAAACCTTGGTCAACCCTCTGAAATACACGCCTCCTCCATAATTCTTTACTTCCATCCATGGCATCGTCTTCCCCCTAGTATTGCACATCAGAAACCCAGGAGTCATTCTTGAATCGTTTCATTTCACATGTAATCCACCCCCAGATTAATTGATTCTGCCTCCTAAATATAGGGATTCTTATTTTTCACTGTGGTTATGCTCTCCAAAGTCACTACAAACTCCGAATTAGCGAATACGAACCATTGCTCCTAGGTTAGCTTCCTACAAGCCTTTGGTCATAGTTTCATCAGCTGATCCATACACAGCCTTATTTTATGTGTGTTTCTGGTTAAAGACCCCTTATTTAATCCACAGTTGATTCATTAACATTGAACTCGAAGCCTATTCCACCACAGCTCAGGCCTGAATTAAGTTGACTGGAACACATATTTTTCCGTGAGGCACATCACCGCTTATTTGTGCTTAGAAACACTTGACAGTCCTTTAGCACCCTGCTTGGAGGTCACTTTTCAGTCCTGAACAACAATGTGAAAAACACGGTGCTCACTAGGCTGTGGAAAGTACGCTTGCCCAGGGTGTATAAGAGCTCACAGGAGAGCAGAGCCTTGTTTGACCTCAGCTGGGACCATGTGCATCGGGCAGCCCAAGTTTCTTGCCACAGTTGGCACATGTCCAGGAAGGGCTGAGAGCACCTTCTTCAGTATGGATTCTGAGGTTACAAATACATTTCTGAATCCATGAACAATGAATGTCAACTGTATGCGGTGAACCTGTCCACATCTCAACTGCCCTCTGCTGGTCCAGTGGTCAGCAAACTCGTTACGTAAAGGGACAGCTAGCAGGGATTGCAGGCTTTGTGGGCCAGATGGACTCTAGCAATCACGTGTCTCTGCAGCTGTGAAAGCATAAATGCATAAAAGCAGATAATGCATAAATGAGTTGGCAGGACCGTGTAGTAAAACTTTCTTTACAAAAACAGGCTCTGGGCTGGGTTGGCCCTTGGGCTGTAGTTTGGACCTGCCATAGCCTAGCCCAGCCTAACCCACCATACGGTCTCACCTGACTGCCCTGACCTCTCACCCACACCCATTCTCGAGCCTTTAGCCTCTTTCCATGGTGATATTAAGTGTAGGTTAGATCTGATCACTCCTGCTATAGATGCCCACTGTTTCCCATCACACTGGATCAAATCCCAAATCCTGAATAGCATGGCTACCCCACGGCCCCTGCATGCTTCTCCAATGTCCTGGTAGCCAGCCTTCCCCGCTGCGCCCCATCCTGGCCTCCTCCAGGCCTGTGCTGCCTCCAGCCTGGCTCGCTGCTACTCACTCTGCCATCATAACCAAAATGTCACTTCCTCCAACCTAAGTTAGACACCCCTCTTCTGATCTCAGGACACCCTCCTTTCCCTTCATAACAAGTAGGGTTTTGAGATACCACTTATTAGGGCTCATTTGCTCTTCCCCTGCCTCCCCCACTAGACCAAACACTCTAAAGATAGGAACGTGTCTGTGTTCCTGTGTTGACTTCAGAAAAACTGCAGACACTTTCCAAAACTTGTTAAATGGGATGTTTGTACAATGTAGTTTTGCTTATACAGCTTTATGTATGAAGCTACAGTAGAGAAACCTGAAAGAGTCACCATTTGGAGCATATAGTACATCTTCTAAAGTTGAGAGTGATGATTAAAGGGAAAAGCCATCCTGGTGAGTTTATAAATGGGTGTGAATGTACGTCTTTATTGTCAAAGGACGATTCTGCCAACAGCTCTATCTAGTTCCTTGTTTTCTCCCTGGGATTTGAATGTTGCCTTAAAGCAGAGGTGAGGAACCTTTTTTTCTGCCAAGGGCCATACAAAATTATCAACTTAAAAATTAAAGCCTGCTATATTTGGTCAAACATTTAATTAACTCACCCCTAATGCCTTGGCAGGGCCAGATCCTTTGATTTCACAAGACTTAAACAGCCCATGGGCCTTACGTTCCCCACCCTGATAAAGCCTGTTAGGCTCCCTTTTCTCCTACAGGTTCTTTGAACATGGCTGGTAAGGTTTCCACACAGGGAATTGGGGCACTGTGTGCTGGAGGAGGAATTTTGGCACTGCTTTTTAAATAATTATATATATATTATTTCAGAGAGGAAGGGAGAGGGAGAGAGATAGAAACATCAATGACGAGAGAGAATCCGCCCCCGGTGTGGGGTGTGCAGAAGGGCTCTCTTCTCTTAAAATTACCCTGTTGCAGCCTTAGCTGGTTTGGCTCAATGGGTAGAGCGTCAGCCTGTGGACTGAAGGATCCTGGGTTCCATTATGTCCAAGGGCACATGACCAGATTGTGGGCTCGATCCCCAGTAGGGGGCATGCAGGAGGCAGCCGATCAATGATTCTCTCTCATCATTGATGTTTCTATCCCCCTCTCCCTCTCCCTTCCTCTCTGAAATCAATAAAAACATATTTTTTAAAAATTTAAAATAAATAAAAATTGCCCTGTTACACCCCTTTTCTATGCACATTTATATATGTACTTTTTCTTTTTTCTCCCCACCCCCCAAGTGATATGTTACTCTTTTGCAATCTGCCTTTTTCAGTGAACAATTTCCAATCTTGTATATCAATAAAGGTCATCTCATTCCTTGTCCATATTCAGATTTCTGTAATTGGCCCCCAAATGTTCTTGGAAGCCAGTTTGTTGAAATTGGTATCTAATCGAGGACCATGCAGTGCATCTGGCTGTAGCTTCCTTTTAGCCTCTCCACCTGGCACAGTCTCCGCTGCAGAAATGGGCCGGCTGCCTGTGGAAGCTCACCCTCTGGATGACTGGGGCCGCCTCCTTAGGGCGTGCTGAGTGTCATGCCCCATCGCCTGTATTGCCTGTATCTAAAGGCTTGACTATTAAGCTCATCATTTGGGGCTGGAAAATCCCACAGGTGACTTTGCCCACTTCACTCACCTCCTAGTGACTCTATTAGTGAAGCTAAAATGGACCCCCTGGCAGGCGATGCCAGAAAGGGATCTGTGTGGTGTGACTTTGGCAAAGAGACCATTTCCTGAATGGTGTTAGCACCAAATGTTAGTTCTTGCCTGAACTCCTATGTTCATCAAGTTTAGTGAAACGATGTTTTTCTAATTCTTCTGTTTCTTGGCTAAAGTAGAGCTTTCCCTCATCTCTTGGGGCTGTCTGATTTCCCTGAAATAATAGTTCTAACTGGAAAGGCAGGATCTTTGCTAATGCTTTCCCTTTAATCATTAATTTTCAAAGTAAGGAATTGTGTAATAGCCATTTAAAGAGTGAGAAATTAGTTTTTCTTTTTTTTTTCCTCATTATACAGCCATAGATTTTTTTAAATTGATTTGGTGTGTTTTAATCATTCATCTTTTTGTTACAAGTTCAGGCAGTGAGACCCCTTCAGCTAGCTCCTTGCCCTTCCTTGTTCAATGGCACGATTCCCCCTGTTGTCGTGGAGTTTTCCAGGGTGTTGGACAATGGTATTAGAGACCACAGTCTCTAATGAGGGGTGGTTATTGCAGTAGAGGTGACTTGTTCCCCGGGAACTTCAGTGGACAAAAGCAAGAAAATTTGCAGCATATTGTTGCAAATTAAGAGTCAGACGGACATGTTCGATGTAGTTTTTGTTTCCCTGTGCTTTCACTTCGTTTCCTCTTATCATTGTAGCTCCTTTCTCTACTACAGAAAACCTTCATTTCTTCTTTAACCTATAAATGTAAAAATCAAGTTTCAAAATACCAATATTTATATTATTGTAAGTATTGAAACTGCAGGGAAAATTTAATACATCTTTGTTATTTTTGTCTTGTCCTTAGAGTGCACCCAGCTAAGGATATGTAATTAAAAACCCTGTTCTAAAGTCCCTAAAAATAAATTCTTCCTCAGAGTGACTATGTCACCACTTTGATATATGGTTAGGCTCATATCTTTCAATTTCTTTTCAGTGCAAAACATTTTTGTTGCTGTTAATCCTCACCCAAGATATTTTCTCCATTGATTTTTAGAGAGAGTGGAAGGGAAGAAGGGGGGGGGGGGCGTGGAGAGAAACATGGTTGTGAAAGAGACATTGATTGGTTGTCTCCCACACACACCCCAACCAGGGCCAGGGATTGAACCTGCAACCCAGGTACGTGCCCTTGGCCAGCAATCGAAGCCTCAACCCTTCAGTGCATGGGCCAATGCTCTAACCACTGAGCACACCAGTTTAAGATATTTTAAAGTGATTATTTATTTATTTTTGCTAATCCTCATCTGAGGATATTTTTTCATTGATTCTTATTAGAGAGAGTAAAAGGGAGGTGGAGAGACAGAGAGAAACATGGATGTGAGAGAGACACATCAATTGGTTGCCTCCGAATGTGCCCTGACCAGGGCCAGGGATCTAGCCTGCAATTAAGGTAAAGGCCCTTGACCAGAATTGTACCTGGGACCCTTCATTCCGTAGGCCAATACTCTATCCACTAAGCCAAAATGGCCAGGGCTAAGACATTTTTTAATTGAGCTTTTAAGAGATAGGTAATACATTTACATGACTGAAAGGTCCAAACTTCCAATGTAAGATCCAGATGACAGGTATAGAGGAATTTGTTGTTATTCTCTCTACATTTCTTTATGTTCAAACGTTAAAATAATTAATGTAAAATATATATAAAGATAGCTGTAATTGCTCAGCTGGTGTGGCTCAGTGGTTGAGCATCAACCCAGGAACCAAGAAGTCACCAGTTCAATTCCTGGTCAGGGCACATACCGGGGTTGCAGGCTCAATCCCCAGTAGGGGTGTGTGCAGCAGACAGCCCATCAATGATGTTCCTTTCTCATCGATGTTTCTATCTATCCCTCACCCTTCCTTTCTCTTTAAAAAACAATAAAAACTTTTTAAAAAAGATATCTGTAATGAAGTCTTGCCCTTTTTACTTTGTTCCCTCCTAGATAATTATTATTAGTGTCTTCCTTAAACCTTCGTGTCTTTTATTTTGCAGATTCAAAGTGTGTGTGTACTCTTATTCTCCTTTAATTATACAAAAGGTAGCATACTATATGTATTGTTTTACATCTTAACTTTTTTTTACTCTTAACAATGTTTTAGAGCCCTCTCTATATTAGTTCTTAGAGATTATCTTCAGTCTTTTTGATGGCCATAAAATACTCCATTTTGTTGACATGCCATGGTTATAAAACATTAACATATTTTGGATTGTGTCCAGTTCTTCGCTCTTTACAAATCATCTGTAATGGCTAACCTTATATACAAGTCACTTCATACTCATGCTGGTGCATGCCTGTGATGGAATCCTGTAAGAGGGACTGTATGGTCAAAGGGTAAGTGCGTCTGTAATTTTTTATAGATATTGACAAATTCCTCCTGTTAGGATTTGTGCCATAGCTTCTCATGCAAGCAGTATATGAACATGCCTGTCTCCCAAGAGCACTGCTTCCAATCTGTTGTCAAACTTTTGGATTCTTGTTGGTGGGTGAGATATGGTCTTTTGATGTAGTTTTAATTTGTATTTATTATAAGTGAGACTGAGCATCTTTTTGTTTGTTTAAATGTCACTTTATATTTATTTTTATGTGAGCTTTAGGTTTTGAACTTTATACATTTTCCTACTATGTTGTTGGTCTTTTTCTTCTTTATTTCTAAGAGCTCTTTTTATATTGTCTGTAACATTAGCTGCAAATGTTTTTTCCCAGGTGGTCATGTATGTTTTGATTCACTTGTGGTGGTGTCTTTTGCCCTTCAAAAGTCTATTTAATTTTATGTATTTCACTTTATGTTTTTGGTTATGGCTTCTTTATGTTGAGTCAGAGTTAGAAAGACATTTCCTATTTCAAGGTTTTTAAGTTCCTTCTGGTACTTTTGTAATTTTATCTTTTCCATTTATATCTTGGTTCATTTGGTATTTATACTAGACTATGTTCTGAGGTTTGCAGCCAAATTTATATATTTCCAGTACTCAATTGTCCCAACACCATTTATGAAAACACAGTGTATGTTTTCCCGTAGGAATTTATATTAAATTTCTGGGCTCTATATATTTTTCCACTGGTCAGTCTGTTGATAATTATTGAGGTTTATATCTGAAAGGACTAGTTCTCCCTCATTGCTCTTCCTTTTCAGGGTTTTCTTGGCTATTCTCTTTGTGTGTTTTTCCATATGAACTTTAGAATCAACGTATCTTGATTTCAGAGAGGAACCTGTTGGTATTTCCATTGAGATCACATTATATTTATAAATTACCCAGGGGAAAGTAAAATTTACAAGGTTGAGTCTTATCTAAGATCATGTTTTCTTTTCATGTGTTCTTTTTTCAGTGTACTTTAAAGTTTTTGTATATATTTATCTCTCAAGTTTACGCTATAAATAGTCTTTCATTGTATTCTGTTGGATGTTTGTATAAAAGAAGACTGTTGATTTCCGTATGTATTTTTAACAGCTTTATTGAGATATGATTCAGATAATTCACCCATTTAAAGTGTACTGTTCAGTGGTTTATGGATATTCACAGAATTATGCACTCATCACCACGATCTAATTTTATAACATTTCATCACCCACAAAGAAACCCTGTGCCCATTAGTAGGCATCACACAGTCCCACCCTCCCCTCCGTCACAAGAAACCACTAACTTCTTCCTATTCTGGAATTTCACATGAATGGGATCCTTTGGACCTGGCTTCTTTCGCTTAGTGTTTCCAGGGTTCACCCATGAGCATGTGTCTTTTATCCTAGCCGTCCTCGGGCTTCCATATGTATTTAATTTCCTTTTGCTACCCACTCTGGTAAGATTTTATGAGGGCAGGAATGGGCTTTTGATTCTAAGTCCGTAGTGCCTACCACAGTGCCTGGCAAAACTTGGTATTTAGTAAATGCTTAGTGAACGAATGATTGGTCTATTATAGTTCTAGGTCACCTCCACTTCTTAAAGTTAAACGTGATTTATAAATCAATTTAATTCTCATCTTAATGTTATAAATTAATTTTTATTTTACCCTAGGCAAAACCTAATTACTGGTAGAGGGTGCCTTCCCTTCCCCCCCCCAGGAAGTCATGTGTGAATCCAGAGCACCAGATGATACGGGGTTTGTGACAATCTGCATGACTATTTCTTACATTAGAATGAATGCCTGAGAATGGCTGGTACATGTGTAGGAGACTCGTTATCTTTTTAGGAGGATGATTTTAGACTCTAGATTTTATTGTTATTGAGACTACTTGGTAACATATGTAAGAGAAATTAGGTAAAGGCGTTCTGGGCCTGGGAATAGGGAGTTTGAATGAGATCGATCAACTTATGTATATACAGGTGTCCCCCAAAATGTATGCACACTCTAACAAAAGTATTCATTTCTGTAGATTCTTTTAAATTTTGAAAATGAACTATATGTTAATAAACACTGCCTTTATAATTATTCAAAATGTGTGTATACATTTTTTGGAGAATACATATATTTGTAAGGTGGTTGTGTGAACAAAGATCACAAATTTTTAACAATAAAGTGGTATCAGTTAAGATTAAGGTCTCAAGCTAACCTTAAAGAATACTTAAGAGAGCATAGATGAAGCATATGTGAAGGCAAGGAGTATATGGGCGATTTCTGGACCTTCTGCTCAGTTTTGCTGTGAACCTAAAACTGAAGAAATATGGCTCAGTGAGAAGTAGGATTTGCTTTATAGAAGATGACTTTGGAGAATCATGGGCTCAATAGCTAAAGAAGCCAGAAAAAAAGTATTAATAAATTTTTTTAAGAAGAGAGCATATCTGAAATACATATATTTTATAGGAAGAGGGAAATAATTACATGTCAGAAAAATAATATTAAGAAATGATTATTTAGCTTTAAAGTCAGTATATGAAGAAGGCTATTTTAATTATAGAACTAGCTGAGGTTGTGTGTGTGTGTGTGTGTGTTTGTGTGTGTGTGTGTGTGTGTGTGTAGGAGGCTTGGGCACTGTCCACAGATTTAGAGGCTGACAATACTGGATTTTTATATTGCCACCATTTTGTTCAAAGTATGTGACTTTTAACATGATTATTACCCTTATGAGGCATGTCTGGGTTCAGGGTAGGAGGAAGAGTGAGAGGTTGATTCACCCACTGATTCATGCGTTCATTGGTGATGGAGTCAGATTGATTTCCTAGTATCTGGGCCTGAGAGATGGGGAAGGGAGAGCATGGTTCAAAGAATATGCATTTGCTATAAGGAAACGTTTGTCAGAAAGGAGTTAATTAAGGATTGAACTGTATGAAATAGAAGCAATATCTGAAGGGCAGATGGATTAAAGACTATAGGTAGCTGTGGATTCAACTTGAACCGATGGTTTGAAAGCCACTGGGAGCAGAGTTGATCCAGCTGTGGGGAAGACATGCTGATGCCGAATCCCTCCGAATGGACAGTCCTGGGGAACGGATTCCTTTGGTCCCGGAGGTGTTCAAGATGAGCACCTTTTGCTGGGACTGCTGATAGTTGGGTCCCGCGGAGCATGGATGATTGGATGAGGTGACCCTCACAGTTTCTCCCGAGAGAGGATGGAGTAGTGCTGGTGTTCTAGACTGTCTGTTCCTTAGCACCCCCGCAGAAGGCCTTGACCTAGAGCCAGGTGACAGCATTCATGGAGCATCTACCATTTGTGCTCCTATCATGGGAGACTTAGACAGAATCACAACTGTCTTAAACTGGTCCTGAAATGAAAGGACATGGCCTTATAAACCATACGGCCTCTTCCCAGCCTTCGGGTCAGGCCTATGTTAGCAGCTTTCCCCGTGCTTCCTATGGGTGCCTCAGGAGAAGTAAACTCGGAAACCAGGACTGGGTCCTAAGCTGGAGCAGACAGCAGCTGGGCCTCGAGCAGCCCCCTGCCCCCTCCAGTCCCCCGTCTGGCTCCGGGTGACGCCTGTCCTTGAAGTCAGGTTGAAGCCAGCGGGCAGGGCACGGCCTTCCTGTTCCTTGGTTATTCGGTGCAACCTTTAGTCTAGGAAAAGTGCCAGTCTTCATTTACAAGAATCATATCTCCCTAAATAGGGCAATCTGCTTTAAATGCCTTCTCCACTGGCGCCTTCCCCATCTCACAATTGGCATAATTAATGGAACAGGCTCACCTTTTAACTGCTTGTACAAGCTAGGTCGGGGTGGGTGTCTGGGGGCCATGTTGGGGGTGGTGTGTGTGTGTGTGTGTGTGTGTGTGTGTGTGTGTGTGTGTGTACGCAGCGCGAGCAAAGATCAAATCCTCAAGCCCTCAAAGTGGTGATTTTCAGAAGTGCTAAGAGTCATAGGTATGCATAACTTTACCTTTGCTTTTTCCCTATTGTGCTCAACCTAAAAAGAATATTTTTAAAGCAGTCTGGTTACAATGATACACACGATTTTTGGATCTTGCTTGAAAAAATGCATGCTGAGCCAAGAGAGATTCTTCTCTCTGCATGGGCCCCAACGGAATTGACTTTATCACTCATGACACTTGGTGTCTTTCTCCACTACCATTTCCCCCTTTCTCCTCCTTCTAGGCCGTCTCAGGTGCGTGCCCTGGTGTTCTTCATCACCGAGTCGGGGCTGGTCTGCAAACCATGTGACATGTAGGTAGTCTCCCGTGGTGGCTCGTCCTCTCTGATTTCCAGGTCAGCTGACGAGCCAGCCCCTTTGATTGAGCTCCTTGGGATCCTGGATTTGCATTCCTACCTGCCGCTTGGTTAACCCAGACACCTCTCTAAGGGCGTGTCTGTGGCTGCTGCGACCCTCTGTTCCATCCAGGCAGCCACTGTTTCTGAGCGCTTCACTCTCAAAAGTCAGTCTTTCGGCAACATTTGAGGCCACTGTGTGTAAAGCCCTGGGCTAGGTGGTCGCACTGGGGACAGAACAGAAAACACACCCAGGCCTCCTGGAGCATTTGAAGAGGGTCGGGAGAACCTTGGACAGATGCCCACCGCGCCCTCCCAGGCACAGATAAAGACGCCCTCTTGTAGGATGTGAACTTGGGGTTGACTTCCTGGTGGTGGGGACAGACTTGTGCACATGTCCGCCTAGTGTATCATCCAGGTCCCCTCTCTGATTTAAGCCCGAGCTGCCAGAGTTCAGCCTGCAGCAGTGGCATTGACTAACGTTGGCAGTTCAGGCATTTTCAGCCTGGAAAGCCCCTCGCGTTTCAGCAGAGCAGGTGCGGCCAGTTCTCCATGCGCTTGGCAGTGTCTGTTGTTTTTGTTTTTTTCTGCCATGAGGAAATATGGCTCAGTGAGAAATGGGATTTGCTTTGTAGAAGATGACTTTGGAGAATCATGTCCTCAAAAGCAAAAGAAACCTAAAGATATGGGTCGGGAGGGAGTATTGGGTGTAGCAGTCTAACCCCAATAAGTTAGCTTTGGGTGCCTGGTTTTTTAGCAGTTCAGAAGCAAGGTGGAGGTGACTGGGTGCAGAAGGGTGCGAGATGAGAGTGGAAGTGAGGAAATCACATGCAGACACTGAGGAATGAGGAGGCCTGAGACAGACATCACACACCAGGAGAGGCCCTGCAGAACCTGGCAGTAGGAGTTCCTAGAAGATAAAAGAACATCCTTTATTTTGCCGTGTGCAGGATCAATTGGAGAATAAAGAGCTCTCTGACGCATTACATTCCAGGTGTCTCCAGGACCTCTACGCAAGTATCCTTGAGATGCAAGAGGAGCAGACTCAGAGCGGGAAACAACTGGCATTGGGGGCAGAGCAAGCAGGGAGACAGGGAGACAGGGAGGACGGAGCCGCAGCACAGCTTGAACTTCAGTCCCCGTTCAGCCAAAGGAAGCTGTGTCTGTGCGGGAGGGGCTGGGTGAGTGGAGGTTGGAGAACATTTAAAAGAGTTTCTGAGTGTGTGTATGTGTGCTCATGCGTGTCTGGTGTCCAAGAGAAAAGGTAACATTGTTAGAAAAGGCAACATTGTTGCCTATCTGAGAACAATTGCAATTCAAGGTGGAAACAGTTCTACCTGGTCCAGAGAATACACTAGTACAAAGTATACTTTTGAAATGGGGTAGTAGTAAACTTTCCTGCCTTCCTCGCTCCCTTTCTTCTGTGTTTTTTAGCACAGGAGCTATACGTATATAGTGGTGAAAAAAAAGTTTCTAATAGCATTTATCAGAGATTAACCTTTGAGCCCTCCTGTAGTTCAGGGGAGAATCTGGACAGCTGCATTTTTGCGGAGTGTTTTCAGGAGTGTTTGAGTTCTACCTCCTTCAGGCCTTTGTCATTTCTCATTAATCCTTATATCTCTCAAAGTGTTCATTTCAGTGCCTAGCACCTAATAGTGGTAAAATTAATATGTGTGGTTCACCCAGCAGAAATACATGTTCCTCCATCCATCCATCCAGATAATCCTCTCAATCAAACAAGACAACCTTCACCAAAGACACCCCCGCTCCCCCAGCTGTTCACTCCCTTCTTATAGGTAGAACTGGTAACATGCCCAGCTCAGAGCAGTTACTCCCAGACACAGGAAGTCATTAGCTCAGACTAACCAGGGCTCAGGAGAGTCAGGAGGGGGAAGGTGGGAGGCAGTTGGGGGTGACATCTGAACTAAATCAGGGTTCTGCCAGAGGAGGCAGGAATGGCTATTAGGAAGGCAGCTTAATCTGTCTACTTCAACATGTTAATTTTTTTATGTTTTACTCTGTGTCATTTTTAAAACCATAGCATATTGGCTATATTTGCAATGGTAATTATTTTAATTGAGTTCTATGCAATCAATTATTTATACCTCACCTTGTTCTATAAATTATGATTTTTTTTATGGTATAAACACTTACATTACAATAACCAATACAATACAAAAGGATTTAAGAACCAGACCAGGAAAATACAAATAAATATAAAAGTTCAAAGTCAGGAGGAAAAGAATCTACAGATATACAGACAGTGAGGCCCACATTACTTAGCTGAGCTTCACATTGTCTCTAACACTTCCTAGGATCACAGAGAAGGGGGCATGTGGTCCCTTCAGTAATTCTTGCTCCAGAGAAGGAGGCACACCAAGTCCTCAAGAGAAGCAGAGTGTTTTAGTTCTTTTACACTGAATTTCCCAACATCCCCAGAGTCAATGGAAACGGGTTCTTATAGCCTTTCCCACAGCAGTCCTCATTGGAACCTGAAGGCAAAACATGAGTGCAACACAGAACGGGCTTCTCCAGAGGCCGGAATAACAGGTCTAAGCACTTAGCTTTCTGCTGGTGTGGTTTGCTGCAGTGCTAGAACCCAGACACCAGAATTGCTGATCTGCCTGTGCCTCAGACAGTCTTTACACCATTATTTCCTTTAACTGGTGCATGTGTGTGTGCAGGTGTGGGGAGGCGTGTGTGTGCACACACCCCCTCATGTATTCATGTACTACTGTAGGTCTAGGAAGAGGCAGTTGGAGGTTCTGTCCCATTGCCCGCCATCATGTGTTACATTGTCGCTCACTGACTGGGGCATTAGAATTGACCTGGTACGGTTGACACCATCTGTAGAAATTAAGGGCTCTGTTTGAAACGCTCACAAAGGAGAGTTCTATTTTTGTAAATAGGATAATTGGGTGGAAAACTGTGCTAATATCTGTCTTTATTTAACCACTCCCAGGGACAAAGCCTCTGTTAAAACCACAAGGCCATACAAGAAACCACCACTTACCCAGCAACAGTGCCATCTATATACAGGCTAAGCAGTTAGAAGGAATGGGGGAGTCAAAGGCCAGACCATTCCAGTCCATGTTACTGTTCCAAGTATGTGAGTGGAGGTGAGAATGAGCAGGTGGACAGAGGCAAGCAGTGTGGAGAGGGGAGTGGTCGCTGACATTGGCACCAGCTGCCAGGGGTGTTATGTGGGAAGAGGTCATAGAAGAGGATTTGGGGACATGTCAAATGAGATTGTGTCCTGATAGAAGTGATATTTATTCTAAATGACCTTTGACGACTTGTCCTTGTGCAGGTTAGAGGCGTGATTGGTGGCAGCACAGCATGGATTGCTATACAGTGTGTACAGTACCAAAGGGGGGGGCGGGGAAGGGTCGGAAGCAGAGGGAACAAGCATTTATAGAGCTCCTACTGTGTACAGGCATATCACAAAATGGTTAGGAGCGTGGCTTTGCAATCAAAGAGGCCTGGCTCTAGGATCTAAATGCAAGTTTCCTCATTCAGAAATGGGGACAATGAAGGTCCCTTACCCCACATTCGCTGGGAGGTGTCAGAACACGGCATCGGTGCTCAGTCAATGTTAGTTATTGGAATGGTGGCCACCAATCGGTCTATCTTAACCAGGGGTGGGCAAACTTTTTGACTCAAGGGCCACTATGGGTTCTTAAACTGGACCGGAGGGCCGGAACAAATGGATGGAGTGTTTGTGTGAACTAATATAAATTCAAAGTAAACATCATTACATAAAAGGGTATGGTCTTTTTTTTTTTATTTCAATAGTTTTATTCATTTCAAACATTTTAACAAGAATGTAAACACTAATTATCATAATTTGAAACTTCAAAAAATGGAGGAATCATAGCACAATAACATACCTTATATTGAAGATGGCAAAGGCAAAATAAAATTGCCTAACGAAGGAAAGGTACAAAAGCCTTTCAAATTAAACTTAAATATAATAAAATAATTTAAAACTAAAACAAATAGAAAAGAACAAAATGTGTAAACAGTAAATTAAACATTTTCTTTAGTGCAATTTCCAAATTATGCCCGGGACGTAGATGTAGATGGCAATGTAGACTGGGTTGAAAGGTTTTTGGTCTTTAAAACATCAACTTCAGTGGGAACAGTGTTGTCGGTCTCCTTTTTTAGCTAATGCATCAAAGTCTGGAGTTAGTTTTGTTGTGGCTATTCTCAGGATAGATCTGAGGTGTTCGTCAGTTAAGCTGGATCTGTGAGGGGCTTTGTTGATGTTCATGACGCTAAATGTCTGCTCACAAACATAGGTTGACCCAAACAGCACCAGTATCTTCTGTGCCATCCTCCGGATGTTTGGAAAAGTGGCTTCATTAAGTGAAGCATAAAAGTCTCTTAGTTCAAGAGAGCTGAATTTCTCCTTTAGGACAAAGTCAGACTGAAGATCAATGAGTTCCAATTGCACCTCTTCTGGTGTTGTTTCAGGGTTTTGTGACAAAGGACAGGCCACCAGTTGAAGTGACTAAAAGCTGAAAGTCTTTGTTGTTTTATTAACAAGTCATTGTGATGTACAGAATGTGGGAACAGGAAAAAATTGTGTTTGAGTAGAGCTCTTAATCTTACCTCAGAAAGGCTCTGATACTGTGCTCTCCAGGGGCATGTCTCCCTACATCACCACGATAACGTGTCTACGCAATCCCAGGGTGATGTCGGAGGACTTGTCCGCGGGCATTACAAGGAGCCTCTGGAAGATTGAGAGGTTGTTCCTTCCACTGAATGGGCGGATATAAATCCGCCCACTCAGAAGAAGGAGCTGCGGCCGTGTTTCCCGACGTTGCCATGTTAACACTGCTGCTGGTGAAGGAGCGGAGGGGAGAGCAAGAGAACCCTCCGCTCTTTCGGCTCCGTGGGCCGGATAGAACAGCCGAACGGGCCGGATCCGGCCCGCGGGCCCGTAGTTTGCCCACGGCTGCTCTAGGATCTAAATGCAAGTTTCCTCATTCAGAAATGGGGATAATGAAGGTCCCTTACCCCACATTCGCTGGGAGGTGTCAGAACACGGCATCGGTGCTCAGTCAATGTTAGTTATTGGAATGGTGGCCACCAATTGGTCTGTCTTAACATACTGTGAGGTGAATCTCATGCTCCCCATTTTACAGATAGGTAAACTGAGGCTTAAGGAAGTTAGCTTTCTTGTCCAGTATCTTCCATCTGGTTAGTGTCAAAGCTGGGATTCCAACCAGGTTTTCTGGCCCTGGAGCCTGTTGGTGGCTCTCAGTTCCATGCTTCCTGAATTTACCGTTAGCGCTCTTACCTTCTAACGCCGACGGGGGCTGTGGCACCTTTCTGGGTGCTCCGTGCTGGCGGACGGCTTTCTGCTTGATGAGCTCGGGCAGCGATTGGTATGGCGATTGGGACGCCCAGCCACTGTGTTAAGGAGTCTGGTCTGAGGGGAGTTTTCCCGTTTGCGTCTGCCATGCTGCCTGGAGACCGTCCCTGCACGGTGAGGGGTTCGGCCAGGCCAGTGTGGAGGACCTCGCACTGTATCTCGTGAGCGTGTCTGTTGTGACCGTTTTCCTCTTGCACTTCCTTCAACCTCAAGGGTTTTGTTTTGGTCTTGGACCTCATTAAATCTAGTACAGTGGGCCTGACGTGACTCGGTGTGCAATGGAAACAGCCTTATGTGAGCTAAGCTTCTGCTGGGGTCACCACCTGCTCCCACAAGCTGAGTAGCCAGTGGCTCCTTACAGATCTTTTCATATTAATGGAATAACAGAGGACAGATGGTGTGCCAGGGGGACGGCTTTGAGGGCCTCTTAGGGGTTGAAGTGTGTTCTCTCCCTCCCTGCGCACCCCCCCACCCCCCGCCAAACTTATATGTTGGTGTCCTAACCTCCAGTACCTCAGAATGTGACCTTATTTGGCTATTGGACCATTGCAGATATAATTACATAGTTCAAATGAGTTCATACTGATGTGGGACCCTAGTCCTTTCTGACCGGTGTCCTTCTAGAAGGGGAAACAGGGACACACACACACACACACAGAACTTCATGTGAAGATGAAGGCAGAGACCGGGGTAACACATCTACAACCCATGGAACACAGAAGCTGGGAAGAGCAGGGGACGGATTCTCCCTCCCGGCCTCAGAAGGCACCTCCCTGACGACACACCCCAACACCTTGTTCTTGAACTTGTAGCCTCCAGGCGTTGACACCACCCTGCTTCTGGTATGTAACACAGCAGCAAACTAACGCGGGGCTCACGGAGACACGGTGGCTTATACATTCCGACGAGAAGCGAGAGTCACTCGTCAGCTCTGGCTCGGGCTCCGCTGGACCGTGGGAGCTGGACGTGAGGCTGGGAGCAGGAGGTGGGAAGAAGAGGAGCAGCACAGGCCAGCAGACCGAGCTGGGAAGAGCGTGAGCATGTGTAAGGGATGCTGCTCTGAGTGACCTTTCGCCCCGGGGGTTTCTCCGGGAAAGCATCTATCCATTAGGGCTGGGAATCTATTTCGCGCAGGGCCACAAGGTAACTTTAAAAAGGGAAAGCGCCTGCAGGTTTAAATCCCACCATCTAGAACAGATGTCTGCCAGAACCTTCTGTACTGAGGAGAATGTTCTGAGCCTCTCTCTCCCAAATGGCAGCCCCTCGCTGCGTGTGGTCATTAAGCCTCAGAATATGGGCGGTGCGGCTGGGGAACTTCATTTTCGATGTTTTCATTTTAACTTGAATGGCCTCTTGTGGCGAGTGGCACCGATTGGACACTGGATCTAGAACATAAGGAAGGCATGAGCTCGGCCCAAAGGAGATCACAGTGTGCTCCCCCCGCCTCCCCAAGCTTACATGTTGGTGTCCCAACCTCCCGTACCTCAGGATGTGACCTTATTTACATAGTTGAAATGAGTTCATATTGATGCGGGACCCTAGTCCCTTACGACTGCAGGGACACACACACACACACACACACCCCCCGAGGTGTCTGGGTTTTGATTGAGCATTGGCGGACTGGGCTACCTGGTCCCCTGGGTTTGCTAGTGCACATGTATGTGCTCTTGTCCTCAGCTAATGGGGCTCTGGTGGGAGTAGGAGTGAAGGGACATGAGCAGGATTTCCTAGGCATTTTACTAAAAAGATGCTTCCTGCAGGCTTTGTTTGCCATTGCTTTTCAGAGCCCGGATTGTCTTAGTTCAGTGGTCAGGAGAGAGATGGGGCCAATGGTGATGAGAGAAGGAAGTGGGAAGCCGGGTCTGTGGTTCCAGTGGGCTGAGGGGATATTCAGTGGTGTGTGCTGGCCCCGGGGCCCCTGAGGGGCCTTGCATCCCAATGTCAGGAGGGTGGGGCGTCCAGGTTAGACGCCTTCTTTGAAGGCAGGAGGGTCGCCTGGGGGATGTTTTGTCCCAGATGTTGTTGTAAATGCAAGTGGAGTCCAAGCCCCGCCCTCTGCATCGCGGGGTGGCCAGGGGAGGCTGTTTGGAGAGAGCGCACAGAGCTGTTTTATAATGGGAAAGGGAGCCCCATCGGGCATTATTGCTGCAGTTTCACGCTGCAGAAGAGCAAGTCCCTGAGACTGTTTTGGCCAGCCCGGGACAAATGACCCTTGTCACTGTATCCCCACCGACTCTGGCGCAGTGCCCAGTATAATTTAGAATGTGTTTCTTTTTCCAGCTCTACTTAGTTATCATTTTGATTTCACAGAGAAGTAAATGGCTCGGCAAGTCTTAGGATTTTTCTAATCCTTGAGGCAAACGAGGGGTGCAGGGCAGAGTCCTTTGTGTCAGCATGGTGTCTGCCCCTCCGTACCCCCTTTGTGCCCCCTTCATCTGCATGCTGGGCTCTCCCCAGTGCAGGGCGTGTCCTGGGAGGAAGTGGGATTCCCGAGCTGAGCGGTGAGCAGGCGGGTGTTGGGCCCGAGTTTCTGGGTCTCCAATGGCAGGGGATTTAGTTTGAGAAGAGGGTAGGTGAGAAGAGAGGTTGAGGGAAGCCTGCTCGTCCACCTTCAGCACGTTTGGTAGCTTACCATGTGCATGGCCCGCCTCCTGCTTGGGGTCATCAATGAGAAGCGAGAGCTAATAGTAGCTAATACTCAAATAGATCGTGTTACAATGTAGAAGCCCATTGAAGCACAACACAACGCTCTCTTCTCCGAAAACTTAGAAACCCATTGCAGGGAATATGAACGCAGCACAATGGCAAGCGATTCAAGGTAATATGTGACGACCCCCATCAGGAGCTACGAAGAGAAACCCGAGGTCCCGAGTGACCGGACGCTCTGTTTGGTCTGGTCTCGGGAGGGTGGCCCTGATCTGGATGGGCGCCCAGGGAGCCTGAGGCTGCTGGAGGCAGTGGTGCACGGGGCACGCTGGGGGCAGTGGGTGGCTAACTTGGAATGACTGGAACAAGTTACAGGTCACAGGTTTTTCCATTTGAATGTAATTATTGGACGGTGGTGGCTGGTAGTGGCCGTCAGCAGATGGAGAGTTCAGAGGAACTACACTGAAATAATTAATAATTTGCAGGAGCCCGGTGTCAGCATGTCTTCTCATTCCAGCAGAATCCACGCAAAGAGCAGCTCACAGCCCATCTGCTCTGCTCGTCCTGGCTCCAGCTCTGATCCAATAACCTCTCTGTGACCCGTCCGGGTGACCTCTTCATCCATCCATCTCCTCTTCCCCCTTTCTTCCATGTGGAAATAGTCTTGGCTGCTGTTTACTGGGAAGGGCTTACCTAGTGGTGGGTGGAGTTGGCCTCGGTTCAGTGAGCATGTTCTGAGTCTAGGACAGGGGTACAGTGAGTGTGCAAAGGACGAGGTGGATTCTAGCCCTCAAGTTCACAAGGACTTAGACCAGTGGGCCCTGGAGACTTCTGGGGAGAGGGAAAGTGTGTGGAAGGTAAGCAGGGCATCTAGCTCTGACCACTGGGAGAATGGTGATGAAACTGCAGTCATGGGAAAAGGGAGGAGGTTTGTGGGGTGGAGAACAGGGTAGTGACCTCAATTTGGGGCGTTTTAAGTTTGAGACAGGACATCCCTGTGGAGACGTGAAGCAGGCGTTTAGAAGACCTCCAGCGCAGAGGACCCAACACCCCGTAGTGACAGTGGGGATTCTTCTGGCCCCGCTCTCCTTCCCTCCCCAGCTCCCGTGGTACCCATAGAGTCACTTCCTGTGAGGAGGGAGAGGGTTTCTTCGGCCTCCTCCTCACACTGGGACGCCAAATCCAGAACTCCCCGTTTCTGCTAAGTAGTTCGAAAGCTCTGAGGCTCCTTGGAACAGTCGCACCCTGTGGGACTCTCAGAGCACTGCTGGGGGCGGGAGAGGGATTCAGGGTACCTGAGGATAATGGGAGCTGTCACCGGGTGAGTGATCTCCCGGCTGGGGCCAGCTGCGAGGCTGGCGTTTGAAGGTTGGTAACTACCTGTTGACCTCAATCCCCAACTGGGTGAGCTCCACCTACCTTTTGATTCCTTGCTAATTGCAGCGAACAACGCACGGGCTTGTCTAACACGAGAGGGGCCATCGTCCCCACCAGCCGGGCCGCCTTGGTTGGGCAGGTCAGTGGCCCGCCTGGAAGCTCCACGTGGTCATCTGTAAATGGCAGGGACTTGCTAGACGCCCTTTAGCATGACTTCTAACACCAGTGTTTTAAGTCGGTGAGTGGTTCTTGGTCCAGGGAGTGCTGTTTTTCCCATAGAAACCATTCTTCAGTTGCTAACCTCTTGGCAAGAACAGTGTGGTGAGGTGGCAGATCATGGCCTTGGGAGGCAGCGACCCACGTGGAAATCCTCTCTCATGGCCAGGCTAGCTGTGCGGCTCTCGGCAGTTAGCTCTTCTTGGCTAATCCTCCTTTCCTCACCTGTAAAAAGGGGTGATAATATGCATTTCATGGTGATAACATGTATCAAACATCTACCACTGTGCCGTTTCTTAGACAGTTTTTTGAGATATAATTCCATAAGTTTTGCCCTTTTGAACGGTACAATTTATTGGGTTTTTGTATATTCACAAAATTGTACAATGATTACTACTATCTAATTCCAGAACATTTCCCTCGCCCCCCAATCCCATATCCATTGGCAGTCACTCCCTGTTGCGCCCACCCCCTGGCCATTCTCTAATGACTAACGGCAATGAGCATTTTTCTTGTGCGTATTGGCCATTTGTATCTCCTTTGGAGAAATGTCTATTTAAATTCTTTGCTCATTTAAAAAATCAGGTTATTTGTCTCTTTATTGTTGAGTTGTAAGAATCCTTAGTACATTCTGGATCCTGTGCCCGGCTTTCCTATAAGCAGCGACCAATGTGAGTTTCTGCTCCCAGGTTTCTCACAGACGCCTGCATCACCTTTCAGGTGGCCTCTAGAGCTCATTGCCCGGACACGGAACCCCAAGTGCCCTGAGTTCTACACCCTCATATCTTGTCCAGAGCTCTTAGCACAGAGCCCTGAGCCATTCTGATCTTGCAGCCCAAGTCTGGGGCAGAATCCATGGGGCAGTGGTTATTTCTAAGTCTTGGTTTTTCTAGAGGGAGGACTTGGGGGTGATTGTGCAGCTTTTTTTTTTTTTTTTTTTTTTTTTGTGCTGCTGCTGCTGCACCAGGATATCCTCCATCCTGGTCTGCGGGCACCTTGATGGGGGCTGAGGACGTTGGCTTCTGTCCACAGTGTCACTGCCAAGATGAGCAGCATGTTTTCCAAGAGTGATCTGGCACTTCTAAGTCATGTATGAAAACACCCCAAGGAAAACCATGGATCTACTTTAAAAGAGAAGGAAGTTTATGGGAAACCCTCGAAGCTACTTGGAAGACCTGGACAGTATTCTGTTCTGAGACCTTGCTCAGTGTTGCTCTGTACTTGGCTGCCCCTTTGTCCTTGCAGGCGGCATCCTGCCTCCATCCCTCCCACCTGGTGTGTATCACCTCCCTCAGGGTTAGCAGGGTCCCCTGCCCCTCCCAGAAGCCTGCCAGCAGCATCTCTGTTGGTCAAGCCTCTTCCTGCACAGGAGCGTGGGGAGGTGCCTGCAGAGAAGTGAAGGCCTGGGCCATCCAGCCTGGACCCCCCCCCCCCCCCCACTAGAGAGCCATCCCCACGCATCTGTGAAGCAGTCAAGCCACAGACCTGTCCCAAAGACGTGGCCTTTTCTTCTATGTGGATTTGAAGGGTCATGGACAGATATGTTTATTCCTCATCTTAAGTCAGTCAAGGAAGTTTAAAATCTCTTAAAAAAAAAAAAAATATATATATATATATATATATATATATATACACACACACACACACACACACACACACACACACACATACAATATGTATATATATATATTTTTTTTTATTTTTTTTTAACTGATTTCAGAGAGAAAGGGAGAGGGAGAGATAGAAACATCAATGATGAGAAAGAATTATTGATCGGCTGCCTCCTGCACACCCCACACTGGGGATCAAGCCTGAAACCCAGGCATGTGCCCTGACCAGGAATTGAACCATGACCTCCTGGTTCATAGGTCAAGGCTCACCCACTAAGCCACATTGGTGGAGCTAAAATCCCTTGATGCCCAGGGCAATTTGTTTGGAGGACAAAGCCAGCCCAGTGGCATTTGGCTGGTGCTTACTTATCTTTAAAGGGAAGAGGCGCCTCTCCGTGTTTTCTGCAGGAGTGAGTGTCCAGAGTGGAACTCCCTCTGGCTCCTGTTGCTCCTCTGACCATGTGGACCTGCCTCTGCCCGGCTGCCGTCTTGATTTCCTGGAAAAGCCCGGGCTGCTTTGGTCTGTGATGGAGCAGTGCCTCCCCAGCCAGTCACTACAGGACTTCCGTCTTCTCTGCAGAAGTCTTCCTCACCTCACCAACCCATCACCCGTGCTCAAACATGCTTGAGTGGCTTTGCAGGGTGTACTCACACCTGGGAGTTTAGTCCTGGGCCCTCACAGGAAGCTCAGACATTCGTTCCCCACCAGCTCACAGGGGCCACCTGCTGATCCAGGCACCAGTTGCATCGGTGGTGGGCCTGGCTGCTTTCCTGGGCGTCAGTCCATGCCCGTCTCAGCCCTCACTCTGGAATGTGTCAGGACTAACAGGCGACAGGCCCCACAGGACCAGCCTCTTCCTCGTCTGGTTGCTCCCCGATTGCTCATGGTCCTCGCCCTTTCCAATTCTCGCTGCCAGTTTCTCACGGGCGTGGTTGGGAGCACAGTCTGTGGAGGGTGGTAAATAACTCGACCCGGGTCTTGACCAGCAGCTCAGACAGCTTCGCGTGGTGAGGGGACAGTCGGAGGGGGTGCCAGCTTGCACCCTGGGGCAGCTGCGTGCACACAGAGAGCCTCTTCATCTGGCACCAGTGGGCGCTGCCAGACCTCGTCTGCCATGCCAGGTGCTGGCTCATTCTCCGGGACGATGCGAGGCTAAGCATGCTGCTGGCACCGAGCGAGTCACAGCTTCTTTCATTTATTTACCTCGAGTCAAACAAACCCTGCCTCCCGCTTTGAATGTAGACTGTGGTATTTCACAGAATGGCAGAAGGGCTGCCGTTTCCACTGAATGGCCCTGTGGGCTCTGACTGGGACCACTGTGTGGTGCGACTCTCGGGGACTACAGGATCACGTTAGAAAACAGCACGGTGGTTTCTCAAAACGCTAAACCCGGCATTGCTGTCCAGCCCCACGCAGTTCCTCTCTTAGGTCTTCACCCAACAGAAACGCAAACATTTGTCCACACAGACTCTTGTACAGAATTTCATAGTGGCCTTGTTCATAACAGCCAAAAAATAGAAACAATCCCAACGCCCATCAGCTAATGAAAGAATAAACTAGCCTGGCTAGCATGGCTTAGTGGTTGAGCATCAACCTATGAACCAGGAGGTCACGGTTCAGTTCCCGGTCAGGGCACGTGCCCGGGTTGCTGGCTGGATCCCCAGAGTGTTTCAGTCTCTCTCTCCCTCTCCCTTCCTCTCTGAAATCAATAAAAATACTTTTTTTTTTTTTTTTTTTGGAAGGATAAACTAACGTGCTGTAGCCATTCCATGGACTATTATTTGGCAATAAAAATGAATCAAATGCTAGCACATGCTGCGCATGGATGACCCTTGAAAAAAGTGTTAAGTGAAAGAAGCCGACACAGAATGCCACGTGTTATATGATATACTATTTACATGGAATGTCCAGAATAGGCCAGTCATGGAGACAAAAGTAGGTTAGTGGTTTCCAGGGGCTGAGGGGAGGGAGAATGAATGAGGAGTGGCCACTAAGGGTGCGGGATGATGAAAACATTGTGGAATTAGGTAGTGATGATGATCTACAAGTCTGAATATACTCAAGACCACTGAACTGTACTTTTTTTAAAAAATATTTTTATTGACTTCAGAGAGGAAGGGAGAGGGAGACAGAGATAGAAATATCAGTGATGAGAGAGAATCACTGATCGGCTGCCTCCTGCACACCCCACACTGGGGATCAAGCCCACAACCCAGGCCTGTGTCCTGACCAGGAATCGAACCAAGATCTCCTGGTTCACAGGTTGATGCTGAACTGTACATTTTTAAAGGACGACCTCGTGGTATGTGAATTATGGCAATACAGCTGTTGTTGAAGAGCTGCCCTGAACTTGCCATTGCAGTCGAGTCCTTCGTGGACGTGTGCTGGCTCTCGGGGTCAAGGGGAGTGAGGTGGGAAGGCCGTGGTGGGAGGCTCCCGCCACTGGGAAGAAGCACCACGTGGTGGGTTAGGAGGAGCAGAGCTCTGGGGACACGTGGAGTGTTCTGTGGAATCCACAGCGTTCGTTCAAATTTTTGGAATGCCTTGAACTGCCCAGTTCCAAACCCCTACCTACAAATAAGTTCCAGGAGGACCCTGTTAGATTTCGTTGATTAGCAAATAAATGTTCACCCACATGCATTTTTTTTAAAACAAAAAGGTTTTTATTTGGAAATAATTGTAAACGTACTGATAATTTACAAAAATTCAAATGATACAAAGACTAGCTTCTCACCTCTGACCCAGATCCACTGGCTAGCATTTGACCCCCTCGGCTTTCTCATGTGCAAGCACTGGCCTGCACACTCTCACTTCTTCTTGTCGCAGGCGTGTGTGTATATATGTGATCTGAGGGTAAGTTATCAAGGTCATGGCCCTTCGGCACCACCCTTTGTAGCAGCCACTCGCCACAAGTGGCTGTTTAAATTAAAATGAAGTAAAGAGTAACAGCCAGTTCCTCAGTCACACTCGCCACGCTGTCGAGTGCTCAGTAGCCACCTGTGTGCCTGTGGCGAGCATGTTGGTCAGAAGAGGTTACAGAGCATTTCCAATACCCACAGAGTTCTGGGGGGCCCTGCTGGACCCCTAAGTACTCCCCTGTGTTTCCTCAGCACAGGGTGCACTCCCACATAACACAGCACAGTTCCCAACCTTAGAGGATTTCACACTGTTCAGTATGTATCGAGCCCACAGTTCACACGCCGGTGCTGTCCGCTGGCCGAGGAATGAGGTCTTCAGTCCTGTTTGTGGCCCAAGTCAGCCTGGCTTGTGCTCAGAGGAAGCGTCTGGACTGAAGACTGTTAAGCTTCGAGGCTGTCCCTTTAGTGTGGCCGTCTCTCCGCAGACTCGAATCCTTCCCCAGCTCGACTTGTTTGGGTGTCTTTGTGCCCGGTTGGTTAGCCCACACCTCAGCTCCCCTGCCTTCTGCACTGTCATGTATTTGCTCTCCGGGCAGGTGTGGCTCTGCTCTCAAATCAGCAGGAAAGATTTCCTGTAGGAAACAGAAACTGGCCGCCCCAGCAACAGCACTATTTTTCCTTGTTGTGATAACTTTTCCCAAGTTTTAGCCCGCAACTAAAAAAAGGCTTATCTTGTTCCTCATTGGTTTCTGTTTTATGGCTGAGTCGTGGTCCCATAGCTCTGAATCACATCATGTGGCCCAGGACCAGGGGGCCTGTGTGGTGGGGCCAGGCCTGCAGGGCCCTGGGCTGCCCATCCACACAGTCTCAGGCGCTGGGACCTGGCCGTTGCTGGCCACTTCCTCCGGTCCAGGGGACATGCAGGCTCCTGGCGATTTTCAACCACGCTTTCTCTAAATGAAGAGCGAGGAGAAATGAGGAAATTGCAGCGGTTTCTACTGTGAACTAACTGGTGTCAGAGCTTTTCCTCCAGGGGTTCCTGGTGACTTAATGGGATTTTGTGGCATAAGTAAGTGTGCAAAGCAGGTTCCGGGGTTCCTGACTTCACTTCTGCTACCCCCCCCCCCCCAAAAAAAAAGGTTGTTAGCTTTTTATGGGAATAAAAGCTGGGAAACAAGAAATCAACAGCCTTATTATTTTACCTTCCTTATGTTTCCATTTGTCCCTTAGAATGTATTCTTATGCTTTCTCCTCCTTTTATTTTGGTTCTCCATTTCTCAGAGGAGAAAAGTATTCAGCAAGGTAAGAGTCACCAAAGACCTCGTGGGAAGCCTGTATGAGCCACAGGTTTGGAGCCAAGAGAGAAAGGGAGATGGGTTCATGCGGAGCAAGGAAACTGAGCCGATAGCTTCATTTTCTGCTTCACTAAAAGGAGTGCAAAGGGCGTGGTTTTCAGGGTCAAGGCCACGAGGTGGGCCGCAGAGAGCCCTGTGTGCTGGACGGGCAGTCCTGCCCTTCACCGCCTTCTGAGAACTGCCGCTGGGTCCGCTCAGCTCAGCCGAGTAAATTGAGTGTGTTTGATGCTGGCGAAAGGACCAGAGCGTGACCACGGCATCCAGCCGTCAGAATGACCACGAGGACCTGGATGTGCTCCGTGAACCTCGTGCATGTAACAAGGGGCACCCTCCTTGGCCAAAGTGTTTGGATTGGCCTCTGTAAGGGTTGCTGTGTGTTCACGCGAGGGTTGCAGGTCTCTGTCCCTCCTGGACCCCTTGAGGATAAAGGTTTACTGCCCCAGCTTTGGCTGGAGGGCATCCTCGCAGATCTGTAATTCAGAGAACCAGCCTGAGAGCTGACTGAGTTCACATGACCTCTGGCCTTGGAGGTAAACTCACTGAGAATCAGGCCGGCTGGCGGGGGCTTTGCCCGCCTGTGTCCTCTGCTGTCTGAGTTCCCTCGCGGCAGCACTGTGGCCACTGGTCACTGCTGTGTCCGAGCTCTTCCCAGCGGCAGAGTTCCATGCCCCCAGGACGTGCCTTCCTCTGCCGCTCCAAGCCAGCGAGGCCACCAAAAAGGACCAGCCTTCTCGCTCTGTCACCTGTCGCCGTGACTTCTACGTCGTCATGGATCCATGTCCTGCCCTCTCTCTTCCCCCATCAGTGGCCAAGGTCTTCAGATCACTCCTTTTGTCTCTGTCTGTGGCCTTGCTTTACAGTCCCACCTTTCACTCAGGCTCTTATCATCTCACAGATGCTCCTCCCAGGTGGGCTGGTAGCCTAGGCCCTTGGAAGCCAGGCTGATCCTCTCCTCCCTCCTGAACCTCCTGCGACTCCTGGCTGCTGCCTGACAAAACCGATAGCATCTGCAGGCCCTTCCTTCCCTTCTGCCTCCAGCCTGTCTCTCCAGACGCTCCCCTCCTGTAGGAGCCCTCGGCTGCAGTCGGTGTCCTTATTCTTCCTTGTGTTCCATTCCCCTTCCGAGGGGCTCAGTCCTGTGTTATCACAAGTTGTTATGTTTTGATATTGTATGTGCCAACTGCTTACTACCTCAGGCCCTGTGCAAAGTGTGTCTTATAAATCCCAAGTAAATGGATCTGTCCCGACACTGGCGCCTGTCCTCTGCCTCTGTGCTCCAGCTCACCCCTCCTTCCTCATGGGGTTCCCTCTCCTGGCTCCACCCTCGCTCTGAGCCCTGCAGCCGTCGATCACTCCTGGTTGCAACTGCCTTATGTGGCCGGTGATCTTTTCTCCTATCACCCATCTCGCATGTTGGCCTCTTGGAAAGCAGACAGTACTGTTTTTCTCAGTGCCAGTTGCCTTCCCTCACCTCTCGGGGCAGAGCTTGAACATAGCCGGCACCCAGCAGTGTTTCCGGATCTCACCATGGCCTCGGGAATCCTCAGTTTGGCAGAGCTGGGAATTTGACGCATAAATTCATCAAGGACTATTAGGTTCCGCGGGACGGGTTCATAGTAACTTATCTGGAAGAAGACCGGCCAGTGGATCCATCTGAGTCGTTTAGAGAGAGATCATCAGCATCCCCGAGAGGCCGAGCCTGCACAGGCCAGGGCATTTCCTCCTTATGGAGAAGGTCCTTTCTGGAGCCCAGCCAGAGATCCGAAGTTGCTTATTGAGCACAGAATTTGAATAATAGGCATTATATGCTTTTTTTTTAAATGTTTTTATGGATTTTTTTTGTTTTGTTTAGAGAGAGAGGACTGGAGAGAGAGAGAAAGAGACAGAGAGAGAGAAACATTGATGTGAGAGAGAAACATCGATTGGTTGCCTCCCTTACACATCCCAACCGGGGACTGATCCTGCAACCTGAGCTGGAATCTACTGGGGATCGAGCCCGCAACCTGGGCATGTGCCCTTGACCAGAATGGAACCCAGGATCTTTCAGTCCACAGGCCAGCGCTCTATCCCCTGAGCCAAACCAGCCAGGGCAACATTATGTGCTTTTAATGATACCTATAAATTAAAAGAACATTCTCTGCTCTAGGGGTGGTTCTCTCTAAAGAACCCAAATCAGGCTTCTAGAGTGAACTACCCTCTTAACAACGAAACATCTCAGGCTCTAAGTCATAGACCACTAAGACAGCTGTCACTTATCATCAAGTCATCGCCCTCTTTGGGTATGTTCAGCATTTTATGGTGCCCCAGTTTATTACATTCTCACTAATTACATTTTAGACTGATCATATTTGAGTCACAAATAAGATGGCATCTAAAATCCTGGTTTGGTAATGTATGAGGATTCCCTCTCTTAGGCCCTGCAGATCCTCTATTTACAAGTCAGTGCAACTCAGCATCCTACTCGGGAGATGACACATGCCATGCTCAGTTCCAGGAGTCTCGATCTAAACCCCATGCCAGTAAGGAGTCCAGAATAGTGTTTGTTCCCATTAACGTTAGTGGTACCCTGGGTGTGTGAGCCCTGCTATTTTTAAGCCCATTGCTGACTTCAGTGATAAAGAGGGGACAGAATGTGCCTGGCCAGGCTTGTGCGCTTACCATGAGTAATACCATGGTTGTCATGATGTCAGAACTCGAGTATTCTTCACCAAGAGCATCGCATTGCATCATGCACCTGGGGGCAGGGCGTGAAAGGCCCATTTTTCTCAGAGAAATCAGCAACATGGGACATAAGCTGGCTCTCCCTGTTAGGGCACCGAGGCCTGAATTCAGCAGCGCTGAATCCATACAGTCAGTTTGAAGAGCAACTTCCCATTTTAGTCACCAGGTCATTTGTCTCCAAGTTTCCAAACCAAACAAGAGGCATTCGTGGCGGACGAGCCCATACCTTCAACCGGTGCAAGGGAGTTGTCGGGCGGGGACTGGGGTGGGGTGGGGGGCACCTCTGAGGTCACTCACGGCCAGGAGGACAGAGCTGCTCCAGCCCTGGACACGTGGGGTGGCGAAGCATCCTCACAGGGCACAGAGGTGATGCCTAAACATGGGGGCTGGGAACGGAACTATGGGACTTTTTAAAGCCGTCTCTAAAGGTGTGTGCCTGGCTCTGGGAGGTGAGCATGCTGAGCACTGAAACATCATTCCATTCGACCTCATTAATCCAGACCTGTTAAGGAGGGCGGCTCTAAGGAGCGTGGCAGTGCTAGTTAGGATGGGCCACGTTACAGCGCCGCAACAAACACCCCACCTCTCAGGGGCTTGAAACAGCCAAGGTTTGTTTCACATTCTTGCAGCCTGCCCCACTCCCATCCCCCACCCCCACCCTCACCCTCGCCCTCCCCCACCGCCCCCGGGGCTGCTGGGGTCTCTGCTCCTTGTCATCCTCACTGGGTTCCCAGCAAAGGAGCCCTCACCCCTGGTTGGTGCAGCCAGGAGAGCGGCTCCAGGCGGGAGTTAAGTGCACTGGCCCTGAGAGGTTTCCTCCCAGGAAGGGCGCTTCCCACCCACTTCTTATCAGATCGCCAGGACCAACCCCGAGCTGCTTGGCTTGGGTTACTTGCGTCATAGAAGGGATTTCAAAGTGAAGGGCTCCGGACAGTTGCTTTGGGAATACAGAGAAAACTGTAGAATGTGTATGTTTTATCTCATCCTTTTACGTTTTCTGTTTTCGTGTTTTTAGCAAACACTCTGTAGTAGTAAAGTAGAACATATACAATTGATTTAAAATAAATGTCACATGTATTAGGAGTGTTTTACTGATTAAGAGCACAATCAAAAACGTTGAGGTCATAGTTCACACAGTAGATAGAAGTTGGCAGTGAGCATGTTGTACTTAGAAACCGGGCCCAGTTGTGGCCAAGGTGGTGCTTTGGGTTAAAATGGTACACGGGAAAGAACTGTGTATGTTCTCATGGGTAAGTGTGTTAAAAAGAGAGCTTGTCTGTAAGTGACTCAGAGCACAAAAATGTCCTTACAACAGACCAAAGGGCCCACTTTAATATGCACGGCTTAGATGGGCCGCGGCCGCACTGCCCAGGCGCCGTCTGTGCCAACTGGTTTCACATCCACAAGATCCGCACACAAATCCCTACTCAAATATTGTCAGGGAGACCGCCGTTGCGCTTTTATTGCACTTTATCGCTGCACAGCGCAGCACAGCGTCACTTTATTACTGTGTGCTCCCAGTGCAGCTTCACTTGCTATTTTCTCCCTTGTCTCCATCTTTGCTTTTTCCTTTTCATCCTCCCCTTCCTCCCTCCCCTCCCTGCTTCCCTCACAGCACGCCCCCCCCCCCCACCGCCTTTCCCCCATCCCTCCTGCTTTTCTTCCTCTGTGCCTTTCCCCCTCCTTTTACCCTGGGGTGGGGGGCACTTCCTGTTCCTTTCCCAAGGTAATCTCTAATTGAGTTTTTTGTCAGATGTCAGTTAAAGGCAACTGAGAGCAATGAGCACGTTCTCCGGGGAACAAGGCACTATAATGTAGAGTTACTGTTGTAAACTGCAGGTGCCATTTAAATCAAGAAAGGATGGAAGACGGTGCTTTCAGAGGAGGACGGCCTGAATCCGACTTGGAGAGAGCCCAGGGGACAGGCGGCACAGGCATCGCTGGTCTGCACAGCATCTCTCCCCAAGTTTCCTTTGCGGGTAGAAGACCCCCCCAAAAGGGAAATGTGCGGGAAATACATACACATGAGGAAAGGCAGCGAACAGGTGCTGCTGAGAGCAGCGTGCCGGCGGTGGGCCTTTGTCCTGCCTTCTTTGTGTCACCGAGCAGTTGGGACCGGAAAGGGCAGGTCTGAGGAGGGCCATCCCTGGAATTGGAGCTGGAGCTGCTGAGGACAGACTAAGCTCTCAGGTGCCTCCCTTCGATCACAGTGAAGAGATACATTTGCATAAAGAGCGGAGGTGTTAGCGGCCTGGCAGGAATTGGAACCTAGGCATGGAGTAAGGCTGGGGAGGCTTCTATGGCTCTGCAACCAAGAGGCAGCACACAGGCAGCGAGGGCAGCCTGCCATCTGGCCCGCGTGACTCCGCGGTGGTTATAAATACTTTATCACAGCTTGAGTACAAACATGTCTTTTCAATGAAATACATCCTGAGTGATATTACAGAGTGAGTTTCCGAGGGCTACGGGAGGAAAGTGCCACAGACCGGGTGGCTTACAACAGCAGAATGTGCCCTCGCGCCGTCCTGGAGGCGAGCAGTGCAGAGTCCAGCTGGCCGTGCTACACTCACACTCGAGACAGAACCCTTTCTTGCTGTTGCTTAGCTTCCTGCAGCATCACCCGTCTCTGCCTCTGTCGTTGCGTGGACTTCTCTCCTGTGTCTCTGTCTTTCCTCCTCTTCTTATAAGGACACCAGTCATACTGGATTAAGACCCCTTGAATGGCCCTGACCGGCAAGCTCAGTGGTTAGAGTGTTGGCCCACAAAATGAAGGGTCTTGGGTTCAATTCCAGTCAAGGGCACGTACCTAGGTTTCAGGTTCTCCGCCACAGTTGGGGCGTGTGCAGGAAGCAACCAATTGATGTGGCTCTCAATTAGATGTTTCTCCCTCACCACCCCCCCCTCTGCCCCCTCTCTTCTACTCTCTCTAAAATCAATGGAAAAAATATCCTCCAGTAAGGATTAACTAAAAAAAAAAAAAAAAAAAAAGGGACCCACTGAATGGCTTTATTTTAACTTGATTACATCTACAAAGACCCTATCCTATCTAATAAAGAGGGAATATGCTAATTGACCCTCACACCATCACAAAGATGGCGGCACCCACAGCCAATAAGGAAGGAATGTGCTAATTGACTGCCACACCCTCAAAGGTGGCAGCACCAACAGCCACAAGATGGCAGCGCCCAGTCCCCTCAGCCCCACTGGGGCGGCAGGCATGTGGCAAGGCCAGGCCCTCCCCCAGGAGGGCCCAGCCACTCCGCGCGCCTGCCTCCGGAGTCCCCTAGTCCCCTCAGCCCCCCAGCCGCCCAGGGCCAGCCCGAGGTGCAGGCAAGCCTCAGATGGCAGCTGCCCAGCCGCCCAGGGTCGCCCGAGGCTCAGGTAACCAGGGCCGGCCAAGGCTTGCGCTGCCAGCAGTGGTAGCAGCAGAGGTATGATGGGGCGTCACCTTCCCCTGACTGTCAGGTCGCCTCCTGCCCCTGAGGGCTCCCAGACTGTGAGAGGGGGCAGTCCAGGCTGAGGGACCCCCCTCCAATGCATGAATTTTCATGCACCGGGCCTCTAGTTTCCAAATAAAGTCAGTTCACAGATACTGAGGTTAGAGCGCCAACCTATCTTTAAGGAACACATAGTAAAATAATTTACATATTTGTTGGTAAAAAAGAGAGCTGGTAGTGGCAGAGAGTAAAGCAGGTTTCCGGCTCTGATTCTGAGCATGCAAACATTGCTGAAGGAGAACCTTGAGTGAGCTCAAGTGACAAATCATTTGTGGGCTTGGCATGGGACAGGGGAAGGGTTATGTAAAACATTAACATATTTCACTTTACCAATGTAAGAACAGCTAATTCTTTTCTGAATAAAAAAGAAAAAAAAATCCTACCAGGCTTTTTGTCTTGATTTGGACTTTTTTTTGAGAGAGAGAGAGAAACATCAGTCTGAGAGAGAAACATCAATCAATTGCCTCTCACACCCAGAGACTGAACCCACAACCTGGTATGTGCCCTTACTGGGAATTGAACCTGCCACCTTTTGGTGTACAGGACGATGCTCCAAATAACTGAGCCACACCAGCCAGGGCTTGATTTGAACTTTATAAACCGATGGGAAATTTCAGTCTGAGGCTTACCTGGCATTACCAGCCACCCATCCTGTCAGTACCAGCTCAGCTTTTTGAGGTTGTCAGTAATGATTTTGAAACAGTGGTGAATGGAGGGAGGTTGGTGTGCCAATGACAAGGAGTGGCTGAAAGATTGGGGGACAGTGCTTTTGTAAAGATTTGTGACTCCAACACCTGAAAATTAATACTGTTGAAACTTTAACTGCCTTCTTTAAACGTCTCAGGGACAAAGTGAGTGGCCTTCTAGATCTTTGAAAAATGTGGATTTCAGTGGAATCCCTGTGGGCTGAAACCAGAAGTATAGCTGGGTTTGTTTTTCTACTTTGTGGGTGTTCGCCTTTTTCATCCCATCAAGTTTGTTTATAAGGTCTTTTCTTGAGATCCTCACTTGGCAGGAAAATGCCAAGTTGAAAAATGCAACAGCCTTCACGGCCTTTGGAACAAAAGGACAATGAAAATGAGAATTGGGGTGCACATGAGAAAAGGGGGATCTGAGCCTCCTTTTTTAACACAAAGTGGACCCGAGGGAGGAAACCTCCTAACCTTCCCCATCCCATAGCCCACAAGATTTGTTTTGAGCTTCCTCACATGCTACTTGAGAAACGTTGGACACATTCAGAATCAGAACTAGAAGCTTCCTTTGCTCTTTCCCACTTGGGTGTTATTAATACATCACTGCCTTGGTCTATATTAGCTACATGCCTGCATGGCATTTCCAGAAGTCCTGTAAAGTAAACTTATGCAGAATTTAATTTAAAATAAGCATTTTGCTTTTGCTTGTTTCCACATGTGACTAATTGAAATGCCCTCCTAGGTCCTTGAGGCAAGATAGAGGGAAATCACAAAATGAAATGTCTTATCTCCACAGAGGGAAAAATGCAGACAATTCGTTTTTGGAATGTCATGAACTGTTTACCCTGAGAAAATTATGCTTTAGTAAAATGCTTCAGTTTCCTTATACCTATTGTCATGGGTTGAATTGTGCCCCCCCCCCCCCCCGCAAAAAAAAAAAACAAAAAGCACCCCTCATATGTTGAAGTCCTAACCCAGTACCTCAGAATGTGGCCTTATTTGGAGACAGGGTCTTTACAGACGTTATCAAGTTACAGTGAGGTCACGCGGGCGGCCCTAATTCAGTAAGACTGGTGTCCTTAAACAAGGAGAGACTCGGGCACAGACACATACATCGAGGGAAGACCATGTACTGAGAGACACGGAGAAGATGGCCACTTGTGGACCATGGAGAGACCCCTTCCTCATAGCCCTCAGAAAGCGCCTGCCCTGCCCACACCTCGATTTTGCACTTCCAGCCTCTCGAACTTCGAGACAACTACTTTCTGTTGTTTAAGCCACCCAGTCTGGTACCTACTGCACCTACGTTTAGAAGGTTGTGTCTTTTTTATAAATAAGTAAGATTCTTAGTTAATGCAGCTCCTGTTTCAAAAAGGAGTTTTTGAGTTGCTTTGTTTTCATTGATCCCACCAATTCCCTGGAGAAAAAACTGAAAATCATGTGTGTCATATTGGTGTCACGGTCTACCTCACCGGAGTCGTATTGGATTGGTGTTCGCCATGTTTGGTAAGGTGGCCCCGATTATCAATTTATGAACTCCATTTAGCTACTTCAGTGAAGGGCTGGCTCACCCGAGGAGGTTTATGGCAGTCACTTGAGAGAGGCTGTTCTGGGTGAAGTTAGCAACTTTCAGGAGAAGTAATTCTGAACCCAGGCAGGGGCTGGTTTCAGTGAATAACGAGCCAGTAGGTAGAGATATGTGGAGAATTTGCAAATGGTAGGACAAGGATTTTTTGAATTGAAGAAATACAGTTTATGGTGGCATTTGCACATTCGAGAAAGATGAGGTAAAAGGTTTTGAAAGTCCTTAAGAGAATCTCATTTCTTGGAAAAGCAAGAGGCATAACGTGACGCATTGGTTTCTCTTCCCAGGAGCCTACCCCGTCTTTCTCTCCTCCTGCTCCTGTGGGAAAAGGGGGCTATTGGGTTATTCCCAGCCAGGCCCAGTAGCTCCTCCCCTTGTTTTCATTCTCCTAGATCAATTCCTTAGTTGTGTTTATCATCATCTTATCCTTGACCTTCCCTGTGACTCATGCTGTCCTCCCCGTGCTATTTGACGTCGGTGCCCCAAGGATCACTTCAGTTGCCATCTGCTCTACTTTCTGCACCATTTCTCCCGGGAAGCAGCTAACCCACGTGCACTCCATTTTCATCTAGGTGTTGCTGACCACCCTCAGGTCAGCGTCTCCAGCGTGACCTCTCGCCCAGTATCCTGTCCTGGTTTTCGTCTTGGCACACGTAGGAGAGACTTCCTCTGTGTTGTTAGTAATGCCTCAAATGAAGTCTGTCCAGAACAGAACTCTCCCCCTGGACAGCTGGCTCCCTCTCCCCGTCGGCACTTCCTCTCAGCCTCTGGGAGGTGAACCTTTGAGTTGAGGTTTTTTACTTTTGCTTCTTTTTCTTTCTTTCTTTTTTATTTGTTGTCTCTCTGACCTGCTGCTCATCTGTGTTTAGCACTAATTTTGGCTCTGCCCTTTGTCGGTGGCGTTATGCATGGACTGGTTCAGGGTCACCTTGCCCTCTTCCCCATCTGATTAATCCTGTGCAAGCTTAGCTGATTCTATTGATTTTCATCCGCTTTTCAAAATGGTTTCTCTTCATTCAAGATTCGGCGCAGCAAGTGGAACTGGATGCTGACTGTCAATGATCAGCGGCTCCTGACACTTTCACTTCGGTAAATGAAGCAGTTCCTTGCCTCCTTTTCAGTATAAATAGTTGGACACAATGTTTCAACCTGGATATCCTGCCAATGTTTGGAATTCAGCTGGTTGAAAGCTGTTTCGTTATCCCTCCCCCCCACCCCACCCCACCCCGAGATGAACAACATTTTAATACCATTTCCCATCTTCCCTAGCACCATCCCTGAAGCCCGCTCCTTCCAGTCCCCAGACATACTCGATTCCTCTGTCTCCTTCGCCCTTGCATCCCATCTGTCAGTATGCCTTGCCTTTACACCTCTGCAGAGTCTTACGTTTCTGCTGCTTCCTTTCTGTTTCCTCAGGCAGCGCACTAGTCCGGACCCTCCTTCCCTCATCCCTGGGTGCCGTGACAGCCGCATCCTCTTACTCAAGGCCAGTCCCTGTCCATGTGCCACTATGCACCAATAGGGGAAGTGTACCTCTTTAAGGAGGTGAATTTCTTTTGTCTAACAACTTCGATTGGTTATGTTTCTCAAATGTCATCATAACCAGAGGATGCAGAAATGAGAGAGGACTTAGGGTCCCTGTGGTGGGTGCCCATTATTGACCAGGTGGTGTACAATTGGGGTGCCCACACTTCAGAGCTGCCTCTTCTCACATATCAGCTTCTGTTTTTCTTGGCCATTATTGCCCCTGACTCCCTGTTCTCGTCTGAGAAACTGAAGAGCAAGAAGAAGAAGGGTGACCAGCACAGATGTGGGAGTCAGTCAGACTCGGAGTAGCCAAGTGGTCTGGGACAGACCATGTCATCTCCCACAACTCCATTTCCTAATCCATTAGAGAGCTACAGCTGGTTGTTAATTGTGTTGGATGACACTCAGTAAGACCCGAGGGAGTAAAAGTGGGTCGCTTTAGTGGTAGGGCTTCACACCAGCTGTTTTGACTATTTAATAATTACCTCTAGAAGAATCAACGTATCAGAAGACAGTAATTCTGGGTAAGTGGGCTCTTGGTGCACAGTGTAGACTGGTGGTTATTTAGTAGCTTTGCATCTGTGATTGTTTTACTCCTGTGTAAATGCCCCTAAGCTGTGGTCTCCCAGCAAAGCCTACGCTTCCTCGGGACAGAGGCCCTTGTGGAGGCTGTCCTCACCCCCACCCCCTGCTCACACCCAGTGAGCAGGATCCAGAATACTCTCCTGCCTTTCAAAATATACCTATTTTTTAATCCATTGATTTTTTTTAGAGAGAGTGGAAGGCAGAGGGAGAGACAGAGGGAGAGAAACATCGATATGAAAGAGATACATTGATTGGTTGTCTCCCGCACGCTCCCCGACCTGGGGCCGGGATCAAGCCTGCATCCAAGGTACATGCCCTTGACCAGAATCAAACCCGGGACCCTTCAGTCCGACACTGTATCCACTGAGCCAAACCAGCTAGGGCTGTACCCCATCTTTCTAATCATAGCTCTAACCCCAGTTCCTCTGTAAACCCTTGCCTAACCACAACCCATAGTGATTCCTGCCTCTGAACTCTTCTCGCGTTTACTTTGGCAACTTGCTTATGTTGCTTAGACTTGCCAGTTGTCCCTTTTAATTTGCAATGAACTTGGCAACCCCATGAGATTTAAGTTCTTTTAGAGCAGTGCCGATGTCTCAAATGTCTTTGTTTCCTTTTGTGCCCAACCCCAGTCTTTTTTATTTAGAGAACCTTGATGCAAACAATAGTATTGTCATTATTGACAAAAGAATTCTGCAGAGCTTGTGGTTGATCCTAAACTGTGTGCTGGTGGAATATACTATATATCTAACATTACACAACTAGTGGATAAACAGACTTGGATTGAAAATGATATCAAAGCCCCATAGACATTTACTATACAATATTTTGGAAATGTGTCATTTAGAAATGGTGTAATCTGAAATGATCTTTGCACTACTTATGAAATATAAACTTGATAAAATGATTATCATTAAAATTTTAATGAATATTGTTTCATATGCCAATGAAGACATTTTTTTCTAGTATTTTTTAACTCCCAAGGGCATCAAATTAATCATGTTTTACTGGTTACTCAATGGTTATACAGAGTAACCCTTTTCTAGATGTTTAAAAATGTCCATTCAGATGTGTATTTCTAATATTCACATATATTTGACATTTCTTTTGTATGTTCTATAATTTTGTTATGTCTGCATAATGTGAGGTATAAGACAGATGTGACGTTGTGTTAGGTATGGAAATTAACTCTTCCTTTGAATTCTTGAATACGAAAAAAAGATCTGTAGCTTCTATCAGATACTCATTTTACAGCAGAAGTGTGTGTCCAGTGGATTTTAGGGAGTGGGAAAGTTGGTACCTCTTAAACTAAGGTGTTCATGGCTGTGTTCCCTTTAGTAACTGGATTCTGAGTCATAATCTATTTCATACCTGCCAAACCAAAATTAAACTTTATATACTGATAAAAACGGTGCCACTGTTTTACTTATAATTCCTTCCCTCAAGCTTTGATAGAATTCAGTGAAATAGAATTCAATTTAATTTTTTTTAAATCAGAGTTGAACCCTTACTCATCCCTGTAGTTTCACCAGAGTCCGATCTTCCAGGAGATAATTTTGGAGTGGTGAAACGGAAAGGAAAGGCACTCAGATGTGAAGCAACTTTTCAGTTCATCTAGTTGTGAAATATAAAGTTATGAAGAAACAAAGCAAAAGAACTAAATGAGCCAATCCTTCAATAAATGATATTTTTTTAAAAAATGGAGTTAAGACTTCAGGAAAATCATGAAGATATTTAGCTATTTTTTTAAGTGGAAAAATTTATTCTCAACCCTAGAAAAATGAATTTTTCATTAAATCGTTAAGACAAAGAGGAACATAGAATGTTCTGGGTCAGGATCCGGTTTGTTCACTTACCATATGGGCCTACACCCATCACTGACGTCCTAGCTTTCCAACTAGGACCCTTGTGAGAAGGGAAGTGCAGGGGGTGCTCTTACCAATCGAATCGGCACAATCGGGGTGATTGCAGACAGTCCCAGACGAAATCAGGCGTGGGCTTATCCGTAAAACACCGGCGCCCTGGTGTGGCTCAGGGGGTTGAGCGTTGTCCCTGTGCTCTGAAAGGTCGTAGGTTCGATTCCCGGTCAGGGCACATGCCCAGGTTTTAGACTGGATCCCCCTGGGGGTGTGCAGGAGGCAGCCGATAGAATGTTCTGTTCTCACATCCAATAGAATGTTCTGCTCTTCTCACATCGATGTTTCTCTCGTCTCCCTCCCTCTTTCTCTAAACATAAATAAACTAGTCTTTAAAAAGAAAAAAAAACTGGGCCCAGAGCCTGGTGTGTACTAGATGCTCAAGATTTTAAAATCTGTGGAGTCATGAGACTCATAGCCATCAGGCTTGAACTCAAGTGTAATAGCATTTTATGGACATAAATGGCATCTATGATAACGTTTAGAAGGCAAATGTTTTAAAATTGGTTCTTTGAAATGCAGACTTACTTGCATTTTTTAAAGCAAAATGAGCACTTGAATAAAGTAGCCAAAAGGAGGTCAGTTGCCCTCATTGCCTTCAGCGTACAGGCTATTAAAATGCACCCTACGCAACTGGGGAAACCGAATGTGTTTGGGGCACAAAAGAGACAGTCTGTTGTCTTTGTGGTAATAAGAAATGACTTCTTATAAATAATGGGCTTTAGTTCTGTAACTGAAGGGTATATTCTAATGTCAATTTTTTAGGAGCTGTTTTTCACTTGCCACATGCAAGGAGGACTATAGTGCATATGGTTGTATAAGTTGTCTTAAATTTTAATAAGTATCTTTTAAAATGCTTTTTACTGGTCATTTTTATAACATCCTCATAAACTTGTATCAGTAACATTAAAAGGCGTGTAAGGCCCCAATGTATATCTGACATTCAGGGGTCTAATTTTGACCTGCGTCAAACGTGAGTAGCAAGGCAATATGCAGCCTTTAGAAGTTATAGTTCTAGATCGTCTGGACTTGCTGAGTGAAAATAGGAACATCTTGTCAGGTGTAACCCTAGGAGGCTACGTAAGCTTTTGTGGCCAAGTCTGGGTCTGGCGACCCCTGTAGGAAGCAGGTGTGAGGATCGAAGGTTTATCCTGCAGTGATTCTCCGGATACTTCACACCACTTGCGCCCCATGGGCTCAGAACCCACCCTCACAGTTGGATTGTAGCCTCCCAGTGTTCCATCAAAGAAGAGCAAAACCCGCTGTCCTCCGAGAGCCCATTAGGAAGGACAGAGATGACCTACAAAACAACTGAAATGTTGCCATAGGACCAAACTGAAAATGTGCATTAAGCCCTTGGCTTTTCAGAAAAGAAAATGGACAGGTAAGGAGGGAAGCAGGCCTTAAAGAGCTTGGAGGTCAACACAGAAATGAGAGTGGAAAGCAGAAAGGTGCCCCCTCCTCGTGCCCCGCACAGGGGTCTGATAAACAGAGTAAAAGGCATGTGCTTGACTCACGGAGAGCTAAACTGATCAGGGGAGTTTATTCCAGAAAAATATTCTCAAGGAGCGATGTTTGGAAATAAGTTTGGTTGTTGCTGTAAGATTGTTTTAGGATTAAGCTATGCAACCACCAGCAGTGTTTTATTCCTTATAAGGTATATTAGAGATTTTTAAATAATAATAATAATAATAATAATAATAATAATAATAATTCATTTCCTAGACCAAAAGGCCTCTGCTACAGAATAATGGTAATGAGGCTGTATTACCAAACTTCCAGTTGTTAGAAAAGTCAATTGTGGGATTTAGTGTACAACATGGTGACTACAATTAACAATACTGTACTAATACTTGAAAGATGCTGAGAGAGTAGGTCTTAAATGTTCTAACCACCACCAAAAAAAAAGAGGTAATTATGTGAGGTCATGGATGTGTTATCATGGTCATCAATGCACTAACCTTATCATGGTCACCAATCCACAATATACACTGAGTGGCCAGATTATTATGATCTCTGAACGCATAATAATCTGGCCACTCAGTATATATATAACATACACACACACACACACACACACACACACACACACACACACACTAGAGGCCCAGTGCATGAAATTCGTGCATGGGGGGGGGGGGGTGTCCCTCAACCCAGTCTGCACCCTCTCCAATCTGGGACCCCTCGAGGCAGTCAGACATCCCTCTCACAATCCAGGACTGCTGGCTCCCAACTGCTCGCCTGCTGGCCTTCCTGATTGCCCCTAACCACTTCTGCCTGCCAACCTTATCACCCCCTAACCACTCCCCTGCCAGCTTGATTGATACCTAACTGCTCCCCTGCCAGCCTGATTGCCCCTAACTGCCCTCCCCTGCAGGCCTGGTCACCCCTGACTGCCCTCCCCTGCAGGCCTGGTCCCCCCACAACTGCCCTTCCCTGCAGGCCCAGTCGCCCCCAACATTCCTCCTCTGCTGGCCTGGTCACCCCTAACTGCCCTCCCCTGCAGGCCTGGTCCCCCCACAACTGCCCTTCCCTGCTGGCCTGATTGACCCCAACTGCCCTTCCCTGCTGGCCTGGTCCCTCCCAACTACCCTCCCCTGCTGGCCATCTTGTGGTGGCCATCTTGTATCCACATGGGGGCAGCCATCTTTGACCACATGGGGGCAGCCATCTTGTGTGTTGGCATGACAGTCAATTTGCATATTACTCGTTTATTAGATAGGATAGAGGCCTGGTGCATGGGTGGGGGCTGGCTGGTTTGCCCTGAAGGTTGTCCTGGATCAGGGTGGGGGTTCCCTTGGGGCGTGGGGCAGCCTGGGCGAGGGGCCTGTGGTGGTTTGCAGGCCAGCCACGCCCCCCGGTGACCCAAATGGAGGCCCTGGGATCTGGGATTTATTTATCTTCTATAATTGAAACTTTGTAGCCTTGAGGGGAGGCCAGGGCCGGCCAGGAAGTTTGGCTTCCTCCATCGTCGGGGAAACCCAACATTCCTGCTTGCTCCATGGCTGCAGCCATTTTTGTTGAGATTTATTTATCTTCTATAATTGAAACTATGTAGCCTTGAGCAGAGGCCAGGGCCAGCCAGGGTGTGCAGGAAGCATGGCTTCCTCCATTGCCGGGGAAACCCAAGCCTCTGTTCACTCTGTGGCCACAGCCATTTTTGTTGGGATTTATCTTCTATAATTGAAACTTTGTAGCCTTGAGCGGAGGCCTGGGCCGGCCAGGACAGGCAGAAAGCTTGGCTTCCTCCATTGCCAGGGAAACCCAAGCCTCCTGCTAGGTCCGTGGCCGCAGCCATCTTGGTTGGGTTAATTTGCATACTCGCTCCTGATTGGCTGGTGGGCGTGGCATGTGGGTGCAGTGGAGGTATGGTCAATTTGCATATTGCTCTTTTATTAGATAGGATATATATTAGAGGCCCGGTGCATGAATTCATGCATGGGTGGGGTCCGGCCAGCCTGTCCAGGGGGAGGGGACATGGGCAGTTGGCCAGCCTGCCTGCTGGTCGAACTCCTGGTTGAGGGGACAATTTGCATATTACCCTTTTATTATATAGGATATACACTGAGTGGCCAGATTATTATGCGTTCAGAGATCATAATAATCTGGCCACTCAGTGTATATGTGTGTGTAAATATATACAAATCGTCACACTGTGCACTTTAAACTTACACAATGTCATGTCAGTTACATCTCAGTCAAGCTAGAAAATATCAGGCTGCATTGGAATTGTGTCTAGTTCTTGGAACAGTAGCTATTGACCTTATAAAAGGAGCAATGGGACCACATGAGGCCAAGCCAGGGTCTGAGGCAGCCAGTGGTGAAGGGCACTTCCAGCCATGCAGGAACCTCTCCGATGCTGGCATCTGTCACCAGAGGTAGCCAATGATGATTTCCACAATTTTATGACCCTTGGCTGTCATCCCAATAAGTCATAAGCCATCTTCTTCCCGTCTGTAAAATTCCACTTCTACACCCTGGCCTTTCCACCAAAATCTTTTTGAAACAGTGAAAACAGAGCCACATCTCCTTTATGTAACATCAGCATATTTTTTCTACTGCAGCCCTGACTGACACCTCCCCATTCCCCTGAAGTACTTGAGGATTGAGGAGTAAGGGGCAAGCTAGATACCAAAGGATAAAGAAAACGCTTATTTGCATTGCCTCTTCAGTGAATGAGTTAGTTACTAAAAGCCAAGGGATTGGTCATTTCTATATTATATACATCATCTAGAACCATATGGATATTTAATACTGGTAAATAGAGAAAATCATTTTCTGTGTTATTATAGAATTAGGGGGAGGTTGACTTGAACAAAAAGAGCAGTGGGAAGAAACAGGTCAGGTTCTGAATAAGAAAACTGAAATATTAGTAGTCTTGTGAGCAGAAGGATGTACAGAGAAGTGTAGTCATATCACACATATTGGAGTTCAGGATCCAAACAAGTAAATAGGCCTCTGTCAGATTTAAGGGATCAGGCTCAAAGTGGGGTTCAGAGCAGGTGTAGGGACATCAGAGCATGTCCAGGGTGAAGTTCAGGCAGAACCTGAATACCGAACCCAGGACAGGAGCCTTGGTTTTTTAAAAAGTCTTGCTTAGGAATGTTTTAGCAGGTTTTTCTGGACTTCCCAGAGAAGTGCGTCCAGGTTCAATAAGTGCTTGTGACTCTGTAGCCAGAGAGCTAAGCTGTCTCTTGGAGGCCAGGCCAGTTAGAGTACTTTCTTCCATCAACTGCGTGCCTTCCATGTATCATAAACTCAGCTCAATGCTGGGGAAAACACAACGAAGTATGAGGCATGAACTGTAGTTCTTGCCCTCAGAATATAGCCTGGTTATGAAAACAGGACCTAAAGGTATAAAAAGTTAAACAGCCCAAAAGATAAATGATTCAACCCAGTAAGATGAGATTTTGCAGGGCAGAAATGCATTTTGTGACCAAATGGGTGGTACTATATGGTAGATGCCATAGGAATGGAGAGCTGAGAGTAACCACTGTGGCTTGGCAAAGTCTGGGAAAGGGAGTGATCTAAATTGTCTTGTCTTTAGATAAGTTGAGAGAAATAGTGAAGTCATGCCAGATGGAGGAATGGTGTAAAAGTGTGGAGGTAGGAAGTTTGAAAGGCATTTAAAAACAGTAAAACAGGTTCATTAGAGTTGAAGATTGAGGAAGGTTAATAGTTGGAGATGAAGCCAACAGGTAGTTGAAATAAAAACATGATGATGCTGAGTTAAAGAGTCCTCAAGACTCTTCTAGAGACGAAAAAGTCATTAAAAGTTTTTGGACAGAGGAGTTACATGCTTAGAAAAATCCTGGGAAAATTACTTTGGTGGCTGAATGTGGCAAATTAGAAAAAGAAAGATCGCTCGGAAAGACCAGATGTCTGTGTTAGCTTTAATCCTGCTAGAAAGTGATAAATGTTTTAACTATGAAAAAGCAACAAGGACAGAAATAAAGAGATGGATATAAGACACATTTTGAAGAAGGAGAGGGTAATAAAACCTAGCACCTTTTTGTCCATGGAGGCAAAGAAGAATCATCAAAGGTAAATGCATAGTTTTGGAACCAAGTGACTAGAAGACTATTTAATGAACAGAAATGGGATGTTAGGTTGGAGGGTGAGATGGCTCAGTTTTTAAGGAAAGATAATGAGTTGCCCTATAGATGATAGTCTTTGATGAAGCAGGAGGCAGAGATGTATTACTGGAAGGTACAAGGGAGAGCCTCGCCTGTGATAAACGTGTGGGAGTCGCCTGCATTGAGATGACTGTTTTACCTGTTTGAATGGATTCTATCTTCTAGAGAGAGAAGAGTCAACATGTTGGAGACACCAACATTTTCAAGGAGGAAGCAGAAAGAAACCACCCAGCACACAGCGTGCAGTGAGACACTAGGGAGGAGGTTACAGATTCACGTAGACACAGATAAGAGCATCAAGGAGGAAGCTGTGGTCAGCAGTATCAGATGTTGCAGAGAGGTCACTGAGAAAGGCTAGGGCAGCCGTGGGCAAACTACGGCCCGCGGGCCGGATCCGGCTGTTGTATCCGGTTCTCTTGCTCTCCCCTCCGCTCCTTTACTTTGAATTTATATTAGTTCACACAAACACTCCATCCATGCTTTTGTTCCGGCCCTCCGGTCCAGTTTAAGAACCCATTGTGGCCCTCGAGTCAAAAAGTTTGCCCACCCCTGGGCTAGGGACTGAAGAAAGGCCACTGGTTAGGCAGGAAGTCATTTACCTTTGGGACAGTGGAGAGGAGGTGGGTTAAGGACTGAGCCTTGAAGGACAGGGGTCTAACATTGATTACAGGTGAGAAGAAGGAACAAAGTGGAGAACATAGCGATTACTCCCCTTGCCTTCCAAGTTGGGAATGTGTGTGTGACACACGTGAAGACAGAGATTAAGCCATTGATTCATTAAGGACTCAGATCCCATCAACAAGAAGAAATTAAAAGCTGTAGGAGAAAGAGGGCAGTGGAGGGAACAGGGTTCAAGAGAAATGGGAAAGGATGAACCATGAGAATAGGGGAACTTTTAATGTTGGAAAGGAGAGACACCCCTTCCTCTGAGATGGAGAGGAGAGAGTGGAGGATGGATGTAGATTCAGCAATGTTTTGAAAGGAAGAGAATAAAGGTGGAAAGCAAGACTGCTGACCTTAGGCTTTTGGACAAAGTGGAAGGTGGGTGGCCCGCTGAGAGAGAGGCTGGACTAGGGTGATAGGCGATGGGGTGAAAATGGAAATGTTAAATACCACTCTGGGTAACACGAGGGGGTCAGAGAAACACGGACATTAGGATGGCTAAACACCAACGGTGCTTGATAGAAAACCCACTTATAAGAGATGTTCATGACTGCAGCTTAGAAGACAGGCACTGTGTGTTTCTACTTTCACCTTTAAGAACTTATTCTTCCTCATTGTCTTATTTTCCCTAATACATTTTCTATGAATTTTTTTTATTTCTAGTATCACCATAATTATAAATTGCACAACTATTCCAGAGTTATGCTCTTATAGAGTCCTGAGGTTATCTAAATTGTGGGGTGAGATGTTGGTCTGGAATAATACTTTCTAGATGAATTAATTTATTGATATATGCATTTAGCAGAAAAAGTTAGTGACTGAAACGCATGAATTGTATTACCCACTTCCCCCAAAAGGTTGATAAAATGCTTTAGACCAGTGGTCGGCAAACTGCGGCTCGCGAGCCGCAGTTTGCCACTCTGTTGACTAATGAGTTTGCCGACCACTGCTTTAGACTATCTAAATGCAAATATTGAACCAACTGCTTATCTGCTCAACCCTACAGAATTCATCTAAGAGTAACTTAAGAATAAGATCCCAGGGTAATTATGGGTCATCCAGAAGCTAGCAGATGGTGAGTGGTTCCATGATTGGACCTATGTGGGAAGATGTTTCTTCATATGATTGAACCAGACAGTCAGGATCTGGGATAAAGAGTTACTGACCATGGAGGACAACATACATAACAATTGCATAACAATACAGTCTTCAGTTTTACTGGGATCGCAACCAGTGAGAATTGAGGAAGAATTCATTTCTATCACAAATGTTATTTGTAATATATATAATGAACAAAGTCCTGACACTCAAATTCTGTATCTCAATCTTAAATATATTCCTGACTTTGTAAGTCTCTCACCCTCCTAATGGTGTCAAGTGGAACAATGAACTCCTTGGCCCCACAAACTGAGTGACCAGAATGTGCTTCTGGACGGAATAGATTCACCTTTGCAACCTTGTGTAATGGTGGGGGGGGGGGGGAATATTTTATAGGCCCCAGCCACTGCTCAGAACGGAAATGAATCTGTTGAGTTTATTCATGTGATGGCAACTAAATATTTATTTTTTTCCTTTCTTTCTCTTGTAGGTATGGCCTCACATGTGCAAGTTTTCTCCCCTCACACCCTTCAATCAAGTGCCTTCTGTAGTGTGAAGAAATTGAAAGTAGAGCCGAGTTCCAACTGGGACATGACTGGGTACGGCTCCCACAGCAAAGTGTATAGCCAGAGCAAGAACGTGCCACCTTCTCAGCCAGCCACCACAACCGTCAGCACCTCCTTGCCCATCCCAAACCCGAGCCTACCTTACGAGCAGACCATCATCTTCCCAGGAAGCACCGGGCACATAGTGGTCACATCAGCAAGCAGCACTTCTGTCACTGGGCAAGTCCTCGGCGGACCACATAACCTAATGCGTCGAAGCACTGTGAGCCTCCTTGATACCTACCAAAAATGTGGACTCAAGCGTAAGAGTGAGGAGATTGAGAACACAAGCAGCGTGCAGATCATCGAAGAGCATCCACCCATGATTCAGAATAATGCAAGCGGGGCCACTGTAGCCACTGCCACCACGTCAACTGCCACCTCCAAAAACAGTGGCTCCAACAGTGAAGGCGATTATCAGCTAGTCCAGCATGAGGTGCTGTGCTCCATGACCAACACTTACGAAGTTTTAGAGTTCCTGGGCCGAGGGACGTTTGGGCAAGTGGTCAAGTGCTGGAAAAGGGGCACCAATGAAATTGTGGCCATCAAGATCCTGAAGAACCACCCGTCCTATGCCCGGCAAGGTCAGATCGAAGTGAGCATCCTGGCCCGCCTGAGCACAGAGAGTGCTGACGACTACAACTTTGTCCGGGCCTACGAGTGCTTCCAGCACAAGAATCACACGTGCTTGGTCTTTGAGATGCTGGAGCAGAACCTCTATGACTTTCTGAAGCAGAACAAGTTTAGTCCCTTGCCCCTCAAGTACATTCGCCCAGTCCTCCAGCAGGTAGCCACAGCCCTGATGAAACTAAAGAGCCTGGGTCTTATCCATGCAGACCTCAAACCAGAAAACATCATGCTGGTGGATCCGTCTAGACAACCATACAGAGTGAAGGTCATCGACTTTGGGTCAGCCAGTCACGTGTCCAAGGCTGTGTGTTCCACGTACTTGCAGTCCAGATATTACAGGTAAGACTGTTCGCACTGAGACAGGAGATGCTGGCTGCCCGGTGGCATCCACAGAGAGTGTGCAGTGTTAGTCACTGTGGGGAGATGACTTTCTATGCCTGCAGTGCCGCCTTCCAGTGATCAGAATTCAGTCAGGAAATTAGGACGTGTGCACGTGGAAATGGTGATGAGAAACCATGTAGAAGGGAGCCAGGTAAGGTTCTTGGCACACACGTTCAGAGTTGGAAGGGGCTCCTGGGGGCTGGGGTGAAGAGCAGATGCAGAGCAGGGTCCTCATGGATCCAGACGTGGGTGGAGGAGAGAGGGGGACATGCATTATTGAAGTCACTGTGGCAAGAACACACAAGACTCGCTTCGGTGACAAGGAGGACCCGTTCCTGGTCAGAACAGAGCATCTGGGGGTCATGGGAGCTGGGATTGAAAGGATAAGTTGGGGCATGGTTGTCTTAAATACCAAACTAAAAGGATGCAACTGTATCCTTAACCATGGAGCAAGCACTAAGTGTTACAACAGGACGAACGTGATGCTCTGAGAAGGTGGCATTTACATGTCCATGTTTAAGGGATCGAAGGAAGGATAGATGCCTCGGGCCCGTTGGCTTGCTCCTGGCGAGAAAAGGCCAAGTTTTGGGTCAGGATGATGGGAAGATGGTGGGAGGATTGTAGGGAAGGGCAAAGCTTTCATTCCTTCACCCACTCCACAAGGAGACTTCACTGCTCACCTGAGCCAGCCACCGTGCTGTTGCCGGAATATTGGGGTCTCTTGCATGCCAGTTCCCACCCCTGGCTACACGGTAAAATCACCCCAAGCCTTTTAAAAGTAACCCGACTTGGGTACCAGTCTCCACAAACTGAATCTACGTCTTTTTGGGGATTCCACTGCCCAGCCAGGGTTGAGAACCGATGCTGCAGGGTGGGGGGCCCAGATGAGAGCACTGGCTTTGGAGTGAGAAGCCTGGGTTGACCCTGATCCCTGCATTGGCTAAGCTGTGCAACTTGGACTCTATCAGAGACTGACATGTAGCTCAGAAAACCAGAATCCCAGGCTCATCTTTGTCGCCACACTTCCTTCCCGGCCACAGAGAAACGGCTGGAAAGCAAGCGAGAGCCATTGGGTGGCACAGCTGGCGTCATCTGGAACTCCACCGATCAGCTCCCCTTGTTTACTGATGCACTGACCTTCGGGCCAATCCTTCTGCCCCATCCCTCAGCCTGCACCTCATGCATAACCTACAAGACAGGGTCCCCCACGTGCCCCTCTCACCTTCCTCACTCCTGACTCAGGTCTCTAGGCCCCTCACCTGTGCTATTTGTCGCCCTACCTAGGCCCACCCTCCCCTTAGGAGGCATTTCCTGAGCTACAGCAGCTCCTTTCTAGGTCCCTGATCCGTCCTTCCCTCCATTTCTTCCCCCCTCAGTGCAGGTGTGCGAGCATCTCCCATCTGGGAAGAGCGAGCTTGCCGCTGCCTCCTGTCACTCCCTTCCTGTCCACTCATGGGCTTCGTAAGCTTTGCGGTTGGCTCCTGTCCCTCTGCTCTGGAGCAGGCGATCCTCATCACAGCCGAGGCCCCTGGGCTTGCAGGGAGAGGAGGAGGACCCCGTGTGTCCCTGGGGGCGGGGGTGAAGGAGGGTGGGCCAGCGGGTTCTCTGAAAGCGAGCGTGGTGGCGTCATTGCGGTCACCCTGGCTCCCGCTGCTGAGGTCACTGTGTCGTTTGGTGGCCAGTTCGGCGTGCCACAGGCCGCTGCTTCCTAGGCCCTGGCCTGAACTGAGGGTGAACTGCAGCAAAGGCGGGCTGCTCGGGCTTTTATGATTTAGTTATACTCGGTGGTTGTTCAGTGAACAGAACTGGCTTTATTCGAGTCACTGAAAAGTGAGCATGGCCGCCTGTAAAAAGACTTGAACAAGCTCCATTTGAAAGGCAGTGCACGCTTAGGGCAAAACCTGATGAGCCAATATGTTGACTTTGGGATCCTTGGGCACTCTCTCTTCTCACCCTGTGTCCATGTGACACTTCCTGCCCCTGTCCCAAAAGATGGGTGCTGTTTTACTTTGCTTGTACATCTGCCCCTTGTGCCCTGTACCCGGGACCCCCACTCGGGAAATCGGGGGCAGGAGGGACATCTCCAGGGGTGGTGAAGGCCTGTTTGCTGATGCTCCCAGGGCTCTCAGCTCTCCTCTCTCTGCCCCCACTTTCCACCTCTGCCCCCTCCCTCCCAGGCTCCCTCTGGTGCCGCATCCCCTGCCTTTACCCTCAAGTGGCTGTTGCCCAGCATTCTGAGGAGGAGAACCTCTTCTCCATGGTTGCTTTGGCCAAAAGAGCAAGTGTCCATCCTTCCGGTCCCCATGCCCCTCACCCCCATCATGCCCAACTCTGGTTTCAAGGGCACAGTCAGACCCAGAGCCAGCCCAGCCTTTGTCCTTGAAACGATGCTACGTCTCTGAATTGGTCACCGTGTCCTATTCCTCCATCCTGTTCCCCTGGCCCTCGTCTGAGCCCCGGAGTAGCCGCTGAGAGTTTCAGGACAGTCTCCAGCTATGTCTGCGCCAGTCCTGGCTGTGGGACAGCCAAGTCCTGGCCACATTTATCAAGTTGATTTTCCCTGATTGCCTTGCCTCTTATGGGGGAGAGGGGATGGAGTGGGGTGGAGCACTTCAATTGTCCACTGTTAATCTAGAAGGAAGACGTTTTCAGCTGCATCTTAAGAGGATGTGCCTGTGCTTGAGCTGCCTGGGGTAGAGCTGCCTGCGGGGAGGTGCCTTATGCTGTGGATCCAAGCAGACACAGGGCTTGGTTTCCCAGGGTCCCCCGTGTCTGAGCTGGGTGCACCCCCCAACCCCCATACCTCTCACTTTCAAAGGGGAGAGCATTTCCGTGTCCCTCCCTGTTTTACATGGGACAGTACTAAGCGTCTGGTCCCTGCCTAGTGATGTGGAAACAGTGTGATGTAAAGAGATGTTCCCATCCGCAGCCTGGGGTACCTGGACAGAGCAGAGGGACAGGGAGCCAACCACAAAGCTTACGAAGGTGAGGGCAGAGGGAGTGAACTGTTTCCCTACCTGTTAGTCCTTTGCGTGGCTGAGGTTGGGGGCATCTTGCTGTAGGTATTCTGCCAGGCAAGCCAGGGTGTGTAAAAAAACAAAGGCTGCATTTTTAGTTTTTTAAGTTGATGCATGGGTATCCTCTTCCAACTTGAAGGTCAGTTACAGGGTTAAGTGTCATCACCCTGGTTCTCAAGCTTTGTTATGCACAAGAATCACCTGGAGAGCTTGTTAAAAACAGATTTCTGCCCAGATCCTGCCCCAGACCCAGGGCACCAGACTCTCCAGGGGGAGTGTCCCCTGAGAAAGTACACACACACACACACACACACACACACACACACACACGGAACTGGAGGTGAGGTGGTCTGCCTTAGGCCCACTGGGAAACACTGCTCAGGGGAGAAAGGGGTTTCCTCAATGGTGTCACCTTTCAGGTGTTCTCCCCTAAAGAAGGAGGTGTAGGTAATCCTGTTTGTCACCTCACCTTGGAAGCCCTTGCCATTTTCCTATTTGACTCTGCATTGGTGCCAGTCATGTTTTTGGAGCAGAAACAGTACATTGATATTATTTTTTAAAAAATACTCTTGTCTAGCCCAGCCGGCACGGCTCAGTGGTTGAGCATTGACCTATGAACCAGGAGGTCACGGTTCCCAGTCAGCGCACATGCCCAGGTTGCAGGCTCGATCCTCAATGTGGGGTGTGTAGGAAGCAGCCAACCAATGATTCTCTCTCATCATTGATGTTTCTCTCTCTCTCCCTCTCCCTTCCTCTCTGAAAGCAATAAAAATATTTTTAAAAGTACTCTTGTCTATTATACTTAATTTGAAGTACTTATGATCATTACTAGGACCCCCCCCCCAAAAAAAAAATGGGCATCAAAATTTAGGACATAAAAAATGGACCTGAAGGGTCCCAGGTTCGATTCCGGTCAAGGGCATGTACCTTGGTTGTGGGCACATCCCCAGTGGGGAGGGTGCAGGAGGCAGCTGAATCGATGTTTCTCTCTCATCGATGTTTCTAACTCTCTATCCCTCTCCCTTCCTCTCTGTAAAAAATCAATAAAATGTATTTTTTTAAAAAGAAAGAAATTCAAAGTCAAGGATAGATTTTGCAAGATGGGTTAATAGGGAAGGGTTATAGAGAAAGAGCTACATTGAGGTACATCTTAAAGGAAATGCAAGATGGGGGTGGAGGACCTGGGAGCCAGGAGATTGGAATAAATAAGGGAAGATGGGAAACGGTGACACCTGGGAGGAGTTGAAGGCCTGAGCTGGAAAATAGGGGTTAGGTGGGTGCGTGTGACCATGGCGATTTTGATGAAGGCTTGAGGAGCTTGGATATAACAAGGAGTAATTTCATGAAGTTAAGGATATTAATGAGGTTAATCGATTGGAATGGGAAAAACAAAAAGACATTGGGGAAAATTCAGAGGCTAGGAAACAATAAAAAGTAGTTATTCAGGAATAAAGGGAAGAGGCCCTAGATTATAGTGGGGGACCCCTCCCCCCACACCACCACCTCAAGAATAAATGTGAACACTTAGTGCTTTAACTGTTCTGTGCTGTGATTACAGAATTGGCTTAGAGGGCATCATTGCTTGTTTGTTTTGCTGTCCTTTGTTTATTGAGAAAAGTTCTGAAGCTCTGTCACTTCAGGACCTGGTTTCCAATCCCACCACAGCCATTGAGTAACAGGCTCTGCAGAGTCGGGAGACTTTAGTTGCAATCCTGGCCCTGTGTGTCCCCAGCGAACTGTTCCACTGAGTCATTATCGGTAGAATGTCAACTGTGAGCCATCAACACGCCTGCATCTGGATCCCATTATGACTGGGGCTGTGTTTATGAGACAGTTGGCCAGGGTTCACTCTGTGGCCAGAGGACAGTTTTCTCTCCTGCGGGTTGACCTTGGCCTCATTATCCAAACTGGGAACCCTCCATGATCTCTTCCCCATCAACAGGGAACATGGCATATTCTAGAATGCTTTGCAGGCAGACCTCACTTTATTGCACTACACAGATGTTGGTTGCAGTTTTTACAAATTGAAGGCAAGAGCAGAACAAATGACAACTCTCATTATTACTACACTCACCTTATTACAGTGGTCTGGAACCAAATCTGCAGTATCTCCAAGGTGTGCCTATATTCTAAGTCACTTCAAAATAGGGGCATAGCTTTATAAAGCCGTATGGTAGTTTTAAAAACTGCATAGTTTGTGCAGATTATAAAGGTGACTGACTAGAAGTTCGGTTTGATTCAAAAGACCTAGAAGTTAGATAATCCATTGTAGCTGTTAACTTTTTTAATTAATCTTTTATCACTACTACAAACAATACAAACAGTTGCTAGTTTACACCTGAGGATATTAAGCAAAATATTCAACCCATTGGCAATGTCATTCACCCAGGGAGATGGCTATAAATAAATATGTGAAAGCTTTTAGAGTCGCAGCACTTTTCCGAAGAGAGGTAGTCAAGTAAGGTATCTTGGTTGTTAGCTTATCCTCAATTTTCCCTTACCCATCTCTTCGACCTTGAACTGTATGGTGAAATAATTTGAAATTAAAATTTTCTTAATTATGAAATAATTGAAGTTGGAAGCTCTGCATGTATTTGAGTGTATCTCTGCCCAGGTGCTCCAGTCCCTCCTTCTGTCTCTCTCTCCCTTTCTCTCTCTCTCATAATACAATGTAAGCCCACACATGACAGACACCGGCATAGGTGTACTTGTGAGCACCTTGGTGACAGAAGCCAACACTCAGCTTTAACAGAGATGCTGACCACGTGGAGGGAGGCACACAGACACATGCAACAAACGCGCATACATGCAAGGACACACACGCACCACTTCAAAGACATTGAAATACCTTTGCGCCTTCACAAGTCACATGAGCCAACCTGAGGTCCCCAGAGACCAAGGGCCCAGGTTCAGAAGTGTTAATGCCCCAGGAACTTGGCCCAGTGTTCTGCCTTGATGCCGAGCTGCCAACTACATGGCCCCAAACCTGAGGACAGTAGGACTAGAACCACTCTTGGCTCAAGGCATAAACTGGTCATTTTCAAAGTGTGATCCAAGAACCCTCCTGTCCAGAGCCACCAGATGCTGGTTAAAAATGGAGATCCCTGGGTCGCCAAACAAATCTAAGGAACAAGCTCGCTGGGGTGGAGCAGGGGGTTCCTTAAGCTCTGCAGCTAGTTCTTTCCCTTTTTCACGTGATTGAGGTGTGATGGGCATACAAAGAGCTGTGGGTATTTAATGTGAACACTCTGTGAGCTTGGAGATAGGTGCATATCCATGAAATCGTCACCACAATCTAGGCCTTAAATAGAGCCATCACCTCCAGAAGTTTCCTCCTACCCTGCTCATCATTGTCGTTGTCATCACCATCACCATCATCTTTATCACCATCATCTTCTTCATCATCCTATCCTTTGAGAACTGTTGCTCCAAATGGCTTGGATTCCAAGTCCATCACCCACAGGGGTGAACTGAATGCCACGGTGGGTGAAGTAGGGCCACTGGTGGCATCCTGGCTTCAAGCTGTTGACCTTTCTTCTGAGTGGTGGATAGCCCCTCTGTGGGGTCAGTTGTTATAGTACCTGTGGTCGGACCCTTTATGCCCCATTGGTGGTGACAGTGAAGATCAAAAATAATTGGTGAGCCCAGCTGGGGTAGCTCAGTGGTTGAGCGTCGACCCAGGAACCAAGAGGCCACTGGTTCAATTCCCAGTCAGGCACATGCCTGGATTTTAGGCTCGATCTCCTGTGGGGGGCATGCAGGAGGCAACTGACTGATGATGTTTCTCTCTCATCAGTGTTTCTATCTGTCTATTCTTCTCCCTTCCTCTCTCTCTGAAAAAAAACACCATAGTTGACGAGTGCAGTGAGAGGTCATGTGGGTGAGTGAACTGGCCAGTGGGTGGTCTGAGAAGGACAGAGTTGCGGGGAGAGCAGATGAACAGCAGTGGAGACATCAGTATACACTCCTTTCCGCATAATTCACAGTCGATGTGGCACTTACTGCTAAGTAGCTACTGAACTCTCCCTGTGGCCACAGCTGCTTTTGGAGCTGTAATCCTCATTTATGCATCGAACGAGTAATTTTTTTAATTCCGAAGATTTGCCAGGCGCTGTGCTTTGTGCTGAGGTTTCCAGAAATGAGTAGGCGTGCCCTGGGCTGTGCCGTTCTGCCCCAAAGCTGTAATGGAATGAGTGGTCCCCGGGGAGCCTGCGGCTGGGCGTGTCGGCCTCTGCTGTCCTCTGGTTAAACTGAGAAAGCAGAGCATGGCACCCTTGAATGGCTTTGCCTGTTCTCCCTGGCTCTTTGGGCCACGTGTGTATTCTCCGTCCTGGGTGCTCTCCCTCCTGCCCTTGCCTCTCCATGCCAGTGGGTGTCTGCATCACCCCTGGCACATGCCAACTGCATGCCCAAACCTGTTTGGCCATCCTTTCCCCTCCCCGCCTCCCTCACCGAGCTCCCCAGAGAAGAAGTGAGCGGCCAGCACAGCCTTGCTGAGCTGGTGAAGTTCTTCTTCTCCCTCGGCCCCATCGGCTGCTGGCTCACGGGTCTCAAAGCCAATGGAGGATCATGGCTGCTGGTGTTGGTATTGGGGTGTGGCCCTGGTTCCTGGGCAGAGATGGAGATGGTGACATTGTGGCAGCAATTGTCTGAGGTTGGGTGTCCCCAAAAACAGAGCCTGAGACAGGGCTTGGTTGCAGGTGTCTATTTGAGAGAAGATTTCATGAAGCAGGAATAAGGGAATGGGGGGCTGCTCCAATCTACCTCCAAGGGCATCATGCCCCAGAAGGGTGGAGGACGGAGGGCCCTCGAGCGAGCGTGTTAGCTCTCCCGTGCCTTTGTGTGAGCCGAGTCGTGCAGGAACTGGGGCGCGGGCAGGGGCGGGGAGGCTGGAGCAGACTCGGGGAGCCTGTGGAGCAGAAAGCAGCAGGGTGATGTGGGCCACAGGACAGACCCTGGAACCAGAGTGACAGTGGCGTGCGTTTCAGGAGGCCTCAGAGTGAGAGCTTCAGCACTGTGCCGGGGCATCCGTGTTTGTCCTCCCAACCAATCACACGTGACACATGCGGCACCTGCAAATGGGAAGGGAGTAAAGGGGAAATGCCATCCTGGGCAAATTTAAGGACCGTAGGCTCAGAATTCAGAGATGAACTTTGGTTTTGGGGAGGTTATTGTTAACGGACATAAAAGTTAACAATAATAAATCTTGCCTCCGCCCCACCCTCCTTTTTATCTGGCTAGCCTGCCAGTGAGAGCGGGAGATAGGCTGGGCTCTGAGAGAGAATACCCGAGCAGGGGGTGCCAGAGGGCCTGGAATATGAGTTTATCAGAAACAGTGGAGGGAGGTGGAGATGAACTACTCTTCTTCTGTTGTAGATACCATTCCCCAAGGCTCCTTTGTGGAATGAGTGCATGACTAACTGGCGGAATGAATGAATGAGTGAATGAATGAATGAATGGTGCCAGTGGCCTCATATGTTTATAGCTCAACTCACACTGTCACACTCCAGAAACTCTCACATGGTCAGTTTCTTGTAGTCTCGCACACAAGTCTTTCTCTGTTCACCACAACCTTGGGCACATGGCATCTGGCATCTCAGAACCCCGGGTCCTCTGGGCCCCCACCATCAGCCTCTTGGGGAGCATATACATCTCGCCAGAAATGTTCATTCCCATCTTTCCACCTGTGAGATTTCAATTTAAAACCTGAAGACAGCTGACTCGGCATTTAACAGATTAGTTCCCCGAAATCAGCCAACACCTGTCATGTCCCATTCTCCCTTTACGGGAGATTGGAAGTGACTTCCCCGGCACGGAGCAGGGCTGAGTGCAGGAAGCCCTGACCAGGAGCCTTGAGGGCCTCTGACCTCTTATCTGCTTTTCTGTTTTCGAGACCATGGACATGCTAGACATGTGCCCTGTAACTCTGTACTTATGAGCAAATGAGCAAAGATCTCCTACAGAGAATAAGGACATGCACTGCTCCCTGTGCCTGGCACGCGGGAAGTGCTCAGTAAGTGGTAGCTGCCATTACTACTTTTACTGCTACTGCTGTCGTTGTCATTGTTCTTATCATCAGCACTGTATGTGGCAGACACACCTGGGCTTCAATTCCAGATTTGTTGCTTTATAGCTGTGTGACTTCAGGCAAGTTCCCAAACCTCTCTGAGGCTCTTTGCTCTTATAACAGCAGTTCCTGGGTTGTTATAAGGATTCAATGGGCTCAGCACATGTGTGTGACTCACCTGTGTGCTCCTTGCTGGCACACAGCCTGTGTATCGTTAGTAACCATCACGCTTGCCCTGGGCTCCCTTCATAGTTTGTGTGCCTCTGGTTTAGCATTTCTTTTATTTGGCCTGGTATCATAGTTAGCCGTCGACACCCCCAGCATTCCCAAGCTTCTTGGGATCATGTTGCATTTCTTTTACATCTCTGTAGACACATGGAGGCCCAGCGCTGTACTTCACACGCAGTAGGTGCATCGTTTATGAGGGCCCACGTGTTTGGAGCGTGTTAGTGAGTTTCCTCCTGTGTCAGGAGGGATGGTGTCCAGCCCAACAGAGAAGGGTTACCATCTGAGGAGAAGGTGACATCTCTTCCCTGGGTTGGGAGGGCAATGTGGGGAGAAAGGCCGCAGCCGGCCAGGCACACTGGAAGTTTCACGGTGACGTCTGTGCTCTTGGGGCTGGCCCAGAGGTCTCAGGAGAGTGGGAGGCTGTGCCCTGGAAGCCTCCTGCCGTTACATGGCATTTGACACCTGCCCTGGCTTCCTGCGTGCACCCCCATCTCTGCCACATCAGAAGGGTCAAGGAGCCAGGACTGGAGTGATACTGAAGGCTCTCTGCAAAGACACCCCTGAATGCAGCGTATGTTGGTGTGCACTGTATATGTGATGTGTGTGTTGTTGTATGATGTTTGTGTTATATGTGTGATGCATGTGTTGGGGTGTGTGTGTTGTTGTATGATGTTTGTGTTGGGTGTGTGAGTGTGTGTTGGATATGTGTGTTATGTGAGTTTGTTGAATGTGTTGTATGTGTGATGTGTGTGTTGGTGTGGGTGTGTGTTCAGTTGCAGCAGGTAGACTGGTCCATAAGCCCCCCGCATTTGGAGCCCCTTGTGCTCCTGATTCATGTGACTGGGAAGTGTACTCTCTGGGGGACAACCTTATTTATGTAAATGTTGACCATAAAATAAGGGGGGGTTTTGGCCAGAACATGAGATACAAACTGTCAGTGCCAGTTTGCCATCCAGTGACCTCCAGCGAAGGAGTCCTCATCTCTTTGTAAATTAGAATTTATATTGGCAAATAAAAATGCACAGAGTGTGAGCCCCCAGGATGTAAATAGATGTGGCACCGAGAGTCAGATGTTCTCGCTGTGAACCTCGGATGTCTCCCTAAGTGGCAGCCAGGTGATCCTGGGGCGAGGGAACTGCTCTGTCCTGATTGTGGTCACATTGCCACAAATCTACACATCACCTGACATTCATAAAATTTACATCAGAAAATTAAATTAGCCCTGGCCCGTGTGGCTCCGTTGGTTGAGCATTGTCCCATGCAGTGAAAGGTCGCTGGTTCAATTCCCGGTCAGGGCACATACCTAGGTTGTGAGTTCGATCCCTAGTCAGGGTGTGTACAGGAGGCAGCCGATAGATGTTTCTCTTTCACATTGATGTTTCTCTCTCTCTCTTCCTCTCCCTTATTTATATTTTATAAATAAATAAATCTACGGTGGTCTTATCTTAAAAAACTAAATTAAAAGAATATTTTTAATTTGAAATCTGTTTACCCCTAAAGACCTCTAAGGAAATTGTTGATAATATTAAATTCTTAAACCTTATCTTGCCTAGTTTTTCTTCCTGTTTTTGTTTTGTTGTGTTGCATTTGGGTAAAAGAGATATCTTTGTCCATCCTGTAACAGGATGGCCAGGAGGGTAACAATCATTTCTAGAAACAGCCAGACGGGAACCAATGGAAACCAGTCTGAGAATAAACAGCTGCTGGTGACGGGAGCACTGTTATCAGGCAGCTTCTTTATTTTATGTGCTGTTTCACTGTGTAGGTCACGGACTTGTCCTCTAAAAGTTAGGGGCAGCAACCATTAGAAACAGAGATATGACAAACTGTTACCTCTGACATGCCAAGGCTTTGGAATTCCAGAAAGAAGATTAAGTCTATGTGGAATCCCTCATCCAGCTTTTTCGTGCCTACAAGGTCCTGCCCTTGGCTCTGACATTGTCATAGTATGGCCAGCACTCATGTGTGAAACAAGTTGGTTTTTCCAAAACCAGCCTTTCCCTGCAGCCAGCCTCCCATGCAAGGGGATTTTCGTGGTTATCACAGAGAAGAAGCTGGTTTTGCAGGAATAGGATGCAATGGGTTTGTCCTAAGTGATGTGTCATGGAGAGGGGCCCCCGCATCGGCAGCTAGATGAGGCCGGTTCCCAGCGGAATGACCTGGGCCATGCACCCCAATAACTGGGCTGTGGCCCAAGGCCACAGGCTGGGCACAGAGCCATCTTCCTCCCTCTCCCTCCCCACTGACAGGAGCTTGAACTTCTTTCCTTGGAAGAAGCAAGGCAGTCCACAGCATGTGAATGTCATTCCACAGCGTCCTCTGCAGATCTGAGCTCATGGACACATCACCATGTGGGCCTCGCCACTGACCCACCCATCGTGCCACTCGGGCTACACTCTCTGCATTCCTTCCAAGGAGCGTTGAGACTGCCCATCCTTGCTCTTAAATGTCCCCTCTCCTTTCTCAGGAGACACTCCCCAGAGCCCCTCCCCTGACTCTGCTACTTCCTCTGTCTCTGCTCTGGCTCCCACATCCCAGTTTCTAACTGGAGTTCAAAGTCCTGTTCTGCAGGCCCCAGCCTTCCCCTCACCCCACATGGCTCAGCACCCAGCCTGCCAGGAGCCCGCTCTGCTCCTCTGCTTAGGGTACCCCCCTCCACCCCGCCCAAATCCAGCCCTGCCCCACTCACGTGCCCAGTTTGCCACAACCAGAAGTGATTTCTTCTTCTTCAAAATATTTGGACTTGGTGTCATCTGTCTTGTTAGTCATTCATTCATCCATTGGATCTCCACGGAAATTGTACACTTCCTGGGATGCCATCAACCAGTCTTAGAGTGAGCTGACATGACTGGCTGCCACCAGCTTAATCTAGGGAAGGGGCATGGGGACAGAGGCCTGGGTCTCAGCACCCACCAGCTGGTGACAGGATGAGTCTCACCCTCCCAGAGGTGCTGTTTCCTCAGCTCACTGGTCAGGTGGCCTTCCACACCAGGACCTTGGCAACCGCAAGGGTCTGCGTAAGTTTGAAGCACGTGTTCAGCTTCACGTAGCCCCTCTGTGTCTTGTGCATAGTGGGGACCGTAAATATACTAGTGTTTCTTGCCATGACCTGTGGCCCCCTCTTTTCTATGTCTGGCTTTTTCTTTTTCTCCTCTTCCCTACACCTGTTTGCATTCCCAAGATTCTCCCAAGCTAATCCAGGTGGACACATCAGCAGGAGATGAGAAGTCTCCAGGCATCGCCGTACTAACACACCAGGGGGACACCGTTAAGCAAAATCTCGGCTTTCAGAATGTTGCCAATTAATTGCTTTACTGTCATATGTCAAGTCTGCCCCTGCAAGAAATGTATTCGTGTGTGACTCCCAATTTGGGGCCATGCAGATCCAAATGAGGTTTCTGCTGGCGCTGACAGAACCAATAAAGTTCAAGATGGATTTTTCTCTGAGAAATGTGCCATTAAAATGCTTTCCAATGTTTTATGTTTAGATTCTGTGCCATGGTTTGTATAGAAAGCGCATATCTTCCTCTCATTGCTTTGTTTCCTACGCTGTATTCAGCGAACGATATCACACACCTACCCCGGGTATGACCCTGCAGATCCCCCGGACGCCACCCCTGTTTGGGGGGCATGTGCGGCAGCCTCTTTGGAAAGAACAGCTTGTGGGCACACCCATTTGGGAGAAAGTCTCAGGAACGTGAAGGCACCAAAGAAGTTAGCAGAGGTGCCAGGTGGCCACACCCCCTCCTGTGAGGGGAATAATGTCCAGAAAGTCTCACATGAGAAACAAATTAAGAAGCAAGAGCCTGTTTAGGCCGACATCGGAGGGAGGTTTAACTGTAGAAATGCAGATTTCAGAAAATAAAGTACATACTTACCCACAGGAAATAGCCATTTAGAAAGTTGGGTGCATAGCTCTCTATCTGAACTAAACATAAGTTTGTATTTGCCTGGGCCTTTGGTTACTATGGTGACACCTTTCGAGTGTTCCAGGAGCTGGCTTTGTGTGACTGTCATTGTGATTCTGAGAGTAGATCCTGCAGCATCTCACTGTGTGGTCAGTGCCTTGCCTGGAATCACCCATGTGCTAGTGACCAAGCCGTGCGTGCAGCCTGTGTATCCCACCCTGTCCAGGCGACTTCTGACCCCTGCGGGAAGCTGAGGGCATTGAGGACCCTGGGCTGAGGCGAAATCCCAAGGATGCAGAGGGACAGCCTCTAGCTCCTCTGGACAGGCCCAGGAATGTGTTTGATCTAAGCAGTCGCCTGTCTGTCCTCCTGCCTCCCACCCTCATACAGGCGGTGTTCTGTCCTCTGGAGAGTGTGCCCAGCAAGTGTTTCCCCTTGTGCTGGGAGGCCCTGCTCAGTTCTGCACGGACACGATTTGCATACCAGCCCATTTTGCATGTTGCTCCCTCTGTCCCTGTCCCGGTGGAAGTGAAACGTGATGGCCTCGACGTTGTGGCTGCACCACCTCTGAAACGAAGGAGGCTGTAGCGAGACCCGGCAGTGTGGACGCACAGCCTCAGTGCACACGTGTGTCGGCGGGGTGTGCCGCACCTCTGCGCATGCCCGCCGGCTGGGCCCGCAGTGGATTCCAGCACGGTTAGCCTTGACCCCAAGAGCTTACCCCTGAAAACAAACAGGTTGGATGCAGGTAACTGCCGCGCCAGGTGGAGAGCAATCAGTTCCTAAGCTCACTGACGTTCAAGCGCTCCGCAGCCTCAGAACAGGGTGGTCACCTGGTGCGTGGCGTAGAGGGACCCGAGTTGGGTGCATCCAACCCCAGTGCAGGCCCTGCCTTGCCTTGCCCTCTGACAGCAGGCTGTACACAAAGTCGGACTTCTTGCTGTGGAAGGAATGCACGCTCAGCCTACGCCTGGTCTAGTTCGCCAGGTGCTAGAGAGGAGGCGGGGAGGGCCAAACATATTCAGGTTATTCCACTTTCCATCAAGCAAGACTCACCATGCTTAAATGCTTTCCATTTTGCCTGCACAGTGTGAGAATTGCTGGATGTGTTTTGCCAACAGAAATTGAACATTTTTGAGGAAACATGACAACATTGCCTTTCATAGCAGGAGGAGGAGCGCTCTTCTGCAGGAGATGTGCCCCCCACAGCCCTCGGGAAATGAGCCGGTGCCTGGGCTGGCAAGAGAGGTGGATTCCAGCTCTTCGCATCTCCCTGTCACGGTGCTTGCTGCCCACCCCTGCGTTAACAGAGGCCGGCACCTGCATCCTTAAGGCAGGACATTGAATCTGATCGAGATGGGCTGTGGGCCTCAGTGGTCTTCGCCGGTTATTGTTTTTCTTATCACACCTGTCCTTCAAGTCTCACTCAGGTTTCCTTTCTCTATCCATCAGCGTTTGGCCACTCTGCTGTCCATGCATCTCTCCCTCTCCCTCGTCTGCTGTAAACCTTGCTGCATTTAAAAGCTGTTCTTATGCTCCCTTGCATTTGATGGACTCTGGGACTTAACGTTTGTTTTGTAATTGTGTCCTGGGTTTTAGTCCTGGGCAACGAGCTAGATTGTCAGTGTCTGTGTTGCTCTGGTGGTTAACATATTCTCCATACTCGATGGTAGGGTTTGAGGATTAGAGATTTCACAAGGCCTGTGAAAGGAAAGCTATTATATAAATCCCCTAAGCTTCTTATGAGCCACAAAGGCCAGCATTAATGAAAATCATTTCAGAAATTTTTTTTCATAAATTTGCTGTATTTAAAAGAACTTTTTCAGGAACCTTTATACATTGCTGGTGCAGCCTCCTGTGGAAAACAGTAGTATGGTGGTTCCTCAAAAAATTAAACATAAAATCACCATATAACCCAGTGAGTCCACTCCCAAAAGAATTGAAAGCAGGGACTCAAACAAATACTTGTGCATTTATTGCATTGGTATTCACAACAGTCAAAAGGTGGAAACAGCTCAAATGCCCATCAGTGGGTGAATATTTAACAAATTGTAGTCTGTCCATACAATGGGATATTAAACAGCCATAAAGAGGAATGAAGTACTGATACATGCCACAATGTGGATGCACATTCAAAACATCGTGCTGAGTGAAAGAAGCCAGACACAAAAGATCACATATTGTATGAGTCTCTGTATATGAAATATCCAGAACAGATGAATCCATAAAGACAAAATGCAGAGATTGGTGGTTGATGGGCAGAGAGGAGGGAGGAATAGGGTGGGATTGCTGAGTGGGGAAAGGGTTCTATTCCGAGTGAGAGAAAAGTTTTGGAACTAGGTAGAGGTGGTGGTTGCATAACGATGTGAATGAACTGAATGCCACAGAATAGTTCGCTTTAAAGTGGTTAATTTATGTTATGTGAATTTCACCCCAATAAATTAAATTTTAGAAGGAAAAGGAACTTTTCCAGGCTGAGAAGTTGGCCTGGGATGAGATTTCACTGGGCATTGAGATTTTGGCCCTTTTTGCTTTATTTGTAATGGGACATAGAATTGTTTAAAATGCCAGCTAGACTATGAGTAGCTTTGAGAGCTGTATTTGTGTTAGTAGCTATAAGAGCTGATTTAAAAATCCCTACAAAAGCAAAATTTTTAGAATGATTTATACTTTTCTGGTGCTAGGATAAAACAGTAAAGTAATTTTCCCCCTGGATTTGGAAAGAAAGAACAGCTTTATCCTAGCCTTCTTTGAGGCCCCTTGTGTAAAAGTGAAGGTTGTGTTGCTCTGATGATCATGATAACACCTGAAGAACAGATGCAATATGTACAATGAGCCAGGAGTTCCCAGAGCCTGGCCGGCCGCCTCTGTGGCGAAATGCCCTCTCCCCCTTACCCTCCTCCCCACCCCACCCCACCCCTTCTTTCTGTGTCTCATAAGGGACACTAAACTTTGTCGGGGGAGGGAAGAAGACCTTTGTTTATGCTATTTTAGTATTTCTAAAGTATATGGTACAGTTGATTTCAGAGTTGGCACAGCTGAAGTAAAATTCAACAACTTACTGTGTATGCTTGGGCAAGTTACTTAACCTTTCTGATCCCTGCATCAGGGATAATCACACTGTCTTATAAAAATGTGAGGATTAGATGAAATTCACATATGCAGTGCCTTGCCTGTGGAAATGCACAGAAACATTGACCTCTCTGAAGAGGAAAATGCTGTGGAAGTATGTCCCCTGTAGAGTGTCACCACCTGGGAGACACCAAGTGTTCCTCTCTGTCTCGTGTTCGACTCCCCCCTCACCCGTTTCACCTCCCTTACATCTGTGCCCCTCTGTGCCACACCCTTTCTTTGCACCACCTTGAAAGGAAGTGCAGAGTACCTGGGTTTCGTTTTGTTGTTTTTTCTTGGACCATGTTCTCTAATCGGTGACCCCTGGATTGCCACATAGACAATTATACTTGATCCCTGCCCCCCACCCCGCCTTTAGATGAGAAAAATTTGCATATTACAACAGGTGTATTTACATATTGGCTTTTTCCTCCTACTGTCAACAAAACCAACCAAAGTTCAGCAAGCATGATGTGACCCATGGCTTTCCGGGTGCCCTCTCCTTGGCCAGCGGCCTGTTGGTCTGCAGCCCACTCCCCTCTGGCCAGTTCTCCCAGGGCCTAAACATTCACAGTATGTCTGCCCTTCTCCTAAGCTTTTTTTTTATTTTTTTAGCATCCAATTTATTTATTTATTTATTTATTTATTTATTTTTAATATTTTTTATTGTTTAAAATATTACATTTATTAGTACATATATCTCCTTTTTTTCCCCCCAATTGACCTTCCCGTCTTTTAATCTTGAGTTGTTAGTGCTTTTCTCTCCCCCTTCTCTCAGGAAACATGTTTTGGACCCTGTTATAAGCAAGGCAGTGTGCCACATGAATCCAGAATGGGCCTGGCCTCAGGGAGGGTCCAGCATGGAAAATTAGCAACCACGGTGATCACAGTTAAGCTGGGTTAAGTGGGACAAGATTGCATGAAACTCTGTTTTCGTAGCCATTTTATTCCCCAGTCATGATTTGGGATAATTTGTCCAAAACATTCCTTGCAGGGTGTCATTCATGACTGTGTGTGATCTCCCTCTCCCACAGTTCTCTCTCGAGGCCGTGTTCCTTGGCCTCCGGGAGGGTGTGGCCAGCTGCTGGTCCTGGGCATTGGTCAGTAGAAGAGCAGAGTTTGTCCTGGGTCTTCACTCTCCTCTGGCCCCTGGGAAAACTTCTTCATGTCCTCAGCTCAGAAGTTTTCCTCCCTGGAGCACGGGCGTCAGGCCATGGATTGGCATACCAGCCCCCTGCTGGTTGGAGTGGCCCCAGGAGGCGGTGGTGTGGTGGGTCCCCCAAGACCACGCAGCCAGCGGCATGAAAGGTGGCTCCGGACCTCTTGGCGGCCGTACAGTTATATTTAGGCCTCGGCCTGCGCTCTGGAGCCGCCTGCTGTGGGGGGCACTTTGATGGCGAGGACTGCTGTCCCCTGAGAACTGGCTGCAGGCCGCCTCCTCTTCTGATGATGGAGCACACGTGGCTGCTGCCGGTGGGGGACAGTATGAATATTAATACACTGTATTTCACTTTTATTACTTTTTTATTGGGTTTTCATGGAGATGGAGCTTGTGAGTGAAGTCCATGCACTGAGCGATAGTATAGACAATAGACAGGCATTCTGTTTTCTTGACAAAACAGCCAACCTCGCAGCTGGGGCTGGGGTACACTTAGGAGCAGCGAGCTAGGAAACGTGCCAGCTACCAGGGCAGGCCGTAGAAAAGGGGGTGAACATGTGACTTTTATGTTGTCTCTGTCACCCAAGGCAGGTAAAAGCCATCATCTAGCAGTTTTGCAGGGAGTTTCTCAGGTGGCAGCAGCCCACCCCATAAGGGATGCCCAGCCCGGGGTTGGCATGGAGCTTTGCCACCCCCCCCTCCCCACTCACTGCGCCGCTGAGCCCTCATCCTCCACCTTCTCTGCTCATCCAACATCTTCCCACCAAACCAAAGCAGACCCTCCCTGCCCCGTTCTTACTTTTCACCTCCTGTGTCTGATCTTGTGTGACCATGAACGGCCCTGGAAGGTGCAGGAATGATCGGACGTGTCCAGACCACGGAAGCCTGGCATGTGGCCCTTTAGCCCCAGGTCACCAGGACGGAGTTCCCACGTGGCTGCAGAGGCAGGAGGTGGTCCTGCCCGGGGAGGACACCCTGTGGGGCTCTGCGGTGAGTGTGGTGGGATGTGTCCGGGTCCGCATGTTATTTTTGCGGTGGAGGTGTTTCTCACTGGGCTAGGTGACAGGCCTCCTCTTGTCACAGCTGGTGTCTGTGGAGCGCGTGAGTGCCTGTGTCCCTGGGAGAGTGGAGCGTGGCTGTGTGAGAGTTGTAGGGGATGGATTTAACGGAATATATTTGTTTCATGAGTCAGGAAGATCAAATGGATTTCTGCTAACTCCAAATTAAATCGTCTTCTTCAGCCAGGTCAAAAGAGAAACCTGAGAAACCCACAGTACTGAGTAATGCAGGACGCTTAGACCAACCATCTGGATTATTTATTGAATGGGGGGAAAGTATGTTCCTGCTTTTTCAGTTCCAGATTTTTTCTCAGTTTAGGAATAATTCAAGGAAAGACTGCATTCTCTCTCTTTTTTAAAAAATATATTTTTATTGATTTCAAAGAGAAAGGGAGAGGGAGAGAGAGATAGAAACATCAATGATGAGAGAGAATCATTAACTGGCTGCCTCCTACATGCCTCACACTAGAGATCGAGCCAACAATTCAGGCATGTGCCCCAACTGGGAATCGAACCGTGACCTCCTGGTTCATAGGTTGACACTCAACCACTGAGCCATGCCAGCCAAGCAAGACTGCACTCTTTATGCACATAGAAGTTGCTCATGTTTAGAGTTGGGTCATCGCTCCTTGTATGTGTTCAGTTTGCAGCAAGCATTTATTGAGTGCCTACTGCGTGCTGGATACTGTATCTCAGTACTCTGATGAGTGTAGGTGTTTTTATAAATGTTCTACGTGTCACCCAATATTGGAGAATAAAGAATATCCTATGTGTAAAAGTTTTCCAAGTGATGAAATGTGTCCATTTCAACACCATACAGTCAAACCTTGGTTCGGCAATGTCTTCCATCTCAAACAATTCGATTCTTGACCAACTTGTTCACAGAAAAAAATGTCTGGGTTGTCTGCCAAAACTTCAGTTTTAGACCTGACAACCCATTCATGCTGATACCTCAGCATGACAAAAAGGGTCTCTCAGGCAACAACAAAGGAGAGAATGCTTTTGTTGCTGGCAAAATCCACAGATTAGCACAATTTTAAAACATAAAGAGGCCATCAACAGTGTTAATATTGCTGAGGGTGTGAAAGTGCTCACACAACAACAATCCCAGGCCATTGAAGAGTAGAAAAACTGTTGATTGGATAAATGAAAAGCAGTTAGCAGGTGAAAGTATTTCAGAGGCAGTGACATATGAAAAATTCATTTAAGGCTAGTAGAAGGTGGTTCTATAAACTTAAGAAATGTACAGATTAAACAGTACATTAGATTAAGCTGTATATGAGAAAGGTTAAAACAGGGAATTATTTGGAATCTACAACAGATTAATTCCATTTACATTATTTCTGATGGGAAAAAATGATTCAGTTTTTTAACAAATTGCTTCTCGAACAACCTTCCAGAATGAATTAAGTTCAAGAAACGAGGTTCCACTGTACTTTAAATGTTTTCATTTTTCTGGGCAGAAATCTAACAAGAAGTCACCATCACACCCACTGCCTCCCGATACAGAGTAGAGGACAAAGGAAGATGGCCCTGACATTTCATAGCCACGGGCCCACCTTTAATCCTTGTGACAACTATCATTATCCCCACTTAGTAGATAAGAAAATTGAGTCTTAGGAAACCAGTTGCCAAGCGACACGTAGCTAGTACATGGTGCCACTGGGATTCAAACCACATGTGTCCCACTCTCAAACATACGCTCCTTCCACCAAAGGGTGCCTCTCTGCACCTGAGCTTTTCTCCATCCCTTAGGCTACCAGCATGAGTGTGATGAAATGTGTCCAACTACAGAGATGCACTTGTGCATTCTATGTAGATGTTTAATTCTCTTTGCTCCAAAGTTAACAGGCTCCTGTTATCTATATTCATTGAGTTTTTAAAAGAATAACTAGAGCTGCCGTTTATTAAGTGCCTATTGTGTGCCAGGAACATTACATACAGTATCTCAATTCTGCAGAACTCTGGCAGCTATAGATAGTACCCCCGTTTGAAAGCTGACGAAACGGGCTCAGAGAGGTTAAGGAAACTGCCAGTGATCGCATAACCACTAAGCAGTACAGCTGGTGTTTCTACCTCCAGAGCTTTCACGTCTTCTCATACTAGTTGGCCTCTGGTCCTCTCGGGGTTCAGCCACCCCTGCCTACTGCTATCTGTGCGAGCCCTGCCCCCCTTCCAAGGTGATGTTCTAATCTGTTCATGACTGCGGAGTCAGGTAACCAGACCTGTTAGAGGTCATGAAAAAATATTGGCTCAGGAGCCAAAGGACCTGGATTCTAGTGTCAGGCTGGACATGTGACCTTGAACAGGTCACTGACGCCTGGATTTTAGAACTGTAAGCCCCTAGTCCCACTTCCCTGCCTGGGCTGGGCATTCATCCCAAATGTAGGAGAATCTGTATGCTCCATCCACATTGTGTGCACAGACTGGATTATGTTCAGTACATATGGACACACTTATATTTTTTCTGATGTAGATAGATGTTCTTGTAACTCATATATTGAAAAACATTACTTGGCTGCTATAGTTTGTTGGCATTTTATATTTTCTGGGTTGGAAAATAATTATAAAAGTACAATTCCTATCACATGGTCTGACACTCCCTCTCCCTCCGACCCCCAATTTTTTAAAGAGAGGACAGAGTTGTTGTACTTAATGTCGGGGCCACAGTCCCCACCACAGGGAGAGGCCTGCCCTGCACACCTTAATAGGCTTGCTGTGCGCGTCCAGGACGTGGAAACACTGGGCAGGGGGCACAGAGCCAGCTCCACGCCGGTGTCTGTGTGAATCAGGCTCTCCCAGAGGGCCCGGCGCCCTGTCCGTGCAGCGTTCATGAACTTGGTGTGTGGACCCGAGGACATCTATTTGTGGGGCACAGAGGGTTTTGGAGTTTACTTCCAGGTGTTCTAAATTACGTTCAGGTAGTTGTTGATGCCAAAGAAATGAGCTCCAAATGTTATTAAATTTATAAATCTCTTCTGAAAGGTATATACTGTTTTAGACACTTGGTAATTAGAAATTGCAGTGGGATTGGTCATTTTACTGAGTGCTGGCTTATTTAAAAATTTTTTAAAATGTCTGCTTGTAGCTATGCATGTTGGTACTTTAAAAGCCTTTCGCCTTTCTTAAATTTGATTTTTGAATACAATAATTTTTTATTTCTCTTTTCATATAACCTGATCATGATAGATTGAGTACCTTCTCTAAAAGAAGAAAAAAGTGTACCATGTGGTATATTTCTATTTCTAAGAACATCTGGATTTGTTTCATGGAACACAGTTCTTAATTCATTATTTGTTTTTTAATATATGAGCATAATTTTATACTTTATGGAGCACGGTCATGTATACTGTTTCGTTTAATCATCAGACCAGCTCCGTTTCAGCCCCACTTACACATGTGAAAGCTGAGAACCTGCCCTGCTGGGGACACAGAGCCAGGAAGGAGTCAAGCCAGCCGTCCCAGCCCCAGCCAGCTCTCCTGACTCGGCTTCCATTTAAGTCCTATTCCTCGTACATAAATTGTGTTCCATACGGTAGTGCCAGGTCAGAGTTTAAATAATTCCAAGCACTGTATTGCTACTGGGGGAGGGGGAACCTAAAAACTCAGGGCACGCCTCGATCCATTTGTTCAATCGAGTACTGTTGTCTTACGGTATGAAAAGAGGACATTACTTCGCTGGCACTCCCTCCACAGACACGAAGCCTGAACTTCGTTCATTGTAATGGTCAAGGGCTGGTCCCAGTGCCAAATTACCAGAACTGCAGTGTCATTGGATGCTCAGTATTATCAGCAACAGTGCCAGATGTTTGCACAATAGAAACTATAGAACCATAGGACTGTAAACCGGGCTCTCCGGCTAGCCACATGTATCGCCCATGCCAGCCTGTGACAGGAAGGAGGGCAGTTTCCTTTTGTCTAAAGGGAGCCTTTCCCACAGAATCCCAGCAGTGTGGCGCCGAGCGCGATCTTGGTGACGATCTAATCCCACCTCCTTCAGCGCAGAGCCTACTCAACACGTTATGTCCAATGCGCCAGGTTCAGGTCCTCAGCCAGGTGCTGGAAGGAGCGGAAGGAGCTGTTTGAAGGCCTAAGTGGCCGCGATTGGCCAGGTTGGTAGGGGCCGGGCATTCACAGAGGGCCTGCTGCGTGGCCCTGCTCTCGCCCCTAGTCCAATGAGCAGGACCAGATCCAGGACCAGCTCTCCTGGCTCCGTGTCCAGTGCTCATGACACTAACCATAGGCAGATGTTCTCTTGGGTTGGTGTGGTCCCCATTCCTTTTTTTTTTTTTTTTAGAGAGAGAGAGAGAGAGAGAGAGAGAGAGAGAGAGAGAGAGAGAGAGAGAGAGAGAGAGAGAGAGAGAAACATTGATGTAAGAGCAGAACATCGATAGGCTGCTTCTTGCACACTCCCTACTGGGGACCAGCCGGTACCCTGGGCATGTGCCCTGGCCGTAGAATCCAACCGGCAACCTTTCCTTTCAGTTCATGGGATGACACTCAGCCAACTGAGCCACACCCTCGAGGGCAGTCTCCATTCTTTAAACAGGACAGACAACAAGCGCTCTCCAGTCTCTGGGGTCCTCTGGGCTCCTTTCCAAGCACTTGCTCTGTCGCCCCTTTAAACCCTGTCGTTCCTGCTGCTCCGTTTCTCAGGTACCAGGCATTGGGCCCCCCATGCCGCCTCTGTCCCTGTCCCTGTCCCTGTCCCTGTCCCTGTCCCTGTCCCTGTCCCTGTCCCTGTCCCTGTCAGGGAAGCTCTGTGTCTCTCAGGGTTACATACTCATTCTCCCAACTTTTCCTCCTCATCTTTTTCTAATTTCAGAGTTAGAAATCTCTAGATCCCAATTAGTCCTGACTCTTCTCTAGCAACGTTCCATCGTAACTTTGGAGTTCTGAGCCACATGATTAGCTGTCAGCCAGACATTCCCCTCGGACCAGCTGGGAGCTGGTGACAGACAGGGATGGGCAGGTTTGTACAGGTTCTTTAGGTGAGAAACATTTCTGAACAGCTCGCTGCCACACTTAGGCACCTGCATCAATTCAGCTAATACACATAAATGGTGTTGTATGAAATAATTCTGGGCTATTTCACAGGAAATATTTATTTTCATTCCAAATTGGATAGCAAGCCAATTCTTTTTTTTCTTTTTTTTTAATTTAATAAATCTTTATTGTTCAGGTTATTACAATTGTTTCTCCTTTTTCCCCCCATAGCTCCCCTCCACCCGGTTACCACCCCACCCTCTGCCCTTACCTCCCCCGCACTGTCCTCATCCATAGGTGTACAATTTTTGTCCAGTCTCTTCCTGCACCCCCATAGAATTATCAGTCTACTCCCTTTCTATGCCCCTAATCCTATTATATTCACCAGTTTATTTTGTTCCTCAGATTTTTAATTCACTTTATTTTCAGGTTCACTTGTTGTATTTGTTGTTCATAATTTTTATCTTCACTTTTTTCTTCTTCCTCTTCTTAAAGAATACCTTTCAGCATTTCATATAATACTGGTTTGGTGGTGATGAACTCCTTTAGCTTTTTCTTATCTGTGAAGCTCTTTATCTGATCTTCCATTCTGAATGATAACTTTGCTGGGTAGAGTAATCTTGGTTGTAGGTTCTTGCTTTTCATCACTTTGAATATTTCTTGCCACTCCCGTCTGGCCTGCATAGTTTCTGTTGAGAAATCAGCTGACAATCATATGGGTGCTCCCTGGTAGGTAATTAACTGTTTTTCTCTTGCTGCTTTTAATATTCTCTCTTTGTCTTTTGCCCTTGGCATTTTAAGTATGATGTGTCTTGGTGTGGTCCTCTTTGGATTCCTCTTGTTTGGGGTTCTGTGCGCTTCCTGGACTTGTAAGTCTATTTCTTTCACCAGGTGGGGGAAGTTTTTGGTCATTATTTCTTCAAATAGGTTTTCAGTATCTTGCTCTCTCTCTTCTTCTGGCACCCCCATAATTCTGATGTTGGTACGCTTGAAGTTGTCCCAGAGGCTTCTTACACTATCTTCAACTTTTTGGATTCTTTTTTCTTTTTGCTTTTCCAGTTGAGTGTTTTTTGCTTCTTTGTATTTCAAATCTTTGACTTGATTCTTGCGTTCCTCTAGTCTGCTGTTGGGTCTCTGTATAATATTTTTTATTTCAGTCAGTGTATGTTCAATTTCTAGTTGGTCCTTTTTCATATCCTCAAGGGTCTCGCTAAATTTATCGGCCTTTTCTAGGATATTCTTGAAAAGCCTTATAACCGTGGTTTTGAATTCTATATCCAGTCGTTTGTTTTCCTCCATTGCTTTCGTTTGTGATCTGTTTCTTTGTCTCCGCATTTTCGTTGCTTCCCTGAGTTGGTAGGGTAGCTTTGTGTGCTAGGTTTCCTATATGGCCCAGTGGGTCGGCCTCCCCAGTTACCTGAGGTGGACACTCTTGGTGTACCCCTTTGTGGACTGTGTGTACAGCCTTGTTGTAGTTAAGTCTTGATTGTTGTTGGTATCACTGGGAGGAATAGACCTCCAGGCCAGTTGGCTGTGAGGATCAGCTGTGTCTACGCTAGGAGAAGTTCGGTGCTGGAGACAGCCTTATAGGATTAGACTTGCAAAATTGCAATAGCCTCTGTGCTCAGCTTGGATGGGGCTGAGTCTCAGGGCAGAGCAGACAGTCTAGGCTTCCCATCAGCCCTGCCCTTGCACGCACGCCTCCAGAACTCTGCCTTCCGCGATTCCCCTGAGTTTCTGCCTGACAGTCCAGATTCCCCCTGTAAGAGCGTGGGTCCCCAGGGGCTTGCCCGGAACTGGGGTTCAGTGCAGTTGGAACTAGGGTTCAGTGCAATCAGGAGCTTCCGACTCCCTTCCGCTGGGGAAAGCCTGCAGCAACCTCCGCATGCAGCTTTCTCTGTGAGCACTCGCGTGTGCGCGCACGCGCCTCCAGACCCGCCGCGGTTCCCCTGGGTTTCCGAATCTCTGAGTCTCCGTGTGCCTTTCTCTCTACCTGACAGTCCAGACTCCCCCTGTATGAGCCTGGGTCCATGGGGCTTCGCCCGGAACTGGGTTTCAGTGCAGTCGGAACTGGGGTTCAGTGCAGTCGGGGGCTTCCTTCCCCCTCCCGCCAGAGAAAGTCAGCCAGGTACTCAGCCGCCCTTCCTCTCTGCGCACGTCTCCATACCTCAGCCCTCCTTTGCTGCTCCTCTGATTCTCCGTGAGCTTTCCTCTTTCCTTCTAGTTGTAGAATTTCCACTCAGCCAGCTTTCCTGTGGTTCTGGATGATGTCCATTCTGTCTTTTAGTTGTAGTTTTGAAATTGTTGTGTGAGGCAGCAGTTTAGGTGCTTACCTATGCCGCCATCTTGGTTTCTCCCAATTCTTTCTCATAAGAGAATAAGTAATGTAAGTTAAACCTTAAGGTCTTAATCCTGAGAACTTCAAGATTCCCTTGCGTGTGTGAACTCTGTTGAATTCGGGAGCCCCATTAACACCAACAAAATGCGATCACTTTTCTCTGGTTGCACGTGCCCGACTTGGTACGGCTTCCCCTGCAGCAGAGCAGGCCTCCCTGGCGAAGTCCATGGTGTCCCCAGCTCTAGGAGATGAGACCACAGGGTGTGGCTGCATTTACGCCCCAGGCAAATGCGGCACTCGGGCTTCTCCAGGCTGCAGCAGGATCAATCCTCAGCTATTGCTCTGGCTCGCCAACTGGCAATTAGGAATATTCCCATTTTGAGAATCTCTCTCCATTTGCCTTATGAATATTGGGGTTTGACTTGCAATGACACCATAAGACATGAACTAATAAAATTGAAAGCAACATTGTGGTGTATTTTAATATGCAGTGCTCCTGAAGTTCCCCCAGGGTCTTTTCGCTAACACTTCTTTCAGGTACCGTGCTGGGAATAGGCAGAATGCTCCTTGTAATGAACATTCGTGTTTATAAGTTAGCCGTCTGGATGCTGGTTGGGTGGGAGAAGGGAAAGTGACTTTGCATGGCAATTCATCTCTGATGTTTAAAACAGTAGTCACTGGAGACATACGATTGATACACAAATATCATCCCATACTACGGTATTCAGGAAAGCATTTGATGCTAAAGTCGTAGGGTGTCGTGAAAGATAAATAGACCAGCCCTCTGAGATATTTACCTGTGACTGGTGTCAGACACAACCCCCAGCATGGGCCTTGGAAGAGAACCAGGTGGCAGCCCTCAGCTCCCACCTTCTGGCCCTGACATCTGGCCCAGACTCCAGAGGTGAGAGAGTAAGAGGCCAGTTTCCAGACCTTCCGGTCTTCCAGCCTGTGGCTGTTCAGTGGCTTCTAACATTCTGAAGTCAGGCTATCCTTTCCCTGACGATCACTACCAGGTAGCAGAGCCATGGAGGAGCTGGAAAGGGTAACGTGGAGAAGCTGAGGAGCCTGAAGAGCCAAGAGATGGGGGCGGGGAGTCCCCAAGATGAGAGAGTCATCAGCACCAGACTCACATGGGTCAAGAAGAAGCAGGACCTCAACCAAGCCAAGGTTCCTGGGACAGCAAGAGGGACGGAGCATGTGCATTCACATGCATGCCTGTGTGTGATTGTGTGTGTGTGAGAGAGAGTGTGTGTGTGTGCGCATGCGCACATACATAGTAGCCCCTGGACTGTCCCTCCAGCCCAGTGGGCCATCTGTGTGCAGGCCGTGGCTGCGCCGCACAGTGGGTCGGGGTGACAAGATCCCTGTTGCTCTAGAACAAGGGCAGCCGGAGGCCTGGTTGTGCTCAAGCTCAGCGTTCAGAGCTTGTCCAGCAAGGACCCCAGATCTGGTTCTCCCCAGAGTTCCTTGCCCTCTCTGTGAGAAATTGTTTCATCTCAGATCTGGATTTTTCTCCCATCCACCCTCCAGCCCCCAGACTGCTTCAGAACATTATTGAGCACAAAGCTGAGCCGTTTGAGCCAGAATGTTGTTTATTTTAGGGGCAGGAGAGGCTGCGATGAGACCCACCCTGTACTGGTTGAGATTGGCAAGTTTAGAATCCAGGTGTTTCCTCCCAGGCGCTGGTACACTGGCCCTGATGAGGGGTGGCTGGCAGTGGGCTTGATACATGGAACCGATTGAGACATTTACAACCAAAATTCTTAAGTAACATTAAATGCTTTGTGCTCGGCACATTTGTCCATCTTCTTGACCCACGTATCTTGTATCCCAAGCACCTAGCAATGCCTGGCATATCATGAATAAGTAAGTTGTTGAATGTCACAGAGTAATTGTAAAAAGTAGCAGGCATTTAGAGTTTTGAAAAATGTACAAAATATTTAATCACTAGTCATTTACCTTTAATCCTTATCATTGACAGCCTGGCTAAACCAAGGTGAGCAGAATACTTTTTCTTTATCCACTTCCTCCTCTTCTTCAAATGGCCCCAGGCCTTTGGGTGGTTTGGCCTCCAGAGCTCTTTCATTTGCTCATCACCTATTTCACCTCCCTGATGGGAACCGTGACCTCCTGAAGCAATAGTTTCATAGGTGGGGTGGTCTTACTGTGCCCTCCTGCTGGAGAGAAGGGAAGAACCTTTATCTTTATATAGATATTGATTTTTTTTATTTTAAACCTCCTACCCCCAGCTGTTTAGAATTATTACCCGCATTTTCATAAGAGTCAACGTTTAGTTATAATATTTCCGTTGCAGCAGCTCTAACTCGGGACCTGTTGTACACTTGTCTCTCAGTAGAGCTGTTGTTTGAATTTTGAAAGAATATGTGTGTTTTACTGTAGAACATTATATTTTATATTTTTAATAGTTCTTTATTGTTGAAAGTATTACATATGTCCCCTTTTTCCCCCCATTGGTCCCCCCCAGCCTCCCCCCGCTCCCCACCCCAGGCCTTCACCACCCTATTGTCTGTGTCCATAGAACATTATTTTTTTAAAGAGTTAACCAAAATGTAACTTTTTTGAGTAGGGTTGAACCTGAATGTCTTTATAGTCATTCTGGACACTCACCAAGTTGCCACCCCCAGACCTAAACCACAAGGGTCTGGAAAAGACCTACCTTCATTCCTTACATTTTCCCAGCCCTGACATTAATTCAAAAGCAAGAATATTGCCTGCTAAGGTCTTGAAAAGATGCTATATTGGTGACATGAATTGTTAAAATGTTTAAGATATTTACATACTTACATACCATGTTTAAAAACAATATTTGTATACCCATGTTCATAACAGCGTTACTCACAATAGCCAAAAGGTGGAGGCAGCCCACGTTTCCATCAGCAATGAATGGACAAACAAAATGTGGTATACAGTCTACAGACAATGGATTGTTATTCAGCCTTAAAAAGGAAAGAAATTCTGACACAGGCTACAACATGGATGAACCTTGAGTACATTGTACTAAGTGTAATAAGCCAGTCACAAAAAGGGCAAATATTGTGTGATTCCTCTTATATGAGGTATTTAGAGTAATCAAATTCATTAAGACGGAAAGAATAATGGTTGGCAGGTGCTTATGGGAGAGTGAGGGGTTATTGTTTAATGGATACCCAACTATGACCTACCCACCAAAAGGACCCGGGTGGCGGGGGTGGGTCAGGTGCACAGCTGAGGGGGAAAGATTCCCATCGGAGGTAGCATCCAAACTGGGCCCCCGAGGGAAGTAGAGTTGGCATCTCCCTACTTGTTGCCCCAACTGAACCCTCATTTTGACACTTTATTTTCATGTGTGTTTATAGATCTGGTTACCTAGATGAGTCAAGTTTCTTTAGGAAACTCATCTAGAGATGGGTGTTATTTAATGTCTCTGGTGCCAAGCACAATGCTTGACTCACTGTAGGACCCCAGGAGATAATGAATGAATGAATGAATGAATGAATGAATGAATGAACAAACGAACAAATGAACATACGTAGTGACTGATGAGACTGGAGAGTTGACATGGCCTGAACGATAAAGGCCTGGAGTGCCGTGAGCGTTGAGCCAATTGGCAGTAGAGGGTGATTTCCTTCCGGGATGGACGCTGGGGCAGTAGCCACTTCAGTTGGTGCCCTACCGCATGCCTCAGCATTGCCAGGATCTGTACCTAAAGTGGCGTAAGCTGTGTGCCATCACAGAGGCAGCAAATTAAGGGAAGGAACCAGACCTGAAGGATGCAGTTGTGATTCTTGGGCTAGAAAGAGCAGAACCCACTCAGGCCAAACCACTGTGGTCTGGGATAACTCCAGGTGCAGAGAGAGACTGTCCTGGGAGCGGGCCCCGGGGTCACTGGGTGAAGAAATGCTAGGAGATGCGGTCTCAGGGGACTGCGTCCCGGCCTTCCGCTCCCAGAGTGCATGCTGCTGCCGTGGAGAGTGCAGGCGCATGCCGAGGCTCCCTTGAAGAGAACCCTTCTCCCTGGAGAACCAGGAAGATCTCAGGAAGGTCTTTAAATATGCTCCCTGGTAGTAGCCGCAACATCCTCGATTTTCATGTAAAATGAGCTTAATTTGGATTTAAAGAACATGAGACTCTTTTCTTACATGGTCTTGAGCAACCCTTGGAGTTCATGTCTCATAGTTGCCTCTTGACTGTCCACACTAATGGGGAAGGGAGGGGAGGGTGGGTGGAGCAAGGAGCTCAGTATGCAAACGGCAGGGAATCCAGAGAGCTTTTGGCTATGGAAATGGATTTGTGCTTGTTTATAGGGAGAGGTGTTTTGCAAATTAACCACAAAATTTTGAAATCAGCTTTTATTTATGACAACTGGGACCTGAAAGACAGGATTGCTTCCTCCCGTCCCCCACGCACCTCCATCCTGTCCCAGTCTCACTGGGGGTGACAGCACCCTTCCATTATCAAAACAAGCCGAGGAGGGGAGAATTACAAGCTAAGCCAGAGAAAACTTCACAAGTTCTATATTGTGGCAGTTAAGATACTGACCTAATTAAAACTTCTAGGCTCCACCAGAGAGCTGCCTTTACCGGCCTTTCCTGTACATTTATATTAGGAAGGTTGTGTTACCAGCTCCCCCAAAGTGCAAAGTCTGCCCAAAATAGAGGTTGAGGAGTGGCTGTGTCATACAGTGACTCAGTGTGGTCTTATCATATAGTGAGTCAACGACAGCCCAGCGGAAGGGTGAGTATGGCATCGTGCTGTTCTCCACGGGACAGTCCTGGGCAGGCCCCCAGGGTGGGGGTGCTGTGTGACTCAGTGGCCCTGAGGTCCTGAGCCCGGGACAGACTGGAGACGCAGCCTGAGGAGGTGGGCTTACAGGACATGCAGAGCCACCTCAGGCTTACGTGGCCCTGTTCCCACATGGGAGGGCCGTGCCCTTCTCCTGGTCGGGAAGTTCGGGAAACGCATCTAAACACACACGTGCCCACGAATGTGAAAAAGAGTCTGCCTTCTGAGGACTCTTGGTCGATCTGAACGTGAAGTTAAAAGCAATTTGCCACAGTGGAGGCGTTTCTTCCAACCGGCTCGGGATACATTCCTGATTAATCTGTTCCTGGGGACATTCAATACCCATGTCTGTCACGGTCTGTGCTTTTCAAAACATCCTTTGCGCCCACAAAAGCCTTCATAGAACAGCATCCCCTCAATGCTCAGGGCACCTGTGGGCAGGATGTTCACTCCCGCCATCATTTCATGTTAGAAACCTAAGCCCGCGATTGTGAGACGTCGAGTGCTCCGCCCAGGGGAGGGCTCTCCCTGCTCCCTGGGCCCAGCTTGCTAACTGGGCACCAGCTACCCTGGGGTATAAATCAGAGTTCCAGTGGGGAGGAGGCCCTCTGGAGGTGGGCCCTTGGAAAGAGGAAGAGGGGGAGCCTGTGGAACCCCACACACAGACCTGGGGCAGAGGGGACCTTCTTTGTCCGGAGTGGTTTGAAAATGCTAAACTTCACTAAGTTCTGCTTAAAAGCCAGGGGCATTTTTCAGAGATCCTTTTACCCCAAGAAACTTGGGTGTTCACCCTTGCTCCCCTGCCTGCTCACACCCCATACACTGTGCTTGGGCGTCATCTGCAGAAAGCTTTGCTCCCCGGGGTTCTGGCTTTGGGGATGCAGAAGAGGTAATGCCCGTGTCAAAATGATTCTTGCTGAAGGCCTCCAAGGTGTTCAATGTTTACTTTCAGCTGAGTGTTCTATTTCTGAGAGGTTAAAAAACAAACGTGTTTTCATGCACAGCCTTTTCCTAGTCAGCATGTGGGGGTCTTTGGGTGTTTTGATTCGGCCCTGTGGCAGCCAACTAACAAAGTGCAATCCTGAGATGAGCTGACAAGGATGCAGAAATGAACAAATAAACAAAAAGCCATGTTAATTTCAAGCTTCAGTAGGAAAACAAAAAGAAGTATTAACATGGGCTGAATGACAAATAATGACTGGCCAGGAATTTTTAATGCTTCTAACAAGGTTTTGTAAGCTCTTGTGGAATTTGCACCCAGCAGGGGTAGCACAACTATAGCTAGCAGTGCCCCGTGAAGGGGGTTTGATAGGTGGTTTAATTTAAAGATCGGTACCTGCACGCACATGGTGTTCCTAAGCCGACTCCATGGCTGCACTGACACTTCTCTCATCTGCTCCAAGTAGCCACATCGCCTTAGTGAACCCTCAGACTTGCTTTTACACTAAATAAACGGCTCTCCACCTGGCTACTAGGATGGTCACAGAGTTGTTTTGCTGTTGTTGTTTAACATATATGCCAAAAATAGATATGTATGCCAGCCTCTAGCTCCTAGTCATTCCCTGTTTCTATCCCCATCCTGTTCTTTAGAGATCCCTTCTCTCGCCTTAACGTAGTCCTTTACATGTCGAGAAATTCGAGGGTTCTAAAATTTATATTCATGTGTCAGGTAGACATAAGACACTATTAATTTAAATTCCCTTTCTTAGAATTTAGTAAATGTTCAGGAGTACCCACTGCGTGCCAGGAATGGCGTGAGGTATGGTGTAAAAACAGAAGCGTGTGAGTTTCACTGTAGGAAGGTTGCCAGGCGACCTTCATTCTCTTAAGGGTACCTTCCACCTGTCCGTGGACCCTGCTGGATTATAATGCTCACACTCAGGAGCCTGCCTTCCACTTCGCATACCCAGCACTTGGCAGGTGCTGGGCACCAGTGGGGACAGAGGTCTGCTGCAGGAGATGGTTGGGAGAGCAGGAAAGGTGTGGGGTGGAGGGGCCTGTGAGGTGGGCAGAAGAAAGTGTATGACTTTGTCGGTCAGAAGTGAGTGTGAAGAAACTGGTCTTTGGCTGGAAGGCCCAGAGGGAGGGGACAGCCAAGGGTTCACCTTGGGGTCCCTGTGAAGGGGTCTGCAAACCATGGCCTGCGGGCCAGCCACATCCCCTTGTTTCCCAGGTGTCAGTGGCCACTTCTGTGCTATGTCAACAGAGGTGAGTAATTGCAGCATAGAGCCTGCTAAGCCAAAAGTATTTACTATCTATCCCTTTATAAAAAGATGCTGCCCTCTGCCTAGATGGATAATGAGGATAAATGCAGTCACCTGAGGACCATATTGTAATGTGAAGGTGGTACTTGGTCCTCTTGGTCAGGGGACTGACCTGATTGATGGGAGGTATGGTTTCAGAAAGTTAATGTGGGAGTGATTCATATTGGAGAAGGGGCCGGGTATAGAGAACCAGTCAGGAGCTTCCAAGCATCACTGAGGAAAGCACATAATTGTGAGTCTTTTTTTCTTTTTTCTTTTTAATTCTTTATTGTTGAAAGTATTACATATGTCTCCTTTTTCCCCCATTGACCCCTCCCTGCCCACTCCCACCCCTCAGCACATGCCCTCACCCCCCTACTGTCTGTGTCCATTGGTTATGCTTATATGCAGGCATACAAGTCCTTCGGTTCATCTCTTACCCCTCTCCCCACCCCCCACAGCCTCCCCTGCCCTCCCTCTGAGGTTTGATGGTTTGTTTGATGCTTCTATGTCTCGGGATCTATTTTAGTTCATCAGTTTATGTTGTTCATTATATTCCACAAATGAATGAGATCATAAGTATCATAAGAAAGATACTTATCTTTCTCAGACTAGCTTATGTCACTTAGCATAATGCTCTCCAGGTCCATCCATGCTGTTGCAAATGGTAGGAGTTCCTTCCTTTTTACAGCAGCGTAGTATTCCACTGGTAGATGTACCACAGTTTTCTAATCCACTCATCTGCTGATGGGCACTTAGGCTGTTTCCACATCTAAGAGTTGGCTTAGCACACTTGTCCCCTGGGCTAGAAACGTCTCCTCGTTCTCATCACTAGCTTGGGGGTCCACCTTCAGTTCCTTGCAGAAAACTCAAGTCAGCCCCACCCACTGGTTACACCCTTACTTCTAGAGTTGTTGTATGTCAGTGAGTGTTCTATCTCACAACCTGAGGCCTATCTCAGTTCCCGGAGGCCAGCCACCCCTCTCTCAGTGGTTAGAGTAATATTCTGAACATAACTAGTCCTTTCAAAATGTTTCGTGATGACACAGTCACTGAGCAAGATGTGAGGTTGGAGAAAACATCCCCTAACTCATTCTATAAATTAGTCAGAATACATCAGGCTAATAATTATAGGAGCAAGCATCTGTCTGTCTGATGCACCCTCATTCAGCAGATAAAACAGTTAAGCCCACATCAGTCATTTTGGTACAATAAAAATAAAATTAGACAGTACAAATACAGTCAAGGCGAGAGTATTTATTCCAATGTTAGTTTTAAAGCTGATAGTGGCAGATGCCGGAGCATCTGGACTTGAAGGGCAGTTCAGTTAGAGATTCTTACAGAGAGAGCCCGGTGGAGGGAGGGAAGGTCATGGCGGGGGCTGGATCCTCAAGTTCAGCCCTGGCCCCTCTTTCTCATCGTGACCCTAAGCCCTATCAAGGGTATGAAATGCCAACATTTTGGAAATACAGATCTGGTTTTTCTTAGTAATATTCATTAATGACCTAAATCAAGGGAGAATCTCCTACTTAATGAAGTAATTAATTTGCTCTGGGAGTTGATGTTGAAAACAGAAGACTAACTGATTAATATGATTAATCATTGTGTTCATTTGTCTTCCTTGAAAGGAGCCACTTATTGGGCCGCACCAGGTTTGGTGCGTGTGGCTGGGCTACATCATGCTGCCTGGAGTCCGTTGTTACCCTTCTCCACTCAGTCACGGGGCTGCTGTTCCTGTGCTGCTTTTCCTACTCTCCCCACAAAGGCCCTCCCCTCAGCACTCAGGCTCAGCTTACATCTCACCCTCCAGATGGACCCGGGCTATCTCCACCTCCTCTCTTTGTCATCATTTTACCTAATCAATACCATATCGTGTAGCATTTCATTTTCTTATTGCTCTATGTGGGGGATCATGGAAAAGGATTAAAAGATCAAAAACAAAAATCTCCCCTCGTTTTGCGTAGTGTGAAATCTGACCTCACTGAGCTGATGAGCAGACGCTGGGCGCAGCTCTGAGGATCAGAGGAGAGAGTGTAGGGAAGTCCTCATAACCTGGCATGCCACACGACTTTCAGCTATTGCATCATTATTGTCTTTGGCTCTCTATAGCTTAGCTTCTCTGCGACATTTATAGTTAATATCTACCACACAAGTTTTTGAACATCCTGTGCTAATGGGCTTTCCTCTGTGGAAAAATAATGTGCTGGAAATAAACAGTCTCCTTCAGGTTACCTGTCCCCATTGTAGATGGAAGGGTAGAGAAGACCCACTTGAAACAGTGTGAGAATTCAGGTGGTAAACACCTGGGCCAGCTCAGCCTCTATCTCTCCCCGCCGCCCCAGAGGCTGAGAAGGGGCCTCCCCAGCCCCGGAGCCCCCACACAGATGGCCTGACAGACCTCTGGCTCCAGAGACTTCCTCAGCACTCATCTTCCAACATTTCCTCTTCCAAAAGGAAGCCAGGCCTGTCAGGGCTACTGCTCAGAGGGGGATTTGGCGGTCTTCAGAAGCACTGATGGCTGCCTTTTCCTCTCTGTGGGAGAGAGAGAACTGACAGTCTGAATGAGAGCAAGACTACATCACTGTCAAGGTCAGAAGCCTGCTACTACTGTCTGCGTGTGCTGCTAGCCAACGTGCTCCTGTTTGTTTCCAAACTCACAGTCGTTCGGTCTCCTGCATTCGCTGTTCATCCTCTGCCCACTGCCCTCTCCTTGGACCCCAGAGCTGGGGGGATAACTGGAGGTTTTTAATATAATTTAGTGGCCATGCTCTTCCTACCCCACCCTACCCCCCTTTTTTTGTTTTCATTTTTAAAAAAATGTTCTAACCACTGCTTTTCTCATCACCACTGTTCTAACCACTGGGACTTTCTGTTCTAGGCAAATTTATTGCTATTAAAATATTTGTCTTTATTATTGCAGATGATAAAGTTTGCCTTGTGGGCTTTGTTCCAACTTGCATTATTTTTTTGCAAGGATACTGAATAAGTTATAAAATATTAAATCAGACCACGACTGAGAATAGTACACGTGTAAATTCTTTACAAATATAATAGGAGTTAAAGATGAGATAGTAAAAGTGTAAATTCTTTATAAATATAGTAGGAGTTAAAGTTGAGGTAGCCCACAGTGATGAAATAAATTGTGATTCTGGCTTACTTAGCTTAATTAGTCCCCAGGATTAATAAAAATTTTGCTTTTAATTGCTGTTTTGAAGTCCTCATGTTCTGAAGTCCGGACTTGAACTGACCTTTTTTACAGTAGTTAATGGTTAGTTGATATAACATAGTTAGAACTTTCCCAGTTGTTCTTATAAACTTGACTGGTCTTCCCTATCAAAGATATTTTATAATTTCATGCCAATTTAAATAAATGTAAATCAGTAAGTCAGAAGCTAATCAATGCTGTTAACATTCAAGCGTTAGGAGAGAATATAAATTTCATGAAGGCAGGGATATTTAGAGGGAGTGCACCTATATTATTCACTGTATTATCTCTAGCATCTGAAACAATGCCCAGCAGGGGGTCACTTTGTAAATTATATAATTGTCCAACACTCTGCTGTACACCTGAAACTAATATAAAATAATATTAAATATCAACTGTAATTGGGGGAAAAAGGCAATGATCCCTAAGACATGCAAATGTGTTAGCTTCCTAATGCTGCTGTAATAACTTAACACAAAATCAGTAGCTTAAAACAAAAAATAAAACAATGCCCAGCATAATACATCATGGTCACGAGCTAAATAGTGAATAATGAATAAATGAATGAATGATGGAATGAGCTATAGACAAACTATAAGCAATCAATAAAAATCTTTCTATAAAAATCCAGAACAGTGTATTTTAATGTCACAATTCAAATGCCTCAGTGTAAGCTAGAACTATAAATAGTGAACCAAAGGGAATAATTAAAAATTTTGGCATTGCCCATCTGAACTATCCCACTCAGTGCCTAGGAGTTTGGCAATGCCCATTTCTAATAAATGCATTGAAGTCAGGTGACTTCATTAAAACGTAACACCCAGCTAAAAGAACTTTAAGAGAGTGTAATGTGTAATCCATTTTGGCACACAGATCATATAAATAGTTCTCAATCAGCTTTAATTTTCTGCTCTACATTCAGCGGTGTTTGTATAGAGACTGGCGTGGTGAGGGGTACCTACCAATCACAATATTAGAGAAAATGTCACACTGGCGGTTCTTTTCAAGTAAGTCTATAAATACAAAGTTCACCAGTGTTGTTTTCTGTAAACCTGTCTTTGGTATAATTACTATTTCTTTTAATTATTCTACCTTTTACTTTTATAATCTGCTATTAGTGTTTGACGGGCCAATTTTCTCATCACTGAATTACAGCTGTAATACTTTGTTTTCAAGTATCATAAAACTACTGTAATGCTCTTTCTGTCACTGATTACTCGTTTGGTTCACTGTCTTAAATTGTGGGATTTAAAAGTGTTATTTTTCAAGGTGTAATCAAAACTAGAAGATATTTAAACTTGGCTGAAAAAAATCCATGTGAATATAGGGCCATCTCTCTCTTCCTTTGTTGCAGTCAACAGGAATGACCAATTATGATGTTGCTCTTCCCATACAAAGAGCCAGGCGGAGGGCGTCTGCAATCTTCAATCAGGGCACAGACCCAAGGAGGGGGCCCCAGCCATGAAGTGAAAGGTGCCCGCTTGTGGAAGCACAGCCTTGTATGACTTCTGAACCTTGTCAGGCCCGTCTCAACCCAATCATGAGAGTTGGAAATAGTTCGCTTTTATTGTGTCACTTCTCACTTGCCAAATGTCTGAGAGCAATCTGAGCGTAATTTAAACCAAATCTTTAGTAGATCTAGTGACAAATTTAACCTGTTAATTGTGCTATGTTTTGCTCTGTCTTGGCCTCTCCATACATAAGAGGTTAAAATGATGGGTGTTATAGAAGTAAATGAAGCTTGGTCATCCCAGTATAAAATGCAGCTCTGGGTATGCCTGTGCCTGGCTGTGGTGTTGACCTCATTGCCATGTGACTGCCATCAATAGCTCTTTATACTTAATCCATTTCCTCTAAAAGCCATACTAACACATTTATGTTTGTGGACTCCCCCCTCCCAACCCCATCCCCCTTTGCATTTAAGGTCGTTTAGCACTGTTGAAGTTTTTGTGAGATATAATCTGTTTGATTATTCTAGGTTTCATCTCTTAATTTTTTGGTGACTGATAGTATTGTTGCTCGTGACCCAATTTAGTGAGATGTAGGAATTTCCCATTTCATTTATGTGGTTTCACGGTCATCTCTCCATTTGCCAAATTTCACCCGTGTAAGAACCGTCCTCAACAGATAATTTTTGGAGATCCTGTTACAGTCTTGTTTTCTTTCTCACAAATGAGTCTTGCAAGGCTGAATTTAAGAAGACAACTTTTAAGGTCTTTCTCTCTCAGTCTACAAAAGAAAAACTGGCTTATTGATGTTGCCTCTGTCTTTAATTATGTGGAATCACAAGCAGAGCTATCTCCCTTCTTGGGTTTTTTCTTCCCTGCCAGATCTCCAACTTCTCCAAGTGAGAGATCATGGCTTCTATTTATGGTTCATCCTTTTAAATGTCTTAAAAGCAGGCTGAGTACACAGTGACCCACTGGTCTAGAGGGTAGATTGCAGCCCGTAGGGTGGGAAGAGGGCTCTGGGATTCTTCCGGAAAGGTCACTCCATACCCAGGACGATAAGCCCTCAATGTTTGAGTGTAGCTGTTGGCTGAAGGGATTAACTCAAAGGAAGGGATTTTAAGGCCCGTCCTTGGTTTTGTTGTTTTTGATAAGAAAATTGAATCCACCCTTTTGTAAATTCACTGCATCACAGAAGGAACAGGTTAGAGTGACCCTGCTACTTGAATTCTTTAGTTATTTGATTATTTTTAAAATATCTTGACATTTGAGCGGCATCTAGACAAAAGCCAATCGATGTAAATAGTTACATTTAGAGGAATAAAAGACCGTCATCAGCTCTTTTTTACTTTACCATTTTTTTAAAATATGTTTTTATTGATTTCAGAGAGGGAGAGAGAGATAGAAACATCAATGATGAGAGGGAATCATTGATTGGCTGCCTTCTGCATGCCCCCCAATGGAGATCGAGCCCAAAATCCTAGCATGTGCCCTTGACCAGAATCGAACCCAGGACCCATCAGTCCGCAGGCCAACGCGCTATCCATTGAGCCAAACTGGCTAGGGCACTTTACCATTTTTAATCACTTGAATTCCAAGCTGGATTTTGTCTCAGCTAAATAGATCAGCTAATACGCAATCCAATGTGCAATTTTAACATTAACCAGACAGGCCCAGAAAATCTGAACAGTATTTGCAACTTTTCATCACAAAACTAATGCCATTAAGCCCTAATTTGTTCATTTCTTCTAGTCCATCTAGAAGAAATACATGTGATGAAACATATTTATCAGTGCTTCCAGTGAGAGATGTCTCACCAGACACCTAAGGAAATAAAACGTAAATCATGTCTGTTGCCCACAACATTTAACAGTAATCAGATTATTTGGTTAATATTGAGGTTACCTAACTATTGTTGCATAAGATATTGTTGATTTTTATTGATGTGTATCACATGCAAATAAATGCTTTCTTCCTGCTTACCTAAAAGGTAACCCAAAGTAAAATAGAATGTTTTTACTACTTATTACATATGAAACTAGATTGTCCTATTGTATAAAGGAAATTAACCAGTATGTTTTTTTCTTGGGACTATGGTAATTTTTCTTTAAAGAGCTCTTTCTTTGTTGTTGTTTTATTATAAAAGCCAACAAGTCAATGCCATTTCTGAAGTGGCAGTCACTATTTTAGGATCCTGCAGCAGTGACTCAGCACAGAGGTGGATCAAAAATTATAAAATTAAATTTAAAACTAGTTTATTTATGCAATCCTTATAAAGGTCATTGTAACAAATCATATCAGCAGCCATAAATATTCTTATATTTTTAAAATATATTTTTATGGTTTTCAGAGAGGAAGGGAGAGAGAGAAACATCAGTGATGAGAGAGAATAATTGATTGGCTACTTCCTGCACAACCCCCACTGGGGATTGAGCCCACAACCTGGGCATGTGTCCTTGACCAGAATTGAACCCAGGACCCTTCAGTCCACAGACCAACGCTCTATCCACTGAGCCAAACAGCTAGGTTCTTATATTTTTTTTACTTGATATCTTGTTCCTTAAAACAATAAGTAATTTATTTTTTTTAATTTTTTATGGGCGTTTTTTTGAATTTTATTTTTTTTATTTTTTTTTTTAATTAGGGTATTACATATGTGTCCTTATCCTGCCCCATTGCCCCTCTACACTCCCCCCCCCACCCCCGCACTCATGCCCTCACCACCCTAGTGTCTGTGTCCATTGCTTAGGCTTATATGCATGCATACAAGTCCTTTGGTTGATCTCTCCCCCTTACTCCCACCCTCCCCTACCTTCCCTCTGAGGTTTGAGCAACTGATTGGTGCTTCTCTGTCTCTGCATCTGTTTTGGTTCATCAGTTTATGTTGTTCATTATATTCCACAAATGAGTGAGATCATGTGATATTTATCTTTCTCTGACTGGCTTATTTCGCTTAGCATAATGCTCTCCAGTTCCATCCATGTTGTTGCAACTGGTAAGAATTCCTTCTTTTTTACCGAAGCATGGTATTCCATTGTGAAGATGTACCACCATTTTTTAATCCACTCATCTGCTGATGGGCACTTAGGCTGTTTCCAAATCTTAGCTATGGTAAATTGTGCTGCTATGAACATAGGGGTGCCTATATCCTTTCTGATTGGTGTTTCTGATTTCTTGGGATATACTCCTAGAAGTGGGATACTGGGTCAAATGGGAGTTCCATTTTTAGTTTTTTGAGGAAACTACATACTGTTCTCCACAGTGGCTGCACCAGTCTGCATTCCCACCAACAGTGCACGAGGGTTCCTTTTTCTCCGCATCCTCACCAGCACTTGTCATTTGTTGATTTGTTGATGATAGCCATTCTGACAGGTGTGAGATGGTACCGCATTGTCGTTTTGATTTGCATCTCTCAGATGATTAGTGACTTTGAGCATGTTTTCATATGTCTCTTGGCCTTCCTTATGTCCTCTTTCGAAAAGTGTCTATTTAGGTCCGTTGCCCATTTTTTTTATTGCGTTGTTTATCTTCTTTTTGTTAAGTTGTATGAGTTTGCTTTAAATGTTGGAGATTAAACCCTTATCGGAGATAACATTGGCAAATATGTTCTCCCATGCAGTGGGCTTTCTTGTTGTTTTGTTGATGGTTTCTTTTACTGTACAGAAGCTTTTATTTTTATATAGTCCCATTTGTTTATTTTCTCTTTAGTTTCCATTAGTAATTTATTTTTTAAAGCTGTATACATATCTATGGTTATCCAACTATTGCTTCTAAATATTGATTGGACACAACCAAAATCAGCACTTAGCAATGAAGAATAAAAGTTTGAAAAACAGAATATTAATAGTTGGTACTCTGGATTATAAGTATAAAGACCAAAAGTAGCCCTAGCCAGGTACTCAGTTGTTAGAGCATCGTCTCCTACTCCAAGGCTTCGGGATCTATCCCCAGTCAGGGCATATACAAGGAGGAACCAATGAGTGCATAAATAAGGGCAACAACAAATCAGTGTTTCTCTCTCTCTCTTTCTCCCTCTTGCTCTAAAATCAATAAATATTTTAAAAAGGAAAAAGAGCAAAAGTATATGAGAGTAAGCTGTGAAGTGACGAAAGGACACAAATTGTACATGTACTAAGAGTATAACTATATAATATAAAAATTTAAATGATCCCTGCCAGTGTGGCTCATTTGCTTAGAGTGTTGCCTCTTATACTGAAGGGTGGTGGGTTGAATTCCAGGTCAGGGCACATGCCCAGGGTTTCAGGTTCAATCCCTGGTCAGTGAGCGTGTGGGAGGCAATTGATTGGTGTTTCTCTCTTGCATTGATGTTTCTCTCTCTCTCTTTCTCCTCTCTCTCTTTCTTACCCTTCCTCTCTCTGAAAATCAATGGAAACATGTCCTCGAGTAAAAAATTAAAATGAAAAATTATTGTGTTAGAGTAGGAAGATGGATTTCTTATTTAGTTTTTTCATATTGTTGCCAAGTTGTCTACTATATTTTCCAAACATACTTTGTTACAAAGCACTGGCAGGAAATAGAAGGGATCCATCAGTAACTGCATGTCCTGTCACCAAGCAGAAGGTGTGTCAGCAATTTTAACAAAGAACGACACCTTGTGTGGCACCCTGAAAGAATGACTGCGTCTTCTAAGAGACCCTCACCAACTCCCACAAAGTCCTTTACACATGGTGACAGTTCATTCTGTGATGTCTTATCTGTCTAGTTAAAACCTCAAGGAAGAAGATGACATTTGCCAGGACACAACTGACATTTGGCCACCTGACCTTTGACTTTTAGAAGTATCAGAGAGTCCTTAATGGTTCCAGTGAGTCTTGGGTTTTCTGTGTTATCATAGCCACGGCCTCCCTCATGAGGGCGGCCACAGCCAGCCCCCTTCTCATCTCAGAAGCCTGAGCCCAGGGTCACTAGGTTGCGAGTTAAAGAATAGCTTGGCATTCCCACCCCATTTCTTTTTATTAAATATATTTTTACTGATTTCAGAGAGGAAGGGAGAGGGAGAGGGAGATAGAAACATCAATGATGAGGGACAATCATTGATTGGCTGCCTCCTGCACGCCCCACAGTAGGGATCAAGCCCACAACCCAGGATGTGCCTTGACCGGGAATCGAATCATGACCTCCTGGTTCGTCGGTCGACACTCAACCACTGAGCCATGCCAGCTGGGTCCCACCCCATTTAAAACTCTGATTTAATGAGTACTCTTCTTAACTTTTGTATTAAAGTAGAGAAGTCCCAAACAGGTAAAATTTTTGCTCTTTATGTATACCAGTAAATTATTTTGAAAAATCACAGCCTTCAGAAACATGCTTACCGTGCCCTCTCTATCCTTTTCTTGATATATTTTGGATTGGGTGTTATTGCTTGTCCTTATAGAAATTGGCTTCTGACCCTAGCTGGTTTTGCTCAGTGGATAGAGCGTCGGCCTGCCGTCTGAAGGGTCCCAGGCTCGATTCTGGTCAAGGGCATATGCCGGGGTTGTGGGCTTGATCCCCAGTAAGGGGGCATGCAGGAGGCAGCTGATCAATGATTCTCTCTCATCATTGATGTTTCTATCTCTCTGTCCGTCTCCCTTCCTCTCTGGAATAAATAAAAATATATTTTTAAAAAAGAAAGAAATTGGCTTCTGGCTCCTAATAGTCGCTACCCATCAGCAGGGCCTACCGAGTAATTGCAATCTTGAAAGCACCATCTGGGCATCTCCATGTTAATAAAAAAAAATTTTTTTTTTAAGGGAAATTTTTTTAAAATCCGCTCACTGATTTTAAAGAGCTCACAGTCTAGTTGGAAATGGCTGACGAACGTTCTCCGAGCTTGGGAAGGACAGATACTCCATAAGCATTTGCACTGAACCGAGTATGGAGTGATCTGAACAAATGAGTGACAGGGTCCGATTAATTCAGCAGATGGCCCTGGGCGTCCCAGGTGGAGTGCCTACACTACACGTAAGAGAAAGTTGAGTACCAGGTGCTAATTTAAAGGGGATGCATTTGGTAATGTGAGGAGAATAAAGAGCAGTTGTAGATTTTGGCAAGTGGGTGACAGAATAAAAATGGTGGCTATGCTGTGGGTTGAATGATTAATGTGGCCGGGAGGCTAAGGACAGGAGTCCAGCCAGGAGACTGGGTCAGCCTGCATAGCTGGGGCGTCTGCTGGGAGGATGGGGACGTGCAGCAAAGGCAGAGGCACGGAAGAGGAGTCTGCTGGGTTTTATAACGTATTGGATGTGAGATAAGGAGGAAGGCAACTCGGGGAAAGAGCCGAAAGGAATGTTAAGCCTTGGAAACTGCTGTTAGGGGGGTGTTGGTGATAAGCTGGGGACAGGGTCCCTGCGATATCAGAGAAGGGATTCCAAGCTGCCTGTGTTGTAAATACCAGTAGGATGTTCCTGTGGACAATTAAGGGATAGGATTCAGGAGCAATTAGGACCAGAGGTTACATCTGTCCGTGTTTTGTGCTTTGGATGCATTAATATGCAGAAGGCGAACAGCTGAAAGTTAAGGGGAGGGTTATGTTAATGGGGGAGAAAGAAGAAGAGACAGCACAGTGGCCTCAATCCCTCTTCCCGACCAGCAGGGCAGCCTCTGATGCCCTCCTAAGGCACACAGCAGTGAGGACAGGGCTGCCTTGTAGGAACAGAGGAGAGAGTTTGCAGGACCAGGGCTCGTTGGGGTAGTTGAGAACGAGGGCAGGAGAAAGCAGGTGGCAGGGGAAAGGCTGAAGAGGAGAACAGGGTGACTGAGGGGAGGGATATTTCAGTTCAGAAGTCGGGGTGGTCCGGCATGAAGGAGGGTGGCACTGAAGCAAGTGAGCAAGTGTGAGGAGGGAACAGCCTTGTGGCGCCCCGCACGCTTCAGTCTGCCTGTGACACTCGCTGGAGAGGGGCGTGAAAGGAAGAAGCTCTTGGATGCTCCTGAAACGAAGATCAGGCGGCGTGAGAGAACCCAGGAGACAGAGTTCGGGAGGTTTCTAGGCTTGTGGCTTCTCATCAGTTACTTTGTCTCTAGGCTCCATAGGTGGGACGTGCTCATCTCACAAGGTGACATTCCACCCACGGTCCGACGGAATTGAACTTCCACATGCTTTTTGTTTGTTTGGTTGGTTGTTTCTAATGTCTCAGGAACCCAGTTTTACCTGAAGCTATTATTTAAAATTTGTTTGGTCCCTAAGCATATACATAGCATTAAGACCAGCCCTGCCTGAGACCTCCCCTCACCCATCAGTTAGGTTATGGCTTATATGCCCTTTAGCTAAAGAACTTTCAGTGGAGTCTATCTGAAATGAACCTCAGGCAGCTGAGGAAGCCATGACGTCATCCAGCTCCAAGTGGCAGGCCCCCTGGCTCTGCAGCCCCGCTCTTGCTGCTGCTGTGAGTATAAATTCCATCAGAGCTAAAGAGAGAGCTCCTCCTGGGGATCCCAGTCCAGCCTTCCAGGTCATAAAGGCCATTATTCTGTGAATCCACAACTGGGAGCATGTCAGGGAATTCTCTCTAACGAAGGCAAGGGTCAGTAGGGACCAGAAATGAGAGGAAAAGCTTCATGGATGAGGGGGCTTGAGCTGCACCTTGAAGATCAGGTAGGAATTGGCAGGGCAGGAAGCAGGGAGAGTTTATGGGCTGAGGGAGGTGTTAGCAGGAAGGAGGGCAGCTGGTGGTAGACAGCAGGGTGTGGAGGCGGGTGGATGGTGGGCCCGGTGACAGAGGGGCCCTGATGCTCAGGGAGAAGCCTTACAATAGTGCATAGGGGAGAGCTGGGGGAAGGCTTGCAGGAGCCCTGCTAAGAACCTGAGGGTAAACTGGTCATTAATTTCCAGGAAGATTCTAATCGGGAGTATTTGGCAAGTGGTTTATAAGAAACTACGGAACGATCACAAGATGCCCATGTGACTCGACTGAGAAAGAGCATGCCAAGTGGGTCCCATTTATTTTCTTCATAGCATTCTTGGGGGACAGATCTGCAGGGGGAGATAACGGGCAAATCCTTATCTCTTGATAGTGCTTTTCTGGTAAAAGTACATTCTAAATTTTAGAATTTGACAAACGTTTGACATTTTTGGAGTGAGATGGAGAAATGCAGACTGGACAGTGTTGGAGGTGGGTGGATTTTAGCGGGTGGGGAGACGACACTCAAAGAGCCTGTTAAAGAACAGTTCCACCGACAGGAAGTCTCACAGCATGTCGCAGGATGCTGTCTGTGGAGTGAATCCAATGAAGACATAAAAGGCTTGAGCACAGAGTTTGTGGGTAACATAAACTTTGGGAGAATAACTAAGTTCCTGGATGATAGAATCAACATTGAAAAAGATCACAATAGGACAGAAGCATGAGCCAAGATAACCATGTAACATTTAGTAAGAATGATAGAGTCTTAGCATGGATTTTTTTTTTTTTCTTTGAGAATCAGTTAATGCTGAGTGTCCTGTGGGGCCCGAAGCATTTACTTTGAAAACATTAGAGTGTTCAAAACAGGCCTGAAAAAAAAATAATAATAATAATCAGTTAATGGCCCTAGCCGGTTTGGCTCAATGGATAGAGCGTCGACCTGCAGACTGAAGGGTCTCAGGTTCGATTCTGGTCAAGGACACATGCCTGGGTTGTGGGCTCGATCCCCAGTGGGGGGCATGCAGGAGGCAGCCAATCAATGATTCTCTCTCATCATTGATGTTTCTGTCTCTTTATTCCTCTCCCTTCCTCTCTGAAAAAACTGATGGGGGAAACGTGAATTAATTGTAGAGCCTATTAAGAGACTTGGGGAAGGGGAGAAGGTTTAAGAGAGTTATGTAAGGATGAGTGGTCAAAAGGATGCCATCTCAGGACAGAGTAAGAAAAACATTGTATTTAGAACAGGAAGGTAATAGTCTCATTTTATCATATTTTAGTCATGTTACATCTGGAACATTTTATGTTGACTTTATGGGGGGCTGCAGTTTTAGTTTTGGTGTGAAGGGTGGTGGTTAAAGAATCTGGGATGCTTGTTTAGCATGGAGATGAAGCACCTCAAGGTTCGTGATAACTCTGCAAACATGTTGAAGTCGCACAGGCGGGTAGATCTCTCCAGTGGACACTCTTAGGGAGCTCTAGGGTAAGCAGATTTTGGCTGGCAAGCAACTCATCAGCGGAGGATTAAGCAGAGGTTCAGTGGACAGCTGTCAGGGGTTCTGACGAAGAGCCTCTTACATTGAGTCCAGACATGTACGTCATGGTTTCTAAGTGTGGATTATCCAGTTGTGTGCTGGAGCTGGCTTGTACCAGATCTCAGGAGCCGATTGCTAAGTAATCAAGAATTTTGCAAGCTAGTAGTTAAACGGTTGGTGGCTTAAAACTGGCCACGGGGGCAGTATTTATACCACAGAAGTCCCCAGCCAGCGTCAGCGCACCAGCACGCCACCACTGTTGTGCAGAATAAAGAGTGTCTGTGGGAAGCCGTGGTCCTCTGGATGTGAAAGCACAGACCGGGGAAGGGGACGTCCATGTTTGTTTCCCGACATTGTACGCAACTCCTCTTGGTGCTCAAAGCGCTTTCTATCTCCTGCCGAGATCTGGGGCCTGGCCGTTTCTCTGTCACCGGATCTGCCAGGGAAACTCGGCTGTCTTCTGTTTCTTGGAATAAGTCTTTCCTTGTTATGTATCTAGACTGGCTAGCCCTGTGCAAAAGGTGGCTCTCAATCCATTCTCAGCACTTGCCCAAAGAACCGTGAAATCGCGATGAATTCAACCACTGAAGCAGGATTTGGAAACACCTGGTTGAGAACATGTGATTACAGGTGCAAGGTCCAACTCATGAACATAACGAAGCCCTGCAGGCCACGTGGCCACAGCAGCCCAAATTATGGAGCTGTGTGCATTGACCTCAGATCAGTTTTTGTCCCAGTGCCTGATGGGCCTAGAGCAAACAGTGATTTCAATCCTATTTATCACTCATTTTATTTTTAAAGAGAGGATTTCACTAAAATCTGAATCATGATGTGTAGGGAAAGCTATTGTCCCGTGGTAGACGTGATAGGCAAATTCAGCTGAGGTCATGCAAATTCTATTTGAGTTTGTTCTGAGGCTCTAGGTCAAAACATGTGTTGTTTTTACTTGTCTGATATATCTACTATGTCCCATTTGAAACCCCAAAGGCTTTTGTATTTTCCCCAATGCTGCCTTGTCCCCACTCCCTCCCCTTGTGGGTTTCCCAGGAGACAATAGACTGGTTAGGCTCTGCCCAGATAGGAGCTTCTGTAGCTGTGGGGAGTCCTTCCAGTAAAGTTTGCATTGCCAGCCAGTGAACTGTTTGTATTTAATAAAAAGTCCTTGTCAAAATAACGCATCCAAAGGTGATTTTTGAACTCTAGATCTCAATATTCAAATTACAAATAAGGAAGTTGAAGTATAAGTGTTGGTTTTAATATGCAGTGATGTATTGTGAAGCTGTAAACAGGTCTATTTTAGAGGAGACTAAACTAAGTAAAGATGAGCTATATCCCTGTATGATGATGGAGTGTGAAGAGGGTTCAGGAAGAATTAAATAAAGGAAGAAAAAGGCAAGGCAGGAAGGAAGGGCAGAAAGGATGCAGAATACAGCTCTAGCCAACCCCCAGTTCACAGGCTAGCGACACCCTTCACAGGGACGCCTATGTTGTAGGCCAAGGGCAGGGAATGAGGAGAAAGTGGGAGTCCTATTGTGAAGCTATAAAATGACATTGGACAGGCTGATCATTTTAACCTGATACCTGCCTCAGGACACTAGGACCTGGGGAAGAAGCTCACTGTAGACTTACAAAAGCTACAGCTGCGGCCTGGGGTCAGAGCTGGGTCTCAGAAATTAGGCAAAAGGAAGAACTTGATAAAGATTGCTTCTGACTTGACCGAGTACAGAAAGAACTGACTGCTGTTCAGTTTTGCCCGTTAAATGGTCAGCCGCATGAGACGCATACCTGAGCGTGCTTACTGAGGAGAGTTTGGTGTGAATGGCCTGATTGTGATGCGCGGCAGGGAAAATGTTTGGGAAAAGGATACTCCCCGGAAAGAAGTAGGGCAGCGGAGGAAATGTGGACAAGGGCGTAGAAAAGCGACTGAGTTCATTAAGGTAACGCTCTTCAGTAAAGAAAGTCCCTCCCCGCCCCCTTGCCCTTGGTGTCAGCAAAGAAACGGGCGCCCAGTTGTTTTGGTCAGCCACATACTGATGCATTAGTGAGAAATAGGTCCACCAGTCAGCATCTAGCCTTCTCCAGCCAGGGTTCCCTGCGAGAATTAGCCCTCCTGCCCTAAGACATCCGTGTGTATAACCAATCAGTTTCTCTCCTGGACGCCTGGAGTGCTGCTGTGTAGTTAGCTGCTGTTCTGTGGTTCAGAGGAAGAGCCCTCCTTGAGGAAGGCTGGCAGGGCCATGACTGAGACCGGCCTTCCAATATAAAGAGAGCAACCTCTTAGCCACCTGCTGGGTTCTGCCTGAAGAAGACTGCAGGAGGCAGCTGGAATCACGGACCCTCGGAATTAGGAGTGGGCAAAGCAAGATCGTATTCCACTTTGTAAGCACCTCCCAACTTTGCTCTACGCATCGGAAGGCTGATGGTCTCACCTTGGCCGGTGGGCTCAGTAGTTAGAGTTTGGGCGCAGCAGAAGGGATGCTGGTTCGATTCCCAGTCAAGGGCACCTATCTGGGTTGCAGGTTCCATCCCCAGCCCCAGTGGGGCACGTGCCAGACGCAACCAATCGATTTGTCTCTCTCACAAGTTAGTTTCTATAAAGAAAAGTTTGTTTTTGCTTTTCCCTTTCTTGTGGAAATTAACCCTTGAAAGTAACTCAGTGGAATTGGAAACTCTTGGTTCATCATCACGTAATAGCCTGGTCATTTGTAAAGTATACATTGAATGACCGAGTGAGTGAATTAAGCTTATGATTGAGTCTTTCACATAGATTGACACTCAGTTGATCCCAATATATTAGGTGATTGGGTAGGAATTACCAATCTAACGGTTGAGTAACCTTGGGCACATAACACTTAAGTGACTCAACCAGAAACACAAAGAAGGTAAGTGGCAAAGTCAGGTGTAGAACCCAAGTCTCTTGGGTCACTAATCCAGAACTCTTAAAGAGCATCTGGAAGAAGAGTGGCCAGTTGCATGGTATGAGAAAACTCAGCCAACCAGCAGTGTTTTGCTGAGCATCGCTTATATAGTAACACTGTTCAGTGATGTGGGCATCCTCGAAAAGAAGATGCCATAGTGTATCATCAAGAAGCTTACAGCTTAATTGGGGAGATCAAACTGCTACAAGTTTAACAGAAGGTGAGTGAAGGAAAAGAAGAGACTTCTGGAATGCACCAAAGAAGTTCCTGGGGGGAAGAAACTGAATTTCAGGCAGAGACAAGATGATGTAACCAGAGGCCAACAAGAGCGAGGATCTCTAGGGAGCAGGGGATTGTGGCCAGGGGTCATTTGATTGAAGGGAGGATGCTCAGGTTCTTGTCTGTATGTAGAGATGAGGAAGCTGGAGGTGAGGTCTGAAAGCTCAGCATAGCTAAGGCCTGGGGATTTGGACCAGTAAAGTGAGAACTCAAATAGATAAGGTCTGAAGGAGCATTCAGGTCAACCCGAGCATGATCACGGTCTGTGATGCAAAGGCAAACATTGTCTGATAGAAGACCCCCTTTGTGGAGTGGCAGCGGACAAGGTGGCAGACCGCAGTCTGGGGCTGGTCACTGAGCAGAAGCCCGGAGGAGGGCTCGTGGAGGAACTGCTAACCGGGGGCGGGGGCGGTGGGGGGGGGCGGTAGAACTCAACTCTGAGGATGTGTGAATTTGAATAGAAAAGGGGAAAAGGCGTTTCAGATAGAGAAAGCTACCCACACCAAAGTGTGGAGTAAGAAGTCAAGGTCCTGGTCTGAAAGAAGAGGAAGTGATGAATTGAACTGAGAGAAACACACTGGGATAAAGCGGTGGGAATGGCTGCTCTGGGGCCTGGGAAGCAATTAGAATGTGGATTTCATGTGATAAGCAAATTGCTTCTGGAGAAAGGAATTGCTGTGATGAAAGCAGTTTTAGAAGCCAAGTGGGGCCAAAGTCTGTAGATGAGATTGGGAAGGGGGAGAGATTCAAGGCAGAGGAACCAGGCAGGAGACTGTTGGTAATCTGGGCGAGGCCATGGGAGTGGTGACACTGAAAATGAAGAGGGAAGAGGACTATGAGGTACATTTCAAAGAGAAAGCAGAACCTGGAGAGGTCAGGGAAGATGTGATGGGCAAAGGTGACTCCAGAGGGTCCTCATTTGGGAGATGAAAAATAATGGTTCTATTGGGATAACTGGGGTGATTTGGAGGGGGAAGGTCATAGTCAATTTGAGGCATCCAAGTAGAGATACTTCATCAGCCTTGAGAACTTGGACCTAGAACCCAAGGGAGTTTGGGACTGGGGCTGCAGCTGGCTGACTGTTCATACCTGACAGCGAATGAGTCCCGGAGGTAAAGGAGTGAGAGAAGGATGGGAGATGTCAGTAGAGAGCCAGCAAAACACAGTCTAGACCCAAGGGGGTTTTGAAAGTGAGTTGGACATCAACAGAGGGTTTGTTATCAAAGGGAGAGGAAGCTAGGGATGGAAACTGAGGAGTAGGCCAGTGGTCTCCGAAGAAGGCAGCAGGTCAGCGGTGGTTTGTAAGAGCAGAGTCTCTGGTTTCTGTGGGACTCAACCAGCATGAAGTTATCGTGCTGGCCCCATACCTGCCTCCTGCCCCGGCCTTCACAGCCCTCCTGGTTCTCAGGGGCCTGTCAGGAGAGCGCTCTCTCTTCAAAACGATAATCAATGGATAGCTATGTTTCTAAAGTACAATCCAATCGTACGTTTTAAATCGGAGTTGTGGGTTACTTTGGAAATGAAGGAAAGTTGTGTAGACTACATGGGAGCGATCTGTCAGTGGAGAGAATGAGAGAGCAGTAATGAGGGAGGGCGAGGGGAAGGAGAGCAGGGAAGGGAGGAAAGAAAAAGGAAGTGAGACGTTTGGAGCAAAAGCAAAGACCTTGCAATGTGGGGTATGGGGAAGCCACTGTGGGAAGACAGACCCCGGGCAGGCGCCTCCTTCCCCAGCAGAGAGGCCCCATGAGCTCCTACAACCTCCTTTGTACTGTAACTTGCAGCTTAATTTATGATAAATCTTCCCTTCATTCCAAAGGGGAAATTAATATTTGCTTATTTATCATAAGTCGCTTCATTTGCTCTTGATTTGTTTGCCTTCTCAGTACTTTCCTCCACTCTTTCCCTGCTTTGCATCTGCTGTGACTGTGGTCCCTTAACTGCCTGTGGTTGCTGCTGTTAGCTCGCTACCTTCTGGGCACTTCGAATGCAGTAACTTGACCATCAGTATGTCAGCTCCAGGCTGAGGACCCTCATTCCTAAGGGCCTTCTGATCCGAGAGAATTCCTCCAGGGCACACCTCCAGCCCACGGTCCTAACAGTCCCTCCTGCAAACGAGCCCTCCTGCATTGCTCCTGCTGCCTGTCACTGTGATGGCACCTGATCAGAAGGAAAGCATTAATAGAATCCTCGAATCATGGTGTTGGCAAGAAACCTAGAAATCACCCCACTCAACCTCCCACTCACAGGGAATCCCGTCAGCAGCTTTTGTTTAACTTATTTTGATAGCTTTTCTCTTGTCTTAAACTGTTCCCAAAATAAATATCGGGTGGGTGATCCCGGGAGTGGTTCGAGGGTTGAGATTAGCAGGAGTATCGAGATGAGCAAGCTTTTTAAAAATATCGGAATTGTGTTGGACTTAGAAGAAGCTGCATCGCCCTGCCGAGTTTTCGCTCTCTCACTAATCGCTGCCTCCGCTCCACAGAGGCCTCACTGGGGGCCTTTGTCCGGGAGGCCCCGTGGGAGCAGAGGACAGGGTCTGCAGCCTCAGCCCTGGCCCGAGCGACTGCAAGGACCCCCCTCCTTCCTATGTGCACTCGGCGGTCCCAGGGATGTGTTTTCAATGACATTTAACTCACAGCTTCATCTGTGGATTCCGTGCCATTAAACCTGCGTGAACCCACGTGGGCCCATCAGGCCTCGTGCCATGGGGACCCCATTTTGCATCTCTGTCACTTATGCACATACATAACACTCGCTGCACACGGCCTTGGGAGCGGGAGCGTGGTGTGTGCCCCCCACACACACCCTTCGGGGAGCACCAGCTCCGTGCAGGTGGAGGAGCTTTGCTGAGACGCCACGACTTCCAGCCACCAGGTCAGGGAGCCCCAGGCCCTGCTCTTGAAGCTGTGGTCGCTTCTTTCCTTTTCCCACGCCTCCCCTCTCAGTGGCCGTCTCTGCGTCTGTGTGTCGGACCCTCACAGTGTGGTGGCGGCGTGGGGGCGTGATTTGTCCCATTAACTCTCTGAGCTCACTGCCCACAACGTTTAACAGTCCCCAGCACCATCTCTTCCAGTCACTCACGTCTAGAGACCAACGCCCTTGTGTCTGCACTTTCCTACTAAAGGACCCAAAAACCAATTTATTGTCTCCCCTCGGGGCCGGGCCACAGCAGCACAGACAGCGTTTGCTGCGCTGGTCTCATGGCCCCCTGAGGCCACCCAGCCCTCGTGCCTTCCTGCTCTCCGAGCGGACCCTGTGCTCTGCCGCTCACCGCACGCACACTGCTTTCTGGCCTGCGGGCCTCCTCCTCCTCTGGACTCCCTACAGTGCGCCCATCCCTGATGATCATAGTAAACCCCACCTTTTTGAGTTCTCCCCTGTTCTTCCCAGCCTGGAATGAGTCCACTGCAGTCCACTAGCATGTAAACTCCATGAGGGCAAACACCATCTCTTCTATTCATTGCCGAGTGCTCAGTGTTCAGTGCTCAATAAACCTTTGCTGACTGGGACAGTGATTGCTCTCTGTAAGCTTAGCCGGCATCTGACATGTTGACCAGACACTAAACTTCTTTTTTCTTTTTTTTTTTTTAATGTATCTTTATTGATTTCAGAGAGGCAGGGAGAGGGAGAGAGAGATAGAAACATCAATGATGAGAGACAATCATTGATTGGCTGCCTCCTACACGCCCCCTACTAGGGATCCAGTCTGCAACCCGGGCATATGCCCTTGACCGGGAATCGAACCGTGACCTCTTGGTTCAAAGGTCGGCGCCTAACCACTGAGCAACACCAGCCAGGCACACTCAGCTTCTTTTTTTCTTTTTAATAAATCTTTATTGTTCAGATTATTACAGGTGTTCCTCTTTTTTTTTCCCCCATAGCTCCCCTCCACCTGATTCCCCACCCCACCCCATGCTCTTACACCCCCACACACTGTCCTCATCCATAGGTGTATGATTTTTGTCCAATCTCTTCCCGCACACCTCACACCCCCTTCCCCCTGAGAATTGTCAGTCCACTCCCTTTCTATGTCCCTGATTCTATTATATTCATCAGTCCATTCTGTTCATCAGATTTTTTATTCACTTGATTTTTAGATTCACTTGTTGGTAGGTATGTATTTGTTGTCATTTTGTTGTTCATAATTTTTATCTTTACCTTTTTCTTCTTCTTCCTCTTCTTAAAGAATACCCTTCAGCATTTCATATAATACTGGTTTGGTGGTGATGAACTCCTTTAGCTTTTTCTTATCTGTGAAGCTCTTTATCTGACCTTCAATTATGAATGATAGCTTTGCTGGGTAGAGTAATCTTGGTTGTAGGTTCTTGCTGTTCATCACTTTGAATATTTCTTGCCACTCCCTTCTGGCCTGCATAGTTTCTGCCGAGAAATCAGCTGACAGTCGTATGGGTACTCCCTTGTAGGTAACTAACTGTTTTTCTCTTGCTGCTTTCAAGATTCTCTCTTTGTCTTTTGCCCTTGGCATTTTAAGTATGATGTGTCTTGGTGTGGTCCTCTTTGGATTCCTCTTGTTTGGGGTTCTGTGCGCTTCCTGGACTTGTAAGTCTATTTCTTTCACCAGGTAGGGAAAGTTTTCTGTCATTATTTCTTCTAATAGCTTTTCAATATTTTGCTCTCTCTCTTCTTCTGGCACCCCAATAATTTGGATGTCGGTACGCTTAAAGTTGTCCCAGAGGCTCCTTACACTATCTTCATATTTTTGGATTCTTTTTTCTTTTTGTTTTTCTGGTTGGGTGTTTTTTGTTTCCTCATATTTCACATCTTTGGTTTAATTCTTGGGGTCCTTTGATCTACAGTTGAATTTCTGTATATTCTTTATTTCAGACAGTGTATGCTTAATTTCTGACTGGTCCTTTTCCATTTTTTTGGCATTCTCGTTAAGGCCCTTGAAGGTCTCACTAAGCTCCTTGGAGGTCTCATCAAGTTTCTCTGCAGTTTTTAGAAGATTCTTGAGTAACCTTATAAATGTGGTTTTGAACTCTATGTCCAGTAGTTTGCTTTCCTCCATTTCTTTCATTCGTGACATGTTTCTTTGTCTCTGCATTTTGCTACTTCCCTGTGTTGATGGAGTGGTTTTCTGTGGTAGGTGACCAGTAGTTCAGCCTATCACCTGAGGTGGACACTCTTGGTGCACCCCTTTGTGGGCTGAGTGCAAAGTCTTGTTGTAGTTAAGCCTTGATTGCTGTTGGTACACTGGGAGGAATTGACCTCCAGGCCAATTGGCTGTGAGGACCCGCTGTGTCTATAATGGAAGAACTGCTGTGCTGGAGACATGCTTATGGGGCAGGACTTGCTTCAGTGGGGCTTTGGTGCTCACTGAGTCTGCCTCTTGAATGTGTCACTTATGGATGTGAGTAGTTGAAATCTGGTGTCATCTCACACTGACCACTAGATACACTAGCTTCTGGATCTCCAATGGGGTGCAGGTCAGCTACTGTCTGAGGCCACCCAGCAGGAGCTACAGCGAGAACTACACTTTTCTCCTCTTTGCTTGGGATTTGGAGGTTTTGGAGCTATCTGACCAGAGCTGCAGTTTGTTAGGTTAAGCTGCGATAGGGCAGACCATTTGTATGCAAAAGCTGCTGCGTGGAGCTTGGGTGGGTTTGTAGATTGTGTAGGGTGGGGTCTCAGGGAGTCACTAGGCGAGGGCGTGGCAAACAGCGATGGCTGCCAGTCAGCCGTCTCTGCGTCTCCGCATTTCCAAGTCCCCGCGTCCCGTGCTCCAGCGCAGTAAACAATGATTGCTGCGCGCACCTCTGCAAGAAAGCCACCCTCACTTTCCGACCCGATGGCAGACAGTCCAGCTTCTCCCCGTAGGAGTTTGGGTCCCCAGCGTTTCCCCAGAGACTGGAGTTCAGAGTAATCGGGAGCTTGTCTCCCTTTGGGTTGAAAAAAGCAGCGCACCCCGTCACCCGCCGCCAGCCTGATTCGCGCGCCTCCATACCTCAGCTTTTCAGCGCTTGTGCACATCTCAATGCTCTTTTCTCTTTCCTTCTAGTTGTAGAACTTCCACTCAGCCAGCTTTCCCGTGGTTCTGGGTGATAGACGTTTTGTCTTTTAGTTGTAGTTTTGAAATTGTTGTGCGAGGCAGCAGTTTAGGTGTTTACCTACGCCGCCATCTTGGTTCGGATCTGCACACTCAGCTTCTTGAGAACAGGAACTATGACTTTGTATCTCTGTATAACAGAGTCTCGAACACACAGAAGCTGAATAAATATTGGAGATTGCGTTTACTACACGATCACTCAGTGAGGTCCCCTGAGCGTGGGGTGGGGAGGCAGGACACTGTCCTTCTCCTGCACTTGTAGCACAAAACCACCTTGGGCAGCATGTTAAGCATACCAAGGCCAGCTTCCTCCCACCCACCTTGACTATTTAGAAAGAATATTCTTAAAAGCACAATGCTGTAAACATTAGTTTTTCTTCTAAAAATTTGCGAGGGACTGCAAAGAATTGCCCAAGAATCAGTTATCCGGTGGTTGGCTAGGTAATTCCTGAGTAAGCCACTCTGAAAACTGATTATAATCCTGTTTCAAATGGAGAGTTGGGAGAAGGCCAAAAAAGGGTATATTATTGTATCTTGTAGGAGGGAAGAATCCAGCAGATATTCACTGAGTTATGGCGCCAGAGCCTTCCTTTCTCCTGTTATTATAAATTATTGTTATGGGAGAAAGCCAGATCAGCAGAGTGGGACTCCAGCATTGCACTTCCTCTCAGCTGAGGCCTTATATAATGAAGACCTTCACGCACAAACATTGCGTGAACTTAACATGGCAGGTCTCCAATTAAAGTTCATGCTATCCCATGTAGAGTGGAGTAACTGTTCATCTTCCTTATTTTTTTGTTTGTTTGTTTGTTAATCCTCACCTGAGGATATTTTCCCATTGATTTTTAGAGTGAGTGTAAAGGAAGGGGAGAGACAGAGAGAGAGAAACGTCGATGTGAGAGAGACACATCAATTGGTTGCCTCTTGGGTTGAGCCTGCAACCGCGGTACGAGGTACGTGCCCTTGACCAGAATTGAATCCGGGACCTCTCAGTCCCCAGGCCGATGCTCTTTCTACTACACCAAACCGAGTAGGGCTTCCTTATTAGGTCTGGGATAGCTATTGACTAAAACTTTTTTTGTTTAATGAAAGGAAACTAGGTTTAGGTTTATACCCCTCAAAAGTCTCCAACACACAGCTGGAAACAGTACTTTTGCCTAGCTGCTCCACCTGGCTTTCTGCCTCTGACCTCTCTTCTAGGGTCACAGACCCAAAGGCTGTGGGGCCAAGGCAGGTGGCACCAGGTGCACCATTTGAGGGGACAGGGACTCAGCCTGAGTTAATTGTTACCAGAAATAAATGTGTAATTGCCAGAGCTTTTGATTTTCAAGAGAAGCTGGAAATTCAAACTTTTAGGAAACGTTGCCTGATTTCTAATGTTAATAAGTCTTTCAAAAAATTCTTAAACTCTCTGCAAGCCAGTTTATGTCTCTGTGTTGGGTGCTTCCTGTGGGATACAGTTTGCAACTTCTGTTCCTTCCCTTCAGGCCTTCCTGCCTTTGGATGTTTGAAAGCCCCCTCAGGCATCATTTTCATTGTGACCCCTACCTTTTCAAGGGGCCGTGTGGTTGATTCCCGTCCAAAGTGTCTGTCCCTCAGGGAAGGGACCAGATGGCGTTTGGGTACCAGGCAGGGCTCAACTAAGACTCGTCAAAAGAACGAGGCTTCAACGTCTTTTGCACGATCCTCCTCCCTTAGAGATATGCCCTCACGTGGGTATTAGTTCTGTGTCGCTGCATAACAAATGGCCTCAAAACTCCTGGCTTAAAATACAACGAGCCTGTATCACCTGCAGTTTCTGTGGACAGGGAACTTGGGAGCAACTCGACTGGACACTTCGCTCACGTTCCCTCCTGAGTGAGCCTCGGCGGGACCGCATCGTCCCAGGACCTGCCTGGGCTGGAGGGTCTCCCCAGGTGGCCCGCTCTCATGGCGGCAAGCTGGCGTTGGGATTAGCAGGAGTCCTCAGTCCCTTGTCATAGGACTGCCTGCGTGTCCTCCCCACAAGGGCGCTGGCTTCTCTGAGCGAGTGATCCAAGAGAGAGCGGGACCCAGGCCCAGCGTCTCCTAGTCTCAGGAGTCACTTCTGCAATATGCTCTCGGTTACGCAGGTTTGCCCCGTTGGGTGTTGGAGGGGACCATTTGGGGGCTGCTGTCCCAGCTGTGCTCGCAACAGACCCTCAGTCAATCCTGTTTAAACAAATGATCCAACACTGAGAGGAGTTTTCCAAAAAACCTCAAGGGAATAACATTTATGTCATAGTGATTCGTACCTAACAGGAATGCTGCAGACTGTTGTGTTCTTGAGCTCAATTCAGAAATAAAATATCCTATGGTGATAGGCTATCTCACAACCGTCTTCCCTAAACAGGTCTAAATCATTTTTTAAAAATAAATTTAACAGTTTTATCTGTATGATCTCGTAGAATGCACCATCTGCTTTTCGAGGAATCTTTCCATCATTGCTTACCTCTGCCTGTTTCCTGGGCACTCCTTGTTCTCACAAGATGACACTTCTCTGAACCTAATGTTTTCAAAAAGATTTCAAAGAAAAATTCCAAGGAATAGCATCGTGGACAAAGAGGAGTGTCCCCTTCGATATATTTTTTTTTAAATTGATTTGAGAGAGAGAAACATTGCTTTGTTGTTCCACTTATTTATGCAGTCATTGGTTGAGTCTTATATGTGCCCTGACCAGGGATCAAACCCACAATCTTAGTGTATCAGGATGACACTAACCAACTCAGCTACCCGATATATATTAGTATACCCCTTTGATATATTAATAGCACTTGTGAAGACAGCCTCCAGAGAACCCGGGGCCCTCTGGCCAGTTAACCAGGCATTAGGGAGAGGGGTCGCTCCAGTTCCTGCAATGGTATCCATTTCTGGTACCCACTTTCCAGCCTCCCCACCCCAACTCAAACAGCACCAGCGTGGGCACTGCTGGTGCTAATAGACACACACGCACACACAAACACACCCCTCACCCTTGAGTGTTGCCTTTGCTTCCTTCACGACCACTCTTAATCTCGTTTTAACCAGATTTCACCTGAATAAAAATGTTAAGGGGAAGGAAAGGTAATAGACACACACGCACACACAAACACACCCCTCACCCTTGAGTGTTGCCTTTGCTTCCTTCACGACCACTCTTAATCTCGTTTTAACCAGATTTCACCTGAATAAAAATGTTAAGGGGAAGGAAAGGTGCCCCAGTGTGATTTCCCTTAGGGAAATTTCCACTGGTAGCTAGTTCTTATTTGTTCAATAAACAAAACCTTAGACTGGGAATTGAAGGTCAAACAAGCAGAACCCACGTGGAACATTTGCCTGTGCACCTGGGGCAGGGGGCCACGTCACCCCACCCCCACCCGCCCATGCCGCCTTGGCGGTGGTCACCGAGTCGGGGTGTTGGTAAATGGAAATGAAATGTATAATTCATAAGGCTGAGGTGGCGTGCGGTCTGTGGGAGGGGGGGTGGTGATTACAGAATTGAGAAATGAGGCTGCAGTGCGTAAGTAACCTTTCTAGGTTAGAGGCTGCTGTGATCGAGGGCCCCGCATTGTTCTCGTTCTGACCTTTGTCTGAACTTCCCCTTAGAAGAACAGAGGAAATACAGTTCTGCCTTTTCCCATATTGTTTTTGAATAATACCTTTAGATGCCAGCTTTTTGCTTTTCTGTTCTTCAGTTTAGGGTTTTGCTTCCCCCCATCCCCACTCCCCTGAGCTTTGCTGCTTCCCCTAGAAAAATCTGATTGCTAATTACTTTATCCCAGTGTTAATGGGAAATACAGAGGCTACACAAATATTTGTCCATATTGAACACAGGATACATGGGGAAAGAAAATACCCCTGCCGCACCCTCCCCTCCCTCTGCTCTCCCCTCCCCGGCCCAGCAAGGCAATCCTGAGGATGGTCCTCGATGGTGATGCAGGCAGCGATGAGAAGTGTGTGGGATGTGGCTGCTCAGATGGAGGGGTGACAGAACCAGCGATGGGCCTGAGCTCTGGCTTGCCGAACAGTCATTTTAACCAGACGTTAAGGTGCACGCAGGAATGATGCTCTCTCACATTTAAGCTATTGATGCAATCCCGGCGGGGGGGGGGGGGGGGGCGGGGAGCAGGGAGGGGAAATAACAAGGCTGGGAAATGTGAGCCAGGTCTTTCATCAGCCTTCTCCTCTATGCAACTCAAAATACTCAATCTTGTACCCTCCATATTTCCCTCCATCCCATTGGTTTCCTGGTCTGAACCTGAGTCCCCGGTGATGGTCGGAAGGTTCCGTGATCATCTGAAGTCTCAGCCCCTGGAAGGTCAGGGAACCCGAAGAGGGAGGAGCAGAGACCTCAGGTTGATCTCCACACAAGTAGGCATCGCTACAGACCAGGCAGGATCGCTAGAGAGCCAGCCTCAATGCCGCATCCAGAATGAAATCTTTGGGTTACTTAGGGTGGTTTTGTTTCTTGAAAAACAGCCCCTTTTTGAAGCTGCATGAAAGGGATCTAGAAAGTTGTGTGTCAGAGCCTTGCACACTGGGGACAGTCCATGGCGGCTCCAGGTAGTTGGTGGGTGCTGGTGGGGCACCTGCAGCCACCATGGGCCACACACAGGCCGCTGAGCGCTTCCCTGGGAAGCACGTGTCACTTCTTTCTCCTCGAGGAACTTTGATCTCCTGGGGGCGCGGGGCCAGCCGAGGTCTGTGCACACAGAGACCGCCTCTCAGAGATGGCACTCAGTGAGGCAAGCCTGACAAGCAGCACTCGGCTACTTTAAATGACATTTCAAAACGTTCATTCTTTGGCAGAAAAGAGACTGAGCTCTTCGCACCAATCATCACTGCCATTCTTTCAAACATACAGTTCACTGCTTGTGGGTTTTATACTTGAATTTTTTTTAATTTTTTAATATATTTTATTGATTTTGGAGAGGAAGGGAGAGGGAGAGAGAGATAGAAACATCAATGATGAGAGAGAATCATTGATCGGCCGCCTCCTGCATGCTCCCTACTAGGGATCGAGCCTGAAACCCAGGCGTGTGCCCTGTCCGGGAATCAAACTGTGACCTCCTGGTTCATAGGTTTGACGCTCAACCACTGATCCACGCCAGCCGGGCTATACTTGAATTTTTAAAAATCTCCCTAGCTGCCTCCTCTCTTCCACACTCCACTTATTTCTTTCTTCATCTCCAGATAGTTTCTTGTCTTTCACCCACTCCAGCCATGCATCATTTTTTAAGGAGACAAACTTCCTATGTCAAGTTTCTTCCATTAAAAATAGAGCTTGCCCTGGCCAGTGGCTCAGTGGTTAGAATGTCAGCCTGCGGGATCCCCAGCCTGGCACGTGCAGGAGGCAACCAGTCACTGTGTCTCTCTCACATCTTGTTTCTCTTTCTCCTTCCCTCCCTCCCTTTCTACTCTCTCTAAAAATCTATGGGGAGGGGGGAATATCCTCGGGTGAGGATTAACAAAAGATAAAATAAAATAAATAGAGCTTTATCAGTTTCTATTCAGATGCCTTCTGGAAACCCCTCTTATCAGAGAAGAACTAGAAAGAGCCGGCCTGCTCCTACCCCTTCTCTTTCTTTAAAAATAAATATGTGCATACATAAATAAATAAGCCACCAGAAAGAAATCCGTGTTCACTGCTCCCTCAGATAATCAGTTCAGTGCCCCTCTGAGTGTTGAGCACAGTGCTTGGTGGTAGGAAGACAGAGGGGTCCACAGCCTCCTCCGCCTCGTGAGTGTGGAGCGTGGCCCGGTGTCTGCGGTGCTGCGAGGTGTGCAGAGAGGACCACGCACGGCCCGCCGCCTCGAGATGCTTCCAGTTTGGGAGAAGCTGATTACAGGTTATCCTCATTTTTTAAAATAATAACTATCAGCGCAAGGATGCGTGGAAGAGCGGAATCGCCCGTAGATAAGTTGCAGAAACAGAATAACCGGGAGCCTGAGTCAGGGAAGGGTTCTGGGAGGGGCGAGATTCGAGGTGAGCACATCGAAGGCCTCGGAGGACAGCCAGAGAGGCGCTTCCCACAGGGCAGCTGGTCGAGGGTGCCTGGGGCGCCCGGGGCATCCTGGGGCCTCGTCCCGACCTCTCAGCCCCTCTCTCTGCTCCCACCAAGTAAGTCCCTCCTTTCTCTCTCTTTTACTTTACCTCTTGAGTTCCAGCTGACAGCTCGCGATTCCACGCACAGCTAGCTCATTGGCTAGTAGTGTTCGGTGCACGAGAGAACAAAATGAACTTTTAATCTCTTTTGCTGAAGGCTGCTCCATTCCAAAGGCATGTGCGAGAGTCCTGGCTGCTGGATTATGAGGAGGCCTCATTGTTAGGATGAGAAAAGCAGATTATGGGAAGAGGGGGCCGTGGAATCTTCGTCTGAGGACAGCTGGCGCTCCTTCCACTGACAGAAACACCCCCGGCTCTGCTCCGCAGTTTGTGTGGATTTCTCACCGAGTTTGGCGGCTGTCCCCAGTGGGGTCCACCCCTGTGTCCCATGGGAGGGAAGGTTCAGCTGCCTTTCAGAGCGTGTGGGCTGCACTTCAGCGCCCCCTAGTGGGAGCTGTAAAGAGCCAGCTGAATTTTTCCTCCGCGACCCAAATCAAGGCAGCAAACCTGGGTTTTGTTGTTTTTCCAGCCCCTTTAGGAAAAGTTGAATGTTGGAAGGTTTTCCCTAAATAAGCTGTCCTTGGCTGAAGAGCTGGAATGTATGCCCATTTTGCTTGGCAAAACTCTCCATTCCTAAGTCGTGCTGGAACAAACACCAGCCACCCGGGAGCTCCCTCCTTGCCCTGAGCACGGCAGGTCCTAGCGGCCGTGGCTAAGTCCTGCTGTAGAACTGGGCAAAGGACGCGTCCTCTGTCCTCTTCTGCAGGTCTGATCTGGAAAAGGAAGGCTGTGGGCACTTCCACAGCGCAAGGCTAGCCTCACCCACCTGGCTCCTCTCACCCCCACACTTGCCTGCTGGGTCAGAGCCGGCGTCATCGCCAGGATGGCTCCGGGCTTTATTTGAAAACTTGCTTAGGCAGCGTATCAGTGGGCTTCAGATCTCCTTTCTCAGTAATTCTCTATCAGCAGCACAACACAGGGAGGGAGGCCTCTGAGACCTAGGAGTATCCCTGCGGCTACTGGAAATTCACCTTCCTACGTTTTTGGGTCTTTACTCACTGGGCTCTTTCTTATAGCTCGGGTTTCTGGCTTCTGCTCTCTTAATTGTATGTCTCCAGTCAGTGACACCAAATGCGTAAATAGGTCCCCATCTTCAGTCCCAGGCCATCAGCCATGGAGAGTGGGTGCCTCCTGAGCTAGCCCTCAGCCACACAAGGAGATGGGCTGTGAGGAAAGGAAGTACCCTGAGGATGATCCTTGTCCCTGTTACAGTCCACTTGCTAGGAGCTGGGAGCTCCGGGGCCTGCCCAGTGCAGGCGCGGGGACCCCTGGCAGCCAAGGGGCAGGACCCTCCAGCCTTGTGTTGGTTCATTCATTCATCCGACAAATACTTTTGAGTACTCGCTGCAGACCTAAATGTCCAAGCTAAATGTTCACCAATTGGAGTTTTACATTTAAATCAATCAAGTTGCATATAAGTAAGTGATGTTACCTTCTTAGTGTGCTTTTGTGTGGGATAGAGGGTGCGCGCTGAATTAATTGATTAGCGTGAAAGAGGCCAGCCTTTTTCCCGGCCTTTTCTCTCATGCTCACTCCGTGGGTAGGTAGCACATCACGGCTCTGAACATACCAAACTCCCTCCCGGTGCAGAGAGAAGAGGAGTGGGCTCGGGAAGCTGAAAGGTGACAGCGAGACTTGGTCAGGCCCTCCTGGCATCAGCAGGCTTCCCGGGGAAGTTCTTGATGCACAGTTTCAACCCTCCATTGCAGTCAACAGAATAACAACAAAGTAGAAGGGAACAATCAGCCAGAGGAACTGAAAAGGATGTGTGAGGCTTTGTCTCCTGCCCCGCCGGCTGGTGGGTCATGTTCCAGCCCCAGGCCTTGGTACTGAGCCCGTTTCAGCTGGAGGTCCCATCGAGCCAATGTGCTCAGGGGCCTCCAACAGGCAGAGTGGCCGGGCCCAGCTGGAGCTTGGGGTCCCCATCACCAATGTGCACAAACACAGGTGCAGGTGCAGGTCACCACCACATGCTGGAGGGAGAGGGATGGGGTAGGGCGGGAACATGGGAGGGGCTTTGTGATGCCCACCCTATTCTGTTTCTTCACCTTCTAGTCGTTGTTTTCTGATGTGATTGGACTATAATGTGTTTTTGCTTTGTGCACTTATTTGTGTGTGTGCTATCTTTCACACAAAAAATAAAGATTAAAAAATCTTTTTAAAAAAACTGGGAGCAGGTGTGTGACCTAGGAGAAACCTGCCTCTCACAACAATTTCAAAACTACAACTAAAAGACAAAACGGACATCACCCAGAACCACAGGAAGGCTGGCTGAGTGGAAAGTCTACAACTAGAAGGAAAGAGAAAAGCACACTGAGACTCAGAGGAGCTGTGGAAATAAAGGCAGAGGTATGAAGGCGCGCGTGCGGAGAAGGCTGGCAACTGAGTACGCGGCTATCTTTTTCAAGTGGGAGGGAGACAAAAGCTCCTGACTGCTCTGAACTCCAGTTCCGGGTGAGACTCTGGGGACCCAGACTCATACAGGGAGAAACTGGACTGTCTGGCAGCAGGCGAAACTTGAGGGCGGCTTTCTTTCAGAGGTGCTTGTAGTGATTACCGGATTACCGCAAGACACTGAGACCTAGGGGCCTCTTAGGGCAGGGCTGACAGGAAGCCATAGCTGTTTGCTCCACCCTGAGATCCCACCTCACGAAGCCATTGCTGTTTGCTCTGCCCTGAGACTCCGCCCCATCCAAGCTGAGCACAGAGGCTTTTGCATATGAATGGCCTGGTCTTCTGAATTCTAAAATTACCTAAAAAACTGCAGCTGAGTCAGTGAGACCCAGAACATCCAAAAGAAGGCCCAAGGCCCCACAGCAGCTTGCATTGCTTCACAGCTGGGCCTCATCTGGGCACCTCCAAAACCCAAACAAAGAAGAGGAATCTGCAGATCTGTCCGTAGCTCCTGCTGGGTGGCCTCAGGTAGAGGCTAAATTAGCACCTCCTTGGAGATCCAAGAGCCAGTGTACCCAGGGGTCAGAGTGGGACCATCCAGATTACAACTCCTCAGATCCATAAGGGATACACTCAGGGGGCAGACTCAGTGAGCATCAAAGCCCCACTGAAGCAAGTCTTGCCTCATTAGGGTGTCTCCAGCACAGAAGTTCTTTCAGCATAGACACAGCTCATCCTCACAGCCAATTGGCCTGGAGGTCAATTCCTCCCAGTGATACCAACAACAATCAAGGCTTAACTACAACAAGACTGTGCACACAGCCCACAAAGGAGTGCACCAAGAGTGTCCACCTCAGGTAACTGGGGAGGCTGAGCCACTGGACCCTGTAGGACACCTAGCACACAAAGCCACTCTATCAACTCAGGGAAGCAGCCAAAATGTGGAGACAAAGAAACCGGTCACAAATGAAAGAAATGGAGGAAAGCAAATCACTGGATATAGAGTTCAAAACCAGTTATAAGGTTTTTCAAGAATTTTCTAAAAAAGGCCAATAAATTTAGTGAGATCCTCGAGGATATGAAAAAGGACCAACTAGAAATTAAGCATACACTGACTGAAATTAAAAATAATATACAGAAATCCAACAGCAGACTAGAGGATCGCAAGAATCAAGTCAACAATTTGAAATACAAAGAAACAAAAAACACCCAACCAGAAAAGCAAAAAGAAAAAAGAATCCAAAAAGTTGAATATAGTGTAAGGAGCCTCTGGGACAACTTCAAGCGTACCAACATCAGACTTATGGGGGTGCCAGAAGAAGAGAGAGAGCAAGATACTGAAAACCTATTTGAAGAAATAATGACCAAAACTTCCTCCACCTGGTGAAAGAAATAGACTTACAAGTCCAGGAAGCGCACAGAACCCCAAACAAGAGGAATCCAAAGAGGACCACACAAAGACACATCATAATTAAAATGCCAAGAGCAAAAGACAAAGAGAGAATATTAAAAGCAGCAAGAGAAAAACAGTTAGTCACCTACAAGCGAGCACCCATATGATTGTCAGCTGATTTCTCAGAAACTATGCAGGCCAGATGGGAGTGGCAAGAAATATTCAAAGTGATTAATAGCAAGAACCTACAACCAAGATTACTCTACCCAGCAAAGCTATCATTCAGAATTGAAGGTCAGATAAAGAGCTTCACAGATAAGAAAAAGCTAAAGGAGTTCATCACTGCCAAACCAGTATTATATGAAATGCTGAAAGGTATTTAAGAAGAAGAAGAAGGTAAAGATAAAAATTATGAACAAATACATATCTATCAACAAGTGAATCTAAAAATCAAGTGAATAAAAAAATCTGATGAACAGAATAAACTGGTGAATATAATAGAATCAGGGGCATAGAAATGTAGTGGACTGACAATTCTCAGGGGGAAAGGGGTGTGGGGGTACGGGAAGAGACTGGACAAAAATCTTACACCTATGGATGAGGACAGTGGGGGTGGGGGGTAAGGGCAGAGGGTGGGGTGGGAACCGGGTGGAGGGGAGCTATGGGGGGAAGAAAGAGGAACAATTGTAATAAGCTGAACAATAAAGATTTATTAAATAAATAAATAAATAAATAAATAAATAAATAAAAATAACTGGGAGCAGTGTATGTGTAAACCAATCCCTAGCCGGTTTGGCTCAGTGGATAGAGTGTCGGCCTGTGAACTGAAGGATCCCCAATTCGATTCTGGTCAAGGGCACATGTCCGGCTTGTGGGCTCGATCCCCAGTAGGGGGTGTGCAGGTGGTAGCTGATCAATGATTCTATCTCATCATTGATGTTTCTATCTCTCTCTCCCTCTCCCTTCCTCTCTGAAATCAATAAAAATATGTGTTTTTTTTTAAAAAAAAGAATCACTGTATGTAGATACATGCAGAAAACCATGATTCCGTTTCCCTGGCTGACAGGGCTTTCACAGTCATTTATTGAGCATGTACTTTGGCAGAAACAACGAGCATAAAACCTGGTAATACTGCAGTCCTGTGGGGTGTTGGGAAGCAAGACCAGGCTTTGTCCTGCAACCCTGGACTTCATGGTAAAGGCACCAGGGACCAGACTGGGAGATACAGAGCCACCGGGCTGGGGACAGGCAAAGTAGGCGTAGCACAAGGGGGGGTGGGGGTTACAGGACAGGGTGAACATCTTTGAAATGGCCCATTATGGAGTCCAGGCTGGTTCCTCCTAGGACGTTTCTCTTTAAGGTTTACTAGGAATTTATTGACTAACATCAGAATATGCTCTGGATATCTTAGACCTGGTTTCCAGTTTATACCAACATCATTAGAAGCCTTTGGAGATTCTAGGCAGGTAAGTTCTAGATCTAACCTTTTTTTCTTATATAAATAAGAAAGTTAGATTTTGACACTGCACTTTGCAGAGTTGAAGCAGTGCTAGAACGAGGAATCAGCATGGGGTGACTACATAAAATTATATTAAATCTTATTTAATAAAAGCCTAATATGCAAATTGACCAAACGGCGGAATGACCGGTTGCTATGATGCACACTGACCACCAGGGGGCAGACACTCAACAGGAGGAGCGCTGTTCAGCCAGAAGCCAGGCTCATGGCTGGCAAGTGCAGAGGTGGTGATGGGAGCTTCTCCCACCTCTGCTGCGGGCAGGCGGTAAGGTGTGAGGGGTTCAGACTGCAAAAGCCCCGGACTGTGAGAGTAATGTCCTGAGGGGTCCTGGACTGCAAGAGGGCTCAGGCCGGGCTGAGGGACACCCCCGCCCCCCTCCCCCAGTACATGAATCTTGTGCACCGGGCCTCTAGTATATTTATAAAACTAAGTCTATATATATGCATACCAGGAAAGTCTTGTTCAGAGCCAAGATGTTCATTGCAAATATAAATCAAAAAGCACCTGCCACTCTGCAGATGGTCTGATGAATGGAGAAAGCCAACTTCCTCTGGGAGATGGTCCAAGGGTGGCTTGAGAATGATGTCAACATCTAGGCCAAACTGTGATTACATATAACCAGCCTTCCATGTGGATGCAGAGATTCGTTCTGATATTTTGAGGATTTCTATTGGTGATAGCTAGAGACACGCAGTTACAACAGAATTGCTGGGGAGGGTCTTGAGTGACCTCACCTGCACAGCTTTACCCCGAGGTAGAGCTTTTGGAACATCCCGGTGACTTTGCTGTGTGTGTGACATCAAGCTGGAACTACCCACGGCCCGAGTTGGGTGTCTTTCCTGGCTCTCCTTTGACACCAGAGCCTTGCTCCTCGGCCACAGCCCTCTCTCCACCGCAGGCCATCTTCAGCTTATTACGGGGCAAAAACACCCTTCTGGGGAGTGTGTCTAGAGATCTTAGGGTCCACAGTGTTTGGTTAGGCCACTACAAGAACAGTCTCCTTGTCCCCTCGCTCAGTGCAGCTAACAGTAAGTGGGCTCCGGGTCAACCTCACTCTGTATCTCATTCCAGTAACTCCAGCCCAGGGTCCCTTTGTCCTTCTCATCTACCTGGCAGCCCAGGCAAAAACTAAGTTATTTCTTTTATCAAATCCCAGGCTGGCCTTGGGTTATCCAAGCCTCAGTCAATATTTACATCTCCACTTGGACCTTCCTGGATCCGCAGACCTGGTATGAATCCACCTTTTAGGGACGCTGCTCCCCATTTTCCCGGCAGCCGGCCGGTGGTCACAGGATGTGTTCTCTCACCATTTGGCTGCCTAAGTGCTCTCCAGCACGCTCCCTCCAGGCTGTCTTCTGTACGATCCTTCTGGCTTTGGGTCCATTTTCTCTGAAACAGCCTCCTCCTAGTCCTCAGATTTCTGCTGTTTCCCAGGCCCTGAGTTGCTGTGAAGCAACCCCTTGCCTCTCACTCCGGGTCACCAGCTCAAATAGGAGCTCAGAGCTCCTGTCAGCATTTCCAAATCTGCTTTTTTTTTTCCTAGCGGAACCAAACGTAAGATTTAACAAGCCATCTGAAATACAATTTACATTTCAATTGCTTCTGCCCCAGCCATACTGAGGTTCCTTTCAATCTACATGTATTTGTGGGAACGGGCTTTCCCACTGCAGTTCAATGGGAGTACACCTTATAATATTGGTGATTATAAAATACCACGGGCTAATAGAGTGCCTTGCTTCCAAGGAGTTCAAACTGCTTTATAATTCTACCCACCGTAATTTATCTTCATAAACTGTTATAGAGACAAGAAAAAAAGCAAGATTAATAATCACATCTCAGAGATGATGAAATAAAAAGTCAGAGAAATTGAGTAACATTTTTCCAGAAATGCAGCCCTTCCTGTGCTCTGATTGGTGTTACAGATTGATTGCCCAAGCTGGGAGTGCTGGGAACCTTGCACTCGTTTTATCAGCGTAGTGCGCGATGATCGCGACCGTGGCTCTGATCTCCTCCTTGGCGGGGGCGCGGGGGTGAGGAGGAGAATGAGAGGGAATGCCGAGTCAGGGGCGCATTTGCCTGTGCCAGGAGGGCATGGGGGCTGTGGACAGGCGGCTTTCTTTCTAAAGCTGGGTGGTAGGTACTGGGTGCTTGGTTGTTGGTTATGAATCTTCATACCTTCTTATATAAATAATTGAAACAGAAAGTGTTTAATGTGTATGCTTTAATATATTTAAACAGAGGTGTCCTAATGTTTCAACATATATAGAGAAAAATGGACTTTAAATACGATGCTCTTGCCTGGCCGGTATGGCTCAGTGATTAGAGTCACAGGTTCTATTTCTGGCCAAGGGCACATACCTCAGTTGCAGGTGTGATCCCCAGCCCTGGCCGGGATGCGTTCGGGAAGCAACCAATCGATGTCTCTCTCTTTCTTTCTCTCTTGCTCTTCCCACCCCCTCCCTTCCACTCTCCCTAAAAATCAATGGGAAAAAATCCTCAGGCCATGGCCGGTGTTGCTCAGTGGTTAGATTGTCAGCCCTCGCACTGAAGGGCCTTGGGTTTAATTCCCGGTCAAAGGTCAAAGGCCAGTACTTGGGTTGCAGGTTTGATCCCTGCCTCAGTTGGGGTGCGTGCAGGAGGCAACCAATCCATGTATCTCTCTCACATCAATGTTTCTCTCTCTCTCTCTCTCTCTCTCTCTCTCTCTCCCTCTCTCTCTCTCTCTCTCTCTCTCTCTCTCCCTCTCTCTCTCTCTCTCTCTCTCTCTCTCTCTCTCTCTCTCTCTCTCTCCTTCTCCCTCCCTCCCTTCCACTCCCTCTAAAAATCAATGGAAAAATATCCTCGAGTAAGGATTAACAGAAAATAAATAAAAGTCCTCAGGTGAGGATTTTTTTTAAATGATGCTCTTTATATAATTGTGACATGGAGTTAGAGCTATTGTAGATAAGTGATTTAATATTTGTTGATAGCCTGCTCCATGCCAGGCCCTAGGCTAGGAGCTTCCTACGCGCTCTGTGTAATTTCATCCTCATCCCAGCATCAGGAAGCAGGTGGACAGCTGGAAGGTGAGAGCGCTGGAGTCTCCCCATGACCAGGGGCTCCAGAGCGTGTGTTCCCACTCAACTTCGTGGTCTCCCCTCCTGACGGGGTCGCTGCCCCACAGGGCAGTGCCCCTCAGGGTCCCATGACTAGGACGTGATCTGGGAATGCCCCATCAGCTACACGCACCATCAGGAGAGCTAGCGGAGCAAAATATCAAAGCTTCAATAATTAATGTGTCGGAAATGGCAATTGTTTATTGTCAGTCCCTCTCTTTCTTAGCTGCAAATTTTGTCTGATACTTCATGCGTGTTTAAAGCATTTTTGATGTCCCGAAATAGCAATGAGGAAACTGTAAGATGATTCTGTGTGGTGGTGAATGAAGGGTGAGTCATTAACAGAACCTGGGTGATTCTGAGCCCAGTGGGCAGGCCGTTTCTCAGGCCAGCAGTCCTACCTGCTTCGGAACCGAACTAGGAGCAGAAACAGCCCCATGGAAGAAACCAGAATGTGGCTGTTTTTTTAAAGCAGGCGAACTTTGAAACAGAAAGGCCAAGTAGTCTGCCTCTTGTCATAGGAGGTGTTGCCAAGGAGATGGGGCCAGCTTCAGGGTTGAAACAGAAAGATTCATTTTTTTCTGCAAATGTGGAGTGTGTACCTACCTGCCCCGGGCACTGAACTAGGCACTGGAGGTCAGCAGTGATGTGGGAGAGGGGGGGCATGCACTCACCTTGCCCTGTCCCTGCAGGCCACCCCCACATGTCCGCTCCCCAAGACTCAGCTCAGAATTTCTCCTCCTAGGAAGCCCTCCCTGCTTTGTCTCTCCTACCCCCGTTAGTCCCTCCTTCATGTGCTGGGCACACACTTGGCATCTTGTATGTTCACTGTTGGCACGCTGTTGCCTCCAACTAGATGGACACGCCTTAGGGTCTGGTTTGGTTTTCAATCTTCAGCACCCAACACAGTGCCTGGCCATAGCAGATGCTTAGGAAACGGAGGTGGAGTATTCGAATACATGAGTGAATGAGTAGAGCTTGAACCAATTCTGGCTTCACAATAACCATTGGTAAGAATGGTGCTTCGTCACTGCAGAGTAAATACACCTTAGGGACCATACAACAGCATGTGCTTCATGTGCGCTGAACAAGAGGCAGATTGTGGACTTGACTTTGAACTTCTGGGAGCTCAGAGCCTTATGGACCAGCAGAGCAGGGGACCTGGCATCTGACAGATCGCAGCAGAATGGTCTTCAGTCCCCCAGCGATTCCTGGGGGCCAGATAGAGAAGTGCCTTCCTTCCCTGCGTGCTCCTGGCCTGGGTGTTGAGCAGACACAGAGCACCTGCCTTGGCTAAAGGAAGGATGGAAGTGTGAGGCCCAGACCCTGCCCTTCAAAGGGTTCAGTAGGGTCAGATATGCGGACAGGTATTTAGAACAGTAGGTGCTCAATTAGTACTTATGGGGCCAATCCGGTTATTCATGTTGTGTCTTCATCGCCCTGTGCACCAGCACAGAGAAGGCGAGCAGCGTGTGTTAGCGTTAGCAAGGAGGGAGGGGGACACGCTATATCAGAACATGATCAGTGCAGAGAAAAGGACACATCCTTGTGGGTGAGGGAGAGTTTCAGGGTAGATTGGAACCAAAGGCAAGAGACCAGGAGGGATTCGCAGAGAGGCCCGGATTGAAGGGGCCTGGTCAAGCTCGTAGCCGTGGGAGCCAAGTGGATTACTGGCCTCAAGAGAGAGTTAAGAGAGAGGCGCCAGAGGACCAGCTCTCAGAGACCTTTAGCCCACAGTCCTGACCCTCCATTATCCTGGTGCCATCTCCTACCCCCTAGCTGCTCTCTTTGGCTTTTTGCTGCAATTCTTTGGGGAGCCACCCGCAGGTAGGCGTGCTCTGACCTCAGTGCTCGCCGTGCCGCAGGTGCCCTGCTCAGGTGAGCGTGGGCTGCACGCTCATGCCTGCCTCTGGGTCCACTCTCCTGGGGTCCCCGCCGGCATGGAAGCCGCTCTTCCTCAGGCTGAACCCTGCCCCCTCATGCCCAGGGTCCCACTCCTTCATGAACCTTTACCCCTTTTACTCTCCTTTGTTTGTGCTGCCTCGGAACTTTCCATCTGAAACCCATAGTTTAGCGCTGTCTTACATTTAATAAGGGTTTATTCAATCAGCGAGCCCTTATTGATTGAGTGGCTACTAAATGCCAGGCACTGTGCTGCCCTCGTGGACTTAGCAGGGGAACGAGAGGGGAAGCAGGTTATGGGGGAAGTGCTGTAAAGTGACATTTATGGCAGTGTGGATGGAAACCGACTGGTGTCGAGGGAGGCCTGTCTGTGGCGGTGACAATTAAGCTGAGGTTTGAAGGATGAGAAGGAGGCAGCCATCTGAGAGCCAGCGAGGGAGCATTGGAGGCAGAAGCAGCACTGTTACATGAAGGCTCTGGGTCAGCAGGCTTAGGTATTCTAGAGATTGAAAGGAAACACACTGGACTGGAGCTCTTTGAACTAGGAGAGTGAATCAGAATGACAGCAGAGAGCTGGGCAGGGTCCCGATCGTGGCGGTCCCTGTGGGCCATGGCGGGGATTAGATTTCCTTCTGAGTAGGGATCCTTTGAAGGGCTTAAATCCAAGGAAGGTGGGACGTGTTCACTCGGGCAGCTACGTAGAGAGTGGACTGGAGGAAGGAAACACCAGGTAGGAAGCTCCAGGTGAGATGGGGTGGCCAGGGCCAGAGTGGTGGCAGCAGAGGTGGGGGCCACGGGCTAATTCAAGATGTACTTCAGACCTGGGCTTTTTGATGGATTGGGTGGTGAGGGGGAGGGAGAGAGAGAGGAATCAGAGACCATCCCCATGGTGGTGAGGGTGGTGATTGCATTTAGTGAAACAGGAGGGGCAGCAGGGGGACAGTTCTCCCTTAAACACACAAAGTCTGAGCTGTTTGTGAGATGTTCCCGTGGAGGTGTCAGGCCATCAGAACATAAATCTGGAGCTGAGAAAGGTTCAGGTTGGAGACAGACTTTTGGGAATACAAATGGAATTTATGCCCTCCCTGGTTTGGCTCAGTTCCAGTCAAGGGCACATGCCCGGGTTGCAGCTCTATCCCCAATTGGAGGCATGCAGGAGGCAGCCGATCAATTATTCTCTCTCATCATTGATGTTTCTATCTCTCTCCCTCTTCCTTCCTCTCTGAAATCAATAAAAATATTTTTTAAATAAAATAAAAAAAACGCGCACACACACAAATGGAATTTAAACCTGTGGGTGTGGGTACGATTACTATACCTGTTTCCTAGGGCTATGGAAATTGTTCCACAAAATGCATGACTTAGAGCAACAGATATTTATTTTCTGGAGGCTAGAAGTCCAAAATCAAGGTGGTGGCTGGGACATCTTCCCTCTGGGGCCCGTAGGGGAGGATCCTTCCTTGCCTTTTCCAGCTTCTGATGGCTCCAGATATCCCTGGACTTGGGACAGCGTGACTCCTGTCTCTGCGTCCACCTTCCCATGGCTGTCTTCCCTCTGCGCCTATGCCTACATTTCCTGCTTCTTACAGGGCACCAGTTGTATTGGACTAGGGGCCCAGCCTACTCCAGTATGACATCCTCTTACTAATTACATCTTCAGTAACCCCATTCCCAAATAAGGTCATGTTCTAAGGGATTTCAACACGTCCTTTGCGGGGGACACAATTTAACCCATGACAATCTCTGGAGCCAGGATGAAAAGAGAAAAGAAAGGGTCCTAAGACTTTGCCATCTTGTAGCAGTCAGAGGGCAAGTCAGCAAAGAATATGGACAAGCCACCCACAGAGAGGCAGGATGAATGTGGAGGGAATGGTGGACTCTTGGGTCACAGGGCCGAGAAGTTGACCGATGGAAGTGACAGCGTGGTCACTGCTGATCTTGGCCAGCACAGGAGTGGAGCAGAGGGCGGAGCCCAACTGGAGGAGGTGAGAAGACGGTGGGAGGCAAAGCCATGGAAAAGGCAGATCACTCTTAGAGATTTGGCTTTGGAGGGAGAACAGAGAAGTAGGGCAGCAGCTGCTGGGAGAAGGGATTAAGGAAGGCTTTGTTTTGTTTTTGGTGTGTTTTGTTCTTGTGTTTGTGCTTTATTTTTTTTTTAAAGGGCGATGCTAGAGCATGTCTGTGTGCTTGAATTAGCTCTGTCTTCGTACTGTGTGTGTTTTGTATTCAGTTTTCGTTATCACGTGTGTTCTCGCGTTGCCTCCCAGCACTGGGGACCCTCAGGGGCAGGCCTGTGCCCTCTATTTCTCTCATCTCGCAACCGTCTAGCCTGACACTCATTCATTATGGTCATGGCAAGAAAAATATCCTGTACACAGCATGGCACCACGAACGGCTGTTCTTTCATTTTCTAATGGAAAAAGGACTAACAGTGATTTCCACAGGCGCTGTTCGAGGAACGTCAGCTGACAAATCCTTGCCTGGGTGTTCTCGCCAGAGAACATCTCTGAGGTGCCCTTTGCGAGACAGGCTCATCTGTTAGGTTCTGCCTGGCACATCCTCAGGGAACAGAAACTGGAAATGGGGGCATGAGAACAGTTGATTGACCTCATAGGAAGAGCAGCCCCATGGTAACGTCCAGATGCCCCATGAAGCCAGACCAGCCTGTTCTTCAGACCCACCTGGGGACTGGAGTGTCTGGCCACCAAGGGCAAAGGTACAGGTGACAGGAATGGGGCGCAGGTTCAGAAATGCGTGATCTGGAGTCAGCAGCCTGCAAAGGAGGGCTCCTTGGAGCCCACACCAGGACTCTTCTCCCAGGAAGGCGCCTGAGCCTGTGTGCGAGGGGAGCAGGCAAGCACACCTGACTCTACAACAGCGAGGCAGACACCTGTCGTCAAACGTGTAGTCTTCTCTCTAATGTTCTTTTCAGAGATTGCTTCTTTTCTAAGGGATGTGGGTTTCTAAAACCATCTCGAAAGAGATTGCATGGCTAGAGGCAGCCTGCAATAATCCCATCAATTGCATGCAATGGTCAGGTGGCTTAGAAGCCCTGGTGTGTGTGGGCACGCTGGACACAGTGACCTAGGCCGATGTGGGATAAGGCCCCATGACACAGGACAGACCGGCAGTGACTTAAAACCATCACAGGCACCCCAAGGCATCAGTGCCAGAGGACAGGCGCGGCCTCCCGTGGTCACACAAATGGTCACAACCAGGACTGCAGGAGACCAGGACTAGAGAGGGGCCAGGTGCCGGCAGAAGATGCCCGGCAGGGAGGGGACAGGGACAGGGACAGGACAGGACCATTAAGTAGCCCCAAGGCAGCTACCCGCCTCTACAATAACTCCCTCCTGGGAAGACCAGCCTTGTGTTGTGGGAGAAGCACGTCTTGCAGATGAGGACTGTGGCTCTCTGCCAGCGCCCAGCACAGAAACTCCTTTTTACTAGTACAGGTGAACAATCAAGACTTGGTAATAAGACACTTTGGTTTTGGTTTTGGTGGTTCAATACTGTTATCTGGATGAAAAATATGAGCAATGAGAGCAAATTTATAGGAGCAAGGTGGGGAGGTGCTATGTGAGTGGGAAAAATCAGCTCCAAATAGCAAGGCAAGTGGAGGTGGTTTTGATCACGCCCTTCCTCCCAGCTCCCTCGCCCACTCCCGCTGCTGGAAGCTAGGAGAGCAGCACCTTCTTCGTCGCTTCATCAAGCAGGAAATTTCTGGAGGAAACAGAAGTTGGGCTAATGTGGGTCATGAGCAGCGGAGTGCCTTGAGCCACATTTTAGAAACACAAGCTGCGTTCATATCTCATGCTTTGAACTTGGTTTTCTCCTAAATGGACCCCTACCTAATTATGGCAGGTTCTTAGAAAGGAATATGCACTGTGCTCTCTGGTTTTGGGGACTGACTCTGTGTGAAATGTTCTCTGAGCTCCGATGCTCTTCTCCAGAAGCTCAGCATGCACCTCACAGCAGCGGGTCAGAGCGGGCTTCTGACTGACATCAGACTGTGTGTTCATGAACATGGCTCTGTAATTGTAATATTAGAGAACTTTTAAAAAACTTTTATTTATTGGCCCTAACCAGTTTGGCTCAGTGGATAGAGCGTTGGCCTGCGGACTGAAGGGTCCCAGGTTCGATTCCAGTCAAGGGCATGTACCTTGCGGGCACATCCCCAGTGGGAAGTGTGCAGGAGGCAGCTGATCGATGTTTCTCTCTCATTGATGTTTCTAACTCTCTGTCCCTCTCCCTTCCTCTCTGTAAAAAATCAATAAAATATATTTTTAAAAAAACTTTTATTTATTGATTTGAGAGAGAAAGGGAATCATCAATTTGTTATTCTACTTATTTATGCATTTGTTGGTTAATCTTTGTATGTGCCCTGACCCGGGATCCAACCTGCAGCCTTGTTGTATCAGGACAACACTCTAAATGACTGAGCTACCCAGTCACGGCTGGCGAACTTTTTAGGAAACTAACTTTTTAGAAGCTAATGAAAAAACAGTACTTCCTTGGGAAAGTGGGATACCAACTCCTAAGGAAGGGATTGTTGGCATGAACAGATATTACAGTTTATCCCTTTATTCTGGGGGAGGCCTCTTGTTTATATGGTATATTATTGAAAATAGAATGCCTGTATTTCAGAATTCTTTTGTAAATCTGGGCGTTCTGTAGACATTGGTTGCCCGAGTTTTCTTACAAAGGAAAGCTCCTGGGTGTCTCTAAAGTGGCTCTTGTTCCTCTGGTGGAGTGTGATGGTGATGGAGCCAGCAGTTTGGTTCCCTCTGGGTCTGTTCTGGAGCCACAGAGCAGCCGGGACCAGGCCCCGTGCTCATGGAAGGACCAAGCCAAGATGGGAGGTGTCACTGCCACTCAGTTTGGGAACCACAGGCCCTGGGGTTCACAGATAGGGTTTATGTGGAGTTCATGTCGAAGTCGCTCCTGCATTTCTAAACTGCTAATGCTTTCTTCCTCTCTGCTTTCTTAGGGCCCCTGAGATCATCCTTGGTTTACCATTCTGTGAGGCGATCGACATGTGGTCCCTGGGCTGCGTCATCGCGGAGCTGTTCCTGGGCTGGCCGCTCTACCCAGGCGCCTCAGAGTACGACCAGGTGGGTCCAGGCCGCACAGGTGTTAGGACAGTCGCTCCTGTTTCATTTAGAACAGGACACGTGGGTAGAGGGTTTATGTCGTCTCCCAAATCCTGCTTCCCTCAACCTTGCTTTTCTCTCTTTATTCTTCTTGCTTTCCCCTTTTTCATTTTTCACTTCTTTCTTTCCCTATAACATTGTCTTTATCTCAAAGGCACTAGAGCCATTAATATACCACATGCAAGGTGACAGGAAGCTCTCTGACCTCGTTCTCCTCTTTTCTTGCAGATTCGGTATATTTCACAAACACAGGGTTTGCCAGCTGAATATTTATTAAGCGCAGGGACAAAGACAACTAGGTTTTTCAACCGTGACACAGACTCGCCGTATCCTTTGTGGAGGCTGAAGGTAGGAAGAGCGTCCCCTCCATCCCTCACCAAGGCCCAGCATTCAGGAAAAAGGGTGGGGAGGTTCGTGGGGGAGCTTTTGACAGCAGCCCGCATCGGGGGAGGGGCTCTTGTGATATGTAGTGTGGATGAATTTCAGTGTTCAAAAGCACCACTTAGCTTGGCTGCTGCCACCTGCAAAGCTCAAGTCCCAACTCCGACTGCTGAACTCCCAGTATTCAATTAGGTGAACCCTGATGACCTGTCTGGTTTGTGTAAAGAGAAATGCACCACCCCCTGCCCTAAAGGAGCTCCCAGTCCAGAGGGAGACCCAGCACGTGGCCCCCATGTAAGTGTCCTACCCCTGGGAGGAGCAGGGTGTGGGGACCTTGAACCCTGCCTGGCGAGGGCTCCAGAGGAGCTTTTGAGCCGGGCCCTTAGGATGAGGAGGGTCTCCCGGGCCAGGAAACAGCCCTGGCAGCCACACCTCTGAGGCCCCAAGAAGGGGTCTGTTCATCCAGCTGGCAGGTGCTGCCACTCACCGATGCACACCAGGAACTCGGGTGGTTTTACTTCAACAAAAACGTATTTTGCTTTCACTTTTATCTGTGCCTAGCAGTTAAAAATTAACGTAATTTCCTGGGAGGGAGAAAAGAATGCTAGTCTTAAGTGTTTTATGTTCATTTTAGGTGCTTCCTTTTTTGTAAGAGAGTGGGTGGGTGTTTTTGTTTGGTTTGGCTTTTTGACAGAAACCATAGCCAAATTCTAATATGATTTAAAGATAATTTGTGGAATCTAATGAACAAAATAAATAAACAAAATAGAAACAGACTCATAGATAAAGGAAACAGACTGGCAGTTGTCAGAGGGGAGAGGGATTGGAGAGCTGGGCGGGGGTCGGGGGGGGGAGTGAAGGGATTAAGAAGAAAAAAAAAACTTACATGTCCTAGCTGGTTTGGATCAGTGGATAGAGCATCGGCCTGCGGACTGAAGGGTCCCGGATTCGATTCTGTTCAAGGGCACACACCCGGGTTGAGGGCTCAGTCCCCAGTAGGGGGCGTGCAGGAGGCAGCCGATCAATGATTCTCTCTCATCATTGATGTTTCTATCTCTCCCTCCCTTTCCCTTCCTCTCTAACATCAATAAAAATATATATTTAAAAGAAAACTTACAGACACAGACAACAGTATGGTGATTATCAGAGGGGAAGGAGGGTGAGGGGAAATAGACTTGACTTTGAATGGTGAGCACAGAATACAATATACAGGGGATGTGTTATAGAATTGTACTCTTGAAACCTGTATAACCTTATTGACCAATGTCACCTGATAAATCAATAAAAATAAATAAAATAAAGTTCATGTGTGGCCAACAGTCAAAAAAGATTTAGAGGAGAGATTTGGGAGCTAAGCGAGCACTCTTGGTCTATTGGTGGGAGGGCTGGCATTTGGTGACTGTGAGAGGCTTAAGGTCAGTCCAGTAGAAAGAGTCCTGGGAGGAGGAGAATGAGGCCAGACAGGCAGGGTTCACGTCCATATCTCAGTTAAGAGCCTCGGTCCTACTTGTCCCAGGATCGAAGCCTAGATCTTTAGCTGCTCCACGTGTGCTGTCCTGGAATGAGATTTTGAGGTTTACTTACCTGAGATCCATAGATGAGCAAAAAAAAACAAAAACAAAAAACAAAACAAAACACATAGTCATTGGAAACAGCGGCTTCCTAGACCAAGGCCAATGGGGACCTGGATGAGTGTGCCCCAGCCCCAGGCAGAGGGGCAGCACAGAACAGCCCCAGAGCCTGCTGCTGCCTCCTGGCCATGTGACCTTGGCAAGCTCCTTAAGCTTTCTATTCCTGTTTCTCCCTCTGGAAATGGGTTGGTAATCATCCTGCCTAAGATGGTTGTAAAGTGTCTTAAATGAGTTCATGTGCTTTATAATAGTGCCTGGCACATAGGGAGAGCTGTACCCATAAACGTTTGATAAAAAACTAAATTAAATTTTAAAATGTGTGGAAGAGGGCTTCTGCTTTTCTACATATGGAATCTTACCGTAGCCCTTAAATTAGGGGGAAATGTAGGGTTTTCATGGATACTGCATTCCTGTTCATCTTGGAATCCTCCAGATCTGACTCAGAGCAGGCCCCCTGACAGGTGTTTGTGGGAAGGAAGGAAGAGGGATGAGTGAGTGTAGAGGATGAAGAGAGAGAGTAATTAAGGGCAGGTCACTGTAAGAGGAATCAAAGTCTCCTTCTCCAAAAGGTGGGGAAAGACCCTCCATAAGAAACAGAGGGTAGAGGTTTTAAGTCACAGTGACCAGGAAGTAATTCACATTACCAATCAGCTTTTGCCTCTCTTGACCAGACACCAGATGACCATGAAGCAGAGACGGGGATTAAGTCAAAAGAAGCAAGAAAGTACATTTTCAACTGTTTAGATGACATGGCCCAGGTAAGGTCCGTGGGCAAGCATGCAATGTCAGCCCTTAAAAACCAAGCAGAGCAAGGCAATATAGGGTGGTGAGTAGAAATCCACATTACTCAACTGCCATGGCTGACCCTTGACCTCATGACCTGCCAGCCTGAGTAAGAATACCACTGGGTTGTGGGACATTTTTAAAGACTTACACCAGCTCTTGAAAAATAGCTTCAGTTTATTGGTTCCCATTTGCAAAATAGTACTGGCCAATCTCACTGACGTTATCATGAGAAGAATTTAAGCCCACGAGTACATTTGAGCTTAATGCCCTTGACTCAGTGTTAGTTCCTAAGGGCTGCTGTAACAAGGTACCACAAACTGGGTGACTTAAGACAATGGGCATTTATTCTCTAGAAGCTAGAAGTTTCAAATCAGAGTACCAACAGGCCATGTTCCTCCAAAGGCTCTGGGAAGAGACTGTCCCATGCCTCTCTGCTAGCTTCTGGTGGCCCCTGGATGGGCTCAGTGTCCCTGCATCCCCAGTCTCTGCCTCCTTCTTCATGTGGCTTCAGCCTGTGTTTCCTCTGGTCTCTGCATCTAAATCTCCCTCCTCTTTATCTTATAAAGACACCAGTCATTGGACTTAAGGCCCACCCTATTCCAGTTTGACCTCATTTTAACTGGATCACATCCTCATAGACTCTATTTCCAAATAAGGTCACATTCACAGGTACCGGGCATTAGGGCTTAAACATGTCTTTTGCAGGGACACAATTCCATGCATCGCACTCAGTCTCTCTCAGCTCGCTGGAGGGGCCACGGGCTCTCACTTTTGTGCCCAGAGAAAGTGCTAGAACTTCAGCTATCTTTAGTGTAAAGACTAGTCTCAAATCAGGGCAACCCAAAGTGAATTTTTCTTAAAGGCAATGAAAAGTAAAGCTAGAGATCAATAACCATTCAGCACCCCTCTTACAGAAGACAAGTGTAACCCAAAATCATGACGCCGAGTAGAGTACCCTTGTCAGTTGATTAGAAGCTTAGATTGTCTTAGAAAACAGAAATTGCTTTCCCAGAGCATGTCTTGGAAAAACATAGAAAGCACCACAAAACACGTCTCTTAACAGCTATGCTAGTAGAGACTTGATCTGGGAGGAAAAATCCTGCTCAAACACCCTGCTTGTCTGGCAGAGGTGACGCAGTGAACACAGGGACTGAAATGATCCGGCCCTAACTCAGGGAGCTACAGAGGACCACACACTGTAGACGTAGGGGGAGGGCACTTAGGCCCCAGCATGTCCCTCCGAAGATTAAATACATAAACCTTTTGCATCTTATTTTGTACTGCTTGGTTGTTTCTAATTGTGGTAAAATACACATAGCACAAAATTTACCATTTCAGCATTTTCAACTGTACAGTTCAGTAGTATTAAGTTCATTTACACTGTTCTACAACCAGCCTCCAGAGTTCTTTTCATCTTGTGGTTCTTTTCCATGAGGTGTGATGTGAGGCGCATTTTTATTTAACTGATTATAGCAAGAGGGTGCACATCCTGTCTCTTACGTATGTCACAGGTACCGGCAGCGACCGCCCCTTCCCCGTGCATGGCCTCCCTCTGCCTTTCCTGCAGAGAGCCCTGCCATATCCTGTGGGCAACAATGACATGTGGCAGTGCCTTCAAAGGGCAGACACCGCCCTGTAGGAATTGAGAAGGGGGGATTGAGAGATTGGATGGAGTTGCAGAGAATAAGGGGAGTCGAGGAGGCATAGCGGGGTCTTGGTAACCTGTCCTCCTTGCTTCCAGGTGAACATGACCACAGACTTGGAAGGGAGTGACATGTTGGTGGAAAAGGCAGACCGGCGGGAGTTCATCGACCTGTTAAAGAAGATGCTGACCATTGATGCTGATAAGAGAATCACTCCGATCGAAACCCTGAACCACCCCTTTGTCACCATGACACACTTACTCGACTTTCCACATAGCACACAGTAGGTGCCCTGCTCCGTGCTCTATACAAGGGCTCAGAAACTTTTTCTTCAAAGCCTCAGAGTGAATGTTTTAGGCTTTGCAGCCAAACAGTCTCTGTCGCAATCAGCTCTGCCATTGTAGCTGAAAGCAGATGCAGACAAGACATAAACAAATGAGTGAGGCTGTGTCCCAATAAAACAGTATAAAAACAGGTGGCGGAGCATAGGAAAGTCCAGGGCTGGGTGGGCTGGACTCTGGGTGTCTGTGCATGAAGGGAAATGCTCAAAATGGCAGGGTCCGCAAAGCAAAGCCACTCTCCGTGCCAGAGGTCACTCCCAGACTCTTCTGGAGGGGACTTTGTCTAGTTTAGATTTGGTTTCATTCATTTATTCATTCATTCAGCGTGCTGTGTGCTGTGCCAGCTGCTGGGGTATAGAGGGGGGCAGAGCAGATGGGGCCCCTTCCCACTGGGGCTTTCAGTCTAGAAGAGAGAAAGGTACAAAGTTAGTGATGCCCAAATAACCAGGCTGATATCAGGGCAAATATGGGGTGTGATGAGAGCGAGTGACAAGGGAGCCTCCCTGGAGACAGGGCAGGAAGTGAGTGCAGAAGGACGAGTAAGAGGTAAATGATGGGAAGGCTGGCGAGGGTGGAAAGGGTATTGCTCGTGGGGAGACTCCACCATGGACAGGACCAAGCCCAAGAGCTGGGGGACAGTGGGAGAGCTGAGGCCCCAGGACCAGATGGGGCAAACCTACCTTGAACAGGATTTTGAGCAATGGGGAGTCGTTGAAGGACCTATAGAAGGAACTGGCTGGTTAGAGTGTCAAGTTCATGAGCCCGGAAGACATGGCCATCATGTTGGCAGCTTAGAAGCTGTTGGTGACTTAAAGCTGTTTCAGTAGATGATGGAAACAGAAACCAGCTTAGCTGGTTGAAAGCCTAAGGGAAAGGTGAAGAAATAGACAGGATCCTTTCAAGAAAGGAGGCTGTGAAAGGGGTGGGAAGAAATGGAGGGGTGACTAGGGAGGGCCCCAGGGGGCTTTTGGAAGAGACTTGAGCAATTGAAAATGCTGATTGGAAGTGTCTGGTACCAAGTGAGAAACTAAAGATAAAAGATGCTCTGAAGAGAAGTTTCCTGAGACAGTGGAAGGGGCTAGGCCTCAGAGCACAGGTGGAGGACTAGGCCAGTGTCACTGTGGATGAAGGAGGGGCACAGACGTTGGCTGGAGTGCTGGGTTAGCAGAGGAAAGTTGAGGGAGCTCTTCAGACAGTTGTCTTCTCTTGTTGAGAGCAAGGTGTTTAGGTCGGAGAGTTTAGGTAGTTGAAGCAGAAGGTGGCAGAGAAAACTGAACAGAGAAATACAGTGGAATTGTTGAGCACAGAGGTTGGACATGAAGAGTAGGGTGTAACTGAACTCCCCGGGTGAAGGCCTGGAGAAAAGAGAGAGTTGGGTTCATCCAGGTTGGAGTTTTGTCAGGCTGCTAAGAGAAAAAGAGATTGACAGACTCATGATGTTGGAATAGAGCATTGTAATCCCAATGGATGGCTATGGGACCTTAGCTGAAAAGGAAAGGAAGTAAAGATGAGCAGGTCCAGAGACACTGAACAGTCTGATCAACTCAGACTGGCTACTTTAGTAATTGTCAGATGAACCAGATGGGTGACAATGTGGCTGGGGGATGGGGTACTTTGAATGTGTGGTCTAGGGGAGTGGAGCAGTGTCAGGTTTAATATCCAAAGAACCCACAGCCAGCACTGATCCCCGGGGTGAGAAGTAACTGAGAAGCCAGGGTGTCTGGCAGGTAATCCGTGTGCCCCTTGAAGAACCCCTCGGTGGCAGGGCATGTGTTAAAGTGGAAGACTGGGTCAGAGGCACAGGCCCGGTGAGTGAGCGGGAGAGAAAAGGCCACGGCGAGAGAATGGGAGACAGTACTAGTTTTCAGAGTCTGCGATAACAAAATACCACTGAGGGGCTGAGGGACTTAAAAAGCAGAAATTTGTTTTCATACAATTCTAGAAGTCCAAGACCAAGGTGTTTGGCAGAGCTGGTTTCTTCTAAGGCCTCTCTCCTTGGCTTGTAGATGGCTGTCTCCTCCCTGTGTTCTCACATGGTCTTCCTTCCTCCTCAATATGAATTGGACTAGGGCCCACCCTACTGACCCCATTTTACCTCTTTAAAGAGCCCATCTCCAAATTCAGTCACATTCTGAAGTACGGGGGTTAGAACTTTAACATGAATTTGGGGGGAAGGGCACAGTTCAATTCATAACACAGGATAACCAGGAATATCACTTCAGCCACTCAACCCAGAAGTATGTGGGATGAAAGTCACATCTCTGGACGTCTGCAGGGAGAAGCAGTGTGCTCACGAGCACCAGATTAGATAGGGTCAGGGAGAAAGGGAGAATGTGTGAGAAGAGGCTGGGGAAGAGAAACATTTGCAGATCATGGTTGACCTGCCATGACAAGTCTCATATTGGGCTGAATCTCAGGCTGGACTTGAACTTAACCAGCCTACAAGAAATGACTGGTGGCGCCCGCCACAGATGGCACTTCCTCTAATTTCAATTCCATTCTTTATCAGTTGATGTTAAGCAAGTCAAATCGCATTACAACAAACAGTGAGTCTTTAATTTAGAACCATGTTTGAAACAACCGAACTCCAGTACAAAGAAAGAACTTGGACCCATCCCTTGCAAACTCTTGTTATGGTATTTGTTCTGTTTCTGGGTGTGGTAGGAGTACTTCAAGGGCGGCGCGGGGGGGGGGGGGGGGTCATTCGGTACCACAGAGGGAAGCCGGACTTGGTGATTTACTGAATAGGACCCCCAAAAGATCACTTTTTATATTCGGGGTGAAGTAGGATGATTGAGAAAGAACTATGGATAGGAGATGGAGGGATGCTCTCCAGAGGGTTCACATTAGCCATCTGTCAGTGAGACAATCACCCACATAAAGTCAGAGTCACAGCTGAATGACCTCAGGGTCCTGTCCATCTCTGGGTTCTGTGAGGAAGCACACTAGAATGCTTCACTGTACTTGGTGAAGACCAAGCGGGGAGACCACAAGCGTCAGCTTCAAATTCAGAACTTGGTGTGGGTCCCAAGAGGACCACTGGCAATTTATAACTCAGAAAATGGGCCTCAGAAGGAAAAACAGGTCTTTGAACACACCGAGGCTTACCTGAGAGTAGCCTAATCCCTAAGGGCCCCTAGAGCTTGCTGAGAAGACCAGGAAAACTCCAGGGTGAGAAGAAACCTCCAGGCCCACCCTGCTGTAGACCCCCCACCTTTGGGACTGGGCCAGAGCTGCTCCAACATCTAGATGAGAAGTGAAAGAGACCCACCCATTTCTCCATACCAGGATTCTAGTGCACGAGTTCCTTAAAAACGAGTCTCATAGAAATAACCCAAAGTGCAACTGCCAGGCCATTTCATTTAGAAAATTCTGAGTCTAATAGCTTTTGGCTGAATTGTCTCAAAATTATTGAGTGCTTTCCATACATTCCAAAGGGAATATAAAATCTATATTTTTATTCCTTCAGCCTCTATAGGAAAGCACTTAGCACTGTGTTTGGTACTTAGTAGATGTTCAGAACATGCTGGCCTTACCAGCATTATTAGTTTTTTTTAGCTCTTGGTTATTGTAGGATACATTTTCCCTTCTCTCCAGAGTCTACAGTCAGTAAATGATTTCGTGTGCATTGTGTGGCCAATGTAAGTAATTCTTAACTCCGAAAGAAAGAGGAGTCTCTGGCATGTCTAAGACACTTTGGAGCATCTTTTATGGAAAGGATGTTTTGGGGTGGCCCACAAGCACCTGCTTGGCCCAAAACATAGCTTACCTATAGAATGCAGCAATAGTATTACCTTTGTAATCTTAAAATAGTAGAAAATTATTATATTTATATTCAGTTATTACATTATAATTAAATAAGTATTTAAAACTGAGCCTTAAATGCTGTTTTATTTTGAATATTAGCATTTGAGGAAAAGTAAGTTTAATTAGAAGAAGACACAAACTGACTGAGAAACAAGGTATAAATTCTGAAGAACACATTATGGTGGACTTTCACGAACTTGGTCGAGGGCACTTATAACTTTCAAGAGGATGTATATGTATATGTGAAGATTGCCAGTAATTAGCTCTTGACCTTGGCAGATTACCTGTCCTCTCTAAACGTCATCCTTACTCCTAAAATAGGGCCATCACTCATCTCTCCCTCTCATGGTGGTTTTAGGACTGAGTGTAAGAATCTTGCACTCAACTACCACAGCTCTCTGTCACTGTCAGCCACTATTACTAATTACTAATATCATTACACTTCTCATTACATGCCCAATTCCAGTGGGGAGAAAGTGGGTAATAGGGTCATGATACTGGGTTGGCTAGTTCCTTGGCTGTCCCCTAGATGGCGCTCGTGCCCCAGACTCGCTGGGAAGGATTAGCGCAAGGAGTTGTCTTTGTGGAAGGTGGCAGCAGGTCATGCATCAGAACAAACACATTTGTTTATGGGCCAGAAACCTTATTGGAAGCTGAGAGTGAGCAGGGAAGGTGGAGACAGATCAGCGACATGAGGAAAATGCAGTGAGAGCCATCAGATCTGTTGTGCTGTGGAGAACTGTTACCTGTGCAGGCTGGGGAGAAAAGGCAGTAAGACAGGGTGAAACTTATCTAAATAACGTTAACTGTAGCAAACGCAGACTTTACATGAAAAATCCAGGAAATTTAGGCCTAAAGTTTCCCCACTTGTCTTGTTTACTAGATTAACTGTTCTCTCTTTTTCTCTCACCATTTTCTCCACTTTATCCCATGCTACCCTCTTCTCTTTCCCTTATACCTCTGTCTCTGCCTTTCTCATGAACAGCGTCAAATCATGTTTCCAGAACATGGAGATTTGCAAGCGTCGGGTGAATATGTATGACACCGTGAACCAGAGCAAAACCCCTTTCATCACACATGTGGCCCCCAGCACATCCACCAACCTGACCATGACCTTCAACAACCAGCTGAACACTGTCCACAACCAGGTAAGTGGGGAGCAGAGAAGAATGGCAGGGTTGACAGCATCAGGAACTGTATTTCCCCAGCAAACCCAGTCAGAAGACAGAATTCCTCTACTGTCACATTCAACCCTGTAAGAAGGTGTTTGCGCCAAGGTTATTTCCTTTGAGACCCCGGCGCTTTCTGTCTACTGGTGGCTTTATTGAACAAGTTGTGTGCAACTCACTAAGGAAGTTGTTTCTGAGATGGTACCTCTTACCACTTCTCTCTGTCCTGATGTAGGAATAAGGTAAAGGAGATGCTATGATCCTTGTATGTCCAGCTTCTGCCTGGTACAGAATTCTGAACTGGGACACTAGCGATCATCCAATTCAGGCCCCTCCTCCTTGTCCCCAGACTGCTGTGTCCACATGGCCTCCTTCCAGGACAGATGAAACCTGTCCTTTCTCCAAGTCGTGGGGAAAATCAAGTCAGTCTGTCATCAGAATTCCAGCACCTGGAACTGAAAGGGACCAGGAAGCTAAGGTTTTCTTCCCATAGATGTCCTACCTTTCACAGAAAATTAGCAGAATCTAGCACCTAACATGCTGCTTAAAATATGGATTACACCAGGAAATATTTATTGACTGAATAATCTCCAGGCCCTACCTTAGGCAGTCTCTGGTGTCTAAGAGACCTTTACTGCCGTCTTCCAGTGTTACCAGTTCCCCCAAAGAGTCTCCCTAGATTTTTTCAGTTTTAATATCAATCTGCAGTGACAACACTCCTGTGTGTGTATACTCACATGCTCACGCGCGCGCGTGCACACACACACACACACACACACACACACACACACACACGCCTCCAGAAGAGAGGCTTTACTTCCCAGCCTAGCCTCTCTCCCTCTGCCTAAACTCTAGGAGAGGACACCGACATCTGCTGCCCCTGGGGGCCACTGGTGTTCTGAAAGCTCTCCTGAGGGGGAAGACCTAAAGCTTGCTAAGGCCTAGCGTGCAAAGAAACAAGCATTCCCTCCCAGCCCCTAGCCCAGCCCTCAGGCCAAGGCATCCACAGCCAGACAGGTGAAGTCCTTGACAAAATCTCACCATGGTTTTCTTCTTCCTCACCAGAACCCCACCACAGTGCATAGACTGATCTGGCGTGCCAAGAGCATGCAGAGCAGAGGGAGATCGATTTAGAAGGGAAGGTTGGCCAAACCCAGGGGAAGAGGGAGTGCGAGACCAGAGTGCATAGACCGTGTTCATTAGGCAGTGATTGGAGACTTTTGAGCGGGAGATGACATGCACAAAGTAGTCTTTTGGAAAGACCGTTCTAGCCTCTGTGCCCAACAAGAATTGGAAGAAAAAAAGTGGAGGCCAGAACATCTCTGGTCACGGCTTCCCAGGTCCCAGGCACCCGAGGAGAGGACCTCCACTGGGGAAGTAGCGATTGACAAGAGTCAGTGGGTTCCAGGGACACTTTGAAGGAAGAAGCAGCAGGCCTCATGGCTGACCAGAAGGTGGGACAGTTGTGGATACCGGTGCCCCAAGAGGGAAGCCCAAGGCTCCATGACCTGCAGAGTCTGGACCTGGACGTGTGGAGTCTGAGCAGAGTGGGAATTGTGTCTGAGGGGAAGCCTCCCGGAGAGATGGGGACCTGCAGAGAACCAAGAGGAAGCACAAGGCACGTCATCAGTAACAAAACGCGGACACGGGCCCCCACATGTTGTGCTCACTCCCCTCACACTACCTGGAGGCCCAGCATTCGGTGCTGCACAGACACTTAACATTACAACGTGTATCTTAAAATGCAAACACGTGCGCCACATCATTTAGTAATTACCCTCAAACAAATAAACGTGCTTTGCACTGAAAGGCAGCATAAAATCTAAGTATAACAAAATATGTGAAATGAGACCCTACCCTTTTTATCAAATGTGACACAAATACATACCCTTCTTGTAATTCTGTTTTTGTACGTGTCCAAGATGTCCTTGTGGTTCTTTGGTCCTTGTAACCCCTGGTGGCCAGCCCTCTTGTAAGCAGTGGTGACTTTGAAGCCATTGGTAACCTCCACCTGCCATGCTGAAGATCAGTGTGAATAAAGCTGAGATGGGGTAAAATTGGACAACTCCCAATTTAGAAGTTATTTTCCTTCTGCCGCCTTGCTTCCCATGGAGGTTCGATGTCAAATGATGTTGCTTTCTGAAAGAGAAAGGAGAGAGGACATAATTTCAAAATTGCTCTAACCTATCTCCATTTCAGTTCTCTTGACCTAGCATCTTTTCTCTCTGCCTTCCAGCCTTAGTAGCTGAACACAAGTGTGAGAATTCACACACTTAAAGGAGAAAGCCCAGGCTCAGTGTGTCCCTGTCCCTCTCTGTTTCTATAGCATATTTCTTTTCAGTAACTGCTGTACGGCTGTCTGAGGGTCTCTGCAACCAGTACTGCCCTCAGCCCTCCCCAGGCATGTGTGCCCTGGGCCTGCACCGCCAGGTCCATGTATGTGCACCCCAAGCCCCTCAAGTGTGGGACAGAGCAGGGGTTCAGCTTGCCCCCGTCACTATGTTCCAGGGCAGAACCCAAGGAATCCAGGAATCCTAAACTCAAACCTGGCTTTCCACAGTGTTATGAAGATATATTTGTCAAAGTGGAGGGCAGAACATAAATCATTTCTAGTCTGAGTTTTAACTTAGTAGTGTTTACACATGTGATCTGGTAGCATCGTTTGCTCTCTTGCCTGGGCCCCACAAACATCAGGAACAGCACCGAAGGCGACTGTCATGTGGCTGCAGGCACCTGCTTCTCCTTGAGACTTTCCAACCGAATTTCCACTCCCCTCTGTTTCTGCTTCTTTGCCCTTGGTTTTGGTTTGTTTGTTCTTCTTTGAGTTCATTTATTTGACTTAGATTCGTGTCTCCCAACCTGCCACCACCCTCATTTTTTATTTTTGTTTATTTTTGTTTAATCCCCATCATTCCTTTAGGCTCCCACCTCCACCAGTGCCACTATTTCCTTAGTCAATCCTGAGGTCTCCATACTAAACTACCAATCTGCACTCTACCAGCCCTCAGCGGCGTCCATGGCTGCGGTGGCCCAGCGGAGCATGCCCCTGCAGACGGGAACAGCCCAGATTTGTGCCCGGCCGGACCCCTTCCAGCAAGCTCTCATCGTGTGTCCTCCCGGCTTCCAAGGTAAGGGTGAGCAGACACCACCTCTCGCTGCTTCTGACCGGACCACCTCAGGGGCTCTGACCGCCGGGCTCCGTCACGCCGACTTTCCTGGCGTAAGGCCCTCTTCATTGCTTTCCATGGGCACTGGCATCCCTGCACTGTGGCCAGCCGAGAAACCGTGGGACTGTTGCTCTCACCACCTGCCAGTGATCTGTCCCTGAATGACTGTCTTTAACTAAGCACATGGTTGTGCTCCCATTGTTATGCTGGTACCAGCTCTTGGACACCTCACATGAAATATCCGCCGTGTGGCTTACCTATAGAAAAGTGCCGATCCCTGACTGCCAAGGCAGCCCAGGTCTCATGAAGAACATACCTCCCAGGCTACCCCCTGGTGATTCTTCAGCCAGACATTCCAACACGCTCCTCCTGGAGCCTCTGAGAAGCTAGAGTTGACCATGTACTTGGTTATAGTTTACACAGAAAGCCCAAGAATTTGTTGTTGCAAGCCCCATGGGGCAAGCATGTGTGGGTGCCCAGTTTCAGAGTCAGTGCCACTCCAGATGGACTCCTCCGTTCTCTCCCCGCACCAGCTGTGACGTAGTGACACACACGTGTCTTCCTGTCAGAAGCACGTTTTCCTGTCATGACTTGTCAGCATAACATTTCACTCTTGGCTTTACAGACTCCTTAATTTCACTTCTAGTCTTTGAACCCATTCAAGGTTGTTTTTTGGTTTTGGTTTCTAATTTAAGTTAGAAACTAAAGGGGAGAGTTCCTAAGGACCAGGCAATACCTGGAGGGGACCAGTGCGGAGAGGAGGGGAGAGCTGTCTTCCCCAGCTTACTTCCATCGCTCAACCCCTCTCTCCCTCGCCCGCTGTCTGGAGCAGGGTTGCAGGCCTCTCCCTCGAAGCATGCTGGCTATTCTGTGCGAATGGAAAATGCTGTTCCCATCGTCACTCAAGCCCCAGGAGCTCAGCCTCTTCAGATCCAACCAGGTCTGCTTGCCCAGGTAATTCTTTCTTTATGATTCCCCGTATTGCCATTATCCCTGTTAATGTTTTCCACAAAAGAGATGTATCTCTGCTAATTCCCTCCCCGGCAGTGAGTTAGGTGCTTCGAGTCATTAGAATATATCAGTAATATTCTGCATGATGCCTGAGTGAATTATCTTCCTAAGTGCCTAGCTTACAATTCCAAGAAGAAATTTAGACAGAGGGAGAATCTAGGGAGATTATTATTGTATCTTTGTAATGCAAATTATTATAGGAGACCTAGGTTTTAATCCTAACTCTACTAATAACTCTCAGCGAACATTTCTTTGCCCCAAATTTCCTTCTTGTAAAATAGAAATTATTTTTTAGAGCCAAAAAAAGCCTTGGAGGTGATTTATTTTATAGTTGAAAAAACAGGGTTACGGAAACAGTGAGCTGGAACCTTCCTTATCTGTTCATATAGGTGCTCTGATGGTAGAATGAGACCATGGAGGTGAAAGTGATGAAAAATTTGTAAAGTGTTACGGAAATTTAAGGTAACACAGTGATACAACAGTAATAGTAATAACACGGACTTTAATAACAGATACATCATCATTATGCCAAGTTCTTTAGTTATGTTTTATTTATGACCCACAACGCAGTAAGATATGTGTCGCCTTTTGACAACAATGGAAGATGAGGCACAGTCACTGGCACAAAGTCACACAGCAATTAGGTGACAGAACCAAGACACAAACCAAAGAAGTATGACACCAGCACCTGTATTTTACCCCCAGGCTATCTGCTTCTGTGTGATCATTTCCGCTGTTGCTGCCGAGGACAGCTTGACCTCAGTGTTGTTGAAGCACCTTGATTTTTATTTTGGTTTTTTTCCATCACCATTTATCCCCTCTATGCCCTCTTCCACCCACTCCCAAAAGCACCTTATCTATACTAATCAAAGGATAATATGCTAATTATACCAGACATTTTCCAGACAAAGCCACGGTGGCAGGGGCCGAGGCAGAGGCAGTTAGTGGGGGTGATCAGGCTGGCAGGGGAGCAGTTAGGGGGCAGCCAGGCCAGCAGGGGGGCAGTTAGGGGATGATCAGGCCAGCAAGCAGAGGCAGTTAGGGGTGATGAGGCAGGCAGGCAGGCAAGCAGTTAGGAGCCAGCAGTCCCGAATTGTGAGAGGGATGTCTGACTGCCAGACATCCCCTAAGAGGTCCTGGATTGGAGAGGATGCAGGCCAGACTAAGGGACCCCCCAACCCCCTCCCCCCCCAATGCACAAATTTCATGCACCGGGCCTCAGTTTTTAAATAAGGCAGGTTCCCAAAGTGTTTCCAACAACACTTTATTTATGTGTCTTGTTGAAGAGAAGTTTGCAGTTTTCATTTTAATGTAGTCAGATTGCATAGTTCTGTTTTGGGCTCTCTGTTCCATTCCATTGGCCTAATATCCTATTGTCTTAACTGTTCTAATTATAATATATCTTGGTATCTGGTAGAGATCTCATTCTTCAAAATTTCCTTGTCTATTCTTGTCCCTTCACTTTTCCATGTGAATTTAAAGATTACTCCTACATAAAAATTTTAGTCCCCCCACAAAAAAAAATTGTTGGCTTGTATTTATTGAACTTGACTAAAATTTATATTTACTTTAGGAACAACTGACAGCTTAATAAGATTAAGGATTAAGTTATTCCATCCCTGAACATGGTATATGTTACCTTTTATTCCTTTCATTAAAGTTTTCTTTTGTTGGAATATTCCTAAATATTTTATAGTTTTTGTTGTCATTAGAAATATCATTCACTATGTCTTTTAATTACTTGTCTTTGGTGTATAGGAATATACTGATTTTGGTCTATTGAGTTTACTAGACTCTGTTTAGTTCTGTTTCTATGGATACCCTTGGATTTTCTATGTGGACTATCTTTTTATTTGCATATGATAGTTTTGTTTCTTCCTTTACAATCCTTATACCTTTTATTTGTTGTTCTTCTATCACTGTGCTGATAGCACCTCCAAAACAATATTTAATAAGTGTTGATATTGGGCATCCTTAACTTTAAAGGAAATTCTTTTAGCCGAAACCGGTTTGGCTCAGCGGATAGAGCGTCGGCCTGCGGACTGAAGGGTCCCGGGTTCGATTCCGGTCAAGGGCATGTACCTTGGTTGCGGGCACATCTCCAGTGGGAGGTGTGCAGGAGGCAGCTGATCGATGTTTCTAACTTTCTATCCCTCTTCCTTCCTCTCTGTAGAAAATCAATAAAATATATTTAAAAAAAAAAATTAAAGGAAATTCTTTTAGCTGTTTGCCATTTGGTATTTTGTTTAGGATAAATAGTTGATAAAGACACTTTATCAAGTTTGCTAATTTTTAATGAATTAATATCAAATGTTCTTCCTGCATCTATTGAAATACTCACATTTTTGCTCCTTAATCTGTTAAAGTAGCAAGTTACTTAATAGATTTGCAGTGTTCAACTATCCTGTGTTTCTGAGATAAACTTTATTTGATTGTGTTGTGTTTGATGTTTTTATGCTTTCCAATACTGAATTGTTTGTAAATACTGTAGTTAGTACTTTTGCATCTGCGTTCATACGTAAGAAATGGCATATAATTTCTTTCTCTTACAGAATCCTTATTTGATTTGGGCATCAAGGTTACACCAGCCTCATAAAATATGTTGATTATTACCTCTTCTTCTGTTTTCTGGAACAGCTTGGTTAAGATTGATATTAATCATTCTTCGTCTCTTTGTTCTTCCAAATTCACACTACCAGCTTCTGTAGGCAAAGTCTCATCTTTTGGATAATTATAAACAGATAACCTTCTGTATTTAAAGCAGGCCTTCTACTCCTGCCTCTCACACTCGTCCTCATAGCTTCCTTTTGTTAGCACAGTTTGGTAGCAGGGCATTCAGAAAAGGCCAAGGTAGATCAAGAGAAAGAACTACAGCTCATTCCAGAGCAAAGTAGTTTGTTCGTACTTTATCTGATTAGCAGAAATCCAGGCCAGTCTCCCAGTGCTACTCCTCGGTAAGCCAAAATCTATAGATTCACATGCATATTAAAGGGTACTTTTAAATCCTCTTTTTGTGTTTGCACAGTTAACCCTTGTAAGCCCAGAACTATCTCTGAAAGAAATTACATTAGCATCTCTTATTAGCTAACATAGACATTCTTCTTTGTTCAGTTTGGTGGAAACCAACAGGCTCAGCATCTCTCTTTAATCATAGCAGAGTTTTACCTTTTGCTCACTTGGAAAAGGGTCCCTAGAGTATTATAAATCTCTGAGTGGATTTAACCTAAAGCTGTAATTGGGAAAGTGAACAAAAAGCGTGTGTGTGTGTGTGTGTGTTTGTGTGTGTGTGTGTTTGTGTGTGTGTGTGTGTGTGTTTTAATTGCTACAGTATATATAACAGGGAACTGCTGGAAACAAGTTGAATGTTCATCAGTAGGAGATTTGTTAAATTTGTGTGTGCATAAAATGGAACACCATGCAGCCATTAAAAAGGACATGGTAGACTAGTGCGTCCTCACATGCAAAGAGTTCTAAAATCTGCTGAGGAAAAAATTCCTACCCTATCCAGTGTCATGCTGGGTCTTTTGTTTGTTGGTTGCTTTTTAGTTTTCTCTCTGCTGTCACTTAATCCCTGCCAATATGTTAGCCTGTTACAATGGAGCTCTCCCCTAAATATTTTTAAATGGTCCCTTCAAAGGACAAAAATAAGCTAACTTTTAAAAATGAGTATGATAACTATAAGAAAAAGCAATAATTAAACGTTTAAACTGGTGCCTTCATTTTTCTCTGGGTAAATTTCTAGGTTTCAGGCAGAAGCCTCCAAATACTATTAATTACTTTAAATATATTCAGAAAACTGGCATCATTCTTTTTGTCTAAGTATTTAAACCTTTCCAAGGATTTGATTTGTGCACGTTTAGAGACGGAGTCTTTCAAATCCATTCCTCATGTTAGTTTTGTTTGCTGTGTCCTTTTCCTCCCCACATCCCAGCAGCATCACGTCCTTAAAGGGAACAGACCCGCTGCGGCACCCTGAGGATGTGTGCGTGGAAGGAAAGTGTGTGATCTTGCTCCCTCATTTCAGAGACATGAGAGTGATCTTTATGGATTGCCTTAACAATAATGCTGTTTTGATACTGCCTAAAAGCTGCTGTCACCTCTATGCTCCCAAACCCCTACCCAGAGCTAACATCTTGACCACCATCGTGGTGAGTGAGTAGGTAAAGGTGGAGAGATGGGAAGTACAGTTCTTGACTGAGACAGAACTTAATTTATCTCACTCTTCAAATGGCAGGCTCCAAAACCCGCTTTCACTTAGCGAGGCTGGAACAGAAACTCAGAGCCCCCCAACGTGTGGAGATGTCTGCTTGCCTGATCCTTGTCGACTCTGCCCTTGCAATAATAAGTTTTTACATTCTTCTCTAATAGCCGATCAAAGACCAGGTCTCCTCTTTCACACCTATCACAGGGTCTAGCATACTGAGTGCTTGGATCATGCAAATTGATCATGTGATTAACAAACATGCTGATTGCAAACATCCTTCACTCTACAGCAGGCCTGGCCGAGTGGGACCCAGCAGATCCTGCTTCCCCCGGCATGGCAGCAGCTGACTGGAGTGGCCACCCACACATCAGTGCAGCATGCGACTGTGATTCCTGAGACCATGGCAGGCACCCAGCAGTTGGCCGACTGGAGGTAAGCAGGAGAGCTGGTGCATCTGGCCTGGGAGGCGGGTCCACCATGGACCCTGAGAGCCGCTGCTCTGGCCTGTACCTGAATTCCTGGTTCGCATATAATTATTTAAATTAAGAATATTATGTGGAATATGACTACAGTGTAAGGAGATGTAATTTTTAAATAAGTGTGCCAAGAAACGAGAAAATCAGCTTCATTACTTTATGGTCAGTTGTCACTTTCGACCCAAAATTCAGTGACATCATTTAATCACCAGTATAATTCACCAAACTTGGCTCCAGATGATCTTTTGTTTCTCAGAATTAAATTCCACTCCCAAAAAAAGATTTGTCACCAGTGAAAGAATGCAGAAGAGAGTCCCTGAGGTTCCTCAGCAATTCTAGGAAGTGTTCTCAGGGTATTTTGCGATGTGGACACATTGGAGCCTTCTCAGATTTCCCAGGGGAAGGCTTGACAGAACAGGATTTATTTCAAATGGTAGACTCTGCTGAGTGTAGCTTTCAGTTAATAGTTAAGCTCGAAGTCCACTTTCCACAGACCCAAGCGGCATCCAGCTGGCAGCCACCAGCACGCCAAACCCCCAGCATCTGTTTCCAGAACATACCCCCCCCCCGTCTCTGACTTCCTCACCCACCCCATCCCAGCACCACCACAGTGCCCCCCTTCACCAGCACAGAGCCACATGGCACCCCCTCCCACATTGTCCCCAGCTTCCCATTCCCCATGAGAGATAGTTTGGGCTGTTTCCCATTCGGCCCAAACACTGGGGCAGGTCATACCCCTTACCCTCTGACAGGCTGCATACCAGCCATGTGGCCTCCCCCACAGTTCCTTTTCTGACCTAAAAGACTATTGTGAATGAACAGCTCTCGGTAAAACGTAGAGAAATATAGAGATATAAGCCCCCAGCCAAGCCTCAACTACAGGTTCCTCCATTCCTCATTTAATTTTCTGTCTAGTAAAGAGAGTACATAGGCTCTTTCCCACAACCCCATGCACTTCTCACTGACTACACCTCCCCTAAGAGCACCTCACTCATTGGAAACACTTTCAAACCAGGTAAAACTGGATTCAATTCTGGCTCTGCATCACCTGGGCAAGTTACTTAACCTCTGTGAGCCTCAGTTTCTTCTTCAGTAGAGTGGGGATAATAATCCTCAGAGGACTATTGGAGGCTGAAATTAAGATAAAATACAAAGCACTTGACCTGTATTTCATATGTACCATACCAGTGCCTGATACATGACGGGGGATAAATAAATCTATCCTCCCTTCCCCCATTGGCATCGGCTCATGCTCAGAAAGACCATCTTCCCTCTCCAGCTCATTAGAAACAACCACCAAATGGGAAGCTGTTTGACCAGGTGTTTTTCCTCACCCCTTTTTCTCCTAAAAGACCACATACATAGTGTACTCTTTTTTGTTTTCCCTTTATCAGCATTATAGTTCATTTCATTTCAGCAATGCTCACATATTCACTGATCCATGCATATTTTCTTACTCCTCATCCCTCCTCTTACCTGGTTACAGCAGAAAACACTGAAAGCCTACACCCTTTCTTTCTCCATTTCATGCGTAGACCAAAGAACATCCATAATCATGGCTAATAAACAAAAGACAAGTACCAGTGCTAGACCTGTATCAATGGAAAAAGAGAACCGTGTCAGTAGAAGAAATAGCAAAAACAAAATAAAGAAGCTATAACATCAGTTTCTAAAATCCATGTAAATGTTCAAGACATTATCAAATCTCTACAAAAGTGTCTCCCTCTTTTTTTTCTACTAATTTCCCCCAAGTTGCAAAGATAAATTTTACAATATTTTAAAAATTCAAATGAATTATCTTATAGCTTTTAATTTTTTTATGTATTAAGTGGGCTTTTATGGGCAAGCCTCTGAATTAATCACCACTTTTAATATTTCTGTGGGAAAACAACCTTTGAGCTCCATACAACCCAAATCATAAGAGCTTTTGAAACAACCCATTTTCAAGATAATGGCTGCCAACATTACTATCAGCATGTCTGACTGTTATTTATCTTGATTTAATACCAAACTCTCTCTATCTATATATATAAAGAGGTGTGGGAACCCCTTTCACGTCCCGCATGGTTCAGGGTTCAAGTTCAGGGTTCGGGTCTGGAGGAGGCCGCACACAAATGAAAGAGACTAGAAAAATATTAATTTGGGAAGTGGGGGCCAGGCGGAAGCCCAACTCTAGTGGGAGGACTGTGCCTTGCTTTGGCCTTGCCACCCCTTTTATTCAGGTTTGGGATACACCCATTGCCCTTAGGCAGGCAATTCCAGTAACAGGCAGATTATCTTATCAGTAAGGATTTACATGATTATTTGGTGGGGAAGTTGCTTCAGCTACCATTGTCTCAATTAGATAGGGAGTGGTTGGCTCTGACCTTTCAGACCTTCAAGATTGACCAGCCTTCTGGGTTCCTTGTCCACACCTTTCTAATTAGTGAGACAATGATCAGTTTCTGGCAAAGAGGTAATATGCAAATTAGCCAGGACCCTGTAATAGTCACGACCGTCTCAGGAGGAGGCTGCGTGCGCAGTGAGGCAAGCCACGGATGGCGTAGGCCCGGAGCGGACACACACACAGGGGGGCCCGCCCCAGCCGCTGCAATGCGGCTGGAGCAGGCCTGGAGCAGACACACTGCGGTGCACCAGCAGTCCCGCCTCTGCGCGTGAGCTGCAGAGGAAACACCTTTTCTGACCGCTCATTGGCTAAGCTCCTTGTATGGCACTCACAGTGTTCTTAGTAACTTGGGTAATAAGAATCCAAGAAGGTGATCTAGGGTTTTTCCACCTCACTCCTGGAGGAAAAAATGAAGGTCCGCTGCTGGAGGGGCTAAGAAATGTCATATCCTGCCCTAGCCAGTTTTGCTCAGTGGATAGAGCCTTGGCCTGTGGACTGCAGGGTCTCGGTTCGATTCCGATCAAGGGCATGTACCTAGGTTGCAGGCTCCTCCCTGGCTGGGGCCCAGGTCAGGGCTCATGCAGGAGGCAACCAATTGAAGTGTCCCTTGCAGATTGATGTTTCTCTCTTTCTTTCCCTGTCTCTTCCACATTCTCTAAAAGTCAATGGAAAAATATCCTCAGGTGAGGATAAAAAAAAGAAAGGAAGAAACGGCATATCCTATGAAAGAGACATCTTGAAAATGCCTAAAGAAAGTTATCATTTTTTTCGTGGTGAAGGGACTGGAGTCCATGTTGATGAAAACACCTTGGCAGCTGCAGCAGCCGGCAGTGGCAGCAGCAGTGGGGTGATGGGGGTGGTGCCTTCCCCTGATCAGCCCAGTCGCTTTCTGCAGTGGGAGGCCAGACTGCGGCTTAGGCCCGCTCCCCACGGTAGGACATTCCCTGAGGGCTCCCGGACTGTGAGAGGGGGCAGGCTGGGCTGAGGGATTCCCCCCCAACACCCAGTGCACAAATTTTGTGCACTGGGCCTCTAGTGTATATATATATATATCTAGGCAACCTTCAGTTACTCTAATTGTTCATTCAGCAAGCATGTAATTAATTGATCAGCTGTTACATGCTGAACACTGAGCTAGCCACTGAGAGAATTCAATAGCATTCGACATCAAACACCTATGGCTGCCAATCTGCAGCGTTTGTCACATAAACTACAATGTCCTCACTTATAAAACGGTATTACTACTATATCCTGCCTACCTCACAGAGTGGGCTAACCCATTGAAGGCACTTTGTAAATTCTGTGAAAGTTGGAGGGAATGTTTATCTGCTCTCCCCGGACCTGGGGCTGAGCTTGCATACTTGGCATTCATTCTTCCTCTTTCAGAACAGCCCTGACACTTCACTGCCCTGGGAAACTCACCTGATGAGCTCGCTGAGCGAGGCTCATTTCTTCACGAACCCCACAAGCTAGCAACAGAACCAACTCGGGGGGTTAATTTGCCTTTTAACTGGGGAGGATCCTTTATCTTAAAAAAGAAGCCCTGTGTTTATAAAACCAATAAAAAGCCTTGTTTTCCCAACTCTCTTTCAGGAACACGCATGCTCACGGCAGTCATTACAATCCCATCATGCAGCAGCCTGCACTCTTGACTGGTCATGTGACCCTCCCAGCAGCCCAGCCCTTAAATGTGGGTGTGGCCCACGTGATGCGGCAGCAGCCAACCAGTACCACCTCCTCCAGGAAAAGCAAGCAGCACCAGTCCTCTGCAAGGTGGGTGGTGAATCGGCCTGGAGGCCAAGAAACCTCTCAGTGTCGGGGGCCATCGCCTGTGCTCCGGCCCCTGGCCTGGCACCGGGAGTGGCTGGGGACACAGGAACCACGTGGCCGGCACTGGGCTGTGAGGGAGGCGCTCTCCCAGCTCTGGTCTGTGCAGGGGTCGGCCCTCCCAGCAGCCCACACAGGGCCCGGGCTCAGGGTTCAGTGCCAGGGCCCTGAGCAATTCTGCCCCCTTTCACTTCTCTGGAAAACACTCAGGCCCACCTCTGAAGTTGCACTTTGGAAACCGTAACTTTTCTTTAAAATGTGCTTTTTTTTTTCCTGGAAAACTAAGGTCAGAAATTTAAGTTATTTAGCTGCATTAGTGTAAGCAATAACTTGATTAATCCTACACATTAGCCAGAACAGTAATCTTGCCCGTTCCCTTTAAATCCAGTCTCATCTCCGTAGACTCTTTAAAGTCAAGATTGACAAAAGGCCCATACTCTGATTCTATATACATGGTATCCCCCCCAAAAAAAGTGTGTACACAGACTTTGACTAATTATAAAGGTAGTGTTTATTAAATACATTTCAGCTGTCAGCTGTTGAAGTGTATATACGTTTTGAAGGGGACACCCTGTATATGGCCTTTGGAAAAGGCAAAACTATGGAGACAGAGATTGCCGGGGACTAGGGTAGGAGAGGAGGGGGTCACAGGGAAGGATCATGAGGGAACTTTTAGGGGGGGTGAAAAGCTCTGTGTCTGGATTGTGGTGGGGTTACCTGACCACACATTTGTCAAAACTCATCGAATGCTTCAAAAGGGAAACTTTTACTGTATGTATACCTCAGTAAACCTGATTTTTAACAAAATGAGAGTTTTCCAAACAAAATTGAAATCAAGATTGAGCAGCTGCAGAATTATCCTGCATTTCTCCCTGGTGGCACTGAGGTGGAGGTACCTAATTGCTTATTTGGGATTGCTTAATCAAGAGAAGTTCAGTATATAAAATGTCTAGAAAGTTTGGTTTTCTACTTCCTCATATAGCCAGGTGCCAGAAATTAGGCCTGCCTTTTACGTTCTCATTCAGAAATTAATCCAAGAGCTCACTCCCTCAAGTTGTCATCTTTCAATATTTCTTATTTGGGTGTTGCTGACAACTCAGGGAAATTCATCTCAGATCAGTGGCAGCCATCCAAAATACTTTAGTTTGTCAGCCCTGTGACAACACACCCATGTCATTATTAGATCAGGCAGCAGAAATGGCCACCATCTCAATCCTCACACACTGCATGCCCAGCCAGTGGGCCATCACACAGAAATCTGGTCTGACCCAGAGCTGACCTTAGCATCCTATCTAATAAAGAGGGAATATGCTAATTGACCATCACTCCGTCACAAAGATGGCTGCACCCACAGCTGAGGCCAAGTTCCCAAAAGGAGCCTTAACGAGCAATCAGCAGGGACCTGAGGCTACACCCTCCCCCGCCCCCATGGGGCTTGACAGGGGACCTCAGGCTGCACTCCCCACCCCAGTGCCAGGCCAGGGGACCTGAGGCCATGCCCCCCGCCTGGCAGGGCTTGACGGGGGACCTCAAGGTGCGCTTCCCATACTGGTGCTGGGCTAAGGGACCTCAGGCTACTCCCCCCACCCCAGCACTGGGCCAGGGGACCTCAGGCTGTGCCCCCCTGCCTGTCTGGGCTTGACAGGGGACCTCAGGCTGTGCCTCTCACCCAGCGGGGCTTGACAGGGGATCTCAGGCCGTGTCCCCCACCTGGCGGGGCTTGATGGAGGACCTCAAGGCATGCCCCCACCCTGGTCTGGGCTGGGGGACCTCAGGCCACGCCCCCCATCCTGGCGCCAGGCCAGGGGACCTGAGGCTATGCCCCCTGCCCGACAGGGCTTGACAAGGGTGGGACTGGCCGGGTCTGGATCTAGCTCAATGCGGAGGGTGGCCGGGTCTGGGTCTCACTCGATTTTGAGGTGCATGTGGGTGGGTGGGAACCTGACTCTGGGTCCCGTGGTGTGCCTCAGACTCTGACAGGAGGAAGGTTTTCATATACATTTTACTAATTTTCTTTCATCTCTGACACTTCTATTATAGAGAAAGGGCAAATAGCAATATTAAGTTATTTCCTGTAATTAATGCCCTTTTAATGTGCATGAATTCCGTGCACCGGGTCACTAGTCATTGACATAAGAACCCTTTGCTTCCCAAACTTCACAAGTCCTTCCCTGTTGCCTGCTCCCCACGTAGCTGGTGTTATGAGACTCATTGCTAGTGCATTTCAAGATCAATATAATTATAGTGAAAGTTATGTATTTGCCTATTATTTAAGACCAATGCTTTGGCAAAACAGCCTGAAAGACCAGAATGCTCTCCCTTGCTGGGTGGTGCAGCGAGGCATACTTTTCTTTAATAAGGCCCACTGGAAGTATTTTAACTACTGAAGTAGTGAAAACATAATCTCAAAATTGTAACGTATTACCTATAAAAAGTAGTATGGTAAGTACAAACAACAGAACCATCTTATCAGTAAAACATATAATTACCAGCCCCCAAAAAGGAGCAAGCATCATATCTGATACCAACTAAATAGAAAATTAAATAGATCCACTTTTACAGAATTCTCATCTTACGGCCACCCCATTAGCTAGAAGGTGCTAGAATCTCTAAGGACATATCAGATTCTTCAGTTTCATTATAGATTGGCTTTGGTCTCAAGGATTGATGGAGAAGAGGGGGAAAGTAAGGGAATTTTTTTCCCCTAAAGTTACCAGAAATTACATTGGCTAATTTTTTGTTGTTGTTGTTAATCTTCACCTGAGGATATTTTCTGTTGTTTTTTTGTTTATTGTTTGTTTGTTTTGGTTTTTGGTTTTTTGTGTTGTTGTTTTTTAGAGATAGTGGACAGGAGAGACAGAGAGAGAAACATCAATGTGAGAGAGAAATATTAATTGGTTGCCTCCCTCACATGCTCTGACCAGGGCTGGGGATTGAGCCTGCAACTGAGGTATTTGCCCTTGACTGGAATCAAACCCGGGACCCTTCAGTCAGGCCAATGCTCTATCCACTGAGCCAAACCAGATAGAACTACATTGGCTAGTTTGATAAGGAATTTCAGGTAAATCAAAATCAATATTAAAAGGTCCCTTTTTAAGCACACCTTTTCCTCTTGCACTTTTCCGAATTTTCCATTACAGTTGAAACAGACTGGTAAGCTTCCTATGAAGTTCAGTGTCTAAATCCAGAAGAATCTTTTTTGGAAATAAGAATTATAGGCACTGGCCGGGTAGCTCAGTTGGTTAGAGTGTCATCCCAATACACCTAGGTTACAGGTTCGATACTTGGTCAGGGCACATACAAGAATCAACCAATGAATGCATAAAGATGTAGAACAATGATCTCTCTCTCCCTCTATCTCTCTAAAAAAAAAATCCATTTAAAAAAATTATACGCACACGGATGCTTTCATGGCCATGTCCCTTTCCCAGAGAAAGAAGGAGGGAGAGCCAACCGCCAACATTAGAGCCATTATCAGGCGTCCTCAAACTACGGCGGGCGGGCCACATGCGGCCCGCCGAGGACATTTATCCGGCCCGCCCGGTGCCGCTGCCTGTCCTGCTTAGCAGCCGACTCGTCCCGGGCCCGCAGTGCGCTTAGGAATTTGTTCATAGTTTTTTTCTTTAACTATAGTCCGGCCCTCCAACGGTCTGAGGGACAGTGAACTGGCCCCCTGTTTAAAAAGTTTGAGGACCCCTGCATTAGATCCAGAAACTCCTAAGAAATGAGTGCTTTAGTTTATTAAATGGTAAACCAGCTATTAGTGAGGAAACCAGAGCTTTATGTGTCAAATACCATTTCTTCCACCTCTCGCCCAAATAAGACCTAAGTATGTTTGGGAGGATGACAAGGTGGAGCTCGTGAAGTCAGGCCTGGACCCTGAAGACAGGGCTGTGTTGGGGCAGACACCCCTTAAATCCTGGGCATTACATGTGACTCCACACGACCAGCCCAGTCCGTGGGCACAATCCCTCCTGTCCTCAGCCCTGGCTGTTCCCTTTGTCCTGCTGGGAGCAGGCACATGGAGCCAAACCAGAGCCCCAAGGAGGCCAGGCTGCTGTCCCCTCTGTATTACATACTTCTTCCTGGGAGCGCGTGGAGAGTAAAATGAGTTCTCCATTGGCTAATTTTTTGTTGTTGTTAATCTTCACCTGAGGATATTTTCTGTTGTTTTTTTGTTTATTGTTTGTTTGTTTTGGTTTTTTGGTTTTTTGTCCTCTTTTCTGTTTAATGGCTCAGCCTGCTTCTGCAGTGACAGGTGAAGTCCAAGTGCCCTGGCCTCTGACTTTTCTGTGGAGATCTGGCAAAGCTGGGACTTCTAGGCAGTTTGCTCCTAGGAAGATGCTGCTGGGCTGACCTTCCTCCATGAGTGTGTGTGGCTTTGTCGTTACAGAAACGTCTCCACCTGTGAGGTGTCCTCCTCTCAGGCCCTCAGCTCCCCTCAGCGGTCCAAGCGCGTCAAGGAGAACACACCGCCCCGCTGCGCCCTGGTGCACAGCAGCCCGGCCTGCAGCTCCTCCGTCACATGCGGCTGGGGCGACGGCGCCTCCAGCACCACCAGGGAGAGGCAGCGGCAGACCATTGTCATTCCAGACACCCCCAGCCCCACAGTCAGCGTCATCACCATCAGCAGCGACACGGACGAGGAGGAGGAACAGAAGCACGCTCCCACCAGGTGAGACGCATCACCATCAGACTCCCAGAAAGCACCAGGACAGCTCATCTGGGCCACTTTTCATCATCAAACATGAAGGTCCCTCTCTCCTGGCCCCCAAATTGTGGTTTTGCCCCGCCCTAGAGTCCTGACGTGATTTCAGGGGACTAACAGACTTTCCATAACTGTTTAAAACCAAAATAATTTGGAATCCCTTGGGTATTAAAAAAGTTATGGGCCCTATTCATTTGGGAGACTTGAGACTATAAAAACCAGACACAGGATGCCAGTGTATTTCAACCCCCGTAAGCTTACAAAGCTCTGCCTCAGGCTATTGAATTTATTCCCCGTTGGTCGAAATATTTCTCCAGTATCGCCTTGGCTCTCTCAGAATTTGAAATAATTGTCCAATTAATCAGAAATTTCTCTGTGTCTGATTAACCCAATCTTTCAAACTGCCAGTTGGCTCTTACCCAGAGAGCACTGCTGTTTATTCCAAGTAGTGAGAACTCATTTTACTCTCCACGCGCTCCCAGGAAGAGGGAAGAAGCATGTAATACAGTACTTGCACGACTATTAGCCCTGGCGCCAGAGCCTCTTTTCCTGCCCCTCTGGCACAGTGGGCACCTGGCTCTCTGCACCCCACTGGCCTCAGGACCTTAGCGATCCCAAGCTTCATGACCCCAAGCTTCAACCTGCTGGCTCTTCACATGAGGACTGAGGGCCAGGGAAGGGAAGCCTGCTCCCAAGCCCAGCACTGCCGGTCAGCACGCATCCCACAACTGGATACAAAGCTTAACATCCACATATAGGCCTGAATTATTAATTTCTGATTGGGTATAATGCCCATAATTAGTCACCACAGATCCTTTTGATCAGATAATCAATTCCCACACTTGAGATCAATGTGAAATGTACAGATAGGGTGGCTGAAGCATTCCCACTGTAGCTACTCTCAGTGCTTTGCTGTTTCATGGTAGGGCTGGTGTAGTCTCAGTGTCCTCTTTTCTGTTTAATGGCTCAGCCTGCTGTTCAGTGTGTCTCAAGGAATGTAATGGAGCACTTCTGGTCCTAGCATCACTCCAAGGGCCAGAGGGGCCTTGGTGTCAGGGATGCCAGGCGCAGTGCTTCACTCCCCACCTGCCTATTCCAGGACTGGCCTCAGTTTCCTTTCTGATAGAGCCCCGAGTTGAGTCAGTACTCCGTTCTCCCCAGTGCCTCATGCCCCTCAGCCCAGGAATATGATGGGCTTAGGTGGTTCCTTTACAAAGAGAAAGGCTCTTCCCAGCCCCAGCCTGGCCCCCGGCCTGGAGCAGCCTGAACACACATTTATAACCTTCGGCACAAGACAGGCCCAACAGCCTCACCCAGCCCTTTGCCACAACTGGAAAAAAGCAGAAGCAATTTAAAAATCTGACAATGATGAGACTAGAATGTCATTTTTGAAGAATGAGATTTGAGTTGACACAGACTCTGGACACATAAAAATAGTCAAATTCATAGAATCAAGGAGTGGACTCTTGGTGGCCAGGGGCTATCGGTAGAGAAATGGGGAGTTGGTAATCAATGGACATAAATTTTAATTGAGCAAGATGAATCCATTCTAGAGATCTGCACAACATTGCACTGTAGTCAACAATACTTAAATTTTATTAGGAGAGTAGGTCTCGTGTTAAATATTCTTATCACAATAAAATTTAAAAAATAAATAAAGTTAAGACCATGGTTAGTCGCCAAAAAACAGAGAGAATGCTAGCTCTTGGTTCAAACCTGACTCTGTCCCTAATTAGCCATGTGACCTTGAACAAGCAAGTGACCTAAGCTCTCCACATCTGAGTTCATTGTTCTTAAAACCAGAGTTGGAATATTCTTTCTCGCTGTGAGCGTTAGAGGAGGCAACACATGTAAAGCACTTTGAACAGTAGTTGTGCACCCAGTAAATGTGACCTAGACTTTGTAATCAGTGTCATCGTGATAGAAGAGAAGTGTTGTTCACATGTAGCCTTGACTGTGGAGTCAGAGGAGTGAAGTAAGTCATGGAAGGTTTATTGGTGGAGATGAATTTTGACCCTGGTCTTGAAGGATGGAATTGACTGAGACTGGCAAATAGAAATCAGAAACACATTCCAGACGGCGCCCTGCCGGGAGGGGTCACAGGTTTGTATGTGATCCTATGGCAGTGTTTTCTCCATTGGGGCTGATTTCTTTACTGCTTCTCCTTATCTCTTTCCATCATTTTAAAATGATGAAAATCATCTATTGCCATGACAACACAATGCAATTGTGAACTCTGGTGGCTTTATTCAGAAGTGATGTTCTATTAAGGCCATTAAGCAAATATTTCTCATTCTACTCTGTCTCCCTCCCTCCCTCCCTCCCTCTCTCTCTCTTCCATTAACCAATTCATAATGGGATTGATTAGCGATCAGTAATAATTAGACACTATACTGGAATGAATCCCAGTAGAATCAGTGCATACGCGCCTAAAGAATCCATGGTAATAATGCATGCTCATTTTTAAGGTGACTCATTTAGTAGCTTCCCATTTGTTCTCTAATCTGCATAGTATAATCAGATAGAGCACAGATATTCCTAACAATAGGAGAGATTAAAAACAGCTATCAGGACTGGCTGGTGGTGCTAAGTGGTTAGAGCAATGGCCGTGCACCAAAGGGTTATAGGTTCGATTTCCGGTCAAGGGCACATACCTGGGTTGTGGGTTCACTCCTTACCCCCACCCTCCAGTTGGGGCGAATGCTGGAGGCAACCAGTTGATGTGTCTGTCTCACATCTTTCTTCCTTTCTTTCTTCCTTCCTTCCTTTCTTTCTCTCTCTCTCTCTCTCTCTCATCCTCCCTTCCTTTCACTCTCTTTGAGAAGCAATGAAAAAAATATCCTCAGGTGAGGATTAACAAAAAAGAAAATGAAAAATTATCAAATTAATTCATCTCTTCCAAGCCTGTCTCGTATAGATCCAAGAAGGTAAGGAAATCAGCCTTCGACGGTGCTGTACTTATTTGCTCATTAGGCGGAGGGACCTTCCAGCTCCCATAAAAGGGAGGGGACCCATGAAGTTTAGAGAGGCTTTATCCTACACCCCTGGATAGGTAGCGAGACATGGACACCCAGATTCTTTGGCCTCCTTGGTGGGAAGGCTCACTACCTATTGGGTTTCCATGAGGAAATGGCCCCAACTTCTCACAGGTCATCTAGACCAAGCTGCCAGGTGCTCTAAGAAAGCCATCCCAAGTGACAGCAAGCTCACTGATGCATGAAGTGTATGTTCAGACAGTTCCAGTTGTCAGAAAATTCTTACTCATATTGAGCTGAAACTTCTCCACAATTTCCAAATTTGAGTGAAGACTTTGAAATATGTCCACTTTGAATTTTATTACAGCTTGGCCAAAATTAGTGTTGTGTGAGGATGTGCCATTTTTAATTTACTCAGAACCTGAGGAAGGTACGGTCAGCAGGAATTGGCCGGGACTGGGTCTACATGTGAGGGATTTATTTCCTCTCCAAATCAGGAGTAAACCAAGTCCTATGTTATGTGTCTTTAATAATAAATCTTTAAGTCAGCAGAAGGATCCCCACAGTGGATCCTTTAATGCCACTCTCCCTAATGGATTTCACAGGTTGGAGCTGGAGGCATGTCTAAGGTCACACCAACATCCAGGCCACTGTCCAAGGTCACACCAGTAAGTGGGCAGCAGAGCCGGAACTAGACACCACTCTCAGGACTCATCTGGGAGCCAGCTCTGTTCTTCATGTGGGGCCACCACCCCAGACACACTTTCAGCAGAACCCGTCTGCATTGTGTTCGCTTTAATCATGCAGAACTGGCTGTGATGGAGCTGAGAGCAAAGGCAGGGCAGCACCGCCTCCCAGCATCCCCCAGGAACTGGAGCACCTTGTGTCAGTGCGGGCTGGGGTGGGCTTCCCTTTAATAGCATCTTTCTACACAGCAGACACCCCACAGACTGGGGGGTTTCCCTTTGCCCAGCCCCACCCACCACAGAAAACCACTGCAGGTCTCCCTGGTTTTGGTCTTTTTGAAGCAGCTCACCCTCCCAGGGCTCCCTCCTCCTGGTGCCACAGCTTCCCACAATGTCCCTGCCCTCGAATCCTGCTGCCGACTCAGAGGCTCGGGGATCTTTACTGCTGCCCCACTTTCTAGTTCCTGGGCCAGATCTCAGTGCCACGCCCACCCCTTTCTTGTTTCTGAATAAGCATACAGACTTTTTAAAAATTGAGATATGATTCGAATGCCACACAAATCACTCACTTAAAGTATATAATTCAGTGGTTTTGGAATTTTACATTAATTTTTTTAATTGTGATAAAAAAATTTTGCCGTTTATGTTTAAGCATACACTTCAGTGACATTAAATACATTGTGTGTGCAGCCACAACCACTGTCTATTTCCAGAACTTTTCCATCACCCCGGGCAAACTCTGTACCCATTAAGCGGTAATTCCTTGTCCCTCCCTCCCCCAACCCCTGGTCACCTCTAACCTACTCTGTCTATGAATTTGCTTATTCTAGGTACTCATGTAAGTGGAATAATACAGTATCTGCCCTTCTATGTCTGGCTCATTTCACTTAGCACAATATCTCAAGGTTAATCCATACTGTAGCATGTATCAGAACTTTATTCACTTTTATGGCTGAACAGTATTCCATTACATACCACATTTTGTTTATTCATCTGTTGATGGACACAGGTTATTTTCACCTTTAGATTATATATTTTTTCTCCTCTCGGCCATTGGGAATAATTCTGTGAACATTGGCATTCAAGTATCTGTTTGAGTTCCTCTGTGTACATGCCTGAGAGTGGAATTGCTGGTCACGTGGTCACTCTCTAGTTTTTTGAGGAACAAGCATATGGATTTTTTGCATTTAAACTGTTACAAGTGGGAGGAGTAGGTCTTTATTAATTAAAATGTATCTATTTTATCAAAATTAATGTGAAGAGCTATAAATGCATGTTCATTCCTCACCTTCTTTTGAGTTCTTGATGGTTATCATCAGTACAACCCATTTGACAGTTCATCATGGGAGGCTTTGTGACATCCACTACACTCTTACTGGTTATTTTAAAACTTGTACCATTTACCCTGTCATGCTTTTGTACAGTACCACACTGAGACTTTAATCTCTTGGGCACACATGTATTGTATGTTTGTGTGCAGGAATTCTCTGTAGCACCTAGCATAGACCTTCAAGATACCTAACTGATGAGTTTTAATTTCCTTCATATCCAGCGAGTCTGTGCCTTGGTAGAATTCACTTTGTCAAGATAGGTTTTTTGCAAACCTATTTTCACATGTTAAATGAAGTAACACAACTAATAATAATAGCAGCTAACTTTTATAGAATACTTGCTTTGTGCCATATACTATTTGAAGCATTTTCCTTGTATTTCCTCACTTAATTCTCCAAATAAGCCTATAATATAGCTACTGTTACTAGTTAGCCACATTTTACTGATAAAGAGACTGAATCACTCATAGGTTGAAAAGCTGCCTGAGGCCACACACACACACCCCCTCCCCCAGCAAGTGCTGGTGTTAGACGTCTGGCTGCAGGGCCCTGTTCTCGCCCCGGACACAGCTGGGGAGGGACCCTGCTTCCCTGAACCAGGACATTGTGCTGCCCCTAGAAGAATTGTTGAGCCCAGAGGTCATAGTGTCAGGAGCTGGGGCCATGCAATCACACGCAGTCACTGCCCAGCCCCTCCCTTCTGCCCGGCTGCCTGGGGCTCCTGAGTTGACCCCCTTCTCTGCTGCCCTTAGGAGGCAGAGAGCAACCTTGGAAAGGGGCTGGCCTGTGGCTGGCCTTGTGACCTTGGCCAAGACACCTCCGTGATTGTTTGTCCCCATTAGGCATCTATAAATACCAGCTTCTCTTGCCAAATTAGCTGGAAACTGACCATCTTACTTAGGCAATGGATATTTCTTAAAAATAGATGATCAATATATAAAAATAGATGAAAACCCATTTTTGAAATCTTCACAGTAAACAACAAATTTTATATGCATCATCCTACCAGCTTCTCACTGAGCTTGGTGCAGAAAGAATTGGTTCCCAAAGTAACCACACAAACATAAATATCTCAGAAAAAAGAGTGGTGGCCGAGAGCCATCCAAAGCCAGTGCCTCCTATCAGCGTGTTGAGTTTCAGGAAGAAGAGCAGGGTCCAGAGCAGCTCTCCACTAGGCATCCTCCCAGTGGGGCCCCTCTGACCTCACCTGGACACAGTGCTGACCCTCCCCAATTCGAGGGCCGGCTCCCCGAGAAGGGGACTCTCAGAGGGCCTGGGTGCGGGCTCCACAGCCATCCCACGCAGCACCCTCCCAGCAGAGAGGTTGCCGATGGTGTGAAGTCAGCTCCGATGGCTCTTTCTCAGCACGTCTGGACCGTGTGTGGGATCAGCCCCCAGAACCTCCCTTTCTCCGTCCCTCTCTGCGTCCTGGCTGCTCCTGGGTGTTCCTGTCCCTCCTGCCTAAGTTCAGTGGATCTCGGCCCCGAGCCTCGCTGTGCTCGTCCTTCCTGGTGGCGGTGCTCTCCACACCGGCCTTGGGTGGCCTGGGGCTCTGGGCTTTGTTTGCCCAGACGTCCCTTTCTGGTGGCTCAGGGGTGTTGCCGCACCAGGGAGAGCCCAGGCCCACTCGAAGCGTCTCACTCGCAGCTTCCAGAATCGCCTGTGACACATGTGACAGGTGACACTTGTGTGCCCTGCCTCCCCACGTGTGCCCATCCCTGCCCTCTCTGCTCTGCTTCGTCCCCTGCCCGGCACGGAGAGGGGCTCTTCCCACAGCCGGCCGGCCTGAACTTCTGGCGTGTCTCACCTCCCGGTTCTGATTTGCCCTGTCCCTTTCCAGCACCGTCTCCAAGCAGAGGAAGAACGTCATCAGCTGTGTCACGGTCCACGACTCTCCGTACTCCGACTCCTCCAGCAACACCAGCCCCTACTCCGTGCAGCACCGCACCGGGCACAACACCAACGCCTTCGACACCAAGGGGAGCCTGGAGAGCCACTGCACTGGGAACCCCCGGACCATCATCGTGCCCCCCCTGAAGACCCAGGCCAGCGAAGTGCTGGTGGAATGTGACAGCCTGGTGCCAGGTAATCCAGGCCCGGGCAGTGACCCCTCTGGAGGTGGCCTTGCTCTCTGCTGCTAGCAGTTTTGTTGTGTGAGCGCTGACAAGCTCCGGGTTACTACAAATTTTGCTCAAGTCACCAAGGGAGGATTCTGCTAAACATCACGTTGTATAAGCAGCGTTTTCCTTTTTTAATTCTGTAATTAGTACCTCGCTGCCTTTACAATGGCTCTCCCTCTGATTTGGTTGATAAATAATAAACAAGAGCCACCCAGTTCCTTGTCTGCCGGTCTGGATGGACACCTGGTATGGCGAGTCCCTGACTACGTTCTGGCATCACTCCCACCAGAAGCCCTGGGGTGGGGCTGGCTCTGTGGGCAGAACCTCCCAGCCTTCTCAGCGAGGGGGAAACACCTTCCCACGTCTCAAAGGGCATGATGAGGTGTGTGTCCATCACACATTGCTTAATTAGAAGTATTCCCTCCAGCCCCCGCTGGTTTGGCTCAGTGGATGGAACATTGGCCCTCAGACTGAAGGGTTCCGGGTTCGACTCCGGTCAAGGGCACATACCTCGGTTGTAGGCTCAATCCCCGGCCCTGGTCAAGGTGCTTTCGGGAGGCAACCAATCAATGTCTCTCTCTCTCTCACATCGATGTTTCTCTCTCTGTCTCTCCCCCTACCTTCCACTCTCTCTAAAAATCAATGGAAAGCCCAGTCAGTGTGGCTCAGTGGTTGAGCATTAACCTATGAACCAGGAAGTCCCGGTTTGATTCCCAGTCAGGGCACATGCCTGGGTTGCAGGCTTGATCCCCAGTGTGGGGCATGCAGGAGGCAGGCAATCAATACTTCACTCTCATTAATGATGTTTCTATTTCCTTCTTCCTTCCTCTCTGAAATCTATAAAAATATATATATTTTTAAAAAACAATGGAAAAATATCCTCAGGTAAGGATTAACAACAACAAAAGTATTCCCTCCATCCTGAGAAGAAAAGCTGAGATCTTAACCTCCTAGATACGTTTAGTGCCTGACCCCAGATTGAGTGTCTCCCTGGCTCAGACTCACCAGGAGGAGAATTTGGGAGATAAAACACACACTCGCTTTTCTGCCCCGAACTATCACCAGCCCATCCAAGCCAGTCAGCGCTCTCCTGGTGGCACCCTTTCGAAGGAAAAGGACAGGAAGCGCCAGAAAGATTTTGTTTAGATGTGAGGAGTTACTGTTCATCGGCTGTTACTCATTCATCCCATCTGCGTCACCCGGGAACCTTCCTAGGTGGTTGCCAGCTGCAAGGCCCAGGAGGCCTGGGAGATCCAGGTGCTGCGCCTGAGGGTGAAGAGAATTTCGGATGGGGTATGTGGGGACTTGTCCAGCCCAGAGCGTAGGTCATTCTACTGTACGTGGTGGGGGACAGGAGGACTTCTCTCTCCCCAAACCCTCTTCCTGTCCAAGTCACCAAAGGAGGATTCCACTAAATATCACGTATAAGCAGCATTTTCATTTTTTAATTCTGTAATGAGTACCCAGGCGAGTATTTCAGTGAGACCTCGGCCGGAGGCAGCACTCTCTGCCTGTGACCAAAGGAACCTGCAGCAAACAGCTCACCCAGGAGGCAGGGTTCCTCAAACTTTTCCGCTCAGACACCCATCAGATGATTGTTTACAACTGTATCCATCGCACATTACCAGTTTAAGTATTTGCCACGGGTGTTATTTCTGCCGTGTTGCGTGTTGATCATTACTTAAGTACTTTAAATACTTTTGTCAGCACCTTGAGGCTGCAGCGTGGACGCATTTAATCCATGGAGATGCTGCCTGGCTGTCTCCCCAGGCGGCCAAAGCTGCCTTCACCTCCGTAGGACCGCCGCCTCGTGGCTGATTTCATCTCGGGAGTAGACAGATAGAGTAAGGAGTTGGCAAAGAGTTTGTAGCCTGAATAAAATAAGCTGGGGCAGCCTCCATGTTTGTTTGGCTTTGCTCTCAGGAGCTGTCCCTCAGGAGCTCTCTATTCCGGAATTATCCCGTTTGGGCGCCCCTGAGGTTTCTCACAGGAGAGCCAGTGCACATGCTAACATCCTGGAGAGTGAGGGAGTCTTTCTCCTGTAAAATGGGAGAAGTGTGCTCAGCCAGTGTGGCTCAGTGGTTGAGCATCGACCTATGAACCAGCAAGTCATGGTTCGATTCCGGTCAGGTTGTGGGCTCGGTCCCCAGTAGGGGGCGTGCAGGAGGCAGCCAATCAATAATTCTCTCTCATCATTGATTTTTCTATCCCTCTGTCCCTCTCCCTTCCTCTCTGAAATCAATAAAAATATCTTTTTTAAGAAAAAGAAAAAAGAAGTAGTTAAAAAAAACACGTGATAGTGGCCCTGGCCGGTGGCTCAGTGGTTAGAACATCGGCCTGTGCCCCAAAGGGTTGCGGCTCAATTCCTGGTCAAGAGCATGTACCTGGGTGTGGGGTTTGATCCCTGGCCCCAGTTGGGGTACGTTTGGGAGGCAACCAATCGATGTTTCTCTCTCCCTCTCCCTCCCCTTTTCCTCCCACCCTCCCTCCCACTCTCTCTAGGGATCAGTGGGGGAAATATCCTCTGGTGAGGATTAACAACAACAAAAAAACAATGTGTCTAAGAGTTGGCTCAAGATAGACCTTATGCAGATTATGTAGGAATTGATTTTTTTTCAAGTGGCCAATGCTAAATTTCTCTTGGCCTTTTGTTTTTGTTTTTGTTTTTTGTTAATCCTCACCCAAGGATATTTTCCATTGATTTTTAGAGGGAGTGGAAGGGAGGGGAAGAGACAGAGAGAGAGACCATGGATGTGAGAGACATTGACTGGTTGCCTCCCGCACACACCCTGACTGGGGCTGGGGATCGAGCCTGCAACTGCGGTACATGGCCTTGAAGGGAATCCAACCTGAGACCCTTCATTCTACAGGCCGATGCTTAACCACGGAGCAGAACCAGCTAGGCCTCCCTTGGCCTTTTAAAACAAGGTGGGTGGTGCGCAGGAGAGCGGCCAGATGTCCAGGTCGAATATTCCAGCTCTGAGCTCTGTCGACCGTGGTGCTGGTGCCGCTCTGGAAGGGGACATGGTGGTAAAAGTTACTGAAACTTTAAGACCACCCAGTGCAGCCCCCTCGTACAGACAGGTGAGGAAGCCGAGGGCCAGCCTCGCCCAGCGTAGCACAGCAGCGTCCTGCCGTCAGAGGCCGGCTCCGTGGAGCTGCATTAGCCATGTCCATCCGCAGCCCCTTGCACAGCGTGCAGCAGTGGCGGCCTGAGAACGCCCCACTGCACTTCCCCAAGGACGTGTTATGTCTGAAAAACAGAAACAATTGCCTGAATAGCTGAGAATCTCAGGGATATGTCCAAAAAAATGAGAGAAGTGGAAGGTCCTTCTCAGTGAGCTGCAGGTTCTAAAGCAACCAGTGCCGCTGCCTCCAGGAAGCCCCGTGGTGTCATTTCTTGTAGAGACTCCTTTCTCCCGGAGGACCTGCTGCGCAGTCTTCCCAGTGGCAGGTGAGAGGCAGGCAGGACCTCATCCTGGTGCCTGCCCGTCTTTCTCAGTGCTCACATACCCTTGGCTGCAGGACCCCCTGGCCGGGGAAGGCCAGGAAAGCAGCCTTCCTCGGCTTCCAGAGCCCAGCTGGCCCACACCAGCCAAGGCGCACACTGGCTGCAGCCACCCCCTGGGTCCCCAGCCGCTGACCCAGGACGCACGTCGTGTGGGTGACTGTCCATCTCCCACAGCTCGTCGTCCCTCCTTCTCAGCCACAGGATTCCTCTCGCAGCCTCTCAGGTCTCTCGGGCTAGTTAAGTTCTTTGGAAAGCAACAGTGCGAACTCTGCGAGAACGTGTTGGAGGGATGCGAGATTAAGGGAAAATTCAACAACCAGGTCCAAGGTGGGGCCAGAGCCAGGGCTGCTGGGACCTGGGCCAGTCTCACCTGGGCCTGGGGAAGTGAGACTGGTTTGTGATTGGCCAGTCTCGGAAACGGGTCCCTTCCTGGAAGACCCCTGTTGGCCCTAGAGGGGTAGCCGAGGGCTCGGGACTGACCTGTGACCTGTTTCTCCTCCCGACACAGTCAACACCAGTCACCACTCGTCCTCCTACAAGTCCAAGTCCTCCAGCAACGTGACCTCCACCAGCGGCCACTCTTCAGGGAGTTCATCGGGAGCCGTCGCCTTCCGGCAGCAACGGCCAGGGCCACATTTCCAGCAGCAGCAGCCGCTCAACCTCAGCCAGGTAAGCCCAGCGCTTCTCACCGCCCCTCCAGTGGGGGCAGGAGGTGCCCTGACTGACCACTGGTGTTTGCTTTCCTCCTCCGAGGGTCACCCGGGGGAAGCTGGTACCACTGGTTCAGGGAGAGCTGGCCAGAAGCAGGGCGACTTGTTTAGTCATGGAGCTCCGAGTGGCACGTGCCAGCGCTTAGGTTAGGGTGGCCCACAGCTCGCCAGTTCAGCCCAGCACAGGGAAAGGCACTGCGCGTGCCGTGGAGGAGGCCACGCCCGAGCCCGGACCACGGCGGTCGAGGTTTGGGGGTGGAACGTGAATAAAGCAGAGCCTCTGAGGGCAGAGCCAGCCTGTGCGTAAAGGGTCAGCTCGGTGCAGAGTGGACTCGGGCCGTTTCCTGAGGAGCCACGAGTGAGACAAAGGGGTTTGTGTCAGGAAGCCCCGTGCCCGGTGCTGCGCCTGGGCCGTGAACGGAGGCCGCGTCTGTCACCAGGACTGAGAACGCCGGGTAAGAGAGGGCTGGCGCGTGTGTCTGATACACGGCAGACAGCGGAGGTTCTGAGGGCCTGGATCTTAGAGAACAAGATCTCACAGTGAGAGAAACAGCCGGTCTCTCAAAGAGGCTCCTTCCCAGCTGCAGGGCGTCCGTGGGAGAGGTCTGTGACTGTAACTGCAGCGGCTTTACCTGTGTGTCATCCCGCCTGAGGGACACTGGGCTTGGCCTCCTTTCTCAGTCCCAGCTAATTTACTTCCCAGCATCCTCGGGAGGTGTCTTCTGTCACTCCCACTGCTCTCCCCCTGCCCCCTTCTCCTCTCCTCCTTGTCTCCTCCCTTCTCTCCCTCCTCCTCCCCCTTCTCCTCTCTCTTCTCTTGCCCCCTCTCTCTCCTTCCTCCCTCCTCTCCATCCTCACTTCCCCCTCCCCTTGTCCCTCCTCCCCACTTCTTTCTCTCCTCCCCTCCTTACATCCCCTCTTCCTCCCCCTTTCCTCTCCCTCTCCCTCCTCCTGCCCTCACTTCCCCCTCCTCCTCTCCCGTGTGTCCAGCCCCCAGTGCAGCCCTCTCCTGGTGCTTCTCCTTGTCCAGGCTCAGCAGCACATCACTGCAGACCGCACTGGGAGCCACCGACGGCAGCAGGCCTACATCACTCCCACGATGGCCCAGGCTCCGTACTCCTTCCCGCACAACAGCCCCAGCCACGGCACTGTGCACCCCCACCTGGCTGCCGCCGCTGCCGCCGCCCACCTCCCCACCCAGCCCCACCTCTACACCTACACGGCGCCTGCGGCCCTGGGCTCCACCGGCACCGTGGCCCACCTGGTGGCCTCCCAAGGCTCGGCACGCCACACCGTGCAGCACACTGCCTACCCGGCCAGCATCGTCCACCAGGTCCCCGTGAGCATGGGCCCCCGGGTCCTGCCCTCGCCCACCATCCACCCGAGTCAGTATCCAGCCCAGTTTGCCCACCAGACCTACATCAGCGCCTCTCCAGCCTCCACAGTCTACACTGGATACCCACTGAGCCCCGCCAAGGTCAACCAGTACCCGTACATATAGACACTGGAAGGGGGCACGCGAGGGCGGGGCCGCTGGGCGTCGTGCACCGAAGACGGCACCGCACAGCAGCAGTGCAAGGGCCGGGCCGGGGCGGGGCGGGGCACTGATGACACTTGAACTAGGAAGTGTGAGGACTGAGCCGAGAAGAGAACGTTTTTAAAAAGAAGGGATTCAGGAGGGGATCTATGCTTTTTATTTTAAAAAGAAAAAGAAAAAAAAGAAAACGTCAGTAACAAAAACACAGCTCACGAACCCAGTCTGCACCAAACTGGAAAGGAGAAGAGAGAGCGATGGAAGATTCCAGAAGGGGGGCCAGTTTCTGAAGAACTTTATCTATGAACTTTTCAAAGGTTATTTTCATATGGCAGCAAGTGACATTTAAGAATTTGCTGTCAGGGGACACCTGATATGGAAATCCAATAGATTTTTCATGGTTGAACATGAGAATTAGGGGTTTTTCCAGAACTCTAAAGGGTCAACAGCCCGAGAGGTCAGGCCTCGGCCTGCGAGGCTGATGTGGGTGGTTGGGCTGGCTCCTCGAGGGGGGCGGTGGGGGTGGCAGGCCGCAGGGAGCCCTCTCTGAGCGCTCTGGATAAGTCCCTAAGAAAGTTACTCCTCAGATGTCATTAATAATGTGTGTTGCAAACTTTAGTTTTTTCTTTCTGAAGATTTCTTTCCTCTTTGAATCAATCCCTAGTCGGTAGCAGGGCTGGCGGCGTTGCCGGCTCCCGGTGGAATGTAGCACTCTGCCCCCGTTCCTGCTTTGTGTTCAGCTCCAGTGATACCAATAGACTATCCTCAGTGTAACTGCACACAAACAAGTGATACAACATGGCCTGCAACCAATGCGGTGGCCCAGGCGTGGGAGCGCACGCGCCTGTGAGTCCTGGGCACGGCCACGGCTCCGTCCTGACTTGACATCATTCCCTCCTAGTGCCTTACGGAACCAGAGCGTGAGGGTTTCCTTCCACGGTACTCCAAGAAGCTGACGGGCGAGTCAGAGCATCTCGGCGCTTTTGTGCTGTTGAAACATTTTACTCTGGTCTTTCCTCTTTTTGTTTTTAAATGTTAATTTAATCTAATTTTAGTGCCCGTTGTCTGTCTAGGGCTGTTTGCGGGCAGAGGGGTGTCAGGGAGCTAGCAAGGCCCGGAGAGCCCCCGGATGTTGAGAGGTGGGGGTGGCCTGGTGGGCATGATGGTTTTAGATGACTGTATCCGGACAGAGGAGGAGCGATTCCCCACCCCTTGCTGCACCTTCCCCTCCTCCCTCCCACCCACCCCCCCCCCCCCCCCGCCCCAGTTCTACCTGCATGGCTGCTCTGCCATTTGTGGGGCCAGAGGTCCCTCTGTGTTGCAGGAACGCTGGCCTTGCAAGTGGCTGCCTCCTTCCTGGTGTGGAGAGGACAGAGGAGAGGAGGCCGCCAGCCGCCTGCCACCTCCTGGCCGGCACACTTCCTGCCGCCTCTGCGGGCTGGAGAGCCGGCCTGGTCCCCAGCCACGTGCTCCGCCCCTCTCCTCTGGTTCCCGGCTGCCTTTCGCTCTCACCCTCTTGCCAGGCCCTTCCCTCTGCAGACTACCACCAGCCCGTGCTCACTGCGGCCTCTTCCCCATTACCTGGGCCTGCCCACGGCACCACTTGGTTTTGGTTTTTGAGGGTCTGGTGGGCAGAAGGCAGGGGGACATTTATGGGGGTGACCAGGAGGCCTTCGGCCACCCCTTGGAGGCCCCTCCCGCCGCCAGTTAGGTTTCCAAAGAAATTGCCCTTTGCCCTCTTTGCACCTTTGGTACATTCTGGACGTTTCTCAGGCTTGAACTGCTGGAGGCAGGTGGGGTCTCTGTTCACAGCAACGCACACTCATGAAGGTTAGGAGACTGTGTGGTCATAGTGAGGTTTTAAAGGGAGGCCCTAAACGTCAGCTCTCCACGCTGAGTCCTTAACTGAGCCCAACGCAGCTTTCCCAAGGTGCAAAGAGGCCGCACCCGTCCTCGTCCCCCTCCCGCCTCCCTCCACAGTCTCCCTTAACGATCTGCCTGCCGTGAACAGTGTTTTTATAGTCACATCCGACCTAATTCAGTGAGGAAGCCAAACCTTTACCTTAGCTCTTAGCTGTGAAATGTGAACTAACTCTGGAAATTTCCCTTCCCGACCACAAGTCCTACTTACCTTACAAAGAGATCCCATTCAGTCCAGGCCTTAGGCTAGAAGGAAGGACGCCATGACTCTCTCAGGCGGGCGGACAGCCCCAGGGACCCAGCGGGACAGGACGCTCTGTCCATAGTCTGTGTGATGTGGGGAGTGCGTCCTTCTGAGGCGACAGGAGACGGCCAGTCTGTTGGGGGTGGGGGGTAGGGGGTGAAGTTGGAGGCCACGCTGGCCTGGAAGGCCCGACTCCCGGCACGGGTGGCAGCGGCTCCCCACCAGCTCTCGAGCCCAGTTACCTGTCGGGGCTGCACGTGAGCCTCCGTTGGCCTTACTGTAACATCCTGGGCCCTCGCCCAGTGCGCGCCCAGCCCTCGCGCAGTCTGACCTTCACAGAAAAGACAACTAGCCTTCCATTTCGAAGCAGATGACTCTGTCTACCACGTCGACTTTCACCTGACACTTCTTTCCTTTTCTTCCAGACCAGGAATGAAAGGTCCATGCTGCTCATAAGGATAATATTATTGTACTAATTATTATTATTATTATCATTATTATCATGTGTGGATATTTTAGCTGGGGTTTGAAATGCACATTTATTCCATGTATCTCTGTGTTTTCTCTTTAATATTTAAACTTATTTTATTATATCTGTGAGTACATGAGTAGACAGGAAGGACACACAGATGTCCAGTTTTGTCAGACAAAAGCAATTAGGTGAATTGTTTGTCATCTCTTCCACAAAGAGCTGTCAGGAAAGATCCCCGCAGAACAAGAGTGAAGAATGGAGGCCTTTTCCTCTGCGCAGCCCAGCCTGGGCGCTGACCACACAGGCCGCGCGTGCTGAGCCTGAGTGTGGGCCTCCGCCAGGCCCTGCGCTTCTGAACCCTGCTGCCCAGATCCTGGGCCTGCTCACACCTGCTATGTCCCTGTCCAGCCAAAGGAGCCCCCTGCCCGCAGCTGATGCAGCCCCTCCCAGGTGCCCCCCCTTTCCCGTCGGTGCACCAGGAGGGTGGCTCACTCAGCCCAGAGACCGTGGTCCCTCCTGGAAGCCCAGGTAAGGCTGCCGGGCAGGCAGTGCCACCTGGGAAACTGCCGCCTCCCCCATCCCACCTCCCACCACACTGCCCACTTCCTCCGTCTGGCCCCTGCCCCCCAGACATCTCAGCTTGCAATCCTAGGGACAAACTAGTGAGCCAAAAAAGGTGGAGGGATGCTAGGAGGCCGGTGGACCCGGACACGCCCAGCAGCTGCGCAGACACTGCGGCCAAGGTGAGATCATTGGCCCACGGTGCCCTGCGTTTGCCATCAGCAAGGTGTTCACACGCTGCCCACACACCCAGAAACTCCAGCCCCGGATGAAGAAAGGGTTGAAATGCCAGCTTCCCTGAAGGGGGTGGGGAGCAGCTGGGAGATAGCCAGGACCCAGTCCCACAGACACTCGGCAGACTTTAGTGTGCTCCCCTAGTCCCCGCCTGCCTTCCTCCTTCAGTCCCCAGCACAGAGCTGTGGGATCAGAAGCCCCCAGTGAGAGGCACCAACCTCTGCACGTGCTCCTTGACACTTGCCCGCATCTCCCATCCCGTCCTCCAACGGAGTCACCCTAGCAAATAGGATGAGCAACAGGCTGCCCACCCCTAGGACCAAGCTCTCAAGTAGAGGGGTATCAACCTAGTCCTACTTAGATCTCAAGTACCCTAACCTAGAGCATCATCTGTTCAATAATTGGCTTCATCCTTCTTTGCTGAGGAAACATCGTAAGAGTGAGAGGGGAAATTCAAAAGGACAGGCAAGTGAGACTGCCGTGGGAGCCAGGGAGCCGCAGGTCCACACGGTCCTGCGCTGGGTCCTCGCCCGCCCTCCGGGGTGTTTGCACCCGTGTCTGCGCTTAGGGCCTCTTTTGTGATGATTTGGCTGTTTCCAAGGGAAGGGGTGAGCAGGCCGATGGGTGGGAGAGTCTGAGGCTTGATGCCAATTACTTTTGTGAAAGAGCATGGGTTGATCGATTCAGAGGGAAAAGGAGGGTGGGGGCAAGCCGGCGGTTGTCTCCCAGATCGGATTTGCGTCCAGGCCTTACGGGTGCTGAGTGGCTTGCAGGCCATGGGAGCCAGCTGGCAGTCCCCTTCACCCTGGGAGACAACCCACCCAGACACCAGGCTGCTGGGTGTGCGGAGGGAAGACGAGGTCAGCGCAGCTGCTAACAGCTGCTTTCCCTCGACCAGACCTGTAGAATTGCAGACACTCGTTTTTGAACAAGCTTGTGGTGGAGGATTGGGGTGTGAGAGTGAGTGAGTGAGTGGAGCAGACTTTCTTGGAAAATGGAGGAAGGAAATGAGGAGGCTTGAGGAGCTATTACTGATGGGTTGTGGGGGGTGAAACGCGGTGTCCGCGGGCTGGCCCAGCTTTCATCCGGACTCTGTCTGGTGCTGGGGCTAGGGCAGGATGTGGGGGTCTGGGACAGAAAACAGGAGAATATAACCAGGTAGCAGAGGAAATTCAACCCTTAGTAGCAGAGAAAATTCAACAGAGAGGCGAGGTTTCCTTCCACGGCCTTGCCGGGGACCTCACAGCACCAGCATAATAGCTTTGCCACAAAGCGTTCCAGCCCTGGGGACTTGGCGTGCTTCTCGTCCACTGGGTCTGTCTTTTCTTTCTGGTGTGTCTTACAGACTTCATGGGGAACCCTCAAAAGGAAGCAGGCCAGAGTTGTCCTTACCAAATTGGAAAGGAAGGTGGAACTGTTCCTTTCTTTAGCCAAAGAACCCTTCCCGGAGACACCTCCAAACATGGACAGCATGATGGCATTCCTGTCTTTCCTCTCGGGGCAATAATGACATCGTTAGTGATGCAATTCCATTTGTCTTTCTCTTTCCTCTGTATCCTGACTTTTTGTTGTTACGTTGATTTCAAAGCTGTACTCATCTTCTCAGAGAAGTAGATTAGTAACCCTAACGCTGCTGCTATTGTGGGGCTGGAGACACCACGCGAATCTGTGAGCTTAACTGACTCCGTGTCACCATGGGTCTGACCGGGCAGACCTGCCGGGAAGTTCAGATGCGTTTGGGGTTTGGATGAGCGCCGGAGCCGGGCTCAGGAATCAGTACTTCTCCGCTTTTATGCCTTTGGACTCTCACTTCTAATCTCCACAGACTAGTCCATAAAATCTCAGCCGGGCTACTAGAGAATTGAAGATGGTGAAATGACACTTAAATGCAATAGAGACTTTCAAAGACTATTGGCGCCTCTGCTCACTAGCATCACCCCACCTGGCAGAGGCTTCTCACATCATGCCTGCAGCTCCATGCCAGCTCTTCCCTTCAGACCCAGTTGACACAGAAGGGACCCTCCATAGGGCACGCTCTCAGAATACCTGTTCCAGAGGGACCTTCCTGAGTTCCCCCAACAACTCCCACAAGCCTCTGAGAGCCCCTAATCTCAAGAATATTAGATTGACGATCTCATTTCTTCTCAAAACCTGCAATGTCCCTCAACTAATAGCCAACATTGGTTGGATGCTTTCAGTACTCCAGGCCCAGGCCAAGCCCTATGAGGGTGGACCTCATGGTGCCCTCAGAGCCACCCCATGTACGACGCCCCCTTTATTGGTGGGGGGTTGGTGAGGAAGCTGATGTTCTAACAAAAGAAAAAATAGCATGTGCTAAAGAAAAGAAAATATAATAGTGGTCTGAAATTGCCACATTTCTAGTGAAATTTTTGTTAAGGAGGCCTTGGCTGAGATAGGATTTTTAATTAACAGCCTCATATTTCTGACCAACCATTTAATGGTACTCCCATCGATGGTGTGCCAAGCACTGTGCTAAACATCGCTCATCAGTGAGCTTGTTTAACCTGGTCTTCAGAAAAACGACGAAATCAGCAATAGTCATCCCGTTACAGAGGAGGCAGCTGCCAGGGTCACCCAGCTAGGGTGGAGCGGGCCTTGAACCCAGGTCTGAGCCGCTAGCCTTGGTGTCTCCCATGTTTAAATGCAAAGAAAGGCCTTGGGATGTCCCCGCGCTGTTGCTCACCGTGCATGGGGACTCAGCAGCAGGTCTGCATGGGGAGGGAGTCCCAAATTGGAGGCGAGCAGAGGGGCAGTAGTAGCTTGACTTTTAGAGAAAATCATAGGGGTGTTTCTTTTGATTCATAATAGAATTTGTTTTAGGTCCCTTTCCAGTGTACCAACTAGTCTTAGTACTGCTGCTACCACAAACTCATGAGAGTGAAAAGGAAAAAAGTGTTCTTTCCTTCTTTAAAAAAAAACATTTTTTTCTTGCTTATAGTTAATTCTAGAAAGACCATACTAAAGGTATATATATATTCAAAGTGCTATTTTTTACTGCACTGATAAACATCATGACAAGTCTGGTCTCGTAACCGACCCACGCGTCATCTCTGGGTAGAACCAGGGGTGGGGTTCACACCAAATTTGTAAATACCATGTGTGAGTCTGGTGTCCAGGAACTTCTTTCTTTATTTAAAAAAAAAAAAAAATAGGAGAAGGAGAAAGACGATTTTTAGAAAGAGGAGCAAAATAAATTTTGTTCTGAGACAGTCTTCTCAAAGAATTCGTGGAAAGCAGTGATGCGTAAACTGAGGGAAACTATAGGAGGGGAGAGTCTCTTGCCGGGGTCCGAGACTGGTAGCAATACAGAATGAAACATCTCCTCAGTTGTTTTGGGTGGGAGTTTTTTGTTTGTTTCTTTTTTATTTTAAAAACGTCTTTATTGACCAGCTCCAGGCTTGTCTGCCTAAACTCTTGGGTAGTTTACACAAGTTCTGGAGTCTTCTAGAACTTGGACTCCATGGGAAGCAAACCCAACTCATTGGAATTAGATCCTGGTTGGTTTCGGTAGGCGTGCGGGAATTCTGACGGAGCACCTAAAGGTTCTTCGAAAGAAGGTTTTAGATACATTATCTTACACAAACTGTGACCTAATGGCAATAATACCTCACATGTGGGCATTCATCCTGGTTTTAGCCTCTTTTGAAGTCATGTAGCCGGCCTGCTCTTGGGATTTAGAAGACTGTGAACTCTGTGGGCTTGAGTGAATTCCGAAAATAGCTGATCTTCACGACGAAAATTAAACCGAGGAAGAGCTGATTCCCTGTCTGTTGTAATCAAATGTGATGTTCAAATGCACATGTTAAATCTATATGTTCTTAGCTACTGTAAAACGCTGTTAGCCTTCTAAGACAGCGATAGAGTCACATTTTAAATGTGTACATTAAATAATTGACCGTGGATGCTGAAGCATATTTCTGGCTACATTTTATAGTTAAAGTGTTTTATAGTTTACATTTAAACTGGCACTTTTAAAAAAACATTTCTGTTTATAACTGACATCTTCACACCAGCCAGCGCCTCTTTAGTCGGAAGCCGAGCCCCCAAGGCAGGGTGTCCCACCAGTACTGTTGTGTTAAGTAGCACCGCCCTCCGCGTTACGGTTTCCATGGGAACGAGAGAGCATGGAAAGGGTTTCCAGGTTAGTTTCACAGCCTGGGCCAGATGGGAAGACCTCGTGCCATGTATCAACCCTTCAAGGCCTTGACATCTCAGAAGAGGGAGAGAGAACAGAGAGCTGGTTTGTTGACTTTGTCTTGATTTGAATGTTTAACGTATTGATGATCCACTGACCTCCACTCACTAGGCAGTAGGAGACACTGGGATCCAGGGAGCCCTGAAGTACAGCTGCTGGTTCGGGGCCCCCTGCCGACTTTCTGCTGGGGTTTTCCGGGGAGGTCATCCATCCATCCCTACACCTATACTCATTGGCTGCGTTGACCATATCTGCTGTCATCGAGTCCTTTTCTCCGTTGACACAAAATACATGCAAAAGGATGTGTTTACTCTGTTAAACGTAGATTTGAGGCCTAGGTCAGTGGGAGGGGGGCCTGGATCCTTCCTAGAGATTGTGAGTCCGCTGAGCAGGAGGGGCTGGGGACTGAGGGCCGTGGGGCCCCTGAGGCCCATTGAAGGAGAGGTCAGAACTGAAAGCGAGAGACTTCAAAGCCAGGCCCGTGTCCTGCAGGAACAGCCCGGCAGCTGTGGGTTTCGTTGTGTGAGGAGGACCTGCTGTGAACTAAAGGGCATTCCTTTAGCAGAGGAGACCTTGAAAACCGCAGACACCTGGGACCAGGGACCTGTTTGTGGTGGTGTTTTTAAAATGCATTTGCTTTTTCCCTGTGAACTCTGTTGACAGTATGTTCTTATTTCAGGTTTTTGTTAGAAATTTATTGTGAAATATTTTTCATCTCGCCCCTTCTAGTTATACTCCCGATTTCCTCTGATTGGTTTTCCCCTTTGCTTTAATTAACCAAATGAGTTTTACGTCATTGTCTTTGGGTCTTAACCATATTTTTTAAAACTAGAGGTATGGAAATTGGCTTTTTTTAAGTAACTATACTGTATCTGGAAAAGGGCTCTGCCATTGCTTGCTAGTTTCCTTTCAACCAGTCACCACACGCGTCTCTCCCCGTACCGCCTCCCCCCCTGGTGTCGTGTCACTGTCCCCGTGGCCACGCCGGCCTCTGCCCTGCTGTCGCCACAGCCCCACGGCCAGGCACCCTGCCTCCCGGGAAGCTCTCAAGAGCCAGGAAGAAGGGCCCACGTAGCCTTGTGAGGGGTGGTCTTGCCTCCCTGTTAGTCGCCTGCTTGGTCGAAGGGGCCATGGACTTATTATTATTTTAATAGTTTGGCTCAGGTTATGAGGACTTGGGAAGGGAAAAGTGGCTTGACCATGCCCATTCTTTGTAGCTTTCTGTGACTTCTGAATGGGACATAGTGTCCCCACCCCCAGCCCCTCCCTTCCCAGCAGGCATCCCTGTTGGTGATGCCTCCACATGGCATGGTTTCTCCCCGCCCCCCACTCGCCTCCCTCGTGTTACTGCTCATTTCTTCGTGCTTTCCCAGAGCACAATCATTTCTCACCCCAAAGCAACTCCTCATCCTCTGTGTGCATCTTTTTAACCAAATGAAGTAGACCAGGAAGGCATACTTTGGGGCATCAGAATTTCTAGTTTAGTAGAGAATCACTGTGTAGATAGAGAGGTTGATATGTATGTTTGTGTGTATATGTATATATATATACATCAAACCAAATGGCGGGTAGGAGAAGCATAGCTTTACGGAGGAGGAGGAGGAGGTGGAGGAGGAGCTTTTAGAAGTTCGAGTCAGCCCCAGGCTGCACTTGCCACACCTGGGCTCAGGGGTCACAGCTCGCCGCAGTGGAGGCGGGTGGCCCTGAGCGTGCCACTGCTCTCTGGGTCCCCAGCGTCAAGGGCATAGATGAGTGAGGGAGGCAACGAATCAGAATGACTGGAATTTTCCATCTCGATTTGCTTTGACCACATATATTGAGCTGCCGTCTCTGGTATTATATCACGTTTCCAAAAATGGTATCCATTAGGGTGGAAAGAGAACGGATCTGTAGAAATGTTTACCTTTCAACTGCCCGTGAATTTAGGACACTCTGGATGGAAGGCTCACGCCCCAGAATAAGAACAGGGAAGAGGAGACCAGGTGACGTTTGGTCACCAGTCCAAGAGACGTGGCTCCCTCCCCAAGGTCATCTCGTCTAGATCTTTCTCTTCCAGGTCATCTCAGCTCAATAACCCTATGGAAGCCCTGGTCTGTTGTGTTCCTTCACTGTACTGTTTCTGTAATAAAAAGTGTTAATCCACGTTAATCTTTGTGAAAATTATTGCGTGCAACAGTATTTTCTCGTGTACCTCTTTTTCCTATGTGAATTGTCCCGCTTTTCTTTTTTATTTATAAATGTCTACTTTTTTTAAAGACAAACCAATGTGTCGTAGTCCTCTATGTAACTACTCCTTAGTCTCATATTATAGGTATGTTATAAGAATGGATATTTTACTTGGCTTTAGAATGTTTTACAAGAAAAATAATTCTTAACTGATCAAGTCCTTGCTACTAAAATGCTTGTGTTTTTCATCATGACGTCGTGTGCTTCTAAATTAATAATCATTTTCGTTGTAGAAAAATGGAGTGAATTTATATTAGTCTTGGAAACTAATAATAGCATTGTAAATTTATGAGATGATTTTAACAGAAAAAAAATTATAGAAGAATATAGTTATTTTAATTGTAATATTACTAACTGTAGGGTGAGAAGGGGGTCCCGTGTGGTGAACTATGTTATAGCTTGTTACTCACAGTTTCTTTTTGATCATTTTTTCGGTCTCTGAGGTGAAACGAGTTATTAATTAAAATTTGTAAACTCACATATGCATATTGTATATGTGTAGCGATGTAATCACACTTTGTCTTGGAATTACATTAAACTGTTTGGAATCACTGTCCACGGGCCTGGCACGCTTATTTCTTCTGGAACCAGACCCGTCACGGGACTAAAGAGGTTACTGCTATGAGTAACAGCCTTCAGAAGTTATTTAGCCCTGCGGAAAGTATTTAATACATCTGAACATGTTTATAACCTGTGGGATCCCTTAACACGACCCGCGTGGTTAGGGCCCACTCAGGGTCCAGTTTCTGGAGGAGGCCGCACACTAAAATGAAGAGAGAGTCTAGAAAAGAGTTAATTTGGGAAAATGGGGGGCCAGGCGGGAGTCAACCTCTAGTGGGAAGACTACCGCTAGGCTCTGGCCTTGCTATCCCTTTTATTGAGGCTATGGGATACACCCACTACCCTTAAGCAGCTTGGGGAAACACCCATAGCCCTTAAGCAGGTAATAAGCAGATTATCATATCAGTAAGGATTTACATGATTACAAGATGGGGAAGTTGCCTCAGTTACCATTGTCTCAATTAGATAGGGAGTGGTTGGCTCTGACCTTTCAGAGCTTCAAGGTTGACCAGCCTCTTTCTATTAGTGAGACAATGATTGGTTTCTGGCAATAACCCAGCGCCACATTTAAAATTTGTCAAGATGCCGGCCGGTGTGGCCCAGTTGTTTGGGTGTCGTCCTGTGCACTGAGAGGTGGCCAGTTCAATTCCCAGTCAGGGCACATGCCCGGGTTACAGGCTCGATCCCCAGTAGGGGTCGTGCAGAGGCAGCCAATCGGTGATTCTCTCTCCCTCTCCTTTCCTCCCTTTGAAATCAATAAAAATATTTTTTTTTAAATTTTGCCAAGATGCCCATGTGTGGCTGTGGGGGGGGGGCCTCACTTGCCCGCCCCTGAGGTCTCCTAGCTCCCTTCCCTCTTCTGAGCCATTTCAACCCCGTCCGCTTCCAAACCCATCCCGGAGGCCTTGCTGTCATCACCGTCATAAGAGCTTTCCTACATTCATGTGGGGTGCAGGGTACAGCCTCCTTCTGCACCCAAGTCCTGCCCTTCACCAGACATCAATGTCAGGCCATTCCTCGTTGAACTGCTCACCTGGGCCCTCCCCAGGAGCCCCTCCTGGAGCCATGAGCCCCACAGCCCCCTCCTGGCCACCTAGGGAAGCAGAAGCAACTCCTCCTCCTCCACTGTGGCTTCCCGTCATTCCAGCATTTTCATGGTAAAATATACATAACGTCAAATTTATCACTTTAAAGGATACAATTGGTGGCATTGGTACATGCACAATGTTGTGCGACCATCACCACTATCTATTTCTAGAACTTTCATCATCCCAAACAGAAGCTCTGAACCCATTAAAGAACAACTCCCCTTCCCAGCCCTGGCAAACACCTTTCCACTTTCCGTCTCTGGATTTGCCCATTCCGGCTACATCCTGTAAGTGGAGGCATACACTATTTGCCCTTTTTTTTGGCTTGTTTCACTTAACAATGCTTTCAGCGTCCATCTAGTTACAGCACGCATCAGAATGTCCTTGTGAGACTGAGGAGCGTTGCACTGAGCGTGTGCACCACGATTTGTTTATCTGTTCCTCTGTGGATGGATGAGTGGGTTAGTTGTTCCCACCTTTTGGCTTTTGCAAACAGTGCTGCCGTGAGCAGTAGCGTGCAGGCACCTAGTCCTGCCTTCCATTCTTTTGGATACAGTACCTAGGAGTGCAGTCGCTGGATTATATGGTGAGTCTTAACTTCACCACAGCTGCTGCACCATCTTAACATCCCCACCAGGAATGCACGCAGGCTCCTCACCTGACACCCATCATGACCTCTATTGCCTGTGTTCGGGGCCCTCAGGATTGCCAGGCTCTTGGCCCCCATCCTCCATGCCACCTGGGCTCACATGAGGCCCACCCACCTTCTCACTTGGACCCTCAGCTCCCTGCCATACCCACAGCTCCCTGCTGTACCCACAGCTCCCTGCCATACCCACAGCTCCCTGCCATACCCACAGCTCCCTGCTGTACCCACAGCTCCCTGCTGTACCCACTTGCTGTGGACAGAGTCAGTCGTCTACGTCTCTGCTCCTACACCCAGGCTCGAAGAGTTCTGGGAAGGCCTCCCAACCCTGCACACCTGGGTCAGCCTGCCAGGTGCTCCTAGCTCCCTCCTGGCTAACCTGGAACCGCCCACTCTCTCCAAGCCCCCACCCGTCACTCTCACTGGAGGAATCCAGGTGGCCATGCGGCTCCCTCAGCCCTGCCCCTCCCACTAGGCTGTGTGCCGGCAGGTCTCTCCCTCAGCCTCAGGAAGAAGGCCCTGCGCCCACCTCGCCCCGAGCCCGAGCCCGCCCTTGTGTAGCCTCCTCTCCCTGTTTTGGACCCTATGCCCTTCGAGAACCAGTTGCGTCATCTCTGGGAAGGTTGCCCTCAGGCTCCTGATGAGGTAGGTGCTTTTTGTCTACATCCTCCTTCCCCTCCCTCCCACCCCCGTATAATTGTCATTTTACCACACTGTCAGACTTCTTTGCTGATTTCCTTCCCCACAAAACCACAAAATCCTCCCGGGAAGGATTTCTCTTTCTAGGGCATCTGTTACAACGCCAGGCAGAGAGGGTGGTCAGTAAACATTTGGATAAGTGGACAAATTACTCAGCCCATTTTCATGCCCCAATCAACCCTCGTTTCCACTCCACATTCTGTGTCTCCTAGAATTCAGGTGAGACCAATGGAACCCAAAACAGACAATACTTGAACGTGGGTTAAACTAGGTTGAGCCAAGTTCAAGTTCCATAAAAAAATCCAGGCAAAAGACTTGGACAAAAGTCTTCTGTCATACTGCTCTTTACACGATGAATGTGTCCGGGGATCACAGCCACGGGAGTGGAGAGAGAGGTGAGAGGACGCCCAGGTGATGCAGGGCAGCTGTGTGGAAGGGTCTCGCCAGCAGTGAGTTTGGAAACTGATTTAAATCTAAAGTGAGCCCAGCCGGCGTGGCTCAGTGGCTGAGCGTCAGCCTATGAACCAGGTCACGGTTTGATTCCCCAATCAGGGCACATGCCTGGGTTGCTGGCTCCATCCCCAATAGGGGGCAAGCAGGAGGCAGCCAATCGATGATTCTTTCTCATCAATGATGTTTCTCTTTCCCTCTCCCTCTCTGAAATCAATAAAAAAAAAAAAAAATTAAATCTCAAGTGAAAAACTCACTGCCTTCAATGGGCTCCCTCGGGCATAGCTGATCCTGGGTGACAAGGCTTAGGTTGTCCTAGTTACTCTCCAACTGAAGACCAGGAAGCAGACGCCTAGGTCCATAAGGCCTATTTCCCGGCTAAGCCAGGAACCCCGAGGAGGGTCCCCCAGCAAGTCCCGCAGCCAGCTCAGGACTCTGCCCCCGGGCTTCTGCCTTCGAGGGACAAGGTCCTGCCTCACCACACTCCCCAGGCCCTGTAAATGCCCTCTTGCGAGACTTACTTCCTCCTCAGCTTCCCTTACACTGGCTGGCTCTGCGCGAGGGTGGGACATGGCAGGGTCCAGCAACACCCCTGATCCTCACTCTGTAGGGAAGAGACAGACCTGGGAGCCAGGCATGCGTCCGAACGTAAGAGGATCTACTTCCATGGTTAGGTGCTGACCTGTAGGAGGGATCTAGTCCCTCCTCCTGAGACACTGCCATCAGCAGCACTTCTAAACGACTCTGGGCCACAGGCACCTTGGAAAGAAACCACTGGACAGTCTACTTTTAAGTCTTTTTACATCCTGTTTCAATGTCTTCCTACATTGTATTACACTGGCTCTCTGAGGATCTTTATCCATTGCAGACTAAGCCCATGGATGGGGCTGCTGGGAAGAGAACAATTTTCCCATCGGTAAAGGGCCAGGACCAGAGGAAAAGACGATTCTTGGGAGGAGGCCCTCCTGAGTGGGAGAGGCGGTGCTGAGCGAGTGAAGCGCTAGGAGAGAAGGCGGTTCAGTGGCCAGGGAATGTGAGTGGGCTGTGAAGGCAGGGTATTCCGGTTCAGTCCCAGGAACTGAGCTGGGAAATCACTTAACCTCTCATGCCTCAGCTTTCTTATCTGTGCAATGGGGATACCATTACATGCGGAAGACTGGACGTTCCCCAGTCCTTTCCTGTAGACACAGAGGTTTATATTTCCTAGATTTCTTTGCAGATAATTATGGCCAGAACTGACCCCTAAAAAAGCTCTCAGTCACTATCCACACTCTTGTCCCTCCATTTCTAGGCAGATGTGGAAGGTCTGCAGGACTCTGAGAGCCCAGAGAGCGGTGGGGCCACCAGATGGCAGAAGCCCAGGTGGCTGTCCCCTAGCAAAACCACGCTGGATAAAACCACAAAAGAGCAAGAGATAAATCTTTCAATTATATTTAAGCCACTGAAATGTTAGGATTATTTATTATTGCAAGTAGTCTACCTTCTTATCTTCTTTAACTTTAGCTCTCATGTAGGTTGAGTAGGGTATCAGTATGCTAGTTTCTAGAACAAGCATGTCAAACTCATGGCCCGCGGGCCGCATGCAGCCCACAATGAATATTTTTGCAGCCCAGACAATATAACGGTATGTAAAACATTTTAATAAGAATTTCATAACTTAATTTTTACAATGTCCTGTTATACATAATTATTAATAACGAACTACAACATTCGCTAATGATTACTATAATCATGTTGCATTCATTTTCCTTACATGCCTTATGCACAGGTACACCATTTCTCTCCACTAATACTAGCAGCGAGTATTTTAGCAGCTGATTGCCACGTCATTAGTCTTGTACTGACTTGTTTGGCGCAACAGAAAATATTTTGCTTTCGGAGACCAAGAAAAATAGATTTATTTGCATAACGCTTATTAATTTGTGCAGTTATGCAGTGTCTGGTAAGTTAATGTTCAAGAAAAAATATTTTTATTAAAATGTTTTATTATTTTATGTTAACGACTAGAGGCCCAATGCACGAAGATTCGTGTAAGAATGGGCCTTCCCCTGGCTGCCAGCACCACCTTCGCTCCGCCCGGAGCCACCTTTCCGCCTTCCCACACTGCCCAGAGGCTCAGAGCAGCTGGGGCGGTGCAGAACACCTGGTGATGACGCAAACATCCCACCCCCGGCTGCTCAGCACCTGTGTATGCAAATTAACCCGCCAGCTTTGTTGGGTTAATTTGCATACTCACTCCTGATTGGCTGGTGGCATCGCGAAGGTACAGTCAATTGGCATCTTTCTCTTTTATTAGTGTAGATTACTCATTTATTTCAGCTCTTTGTATTCAGCATGTCTCTATCGAAATATACCTACATTTCTATGAAAATTGAAGCCTTTGTGTTTTTGCAGCCCACATAAACTTAAACCTTGTTTATTTTGCCCATATTAGCCTTTGAGTTTGACATGCTTGTTCTAGAACAATGCCCAAATTGCAGAGGTTTAACAAAATAAAGGTCTCTTTCTAGCCTGTAGCCTGACTAATGCAGGTCAGCGATGGGAGCAGCTTCACTCCGTCCAGGGCTTTGAATGGAGAGGGTCCCACAGAATGTGGGTGGGGATGTCACAGAGAGGTCTGCCATGCAACAAGCCTTTTCACTATCTTTTCCTTCCGGCACATGGAAGGACTTCTTGGTCTTTTTGAAGTTAGGTGTTCAAGCTTTTCCTTTAATCAAGGAAAGGTTTCAGGAGTCCCAGTCACTTCCAGGTGGAAGCATTTGGGAAGCAATGCACGCTTCTGCAGGTTCTCCCTCCCCCTAACTGTGATTGGTCGGTTTGGAGGAAAGCATCCTGATATGCTAAGGCAATGTGGCAGGCAGGTCTCCAGAGCCATGGCAGAATCTGCGGAATCTGTGTGAGAGAGAAAGCCTCCGAGAATGTGGTTTGTTATTAAGCACTTACTGTGGACCAGGCACTGGGCTAAGTGAGCGAGCACTTCGTGTGTGAACTGCATAGCACAATGTCTGGCCCTAACAAGTTCTTACTAGTAATTAGTATTAATTGTTATTGTTATTCCAATTTTGTCTTAGAATTGTATGTATTCGCTCAAATGGGTCCTGTGCTCTAGACCAGTGGTCGGCAAACTCATTAGTCAACAGAGCCAAATATCAACAGTACAACGATTGAAATTTCTTCTGAGAGCCAAATTTTTTAAACTTAAACTTCTTCTAACGCCACTTCTTCAAAATAGACTCGCCCAGGCCGTGGTATTTTGTGGAAGAGCCACACTCAAGGGGCCAAAGAGCCGCATGTGGCTCGCGAGCCGCGGTTTGCCGACCACTGCTCTAGACTATGGTCCAGAATGGGTGTCACAAGGCCGGTGAGTATCTTGCTTATTTTTTTTCTCAAAAACGTCTGAAAGTTTTCCTAGTTTGTGGGCAGCTGAATGGGAAATGCAGGTTCCAGGGCCAGAGGCAGCATGGCATAGAGCAGGAGTGGGAACCTTTCTTCTGCCCAGGGCCACTTGGATAGTCATAACATCTTTCACAGGCCATACAAAGTTATCACCTTAAAAATTAGCCTGCTGTGTGTGGTCAAACACTTAATCAACTCACCCCTAGTGCCTTGGCAGGCCAGACCAAAGGATTTCTTGGGTCTTATACGGCCGAGGGCAGGATGTTCCCCACCCCTGGTGTAGAGGAAAGAGAACTTGAACTAGAAGCCAAGATCAGTTTAGTTCAACACACATTTATTGAGCACCTTCTGTATGTACCAGGCGCCAGAGAAACAGAAAAGTGTGCGAGGGGACCCCTGCCCTCTAGGAGCTTAATTTCCACGTGGGCGGCCGACAAATACACAAAGCACGACACATGCAGGGATGAGAGAACAAACAGGAAACAGGAGCGCCGCCGCCAGACCGGGCCCGGCTCTGCCACTAGCTGTGTGACCTTGGACATGTCACTCAACCTCTCTGGGCCTCATGGATAGTCAGAACGGGGTCGATCATTTCTAACCCCTGAAATTCTAACATCTAAGAGTCTCAAAACCCTGTTAGGTAGGCAGGGCAGGTATGGTTCTAGTTGACAGAGGTGAAGCCTGGGGTCAGAGAGGTTCCGCACAGCGGGCTGAACTCCACAACTGCTTGTTGGGACGAGCTAGCCCCTGACTGGCCCAGGGCAGGTCTTTGGAGCCAGACCTAGTGTGTGTCCACTCCCCGCCGCCTTAGCAGAGTGGTGGGATCTCGGATGGGGGTGGCAGGAGCCTTCCTGGATGCCTGTTTCAATTTCATACTCCGAGCTTGGAGCTGGCTACAGAGCAGGAAGGGGAGAGAGGCAGCTACTCCTTCCCCGCCTCCCCTCCTGCTGTAAGCACTCAGCAGGCAGTGGCCATTTCTGGAAACCAGGTCTCGGCTGTCACGAAACAGCAGTGATATTAATTAGGGCTATATCCAGGGGGTCACAGGAACCTTCAGCAGTCAGCCCCCTCCCTGATGGAAACTCCCTGAGCCTGGTCCCACTCGCAGCTGTCTCCTCATCAGGCTGCGTGAATGATGCAAAGGACGTTTTGGAGACTGAGGCAGCTCTCCCCTGTACTTCCGGGCCACCCCCACCCAGCCCACCCAGTGTGTGCATGAGCTTGTTTAATTGAAGCAGAACAAACTCAAGAGTCCATCTCTGTTGTGCCTCTAAAAATCATGCCATGCCCACCAAGGCCAAGCACAAGTCTTCTGATGATGGACCCGCTCTCTCCCACCGTGGGAGACCGTTGATGATGCTGTGTACACTTGTCATGTACAATCATCTTTGAGTGCGTGTTTGTACATTCAAGAGGCCAAGGGCACACAAAGCCTGCTCCCCAGGGGTTTATCATCAGGTGCAGGAGCGGTCAGGTAACATGAAGAAACGTCAGGATGGCAAAGTGACAGGCGCCGTGTGAAAGGCTCAGTGTCAAGAGGTGGAGGTGCTGGGGAGAGGGCGTGGTCGCTCAGGGCTGCTGCTGTCCTGGCAGGGAGGCTGGCAGGGAGGCTGGCGCTGGGCCCTGAAGGAGAGACGGAAGTCATTACTAGCAATCCCTACTCTGTGGCCGGACATCTTCCCAGGGCGCCCCTTCTCCATCGTGGGTTCACAGGGACACCCCCTCCCTCCTCGGAGCTGGCTGGCTGGGCGGGGACGCTCATGCCATACAAGTGTCTCCCCAAGAGCCCTGTGGGGATGGTCTGGGTTCAAACTCTGCCCCCACCACCTCCAAGCTGTGTATATGAGCAAGTCCTTTACCTCTCTGAGCCCGTCTCCTCAGGCGGATGGTGCCGACCTTGCAGGGTGTGGATTCACTAAGCAAACACTAGTAACTCAGCACAGCACCAAACACTACCACCCCAATGTGTCCTCCTTAAAAAGCCCTCCCTGTCACCCCCCATCTTCACAAGGGCCGTCTGCATGCTCCAGCCTTCCCCAGGCACCCTGCTGGCTCCAAGGGACTGGGCTTTGGGTTCAAATGGGCCAAGGAAGGAGGGGCTCTGACCTAAGCTTACTTGGTGCCTCCCCGCTGTGGCCGCCAGGAGCACAGCACCAGGCTCCACCGCCCAGCACACCCAGTGGACTCAGCCCACAAGGGAGTGGGGCTGCCGGGCTGGTAGTAACCTTTGGCAGGTGGTCTATCTTTCTGAAGACAGGCCACGCCAGTGTTGTGTTGTGTTTTGTGTCTGCCTTGTTTCCTCCCCCTGCAGTAACCAGATAGGAACACTCCTTCAAAACTGGTGACCGGCAGTCAGGGCTCCTTTTTCTACATGGATTGGAATTGTTCTGTGGTCCCAGGACAAACCCAGGGTCAGGACAGCCTAGTCACCAGGTGCCTCCAAAGCTGGAGCAGGCCTTGCAGAGTCGAATCGCAAGGGTTCACGGCTCCTGTCACACGGCCTCCTTCCCAGACCTCCTGTTGCTGGTTCTTCCTGCCTGAGCCCCAGGGCAGGACGAGAGCACTCAACTCGTGGGTCCTCCTCCTCCTCCTCCGGGGCCCCGGCCCAGGTATAGCTTTGTCGCTGTGGCACACTGCCTGCCTCCGGGCATTTCTGTGAGAATTAAATGCTGTGCCACGTGAAAAGCAAGGCACTAGGCTTTCTTTTGCGGGGGAGGGGAGGAGGGGGAGGGACTTTTTTAATTGACTAAGGTATTATAAATGTGTTTATCTCCCCGTTGCCCCCCCATCCCCCTAATCCTGCCCTCACCCTCTGATGTCTGCGTCCATTGGTTTTGCTTATATACATGCATACAAGTCTCTTGATCTCTCCACTCTAGGCTTTTGAGCCTCCCTGTCTTTGAGGGGAGGACACTGAGACCCCAGACCTGAGCACGACTGAGAACAGGTGTGAGTGAGAGGACTCCCCCCGCCCCCCAGCAGGAGCAGCTGGCCAGTCCTCAGCCTGAGCCTGCAGCCACTCAACACTTCCCTGCAGGTGCTGGGAGGGGGTGGGCTTCCTGCCACCCCCACAGGCCCATCACCACCCTGAATTCCTTTAACCTCATTATTGTACACCCAGTCCCCCTCTGGCTCCCCAATAATGACAAGATACAGAACCCCAGAATACCCATGTTTTACTAGAAATCTAGAAAGCATGCAAAGAGGCCAACAAAACCACATTGGCAGTGTTGTCTGAAACCCAGCAGTGAAGGCTGAGCGGGGCAGAGTTGGACCTGGTTCCCCTGAGCTATTTTCTGAAAATGGGCCAGGACCCAGTTCACACAGGCAGCTCCCAGGCAGGCCGCCCACGTGACGCCAGCCAGGGCACCGAGCGGAGGCTGGGGCGGCCTGGGCCCCACGGCCAGCTGCTCTGCCCTCGGGGGGGGGGGGGGGGGTGGACGGGGGAGGGGGCACTGGTGGACCTGCCATCCCCCTCTCGTCCTGTCTGCGCCCGCCCCCCCCCCCCCCCCGGCCCCAGGCAGACCAAAGGCCCTGGGAAGGGGCCATAGGACCTGCACAAACTGTATCAGGCCCAACACAAACATCATCTCTAGCCCATGGCTAATCCTCCCCTGAGACAGCATAAACCATCCCTGGGCTACGTTCCAGAACATTCTGGTACTTTCCAAGCTGTTTCCTCTGCTCCCAGCGTGCTCCCTGGGGGATAAAGCTGTTGATCCCCATGCCTGGCGTGGCGTCTGGCGCGTGGTGGGTGTGAATAAACGCTCCTCATGTTGAGCTGAATAGTAATGAGGAGCCAGCAGGAGCCCACCCTGCATCTAAGAATAACTGGGGCCTGCAAAGTTAAGCGGTGCCCTGAGGCCACACTGATTCTGCCCTCAGGTCCCGTGTACTGCCACCCGCCAAGCTAGGTCAAGTGGGCTTGACGTGGCCCCTCCCACAGCACCCAGAGCCATGCCCTCTGCCCCTCCCCGAGCCCTGGAGCAAATGGCAGCCGACTCCTCTGGATGCCGGTCATGTCTTTATTCCATCGGAGACGCCACGCAGCACCGCCACGCAGCGGGGCCTGCCAGGCAGCGGCCCAAACAAGGCAAGGAGGGCAGGTGTGCGGGACCCAGGCCAGGGAAGCCCTGCTCCCAGCCTCCCCAGCAACCACGAGAGAAATGACTTGGGGAGTGTGGGGAGGGGGCTGTGTGTGCCAACATCAATGCGGTGTGTCAGTGCCAGGGCCGCAGGAGGAAGGTAGGTTCCAGAATGGGGCGGTGGGGGGTGTTGTTAGGTGCTAAAAGTGGGCTCTGTGCTTGTGTTTTGGGGAGAGGGCCCTACCCTCCTGAGCACATGGGATTCAACTGCTAAGCCACAGGACCTGCCTGGGGCCAAGGAGACAGGACTCATGGGCCTGGGAGAGGGGCCTGGGGCGGGCGGGCCTGGCCTGACCCACCTCACGTATAGGCCATCTTGCTGCACACCCAGGGCCGGGTCATCAGACACTCCGTCGACACCAGCCTGGTGGGCTCCACGAAGACGCACTCCCCGAGGCCCGCGATGGCGAATCTGTGGCCAGGAGAGACGACCAGCGCTCAACCTGTGGTGTCTGCCCCTCCAAACACCTCCCAGGACATCCAGCCCCAAGACCTTCCTAACGGGCTTCCCATTGCCTCCCTGCTCCCGGCACCGGGCTCCAGCCCCCCAGGTCAGCTCCTGAACAGGGGTCCCCTGGCACAGTGTCCGCACAGAAGAGCTGGGGAGAGAGGAGCTGATTTAAAGGGCCTCACAGGTTGGGGTGGACCCCAATCACTCCAACGTTCAACACTGGGGCTGTTGCCCAGGAAACCGGACGTCATTCAGGGGCCTGTGTGGGAGGGCTCTCCTCGCCTGAAAGCAGCCTTCAGAGTCCAAGGTTTCTTCTGTTCACCCTGATCTGAGCCCCCTGCCAAGCCTGGAGCTGGGGTCCCACAAGCGTTGGCATCAGAATGACCCCGAGAGGGAGTGTGGGGGCAGGACCACCTCAGTGTCAGGGAAACATGGCCCAAGGCCCATGGTTGCCAGGTGGTCAGCATGTGGGGACCCATCTCCAGGGCTCTCCCTGCCTCTGGGAGCAGGAAGCTTCCAGAAGGGGATAAGGGGACAGAAAGTGAAGACTTATCAGCAGTGCTAAGAGCTGATCTGCGATGGGAGCGGGAAAAGGAAGAGGTGATGAGGAGAGGCAGGTGCAGCAATGGAGAGGGGACAGGAACTGTCAACCGGCTACTTGCTGCTGGAGGCTGCTGGGACGGAGGGAGCCTCACTCGGCCTCCGTGGGAAGGAGGGCTGGGGGCCGGCGTGGTCCTCAGCAGCAGGGCCCCCCACCTCCTCGTGGCCTGTTCCTCCAGCCATAAGGTCTGGACTGAAAGCCAGGATTCATTCCCTTATTCCCTGCCCTTCTCTAACCTAGACCGCCCCCCACACCTGTCACCACCCTCACTGCCCCAATCGTACACCCCACCACCCGTGACCACTGCCACCATCACCCCACAAACCAGTGCCTGGCGCCTCGCCCTTCACACACTCACTCCCACACGTGGGTCTAGCACACACCACCCACACCCCAGCAGGGCCTCCAGCGCTCACAGTGCCCAGGCTCCGCCCCTTTCCTGCAGTGTCAGCCTTTGGGTGGCATGTGGCTGCCCCGAGCAGAGGCCCCCTCCCCACCGGCCCTGTGGCCAGGTGTGGTGTGCCCTGGCCAGCACAGAGGGACGTCCAGGCACGGACTCCCTCCCCCTGGGGCTGAACCGCACAGCCGTGCAGACAGGCCCTGCACAGACAAGGGAGTCACAGGGCGGCACAGGAGGCTCGCTGGAGCAGAGCCAGCACCCCAGGCTAAATTCATGGGCGAGAAATGAAGTAAAGCGACGTGGTTAAGGGCCGTCACACCCGCTGAACCTCGGGGGAGCTCTCGCTAGCACAGCTCCAGGCGGTTCCCTCGGGAGGTGCCCGGGCTAAGCTCGGGCGGAGGACGAAGACGAAGCCTCAGCTCACGTGTCGGGGTCAAAGGGTTCCCCGTTGACCCAGTGGAACTCGTCCCCGACTCTGCGAAGGCCAATCCAGGGCTCCCTCCGCGTGAACTTGAACATAAATTCCTGCACCAAGGAAAGGGGAAGGCTCAGTCAGATGTGGTCTCCTGACTGCTTAGGGCTCCCAAGATATACAGACACTGAGAGGGGCGCCTAGCTGCACCCCAGAAGTGAGGCCTAGGGTCAGAGAGTGCCCTGCACTCACACTGACCGCCCAGCAGTGCCTGCAGTGGCCCTAGGGGACCCGGCTCTGGGGCCTGCCCCCGGCCAGGAACCCTGGCACAAGGTTGTGCCCTGGCCCAGCAGCCCAGGTGCTAGCTCCCTGACGCATAGGAAGCCTGGGCTTGCCCACTTCATAGGCACCTGGGACAACCCTCAGCGCTCAGGGCGATCGTCCCTCTACCTACATCCTCTGGCCTTTCTCTGAAGAAGGGCTCTTATCCTGTGCATCAGAGACAAACAAGGTGTTGTTAGGTTCTCTGCCTTTCGCATCCCCACACCACGGCACCCAACTCCCACACAGCCACCACTGCACCCACATCCCCACACCACTGCACCCACATCCCCACACCACTGCACCCAACTCCCGCACAGCCACCACTGCACCCACATCCCCACACCTCTGCACCCAACTCCCACACAGCCACCACTGCACCCACATCCCCACACCACTGCACCCAACTCCCGCACAGCCACCACTGCACCCACATCCCCACACCTCTGCACCCAACTCCCACACAGCCACCACTGCACCCACATCCCCACACCACGGCACCCACATCCCCACACCACGGCACCCAACTCCCGCACAGCCACCACTGCACCCACATCCCCACACCACTGCACCCACATCCCCACACCACTGCACCCAACTCCCGCACAGCCACCACTGCACCCACATCCCCACACCACGGCACCCAACTCCCGCACAGCCACCACTGCACCCACATCCCCACACCACGGCACCCACATCCCCACACCACGGCACCCACATCCCCACACCACGGCACCCACATCCCCACACCACTGCACCCACATCCCCACACCACGGCACCCAACTCCCGCACAGCCACCACTGCACCCACATCCCCACACCACTGCACCCACATCCCCACACCACGGCACCCACATCCCCACACCACGGCACCCACATCCCCACACCACGGCACCCACATCCCCACACCACGGCACCCAACTCCCGCACAGCCACCGCTGCACCCACATCCCCACACCTCTGCACCCAACTCCCGCACAGCCACCACGGCACCCACATCCCCACACCACGGCACCCAACTCCCGCACAGCCACCACTGCACCCACATCCCCACACGTCTGCACCCAACTCCCGCACAGCCACCACTGCACCCACATCCCCACACCACTGCACCCAACTCCCGCACAGCCACCACGGCACCCACATCCCCACACCACGGCACCCAACTCCCGCACAGCCACCACTGCACCCACATCCCCACACCTCTGCACCCAACTCCCGCACAGCCACCACTGCACCCACATCCCCACACCACTGCACCCAACTCCCGCACAGCCACCACGGCACCCACATCCCCACACCACGGCACCCAACTCCCGCACAGCCACCGCTGCACCCACATCCCCACACCTCTGCACCCAACTCCCGCACAGCCACCACTGCACCCACATCCCCACACCACGGCACCCAACTCCCGCACAGCCACCGCTGCACCCACATCCCCACACCTCTGCACCCAACTCCCACACAGCCACCACTGCACCCACATCCCCACACCACGGCACCCACATCCCCACACCACGGCACCCACATCCCCACACCACGGCACCCAACTCCCGCACAGCCACCACTGCACCCACATCCCCACACCTCTGCACCCACATCCCCACACCATGGCACCCAACTCCCACACAGCCAAAAGACGGCCTGTTTCTCCCACGTGTCTGTGGACAAAACCGTTTTGGGGGTGACACAAGAGCTCCTGTCCCAGTTGGACTAGGACAGTGGTGGGCAAACTGCAGCTCGTGAGCCACATGCGGCTCTTTGGCCCCTTGAGTGTGGCTCTTCCACAAAATACCACAGCCTGGGTGAGTCTATTTTGAAGAAGTGGCGTTAGAAGAAGTTTAAATTAAAAAAATTTGGCTCTCAAAAGAAATTTCAATCGTTGTACTGTTGATATTTGGCTCTGTTGACTAATGAGTTTGCCGACCACTGGCCTAGGAGATGCGATATGATTTCTCAGGTGCACTGGTCACTTGTAATTCTTACGTTACAATACCGAGCTGAGCGCAGCAACCCAGCCTGCGGTGACATAGTTGGCCTTGACCAGAGCAGTGGACACCCACCCCGGGCCTGCAGACCCTGAGGGGCCCGCCTGCACACGCTGGCTGTGCGGCGGCTGGGGGGGCGCTGGAAACACGGACACCGAGTCCCAGGGCGGGGTCTCCGAGGGCCCCTCCCAGCACTCACCAGCTCCTTGGGGCTCTGAATCACCGCCAGCGCCGCCTCGTGGGTGTGGCAGTACTGCCTGCCCGTGTTCCAGTCCCTCGGCTCCTCGGAGAAGAAGTAGCATTTCCTGCCGTAGAGCAGCCAGTCCTCCGGGCAGGGCGCCTCACACTTGATGCAGCCCTTGGAAGCTGCAGGAAGAGAGGGGTCAGCATCACAGCAGGCCTGGCCCAAAGAACCCCACGCTGCCCCCGCGGCTCCCTCCACCAGCCCCACCTGGGTGCCCCTCACTGACACGGCTCAGGTGAGCACCTCACAGTGCCTGGCAGGGAGAAGGTGGGTGGCTAAATGCAGCAGAAAGAGAAATTTGGGAGGTTTGAGGGACACGGGGCGGGGGTTGGGGCGGGAGGAGGGACGTGACAGGTTAGCTACTGGGTTAAGACCTCCTCTCTCTCCGAACTCTTCAAGGCATGGAACCCCAGAAACTCAGATTCAGAAGGGACTTGGAGCCACGGGACGCGTCCTCTCTCCAGCCTGGGTGGCACCCACCTGCAGGCTCAGCAGGCCCTGGCCATGCCCTATTAGCTAACAAGGCAGCCCTTCCACCACTGACTGCTGGAAGCTCTTTTCTGGTTCTGAGTTCCAACCTGCCCTCCTGTGACCTAGACCTGCTGGCCCGGGATCTGCCTCTGGGGTGACCCAGAGCAAAGCCGGTCGCCGTCTAGCACCCACTTGAAGGACAGCAGCCTCCCTCTCGAGGCTTAGACACGGCCTCTCCCCAGACCCTTCATCCTGCCTGGCTCACCACAGGGTGCCCGCATCATCACAACGCTGCCACTCAACAGACAGGAGCCTCGGATGGACCCCGCCCCCAGCAACAGCGATCACCACGCTGCCTTCCAGCTGCTATGGGCTCCTGGCCTGCAGACCGCATCAGAGAGGAGTCTGGGCTGTGTGCACACGCGTGCTGTTCTGGGAAGGAAGCCCAGAGCATCCATCAGATTCTCCAAGGGCCTCCTTGCCAATAGGAATTAAGCCACGCTCTGATCGTGTTCATATGCTTTCTCTCCAAGTCAGGCCTCCCCCGTGGCCAGAACATGTATAAGTCAATTTCAAACCCAAATGAAGGGTCTTATATTTATTTCTCCCACGTTTATCTCGTTCGTGTTGGCTCCTCTGAGTTTTTAAAGACACATGTTAATCTTGATTTTTTTCTCGTCTGTCATATTAAACATCCCTCTTTGGATTGTATCACCTACGCATTCTATAAGCATTCATTTTGTTTGTTTTCATACAAGTGATTGATTAAATGTAGACCAGACAGCGCCAAGAGAGGGATCCCAGCCACACGGACTCCGGTTAACCAGCGTACATGGCACACCTGCTCCGTGCGCTACAGGTCCCCTCGGGACTAGTGACCCTGGCGTGGCTGCATTTCCGCTGCTTTTCCACAGGATCTCTGAGGAGACTTCACTGAAGTCACAGTGTGCCACCTTTACACATTTCCCGGCCTCCCAATGAGACCAGAGGCACCGATTTCATTTGCAGTCACTATTCTAGGGCAGTGGTCAGCAAACCGCGACTCGTGAGCCGCAGTTTGCCGCTCTGTTAATGAGTTTGCCGACCACTGTTCTAGGGGAACCCAAGCGGCCGCCAGAGGTCACCAGGTTCTTCCCTAAACACAAACTCCCTGCTTATCATGCACCCCTGTAGGCGAGGATTTAGTAAGGGCTGATGTCATCAGTGGATTTTTTTTGTCCATTTGGAGGTGCCCACCTCTGGTTTGATGGTGCGCCTCAAAGGTTAAAGACAAATCACTTTGCAAACCCTTCAGGTCCCACGGCATCCGTTGCCTTGAATCCATTAAAAGCAGCCAAATTCCCTGGTGGCTGTCCATAGTGAAGGTGCCTGTTGTCTTCATCCCTCCCCTTTCAGTCCCACGCAGCCCTCCTGTGGCTCAGGCCCCACCCCTTGGGCTGTTCTGTTCCCTCTGCCTCCCGGAGGGAGGCCCCCATTCATTCACCAGGATCTGGCACCCGTGTTTCCCCCTCTGGGAAGTCCCCCTTCCCCCAGGCAGGAGCACCTCTATGTTTGCACATGGGAGATAACAAACATCTTTTTTTTTTTTTTTATCACTAGTACTTAGCCCTGGGCCTACCACACAGCAGGCTCTATAAATGTCCCTTGAATGAATGAATGTGATCTTTAAAGGCCCTTGTCCCAAACTCATCTCCTCCAAGAAGCACTGCCCGCCTAACCCCCCTGGAGTTTGCTCTGAGTTCTCACGGCATCTCCACTTTCCCTACATCGCTTAAGAAAGGGGACTTGTGAGTCGAGGTGTGAAAAGAGTATTCTAAGCTAAAATCACCTCTAGAACGAACACTCCTCGGTTTGCTATTTACTTTGTCCCCCATGGAATTCATGGTACGCCGGGAGCTTTTCTTGACCTACTTAGACACGCTTCTGAAGAGGTGGCACACTGAACCGCATAAATGCCCTAACATCCATGCTCACCCAAGATGCTCATCACCACCAGGATGGCGAACAGGAGGACGGCAATGGCCCCGAGCAGGAGACGGGTGGTGGTGTCTGAGGAGAAGAAAAAGGGTTCAATTCCAGGCCACCCACTCACCACCAATTGCCACAGCCAGCCCCACATCCCAGGAGTGAGGAACTCAGGGTGGGGCCAGCCATCTGGGTTGTAACAAGTGCTCCCGGTGATTCTGATCTCACTCAGGCCTGAGAGGCGCTGTTCCAGAGCACAGTCCTGACTCCCACGTTCCCCTGTGTGATCGCCCTCCCTCCAGGGCTACACACCTGAACTCCTCCTGTGACCTGCAGAGCTTTTTTAAAAAAATAAAATAAAATAAAAAAGCCAAAACCAGTTTGGCTCAGTGGATAGAGCGTCAGCCTGCGGACTGAAAGGTCCCAGGTTCGATTCCGGTCAAGGGCATGTAACTTGGTTGCGGGCACATCCCCAGTGGGAGGTGTGCAGGAGGCAGCTGGTCGATGTTTCTGACTATCTATCACTCTTCCTTCCTCTCTGTAAAAAATCAATAAAATATATTTTTTAAAAAAATAAAAAATAAAAAAACAACAACAATGTATTTTTATTGATTTCAGAGAGGAAGGGAGATGGAGAGAGATAGAAACATTAATGATGACAGAGAATCATCAATTGGCTGCCTCCAGCTCACCCCTGACTGGGGATAGAGCCCGCAACCTGGGCATGTGCCCTAACTGGAAATCGAACCATGACCTTCTGGTTCATAGGTCAATAGAGCTTTCTAATCTTTAATTTCTTGCTGTTTCTCTATGTCCCCGTTCAGCCACACAGACTCACTGAAATAACCCAGCCCACCCTCCTAGCCCTGCGGCTGGATCTTTGCTCCCAAAGGTCTGCTCCCCCAAGGCTAGGTCTTGAAATCTGCCCACGTCTACACCCTCCACACTCTTTTTCTAAAAAAATATGTTTTTATTGATTCCAGGGAAAGAAAGGGATAGAAACATCAATGAGAGAGAAACATGGATGGACTGCCTCCTGTATGCCCCCTTCTGGGGATCGAGCCCACAACCAGGGCATGTGCCCTGAGCGGGGATTGAACCAGAGACCTCTTGGTTTATAGGTCTACGCTCAACCACTGAGCCACACTGGCCGAGCATACACCCTCCACCCTCTTGACAAAACCTTTCCAGATCCTCTGGCTTCTCCCTTTAAAAAAAGTTTTTGTAGGGGGGTGGGGGGGGGCAATGGGGCAATAAGGACACATATGTAATACCTTAATCAATAAAGAAAAAACATTTTAAAAAAGAAAAATTTTTTTGTATTTTTTTGTTACCACTTAAATTTTTCTTTTATATTTAATGAAAGAACCATTTTAGACTTTAGACATAGGGTCTTTTAAAGTTTATTTAAAAAATAAATAAATAAATAAATAAATAAAGTTTATTTATTGTGATAAAACATACATAACATAAAAATGCCATTTTAACCATTTTTAAGTGTACAATTAGTGGCATTAATTGCATACCCAATATTGTGCAACCATCCCCACTGTCCGTTTGCAAAACTTTCCCATCACCCCAAACAGAAACTCTGTACCAATTAAGCATTAACTCCCCATTCCCACCACCCCCAGGGCCTAGTAACTTCTAACCTACTTTCCATCTCTGAATTTGACTATTCTAGATATTTCATTTAAGTAGAAACATACAGTATTTGTTCTTTTGTATCTGACTTATTTCATTTAATACTATATAATGATTTCAAGATTCATCCATGTTGTAGCATCCATGTTGTATAAGAATTTCGTTCTTTTCTATGGCTGAATAATATTCTAGTGTATGAATATATATACTTTGGTTATCCATTCATTTGTTGATTGACACTGGGGTTGTTTCCACTTTTTGTCTATTATGAATAATGCTGCAGTAAACATTGGCATACAAGCATCTGCTTGAGTCCCTGTTTTCATTCTTTTGGGTAAACACTTGGGAGCAGAATTGCTGGGTCATGTGGTGATTTTATGGGTAAATTTTTGAGGAACCACCAGACTGTTTTCACAGAAGCTGCACCATATTACTTTCCCACCAGCAATGCACAAGTGTTCTAGTGTCTCCACCACCTTGCCAACCCTTGTTAGTTTCCTTTTTATTATTATTATAGCCATCTTAGTAGTGAGAACTCCCTTTTTTAAGTCATTTTTTAAAACCAAAGGTATGAATGAACATAGCTGGAAGCAGCACCTCCACAGATGGGTGCTGGTCTGTACACCATGATTCCTCCATGATGAGAAGTATCTAGAACCTTTGACAGCAGTTTAGCATGCCGTGGCACCCCAGGTATGGTCATGCTTCTAGTAATTCACTTGTGTTGTCCTTTACAAAGGCTTGAGAAATGCTGGGCTTCCTGGACCGATGTTTTGTTTCTCTCTCTTCTCCCTCTCCCTTATCCAGTATCTCTTTGCCTTCTTGCTCTATTTCCTGGAAGATTTTTTTCAACTTTCCCTTCCTACCCTTCGTTGAAATTTTTCATTTCTATGATTATTTTCAATCTCCAAAGTTTTTTGTTTGTTTTTGGCTTAGAGGCTACTGATATCTGAATATTCCTCTTAAAACATCCTGTTCTTATTTTAGTGATGCAACCCTTCCTCTCAGCTGTCCGAGGATATTACTGGGGGAGGGGGGAGAGTAAAGTTTATTCCTCCCTCTATAGTCGCTGTGTCCTCCAGCTTGCTTTTTGTTGTTGTTTATTAGAGCCTTGGTTATTCATTCCTGGTTAAGGCAGGAGGACTAGAGAGTTCACCAGTGTCCCTGAGACCATGGGAGGGGCTTGGTAACTTGGGTGGGGGGGCGGGGGGTCACAGCAGCTGGTCCAGCTGGGCTGACCCTCCAGGCTCTGCGTTGACCTCCTTGGGCTTCTTCCTCCCAGGTGGGTCGGTCCCTGGAGAAGGCTCTCCTGCTTTCTCTCCCGGAGGGGCTTGGTCAGGAGACGCGACTAGGAGGCTGCACTGCACATTCACTGTGTAAATGTCACCCTAATTGCTTGTTCTCTAATGTTCTGGTGTCTAGAGACCCTCTCCCCCAAGACTTACCCTCGGCTCCTGCTGAGGCTGGGAAGAAGCTGTATGGAGTGGGCCGGGGCTGGGGGTCTAAATCCTCCTAAAGGAATGTCCCATAGTCCTGTTTCCAACCACCGCGATGACCGCGCCCCCATCCCTGGGTCACTCGGGTGGGTCCTCTGCCCGTGGAGTCAGGTACCGCTTGTTGCTTCCTAGCTCCCAAGTTTATTGCTCTTCTGGCCTCTACTGTTCTGTGGTCCTTGTGGCCTTTTGAAAACTCCTTTACTGCTGTCTGAGTGGGCTTCAGAAAGGAAAGAGAATAAATGCACGTGTTCAGGCTGCCACCTTCATCTGAAAGCCCAACAAACATTTTGGAGTCCTTCCTGTGAGCAAGGTTGACGCTGGCAGGTGACCAGGAGTCCAGAGGCGGGTGGCTCCAGGCTCAGTGAGAGGGGAAGCTCCCCTCCGCCCCCCAGGGCTGGGCTTTCTGTGTGTCCTCTGTATCCCCACAGGCAGTCTGTCGTCGGGATCCCCCTGCAGGACGGCTGCCTGTCGCCACCACGCTAGATGTAGCCTGCCTCTCCACCCTCTTCTCTAACACTGGCTGTGTGACCCTTTGTGCATGGAGAATCAGAGCAGAGTGTCTTAACCCACTCGCCTGTGTTCAAACCCCAGCGCTGCCACTTTCTAGATGACTGAGCAGCTTGGCAAAGTTACTTGGCTCCTATTTTACTTCATTTTCCTCATCTTTAAAAATGAAGTAATAGTGGTATCTGCCTCTTAGGACTTTACGAGAATTCAATGATGGCACGTAGAACAACGTCTGGTATGGAAGCTCTACTTCAGTGGTAAGAGATATGATGGTGATGGTGGTGGTGGTGGTGGTGGTGGTGATGGTGATGGTGATGGTGATGGTGGTGATGGTGATGGTGATGGTGATGGTGGTGGTGGTGGTGGTGGTGATGGTGGTGGTGGTGGTGGTGGTGGTGGTGATGGTGATGGTGGTGATGGTGATGGTGGTAGTGGTGGTGGTGGTGGTGGTGATGGTGGTGGTGATGGAGGTGATAGTGGTGGTGATGGTGTTGTTGTTGTTGTTGTTGGTGGTGGTGGTGGTGGTGGTAGTGATGATGGTGATGATGGTAGTGATGGTGGTGGTGATGGTGGTGGTGGTGGTGGTGGTGGTGATGGTGTTGGTGATGATGGTGGTGGTGGTGGTGGTGGTGGTGGTGGTGATGATGGTGTTGGTGATGATGGTGGTGGTGGTGGTGGTGGTGGTGGTGGTGATGATGATGGTGGTGATGGTGGTGATGGTGGTGGTGATGGTGATGATGGTGGTGATGGTGATGATGGTGGTGGTGATGGTGATGATGGTGGTGATGGTGATAATGGTGGTGATGATGGTGGTGATGATGGTGGTGATAATGGTGGTGGTGGTGATGGTGATGATGGTAGTGATGATGGTGGTGATGGTGGTGATGATGGTGGTGATGGTGGTGGTGGTGGTGATGGTGATGATGGTGGTGGTGGTGGTGGTGGTGGTGGTGGTGGTGGTGATGGTAATAAGCTCACAGGCTCCCTTAGGGTAAGAGCTGTGTTCTACTTGCCTTTGGAGTCCCTGTAACAGGGCTGAGCCACGGCCTTGCATATCACAGAGCACCACGGGCACTAACACACAGGGGAACTTAGCTACACTGAATGGCAATGTCCTTCGTCAGCCTAAAACTCAACTGAGTTTGTAAGAAAGGGACACAGGTGCACCTGCTCTCCAAGAAAGGGGCATCTGGGCGTCTCCAACATCACCGGAACTGGGGAGCCCCACTCCCTCCTGGGAAAACTGCTCTGGACCCGCCCTGGGGACACAGAGAGTGCACGAGAGAGCCTGCCTCGCACAGGATGGCTCTGGGGTGGACAATCCAAGGCAACGTTGTACTCATTTCCCACGGCTGATGCGACGAAGTACCATGAACTAGGTGGCTTAAAATACCAGGAATGTATTGTCACTCAGTTCTGGAGGCCAGAAGTCCACAGTCAAGGTGTCAGCAGGGCCGTGCTCCCCCTGAAACCTGGGGGATCCTTCCTTGCTTCGCTCCAGCTTCTGGTGATGTGCTGGCGAGCTCGGGGGTTCCTTGGCTCACTGATGGGTCACTCTGCTCTCTGCCTTGTCACATGGCCATCTTCAGTTGGATCTTCATCTTCATATGAGTATTTTCGTATAAGGACACCAGTCACATTAGATTAGGAGACCACCCTACCCCTGTATGCCCACATCTTAACTAATACCTGCAACGCCCACATTTCCAAATAAAGTCATATTCTGAGGTGCTGGGGGATGAGGACTTCAACATATCTCTTTGGGGGGATACAATTCAAGCCATAAACAAATGTCTAATGCAGCAATCCTTCCTTCAGTGCAATGGCCTTTATTGGGGTGCAGTTTATTTATGTTTATGAATGTATATGACTTCGCCTAATGTTAGAGGAACAACTGAAAAACAAGCTGACTTCCAAGCCCCAACAAATCTCCCATCACCCTCACACCCACAGCCCCCAAGAGCCTCCCAGCGGACGTCTCTGAGTTGTCAGGGTCACAGCCTGACGAGCATAATCTTGACTGTTCAAAACTATCCAATGTAGAGTTTGGTAATTTTTAAGTTTTTAAGAGGCTTTGCTAAATGCATGTGTGGTTTGGATCAGGAAGTTGTGGGTTTATGCATAACCAAGGAGCTTTCAACATTAAAAATTCAGAATTGGTGAGCACTGACACATCTATGGCCTGAGATTTGCAGGATCACTCTGTCCCCCTCCCGTGCCCCCAGTCCCCTTTCCCCACTTCCACCCCCAAGGCCAGATATATCCCCATCTCAGATCACCTCCAGTCTTTCCAAAACCCAGGCCAGAGCTCTGGGTCACCCTTCCCAGCCTCTCTCCTGAGGCTGGAGTGGAAGGGAAGGTTAACATCCACAGGGAGAGAAGATTTGATTAAGAAGTTCCAACTGGCTTTTGATTTATAAAGCTAATTGTTGGTCTAAGCCAGTGGTCAGCAAACTGCGGCTCTGTTGACTAATGAGTTTGCCGACCACTGGTCTAAGCTAAGGAAAGTCTTGAAGACCTGGGCTCTATTCCCAACCGTGGGACTTAAGAAGCTCTCCGTTTCACTTAACCCGTCTGTGCAGGAGGTGGCGGGTCATCTGAGGAGCCTGAAGAGACTGACCTGCGCCCAAAGCAGTTTGTTTCTGTCGAATTCGCCTCACCACGCCGAAGGTGCTTGGTCCTCGAGGGACCGTGTAAGAGCTTTCACTGGACCCTGTGGCAAACCCGACAGGGGGGTTCATGTGTAAGCAGCCAACATGTGTCCTTGGGCAACACCCGTGGCCTCTCTGAGTCTCAGTTTCCTCCTCTATGAACTAGATATGACACTCACCAACCCCCTGCAAGGGTAGATGTGAGGGTCAAATGAGACAGCTGATAGGAAAGCCTGCAGCAAAGTGTCCGGCACATAGTAGGTGTCTGATAAATGTTAAGCTCGTGGTAAAAAAGGAGCACAGGTCCCCTAAGTCAGGGGTCCTCAAACTACGGCCCGCGGGCCACATGCAGCCCACCGAGGACATTTATCCGGCCCACCGGGTGCCGCTGCCTGTTCTGCTTAGCAGCCGACTCGTCCCGGGCCCGCAGTGCGCATAGGAATTTGTTCATAGTTGTTTTTTTAAACTATAGTCCGGCCCTCCAACAGTCTGAGGGACAGTGAACTGGCCCCCTGTTTAAAAAGTTTGAGGACCCCTGCCCTAAGTGTTCAACTTTGTCAAGTCAAGAAGTCTCCTGTTTTTTCCAGATGTGCTTGGCTAAGCAGAGGCTACAAAACCCTTGGCCCCCAAAAGTGGCAGACCCCTCACCCATCATGGGTGGTGCCAGTGTCCATGGACTGGGCCCATTACATGGACTCCAGTTTGGGGTGGGGAGTGGACTCAAGGTTAGCAGACCAGCAGTCAAAGGATTTCAACTGAGCTCCTCCTTCAGGACTGCAGGAGGCCACGTCTAGGGAGGTGGGGAGAGGAGTCACCTGCACACAGCCCACACCCCAGCACCTGTCTGTGTAGCCTTAAGAGGCAGGAATTATCATCTAGCTTGGCAGATGAGGAAATTGAGGCTCACACAAGTTCAAAAACCTGATAACCCGGGGTTTGGGTTTACCTGACTCCAGACCCATCAGGCTGCCTCAGCCCCAGCCCTGTGACTGTTCAAGGGCAGGGGTGTTCCCAGTGCCCAGCACTGTGTCTGGACTATGTGGGCACCCCATCAATGTTTGTGCAAGGGGAGGACAAGTGAACAGATGTGGGAGAGCAGTGCACTAAAGGCTGGCCCTGGGCCCACACGGCAGCACCCTGGAGAGCACCCAGCCTGGCCCACAAGGTCCCCTTTTCTGACAGGAGATGGGGCACCCAGGGAACACCCAGGAGACCCTCAGAGGACTGGCAGAGGGGAGGTCCCTCACAGGGACTCAGACTGTAGATCCTAAAACACCTGTGGGAAAGTCCATAGGCCCCAGATGCTGAGCCCCCAGGGACCACAGGCATCAAGGGTGGGGCTGATGCTGGGTGGAGCCGCTGGAGGAAGCAGTGCCATTGGGAGCATGAGACACGGAGACACAGAGACAGGCCAGGTAGGGAGCCAGACCAGGACTGGAGACAAGGCTGGGCCAAAGGTAAGGCACTAAGCAGGGAGTGGGCTCCCCAGGGGCTGAAAGACCCAGTGTCTCAAGAGAGATGCTGGGCTATTTGCTGCCTCACTTACAGGTGGTTGGCCAGCCACAGCTGGGAGGAGGAAGCAGAGGTAAGCCCAGGCATTGAAGGAGACCACACCACCCTGAAATGACCTTACCCATTGGGGACTAGAGTTAACTTGGGACAGACCCTGCAGAAATCTTACAAATGAATGAATGAAGAAATACAACAGGCAAGAGGAGTGAACAACTTTAGGAAATACGTAGGCAGGAGGAAAGTGGAGACGGGGAGGGTCACGGGCAAATCCAGCAATGCTACGCACCTGGAGACTATTTCAGAGTGAGGGCTTTGCGATCCCACTCAATTCTCCTCAGCCTGCAGCTCAAGATCCAACATCTTTGCCTCCTTTGTCCCAAGTCACCACCCAGGCACCAGCCTTCCCCTCCGGAGTCCGCATCCCCTGCTCACCAGCCTTCGGGCCAAACACTGACATGTAGATCCCCACCTTCCCCTCCTCCACAAGGCACCTGCCCTGCCAGGTGCTGGTTATGGTCCGCCCCACCCCCACCACCACTGCCCACTTTCCTCCTGACCTGGCCTTGGTCTAACCCCCCTGCGACACCACTGCTTTTCCAAGAACAAACCCACTATCTCATTCTATGCTTTAAAATCTCTATGGCTCCTTCAGACAAAGTTCAAACTCTTTGGCTCAGTCCTCCTCAAACCCCCCCCCCCCATTCCTGGTGTTCATGAGTTCACTTCCCCACAAGGGACAGGCTGGCTCTGGCCACTTGGCCCCTGACCATGTCACTCCTTGCGCCTGGCACGCCTTCCTTCTCCTCCCCAGATCTCCTGAGAGGTCACCTACCCCAGGAAGCTCTCCTTTTCTGACTCGCCCTCCCTAAGGATTGGGTGAGCCAGACTCTGGGCTTCCCCAGGTGACGCTGCCGAGGCCCTCGGCCCTGGAACTGGGGTGTCAGGAGTATGAGAAGCCTCCTGAGGACAGGTCCTCTGTCCTGTCGACTCCAGCCACTCCACAGCACACACCACCAGTGGCCAACACAAGTTTTCTAGAACTCATGAACATGGAATCCATTGTCCACTTCGCTCACTGCCCGCTGGCCAGCCAGGGGTCCTCCACTTCTCCCTCCCTAAGTGGCCCGTCCCCACCAGGTGCCCCCCTTCTCACTGGACACTGGCAACACCTCTGGGGTCTACAGCTTTCCTCACTTTGCCCAAAGCATTTCCACTGCCACAGACAGTCAAGCACCCCCTCATGCCCATCAGGTGAGGACGGGACACTCATGAGCAAACAGGCTCGGAGTATGGAGCCTGCTCCCAAGGTCAAAAAGTGAGTGAGCTGCAGAGACAGGGTCAAGGCTATAACCATGGGTGGTCCCCAGTTACACCCCTCTCCCCGCAATGTGTCACCTAATTGCCCCAAACCAATCCTCCGGATTCGAGTCCCACTCGCCGCCCCCACCCCCACCCCCTTCCGGGACACCAGCCAAGGTGACTCTACCCGCCTTCCTGGTCCCCGGTCCCCGGGTCAGGGCATGGAGGGCCGCTGCACCTTACCCTCCAAGGCCGCCTTCCAGCTGGTGCTGCCCTCGTAGCCGGAGCCCGATCGCCGCAGCAGTCCCTCGGGGCCGCGGGCCTCCGCCTCCCCGGGCGAGCGCGGCCTGGGCGCGGTGGGGGCGGGCGCGGGGCGGGCGGCTGGGGGCGGCGGCGGCCGGGCCCGCGCTGGGGGCTCTCGGGCCGGCTCCATGCCCGGCGCTCCGCCCCGCCGCGCCCGCGCTCCTGCGCCCGGGTGCGGGGCCCAGCCCCACGCGCACTCGGCGCTCCGCGTACCCTGCGGACCCCCCAGGCCGACCTCGGTGGGCGAGGGCCGCGGCTCGCGCAGGCAGTGGCTGAGTCCGGCTCCCCGCGCCGGCCCGCTGCGCCCGGTGGCTGCTGCCTAGCACGCCTCGCCTGCCCTGCCGCGCCGCAGCCTCGGCGCACCGCGGGCGGGGAGGGCGGGGAGGAGCCGAAGAGGGTGCGCCGGGGGGGAGGGGGAGGCGAGGAGCAGTGACACCCCACCCGCAGCCTCTCCTGTGGGGAAGGCCAGGTGCTACAAAACGAGGAGCGAGGATCCTAAACCCAGGACACCTGGCTTCTAAGCCAGCCCCACCTCCCAGCCTCCTTCCTCTTGGGCTCAATTAAAAAGGAAAAAAAGTTCAGGGGTCGACGCGGTGCGGCTCTGAAGGTGAGGGGCTTTCCTCCGGGCTGTCCTGGCGCCTGATTAGAGGGCGGAGCTGGGACTTGGCCGGGACCCTGCACAGAGGAAAGGACAGAATCAGGGAGCACCGGGAGGGCAGGAGTTGGAGGGGACACGGGGAGCAACATTTCAGATTCGGTTAACATTTCACTAAGCGCCAGGAACTTTTATGAAGTAGCTGACGAGCCCTAGCTGGTTTGGCTCAGTGGACAGAGCCTCCGCCTGCGGACTGAAGGATCCCAGGTTCGATCCTGATCAAGGACACAAGCCCGGGTTCGGGCTCCATCCCCAGCAGGGGGCGTGCAGGAGGCAGCTGATAATGGTTCTCTCTCATCATTGAAGTTTCTATCTTTCCCTCTCTCTTCCTCTCTGAAATTAATAAAAATACATATTTTTATTGATTTTTTACAGAGAGAAAGGGATAGGGATAGAGAGTTAGAAACATCGATGAGAGAGAAACATCGATCAGCTGCCTCCTGCACACTCCCCACTGGGGATGTGCCCGCAACCAAAGTACATGCCCTTGACCAGAATCGAACCTGGGATCCTTCAGTCCGCAGGCCAACGCTCTATCCACTGAGCCAAACCGGTTAGGGCTACATATTTTTTAAAATAAATAAATTAGCTGACGACAGCCCCAGTTTAGGTTGAGAACTGGAATTAAAGAAGCCAAGGGCAATTCTGAAGGCCGCACCTTCAAGTGTGTGGGTGGCCGCTCTCCCACGCGCAGCCCAGGGCTCCTTCCCCACCCACGGACTCTTTCCCCCCAGCTGAGCCTCACTTCCAGCTGCAGGCGTCCAGCCCTGAACTTCTCACCTGTTTCCTATCTCATCTGTGGCTCCTGGTCCTCAGCTCCCCCTGCTCTCTCCCCCCACACCCAAACACCCGTCAATAATGAGGAATTCTCCCTTTTAAAGTCGGGGTCGGCCCACTTCTTTCCGTTCCTACAGCCACTGGCCGAGTGCAAACCAATTTCATCTCTTATCTGACCACAGCAGCAGCCTCATAAGGTGTCTCAACTCTTCTTCCCTCAAATCCAGCCCCTCTGTCTGGGCACCGAGGGATCTTCCTAAAGTGAAAACCTCACCAGTTGTCTGGGCTCCCTCTGCCTGTGGGTTACCAGACTGCCAAGTCCCTCAGGGTCCTAGTCCTGCTCACATTTCAGGCTCCATCTCCTCTACCCCTTCTCTGCTGGCCCCAGACACATCCACTCTGTTCTGTCTTTGCTCTGGGCCTTAGACACTCTCTCCCCTCTGTCCAAAACATGTTTTCTCCTTGGCCTCCTCAACCCCTCCCTGCAGCCCCTGGAATCCCCGTTTGCCTATCTAACCTCTGCTAAAGCTGCAGATTGCACATCCTAGGACACTGCATTCACTCAGATTAGGTTCAGCAGACAATAAGAGAAAACCCCAATAACAGCGGCTAAAGTAGAAAGAAGTTTACTTTTTCTCTCATAAAAAAAGTCTGGCCCTGGCTGGTTTGGCTCAGTGGATGGAACATTGGCCTGCGGACTGAAGGGTCCTGGGTTTAATTCCTGTCAAGGGCACATGCCTGGGTTGTGGGCTCAATCCCCAGTGAGGGGCGTGGAGGAGGCAGCTGATCAATGATTCTCTCATCACTGATGTTTCTATCTCTCTCTCCCTCTCCCTTCCTCTCTGAAATCAATAAAAAAAAAAATTTTTTTTTAAAGTCTGGAGGTGGTCAGTTCAGGACTGAATTGAGAGCTCAGAGGTCTTCTGAGACCCAGGCTCCTTCTCTCTTTCTGCTCATCATCCCTACCATGTACATCCATCTTCAAGATTCCCTCATAGTCACAATATGGCCACTGTAGTTCCAGCCATCACAACTGGTACCAAATTGCAGGAAGTAGGAAGGACGAAAGGGCTCCTTTAGAGAGCTTTTCTGGAAATCCAGTGACTTCCTCTTATCGCTCACTGACCACTTTTTTTTTAATTTAATAAATCTTTATTGTTCAGATTATTACAATTGTTTCGCCTTTTTCCCCCCATAGCTCCCCTCCACCCAGTTACCACCCTTACCTCCCCCCCACTGTCCTCATCCATAGGTGTATGATTTTTGTCCAGTCTCTTCCTGCACCCCCCATATCTCTTTCCCCTGAGAATTATCAGTCCACTCCCTTTCTATGCCCCTGATTCTATTATATTCACCAGTTTATTCTGTTCATCAGATTTTTAATTCACTTGATTTTTAGGTTCACTTGTTGATAGATATGTATTTGTTGTTCATAATTTTTATCTTTACTTTTTCCTTCTTCTTCCTCTTCTTTAAGAATACCTTTCAGCATTTCATATAATACTGGTTTGGTGGTGATGAACTCCTTTAGCTTTTTCTTATCTGCGAAGCTCTTTATCTGACCTTCCATTCTGAATGATAACTTTGCTGGGTAGAGTAATCTTGGTTGTAGGTTCTTGCTATTCATCACTTTGAATATTTCTTGCCACTCCCATCTGGCCTGCATAGTTTCTGTTGAGAAATCAGCTGACAATCATATGGGTGCTCCCTTGTAGGTAATTAACTGTTTTTCCTCTTGCTGCTTTTAATATTCTCTCTTTGTCTTTTGCTCTTGGCATTTTAATTATGATGTGTCTTGGTGTGGTCCTCTTTGGATTCCTTTTGTTTGGGGTTCTGTGCGCTTTCTGGACTTGTAAGTCTATTTCTTTCACCAGGTGGAGGAAGTTTTCAGTCATTATTTCTTCAAACAAGTTTTCAGTATCTTGCTCTCTCTCTTCTTCTGGCACCCCCATAATTCTGATGTTGGTATGCTTGAAGTTGTCCCAGAGGCTTCTTACACTATCTTCAACTTTTTGGATTCTTTTTTCTTTTTGCTTTTCCAGTTGAGTGTTTTTTGCTTCTTTGTATTTCAGATCTTTGACTTGATTCTTGTGTTCCTCTAGTCTGCTGTTGGGTCTCTGTATAATATTTTTTATTTCAGTCAGTGTATGTTTAATTTCTAGTTGGTCCTTTTTGATATCCTCGAGGGTCTCGCTAAATTTATCGGCCTTTTCTAGGATATTCTTGAAAAGCCTTATAACCGTGGTTTTGAATTCTATATCCAGTCGTTTGTTTTCCTCCATTTCTTTCATTTGTGATCTGTTTCTTTGTCTCCGCATTTTCAATGCTTCCCTGAGTTGGTAGGGTAGCTTTGTGTGCTAGGTTTCCTATATGGCCCAGTGGGTCAGCCTCCCCAGTTAACCTGAGGTGGACACTCTTGGTGCACCCCTTTGTGGACTGTGTGTACAGCCTTGTTGTAGTTAAGTCTTGATTGTTGTTGGTATCACTGGGAGGAATTGACCTCCAGGCCAGTTGGCTGTGAGGATCAGCTGTGTCTATGCTGGGAGAAGTTCGGTGCTGGAGACAGCCTTATAGGATCAGACTTGCAAAATTGCAAAAGCCTCTGTGCTCAGCTTGGATGGGGCAGAGTCTCCGGGCGGAGCAGACAGTCTTGGCTTCCCGTCAGCCCTGCCCTTGCGCACACACCTCCAGACCTCTGCCTTCCATGGCTCCCCTGAGTTTCCACCTGACAGTCCAGATTCCCCCCATAGGAGCGTTGGTCCCCAGGGGCTTGCACGGAACTGGGGTTCAGTGCAGTCGGAACTAGGGTTCAGTGCAGTCAGGAGCTTCCGTCTCCCTTCCGCTGGGGAAAGCCTGTGGCAACCTCCACATTCAGTCTTCTCTGCGATTACTCGCACACACGCGCCTCCAGACCCCTGCCTGCCGCAGCTCCCCCAAGTGTCCGAGTCTCTGTGTGCCTTTCTCTCTACCTGACAGTTCAGACTCCCCCTGTATGAGCCTGGGTCCATGGGGTTTCACCCGGAACTGGGGTTCAGTGCAGTCGGAACTGGGGTTCAGTGCAGTCGGAACTGGGGTTCAGTGCAGTCGGGGGCTTCCTTCCCCCTCCCGCCAGAGAAAGTCAGCCAGGCACTCAGTCGCCCTTCCTCTCTGCGCACGTGTCTCCATACCTCAGCCCTTTGCCGCTCCTCTGATTCTCCGTGAGCTTTTTTCTTTCCTTCTAGTTGTAGAATTTCCACTCAGCCAGCTTTCCTGTGGTTCTGGATGGTGTCCGTTCTGTCTTTTAGTTGTAGTTTTGAAATTGTTGTGCGAGGCAGCAGTTTAGGTGCTTACCTATGCCGCCATCTTGGTTTCTCCTCACTGACCACTTCTATCTGCCAGGAAGTCTGGGGAGTGTAGTGGTGTTTATCGAGAGTCATTGCCCCCAGAGAGAAACCAAGATGGCGGCATAGGTAAGCACCTAAACTGCTGCCTCGCACAACAATTTCAAAACTACAACTAAAAGACAGAACGTCTATCACCCAGAACCACGGGAAAACTGGCTGAGTGGAAGTTCTACAACTAGAAGGAAAGAGCAAACAGCATTGAGGGGTGCACAAGCGCTGAAAAGCTGAGGTACAGAGACGCGCGAATCGGGCTGGTGGCGGGTGACTAAAAGCGCTGCTGTTTTCAAGCCGAAGGGAGATAAGCTCCCGATTACTCCGAACTCGTTTCTGGGGAGACGCGGGGAACCCAAACTCCTACGGGGAGAAGCTGGACTGTCTGCCGTGGGGTCGGAAAGTGTGGGAGGCTTGCTTGCAGGGCTGCGCGCAGGAACAATTGTTTATTGTGCTGGGGCACGGGAGGCGGGGACACGGTCAGAGACGCAGAGCCACAGAGCCGGCTTACTGGCAGCCATCGCTGTTTGCCACGCCCTAGCCTAGTCACGCCCTGAGACCCCACCCTGCACAATCTACGAACCCACCCAAGCTCCAAGCAGCGGCTTTAGCATATGAATGGCCTGCCCTATCACAGCTTAACCTAGCAAACCTGCAGCCCGCTTCAGACAGCTCCAAAACCTCCAAACCCCAAGCAAAGAGGAGAAAACTGTAGTTCTCGCTGTAGCTCCTGCTGGGTGGCCTCAGACAGTAGCTGACCTGCACCCCATTGGAGATCCAGAAGCCAGTGTACCTAGTGGTCAGTGTGAGACACCAGATTTCAACTCCTCACATCCATAAGTGATACATTCAAGAGGCAGACTCAGTGAGCACCAAAGCCTCACTGAAACAAGTCCTGCACCATAAGCGTGTCTCCAGCGCAGCAGTTCTTCCATTATAGACACAGCGGGTCCTCACAGCCAATTGGCCTGGAGGTCAATTCCTCCCAGTGTACCAACAGCAATCAAGGCTTAACTACACCAAGACTTTGCACTCAGCCCACAAAGGGGTGTACCAAAGGCGTCCACCTCAGGTGATTGGGGAGGCTGAGCTACTGGCCCCTATAGGTCACCTACCACACAAAGCCACTCCATCAACAGAAGGAAGCAGCAAAATGCGGAGACAAAGAAACATGTCACGAATGAGAGAAATGGAGGAAAGCAAACTAATGGACGACATAGAGTTCAGAACCACATTTATAAGGTTACTCAAGAATCTTCTAAAAACCGCCGAGAAACTTGATGAGACCTCCGAGGAGCTTAGTGAGACCTTCAAGGACCTTAATGAGAATGCCAAAAAAATGGAAAAGGACCAGTCAGAAATTAAGCATACACTGTCTGAAATAAAGAATATACAGAAACTCAACTGTAGATCAACGTACCCCAAGAATCAAACCAAAGATCTGAAATATGAGGAAACAAAAAACACCCAACCAGAAAAACAAAAAGAAAAAATCCAAAAATATGAAGATAGTGTAAGGAGCCTCTGGGACAACTTTAAGCGTACCAACATCCGAATTTTTGGGGTGCCAGAAGAAGAGAAAGAGCAAAATATTGAAAACCTATTAGAAGAAATAATGACAGAAAACTTTCCCTACCTGGTGAAAGAAATAGACTTACAAGTTCAGGAAGCACACAGAACCCCATACAAAAGGAATCCAAAGAGGACCACACCAAGACACATCATAATTAAAATGCCAAGGGCAAAAGACAAAGAGAGAATCTTGAAAGCAGCAAGAGAAAAACGGTTAATTACCTACAAGGGAGCACCCATACGACTGTCAGCTGATTTCTCGGCAGAAACTATGCAGGCCAGAAGGGAGTGGCAATAAATATTCAAAGTGATGAACAGCAAGAACCTACATCCAAGATTACTCTACCCAGCAAAGCTATCATTCAGAATTGAAGGTCAGATAAAGAGCTTCACAGATAAGAAAAAGCTAAAGGAGTTCATTACCACCAAACCAGGATTACATGAAATGCTGAAGGGTATTCTTTAAGAAGAGGAAAAAGAAGAAAAAAGTAAAGATAAAAATTATGAACAACAAAATGACATCAAATACATACCTACCAACAAGTGAATCTAAAAATCAAGTGAATAAAAAATCTGAAGAAAAAAAAAAAAAGAGTCATTGCCCCAAAATGCAGGAAATCTGTTAAGCAAGAAGGAGAGAAGGGATTCCATGCTCAACCAACAGTTTCTACATCAAAAGTTTTCTGTGACTCAAGACTGTGTCTGGCACCTCTCCTTTGGGTTCCTAGGACACCCTCTCCCTTTCTGACCATGGCCCAGACCACACCCTATTGTCACTGCTCATCTCCCCAGCCAGATGGTCAGCTGCGTGGGGGCAGGCACAGCTATATCCCCTGCTTCTAGCCCACTGCCTGGTTGGAACACAAGACCTAAAGCTTCAGATGTGGTCACATAGACACATGGAAACATCAAAGGCATTGGAGCAGGGATACGTCCTGATCGTCAGGTTTCAGAAACAGCAACTGTGGTATCAGGTGCAAGGCTGGGAGTGGTGGGACAGTGAGGAAGCTCCTGCGGTAACCAGTGGAGGTGAGCAGTAACAATAGCACCAAAGCCCTGGCGGTGGCCCTGACCTGAGCAGCATCCCAGGGGCCAATCCGCAGCCCCGAGGACCTGATCAGAGGTAAGGACTCAGCTCCCAGAGTCCTCACATGCCCTTATTGGCTCCCCTGCTCCCACCAAAGCTTCCTGGGATCACTTCCCAGACAAACTACTTGCACTTAATCCCCAGGCCAGGGTCTGCTCTGGTGAAACCCCCAACTAATGGCAATTGGGGCTGTCTAAATCGAAGGGGCTGCTGCAGTCACCAAGAGAGGCTAGGAGGTAAACCCCACCCCCCCCCCAGACACCCTGCCCTGGCTCTGAGAGAGCACAGAGTTTTTGAGCTGGCCCTCCTCAGGCATGTGGGTGGCAAGGCTGTGGCCGCTGTACCCTAGGAGCAAGCAGGGTGTGCTACCCACCTGGTGGGCACTCAGTTTCGTCTGACAAGGGTGGAGCAGGAACCAAATCCTCTGCTATCAGATCCCTTTGGTTCTTCCACAAGACACCAAAAATTCCCCAGGGAACCCCCACATCACATAACTGGTAAGGAGGCCTAACAGATACTTGATCAGAATTGGGGTACGCTCTCCCAGCTTAAGAAGCAGAGGTCTGGGAAGAGCTCACACTTTCCCTGGCCAGCACCACCCTTCCCTTTGTCCCCTGGGCATTGTTTTTAACCACTTTCTGACACACTGCATGTCCCTTTCTCTAGATGGCTCCAGCCCAGGTGAACCTGTGTGACCCTGTCTCAGGATATTGACTCAGTCTCCTTTTCTTCAAATTAGGTAATAAGAATTCATTCGTTCAAAGGAAAAATACCAACATTCCTTTTTCTTCTTTTTTTTCCTTTTTTTATTAATCCTCACCCAGGGATATTTTTCCATTGATTTTTAGAGAGAGTGGAAGGGAGAGAGAAACATCGATGTGAGAGAGACACATTGATAGGTTGCCTCACCCCACACCCCACACCTCCCCCAACTGGGGCCAGGGATGGAGCCTGCAAACGAGGTACATGCCCTTGACCGGAATCAAACCCATGACCCTTTAGTCCACGGAGCCAAGCAAGCTAGGGCACCTTTTCTTCTTTTAAATCAACTTAATTTTAACTTTAGGTCACCATACTATTTGGTTATAGAAAATTCCATCTCAGATTTTTAAAAATGTTTTGATTGTAATAAAATTGTTATAACAAAATGCACCACTTTAACTATTTTGAAGTCTACATTTCAGTGTCTTCTAATATGGCTCACCATGTCATGCAGCCATCACCATTATCTAAGTCCAGAATGTTTCCATCACCCTAAAAGAAACCCAGCACCCATCAAGCAGTCCCTCCCCATCCCCTCTCCTCCAGCCCCTGGCAACCACTAGCCTACGTCCTGTCTCTATGGATTTGCTTATTCTAGACATTCCATAAAAATGGAATCACACAATATGTGGTCTTTTGCGACTGGCTTCTTTCACTTAGCTTGTTTTCCAGGACCATCCTTGCTGTAGCATGTGTCAGTCCTCCATTCCTTTCATCTCAGTCCATTTTGAGGGTTGCTGCCCTTCCCAGGTTGCATGAGAACACCCAAGGCTTAAGAGAGAAGTCATGGCCCTGGCCGGTGTTGCTCAGTGGATAGAGCATCGGCCTGCAGACTGAAGGGTCCTGGGTTTGATTCCCGGTCAGTGCACATGCCCAGGTTGTGGGCTCGATCCCTAGAGTGAGGCTTACAGGAGGCAGCCGATCCATGATTCTCTCTCATCATTGATGTTTCTATCTCTCTCTTGCTCTCCCTTCCTCTCTAAAATCAATAAAAATATATTTTTTTTAAAAAAAGAGAGACAAGTCATGGATGACACCCATTGTCAAATCAGCATGTCCCTCGGAGCCCACAGGTCCTGCTTCCTGCCTTTCATGGGATATGGGGTCTTGGATGGTGCTGAGATCCTGGGGCCAGAGTCCTGACCTCCTGGCCACACTGTCATGTGGCCACCTCCAGGGGCTACCATGGAGTGGTGGTGGGCCCTACTGCCCGGGGTTAGCCCCAACCTCTCAGGCCTTCCCAGGCAGGGGCTCCCCCTCTCACGTCCCCACTTCCCCAAGGCCAGTTCCCACCCCCCTCCCTCTGCAGGACGCCCTATGTCTCTCCCCTTTCCCTTCCTCTCTGAAATCAATAAAAATATATTTTTAAAGAAAAGAAAAGCCAGTCCTGGCTCAGAGACTGACTTCTGGAAGAGAATGACATCTCAGTAATAACCCTGCCAAAACCGCTGTCTCTGCATTAGCCCTCTCCCTGAAGGGTAGCAGGACCTGCAAGGGACGGAAAACAGCTCCACCTTAAGGAAAAACCCCAAATTGACAAAAATAAACAGATGCTCTTATTACAAAACTAATACATAGGCTGTTTTCATGCAAACAATATATACATTTTTAAAACAACTTTTCTTTTGAGTTTGGTATATTATAGTAGTATGTGCTTCTAAGCACTTTTTAAGTATACTTAAATACTTGTTTTTTGAACAAAAGTGGAGTTAATACAGTGAATGTTGTAAGAATAAGCACTGTTCCCTGTAGAACTAAGACTATTTCCATTTTGAATGGAATAAAAATACAGCCTTTTTTTTTTTTTTTTTAACAACCGTATATCCGTTGGTTTGGCTTTGGAACCCACGAAGGAAGCAAGTTCCTCTGGAGCCCCGCCCACCCCTCATTCTTTCTGTCGATTACCCACAGGTGGCCCGGGAGCCTCCACCTGACGTCCTGGACTGAGGTTCCTGGACTGAGGTTCCGGCACCTGAGCCCGCATATTCGCGGGGCAGAGTGCATTAACGTCAGCCTGAGGTCTAATCGTGTTGCAGAAAATTCGCTAGCAATGCCCTGTTCGTGCCTCATGAGACTCATCCGCACACAAAACCTTAGATTGGGCGCTGTGGCGTGCAGGACTGTGAAGCAATTCCACGAGCTTCCAAACACATTTTGAGGCACTGAATTACCTTCGGATTCTGCAGCTCGCGCGCTGCTTCCTGCGCACCGGCGCCACCTCGGCCGTGGCCTTGAGCCCGGGGTCTGTGCTTCCGAGGCCCCTGACCCTCCGGCGGGTGTTCTCTGACCCTCCCTCAAGGCTCAAGTCCTTGTCCCAACAGGTTCCCCATCCCGTGGCGAAGTGCCACTTGCTTCTGCGCACAGCCTGAGGCTCCGGGGAGGGGGTCGGGACCCCTGCTCTTGGCCAGGGGAGGAACTGCCCTCCAGAACCGCTTCCCCCCGCCCCCCCCCCCCATCCCTGGGCTGGCGGACAGGAAAGCAGCGCCCCTTTTATTCAGCCTCGCTAGTCTTGATCCCTCGAGGGACCTCGCCTGGGTGAAGAAGGTTCGCGGTCCGCGCTTCCTGGGGGCCTTAGGCGGCCCGGCGTGGCGGCGGCCTGTGCCGCGTTGCTTTGCCTTTACAGGGTCGCCATCTAGTGGCAGCAAGATAGACTGCTACGTTCTGACCTGAAGGCGTCTAACGGGCAGCTTTGGAAGGCTCTGGTTTGGGGGACGAGGGTGGGGAAGCCCTATGGTGGGGAGTGGACCCAATTCCAGACCCTGTTGGGGAGGAGGGTTGGTGGCCCCCTCCACAGAGGAAGGGCCTCCTGTTGGCAGTACCCTCGTTCTTTCAAAGTGGGAAGCCTGTGACCCCCCCTGACCTTGGTTCTGGGAGCCCCCACTAGGCATAAGACCTGTCTGTAAGGCTGCTGCTTAAGAAACCCCACTATTTGTTGGGGGTCAGTAAGGTGTTCTGGGAGACCGTGCACCTGTTATGGACCCTGGAGACAGGGAGGGGAGGGCAGGCTCCTAGGTTCCTGGAACAGTCTCCCCAAGAGCTACCCCCCATCCCAATTGCTCCAGGCACAGACCCAAGGAGCAGGTATATTCCACAGCTCAGCAAACATTCAGGCCAGGTGAGACGCCTCTCTCCCTTTAGACACCCCGCATCTTTACTAGGGGTTTTCCTGAAGCCCCCACATTGGCCTCAGGGAGGGATAGTCACCCCTTTTAAGGAGATAACATCTCTCCACAAGCACTCGGCTCCCGGGGAGATGACCTCCTCCCTCCTGTGTCTGACGTTGAGGTGAGGGGAGAGGGAAAGAAGGTTCTCAATAGGCACCGCCAATACGCCCTGCAGCGAGCTTGGCCTGCATGCTGAGGTTCCGTGCACCAAGAATGCGGGGCACTTAGCACCTTATCCACCGCTCTGGGCTTTTGCTGCCACTCATGGGCGACTGGACAAATCCCCCACCCATGTGGGACAAGAGTGTGGATAGAAGCAGATTCGATCTGAGGAGAGATGGAGCAATCAGCGCTGCCCTGTATGTTTATGTAAGTCACACAGGTGCCTGCCCTGGGGCGCCATTGGGAGCTGGAGTAAGTGCAACCCTTATCTGATCACAAAGCCACGCCACCTGGCAAGGGGCTGTGTGCTGGAGGAAGGGGTGCACTCTTCAAATTCACCTGCTCTCTATGAGCAGGGCCCTGAGTCCTTCCGGCTGTGCCTCGCTGGTGTTGCTAATTCTCACAAAGGCCTGCGGGGAGTTCCCAGGCCCTCCTTGGAGAAAAGGCTCCCGCATGGAGCCCCAGCCCAGGTCTCCTCGGCTTCTGTGGGCCTGGCTCATTTCTGTATTCATTTGCTGGGGTGGCTGTAACAAAGCACCACAAACTAGGTGGCTTAAACAATAGAGTGTATGGTCTCACAGTTCTGGAGTCTGAAGTCCAAGATCAAGGTCTTGGCAGAATTGGTTCCTTCCAAGGGCTGTGAGGCAGAATCTGTCCCATGACTCTCCCTGAGCTTCTGATGGTTTGGGGGCCATTCTTTGGCTTGTAGACACATCACCCCAATCTGCCTTCCTTCACAGGATGCTTCCCTGTGTGTGTGTCCAAATTTCCCCTTTTTCTAAGGACCCAGTATATTGGGTTAGAGCCCACCCTAATGACCTCACCTTAACTAATCACATCTGCAGTGATCCTTTCCACAAATAAGGTCACATTAGGGGGAGTCAGGGGTTAGGACTCCAACATATGTATGGAGAGGGGGTACACAAATCAACCTATACAGGAAGATCCCCAAAGAAGATAGCACTACAACCCTCATCTTCTACCCATTGCCATGGTGACAGGAGGAGATGCTGGAGGGACAGGGGAAGTTCAGCTCATAAATGCTATTAGCTTTTTTTTTTTTTTTTTTTTCTGTGCAGGTTTGTCTCAAGATTGTGTCTGATCCCCAGGTAACCATTAAAATCTCTAAGAGACAAACAAGCCAGACAGTCTCTAATTTATGTGTCGTCCCAGACCACAAAGGAGAGGGAGGTTTCAAACAGGCCCTGCAATACCTCAGTGGCCAGAGAAGCATGGGTCTGTGGAATGCCTGGCCAACCCAGTCACTGTGACTGTCATAGGCCTTGCAAGAGGTTGCCCCTTTGGGTTTGAACATATAAGCTTTCTTAATCATCACGATGAAGGTCTCCCTAAAGTTAACAATAGCGTAAATGCCTGTTTTAGTTCCACATTCTGCTTGCAGCCCTGTTACAGTTCTGGCTGGAACTCAGTGTTTAATTCTTGAGCAACGTGGCCAAATTGGCTCCCATGCTATCTGAGCCATGGTTTTCAAGTCTGTTGCATATACAAGTCATCCAGAATCCCAGTCTGGGAATCCGATGAGACAGGTAAAACTGCTCCCGAATGGCCTATGAAAGCTTCATGGGCAAAAACACAATGCAATCAATGAGCCAGCTGGTTAGAGCTTCGCCCTGCAGACCAGGAGTTCTTACAGTGCTGCTCATGGGTGCGCTTCAGGGGATCTGTGACCCCTGAAAACTGAGAACTGCACAATGTGTATATTTTACTAGGGATAGGGCTCCCAGCTTTCGTTAGAGTCACAAAGGGATCTATACAAAAACTATTAAGAGTTACTACCCCAGCCCTGACCGGTTTGGCTCAGTGGATAGAGTGTCGGCCTGTGGACTCAAGGGTCCCAGGTTCGATTCTGGTCAAGGGCATGTACCTTGCTTGCAGGCACATACCCAGTAGGGAGTGTGCAGGAGGCAGCTGATCGATGTTTCTCTCTCATCAATGTTTCCAACTCTCTATCCCTCTCCCTTCCTCTCTGTAAAAAATCAATAAAATATATTTTTAAAAAATAATTGTAAAAAAGAGTTACTACCCCCAAAACTCCCATTCACTAACAGGTCTTTATGGTAAAACAGTAAATTCAATTTTCTTCCAAGTGTAGAAGTTCATCAAGAAATTTAGAATTGTTAGCAATGGGAGCAAGACCTTTCAACTTGATAATGGTTACTCTCCCAATCTGGACCTCGACACTCCTGTCCAGGTTATGTATGTACATTTATAATTGAGAATGTGCAGGCTAGGTTCTTATGGTCACAAAACGGCATATGATGTGGTCCCTGGTGGCCTGGGGTCTCTGGTGGGCCCCCAGGAATAGAAGTGTCTCTTTCTTTATGGAGAAGGGTGGACCTTGATGGAATCCATGAACTTGGTCCAAGATTGTTAGAGATGTAAGATTCTTCCTCCAGAAGTTTGCCTTTATAGAAGGCTTTTGTTTATGTCAGCCAGAGCTGAATGGCAGACAACTTCTACTTGGCCAAAGAATACACAATGTGTATAATTAGGACAAAAGCTGGTCCAACTTCTCTCTCTCTCTCTCTCTCTCTCTCTCTCTCTCTCTCTCTCTTTCTTTCTCCCATTGGTTTGATCCTCATCCACCAGAACCCAGCAGAGGGGCTCTTGACCAGGGTATGTGTTCAAGTGCAGGCTGTGAACTCCTAAGCCCAAGGAGTGCCACGCACCTAGACTCTGAGGGCTGAGCATCCCTGAGTGGAGCACTCACCATCTCTGCTCCGACAAAAAGTAACAAAGCTGATGTGTAGGATTAGTCTGATTTAAAGTCAGCCATCTTTCTGACAGTGAACCCTAAAGATTGCACCAAAACCTACTAGAACGGATCAATGAATTCAGTAAAGTACCAGGATCAAAATTAATATTCACAAACTCGTTTCATTTTATACACCAATAATGAACTATCAGAAAGAGGAATTAAGAAAGCAATCCCATTAACAATTGCATCAAAAAATGAAATACCGCCGAAACCGGTTTGGCTCAGTGGATAGAGCGTCAGCCTGCGGACTGAAAGGTCCCGGGTTCGATTCCGGTCAAGGGCATGTACCTTGGTTGCGGGCACATCCTCGGTGGGAGGTGTGCAGGAGGCAGCTGATCGATGTTTCTCTCTCATCGATGTTTCTAGCTCTCTATCCCTCTCCCTTCCTCTCTGTGAAATATATCAATAAAATACATTTTAAAAAAAATGAAATACCTAGGAATAAATTTAACCAAGGAGGTAAAAGACCTGTACTCAGAAATTATAAAATGTTGAAAAAAGAAATTGAAGAAGTTACAAATGAACAGAAGCATATACTGTTTCATGTATAGGAAGAACTGACATCGTTAAAATGTCCATACTACCCAAAGCAATCCATAGATTCAGTGCAATCCCTATCACAATACCAATGTCATTTATCACAGAACTAGAACAAATAATTCTAAAATTAATATGGAACCACAAAAGACCCAAAGTAGCCACAGCAATATTGAGAAAGAAGAACAAAGATGGAGGGATCACAATACATGATATCACTATAGTACAAGGCAGTAGCAGTTAAAACAGCATGATACTGGCATAAAAACTGAAATATAGATCAATGGAACAGAAGAGAACGTCCAGAAACAAACATAAACTTACAAGGTCAATTAACCTATGACAAAGGAAGCAAGACTATTCAATCGGGTAAAGACAGTCTATTCAATAAATGGCATTGGGAAAACTGGATACATGCAAAAATAATTAAACTAGACCACCTTTTTACATCATATACAATAAACGTAAATGTATTAAAGACTTAAATGTAAGACCTGAAACCATAAAACTCCTAGAAGAAAACATAGACCATAAACTCTGACATTTCTTTTTCTTTTTTTAAATTTTTTATTTATTTATTTCAGAGAGCAAGGGAGAGGGAGATAGAAACATCAATGATGAGAGAGAATCATGGATCGGCTGTCTCCTGCATGCCCCCCACTGGGGATCGAGCCTGCAACCCGGGCATGTGCCTTTGACCAGAATCGAACCTGGGACCCCTCAGTTCGCAGGCCGACACTCTATCCACTGAGCCACACCAGCCAGGGCTGACATTTCTTTTAATAAAAATTTTTCTGATATATATCCTCAGGCTAGGGAACCAAAAGGAAAAAAAAAAAAAAAAAAAAAAAAAAACAAATGGGACTACATCGAACTAAAAAGTTTTTGCACAGCAAAGGAAACCATCAACAAAATGAAAAGACAGCCTATGGAATGGGAGAAGATATTCACTAGTAATAAAGGGTTAATATCCAAAACTTTTAAAGAACACATACAACTCAATACCAGAAACCCCCACAACAATCCAATTAAAAAATAAAAAGATGTTCAACATCACTAATCATCAGAGAAATGTGAATTAAAACTGCAATGAGGTACCACCTCACACCTGTCAGAATGGCTATCATCAATAAATCAACAAACAGCAAGTGTTGGAGAGGATGTAGAGAAATGGGAACCTTCATGCACTGTTGGTGGGGTTGCAAATTGGTGCAACCACTATGGAAAACAGTATGGAGGTTCCTCAAAAAATTAAAAACAAAATTCCATTATGACTCAGCAATTCCACTTCTGGGTATATATCTGAAGAAGTCCAGAACACTAATTCAAAAGTATATATGCACCTCTATGTTCATTGCAGTGTTATTTACAATAGCCAAGATATGGAAGCAATCAATTGACCAGACAAGCCATCAATAGACAATTGGATAAAGAAGATGTGGTTCATACATACAATGGAATATTACTCAGCTATAAAAAGAATAAAATCTTACCACTTGTGACAACATGGATGGACTTAAATGGTATTATGTTAAGTAAAATAAGTCACATAGAGAAAGACAAATACTATATAATTTCACTTATATGTAGAATCTAAAAAACAAAATGGAAACAGAATCATAGATACAGAGAACAAATTAAGGGTTTTCAGAGGTGAGGGGGGTTAAGGGACTTGGTGAAAAACATGAAGGGATTAAGTACAAATTGGTAGTTAAAAATAGTATTCAGCAAAGTCTCTAAAATGAATAAAAATATATTTTTAAAAAATAGTACACCGTAGGGAATATAATCAATAATCCTATATAATAAAAGCCTAATATGTTAAGTTGTCCAACTGTTCGTTCAACTGTTCAACCAGTCGCTGTGATGCACACTGACCACCAGGGGGCAGACGCTCCAACCGGTAGGTTAGCTTGCTGCTGGGGTCTGGCTAATTGGGACTGGGCAAGACAGGCTGGACATGCCCTGGAGCCCTCCCGTGGTCCCTCCCCGGCCCCAGTCGTGCACTGGTGGGGTCCCTCTGCCTGGCCTGCACCCTCTTGCAATCCGGGACCCCTCAGGGGATGTCAAAGAGCTGGTTTTGGCCCCATCACCACAGGCCAGGCCGAGGGACCCCACTGGTGCACGAATCCATGCACCAGGCCCCTAGTACTATAATAACTATGGTGCCAGCTGGGCACTAGACTTATCAGGGGGATCACTTTGTAAATTATATTCAGGTGTACTATCAAGTTGTACTCCTGAAACTAATATAAAATAATATTGAATGTCAACTATAATTGAAAAAGAAAAAGAAAACAAATAAATATAGAAATAAGTAAGAAAAAATAGGTAGCCATCTTTTTTTCCTATAAACTCATTACCAAAAAAAAAGTTATTTTCTGCTTCTTCCTCTTTAGAGGACAGTTGGACCTTTTGTCCTGAAAACTGAAGTGTTCCTAGACCCAGGGGAGAGTTGAATGTTTCATTTTTAAAAGCCTAGACCAGTGGTCAGCAAACCATGGCTCGCGAGCCACATTCGGCTCTTTGGCCCCTTGAGTGTGGCTCTTCCACAAAATACCACGTGCGGGCGCGCACATACAGTGCGACTGAAACTTCGTGGCCCATGCACAGAAGTCAGTTTTCGGCTCTCAAAAGAAATTTCAATCGTTGTACTGTTGATATTTGGCTCTGTTGACTAATGAGTTTGCCGACCACTGGCCTAGACTCATAAAATAATCATACACAGGAAGTTGAGGATAGCCATGCGTTACTGTGTGGGTCAGACTGTCTGCTCACACACGTTAGTTATACTCACAATCCTAGCGCACTGCAGTCTACAGGAATGAATTCTAGGGGTGGAGCTCCCAGCAAGGGAGGGTCTGCGTTTTGACTTGCAGAGAGCAAGCAGCTGATGACTCAGGGAGATGTTTTTCTGCCCTGTTAGGGTTCTTCCTTAAGGCTCCTTGGGTGAGCACGCACATATCCAGGTGGAATGTTTTCTCAGTCCATGTTGCAGCGGGGGTGTGGCTGGAGGGACTTGAAAGTGAAGCCTAGTTGGCTAGGTAACTGGGTTGGCACCTCCACCTTGGCCCCAGCCCATGACTTGCATGGACCAGACAAGCAAGAATCTGGAAATGAAACCTCTAGGGAACCAAGATGTAGGGGAGCGAGATGCAGGAAAGAGGGAGAAGAGACATGTTTGGGAGTCAGAGACACATGAAGGCATCCTGACTTTTCCATCTTAGAGTCACATGATCTGGCAGGTTACTCCACCTCCCTGACTCTCTCACTTTCCTCACTTGTAAAGTAGGCATATTCATGCCTTCCTCACAGTTATTAGGAAGAGGAAATAAACATAACAGCCAAATGCAATGTATGAGACTTGATTAGATCCTGGTTTGAAAAAATTGGGGAAATTTAAATATGACTTCTATATATCATCTAGCATGGACTAATTGCTCACTCCTTGATGTGAGAATGACACTGCACTTAGGTAGATACGTGTATTCATAGAACATACATGCTGAGTATTTAAGGGTGAAATTTCTCCAGGTCTGCAGTCCATGCAAATGTTTTATGGAAATAACCACAAAAGTATGTTTGCATGAAGATAAAGACAAAGCAAATACAGTAAAATGCTAACTGCTGAGTCTAGGTGGAGGGTGTTCAAGTGTTTTTATCTTTTAATTTTTCTTTCTTCCATTGATTTTTACAGAGAGTGGAAGGGAAGGGGAGACACAGAGAGAGAAACACTGATGTGAGAGAGACACATGGATTGGTTGCCTCCCACATGGACCCAGACCAGGGACAGGGATCAAGCCTGCAATCGAGGTATGGCCCTTGATTGGAATCAAACCCAGGACCCTTCAGTCCGAGGGCCAATGCTCTATCCATTGAGCCAACCTGGCTAGGGCTCTTTTCATTTTTCTTTTTTTTTATATATATTTTATTGATTTTTTTACAGAGAGGAAGGGAGAGGGATAGAGAGTTAGAAACATGGATGAGAGAGAAACATTGATCAGCTGCCTCCTGCACGCCCCCTATTGGGGCATGCCCTTGACCGGAATCGAACCTGGGACCCTTCAATCCACAGGCCGACGCTATCCACTGAGCCAAACCGGTTAGGGCTCTTTTCATTTTTCTTAATGCTTAATCTCTGTCAAATAAAAATTGAGGGAGAGAAATAATAAAGACAATGTATGTCAAGCACCCCCACAGTGCCCTGTTCAGCAGTTTTTATTTCACAAATATTCACTGAGCAACGGGGGTGACCAGCCAAGAACCAGGAATGGGCATGCCAGGTACCATTCTATTGTGGAGCTACGGTAATGATTCCTAGAGGCCAGAGACAAACATGAAATAACAAGACACATATGTGCACAGGTGGCTGAAAACAGTGCTGAGTGCTATGAAGTCCAGGTGAGGGACGGGGAGCTGGGGGGGGTGAGAGTGCCATCCTGGCTTGGGTGCCCCTGAGTCTCTGAGCAGGTGGAATGTGAGGATGGACTGACCATGCCAGGGAGCTGGCCATGCAGAAACCCCCCTCCTTCTCGTTATCTGTGTCCAGGTGCCCTGGAAGGTTCCAAATGCCAGGGGTGGGCATGTTTGTTTCCTCTTTGGAGCAACCAGCCATGGTTTAGTTTATGCTCTTAGAACGCTTTGGTCTGTTTAGACGCCAGATACCATCACCTACCTGAACCAGTGAACCCTGGTTCCTACTGAACCACTTCCTGGAACCAGCTGGTGACCTGAAGGAGGCCCAGTGGCCCTGCACACAGCCCTGAGACTGGCAAAGACCCTTCTCACAACACAGTTAACAAATGAAAAGAACTTCAACGTTATTTACAATTTAAAAATGCAAGTTGAAATTTCATATTTTCACCCAGCAGATTGGTAAAGACTAAGAGACTGATAATTTCAAGTGCTGGTGAGGCTGTGGGGAGCAGCCCGCTCTCTTGTGAGTGATTGGGTCATTGTGGCATTGTCCGTCGGAGCGCCCTTTGGCTGAGCAGTTCCATTTTAATTAATCTATACTGAAAATAGCATCAGAGATGTGATTTTTTAAAAAAATGTGCAAGGATGGTCATTGAATTGTAACTGTGGCATTTGCAGCATTGCAGCAATTATGTCACCAATGGAAACAGCTCGAATGTGCACCAGAGGGAGACAGCTTAAATAAACTAGGTCTAGGTTACATGTCACCATGAGGGAAGTTTTGGAAATAAAAAACATATGCGTATCATAACCATATAGTTCAGGGTATGCATAGAAAAAGAGCCAGGAGAGTATACACCGAAACATTAGTAAAGGAGAGCTCTGGGGCGTGAAATACTGGGGAACTTCACTTTCTACCGTGTGCATTTCTGTAATATTTAAATTTTGAATCACAGGCATGTATTGCTGTTGTGGTAGAAAAAGGGGTTTTAAAGTGAGAGAGAAGGATGGAAGAAAGAACTGCAGTACTTACTTGCTCTTTTTGGCTAACCAGGGTCTGAGCCCCCTTGACACCTTTGGGCGATTCACCTGCGTGAGGGTCCTCCACCATGGAAGCTGTAATGGCCTTGGAAGTTGTGCTGCCAGGGAAGGCACGATGGAGACTGCTCCACAGCCTGGTGCTCATCCTGAGAGAGCCCCAGGGGGCCCAAGGCAGTGCTGGTTGGACTTGGGGTTTTTTCCACTGGCAATCAGAGTGGTGAATGTTATGCTAACTTAAAGCAGAGGAGCCCTGCCCCAATAGCTCGGGTGGTTAGAGCAGCATCCCAATAGGCCAAGGTTGCAGGATAGATCTCCCGTCAGAACCCATACATGAACAAACCAATGAATGCATAAATAAGTGAAAGAAGAAATCAGTATCTGTCTCTCTCTCTCCCTTCCTCTCTCTCTCAACTCAATAAATAAAGAAGCCCTGGCCAGTGTTCTCAATGGTTAGAGCAGCAGCCCACACATGGAAGGGTTGAGGGCTTGATTCCCCGTCAATGGCTCATATCTGGGCTGCAGATTTGATCCCCTGCATCATGTGGGAGTCAACCAATCGATGTTTCTCTCTCTCTTAATCTGTCCCTCTCTTCCTTCCACTCTCTAAAAATCAATGGAAAAAATATCCTCCAGTGAGTATTAACCAAAAACAAATAAATAAGGTAAAGAGGGTAGGGTTCTAGAAATCCAGAATTGAACAAGCAATCTTTTTTTTTTTTTAGACCAGGAGGAGAGGGAGAGAGAGAAAAAAAAACATTGATGTGATCGGCTGCCTCCTGCAGGCCCTCTAACTCAGGCATGTGCCCTGACCAGGAATGGAACCCACGACTTCGTGATGCACCAGAGGACATCCAACCAATCGAGCCATGCCGAAAAGGGCTGAAGAAGCAATCTTTAGGAAGGGCTGAAACTAGAGAGACTCCAGGGACCTGGGGACAGTCTGTGGGCCTCCTCTACAGTGAGCTGTCCTGTTGAGACTTGTGACAACTTCCACCTTTGGGTATCTCACTCAGAGCAAGTGCCAAATTCTCATGAGGGAGATCTGCATGGCACAGCTGAGCCAGCGATGGTGAAGGGTGGGGGTGCAGAGACCACCTGAGTCAGGAGAGAAGTCCCCAGGGCAGGCAGCCATCTGGACAGGTGACAAACGAATGACTTAAAAGACAGAAATGTACTTTCTCACAGTTCTGGAGGCTGGAAGTCCAAGATCAAGGTGTCAACAGGATTGGTTCTTTCTGAGGGCTCCAAGGGGGAATCTGATTCATGCCTCTCCAGAGGTTCCTGGGGTAGGGTTGCCAGAGTTAACACATAAGAATATAGGAGGCAGGTTAAATTCTAGATAACAATTTTAAAATATAAGTATATCCCACACAACACTTAGGACATACTTATAAACACACACACAAAACCTCTTGTTTATCTGAAATTCAGATTTAACAGATTGGCTTGCATTTTATCTGCCAATCCTACCCTGGGGTTCTTGATAAAAATACCACTGACCTCATCCCCTTGTCAGTAGGACTGGGTGGAGCCCAGCCAGGAATTTATTATTTTTTTAATGGCGTTCTGCTCACTGGCAGGGTTGGGAAACCTGTATTCCAGCACACCAGGCTGGCGGAGGACCAGCGCCTGTCACCAGGAAAAGACACATTTTCATTCCTCAGTCTAGGCTAGTAGGAGTCAGGCCTCCAGAGTAGCTGTCCCTCTAACTTGTGCGGGAAGCGGTCCGGGGGTTCTCTCAGGTGTGGCGCCCCTTCTCTCACTACGTTGTCGGGACAACCCGCTCGGCTACTTTTCCGCAGGCCGCCCCATTTCTTTCTTTTTCTTTATTCTTGTTCTTTTGCCCCATTTATTTTGGAACCCCTGGTTTTTCTGAGGTCTGAGGATCTCTACAAGACTTGACCAACCCCTCCCGGCCCAAGTTGTAACTTTCCAAATCCGCCTAAGGCTGAGGGCTGGGGTGGGAGAGGAAGTGGGTGGGACTCAGGACAAAGAAGAGGGAAGAGTCAGGCGGGGCTCTGGGTTCTCCCTTAAAGTCTGCCTCCCAGACCTTTCCCCGGAAAACCTCACATCCAGGCCCTCCCGCCCCTCTCATTCCCCGGTGCCTGGTGCAAAAGGGCTGGTGGCCTGGAAGGGGGTGGCCAACCCAACTACAGCCAATCCCAGAGAGGAGCTTGGTGGGAGGGCGGAACCACGGAGAGGGCTGTGGTTCCACAACTTCAGCCACTCAGCTGGACCAATCCCGACCTGAGAGGCGAAACAGACACCCTACCTGGGCCCAGGTGAGCTCCACCGTGAGTCTCTCGGTGGCTTCGCGCCCGGGATGGAGGGAGCCCAGGCGGCATCCAGAGACCAGGCCGGGGCCGAGTTGCCAATGGAGCCCTTGGAAAACCAGGTGCCGGGGCTAGCGCCGCCGCAGGCCCCCGCGGAGGACCGACGACTAGAAAGTCCCGAGAGCAGCCCGGCAGCGGTCGTGCAGGAGGCGACCGGCGCGGGCCCGGACCTCTCGGGCGAAAAAAAGCTGCCCTCGCCTCGCCCTGCGCGCCTGCGGGTGCTGCCCGCCAGCCTCGGCTACGGCGCCTTCCGCCGCCAGTTGTCCGCTGGCCCCGAGCCGCCGTCGCCGGGGCCCGCTGTTGCCGAGCAGCCCCGGGACGGCGAGGCGGCAGGAACCGAGCTGGTGCCCAGGGCCGCGCCGGAGGAGCCGGTGCCCGGCAGCTGGGCGCCCATGGAGCTGCAGGTGGACGTGCGCGTAAAACCCGTGGGCGCGGCCGGCGGCAGCCGCGCGCCCTCGCCTGCGCCCTCCCGGCGCTTCATCACCGTCCCGGTGCCCGAGTCCCCCGCCTTCTCCCGCCACGCCGCCCCCGTGTACCCGCTCCTGCCGCGGACCGCGTCCTTGGGCAGCACGTGGAGCCGTGGCTCGCCACTGGCTGCCGCCCGAGCGGAGCATGGCCTCGACGCGGAGGGCCAGACCGGCCCGACGGAAGGGGGCGCGGAGTCCCCGGACTCCCCCACGTGCCGCTGCCGCTGCAAGGAGCTGGGGAAGGAGGACGCCGCCCTGCTGCAGCGCGCCGAGGTGGACGGCGACCTGAAGCTGCACCGGGCTATCAAGCTCATAGGTACGCGCGCCGCCGGGTCGGCCACGCAGCCTGAGGTCCCCCAACATCCACCCAGCCCTGGGCTCTGCTCTGGAGGGACTGGGGGACCCAGGCGACCATCCCAATGTCCGACCTGGCTTGGAACTAATAGCATTATGGTCTACTCTACGTAATTATAATTCAAATGGTTTTCGATAAAAGTATAAAACCACTATTCTTCCCTCTTACGCTCTCTCGACAACTTTCACATTCCCGCTCAGTGTGCGCAGCATCTTTGATCAGTCCAGGGGGAGGGATTCCAGGTGAGCGAAAGCCTTAGGGTCACGTGACGGCGGCGGCAGCTCGGGCAGGAACGCAGGTCCTCGACTCCCGGCTCCAGGCCGCCCAGGACCGCCACTCGGCCCCGGGCCGCCCTCCCGCAGGCTCAGGCTCTCTCTTTCCGCCCACTATATACTGAGGAACATTTGTCTCACCCCCCTCCCGCGCCCCCACTCATCCATTCAGCCACTTCTGCGTGAGACTGTGTTAGGGTGTGTGCGCGTTTCTCTGGGGGGTGGGGCAGGGAGGCGATTGGGAGGGAATAAGAAAGAGCCTGAAAAAGATATGAACAAATAAGCAATCCTGGACAGGGAACCAGGAGGGAGTGGCGGATGAATTTGGGGCCTGGGAAAGCTTCCTGGAGCTAAGCTTTGAAGGATAAGTAGGAGGGTTTGTTTGTTTATTTTGAGGGGAAAGGGGGTAGTTTCATCTGTATTTTCTTTTTTAAATATATATATATATATATATATGTTTTTTTTTGGGTTTTTTTTAGAGAGGAAGGGAGAAGGATAGAGAGATAGAAACTTAGATGAAAGAACATCGTTGATCGGCTGCCTCCTGCACGCCCCCTCCTGGGATCGATCCGGGGAAACCCAGGCATGTGCCCTGACTGGAATCAACCAGTGACCTCCTAGTTCACGGGTCAACGCTCAACCACTGAGCCACACCAGCCAGGCTGTATTTTCATTTTTTTACAAGGAGAATGTATTTGTTACTTGTGTGATTAAGAATTGCTTTCCGCCGAAACCGGTTTGGCTCAGTGGATAGAGCTTCGGCCTGCGGACTGAAGGGTCTCGGGTTCGATTCCGGTCAAGGGCATGTACCTTGGTTGCGGGCACATCCCCAGTGGGAGGTGTGCAGGAGGCAGCTGATCGATGTTTCTAGCTCTCTATCCCTCTCTCTTCCTCTCTGTAAAATATCAATAAATATATATTAAAAAAAAAAAAAAAAAAAAGAATTGCTTTCCATCCCGGCCGGTGTAGCTCAGCGTTTGAGCATCGACCCAGGAACCAAGAGGTCACCGTCCATATTCCGGGTCAGGGCACATGCCTGGAGTGCGGGTTCGACCCCCACCCAGTAGGGGGCGTGCAGGAGGCAGCTGATGGTTGATGTTTCTCTCTCATAAATGTTTGTATCTCTACCCCTTCCTCTCTCTCTAAAAACCGGTAGAAACATTTTTTTTTAAAAAAGAATTGCTTTCTAAAGGGGGTGCTAGGACTTTTTCTTTACCTGGAAGTTTGGGAGACAAATGGCTGGGGCGCGGGGGAGGGGGGGGGGGCGTTTCCCAGTTCTGCATTGCAGCCCTGAGTGTGGAAGGTGTCTGAGACTTTTGTAACTTACTGTATTTTTTTACTGCTCTGTTTTCTGAAAGATTGGAGCTGAATTTACTGTTCCGTCACAATGTTTATATTTACTGAGGTGGTTGGCAGGTTTATTTTCCTTTGCTTCTCCAGACTTTTTTAGTTCTGCTTTTGTTATTTTAAGACTGTCAATTTATGTATCTTTTATTCCAAGCATTTTCAAATCACTTATTTGGGTAACACCTTCCTGAGCTATGATTTACATAACACAATTCACCCATTTAAAGCATACAATCCAACGGTTTTTAGTATATGCACAGAGTTGTGTGACCAACACCAGTAATTTTATAATACTTTCATCACTCCAAAAAGAAGTGCTGTATCTTCTAGCTCCGTGGTCGGCAAACTGCGGCTCGCGAGCCACATGCGGCTCTTTGGCCCCTTGAGTGTGGCTCTTCCACAAAATACCACTGCCTGGGCGAGTCTATTTTGAAGAAGTGGCGTTAGAAGAAGTTTAAGTTTAAAAAATTTGGCTCTCAAAAGAAATTTCAATCATTGTACTGTTGATATTTGGCTCTGTTGACTAATGAGTTTGCCGACCACTGTTCTAGCTAACATCCCCCAGCCCCAGGTGGTCACTAGTCTACTTTCTGTCTTGATGGGTTTGCCTATAATACATGTCCTTTTGTGGCTGGCTTCTTTCACTTAGCATAGTGTTTTTAAGGTCATCCATGATGTGGCTAGGTCCTGTCCTCCCCCACGCCCCCCCCCCACCCCCTTCTCCGAAGTTCCTTTCCTCTCTGCAACCTCATTCCAGCCATCTGGTCCCCCTGGGACCTTGAGCTCCTGACAACTCACACTTGCCTAGTGCTCTGCAGCCTACAACGTGCTCTCTGGACCCATGAGGCTTCCTTGGTGGCCTCCAGACCTGGACAGATAAAAGAGGCAGGTGTGATGTTAGTGTTAAAACCGGAAAACACCAAGAACTCTTGAGTCAGAACTTGAACCCAGGTCTGTCAAACTCCAAATCTAGCCCTCATTCCTCTCTCCTTTGTAATTTTATCTCCTGGTACCTTTGCCCAGTCTTATTAGCTGCTTGAGTGCAGGGGCCTTGCCCTGTTCTTGGTGAATTTATACCCTATGTCTAGGGCACATTAGCTGCACAGTAAATGCTTGTTAGCCAATTATTTGTCCTCTTTTTTAAAACATTTATTTATTGAACAACAAATACATATTTATCAACAAGTGAACCTAAAACTCAAGTGAATTAAAAACCTGAGGAACAGAATAATCTGGTGAATATAATAGAATCAGGGGCATAGAAAGGGAGTGGACTGATAATTCTCAGTGGGAAAGGGGTATGGGGGGTTCATGAAGAGACTGGACAAAAATCATACACCTATGGATGAGGACAGTGGGGGGGAGGTAAGGGCAGAAGGTGGGGTGGGAAATGGGTGGAGGGGAGCTATGGGGGGAAAAAGGAGAAACAATTGTAATAATCTGAATAAAGATTTATTAAAATAAAAATAAAAAAATAAAACATTTATTTATTGGTTTTAGAGAGCTTGTAAGGGAGAGAGCGAGAAACATCAGTTTGTTGTTCCACTTATTTATGCATCTATTGGTTGACTCCTGTATGTACCCTGACCAGGAATTGAACTTGGCCTTAGCCTATCAGGACAACGCTCTAACCAACTGAGCCACCCTGGCCAGGGCTTGTTCTCTTTCTTGAATAGAATCTTATTTAAAAAGTAAACATCTAGTCTTTTTCTCCCAGATAGGATGTTCTAACCTAAATCGAGTGGCTTATCCTGGTGTCTGGGCCGAGGGAGTGGGTACTCCTGTGGGTGTGATGCTGGGGTATACGTCAGTGGTTCTAACCTGTCTCTCCTGGTTGTCCCTTTCCCTGCCCAGGGCTGCCCATGTACATGAAGTCCCTGCGCTGGGCCCTGGTGGTCATGGCCGTGCTCCTGGCGGTGTCCACGGTCGCCATTGTGGCCCTGGCCTCTAGAACAGGTATGGTGCCTCCTCCCAGCTATGCTTTGACAAGCAATTGGGGGTCAGCCCCTGCCTGGGGCGGCTTTGTAACCTGTACAAACTGTACAGCCTTCTGCGGTCCCTGCCCACCCTGCTTGCCCCTCAGTCAAGGCGGTGACCAGGTTTTAATTTTTTTAAGGAGCACGCACTCGGCTCATTCCAGTTTACCCTGCAGCTCACCTGTGGTCTCTGCTTTCAGGGGCCGGGTGCCGGCCGTGTCCCCATGGCTGGCTGTGGTCTGAGGAGCACTGTTACTACCTCTCTACTGAAGCTCAAGCCTGGGAAGCCAGCCAGACTTTCTGCTCTGCCCACCGTGCTACCCTCCCCCTGCTGATCCACACCCAGGTAAGGAGGGAGGGTGTGCGTATCATTACAGGGTACAGGTGGCTAGCCCTGGAAGGAATCGCAAGGATCTAGTCCAACTCCATATTTCAGAAAAAGCCACGAGGCTTGGAGAAAGAAAGTGACATGCAGGGGCACTAGACTTCTGATTGCCGAGGTCTTCAATGTCCTCTTCATTCTAAGTTGTGGAGGGGGAGGTGGACCTGGAGGACCAGAGCAGGGCTGCCCTCGTCCCACGTGGTGGCCATGTAGCCAACAGGGAGCTCAGGAACCAGTGTGCGCTGGCAGATCTGAGGGGAGACACATGCATACTCTTGGGAGGCTATATGAAAAATAAATGACATTTAGTGGGTATGCTATTCAGGTCTTGCTATAATAATGCAGGGTGACAAATCACCGCTAAAGTCAGTAACTTTAGACCACAAGCATTTCTTGATCTGAGGGAGGACTGTTGATGGGCCGATCTTGGTTTGTCAGACAGCTCAGTTTCAGATGCAGATTGCTGGGCTGGCCTTGAGCCCACTGGGTTTACTCTGTGACTCTGGTCCTTCTACCTGAGGGAAAGTCTTCGTAAGAAAAATGGCAGAAGGGCAAGGATCAAGCACCATTTAAGGCTTCTGCAGATGTTATATCGGCTAACATTCCATTAGCCAAAGCAAATAACAAGGCCAAGCCCAACATCAAGGGGACAGACAGCATAGGATCTCCATCCCCTAGGGAGCGGGGAGAAGAGTAACTATTTGCTGAATAATAATCCAACTAGTGGGTTTGAGAGTGGCTATAAAAGAGGACCTTGGCTTCATTATATCTAATTTAGGTGCCAAGAACCTATGTTAGCTGTTCTGTTATCTATGAAAATGCAGCATTCCTTCAGACAGTGCTTCAATAAATCTTTATTGAGCACTTTCTCTATATTGTTTTGGGGGGAGGGTGGAATTCAGGGATGAGCCTGAACGGCACAGCCTCCATCTTTGACGGCTCAGAGAGCAATGAGTGAAGCAGACATTAATCAAGAATTTTAGATCTTTGCATGCATAAAATTTTTCTTAGATTGCTCCTGCTCAGTCCTGCAAGAAAGGATTTCTGCCCCATACCACAGGGAGCGCAACTTCTGCTTTTTATTTTCTCTGGAAGAACTCCTGGAAGTAGATATAAAAATCTGCTGGAGAAAATGTTTTACAGTGAACATAGGTTATTATATTAGTAGAAATAACATATTTCAAAAAACATGGGGAAATGAAGAAGGTGCAGTGTAGACTGAAAAAATTTCCCAATGTGGTAAATATAGATGTGAAGAATAAACATGCTAATACTTTAATGATAGTTGGCATGTAGAGGAGGCAAGATTTCAAGTGATAATTGATTTTTTTCTAGCCCATGGAGGTAAGAGGTGGATATAGAACAGTTTCTGCCCATGGCCTGGGCTGGACCTTGAGTTCTTATCATTGTGAGATAAGACCAGGCTGGGGAGAGAAACCTATCCAGACCCCTGCATCAAAGGACCCCGCCTGATCACACCTGCAAGTTAAAAACCAGTGGGAACAGGGGCAGGTCCCTAAAGAGTGCTTGAAGCTGGGGAGGGGGCCTAGCAGGGCAGGGACTTGGCAGCCCTGCATAATTTTTCCATTTCCTGAGACAGAGCCACTGGGCACAGCAAGTGTCATCAGAAAGCCAGCGCCCTTCAGGCCTTTATCAGACACGGTCAATCCAGAATGACCTTGGACCTCAGCTGAGCAATGGCCTCCTGGCTGGTGGGTTCTCAAAAGGGGAGCCGGGTTTAACAATCCAAATTGCAAAGGGAGCTTGAGATAAAGATTAAAAAAAAAAAAAAAAAAAGCACACAGGATCAATCTATTGAAACATAAGTAAATATTCAGAAAATATATCACAGGGCCTGGATAAGCTCCTTCCAAAAAAGAGCTTCTAAAAAGCCCCTTGCAAAAAGACCCACACTAAGATTTGGGTCCCAGGCAGTTAAAATCCGGCGTGTGATGACTGAGCTCTGGAATCCTCCCCAGGTTTGGACCAGGGCCAGAAGCTCCGGGAGATGCCGAGCCAGGGGTGGGGAGCACAGGCTGGCAAAGGCCAAGCTTCCTGAGCTGGGATGCACACACCCAGGGACATGCCACGGTACCAGGGAGTGTACACGGCTCATCCCCAGAGCTGGTTTTGCTCCCAGTTAGCAAAAAGGAGAAAGTTTCAGGCCACCTAAGTCATCTCAGAGCCACTCGCCATTGGCTCAATGACAGCTTCGTTTTGCAGGGGGAGGAAAGGAGAAACTACCTTAAACGTACACATCGGCTGTGTCATTTACCACAATTTAAAAAAATGTATGAAGATATAGAAAATAATTTGCCTGACTTTTAAGGTGTAAAACATGAGATTTCAAGTCAATTCTGCCCAGGATCAGAATTTCCTTCCCCGCACTGGTGGGAAAGTTGGAGACGCACCAGTGGGAGGTGGTGAGGCCCCAGGATTGATGTGCCATCATTACAGAGCAGTCCTTTGAGCTGAAGTTTCTGGATTTTATTTATAATTCTTGACAATGCTTTTCCCACACCATTATTTTTGCTAACAGTGAGAACAGGTTAATGGAGTCTGAGCTGCAAGGGAGAGGCCGAATGGAGCAGGTATTGTTGCATGGGACAGGCCATGGCTTCTGTCACCAGGAGGCCCAGGGGGCTAGGACAGAAAGAAGGACAGGGTCCTCTTGGCATTGCTGTAAGCATCAAAGCTTTGAACACCGCCCAGCGGAGACAGGGCTTCCTCTGCAGAGGGGATGTAATGAGTATGTACTCTGTGCCCTGGGCTTTATACATGCTATCTCAGGCCTCATTGCAAATGTCCCCGTTTTACAGAGGACCACGCTGAAGCTCTGAAAGGCTGGGTAACCTGCCTTAGGTCACAGCCCTTACAAGTCAGCAGAACCAGAATTTGAATATGGGGCAGCCTGGCTCCAAAGCTCTACGCTTCAGTGATAGCTCGCCTGAGCCCTGGTGTGCCTTCCCCAACCAGCAGCTTACCTCTCCCAAGAGGACAGGTGTGTGCAGCCATGCAGCGAGATGCTTGGGCTGCTCTGCCTGCTGACTCACACTCAGGGCCAGCCTCATCCTCCCCAGAGCTCCCCACCCAGGCCTGCCCGTGGGCCCCAGCTCGGGGCATGGAGCCAAGAGGAAAAGGCCAGCTAAGGCAGGGCTGTGTGTGCCTTGCCTGTTCTCATCACTCTCCATTTTCATATGCGGTCTGATCTTTGGGATCTCAGATGGGTAAGCTTAGCAAGGTTACCTGGAAATTGGTTCTGGCTCCTCTCAGCTGCTGAATGTCTGGTGCTCCCTTGGGAATAAGATGTGTTTACACCTCTGGGGCACACAGCTGTCACGAAGGCCCCTGTGTTCCCCGGAGTTCCCCGGGGCCCTTGGTGGTTATTAGCAGGATCACAGGGAGGCAGTTTTGCTGAGCTGGCCGACTGTGCTGGGCTCTGGCGGTCCATGGTGAGTAAGACTGAAGGATGAATAGGAGGGGCACAGTCATCCCTCCGGTGCTCACTTGCTTAATTCCCAAGGTTAAATACAGAGGTTTTATCTTTGTCAACTTAAACCATTTTCTGGGGAAGACCTGAATATATCGTTAAATCCATTTATACCATCTGTTTCACTAATGTGAATATATGCTTCTTGGCATTGTGAGCGAGGTGTGCTTGCTGGTGTGGTCTGCCTTTTCCACAGCATGATTTCATATTTACATTTTCTTGCGTAACTACATTTTCTATGTATTTGTCATCTCTAACAGCACTGCAATTTTCCATCATGTTGATATCCCATAATTGGCCTGGTTATTTCCCGACTGCTGTGCATTGGGTGGCTTTCAATTGTTCTTTATAAATGGTACTTGTGTTACCTTCGGGTAAATTTATTTTCTCCCCTTTATGCTCTTGGATTTACTCCCCAATGTGGAATCACCCATCCAAGCAACAAGAACCGTGTTCCTGATCTTGTTATGGACATAGCCCCAAGTTATGTTCTAGAAAGACTGGGCCAGTGTGGATTGGCAGCATTGCACCAGGAATTTCAATATAGAAACACCTTTTTTTAAAAAAATATATTGACTTTTTACAGAGAGGAACAGAGAGTTAGAGACATCGATCAGCTGCCTCCTCACACTTCCCACTGGGTATGTGCCCGCAACCGAGGTACATGCCCATGACCAGAATGGAAGCTGGGACCCTTGAGTCTGCAGGCGGATGCTCTATCCACTGAGCCAAACCGGTTAGGGCTAGAAACACCTTTTAAGTACAATTGAATTGCAATTGAAAAACAAGTTGAACTTAACGTTAATACCATGTTTTGTTAAAAATCTGACATCTCTAATAGCTAACACACTTGTTTTCATTCTTGCTGTTCCTCCTGTGTCCACGTATGTACATACTTTTTCATTATTATAATCAAGCCACTACTGTGATTCAGCTTTTTCCCTTTCTGTGACCCTTCACATACTACAGCCCCATGCTACACCTTTCCCCTGTAGTGCTCCACGGACTTCATGTTTTTTTAATGGTCTTAGTTATCTCACACTGAACTGATACAACGTAACTGGTGCTCTTGCTGGCAACTGTGTTGTTGACCATCTGCTTCCAGGAGGCCCCTGCAGCCTGATCCACCCCATCACTCACCTCCTCCTCCCTAGTGAGGCCGCTTGTTACCTGGACGTGCTGTGCAGCTGCCCAGCTTTGCTTATGCCTTTACCCAACTCTTCTCGGAGCCTCTTCGTTCCTCTGTCCACTCCTCGTTGCTCAGTGGGGATTGACATTCACATCCCCTCGCCTTGAGGGCTGAGATGGGATTGTCCCCATTTCTGGGCCCCATCCTGAGAGCAGCACCTGGCAACCAGCAAGCATCCCATCCAACTTTCTGATTCCTGGTGTTTGGGCAAGTTGGGTTGAGCTGAGCTGCTTCTCTGGCCTGGCAAGCTGGGAACTTAAAAAAGCCCAGGTAAGACGAGCCAGCATCCCGAGGAGTGACCAGCTGCTTCTCTCTCTCAGGACTTCCTGGGCAGACACCCTGTCACCAAGTACTCCTGGGTGGGGGCCCGGCGAGGCCCCCAGGGCTGGCACTGGATCGATGGGGACCCCCTGCCACCCCAGCTGTGAGTGACTGTGGGCCTGGGGTGGGGGGGCTCTGTCCCTATTGCACTAGCATGGGCTCCCCAATGTGACCAGAATAACATCACAGCAAGCGCCAAAGGGGGGCTGGAGGGCCTTCCCCCCTCTGCAGACACCTCCCCCGCTGCCGCTCTGGGGCCACCATCTCCCGACACTCAGTCCCCCTGCTCCACCCCAGCCTGAGTGCCTGTTGGTTGACCCCAGACCCATGCTCAGGGCCTGGTTTTTAGTCCCCGCCACCCCATCCCTTGTCTGGACCCCCAGCACAGTCACCCAAGCAGGATTGTCACCCTGTTCTACAGGTAAGGGATGTGCAACTCGGAGAGGTTTACTGCTTCACCCAGTGCCACATAGCTGAGGCAGGGGCATCCTCACGACTCCTACCACAGGGCTCCTTGCAGACCCCGGGCCTGGCCAGTGGGTATGCAGGCTGGAGGGCCTACAACACCCTGAGTGCCCTCCTCCTTCTCATCCTTCCCCAGACTCCCAGAGGAAGACAAGGACCAGCCGGGTCTGAAGTGCGCGGGCCTGGAGGGAGACAAGCTCGTGGCTTTGGACTGCGCCTCTTCAAGACCCTGGGTCTGTGCCCAGGGGACCAAGTGACTGGGGTTCTGCCCATTCCAACCCTGTTGGGGGCATACAGTTGCCCCCAGGGGGGCCTATTCCCTGGACCCAGGCTCCCGCCACTCCCTGCTCGGTGCCTGGGGGCCCTGCCTGAGCGAAGTAGGGAGCTGGGCCTCTGTTGCAGGAAGATCACTCCGGGGAAGGCTTTCATCTTCTATCTTCGCCTCCAGCTGCTGAAGAGGATTTGTTCAGAGACCTTGAGATTTTTTTTTTTTGCATTTCTGAGCCTTAGTCTCTCCCTCATAAAAATGGCCATTACCCATTCTCTCCCTTACCTGCTTAATCACAATGCACCCTTCAGCCTAGAGCAGTGGTCAGCAAACTCATTAGTCAACAGAGCCAAATACCAACAGTACGATTGAAATTTGAGAGCCGAAAACTGACTTCTGCACATGGGCCACGAAGTTTCAATCGCACTGTATGTGCACGCCCGCACGTGGTATTTTGTGGAAGAGCCACACTCAAGGGGCCAAAGAGCCGCATGTGGCTCGTGAGCCGCAGTTTGCCGACCACTGGCCTAGAGGAACAGAAAGGATTAGTGATCACAGGTGAGCCCCACCTGAGTGGACATCGAGCCATGAAATGAGGGTTCCACTGGTTTGTGGCCAGAGGGCTTGTCAGCAGTGACATCCTTGCTATAAATGCCATTTCCAGGCGGAGGGGCACAGCTGACGACCCGTGTCAGCGAGTGAGAAGTGGTGGCCCCCGGAGGAGGAAGAGGGGGTTGCACACTGATGGCCAAGGCTGGGGCGATGCAGAGGAGAGGACCACCATGGTAGGCAAAGTTCCTGCAAAGCATGGGGTCCAACAGGAGGCTGTACCTGCGTCTAATCTTGGTGCTGAGCATTCCACACAACTGTGATACAAACCAACTTTCCTTTCCAAATTCTCCTGGGAGGAGCCTGTGTTGGCCCATTTAAACCAGTAGCTTGTATAGAATGTATGGGCGCCTGGGAGCAAGAGATGGCGAGTCCTAAACAGCGCACTTGACAAGCAATAAAGGTCTTAAAAGCACTTTGGGCTCTCATTCCAAGTGCAAATTAACCCCAGGGCTTGATAACATTCGATTTTCACTCACTTCAAAGCCCTTCTCAGCAGACATCCTGTGCCTGGTGCATCAGGCTGGTTCAACATCAGGAGCCCTTGGGTTCCTCCCAGCTTCAGGGCCAAGTACCAGGGCCTGGGGATCCCAGGACACAGGTGCCACTTAGAATCAGCTGTGGTGGTGCCCGGAGTGTGGTGCCGAGGGCTGGAAATCTGAAAGCTATTTATCTTCACTTGGTGGAGAAGGGGAGTAAGAGAATGAGCTTATTAGGACATTACTAGTACTGTCCAAAGTTGGCAAACCAAGAAATCAAAAGCGTAAGCTTATTATTTAGAAATATGGAGACAAGCCCTAAAACAGCAAAAATAATTATAAATCATCGCTTTAAAATTAATTGATGACAGAAGTCAGAATCGTGGCTCATAACTGGGAAGAGGAGCCAGGGAACACCCTGGGTGCGGGCATGGTCAAGATCTTGGTCTGGGTGGGTTGACTACACCTGCATAAGAAGTCATCAAGCTGTTACGCTTAAGGTTAAAAAGTAATGTCCGTCTTCAAAGACCAGGAGTAATTATTAGGAGACTGATTTTTTTGTTGTTATTAGGAAAATTGGTCACTGGGTACATAATTATTCAGGGGACTAAATAGTTACCTGGAGACTGTGTTAGAAATTTAAAATAAATGAAGTAAATGTTACATATTATCATCACCCGATTCATCTTCCTTCAAAGATTCCTTGGCTCCCTTGCTGGTGTGGCTCAGTTGGTTGAGCGTCGTCAGTTCCAGTTCTATTCCTGGTCAGGGCACATGCCTGCGTTTTGGATTCAATCCCCATTCGGGGGCATGTAGGAGACAGCTGATCAATGTTTCTCTCTCCCTCTCCCTCTCTAGAAAAATCAATAAAAACATTAAAAAAAAAAAAAAAGGTTCCTTAGCATATTTCTCCACATCTTCCCTTATATATTTTGGAACAATTTCATGTCTTTTAGTTATTTCACCAACCCAGCTAAGCAGTTCAAAAGCTTTGTCCTTAACTTCATTGTGTATAGCTGATTTTTAAAAAACACAACCTAAATTTAGTAGTACTAACTTAAAATCATATTTACATTTTTAAAAAATACACAAAACTCAAATTCATGTCCTACTTTGATAAAAAGAGAAATTAGATTTTTTAAAAAATATATTTTATTGATTTTTTTACAGAGAGGAAGGGAGAAGGATAGAGAGTTAGAAACATTGATGAGAGAGAAACATCTATCAGCTGCCTCCTGCACACCTCCTACTGGGGATGTGCCCACAACGAAGGTACAGGCCCTTGACCAGAATAGAACCTGGGACCTTTCAGTCCGCAGGCCAACGCTCTATCCACTGAGCCAAACCGGTTAGGGCGAGAAATTAGATTTTTTTAAAAGGTCCAAAAGATTCTGATATGCAGCCAGCTTGAGCACTACTAGCTTCAAAAAACAATTCCGCTCTTGCCTTTCCCTCCAGCCTGTAATAACCCATCACGGAGGTATATGCTCACAAGTAAGTTTCCGCATCAACTTCGGAGCAGGTCTTTCCCTTCCTATGAAACAGAAGCTGGAAAAGTCACACAGCAGGTTGGTCCGCATGAAATTCCTCTGAGTAATGTTTCTAGTCTCTTTCCCATCAGGCTCTGCCAGGTGCTATTGTTTGACATTCACATCTAGTAATGCTGCCACCAGCACTGGCTTGTTCCATGGAGCTTTGGAGACCGGCCTCTGACAGCGATGGGTGCAGCAGCCCCCGAGGAGCAGCTCTGGACATCTAGTCTGTTGAACAGTCACCTGTGTTAAGCACATGGAACTCACCATCCCCTAAGTACTGAGTTTTTGATTCAGTGGGTCAGGGCCCTCACGTGAGGTTTCTACCAGCTTTCTTGGTGATTCTTATGCAGAGGGGCCAGAAGCCACATTTTGAGAAACGCTGTCTAAAAGAGCCTGTATCTTGCTACCAGAAAAAAAATAAAGTATATATGTATATTTTTTAAGTCAACTTTGTGGTCTAATTTGCACCAAAGGAAATGCATTCATCTCAGGAGTACCTGTTGACAAATGTAGGCACTTGCATAACCATTGCTAATCAAGATATGGAATAGCGCCAATACTCTAGGAAGTTCTCTCGTGTCCCTTTGCTGTCAACAACCTCCCTCCTGAACCTTTAGCCCCAAGCAAATCTGCCTTCGGCCTCTACAGATTAAATTTAGCTTGTTCCAGGATTTCATATAAAAGAATCGTACAGTACGTACTGCTTGGTATCTGCTGTTTCAGCTGAGTATAAGGTTTTAGAGACTTATTCATGTTGCTGCACTTATCAGTAGGTCTTCGCTTTATAGGAAGGTATCAGGATTTGTTCATCTCCTCTCTAGTTGGTGATATCACGGTTACCTCCAGTTTGAGGCTGTTACAAATACAGCTGTGAACATTGGAATACAAGCCTTTGTGTGGACACAGATACTCATTTCTCTTCGGTACCTGGGGTTGTATGGTAAGGATATGTTTAATTTTTAAGAAGCTGCCAAACTTTTTCCAAAGTAGCAGTGCCATTTTTTTAAAAATATATTTTATTAATTTTTTACAGAGAGGAAGAGAGAGGAGAGGGATAGAGAGCTAGAAACATCGATGAGAGAGAAACATCGATCAGCTGCCTCCTGCACACCCCCTACTGGGGATGTGCCCGCAACCAAGGCACATGCCCCTGACCGGAATCGAACCTGGGACCTTTCAGTCTGCAGGCCGACCCTCTATCCACTGAGCCAAACCAGTTTCGGCGTAGCAGTGCCATTTTACAATCCACCAGAACACAAGAGTTCCAGTTGCTCCACATCCTTGTCAACGCTTGGTGTTGCCAGTCTTCTTACACTTAGCGATTCTGGTGGGTGTGTAACCTCAATGTGGTTTTCATTTGCATTTTTCCTGATGACTGAGAATATTGAGTTTTCATGAACTCATTGGCCATTCGTATATTTCTTTTGTGATTCTGATACCCATAGTCCAGAGACTGTTTTAGAGAAACCCTACCTAAAACATCCATGCCCACAGGGCAATATTTTAAGTGATGATTTAAATGGAAAATCTAAAATATCTCCCAACTTTGTGAAATAGGGTGTTTCAATATACAGAATTTAAAGAGTGACATGAACACCCATATGCTCTCTACCTAGCTCTAACAATTAACATTTTGCCATTTACCCTACTTATGTATATATAAAATTGAACCATTTGAAAATGTTACAGCCATCAACACACATCACCCATAAATACTTCAGCTTGCATCTCAAAATAAGGATATTCTTCTATGTAACTGCAATTCCACCATTAACTTAATTTGGGTCACAGAGATGTGAGAAAATGGTTGCCTGAGGCTTCTGAGGAAAATCGCCTTGCTCTTTAGACACAAAAAGTTTCATCTGGATATAAGGCTCAGTATGGGGCTGTCACATGGAACTCAACCATGGGAGCCAAGGAACCCTTCATTGTTCAAGCCCATTTGAGTTGGATCTTCTGTTACAGGCAGCCAACAGTATCCAGATATAGGAGTGTACTACAGTTGGGACTTTGAGGGCCACTCTTTGACTTCTATATGGCCTCATCTCTTTGATGGGTCCTTGACTGAGAGCCCAGTTCTGAGTCTGAATGCCTTGCTTTCAGCCAAAACCCTACTATGCTGGCCATTAGTTTAGTCTGATCCCAGATGTGCTTGTAGACCCAGAACCTTCGACATCTTGGTTTTTGCTGGTACCTGGAAAAAATGCATGAGCCCCGCTCAACTGTGGTCCCAGCATCCTTCTGCTGGTAGACCCCTACCTGGTCCCCCAATCAGCCTCTGTCATCAAAACCCTGTTCTCTGAGCCCTCCCCAGCATTTCCCAACTTCCCTGAAGCTGGGATTGCTTTTTCTAATTAGAGCAGGCAATGGAAAGAAAAATGAAAACAACTTTGTATTGCCTTATTTATACCCTGGGAAAATCTAAATATCAAGTCAGGTTATAATAAAATCAGGATGTAAACACACCTTTTGTTATTTCAGATAGAAAAAACAGAAAATATTTTTTAAAATATTTGTCAGTTACAGCATATGATGGTGGAGTGAGGTTCTGAAGGGTCTCAGCTGTCAGCCATCAACCTGGAGAGATGTGAGGATGGTCTCAGATTTACACTCTAAATTCAATGAGGCCTGCATTCCTCACACTTAGGGGAACAAATTAAAAATAGTTCTTGAAAGGTGGTCTTAGATAATTATATTCACAGACACTAATTTCATTATTTAATGTATTTTTGTTCCTCAGACTTTCTAGAATCACAAGTGATACCTGTTTAAATCATAGTGGGTATATACAGCTTTTCAATGCAGAAATAGCCTCATTATGTTAGTTATACCATGTTTTTTGTTTTGTTTTGTTTTGTTTTGAATATATTTTATTGATATTTTACAGAGAGGAAGGGAGAGGGATAGAGAGCTAGAAACATCGATGAGAGAGAAACATCGATCAGCTGCCTCCTGCACACCTCCCACTGGGGATGTGCCCGCAACCAAGGTACATGCCCTTGACCGGAATCGAACCAGGGACCCTTCAGTCCGCAGGCCGACGCCCCATCCACTGAGCCAAACCGGTTTCGGCAGTTATACCATGTTTTTATTTCAGTTTGCTGAATGAGAAGAAATACAAAACAAAAACAAATGCAAACTCCAATTTCTTCTGCAGGTCCAGTCTGTCTTGATAGCAGTTGTTACAGACAGCCCTGAAACAGCTGGAATATAGTCGGCAAGGACCCAGGTGGAACAGTTCATCTTGAATCTTCGCAAGTATAATTTGATTTCCTTTGGTGCCTTGCACAGTAAGGCACTATTAATGATATAACAGAATAGAAGAAATGCCCACAGCATAGTTCTAGTGACAATTTACTAAGACAAGTTACAGTTTAATGATGATGGTGGTGATTGTTTCTTTCATTTTACTATTATTTGTTACAATAAGGGTGTAGCCTTTATATTCCACACACACAAAATAAAACAAGAAGTGCTTATGAAAAAGTCCCTGCCCCCACCCCCTTTTCAAAACACCCCGAATGTAGCAATTCAATACAACAGAAAAATCAAGACTTGTTTGATTTCAAATTGTCAATAAAAAAAGCAAAGTATGTAATGCAACAGCTGTTCAACTTTCAACTCTAAAACAAACAAAACTCCCAATATTTAAATTTCTCCAGCACACATTCCAGTATAAATGCTCTGAACTGTAATCAGCTAGTAATTAATGGGAACAGAACCTTAGAAGTTATATTGCTTCCCTAACCCCCTTTCTCTTATAATTAGAGGGTCGGGGGTATTAGGGGATACAAAAGTCAGAGGAAGAAGAATTAAAAAGGAAAATTCCAAAAGCTGCGGTTTGTACTAGAAAGGAAGACAGCATTTTACAAATGCTCAAAAAATCCCAAGGCAAGTTACACAATTCATTCACTATCACTCCTACTTGAAAGAATAAAGACCTCTGCGTCTTTTATAAAACTGTATTTTCAGAACTGTATTACAGGTTCACCAGAAACTCTAGATGTAGTTTAGGCTACATCAGGAAAACAAGTTCAGTTCAGATCAAGTTAGATACTGTATATCTAGCCTAGCTGGATCGGTGTCTGGTACTGCTCCCTGTGTCACCCCAAACAGCTGTAAACTAAACAATAGTATGTAACTCCATAGGAAGCTTAAGGATTGAGGATATGTACACAGCTAATTATATCTCCCCTGCTTCGCGCTCTTCAGAGCTCCTCCTGTCTTCTGATCTGCCATTAGCGCTCTCATAGGACCGCTTCTTATCTTTTCGATCTCTGTCACGAGGTGATCTGTCTCTTGAATTCCTGTCTCTGTCACGTGATGCTAAGTCTTGGTCTCTGAATCTTTCTTTTGAGGATCTGAAAAATATTAATTTAAGGAGCAAAATGTGTTGGGGAACCCAAAATCCAAGAGAAAGAATCGGATAAATATTAAGGTATGACTGCTGAAGACATACAGAATATATCCAAGAAAGACAAGAGTCAGTGTTCTGACAGAAAAGAGCACTACCATATTTGGTAAGGGTCTATCTAAAACAAAGACATGGGTGAAAACAAATAGATAAGGGTGAAAAACCATATTCGAAAATAAGAATTTATAGGACATTCTCATTCTGAGAGGCAATCAAAAAAGCTTCTCCAATTCATAGCAAATGCATTTAACATAAGAATTATAAACAATAACTTAAAAAAGCACAACGTATTATCTTATTTTAAAATATATAATAGAATGTAGATCCCACATAGGATAGAAATCAATGTCTTAAACAGGGGCTCTGCAAACTTTTCTTGCTGTCTGGTCAGAGTAATACTTTAGGTTTTGAGATCACATACAGTCTTCTGTGGTATATTCTTCTTCCTTTTCTTTTTATCAACCCTTTAACAATGTAAAAACCATTCATAGGTTGCTGCCCATACAAAAACAGGCTAGGGGGCCAGATTTGGCCTGCAGACAACTTAGATAAGAAAACTACTCATTTAATGACAAGGTAACCATTATTTTCAAAATCTGCTTTACTCCTCCTGAGTTAGCTCATTCAACCAACAGATAAAAATCAGGATGGAAGACAGAGAAAGACAATCACACTATTATAAATCTTGATTAACCATGACTGTTTCTTTTTTCTTTCTTTTTATAGCAATGGTGGAAATTTATTTAGAAACAAGAACAGACTCCCACGTGGGGAGGGGGAAAGAGTCCCCAACCATGACTGTTTCTTAATACCACCTCTCTATTCCCACACCCAATTTCAACAAAGTAAATAATAACAAAACAAGTTCATATCAGAGATTCAGTCAGTAGAAAAACCAAAGGACATTACGGGATCAGAATTAATATGGAATTTTCTATACTTTCAACATCTAGAATGAATCAGTACCACATATTATGTTTATTTCATTCTTTATATGTGACATAATACTTGTACATAATTATTTCACTTAACCCATGTTCAGAATTTGGATCTGAGGCCTGATTAAGTAATACTTTCAACTTCTATGGCAGGAAAAAACTACTACTATACTCAGTTCTAGAAATATAGTTAAAGAGGATTGAACTAAAAAGGTTGAAAGATAAAGTAATGCCAACTTCGAGCATTCTGTTTAATTAAAGTTTTAATGAGCTTAATTTAAAAGTGATGTGTAAAAAAACACAGTACACATCTGGTTACATTAATCCTATCCATACTTCATGAGAATGGAATATGGATATGACGAGTAAGAGGTCAGTAATAATAACTGAAAATCAACTATGAGATGAGTATCAACTAATGCTTTGTGAGAGATTACAATGCCTATACACTAGCAGTTTCCATTCACTATTTCACTCAAATTACCAATAATCCTAATAAAACAGGTATTCTTACTATCTATCTCTACCTAGTAGATGGGGAAAGAAAGGTAGGATAATTAAATTACTTAGCCCAGGCCACCAAACCCAAGTAGTCGGACTCCAGGGTCTGCACTATATGTCTGAACAGAGTAGGAAGCAGGAAGATGAAAATGGCCCTCATTTACCATGAGTAACTGTTGCAAGGGAAAGGTCACAAACAGAATATGCTTATATCAGAGACCAGTATTTCAGCTGAGGCAGGGGAACAACAAATCATTAAAGACTCTTAACTTAGACTTTTACCTTGAAAATTAAACTCAAATATATAGCAATAACTTATAATAACATTTAGGTTTTAATAGCAACTTTCCAATAATTTTTGGTAAAACAAAGACTATTACTTTGAAAGAGAGTAATTTGAATATGAAGATTAGAAGTGCTCTAGAGAAAAGCAAAACTTTTACAAAAATAATCCTCTTTAGGACATGCTGAAAATTTAGTAGAGGTATCACGTGTATGATGGGAAAATGTCCTATAAAACTTCATAAATGCAGGAAGCATTAAGGACTAGAACAATACGATCTCAGATGAGTAGCCCTTCTATCTCAACCACCATAAAAGAGGTGACAGACACCAGAAACAATGAAAGGTGGGCGGGCTCTCCAGTGAAATTGTCTAGACCCGTGGTGGGCAAACTGCAGCTCGCGAGCCACATGCAGCTCTTTGGCCCCTTGAGTGTGGCTCTTCCACAAAATACCACGGCCTGGGCAAGTCTATTTTGAAGAAGTGGCGTTAGAAGAAGTTTAAGTTTAAAAAATTTGGCTCTCAAAAGAAATTGCAATCGTTGTACTGTTGACATTTGGCTCTGTTGACTAATGAGTTTGCCGACCACTGGTCTAGACCATCCATCAACCAGCAGAATGATTCCCAAAATTTACAGTGCAGTTAAAATTCATAGAGAATTTTTTTAAATGCATTTTTCTGGGCATGGCACTGTGCCTACAGTTTTAAGAATTTGAGATAAGTGGCAAATCACACTATCAGAAACTATCCCTTATATAAATTCCCTGCTCATTCTCTACATTTGCCTGATAATCACTCATCTTTTCCTACCTGGCTTTACCTATTCAAATGATACCCACTTTATTCAAGTTTTATCTACTACCTGAGCCATTTTTTTATTGCTCTGGAATGTCCCACATCTACACTCCTGTATTACTCTAAGACATACAGTTTAGCACTTTGTAATATGCTAGGTTTTATATCAGTCTGTTGTCCAAGATGTTAGTCCTGTGTTCTAACTCACTTGAATAAAGTTGCTCAACTATGTTATATTTGGTATTTTTTACTAGACCTATAATAGAAAGTATACAGTTCTTCCTGATTAAAGTCACCTTAAGAACTTCTTGGTTTGCTAAGAGAGTAGAACTTAAATGTTCTCACCAAAAACAAAAGAGAGAGAAATATGTGAGGTGATGAATGTGCTAATTAACTAATGGTGAAAATGCTTTTGTAATGTATATGTACCTCAAATCACCACAGTGCACACTTTAAATATCTTAGAATTTTATTTGCCAATTATACCTCAATAAAGCTGGGGAGGAAAGACCTACTTGGAACAAATCAAGAATATAATAAATATTGATTGACAGCCTATGAACTAACTCAGCTTGTGAGTGGTTTCAGGGAATGGCCGGTTGGGGATCAAAAAACCCAGAAAGTTTAAACAGCATTCTGTGGATTCTATCATGGTTTTTATGTAGCATAATCCATAGACAATTTAAAACCAGTAAAGACCAGGAACTCAAAAAATCATATGCAAGTTTAAGAAGAGTTGCCAAGGCCCGGGCCAGGGTTGCTCAGTGTTTGAGCATCGACCTATGAACCAGGAGATCGCGCACGGTTGATCCCCAGTGGGGAGCATGCAGGAGGCAGCAGAATGATGATTCTCTCTCATCACTGATGTTACTCTCTCTCCCCCTTTCTCTCTGAAATAAAAAAAAGAGTTATCAAGAAAAAAAAAAAAAACCAACCTAAAGTGTGGCTTATGCTCCATAGAAATGACTAGCTTAAGGACCATCGTGTAACCTGAGACACTTTGGGAGTTTGGTCTATATAGACTGAGTACTAAGGCTTCACCACATTGTTATCCTTTGTCCCGATGAAATTTTCAGGTCCTTAAACTTATTTTACCCTGGGTCTGCACTCCTTGTATCTTGTGAATTTTCATGTCAAGGAAGAAGTCTAACTTCTTGAAGATTCTGAATCTGCCCTGTTAAGCTAACTGTATATAACAATGCATACCTATTGTGCAGATTAAACAACAATATACTAGAATGTGTCTGCTCTGCGGAAGTGCACCAGCTCAAAGAAGTATGGAAAACAATGTCAAACAAAGCTGAACAATTCAATGAAAGGACTGCTCAGAGCCCCTAATTCATCAATACATACAGAAAAAAAAACTCTAAGACTATTGGTACCTAAAATTATTTGCCCATGAAGTACGTCGTCGTCCCCAACCCCACCCCCCGCCAAAAACACACCACGCAGAGAAAAGCATAACCTCTGCACATATTTGTTCCAAATGTCTTACTCTGGCTCATAAGAATATTCTTCCTGAACTACCCATACAATCAGGGGAAAAACTGTTAATACACCCACACACAAATGTGTACATATTACCAGATGCAAGTTTCAAACCAATAGTATTCCAATTCTAAACCATAAAGGTAGTTCCATGTCCTCTTATGGACACCTCAGTACCTCCTCCTGGATCGCTCTCTGCTTCTGTCTCTAGAACTGTGCCCACTTCTCTGGTGGCTGCGGCTGCGACTTCGGCTGCTAGAGCGAGATCTGTGGCGATGGCGCTTCTCTCGAGATTTAGACCGAGTTCTCCTCTTCCGTTCTCGTGACATGGAGCGAGATCGATGTCGGCGATGCTCTCTGGACCTGGATCTACAAAAAACGTTTGATTTACTTTTTAGCTTTGTCAACACTACACTGCTCATTGACTAAAACCTCCCTTTAAACAGAAACTATCCCTTAGTAGCTTTGCTTAATGCCAATTCTATTCAACTAAATCCACACTAAAACTGCTGGTACCTATATAATAAAAGGCTAATATGCAAATCGACTGAACCCCAGAACGACCAGTTGCTATGACGCACACAGAGGTCAATCAATAGTGTATAAATTTACATCAGGAATATAAAAAAAGGAAGGACACCAATCTATATCACTACTACACATCAGGGATTGTATTATCTAATGCTTTATGGAATGAATTTCATTTAAACTTCTAAGACTTTTAGTACACTTTAGATAAAGCATGTACCTGATGGACATGGATAGAAGGGAGGAGAGACATGAAAAAAATATTGTTTAGAATAAGCTTCAGCTCTCTGGATTAGAGAGGTTTTGTATGACCACTGAAATTTGGCCCAGCCAAAGTGGCTCAGTGGTTGAGCGTTGACCTATGAACCAGGGGGTCATGGTTCAATTCCTGTTCAGTGCACACACTCAGGTTGCGGACTCGATCCCCAGTTGGGAGCATGCAGAAGGCAGCCAATCAATGATTCTCTCTCATCATTGATGTTTCTCTCTCTCCCTCTCCATTCCTCTCTGAAATCAATAAATAAAAATATATTTTAAAAAAAGAAAAGTTTGAATGTCCACAATATGCCTAGTCACAGTATAATCCAAACAGAATAAGAAGAATAAGACAGCCCGTCTAGTGTGGCTCTGTGGCTTAGCATCAACCTATGAATCAGATCATGGTTGGATTCCTGGTCAGAGCACATGCCCAGATTGTAGGCTCAATTCCCAGTAAGGAGGCATGCAGTAGGCAGCCTATTGATTCTCATCATTGATTTCTCTCTCTCTCTCCCTCTACCTTCTTTCTGAAATCAATAAAAACACATTTTTTTTTTTTAAAAAAAGAAGCAGCTAGAAGGAAAAACACTTCTGTAGTCTCCACTTGGTCACAAAACTAACTTGTGTATTGTGTGTGGTAAGGGGATGGCATATGCGGAAGACAGAACTGAGGGAAAACAATGAGAAATAAAGGTATGAAACTTTGTTAGAAGAGTCACTTAATATGATAGTACAAAAGCACATTATTCAGGTGTTACATGTGCAAACTGATTTTATTTTCCAATGATTAATTTGTTAAGTGAACTTTAAAAGCATTTAGTGTATGTCAACATTATGGTCAAAGAAAGGCACATACTGTGGACATAACCATAATTGAACAGAATATTTCACACTTGAAAAAAACATTTCTGACCCTGTCCAGTGTGGCTCAGTCGGTTGGGCATTCTCTCAAGTACCTAGAGGTTGCTGGTTCAATTCCTGGTCAGGGCACATGCCCAGGTTTTGGGCTCTATCCCCCAAAGGGGCGTGTAGAGGTAGCCAATCGATGTTCCACTTTTACATTGTTTTTCTCTTTCTCCCTTCCCTTCCTCTCTCTCTAAAAATCAATAAAAATATTTGTATTTCGTTTTTATTGATTTCGAAAAAAGGGAGAGGGAACGAGAGATGGAAAAATTAATGATGAGAATCATTGACTGGCTGCCTGTTACACACCCCTTAGTGGGGATTGAGCTCACAACTTGGGCCAGGAATCAAACCATGACTTCCCCATTTGTAGGCCAAGGCTCAACCACTGCCCAACACCAGCTAGGCAATAAAAAAAGATTTTAAAAAATATTTCTGATATGAAGCAGGGGGAGCCCTAGGCGGTTTGACTCAGTGGATAGAGAGTCAGCCTGCAGACTGAAGGGTCACAGATTCGATTCCGGTAAAGGGCATGTACTCTGGTTGGGGCACCTTTGGGAGGCAACCATTTAATGTCCTTCTCTCACATTGATGTTTTCCTCTCTGTCTCTTCCCTCTCCTACTCTCTCTAAAAATCAATGGGAAAATATCCTCAGGTGAGGTTTAACAAAACAAAACAAAATCATTTTTTACTATCCATACTTCTTTGAGCTGGTGCACTTCCACAGAGCAGACACATTCTAGTACATTGTTGTTTAATCTGCACAACAGGTATGCATTGTTATATACAGTTAGCTTGACAGGGCAGATTAAAAATCTTCAAGAAGTTAGACTTCTTCCTTGACATGAATATTCACAAGATACAATTTTATGCAGGAGGAAAGAGCATAAAATTCATTCAATACAAGTTTTGCCAAATGATATTTTGGTTAATCACTCATTTTGAGCTATTATAATAAATCCATTTCTTTCAATGTATTACTTCATTTATCTTTTTAAAATTATCCATCATTCAAAAAATATTTACTGGATGCCTACTGCACCGTTCTTGGTACTAAGAAGATTGTGCTGCAATTACACGGTTGGGCAAGAGTGGGTTTATAGTTGTGAGTAAGGGAAACACAAGAGTTTATTCTTGTATTTTTACTTATTTATTACTGTCTTTTCTACACAAACAACTGTTAAACCTACTTTTGACCAACCAACCCATATATGTATTCCAGATATGTGGGCAATAAATAAAAATAGGTCAGGTAGTAAAAAAAGAAATGGAGTATCTTTCGAGGACTTAAACAGAGCTGACATAATTTATTTCACTTATACAAATAATTTAAATATTTTTTTCAACAAAGGTAACCAGCTTGCATTAACCAACCAATAAACAGAATAGTATCATCATTTAATGCTTATACTTCTATTTTGGATTTGAGAAACTCACAATATAAATTAGCTAACCCAACTGGTCCTCTTTATTTACTAACGTCTTAGTTTTTTAGTGTTTTAAGCAGAAAAATAACTGAAAGGTTGGGGGCATCTAAAAAATGTAAGGTTTTGCTTTTTTTTTTTAAAAAAAAAAATACATTTTTACTGATTTCAGAGAGAAAGCGAGGGAGATATAGAAACACCAATGATGAGAGAAAATCATTGATCGGCTGCCTCCTGCATGTCCCCTACTAGGGATCGAGCCTGTAACCCAGGCATGTGCCCTTGACCAAAATCGAACCCGGGACCCTTCAGTCTGCAGGCCGACGCTCTATCCACTGGGCCAAACCAGCTAGGGCAGGTTTTTCTTTCATAAAGACAAATGCTCCCATTTAGAGGGAAAAGTTCTCGGGAAATAGTTACTCAATACAGTTAAGAGTACTTAGAATGTTTTAAAAAAAAAAAATGTCATCCAAACAAGAGGAATACTAGGATTTCAAAAAGAATGAGAAAGGGCATTCTAGGTGGGAATAAATTCATGAGAAAGAGTCAAGGATAAGAATGAGAACGGCAAGTGAAGAATTAAGAACGATAAAGCTCACCATGTTTTCCCACCTTTCTCAGAAAACAATTACCAGTAGCTAGTAAAAATTGTAAAGAAAGGCTTCAAAAAGCCCCCAAATATGAAATCCGTAAGTCAAAGAAAAGTGTTATCATGTCCTTTTCCTCTTTAAGGCTGTAAGTGCCCCTTTCAAGCTTTTTGTGATCAGTTACCAAGGGTAAGTACTAACTCATATAAAGTCAAGATGGAGGCATAAACTAAACATTTTATTTTTAATATGTTTTTATTGATTTTTGAGAGAGAGAGAGAGAAAGGGAAGAGGAGAGAGAAAGAAAAACACTGATATGAGGAACAGCGATCAGCTGCTTCCCGTTTGCACTTTGACAGGGCATTTTCGTATGTGCCCTGACCAGTAATCCAAATGGTAACCTTTCAGTGCACAGTACACACTGGCCAGGGCGAAACTAAACATTTTAGTTTCCCTTACTAATCCACTATGAACCTCGCATTCAAAAATGTATCCAGCCCTAACCGGTTTCGCTCAGTGGATAGAGCGTCGGCCTGCAGACTCAAGGGTCCCAGGTGCAATTCCGGTCAAGGGAATGTACTTTGGTTGTGGGCACATCCCCAGTGGGGGGTGTGCAGGAGGCAGCTGATTAATGTTTCTCTCTCATCGATGTTTCTAACTCTCTCTCCCTCTCCCTTCTTCTCTGTAAAATATCAATAAAATATGTTTAAAAAAAAGTATCCCATTATTTAACCTACTTACATTTTCAATAGGTGCATCTCTTAGAATGTTTCTTAGATGCACCACCCAAATTTATTAAAAAAAAAAAAAAAATCCTGTCACATATTTACCCTGAGTTTCTAAAGGAGATTTTAAAGAAATACTCTGGCCCTAGCTGGTTTAGCTCAGTGGATAGAGCATTAGCCTGCAGACTGAAGCGTCCGTCCCGGTTTCAATCCTGGTCAAGGGCACATGCCCGGGTTGCAGGCTTGATCCCCAGGAGGCAGCCAATAAATGATTCTCTCTCATCATTGGTGTCTCTCTCTCTCTCTCTCTCTCTCTCTCTCTCTCTCTCCCTTCCTCTCTGAAATCAATAAAATTTTAAAAATAATTTTAAAAAGTAAGCTAACTTTGCTTTTTTAAAAAAAAGTGCACACAAATGCCAATTAAAAAAAAGAAAGAAATACTCTAGCCCAGCCAGTGTGGTTCCATGGTTGAAAGTTGACCTATGAACCTGGTGGCTGATCCCCAGTAGGGTGGATGCAGGAGGCAGCCACCAATTTATGATTCTGATCACTGATTTTTCTATCTCTCCCTTCCTCTCTGAAATCAACAAAAATTTTAAAAAATAGCCGAAACCGGTTTGGCTCAGTGGAAAAGAGCGTCGGCCTGTGGACTGAAGGGTCCCAGGTTCGATTCCGGTCAAGGACATGTACCTTGGTTGCAGGCACATCTCCAAGGGGAGGTGTGCAGGAGGCAGCTGATCGATGTTTCTCTCTCATCGATGTTTCTAGCTCTCTATCCCTCTCCCTTCCTCTCTGTAAAATATCAATAAAATATATTTTTTAAAAAAAATTTTTTTTTAAATAAAAAAATATTCTGAAATGTTTTAAGTTTTCCCCGTAACTCCAGGGCACTGTTTATATAATTTTACTTTGATAAAACTAAACTATAGTGCATGGGTATCTTCTGAACAGTTTCTTCTTAAAAGATATTGCTTGAACTTGAACTACAAAAATATTAAGTGTACTAATCTATTAATTCTCATTCATTTTTAAAAGGCATTTTATCTATAACACCCATATTTGAAAAAAAACAGCTTCACTACCTAACTTGTATTATACCTACCTTTTGGGATTCTTGCTATGTGATCGAGACCTAAAAAACAAAACAAAACAAAACAATCTATTTTTTAGAAAAGTAACTATAAATGAGAAGAAGTACGCTGGGCTGTTAAAAAAAATTACATTCTTTCTGATTTGTAATTTTTATATTAACTTTATAAATATAAGGCATGTGTATGCACAGAAACATTTCCAAAATACACCTCAAACTCTACAGACTTCCCCACCTTGGCATATGAATTCTCTTAACTAAGAAACCTGGTTCTTAACACAGTACATCACAACTCACTAATTCTCCAGAAACCACTTACTTTCCAACCCTGGAAAAATTCTTTGGTATTTGTATCTGTCATTTCTTCCTTCCCTCTGGGAACAGAGTAAAATTTCTATGATCTGAGTTGCATACACTTTGGATCTGCAAACTCATATTATAATCCCTAGAACACCCAAATCAATCTTACAACGTTTTCCCTCCCTCCTTTCCTCCCTTCCTTTCTGCTCACCCAAGGATATGTTTTATTGATTTTTGAGAGAGAGAGGAAGGGGTAGAGAAAGAGAGAGAAATATCAATGTGAAAGAAACACTGATCAGCTGCCTCCTGCATGCACCCCAACTGGGGATTGAACTGGAAACCTTTTGGTATACAAGATGACACTCCAACCAACTGAGCCACCAGGCCAGGGGGCACAACATGTTTAACATGACACTTACATAAAACTCTCTTACATTTCCTAGCACACAAGTAACACTCAATAAATAGTAATAGCCAATATTATAGTTTTTTTTTTTTAAATATTTTATTGATATTTTACAGAGAGGAAGGGAGAGGGATAGAGAGCTAGAAACATCGATGAGAGAGAAACATCGATCAGCTGCCTCCTGCACACCTCCCACTGGGGATGTGCCCGCAACCAAGGTACATGCCCTTGACCGGAATCGAACCCGGGACCCTCCAGTCCGCAGGCCGACGCTCTATCCACTGAGCCAAACCGGTTTCGGCCAATATTATAGTTTTTTTGTGGAGACTATATAGATGGTTGAAGCATGGCTTTGGAATGAGCCTGGTGTTTCAACTCTGGTTCCACCACTCACCATCTGTGTGACCTTGGCAGACATATGTATTCCCCTCGGCTTAGTATGTCATTTGTATAAGAGGGATAGTAATATCAATTTCACAGGGGAATTGTAAGGATTAGATGAACTGCTAGAGATAAATTCTTAGCACAGTGCCTGGAAAATAGCACTTGGTAAGTAATAGTAATTTTTACCATTACCTTTTTCAGTATCATAGCTGGAATCCCATCCTGTGTAATTTTGAACTTATTTGCAGTTTCCTCATCTTCCATACTTAGCTATAATACTTAAGTTCACATACAGATTAAAATTTTTAAAAAAAGCATTACTGAAATACATTGCATTTATAATTATTGTTTAAAAGAATTTGTCAAGTGGCAACAGAAAAGATGCAATGTACTTTCTTGTCATCTACAAATGTGAAAACGTAGTTCTGCAAAGAATATTTTTTTCTCATTTGATTTACCTCAGTTGAATCATTTATATTAGTGGCACTACATTCAGTTGAATTTTAAGTTAAACTGAGATTTCTAATGCCATTTATATTGTTTTAAATATTACAATATTGGGCAATATCACCATCTGAGCACACAAAAGAGAATAGAGCTAAAGCTCTGAGGTGAAATTTTTGGTAAATGAAGAACATATTCATCAGTGGAGGAATGACAGCACTTCCCCACAGAGGAAGATGGCCCAGCCAGCATGGCTCAGTGGCTTAGTGTCGACCTATGAACCAGGAGGTCACGGTTTGATTCTCAGGCACAGCACATGCCCGGGGTTGCGGCTCGATCACAAGTAGGGGATACAGGAGACATCCAATCAATGATTCTCTCTCATCATTGATGTTTCTTTTCTATCTCTTTCCCTCTCTGAACTCAATAAAAATATTTAAAAAAAAAAAAAGCAGCTCAGAGGAAGTTGGCATGACCTATACATATTATCAAGGGTAAGGCATTTAAATTTCAGAGATGTGTAATACAATTAAGGGAATACTATAAATTAGAACTACAGGTGAACTATTTGTGGCATACCTGCCCATCCTAAAATTGTTGAAGTTATGAACAAGACATACAAAGAATGTTGCCACCAGAGTTCCAAGCAATTTGTTGATAATGAATAAAAGTAACCCAGAACATTTAAACATTGTAAATATGAAGAGTTATATGATTCTATCAACCAATACCAATATAAAAATAACTATTAATACCAATTAAAAATAATTTATCTATTTTTAAATTAATAAACATTTTTTAAGTTTATAGCTCCTAGAATTGAGTGTAGAATGAAAGTAAATTTAATCAATAAAACAAAAAATCCAAACCTTTTATCAAGCATAAAATACATCATAAAAATAGTTCCATGCCAAACTGGTACAAATCTATCCCATCATGAAAATCAGGGGGTTGGAAAAGAGCTTTTTTATATAGCTTACAAAACAAAGATGTGACTCTCTCTCTATTACCTATTCAATACACTTTGAAGGAAAAAAGGACCTTGACTTTAATGGCCATTACATTAACATACTTGCACAAACATTGTTTTGCATGGTAGCATTTTAAAGAGTAAACAAAAATTTCCCATGTCTACATTTGTTAACATCTAAAATCTTATACCACTCACATCTCAAATTAGAAACAAGGATTTTCAACTTCAAATACTTGGACTATTCAATTCATTACTCCATACCTCCTCAACTTTTCCCTTTCTTCTCTCTCCCTTTCTTCTCTTCGCTTCAGGCGTTCCTGGTTTCTTTTCTCCTGCTTCTCAGCTACAACTCTCTTAAAAAAACAAAACAAAAAAACAACTAAGTTTAAATAGTAATAAATGAGAAGCATTATTTATTGGGTCCATTCTTAATAAGCATTATCCTAAACTTTAGGCAGATCTGGTTTCCAATATTGTACAAGTAACATCAAAATCTGCTAATAATTCAATTTTTTTAAAAAATATATTTTATTAATTTCTTACAGAGAAAGGGAGAGGGATAGAGAGTTAGAAACATCGATGAGAGAGAAACATCGATCAGCTGCCTCCTGCACACTCCCTACTGGGTATGTGCCCGCAACCAAGGTACATGCCCTTGACCAGAATCGCACTTGGGACCCTTGAGTCTGCAGGCTGACGCTCTATCCACTGAGCCAAACTGGTTAGGGCAACAATTCAATTTTGGTAAGTAAAATCATTAGACTTAAAAGTCTGGTTTCTAAAATCTTTCCTCTTTTTGTAAAATTTACAAAATTTCATGGTCCTCCATGACTTCTATTTTTTTTTTAAATTTACTTATTTTTAGAAAGAGAAAGGTGGGGGGAGGGGGAGGGGGAGAGGGGGAGAGAGGAAGGGAGGGAGGGAGGGAGGGAGAGAGGGAGGGAGGGAGGGAGAGAGGGAGAGAGGGGAGAGAGGGAGAAACACTGATATGTTGTTCCACTATTTGTGCATTCTGGTTGCTTATCGTATATACCCTGACCAGGGATCGAACTCTCACCTTGACGTATCAGGATGACACTCTAACAGAGCTACCAAGCTAGGGCCTTCATGACTTCTTAATATTTGAAAATTAGTTCTATACATTTTTTCTCCTCTGAATACTCTCTGGCATTATTTTGTATTTTTTAAAAGAAATCAACCATTATAAATCACAAGTTCCCATGCTCAATGATTTCCAATATAGAAATGTTTTCTGTCACTTCCAATACCATCCTGATGCTGCTGTTTTAAAAACAGTAAAATGCTAAACTGTTCTGTTGCTAGGTCTATCTGCAAAGACTCCCAAGTAGGTACCATTTGCTATACTGAAACTCATTTTATCATTTTTTTTAAACTTACCTGAACGAGATATCTTAGCTACTTAGAATACAGAGAGCACACTATTAACTACAATATTCATCCACTCTGTTTATGTTTGCCTCCTCAGAAATACCTTTTCTGTTTGCTTATCATCTCAAAAGAACTCAGCAGATGAGTAAGAACTTGTTGCCTTTCTCAGAATAGCTTATTTGATAGTGATTGTCCTTTTTTAAAAAAATAGATTTCATTCTAACTCCTTTCTGAAATGGGGGCAGGAGTGTAAAATAAAACTAGAGGTCCTATCAGCTTGCTATATAGTGAAGAACTGCAAAATATTTCAACTAAATATTTGGTTCATTTTCTCAAACTTCCTTTAGAGTAAATATTATATTATTTTATAGAAAAAAAAGAGAAAAACTTAGGGGACTTTGTATAAAAGAATTAGTTTAAAACCAGTTTGCAATATTTCTACTCCATCATATTCAACTACTACCTCCAAGAATAGGGGAATAGTATTTAAAGGTCTGTCTCTCAAACATTATCCATTAAACCAGCTGGTATCTCCATTTGAAATCCTACACTATTCAGTATGAATTGTGAAAGAGACTCACAGTCAAGATTACTATACGAAAAGACAACTAATACAGATCAAAAGAATGAATGGTTAAATTAGATAAAGTGATATTAATTTAACAATATACCTTTAATTCTTCAAGCTTCTCTCTTATTTCAATAAATCCCAGGTGCAGTTTACCCCCAAAATGATCAGCCAGTCGTCTGTCATTATCATGAAGACCTAAATAAGCAGAGCAGACTTCACAGACTCGAAGTTTCTGCTGTTGGAAACTGGAAGCTGGCATAGAATTCCGATACACTTCCTAGACAAAAGTGAAAAACAATGTTCACATAAACTTCAATGAACATCATACAATCAAACAAAATACACTTTTCTAAAGAACAAAATGTTTTCTAATGAACACACAAAAGCATGGCTATTTTGTCATGAAAATTCTAGATTCTCCATAACCCCTCATCCTCTGTCTCAGGACCTCTTCACTGGGAATAAAAAAAATTGGAGCCCCAAATACTTTTTACCAAGAACTACTATATCTACCATGATACAGAACACAACTTTGTGAAAGTTTTTCTCAATGTCCTGTTTTCTATAATTTTTGTTAAAAATGAGATGTAGCAACCCCAAAACTATTTATCAGTGAAGGATCAAGGAAGTAGAAGTCGCACATGCTTGCAGAGAAGGCATGCACGTCTTCTATATCATTACAGCTTCCTTCCACTGCCTTCTTTCTTACACATCCCTTTGGAAATGAGGATGGGGCATACAAATAATAAATTTCATAAAAGTAATAGTTTATAAGACAAGAGATGAAAAATGCCTTACTGAAATTTAGATATCTTATACCCAACCATTTTATATTGTTCAATAATGAAATAATTAATACTAGTAGGTTTGTATATCCACTGTATCCTTTTTTCCTTATTGACAGAATTCTGCTCTTTGTTTTTAGCATACACACTTAAAAACATTTCCAAGCTTCTGTGTAGCTTTGACTAAGGAGATATAGATATAAGTGGACATGGCTGGATAAAATCTATTGAAAAGTTCTTTAAAAGGGAGTCAATACATTCGGACAAAAGTAACCAATAACCTGTGAATCAAAAAGTGATGGGAAACAGAATACTTACCGTTTCCAAGTGTCAATACCAAACACTAACATAGTAACATCACAGTTATAGGACAAACCACTAACATGTGCCTTCTGACAGGATGTAACATAACTTTAGTGATATTCCTGACAAAAATCTAACAAAAATCAGACAAACCCAAACTGAAGGACATTTTACAAAACAAATATGTGATCATCTCATCTCTACAGTAAAAACTAATCTCTTGAGCTTCTTGCATATTTTCCATTTTGTTTAGTGTAATACCATAAACATTAATTAATAACATGGCACCCAAATGATTCTCTCTCATCATTGATGTTTCTCTCTCCCTCTCCTTCCTCTCTCTGAAATCAATTAAAAAGAAATATATATATATAAAATAATGTTTCCAATACTGTATTATGAATATGACTTGGAATACTGTATGCCATTAAAATTTTATCATTATTTATTAGTGTATAGGCTAGGCTACTGTGAAGCAATCTTATTGATTACACTAGGCCAGAGATTTTCAACCGGTATGCTGCAAAAATTTTTAAACATGCGATACCTGACTATTTAGTCAGGGGCACTGACCTCTTTGCCCTTAGACTGCCAAATAGAAAAATGACAACAGCCCTGGCCAGTATGACTGGGTTGGTAGAAATGTGGTCCCATACACCAAAGGGTGACAGGTTTGACTCCTGATCTCAGTACATACCCAGGTTGCAGGTTCGAGCCCCCAGTTGGGGCTTATAAGGGGGGCAATCAATTGATGTTTCTCTCTTACATCAATGTCTGTCTCTCCACTATCCCTTCCTCTCTCTAAAAAAAGGCTTTAATAAAAGACTTAAAAAAAAAAAAAAGACAATAGCCAACACAACAATAGCCATCCAGTGTAAATGAATTAAAATTATACCTATTTTTTGACAGATTGTCAAAAAATATATTTTTTGGTGTGCCATGGAATTTCAGTAATTATGTGTGCCATCGGATGACTATTACTGCTTCTCCATTATTTTAGCATGAGTTATTGTTCTATCTGTAAATAAACAAATTTTTCACATTATCTTTTTCATTTTTGTGGTCTAGTGTTAGTTATATGTTAAACATCTATAGTATTTTGTATCATAAAACAGTATTGATGTTGGTACTGAAGATGAAGCAGATGACAAACTTAAGTATCGATAAAAACAGTGTAGTATTATATTTTCATTTCACTTTATTGTAAGAATATTGTATACAATACATATAACATACAAAATCTGTGTTAATCAACTGTTTATGCTATCATGAACAGTTGGAGGAGGAGGAGGAGGAGGAGGAAGGGGAGGGGGAGGGGGAGGACGGAGGAGGAGGGGGAAGGAAGAGGAGGAAGGGGAGGGGGAGGACGGAGGAGGAGGGGAGAGGAAAAGAGGAGGAGGGGGGAGGAGGAGGAGGAGGAGGGAGGAAAAAAGAAATCACAAGCAATAATAGGTAAATATTTTTAATTGGATTACAATGAAAATCTGTGGGATGCAGCTATAGTTGTGCTTAGAAGAAAACATAACATTAAATGGTCTAAAATCAATGACCTAAGCTTCTGCCTTAAGGCTATAACAACAAATTAAACCCAGGTATGATGCAGTTACAAGCAATGGAGACTACTGCAAAAGTGGAAAATACAATCTCATATGAAGGCATTCAATTTCTTAAAAAACGAAATAGAATTTTGGGCCAAACATAATAGAACTTTGTGTGCAGGATATCCGATTTTAACTGTGCTGTGGAGGAAGAGCTGAGGCTCACAAGGTGCTAGCGGACTGTACTGAGGTGGGAAGAGAAAGGAGAATGCTAGAGTTGCATGGATATAAAATGGAGAATAGGGTATCAGAGTAACCAGATATATGCAGAGTGTGTGTGCATGCACACAGACACAAATGACTGCTGTGTATGACTAGCTAGTTCAGTTAATTTTATTTACCAGCTATAAATTTCGTATCAATGGCTCCAAATTCCAAAACCACTAATTTTGATATATAACCCATTAGTATGACATTGACTAATTATACATGTTCTGAGAAGTAGATACTGCCCTGGCCAGTTTTGTTCAGTGGTTAGATTGCCGATCTGGGGGCCAAAAGGTCTTAGGTTCAATTCCAGGTCAAGGGCACGTTACCTTGGTTGCAGGTTCAATCCCTGGCCCTGGTCAGGGCTCGAGCAGGAGACAAACAACCGATACGTCCCTCTCACATCAATGTTTCTCTTCTCTCTCTCTCTCTTTCTCTCTCTACCCCCCCCCTTCTATTCTCTCTAAAAAAATGGAAAAAATATCCTCACTCCTCGAGTGAGGAAATAAAAATATAGATAATAAGGCTCTAAAGACCAACATTAACAATTTAGTTACCTCTGCTTCTCTTTTCTTTGCCCGTGCTTTCTCTACTTCATCCATTACTTTTTGAGATTCTTCCACATTTCCTTCAGCTCCTAGTTGTTCCACCTTAGCCAACAATTTACCAATTTCTTCATTTAACTCATGAACACGTTCTGCCTAAAAGTAACAGAAAAGAAGATCATGAATAAAAAGCAAAGTATCAAAGTTCAAAATATTTCAGAAATACTCAGAAAAGAGTTATTATATGAGGCAATATAATTACAAACAATGCTTTCTGAGCACATCATAAATGCATGAGACATTAGGATGTTTGAGCTTGCCTCCTTCACTTCAGTGAGGTCAGGGATACATCTGATCTCTAAACTATCACTTTGCAACTTTGGCTTTGGCAGTGTATGCCAAGTATAAAATATCATTTCTTCTTGGGATGTCATCCCTTTACCTCACTTGCCTGCCTGGTGAATGTCTATTCACTGAACAAGATCCAATTGCAGTCTATTCTGTGAAGCGTTCTTGATCAATCACTATATTTCACCTCCACTTACACACAAAAGCAGAGAGCCAAATCCTCTTTTGTGTTACCTTTGTATCTTTTATGACAATTACTTTTATATGTATCATACTACATTAAAGATAGCTGTCTATATTTCCCATCTTTGTATTTCCAATGCCCAACAAACAGCATTAGCTCAAATATGAGTTAAAGATATAAACTGGTGCTGGTGAATTCTTTTTGAAGCAAAGATATTACTTTAGGTATCTCGCAAGTCAGTTACTAGGTGTACAATTTTGGTCATATTATTTCACCTGAATCTACTTCCTCATCTTAGTAGGGATTTAATATCTCACAAAGCTATGAGAAATAAGAAAACGTGCCTTGCACATACATTGCGCAGCACATTACTGATTTTTAGTCTAACTGCGTGACAACCCTTCTCCCTTAGTCCATGTCTTTTCACTGGGATTAACTTTTTCCTTGGGATTTGATATGTCTCCTCCTCCTCCTCAGCACCACCATCATCCTAGTTCATTCCTTTTCTTTTAATGGCACTTACATAGTCTATTTTTTGGCCATAAGTAAGTATTTATCCTATGTGGTCAATTATATTAGCAAAGAAGGTTCTAATTTGATATGGATATCTGGTCGCAATAAAATAAGACTTCTCAAATAATCTTTCCTTCTCAAATTTCCTTCAATCCAAGATATTCGCCCCTCGAAGAAATTCCCAACTCTATTATCATTACCTCTTTAACAAAGTGGTATTTTTCTTTAAATATCTGTCATAGAATGATTGCATTAATGCCCCAAACTCTTCATCCTTCCCTGTACCCTTGCCCTTTGCTATTTTACCGAGTATCATTATATTCTGAATCTGATCTTGACCACATAATTAACTGGCTTTGGTTAACAAGACGGTAGCAAACATGACACAAGGAATGGCTTGAAAAGTGCTTATTCAAGAATGAGCTTGATGCTTTTGTATCTCAACTCTCACCTGAGAAATTAGTTCAGTAACCTCCAGCTGACTGGAAGCCAAGGAAGGGAGAGAGCCCCGCTAAGACAGGAATAAAGTTCAGCCTAAATCAGTAGTCAATGAGCTAAATAAATACTGTTTCCAGTCCCTGAATTTTTTTTTAAATATATTTTATTGATTTTTTTCCAGAGAGGAAGGGAGAGGGATAGAGAGTTAGAAACATCGATGAGAGAGAAATATCAATCAGCTGCCTCCTGCACACCTCCTACTGGGGATGTGCCCACAACCAAGGTACATGCCCTTGACTGGAATCGAACCTGGGACCTTTCAGTCCGCAGGCCAATGCTCTATCCACTGAGCCAAACCGGTTAGGGCGTCCCTGAATTTTGAGGTAGTTTATTAAACTGCATTTTGGTAGTGATGGATAACCAATACAGCTTGGGGTCTAGCCAGCAATTGTAGATCCCTTTCAACCATGAGAGAGTACTTTAGTATATCCATCTTTATAATCCTCATCTTCAGAGAACTTTTCAGAAAAAGTTGGTTGAAAGTAACCTTTTCACATATAAAGGGAATACATTTCCCTTTGTACATACATATCTAAGCACTATAGTATTTAATGCTGTCATGTAAATCCTACCTGGATAACTATCTCATTCTGCATTTTCATAAAATATACCACACTACATGGAATGGTACAGAATGTTATATAGTAGTAACTCATCAAACCAACAAAATGCAATATATGGACCTTTTCTGAATTCTGAGTATACCACACCGATTATATAGGGGAAAGAAACACACTGTATTAAGTAATTTTTAAATATTGTTAATTTCATGGATATGACTCTGTGGTTATATTTTAGAAGTGAATTATGACATCTAGAAGTTGCTTATTTATATAATAAAAGCCTAGGTGACCATTACGGTGAAACGACCAGAACGACTGGTCGCTATGATGTGCACCGACCACCAGGGGGCAGATGCTCAATGCAGGAGCTGCCCCCTGGTGGTCAGTGAGCTCCCACAGGGGGAGCGCTGCTCACCCAGAAGCCAGGCTCACAGCTGGTGAGCGCAGTGGCGGTGGCGGGAGCCTCTCCTGCCTCCACAACAGCACTAAGGAGCAGGTGGGCAGTAAAGAGCAAGGGGTCCCGGAGTGCGAGAGGTATGTCTGACTGCCGGCTTAGTGGGGAACAGGCCTAATCCAGAAGGCGGACATCCCCCAAGGGGTCCTGGATTGTGAGAGGGTGCAGGCCTGGCTGAGGGATCCCCTAGTGCATGAATTTTGTGCACTGGGCCTCTAGTATAATAATGAAACAACAGAAAACTGACAGCTTTGAATCCATTAGGATTCGTTGTATTTTTCTCTACTTTTGTGTGTAAGTTCACAGCAAAATATTTTTTAAAAATAGTGAGTTGCCCTGGTAGATGTAGCTCAGTTGGTTGAGGCTTGTACTGTGCACCAAAGGTTACCAGTTCGATTCCAGGTCAAGGCACATACCCAGGTTTCTGGTTTGATCCCCAGTTGGAGTGCATGCAGAAGGCAGCCGACTGATGTTTCTCACATCAATGTTTTTCTCTCCCCGCATCTTCCCCTCTCTCAAAAACCATCTTCCCCTCTCTCAAAAACCAATAAAAACGTATTTTTTTTAAAAAAGCGGTAAGTAGACAAAACTCAACATTTAAAAAAACGAGCATTCTTGCCCTAGCCCAGGGGTGGGCAAACTTTTTGACTCAAGGGCCACAATGGGTTCTTAAACTGGACCGGAGAGCCGGAACAAAAGCATGGATGGAGTGTTTGTGTGAACTAATATAAATTCAAAGTAAAGAAACGGAGGGGAGAGCAAGAGAACCCTCCGCTCTTTCAGCTCTGCAGGTCGGATAGAACAGCCGAACGGGCCGCATCCAGCCCGCGGGCCGTAGTTTGCCCGTGGCTGCCCTAGCCTGTGTGGCTCAGCTGGTTGATTGTTGTCCCATGCACCAAAAGGAGACCGTTTCAATTCCCGGTTAGGGCACATGCCCAGGTTGCAGGTTCAACAGGAGGCAACAGATTGATGTATCTCTCTTACATTGACATTTCTCTCCCTCTCCTTTCCCCTCTTTAAAATCAATAAAAACATCCTATATAATAAAAGAGTAATGTGCAAATTATCCATCACTCTGCTACACCAACAAGCCATGCCCACCAGCCAATCAGAAGCAAATATGCAAATAAACCCAACCAAGTTGGCTACGGCCACAGAGAACAGGAGGGAGGCTTGGGTTTCCCCAGCAATGGAGGAAGCCAAGCTTTCTGCCTGCCCTTGCCGGCCTAGGCCTCCACTCAAGGCTACAAAGTTTCAATGATAGAAGATACATAAAACCAAACAGAAATGGTGGCAGCCAGGGAGCTGGAAAGAGCAGGAGGCTAGGGTTGCCCCCGGTGATGGAGGAAGCCAAGCTTTCCGCACACCCTGGCCGTCCCAGGCCTCCACTTAAGGCTACAAAGTTTCAATTATAGAAGATACATAAATCCCAAAAAAATGGCTGCCGCCACAGAGCTAGCAGAATGCTTGGCTCCGCTCCAGGCTACAAAGTTTCAATTGTAGAAGATAAATAAACCCCAGATACCAGGGCCTCCGCTTAGGTCACCAGGGGGCGTGGCCGGCCTGCAAACCACCACAGGCCCCTCGCCCAGGCCACCCCATGCCCCAAGGGAACCCCCACCCTGATCCGGGACACCCTTCAGGGCAAACCAGCTGGCCCCCACCCGTGCACCAGGCCTCTATCCTATCTAATAAGAGTAATATGCAGATTGACCATCACTCGAACACACAAGATGGCTGCCCCCATGTGTTCAAAGATCCTGCCCCCATGTGGACACAAGATGGCCACCACAGATGGCCAGCAAGGGAGGGCAGTTGGGAGGGACCAGGCCTGCAAGGGAGGGCAGTTAGGGGTGACCAAGCCGGCAGAGTAGGGAAGTTGGGGGCGAGCAGGCCTGCAGGGAAAGGCAGTTGGGAGGGACCCAGGCCTGCAGGGGAGAGCAGTTGGGGGTGACCAGGCCAGCAGAGGAGGGCAGTTGGGAGGGACCAGGTCTGCAAGGGAGGGCAGCTGGGGACAATCAAGCCTGCAAAGGAGAGCAGTTGGGGGTGACCAGGCCTGCAGGGGAGGGCAGTTAGGGGTGACCAGGCCTGCAGGGGAGGGCAGTTAGGGGCAAACAGGCCGACAGGGGAGCAGTTAGGCATCGATCAGGCTGGCAGGGGAGTGGTTAGGGGGTGATCAGGCTAGCAGGCAGAAGCAGTTAGGGGGAATCAGGAAGGCAGGCAGGCGAGCAGTTGGGAGCCAGCAGTCCTGGATTGTGAGAGGGATGTCTGACTGCCCGTTTAGTCATCAAGTGGACATCCCTCAAGTGGTCCCAGATTGGAGAGGGTGCAGGCTGGGCTGAGGGACACCCCCCTCCCCCGTGCACGAATTTCGTGCACCGGGCCTCTAGTATTTATAAAAAAGAATGAACATTCCATTTGGAAAATGGGCGTAAGACATACAGACATTCACTGAAAAGAATATACAGATGGAAAATAAGCACATGAAAATAATGTACAAAGTCATTAGTCATTAGAGAAATGCAAACTGAAACCACAATGAGATGTAGTAACACACCTTTCAGAATGGATAAAACAGTGACATCATCAAAATGCTGGCACAAATGTGAAGAAAGTGGATCACTAACACATTGCTGGTAGGAATGTAAAATGGTACAGCCACTCTAGAAAAAAAATTTGGTACTTGCTTCCAAAACTAAAAATAGCCTTACCTAGCAATTGCAGTCTTGGTTATTTATCCCAGAGAAATAAAAACTTATGGCCACACAAAAATCTGTACATGAATGTTTACTGCAGCTTTATTGATATTAGCCAGTAAGTGGAAACAACCCAAATGTCCCCTTCAATATTTGAGTGTTTAAACTGCAATATATCCATACCATGGGATACTACTCAGAAATAAAAAGGAATGAACTGATAAAACAACTTGTATGAATCTCAAGTTGTGTTGAGTATAAAAAGCTAATCTTAAGAGGATACGTACTGCATGATTCCATTTATGTGATACTGATGAAATAATCCTATATAATAAAAGGCTAATATGCAAATAGACGGAACAGTGGAACAACCAAACAATCAGTCACTATGACATGCACTCAACCAGGGGGCGTGCGCGGAACATGCGGGTGTTGGCAGCAGGCGTCAGAGTGTGAAACATGGTGGGTGCTGGCCGCAGCGGGATGGTGGAGGTGAGCGGGGGCGCCAGTCACTGTCACTGAAAATTCTTTGCTCCCAAACACCACGGTCTCGCCCAGTGCTCGCTCCTGCTGCCAGCGCTGCCCCCACTCACACCCACTGACGGTGTCGGCCCTGCTCGCACCTGCTGCTGGCTCCGGCCCCAATTGCTCCGCGCCTTCAGCGGGTGCAAGCGGGGCTGGCGCTGTCAGCAGTGGCAGCAGCGGTGGAAGGAGCAGGGCTGCCAGCAGACAGGAGACCGGGGGCCGCAGCGGAAGGAGCCGGAGTGGGCGTGGAGGATGAGCCAAGACCCACCCACCCGTGTCCACCACAGCCTCGTGGCCCACAGTTCCTTTCAAGGTACACGAGTTCATGCACAGGGCCCCTGGTATAATTATAAAGACAGAAAATAAGTTAGTGGTTGCCAGGGGTTAGGGGAAAGGGCGGTGCATGCGGCTATAAAGGGTTAACGTGAGGGAGCCTTGTGATGATAATGTTACAATTAATGTAATTATTATAGTATTTATCCAATTTGCACATGTGATAAAACTGCGTAGAGCTACACACACAAAACAAGTAAATGCATGCATAACTGGTGAAATCTGAATAAAATACAAGGACTGGACCAATATTAATTTATTGCCTTTGACATTGTACTGGTTGTGTAAGATATCTTAACATAAGGGAAAGCTAGAGGAAGAATACATAGAATTTCCCATTTGTCTTTGCAAGCTTCTGTGAATGTAATTTTTCAAAATAAAAAATTAAAAGATGAAACTACATTCTGTACTATTGAAAAAATTGACGCCCTAGCCCAAGGGTGGGCAAACTTTTTGACTCGAGGGCCACAATGGGTTCTTAAACTGGACCAGAGGGCTGGAACAAAAGCATGGAGTGTTTGTGTAAACTAATATAAATTCAAAGTAAAGGAGCGGAGGGGAGAGCAAGAGAACTGGATAGAACAACCGGATCTGGCCCTCGGGCCGTAGTTTGCCCAAGGCTGCCCTAGCCCGTTTGGCTTAGTGGATAGAGCATCAGCCTGCAGACTGAAGGGTCCCAGGTTTGATTCCAGCTAAGGGCACATGCCCGGGTTGCGGGCTTGATCCCCAGTGGGGGGCATGCAGGAGGCAGCCGATTGATGATTCTTTCTAATCACTGATGTTTCTATCTTTCCCTCTCCCTTCCTTTCTGAAATCAATAAAGAAATACATTAAAAAAAAAAAAAAAAGATAAGATTAAAATTGTTACCTTTGCTGCCACTTCAGCACTAATCTCTTCTTGAGTTTCTGCTAATCTTTTCTTGGCCACTTCTGTTCTTCTATCACAATCGGCAATAAATGACTGCAGATGATCCATAGCCTACATAGTTCAATTAAAAGACAATTATTTCCAGAAAAATCAACTTTCTTCAGAAATATCTTTACTCAAAAATTACACTTTTAAATCAATAAAACATATCCGTGGGTGAGCAATTTTAAAGAAAGTGATCAAGAATCTCACTTCCTTTCCAGCTGACAGCTGTGGCTAATATTTCCATTTATTTACATATATGTATGTATGTGTATGTATAATTTAAAATATAAGTGTTTTATTTAAAAATATAAATTTACTCAGCACGTATCAAATTCTAAAAATAGTTAACCCAAAAATTTACTGAAAGTGAAAAGCAGGAAAGAAACCAGAAGAAAATGATAGAGAACTCATCACCTCAGAATAGGGAAGGCCTTCCTAATTAATCCAATAGAGATTTAAAAAAGATTAATTAGATAACTAAAAATATTCTACAAGGCCCATAACTACCAAAAGAAAAACAGGGGGGAAAAATGCAAAGTATTATCTGAGGGAAAGATTGATTTTCATAATATGTCAAGTTAGTACAAATCAACTAAAAATAAATGTTAACATCAAAGATTAACCAATAGCAAAAAAAAAAATTGTAAACTGACAGTTCACTAAAAAGGAAATATAAACAGATCTTAAATATATGAAATATGTTCAAACTCACTCATAAGAGAAATGCAGGTTAAAACTACACTTATATTACACATTTCATCTATCAAAGTTGCAAATAAACCTTGAAAACACACTATGTGGCCAGATGGGAAGTAGATAATCTCATATATTATTGGTGGGAGTATAAATTGATTAATTCTAAGGAAGAGCAACTTTGCAAAATTACTCTCTGACTCAGTTATTCTATTTCTAGAAACTTACTCTATACACTTGATAAGTAAAAATACATTATCATACTATAATAGAAAAAAGACTGAAAATAACCTAATTTTTCACACCCTTACATCTAGATGATAGAAAATTTCTGCTGTATTTTATGCCGTGTGTATAAATTATAACCCAATTACTATAAGGTGTTTGTTTCCCCCAAATGTTCCAGCCATGTATTAAATTGCATTTACATAGATGGTTTTTATTTCCATTATTCCATTAACAGAAATTCTTGGAAATTCAGAAGTAAATGGGGGGGGGGGCAGGCGGGGGGCGCCCTACTTTACTGCTTTATCTCCCAAACCAAATAAAATGCCAATCTCCTCACTTACAAAAGGTAGCATAAGATTTATGCTTATCAGTATGTTTTATGTAATGCTGATTGGTATATTTTATGTAAATATAAAAAAAGTTTCCCTATTTTAATACAATTCTCATGTTTGTTTTAAAAAAGTGCTCACATATACTAAAACTGGAACCATACAGAGATTGGCATGACTCCTGGTTCAAGGATGACACACAAATCATGAAGTGTTCCCTATTTTTAAAAAAGAAAAAATATGTAAAAAACACACACAATATAGTCAGATTTTGAGCTATTCAGAGTTCTAAATGGTATCTCCTGTAATAATCCTTGTTTTACATTAAAAAACAACATTGTCCTTAATACTCTCCCTCTCTGTGTATATTTACAGGTACAAAAATATGAATATTGCTCAGACAATATGAATATGGCTCAGTGGTTGAGCATTGACCTATTAAGAGGAGGTCTTGGTTTGATTCTGGTCAGGGAACATGCCTGGATTGCAGGCTCAATCCCCAGTGTGGGGAATGCAGGAGGCAGCCAATCAATGATTCTCTCTCACCACTGATGTATCTGTCTCCCTCTCCCTCTTCTTTCCTCTCTAAAATCAATAACAATTTTAAAAAATAATAAACAATATGATGAATATAAAAATCCATCAGATTAAAAAGCCTTACATGCACTAGAAATTGGTTTGTATTTGTTTAAATTGATACCTTCCTTAATTATTACTACTTTATTGAGAAAAATATGCTTAATTTTCAGAAGAATATAGGGTGTACTAAAAAAATGTTTATACACACTTTGAATAATAATAAAGGCAGGGTTTATTAAAATACATTTCATTTTTGCCCTAGCTGGTTTGGCTCAGTGGTTGGAGCATCAACCCATGGACTGAAAGGGTCCCAGGTATGATTCTGATAAAGGCTCAATCCCCAGTGAAAATCAATGGAAAAATTTCCTCGGGTGAGGATTAACAACAACAACAAAATTAAATAAACAAACGAACAGCCTGGCCAGTGTGGCTCAGTAGTTAAGAGTCAACCTATGAACCAAGAGGTCACGGTTCAATTCCCGTTCGGGGAGCATGCCTGGGTTACAGGCTTGATCCCCAATGTGGGACCTGCGGGGAGGCAGCCAATCAATGATTCTCTCTCATCATTGATGTTTCTCTCTCTCTCTCTCTCTCCCTCTCCCTTTCTCTCTGAAATCAATAAAAATATATTAACAAAAATAAATAAATAAACATTTCATTTTCAAAACTGAGCTATAAGCTGTGTGCATACACATTTTTTGAGACATCCTGTATATAAATTATATTACTTTACATATTTTCTTAAAATATCCAATTTCATCTTATATTTTCTAAAACTGTTAGTCAGGAAGTAGTACATGATCTCACTTCATTTTAGTACTACCCTTCATATAACCACAAAGAAGATAATTTGCTAAGAGCCTTTCCCTATTAAGAGAAAAATCCATATTCAAAATGTTATATTGTGACAGATAATGCAACTCATTAAAATAAAAACACATACATCAAGCTCAAAGAAAAAATCTTGTTCTTTGGATGCAATTTCATAATCCGCTCTTAAAGCCAGGTCATGGACTTTCAAACATTCTCCAAGATCCATTCTCTAAGAAGGAAAAAAAAGGGACACATTAAACAGAAAACACATTTTTTCAAAAATTCATTAATAACCACAGTACTCCATAGAATACATGTTAAGTCATACATATGCCTCTTTGTTTATGGACTTTCTAATTACAAAATTTCATAAACAAGTATTAAACTTGGCGCCAACAAAAAAAAAAAAAAAAAAAAGGACATCAATTCTATCTACCGATAAGTGAGAACAGTGATCATTTTTGTACTTAAGAACAGACTGACAAGGAAAAGCCTGTCTGAATCTGAACAAAGCTGGAGAAAATAAGCTCCAAGCAACAACATGGATATGTTTATAACAAAGAATATCAATTTTCTATATTATGTCACGTTCAAAAAGACAGTGAATTCACTGTATTAAGATTCACAAACACTGATGGACCAGATAAAATTTAAAAACTATGAAATCCTATAGCTAGCTATATCTAAGAAGACAAATTTTCAAATAACTAGGTATGAGCAGAAAATTAGACAAATTAAAAAACTTCTCAAAAGTAAGGGTTACAATGTGGCATCGCTGAGATAAATTAACTTATAGGGTATAGTCCAAACAACGTGACAAATCTTACTAAAGGTTGGTTTTAAAAGCAAACCCTCTCTCCTCCAAAAGACACATTTTGTGTGTTAACACATTTCAAAAGGGATATAAATAAACCAACAAAACGTCTCAAAATCAAGCCATACCAAAAAGCAAAAGTAAAGAAATAATTAGCTGGCCCTAGCCGGTTTGGCTCAGTGGATAGAGCATCGGCCTGCAACTGAAGGATCCCGGGTTCAATTCTGGCCAAGGGCACATGCCCAGGTTGCGGGCTCGATCCCCAGTAGGGGGCATACAGGGGGCGGCCGATCAATGATTCTCTCAAAATGTTTCTCTCTCTCTCCCCCTTCCTCTCTGAAATCAATGAAGATATATTTAAAAAAAGAAAGAATTAGCTGGAGAAGAATCATGATGTTAAGAACTTTTCAGTATGAAATAGAAACGAATTTTATTATGGCCCCAAAGGACTCTACAGAGTCATATTTTAACTCTCTCAATGTAAGAAAACATTTAAGCTTCTCATGACTTACTGAGCTACCAGATAAATGAGAGATTCAAATACAGTTTAGACAACCATTTTTCTAGGATATTGAGGAAAGAATTCAACCATCAGGTAGCTTATTCTTCCAACTCTTGAGATTTTTATGACTATATAAAAAAAGAGTTTCTCTGTAGAACTATATTATTTCAGTTCTTAATTACTTGAAGGAACAAATGTGAAAAATTAAGTAAACAATGTCCTCAAAGCTATCCTTTGGGAAATTATAAGGAAAATTCAACAAATTAAAAAAGTCATTACAAGAATGGCTCTAAAGTATCACTGTGTTGCTGAGGATGTGGTGTTTTTCCAGGCCTCATTCATTATTCTATGGGCTATAACAAACCAAGGGGTTTTCCAGTAACAGTAAATAGCAACTGAAACTTTCTGTAGATGTATGGAAATTTAAGGCTGCTTATTAAGCAATATTTATGGAGAAAAGGCTGTTGAAAAAAGTTTAATACTCTTTTTAAAATGCAGGAAAATAAGACAGGAATGAAAGAAGTTAATGGCCAAAGAATGTTATTAACCTCTTGGCTACAAGGGCCAACTGGTTTCTTAATGCCTTAACATTAATCACTCCAACAACTTCTTTTGCATCTGCATGTATTTCCACAGCTATAGTTGCTCAGGAGGGGCTATACTTATTTCATAAAAGCTTATTAAGCGGTCACCATTGGAAATGCTTTTGATCCAGTGCAGTGATTCTTAACCTGGACCCAGGGACCTTTAAAACAATACTGACGAAAGCTTCTGAAGAGAGGCCCAAGCCTGGTATGGAGGAATACTTAATATATGTTGAATGAACCAATCTGGGAAAAGAGGGCAGAAAAGAACATTTGGCGCAGGGGGCCCTGGGCTTAACAATCAAGAGTGGTCAGGATGCATCCCAGGACAAAACTGATCTGAGCTTTGGAAGGTCTTCTCATCTTGGGTTATCTCCTTTGCTTGTACTACTTTCCTTCTTAAGTGTTTCTAGCTCCTCAGCTTTTCACTTTCCTGGGCCATGAGCAGCTGCAACTTTACAGTCTAACCTGGCTCACCATAGTGGATTTTGGAGCCAAAGCCCTATAAGGGCCTAGCTATAATAAAGATTTGGGGGGTTGGGGAGGATTACAATAGCCCGTGCTTATTTTATGGAACTAACAGGACAAAAGAGCAAAGCAGATTTTCAAAATTCTAGATACTAATCGTTTATTTCCACCTGTCCATACCATCATGACTAAGCATCTACTGTGGCACTGTGCCATGTACATCAGGAGTATCCTATATAATAAAAGCCTAATATGCTAAGTGTCAGGTCAGCCATTCAAAGCGTAATATGCTAATGCTATGCTAAGGCCGCTCAACCGCTTGCTATGATGTGCACTGACCACCAGGGGGCAGTCAGTCAAACAGTTGACCAGTCGCTACAATGTGCACTGACCACCAGGGGGCCAGATGCTCCCACCAGGTTAGCTTGCTGCTGGGGTCCGGCCAATTGGGACTGAGCAAGATGGGCCGGACACGCCCTGGAACCCTCCTGCTATCCCTCCCCAGCTAGCCAACCTCCTGCATCCCTCTCTGGCCCCCATTGTGCACTGGTGGAGTCCCTTGGCCTGGCCTGCGCCCTCTCGCAATCTGGGACCCCTCGGAGGATGTTGCAGAGCCAATTTCAGCCCGACAGCAGAATGACCAGTCACTATGACGTGCACTGACCACCAGGGGGCACTCAATGCAGGAGCTGCCCCTGGTGGTCAGTGTGCTCCCACAGGGAAAGAGCCACTCAGCAGCAGTGGCGGGAGCCTCTCCCACCTCCACAGCAGTCCGACATCCCCCGAGGGCTCCCGGACTGCCAGAGGACGCAGGCTGGGCTAAGGGACACCCAACACTCCTCCCCCCGAGTGCACGAAATTTCATGCACTGGGCCTCTAGTTTACAATAAAAAACATCAAGCCAAATAAAATCCAACAATTACCTGCCATTGTAAAAGTGAGTGAAGGGAATGTACGCCTATGTTAATGCTCTCCATGACCCTAATCGTCTAATTAAAAAGCCAGCAGGGCCCAGCTGGTTGAGCGTCACTTGTGAACCAGAAGGTCATAATTCAATTCCCAGTCAGGGCACATGCCTGGGCTGTGGGCTCCATCCCCAGTAGGGCGCATGCAGGAAAACAGTCAATCAATGATTCTCTCTCATCACTAATGTTTCTATCTCTCTCTCCCTCTGCCTTCCTCTCTGAAATCAATATAGATATAATTCTTTTTAAAGGCCACCTGGGAGGGACCCATGATAGAACCACAGCATGACTAACTGGACCTCTCCAATGCCAAATCAATCCTGACTTAATCACTGATGTACAACAGTGCTTTGAATACTAAGTGTATAGATGTTTGTTGCTACTTCTTTTCTGAAATAAGTGAGCTTCAAACTGAATAAAATGTTTATTTTCACTTAAAATGACTTTACTTGTGATAAAAGCCACATGAAGAGTTTTGTATTTTTAAACTTAAGTAATTCACTTAATAATTAAGTTCTTTCTATAAGTTTATTCTTGGTATTTTAATTGACAAATTCTTAGACTGCAAAATGGAAAAAAAAAAAGCTTTTAATTGGGCAGATTCCTTTGTTTGTACTACTTTCCTTCTTAAGCATTTCCAGCTACTCCTCTCTTATTCTTAAGTGCTCCTCTCCTCCAGGAATTAGGCTACTTGGGCTTTTCACTCTCCTGGGCCATGAGCACCTACAGCTTTACAATGTAGCATGGCCCACCATAGATTTTGGGGCCGAAGCCCTAAAAGGGCCTAGCTATAATAAAGATTTGGCGGTTAAGGGTGAGCTACAATAGCCCATGCTATTGTATTTTGTCTTCCTCATCCTAAATCCATTTCCTGAAGTCCTGACCAAATAGCTATACCTGGTACTGATAACTCGTAACCTTATGGCATTTTATACTGTTTTACTGTTTAACAAAGTTGATTCTGTTAAGTGTTTTTTAAAAAATATATGTATTTTTTTATTGATTTCAGAGAGGAAGGGAGAGAGAAAGAGACAGAAACATCAATGAGACTGCCTTTTGCACACCCCACACTGGGGATCGACTCTTAACCAGGGCATGTGCCCTGACCAGGAATTGAATGGTGACCTGATTCATAGGTCGACTCTCAACCACTGAGCCATGCCGGCCAGGCTGTTAAGTGCTTTTTAATTATATTCTTTTAAAATTCCAAAAGTGGCCGAAACCGGTTTGGCTCAGTGGATAGAGCGTCGGCCTGCGGACTGAAGGGTCCCGGGTTCAATTCCGGTCAGGGGCATGTACCTTGGTTGCGGGCACATCCCCAGTGGGGGGTGTGCAGGAGGCAGCTGATCGATGTTTCTCTCTCATCGATGTTTCTAGCTCTCTATCCCTCTCCCTTCCTCTCTGTAAAATATCAATAAAATATATTAAAAAAAAAAAAATTCCAAAAGTGAATGTTATCTCCCCAAATGGACTCTAAGCTTCCTGAGAACAATGGTTTATGTCTCTTCTTTTTCCATTCTACATAAAAGACCAGATTCTGCACAACCCATGATTATTAAATAAACTTGATGATTTGATAAAGGAATTGTACTTCTAAGAACTAGAGGAAACAATAAAATAAGTACATATAGATAAACAAACACTAAGATTTAACAATAGTGTTTTTGATCTAAAAAGTTAAAAACATTTTAAAATCCCAGCAACAGCGGTATGATTAACTAAATTAAGGAATAGCCATATGACACATGATATAGCCATTAGAAAAGTGTTCTTGATGCTAAGTGGAAAAAACATGGCAAAGAAAGACAATAAAATGCCATTTTTGTAAATTTAGACAGACAATGCTGTAAGGTTGGCTTGTATAAACCTTTTAATAGTTGTTAAATTAAATGCAATGAGCATATATTATTCTTACAATCAGAAAGCCAATAACGATACTTTAATTTTGGAAGAAAATATTGAGTTAACGGGGAAATTATACTCAACAACAACAAAAAAGTGTACTGCCAAGTGTAAACTAATGACAGTATATGTCAATGATTATACCGGTGATAGAAACCAGACATAGTAACAGCTCTAAGTATTTGCAAATATTCTTGCTTTGTTATGTTAGTACATTTGCTTGGTTCTATAAGCTAAATCCTAAAAGGGAATTATAAAATAGTGTGAGACTAATTCCTGTATCAATGAATTTATATTCTCAATGTAAAAATGACATTAAAGTTGCAAATGTACACAAAAACATACAAAGATTTCATTGCCACTGTACAGCAAAAACAAATGCAAAAAAATATTGACATATTAATAGTCATTGGCTCAGTGGTTAAACGTCGATCTATGAACCAGGAGATCACAGTTCGATTTCCCAGTCAGGGCATATGCCCGATCCCCAGTGTGGGGCATGCAGGAGGCAGTCAATCAATGATTCTTCCTCATGATTGACGTTTCTCTCTCTCTCCCTCATCCTTCCTCTCTGAAATCAATAAAAATATTAAAAAAGAAAGAGAAACCATCAATAAAACAAAAAGGCAACCAACAGAATGGGAAAAGATATTTGTAAGTGATACCTCCCAGAGGGAGCTAATATCCAAAATATATAAAGAACCCAACAACAAAAAAACAAACAATGCAATTAAAAAATGGTCTAAGATGCTGAAACCAGTTTGGCTCAGTGGATAGAGCGTCGGCCTGCGGACTGAAGGGTCCCGGGTTCAATTCCGGTCAAGGGCATGTACATTGGTTGCGGGCACATCCCCCGTGGGAGGTGTGCAGGAGGCAACTGGTCGATGTTTCTCTCTCATCGATGTTTCTAGCTCTCTATCCCTCTCCCTTCCTCTCTGTACAAAATCAATAAAATATATTTTTAAAAAAAATGGTCCAAGAACTTGAATAATTTTCCAAAGAGGACATAGAGATGGTCAACCGATACATTAAAAGATCTTCAACGTAACTTGTTATAAGGAAAATACAAACCAAAACCACACTGAGACCCCACCTAACACCTGTTAGAATGGTTATTCCATATAATAAAAGGCTAATATGCAAATTGTCCCATCGGGAGTTCAGCTGCTCGCTATAACGTGTGCTGACCACCAGGGAGCGGCACAAAGGCAGCCAGAGGAAGGAAGGCCCCAGCCAGCAGCTGGGGGAAGGAAGACCCCAATAGGCCCTGATCACAGGCCAGGCCTAGGGAACCTACCTGTGCATAAATTTCGTGCACTGGACCTCTAGTTATCAATCAGAAATAACAAGTGTTAGGATCTGGGGGAAAAAAGGACCCCTCATAGACTGCTGGTAGGAATGTAAATTTGTACAGCCACTATGGGAAATACAGAGATGCCTCAAAAAGTTAAGAAGAGAGCTACCAAATGACCCAGCAATCTCTCTTTGGGTATCTATCTAAATAATTTGGAAACATTTATTTGTAAATATACATGTATCCCTATGTTTACTGCAGCATTATTTACAGTGGCCAAGACATGGAAACGACCTAAGTGTCCTTCAACTGATTATTGAATAAAAAAAATTTGGTACATATATACAACGAAATACTATTCAGCTATGAATGACAAAATACTGCCATTTGAGACAACATGGATGGATCTTGAGAGTATTATGCTAAGTGAAATAAGTCAGATGAAAAAGAACCTTTACTTCTTATCACTTTAACTCTGAGAAATTCACTTAATCTCCTTGAACACCTCTTTTCTCAAGTAATTCACTTTCTCCCTTCCTCATATTTATAAAATTTTTTTTCCAGCCAGGTTCAATGCTTGCTTCAAAACCCAGTCCAAGAACAAGAAGAAAAAAAAAACTTAGTATAATATAGGAAAAGTCTTGAAATAACAAAACCTGGGTATGTTTATGCCACTATTGCCTTAAAATAAAACTCTTCTGCTTTTTATTAATATTTTTTAAAACAGCAGGAAACCACACGCGCTGTTGGTAGAATGCAGATCGGTACAGCCACTGTGAAAAACAGTATAGAGTTTCCTCAAATAATGAAAAATGGAACTGCTTTATGACCCAGCAATTTCACTTCTGGGAATACATCTGAAGAAACCCAAAACACTAATTGGAAAGAATATATGCACCCTTATATTCACTGCAGCGTTATTTACAATAGCCAAGATTTAGAAGCAGCCCAAGTACCCATCAGTAGATGAGTGGATAAAAGAACTGTGGTAAGTTTATAGAATGGAGTACTACTCAGCTATAAAAAAAGGAAATCTTACTTTTGCAACAGCATGGATAGACCAACCTAGAGAGTATTATGCTAAGTGAAATAAGCCATTCAGAGAAAGACAAGTACTATATGATTTCACTTATACGTGGAATCTACTGAACAAAGTAAACTAAGAAACAAAATAGGAAAAATAAGTAATACAGCAGGAAATACTTTTTGTCATTCATTTCAAGCCCTAGATATGCAAAGATCCTATATAATAAAAGACTAATATGCAAATAGGCCTAAAGGTGGGCCAACCAAACAACCGGTCACTATGACATGCACTGACCACCAGGGGGCGCACGCAGAACATGGCAGGCATCAGCAGCAGGCGACAAGAGTGTGAAACATGGCGGGCATTGGCCACGGCGGGAGGGTGTAGCAGGTGAGCGAGGGTGCCAGACCAAGGCAGGGCACCGGTCACTGTCATTGGAGCAAGCCTCTGGTGGTTACTGAAAATTCTTTGCTCCCATGCGCCACAGTCCCACCTGGCACTTGCACCTGCTGCTGGCATAGAAGCCACCACTCACACCTGCTGCCGGCACCAGTCCCAATCGCTCAGAGCCATCAGCAGGTGAATTTCAGGTGCTACACTGCTGTAGGCTCAGGCAATTTTGTGCAGTAAACCATGCAGGTTTTAAATCTATAGAGGAGAAAAGGTATTCCAGGAAGAGGTAAAGGGGTAGGCAAAAATGAGAAACACGCTGGGGAAGAAAAGAAGTGAGATAACAAGGAATACACCAGTCTGGTTGAAAGAGAGGACCAAATGATTTATTCATTAAAGGAGAGGTAGAGTGGGCTACGGGTTTTAGATTTTTGATCATGTATGTACAATTCTAAACCTCAAAAAATTTCTGTGTGGTAGCAACATATGGTAAGTTCATTCCAACTCAGGAATGACTTCTTTTCTTCACATTTAAATCTCTTTAAATATCATTTTACCAAGTTTTCTCCAACTACCCTGCCAAAGTAGCTACTAGCCCACTATCCCAAACAATCTAAATTACCCAGCTATGCTTTGTCATAACTAAAACCATTATACTTTCTCACACTTGGTTGTCACACTCTCTCCTACCACTAAAGCAGAAACCTGTGTCCATCTTTTTATCCCCAGCATAACACATGGGACAGATTAGGTCCTGGAGAAGTACTTAAGTGAGTGAATAAATGAATGAATGTTGATAGCACCAATCAGCAACACTCCCAGAGATGAAAAAATAAATCACTTCTTGAAGAGCAATTTTTTATTAATTTTTACTGTGAATTCTCTTTACTTTCTCCATCCAACCCTCATTAAGCTGACATCTCATGCTCACTCTTTTCTATTTCTTCCTCTTAATTCCGGTACTACTTAAATTTCATTATCCTATATACTATTAAACTAATATCATAAAGAAGGAAGAACAAAAAAACTATCTAAATTTGGAAAATTTACAAATTACATTAACCAAGTACATCAATATATATATATATATACCTATATTTTTTATGTGACAGACCTAAAAAAAGTCTATGGGATGATATAATTCAACGTGCTCTGTTCTATATAGGTCAAAGTAAAACACCAAATGTTTTTAAAAGATCCCCTAACAAGTAAGAATCATCAAACTAGAGAGATTGTACAAGGACATTTGGTCTTGCCACCTGCACATCAGGGTAGAACTTATCACATTAAAAAATATATATTTCCGCTGAAACCGGTTTGGCTCAGTGGATAGAGCGTCGGCCTGCGGACTGAAAGGTCCCGGGTTCGATTCCGGTCAATGGCATGTACCTTGGTTGCGGGCACATCCCCAGTGGGAGGTGTGCAGGAGGCAGCTGATCAATGTTTCTCTCTCATCGATGTTTCTAGCTCTCTATCCCTCTCCCTTCCTCTCTGTGAAATATCAATAAAATATTTAAAATATATATATATATATATATACATACATATATATATATATATATATATATATATATATATATATTTCCACCCCTGGCTGGCACTGCTCAGTGGTTAGAGCGCAGGCCTGTGCACCAAAGGGCATGTACACCTGGGTTGCAGGTTCAATCTCTCTCTCTCTCTCTCTCTCTCTCCCCCCCCCACCCTCCCTCCCTCTCCCTTCCTCTCTGAAAATAAAATTTTAAAAAAGGAAGAAGAAAAACACACAAATGCTAGCAAGAATGTCAGAATGATAGAAAAAAAAGGTTATTTCTCAAGAGCATATGTCCCCCAAGCTGAACAGTTCAGGGCATTAATGTATCAATTTGTCAACAATGCTCCAAACTATTCAAAACTTGGCTTTTCAAGTTTAACAGTAGTTTTAATTATTCATCACTGGGAAGCTTTTAATATGACTCTGATTTTCTTGGCACCAAATGTGATTTTTTAAAAGATATGTTTTTTTGACTTCAGAGAGGAAGGGAAAGGGAGAGACAGAAACATCAGTGAAGAGAGAATGATTGATCAGCTGCTTCCTGCATGCCCCCTACTGGGGACAGAGCCCACAACCCGGGCACGTGCCCTTGACTGGAATTGAACCTGGAACCCTTTGGTCCGCAGTCCAATGCTCTACCCACTGAGCCAAACCGGCTAGGGTCCAGATATAATTTTGGTGTATGCTGTCTCTAAAAATGCTTGTTAAAATACATATTTTTGAGATCAACCAAAGGACTTATATGCATGCATATAAGCCTAATCAATGAACACAGACAACAGGGGGGTGGGGGCATGAATGGGAGGTGGGAGGTAATGGGGGAATAAGGACACATATGTAATACCTTAATCAATAAAGAAATTAAAAATAAAAAACAAAAAATAAAAATAAAAAATAAAGAAATACATATTTTTGTAATAGACTGAGAAGAATAAAATAACAAAATTGCTTAATATAAGAACATAATACACTTCAAAAGCCAAATCTTATAAAACCTGTGTTAACTGGCATTTTGCAAATTGGGAAACTCTAAAAATTGACTATGACATAAATAAATATAAAAAGAAACAAACATGTTAGTTATCTGGGCCAATGCTTAAAATACTTGTTAAAAAATACCAAAGTAGCCCTGGTCAGTGTGGCTCAGCTAGTTGGGAGTTTTATCCCGTAAACCAAAAGGTCCTGGGTTCGGTTCCCAGTTAGGGTACATACCTAGGTTGCATGTACTGGAGGCAACCTGTCAATGTTTCCCTTGCACAGTGATGTTTCTCTCTCTCTCTGTTCCTTCCTCTCTCTCTAAAATCAATAAACATTTCCTTAGGTGAGGAGGAAGGAAGGAGGGAGGGAGGGAAGGAGGGAGGGAAAAGGAAAGAAGGAAGGGGAGGGGAAGGGAAGGGGAGGGAAGAGGGGAGGGGAGGGGGAGGGGAGGGGGAGGGGAGGGGGAGGGGAGGGGGAGGGGGAGGGGAGGGGAGGGGGAGGGAAGAACGAAGGAAAGAACGAAGGAAGGAAGGAAGGAAGGAAGGAAGGAAGGAAGGAAGGAAACTATTTCTGAGCAAGAGATAGTTTAAAACAGTGGTCGCCAACCTTTTGGACCTCACGGACCACCAGTGGTCCGCAGAACACCGGTTGGTGACCACTGGTTTAAAACATCTACAGACCGCCCTGACTGGTTTTGCTCAGTGGATAGAGCGTCAGCCTGCAGACTCAGGGGTCCCAGGTTCGATTCCAATCAAGGGCATGTACCTTGATTGCGGGCACATCCCCAGTAGGGGGTGTGCAAGAGGCAGCTGATGGATGTTTCTAACTCTCTCTCCCTCTCCCTTCCTCTCTGTAAAAAAAATCAATAAAATATATTTAAAATAAATAAATAAATAAATAAATAAATCTACAGACTAATTTTTCACATCTGCTTATGAAACTACTGCTGTCATATTTTGATAAGCAACTCAATAAAACAAAGATACTCTCCAACTCCTTATCTGTTAAAAGGTAACACACTTCCCACTAATAATTTATCAATTGTTTAAACTCAAAGTTATTTTTTGAAACAGATTTATTGAGCATTCTACTTTTGGGTGGATCAATTATTCATTCAACACAATGGAGGGACACTTCTAGATGCTGGGGACATAGCACTGAACAAAACAATGTCCCTGCCCTTATAATGAAACTTACATTCTAGTGGCTGGTTGAGAAAATTTTGTGCAGGTTTACTTCTTATCACTTATTCTGCTTCTCCATACTTTCATGGCTCTTTTACATATGTACTATGAAAGAGACTTCAGTAGTTTTAAAGTTCAGGTTTGTATGCACCCAAGTAACTGATTTTAGATCAGGCCTTAAAAGAAAGTTAGAGAAGCAATAAAGGAGTTTCAATTAGTAAAAATTGCACTTCAGATAAAACCCACAACCTACTGGGGCACCATAAAATCAACTCAGTCAGAATTTTTTGACAATTAACTCCCATCCAATCACTTCAAAAAGCCTAATAAAATTTTATCCCTGTCCTTGACTATTTCTCAATATCAGTTCTCTAAATTTAAATTCTATTTTTGAGACTTTATTTAGACAAAATTTCATGGAAATTTTCTATATTTAAAATGTGCAAAATTCTAATTGAAATAGGAAAGACTGGCCTATCCCCATGCCCATGTAAAGCCTCCAAAGACGTTTCAGAAACATCTAAAAGTCACTGCCCTAAGTTATCAAAAAAAGTAGCAACAAAAAACTTTTTAAAAAGTATTTAGATCCCGGCTAGCGTGGCTCAGTTGAGGGTCAACCCATGCACCAAGGGGTCACAGGTTCCATTCCCAGTCAGGGCACATGGGCGGGTTGCAGGCTCGATCCCCAGTGTGGGGCATGCAGGAAGCAGCTGATCAGTGATTCTCATCATTCATGTTTCTCTCTCTCTCTCCCCCCCACTCCCTTCCTCTCTGAAATCAATAAAAATATTTTTAAAAAATATTTAGATTTAAATTACTCCGAGATTCCTATGTGGCTTAATATATTGTGATTCTTTAATTATGATATATTTGACTAGCATAATTTCTCTGAGCCTTAAATTTTTTCCCATCTATGAAATCATGACCTTATGCAAGAAGATATGACGACCTGTCAATGCTAAAATTATACTATGTTGAAGGCTATAATAACATTAGTGGCCATTTCTGAACTTAGGACAGGCACACTATGAGAGTATACATTTCCATCTCTGCAGATCTTAACTTCAAGCTTTTGTTACTGTCTCTGCTTTAGATTTAATGCCTTCTGTAAATTATTAGTATCACATACCTTTTCCCAAGATCACTAAGAACCAGATGGAAAGATTTTTTTTAAAAAAGTATTTAATGTACTTATCTTTCCTCAGGGAAGCTATGTAACAGAAATAATGAATTGGGGGTGAGGAGGACAACTCTGCTTACGTTTTTTTGTTTTGCCTAAAACTAAAAGGGGATGAACAGAACAGGGAGAAACCAAGTATGCAAGGGGAGGAAGAAAGAATTAAAACAAGAAAATATTCTAGATGAATAGGGAAACAACCCAAGGCTTTGAAAAACAGTTAATTACTAAGATATAACAGATATTCATGCTTCTTCTAAAAATCATAATCCAAAGATATTTATATACACACAATTGTTTTGATTCTCTGCTCTACATTTTCCTCCTCTGAATAATTTATTAGCTAAAGAATTAGTTATAACAGAGTATCAGATTAATAAAAGATAAAGTTTTATAGGGGCATTTTCATCAAACTGAATTCCAAAAATATTCCATACTAACTGTCAGTTGAGTACATTTTTAGAAATCACACTCTCCATTTTCAAGTGCTTGATGTAAACTTCAACCACTTACAATGAATAAAGCCAAATAATACATTTCTATGTATTCTCCTGTTAAATAATACAGAATATTGGTGAATCATATTCTGCTGGAAGTGAGATCTGAGGAACACAGTCATGAAAACTAAAGAGCAAACTTCAGTTATGTGGCAAAGAAAAAGCATTATAAAAATCAATAGTTACAATTCAGTTCTTTTCATCCTCTATCTAATACTTAAAAAACAAACACCAAAACACACAGACATCTTTCACATAAAGAGGTATGAACTGTGCCAGAAAAGCATTTGTTCTACAGAGACTGGCTGTGAAAGAAGTCACAGCTCTGTAATTACAAACCATTTCTACATAGGATGAGCTGTTATAAATATACATACCCTTTTAGTAATAAGGGTCATGAGAAAGTCACACTATGGATGGTTTTAAGTTCTCAAGGATACTACACTAGGACAATCCTGGAATTTCATAAAGTCCTATAAACCAGTACTTAAAAATGTTTAAATTCTGAGAGGTTCACAACTATTAAAGCCCGTCCATCCATATAACAATAACTTCTCTATTACACTGACAAAAGGAAGATATTTCTTGTCCAGAGTTTCCCTGGCAACTGCCTTTAGAAGGGCTTTCCTTAGTAACTGTTTTTCATGTAATCCAAGATGTCATTTTTTTTTTAAATATGTTTTATTGATTTTTTTACAGAGGAAGGGAGAGGGATAGAGAGTAATAAACATCGATGAGAGAGAAACATCAATCAGCTGCCTCCTGCATGCCCCTACTGGGGATGTGCCCGCAACCAAGGTACATGCCCTTGACTGGAATCGAACCTGGGACCCTTGAGTCTGCAGTCCAACGCTCTATCCACTGAGCCAAACCGGTTAGGGCCAAGATGTCAATTTTAAGCCTCATCATTAAATTCTGTACTGATAAAAATATGTTACCAATTAATATATTTTTCTATCAACTTTGAGGTGCATTTTTCAGAGATGTTAAAATTTGAAAAAATATGTATCTTATAAATCCAACAGCAATAATTTTACAAGGAAAATTTTTATTTAACATACTCCCTACAAAATAGAAAACATGTTGAATAAGACTATACCTCAGAAAATTTGGGTTTGGTCCCAGTTTTACTTTAAAACAACAGAAGATAATGATTTTTAATAAGTCACCATCTCATCAAGGCTAACTATAGATTACATAACTCACAGAATTGTTTCAAGAAATAATTTGAGGCCAGACTTTGGCTTAAGGGCTCCCAGAGTACATTATGTGTACCTAAAATGTAAAGTATAACTGTGCTGTCACATTTTTATTAATGCCATACTTGAAAAATATAGTATGCCAGAGTCTTGTTATGGTTGGGCTTTATTGAAAAACACCACCTAAATTCTGCTACTTTGTTAATTTTGTTCTCATAATTTAGTTGAAGTGATAATTTAGCCAGTAAATAAAATTATTTTAACTGTTAAATTTAACAGTACATGTGGAGAATCAAAGTACACAACAGATAATTATAGATTTCTTTCATAGCACAGTAGAAAATACTTTAATTAGGAAAATTCTGAAGAGTATATAATGAGGGTTAATTATCTGTTATAGTACCAATTCAAGTGGCTCAGAAACTGGATTTCCTTCCTTGTATTATACTTTTAAAAAATTTAGTATTATACACATATTTTTAAATGTAGGCTCCTTTTTTCATCTATACTAATAAAAGGGTAATATGCTAATTAGACTGGACGTCCTTCCGGACAAAGCCGCAGTGGCTGTGCCAAAAGTCCCGCCTCTGTGCGTGAGCTGCACAGGAAACACCTTTTCTGACCACTCACTGGCTAAGCTCGCCATATGCACTCGCGGTGTTCTTGGTAACTTGGGTAATAAGAATCCAAGAAGGTGATCTAGGGTTTTTCCACCTCTCTCCTAGAGGAAAAAACGGAGGTCTGCTGCTGGAGGGGCTAAGAAATGTCATATCCTGCCCTAGCCAGTTTGGCTCAGTGGATAGAGCCTCGGCCTACGGACCACAGGGTCCTGGTTCGATTCCGGTCAAGGGCACATACCTAGGTTGCAGGCTCCTCCCTGGCCCAGGCCCAGGTCAGGGCTCATGCAGGAGGTAACCAATTGATTTGTCCCTCTCACATTGATGTTTCTGTCTTTCCCTCTCTCTTCCATGCTCTCTAAAAAATCAACGGAGAAATATCCTCAGGTGAGAATAAAAAAGAAAGGTCATATCCTATGAAAGACACATCTTAAAAATGCCTAAAGAAAATTGTCATTTTTTCATGATGAAGAGACTGGAGTCCATGTTGATAAAAACACTTTGGCAGCTGCGAGGGCTGAGGGCCAGAAGCCGCGGGGGCCAGCAGTGGCAGCAGCAGCGGGGTGATGGGGGCGGCACCTTCCCAGTCGTCTCCCACAGAGGGAGGCCAGACTTTGGTTTAAGGGCTCCCAGACTGTGAGAGGGGGCAGGCTGGGCTGAGGGAACCCCTCCAGTGCACGAATTTTCATGCACCAGGCCCCTAGTTTTAACATAGTATAGTTTCAATAGTCTTTCCTAATGGAAAAAGAGGTGCTTTCAAGATTGTATGTCTTGATATCTATCTGTTTGGGGCATTTAAACCTTCCTATCACAAAGAAAAAACTCATTTTGGATATCTTTAAGGGAATTCATCACTTCTAAAACTCAAAGTCAAGAGTCTTTCCTTCATTTCAGTCATTTCTGGCAAATGAGAAATAAAGTCAACTAAATGTTCAGCCCTTACTAGTCCTCCTCCACCATCATCAGATGCAGCCTAATAAAGGAAGCTCTTGCAATGAGTAATCATTTCAAACAAATGCAAACCAAAGGGAATAAAACCCTTTGTTCCATTAAAGGTCCATCATCATGTGGATTATCTTCCAAATTAAAATGATGATACTCTAAGATCATTAGACATAGAATCTAAATTGAGCTTTATATTGAGTCAGCAATATAAAGGAATTTTTTAAGTGACAACACCAATTGCAATTAAGCTGTGTGAATTTAAGTATTTACTAATATATTTTCCCCACAATTATATCCACAATATAAATGCACACAAATTTTAACAAAAATATAATAGTGTTTTGTATAAAAGTGTACTCTGCTCAAAAGAACTATTTTTTAAATCACTTGTGTTATTTCTGAACTAAAGTGCAATTGTTATTGAATTACTGTGTCTGTATTCCAAACAAGAAATGCTTTTTTATTTTTTTAATATATTTCAATTAATTTCAGAGAAAAAGGGAGAGGGAGATGGAGATAGAAATATCAAGGATGAGACAGAACTATTGATTAGCTGCCTCCTGCACGCCCCTTTACTGAGAAATGGAGCCTGAAACACGGGCATGTGCCCTGACCGGAAATCAAATCGTGATCTCCTGATTCATAGGTCAATGTTCAACCACTGAGCCATACCAGCTGGGCAAAAATGTTTTTTTAAAAATTGCTGAGGAATAGAAAAAGTTATAAATCAAAGCATAGTAATTAATTTTTGTGAGGAATCCCATATTGCAGATTAAATCATCAACCTAAATAAATAAGGTATACAGATTCCTCACCTAACAGCAGTGGTTTTGTTTTTAAAAAAATCATTGCATAGCCCTCATTGGTTTGTCTCAGTAGATAGAGGGTCTGCCTGCAGACCAAAGGGCCCCAAGATTCGATTCCGGTCAAGGGCACGTACCTTGGTTGCAGGCTCCTCCCTGGCCCGGGTCCTGGTCAGGGCTCATGTAGGAGGCAACCAACCAATGTGTTTCTTCCACATCGATGTTTCTCTCTGTCTTTCCCTCTCTCTTCCACTCTCCCTAAAAATCAATGAAAAAATATCCTCAGGTGAGGATTAACAAAACAAACAAAAAAGATTTTAAAAAATGTATTGCATACTAATTTGACTAGGAATTAACTTTACCAAGTAGTAAAAAAAAAGGAAAAATAAGATTAGCAGTTCATTTTTATAGTATAAAATTAGCAAGTAATAGATTTAATAAATACGTACAGTCCCAGAGAGGACATCATGGGGGCAACAGTTGAGAAGGTGACTCTTGCATACTCTGTCATCACTGAATTTGATTCGTTGACGAGTAGTATCTCCTGTAATACAGGAAAGTTAATAACATTCAAGGTTAGACAACTGGAAAATGTTTATTTTCTGAAAGCCCGATTATTGCTAGCTTTTAATGTGTGGCTACACACACACACACATTTATAAATCAGCTCAAGAGGGATTAGTTCTTTATGTAATATCTTATGAAAAAAACGATTTTAGACAACATGCAGTTGCAGTACGTGTACTGCATATGTAATTTAAATGGTCAAAGTGGGAAAGCAATGCATTCTGTTAAAGTAATTCAGAAAAGCATAGAATTTAGAGCAGGAATGGACCTTAAGGATTATTGAGTCCAACTCCTACACATTGCAGATGAGGAAACTGTGGCCTGGAGAGGTTAAGCGACTTGCAGTAGACCCACTAGGACAGTTCTACCAGTATACAACGTTCCCTACTTGACACTAAGCATTGATTTCTTTTGTAATTATTTAATTAACTGAAAAACATAAAAAGTAATCTTGCAAATATTGCATACACACTGCGAATCCCCACTGAACCCCAGACGCCATTTCTTCCACTATTTTGTTCCAGCTGAAGTGTCTCCCTTTTGCTGCTGGGAGGAGTTAGAGAGGGTAGAATAACGTGTTTAAGAGCGTACAAACCTGGAAGAAGGACTTACACACCAGTCAAACAAAGGCACATTGCCTAAATGAAAAGTTAACTATAATGCCTCCAAAGGCCCCATACCTCCAAGTTTTATGTAGCCTGTGCTATATATGGCCTAACATTTAAATTAATTTTGTCTTCATATAGCACAATACACCTCCTAAGCTATAGAAGCATCCAACCTGCTACTGATGCCTAAAAAATTTACAAATTCTAAGGAACAATAGGTAACTAACTCTAATAACAAAATATAGATGGCAGTTATAATTTTTTTGCTTACAACCTCTTTGGAAAAAGAAAAAAAATCTTAATGACAATTCCTTTATGTAGAGTGATAGCCCTAAAAAAAATGTGTTTTATTTTACCCTTCAATTAATATCATCGTTGATGACTGAAAACCTACTGGTGAATTACTGAAGCGAGAACTGTTGGTACCAAAATAGATTGTAAACACTGCTGTACTTCACATGATGCCTGAAGCACTCCAAAAACTTTCACCTTGGAAGTGATTCAATTATTTGAATTAATTTGTTTTTCACATGTGAATAACAAAAATGGTTAAAACTTTACCCCTTTTATGTGGTCTTATTTTGAAGAGTCAACTAACTAAAGTCAACTAAATACTGTCATTTTTAGATGGGGTAAGATTTTGTTCAAATTGTTTTAACGTGGTTAAAATACTTCATTGTAAGTCTGATTTATAAGCAGGGAATATTTTTAAGAAGAGTAATTTATAGCTAAAATGATAGCTTCAGAGCAGTTCAACAATAGGTTTTCTAGAGGCTAGTCTCTAGTTAAAGTAGGTTATTTCTGACACCACAATTTGGAATAATTCATTTATTGTTCACGCCTGCTACTATAGTAAAGGTAATTTTACTGATCCTTTTTTCCTTTTAAACACAACTGCTTTTGTTCCACATTCATTAACACATCTGAAAAGTTAGCAATAACTCACGGCTCGGCGAATGCGGGGCCTTTCTGACACTCCCTTGCAGATTGAAGTAGTCAGGCATAGATACATTGAACCTTTACAAATAAAACAAGGGGCCAGATTGTTCAGTTTGTATAGAATAGACTCTGCCAGCAATTTCAATACAGCATCTAGATGTACATGTTGATTGTAAAGATTCTTGTATATGAAAACAAAAGTGAACAAAATCAGGGTGTTTTTATTTTTTTAAATATTGGCTTAACAAGTGTGTAATCTTAAGAGAAGAATTTAACCAACCATAGGTAAAAGTCCAAGGCTGGAGCTCTCGAAAGTGGTCCTTGGGCCAACAGGGGTTTTAAAAAATGTTTTTTAAAAAGATCTATTTCATTCAGGCTTTAGTGAGGGCCTTGCGCTCTTGTTAGAATGATACTATGATAAGCTCACAACAGAATGGCAATGCTTATTACAGGCTTTTCGCTTCTTGGCATGTAAAAAAATATTTTTATTTTAAATCTGCACCCAAATTATGCTAAGAAATTTAAGGATGATATTTTAAGCAGAGAGAGAGAAAAAAAAACTTTCATAGCTACAAGTCCCCTTGCTACAAGTGTCTAAGCTTTTCAGTAATGCAATAGCAGTGTCGTTTCAGTGCTGTCCAACTAATGGCTAAAAGATTATAAGCCAGGCCTCAAAATAAAATCAAGATTCAATAAGTTTTACCAATCAAACATTTCATCAAGTAGGGTGACTGTTTTTGCTTCAGAAATCACAACATTAAATCTAATACTAAGACCTGTGCCCTGAAGACACAGCTGTCAGATAAAATATGAACAATTGCAAGTATCACATTAGCAAACATCCCTTATAAGCTTTAAAAGAAATCAGTTTCTGTAAACATCAAAAAGTATTTAAAATACCTTCTCATTGCATTTAAGTGATTGCTCTTTATACATTTGATAACTGTAGTAAACACAATATGCACAGCTATCAAAAATCAGCCTATACTTTATAGAAACTTTTAAAACAACAAAGTAATAAAATCCCTAGTAATTTGAGATACAGAAATATCCTGAGAGGGACTAGCAACTGAGTATCTGTTTATTGTTATTTTTAAAGTTTTACTTAAGAGACTTAAAACTTTTTAAAATAATTTGGTTATATTACCATGTCCATGAAGTATTTAATAAATTTGTGCATAAGCCATAAAAGTATAATTTGTCTAAACCAACAAAAAATTTTAAAATAAAAATACCAGTAATTTTAGTTTCTATCAAGATATCTGGCCCAAACCATATTTTTCAAAACTAGGTAAAACAGTGCCCATTTGGGGGGAAAAAAGGAGGAGAGGGTGAGACTACAATCAATAGGGAACAAATATGAATCAAATCTGCTTATAATGCAAGGAATTATTTTCTGCATTCGATGTACTTTATCTTTGGATGTTCTAGGAATATATTCATATAAAAATAAATTAAGAAAAAACAATTACCCTGTTATACTATTATTGGATTGGAATCATAGAATCAAACCTATGAGTAAACACATCCTCTGTGGTAGACAATGGGGTTACAAAGAGACATAGAAGACAAGCTCTGTACCCTCAAGGAGTCCATGATTTTGCTAAGAGAAACAGGACATTCAAATGAAGTATAGCAAGTAATATACAATGTAGCCTAATCCAAGTGCCAAACTGATGTTTCAAGTAGTAGTACTTAGGAATTCTATGACTAGAATGACCGCCAAGGAAGAAAAGGCTTCATATAAGCAGTAGCCAAATTTTGAAGGAAAGACAGGACTTAGACCAAAGGAAAAAAATTTTTTCCATTGTTCCCTTCAATCCAGATTTTGTGTGTAAACAAAGTAAAAAAAATTTAAAGTTTAAAAATAATGGGGCAGAGATTAGGCTGTTATTTGCGTTAACAACAAAATGACCTACCCATAAAAACATGGATGTCTCTCTGTTCTGTAAGTTCCACAATAATTCATTAGACTTTGTATATAACTACAATGTCAAGTTTTTAGAATTTTAATGGAAGCATCAAATTTTCTATTAATATTTACTACCAGCAACTCAACCACTTCATGAGTTTCATGACTTATAACCTTTATTTGGGAACACCTGAGTCACAGGTGTACAATAAAAACTGAAATGCATATTATTCCTCTCGAGGTCTCTCAGTAATACAACAGAGCCTAAGCAGTACTGAGGCAGTTTCACTCAGGGAATATGACCACTAAAAAGAAGGGTGCTGCCCAAACTATACTCAAATACTGCTATTCTCCAAATCCCCTTCGATCTGTTGGGAGGGAAAATTTTAAGCACACTGTAAATCTGAAAACTGCCATTTTATGGCCCTGCCTTTTTCTGAAACTGACTTAGACTTAAACTGTAGTGGTTACACTTAAAACCTTAGCCCAGATGGTATCTGATATCATTTTACATGGTGCATGCTATTTTCCCAATACCCACCCCCACCCTCCAGTGCCACCCACCCTCTCCCTCCCATACAAACAATAATTCAAATCAACTTTCACAGATTTAGGTGCTATTTTAAAAACATCAAAATTTTACTTTACCCATTCTCTCCGATGCTCCCTGTATTTTTTTAAGCTGTGAGTGGATGACCATGCTATGTGATCAACAACTGTGAAGGCTAAGCAAAAGTGAACTGAGTTTAGTATTATAATTTCAAAAGAACCTTAAAGTTTGTAATATTTGACATACATAATGGTATGCAGATACCTTATTTTACTGCATATTATCAGGCATTAATCGCAAGCAATTTATAAAAATAACTAATTAGTTGTACAGAATTAGCTTAAAGCTCAACTTAGGGAAAACAGAGAAGAGAAAACCCAACAGCACAGCACACAAAGCAAACAAAAGCAACCCCTCATTTATAAATGGGGGAAAGCCCTCCCATATTCTCCCATGTGACGACCAAAGCTCTCCCCACAGGTACACTCGTTAGGGGCCACATATCACTGTTGGCTTGGGACAGGATAGGCACATTCCCTTTAAAATAAAATCCATACCTCTTCAGTGAAAGGAAAGCCAGAGCTAGAAAGAGAGATAAAGCTTTTTGTTTCCCTGTGCCCTTGAGTCCTCAAATGCAGAGAAATGTTCCACCCTCTTATTACCATTTCTTACAATATAAGCTACTGATCCACAAATTGGCCATGTAAAGACCCACGGCCAATTTATAGTCTAGAACAGGGCAGGGCAGAAAAAGACCTCACCTGTACTAGTAAATCATTATGTCTTCATGTGGAACCAAGGTAAAAGCAGGTGACTACTGCTGCACAGTGACTATTATACTAAAGAACCAATATTATTACTTTTACACCCTTCTCAAATTTTCTCACCAACTCTACTAACCTCTCCCACCTACCTTTATTGTTCCCTTAGAATTCTGCCTAAAACTCACCTAGAGGAACTCTTGTAATTAACCTAAAAAAGTACCCCATGAGCCAAAACCGGTTTGGCTCAGTGGATAGAGCGTCGGCCTGCGGACTGAAGGGTCCCGGGTTCGATTCCGGTCAAGGGCATGTACCTTGGTTGTGGGCACATCCCCAGTGGGAGGTGTGCAAGAGGCAGCTGATCGATGTTTCTCTCTCATCGATGTTTCTAGCTCTCTATCCCTCTCCTTTCCTCTCTGTAAAATATCAATAAAATATATTTAAAAAAAAAAAAAGTACCCCATGTTCCCTTCCAAATAAACACACTGTTTAATTTATTTCATATCTATACAATTCAAAGTATATAATTCACTTATAAAAGGACTCACTATGCCTTAACTTAAAATCATTGTTTTGAAAACATTTAATATAATCCGATACACATCAAACTTTTCACGAATATATTTATTACATAAGGAAAGAAAGTGTACTCAACCAAAAATGGCAGTGGAAAGAACCAGTTATGTATGGCATTCTCATTCTTCCAAATGTAATAGCAAGTCACTTCTTTCTAACACAACTTACAATCATACCAAGGAGGAGCAGCAGCTTTTCTTTCCTCCAGAAAATGCAAAAATAAGGGTACTATACAGTTCAGAAAGGCTATCCCTCTTAATACTTTTATATAGTCCTAGAGGTTTATAATTACAAATACTAATAACACTTCCACCACAATCCTATGACAAGCCCAACATTTTAAAAATGCAATGCCCATTTCAGAAGAAATTTGCAGAAAAAGTTCATTCTTGCTGAATATGATCATAGATTAAAGTAATTTTTTAAACCTATCAGCCTACTTGTCTATGAAAATCCAAAAAACAAAATTATAAGGAATGAGACTAGGAAACAGCCTTGGTAGTAGGAGAAAGAGCTTATAGACTCTAAGAGCTAACAGAATACTAAAGTGGCTACATCCCAAGGCTCTATTCCAACCCTTGCCACAACCTTTTCTTCTCTCATTATACAAAGCATAGAGACTTGGCCACTGGCAGGAATTAATGCCATCACATTTCTAGGAGGATACATGCTTTAGGATATCTATCTACATATTTCTCCTCTTAGATTTAAGATATATATTAGAAAAGGGTGAATAGATTCCTAAAAATTAAGTTCTAAAAGTAGATTATATAGAATTTGTTTTATGGATATATGCCATAAAGTCAGTCATTAAAAAGTTGCAGCCTGCTAAATTTATATTTTGATACTTACTTGCAGAGCTGCAATTCTGATTCAGTAAAACTCATACTCTGGATATCTGGTGTCTTCTATCATCCAGAACTTCCTATACACAAAATTACAAGTAGCAAAAGCTGTATCTGGCTATGAAGAAATAGCTGAAAAGAACCAAGGAAAAAGCAATTGGCTGATCAAAAAGATAAGTTCTGCCCTGGCTGGTGTGGCTCGGTTGGTTGAGCGTTGCCCCATGTCCCAAAAGGTCACCAAGTCAATTCCTCATCAGGGCACATGCCCAGGTTGTGGGCTCAGTCTCCAGTAGTGGTGTGTGTGGGAGGCAAACAATCGATGTTTATTTCTCACATCAGTGTTTCTCTCTTTCTCTTGCTTCGTCTCTAAAAATCAACTGAAATATTTTTTAAAAAGGACAAGTTCTTATTGGTTGATGATAGCTACAAAAGCAAAGTAGAGCCTTACCAAATCTAAAAACTAATGATGAAAATAAAAAGGGAAAAGAAATGAGAATATCAAAAGACAGAAGTGACAGACAACTCAATGATGAAGTTAAAAGTGAAAAACAGAGAATACTATGAAGGAGACTGAGCCTTATAACTACTGAAACAACATAGAAGAAATAATGTGTAAAATATACACCAAATATGTTCCTCAAATTAAGTATTACAAATGAAGTCCCTTATGTTTCTCTACACAGTCCCCTACACCATGTAGGGGAAAATACACGAAATAACATTTTTTTATTCTCATAAGTCTCTGTACTTTTTAATCAATTTTTTAAAATTAGACACCTATAATCAGTATCACAGAATTCATCACTTAAAAATAAACACAACTGCCGAAACCGGTTTGGCTCAGTGGATAGAGCGTCGGCCTGCGGACTGAAGGGTCCCGGGTTCGATTCCGGTCAAGGGCATGTACCTGGGTTGCGGGCACATCCTCAGTGGGAGGTGTGCAGGAGGCAGCTGATCGATGTTTCTCTCTCATCGATGTTTCTAGCTTTCTATCCCTCTCCCTTCCTTTCTGTAAAATATCAATAAAATATATTTTAAAAAAAAAATTAAAAAAAAAATAAAAAAAATAAACACAACTGTTCATGGGTAAAATTCTTCACTCCCCACTAGACTTTGTCCTTCTAGGATTAGAATCCTATGTCACTACTTTACTGCAGAGTCAAAAGACAACAGAAACAAGTAGGTCATTCACCTCTATGAAAAGGAAAGGAAGAAATAACTAAGGCAATTCAGCAATCTGGTGATATTCAAGAAAGTTAAGATTCTATCCCTATTAGCAATTGATATCCTAAAATGCATCAGATAACAAATATACAGAAGATCATGTCTGAGGAAGTATCCCCTCTAATACTGAGGCAAATTAAGCTGTAACACAGTAACTTCTCAATTTACAAATACATGGTTTCTAGAATCTGAGGTGGATCAACTGTTTCCTAGTAAGTATGCCCTACTTTTTCCAGTCTATAACATAGAATCACCACCACTTCACCCATCTACCCCGTTTCTAGTCCCCAGGTTATCTTTAATAAGCACCTTTCCCTATAACCAGGCACCTTTTCAATGTCCTACTATGGAGCAGGTTGATGAAATCCTCCAGAACTGCTGACCACCACACCAAAACACTAATGGAAAGGTGACAAATCAAGCCAAGAAGTAATTTTACCCAAGAAGCCTAGATGGACCTATGAATTCCTACATCTCTCCATCTCACAGGTGTGTGTTTCTGGCCAGTCATTTCTACTTAGAGGCTTCAGTATATACAGTTCAAGCAACTTTCCTTTCACATGAACAACCAGTATTTTTCAAGCACAGGATTTGTCCAAAGGATGATTTTAGATGTTATTTGATTTCACCAATATGACGTTTTAAACACCACTCAATCACTTGGAGTGATTATTTATTATAAGTCAAGAAAAAAGCATCCACTGGAGCTTTAATATGTTTAATACATCTAACAAGTTCCAATTTTTGGCATAGAGTACGTGACAACAGAGTCTAGTTATCTCTCATAACACCATGTTGTTTTCATTATATTTATTTTTTCTGGGGCAAAAACTTTAAAATTAACTTGAATTTTTAGAAAGTGAGTTGACATAAAGAGAAAATATTAAACAGGAAACAGGATAAAAATAGTAAAGGTGGCCAGCCGATGTGGCTAAGTGGTTGAGCATCGACCTATGAACCAGGAAATCACAGTTCAATTCCCAGTCAGTGCATATGCCTGGGTTGTGGACTTGATGCCCAGTGGGCGACATGCAAGAGGCAGCTGATCAATGGTTTTCTCTGATCACTGATCTCTTTCTCTCCCTTCCTCTCTGAAATCAATAAAAATATATTTAAATAAATAGTAAAGGTGTTGTTTGTGTGACTAATATTTTTTGTGTGACTAATATTTGGGAAAAATTTATCTAGAATAAGGTTTCTCAAACTTTTAATGTGTATCAAAATCATATGAAAGGCTTCTTAAAACAGATTGCTGGCTCCACCCCAGAATTTCTGTAGGCCTGGGGCAGAACAAAGAATTTTGTCTTTTAACAAGTTCCCAGGTGATTCTGGTCTAAGGATCACACATTGAGAATCACTGATCTAGAATAGTAATCAACAAAGTTTCTTCTTAAAGAGCAAGATAGCAAATTATTTTATGCTTGCAGTATGTCTATTGTGACTACTCAACTCTGCTGTGGTAAGGCAAAGAAATCACATACATTATGTACACAATGGGCATTGCTGTATTCCAATAAAACTTTATTTACAAAAGCAGATGGGCCATAATCCCAGCCTTGATCTAAAACCGTGGTCGGCAAACTGCAGCTCGCAAGCCACATGCGACTCTTTGGCCCCTTGAGTGTGGCTCTTCCACAAAATACCACGGCCTGGGCGAGTCTATTTTGAAGAAGTGGTGTTAGAAGAAGTTTAAAAAATTTGGCTCTCAAAAGAAATTTCAATCGTTATACTGTTGATATTTGGCTCTGTTGACTAATGAGTTTGCCAACCACTGATCTAAAACATACCCTCAAGTAAATGAAGAGTATACTGTGTAACCTAATAGTTGGACAGAATACAGAAGCAGTTGAACTAGATATACTATAGATAGCATCCAATAAATATGCAACCTATTTTATTGAAAGCCAAAGCTTTGGAAAGTATAACTTTAAAACAGAAGACAGGTCTGCAGAAAACTGAGGTCACAAGAAGACAAAAAACAAAACTTACCATGTTCAGGAGACAAGACAAAAGACTCAGTAAGGGCAGCTAAATTCTTTTCATGTTAGAATGTATGGATCAGTATCTAGAGCAGTGGTGGGCAAACTTTTTGACTCGAGGGCCACAATGGGTTCTTAAACTGGACCGGAGGGCCGGAACAAAAGCATGGATGGAGTGTTTGTGTGAACTAATATAAATTCAAAGTAAAGGAGCGGAGGGGAGAGCAAGAGAACCCTCCGCTCTTTCGGCTCCGCGGGCCGGATAGAACAGCCGAACCAGCCGGATCCGGCCCACGGGCCGTAGTTTGCCCACGGCTGATCTAGAGAGTGGTTTGGCTTTTTGCTTGCTTTTGTGTGTGTGTGTTTTTAATATATTTTTATTGGTTTCAGAGAGGAAGGGAGAGGGAGAGATAGAAATATCAATGACGAGAATCACTGATCAGCTGCCTCCTGCATGCCCCTTACTGGGGATCGAGCTCACAACCTGGCATGTTGTGAGCATGACAGAAAATCGAACTGTGATCTCCTGGTTCATAGGTCAACACTCAACCACTGCACCACACTGGCTGGGCCAGAATGATTTTTGTAGGAAAAAAATTTACAGACCCTCTTCTCTAGCCCATGTTAAATAGCAAATTATGACATTCAATTGACTGAGCTACATATTACTTTATGATGGCAGCTCTGACTTTTCAAAGTTGTAAGTTAGAGAAACCAAGATGGCGGCATAGGTAAACACCTAAACTGCTGCCTCACACAACAGTTTCAAAACTACAACTAAAAGACAAAATGGACATCATCCAGAACCACAGGAAGGCTGGCTGAGTGGAAATTCTACAACTGGAAGGAAAAAGAAAAGCACACTGAGACTCAGAGGAGCTGCAGAAGGCAGAGGTACCAACGTGCGCGCGTGCAGATTGGGCTGGCAACTGAGTACGCGGCTGGCTTTCTCAAGCGGGAGGGAGACAAAAGCTCCCGACGGCTCTGAACTCCAGTTCCAGGCGAGACTCTGGGGACCCAGACTCATTCGGGGAGAAACTGGACTGTCTGGCAGCGGGCGAAACTCGAGGGCGGCTTTCTCTCAGAGGTGCTTGCAACAATTACTGAGGGACACTGAGACCCAGGGGCCTCTTAGGGCAGGGCTGACGGGAAGCAATGCTGTCTGCTCCGCCCTGAGACTCTGCCCCATCCAAGCTGAGCACAGAGGCTTTTGCAAGTCTTATCTCATAAGGGTGTCTCCAGCACAGAAGTTCTCCCAGCATAGACACAGCTGATCCTCACAGCCAATTGGCCTGGAGGTCAATTCCTCCCAGTGATACCAACAACAATCAAGGCTTAACTACAACAAGACTGTGCACACAGCCCACAAAGGAGTGCACCAAGAGTGTCCACCTCAGGTAACTGGGGAGGCTGAGCCACTGGGCCCTATAGGACACCTAGCACACAAAGCCACTCTATGAACTCAGGGAAGCAGTCAAAATGCAGAGACAAAGAAACACATCACAAATGAAAGAAATGGAGGAAAGCAAACGACTGGATATAGAGTTCAAAACCATGGTTATAAGGTTTTTCAAGAATTTTCTAAAAAAGGCCAATAAATTTAGCGAGACCCTCAAGGATATGAAAAAGGACCAACTAGAAATTAAACATACACTGACTGAAATAAAATATACAGAGATCCAACAGCAGACTAGAGGAACACAAGAATCAAGTCAAAGATTTGAAATACAAAGAAGTAAAAAACACTCACCCGGAAAAGCAAAAAGAAAGAAGAATCCAAAAATATGAAGATAGTGTAAAGAGCCTCTGGGACAACTTCAAGCGTACCAACATCCGAATTATGGGGGTGCCAGAAGAAGAGAGAGAGCAAGATACTGAAAACCTATTTGAAGAAATAATGACAGAAAATTTCCTCCACCTGGTGAAAGAAATAGACTTACAGGAAGCGCACAGAACCCCAAACAAAATGAATCCAAAGAGGACCACATCAAGACACATTATAATTAAAATGCCAAGAGCAAAAGACAAAGAATATTAAAAGCAGCAAGAGAAAAACAGTTAGTTACCTACAAGGGAGCACCCATACGACTGTCAGCTGATTTCTCAACAGAAACTATGCAGGCCAGAAGGGAGTGGCAAGAAATATTCAAAGTGAAGAATAGCAAGAACCTACAACCAAGATTACTCTACCCAGCAAAGCTATCATTCAGAATTGAAGGGCAGATAAAGAGCTTCACAGATAAGAAAAAGCTAAAGGAGTTCATCAACACCAAACCAGTATTATATGAAATGCTGAAAGGTATTCTTTAAGAAGGGAAGAAGAAAAAGGTAAAGATAAAAATTATGAACAAATACGTATCTATCAACAAGTGAATCTAAAAATCAAGTGAATAAAAAATCTGATGAATAGAATAAACTGGTGAATATAATAGAATCAGGGGCATAGAAAGGGAGTGGACTGACAATTCTCCGGGGGAAAGGGGTGTGGGGGGTGCGGTAAGAGACTGGACAAAAATTGTACACCTATGGATGAGTACAGTGGGGGGAGGGGGTTGTAAGGGCAGAGGGTGGGGTGGTAACCGGGTGGAGGGGAGCTATGGGTGGAAAAAGGAGGAACAATTGTAATAATCTGAACAATATTTATTTAAAAAAAAATTTTTTTTATATGCCCTAACTTGCCGAAACCGGTTTGGCTCAGTGGTAGAGCGTCAGCCTGCGGACTGAAGGGTCCCAGGTTCGATTCCAGTCAAGGGCATGTACCTTGGTTGCAGGCACATCCCCAGTGGTAGGTGTGTAGGAGGCAGCTCATCGATGTTTCTAACTCTCTATCTCTCTTTTCCTCTCCGTAAAAAAATCAATAAAATATATTTTTTTAAAAATAATAAACCCCCAAATTAACTAAAATAAACAAAAACAAAGTTGTAAGTTATTCAGTTAAAACAAAAACATTGAAGCTGTAGCCAATTTCAGAGTTTTTACAAACTACATTTCTCTACAGCCTGAATAAACTTATAAAATTGATTAACTCATCTATTTTGGCCTTCCCTTCCAATTTCTACACTAGTGCTGCTACTGCACAAGACTTTAAACCAGTTGGGAAATGTCCGGACCACATAGGGCCTGAGAAATCATTTGGTCTGGCCCTGCCAAGGCATTAGGGGTGAGTTAATTAAATGTTTGACCAAATATAGCAGGCTAATTTTTAAGTTGGTAATTTTGTATGGCCCACGAATGATGTTATAAATATCCAAATTTGGGGGTGGGGGGCAGGCTAGAAGGGGTCAATGCGGGGAAAAGAGGACATCTGTAATACTTTAAACAATAAACATTAAAAAATAATGATTAAATATATATATATATATATATATATCCAACCCATCCAGTGTGGCTCAGTGGTTGAGCTATGAACCAGTTGGGGCCCATGCCTGGGTTGTGGGCTCAATCCCCAGTGTGGCGTGTGCAGGCAGCCAATCAAATGATTCTCTCTCATAATTGATGTTTCTATCTCTCCCTCTCCCCTCCTCTCTGAAATCAATAAAAATATACATGTATATTTATATATATCCATATGGCCGAAAAAAGGTTCCTTACCCCTGCTTTGAACCAAAAAGGAACAGAATGACTTTTCTACAGGTAATGAATCCACAAGGTGCCTGTCAGAAGTTTACCCTCACTAAACCTAATCCTGATCCATGATACCTACTTGCCCTTGATTTCCTGCCACCCGTCTTGAACATGTAGCTCTATCATTTATGCTTATTAGATATTTTACCCAAACAAAACCAAATCAGAGCATGTATTTGCTGCTTATTGAGCTTATGCAGTGACAGACAAAATGATTTTCCTTTGGTTTCAATTTTGTTAACTGAAGTAAAAGAATGTCTCAAAATCATAAGGCTTTCTTGACAAGGAGAGTTAAACAACTGTAAAGAATCCAAGAACAATGCAGGTTTATATGAGATGATACTTTTACTGTTTTCTGGGCTGTTCTGTAGATAGAAAAATTATTCAGAGTTCAAAATGCAAAATGAGTTAATAGGGTTTTTTTTAAAATAAATTCATTATGTGGGTGTCAACAAAACTTTCAGTATTTTGATATGCCTGGACTTCTGATTAAGTCAAATATTTACTAAAACTCTGTTTAACCTTTTTATGTTTAACTACTGTTCAACCTAATGTCTGCTAAAATTTCTCATGCTGTTAAAGAATTAACAAGCTCTAGAGTAAGGAAATACCCCATTATTATTTTTTTAAATACATTAAAGGCTATGCCTCCTTCACTTAAAATAAACAATTCAAGTGGAATAGAAGAATGGCTTACAACTGACCAAGAAATAAATATGGTTCATTATGTTAATGAAAAAAATTAAAAGTAAATGCTCTCGATGTTGATGATAAGTCAAGAAACACAGATTACAGTAAACATGATTTTATGAAGAAAATCCACTGAAGAAAATACTTCAATCCTTGATTAATTTATTTTGCAGAAAAGCATTAATGTCATACTGTCCTATAGGTTCAACTGTTAGGTATCACTACTTTATATTAGGAACAAGTAAATGATTTTCTGAACTGTATTTTCCTGGTTACCTCCGAGGATGAATATCCTTTTAATTTTACATCCCATAAACTACAACTACCGTACAATATAATGGATCAACAAAAATATCAAATTCTGCCTGGCTGGAGTGGGTCAGTAGTTGAGTGCCAATCTATGAACCAGGAGGTCACGGTTCAATTCCCCGTCAGGGCACATGCCCAGGTTGGGGGCTTGATCACTGATGTGGGACACACAGGAGGCAGCCAATCAATGATTCTCTCTCATCATTGATGTTTCTATCTCTCTCTCCCCCTTCCTCTCTGAAATCAACAAAAATATATTTAAAAAAATTTTTTTAATTCTGATTAACGTACTGTATTAACTGAGGAAGTACAGCATCATATTTAGGAAGATGAGCCTCAAAAATAGCTAAAATTGGCAGGCTGATGTGGCTCAGTGGTTCAGAGTCAACCTATGAAACAGAAGGTCACCGCTCAATTCCAGGTCAGGGCACATGCCCAGGTTTCTGGCTCAATCCCCAGCAGGTGGCATGCAGGAGGAGGCCAATCAATAATTCTCTCTCATCACTGATGGTTTTACCTTTCTCTCCCTCTCCCTTCATCTCTCTGAAATCAACAAAAACAAAAAAATACAGTATTAATAAAAATAAATTTTTAAAAATTGGCTAAAATTATCTGAAAGCTTTCTCTTGCTCCTTATACTCCCTAATCATAATGAACAACCAATGATGTTATAAAATTCTATTCTATATGCTACATACTATTAGTCTACTGGTTATTTTTCAGGGCAGATTTTCATTCCTCAGCTATTTTAGCCTTTCAGAGATGATCTCTGATCCCATTTAAAGGTTATAGCAATTAAGAGGTATGAAATCCTCGAAACTACCTTCTGTAACTTCCCTAGTTAATAAACTAAGAATGTTATCTAAATTCACACCCTCAAGTTTATTTAATTCCTATCCTTGTGCCCTGCCAGGCCTGTCTGCGGTCAGAACCAGAGACTTAATCATAACCAAAAACTGTTTTTGTTGCAAAAGGGCTTTAGCTAAGGGACATCCTTGCAATTAACCCAACTCAACACAAATGACCATAGTCTGTGTGAGGACACTTGGTTCCCCCAAGTGTCACATAGATAAGTCTCTAACAGCTGCTTGAATTTCCCTAGGCTGCTTTCCTGCTCCCTGTTTTCAAATGGAATATATTCAGGGAAACTCAATTATCCCTCTCCCTTCTTTTAATGCTAACAACTAAAACAAAGATATTTATGAAATTTAACATATGTTATACTTCATATAAAATGATACATATATACCTACTTATGGTTGCTCCCTTCTAAAAAACTTTAAATATGTTTTTCCAACATTTTTTTAGTGTAACATAGGAAATTGCTCGGTTTCCCAATTAACAAATTACAGATTTAACTTGAGGCAAAAAAGGTTAAGTGACTTACCTAAGATTACAATTAGAGGTACAGCTGGGGCTAGAAACCAGGTCTCCTGAGTCTCAGCCCAGTGCTCTTTTCCTTAGCCCATGATGCCTTATCAGAAAAATCCAAATACAGTCAGACCCCCAGTTACATGGGTATGAGTTACACTGATTCACATATACAAACTTTATATAGTGTGACCAATGTTTCAACTCACGCGGTACCCTGCTTCCACTTATGCAGTATGCCAGGCATCGGCACGATTTTCAGTGGCACACAGGCGGTTGCCACCACCAGGGCCCTAGGCAAAATTGCAAAGAAGGCAAAGTTTGTCTTTGGCCCTCCCACCTCCCTTATACATTCCTCTCCCACCTCCTAATCATCCCCCTGCCCAGCCTCCCAGCACCATCATGCTGCCCTCTGGTTGTCCACAGCCCCCACTGCCACCACTCACCCAGGACTGTCCTTTCTGGAAGTGCCCAGTGATCAAAAATTACCTCTCCATTTCCCTGCCACTAAAATTCCTAAATGATTCCTAAATGATTTAAATAATTCAAAATAAGGTACATTTAACAGACTTAAATCTCCAAGGAGTTTAAAGAAGAACTAATTAAAAAGATTTTGGGGAAAAGCAAAGGAGTAAGTCTTTTATTGGGGGAGGGGGAGGTACAAGGATTCTCAGGACACTAAAGGTTGAGGGAATTACTGCCACCTTGTGTCCCACTATGCTAGAAGACAGTGGTCTCTAGGATTAAAATTTAAAAAAAATAATTTTTTTTTTGAACAGGGCTGCCTTAAATACCTCCTACCTACCTTTTCCATCTCTCTCCCACCTCTTGGATCCCCAAATCCACCTCTTAGTGCCAAAGACAACCAACAGCAGTCCCTGTAAGCTGTTCCTGTGTCCAATACAAAGCTTCCCATTATATAGTTTCAAATTACATGGTCTTATTGAAGAACATAACCATTTTCTCTATCCCTGAATAACTGAAGTTGACTATATGCTAAAAAAGAACAATCCTAATTATTTAAAGGTCTTAAGTCATAAAATAAAACATGTAAACTCATTAACTATCTGGTTTCTGGTAAGAAGGAAAAGAATGTTCTGATTATTATCTTATACACATAAAAGAATTTACATATCTAAAAAACATTCTTTCCCTTGAAAATAGTATGTTTCTTGCTTCTGGCCCAACACAGTTGTGAATATTCAGTCATTTCAACTAAATAATATTGTGGACTCATAAACATTAATTCATTGGTAAATCCTTTTAGTCTGGAGGCAAAAAAAATCCAGTAACACACAAAAATAAAAATTTGTATACAAACAGAATGGATTTTAAGAAATCCCTATTTCTGCTGACTACATGCAATACACACATTTTTGGTTTAGCTTTGCAATGCTACATTAGCTGCCTAGTTCGGAAATTTATCAGCTGATAGTAGAGTATTTTGATCCAACTACCCGCCTAGTAAAATTAGGAAATTCAATCCATGCAGAAGGTACCAAAAATGGTATCCATCTAGGGCTAAAAAGATTATGTAAATGACTTTTTAATTTTATTACAAAGATTATTGTCAGCTAAAATCCTATATTAAGCCCCTGCACAATCCTGTCTTCATAATAAAAAAGGAGCAATGTTAAGACATGCTGCAGATACAAAATGACCATTCTTATCTAAAGGTGAAAAAATGGTAACAGGTAAGTTTCTCCAGTGGCATTTCAAATTAATGTTAACTTTCAAGGGTTTACTACACAAATAAAATTCATTTCCTTCCCAATCTTCCCCTCCACAAGTATGTTTGCCATCTACACCTATTTGTCTATACGTGATCTACAAAGAAAAGTTCCCAATATGGGTTTTAATTAAAACTGAACTGTGAATACTGAAAAGCCATTTTTTAAATATACATTGCCAAAAATATTTGAACTCAATAAATTTAAAAAACCTACCCACATATTTTGCTGCAAAGCACTCAAGAAGAGCGACTTAAAATTTTAAGTGTCTTTTCTCTTACATCAAGCAATAAGAATAACTTATTAAGAAAAAAAGCATTTCTTCAATGGTTAAGAAACTATTTACCAGGACAAGCAACATATGAAAATAAACAAGTGTTTTATTTCATTTTCAGAAATTATTGAACTACACCTTTCCTCCACAGTAGCATGGATTTGAGCTGAATTTGAAAGAGTACATTACTAATTATCATCAACAAAAAAGCAACAGCATTTCATCTTCTTATTTAGAAATTCTCTTTATGACAAAAAGATATCCAGCAATTAGTGGTTTTCTATACAAATTCTAACCTAAGTACCTAAAAGAATCGTTTCCTTCAATTCTACTTCACTGGGCACATTTTCAAAATGGTTCTAGTTGGGACACATGCAAGATTTGTCAAATTAACTGAACAAAGCCTCTATTAAATTGTCTAACAAAATGGAGGTCTTTCGGGAAAAAACGGGCCATATTTTTTCATAAAATGGGGCTAAACACACCCACTGAAGAAACCATGGTTTGGGTCAGATATTTTCATAAGAATGGTTGTTTCTGTGGGGGTTGAGAGTGCATTTCTAGGACTGGGTTTATAGTAAAGGTTTCCTCCGGACTCAGCTAAAGGGGGTGGGTGAGGTGGGGGGGGGGGGCAGTTCTCTCTGGATGCTCTGGAGGACGGCGGCGAAAGATGATACCAAAACTCTGGGTTAGGGATTAGTTCAGGGGGCGGAGGCTCTAGCGGTCCGCAGGTACCTAATTCGACCACAAAATGGGCCGCCCTACTACGCAAGAGAGACGTGGGCTCTCCCGTCCCAGCCAAGTCAACATTGAATGCTCAAACTCTCCCTTCAGCCTCCAGGCCCCGCCTAACCCCATTGGCAGCAGTTCCCGCCAATCCGCTCGGACACCGCCCCCTAGCCCGACTGCCCAGCCCTGATTGGATGGGAGCGGAGCCGGGACCTCGTGTTACCAATCTGGGAGCCCCTTACTCAGCCACACACACAAGCCCCAGGTGCGCCCGCAGAGCCCCTTCTTCTCGCCTTTCCCGTCCCCTCCCCCACCCCCAGGGCACTGGCAGAGACTTACCGTCCCGGGAGGTGCCCATCAACTGGTCCAGCATCGCGCGCATCTGGGCCTGCGCCGACATGGCGGCGGCGTAGCGGGCGGGTGGACAGGCGGGGGTGGGGCGCAGACCGGGCCCTCTCGGGAGGGGGGGGACAAGGGGAAGGGCTGAGGGAAGGTGAGACGCTCTCTGGTTGCCGCCGCCGCCGCCGCCACCTCGAGGCGTGCGGGAAAGGAGCCGGAGGATTTACAGCGGAGTCCGGGCTGCGCTCCTGACGACCACGCGTACGCGGAAGACAGAACCCCACGCAAATGGCCCTCGTTCCCTCAATCTCTGTCCAAGTCCTGAGACAGAAGCGATAAGGGCTAAGCAAGCTCTCGCCTTCAACACCGCCACCCGCCAGCAGCCGTCAGCCCCCCCTTCAAGCGCTGACGCCGCTCGCCACCGCCGTCGCTGCGACGTGAGCGCGCACGCTGCTCGCGCTTAGTCGTTTTCTGCGGGACTCCACCAACCGGCGTCCAACTGTATTTGCTCCGCCCGCCCCGCCCAGGAGGGGTTCCACCCTAACGGCTCTCGTGCGCGTGCACGCGAGTTCTCCCGCCCCTTCCTCCCAGATATCGCGAGACTCTGGTGCTTCACCAGACCCTCGAGTTGCGTTTGCCTGAGGCGCCAAACCTCACGTTCCCGGTTGCAGCGCCGCACCTTTGCTGGCGAGCCAGACCCAAATTAAATATCAGAGGGTTATCCCGAGTCCAAAGTGAGTGGAGACCTGGCGGGTCGGTTCGACTGAGGTTAGCAGTCTTAATAGCTAATACGGGCGTATTCCTGATGAGTACTTACTGACCGATTATCTCCTTTTCAGGGGCCCACCTGGAATCCTGTAAACTCAACCTTTTTCTCACTGCTGCCCGACCCCCTTACAACAGGTGCCCTGGAGATTTGACATCTGAATCATTTCCCTTCATAGAGACTTTTAAGGGCCCACCCCCCAAAAAAACAAAAAAAACTGGGATAAGTCAAATTAAGGAAATAACACCTGAAATTAATACACTAGAAAATAGGAGATGTAACCCATTTCGGCTTGATCATTACTTAACAGCAGGAAGCTGTTCGTCTAAATTAGGAACTATAAAGATTAAGCAGTGTTCTGAGAAGAGGTGATCTTGCAGAAAAATTTTTTCCTGCCTGAGAAATTTGAAGAATAAGGCCTTTCTTTTTATTGTGTCAGCAGCAACGGAAAAGAAAGCCTGTGGGTTCATAGTTTGCCATCACCTTGTATTCAAAACCGTTGGTGGGACTTACAGCAATTTATTTCTTAATCTCATGTTTAATGGAAATATATATAGGCTGTCCCCTAAAAATATATACACACTTTAACAGCTGATAATTCACTTAACTTTCACTCCTTTTCAGATTTAACTGATTTGAAATAATGGGTGAAGCCAGCCTAAGCTTTAAAGAAAGAAAATTTATCCTAAAGTGCCACTGGACTTTTTTTATGGGGATACATGAAAGATGTGGTACAAAAAAAAACAACAGTAATTGAGGGCACACAAATACTTGAGGGAATTATTCTTGATGTTTGTGATTCCATTGCTTCCTGTTATTGTCAATGTCGACCAGAATGGTCATCAGTTTGAAAACAGGCACTGACAAACTTATTCATTTCTGTCGTTCTTTTAAATTTTGAAAACGAACTGTATGTTTATAAACACTTACTTTATAATCATTCAAAGTGTGTATACCTTTTTTGGGACACCCTGTAGACATCTTAGAGCACTGTTGTGAGGACTAAATGTGCTAACAGAAAATGACCAAAGCCTTGCCCAGATGCTTTAACTTTCTTTTATAAAATAACTAATGAGCCAAAACCGGTTTGGCTCAGTGGATAGAGCGTCAGCCTGCAGACTGAGGGGTCCCGGGTTCGATTCCGGTTGGGGGCATGTACCTTGGTTGCGGGCACATCCCCAGTGGGAGGTGTGCAGGGGGCAGCTGATCAACGTTTCTCTCTCATCGATGTCTCTAGCTCTCTGTCCCTTTCCCTTCCTCTCTGCAAAATATCTATAAAATGTATTTTTAAATAAATAAATAATAAATTAAAAATTAAAAAAAATAAAATAACTAATGACCCGGTGCACGAAATTCATGCAATTAAAAGGGAATTAATTAGAGGAAATATTTTAATATTGCTATTTGCCCTTTCTCTATAATAGAAGTGTCAGAGATGAAAAAAAATTAGTAAAATGTATATGAAAATCTCCCTCCTGTCAGAGTCTGGGGCGTTCCACAGGAACCAGAGTCCAGTCTCCACCCACCCACATGTACCACGAAATTGCGAGAGACCCAGACCCGGCCAGCCCCACCCCCATTGGGCTAGATCAAGACCCCACCAGGCCCACCCCTGTCAAGCCCCGCCAGGTGGGGGGCCCGGCCTGAGGTCTTCTGTCAAACCCCACCAGGTGGGGGGCACAGCCTCAGGTCCGCTGCCACGGCCCAGCGCCGTGCAGCCTCAGGTCCCTGCTGATTGCTCCTTAAGGCTTGTTACAGGAACTCGGCCTCTGCTGTGGGCACAGCCATCTTGTTATGGTGTGATGGTCAATTTGCATATTCCCTCTTTATTAGATAGGATTCCTTAAGATGAGACATAAGTACTTCTAGATACTTTGAAAGGAAATAATGGTAAAATTTTTTGTTTCATTAAAATTTAAAATGCATCGCCTTGGAACTTAAGCTTTATTAGGATGATCAACAAAAAGGTAACATGAAATAGCTCTAGCCAGTTTGGCTCAGTGGATAGGGTCATGGATTTGACTCCGATCAAGGGCACATACCTCAGTTGCCTGCTTGATCCCCAGTCCAGTCGGGTGCATGTGGGAGGCAACCAGTCTCTCTCACATTGATGTTTCTGTTTCTCCCCCTCCCTTCCACTCTCTAAAAATCAATGGGAAAATGTTCATGGGTGAAGATTAACAACAAAAAAAAAATTAACATGAAATAGCAATCATAGTTCCTGGATCCTTTTAAATGCATATTGGGCCAATAAAAATTTTAGAATCACATTGCCTTCAGTAACTGACAAAATAGTTTTTCCATTCAATTATTTAGATAACTCAAAATTCAAACAACTCCAAGTACTAGGAATGTCATCCTTTGAAAACTATTTACAATAAAAGAAAAATGTTCAAATTAATATCCTTATACATAACTAGAGGCCCGGTGCACGAAATTCGTGCACGGGGTTGTGTGTTCCTCAGCCCAGCCTGCACCCTCCCCAATCTGGGTCCCCTTGAGGGATGTCCGACTGCCCTCTCACAATCCAGGACTGCTGGCTCCCAACTGCTCGCCTGCCTGCCTTCCTGATTGCCCCTAACCACTTCTGCCTGCCAGTCTGATCACCCCCTAACCACTCCCTGCCAGCCTGATTGATGCCTAACTGCTCCCCTGCCAGCCTGTTTTCCCCTAACTGCCCTCCCCTGCAGGCCTTGTCACCCCTAACTGCCCTCCCCTGCAGGCCTGGGTCCCCCCCAACTGCCCTACCCTGCAGGCCTGGTCACCCCTAACTGCTCTTCCCTGCAGGCCTGGGTCCCTCCCAAATGCCTTTCACTGCAGGCCTGGTTGCCCCCAACTTCCCTCCTCCGCCGGCTTGGTCACCCCTAACTGCCCTCCCCTGCAGGCTTGATCGCCACCAACTGCCCTCCCTTGCAGGCCTGGTCCCTCCCAACTGCCCTCCCCTGCTGGCCTGATCACCCACAACTGCCCTCCCTTGCAGGCCTGGTCCCTCCCAACTGCCCTCCCTTGCTGGCCATCTTGTGGCGGCCATCTTGTGTCCACATGGGGACAGGATCTTTGAGCACATGAGGGCAGCCATCTTGTGTGTTGGAGTGATGGTCAATCTGCATATTACTCTTTTATTAGATAGGATAGAGGCCTGGTGCACGGGTGGGGGCCAGCTGGTTTGCCCTGAAGGGTGTCCCAGATCAGGGTGGGGGTTCCCTTGGGGCGTGGGGCAGCCTGGGCGAGGGGCCTGTGGTGGTTTGCAGGCCGGCCACACCTCCTGGTGACCCAAGCGGAGGCCCTGGGATCTGGGGTTTATTTATCTTCTACAATTGAAACTTTGTAGCCTGGAGCGGAGCCAAGCCTTCTGCTTGCTCCGTGGCGGCAGCCATTTCTATTGGGATTTATGTATCTTCTATAATTGAAACTTTGTAGCCTTAAGCGAGGCCTGGGCCAGCCAGGGTGTGTGGAAAGCTTGGCTTCCTCCATCACCGGGGGCAACCCTAGCCTCCTGCTCTTTCCAGCTCCCTGGCTGCCACCATTTCTGTTTGGGTTTATGTATCTTCTATCATTGAAACTTTGTAGCCTTGAGTGGAGGCCTAGGCCGGCAAGGGCCAGCGGAAAGCTTGGCTTCCTCCATTGCTGGGGAAACCCAAGCCTCCCTCCTGCTCTCTGTGGCCATAGCTATCTTGGTTGGCTTTATTTGCATATTTGCTCCTGATTGGCTGGTGGGCGTGGCTTGTGGGTGTGGCAAAGTGATGGTTAATTTGCATATTACTCTTTTATTAGATAGGCTAGGGCCACACTATTATATACGTTACTAGAGGCCCGGTGCATGGATTTGTGCACAGGGGGGGTGCCCTCAGCCTGTCCTGCGCCCTCTTGCAATCCGGGACCCCTCGGGGGATGTCGGACTGCCATTTTTGGCCCGATCTCTGTAGGACAGGCTGGGGATCAGGCCAAAACCGGCAATCCAACACTGCCTGCCCCTCCTGCCTGCCACTCCCGCTCATCCCAGCCCAGTGAGTCCCAATTGATCAGGAGAGGCTTGCGCTGCTGCAGCAGCACTCACCAGCAGTGAGCCCTGTATATGGCGCCTGTTGGTCAGCTGAGCAGCACTTCTGCTGTAGGAGTGCACTGACCACCAGGGGACAGCTCCTGCATTGAGCTTCTGCCCCATGGTGGTCAGTACATGTCATAGCAACAGGTCAACCTGTTGCTCAGTCGCTTAGGCTTTCATATATATAGATATGCTCAGGAGGGAACTAACACTAAAATGTTGAATAATTATGTTAGTGAAGACATTTTAGTCTTTGTCTTTCTACTTTTCTGGTTACTTACATCTCTTATGAACATCATCTAGTTTTTATCTTTTTTAAAAAATATATTTTTATTGATTTCAGAGAGGAAGGAAGAGGGAGATAGAAACATCAATAATGAGAGAAAATTATTGGTTGGCTGCCTCCTGCATGCCCCCCACTGGGGATCGAACCCACAATCCAGGCATGTGCCCTTGACTGGAATCAAACCTGGGACCTTTCAGTCCGCATGCTGACGCTCTATCCACTGAGCCAAACTGGCTAGGGCTAGTTTTATTCATTTTTAATATGATATTCCTGTCTTTTAATTGAAGCATTTAATCTATATTCATGTAATTAGTCATATTTTGGGTTTAAAGCTCTTATTTTGTCTAGTTGTCTGAATGTTTTATGTTTAATTTTTCTCTCCTTTCTTGCTTGCCTTTTAATTATTCCATTGTTTCCCCTTCTGGTAGTTTAGAAGTTTTATTCCATTTTTATTTTGGGGGGTTTTTTAAATATATTTTTATTGATTTCAGAGAGGGGAGAGATAGAAACATCAATGATGAGGAAGAATCATTGATTGGCTGCCTCCTGCATGCCCCCTACTGGGGAACAAGTCCGAAACCCGGGCATGTGCCCTTGATGGGAATCAAACCTGAGACCCTTCAGTCCACAGGCCAATGTTCTATCCACTGAGCCAAACCAGCTAGGGCCGTTTTTATTCTTTTAATGGTTACCCTGAAAGTTATGACAGATATCTTTAATGTATCAAAGACTAATTTCATCATACCTTTACATAGATAGATAACACAAGGAACCTAGAAAACTAGCTACATTTAACTTGTTATATGCTCTTATTATCATGTGTTTTAGTTCTATGTTTCTTTTTTTTTAACCAAGTTTCATATAATTGATGTTTATTTACCACTGCCTTTTCATTTGGGATCATTTCCGTTTTGTCTGAAGTTTAAACTTTAGGACAGGAATCAGTAATCTATAGTCCACAGACCAAATCTAGCCTACTATCTATTTTTGTGAATACTTTCATTGGAATACTGCCAGACTCATTCATTTGCTATTTTCTGTGGTTTCTTTTGCTCTACAAAGGCAGAGTTGAGTGGTTGTAACAAATACCACAGTCTGCAAGACTTAAATATTTACTATCTGGCTCCTTACAGAAGTTTGCCTACGTTGCTTGTTTGCTTTTGTGCTTGCCTGTGAGAAACTTTACTTTGCCTTTCTTAATTCCAGGTGAATATTTTTATTGGGTATAGGATTCTGGGTTGGAAGTTACTTTCTTTTGGTACATAGATTCTATGTTTCCTGCTGCCTTTTACCTTCCATTCCCCCTAAGAAATCAGCTATCAGTCTGTCACTCTTTGGAAGTTAGTTTGCTGCTTTCCAATTTTGTTCTTTTTGCCTTTGGTTTTCTGCAATTTACTATGATGTATCTGGGTGTGAATTTATTTTTATTTATTGTGCTTGAAATTCATTGAACTTTTAGAGTCTGTAAACTACTATCCTTTCAGCTGTGTCTGAACTGCTATTAAATCCATCAATTGAATTCTTTAATTTAGAATTTTTATTGGTTTTTAAAATATATTTATTGATTTCAGAGAGGAAGGGAGAGGGAGAGAGATAAAACATCAATGATGAGAATCATTGATTGGCTGCCTCCTGCACGCCCCCTAACTGGTGATCGAGCCCTGACTGGGAATCGAATTGTGACCTCTTGGTTAATAAGGTGATGCTCAACCACTGAGCAACACTGGCTGGGCGTTTATTGGGTTCTTTTTAAATCTACTATGTTTTTTTTTTTTATAGTTTCATGTCCCTTGATGAAATTCCTAAACTTGGCTGTTCTTTGACCCCAGTAAACATAATTGTTTTATAATCTGAGTTGCCCATTATAATATCTAAAGTTTTTGTGTTTCTACTGTCTGTTGTTTCTCCTGGTTTTTACTTATGAGATCTCTCTCTCTCTCTCTCTCTCTCTCTCTCTCTCTCTCTCTATATATATATATATATATATATATGTATGTATATATATATATATATATTATTATTGATATTTTACAGAGAGGAAGGGAGAGGGATAGAGAGCTAGAAACATCGATGAGAGAGAAACATCGATCAGCTGCCTCCTGCACACCTCCCACTGGGGATGTGCCCGCAACCAAGGTACATGCCCTTGACCAGAATCGAACCCGGGACCCTTCAGTCCACAGACCGACGCTATATCCACTGAGCCAAACCGGTTTCGGCTACTTATGAGATCTTGTTCTCTTATGCGCCTGATTATCTTTGTGTGCTGAATATGTATTTGAAAAGATATGAATAGGAATTATACTGATATATGTATATAATTTATACATGCTAGAACTAGGTAATTAAAAAGTAGAATAGGTAGCCCTGGTCGGTTTTGCTCAGTATTTAAGAGTGTCGGCTCATGGACCGAAGAGTATCAGGTTTGATTCACAGTCAAGGGCACACGCCTCAGTAGGGGCGGAGGCAACCAATCAATGTGTGTCTCTAATGTTGATGTTTCTCTCTCTCCCCCTCCTCCCTCTCTTCCACTCTCTCTCTAGAAATCAATTTGAAAAATATCTTCAGGTGAGGATTTAAAAAAAAATTAGAATAGGTACAATTAATATTTATTTTGCTAGGCATCTAGAGCAGACAATTGCCGGGGTTCTTGTTCTGGCATTAAGAAGGGTTCAGCAATCTGGAGAAAGGCCGTGTGTAACTGAAGTAAGAGTCCAGAGATGAAAGATAATTTTGAAAGGCATTGGGTGTCAGAGGAGCCTAACTGAAGGAGCTATGTTCTCCTTGTCTCAGGACCTCTTACTTTTTATTAACACAAATTGTGCTAAGACAATGTGGAGATATACACTTCAAAGGGTAGGGTTTTGTCTACAGAAGCATTGTCAGATTGGGGAATAGCCTATGGCTGTTCATGTGTTTGGCCAGTAGGAGGCAATAACATGTAGATTAAGAAGCCCTGAGCTGTCTGGCAGTAAACAATCAATCTTTTTCAGGTTTGGGGAAATGCCTTTAGCCATTCCAGCAGGCAATAACATATGTGACTCAGCCCTTGTTGAGTCCCCAAGTTCCATCAACCTTTCGATGAAACTCTTGCAATTATGACATGCTGGAGCTGGCTTCTGGCAGACAATTCTTCATTTTATTGTAATTTATAAACGAAACATAGTATATCATTAATGGCTATGTAGTAATTTAATTTTGTAGTTCTTCTGTCCGGTCGGTGTGGCTCAGTGGTTGAACATCAACCCATGACCAAGAGGTCACGGAGTCCCAGTCAGGGTGCATGCCAGGTTGTGGGCTTGATCTCCAGTGAAGGGTGGCTTATATGTTTCTATCTCTCTACCCCTCTCCCTTCCTCTCTCTCTAAAATCAATAAAAACATTTAAAGAAATACATTGTAGTTCTTCTGGGGCACCAGTACACACCTACTATCAAATTTTATAAACATTGTTCCTGTTAATTTAAATGTAGATTTAAACATTCAAATTCTCTGTAAATAAAGTATCTTTTAGTTGGGTGAATTAAAAACTTAGAGATTGGCTCACCTTTAGTTCAAAACTATAGATTCTCTCTCTCCCTGCCCCCCATAATCCTAGTATGGGAACCTTTTATTCTTATCATCAGGTTTGTATTTTTATCCCTAACACTTACCCAGACAAGGGACAAGCAAAGTACCAGTAACTTTATACCATATAGCCAGTGACTGGTCTAGTCAAAATGCATAAACATCTTAAGTATATGGAGAGGAGAAATAGCAAGAGCCAAACCTGAACTGAGAGCTAGTCTATTAAAGACAGAGGAATTATGGGAGAGATCAACCAAAGGACTGGTATGCATGCATATAAGCCTAACCAATGGACACAGACAACAGGGGGTGAGGGCATGAGTGGGGGGTTGGGGGGGTAATGGGGGAATAAGGACACATATGTAACACCTTAATCAATAAAGCAGTTAAAAAAATACAGAGGAATTAAAAGCAATAAGCATACACAAACCTGCTGCTTGAAAAAGGGCACTTTCATTTTTTAAGAGTGAGAAGGATACCTAACCCAGTGTCAACACATAGCATTCAAAAGTACTTGTTGAAGGAAGAAAAAGAGAAAGCAAAATTTAAGGTGAGATCTGAAGAATGAATAGGAATTAACTAGAGAAAGAGGGCTATGATTAGGGGAAAGAGCTTTCCGTGAATAAGGAGCAGCAAAATGTTGAAAGACCACGGCTCCTAAAACTGAATTTCAATATGGCTATACTGTCAAATATAAGGAAAGTAGAAATGAGGCTGAAGAGATCTGGCAACGGCCAGATCCTGGAGGCCCTTGATAAAGCTGAACTTTGAAGGGTTATAAGCCGAAGTGGTAATATTAGATCTGTGTATAATGGAATATGGGATTGATTGAGGAGAGCAAGTTGGAGTTAAAGCATTGATCAGAGAAGAGATAAAAGAAATAAAATGTCTGGACTAGTGTAGTAATAGAGATTCAAGAACTCTTACGAGATAGAATCTAATTAATGATTACTTAATTGAGGATGTGATAGAAAGACAGCAGTCTAGAAGAACTTAGATTTCTGACTTGAGTGACTGAGTGAAAGTGTCCGTGAACTGATAAGGAATAGCAGAGAAATTTAGAGGGGAAGACCGATATGGTTCCAATTTGAATGCATTGAATTTGAAATGCCTTTGAGGCATCTATGGTGTTGTCTCCTGGACAGCGGGACATACAGGTCTACAGCTTAGCAGGGGAGCCTGGACAGGAGTTAGCCTGTTGATAATTAAAGCCTTGGAATAGAGGTGTCCACCCAGGGAAAGCACAGAGTGTAAGGTAAGAACCTAGGTCGGAACACCAACATTTTTTAAAAATTGATTTCAGAGAGAAAGGAAAAGGGAGAGATAGAAACATCAATGATGAGAGAGAATCATTGATCGGCTGCCTCCTGCAAGCCCACAACCCGGGTATGTGCACTTGATCAGAATCGAACCTGGGACCTTTCAGTTTGCAGGCCAACGCTCTATCCACTGAGCCCAACCGGCTAGGGCAGGAACACCAACATTTAAGGGATTCGCTGAAGAGTAAAATGAAGACAAATGGCCAGAGTGGCAAAATAAAACAGAGGAATATGGTGTCGTGAAAGTCAAGGGAAAAGGAAGAAATGGTCACTAGTGTCAAATGCCCTCTAGAGATCAAGCAAGATAAGGAATGATCTACTGGGTTTAGTGGCCTGAAGGTCATTTGTAACCTAAGACAATTCTGTTAGAGCAGAGGGGCAGAAACCAGACTTGCATGAGTTGTGGATAAATAGGCAGTGAAAAATACAGAAAATGAATATATGCAACAACATGGATTATTAATCTCAAAATCAGTATGCTGAGCTAAAGAAGCCAACTCAAACAAGTACATTCTATGTGATTGCATTTGGATGAAATACTTGAAGAGGCCAAACTAATCTATGGTATCAGCAAGCCGGTCAGTGGTTGCCTGGGACCAAGTGTGGAGAAGGGGGATTGACTGCAAGGGACACAAGAGAACTTTTGAGGGCAGTGGAAACGTTCTATAGCTCTATTGGGGTGGTTATTACACAGGTGCACTCATTGACCTGTACACTTAAAATGAGTATAATTATATCTAAGTTTATACCTCAACATAAGTTTAAAAAATGTGAAAATGGAAATAATTCATTCAATTCACTGAGTACATTCATTCGTGAAAAAGAACAAAAAGATAGCTGAAAGGCATTTGAGTTAGAGGCCAAGTTGTTTTTAAATGGAAGCACCTTTAGTTATGCTAACTATATGCTAAATGCTAACTGAATTCAGTGAGAGGAAACAGTTGAAGATAAAGAAGAAAAGGTAAGAGACAGAAAAGTCAAAGAATGTGATAAAATAGGTACCACATCAAAAACCAGAGTAGTAAGCTAACACTGTGGCAAAACTTCAGGATTCCCTAGTTCTGGAACCTTCCCAGTATTATTGCTAAAACAGTCATGTTCCAGAATCAATTTCTTCCATTTCTGACAATGAGTTCAGCTAATTCTTTTTTTTTTTAATATATTTTATTGATTTTTTACAGAGAGGAAGGGAGAGGGATAGTGAGTTAGAAACATCGATGAGAGAGCAACATTGATCAGCTGCCTCCTGTACACTCCCCACTGGGGATGTGCCTGCAACCAAGGGCACATGCCCTTGACCGGAATGGAACCTGGGACCCTTCAGTCCACAGGCGGACGCTCTATCCACTGAGCCAAACCGGTTAGGGCCAGCTAATTCTTGATAAGGGGTATAGATTGATTACTTAGGACAGAACGGCCTAAGTGAATTTTTTAAACCATCCTATATAATAAAATCCTAGGTGGCGTCACGCCCTCACGCGACACCATCACAAGATGGCTACCACAAGATGGCCACTGTCATGTCACAAGATGACCATCACAAGATGACCACACGCACAGCGGAGGCGGGGCCCGGCGGCCGCTCCACTCAGTGAGGCCTGGGGGTCCCGCAGCTCCGCACGGCGCAGAGGAGGCGGGTCCCAGTGGAGAAGGTGGGTCGCGGCAGGGGAGGGCAGTTGGGGGTGAACAGGCTGGCAGGGGAGGGCAGTTGGGGGCAATCAGGCTGGCAGGGAGGATAGTTGTGGGCAATCAGGCCGGCAGGGAGGGCAGTTGGGGGCAATCAGGCCAGCAGGGGAGGGCAGTTGTGGGCCATTGGGCCAGCAGGGGAGGGCATTTGGGGGCCATAGGACTGGCAGGGGAGGGCAGTTTGGGGCCATTGGGCAGGCCAGAGAGGGCAGTTGGGAGCAATCAGGCTGGCAAGGGAGCAGTTAGGCATCAATCAGGCTGGCAGGGAGCAGTTAGTGGCAATCAGGCAGGCAGGCAGGCAAGCAGTTAGGAGCCAGCGGTCTCGGATTGTGAGAGGAATGTCTGACTGCTGGTTTAGGCCCGATCCCTGTTGGTTTAGGCCCCGACTGCTGGTTTAGGCCTGAACTGGCAATCAGACATCCCCCGAGGGGTCCCAGATTGGAGAGGGTGCAGGCTGGGCTGAGGGACACCCCCCATGCACGAATTTCATGCATGCGCTGAGCCTCTAGTCCTATGTAATAAAAGGTCAATATGCAAATTTACCAAACAGTGGAATGACCAGTCGCTATGACGTGCACTGACCACCAGGGAGAAGATGCTCAACACAGGAGCTGCCCCCGGTGGTCAGTGCACTCCCACAGGGGGAGCACCACTCTGCCAGAAGCTGGGCTCACAGCTGGCAAGTGCAACGGTGGTGGCGGGAGCCTCCCCCACTTCTGCAGCAGTGCTAAGGATGTCCTAAGCCATCAGTCAGACAATCCCCTGAGGGCTCCCGGACTGCGAGAGGGTGCAGGCTGGGCTGAGGGACCCTCCCCCAAATGCATGAATTCCATGCACTTGGCCTCTAGTTTAAAAAATAATATACCCATGTCATGAAACAAAGCAGGGAGAAGAAAAGCATGTTAAATATTTCTAAGTTTTGATCTGTTCAATTGAATAAATGCAGTTTGACCTTTTAATACCATTACTTTAATATCAATTTAGAAGAGACAGTGCAATGCTTTATAAATAGTTCTGTTCAGACTGTATACCTTCTTTTGAGCAGAACTAATTGAGCCATGCATTCAAAACACTGACTGAATAATGCTATGTGTTAAGTCACCATGCTTTTGAGACAACAAAAATTTATGATCTTTACTCTTGTTGAATCAATTCAATCCACCGACCTTACAATCCATGGATAAAGAGGTTATAAGACATATCTACAATTACATATCAGAAGAAACTGACATATACCACAAAGTGCACAGATAAAGAACTGTTGGTAGTTCACAGAAAGAATAATATATTTTTTAAAATACATTTTTATTGATTTCAGAGAGGAAGGGAGTGGGAGAAAACATCAATGATGAGAATCATTGATTGGCTGCCTCCTGCACGACCCCTACTGGGGATTGAGCCCACAACCCAGGCATGTGCCCTTGACTGGAATCAAACCCAGGACCTTTCAGTCTGCAGGCTGATGCTCTATCCACTGAGCCAAACCAGCTAGGGCGAGAAAGAATAATTTTTATTTGAGGAATGCAGCATGTTAGAAACAAGGGGACGATTTAGGAGACTAGTTTAATAGTTCAACCAAAAGATTATCAGTGCTTGAACTAGGACAGAGGCAGTGCAGATTGAGGGGGAGAAGGATGTTAGAGCTATTAAAGAAGCAGAAATTGCTGACTAATGGGATGAAGAGAAGGAATACAGAATGAAGGCCAAGATTTTTAGTTGGTCGGTCGAGTACATGGTGGAGCCCTTCACCCTGATAGAGAATTCAAGAGGAAGAGTAATTTGACATGAAGATTAGAAGGCAGGAGGAGGAAGTAAGTGTATTCCTTCTCCCTCTTCTTGGTTTTCTTCTCTGAGGCCTATAGTTGAGTGGTGGCCATGTTCTTATACCTAAGAGTCACCTCTGTCAGGCCCAAGAGGTAATGCAGAAATAGGCAAAGTAGGTTTATAGTTGTGAGTACATAAAACAGAGTTTATTTTTATGTTATGTATTATTATTCACCCACTTTTGCCAACCCCATAATAGTGCCACATTGTTGTTAGCCCATCTTGTTTACCTTAATTCAGGCCATGTCTTTATAAATCTCTTCATTAACTCTCCTCAGTAACCCTATTTGGGTGTGCCATCTGTTTCCTACCTAGATATTAACATTTGATATTTGTATATATATATGTATTTTTTAAAAAAATATATATTTTTATTGATTTCAGAGAGGTAGGGAGAGAGAGAGAGAAACATCAATGATGAGAGAGAATCACTGATCGGCTGCCTCCTGCATGCCCCCACTGGGGATCGAGCCCGCAACCCAGGCATATGCCCTGACCGTGAATCGAACCGGTGACCTCTTGGTCCCTGGTTCAAAGCTCAACCTCTAAGCCACACCCAGCCGGGCAGATATTTGTATATTTTTAATAACTATACATATAATTGTATGCTTGTATATGCATAAGAAATATCTGGAAAGATACACACCAAACTGTTAGTAATAGTTAGCACCTGGGAATGGGAAAAGGAAAGGACAAAGGAATAGGGCTTTTATGTTAATACTAGAGGGCCAGTGCATAAAATTCGTGCACCGGGGTGTGTCCCTCAGCCCAGCCTGCACCCTCTCCAATCTGGGACCCCTCAAGGGATATCCATCTGCCCGTTTAGGCCCGATCCAGGTAGGATCGGGCCTAAACGGGCAATCGGACATCCCTCTCACAATCCAGGACTGCTGGCTCCCAACTGCTTGCCTTCTTGATTGCCCCTAACCACTTCTGCCTGCCAGCCTGATCACCCCCTAACCACTCCCCTGACAGCCTGATTGATGCCTAACTGCTCCCCTGCCAGCCTGATTGCCCCTAACTGGCCTCCCCTGCTGGCCTGGTCTCCCCTAACTACCCTCCCCTGCAGGCCTGGTTCTTCCCAATTGCTCTCCCCTGCAGGCCTGGGTCCCCCCCAACTTCCCTCCTCTGCCGGCTTGGTCACCCCTAACTGCCCTCCCCTGCTGGCCTGATCGCCCACAACTGCCCTCCCTTGCAGACCTGGTCCCTCTCAACTGCCCTCCCCTGCTGGCCATCTTGTCGCAGCCATCTTGTGTCCACATGGGGGCAGCCATCTTTGACCACATGGGGGCAGCCATCTTGTGTGTTGGAGTGATGGTCAACTTGCATATTATTCTTTTATTAGATAGGATTAGATAGGATAGAGGCCTGGTGCACGGGTGGGGGCTGGCTGGTTTGTCCGGAAGCGTGTCCCAGATCAGGGTGGGGGGTTCCCTTGGGGAGTGGGGTGGCCTTGGCGAGGGGCCTGTGGTGGTTTGCAGGCCAGCCATGCCCCCCGGGGAACCCAAGCAGAGGCCCTGGTATCTGGGATTTATTTATCTTCTATAATTGAAACTTTGTAGCCTTGAGCGGAGCCAAGCCTCCTGCTCGCTCCGTGGCCACATTTTGTTGGGATTTATTTATTTTCTATAATTGAAACTTTGAAGCGGAGGCCAAGGCAGGCCAGGGCTGCGGGAGCTTGGCTTCCTCCATCGCCGGGGACAACTCAAGCCTCCTGCTCTCCCAGCTCCGTGGCTGCTGTCATTTTTGTTGGGATTTATTTATCTTCTATAATTGAAACTTTGTAGCCTTGAGTGTAGGCCTGGGCTGGCCAGGGTGGCAGGGAAGCTTGGCTTCCTCAATTGCTGGGGAAACCCAAGCCTCCTGCCTGCTGCAGCTCCGTGGCTGCAGCCATCTTGGTTGGGTTAGTTTGCATACTCGCTCCTGATTGGCTGGTGGGTGTGGCTTGTGGGTGTAGTGGAGGTATGGTCAATTTGCATATTACTCTTTTATTAGATAGTATCATCTGAATTCCTTAGTAATAGGCTTTTATTACTTTAAAATAAATATACTAATAAAGAGTTTTAAAAGTAAATTCAGAACATCAATCAGCCTAGTATAAGAAGTTCAGTAAAGATAAAATCTCCCTAAGAAACACTTGGACGGGGATTAAAAATGGCGGCAGAGTAGAAGGATGCTGCAGGGACATGCTCCCAGGAACAAGCTGGAATTACAACTGAAATATGGAAAGGCTTCCTGAATAACCAATGGAAAACTCACAGGAGAGAACCCTGATACATAAGGACAGAAGGTGGAGTCTGCATAAAGACTGGTAGGAGGGGCAGAGGCATGAAAGGGCTGGCCAGGCTCCCACAGATGGCAACTGAATTCCCGGAGAGATATCTCAGCTGTGGGGGGGAGGGGAAGTGGGGGGTGACACTGAGAACTCTGGGATCTAATCTAATCCCCAGCAGAGAGCACCAAACTGAAGAGGGCACCCACAGAACATCTAGCTGTGAAAAGCAGTGGGGTGCTGTTTGCCAGGGAGTGGCAGCTGAAAGTTCGGGCATCCTCTTAAAGGGCCAATGCACAAAATTCCCTGTGGAGCCACCTACCTTGTGTTCTGGCAGAGGGAGGGTGAAGTGGACTGGAGCTGTGAGAGCAGAACCCAGGACTGGGGACTCAGGGGATAGAGCTCAGAAGGCAGACACCCCAAGTTTCCTGGGCTGAGTCATTCCCTCACACAATGGAGGACATCTTTCCCACATAGACATCTGCCTTGCCTGGGGGGAAAACAGTCGATGCACCCTATTGGAAAACACTTTGACCTGAGACCACTTAAGAGATTAAAAGTAACAATTAGCCTCCAGGCAGAAGCAACTGCTCCATCCTGTTGAAAAAACTCTTGCCATACCTGAGGACAATTGCTTGGGGGCAATTCAAGTCTGGAATCCTACTAGTCTGTAGCAGAGGTGGTCTCTGGAGGCTTTGAGTCTTTGCCTGATCCAAATAGTCAGAAACAGCCTTTAACACTGTCCTGCACTAGAGAGTGAGAGGTATAGAGGATCTACCTAAAATACAGTCACAAACCGAAACAGACAACCAAAATGAGGAAACAAAGAAACAACCACTAAATGAATGAACTAGCGAATTCTCCAGAAGAGATAAATGAAGCAGAGATAAGAAATTTATCTGAAACAGAGTTCAGAGTAATGATGTTTAAAATGCTCAACAGTATGAGAAAAGATATAGTAACTATGAAAAAAGAACAGTCTGAGATAAAGAATGACATAACACAAATAAAGAACACACTGGAACAGTGGTTGGCAAACCGAGGTGGCTCGCGAGCCGCGGTTTGCCGCTCTGTTGACTAATGAGTTTGCAGACCACTGTCATATACTACCCTTTACCTCTTTGCACACAATATGCCACAATTGCCTAATCCTCACAGCTTCCAACTACACGGTAACATTTAGTCTAGTCCAATGGTCAGCAAACTCATTAGTCAACAGAGCGGCAAACCGCAGCTCACGAGCCGCAGTTTGCCGACCACTGCACTGGAAGGAATACACAGATTAGGGGAAGATGAGGATGGAATCAGTGAATTAGAAGACAGAGTTGAAAATATCACTCAATTAGAGAACCAAGAAAAAACAGTTAAAAAACAGGCGGACAGCTTAAGGGAGCTGTGGGACAATGTGAAATGTAACAATCCCTTTAGCAGAAGAGGCAGAAAGAAAGGAGTAGAGGTGTTTGAAGAAATAGGTGTTCCCTAACCTGGTAAAGGAAAAAGTCACACAAGCACAGGAGGCACAGAGAACCCCAAACAAGAACCCAAACAGACCCATGCCCAGACACATAATTAAAATGCCAAAAATTAAAGACAGAGAATCTTAAAGGCAGCAAGAGAAAACTGTTACATACAAAGGAGTTCCCATAAGGCTGATTTCTCATCAGAAACTCTACAGGCCAGAAGGGAATGGCATGAAATACTCAAGGTAATGGAAAGCAAGGATTTGAGACTGAGATGACTATATCCAGCAAAACTATCATTCAAAATAGATGGTCAAATAAAGAGCTTCCCAGACAGAAAAAGGCGAAAGGAGTTCATCACCACCAAGCCAGCATTACAAGAAACGCTAAAGGGATTGCTGTAAGACAGTGGTTGGCAAACTGCGGCTCCCGAGCCACATGCGGGTCACAAGCCGTGTTTTGCCGCTCTGTTGACTAATGAGTTTGCCGACCACTGCTGTAAGAGACTGCTGAAAAGAAGAAACAGAAAGAGAAACCTAGCCATACAGAATTAAAATGGATATAAATAAGTACCTATAATAACCTTAAATGTAAATGGATTAAATGCTCCAATCAAAAGGTGTAGGGTAGCTGAATGGATAAAAAAAAATAGGATCCAACTATATGCTGTCTACAAGAGACCCACCTCAAAACAAGAGACACACACAAGATGAAAAGATGGGAAAAAATTTTCCATGCAAATGGAAAAGAAAAAAAAGCTGGAGAAGCAATACGCATATCCGACAAAATAGACTTTGAAAGAATCATGCTAAGTGAAATAAGCAAGTTGGAGAAAGATAAATATCATACAATTTCACTCATTTGTGGAATATAATGAACATAAACTAATGAACAAAAATAGAACCAGAGTCATAGAAGCATCGAACAGACTGTACAACCTATGAGGGAAGGTGGGGGCGGGGGTTGATGGGATAAGAGATCAACAAAAGGACTTGTATGCATGCATATGAACAAAACCAATCAACACAGACAGTGGGGGTGGGGGGTGAGGGCTTGTGCTTGGGGGAGGTGGTGGTGGGGGAGAGGTCAATGGGGGAAAAAAGGAGACTCATGTAATACTTTAAACAATAAAGAATTTTTAAAAAATAGATCCCCATGGGGGGGGGAGTAGTCTAGAATATAATAGAATTAATCCTGTTATTTGCAGATTTTTAATATTTCCTACAACTTTTGTGATACTATACTATGTTAGTACAGTGTTGGTAATATTTTAAACTTAAAATTCTTTTATTCTTGAAATATTAATGTTTATTGCATGTAATATTATATCTAAGATCATTTTTCTTGAATATTGGTGTTTATTGCATGTAACATATTTAAAATCGTTTATCTTGAAGTATTGCTTATTGCATGTAACATTATTATATTTAAAATCGTTTTTCTTAAAATAAAAAGACTGAAAAAAAAGAAACACTTGGACAACAAAATTACAGAGAAAAACCCTAAACTTTAAATAAAATTTAATGGTAAATACATATCGATATAAATAATTAAATTATTATATGAAGGCAGCATCCAAGGAATCTCTCCATTTTCATGGCTCCCAGCCCTTCCCTCCGGGCTGATGGGGCAACTTGAGACCCACCAAGCCAGCTGCCTCCTCCACTGAGCGCTCACCCCTGCCATGAAATTCCTGATGAAGGGCCACATGTTCACGGATGCTACGAAGGAGGCAGAGATAGGTGGCAGCTTGGAAATGAAGCTCATGTTGGGCTCTGCACAGCTTCTCACTGGTGACCTAGAGAAGTAGCAAAGTCAGATACTTTATCAACAGCCCAGCTAAAGGCCAAGAGTAAGACATAATAAACATTCTCTAGAATGAAGGAAAATCACAGAGAGGAACTAGAAACATGTATTTGTATATACTTAATAGATATATAGAGGAACTCTATAATTGTTGATGATTAGGAAAGCTGACCTCCAGTTCACTGAAAAGTTTTACACCAGGTGGCTCAGTTGGTTAGAGCATCGTCCCAATATGCCAAGGTGTCGGGTTCCATACCATCAGGGCATATACAAGAAGCAATGACTGCATAAATAAGTGGAAAAACATTGATTTCTCTCTCTTTTTCTAAAATCCTATATAATAAAAGCCTAATATGCTAAGTGTCCTGTCATCCGTTCAACCAATCAAAGTGTAATATGCTAATGATATGCTAAGGCCGCTCAACCGCTCGCTTTGACGTGCACTGACTACCAGGGGGCAGACAGTCAACCCATAGGTTAGCTTGCTGCTGGGGTCTGGCCAATTGGGACTGAGATGGGCTGGACACACCCTGGAACCCTACTATGGTCCCTCCCCAGCTGGCCAACCTCCCACACCCCTTCCTGGCCCAATTGTGCACCGGTGGGGTCCCTCAGCCTGGCCTGTGCTCTCTCACAATCCGGGACCCCTTAGGGGATGTCGGAGAGCCAGTTGTGGCCCGATCCCTCAGGCCAGGCCGAGGGACCCCACTGGTGCGTGAATTCGTGCACTGGGCCTCTAGTCAACAAATAAAACTTTTTTTTAAAGGTGGGAAGAAAAAAAGAGTTTTACAGAGTTTCACTGGGATGTTTCATTGAGTGACTGCACATTTTAGAAGAAAGTCATCTAGTTTCAAGTCTCTCATTTTACAAATAAGAAAACTAAAGCCCAGAGAGGCTGGGTGGTTAGTTAGTGGCAGAGGTGGGTAGTTATAATCAGGTCACTGATCATTAGTATCACTTCAGAAATATAATGTAGAACTTTTTCCCCTTCAAACCAATGAAGGGCTGCTTCTTATGACTGTGGACTTTGGTTAATGTGGAATATGCCTTTCATTTCAATGAAAACTTAAAACTTACTTTGTCTGCAAAATAGCTTTGTCCTCATTAGTAACAAAATGGTTTTACATATAAAATATGTACATTTTCATATTACTTATACTCACTATCACAATTTACCTATCCATCTGAAAAATCTGGATTTTAATGACCTTAAGGAGCTGGAGACTTCATAGCCATTCTGAAGTTCTCTAAACCCTGTTTCTTCTTCATAATTTCCAGACGAAGGAAATTATTCCACTGTCCTTTACTTGACTAGTCTTGAGGTTGTGAGAAAGGGGCAGGAAGGCAGAGATGGAGATGTGTACATAGTCTCAAATGACTTAAGGAGCCCTGTCCAGTGCCATTTAATCTCTGGCACCACCGCCTACAGAATCCCCTTTCTTTAACCTTTTTTTTAAATATCTAGGGTTGGAATCTGAAAACTAGAGTGTGGCTTAAGATCTGCAGATCACATATGGGAAAATGCCACTCATAAGCTGATCAAAAAGGCAAAATTCATCTCCTTTAATAAACTTATTATTATTTTTTTAAATTTCAGAGTGTGAGAGAGAAACAACAATGTGAAAAAGAGAGATTGATCAGTTGCCTCTGTATCTGCCCTGACTGGGGATTGAACCCTCAACCTAGGTATGTGTCCTGACTGGGAATCAAACCCGAGACCTTCCAGTGCATAGGCTGACACTCCAACCGAGCCACACTGGCCAGGGCAATCAATTAAAAACTTTTTTTTATAATTAAAAATTTGAGATTAACACCAATGTCAAACATCAACAAAGGATAATACCCATGTATATAAACCTAAATTGATAGGATTTGAAACAAGAATTCTATGTTAGTATAGGACAAGAGAATACTGACCTTGATTTAGGCCTTAATCATAAGGTATCTGGAAAGAAGGGTCAATCAAAATATAACAGTATGCCTTGCCAGTGTGTTTCAGTGGATAGTGTTGGCCTTCGAACCGAAGGTTTCCGAGTTCGATTCCCAGGGAAGGGCATGTACCTGGGTTGCAGGTTCAATCCCCGGCATCATCAGAAGGCAACTAGTTAATGTATCTCTCTCACATCAATCATTCTCTCTCTCCAATCCCCCTCCCTCCCACCTTTCGACTCTTTTTAAAAAATCAATCCTCGGGTGCGGGTTAAAAAAAGAAAAGAATATAACAGTAAATGAATCATAAGAAAGACCAAAAGAGCCTAGCCGGTGTGTCAGTGGTTGAGCGTGGACCTATGAACCAGGAGGTCACGGTTGGATTCTGTGGTCAGGGCACATGCCTGAGTTAAGGGTTGCAGGTTTGATCACAGTGGAGGGCGTGCAGGAGGCAGCAGATCAATGATGCTCTTGTCAGTTCCTAATATTCTCTTGTCAGACCTTTGAACAATTAGCTAAATTTTAGTTCTGACATTTTGCATTCTAACTTCCATGGCTCGGAAATTCAATATTTAGGTTAGTGATCTCCAGTTTCCCACATTGTTCAAAGGACGGTAAGTTTCCTTCCATAGAGCCAAACTGACTCTCCAATTTATTATTTCTGAGATAGGCTGCAATCTCTCTCCAAGCCAGACCCCTAACTTCAAAGGCGTTAATTAATGGACTCTTAATTGGGAACTAGGTAACCTACATCTTAGTTGTTATTATACGTGTCCTGAAAGGGTCACTGACCCTGAGTCTCTGTTGCCCCATTTGAAAAATGAAACTATCTTTCATCGCTCTTGCCTAAGGGTGATATGGAGTGTGGATTTAACAAAGGAATTTCTCAAGTATGTTTTCCCATATGTTCAGATTTATCAGCTACAGAAGGACAAAATGTATCTGGACATCACTTCATTACAAGTTTCTAGTTCCGTTCTACAAGGCACCATCAGGGGCTTAATCACAAGGAACAACAGCCTGTAATTATTGGAATCGAGAGTACAACCTAAGTAACACAGTTCCTGGTCTTCAGGAAGCTCCCAATATTTCATGTCCTATTACAGTTTCTCTTTCTGCCTCAAAAATTGCTTCTGAGAATAGCTTTACTAGGGAATGGGCAGCGAAATGAATAGATGCGGCGGCTAGTGACCCTACACGCTCCAGCATGTACACCTTTTCTTTTTCCCCTGTTTTCTCATTTCACTTTCCTCCGACTTTCTCCTTCATTCATGCAAAAGACAGCCAATGAAATCCTCGGGGACGGCTCCACCCCGGTGACTGTGCTCTCCCGCGGTCCGGTGTAGTCTCTGGGCTTAGGCCATGGACCAGAGCCTAGAGAGGTAGAACTGGGCTTTTTTGGCCGGAACCGGAGCTGGGTGGAGGGTCGGCCTCAGAAATGCAGTCGCTCAGGCCCGGCGCTCTCTACGCCCGCCCAAACCCAGCTCTCCCTCCCATCCCGGGGAAGGGACGCTGGAGCACGCGGATACTGGCTTCCATACCCGATGTGCTCGGAAAGCCTTCACGAGGTACCGATAGGCTGCGGTGTCGCGATAGGGTCGGCCGGTGCCTGCGTTCATGTAGCGCAACTCCCGTAGAAGACCTCGCAGAGTACGCGCCGGCGGCCCGAGCGCCGCCATTCTCCCGTCCTCGGAGCCTGGTGCCCTACGACACCCAACGCCCTTGTAACTCCTTCACCCCCAAGCCCAATCGCTTAATGGTACAGTCGAACCCACCCTGCTCCTCTCCTCGATTGCAAAACAGCGGAATGGTTCACTTCCCTTCTCTGCGGAGCCTTATTAATAGAACGCCGAGCGGCGCCCTAAGAAGTTAAGGGAGAAGCAAAGGAAAGCCGAGTAACTGACGAGCTGGGCAAGGGAAAAGGAAGTCCTTTCCTGACTGCGCCATTTGAGATGCCGTTAGCTTAACCGACCTTTTCAGCCTCGAGAAATAGAGAGCCTGGCGCGAATGGGTGTTGATTTGAAACAGAACACGCTGAGCAAACATTATTTCTAGAGGGGACAACAAAATTCAACGTATTGACTTCCCAAAATCAGAGAAAGAAAATGGAGTATGCTGATTCTCGTAAACTGTAACCTAACACCTAGGAAAACCACACATACATTTCTTATTTATAAAAAGTAAGATTAAGTTAGCATATTTCACTACAATTGCTTAACAAATGAAAAACGAAAAAGCCTCACCACCCCAGATGGGACTCGAACCCACAATCCCTGGCTTAGGAGGCCAATGCCTTATCCATTAGGCCACTGGGGCTTCTGTGAACGATGACCTGAAACAACGTATTCAATTTTTTTCCTTTGGTACGTCATTGTCCCTTACGTTCCTTTTTAACCTATCCTGGTAGACCGCATCTAGTATCAATATGAGGGACGAGGCATGCTGGGAGTTGTAGTTAAGAGAACAAAAGGCTGCGTTACAGCTCCAAAGGCTTTACCCTCCAAACGGCGCCGTCGCGCCCAACGGAGACCCGGGCGCGCGCACGGTTGGGCATACGCGTTCCACGCGCCTGCGCAGAAGCAGACTTGCGACGTTGCGGAGCCGAGCACGCAGGACACATTGGCCGAATCTCCGTGAATCGCCCTTTTAGCCTCTGCTCCTTGGGGTCCTTACCGGAAACAGCCGGCCCCTTCCGGTGCTAAGGCTTTCCAGACGGACTTTGCCTCTAGTCGACCGTTAGGTGGCGTAAGCAGCGGTCACTTTTTGCTTCCGGTTGAAGGGCTGAGGCCATTTCCGCAGAGCCAGTGGCGACTTGGGATGTGTACCTTGTCTTCTGATTTGGCGGTTCAGTGATAAACATGGGACCGCGGGGAGTTACTACTTAGTGTTAACTGGAATTTGTTAACTGGAAATAATTAGTTCATTTTTCTGGTTCTGTTCCTAATTGTGTAACTTGGACAAGTCACTTCTCTGAGACACAGCGGTATTTAACACTTGATTACAACCTCAGTGGCTCCCCATTGCCTCCAAAGGTTCCGACTACTGGAACCTGCCTAAATTGACCCTTATTTCAACCTCCATCTCTCACCGTTATGTTCCCTCTCACCCTCTGCTCCAGGTATCTGAACTGATTGTTTTCTTCTCCACCCGTGTTATTCTTTCTGCCTGAAACTTAACTGTTTGTATTAATATTAATATTTACCTTGCGGGCTTCAAGTTTCTTTGGGAAGTTTAGGTCAGACACTTCTCTAGGCCCTCGCAGTCAATATGGCAAGGTTAAAATTACTTCACCTCTTCTGGGCTCCTCTAGATTACCTATGTAACTTTATTTTTTTACATCTAGGTTACCTATGTCTCAGCTCCATCATCTGCCACATGAACCAAGATGCATACCACTCTTCAGGCCCAGAAATTCCCACTCTACCAGGTCTCTCCTAGGTCCCTGTCAGGGCCCACCAGCTCTAGCTGTGGCCAACTTTATGTAACCTTTCATATTTTGGCTGGAATCCTGACCCTTCCAGAATTAATAGAAGAGGAAACTGGTGTGACAATATGAATGAATGACTCTCTCCCTGTTAAACATAAAATATTCATTTTGTCAACCTGTAATTCACAAGTATCTGATTTTAAAAGGCAAATATGCACGCAGGAGAGGTTAGGGAGAATGCTATTATTTATCCTCTTAATATAAATTTATTGAGGACAATCAGTAATTTTTTAAAATATATTTTTATTGATTTCAGAAAGGAAGGGAGAGGGTGAGAGAGAAACATCAGTGATGAGAGAGAATCATTGATCGGCTGCCTCCTGCACACCCCTTACTGGGGATCGAGCCCACAACCCAGGCATGTACCCTTGACTGGAATCGAACCCAGGACCCTTCAGCCTGCAGACCAACTTTCTATCCACTGAGCCAAACCAGCTAGGGCTTTTTGTTTGTTTTACAAATGTTTGTTTTAATTGATTTCAGAAAGGAAAGGAGAGGGATAGAAACATCAATGATGAGAGAGAATCATTGATTGGCTGCCTCCTGCAAGCACCACACTGGGGATCAAGCCCACAACCCAGGTATGTGCCCTGACTGGGAATCGAACCATGACCTCCTGGTTCATAGAATGACACTCAACCAATGAGCCACACAGGCTGGGCAATAAGAAATAATTTTGAATTCCTTTTTACTGTGCTGCCAAGAGACACTTCTTCCACCCTAAGTCATTCTCATACTTAAGAGTAAGTAGATAATCATAAAATGTTAGCTCTAAAAGTATTTTTTAAAAGTTACCTCTAGCCCGGCCAGTGTGGCTCAGTAGTTGAGCATCCACCTATGAACCAGGAGGTGGCACATGCCTGGGTTTTGGGCTTGATCCCCAGTAGGGGGCATGCAGGAGGCAGTCAATCAATGATTCTCTCTCATCATTGATGTTTCTATCTCTCCCTCTCCCTTCCTCTCTGATATCAATAAAAATATTTAATAATTTAAAAAATTAGCTCTTAAAAAGTAGCCACTAGCCTCCATAGATGCTGCCCTCCCAAAAGTCGTGTGTGTGTGTGTGTGTGTGTGTGTGTGTGTGTGTGTGTATTGCTCCTTATATAAAGAGGAAATGCTTATTTCCCATCCCATGCATCCCTCCCCCTTTTGAATCTCAGACAAGCCTTGTGACTAGCTTTGACCAATAGAATGTAGCAGAAGTGACATTCTGGGACTTCTATGGAATCCCAGGCCTTGAAACTGGCAACTTTCATTTCCTGCTTCTTATCTAGTTACCATGCTGGGATAGCCTCAAGGCACACAAGAAGTACTAAGACAGGCCTCAGCTGACAGCACTAATTACCCACTATGTGCTTGAGCCATCTTAAATGCCCCAATCTAGAGGCACCCCCAGATGACTGTCTAAATCAACATCATATGGAGCAGAGAATTGCCCACCTAAACCCAGTCAATCCAAAGAAACATTAAAGATAACAAAATATCAGTTGTTTAGGAATAATTCCACTATGTTTTGATTACTGTGCAGCAATCAAAACCCAAATCAGCCTGAAAAGTTTCTTAGAGACAATTTAGCTGAATTTTTAAATTTTGCAGCTTTAGAAAATCTTTCAATTCCTAGTACAGGGCTACACATCCAAACCCTACAGTTGGGACCAGGCAGGTAATAGATGGAATCAGGCGGTGAATTCCCACCTCCTCCAAAGGAAACTACGACCCGCGGGCTGGATCCGGCTGTTCTATCCGGTTCTCTTGCTCTCCCCTCCGCTCCTTTACTTTGAATTTATATTAGTTCACACAAACACTCCATCCATGCTTTTGTTCCGGCCCTCCGGTCCAGTTTAAGAACCCATTGTGGCCCTTGAGTCAAAAAGTTTGCCCACCCCTGAGCTAGACAATTCAACACAATCTCATTGTTGCAAAGTAGGAGTGTCATGCCAGTGTTGCCAGAGCTTCTGATTTTTTTTTCTCTTTAAAATATGGAACGTTTCTCGAGTTTTCGTGTCATCCTTGCGCAGGGGCCATGATAATATTCTCTGTACCGTTCCAATTTTAGTATATGTGCTGCCGAAGCGAGCACAGAGCTTCTGATTTTTTTAAGAGAAGTTATAAATCCAGAATTTTTATGAAATGCCATAACTTAAATGTCAGCAGCCAGTTAAACACAGCACTATTTGTCAAAACACTTCTGTCGGCCTTATATAAGCTGGGGTTGCAAGTGTGGGAACTACGTACCAGGGCATTTTACAGGTAATGTTTCATTTGATCTCACCACAATCCTATGAGGCAGTACTCTGATTTTACCAACTTAAAAATGTGGGAAAAATCTCAGAGCAGTTTCATGATTCAGCCAACTGGGCACTGGCGAAGCTGCTATTTGACCCCACACAATCTAACTCAAACCCTTTTTTATTTTTTGAAATTATGAGAAAATTTATTTAGAAAGTCACAGAGGTTAAAAAAGAAAAAGAAAAGGTGAGCCAGCTGGGCTTGTGTGGACTCAGGAAATCAGTTACAGAGGCAAAAGAAAGCTTGGAGCTTAGGAAAAAGAGACCATACCTGGGAAAAGAAGAGAGGGAAAGGCATGAGCATGCTCCAGAAAGAGAAAAAGCTTGCTCAAAGTCTTTTTTTTTTTTTTTTAAGTTAAACTTGTATAGCAGAAAAGGAATTTTCATTAAAAAGATGCTGGGTGATTCTTAAAATTTCCTGGTAAGGCTAGATATTAGGCTTGGAAGCTACACAGCCAAGAACCTCACCCAAAATTCTGCCCCAGATCTAGTCCAGTGAAACCACCACCAGGCACAGTCACTACAGCTTGCAAGGTTGGCACAGTGACATTGGGCTAGATCTGCGGCAAGCAGAGTAGGTAAAATTTCCCAAACTCGTGATGCTTCCATTCTTGAAAGGTGGACAGAAAAAAAATAAAACATAAAATTTGTCAAATGTTGATTGCTATGGAGAACAATGAAGCTAGGGGCAGGGAATTGGGACCTACAGCTTTATCATGTCTTCAGGGAGCTCCTGATAAGGTGACATTTGAGCAGAGACCCAAATAATGTGCAGGCATCTTCAGCTTACATGTGTGCAAGTGTTGGGGTGGGGTAATACCCATACTTTTAAGTAGAGACACCCTATTCCCATTCCCCAGCCACTGTGAGGCCACCATTATTTTGTCCTTCAAGCTCTCTGAGGGTAATGAGTTGTTTTGGGACAAGTTTTCTATGCCCTGTGAAACTGTGTGAACAGACCCCCTATAGTCCAGTCTTAACTCTGCAACTACAGCAGTGACTGGCTACCTGGCCATGCAAATGGATATTTGGGGAAAATTTTGGTGGGAAAAAGCCAGGACTAATCAAAGAGGTTGTATCTGAGAGTATACATCTGTAGGCACTCTCTTCCATCAATTCTGATACTATAGATGTAAGTGCTGATTTCTTCTTTTTCTTTCACATGACCCACATTCGTTCTTTCTGACCAGTGGGCCATAGTAAAAGTTAATCCATGGATTAATTGTAGCTCAGAGCCAATGTTCAGTAATCCTCAAAAGTGTTGTCCTGCCGAAACCGGTTTGGCTCAGTGGATAGAGTATCGGCCTGCGGACTGAAGGGTCCCAGGTTCGATTCCGGTCAAGGGCATGTACCTTGGTTGCGGGCACATCCCCAGTGGGAGGTGTGCAGGAGGCAGCTGATCGATGTTTCTCTCTCATCGATGTTTCTAGCTCTCTATCCCTCTCGCTTCCTCTCTGTAAAATACCAATAAAATATATTAAAAAAAAAAAGTGTTGTCCTTTCTCTATAGTGCACAGCCATCCTTGGAAAATGGTAGCGGATCCCATCAGAGAAGGCCAGAAGATGGATATGTTACTTACAATGTGATGGCATCTTAGGGCCTTTTTTCAAGGGTTTTCTGGGTTCCCTCCTTCATTGATGGGCTTTTGGGTCTGTGAACTGACTCCTATCTGGGCACTGGTTATTATTGTTTTTTACTCTATTATGGCAGCTCATTTTATGCCTTTGTTCTCTATTTTTGTTAATCCTCACCTGAGGACATTTTCCCATTGATTTTTAGAGAGAGTGGGGGAGAGAGAGATAGATAGAGAATCAATTGGTTGCCTTCATACACACCCCAACCAGGGACAGGAATTAGCCTGCAACAGAGTAATCAAACACGGGACCCTTCATTCCCCAGGCTGATGCTCTTTCCACAGTCAAACTGGCTAGGGCTATGCCTTTGTTCTTTAGAAATAAGGGCTTTGTTGTTTTGTTCTTGTTTATATGTATTTATTTATTGTTAATCCTCACCCGAGAATATTTTTCCATTGATTTTTAGAGTGGAAGAGAGAGGGAAAGACAGAGAGGAACATCAATGTGAGAGAAACGCATGGATTGGTTGCCTCCTGCAGGGCCGGGGCTGGGGAGGAGCCTGCAACCTTGGGTCTGCAGACCAACGCTCTGTCCACTGAGCCAAATCAGCTAGGCCTGTTTTGTTTTTATATCAAAAGCGATCTTAGTGGGTTGCTCTATATTTTTGTAATGGATCCCAAGATCACTTTGTTCTGAACCATACGATAATTGTACTGGCCCAATTACCTATTACCATAACCATGTCTAGCATGTCTTTTAAAAAACATTTATTTTCCTTTTTATGGAATTTATTGGGCAGACATTGATTAACAAAATTATACACGTTTCAGGTGCACAATTCTATAACAGATCATCTATACACTGTATTGTGTGTTCACCACCCAAGTCAAGTCTCTGTACATCATCATTCATCTAAAGCACTGATTTCTAAACTTTTTTGATGGTGTGTATTTATAGCAGTAAACATCTTGTGCCTCTGCCATAGTCTTTGTATCTTTTTTTAAATCACATACATATACTACTGAACCAATGTAGTATATGCATTTAAAACATACACAAAGTAGAAATAAAAGTGATGTTTTAAAAAATGAAACAATATTTTGAAAATATTTTCACTTTATTAACAGTAAAAAAAAGTCCTAATTTTTCTCAGTAAAGAACGACTATTACTGTTTATTTTATTGAAAACAATGTATAATTCAGTGTGTTTCATTATTTTGAAAATCTCAGTTTAACACATTACTTGGGGCAACAAAATCATATGGTGATAAACATTTTTAAACATCCATTTTCAAATTTCTCCATTACATGAGTTTCTTTTAAAAAGGCAGTTAATACCTCACTTATAGATTTAGAAAATTACTTCTAACTTAAAGGGACCCATTAAGTATGTCCACTTATTTCAAAATATCAGCAGGCAGCTTAGTCAGAAATAGAAACCATTGTAGGCCTTTCAAGCTGAAAAAATTGAGTGCAGGGCACTGAGGTGCTTATGGCACTCTTAGAAGGACTGCAGGAGTTAGGGGATGTTGCCGTTAACATTCAGAAGTTCAGAGTACTAGGAGGTTTCTGCTGCTACCCCGATCAGAAAAATGCAGGGAACCCCCACTGCTGATCAGAGGTGCCCCCAAGTACTGAAATGGGGGCTGAAAGGAGGTTCCTTGGAGAGTACAGCAGAATTTTAAGTCTACCATGGCCTACATTTTGCTAGGTGCGGCCAGAGAAAAAGTCATGCCACTTTTCCCTCCCATCTACGAAACCTCACATGAATACACTGGCAGAAGTGAAATCACATCCAGAACCTTGAAGGCAAAGGTGTTTGGGAAATGTAGTTTCCATAATTCTATTCTATATGACAAGGAGAGTAGCATAGAAGGATGTGGGAATGAATGCTGGCCGCCAAAAAGCAGTCTTCAGATCGCACAGCAGCATACTCCTGATATCCCCTTGTCATCACAGAGGAGGGCAGCAAATGAGAAACACTTGCCTGCTTCGCAGAATTAATTCTGAAGTTTGACAATTCTTGTAAATACTTTTCAGCAAGATAATCACTCAATCTCTATGGTTTACAGGATTTCCACGGGTACTTCCCATTACATAGTAGTTTCTGCTATTTAAAGGTCTTACTTTTAATCACATTAACCTTATTGATAACATCCTGTAGCATATAAAATGCAGTACATTATAATACTCAGAAGTAAATGTGACTATTGACAAACAAGCTGGATTGCTAGATGCTGACAGCAATTTACCCCGGCTGCTTGCAAAACTGTTCTTTTCTCTCCAGCATGAAATCATGGGTGGTTCATGCAGCTTTTCCAGGAAATAACAGGACAATTAGCCTTTTTTTCTTTGGTTTTAAAAAATTCCAGTCTGTATAACAGTGAAACTCCAAACCTCACCCATAAAATGTCTCCCCATTGTTAGCTGAGGCTGGCTGCCAGGGGATGGAAACTGGGCAGGAGGACGGAGGACATGCCACCTTCTCCATCTTCCTGCTCTGCTCTTCTACTCTTCACATGCAACCTGCTTGTGGAACAAGCTAGACTTGTGAGGTATAAACAGAAAGCAACTTTATTTTCTCACGAGTGTCCCTATGAACCTTCTGTAATAATTTGTTCTTATGTCTGGATGAAATGGATAGCTTTCCCAGTCTATTTTCAGTAACAAACAGGTTGAAGAGTTATCATCATTTTTTAAATCATCTCATTTCTAGGTATCGACAAGTCTCATCCAGTGCCATATTAAAACTTCAAATATCATTTAATTTAAAATGTCTCCCCTCCTCCAGCCTGGAAATCTGAACGAGAAAGGAGTTCACAGTCATTGTCAGTTCTAGTCTCATACACTACCTTCTCCTCACTTGCTAGCTGCTGTCCTTTCATAGCAAGGCAAGAAAGAGGGAAGGTCTTTCTGATGGTAGAGCTGTGAAGTGGTGTCAGTGTCCTCTGGGAGTAGTATTCCCAATGCTGATGCTTTTCTCACAGGTGCTTTCTCCTGGTTCTCCAGTTTCTCCACCACTGGGGTCTCTCACCTGCTGTTCCCTGTAGGCCATGCCTTCTCTAGTTACTTGGGATTCCTGCCCCTGCCACTTAGTTTCCGGCAGCTTCCCCTCCAAGGTGTTTCCTTGGCTGGATTCCTTCTGAAACTGACCAAATCTGCTCCCTTTCTTGAGAACCACATCAGGCCACAGGAACTCGTGAGCACTGAGAGTGCAAGCTGTTCTGAATGCAGCCTTCTCTCTTCTTCCGTCTTCTCAAGGAGCTAGTCACCTACAATCTGTCTTTAGACTGTTGGGAATCATCACCAGTTCCTGTTCCCTCAAACTCCACAGGATGTGTTAAGCTCTCCAAATGGTCCTCTTGAAGTGCCCCCCTCATTTGGCATGAGGTGCAGAGGGAGCACCCCCACCCTCCTCAGCTTGGGGAGAAGGGAAATGTCCAGCATACTCTTATATAGCCTGGAGGTGGCGGCCGAGCTAATCCTTCCCAGTGTGGAACTAGTGCTTCCCAGTTTCACAATTGCTTAGCATGTGGTATGTAGGTGATCTAGCTCCTCCTCCCTTTAGAGTGTGGACGGACTTGGCACCTATTGTTTTGTTCTCAGCCTTTGGGGTTTCTGGTGAAACTGACACAGAAAGAGTCCCATTTTAGTAAATGAAATGATCATGGTCAACCACTCCTCCCTATGGAACGCCTGTTCTTCATCAGGACACCTGATGCCCTGGAGGTGACATATGGGACAGTCTGACTTCTGAACTGGATATAGTGAATATACAGCTAATATAGCACTATTAAATATTTATATATTAAAGATCAATTCTAGTTTTATATTAATTACATTCATACTTACATATTACCTGTTTACAGATGTAATTATTTTTATACAAAAAACATATAGGACTTTTGTTTTTGACATTATGGAAAATTAGATGTACAGAGAAATCTCAATATATAAAATATCATATACTTTAAACAATAAAGAATTTAAATTAAAAACAAAACCCCCCCCACAAAACAACAACAACAAAAAATCATAGAGTGCTGGACAAATTTTAGCAAATACACAAAAATACTTTTTCAAAGCAGGACTGAGCTGACAATAAAGTACAGGAAGCCAGAGTAACGGGAGGTCAGAGGAGGAATGGGTAAGAGAGCACTAAAAACATTTGCTTTGAGGATATCTGCTGATTCCCAGTGGCCTTGAGTCTGCATTTTCATTTGCAGTCAGAAGGAAAGAAAGCCTCATAGTAGCACAGTGGCAGGTAAGATCATAAACTCTTGCGAAATGATAGACCTTGTTACTGGGAATGAAAAAAACAATATCCCTTACCTCACCAAGAAGAGACTTTTCTGAATCAACCTTAGCTCAGGGGGAGCGGGGGGTGGCAGCTGGGGAACCTTCTACAGTTTTGTGTGTTTTTTTAAAATGTATTTTCACTGATTTCAGCGAGGAAGGGAGAGGGAGAAATAGAAACATCAATGATGAGAGAGAATCATTGATTGCCTCCTGCATGCCCCCTACTGGGGATCGAGCTGCAACCCAGGCATGTTCCCTTGACCAGAATCGAACCCGAGACCCTTCAGTCCACAGGCCGATCCTCTATCCACTGAGCCAAATCGGCTAGGGCTACAGGAGTTCTAAACCACCAGCAAGCAATAACCACTCACATGCATTTGTGGTGAAATTCATCCTATGGCTGTGGCCCCGAAATCTTTAGCTAAACATTTAGTTTGAAGTGGTCCTGGGTTGGTAATGTTCCTAGGAGCCTGGAAAAAGCAAACTGAAATAGTCTTCAGAGGAAAACACTTTAAATCCAGATCTTGAAGAATGTCCATAGCTAAAGTTCCAAAGTGCATGAATATATAATACAAAATCACCAAACATGGAGAGATAAGCTACTGTGAGCAAGTTAGAAGAAAACAATACACTGTAGGATTGAACATAGTTGGGTTCAAGGTTTGACTCTGATGCCTGGGATCTCACTGTGGGAAATGCTCCCTTTTGCTAGAGACCTTGGCCTCTCCCCTTAGTGTACATCATCAGCTAAGAAACTTGATAACTCCAGTAAAACAAGCTCACAGGTGAAAATAATCAGTCACAATAAGAGACAGTCACAATAAGAGACAGTACAGTCACAATAAGAGACAGTAATGGAACAAACTGTATTAGACAAACCAGAATGGAACAAGACAGATCAAGAACTTAAGCATAATAAAGATCCTCACAGAGATAAGAGAATAATAATAGGGAACAAGCAGTTATACAGAACCAAATGGAAATACTGGGTAGGAAATATGTACTAGCTGAACAAAACCAATAGATTGGATAAACACAAGAATGGCTACACAGCTGAGAGATGAGTAATGATCTAGATCTGTTCAAGGAACTTTCCCAGAAGGCACTGGGAAGAGATGGAAAATACGAACATATAACAAATAATAATAATGATGTCAGTACCTATAAATATGAGTCCCAGGAAGAGAGAAAATGGGCTTAGGGAAGAGAATACTTAAAGCAATCACAGGTAAAGAACTTCCAAAAATTTAAGATAAAAAAACTCCAATTCAAAGGTCTCATGGAACACCAAACAGAATAAGTATGATAAAGGCAAAACTTTGACACATTATAATGAAATCTAGAAAAATTAAAGACAACAAAATTCGAAAAGCTTCTGGAGAGAAGAGACAGGCAGTCCACAGAAGAATAAGAAATAGATTGGCATTACTTTTCCTCATACAAACACTGGAGACAACAACAACAGCAACAATGAAGTTTATTTTCTAAGTGATGAAGAAAAATATAGACTATTATATCCAGATAAATTATTATTTAAATGTGAGGAATCAAAGACAATATGTGTAGATATACAAGGCCTTAGAAAGTTTACAGCACAAAGAGTCTCCTTGAAAATTCTCCTGAAAGAAGTACTTTTATACTTATATTAATATAAGTAAATTACACTTAATATACTAAATATTTAATAAGCACATGAAAAGATGGTTCAGTACCATTAATCATTAGGGAAATACAAATCAAAAGGAATGCGATATCACTTTATACCTACCAGCTGTAATTAAAAAAAGGAAAATAGTACATTGGTGGGAATGTAAAAATGGTTTAGTTACTGTGGGAAACAGTTTGATGGCTCCTCAAAAAATTATACATAAAGTTACCATAGAGATCCAGCAATTCCACTCCTAGGTATATACCCAAGAGAACTGGAAACATGCATTGACATAAAAACTTGTACACAAATGTTCATAGCAGCATTATCTATAATACAGGGGTAGGTTTACAGTTGTAATACAAATAAAAGTAGGTTTACAGTTGTAATACAAATAAATAGTACAATAATAAATAATGATGCAAGAATAAACTGTTTTGTGTAACTTAAACTGTAAACCTACTTTTGCCCACCACTGTATTCAAAAAGTGGTAAGAGCCCAAATGCCTATCAGCTGATGGATGGGTAAATAAAAAAGTGATATATTCATATAATGGAATCTTATTCACGATACACACAGCTGATATATCAAATTTAATATTAGGGCAAAACACATCATAAAGAAAAATGAGGGATATTATATAATAGTTAAAAAATAGATAAAAATATAGAGCCACAATAAACATATTTGCACCCAGAAAAATTAATGGTTCCTTGAAAAGTTAGTCAGAATAAACATCTGGCAAGACTGATTAAGAAAAAGATGCATGTAAATAAATCAATATGAAAACAGGAAAACAAATACAGATATCACAGAGATGATAAGAATAAAAAATGTATGAATACATATCTAAGAAATTTTCTGCAAGTGTTGATCATATCTGGGTGTTATGGGAAATCACCTGATATAATTCAATTCATATTTATAATTAACATCCCCATAAGATTAGGAATAGAAAAACGATCTTAACTTCATAAAATTATATAACAAAAATCTAGAATAAACACTACACTTAATGAAGAAAATTTATATATTTTTCCATTAACATAAGGAACAAAGATGCCACTTTTACCACTACTGTCTAACATAGTATCAAGGGACCAGTCTAATACTCTAAGATAAGACATAAAAAGTGAAAGAATTGGGAAAGGAAATTCAACTGTCATTATTTTAGGTTATACGACTATTTCCATTGAAAAGTTAATAAAATAATCAGACTAGTTACAGAATAAGAGAGTTTAGCAAAGTTGCTGGATACAGCCAGGCTGGTGTGGCTCAGTGTTTTAGCATGGACCCATGAACCAAGAGGTCACAGTTTGATTCCCCGTCAAGGAACATGCCTGATTTGTGCCTTAATTCCCAGTAGGGGGCGTGCAGGAGGCAGCCTATTGACGATTCTCTCTCATCATTGATGCTTCTCTCTCTCTCTTCCTCTCTCTGAAATCAATAAAAACATATACATTTTAAAAAGTTACTGGATACAAACTCAACTTCCAAAAACAACAGCATTCCTTGATATCAGCAAAAACCATGAGAAAATATACTACTCATAAAAGCTGTATTGATAGACATAAAAAAGGATTTGAATTTCCACGAATGAGTATTGATTATACTTATCTTCCTAAACTACCCTACAAATGAAATATAATATATATTTCAGGTTGGTTTTTAATAAAATTTGAAGATTTTATTCTAAAATATAAAAAGGGATAAAAATCCAAAATTAGCAGTCAACATAGAAGAGCAAAGAGGGCGACTTTCCTTACTAGATATAGTCCCCCCTTTATCCCAAAGGGATAAGTGTTCCAAGACCCTCAGTAGATGTCTGAAACAGCCGATAGTACTTCACCCTATATATACTATGTCTTTTCCTATAGATATATGAATTTTCACTCAACGGAAGTACTTTAAGGCTTCTCCTTGGCATATCTGAATTGCCAGCATCACTACTCTTGAGCTTTGGGGCCACTATTAAGTAAAATAAGGGTGACGTGAACACAAGCACTGTGATGCCTTGATAGTCAATCTGATAACTGAGACAGCTAAGTGTCTAATGGGCAGGTAATGCACACAGGTAGCATGGAGATGCTGGACAAAAGGATGATTCACAACCCTGGGTGGGACAGAGTGGACAGTGAGAGATTTCATGTTACTCAGAATGGTTCGCAATTTAAAAGGTATGAACTGTTTATTTCTGGGTCTTTTCCATCTAATATTTTTGGACTAGCGGTTGCCCATGGGTAACTAAAAATGCAGAAAGCAAAATCACAGATAAGGGGGAACTTCTGTATTCAGGCATACTATAAACCTATAGTATTGAAAAACATTGATACTAGCACAGAAATAAATAAAATAAAAACAAACAAAATTAATGGGAGAAGTACTCACTTATTAGATAGGGCTGGGAAAATTACCTCACTAAATGAAGTAAAGCTGGATCCCAATATACTATACAACATACAAATGTGGATAAGAGCTGGATCATAAGTGAAAAATTGAAAGGCAAAACTATAAAGCCAATAGAAGGAAATGTAGGGGTATATCTTTGCAACCTAGGGCTAGGCAAATATTTCATAAATCCTTCAAAACAAATGTAGACAAAAAGTAGATTGATTAAACCATTAAAAAGTAAGGTTTTCTGTTCAGTAAAGGATGCCATTGACAAAGTTAAAAGACAGGTAACAGTCTAAAGTCTAAAATATTTGACACATCTAAAACTGATAAGAGGTTATTATCTGTAATAAAAAATGGAAATGTCAAAAAAAAAAAAGGAAATGTCATTGAATGATGAGCAGAGATGAACAGGCAGTTCACAGTAGACTACAGCCTTTTTTAGTGGCAATAAGGAATTGGAGGCAATCTAGATATCCACCTCTAGGGGGCAGATATGTAAAATGAGGTGGATGTACAGTGTGGAATAGTAGGCAGAGATAAGAAGCAACACATAGAATGTACATATAGCATCATGGATAAATTTAAGAAAAGTGAGAAAGGCAGGAAGCAGCAAAATTTATCACACGGGACCATTTGTATACATTTAAATTGCATATTCATAAAATAACATTACTTACTTTAGAAGGGTGCAGGTATAACAAGGGCACCTGTTATAAAAGTAAGAGTGGGTGCCTACGGGACTGAGGAGAGTGGAGACTAAGGAAGGAGAGACTTAATTGATAATAAAAAGGAAATGAGTTCTTGTACTGAGTGATGACGAACATGTCCTATGAATTGAGGAACATGATTCATGCACTGCTTTGCATTTGGGGCGATAAAGCAAAAATAAAGTCAATACAACACATACTCCCTTCTGGCTACAAAGGGAGAGCAGGAAGTTGTCGGAGGCGACCTGTGAAACCTGACACGAATGCCAGAGCAGAGACACGGCAGGGTCTTGGTGACATTAAGTCACTGAATAAAGCTTCACCTAAACTAGGTTTATTTCTACTCAGTTATATGAACTAAAAGATTCCCTTTACTGTTTTAATAGACTATTTTTTAGGGCAGTTTCCTTTTACTTATTAAGCCAATAATACCGCAATGAAAGAATCTTCACTGATATTTATTGATGCCTGTACTTTACATATATATATATACATATACATATATATATGTAAAGTTTTTTAAAAACACCGTGAAAAGAAGAAAAAAAAAGCAAAAAAATAGATAAAATAAAAAGCAAAAAATAAAATAAAAACACTGTGGTTTCTCTTAGGTATTTGGGGAAATTAGGAGAGCAAAAGGAAGCATGAATTTAAGAAGGAAAAAGGCAGAAAATAGAAGAATAGAAGCCACCATTTATGATCTCTATGTGCTAGGCACTATGCTAGGTGCTTTCCATACATGTCACTAATTCAACAAGGAACCCGCCGTTGGGTGTTACCACTGTAGAAATGAGAAAACAGGCTGACATCTTGTCTGAAGTGCCACAGCATCATGTGAACGCCAGTCTTTAATGTCAGCCTGTTTCCTTCATGCTATGCCACCCTACTAGAAAAGACAAGGGCAAGTGGTGGAGGGACAGACACAGGGACACAGAAGAGGTAAATGTACAGACAGTAAAAGCAGGCCATGTCGAGGCACATATTGGTGAGGAAGAGCGATTGTTTTTGAGCTAAGGACACTCATGACAGACCAGAGTATATCTGCATCGGAGGGGTTTGTCCCTTTTAAAGCTCATGATCTCACTTGCAATGGAACTCAACCCTTAGTGCACCCAGAATCAGCTCTTGTGCTTTCATCTCCCATTTTCAAAACTCTTAAGTAAAAGATTTATGTTCTCATATATTTCTCAAAGCTTACAGGGATATGAAGCAATCAGATTCTAGACAGACATTCAAATCTATGTTAGGTCATTATTATCTACTAGAGGCCCGGTGCATGAAATTCGTGCATGGGGGGTGTGTCCCTCAGCCCAGCCTGCACCCTCTCCAATCTGGGACCCCTCAAGGGATGTCCGACTGCCCGTTTAGGCCTGATCCTACCTAGATCGGGCCTAAACGGGCAGTCGGACATCCCTCTCACAATCCAGGACAGCTGGCTCCCAACTGCTCACCTGCCTGCCTTCCTGATTGCCCCTAACCACTTCTGCCTGCCAGCCCAATCACCCCCTAACCACTCCCCTGCCAGCCTGATTGATGCCTAACTGCTCCCCTGCCAGCCTGATTGCCCCTAACTGCCCTCCCCTGCAGGCCTGGTCCCCCTCAACTGCCCTCCCCTGCAGGCCATCTTGTGTTCACATGGGGGCAGCCATCTTTGAACACATGGGGGCAGCCATCTTGAGTGTTGGATGGTCAATTTGCATATTACTCTTTTAGATAGGATGCCAAAATGAACTTTTGACTGTTTGATATGCATTCACAGACTATAAATATAGAAAGGATATTACAGTTTGACTTGTGATGGTAATCTAAATGCACATCAATAAAGAATGAATACAATAAATTGTCATGATACCTCAACTATGGAATACCATGAGCTATAAAAAAAGAACAGAGAGACTTCTAGATACTGAGGTGGAATAATCTCCAAGAAAATTGCAAGAGACTGGCCTGTGTGGCTCAGTGGTTGAGTGTCGATCCATAAACCAAGAGGTCACAGGTTTGATTCCCAGTCGGGGCACATGCCCGGGTTTCGGGCTTGATCCTTGATAGGAGGCAGCTGATTTACGAAGTTTCTCTCTCTCCCTTCCTCTGTCTCTAAAAAAAATCAATAAAAACATATTCTAAAATTTTTTTTGGAAGAAATGCTAGGTATAGTATGAGAGATATGTATGTTAAATTTATGTTTAAAAGTCACATACATATTTATAATTAGAACTGGAGAAATTGGTAACAGTGGTTGCTCTGGGGACTTTGTATGGACTTGGTATTTTTTTTAAACTAAGTGCAAGAATAATCTTTTCCAAAAATTCATGATTTTAAATCAAGCAGTTCATTGTATTTTGACCTCCAAGCCAGATCCAATTTTGGGATCCAGTAGGGTCTGAGTGGAATAAATTCTTTTCCCTACTCCCAGTGATGAGATGTTTTCTCCCCCTCTTCAAACAAGTCCACCTGTTTCTTAAAAAAAAAAAAAAAAAAACACTCAAAGAACAGCTCTAGCCAGTTTGACTCAGTGAATAGAGCGTCAGCCTGTGGACCAAAGGGTCCCAGGTTCGATTCCAGTCAAGGGCATGTACCTTGGTTGCAGACTCCTCCCCAGCTCAGGCCCTGGTCAGGGCGCCTACAGGAGGCAACCAATCGATGAATTTCTCTCATATCGATATTTCTCTCTGCCTTTCCTTCTCTTCCACTCTAAAAATCAATGGAAAAATATCCTCGGGTGAGGATTAAAAAAATAACCAAAAAACCCCCAAAACAAACCCAAAGAACTTACTCACGTTGCTCACGTTCATTGAAAACACAATTAAATAGAACACAACTCTATTGTTCTGGAGTGTGTATGCCCTAAATGTTTTCCTGTGCCTAGGTGCACCTTCATTTCTAACTGCTCCTTCATTTAATACATGCACATCTTGGTCTTATCTTAAAATTTTTTATTTAATATTATTTTTATTTACTGAACCAATCCCTTCTAACACAGCATTAGATTGTTTCAAACTTTTACTGTTATGAGCAACAATGAGATGAATATTCTTATACAGAAACCTTTGTACAAGTCCATGTTCCCCTTATAAAAATATTGTAAAAGCAGTTATTTCCCTGTGCCAAAACTCAGGTCTGACACATTTCCTGCCTATGTGGTCAAGTGTAAAACATACTTCCCATTTCATATATTTTTCTATACTCCCTTGAACAACCCCACGTTTTGGATACTGATCCTCATTCAACTCTATAGAATTGGTTGCACTTCTCTACCTGCTTACTTCTTGAAGTCCTTAACTCCTTGGGTCATAGTTTTTCTCTTAAAAACGTCTTAAAATAAATATGATAAAACAGAACTAGTATGAGTGATAATAAAAAGGTGTCCCAGGGTCAAATAAGGGGAAATTATGGGTTAAAAAAAATCTTGTTTAACAATGGCCTTTTAAAAATGTTAATATAGCACTGGCCAGTTTATCTCAGTGGTTACAGTGTCGGCCTGCAGATTCCTGGTCCGGCCCCAGTTCGGGGAATGTGGGAGGCAACCAATAGATGTGTGTCTTTCTCTCCCTTCCACTCTCTAAAAAAAAATCAATGGAAAAAATAATCTCAAGTGAGGATCAGAAAAAAAAAAAGTCAAATACAATTATAAGATGGCAACAACATAGTTAAGTGTAGTCAAATTATTTAAGCATACTTTTCTTAAGGGACTACTACTCCCAAGAACACACTTTCGCAAAACTGTCCTTAAACATTTTTTCTAATAAAGGCATTTGCAGCCTATTCTTTCCCCCATGCATGAGGACCCATGGCTTTTCAAAATTCTTCATCTTGAGGACAACACACTGAAAACACATTTAAGTGAAAGGAAAAGTAAAAATCACTCATACTACCACTCCTTTTCTATATACACTTGTAAATGACAAACTTTTCAATTCCTGACAAGTTGCTTTTTAGCTCTTCACCCATTTTCCCATTCCCTAGTTAGGTTTCTGAGGCTGAATTTTTTTTTTCTACTCTTTTCTCTTAGTAATACCGTACCTAGAAGTGCTCTATAAGTAAGGCTTTAAAAGATGATCACTGCTGAAACCGGTTTGGCTCAGTGGATAGAGCGTCGGCCTGCGGACTGAAGGGTCCCGGGTTCGATTCCGGTCAAGGGCATGTACCTTGGTTGCAGGCACATCCCCAGTAGGGGGTGTGCAGGAGGCAGCTAATCGATGTTTCTAACTCTCTATCCCTCTCCCTTCCTCTCTGTAAAGAATCAATAAAATATATTAAAAAAAAAAAATGATCACTTTTGCAGATAATTCCCATGTCTACATTTCAAGTCTTGACCCTGGTAGCATCCTGGCACACACACACACACCCTATAACCCAAAGTCCTGCATTCCAGGACTCCCTCAATCTGGCTGCTACTAATCCCTATGTATACCTCACACCAGTCTGGTCTACTTCCTGCTTCATCCTGTCCACTCGGGACATTCCCTTTTCCTTCTTCCTAGCCAAATCCCACCTATCTTCAGAGGCCCAGCTCAACTACCATTCACTTGAAAGTCTTCCCAAATCTCTCTAGTCTAATTTCTCCCTTGCTCTGAACTAAATGTCAGGTGGCAATGGACCACAACTTTGTGACAAAGTTTGAAGTGGCATCTTTTAACCTGTCATGTGATCGTAAACTGTCAATATATTGAGGGTGGGGACTGTGTACTTTACTTCTGTATCCCATAGTGCCTAGTGCAGTGAGATAGACAACAGACACTCAACTACTGAAAGAACAAGATGTTAAAATCCAAGTTAGCCCAATAATACAACAGACACAAGAATAATATGCACATTCCTCTTTATTTAATACAATAAACACGTAACACATACAAAAAGAAAAAACCACTCATGTAAAAGGCCCTGTCACAAAGGATTGACAGGAAACATCTATACTAAATCAAATAAGGCTCCTGCTTTAAAACAGGGGTTCGCTAGCTACATCTGGAATATGAGCAAGGCTGTTGCAAAAAAAGAAAAAAGAAAAAATTCCCCTGCACTGAAGGAGTATATCCATGGGGTTAATTTACCAAATTCAAAGATCCATATTCAGGAATGTTTAAGCCCTCTCACATATCCATAACTCATCAGGGTTTTATGAAATGTGTGATTTTGGTTAAAAAATTTATCTGTCCTTCTTTCTTCTTAGAAAATAGTGACAAGAGTTCTCTAAAAACTAGAGACCAGTGAACCCCCCAAAGACTGGAAAGCTTTACCATTAAACTTCAAAGGGTATGCAGAACTCAGAATACAGAGCAAGATGGCAGAGGGAAGAATTTAAGTTCTTAGTCATTTCCTGGTAGCTCGTTTTTAATCAACCACTGGAAAAGATAAAATGGAAATACCTAGGCTCAGTGCAGAGTACAGTAGCAGCAGTTGTCCATATTCCTGCTCTGATTAGAGCCGGAAATTAAACAAGCACCAGTTCATCTCAAAAGAGCCTTATACAAACACACACACATACATACCACACCCATTCACATGTCATCACCATCCCCTTTTATTTAAATTTATTATTATTATTTTTTACTAAAATAATACAAAAAAGGGAGACAGGTATATTTACAAAAATCCATGGCTGGTACAGTACATAATTTTTAAGACACACTAAATGCTACAATCTTTCAGGTCCTGAGATTATTACAAATATCAACTCAAAGCTTTGTTCAGGTCCAGTTTTAAAGGAAGAAAAATAATCCCAAAATATTAAGTCACACACTTATTTAAAATACAGTATATCCCTTCAAGTTAGTATAAATGCACCTCCCTGTAAATACACGTGATACGATAAGCAGTGCCTTTCCCTCAAAGGAGCAATTATTCAGGCTCCTTCCTTCAAGATGGTTGTGAAACATACTGGCATCTGTAACAGGTGTGGAGGTGGCTACGGTAAGAGGAAGATGATGTAACTGGAGGGAAGTTCCTCTACGGAGTGAACATTCACTGTATAAGTAAGTCCTGTTTTTCCTTCTGTTAACAAACAAAAGCCTTTCCCTTATCAAAATTTATAGTGTAAAAGTTGGAAATATGTGCTTAGCCAGACTAAAATTCAGAATCCTTATTTCCAATCAGCAAATAGATCTGCAGTCCCACAATAATTTTTACAACTACAAATAAACTTTCTTGCTTATAAAAAAGGGAGAAAACACCCATCACTTCGTTACCTTGGTAGACTTTAACACATTATTTGGGGCACAAAATTTTCGTCAGCCAGAGATTTCTTTTCCTCTTCTTTTAAGCTTGACAATGTTTAGCAAGCAAAACACAATGGCAAGCTTCAGATCTGCCTACTCTCCTTAAGAACAATTTATATTTTTGATACTTTCTATAATAAAATTTTTCCATGACAGCCAACAAAGGACACCCAGTACCAAGCTTGAGTCTGTTCTCTGGAGGCTGGCCATGGACCCCACCTCTACTGGTGGAAGGGCCCTTGTGTAACTAAAGGTCTCAGAAGGTATATGTAATTAATTATGTAGGCAGAGCCAGGACTTTAAAAGTTGGCTGAAGGTGGCCAACTTTCTAACTAACTATATAAAACAGTAATACCTTTGTTAATTGAGAAAAACTCTTTTAATGCCTGTAGCCCAAATTGGGGTAATCCTTGGTAATTTTGCAGGTATGGGAAAGAAAACCCCATGTGCCGGCAGAGCACAATACCCTCGCAAGCAGCAGAGATAAGCAAGAAAACAAAACAAACAATAAACATGAGGTTATGGCTGCAAGGACAGAAAATACAAGACAGCTGAGGTCTGACAAATTAAGGGCAGGTTGTCAAATAGAAAAACCTACCAACAGCTGGTCTTGGTTACTGCTAACTCCTAAATGTGCTTAGAAGCTGAATGGAGCTGTTGACTTCAAAAATTGAAGTATTTCCGAGTTATCTTGGGTAATAGTCATCTTCTTTGCATTTAATTAGGTTTCCATTAATGCTCCATTATAAAATATTTTAACACTAGATTTAAGATAAAATCCTACATAATAAAAGCCTAATATGCTAAGTGTCTGGTCGTCCATTCAACCAATCAAAGCATAATATGCTAATGATATGCTAAGGCCCCTCAACCACTCGCTATGACGTGCCATGACCACCAGGGGGAAGACGCTCCGACTGGTAGGTTAGCTTGCTGCTGGGATCCTGCTGATTGGGACTGAGCGAGATGGGATAGACATGCCCTGGAGACCTTCCACTGTCCTTCCCCAGCTGGCCAACCTCTGGCATCCCTCCCCGACCCCAACCATGGACCAGTTGGGTCCCTCGGCCTGGCCTGCGCCCTCTCGCAACCTGGGACCCCTCGGGGGATGTCGGAGAGCTGGTTTTGGCCCGATCCCGCAGGCCAGGCTGAGGGACCCCACTGGTGCACGAATTTGTGCACCGGGCCTCTAGTAGAATTATATTATTATTAGCAAAATGGGAGCAAATAATGTAGAAAGAGTTTTCTGAAAAACATAAAATCTGTACTAAGGATTCATATGACCTGTTTGACTTAACTCTTTGCAAAGTAGGTTTTTCCCCCAGGGAAGTATGAAAAAAAGCTAGGCAGAGAATTATAAGAACTAAGCCCCTAACAAAGGCCTGTGCCTCTTCTGAACAACCTCGAAAGCATCAAGAGGAAGCCATGAATTGTAGCTACTACATTATATAGTAGAGAAATTATTTTTTAATACAAAGGAGAAGAGAAAAAAAATTCTGGTTACCAGTGATAATTCTAATTCCTGGAAATATAGACCCCATTAATTACACTACTAAGACTTCTGAAAGTATTCTTGACCTGTTTGGTTAACAGTTTGGAAAAGTGTCAGAAACTTAAGTATTAATCTGTTATAAACTGAAAATATGTAAGAAAGATTGAGAAGTGAAGTAGAAGTATTACAGTATGAGGAAATTAAAGACCACAAACAGTTACTTTCAAGCAAATGGTACTTTGGGAGTGTCTAAGAAAAAGGCAATTTAATGTCAAGTTATTCAAAGGCAGTATGATTAGAACCCTCGTCTCTCTCTGAGTCTGTGTTGGATGTGAACAGTCTCCTGGAACAGTCTCCTGGAACAGTCTTTACTTCTGAATTCAATGGGACACAGGAGAGATAGCCAAGTGAGTGAGAAAAGGAGGTGAAAGACGGGTTAACCTTTCCTCCCCAGACTCTTTGCAATACGCAATATTCCAGTGTAGCAACTGGTTGACGAAATGGTTAACTTAAGAGCTCAAATTAAAGGAAAGAAGAATGAAGACTAAAGGAAATAAGGAAGAATTCAACATTTACAAAGCTATTTTTAATTAGAGTCGGACAATCTGTTCAGCTCTACAAACCTGAACACTGTGCTGCAGAACCTAAATCTTTCTCAGAATTGAACGCTGGGGTGATGATGTATCTTAACAACCCAATGGTAATCCATGATTCTAAGTTTTGCACCAGTGAAAGGATGTGCACTTAATTTTTTAATGTAAGATTCACATTTTAGGATAGAAGAACAAATAAAATATCTCTATTTTATGCTTCTGTTAATTTTCTCTAGCGGAACAGATACACATTCAACAAAACCTTAATGCCTTATTTCTTTGGGTAGAATCTTAACATCTGCTATTTAAAGAATGGATAAGAAGAAAAAATGTGTAAAATAAAGAGTATATTTATCTGCATAGTTGATACTCAGAGGCTACTAAGGCCTTATCTGGAAAAAGTAATAACGTCCTATCACTAGAGGTTAAATGAGCCTTGGCCAATTCTGGGCATCAGCCCAGTGCTTTGTCTATTTGGGCCTGCTGCTTTCTCCTGACTCACTTGAGCTAGATAATTTGTTCCTCATCTCCCTACATGTTCTTTGCTAATCCTGAACATGTGCTACAATTTAAATCAGCACTCAACCCCCAGCAATTGTTGCTCAGCATTTATTCCTAACTAGAAATGCAGCATCCATTTTTCCTGTTGTTTTAAATGATAGAAGGAAAATTCTATGTATTACTACCTAATACGCTGGGATAGAAGGTAGGATAAAAAGATCTTCCTTTCCTCTTCAGAGATGGGCAAACCATGTTACCTTCTACCCCCAGCCTCCCAACCCTGCCCCAGCTAGGAAGTGAATCCTGCCTCCCCACTCCCATTTTCCTACAACTTGAGCAGTTGATGGCTCCAACTCTTTCATGGGTTGAAGAAGCATAAGTTACAAAGGTAAACTGGCTAGAAGTGTACCCTGCTGACTGTGTGTAGTGCTTGCCTCTTTGGTGCAAAGATGGATAAACCTATAGTTACAGGAATAGTACACTATTTCCAATTTACAAGAATGAGGAGACTCCCATTCTTTCTTAGATAGTTAAACGCTTTGCTATGCATCACCAAACAAGTAATACAAGAAAATTAGATGGAGAAGATGGAAAAGTGAGGCAGATAAAACTTTCGGGATCATTAATTAACTCCAATGACAAACCATCTAAATTTTACCTAGCTTCAGCTCTGAAACCTTGACAAAAATCACACCTGTAATAAATAATACCATAAAAGGCTAAAAAAAAAAAAAAATCTACATATGATTAAGAAACAAGTGTTACTTCCCCCTCCCTCCTTACTAATCTGAAAGTAACCATTTTACCCCACCACAAATATAATATACTTAAATAACAAATATGTATCTTAATTAGAATTCCAGTGATTTATTTTAAACTTAAAAATTAAATGGTGCATTTTATACCCATTCTTTAGCCTCTGCAGGACGATTATAATACTTTTTTAATTATATAGGACATTTTAGAAAAACTCAAAGTATTTTTGAAATAGTAAAGTCTCTGATATCCCTGGGAGGTAGGTGAATATTATTATACCCAATATTCTAATGGGTAATCTGAGGCACGAAGGTTAAATGATATTCCCCCTAACATAGTAATCCAAGAGTAACATGACTAAACAGAGGCTGCCTAATAACAGTGTTGCTATCAGGTAACACTACCAGGAGCCTCTGCCTTCTCCTTTTAGCCACTAGTCTTCTCTTCCCAATTAAAATGTATTTAAAAGGGAGCACTTATTAGATATTTGTACTGGGTTTTGAGGATTGGTTCAACTTAGTCTCCCTTAACATGTCAAATATGTTTTCAACAAAAAAGAATGAATCTTAGATGCTGAAAATTATGTTATTTTACTCAAGGGAGGGATTTAAGTAACCATAAAAGCAGATTAAGCCAAAGGTTATATGAGTGTTTTCCCTAGCATCTGAAGTCTTTCTACTTCTAAATTTATTAACCTTTGACAGATATGCAAAATAGCTATATGAATTCTCCAAAAAGAATTTCCCCAAAGACAGTATGATGCAGTTACAATGCTGACAAATTTGCTAACTTCCTTGAAAACTTATTCAGATAACGTATTCAGATACAATAGCATGATTCTAACTCTAGCTCCCCCATGGCTGTTTGCCTGCCATAGTGCACCTTATTGACTTGACCCACAAAAGACTTGTTACTTCAATGCTTTCTCCAGTATTACTCATGCCAAGTTTGAAGGGCAAAGAGCAGTGGGTTAAACCCAGGAATAGTCAATGAGTCGGCTAAATTCATTTTATTTGTAATAACTACTTATTATATATATACACACACACACACACACACACACACACACACACACACACACACACACACACAGATATTCAAAGGGGGAAAGACAATTTCCCAGTCCATCCATTTGAATTGACTAAAAGCAGTGGAATAAACAGGCAGAAGTCGTCTTGCAAACACTGACAGGGAAGTGTTCAGAAAGGATGCAATGGTACAGCAGCTACTAGTTATATATATATATATATATATTACATATGTATACATATATATACACATATATATGTATGTATGTATCTTATACATATATCCATATACATATAAAGAAAAGGAAGAACGGTACAGCATGACATGAAGTTGGCAAGTTTGAGATTCTTCCTCCTGAATCCCCTGACTTATTAGCCTGTACTTCAGGGTATATGAGAACAGTTTGAAAGGGAGGGAGGGGGGAGAGAAAAAAAGGCACTTAAAAAAGAGAAAGGCCTGAATTGAGCATGTTTTAGAGGCGCAATATAAGCATTTTATCAGAGCTAAGAAATGATTTACAGAGAGTTAAACTTTTCCCCTTAGATTTTATAAAATAAAATTGCATGTTTGTAACCAGTCATTTACCTACTACTGCATTTTTCTTCTGCTTCATTATTACAAAAACAAAAGCCCCTCAAAGCAAAAAACAACAAAACAAAACAAACACAATCATACATGCACAACATAAAGTAAAAGTGCCCCATCTGAGAACGGAAGGTCAGCAGAAACTACAGTGCTGAAGCACAGGAACTTTTTGAATTTGGCCTGATTATAGGTTTTACCACTCTTCTATTTCTAATTTAAAGCAAAACAAAACAAGCAAACTCAAATTCAAAGCCTAAGTGAAGATAAAAAGAATACAAGAACCAGTATTCCTTTATGGTATACTCCTAAAATAAAGTATCCTAATTCTATACATGGGTCAAATGATAAGACAAAACCTTCTAGAAATAAAGAACTGTAAATTAGGTTAAAGTCAATCAATACAGGCAAAGTTCATTCTACAAACGTAGCAGCAAACATGATAGAGAACTGGAGTTCTAAGAGATGATCCTGGGACATAGTGTTCTCACAATCAGTGGCAGTTTGAAAGACAGTAGCATTTCGATTTCAGAAAATGTCTTGAATCAAGTAGAGGCGGAAAGGGATGTGGCAGAGGGCAACCAGAGGAGCAAGACTAGAGGCGTCCGCCCTCTCCAACCCTGGGCAGTAAACAACTTAGATCTGCTTTGGGAGAAGAGATTCTGGGTTAAAACGCTGTTCAGTAAGCGGTTTTCAAACAGGTGTCAAACCCACAGTCTTTAAACATGCATGCGCCTGGATCTTCCTCCTACCTTGGCAATATAATAACCCTCTTCAACTTCTATGATATAAAATGTTATTTGGGCTAACAACATCCATCAAAGGGGGGGGTAGGCATGAAATAATGTACTAATACACCATCAGGACTTTGTGACTTCAGATTAACCTCACTTCTCTTCCCAAAACCTTTTCTTCAGGCTGTTTTAAAACCATGATTTCTTTTACCCTTCAATTTCAGAAGCACAGGAGAAAGAATTATAATAGACTTTTAATGGAATTATTGCTTGCATTGACTTTGGAGGCTCTGAATGAGCTTAACACTTTGCTCCCAGTCTCCAACGGGGGCTCAGCACTGCTATCTCTGAAGACAACTCTGCCGACCATTATTGCTTGTGAATACTGAGGATTAATTTGTATGTACAGTAATAGCTTATACATCAGTGAAGGCAATTTAAAATATAAGAGAATTGAAAACAAACAGCTTAATTTTCCTGATTCAAGAATCCCGCTGAATGGGATGTAATTAAGTGTGCTGATTATTTTTGCATTGGGATGTTATTAATGCTCTTCAGAAATACACATTGCTCTATATCCTTTTTAATAACTCACCATTTTAAAAAATAAATGCAAAAATATACTATGAGTCACAAGTCTCTGTCCTAAAAATAACCAATTATATGTTTGTTTTTAAGTAAGAAACTGTAAAGATAGCTGACCATAAATATGGACATCATTTTCAATGTTACAATCTAGAAAAGAAAGTTTTGTATTTACATGTAGAAATTCGCTGATCATACTTATCTATTAAGAAATATAAGGATGTTTGTTTCACTTGTTTAACATAAAAAAAAAAGGGTAGTCTTGTCTGAAATGGACATATGTTAGTGAAAACTCGGGGGGGGGGGCAGAGGAGGGGAGGGCAAGGTGGGGTCTGGAAGCAGTTCCCAAGGTACCAAGACTGAAGAGAACAGAACATAATCTCCATATATGCGGACTTCTCATGGCCAAGGGCCTTCAGATTACTTTTAATGGTTAGTTATAAAATGTTACTGGGGGAAGAACTGATAATCCTCTTCTTCTCCAATGACAGCAGAATCACCAGGGATCCTCACAAGGCATAATTCAGAACTGATGATGGAGTTATTAAGAAATTAAAATTATTATTTCTTGACTTAAAATAGTAATGAAGTTATATATGAATAAATATATGTACACACACACACACACACACACACACACACACACACACACAAATGAATACATGCACAATTATCAGCAGGAAGAGATTAACATGCACTCTGACTTCCCTCCTGGTATGGGAAGTAAAACAAAGGCTAGCTTCCCAAAGGAAAACTCCTACATAGCATTAGCAAAGATGTTTCCCCCCAAATTAGATAAAAGTTAGATAAAAGAGGTATGCTACATTGGAATAACTCAAGAATTGGGTAAGCTTGCCTAATTAAAAAAACAAATTTTAATCAAACATACTCAATTCAAGTCAAACCTCTCTACAACATCCCAATATCCTCCCAAAATATCTAACAGGGCTGATGCAATATTCTGATTTGTTTTACTGGTAATCTAAATTCTTAGATGCAAGAAATTATATCAATGATTCCTTTGAAATAATCTTTTGTTCTTACTGTAACAAGTTCTTGGAACTAAAGGTTTCAGTTACTTATTAACTTTTTGTTGTGAAGCCAGCCAATCTGATTTTGAATTCAAATATAGGTCTACAGATCTGAACAGGTCTGTGGTAATTTATTCACAGTCCTACAGGCTAGTTGGGACTTTTTCTTATAAAAGGAAAAAAAGGGCCTGGTTAATACTCTTATTTGAATAAACTTAACAGTATAGGGTCATTTGTTATGAAAATATATACAAGAAATGTTGCATCTATCAATCTGATGCTGCTTTTTAGGTTAGTCTATCATTAAAAATGGACCAAGCTTACACCATTCTTGGGTACAATTTGAAAACATTTAGAAGCCTAAATAGGAAGGAAAAAAAGAGAGAAAGAAAAGAAAGACTAGACTGATGAGGTGTAAAAAAAAAAAGTATCCAAACAAAACCATAAATTTCTCCCTTAATGTCCTCTGTTGAATGTTATTTGCATAAGGATGCCATGATAACTATGGAGTCTTACTATCTGCAGATTTACTCACATGTCAATATTCTGAGTCAATATTAGGAAATGATCCAAATCAATTTCACTATACTGGATATAGGGAGTAAAAATACACTGTGATTTTTATAAAAAATAATCCCTTGTACACACATGATTCTAATGTCATTTCTCCCTTTAAAATACTATCTTGAAAATTCCAAAAATATACATATATATGCTATTTGAATGACCAAAGCAGAAGCATATGTAGTACACACTTATACCTGTTTATATTAATATTTAATAGTCACCTGAAGTACCACTTAGCTAACAGAACAGAAGTTGTGAACTGAGGTGAAGTTGGGAGAAATTAGTTCATAGTGTAGACCTGCAAGGGCTAAGAGCATCAAAGCCGCAGCCCTACAGCAAAGATCCCCATTTCTCAAGATAAAAATGTGAACAGTCACATTTTAACATCAAGAATGGAAATAAGAATTAACAAGTCAATACCAGATGCACAAATCACCTGAAGAAGAGAGTTAAGTACCTGCTTCTGAAAGGAAGATGAAATTGACCCTTTTATAAAAAGGGGACATCTAAGTTTCGTCTGTTAAGAGCAACAGGCTCAATTTCGTGACTTTTAAAAATTTGGATGATTTAATAATACATATCACTGTGCTAAAATAACTTTCCTGAAGCATCTTTAGTCCACTGATTCACATGGGGAGTTGCTACACACTGGGGAAGATTCAAGTTTGTTCAGGATTTTTGAGGGTATAGTATTTTCTATGGTCTGTATCAGACATAAAGTCATTATTATTATTTTTTTTTTGTATGGCAAATTTGCTCCACAGTCCACTCAAATAGACATGATCCTTACTCCTGACAAACTGACCTAATTCCAGATATACTACTGCCTTTTATTATGCAATTATGACTTTAAGTGTTCAGATCCAACCCCCAGGATGGATGGAGTTTACCCAAATCCTCAATTTTCCTTCTTCCTCCCTCAGGGGGAAAAACAAATTTGTACTTCTGTGGGTTTGACAACTGAGTCTCTTTCAATTCAGTTAATATGGTAACTTTGTCTTTCTTTAGAAGAGACCAAAGGTCACTAACTTTGCAAGAAAGCATTTCTTCCTCCTGCACCTGGTTTTAACTCAAGTAATGTTTTCTTTCCTTTTTCCTCCTCACCACAGTGCTTGGGACGAGAGAATGTAAACATCGACAGAACAGCAGCCCTATGACCACATGAGTACTTTCCCATCAGGTAGATTCCATCAGCCAGCTGAGTGTCTCATCTCCTTTGCTTGTTGGGAAGTCACTGAGACCTTTGCTTGTTGGGAAGTCACTGAGATTTCCGTGGTAATTTAGTGTCCCCTTTACTTTGGCCTCCATCTAAGAAAAGAGATGTTTAATTGGTATGGGAAAGCATGGTATTAAAAATAGATTTAAGAAGGCAAAAAGAATAATTAACTTTCAATTTTTATATGGATTACATTGCTAAAGAGATAACCTTTAACATCTAACATGCTATATATAGCATTATAGAGGTTGAGAAAACATTAAGGAGATAAAAACTCAACAAGAATGATTCCCTTATCTCAAATGCCTGTGGTTTAATAGGTTTTCAGCATCCTATAAATACTATTTCAACAAGTATTTATTACTAGAGGCCCAGTGCAAGGATTCGTGCACATTGAAAGGAAATTAATTAGAAAGAGGCTGGCGGGGCTGGACTGGGTGAGATGGCCAGACACACCCTGGATCCAACCTCCCGCAGTCCCTCCCCAGCTGGCCGCACCTGGGGCAGTGCCGGGGTTCGAAGGGCATCTGCAGAGTGAGCGGGGTCCCTCCAGCAGGTGGGGTCTCTCGGCCTGGCCAGCAGGGATCAGGGCAAAACCGGCTCTCCGACATCCCCCAAGGGGTCCTGGCTTGCAAGAGGGCGGTTCTTGGGTGACGCACGCTAGAACTGAGCTCCTTCCTCTCTGGTTCTGGGTGCGTCACCCAAGAACCGCAGCTGCCAAGTCACCACAGCTCTTGTGTTGAGTGTCTGCCCCCCGGTGGTCATTGTGTGACACAGCTACCGGTCAGATAGTCAAATGGTTGGGCAGTCACTTAGGCTTATCTACACTAATAAAAGAGAAACATGCAAATTGACCGTACTCCGCTACGCCCACCAGCCACACCCACCAGCCAATCAGGAGCAAGTATGTAAATTAACCCAACCAACATGGCTGCAGACACAGAGAGAGTAGGAGGCTTGGGTTTCCCTGGCAATTTAGGAAGCCAAGCTTTCTGCACACCCTGGCCAGCCCTGGCCTCCACTCCAGGCTACAAAGTTTCAATTATAGAAGATAAATAATTCCCAACAAAAATGGCTGCAGCCACAGAGCGAGCAGGAGGCTTGGGTTTCCCGGGCGATGGAGGAAGCGAAGTTTCCTGGCCTACCCTGGCCTCCGCTCAAGGCTACAAGGTTTCAATTATAGAAGATAAATAAATCCCAGATACCAGGGCCTCTCCTTGGGTCACCAAGGGGCGTGGCCGGCCCGAAAAACACCACAGGCCCCTCGCCCAGGCCACCCCATGCCCCAAGGGAACCCCCGCCTTGATCCAGGACACCCTTCAGGGCAAACCAGCCGGCCTCCACCCGTGCACCAGGCCTCTATCCTATCTAATAAAAGAGTAATATGCAAATTGACCATCATTCCAACACACAAGATGGCTGCCCCTATGTGAACACAAGATGGCTGCCCCCATGTGGACACAAGATGGCCACCACAAGATGGCCAGCAGGGGAGGGCAGTTGGGAGGGACCAGGTTTGCAAGGGAGGGCAGTTAGGGGTGACCAGGCTGGCAGAGGAGGGAAGTTGGGGGCAACTGGGCCTGCAGGGAAGGGTAGTTGCAGGGGGATCCAGGCCTGCAGGGGAGAGCAGTTGGGGGGAACCGGGCCTGCAGGGGAGAGCAGTTGGGGGTGACCAGGCCTGTAGGGGAGGGCAGTTAGGGGCAATCAGGCTGGCAGGGGAGCAGTTAGGCATCAATCAGGCTGGTAGGGGAATGGTTAGGGGGTGATCAGGCTGGCAGGCAGAAGCAGTTAGGGGCAATCAGGAAGGCAGGCAGGTGAGCAGTTTGGAGCCAGCAGTCCTGGATTGTGAGAGGGATGTTCCAGATTGGAGAGGGTGCAGGCTGGGCTGAGGGACACACACCCCTGTGTACGAATTTCATGTACCAGGCATCTAGTGTGTGTGTGTGTGTGTGTGTGTGTGTGTATACACACACACACACACACACACACACACACCTCACAGACAATATGCTGAATGTTGTGAGGATTATAAAGGATCATAAAACATAATCCCCACCTTCAAGGGACATACCACATAGATTCATTTAGAAGACAAAGTCATTTTCATTCTTTTGCAAGTAAAGTTAAATTTCTTGCCATGACATACCATTTGATAATTCACAATTATTTATGTAAATGATGGGGCACATTGGTAGTGAAAAATCCAGCTGAGTCTTTTTTTTGGCCTTAACCTGTGAAAGTTTAACTGACTGGAAAGTCTGCTACTAGGAACAAGGGTTTCTAGTTCTACATATGGTTATTTAACTTTTACTAGGAAAATTTAAACTAGGTAAGAGTTGGACCCAGTGACTTTGAAAGCCAAAAAAATATAGAAGGGAGTATCTAACAGGTCACTGCCTTAACAAGGAATAAGACACCTCCCCACCCCCACCCGATAGGATTAACAGAAAAAGACAGGGAGGTGTGGTAGAAATACACAGGTGAAAAGAATAAAATATTGTACTACAATAACAACTTTAAGGCTGGAGGAGAGCACAAAAGTCATATTGCTAGGTCCACTCATGTGATATCTAAATTACTCTGGTAAAACACAAACCAAAAAAATGCCTCTACTAAAGAAAAGATGTATCAACAAAATATGATGATTATTTCAAAAGCTGTATAAACAGAATACTATTAAAATAAGTTTGGTGACAACATCTAAGGAACTGGCTTTTTCATTGATAATGAGATATTATATACTTGCATTTGTAGAGAAAAATTATTTAACTGCAGGCATAATTAAATTTATAAAATGGCAAGGTGGAATTTTGCTCAAAGCAGCTTTGGCTAATTAGCAAAATAAAATACTCATATTAAGTGGACTCTTGAGAGTCTTTAGAGCAAGACCTTCCCCCAGGGCCAAACCTGGCCACCACCTCTTTTTTGTTTGTTTGTTTGTTTTTTATACCTCTTTTTATAAATAAAGTTGTTTTGGAACTCAGCCATACTCATATTAGATATTGTCTATGGCTATTTTCACTACACTATGGGGTTGAGTATTTGTGATAGAGACTAAATGGCCTGCAAAGCCTAAATATTTATTATTTAGGCCTTTATAGAAAAAAAGCTTACTGATCTCTGTCTTTAAAGTAAGAGAATTGACATTAATGAACTGAACTCTTACTATGTATAAGGCACTATGCTAGAAACCTTAAATAAATTATTTTCATTAAATTCTCATAAGAAGCCTATTAAAAACATCTTCTTGTCCCCAGTTTACAAGCAAGAGAAAGTGATGGTCAACCGAGTTAAGAAACTTGCTCTGAGTGGCAGTCTTGCGATTCAAAAATCGAAGCCTAATTCTCAAATTCGGTGTTTTATACTTTTAAATGTCTTTAAAATAAAAAAATTGTAAACTTTCCTTTCTCCCTCTGGAAGAGTGGTGCTGCTCAGACAACAAGAAAGTTCATATAAAAGCTGGATTACTGGGGTCATGTTGAACCATGAGGTTCCTGTTTGTCTCATTCCTTACAGGTTCATGCCAGTCTGTCCATGAAAAAACAGCTCTAAACTGAACTCATTATACCAGCAACTGCTTTAGTCACAGGGCAACTTTCCTTAAGCATTAAAACCTAGTTCAGGAAGATCAGGATTGCTGAATCTGTGTCTATTTTGTGTCCCCTATTTGTACAACAGTGATTTTATATTCATTCTTACCATGTAGGTCTGTTACAGGATTCATTACAACTTGTTGCTTTGAAATTGCTACATAGCTTTCATTTCTACGTGGTGACCAACTGTACACTTGTTCAAAGATAATATAAAATGCAGTGGCCAAAAAGAACAGTGAAGCCCCAGTCAACTTCAAAGTTAAGAGGGCAGATGAGCAATTATTTCTGCTCAAAAGATCCTCAAAATGGCCTTCCGAATACTATCAGCAGTCAACTGCTAGAGGCTGATGTGTATGTCCAGTGTCTACTACCTAATTTTAGAAAGATATAGCTGTGCTGCAAGGATATAATGCATAGAGTTTAGATGATATTAATTTAAGGACTGCAAAGTTTAATGGTTAAGAGCTGTCTGTGGAGTCAGACTTCCTAGATCTGTATCTCAGGTCGAACACCTTAGTGTATCATCTAGGGCAAGCTGCTTATCTCTGATTCAGTTTCCTCATCTATAAAATGGAGATTGTTATCTCATTCACAGGCTTGTTGTAAAGATTAAATTAGCTAATACATGTAAGTGGTCACAAGATTATCTGGCACTTGGTAAACTTCCCATAAATATAAACTATTTTAATTACTGGATATGACTTTTGCACATTGCCTTATGAACCCTCTTCTTTGTCATCACTTCCATATAACACTTTCAAAACCACTCTCTTCACATGTAACAAGAGATTTCATTTTACTTATTTCCTTTCTCTTAAAAGGAGTTTGTTGCTAATGAGGATTCAGTCATATGAAAGTCTGTTTTTTTCAACCTTTGTCATTTCATTCACGTTTTCAGAAAAAAATGTCCAGTCCAATCTATATAGCTATATAAACAACAAAGAGATGAAGAAAGAGGTGGCTTTCTTACCATTAAATGTTTGCTGTAAATGTGTAGGCAGAGGTGAGTGGGAAAGTGTTGCTGCATGCTGAGCTCCTGGCTGTAAACCCTTTAGTAAATCTGAGAGGAAAACAGACTTGTCAGTGATCTTCTTAAATCTGGTTGAGCCCTCTGAGAGCAAAAATGAAAATAGTTTAATTTATCTAATGTAAGCACAGCCCTGACTTCAAAGGCCTTCTTAAATTAGAGTACATACATGTTAAAAAACTTACATATATAAATGTACTGTGAATGCAAACACTCAGCAAATCTGACGTCCTCTTATTATAAATTTCATTTAGAAATGTGGTATAGTGGTTCATTTAAAAATTATAAATAAAATCTCAGAGTCCAGTAATTTGATTATACATAGATAAAATACAATGCATTTCTTTTTTAAAAAATTCTATAATCTAAACAAGTCCAACTGGTATAATGAGTATAATTTTGTTTCCTATTCTGTCAAACTAGGTAGCCAAGTAAACAAAGGGCCCCACTTACTCTGAGTTAAGCTATGGTGGAGAGCGGCTGAGGTAGATCCCGAGGTGGTTGTCACTCCAGCTGTGTCCGTTCCAAAGCCAAGTAGCTCCAAGGGAAACTGGAAGGGCATGGTCACTGGAACAAGGCCACCCAGCATCCCAAAAGGAGTCACATTTTGATTTGTTACAGACAAAGGTGATGTCATGAGAGTCAGAGGTGAGGCATTAGCCAATAATGACGCTCCTGCTGTAGACTGCAGAAACCAGGGGTCAAAATACATAAGAAATCAAATCTTTAACCTGAATTGATTTATTTAATATCCTCATGGGCACAAGACTATGTTTTACATTTGCTCTAACAGAAACCTTGATATAGCAATGAAGACGGAGGTGAACAATATAATTCAAAGAGCTACCAATAGTGGTTTTGTAAATAATCCTATACTCAACTCTTCATCACATTTAGACTCTTCCTTATTTTATTGCCTATATGAACACCCATTCACCCTCTCAATCCATTCACTTCTAACCTTAGATTCCCCTGGATCTGAACCAATTTCAATGTGGTCTCTGAAATTGCTTGGTCCCTTGCTATTTGTCTTATACTCTTTCCTGGCACAGTCCCTGTAGTTGCTGCTACAGACTATTATTACTCTCTCAGAGCCCCTAACTCTGTGTCCTTTACTTTCATCCTAACACCTTGAAGAGATGAGACCACCTGGGATGTTCTTCCTCATCAGCCTCACCTGCCTCTTCTCCAAAAGCTATAACCTATGAACTGGCCTATTCCATGAATCCCATCAATGTAGAACTTCCTGGTACAAATAATCTAGTATTCGCACTTTTTCCATGTTTCCTCTGCCTTCTCATATACAGAGAATTCTTATCTCTTTTTTTTAAAAAAATATTTTTATTGATTTTTAGAGAGAGAAGAAGGGAGAGGGATAGAAATAGAAACATTGATGAGAGAGGAACATCATCAATCAGTTGCCTCCTGCACGGCCCCTACTGGGAATTGAGCCCGTAACTGAGGTACGTGCCCTTGACCGGAATCGAACCTGGGACCCTTCAGTTCAAAGGCTGACACTCCATCCACTGAGCCAAACCGGCCAGGACTCATCTCTTTTTACAACCACCTATTCCTGGCTCTTCCTCAACTCTAGAAACCACCTGACTTATTTATATTCCTTTTATCCTCAAACTTACTGAATGACAGCCTCCTCTTTCCACATTATCTAGTCTCTCCTTACCCCCTGTAAGTTCGTTTCCATCTCTACCACTTTTCTGAGTTTAAACTCCTTAAGGTAAAGGTAAATTAGAGGGTGTTTTGACACTCCCCTATCTGTTTCTTTGTTTTTTTTAAAAAATATATTTTTATTGATTTCAGAAAGGAAGGGAGAGGGAGAGATAGAAACATCAATGATGAGAGAAAATCATTGATCAGCTGTCTCCTCCATGCCCTCTATTGGATGGAGATCCTGCAACCAGGGCATGTGCCCTGACTAGGAATTGAACCGTAATCTCCTGGTTCATAGGTTGACATTCAACCACTGAGCAACACCAGCCGGGGCCCTACCTGGGTTTTAATGCTGTTTATGAATAAAAACACTGAAATAAAAAATATGCTAAATATGCTAACACTGATGAATTTTCATTGAGCAATTACTTAAATATACTTCATTAAGCTAATTTAATTCTTTGAACAATTTTATATACAGAAATTAAATAACTTTTCCCATTTTGACTTATTTCTTTTCTATGTGAATTTATTAACAAAGATTATAATAAGCTTTTTTCAGTATTATATATTATCTATTATAGTTTCTGCAACTGTTAAGTTTTCTTTTGTAGCCTTATTTTACTAACTCTAAATTTTCCTGACCAAATATTTTATATGTTAGCCACTGTCAGGCTTATTTTATGTGTTGATTATTCAACCAGTAAACATTATTCATTAATAAAGGCTGAATCAATTTACTTAGTTAATATATGAGAATAATATAGGTGATCTTCCCATCCATCTATGCCACATTACATAGTACTAGTATATACTTAGTGGTCCATGCTACTGCTGCACATGAATTGCAGAACAACCTCAAGAAGCTTCCCATTCTGTTTTGTCCATTCTCTCCAATAACCTTCCCTCCCATTATCTCCTTTAATTTTAATCTCTCAAATTTATATCCACACTCCTGACCTCTCATCTCAATTTCAATCCTGTATATCTACAAGTTCAATGAAGAATCTAACTTGGATATCTAACACTCACCTACCTGGCATGTCCACAACTAAACATATCATCACCAGCTATGTTAACTGCTATCGTCAACAGTCTGGTTCTTACCTGCCACTTAGGCTTGACACCTTAGTTTTCAGGCATTAAAAGTAAAGGACAAGGTGAGCTCGTGGGCAACATACACATTCTTTCTTTGTTTCCACAACTTCCTCCAACACTCAAGTATAAGTCTTTATCACTTTCTGCTTGGAATTAACTATCTTTTTTATTTTCCAATCTTTCTCTCTATTGTGCCAATCGTGATATAAAAAATGGGCACATTAAGGAAAGAATTACTAAGTTAAAACTAATAATAAGGGAAGCAATTTAGATAGAAAGGATCCTGCATCAATTTGAGAATTAACAACAGTTCTTCTTTTTAGTCATAATTCTATTGTAGTCTCAGGATAATATGAGGCATATTCTTCAAGGCAGTGCACCCTAAACAGAGCCCCCTAGTGAGAAACAGTAAACAACTGCTGCTAATAAAGAAAACTATTTTTCTGGAGGAGGCTAACTGAAGCATTAAAATCTATGGAAACGCCCTGTCCAGTGTGGCTCAATTGCTTAGAGCGTCATCCCACACACCGAAAGGTCTCAGGTTTGATTCCTTGTCAGGGCACATACCTGGATTGGGGTGTGTACTCAAGGCAACCGATCCATCTCTCTCTCTCAAAAAAACAAAACCCCCAATAAACATAGATGGAAAATGTAAATTAAGGCAATTTCCAAAGTTAAATAATTGAGTATTAGCAATAAAAAATGGTTTCATGCCATAAGTGCCTAACATTTTTGTATGGTCAGCATTTCTGTATCTAATTTTGTTCATAAAACTAAAATGAAATATCAGATTATCTATGTTACATGGGTATAAATTTCTCTCTCCTAAAACATGGAGACCTTTCAAAGTGAGGCATCCCACCAGTGGTATCATTCAGAAGCACACAGGAGAAGCTGTCAACCTGAAGTAGGCAAACAGCTCAGGATAATGCCCCATAATCAAAAATACTTTGTATGATCTCCACATTTCATTCCCAGGGGAACATATGAAGAGAACCTTGCTCTCTCTTCCTGTGGTTAGCATTACTTTTTTTTTTAACCACGTTTTATATTTTGGTAAGTGCATCCACCCCTCCCACCCCATTCCCTACAACATCGAGTGATCTTTAGAAATATTAGACCATACCACGGCCCTCCCTGTAAAAGACCCTCTGATAGCTTCCCAATGCACACAGAATAAATTCCAAAGTCTTTATCATGGCCTACAAGGTGCTTCATCACATGGTATTGCTGAACTCTAACCTCATCACCTACCCATCCCTTCCTAGTCTCGCCATGCAGGTCTACACGTCTTCTACAGGTCTACAGGCCTGTTCTTTTCTGTCTTCACACCCACCACCCACTTTGCCTGGATTGTTTGTTCCCTCTTATTTCCAAAGGCTGAATCCTGCTCATTCAATTCTCAACTTAAATGCTGCCTCCTCAAAGAGGCCTTCCCCAACTCCCTAATCTATGTTAGCAACAATCACACTTTATCATATTAATCCATTTTATTTTTTCATAACACTTCACATATTTTTAAAATTTGTGTTTTATTTTCCTACCTAAAATACTCTATATGCTCCATAAAGAGAAGGGGGTTTGAATATGAATGTTCACCCTATTTCTCCAGCACCTAGAACAGTGCCTGGCACATATTAAACACTTAGTAAGCATTTGCTTAACAAAGCAATTATTTTCAGAATTCTCAAGTGGCAAAGACAGGATTCATAGAAAATCAATAAGTTGAAGGGCAAGAAAGAAGAGGAACACGTTGAGAGGAAAATTATTCAATAAAAAGCAGGTAGCGGTAATAATCTGAACCCAGAAAGATTTTAACTTCTGTTAAACTCAAGACCTGTCACTTTCACTCTGCAAATGAGTAGACAGCTGATGATGTATTTCAGACAGGAGTTACATACTTTGCAGCACAGATAGGAAATCTGTTTTTAGTGTTGGGAGTATTTGAGAGACAGGATCTAGAGGCCACAAGTAGCTGATAAGATTTCAGTGAGATGCTATATTAAAAAAAAACAAACAAAAAACCCTTAGGTCACCAAAAGTTAGAAACAACCTTATTTAATTATTGACCTTTTCTTCAGTAAAACCAGTAAGAAGTGAACAAAAAGGATCGGATATGAAGGCAGGAACACTAAGGTCTCCAAATCATAAAGTCATTTTGGAGAGGAAGAAAACCAGGAAGGAGTACATTTTAGAAACACAAATTTTGTCATGTATGTTCATGCTGAGAAACTAACTGATAAATAACTGGTATACCAAGTATCTGTGTTCTTTTAGCATAAATGATTACAAGAAGGATTCCTGGAAAATAAAATAAAACTGCTAGATTCTAGAGATGACAAAGGATAAAGATTTAATGTTAAATTCAGAGAAAACAAAACAAGTGGAAAAAAATTTTTTAACTCCAAGGAAAAACCCAAAATATTATAATAAGAAAGCAAATGAAACCATCGTGTGCGATATTTAGCTCAAAAGAGACAATATTTTACATAGTCATGGATTTTACCAAAAGTTGTCATTTTACTCTTTCAGGAGAATGGGAAAAATATAAGGGAGCTAAGAACTTCATTTATCATAATGAGAAGTCAAAGACAACACTAAAAAAATAAATTAAGAGTCTTCCATTCATTCTTATTTAAAATCCCAGAGAAAAAGGGAAGAGAGTTAAAAGTAGTAAGCAGGAGGATATGAAGTAGGGAAGTGCCATTTCTATTATAATCCTCTCAAATATTCCTTTGATCAAATTAAAGATTTGAAAAAGTCAGCATTTTAATAAAGGTAATAGGAACAGGAATGTGGACTAACTTGCAGATTTAAGTTATAACTTAGATTTTAACATACAATCCCTAATCTGTTTGTTTTTAGTGTTACTTTCATATTTCTGATTAAAAGTAAAATTATATAGATAAAATATCAATAAATCCTAGTTTCTAATTAATAAAATATCAGTTAACTGAATTTTGTTCTCTATTAGAATTCTGGAATCAATTCATTTCTAAGCCTACAGTAATGGCAGTGACGATTTTGGTTTTAAGTGTACATTGAATACCAATGCTTAGCTTGTATTGAATAGCAGAGAACCTCTACGAATACCAAGGGGAAAATTTTTTCATTACATGTTCATATTCCACATAATCAGGACGCAGTATAAAGTTAGAGCATTTTGTTAAGAGAACAGAATTCCATAAATCAATAAAAGTCATGTTTTCAAAGAATATTTAAGAACCTAAAAACACATCATAAAATGTTATATTTTTAAAAAGCTTATTATGAAACAGAATATTATGTAATACACACTTTCTTAAAAAAGTCTAAAAAAGTACCAGGAAAATATACACAGTGATGGAATAATGGATGATTTTTATTTTCTTTTTTGAATTTGCCTACAGTGAGCATGTATTTCTTTTCAGTGTGGGGATGATGTATTAAACAAACTAACTCAGTAATGTGAAAGTCTCAGAATACGAAGTGGGATATAGATGGAAACAATAACAGAGAAGATGATATGGAAGGCAGAGAGATGAAATACATGAGTAATAAAGAGTTCTCAAAAATTCTAGACCAAATGGGTCAGAAATAATTATCACATGTAATCAAATGAAATAATCTTGAGCTGAAAAAAAAGAAAAAACCAGGTTTGAAATTGAAGACTTTCCATGTTCTAGGCACAGAATTATTGAAAACAAGATAAACCAAGCCAAAGTCTGTAAACACTTGAATTTCAACAAGAGAGAGAAAATCTCACTAGCATTTAGGCAGAGAAAACACATCACTGATAAGACACCCTCATACTCCTCTATAATCCTAAATACAAAGGGTCAGTGGAACAGTATTTACAAAATTTGAAGTGAGACAATTAGTGACCCAAGAAATCCATAATTATTCAACTGTGAGAGCACAAAAATGACCAGATATGTAAGAGCTAAGGTAAAATAGCTTTCATTTTAGCCTTTTTGAAAATATTCTTTGAGTGAGGTACTCCTATTAACTCAGAGCTAATAGGGAAGCTTTGGTATAAAAGGATTACTGATACTAATTTGACAGAGAATTATAAATGAATAACTGCAAAATAAAATTTTTATTCAAAAAGACAGGTTAAAGGAAAAAATAACATGCATGTATAAATTTGATTAAATAAGACAGTTGGCAGGAGAAAGGGGACTATAATGGAGAACAAAGGAGACAAGTGAAGGTATGTTAAATTCCTAAGTTACTACTTTGTTTTGGACTTTAATAAGGTAGTTTTAAATATGCATTTTAGTTATGTCTTTCGACATTTTTGAAAGTGAGCATGTATTACTTGAATGAAAAATAAATAAATCCACGTTCCAACAAAAATCTCACCCCCAAGTATCCCCATCACTGTGATGTCAACATTAGGAACATTCCTTGGCAATAAACTACTGGCTATTTGGCTATTACAAACAACCTATATATTATAATAAGGAAAGGTTATACACTAATACATTTTATCCCATGAATGTATATAACATACATACCTGCACACTGGCTGTTACCACTGAAGACCCTGAGGCAGAGGATGGTCTATGTGGAGTAGACAACGGTTTAGTAGCACCCTGTGTTCCACCTCCTGTTCCCCCAGATAGACTAGTCCTATTAGCTCCGCTTGAGTTAAGGTTGCTACCTCTGCTGGCAGGTGCATTCACTGCAATTCCACTCAAGCTATTCTTCCCAACAGTTCCAGTGGATGATGAGTTTGGTAGCTTTGATGAGGCCTGAAGATTTTTTGTAGACGAAAGGCCTGAAGTGCGATTAGAGGGCAATAAATTTAAGGTGGGAGACTGTCTGCTGATGTTTATTCCACTGGGTTGTTTATGGACTGGGTTGTTACTGCTGGAGTGGCTACTCTGGGCTACTAGTGCACTTGGACTGGAAGAACTTGAGGATACAGTAGGCTTGGGAGTTGGGTTGGATTTAGAAATAAGTTTAGTTGATACTGAAGGCTTAGCTGACAGAGAGGGCTTGGGTGAGGCAGAAGGCTTAGGTGAGGGCAAAGGTTTAGGGGATGTGGCAGGTTTGGGAGATGCGGCAAGTTTTGGGGATGCAGCCATTGAGAAGGGAGATTTGAAACCCTGCGTGGAGATTTGTGACACCATAGCCTTAGCTAAGTAGTTACTGGAGGTAGTGGTGCTAGGTACTGTCCTAGAAACCAGGGAGTGGGACCCTTGAGAACCATTTCCAGGTGAGGGAGTAGGTAAGGGAAGGCGGTACATAAGTGACTTATCTGAAGTCTTAACAAGTGGGGATGAACAGGAAAGCTGGGGATTATTACTTAATTTCACCACTGGGTTGCTCTGTGATTTACTAATGGTTGCTTGCAGTGGAGACACATAATTTTGTTGGACAGCTGAATGCTGGTGCACCTTTGTTACTTGCGTTAACGAAGAAGCATCTTGGGCCTCTGATGTTCCCAGAGCATGAGAGGAGGCAGCAACTTGGGCTTGGGAAGAAGAGGAGACGTGGGTCTGTGAAGAGGAAGAAGCATGAATCTGGCTTGACCTCTGTAGTCCTTGTTGAAGTAGCCTGGCTGGCAAAGGTTCTAAGGAAACTTTAGGGTTCTGAATTGAAGAACCAGCAATAAGGCCTGAAGAGATGCCAGTATGAGCTAAATCCTGGGGTTTCTTTGGTACTGGCCCTGTGTGACCAGCAATAAGACTAGATGAATGTGCAGTCTGAGCAGAATCTAGTTTTTTGGGAGTAGCCAGTGGCAGCTTACTCATTATACTTGCTAATTTTTCTTCTCTCAGTCCTGGACGAGGTTTTGCAGTTGGCATGCTTATCCTTGAGCCAGCTGGAGGGCCCTTGTTCCCATTGTTGATAACAGCTAAAGCTTCAGAAACAAGATCCAGTGCAGGTGGGTGGAAAGAAAGGTCTTCATCTAGTGAGTCATCAAGGCAGATCGTCTCCTGGGCTGGAGTAGAGCTAGAGCTGGTGGAGGCCATGGCAGATGTGACAGAACTTGAAGGACCACCAATTGAAGCCACCAAGGATGCAGGAGTTTTCTGGTCCTTTTTTGGACTACACTCCTAGTATAAACAGCATTGTATTAGAAAAAAATACAATGATTAATAAAAAGTTACAAGTATTGGTTTTTAAAAGACTAAGAAGTTCTCATGATTACTAAAATTCTACTGGAACTCTTCTTTAGAGACTGTAAAAACCAATTTTTTTTAAAGCATAGAGTGGATGTGGGAGGCAGCCAATCGATGCATCTCTGTGACATCCATGTCTCTCTTTTTCTTCCTCTCCCCTCTCATCCCCTCCCCTCCACTCGCTCTCTAAAATCAAGGGGAAAATATCCTCTCTCCTTGGGTGGTGATTAAAAAGAACAAAAACAAACCCAGGCCCAAGGTCTTACCTTATATATTGATTTATAGGACCACAGCACTTACCTTAACCATAGTGGGAAAGAATGGAGAGGAAGGGTCTTTACCATCACCTTCTAAGGTACTACAGTAAACAAGCTGTTAAGAATGCTGTTGCACTCTAAAGTCCTGAGCAATTTTTCTAAGTTTCTGTTCTAAAAGCCCTGACTGAAAACCTTACTGCCTCTCAGAAGTCTGCATGGTAACTGCATTAAGATCAAAACTGTCTGCTAGCATGAATGGCTAATGCAGATGTGACATGTTCACTTTGGCTGCCATGTAATTACACCATTAGTAAAAAATTCCATTATAATAAAAAGTACAAAAACTGTGGTTAGGGGAGTGTATCAGAATAATATTGGAGTGTTACCAGTATAAATTGCTGGTGTTTTTAAAAAATATATATTTGTATTGATTTCAGAGAGGAAGGGAGGAGAGAGAGATAGAAACATCAATGATGAGAGAGAATCACTGACTGGCTGCTTCCTGCACGCCCCTCACTGGGGATGGAGCCCTCAACCTGGGCATGAGCCCTTGACCATAATTGAACCCGGGATCCTTCAGTCCCCAGGTGACGCTCTAGCCACTGAGCCAAACCGGCTAGGACTAAAATTGCTGTTTTAAGTAACCTTATTAATTAATATTTTTTCTTTATGAAATTAACAAATCAGGCCCTGGTCAGTGTGGCTCAGTTGGTTGGAGCTTCGTCACATATACTGAAAGGTCCCGGGTTCAATCCCAGTCAGGGTATATACCTAGGTTGCTAGTTTGGTTAAGGTTGGAGCGCGTACAAGAGGCAACCAATCGCTGTTATCTCTCTCAGACTGGTAAATATATCCTTGGGTGAGGATTTAAAAAAACCCAAAAAACAAACAAAACAAATCAGGCCCCGGGCGGGTAGCTCATTGGTTAGAGCGTCATCCTGATATGTTGAGTTTTCGGGTTCAATACCCAATCAGGCCACATACAAGCAGCAATCAATAAGTTGGTAAGTGGAATGGCAAATCAATGTTTCTCTCTTTCTCTCCATTCTCTCTCTCCAAAATCAATAAATAAAGTTAAAAAACAATAACAAATCCATAGTACTGTGGAGATTTACATCGGCAGAAAAACTGTTCAGGACGTATACTTGAGTAAAAAAAGCAGGTTATCCCACTGAAACAAAACGTTAACTCAATCTGGATAAATGAATGGTTGGAAAGATAGATGGAAGGAGGTGAGGTAGGGGCAAAGATCCAGAAAAAGGGAGGGCACCTGTGAACCAGAAAGTTAAAAGTTTTTTTTCTCTATGAGTGAGCAGAAATTTCTACTTTTCTCCTTACTTTTCCCTATTGTTTGCATGTTCTACTGTAAGCATGTCCTTATATTACCTCTCTAACTAAAATAGATATCTGAGGGATGGCAGGATGGGGAAAAAAGTCAGCAATACAGTTTTCCATTTTGGAAAAAGGAAAAAGTAATTTAATCACAAACAAAACAGGTAACTTCCCTATAGTATCCTAACACTTCCATTATTAGAGTTCTGATAAATTAATCACATCTAAACAGATGTATCAAAATTTAAAAAACTCTCAATGAAGGGTATTAGTTGTTTAAAAATAAGGTGTGAAAATAAAGCACGAACTCAACAGCTTTAATAAAATATTGTCTCAATATTATTTAGAAGACAAAGTAGTTTGGTTACTAAAAAAAAAGAACAGTGCTGCTCTGTATTCAAAGAGCCTCTAAAATTAAAGAAGGCACACAGCTGGTGTGGCTCTCTTACATTGATGTTTCTTTCTCTCTCCCTTCCTCCCTTCCTAAAATCAATGAAAACAAACAAACAAACAAACAAACAAACAAACAAAAACTTTTTACACATAGCTGGTGAGAAGGCCAAATCTGTCCAGAGTGGCTCTACCCCACCTTTAACAACAAAAAAAGCCCTGCCTAGTATGGCTCAGTTGCTTGAGCACTGTCCCATGGACCAAAAGGTCACTGGTTTAATTCCTGGTCAGGGCCCATACCCAGGTTATGGGATAAATCCCTAGTCAGGGTGCATGCTGGAGGCAGTCAATCAATGTTTCTCTCTCACATCAATGTTTCTGTCTCTCTCCCCCTCTAAAATAAATAAAAACCTATCTAAAAAATAAACAAATCAATTAATTAATTAAATTAAAAAGAATGCATTTCAACAGTCATCATTATGACTAATATAAGACTTAATTCAGAACTTACCTTTACTTTGGGTTTAGGTGCAGGAATCACCTTCTTCTTTGCTCTAACACAAAAATTTAAAAAGGAGAGCATTCATTAGCAGTTAGGTCACTCATTAGGAAAGTATAACATAATCTTGTAATTACATGGGTAAATAATTTCTTCTGCTATTTGGAAAACTCCTTGAAGGAAGGAACTATATGTAAGCGCTCAATTCATATGTGAATAGACAGCAACATTTCCCCCAATTTTGATGAACAACCAAAATATGAAATGTAGGATGATAAAGTTCTTTTAAAAATTAAATGTGAATATTCACAATAAAATAACTCAAAATAGGCTAATGAAGTTGCCTAAGGCTTCTCACTTCAAAGAACTGGTAAAAAATTATAATTATTTATAGGAAAACAGCTTTGAAAAACTTCCAACTCAAATTAAATCATGCTAAGAAATTGTAAATGAGATATATAAAAACAAAACAAAGCCCTCGCCCAATAGCTCAGTTGGTTAGAATGTTAACCCAATATGCCAAGGTTTCTGGTTCAATCCCTATCAGGGCACATACAAAAGTAAACCAATGAATGCATGAATATGTGGAACAACAAATCAATGTCTGTCTCTCTGTCTCTACACCCCCTTCTCTATGTTTCTAAAATTAAAATAGCAATCAGTCAGTCAATAAAACATTAAAACAAAACACAAAATCCTCAGGATTTTAAAGGGAAAAAAGTTTTGCCCAGCTGGTGTTGCTCAGTGGCTGCATGTCTAACTATGAACCAGAAGGTCACATTTTGATTCACAGCCAGGGAACATGCCTGGGTTGCAGGCTCTATCCCCAGTATGGAGCATGCAGGAGGCAGCTGACCAATGGTTCTCTCTTATCATTAATGTTTCTCTCTCTCTCCCTTCATCCCTGATATATATATATACACACACTAGAGGCCCGGTGCACGAAATTCATGCACGGGGTGGGATGGGGGTGTCCCTGAGCCCAGCCTGCACCCTCTCCAATCTGGGACCCCTTGAGGGATGTCCGACTGCCCGTTTAGGCCCAATCCCAATGCCCGGTGGGATCGGGCCTAAAAGGGCAGTCGGACATCCCTCTCACAAGCGGGATTGCTGGCTCCCAACTGATCGCCTGCCTGCCTTCCTGATTGCCCCTAACCGCTTCTGCCTGCCAGCCTGATCATCCCCTAACCACTCCCCTGCCAGCCTGATTGATGTCTAACTGCTCCCATGCCAGCCTGTTTGCCCCCAACTTCCCTCCTCCGCCGGCCTGGTCTCCCGTAACTGCCCTAGCCTACAGGCTTGATCACTTCCAACTGCCCTCCCCTGCTGGCCTGATTGCCCACAACTGCCCTCCCTTGCAGGTCTGGTCCCTCCCAACTGCACTCCCCTGCTGGGCATCTTGTGTCCACATGGGGGCAGGATCTTTGACCACATGTGGGCAGCCATCTTTTGTGTTGGAGTGATGGTCAATCTGCATATTACTCTTTTATTAGACAGAATAGAGGCCTGGTGCATGGGTGAGGGTCAGCTGGTTTGCTCTGAAGGGTGTCCTGGATCAGGGTGGGGGTTCCCTTGGGGTGTGGGGCAGCCTTGGCGAGGGGCCTGTGGTGGTTTGCAGGCTGGCCATGCCTCCCAGCGACCCAAGTGGAGGTCCTGGTATATCGGATTTATTTATCTTCTACAATTGAAACTTTGTAGCCTGGAGCGGAGCCAAGCCTTCTGCTCGCTCCGTGGCGGCTACCATTTCTGTTGGGATTTATTTATCTTCTATAATTGAAACTTTGTACCCTTAAGCGGAGGCCAAAGCAGGCCAGGGCTGCAGAAGCTTGGCTTCCTCCATCACCGGGGGCAACCCTAGCCTCCTGCTCTCTCCAGCTCCCTGGATGCCGCCATGTTTGTTGGGATTTACTTATCTTCTATAATTGAAACTTTATAGCCTTAAGCGGAGATCTGGGCCGGACAGGGTGTGCGGAAAGCCTGGCTTCCTCCATCACCGGGGAAACTCAAGCCTCCCTCCTACTCTCTCCGTGGCTGCAGCCATCTTGGTTGGGTTGATTTGCATTCTCGCTCCTGATTGGCTCGTGGACGTGGCTTGTGGATGTAGCGGAGTGATGGTTAATTTGCATATTACTCTTTTATTAGATAGGCTATATATTTGTATTTTTTGCAAAAATTTGTCTTTGAATTTTTTTCCCAATTACAGTTGACATACAGGATTTCTTTCATGTTTTTTAATTTTTTAAAAATATTTTTTATTGATTTTTACAGAGAGGAATAGAGAGTTAGAAACATTGATCAACTGCCTCCTGCACACCCTCCATTGGGGATGTGCCCGCAACCAAGGTACATGCCCTTGACTGGAATTGAACCTGGGACCCTTCAGTCCGCAGGCCAACGCTCTATCCACTGAGCCAAACCATTAGGGCCATTTTAAAAAATGTTTTAAAAAATTATTTTTTAACATAAATACTCAAATAAAAATGTTGAAACAACCAAAAAAAATGCAAGAAAAAATACCATGGAAACTTTGGAAGCCAGTGTGAAAAAGTTTGAAGATTAAAACACTCGTAAGTTCCATAATAGGAGAAAGTACTCAAATATTTGTTGACTAATTGAAGGGTTGACAAGCTAAAATACCTCACATTGTTTGAATATTTGTATTTCACTAAGCATTGTATGAATATCTGTATTTCACTTAATTGAATTAGATTAACAAATATCTTAATTAAAACTGCCAATCTACAGCTTTATTAAGACAATAGTAATTTTTAAAGTGTGTGTGTTTTTTTAAAGTTTTTTTTAATAAAGAGCACTTGAGCAAAAGATTTCCAGGCTCACCTATCCCATAGATTCCTACTTTCTGGTACAAAACAAAACAGAAAATTAGTCATATCTATCTCCCCACCGTAGGATAACTAAACCACTTGCAACAAAGTACACCTATAATATACTAGAAGCATGTTACACAAAGATTCAGGCCTTCCTTCCCCTGGCTGCCAGCACCAGTTTTCCTCCGGCACCCGGGACCCAGGCCTTTGCTGCGGCCGCCGCCTTCCGCCTTCGCTCCGGCCAGAGCCGCTCCTGTAGCTTCCTCCCCCCCTCTCCTCCCCCCTTCCCATAGCAGGCATCCTGCCCCGCCCGGCCACTCCACACCTGTGTATGCAAATTAACCCACCATCTTTGTTCGGTTGATTTGCATACTCACTCCCGATTGGCTGGTGGATGTCACAGAGGCATGGTCAATTTGCATATCTCTCTTTTATTTGTGTAGATGAAACCAAGCTATTTCACATTTATACTAAAATAATAAAAGTAAGAATTGAAAACCACAACTAACTCAATACATCTCTGATGGTGTACTAAGAAAATGTCCTTCCTACCAGCGGCAAAAAAATTCCATCTATTATAACTTATACAAGGAGAGGGGGAATTTTGTAATATTACCCAGAGGATGTTACCAGGACCTCTTAGCAGAATACTGAATTAGAGTGCTCAGTAAATTCTCAGTAACTTGCTAAATTTTATTCTTTATTAACCCCTTAATACTACACTTTAAGGCTACAGGGAATTAGCCCTAAGTTGAAGGTAAAAATAAAATTCTGTTGAGTTAACCCGTATTCATTAAAAATGTAACCATGCCTTTTTTTTACTGCCTGTAAGGAGGATAAGAAAGCTTTCTTTAGTAATCACATCACTAAGGAAAAACCTGGTTTTGAACAGAGGAAGGACATGAAGAGTAGGTTAACTTTGTGGAATAAAACACTCTGCAAGGCCAGGAATTATAGGTATGTATACTGAACTGTCTTGGAAAGCACAAGGTGTAGGGTTACCTATGTAGATAGTCATTAAGAGGGGGAGAAAAAGGGCACAAAAGAACTGCAGGGCACAGACCCAGGTTACGATATGTTATGGTTCCCAAGAACAAAGGAAACCACATGAACCTTGTTGTTTACATGGCTCCTTACTACCACATCTTAGGCCAATACATGTTAACATTATGGATTCAGGTTTTGAAACTACCCTGAGAACTGTTCAGTAGATAAGTGTGTTCGAGGTCTATGTAGTCAAAGGTAAAAATGATCTTTTTAAAAGAGGCAGTGGTAACATGGAGATTGTCTAAATGTACGTTTAAGTCAGGTTTCAACTAGCATTCAATAAATGATACTTCTGTTTACTAAAGCACATGATTTGAATAAAAATAGAGTCTGAATTTACTCACGGGGCAGAAGTAAGATGATTATGCACGCTCCGACTTTCCTTAAAAAGCATTCTGGAAAATTTAAAGGACACAATTTTTTATAGTATATAAATAAGATGATAATCACTTTATCATTTTAATCATTTGATTTTCAACAAACTATTACTTGCTTATTTACCAAATAAAAGTTATCAGTAAATTCAATAATCGATCTTACACAGAGTTTTGTATTACCTCTATTTTAGATCTTTAACAGATCAACAGATGTTTTCTGTTAATTTAAGATGGAATGCTTTAAGATGACAGGTTGAGTCAGTCAAGTCTAATACTTAACTCTTTAAACTGTAAATTAGTTTTTGAGATACTACTTTATATTGAATACTTTCAACAGAACCTATGGTTATGCCTCTAAATCTTATATTCAGTCCCTTTTCTTCACAATACCCATATGAAGTTCCCCTTCCAAAGTTCAAAACCATTTTCTCCCTACTACAAAATTTAGATATGAAAAAGTAAAAGTGGTCACTTAAAAAAATCACCTTTATGTATATTCTACATCTCTATGTCCATGTGACTCATTCTTTAGTCTTTTAAGTACTTGAAGTTTGCAAAGCACAGATCATCTGAGATGATTATACAGAATTTTAAACACATTAGGTTCTTAGCAAAATGAATGTCATATATGTGTGTTTATATATGTATCATTAATAACAGCCAATAAGAAGGAAGTAAATAAGGAGAAACCAGGATGGCGGCATAGGTAAACACCTAAACTGCTGCCTCGCACAACAGTTTCAAAACTACAACTAAAAGACAAAACAGACACAATCCAGAACCACAGGAAAGCTGGCTGAGTGGAAATTCTACAACTAGAAGAAAAGAGGAAAGCACATTGAGACGCAGAGGAGCTGCAAAAGGCTGAGGTACGGAGACTCGCACGTGGAGCGGACGGGCAGCTATGTGCACGGGCAGCTGAGTGCACGGCTGGCTTTCTAAAACGGGAGGGAGAAGGAAGCTCCCGACTGAACTGAACTCCAGTCCTGGGCGAGACGCTGGGAAACCAGACTCATTGGGGGGGACTCTGGACTGTCAGGAAAAGAGAAAGCATAATGAGACTCGGGAGCTGCAGAAGGCAGAGGTCCGGAGGCGCGCGTGCAGAGAGGACTGACTGCTGAATGCACGGGCGGCTGAGTGTGCGGATGGCTTTCTAAAGTGGGAGGGAGAAGGAAGCTCTCGACTGCACTGAACGCCAGCCCCGGGCGAGTCACTGGGAAACCAGAATCATTCGGGGGGAATCTGGACTGTCAAAAAAAGAGAAAGCACACTGAGACTCGGGAGCTGCATAAGGCAGAGGTCCGGGGGCGTGTGCGTACAGAGAGTACTGACTGCTGAATGCACGGGAGCCTGAGTGCGCGGCTAGCTTTCTAAAGCAGGACGGAGATGGAAGCTCCCGAGTGCGCTGAACTCCAGTTCCGGGTAAGTTTCTGGGAATCCTGACTCATTTGGGGAGAAACTGGACTGTCTGGCAGCGGGAGAAACTCGAGGGCGGCTTTCTCTCAGAGGTGCTTGCAGTGATTACCGAGGGACACTGAGACCCAGGGGCCTCATAGGAAAGGCTGACGGGAAACAAAGGCTGTCTGCTCTGCCCTGAAACTCCACCCATCCAAGCCGAGCACAGAGGCTTTTGCAATTTTGCAAGTCTTGTCTCATAAGAGTATCTCCAGCACAGAAGTTCTCCCAGCATAGACACAGCAGATGCTCACAGCCAATTGGTCTGGAGGTCAATTCCTCGCAGTGATACCAACAATCATCAAGGCATAACTACAACAAGACTGTGCACACAGCCCACAAAGGAATGCACCAGGAGTGTCCACCTCAGGTAACTGGGGAGGCTGAGCCACTGGGCCCTATAGGACACCTAGCACACAAAGCCACTCTATTAACTCAGGGAAGCAGCAAAAATGCGGAGACAAAGAAACAGGTCACAAATGAAAGAAATGGAGGAAAGCAAATGACTGGATATAGAGTTCAAAACCACGGTAATAAGGTTTTTCAAGAATTTCCTAGAAAAGGCCGATAAATTTAGTGAGACCCTTGAGGATATGAAAAAGGACCAATTAGAAATTAAACATACACTGACTGAAATAAAAAATATTATACAGAGATCTAACAGCAGACTAGAGGACCGCAAGAACCAAGTCAGAGTTGAAATACAAATAAGCAAAAAACACTCAGCTGGAAAAGCAAAAAGAAAAAAGAGTCCAAAAATTTGAAGATAGTGTAAAGAGCCTCTGGGACAACCTCAAGCATACCCACATCCAAATTATGGGGGTGCCAGAAGAAGAGAGAGAGCAAGATACTGAAAACCTATTTGAAGAAATAATGACCGAAAACTTCCCCCACCTGGTGAAAGAAATAGACTTACAAGTCCAGGAAGTGCACAGAACCCCAAACAAAAGGAATCCAAAGAGGACCACACCAAGACACATCATCATTAAAATGCCAAGAGCAAAAGACAAAGAGAGAATATTAAAAGCAGCAAGAGAAAAACAGTTAGTTACCTACAAGGGAGCACCCATATGATTGTTAGCTGATTTCTCAACAGAAACTATGCAGGCCCGACGGGAGTGGCAAGAAATATTCAATGTGATGAATAGCAAGAACCTACAACCAAGATTACTCTACCCAGCAAAGCTATCATTCAGAATGGAAGGGCAGATAAAGAGCTTCACAGTTAAGGAAAAGCTAAAGGAGTTCATCACCAGCAAACCAGTATTATATGAAATGCTGAAAGGTATTCTTTAAGAAGAGGAAGAAGAAGAAAAAGGTAAAGATAAAAATTATGAACAACAAATACATGTCTATAAACAAGTGAATATAAAAATCAAGTGAATAAAAAATCTGATGAACAGAATAAACTGGTGAATATAATAGAATCAGGGGCATAGAAAGGGAGTGGACTGACAATTCTCGGGGGGAAAGGGGTGTGGGGGGTGCGGGAAGAGACTGGATAAAAAGCATACACCTATGGATGAGGACAGTGTGGGGGGAGGTAAGGGCAGTGGGTGGGGTGGGAACAGGGTGGAGGGGAGCTATGGGAGAAAAAAGAGGAACAATTGTAATAATCTGAACAATAAAGATTTATTAAATTTTTTTAAAAAAGGACTTAAATAAATAAAATCTAGGATGTCATATTTCTTACCTTGCCTGCATCCAGCCCTTAGGCCACAATGGTTTCACCTCTGTCTCCATAAAGGATTTAAGATAATCCTCAGCAGACTGGCTTTTATTTGGCTCTAACTCATAGCATCCCAATTTGATCTCAACAAGGTTACATAACAAAGTTCTAAACAGATTAAAAATATATATTTATATATAAATCTGAGTGAAAAGTTGTAGAAAATTAAGCTTGAAACAGATTTTTTAAAAAGCACATAAATCTGACAGCAATAGTAAAGAATTATTATCTGAAGAAATCAGAAGATGACATGAAGATAAGTAATTTCTATCATATATTATTCATTGTACTATAGCCAAATCCCCACATGAAACAATTTCCTTTGATACCTTTAATCTAGGCACCAAATACTGAAAGAGATATTCCAACTAAACCCTTACTTGGGGTACCGAACTGCTGATAAGCAAGATGACTGACTACACAAGTACATTGAGTCCTTCACCTTCTGAAACCAGTACATGACTTATTCGATAATTAAATAATTAGCTTTAAAAAACCATTATATAAAAATAAAAGTGATAGCATTCTAAAAATATTAGGACCATGTCAACCTTCCCTTGAATAAATTTTTTCTATATATTTATTTTTGGTTGTTCCCAATTTAGTCTTCGACTTACTGTAGATTCTTTTTATGAAAACCTTACATCTCTATTATCTACTTAGTTAGAAGTAAAGGCTTTGGTTACTTCTTACCTAATGGTGTCATCCCAGTGGAATTTCTTTCTTGGTCCTATGACACGTTTCCCTGGTTTCTCATCATCATCTTCCTCGGATCCATTTTTTTCTCTTTCTTCATCTGTTTGCAACCTAAAAATAAAAAACATTTTATGGAGCAGAGTTTTATTTTATTTATTTTATTTATTTATTTTTTTAAATATATTTTATTGGTATTTTACAGAGAGGAAGGGAGAGGGATAGAGAGTTAGAAATATCGATCAGCTGCCTCCTGCACACCTCCCACTGGGGATGTGCCCGCAACCAAGGTACATGCCCTTGACCGGAATCGAACCCGGGACCCTTCAGTCCGCAGGCCGATGCTCTATCCACTGAGCCAAACCGGTTTCGGCCAGAGTTTTAATTAAACATTGCATATAATAATACACTCCCTAGAAACTTGTTGAACTGCATATTTGGATGTTAATTCAAAAGACAAGGTAAATAGGGAATCTACCTTTCTACATAATACTTTGAATTTCATTTGGGGTTATAAAGTCATTTGGTAAATAAGGTCTTCAAACTATAATATAAAGGCACGAATACTTATTTTTTAGTTCAGAATATATTTGTGTCCAATCTCAGACAGTCAAGTTGGTCAACATGTGAAATGTCTGACCAGTGTCACCTCTTGCTTTGATCACTCCCATACAATAAATCAACAGACCTTTCGCCTTTGAAATCAAAGCAATTAAGTGGGAAGTGAAGTGTCATTTAGAATATATTTATTAGGTTAAATTTTAAATATTTAGATAAAGTCCCACCTATTGGCATAATACCCACATATAGTACAAAGACCCATATATACCATTTTAGAGGTAAATGTAGATGTCTACTTGGTGATAAAGTCCACTTAACACCAACCCTTAACATCTAAATATTTATGAAACAAAACCCAGTTCAAATAGAGTAAGTACATACTTGGCACACTTAGCTTGACTACGAGCCTGGCAGTCCTCCTGGTATTTAAATAGCTGTTGAGGCATGACATTGCTAACAGCCAGTTTCAGTTTTTGCAGAGGTTCTCTTAAACGATCATCCTGAGAAACAAATAAAGTTTTTTCAAACATATTTACAAAACTAGATTTGTAAGCAGGTCCTCAAATGATTAACATTTATGCTTTTAGACATTAATTACATTTATGAAATGTTTATATATTTAAGTATGGACATTGGTTTTACAACACTGACTTTTCATAATGCACACTGGATATAAAATTAGTATGACCATACTTCCCAGATAGCCAAGGAGAATCTCAGGTTTTGCCTACTGCCCTAGTGTAATTAATAAAAACTAGAGGCCAGGTGCATGGATTTGTGCACGGGTGGGGTCTCTAGGCCTGGCCTGTGCGGAATGGGCCAAAACTGGCTCTTCAACATCCCCGGAGGGGTCCTGGATTGCGAGAGGGCAGTTCTTGGGAGATACACTCAGGAATTGGGGTCCCTCCTCTCTGGTTCCCGGTGCGTCACCCGAGAACTGCAACTGCCATGTCACCGCAGCTCAGCAGCTCCTGCGTTGAGTGTCTCCCATCTGGTGGTCAGTGCACATCATAGCTACTGACTGGTCACTTAGGCTTTTATATATATATATACCAGAGGCCCGGTGCATGAAATTCGTGCACAGCGGGGGGGGGCGGTCTCCCTCAGCCAAGCCTGCACCCTCTCCAATCTGGGACCTCTCGAGGGCAGTCAGACATCCCTGTCACAATCCAGGACTGCTGGCTCCCAACTGCTCGTCTGCTTGCCTTCCTGATTGCCCCTAACCGCTTCTGCCTGCCAGCCTGATCACCCCCTAACCACTCCCCTGCCAGCCTGATTGATGCTTAACTGCTCCCCTGCTAGCCTGTTTGCCCCTAACTGCCTTCCCCTGCAGGCCTGGTCACCCCTAACTGCCCTCCCTTGCAGGCCTGGTCACTCGTAACTGACCTCCCCTGCAGGCCTGGTACCCCCCAACAGCTCTCCCCTGCAGGCCTGGGTCCCCCCCCCCCCCCCAAACTGCCCTTTCCTGCAGACCCAGCCGCCGCCAACTTCCCTCCTCTGCCGGCCGGGTCACCCCTAACTGCCCTCCCCAGCAGGCTTGATCACCCCCAACTGCCCTCCTTGCAGGACTGGTCCCTCCCAACTGCCCTCCCCTGCTGGCCATCTTGTGGTGGTCATCTAGTGTCCACATGGGGGGCAGGATCTTTGACCACATGGGGGCAGCCATATTGTGTATTGAAGTGGTCAATCTGCATATTACTTTTATTAGATAGGATAGAGGGCTGGTGCATGGGTGGGGGCCAGTTGGTTTGCCCTGGAGGGTGTCCCGGATCAGGGTGGGGGTTCCCTTGGGGCGTGAGGGCGGCCTGGGCGAGGGGCCTGTGGTGGTTTGCAGGCCAGCCACGCCCCCTGGTGACCCAAGCGGAGGCCCTGGTATCTGGGATTTATTTATCTTCTAGAATTGAAACTTTGTAGCCTGGAGTGGAGCCAAGCCTTCTGCTCACTCCATGGCGGCAGCCATTTCTGTTGGGATTTATGTAACTTTTATAATTGGAACTTTGTAGTCTAAAGCAGAGACAAAAGCAGGCCAGGGCTGCAGAAGCTTGGCTTCCTCCATCACCGGGGGCAACCCTAGCCTCCTGCTCTCTCCAGCTACGTGCCATTTCTGTTGGGATTTATCTTCTATAATTGAAACTTTGTAGCATTGGGTGGAGGCCGGGGCAGGCAAGGGCAGGAGGGAAGCTTGGCTTCCTCCATTGCCAGGGAAACCCAAGCCTCCCTCCTGCTTTGTGGCTGCAACAATCTTGTTTGGGTTGATTTGCATACTCGGTCCTGATTGGCTTGTTGGTGTAGCGGAGGTACAGTCAATTTGCATATCACTCTTTTATTAGATAGGGCTAGAGGTCCGGTGCATGAAATTCGTGCACAGAGGGAGGGTGTCCCTCAGCCCAGCCTGCACCCTCTCCAATCTGGGACCCCTTGAGGGATATCCGACTGCCCAGACATCCCTCTCACAATCCAGAGCTGCTGGCTCCCAACTGTTTGCTGGCTTGCCTTCCTGATTGCCCCTAACGCTTCTGCCTGCCAGCCTGATTGATGCCAACTGTTCCCCTGCCAGCCTGATTGCCCCTAAATGGCCTCCCCTGCAGGCCTGGTCACCCCTAACTGGCCTCCCCTACAGGCCTGGTCACCCCTAACTGGCCTCCCCTGCAGGCCTGGTCACCCCTAACTGGCCTCCCCTGCAGGCATGGTCCCCCCCAACTGCCCTTCCCTGCAGGCCCGGTCACCCCCAACTTCCCTCCTCTGCCGGCCTGGTTACCCCTAACTGCCCTCTCCTGCAGGCTTGATCTCCCCCAACTGCCCTCCCTTGCAGACCTGGTCCCTCCAAATTGCTCTCCCCTGCTGGCCACCTTGTGGCGGCCATCTTATGTCCACATGGGGGCAGCCATCTTGTGTGTTGGAGTGATGTTGATTTTCTGAATATTACTCTTTTATTAGATAGGAAGGATAGAGGCCTGGTGCACAGGTGGGGGCCAGCTGGGTGTCCTGGATCAGGGTGGGGGTTCCCTTGGGGCAGGTGGCAGCCTGGGTGAGGGGCCCGTGGTGGTTTGCAGGCCGGCCATGCGTCCCGGTGACCCAAGCGGAGGCCCTGGTATCTGGGATTTATTTATTTTCTATAATTGAAACTTTGTAGCCTTGAGCGGAGGCCAAGGCAGGCTAGGGCTGTGGAAACTTGGCTTCCTCCATCGCGGGGGGCAAGTCAATCCTCCTGCTCTCTCTAGTTCCGTGGCTGCCGCTATTTTTGTTGGGATTTATTTATCTTCTATAATTGAAACTTTGTAGACTTGAGTGTAGGCCAGGGTGGCAGGGAAGCTTGGCTTCCTCCATTGCTGGGGAAACCCAAACCTCATGCTTGCTGCAGCTCCATGGCTGCAGCCATCTTGGTTGGGTTAATTTGCATACTCGCTCCTGATTGGCTGGTGGGTATGGCTTGTGGGTGTAGCAGAGGTTCAGTCAATTTGCATATTACTCTTTTATTAGATAGGATATAGATAGATGCTCCTTTACGTTAGAAATGCTTCATGTTTGGCTGACAAATTACATGAATACTTTAACTGTAATACAAATGATTAAATAGATAACAAAATCTATATTGTGCAGACCACTAGTGGGTAATCTCATTATGATGGGGAACAAGTACCACAAGGAGACAAATTGCTTTGGAACACTGTAACTCATGATACAGTGTGGAAGACTACCAACAGGATGTTGGTTGGCATCCTGTTCTCTCATTTATTGTTAGTAATTGTGACTTGTGTTGCAAGCAAAAATGCAAAGTAAGGCCAAAATGAAAAAGGAAATTGGGAAACTCTTATTCACATGGGTTCAGGGCAAAAAGCAAGTAAATTTGTATATGACAGCTTTAGTTAAGCAATTAAATTATTTTCATCTTGCAAGTTACAATATATGTTATTAAAACACATTTTTATTACTGTCATTGGTGCAGAAATATTATAAAACTTTGCTTTTCTTCACTGACACAACTATTTTTAAAATGTGATTTCTGGTAAGGAGAGGATTTTTAGGAATGCATTAACCATTTTATGGCAGGTATATTTTACAAATTAAAATGTTTTATTTTATTAATAAACATTTATCTTATTAATAAAACCAAACTCAAATATTATTAATAATAAGAATTTACCTCTTTCAGGCATGCCAATGAATATTATTGCAACATGAAATTGTCTGCTATAAAAATCCCATTTTTCAAAATGTGAACATTCAGTATCACATGGTTCCTGGGTGACAGTGTTCACACAGCAGTAAAACTGTATGGAGGCACGCTCTCCCCTTTCTTCCCACTCAGGCCTTCATCTTCTAAACTCTATGGGACCCCACAAGACTTGCAACCAGGGGAGCAATAGTCAGCAGCATCTCATCTTGGGCTAACCCCCTGAACCTGTCTCCAAGGCCCCTTTTTCTCTGACTTTCCAGAGAACCAGAACAGCCCCACCTAGGGTCTCTCCTGTTGCTTCTTCTATCATAAGTCCTTCCTTGTTTCACTTTAATAAACATACTCTCAAAAGAAAATAAAGAAAACTGTATGGCGTTCCACCACAGGCACAGACAGATAAATTTGAATTACATAATGTTGAGTGTAAAAAGGCCAGCTGCAGAACAAAATAGACCGATGACTCAATTTATATGAAACTCAAAAACATGTAAAACAAAACAATTTAATGCTTATGTTTACAAATATTTGTGATAAAAATCATATAAAGAAAAGCAAAGGTAAGATACCTTTCTTCCTTAGCCAGTAGATATTAAATAACTTCAAATATTGAACCTGAAATGTCCCTTACAAAATATTTTACAATATGCAAAAAGTTGTCTTCCTACTTCTAATTATTATTTTTATTAATACCCATTTATGTCATTTGAATTTATGTCTATAAGCTCCAACTGTAAATGCCTGAAGGAGGCAGGCAAAGAGACAAATTCTGAGACCTTAGATAAATTTCACTTGTTCATTAACTGCTTTGAATTGAGAAAACTATAGTTTCCTCAATTCAAAGAAGTATTTTATCAACAGAAGCAGAGTACCTACAGTAAAGAATTCCATGTCTGCCTGGCTGGGTGTGGCTCAGCGATTGAGCATTGATGCAGGAATCAAGAGATCACTGGTTCGATTTCCCAGATAGGGCATATGCCCAGGTTGTGGGCTTGATCCCAGTAGGGAGTGTGCAAGAGGCAGCTAATCAATGATTCTCTCTCATCATTGATGTTTCTACCTTTCTTCCTCTTCCTTCCTCTCTGAAATCAATAAAAATAAATATTTTTAAAAAAAGAATTCTGTGTCTGTCAGATCACACCTAGTACAGTGAGCCAGACACATGTATTCTCCCATTAGCACCATGATAGACCTTGGATAGCCAAACTGTGCTGTTTGACTCCCACACCCAACCAGAAAAGTTTAGGTTGTCCCAAAATATTAAAATCAGATTTTTTGACCCAGGAATTTGGATTGGGATGCGTGAGCTGTGTCAGTCTGTATGTGTGGCTTTTCTGTGTAATGTAAAACCTTGAGAATCCAGTAATCTTATCTGTAGATGTACATAAAGAGATAAAGGTGAGATGTGGGGAGAGAGGTAGAAAAAGAGCTAATCTAAATGATCAGTTCCCATCCTTCCTGGCTGTATTCTTGCCCTTAATTCCATGAAAAACCTTTATTCATTAAAAAAAAGTCCTCTTTTATCTTAAATTACATTCAAGTCATTTTCTATTACTTGTAATTTATAAATATTTTTTATGTATGGAGGCAAAAAAATCATTAAGTGATAAGTAATCAGAACAATGAAGGTATGAAAAACCATTTTATATGAAGTGAAGAAGGAGACATAATAAAAGCTTTCAAAAACATGAAAGCCATGAAGTGGACAAATGATTAGATTTGTGTATGAATTCAAAGGTAGAATTAGGACCAACAGCTTAGAAAGCACCTGGGTTTGGCACAAAGCATGGAAGAACTTTCTGATATTATCCTATACTAGAGGCCCGATGCACGAAAATTTGTGCAAGAGTAGGCCTTCCTTCCCCCGGCTGCTGGCACCGGCTTCTATGGCACCCTGGACCCGGGCTGCTTCTCTCAGGCTGTCCACAGGCACCCTGGACCCGGGCTGCTTCTCTCGGGCTGTCCACAGGCACCTGGGACCTGGGCTGGCTTCCCTCCAGCCCTGGCTTCGTCAGAAAGGGCGTCCGGAATGACATCCGGTCTAATTAACATTTTACCCTTTTATTATTATTCTATATAGAGGTAATATGCAAATTGACCCTCATGCCATCACGTCATCACAAGATGGCTGCCACAAGATGGTCACCACAAGATGGCCGCCCCCACATTGTGACATGATGGCCTGCATGGGAGGGCAGTTGGGGGCAACCAGGTCGGCAGGGGAAGGCAGCTGGGTGACCAGGCTGGCAGGGAAGGGCAATTGGGGGCGATGAAGCCGGCAGGGGAACAGTTAGGTGTCAACCAGGCCGGCAGGGGAGCGGTTAGGGGGTGATTAGGCAGGAGGCAGGCGAGTGGTGAGGAGCCAGCAGCCTTGGATTGTGAGAGGGATTCCAGATTGGAGATGGTGCAGGCTGGGCTGAGGGACAACGCCCCCCTCAGTGCACGAATTTTGTGCACCGGGCCTCTAGATAATAAAAGCCCAGTGACCCAATGGCAGAACGACCTCTCGACCTGTTGCTATGATGTGCACTGACCACCAGGGGGCAGATGCTCAACAAAGGAGCTGCCACCTGGTAGTCAGTGCACTCCCACAGTGGGAGCGCTGCTCGGCTAACCGGGATGAGTGGCGCTCCCACAGCGGCCGATCCCCGAAGGCCACGCCCCCCACCAGTGCACAAATCCCGTGCACCAGGCCTCCAGTATTGAAATTAGTTTCTGACCATTGTCCATCTTGGACAATCACTTAGTGGGGTTGTAGTCAAGGAGAATCTAGCAAAAGATGGACTAGATAATTTTTAAATATACATGCAATCATGTGATTCTATTTATTGGTCTGTATAATATCTGTAGAGATCCATTTCCAGAATAAGAAAATTGACTTATAAATATGTCAGTTTATTTGTTGGAGGCAAAGTTGTGCTAGCTGTGAAATAGGTTAATTTACTAGTCCAAGAATTTATGCCTTAGAAAATATTTCTCACCTAAACCTATCAATTATTGAAAAGTAATTTTTTTCAGGGGGTCCAATGTGCCAATAATATTCATACAACATGACTATAAAGCAATTAATATGCAAAATCCCCCACAAGAAACCAGCCTCTTTACAGGTGATAAAACTCCCAGTGTAGATATCATTGTTTCTCCCCTTACCTGGACATTAAGATGTAACTTCTTTAGACGTTTTACCAGTGTTTCTTTATTGCATGGCACAAAAGCTTCAAGATGGGAGTAGACACCACTTCGAATGACAGGGCCTAGTTCCTGCAGCTGTAACTCAATGCTGACCAAAAATAACAACAAATGAATAGTAAAGAATTTCTTTCAGGTAGCAACAGACAAGCAAGGAGGCAAAGGAAGTGATTCTTTTCTCATTTTACATTTCCACGATTTTCTAGATTGTATTTTTCAAGGAAAAGAAATTAATAAATAGTGATGCTATAGAAAATTTCGATGAGCATAGTTTCAGAGAACTTATATAATCTCAAGCAAGCTGGCAAATAATATTTTTCATGGCTGCAACAAAGTCTACATTTTTGGGTAAAGAAAGCACAGGAACTCCATTATTAACCAGAAGTTCATTTCCTCATAGAGATATCATACTCCCTTCACCCCTTGCAATTACTATACTAGTGAGTCACATATGAGTTCTCAGAGTACTTTTTCCTTAGTTGTTTGAAAATTTCAGATTCAAAAGAGGTAAAACTTTTCTGGCTGCACATACAGACAGTTTCATCCATCTTTGTTTACTTTATTGTGCCTGGATTACAAACTAGGTATTTAATAGCCGGTTTGCACAATGAAATCATTTAACAATGCATTTTTCAGAATGTACCCCCATTCTTAAGCAGTGTATTTAAGTACACATCTCTCACAGATCCACTTTAATATTTTTTTCCTAAGAATTCCAATCTTCTAAGTCTCCATAAGTAGCTGGAAGCAACTAAAAACACTTGGCACCCAAAGTGTGAATGTCAGTTATTTTCACAGAGAAACAAAGTTCTCTTGAAGTGGTGAACTTTCTTGAGCCCTGCCTCCCACTTTCTACCAGGCTCCTTTTTCCTTCTTTAAGTGAAATCTATCCAAAGGCAGATTTCTATGCATGAAAGTTACTAATAATGGGCCTTGAATCTGAAAATAAATTATGAGCATGAGATCACTACAGGTTCTAAATGAATGAAAATATACTGGGACCATCTGTTATTAAATGCACTAGAGAACAAATATGGGGTTCTGTTGAGTAAATAGGCTGGACACTCACTTTTATATCCCTGTCTACACAAGGCTCTCCTTTGTCTCTAGAGAAGCTTCAAAGAAATGAAACATGGAAATCTGTAGTGGAAGCAACAGCCATCTTTATAAACAAGATTCTCCTACTTAGGAATATTTAGTGATAACGACTATGGTATCATCCTTTCTACACAGAATTTTAGAAATACAGTCATTTTCCCAAAGGTGATAAATGGCACATCTTCCTACCATGTCAACTTCCTCTTTCTAAAAAATCATTCTTAATAAATTTAAAACACTAATAAAAGAAAAACTCAGTCCAAATGAATTCTGGAATCTACTGAATTTCCTGGAGTTTCCTCAAGTATTCCAGATATCTTACCAATATTATCCAAATAATACAACCACTGAAAACTACTAACTGAAGAAAGCTTAAGGAACAATAACCCAAATTCAAAATCCCAAATATCTCTTTACCTTAAAGCAAGAATTCAAAAATCTGTTGATGTGTTAACTAATAGTAGACAAGAGGTGTGTTCATCCCTCTTGTCCCTGAATAACTACTTAATTCAGATGGGCTAGTTCTAGGGTTATCCAAAGAAGACTTGGTATGGAACAGGTTAGAAATATGTTTGAAAAATTGTTTGGGATTCCTCCAATTGCAAAGCAGCCCCTCAAGAGAGTAAGGAAAAGCTGTGGCTTGTGATCAACACTTTCACTTTGCTAACCTTCATTTCAAAGAAAAGAGAAACAGACAGGCAGACCAATTGGTAAGCCCATTTATATTGAGACTAGAGGCCCAGTGCATGAATTCGTGCATGAGTGGGGTCCGGGTGGCCTGCCCTGATTGGGCCGATAGGGCTGGGCTGGCCAGGGGAAGGGGCCTCAGGCAGTTGGCAGGCTGGCCATGCCCCCGATCAGGGAGAGGGTTGGCTGGTGGAGGGGAGGGCAGTTGGCTGGCCAGCCGGCCGGCCCTGCGCTCTGGTCGAACTCCCAGTCAAGGGAACAATTTGCATATTAGCCCTTTTTTTTTTTTTTTTTTTTTTTTTTAATAAAGGAGCATCTAATAATGAAGGAAGACAGATCTCACTGACAAATATCCAATAGGATTGGTAGTACCTGCCTAAAGCATTTGTTGAGCAGAATTGTCAGGCTGAATTGGAATAATAGGCAAAGCATCAAGATTTTATTAGCAATGTCAGCTTGAAGTAAAGGAGGAAATAGGGGATGAAATCAAGCCAGCATGTTGTATATTTGTTGATCCAGGTCAAATTCATTAGGCTAAAAGTAAAAAGGTACTCTATTCCAACAAACTTGTCTCTTTATATCTCCAGCATACGAAGCAATGGTGAGGCAGAGCCAATACACCTGAATACCTTCATGGGAATAACTACAACAAATAATCATCTACCATATGTCCTTAGAAGATCAACTCAGTCCAGAGAAATAAGGGATGTGGGGTCAGGAAAGTGGAAAAAGAGGCAAGGGTGGTATAATAAAGTGACTAAAAGAGAAAAAAATTCAACTAAACACTACGGCTTGTAGAATTGGAGGCACACTTTCTTTTTAAAATTTATTTCAGAGAAGAAGGAAGAGGTAGAGAGAGATAAAAACATCAATAATGAGAGAGAATCATTGATTGCCTGCCTCCTGCACACCCCCCCACTGGGGATCGAGCCTGCAACCCGGGCATGTGCCTTGACCGGAATTGAACCTGGGAACCTTCAGTCCACAAGCTAACACTCTATCCACCCAGCCAAAACTTTTATGAAATAAAAAATAGACGGGCCCTGGCCCAGTAGTTCAGTTGGTTGGAGCATCATCCCAATACACCAAGGTTGCAGGTTCATCCCTGGTTAGGGCACATACAAGAATCAACCAATGAGTGCATGAATGGGTGGAACAACAAATCAATGTCTCTCTCTCTCTAAAAATTAATAAATTAAAAAAATTTTTTAAGTAGGTGGGCTCCAAAAAACTAGAGGATTTGTTTTAGAATAGATATGAGAGGAACTGGCAGAGTAGCCAGTTAATGGAATGCTGCTATTCTGCTTATTTGAGATGTTATTTCCCAAGGATGGTCTTTTGATTCTCTCAGGGGAGATACACTAGTAGCTATTCCCACTTACAGAAAAGTAAAATAAAAAAGAATTGTCTCCGTCTTAGGAAAAGGACCCGATCTAGTAAACTTAGTGCTTTCAAATGGAAAGAAAAAGAAGAGCTAGGCAGATCCCTGATAATAGAATCTGGGACAGCTCTGATGAGAAATGTTATATTGTTTATTGAATCTGGGGTTTTAAGGGAGCTAGGTAAAAGGAGCTGGTGCCAACAGGAAGCATTTGCGTTGTTCTCAGGCAAACAGAAACAACTTGAAAAGCCCTGGATTAAATAAAGAATAGGAACAAAATTTCACCATATTAGAAGTAGCATACTAGGTTGTATGTTTCATGAAGTCCATGGGACTTAAAACAGCATAAGAGAATGCAATTAATTAAAATGGTTATCAGAACCAACAAACCAGTCCATCCTTTCTATCTTGAGAAACTATCTTCATATATATATATATATTTTATTGATTTCAGAGAGGAAGGGAGAGGGAGAGAGATAGAAACATCAGTGATAAGAGAGAATCTCCGATCGGCTGCCTCCTGCACACCCACTACTGGGGATAGAGCCTGCAACCCAGGCATGTGCCCTTGACTGGAATTGAACCCAGGATCCTTCAGTCCACAGGCCAACGCTCTATCCACTGAGCCAAACCGGCTAGGGCTCTTCATTATATATTTAAAAGAGAAATCACAGTATTAGAAACATTGGTTTTCTGTTTCTTTCTATATGATGCTACTGAACCACCAACACATTATTTTCATCAGAAAAGTAAATTTTGCTGCTTTCCCCAGAATCACTTTTTTTATTTTTATTTTTGGTGCAGTTCTGCTTGCAGCCAATTATATATCCAATTTCCAATGGTCAAAATTTATAAGCCAATCCTATATAATTAAGAGGTAATATGTAAATTAACTGTCACACAGTCACAAGATGGCTGCACCCGCAGCTGTGGCAGGGTTCCCGTAACACAAGATGGCTGCACCCACAGTGGAGGCAGGGTTCCCATAATGAGCGATCAGCAGGGACCTGAGGGTGCGTTGAGCCGGGCAGGGCGGGAGACCTGAAGCTGCGCCCCCACCCAGCAGGGCTTGAGGGGGGACCTCAAGGCATGTCCCCCGCCCTGGCCTGGGCCGGGGGACCTCAGGCCGCGCCCTCCCACCCTGGCACCTGGCTGGGGACTTCAGGTTGCGACCCCACCCCTGTGCTGGCCCGGGGAAACTCAAGCTGCGCCCCCAACCCCGGTGCCGGGCCGGGGGACCCGAGGCTGTGCCCTCAGCCTGGTGTGCGTTGGGGGACCTGAGGCTGCACTCCCCGCCCAGTGGGGCTTGATGGGGGACCTGAGGCTGCGCCCCCTGCCCAGTGCTGGGCCGGGGCACCTGAGGCTGTGCCCCCCACCTGGTGGGGCTTGATGGGGGTGGGGCCGGCCGGGTCTGAATCTCACCCAGTGGGGGTGGGGCTGGCTGGGTCTGGGTCTCACACGATTTCAAGGTGCGCGTGAGTGGGCGGGGACTTGATTCTGGGTCAAGGAGGAATATTTTCATATACATTTTAATAATTTTCTTTAATCTCTGACACTTCTATTATGGAGAAAGAGCAAATAGCAATATTAAAATATTTCCTCTAATTAATTCCCTTTTAATGTGCACGAATTTCACGCACTGGGCCACTAGTAGGTTTGTAAGTATATTTTATGAGATCACAATATTAGAATCTACAGCTTTATTAGTATCATACTGTAAGTATGAAAATTATCACTACTTTAAATATAATCTATATCATATATCAGCCTTCACCCTCTCCTTCTAAATCTAACTTCTATCTTTTCCACAGTGGACTCAATCCTATGCCACAATCAGGATTTCTTAATTAAAACATACTTTCCACTTGGCTTTAAGAGTTCATAATGTATTTTACCAAAGTCTCAAAAGTAGATAGAAAATCATACCAAATTTAATATAAACAGAGCTATCCCAGAATGATGTTTTCATATATAAGTTGGTTAAATGTATACTAACAGAGAAATATGCAAATTATCCGAGACATCATCACAGTAACAGCAACGGCAGAACAGCAGGCTGCATAGGGCGACCAGGCCGGCAGGGGGGTTAGTGAGGGATGACCAAACGACTGAACAGCAGGCTGCGTGGGGGTGACCATGCCGGCAGGGTGGGCAGTTGGGGGCGACCAGGCTGGCGGGGGGGGGGGGGGGAGGCAGTTGGGAGTGACCAGGCTGACAGGCAGAGGTGGTTAGAGGTGATCGGGGGGGCAGTTAGGGGTGATCAGACAGGTAGGTAGGTGAGCAATTAGGAGCCAGTGGTCCCAGATTGTGAGAGGGATGTCTGACTGCGGTTTAGGCCTGATTCCCCAAGGGGTCCTGGATTGGAGAGGGTGTAGGCTGGGCTGAGGGGACCCGCCCCATGCCGTGCATGAATTTTGTGCACCGGGTCTCTAGTATACATATAAACCTAGAGTACTATTCAACCTATACCGTGGTCACTTGCTCTGGCAGTTATAATATTGGAAGCTTTGATTATCATAGGGGTCCAAGAGAACATATACATGCAGAAGCATAATTTTGCTGAGAAACAAATGTTCATCATACATACTGGGAGGTTGAAAGGGAAGAGCTAATGTATGAAACTAGCCAGGCACTCAGTATTTGCATTTCAAAAGCCTACTATATACCTTTTATTTTTTTAAATATGTTTTTATTAATTTTAGAGAGAGAAGGGCGAGGGGTGAGGATCAGCTGCGTCTACCGCTGCCCCCCCCCCCCCCCCCACATGCACGATCCGGATTGAGCTGGCAACCTGGGTATCTGCCCTGACCGGAATCAAACCAGTGACCTTTTGGGTCACTGGACAATGACTAACTGAGCCACACTGGCCAGGGCGAGTACTACTATATTTTTAAATAAATTCTTAAAGTTTAAATAAGTTTTAAGGATTTTAATCAAAGAAGAAAGTACTTACTCCAGAAGAATATTATTCATATCCTGTGTAAAGAATTTTTTCCTTCCTTCTTCATCAAAAAGTTTGGCAGCCTAGAGAAACATAAAATTGACAATATAACCCTTAATAAACACATTATTGGTTTCCATATTTATTTACTAAAGAATCAGCTCTTTGAGGATGGGGCTATAATTTTTTTCACTTTGTATTCTTAATACCAAATTTAGTACCTGGCATAAGGAGGCAATTAAAGAGTGCTAAACAATTTTGGCATACATACCATTCTCTCCTTCTATGTCTGTATTTAATTTTTTTCAATCTTCCTAAATTCACAAAATTTCCATATAAGGTTTTTTAGTGTTTTGGTTGTCTTGTGTATTTTGTTTCTTAATTTTTGCTGTGGTCTCCAAGATAACAGAAAGCAGATGCCTCACTTTCTACAGACATTATTGTTTACAATGTGTCTCATATTCTACACTTTATACCCATTACCATGTTAAATTCTCATAACAACTGGTCAAACTTGTATTATACCCCCATTTTACAAACAAGGGACCGAAATCTTAAATAGGTTATAAGATATGCCCCTAAATCACACGGCTAAGAATTGGTGGACCCAGGACTCAGACCAGAATCGTTTTGACTTCTCCTGTGTAACACTGCCACCCTGGGTTCTATCTAATTACATACTAACAAAGAAAACATTAGCCTAAGAGGACCCAAGATGGCAGTGTAGGTAAACACCTAAACTGCTGCCTCGCACAATTTCAAAATTACAACTGTCTATCACCCAGAACCACGGGAAAGCTGGCTGAGTGGAAGTTCTACAACTAGAAGGAAAGAGAAAAGAGCATTGAGACGTGCACAAGCGCTGAAAAGCTGAGGTACGGAGGCGCGCGATCCGGGCTGTCTCCCTTTTTTCAACCCGAAGGGAGACAAGCCCCCAATTACTCTGAAATCCAGTTTCTGGGGAGATGCGGGGGACCCAAACACCTATGGGGAGAAGCTGGACTGTCTGCCATCGAGTCGGAAAGTGAGGGTGGCTTGCTTGAAGAGCTGCGCACAGGAATAATTGTTTACTGTGCTGGGGCGTGGGACGCAGAGACGCGGTCGGAGACACAGAGCCGGCTAACTGGCAGCCATTGCTGTTTGCCATGCTCTAGCCTAGTGACGCCCTGAGACCCCGCCCCGCACAACCTACAAACCCACCCAAGCTCCAAGCAGCGGCTTTAGCATATGAATGGCCTACCCTATCACAGCTTAACCTAGCAAACTTGCAGCCCAGGTCAGACAGCTCCAAAACCTCCAAACCCCAAGCAAAGAGGAGAAAACGGTAGTTCTTGCTGTAGCGCCTGCTGGGTGGCCTCAGACAGTAGCTGACCTGCACCCCATTGGAGATCCAGAAGCCAGTGTACCTAGTGGTCAGTGTGAGACACCAGATTGCAACTCCTCACATCCATAAGTGACACATTCAAGAGGCAGACTCAGTGAGCTCCAAAGCCCCACTAAAACAAGTCCTGCACCATAGCGTGTCTCCAGCGCAGCAGTTCTTCCACTATAGACACAGCGGGTCCTCACAGCCAATTGGCCTGGAGGTCAATTCCTCCCAGTGTACCAACAGCAATCAAGGCTTAACTAAACCAAGACTTCGCACTCAGCCCACAAAGGGGTGTACCAAGAGCGTCGACCTCAGGTGATTGGGGAGGCTGAGCTACTGGCCCCTACAGGTCACCTACCACACAAAGCCACTCCATCAACACAGGGAAGCAGCCAAAATGCGGAGACAAAGAAACATGTCACGAATGAAAGAAATAGAGGAAAGCAAACTAATGGACGGCATAGAGTTCAGAACCACATTTATAAGGTTACTCAAGAATCTTCTAAAAACCTCTGAGGAACTTAGTGAGACCTTTAAAGATCTTAATGAGAATGCCAAAAAAAATGGAAAAGGACCAGTAAGAAATTAAGCATACACTGTCTAAAATAAAGAATATACAGAAACTCAACTGTAGATCAACGTACCCCAAGAATCAAACCAAAGATCTGAAATATGAGGAAACAAAAAACACCCAACCAGAAAAACAAAAAGAAGAAAGAATCCAAAAATATGAAGATAGTGTAAGGAGCACTGGGACAACTTAAGCGTACCAATATCCAAATTTTTGGGGTGCCAGAAGAAGAGAGAGAGAGCAAAACATTGAAAACCTATTAGAAGAAATAATGACAGAAAACTTCCCCCACCTGGTGAAAGAAATAGACTTACAAATTCAGGAAGCGCAAAGAATCCCATACAAGAGGAATCCAAAGAGGACCACACCAAGACACATCATAATTAAAATACCAAGGGCAAAAGACAAAGAGAGAATCTTGAAAGCAGCAAGAGAAAAACGGTTAGTTACCTACAAGGGAGTACCCATACGACTGTCAGCTGATTTCTCGGCAGAAACTATGCAGGCCAGAAGGGAGTGGCAAGAAATATTCAAAGTGATAAACAGCAAGAACCTACAACCAAGATTACTCTACCCAGCAAAGCTATCATTCAGAGTTGAAGGTCAGATAAAGAGCTTCACAGACAAGAAAAAGCTAAAGGAGTTCATCACCACCAAACCAGGATTACATGAAATGCTGAAGGGTATTCTTTAAGAAGAGGAAGAAGAAGAAAAAGGTAAAGATAAAAATTATGAACAACAAAATGACATCAAATACATACCTACAAACAAGTGAATCTAAAAATCAAGTGAATGGCCCTAACCGGTTTGGCTCAGTGGATAGAGTGTTGCCCTGCAGACCGAGAGGTCCCAGGTTCGATTCTGGTCAAGGGCATGTACCTTGGTTGCGGGCACATCCCCAGTAGGGGGTTGTGCAGGAGGCAGCTGATCAATGTTTCTCTCTCATTGATGTTTCTAACTCTCTATCCCTCTCCCTTCCTGTCTGTAAAAAAATCAATAAAATATATTTTAAAAAAAATCAAGTGAATAAAAAATCTGAAGAACAGAATGGCCTGGTGAATATAATAGAATCAGGGACATAGAAAGGGAATGGACTGACAATTCTCCGGGGGAAGGGGGTGTGAGGGGTGCGGGAAGAGATTGGACAAAAATCTTACACCTATGGATGAAGACAGTGGCAGGGGGTAAGGGCATGGGGTGGGGTGGGGAATCAGGTGGAAGGGAGCTATGGGGGGAAAAAAGAGGAACACCTGTAATAATCTGAACAATAAAGATTTATTAAAAAAAAAAAAAAAGAAAACATTAGCCTAGGTATAAGAAAAAATTAATTCAATGAGCTTAAGGATATAATCTTTTCATCATTATCATTATGTTTGTCACCTTAACCAGCCTGACCAGAAACAAAGAGTGTACAAACCAAGACAATCTACCATAAGCAAATTTTACTGGGAAAATCACAAAGAACAGTTTATCTTAACTTCCATGAGATGTAAAATATCAAGCCTGATCTAATAATCTGAGATAGTCACATGCTGATTCTGCCAATCTAGCAAGCATATGACAATTTTATATGCTGTAAATAGAAGAATAAAATTTCTGAGATGTGTCTCAGCGCTTCTTAGAAAGGAAGCAGACTGTTATGTGTAGGGAGTAGAAATATAGGAAGAAAGCCAGAATGAAAACTAAACTTCAAGAAAGAGAAACAAAATGTCAAGAGGCTGAACAATGGAAGAATGTTTTAAAGCGAGAAAAGAGCAACAAGAACTCCTCATCAGACAGACACAAGGATAAATTCTCATCTCCTGAAGAAAAAAACACCATCTCCTATTTCAAAGAACAAATATGGAGAATTCATAGACATCAGTAAATAAAATGAATCTTCTTAATCCTGGCATGACTATTACAGAGAAAAATTACGGTTTTTGGTATCTGAAATATGACAGAGTTTTTCAAGATTAAAACACATTCATTACTAAGCAGTTTTGTTTATTAAATGAGAATGAATTGCATATAATACAGCAGAGGAAGTGCAAACTATGGAGCTTGATGGTCCTGCCTTTAAATCTTCACTCTGAAATATGTCTTCAGCCACTTAAAAATTACATGACCATGGCCAAATCACTTAACCTTTTTAACCCTGGAATACTACCTACCCCACATGATTGTCGGAGGATTAGACTGACTATACAGTATGTAAAGTACACTAAACCCAGTCAGGGCAAGGTCTCCTCAGTGGTAAATGGTGCCTTGTGACCACTCAATACACAGTAAGGCATTTGCTAAATAAACAATAGCAATTATTATCAATTACATGTTGGAAAACCTGAATCACATCATCAGCACTTTGTAAAACCTATAAAGCGCCTAGGGGAGGGGCAACATGGGAATAGCAAAAAGGACATACTTTGGAATCTGGCCAACCTATTTTTATTTATTTTTATTTTTTAAATATATTTTATTGATATTTTACAGAGAGGAAGGGAGAGGGAGAGAGTTAGAAATATAGATGAGAGAGAAACATCAATCAGCTGCCTCCTGTACACCCCCTACTGGGGATGTGCCTGCAACCAAGGTACATGCCCTTGACCAGAATCGAACCTGGGACCCCTGAGTCTCTATCCACTGAGCCAAACTGGTCAGAGCTGGCCAACCTATTTTTAAATTCTGGCTCCACCACTTACTAGTTAGACTTGACCAAGCTATTTAACCTACCATTTAAGTTTCTCAACCACAAAAAGAAAACAATACACCCTAGCCATTTTGACTCAGTGGAAATAGCGTCGGCCTGTGGACCACAGGGTCCACAGGTTCGATTTTGGTCAAGGGCATTTACCTTGGTTGCAGGCTCCTTCCCAGCCTAAGCCCTGGTTGGGGCTTGTGCAGGAGGCAACCAATCGACATGTTTCCCTCACATCGATGTTTCTCTCTGTCTTTCCCTCTCTTTTCAATGAAAATATCCTCGGGTGAAGACTAACAATAAAAAAAAAAAAAAAAAAAAAAAGAGAGAGAGAAAAAAGGGTGAGATTAAAAATGGCGGCAGAGGAGGGAATAATGGCGGCGGAATAGACAGACGTGTTCCTAGCCTTGTCCCGGAGCAGAAAGAAAGAACAGCTGAGGGTCGCACAAGGAGTGTTTGTTGGCTGGTTGGGAGACAGCTGAATTCCAGAAGGAGGTGGGGGACTGCTAAATGGGGTTCCCCTGACCTGGCAGCACCAACTGCGGCTGGGTCCCCTCCACTTGGACACGGAGTCTGCGCCATCTTGATCCGGAAAGTGGAGCTTATCGGAAGCCTGAGAATCCACAACTGCGGCACCCAAGGAACGACTGCGAGCCCCAGAACAACGCTCCCCAATTGGCGCAAACACAGGGGTTCAGAGGAGCTCTACACTCCACCACGGAAAGGTCAGATTTCACCTGGGATAAGGTGAGGTCTCTGGTCCCGGCGGGAGAGAGAAACGCGCGTTTTGCGGGAGCTGGAGGACCAAGGAAGTCTGTGCCTAGAAAAATCCGTGGCTGTAGGGGCTGGCGTGATCTGTGATTGTGGAAAGGGGTCCTCAGAGCTGCTAAGAGAAGGGCACTCTAAAAAGCAACCCATTTTGATCTGACGTGCAGGGACACCCTAAGAATTTCAGGCAGTCCAGACTTACGCGCAGCCCCTGCATTCCCTGGGTGCCTGGGCTTACGCGCAGTCCCGGAGTTCGCACATCTGGGCTTTTTCCTCTTGAAATTCTTGCTTCTGATTACTAAGCCCAATATATAGGATCACCCAGTTGGGGACACCCTGGGAGACTGCAGGGGAAAGTTGTTTTTCTGGAACCTGGGGATCGGAGCAGGGACTGACCATCGGAGAGTCAGCTCTGAGGTAGCCCACTCCCACAAACCGGTAGTGAGTGCCACAGGGAAAGAAGGCTCTAACACTGCCTAGAGAGGCCATAGATAGACCCGGAAGTCAATCCAGAAACACTGCCAACCAGGGGCTGAATCACAAATTGACTCTTGTGTAATCAAAAATAAAGGAATACGAGAAATTAAGACACACCGCCTGCTTAAAATCAGGACTGGCTTACAACACTGAAGAGCAGTGGATCGCAGGGAACTGCAATACTGTCTGGACTGAGAAACAGGCGTACCAAACAAAATCAGAGGAAGTGAATGACCTTCACTACTTCACATCTTATTTTTACCTTTTATTTATTTTTTATTTTTTTTATTTTCATTTTTTGCATCTTTTAATCAAGAAACTTTTTTTTCTTTTTTCATCACTTGATTTTACCTTTTTAATTATTACATTTTTATTTTCAATCTGTATTATTACCACTGCTATTTTATCTTTTTTTTTTTTTTAAAGTGTCATTTTATTTTGGGATTAGGGTTCTACATTCTATTTTTATCTTTCCTTTAGCATCGTTTTACTCTATCTCAACTCTACCTTTAGGCCTAACCTCCCCCTTTTCAGTGTCCTCTTTATCTTACCCTTTTACTGCTTTAGATTTTCCCTATTCTTTCTGTTTACCCCTTGTTAAAATTTCACCCTACTTACATATCTAATCTCCAATCCCCTGCTCCAAGTCCACATACACCTCTCCCTTCGCTGTCTGAGCTATCCATAAACTTGTCCTTCTCTCTGTCCTTTTGTTGTTGTTTGCTTGAATGTAGATTATATCGAATTTTTATGCTTTTTTGTGAGATTGTTCTGCTTATTCTTCTTTTGTTTATTTTTTTGTTTGTTTTGTGCTTCAGCTTTCCCTTGCCTCACTCCATATTAGTTGGTGTAGTTTGTACTAATCCCCAGGCACTTGTTGCTGGCATTTGCTGGGATTAGTGATTGTTCTATTGGAGTTTTATCCCCAATATATATAGTCTGTTCCCCTTTCTCTCTTAGTCACTTTCTTGTCTCTCTTACTTTTTTTTTCTTTACTTTCCCTTTTCCCAATTTCATTTTCACACTCTTTCTTTTCTTTCTTTCTTTCTTTCTTTCTTTCTTTCTTTCTTTCTTTCTTTCTTTCTTTCTTTCTTTCTTTCTTTCTTTCTTTCTTCCTTCCTTCCTTCCTTCCTTCCTTCCTCTTCTTCTTTCTCTCCTATCACCTAATTTGCCTTTCTCTGGTGGTCACCTATATTGGAGGTTATTAATATCGTGAATACATTCCTGTTCAGTGCCTTGTGAGTTGTACCTGGTAGTGCTGTAGTTTGTGCCTTTAAATCAACCCAGGAGAGAGAGAACTACATAACCAGACACCCAGAGAAGAGAGACCATGGGGAGACAAAGAAGCACCCCGCATATGAAAGAAAAGCAGGCATCATCAGAAAAGGAAGTAAACGAAATGGAGGCAAGCAACCTTCCAGAAAAAGAATTCAGAGAAATGGTCATAAGGTGGCTGAAAAGAATGGAAGACAAATTCGACAATATGAGCAAGAACCAAGAAGAAATGAAGAAGAACCAAGAAGAAATGAAAAATGACATCGCTGCTGTAAAGAACTCAATAGAAAGCATCAAGAGTAGACTAGAAGAAGCAGAGGACCGCATCAGTGAGCTAGAAGACAAGATGGAAAAAAATACCCAAGTAGAGCAACTTCTAGAAAAAAAAATTAAAAGGCAGGAGGAGAGTCTAAGGGAACTTTGGGACAACACGAAAAAAAAAAAAAAACATCCACATAATAGGGGTTCCAGAAGGAAAGGAAGCTGAGCAAGGAATAGAAAACCTCTTTGAAGAAATAATGACAGAAAATTTCCCTGATATAGGGAAGAAAAAACCCACACAAATCCAAGAAGCTCACAGAGTCCCAAGCAAAATGAACCCCAAAAGACCGACGCCAAGGCACATTATAATTAAATTGGCAAACACCAACGACAAAGTAAGAATCTTAAAAGCAGCAAGAGAGAGACAGAAAGTTACATACAAAGGAACCCCCATCAGACTAGCAACTGATTTCTCAACAGAAACTCATCAGGCCAGAAGGGAATGGAATGAAATATACAAAGTCATGCAAAGGAAGGGTCTGAATCCAAGAATACTGTACCCAGCAAGGCTGTCAATCAAAATTGAAGGTGAAATCAGGAGCTTCACAGACAAAAAAGGACTAAGGGAATTTATTACCACCAAACCAGCAATGCAAGAAATGCTAAAGGGTCTGCTGTTAAAAAAAAAAAAAAAAGAAAAAAAGAAAGAAAGAAAGAAAGAAAGAAACAGGAAGCGAAGAAGTAACACAGGGGTAAAGAATAGGAATGGCGACAAATAAGTACCTATCAATAACAACTTTAAATGTAAATGGATTAAATGCCCCAATCAAAAGACATAGGGTAACGGATTGGATAAGAAAACACGACCCATATATCTGCTGTCTACAAGAAACCCACCTCAGAAAAAAAGACGCACACAGACTGAGGGTGAAGGGATGGAAAAAGGTTTTCCAGGCAAATGGAACTGAAAAAAAAAGCTGGGGTAGCAATACTTATTTCTGACAAATTAGATCTCAAACTGAAGGACATAACAAGAGATAAGGAAGGCCATTTCATAATACTAAAGGGAGCAATCCAACAAGAAGAAATAACTCTGGTAAACATATATGCACCCAATACAGGAGCACCCAAATACATAAAAAAACTCCTGGAGGATATCAAGGGAGAGATTGACAGCAATACAATCATAGTAGGAGACTTTAATACCCCACTATCACCATTGGACAAATCCTCTAAACAAAACATCAGCAAAGAAACATCAATCCTAAATGATTCACTAGACCAGATGGAATTGACATCTTCAGAACATTTTACCCCAAAGCCACAGAATATACATTCTTCTCAAGTGCACATGGGTCATTTTCAAAGATAGACCATATGTTGGGACATAGGCAAAGTCTCTTCAAATTCAAGAAGATAGAAATCATATCAAGCATCTTCTCAGACCACAGTGGCATAAAACTGGAAATCAACTACAATAAAAACAACCCAAAGAAATCAAACACATGGAGACTAAACAGCATGCTATTAAACCATGACTGGGTTACCAGAGAGATCAAAGAAGAAATAAAAAACATCATGACAACAAATGACAATGAAAACACTACAATCCAAAATCTATGGGACACAGCGAAAGCAGTCTTGAGAGGGAAGTTCATAGCTCTACAAGCCTACTGCAAAAAACAAGAAACAGGGGTAATAAATTACCTAACCCAACAACTCAAAGAGTTAGAAAAAGAGCAACAAGAAAAGCCCAGTGTAAGCAGAAGGAAGGAAATAATAAAGATCAGAGCACAGATAAACGACATAGAGACCAAAGAAACAATACAAAAGATCAACAAAACCAAGAGCTGGTTCTTTGAAAGGATAAACAAGATTGATGAACCTCTAGCCAGGCTCACCAAGAAGCAAAGAGAGAGGACCCAAATAAACAAGATCAGAAATGAAAGAGGTGAAATAACAACAGATCCCACCGAAATACAAAGGATTGTTAAAAAATACTACGAACAACTCTATTCCAACAAACTGGACAACCTGGAGGAAATGGACATATTCCTAGAAAAATATAACCTTCCAAAACTCAATCAGGAAGAATCTAAACAGCTCAACATGCCAGTAACTATGGAATAAATTGAAGCAGTCATCAAAGAGCTTCCGGCAAACAAAAGCCCGGGGCCAGACGGCTTCACAGGAGAGTTCTACCAAACATTCAAGGAAGAACTAAAACCTATCCTCCTCAGACTATTCCAAAAAATTCAAGAGGAAGGAACACTTCCAAGCTCCTTCTATGAAGCCAGCATCACCCTAATACCAAAACCAGATAAAGACAACACAATGAAGGAGAATTACAGGCCAATATCCCTCATGAATGTAGATGCCAAAATCCTCAACAAAATTCTAGCAAATAGGATCCAGCAGTACATCAGAAAGATCATACACCATGACCAAGTAGGGTTTATCTCAGGAATGCAAGGATGGTTCAATATCCGCCAATCAATAAATGTGATACATCACATAAACAAATTGAGAGATAAAAATCACATAGTCATATCAATTGATGCAGAAAAAGCATTTGACAAAATCCAACACCCTTTCTTGATAAAAACTCTCAACAAGGTGGGAATAGAAGGATCATACCTCAACATAATAAAAGCTATATATGATAAACCCACAGCTAACATCATACTCAATGGGCAAAAACTAAAACCATTTCCCCTAAGAACAGGAACAAGACAGGGATGCCCACTCCCACCACTCCTGTTTGACATAGTACTGGAAGTATTAGCCACTGCAATTAGACAAGAAGAAGAAATAAAAGGCATCCAAATTGGAAAAGAAGAAGTAAAGCTGTCCTTATTTGCAGATGACATGATATTGTACATAAAAAACCCGAAAGACTCCATAAAAAAACTAACAGACTTAATAAATGAATTTGGCAATGTAGCAGGATACAAAATTAACACCAAGAAATCTATGGCATTTCTATACACCAAAAGTGAACTTACAGAAAGAGAGACTAAAAAAGCAATCCCATTTTCCATCGCACCAAAAAAATTAAGATACTTAGGAATAAACCTAACCAAGGAGGTAAAAGACCTATATGCGGAAAACTACAGGACACTGAAAAAAGAGATAGAGGAAGATGTAAACAGATGGAAGAACATACCATGTTCATGGATTGGTAGAATCAACATCATTAAAATGTCCATACTACCCAAAGCAATTTATAGATTCAATGCACTCCCCATTAAAATACCAAATGCATATTTCACAGACCTAGAAAGAACTCTCCAAAAATTCATCTGGAATAAAAAAAGACCCCGAATAGCCACAGCAATCCTGAGAAAGAAGAATAAAGTAGGAGGGATCTCAATACCAGATTTCAAGCTGTATTACAAAGCCACTGTCCTCAAAACAGCCTGGTACTGGCACAAGAACAGACATATAGATCAATGGAACAGAATAGAGAATCCAGGTATCGACCCAAACCAATATGCGAATTTAATATTTGACAAAGGAGGCATGAGCATACAATGGAGTCAAGACAGTCTCTTTAATAAATGGTGTTGGGAAAATTGGACAGATACATGCAAAAAAATGAAACTAGATCACCAACTTACACCATACACAAAAATAAACTCAAAATGGGTACAGGACTTAAATATAAGACGGGAAACCATAAAAATACTGGAGGAAGCCACAGGCAGCAAAATCTCAGACATATGCCAAAAGAACTTTTTCACTGATACTGCCCCTAGGGCAATGGAAGCCAAAGAGAAAATAAACAAATGGGACTACATCAAAATAAAAAGCTTTTTCACACCAAAGAAACCATCAACAAAACAACAAGAAACCCCACTGTATGGGAGAACATATTTGCAAATGTTATCACTGATAAAGGTTTAATCTCCAACATCTACAGGCAGCTTATACAACTTAATAAAAGGAAGATAAATGATCCAATAAAAAAAATGGGCAACAGACCTAAATAGAATCTTTTCGAAAGAAGACAGAAGGAGGGCCAAGAGACACATGAAAACATGCTCAAAGTCACTAATTATCCGAGAGATGTAAATCAAAACGACAATGCGACACCATCTCACACCTGTCAGAATGGCTATCATCAACAAATCAACAAACGACAAGTGTTGGCGAGGATGCGGAGAAAAAGGAACCCTTGTGCACTGCTGGTGGGAATGCAGACTGGTGCAGCCACTGTGGAGAACAGTATGGAGTTTCCTCAAAAAACTGAAAATGGAACTCCCATTTGACCCAGTAATCCCACTCCTGGGAATATATCCTAAGAAACTAGAAACACCAATCAGAAAGGATATATGCACCCCTATGTTCATAGCAGCACAATTTACCATAGCTAAGATTTGGAAACAGCCTAAGTGCCCGTCAGCAGATGACTGGATCAGAAAACTATGGTACATCTACACAATGGAATACTATGCTGCCATAAAAAAGAAGGAATTACTACCATTTGTAGGCACCTGGATGGAATTAGAGAACATTATGCTAAGTGAAATAAGCCAGTCAATGAAAGAAAAATACCACATGATCTCACTCATTTGGGGATAATGAAAAACATTACAAACTGATGAACAAAAAGATAGATACAGAGGCAGTAAAGCATCAAACAGACTGTCAAATTACAGCAGTAAGGTTAGGGAGAGGTGGGGGAAATAAGAGATCAACTGAAGGACTTATATGCATGTATATAAGAGTAACCAACGGATGCAAAACATTGGAGGGTGAGGCATGTATGGGAGTGGGGTGGGGGGGGGCAATGGTAAGATATGTACACATATAATACCTTAATAAAAAAAACATTAAAAAAAATAAAAATAAATAAAAATAAAAAATAAAAAATAAAAAAATTTAAAAAAATTTAAAAAAAAAAGAAAACAATACCTATACTTCATACTTGGATTAGTTGAGAAGATTAAATAAAAAAACTTTTGGATGAACAAAACTGTAGATTATACTGTGTCTTTGGTTATATGCTTAATTCCTCCAATGTTAACCAATATGCCAAATGAGGGGACAAATTCAGTAAACAGAAAAACTTGTCCGTATTTATATAGACATCTTTAGTGCTGTTTTGTTTTTAGAACTTTTTTTTATTGGATTAAGAATGTATTTCCTATTTGTCCTGGCTGAGTAGCTTAGAGCAGTGGTCGGCAAACGGTGGCTCGAGAGCCATGGTTTTTCGCTCTGTTGACTAATGAGTTTGCTGACCACTGGGTTAGAGCATCATCCTGATATGCCAAGGTTGCATGTTTGATCCCCAGTCAGGGCACATAAAAAATTAACCAATGGGCCCGACTGGCGTGGCTCAGTGGTTGAGCATTGACCTATGAACCAGGAGGTCACAGTTCAATTCCCAGTCAGGACACATGCCCGGGTTATGGGCTCAATCCCCAGTGTGAGGCGTGCAGGAGGCAGCCAATCAATGATTTCTCTCTCTCTCTCTCTCTCTCTCTCTCTCTCTCTCTCTCTCTCTCTCTCCCCCCCCCTCTTCCTTTCTGAAATCAATAAAAAAAAATAAATAATTAACCAATGAATGCATAAATAAGTGAAACAACAAATTGATTTTTTTTCTCTCTCTCAAATCAATAAAAAATATAAATTAAACAAAAGGAAAGAAATATAAGTGGACAAAACTCATCATTAAAATTCAAAGAATGTGCTTGAACTTAAACACCTATCAGGTTAAAATAGACTGCTATATGGAATGGGAGTGGCTGGGGAGAGGTCAATGGGGGAAAAAGGAGACTTATGCAATACTTTAATAAAGAGTAAAAAAAAAATAGATTTCTATAGATACAGATTAGTATATATGAACCTCATGGTAACCACAAACCAAAAAAACACACACAAAAAACACAAAAAATACAGAACAATAAAGAGCAAAAGACCCAAACAAAACACTAGAGAAAACCAGTAAACCAAAAGGAAAGAGATCAAGACAAGTAACAAAGAATAACAACAACAACAAACAAGTACATGCCTAACATGAATTACTTTAAATGTAAATGGCTTAAATGTTCCAATGAAAAGACTTAGGGTAGCTGAATGAATAAAAAACAAGAGCCATCTATGTTCTGCTTATGCAAGACTCACTTTAGATAAAAAGTCACACAGATTGAAACTGAAGGGATGTAAAAAGATATTACATGCAAATAGAAAAGAAAGCTGGGGTAGCAATACTTATATGCGACAAAACAGACTTTAAAATAAGGACTACAAAAGGAGACATAGCCCTGACGGGTTTGGCTCAGTGGATAGAGCGTCGGCCTGCGGACTGAAGGGTCCCGGGTTCAATTCCAGTCAAGGGCATGTACCTTGGTTGCGGGCACATCCCCAGTAGGGGGTGTGCAGGAGGAAGCTGATCAATGTTTCTCTCATTGATGTTTCTAACTCTCTATCCCTCTCCCTTCCTCTCTGTAAAAAATCAATAAAATATATTAAAAAAAAAAAAAGGAGACATAATAAGTGGGTCAATGCAAGATACAGCAATTGTAAATATCTATTCACCTAACATAGGAGCATCTAAATATATAAAGCAGCCCTAGCCGGTTTGGCTCAGTGGATAGAGCAATGGCCTGCAGAATGAAAGGTCCCAGGTTCGATTCCAGTCAAGGGCACATGCCCAGGTTGTGGGCTCGATCCCCAGTAATGGGTGTGCAGGAGGCAGCCAATCAGTGATTCTTTCTCATCACTGATACCTCTCTCTCTCTCTCTCTCCCTATCACTTCCTCTCTGAAATCAATATATTAAAAAATATATATATATATAAAGCAAATATTAATGGGCATAGATGGAGAAATTAACAGCAATACAATATTAGTGGACTTTATACTCCTAACATCATTGGGCAAATGAAAGATAGATTAATATAATGACATTAAATGTCATATCAGATCAATATAATAGACAATCCTAGAACATTTCATGTAAAAACCACAGAGTACACATTTTTTTCAAGTGCACATGCAATATTCTCCAAGACTGATCACATATTAGGCCACAAACAAGTGTCAATTAGTTCAATAATATTGAAAATAGAAAAATTTTTTCTGACGACAAAGATATGAAACTAGATCAACTACAAAAAGAAAACTGGAAAACACACAAACACATGTAGACTAAACAACATGCTATTAACTATTAACAACCAATGGATTAAAGTGGAAATTCAAAAATATTTTGAAATAAATAAAAATGAAAACAAAACTCCCTAAAGTTTATGGGATGCAGCTAAAGCAGTTCTAATATGGAAAATTAATAGCTATACATACATATCTAAAGAAAGAAAAATCCCAAATAAACAACTTAACTTTATACCAAAACTAGAAAAAGAACAAAACCCAAAATACGTAGAAGAAAGGAAATAATAATGATCACGGCAGAAATATAAGATTTAGAGACAAAAAATACACAATAGAAAAGATCAATGAAATTAAGTGCTGGTTCTTTGAAAGGATAAACAGAATCCACAAACCTTTAGCCAGATTGATTCATCAAGGAAAAAAAGAGAGCCCAAATAAATAAAATCAGAAATGCAAGAGAAGAGGTTACAATCAACACCACAAAAATACAAAGGATCATTAAAGAATAGTATAAAAAATTATATGCCAATAAATTGGGCAATCTAGAAGAAATGGATAAATTCCTAGAAACATACATCTTTTTAAGACTGAACAAAAAAAAAAACAGACTCTGAATAGACTAATTACTAGTGATGATATTGAAACAGTAATTAAAAAACACCCCAAAAAAACAAAAGTTCAGAAACAGACAGTTTCCCAGGTGGATTTTACCAAACATTTAAAGAAGAATTAATACCTATCCTTGAAAAAACTGAAGAGAAAGGAACTCATTCTATATGGCCAGCATTATCTTAATACCAAAATCAAACAGGCACTACAAAAACAAAAAATTGCAGGCCAATAGCACTGATGAACATAGATGTAAAAATTGTCAACAAAATACTAGCAAATGAAATTCAACAATAAAGTAAAAATATTACATACTATGACCAAGTGGTTACCAGGAATGTAAGGATGGTTAAATATCCACAAATTAATTAACACAATACACTGAATCAACAAAACCAAGGATAAAAATATGATCATCTCAATAGATGCACAAAAAGCATCTGACAAATTTTTTTTTCATCTGGCAAAATTTAACATCTATTTATGAAAAAAATTTCAGTAAAGTAAGTATAGAGCGAACTTAGCACAACATAATAAAAGCTACATATGACAAATTCATAGCTACAACTTACTCAGTGGTGAAAAGCTGGAAGCTTTTCCTCTAAAATCAGGAACAAGACAAGAATGCCCACTCTCACCACTATTATTCAATATAGTATTGGAAGTCCTAGCTATAGCAATCAGACAAGAAAAAGAAATAGAAGGCATCCAAATTATTAAGAAGGAAGTAAAACTGTTACTATATGCAGATGACATAATAACAAAAGTCTGTCACATTTCTATACACAAATAACGAATGATCAGAAGAAATTAAGAAAACAATCCTATTCACAACTGCATAAAAAATAGTAAAATACTTAGGAATAAATTTAACCAAGGATGTAAAAGACCTATATTCTCAGAAAACTTTTACACACTTAAGAAATTAAAGAGGACACAAATAAAAGAAAGGATATACCATGCTAATTAATTGGAAGAACTAATACCATTAAAATGTCCATACTAGTCCACCCGCTGTGGCTCACTGGTTGAGTGGTTGAGTGTCAACCCATGAATCAGGAGGTCATGGTTTGATTTCTGGTCAGGGCACATGCCCAAGTTGCAGGCTCCATCCCTACTAGGGGGTGTGCAGGAGACAGCCGATCAATGATTCTCTCTTATCATTGATGTTTCTATCTTTCTCTCCCTCTCCCTTCCTCTCTGAAATCAATAAAAAATATATTTTAACAAATTACAAATATAAACATCACTAATAAAGCTGAATTTATTGAACAACAAAACAAAACCAAAAAAACAAAAACTGGAGGTAACACATTCCCAGGTTTCGAACAACATTATAAAGATACAATAACCAAACAGTATGGTACTACCACAAAAACACACACAAAGATCAATGAAACAACAGAGAACCCCAAAATAAGTGGTGCTAAGAAAACTGTACAGATGTGTGCGAAAAAAATTAAATTGGACCACTCCCTCATACCATATACAAAAATAAACTCAAATTGAACTAAACATTTTTTTAAAATATATTTTATTGATTTCAGAGAGGAAGAGAGAGGGAGAGAGAGAAAGAAACATCAATGATGAGAGAGAATAATTGATTGGCTGCCTCCTACACGCCCCCTACTGGGGTCAAGCTTATAACCCAGGCATGTGCCCTTGACCAGAATCGAACCTGGGACCCTTCCGTCTGCAGGCTGCCACTCTATCCACTGAGCCAAACTGGCTAGGGCATTATTTATTTATTTATTTTTTATTTATTTTTCTTTTAGAGAGAGAGGGAGAAAGATAAAAATATCAATTTGTTGTTCCACTTACTTATGCATTCATTCTTTTATGTGCTCTGACCAGAGATCAAACCTGAGTAACCTTGGTATATTGGGACAATGTTGTAACCAAATGAACTACCAGGACAGGGACAGGACTAAAGATTTAAATATAAGACCTGAAATCATAAAACTTCTAGAAGAAAAGATAGGCAGTAAATTTTGACATAAGTCATAGTAATATCATTTTGGCTAGGTCCTCTCGAGGAAGGGGAACAACAACCATAAAAATAAGCAAATGGGACTGCATCAAACTGAAAAGCTTCTGCTTTTTAGGATACTATCAATAAAACAAAAAGACAACCTATTAAATGGCAGAATATATTTGTGCAAATGATATATCCAATAAGGGGTTAATATCCAAAATATAAAGAACTCATACAACTCAAGATAAAAAAAAAAAAAATAAACACTCCGATCAAAAAATGGGAGAGAACATGAATAGGACATTTCTCCAAGGAAGACATACAAATGGCCAACCAACATGTAAAGATGCTCAAAATCACTAATCATCAGGGAAATGCAAAGCAAAACCATAATGAAATACCAAATCACACCAGTCAGAATGGCTATTATCAAAAAAGTAAAAAAATAACAAGTGTTGGTGAGGACGTTGAGATAAGGGAATCTTTGGTGCACTGTTGGTGGGAGTGTAAACTGGTGCAACCCCTATGTGTAAAAGAGTATGGAGATTACTCAAAATCCTAAAAACAGAAATACCCACATCACCTAGAAATTCCACTTCTGGGTATTTATCTGAAAAAATTCAAAGCACTAATTTAAAAAGATAAATGCATCCTATGTTCACTGCAGCATTATTTACAATAGCCAAAATACGGAAACAACCTAGGTGTCCATGGAAAGGATTAAAAAGATGTCAAACGTATATACAATGAAATATTCAGCAATAAAAAAGAATGAAATCTTGCCATTTGAGACAAAATGGATAAACCTAGAGGTTACTATGCTAAGTGGAATTAAATCAAACAAAGTCAAATACCATATGACTTCACTTACATGGAGAATATAAAAAAAACAAATGAACAAACAAAACAAAAACAGACTCATAGAAATAAAGATCAAACTGAGGGCTGCCAGAGCTGAGGGAGGTGGGGATAGGTGAAAAAGGTGAAGGTGAATATAGTCATCAATTTTATGATAACTTTGCATAGTGATGGATAATTACTAGACTTAGTTTAGTGTGATGACATCATAAGGTATATAAATGTCAAATCACTATATTGTAGACCTGAATCTAATATACTATTGTATACCAACTATACTTAAATAAGTATAAATAAAATAAGTAAAAACAAATGTTTATGCACAGTCAAAAACTAAAAAGAAATTATATGTTGCTTATATGAGTATTGGGATTGTCAGTTATTATTTTTGTCTTAAAATTACATTTATTGTTATATTTGTGCAACAAGTAAAAAAAAAAAAATACACACACACACACACACACACACAAAAAAAAAACAACACAAGAGAATTATTCTACTTACTACACGGAGGTCTTCAATACGTTTTTCAAGAAGGACAGGTAAACCCTCTGGGAGTATAGGTATCACCTTGGGCATAACCTGAGAGACGTAGGTTGGCTGGGTGGTGTTTCCATTCTCTCCTCCTGACTCAGAGAGGGGGCTACCATCGGAAGTAGCATCCAATAATCTGTCAAAGTCAATATCATCTAGTATCTTTAGGGCACTTTCAGCTTCCTGAAACAGTTCATGTTCATTTGTGCTAACAAAAATGGGGAGGTCCGGATCAGCATTGTTCATGTTTAAGTCTGAGACATCATTTCCCAATGTTACAGCAGCGGAGGGGGGTTTATTCAAAGAGGCGGTCATTAAGTTCCCTGGGACTTTAGGGTTAGACTCCTTCTCTAATGCATCCTTCTCTTTCTGAAATTTTCGTATCATGGCAGCTAGAGAAAGAGAATCTTTGTAACGTTTCTTCTTTTTTTCAGACTTGTGTGAATTCAGAGCTACAACTCTGTGAAGAAAAAAGTAATCAGTTAGGCTATGTATGATTTTCAAAATTAAAGCCCCATGTAATTAAGCAGACACAGATTATCATTTGACAGGCAGGAAAGTAAATCTCTTATCTATAATAAGCCTATCTAATAAAAGAGTGATATGCAAATTAACCATCGCTCCGCTACACCCCACAAGCCACACCCACCAGCCAATCAGAAGCGAGTATGCAAATTAGCCCAACCAAGATGGCTGTGGCCACGGAGAGAGCAGGAGGGAGGATTGGGTTACCCCGGCGATGGAGGAAGCAAAGCTTTCCGCACACTCTGGCCGGCCCAGGCCTCCGCTTAAGGCTACAAAGTTTCCATTATAGAAGATAAATTAATCCCAACAAAAATGGCGGCAGCCACAGAGCTGGAGAGAGCAGGAGGCTAGGGTTGCCCCTGGTGATGGAGGAAGCCAAGTTTCAGCAGCCCTGACCTGCTTTGGCCTCCGCTTAAGGGTACAAAGTTTCAATTATAGAAGATACATAAATCCAAAAAAAATGGCTGCCGCCACAGAGCAAGCAGAAGGCTTGGCTCCGCTCCAGGCTACAAAGTTTCAACTGTAAAAGATAAATAAACCCCAGATACCAGGGCCTCCACTTGGGTCGCCGGGGGGCATGGCCAGCGTGCAAACCACCACAGGCCCCTCGCCCAGGCCGCCCCATGCCCCAAGGGAACCCCCACCCTGATCCGGGACACCCTTCAGGGCAAACCAGCTGGCCCCCACCCCTGCACCAGGCCTCTATCCTATCTAATCCTATCTAATGAAAGAATAATATGCAAATTGACTGTCACTTCAACACACAAGATGGCTGCCCCCATGTGGACACAAGATGGCCACCACAAGATGGCCAGCAGGGGAGGGCAGTTGGGAGGGACCAGGCCTGCAAGGGAGAGCAGTTGGGGGCGATCAAGCCTGCAGGGAAGGGCAGTTAGGGGTGACCAGGCCGGCAGAGGAGGGAAGTTGGGGGCAAACAGGCTGGCATGGGAGCAGTTAGACATCAATCAGGCTGGCAGGGGAGTGGTTAGGGGGTGATCAGGCTGGCAGGCAGAAGCGGTTAGGGGCAATCAGGAAGGCAGGCAGGTGAGCAGTTTGGAGCCAGCAGTCCTGGATTGTGAGAGGGATGTCCGACTGCCCGTTAGGGTCCCAGATTGGAGAGGGTGCAGGCTGGGCTGAGGGACAACCCCCCCCATGCACGAATTTCGTGCACCGGGCCTCTAGTAAAAGCATAATATGCTAATTAACCAGATGTCTTTCCAGATGTCCTTCAGGATGACCTTCCAGACGAAACCAGGGCTGCGAGGGAAGCCCAGGTCCCGGGAGAAGGCATCCGGGAGAAGGGAGGCCTATCTTGCACGAATTTCATGCATCGGGCCTCTAGTTAAATTATACTTTTACAATAGCATCTTCATCATCATCATCTGGATTGTTGCTTATGAAAGGTAGATAAGTATGTGAACATTTGAGTGAAGAAAATGAAAGGAATAAAGTCAACAGAAACAAAATGAAAGCAGCTTAGGTTTAATAAAGCATAGTAAGTTTAACTTACTATTCCTTTTGGACTGTTCACATTCTTTAACACATCTATAAAGTAGTTACCTACAGAATTAACCAAGTAGAGAAATGTACTTCTGCTGAAAACAGAGTTGCTTTACAACCAGAGAAACCCACATAGTACACCTTCAAACTTATATCCCAGGAAGCTGTGCTACAAACTGCCAAAGAAATACAAAATCCTCTGTATCAATCTGTGAGCCTTCATCCATCACCATGCTCTCTCTCTAGATCCTATTTGATCTGCTACGACCTTCTGGTCATTTTTTATTTTCCATTCCAGGAACAGCAGTAGTGAGGCAATCAGCTAGACAAAAATCTTTTCTAAATTCTATGGTTTATATGTTTCTACTAGTGGCCCGGTGCATGAAATCTGTGCATGGTAGGGAGGGCTCCCTTAGCCTGGCCTGCACCCTCTGCAATCTGGGACCCCATGGGGAATGTCCCTGGGAATCCAGCCTAAACGGGCAGTCAGACATTCCTCTTGCAATCCGGGACCACTGGCTCCTAACTACTCACCTGATTACCTGCCTGATTGCCCCTAACCACTCTTCCTGCTGGCCTGATCGCCCCCAACTGCCCCACCCCGCCAGCCTGATAGCCTCCAACTGCACCCCCCAGCCAGCCTGCTCACCCCCAACTGTCCCCCCTCTCGGCCTGCTCACTCCCAACTGCTGCCCCCTGCTGGCCTGCTCGCTCCCAACTGCCGCCCCCTGCCAACCTGCTTGCCCCCAACTGCCACCCCTGCCGGCCTGCTCGCCCCCAACTGCCCCCCACCGCCGGACTGCTCGCCCCCAACTGCCCCCTCCTGCTGGCCTGCTCACTCCCAACTGTCCCCCCTGCCAGCCTGTTCACCCCCAATTGCCCCCCTGCTGGCATGGTTGCCCCCAACTGCCTCCCCCCTGCCAGCCTGATCACCCCTAACCACCTCTGCCTCGGCCCCACCACCATGGCTTTGTCCGGAAGGTTTCCCGGTCTAATTAACATGTTACTCTTTTATTAGTATAGATAGATGTGTACTTATAGAACCTAAAAGATTATTAGAATCTTGAAGGTAGGCCCATGTTTCATTTACTGTTATATATACCCACAACCAGAACAGTGCCTGGTATACAAAAGGTACCTAACAAATATTTACTCAACGACTAGATCATAAATTTGAGAAAATGATCTATATATATAAAAGCCAAGCAACTGGGAACGCTGGAACAGCCAGAACGACTGGTTACTGTGATGCGCACTGTGGCTGGCCAACTGGCCTGAACATGGGGCAGCCCCTCCCCCAGGCTGGAACTGGCTGGCCAACCTCTCGCAGCCCCTCCCCCTGGATGGCCCAGCTCCCCATCTGGCCCCCCAACCCAATGGGTGTGGGGCCACCGGCCAACATCCTGCGGACCCTCCTCCCAGCCGGCCTGGCCCTGATCGGGCCCTCCCACCCCGATCAGAGTAGGGCTGGCCAGACCCCTCCCGTGCACACATTCAAGCACCGGGCCTCTAGTAAATTCAATAAAAACCATTGTGTATAGTTTTTATTCCCAAAGAAGTTTACGTATCCTATATAATAAAAGGCTAATATTCAGAATAATTGGTCGCTATGACACGCACTGACCACCAGGGGGCAGACGCTCAATGCAGGAGCTGCCCCCTGGGGGTCAGTGTGCTCCCACACGGGGAGGGCAGCTCAGGCAGAAGCCTGAGCCGGGCTCATGGCTGGCACATGCAGCGGCAGTGGCAGGAGCCTCTCCCGCCTCCGTGGCAGTGCTAAGGATGTCCAACTGCTGGCTTAGGCCCAGTCCACTAAGCCGTCAATCAGACATTCCCCCAAGGGCTCCCAGACTGCAAGAGGGCGCAGGCCAGGCTGAGGGACCCCACCTCACCCCGTCGAGTGCACAAATTTCATGCACTAGGCCTCTAGTAAACAATAATCACTTAAAACAACCTTTAGTTATATATACAGGGTGTCCCAAAAAAAAAGTATACACATTTTAACAGCTGATTTCCATTACATTTTGAAAATGAAATGTATTTTAATAAACATTGTGTTTATAATTATTCAAAGTGTGCATTATGTTTTTTTGGGACATTCTACTGGGAATCAAGCCCACAACCCAGGCATGTGCCCTGACCAGAAACTGAACCTGCAACCTTTCAGTGCAGAGGACAATGCCTAATCAATTGAGTCACAGCAGCCAGGGCTTAACAACTTCTTACTAACTCAAATGTCACTATAATCTCATACTAAGGAGGGTATAAATACCTTCCTACCTCAAATTTTTGGATATCTATAGTCCAAAATTCAGATGTACCTGCCCTGGTAAGGAGGGGAGAAATATCTAGCCTCTCACAAGTTTCTGTACCTTAGTATTTTTTAAAAATATTTTATTGATTTTAGAGAGGAAGGGAGAGTGAGAGAGAGATAGAAACACCAATGATGAGAGAGAATCATTGATCGGCTGCCTCCTGCATGCCCCCTACTGGGGATCGAGCCCGCAACCCAGGCATGTGACCTTGGCCGGAATTGAACCTGGGACCCTTCAGTCCGTAGGCCGATGCTCTATCCATTGAGCCAAACCAGCTAGGGCTGTACCTTAGTATTTTAGAAAGCCATAGAGAGATAGGGGCAATTAGTAATTTTATGATTACACTAGAGGCCCGATGCACAAAATTCGGGCAAGAGTAGGCCGTCCTTCCCCCTGCTGCCAGCACCGGCTTCCCTCTGGCACCCCGGACCTGGGCTTTCCTTCGGCCTCGGGCAGGCACCTGGGATTCCCTCACAGCCCCGGCTTTGTCCGGAAGGTCATCCAGGACATTCGGTCTAATTAGCATATTAAGCTTTTATTATTATAGATAGTACAAACATTTTTTTCTTATGACTGATGGTTTCTGCGAAATTCTAACTTGGTTTTTAGAGGCAACATCATTAGCTAAAGTCACAAGCGTTAAGGATAGGTAAATAAATGATTATTTTATATTAACACAATATAACTCATTTACATATAGACTACTGCCAATCCTCAATCTCCCGATAGCTAAGTTTAGTTTTAGTACAAAAAGATTAAAATCATTTGTTCAACGTTTATACGATCTTTTCAAACTGGTTCTTATTGGTAAAATGCTGTAATAAGCAAAATACTTAATGAACCAATTTCTAAATCTGATCTAATACACTGTGAGGCTCTAAGGCACGGGTGAGGAACCTTTTTTCTGCCAAGGGCCATTTAGATATTTATAACATTATTTGTGGGCCATACAAAATTATCAACTTAAAAATTAGCCTGCTATTACATAAAATAAAGTTTTCAACCCTTTATACAAATCCCCTAAAAAAAATTAGTCTACTATATTTGGTCAAACATTTTATTAACTCACCCAGAATGCCTAGGCAGGGCCAGACTAAATGATTTCCAGGGTCTTAAACGGCCTGCAGGCTGGACGTTCCCCACCCCTGCTCTAAGATGACCAATGACCTATTAACTTCTACTTACTAATAAATACAATATTATCAAAATGTAAGTTAATAGGTCATTGGTATTCATAAATACTGTATTAAATTAGACCCAGCTGAGCTACATTATTTAATGCTAAATATATTTTTCTAAAAGGAGAACTAGTCACACTGTGACAACAGTTCTCTTACGTTTAATTTCACATACCCCAGTTGTTTGGGTACTTTTTTCCTTGGCTTCTTATCCTTTTCCCCTTCCTCTTTCCGCTTCCGCTTCTTCATCTCAATACCATCTTCTTTTATTTTAGGAATCTGCAAAATGATAAAAGAATGCACCACTTATCTAAGTATCAACGCTTTTCTCTGATGCTAGTAATTCAGCACCAAGGGCAGTGTTTTTTCTCAAATTTCAGTTTGCATTAATTTTTGAAAATGCAGATTTTGCCCGGCCGGCATGGCTCAGTAGTTGAGCATCGACCTGTGCGACGCCCTGGTTTGATTCCTGGTCAGGGCACATGCCCGAGTTTCAGCTCGATTCCTAGAAGGGGGTGTGCAGGAGGCAACCCATCAATGAATCTCTCTCATCACTGATGTTTTCTATTTCTCTCTCTCCCTCTCCCTCCGCTCTGAAATCAATAAAAACATATAAAAAAGAAAATGCAGATTCTTGGGGTCCATGAGCACTCCCAGCCCAGTTTTGATTCAGTTATTTGTGATAGGTCCTTATAATCTTATTTTTAACAAACATTTTGGTGATTTTGGTACATCTTTGCCACACTTCAAAGAACACATATCTAAGAACACTCTCTCCATTTCCCAAATACAATATATATATTCTATAGAATTTGCTTTACAAATTATATCTTAGAAAAAGTAATGGTTATTAATAGTCATTTCTATACCAAGATTTAACATATATCCTGGAAATTTAACCATATCCCAGAAACAGATTATTAGACAACATATGTAGAGAGAAATTTTTAAAATATAGTTCTGTGATATAAATATCACTTCCCCATATTTACATAATTTTACTTTAAAGCATGTAATTAACTATGGATTCATTAAAGAATGGTTAGCAATTTACTTTCCCTTCTAGTCACAGTGTAAAGCACAAGTAAAAGTCAAAAAGCATGTTATTCATTGAATGCTATCATTACTGTTGCAATTTCGAATAAACTCACTTTGGATGGTTTGTGCTTTTGGTCATCTGCAATATCTTCTTCTTCAGTATCTGAAGCTTGGCGAAACTGTAGAGTGCCAGTGTTGATATAAAATCCTCCATATTTTGTTGTTAGAGAAGCAGGAACTAATTCATCATACTAGATTAAGAAAAAAAAGTTTCATATATATCCTATTATCTTTAATTCTATAAATATGCCAAATAAATTCAATCACCAGGTCAGCATCTTCTGTAAATCCTAATTGCAAATCTAACAGTAGTGAGTATGTTTCTGGAATAAGTTTAGAAAAAGTTAGTATCTAGAATAAAAATAAGCTCTAATCATTCAGCATTTATTAGATAGGCACATCTGGAACAATGGAACAAATTCTAAATATATCATCTACTAAGAAAAATTTAAGGATCACTGCTACTATTTTTAGTGACAATGATTCTGATTAGAAATTCAAACAAGTTAAAACAGATGACTAAAAGTCCAGGCAGCCCTAGCTGGTTTGTCTCAGTGGATGGTGCGTTGGTGTGCGGACCAAAGGGTCCCTGGTTCGATTCCGGTCAAGGGCACGTACCTTGGATGCAGGACCCTCCTTGGCCAAGGCCCTGGTTGGGTCTCTTGCAGGAGGCAACCAATCAATGTGTTCCCCTCACATCGATATTTCTGTCTGTCTTACCCTCTCTCTAAAAATCAATGGGAAAATATCCTAGAGTGAGGATTTCTAAATAAATAATTAATAATAAATGTCCGGACAAATAATAAATTTCATTTCCTACTCTATCAGTATATAATTTTATTCATAAGGAGATTATAAAAAATAAGGTTAATGAGGAAAACCACTATAAATGCATAAAATGTTTAAGAAAAGAAAAAAAGTAACAAAGTTATTTCTTTTGTCTTAGCTCTAAGTTTCTAAGTGGAGAAAAAATTTTAAACGTTCAGAAGGAAAACAGCATGTACATATTTTAAAGGGAAGCAGAAAAGGAACTGCCACGTTCAATAAGCACACACTGGGGCCTAATGATTAGCTAGGCACTTTGCTTGGAGCAAGAGACTCAAATTGCCTAAATCAGACTGAATGTCTGACTTAGAATATCCTTAAAGCTGATGTCCACTAAATCTGGATTTTAAAGCTTATCATACCTCACTTATGAAGATGGACAAAGTGCAACTATTAAATGGCCAATCTTAACCAAATGAAGGCATTTGTAGCAGGAGAGAAAAATGAAACTACTTATCTAACAGAAACATGATATCTGCTACCTGGAGTCTCCAGAACTCTATTTAAGGGTTCTTATTATATAACTAGTCTTTAAGGAAGTCAGATTTTTAAAGAAAGTTCTTTGCCATTGGCAAGAAATCTATACAATATACTAGTTGCTATAAGAATATTAAGGTTAAGTACAAAAGTTCTGATTTTAACAGATATCCTTTTAAATTATATGAAAAATGGAAAAGAAAAAAAATCTGGTTTAATCATCTAGAATCAAAAAAAGAAATGAAGTGAGAAAAGAAAAAAAAAAATCCATGAAGAGTTTTCTTGTTGCTCCACTCCATGGGCCACATAAAGATCTACAGGTAAGACTTTCAGAAGGGGTCCAGTACTATCTACAAGTAAAGGAGTGATGGAAGGAGTAAAGGATTAGAAGTGAAAAGACTTTTATTTCGTATTTACTTTGAAAATGTGTAATTTAGATAAGATAAATACACCTGTCCTTCTGCTTATATATCCTTGTACACTGCTTTATAATGTACAATTCTTTTTCTTTCTTTTTTTTTTTTTTTTTTTGGAGGGGCATTTTTATTTATTTTTTAAATAAATCTTTATTGTTCAGATTATTAAAGTTGTTCCTCTTTCCCCCCACACCCCCCATACCTCCCCTCCACCCGGTTCCCATCCCAACCCATGCCCTTACCACCCCCCACTGTCCTCGTCCATAGGTGTAAGATTTTTGTCCAATCTCTTCCTGCACCCCAACACCCCCTTCCCCCCCGAGAATTGTCAGTCCACTCCCTTTCTATGCCCCTGATTTTATTATATTCACCAGTTTATTCTGTTCATCAGATTTTTTATTCACTTGATTTTTATATTCACTTGTTGAGAGACATGTATTTGTTGTTCATAATTTTTATCTTTACCTTTTTCTTCTTCTTCTTCCTCTTCTTAAAGAATACCTTTCAGCATTTCATATAATACTGGTTTGCTGGTGATGAACTCCTTTAGCTTTTTCTTATCTGTGAAGCTCTTTATCTGCCCTTCCATTCTGAATGATAGCTTTGCTGGGTAGAGTAATCTTGGTTGTAGGTTCTTGCTATTCATCACATTGAATATTTCTTGCCACTCCCGTCTGGCCTGCATGATTTCTGTTGAGAAATCAGCTGACAATCGTATGGGTGCTCCCTTGTAGGTAACTAACTGTTTTTCTCTTGCTGCTTTTAATATTCTTTGTCTTTTGCGCTTGGCATTTTAATTATGATGTATCTTGGTATGGTCCTCTTTAGATTCCTTTTGTTTGGGGTTCTGTGCGCTTCCTGGACTTGTAAGTCTATTTCTTTCACCAGGTGGGGGAAGTTTTCGGTCATTATTTCTTCAAATAGGTTTTCAGTATCTTGCTCTCTCTCTTCTTCTGGCACCCCCATAATTCGGATGTTGGTACGCTTGAAGTTGTCCCAGAGGCTCCTTATACGATCTTCATATTTTTGGATTTTTTTTTTTTTTACTTTTCCCGTTGGGTGTTTTTTGCTTCTTTGTATTTCAAATCTTTGACTTGATTCTTGTGATCCTCTTGTCTGCTGTTGGATCTCTGTGTATTATTTTTTATTTCAGTCATTGTATGCTTAATTTCCATTTGGTCCTTTTTCACATCCTCGAGGGTCTCGCTAAATTTATTGGCCTTTTCTAGAAAATTCTTGAAAAACCTTATAACCGTGGTTTTGAACTCTATATCCAGTTGTTTGCTTTCCTCCATTTCTTTCATTTGTGACCTGTTTCTTTGTCTCCGCATTTTGACTGTTTCCCTGAGTTCACATAGTGTCTTTGTGTTAGGTGTCCTATAGGGCCCAGTGGCTCAGCCTCCCAGTTGCCTAAGGTGAACACTCTTGGTGCACTCCTTTGTGGGCTGTGTGCACAGTCTTGTTGTAGTTAAGCTTTGATTGCTGTTAGTATCACTGGGAGGAATTGACCTCCAGGCCAATTGGCTGTGAGGATCAGCTGTGTCTACGCTGGGAGAACTTGTGCTGGAGACACCCTTATGAGACAAGACTTGCAAAAGCCTCTGTGCTCAGCTTGGATGGGGCGGAGTTTCAGGGCGGAGCAGACAGCATTGGCTTCCCGTCAGCCCTGCCCTAAGAGACCCCTGGGTCTCAGTGTCCCTCGGTAATTGCTGCAAACACCTGAGAAAAAGCCGCCCTTGAGTTTTGCCCGCTGCCAGACAGTCCAGTTTCTCCCCAAATGAGTCTTGGGTCCCCAGAGTCTCTCCCGGAACTGGAGTTCAGTGCAGTCGGGAGCTTTTGTCTCCCTCCCGCTTGAGAAAGCCAGCCGCGCACTCAGTTGCCAGTCCTCTCTGTACGCGCATCTCCGTACCTCTGCCTTTTGCAGCTCCTCTGAGTTTCAGTGTGCTTTTCTCTTTCCTTCTAGTTGTAGAATTTCCAATCTGCCAGACTTCCTGTGGTCCTGGATGATGTCCGTTTTGTCTTTTAGTTGCAGTTTTGAAATTGTTGTGCGAGGCAGTAGTTTAGGTGTTTACCTATGCCACCATCTTGGTTTCCTCTGACAATTCTTTTTCTTATACATTGTTTCACTTGGTCTTTCTGACACCCTTGTGAGGTAAGGAAGGCAAATATTTTTCCATTTGAAAACCAGATTCAGAGCAGTCAAGAACCTTGCCAGAGTAATTTTATTAGCTTATGGCAGAGTTACTGGTTGACTCCCCACCCATCCACTACCCCAAGTGGCTTCTCACCTGGGAAATACCCTCATCACTAGGTGTTCGAGCAGGTGGATGTGCTTAACATGTGTCTTCCGCAGTATTCTGCTGAGCTTTCCCTACCAGAGCACTCTTCAGGAGAGCAAATTCTCTATGCAAATGTCATTTATTCTTTCAGGTAGAATGTGTTAAGATCCAATGGAGCACTGCACTTGAGAATCAGAAGGCTTGGATTCAAATCCTTAGCCACTGATTAGTTACTGTGACCCAGAGCAAATCACTTAACATCAATATTTTGGAATTGTAACACAAGAGGAAAGTTCTAGTGAAATTAAAAAGACAACCTAAATAAAAGTGTTACTCATGTCTCGTATTATTATTTATTAATAATAAAAAAAATTTTTTTTCAGTCTTTTAAAAATTTGGAAGCATTTAAGTGTGAGACTAAAAATATCTTCAATGTCATTTATTTTCATGTATTTATAGCAATAAGTACACGATTCTGAAAATTAATTATAACAGATTATTTTCACTCTCTATGAAATAATATAAGAACAGTAAAAGCTTACTGGCAACATAATCAATAATAAGAACAGCGAATCATTTATTTGGATCACACTGTTTTATGTTTGAATTATCTCATCGAAAGAACCAAATAATCTGTTAAACACAACCATATATAATTATTTGTTTGTCATTAAACAACCTGAACTTTGAGTTTGATTCCGTGTTATAAAACAATGACGTGCCTTATCCTATAATGTAAGTAATTATATAACTTTTATACAACTTATACCTACAAAATTTTTCCTTATTTATTAAAGCTGTAGCTTTCAAATTTTCTTTACCACAACCAGGTGAAAAATACATTACACAACAACATCAAAATCCAGTGCACATGAACACACACATGCACATAAACAAAATCACAGAGCCTATCAGTGGTTTACTATGACAGCTCCTACTATTTTCTATCTCACTTCCTTTAAAAATGCTGGCCACTCTCTAAATTTATATATAATCCAATTATGGACTGCAAAAGTCAGTTTGCAAAACACTTTATTTGAAAATTCTGAATACTACAGAAGAAAATATTGAAAATGCTATTTATGAAAGGCAAAACTATGGAGACAGTAAAATGATTAGTGGTTGCCAGGGCATAGGGAGGAGCAAATAGGCAGGGCAGAGATTTCTTAGGGCAGTGAAACTATTCTGTATGGTACTATAATCGTCATTACACATTTGTCAAAACCCACAGAATGTGCAACACCAAGAGTGAACCCTAAAGTAAACTATGGACTTTGCGTGATGATGTGTCAATGTAGGTTTCTTGTAACTAATGTACCACTCTAGTGGGGGAGTGCTGATAATGGGGGAGGCTGTATATGTGTGAGGACAGGGAATACATGGAAATCTCTGTACCTTCTGCTCTATTTTGCTATGAACTTAAAATTCCTCTTAAATTAAGTTTATTAATTTTTAAAAATGCTTTTTATATAAGCCGTGGTACATGAAATGTCCATTTATATATGTCTAAGTTCCTTTATGGGTTATTTTAAATTCAAAGTCTATTTTACATATAATGTTGGCTTTAAAGCTTTTTACATGCTTTACGCTTTTCAGCATGTCATTATCTTATTGGAGTCTCAGAGTAATTCTGCTGGACAAGCCAATCATAGCAAAGTGGATGATGCTGAAAGACCTGCTCTGGGTCTATGGCAAATTAGAAACTGAGTCAGGTCTAGAATATAGGACTTTTGACTTGAGTTCCAAATCAAGGTCAAGACTCTTGACAATATGCCATGGCCTAACCTACTCACTGACAACTTCTATTCTAAAGGGTACAGTCAGTATTTTACTTCTATAAGCCAGGATGCCTGGTAGGGTTAACCAGTTTATGTCAGAACACCAAAGTAACTTAGAAGTATGACAGGGTCTCCAGTATGTCTCATGCTGGAAGCCCATCCTATCACTCTCCTACCACATCATATGCCTTGTCATCATCTATGCAACCAAGCACTGTCATAACAGGAAAAAGACATATTAATTTGTGGGTAGTATAATAATCACTTCAGTGTCACTTTCTATATATCCTACATAATCACTGTGCACTGAAAAGAATATCATAACAATATTTAGACTACACTAGTACTCTGAGAAGAATGTAAGAACATATACCTTACCTACCCAAAACATGACATACCCTCCTTCATTTGCTATGGGATCAATGGACTGCCATAGGCTTTAAATGCTCTCTTAAATCCCCTTCCTTTTATAAGAGAAAGAGGATTCCAGGAGAAAAGGCATAGGGCTTGATCAAAACAGGCTGGTAAAAGGCTGGCATTAAATTACCGCCATTGTAGTAAGTCTTGGCAGCAATAAAAAAATCGAAATCAAGTAAATTTTAAAGATGTCTCCAGATTAACTTTAACCCAGTAGCTCCAATTCTCAAGATCACATGATTCTTATATGGAAGTCATTTGAAAACACACCTGGCCCAAGTTTGGGAATATCAATAAAAATTCAAGATGTAAATACCCTTTAATCAATAAATTCCACTGCTAGAAATTTATCCTACACATATATTTGCACTCTATAATTATCTTACACACATATTTAATCAAGTACACAAAGTGTACACAGACGCTCAATTATTTGTAGGTACATAAAACTAGAAACAATTTAAAAGTATATCAAAAGGGGATTAGTTTGTAAAAACATTCACTGAACTATTTTACTTACTTTACCTTACCCTTGACTTCTACTATTCCCAACAAGTAATTACTGCTATATTAAAGATGCATTACTCACAGCCTCTGAGTTATCAATAAATGGATCTGTCTCATCATAGCCAAAGCCTATATCAATTAAATCTTGTAGCCGATCCTTCCGGTGTTTACGGGGTTTCCCACCCTGCAAAGAACAAATACGTTAGAATGATTCAGTACTCATGCTATTTCCATAAAGTTGAAAAATACATGTTGGAAGAATCCCAAATAATTTCTGTAGGCTATCTCCCCTCCAGGAGGTTGAATTTAAGTCCTCTGATGTCTTGAATGTAAGTTGTGCTTAGGGACTTGCTCCCAAGGAGCAGAGTATGAAAAAGAGCAGCCAAAGGAACCTTACAGTAAATAACCTGCCACCATTACCTCAGCCAGGTGATCAAGGTCAACATCAACAATGGTAAGTCATGTTGATAGTATATACCCTTGACATCATGTGATAAAAATGACACTTTACCTTTGTGCTCTTTCTTTCAAAAGCCTATAATCCCAGTTATAGATTAACAATGAGAAAAGCATCCTAACAAACTAAACCATGAGAAAAACATCAAATAAACTAATTTAAGAAATATTCTAGCCAAAACCGGTGTGGCTCAGTGGAAAGAGCGTCGGCCTGCGGACTGAAGGGTCCCGGGTTCGATTCCGGTCAAGGGCATGTACCTTGGTTGCGGGCACATCCCCAGTAGGAGGTGTGCAGGAGGCAGCTGGTCGATGTTTCTCTCTCATCGATGTTTCTAGCTCTCTATCCCTCTCCCTTCCTCTCTGTAAAATATCAATAAAATATATATTTAAAAAAAAAAAAAAAAAAAAAAAAAAGAAATATTCTATAAATAACTGACTAGTATTCCTCAAAGTTGTCAAGATTATAAAAAACAAGGAAAGTCCTATCTGGTTTGGCTCAGTGGATAGAGCATTGGCCTGTGGACTGAAGGGTCCCAGGTTCGATTCCCAGTCAGGGCACACACCCGGGTTGCGGGTGATTCCCAGGATGGAGCGTGCAGGAGGCAGCCGATCCATGATTCTCTCTCATCATTGATGTTTCTATCTCTCTCTCCCTCTCCCTTCCTCTCTGAAATCAATAATAAAAAAACCCACAAGGAAAATATGAAAAACTGTCACAGTCTAGATGAGCCTCAAGAGACAATGACTAAGTGTGCTGCTGTACACTGGATGGTATCCAAAAAAACTAAAAAGAACATTAGTGGGTGAGGACTATATAGGAATCTTTTGTATTAGCTTTGCAACTTTCCAATAAACAAAACTATTCTTATTTTTAAAACTGCCATAGAATTATACACATAGACATACAAGAAAATAAAAAAATGAGTGCATGCAAAAACTGGTGAAATTTGAATAAGGTCTGTACTACAGTTAATTGTATTGTGCCAGTGTCAATTTCCTAGTTTTGATAACTCTACTTACATAAAAGATATTACTACTGGGAGAAACTGGATAATGGGTATAAGGGACTTCTCTGCACTATTATGTGCAGCTTCTCGTGAGTCTATTATTCTTTCCAAATAAAAAATTTTTTAAAAGTGAAACAACAGGCCGGCTGGTGTTGCTCAGTGGTTGAGCATCAACCCATGAACCTACAACTACCATTCTATTCATTCTATTTCCCTGCCTTAAAACTTTATTATTCGCTAAAATTAAAAAGGCTGGTAATACCAAGTGTTAACAAGAGGAAGAATTAAAACACTCCTACACAGCTGGTGCAAAATGATACAGCCACTTTGAGACTGTTTCTGTTTTGTTAGTTCTTTTATTCTGTTCTTTAGACTCCACATATAAGTGAAATCATATGGTATTTGTCTTCTTTTGTCTGACTTATTTCACTTAGCATAATACCCTCTAGGTCCATCCATAGTAAGATTCCAATCTTTATAGTCAAGTAATACGTATTCCATTATATATATGTACCCAGAGCAGCCCTAATCATACCATCCAAAAACTAAAGACAACCCAATGCCCATCATCCAGTGAATGGATCTGGATTACTATGCAACCAAAGAGAAAGGAACTACTAATACATGCAACACACGGATGAATTTCAGAAGCATGATGCTAAGTGAAAGAAGCATAAGATCCTAAGATTCCATTTACAGGAAACTCTAGAAAAGGCAAAAAAAAAAAAAAAAAATCCAAAAACCTAGTGACAGAAGGTAGATCAGAGGTTGCCAGAGGTCAGGGCTGGAGGGAGAGGACTATCTGTAGAGAAATAAAAGGGAAATTTCTGGGGTGAAGAAATTGTTCTATATCATGATTGTGGCAGTAGTTAGAGTATGTGTGCATTTGCCAAAACTCATCAAACTGCACATTTAAAATTGATAAATTGTATCTATTTTAATTATATTTCAATAATGCTGATTTTTAAAACCTCTTGTGATTATTTCTACTTCAACTCCCTCCCTCTACAAAGCTTTATTCATGATTATTCACACCTATAGATTTCTTTCCATTCTGCCATAGCTATAATGCTGGCTATTATTTTTCACTTAAATTTAATGAATGCCACCCTAACCGGTTTGGCTCAGTGGATAGAGCGTCGGCCTGTGGACTCAAGGGTCCCAGGTTCGATTCCAGTCAAGGGCATGTACCTTGGTTGCAGGCACATCCCCAGTAGGGGGCGTGCAGGAGGCAACTGGTTGATGTTTCTCTCTCATGGATGTTTCCTATCCCTCTCCCTTCCTCTCTGTAAAAAAAAAAAAATCAATAAAATATATTAAAAAAAATTTAATGAATGCCTTAATTAGCCTCTCGTCCCTTATCCTTAATTTATCCTACATAACATCATTTAATTAATATTTCTAAAATACCATTTCATATCATTCCCCTGCTCAAAATGCTTTAGAAGCAATCTACCTATTATAAGATAAATCTAAAACCCTTACTATGGCATCAATAAAATGTTTTCTACATGTTGACTCAAAACTAACTTTCCAACTTTTTTCTTAAAATTTTCCATCTTAAACACTTTGACCCATTCAATCTATCCACTCACCCCAAACACATTGCTTATCTTTCCTCATTCTTTCCCCTTATTTGCAATAATCTTTTAATCCTCTTTAAATTCTCCCACCTTCACAGCTCAACCCAAGTTTTAAATCTTTTCTCCTTGGTGCTTTCAACTTAAAAATCACAATGATCTTTTTTTGCTGTCCTAACATATTTTTTTTTTGTTTAGGCACTAGCTGCCTATGAGACTGACCTAGGGAAAACTAAAAAAATAACAACAATAAAAACCAAATAGCTTCTGCTGCAATAGGCAGAATCAGCCATATGCGTAAGTATAAATAACTTATGGATAATTGGAAATTTAGGAACATTTTAAGTCTAGTCAAGGAAACCAGCAGTTACCACAGAAAACATTAGTTGTTTTTAATAGTTCTGAGACCATAATAATCTAATATATGCAGAAAATCCTATCTAATAAAAGTGTAATATGCAAATTAACCATCACTCCACTACACCCACAAGCCAATCAGGAGCAAATACGCAAATAAACCCAACCAAGATGGCTACAGCCACAGAGAGCAGGAAGGAGGCTTGGGTTTCCCCAGCAATGGAGGAAGCCAAGCTTTCCGCCTGCCCTTGCTGGCCCAGGCCTCCACTCAAGGCTACAAAGTTTCAATCATAGAAGATACATAAATCCAAACAGAAATGGCGGCAGCCACGGAGCTGGAGAGAGCAGGTGGCTAGGGTTGCCCCCGGCAATGGAGGAAGCCAAGCTTTCTGCACACCCTGGCCGGCCCAGGCCTCGCTTAAGGCTACAAAGTTTCAATTATAGAAGATACATAAATCCCAACAGAAATGGCTGCCGCCACGGAGTAAGCAGAAGGCTTGGCTCCGCTCCAGGCTACAAAGTTTCAATTGTAGAAGATAAATAAACCCCAGATACCAGGGCCGCCGCTTGGGTCGCCAGGGGGCGTGGCCGGACTGCAAACCACCACAGGCCCCTCGCCCAGGCCGCCCCACACCCCAAGGGAACCCCCACCCTGATCTGGGACACCCTTCAGGGCAAACCAGCTGGCCCCCACCCGTGCACCAGGCATCTATTCTATCTAATAAAAGAGAAATATGCAGATTGACCATCACTCCAACACACAAGATGGCTGCCCTCATGTGGTCAAAGATCCTGCCCCCATGTGGACACAAGATGGCCGCCACAAGATGGCCAGCAAGGGAGGGTAGTTGGGAGGGACCAGGCCTGCAGGGGAGGGCAGTTAGGAGGGACCATGCCTGCAAGGGAGGGCAGTTGGGGGGGACCAGGCCTGCAGGGGAGGGCAGTTAGTGGTGACCAGGCCTGCAGGGGAGGGCAGTTAGGGGAAAACAGGCTGGCAGGGGATCAGTTAGGCATCAATCAGGCTGACAGGGGAGTGGTTAGGGGGTGATCAGGCTGGCAGGCAGAAGCGGTTAGGGGCAATCAGGAAGGCAGGCAGGCAAGCAGTTGGGAGCCAGCAGTCCTGGATTGTGAGAGGGATGTCCGACTGCCTGTTTAGGCCTGATCCTGGCGGGATCGGGCCTAAACGGGCAGTTGGACATCCCTCGTGGGGTCCCAGATTGTAGAGGGTGCAGGCTGGGCTGAGGGACATACACCCCCGTGCACGAATTTTGTGCACCGGGCCTCTAGTGGTTAAATAAGTAAAGTAAATCATTTTAAAACATGATTGCCCTGGGGAAAAAAAACAGCTGGTTTGGCTCAGTGGATAGTGTGTCAGCCTGCGGACTGAAGGGTCCCGGATTCAATTCCGGTCAAGGGCACATGCCTGGTTGCGGGCTCAACCCCAGTAGGGGCCGTGCAGGAGGCAGCCAATCAATGATTCTTTCTCATCATTGATGTTTCTACCTCTCTCCCCCTGTCCCTTCCTATCTAAAATCAATAAAAACATATTTTAAAAAAACAAACAAAAACCATAGTTGCCCTGGCCGGTGCTGATACATGGTTAGAGCATCATTCCACACAAAAGGGTTGTAGTTTGATTCCTCTTCAAGGGCACGTACTTGGGTTAAATAGGCAACTAACTGATGTGTTTCTCTCACATCAACATTTCTTTCTCCTCCCCCTTTCCCCCATCCTTTTCACTCTCTAAAAATCAATGGAAGATTAAAAATGGCAGGGGAGTAAATGGATGCTATACAGACTGCAATTGCAACTGAAATAAAGACTTCCTGAATAATCAAATGAAGACTCATTTGAGAGAACCCTGATAACCGAGGACCGAAAGTGGAGACCACAATAGAGAATGGTAGGAGAAGCAGAGGTGCGAAAGGGCTGGCCAGGCTTCCACATACAGCAACTGAAGTTCCGGAGAGATATCTCAGCTGTGGGGGGTTGCCACTGAGAACTCTGGGGTCTAATCCCCAAGCTGGGTCCCCCAGCAGAGAACAACAGAACTGAAGAGGGCACCCACATAACATCTGGCTGTGAAAAGCAGTGGGGTTGCTGCCTGCAGAGAAATGGCTGGAAATGCAGGCATCCTCTTAAAGGGCCAATGCACAAAATTCCACGTGCAGCCATTCACCTTGTGCTCCAACAGAGGGAGGGCAGAGTGGACTGGAGCTGTGTGAGCAGAAGCCAAGATCGGGGTTCTGGGGTAAGAGCTCACAAAGCAGACACCCCGGTTTCCTGTGAGGTCATCTTTCTCACAGACATCTGCTATATAGGGTGGATCCAGAGGCATGGAAGTATGGAACAGTGTGGAATCTCAGAGGGAAGGCAGGAGAGGGTGGGTGGGTGGGAGGTAATCAAAGACCTTGTATGCATATATGCATATGTCATGAACACAAACAATAGGGTGGTGAAGGCCTGGGGCGAGGGGTGGGGACGAGCTGGAGGGGGGCAAAGGGGGGGAAAAAGGGGACATATGTAATACTTTCAACAATAAAGAACTAAAATAATAATCCTATATAATAAAAGCTTAATATGCTAAGTGTCCAACCATTTGACCAGTCGCTATGATGCGCACTGACCACCAGGGGGCAGACGCTTTGACCGGCAGGTTAGCTTGCTGCTGGGGTCTGGCCAATTGGGACTGGGCGAGACGGACTGGACATGCCCTGGAGCCCTCTTGTGATTCCTCCCCGGCCCCGATTGTGCACCAGTGGGGTCCCTTGGCCTGACCTACGCCCTCCTGCAATCCAGGACCCCTTGGGGGATGTTGGAGAGCTAGTTTCATCCCGATCCCCGCAGGCCAGGCTGAGGGACCACTGGTGCATGAATCCGTGCACTGGGCCTCTAGTATATATATAAAATGCTCAAAGAATCATAACAAGCAGAGAACTGTGGTTATTAGCAATGAAAAAGGATATAATTGGAGACAGTGGTGAAGAAAAACTTTGGCTTAATATGTATTACTTGAATTTGTTTTTAATAACAGGAATGTATTCATGTGTTACTCAGGTGATTAAAAGCAATTTTTAGGTGCAAGAGAGCATATATCTAAGCACACATGCATTTCAAAAAGCTCGGAAAGGCCCTAACTGGTTTGGCTCAGTGGATAGAACGTCGGCCTGTGGACTGAAGGGTCCCAGGTTCGATTCTGGTCAAGGGCATGTACCTGGGTTGCGGGCAAATCCCCAGTACAGGACGTGCAGGAGGCAGCTGATCGATGTCTCTCTCTCATCGATGTTTCTAACTCTCTATCCCTCTCTCTTCCTCTCTGTAAAAAATCAATAAAATATATATATATTTTTTTAAAAACAAAAGCTCGGAAAGGATAATCATCAAGCCATTAAGAGTGGTTATGCCTAGCAATGGATTTATACATGACTAGGGGATTTTTACTTCCTTCTGTTTATCTGTATTAATACATTCTTTACAATGAACAAAATATTTGAAATATATAAATGTTTATATAAACATAGATCTCTGGAACAAAAACCTCAAACAGCAATTATCTCTGAGGAGGAAACCAGTTGGCTGGGATAGAGAGATGATTTACTTTTCATATTATCTTTTGACGTTTTATTAAGTACATATATTACCCATTCAAGAAATTTTATTTTCTTAGGTCTGGTCCATCACATGTTCAACAGCATTCAGTTATTGATTGCAATCCCACTGTGGGCAAAGAGCTTTGGATAACCTATATTTGACACACCCATGCCTTAATGGCTCTTCCTTCAATCCCTCTCCAATAGCCAAGGTTACAGTCTTTTCTCTACCTATTAATGGCTTTCAGGCATATCCAATTACCTCCTTCAACATAGAGGCCACCAGTTTTCTGACCTCAGTTTACTTTTCTTCAGCTTCTGTCCTTCCCTGGAAAAACTTCTCCCCTGCCTGTCTCCTGCCTTCCCCCTCCCCTTTTATATTCTCCAACTTCAGTTCTCTAGTTCCCCAATTATGCCAAAAGTCAGTGACATGCAAATGGTACAAATTGGAACCAAACTTCTGACAGTTGCAAAAAAGGCACAAACTAGTTAATTCATAAATATTAACATTACAGCTCTAGCCAATTTGGCTCAGTGGATAGAGTTGTCAGCCTGTGGACTGAAGGGTCCCGGGTTTGATTCCGGTCAAGGGCTCATGCCCAGGTTGCGAGCTCAATCCCCAGTAGGGGGTGTGCAGGAGGCAGCCAATCAATGATACTCTCTCATCATTGATGTCTCTCTCTCTCTCTCTCCCCTCTTCCTCTCTGAAATCACTAAAAATATATTTTTAAAAAATATTAACATTACATCTAAAGTAACTCAAAATAGACTGGCAAAGGATTATTTTAGAGTTTATTCCCTACCACTTATTTTGAAGTGCTTTTTCAGGATCCTTAACAAGAATATTCCTTGCAGCAGAATCAAAGTCTTACTTGATAAATTCTCTGGATCTCTGTGGTCAATGTTAACAGTTTACATAATAAATACATCTTATAAAAATATAAAATGTACTAGAGGCCCAGTGCACAAAATTCATGCACAAGTATGGTCCCTAGGCCTCGCTGGAGATCAGGGCGATCAGGTTCCCGGCCTCCCCATCTCCTCCTTCCCTCGCTCCCTCAGCGCCCCACCACTGCCGCTGGTCGCCACCATGTTCCATGCCGCCCCCCTGGTGGTCAGCGCATGTCATTGCGAGTGATCAAACTCCCGTTCTCCCAAACTCTGGATGGGACACTGCATATTAGCCTTTTATATATACAGATTTTCCAAATTAAAAAAAAAAAAAAACAAACCCTTGAATTTTTGCTACATCTAAAATGAAGGAACCCTTTTAAGATTATTCCCCTAGGGCCGTGGTCGGCAAACTGCGGCTCGCGAGCCACATGCGGCTCTTTGGCTCCTTAAGTGTGGCTCTTCCACAAAATACCACTGCCTGGGTGAGTCTATTTTGAAGAAGTGGCATTAGAAGAAGTTTAAGTTTAAAAAATTTGGCTCTCAAAAGAAATTTCGATTGTTGTACTGTTGATATTTGGCTCTGTTGACTAATGAGTTTGCCGACCACTGCCCTAGGGTATTAGTTCACTATGACTCAGAAGAAAATTACTTACTGAGTCATTAGTATCTGCTTAACTTGATATTCAGTTATTGATTGCAATCCCACTGTTTCAAGATAATGCAGTCTGATTACACTGTAACACACTAAGCTGGAAAACATATAAACAAGATACTGTTGGTACAGGACCCCTTATTGCCTCCAAGAAATAAGAAATCTAATTAATAACCAACATCCATTTATCACCTATGGAAGACAGATCAAGCATGACACTTACTGCTAAGATTTTAATCTTACATTTTAGAAGAAAATATCCCCTGGTCACAAGGCTTTCCTATTTGTCCCAGTCCTGTCACAACCTAATCTTTCTCCACCTCTGCTGATTTTCTTAACCCAGGGGTGGGCAAACTTTTTGACTCGAGGGCCACAATGGGTTCTTAAACTGGACCGGAGGGCCGGAACAAAAGCATGGATGGAGTGTTTGTGTGAACTAATATAAATTCAAAGTAAAGGAGTGGAGGGGAGAGCAAAAGAACCGGATAGAACAGCTGGATCCGGGCTGCGGGCCATAGTTTGCCCACGGCTGTCTTAACCTATCAACAAGAAATAGTAGCTCTGACCGGTTTGGCTCAGTGGATAGGCGTCGGCCTGCAGACTCAAGGGTCCCGGGTTCGATTCCGGTCAAGGGCATGTACCTTGGTTGCGGGCACATCCCCAGTAGGGGGTGTGCAAGAGGCAGCTGATTGATGTTTCTCTCTCATCCATGTTTCTAACTCTCTATCCCTCTCCCTTCCTCTCTGTAAAAAATCAATAAAATATATTTAAAAAAAAAAGAAATAGTAGAGATTTAAATCAGTGGAAGAGAGCCAAGAGCTGATTTCACAGCACAGAAATAGTACACCCAGATTTCTATAATCACCACTATGGATTCAGGGCCTTCCCCCCAGATACCCTAAAACTGCTGATTCTCAATTGTTCCTAAGGGATTTAAGGAAGTTGAGGGGAGTTATTCAGCTCAAAGAGGCCAAGGAATTAAAAGGCAAGTCATGACAAGTGTTTACAATCAATAACTTAAATAAAGAAACTATTATTTGCGTTGAGAATTCTTTCTTGTCCTTTTTAACACCCCCCTTCAGTTTGTTTTAAAATGTTATTATATTTTTATTGTATATGTAATATCATACTGTTGTTGGTCTATAGAAACTAACACTGTTATTTGTGCTTTGTAAGTAGAATTTATTTTGCTGGTGGAGGTAAGAAGTTTGGCCAAGCTGCTTTACCTGAAGCCCTTCCAAGTTGATCCTTAGTGAGCAGACACAACATAAGGCCAAAACAAACAGGAAAACTAGTCAAGAAAGTTCCCAAAAAAGTAACCTCTTGCCCTGACCGGTTTAGCTCAGTGGATAGAATGGCGGCCTGCAGACTGAAGGGTCCCAGGTTCGATTCCAGTCAAGGGCATGTACCTTGGTTGTGGGCACATCTCCAGTAGGGGGTGTGCAAGGAGGCAGCTGATAAATGTTTCTCTCTCATTGATGTTTCTAACTCTTTATCCCTTTCCCTTTCTCTCTGTAAAAAATCAATAAAATATATATATTTTTAAAAGGTTGTAACCCCTCAGTAAGTGTGAATGATCAACTAATAATGTGAGTAAACGACAGAATTCTTAAAACTCCCAGCAAGAGTGCATAAGTGCTTTATAACACCCACTTGTGTCAGTCCCATATATGTGGACACCTTTTTTTAAAAAAATCCGTAATTATTGATTTTTATTACTATAAAAATTTATAATTATTTTAAGTATAAAAATATATATCCTTGCCCTGGCCGGTTTGGTATAGTGGATAGAGTGTCAGCCTGAGGACCGAAGGGTCCCAGGTTCGATTCCGGTCAAGGGCATGTACCTCGGTTGTGGGCACGTCCCCAGGGGGGGTGTGCAGGAGGCAGCTGATCCATGTTTCTCTCTCATCAATGTTTCTAACTCTCTATCCCTCTCCCTTCCTCTCTGTTAAAAAAAAAATCAATAACAATATGTTAAAATATATGTGTGTGTGTGTGTGTGTGTGTATATATATATATATATATATATATATATATATATATATATATCCTTTCCACTCAGTTGAGTGGTACTCACTATGAAGAAGTCACTCATTGGAAATTGTATATTCTAAGATATTGCTATTCTTTAAAACCTCTCTGGCCTGGCTGGTGTGGTTCAGTGGTTGATGTCAACCTATAAACCAGGTCACAGTTTGATTCCCAGTCAGGGCACATGCCCAGATTGCAGGCTCAATCCCCAGGAGGGGGCGTACAGGAGACAACTGATCAATGATTCTTCCTCATCATTGATGTTTCTATCTCTCTCTCTCCCTTCCTCTCTGAAATCAATAAAAATATATTAAAAATAAATAAACATTTAAAAAAAAACAAACAACAAAAACCTCTCTGGACAAAGTCCAATTTTTTTTTTAAATATTTTTTATTGATTTCAGAGAGGAAGGGATAGTGAGAGATAGAAACATCAATGATGAGAGAGAATCATTGATCGGCTGCCTCCTGCACGCCCCCTACTGGGACTTGAGCCCACAACCCAGGCATGTGCCCTTCACTGGAACTGAAACTGAGACACTTCAGTCTGTAGGCTGACATTCTATTCACTGAGCTAAACCGGCTAGGGCTGGACAAAGTCAGTTTTAAAAAAACAAAAGATACACACACACACACACACACACACACACACACTAGAGACTTTTTATGAATATACTAGTGAATTGTTGCACGGATTTGTGCAATTAAAAGGAAATTAATTAGAAGGTGGCCGGCGGGGTGGTACTTGGCGAGACAGGCTAGACATGCCCTGGAGCCAACCTCCTGCAGTCCCTCCCAGACTGGCCACACCTGGGGTGGTGCTGTGGCTCAAAAGGCATCTGTGGAGTGAGCGGGGTCCCTCCGGCAGGTGGGGTCCCTCAGCCGGACCTGCGGGGACTGGGCTGAAACCAGCTCTCTGACATCCCACGAGGGGTCCCGGAGTGCGAGAGGGCACTCTGCAAAGTTGCTGTCATACAGCGTGTGGAACGCAAATGCAAGTGTGCAGTAAACCAGATTCGGGCCGACAGTGCCCCAGTAACAACATAACCCATGGCCGCAGGTGGAATCGCACAGCCCCTTGAGGAATTGGGCTCCCTCCACTCTAGTTTTGGGATGCATCACCCGAGAACCGCCACTGCCAAGTCACTGTGTTGAGCATCTGCCTCCTGGTGGTCAGTGCGCGTCATAGTGACCAGTTGGATGGAGGGAGGGACACTTAGCATATTAGCCTTTTATATATATAGATTTTGTTTTTTAGTAAAAACAATGTTACTTCAATTTGATCAACTTTTATTTAAAAGACTATTCAGAAACTACTTTCATAGCATCACATATATTCTTATCTTTAAAATAAATACGAAGCTACTAGACTCTGAGAGTCCAAAATCACATAGAATTAATCATCAAAGTGGTATTCAAAGTCTACGCATTATAGTAAGTAGATTTTAAAGTCATAGTGTGATTTCATAAATACTAATAAATGCCTGGCAGAATACATACCTTCCTATTCAGAGAGTCATTCAGATTCAAATAGTCTTAACTCAACCCCTGCTAGGCACCAAGTACTGTGCTACATACTTTCATTTAGATTGCTGAATTTATACCCAATTCTAGGATAGCATGACCTTTCAAGATGGCTGGGTAACAGAGTGAGGAAAAAACACACAAAAAGAAATCTTCCAAACATCAGCCCTAGAAGGCTTACAAATCTACACCCATCAAACTCAACCTCATTCCCTGTCAAGAATATACGTGGCCTCAGAAAAAGCGAACTCACCCTAGAAACTATCTAAAAACTGAACTGGAAACTAGGATATTTAGCCTAAATATTTGGAGCCTTAAAATTGAGAATAAGGCCTGGCCAGTGTGGCTCAGTGGTTGAGCATTGACTCATGAGTCAGAAGGTCAAGGGTTCTCTCTCATCATTGATGTTTCTATCTCTTTCCCTCTTCCTTCCTCTCTCTGAAATCAATAAAAATAAAAAATAAACATATATATAAAAAAACAACAATAAAACAAAAAACTGTCAACAAGGAAAGGCAGGGGGCCTATTTAAACGGTATCCTGCTTCCCTTCTACAGTAACCAATACAAATTTGGAGCCCATCAAGATGTCAAAACTTGAACCTAGTTATTTAATAAGATTTATGTATAAAAATCAATTTAGTAATCACTAGGTCATAATACCCCTTTCCCCCCCACCCCCAAAAATTTAGCAATCAATGCTGACTATGCACTGCCACATCATCTAAAGAGCAACACAACAGGAAATAGGACATAGGCAATGAATATAGGACAGACCAGGAAAAGAAAACCACAAACTATTCAATACTGGGTGCTCCTTTAACTAATTTCTGTTATCACTGCTTTTCAACTACTTACTCAATCCTTCTACCCCAAGCAACTGCCACAGAGAAAGGACACATCCTATCTAGGTTATCCTTCCCTTCTCCCTTAAGTGGTAGCCTGCTCCACTTCATGCAATTCCTCTTCAGCACAAGCAACAGCTACACATGTGAAATACCACAAAAAGCCCATGAACTTGCCACTCGGGTCTTTCTCCAACCACAGCATTCACGAACATCACCAATTATCTTTGCTCAAATCTGGAAACTCCCAATTGAGTTTAACTTGCTCAGTTCTCTGAAACTTCTTATAAACACATTCTCCTCCACAATGGAAATGGCATATCCTCCCACGTACTAGGTGTACCAGTAAATAATGGCGGATTTTGTAATCAAAAACACGATAATTTCAAGAGAAACATCAAAAGTGCTTTATTCAAAGTAATGTCCGTCACTAGCTACACATTTCCCCCACCTTTCAGGTAACTTGTGGATACCGTCCCAATAGAACTTTTCTTGTTTTGAGGCAAACCATTCAGAGACCAAATTTTCCACTTCTTCGTATGTTTTGAAGTGCTGCTCAGAAAGTGCGTGTGCCATTGATTGGAACAAGTGGTAATCTGGAGGAGCAAGGTCTGGTGAATACAGTGGTTGGGTTAATACTTCACAGGCAAGATCTTTTAACATGTCTTTAACTGGTTTTGAAGTGTGTGATGGTGCGTTATCATGAAGCAAAATTACTTTGCCATGTCTTCTGGAACACTCTGGTCGTTTCACGTGTGGTTCAAATTAATTCTTTGTTGTCGGTAGCAATCAGTATTAATGGTTTCACCTGGTTTTAGAAGTTCATCATACACCACATCTTCCTGATCCTACCAAACGCAGAGCATTGTCTTCTTTCCGAATCGATTTGGCCTTGTAGTCGATGTTGATGGTTGACCTGGATCAACCCATGATTTTGTGTGTTCGGGATTCTCAAAATAAATCCACTTTTCATCTCCAGTCACAATTAGATGCAAAAAAGACTTTCTTTCATGCCGTTGAAGCAACATTTTACTGATGACTTTCCGGTTTTCCATTTTTCTTTTGTTCAGTTGATGTGGCACCCATTTTGCTTCCTTTAAAATCTTTCCCATCACTTGTAAACAATCAGAAATTGTTTGCTGAGCAACATTTAATCTTTCTGTGCAAGTTGTTTTTGAATTTGACATGCATCTTCATCCAATAATGCTTATAATTGTTGGTCTTCAAACTTTTTTGGTTGACCTGGACGTTCTTTGTCTTTCACATCGAAATCATCACTTGTAAAGCGTTTAAACCAGCGTTCATAAGTATCTTGTGATGGAGCATGTTCACCATAAGCTTCCCGAAGTATATGCTAACTTTTTCTTCAAAATAAAGTAATGAATTAAAACTTCCTGCAAATGCTCTTTTTTTTGGCACGAAATTCGACATTTTTAAACATAAAAATATCTATGATGTTAACACCTTCAGCAAATTTGACATATGAAGTTTTGAAGCTTGCTGTCAATACAACAAAATAGCATACATATCAAATTGCATATATATCAACATATGTGTAACTCCATCTATTGAAAAAAATCCGCATTATTAATTGATACACCAAGTATACCACCAACCACTGCTCACAGAGGAGAAAAGGCAAAATGTAAAAGTAGATGAACTGGTGAGTTCAATATAGTAGGAAAAAAATAGTAAAGCAAGTTCATCAACATCTGAAACCAGGCTTTGAGAACTGACCCACAGCTGTATTTTGTTTGGCCCAGTAGGTGTTCTAATTAAAAACCAACATTTAAAAGAAAGAGATGTTCTTTCAACATTAAAGTTAATATATATATATATATAGCTCAGCCAGCATGGCTCAGTGTTTGAGCATCAACCTATGAACCAGGAGGTCATGGTTCCATTCCCAGTCAGGGCATATGCCTGGATTGCAGGCTAGATCCCCATTGTGGAGCGTGCAGAGGCAACCGATCAATTATTCTTTCTCATCATTGATGTTTCTATCTCTCTCTTCCTCTCCCTTCCTCTCTGAAATCAATAAAAATATTTAAAAAATAAATAAGTAAATACATAAATAAGAAACGTTAAAGAGATTATCTTGGGGTGGCGAACACACGATACAATATACAGATGTATTACAGAATTACACCTGGAACATATATAACTTTTATTAACAAATGTCACCCCAACAAATTCAATAAAAACATAATAAATAAATAAACACATAAATAAATAAGTGAGTTATTAGAGGAACCTAAGCCCAGGTTCCTACAGAGTAACAAAGGGATGGAGCTGAGTAACAGCTGGTCCTTTAGATAGGGCACGTGCTATCTACTATTTCGGACAACTGTCCACATTTATTGTCCATCTGGCCTACTTCACTGATTGAACAGCAAAAATCGTGAGGACATGTGAAATTTGCTATTTCTAAACTATAGGACAGTAAACTAAGTCAATAAAGATTTTTGTTGGCTGTTTAAGAGTGATCTTTTGTGAGCACCTACATTGACAAGTTATCTTCTCCCAGGTCACTTTTACTGTGATGATTTTCTTAAAAGGTTCCAAATAATTTGTTGTGGTCTTTAAGAAGACCACAATAGTTAAGAAGAATCAGTTAAAAGTGACTGAAAGTCCATTTGGAATAGAATGCCTGAGCTAAAAGATCAAAATCAGTGGGGTATTCAATTAACAGAGGTTAAAATCCCATAGATGTTTATGTTAAAAAGCATTTATGACATGTACAGAATAAAAAAGTAGTTCTTCAAAGGAGTGATATGTTTACATGACTAAAAAGTATTTCACAGTTAGAAAGCACTTCCAATATTTCACATACTAATATTCTTTGTTTGTTTGTTTGTTAATCCTCACCCAAGGATATTTTTCCATTGATTTTTAGAGAGTGTAAGGGAGAGGTAGAGACAGAGAGAGAAACACTGATGTGAAAGAGACACATCAATTGGTTGCTTCCCGAACACACTCCAACCAGGGCTGGGGATTGAGCTTGCAACCAAGGTACATGTCCTTGACCGGAATCAAACCCAGGACCCTGCAGTCCATAGGCCAACGCTCTTATCCACTGAGCCAAACCGGCTAAGACTAATATTCTAATTTTTAATCTGATGTTGATAAAACCCTTGTGCTATAAGGTTGGCTAGGCAGATCTTATTGCCCCTCACAGATACCAAAGCATAAAAAAGACAAGAGCCTTCACTAAGGTCACCCTAGTTCACGTGGCAAAGATAGGCCCAGAATCCAGCTGTGTTAACTCGTAAGTCCTGTGGCTCCTTCCATTACAATACACTGCCTCTACTGCCTCTCATCCACTACTATCCTACAAAGGGTAGAAAAGCTATTCAGGGATTACAGAGAAATGTAGTTCAACAGGAGACTGGAAGTATCTATTCAATGACTCTGCACCAAAGTCTACAAAATTCATTCTGATTTCAAGAACAGAACTGGCCCTTCACTCACTTTCAGATCCCCAAAGGAGAGTCATTCATTTCTATGGAACTGTTTGGCACTGCACTTGTATATCATACATATCTCGTCTTACCAATTATTTTGAAAGATTTTTCCAGGAGATGGCAACTGTTATGCTGCATTTTGCGTCCATTGTAAATGCTCAATGCTTCATTATTTCTACACAAAATTTAACAAGTAACTCATCTTTCATTCCAAGAAACAAAGGCTAGAAACAGCCTTCATTAATTTTCAGATATAATGACAAAAACATCTAAATTGTAATATGAAGGAAACAAAAATAAGAAAAGGTAGCTAGGGATACAAGTTTTGTGTTTATAAACCTTAAATAATTAAGCTCTCTTTTTTCTCATCAGGTGAAAAAATAATTAGAAAAAGAAAATCTAACTTTAGAGGGTTAACATGATTTTACATATATATAAAAGATTTTTTTTACTTAAAAATATAAATATACCTATAGACAACTGAATTTGCTACCGCTAAGCACCAATAAAAATCTTTGTTTTAGATTAATGATTTTCTTTTTTTAATCCTCACCCAAGGATATATTTAGTGATTTTAGAAAGGAGGGAGTGAGAGAAACATCAATTGTACCTCCACTACATGTCCTTTTAGGTTTATGCACATAAAGCCTTCATGAGACAGGGGAATTTTATTTATTTATTTTGTTAATCCTCACTATTAAAAAAAATTTTTTTATTGCTTTCAGAGAAGAAGGGACAGGGAGAGATAGAGAAACATCAATGTGAGAGAATCATTGATCGGCTGTGAGGCAAGGTATTTTATCAGCTCTAGCCGGTTTGGTTCAGTAGCTAGAGCGTCGGCCTGTGGACTGAAGAGTCCCAGGTTTGATTCTGGTCAAGGGCACATGCCCAGGTTGTGGACTCAATCCCCAGTAGGGAGCCTGCAGGAAGCAGCCAATCAATGATTCTCTCTCATTATTGATGTTTCTCTCTCTCTCCCTCTCCCTTCCTCTCTGAAATCAATAAAAATAAAAAAATAAAAAGAATGAAAATCAGAGAGTAAGTAGGTAAAATAAAAATCTAGGAAAGAAATACAGTCCCTTAATTTGGATTAGAATAAGAGCAACATTTTATCCCTGCACAATGACAATGCTTGGATATACACCAGTCAGTGGAAACTTAAGTTTACACATCAACTAATTTCAGAACACTTATTTTTCTGTCAAGTACTACCCAAGGACTCCCCAGCAAGACTTAATGCCATGCTACTAATAATTTACTATAGCACCATTTACAAGAGCAGATTTTTGGAAAACTAAATCATTTGGGGATTGGTTAAATAAATTGTGGTATGTCCATACAATGGAATACCATGCAACTTTTAAAAAAAGAGAGAAAAGGCTCTCTTTGTATGTTATATTTGTTTTTTGTTTGATTAAATATGTTTTCATTGAGTTTTTGAGAGAGAGGGAGGAAGGGGGGGGAGAGGAAGGGAGGGAGAGGGAGAGGGAGAGGGAGAGGGAGAGGGAGAGGGAGAGGGAGAGGGAGAGGGAGAGGGAGAGGGAGAGGGAGAGGGAGAGGGAGAGGGAGAGGGAGAGGGAGAGAGAGAGAGAGAGAGAGAGAGAGAGAGAGAGAGAGAGAGGAAACTTCGATGAGAGAAACATCAACATCGAATGGCTGCCTCCTACACATCCCCTACTGGGGGATCGAGTCCGCAACCTAGGCATGTGCCCTGACAGGGAATCAAACCAGGACCTCCTGTTACACTGGTTGACCAATGAGCCATACTGGCCAGACTGTTATATTTGTTTTTAATCCTTGATTTTAAAAAAGACTAACGGTTTTAATGTTGCTTAGCTTCAGTTTGAAGTGCAACTTCCACTAATAACTGCAATAAAAAGCTTTGCTATGAAAAAGAAACAATCTATTGTGGCATACAATATTAAAAGTACATGAACTTTTAAGGTAAACAAAACACTTTCAAAGAAATGTCAGGCTGCTTCTAATTCTGATCTCAGGGGCCTAGAAGTACACACATTTATTCTCTTACCCCTGAAGAGGCAGGAAGGGTTGAGAACTACTACACCAAGGACATTAAAGTATCATTCTCAATGGCAGTAGAAAGGGCAAAGGATTCGAGTTAGACAGACCTTGATATGCAGCCTAGTTCTTGCCAGTGGAGGACCTTTGATCAGTTCCTTAACCTTGAGCTCAGAGCCTGTTTCTTCATCTATAAAATGTGGTCAATCCACTTACCTTGTAGTTTTGTTATAAGGATTGGAGTTAATATATGTTAAGCAAACTGCCTGACTCTAGAAGAATAAAATAATGATGGCTAGTGTTATAGCCATCACCAGCCTATTAGAATGTCTATTTGACTATCTATAACCATTTATTTGGATTCAATTTTTGAGAACAAGATAAGGTAGACAATGGATATTATATGCTCTCCCAACCCATCACAGAAAGAAAATCGGCCAATAGGATATAATTACCTAGGTGAAACACTTTATTATACTCACATATTTCATTTCAAACTTCTTAGCCAACATCTCCACTTCTTGCCTCTCTTTATGCTCATCATTAAATGGGTCTTCTGAGTGAATGGGCTTCTTCTGATTCAACGTGAGTGGGAAAAGAAATAAAAGTATTAGTATTAATTCAATCAGAGTTGAATATATCCTTAAATTTAACAATGAGAACCATTCTTCCAAATATTAACAAATATTAAGTTAGAAGCATTAAAAATAACTAGAAAGGTTGGTTTGTAATAAAAATATTTACAGTTTTAACTGATTTTTATACATTCTAAAAATTTTTTTTTTGGTGGATAAGAACTTAACAATGCAAACTGTCTCTACTGTAAAGTGATTGTATGGTCACCCCATTCAAAAGAAGGCAAAAGCATGGATGGAACTGGAGAGCATTATGCTAAGCGAAATAAGCCAGTCAGAGAAAGATAAATATAATGATCTCACTCATTTGTGAAATATAATGAACAACATAAACTGATGAACAAAAACAGATCCAGAGACAGAGAAGCATTGATCAGACCATCAAACATCAGAGGGAAGGTAGGGAAGGGCAGGGGTAGGGGGGAGAGATCAACCAAAGGACTTGTATGCATGCATATAAGCCTAACCAATGGACACAGACACCAGGGGGTGAGGGCATGAGTGTGTGTGTGTGTGTGGGGGGGGGGGGTTAGGGGAGCAATAAGAACACATATGTAATACCTTAATCAATAAAGAAAAAAAATTTTAAAAAGAAAAGAAGGCAAAAGAACTCTAAGAAAATTAGGTAAAAATAAAAACCCCACTTATAACTGTAGTTTGAGATCTTCCCAACAAAGATTAACTGCTTTGGTCAGGAAATGCTTCTAAAGGAATCTCTAGGTTATTAATTTAGAGTCAGCATTTAATCATCTGCCCTGTGTTATCACTTGGTCAGTGGTCAGGAAACTCATTAGTCAACAGAGCGGCAAACCGCGGCTCGCGAGCCGCAGTTTGCCGACCACTGCACTAGGTTATCTATAGCTGCTTTGGCTTTCTGCTGAGGCCCAGAATCAACCTCTACATCACCTACATCCTGTCACTGGCTATCCATTCAGGGAATACATTTCACTTTTAAACAAAGCTAGAAAATGAAATAACTGCAAACAGAAAACATTACATAGTTTACTTCTAGCAGGGGAGAGTGAAATTTTATTATAATACGTGTTAATCACACACAGCTAGGATCCCACATTTTCCATTTTTATCAAAACAAAGTATAAACAAAACAAACAATAAAATAAATCACATCTTTTACTCAAGTTTACTATTTTAACAGAAACATTTCATACATATGGCTTTTCAATATACAAAAAAAGCCAAAATAAAGAGCTACAAGACAATTGACTAGAAAGTTAATTTTTTTTAAAAAAAGGGATGCTCCATGTTTTTACTGAAGTAGCATCTTCAAGCAATTAATAATGAAAGTATGTGAAAATTTGAAATACTAGATACAAATTTGGTTAACCCTGAGGAGCAAGGGGAAAAATGCACAAAGGACAAATATTTGCACACTGTGAAATTGAGACACTTCATTCTGGATACAAAGGCTGAGATATAATCAGTCTAAAAAATATGACAGAAAAAATGGACAGGATGAATACAAAACAATTCATCATACTTAGGGCATTTAGAATAAAGGGATAATCCTTAAAGTTTAAAGGAAATAACTTTAGAATCAATTTTTTAATTATAAACTAATAAATTACAGAATCCTTTATCCCAATAAGAATCACCAATGGAAAATATAAACATGATCTGAAAGAAAATAACCTAGCCGGAACTGATTGATAATAAAATAAGAAATACTAGGCATGTTCGGGGTACGACCTTATGTTGAGACTAAAGTTAAGGACATTAAGGACAGTGAGCAATCACCTTGCCTTGCCATTATAAACTGTTCCTTCATGTCACTGTGAAGTTCAAATATTAGGTCTTACTACTGGTCTGACTCGTTTTACATGTGCAAACAAACACGTTTTGTTTTAAAGAAGAACACCTTATATGACATTCTAAAATATTTTATGTAGACTTTATATAAGCCTCAATAGTAAATCTCGTATTTACTCGACAATCTACAAATATAACTTTACAAAAACTGACTCACTGTTCTTTCACAGTTAAGAAATAACTCCCTACCTATAACTAAGGCTCTAAGTAAGTTGTATGATTTTTCAGGTGAAAAAGATCTGAAAATTAGTAAATATCAAAATTACCAACTGCCACCAGGCAAAATTGAGAAAATAATTTTGTTCTTTGACCTTAACTCAAAACCATTTTCAGGAGATCTTTCGTATATGTTACCCAAAATATGCAATATAAAAAGTAGCGGGCCCTGGCCTGTGTGGCTAGGTTGATTGAGCACCGTCCCAGGCACAGAGAGGTCACCGTCAATTTCTGGTCAGGGCACATGCCAAATTTCAGGTTTGATTCCCAATATGCAGGAAGCAGCCAATGGATGTTTGTCTCTATAATTAATGTTTCTCTCTCTCTCCCTTCCTCTAGCTCTAAAATCAATTTTAAAAAATTCTAAATTTAAAAAAAAACAAAACACAATTTTTTTCAAAAGGCAATGGAATACTATAGAATCCTATAACCGTATAATCACGTTAACATGATTATCTTTATTTTTCCTTTTATAGTAAATGTTCAATTAATCATTCTGGATACATAAAAAAGCCAAAAGAAGCCCAGCCAGTGTGGCTCAATGGCTGAGCATAGACCTATGAACCAGGAGGTCATTGCCAGGATTCCCTTCCCAGTCAGGGCACATGGCAGGGTTGCAGGCTTGATTTCGGGCTTAATCCCCAGTGGGGGGAGTGGAGTGTAGGGGGTAGCCACTCCATTATTCTCTCTCATCATTGGTGTTTTATCCCTCTCTCGAATCAATAAAATTAATAAAAAAAAAAAAGCCAAAACAAATTCATGTTCTGGTTAAGTGTTTTTCTGGTTTACTAAGAGTCAAAAAAAATTTTTTAATATATTTTATTGCTTTTTTACAAAGAGGAAGGGAGAGGGATAGAGAGCTAGAAACATCAATCAGCTGCCTCCTGCACACCTCCCACTGGGGATGTGCCCGCAACCAAGGTACATGCCCTTGACCTGAATCGAACCTGGGACCTTTCAGTCCAGAGGCCGACGCTCTATCCACTGAGCCAAACCGGTTAGGGCAAGAGTCAAAAATTTTTTTCTTTTGTAGCAATTACTGCCAAAATGTATTCCTAAATTGTACTATTTCCCTTTAGCCAGAAATGGTGAACAAATTAATCTTTCAGGATAGAGATGATTGCAATGCCTCAGTCATCATCCTGAACCACTTAATTGAGGACTCAATACTCTACAGAAGTAACAAAGGTTAAGGGTTTAGCTAATCTGTGTCCTGACAACCTGGAAGGATATTTTGATTTTCATATTTTGCCAACATTTGCTCATTTAATTTCGCTTTTCCTCATTAATAAAAATATAGAGTATAAAAAAATTCTATATTGCATTCAGGTAATTAGGGTTTTATTGTTCATTTTGTATTTATGAAGGGAGATGATTTAAATGCACCTCAATATAGATGGTGTTCACAGGTAACACATTTTTTATACCTATACCTATCAACTTAAGGATCTGAAGCTAAAATTTTCTTATTCAATGATAGAAGGCTGTTTCAAAATTTTAGAATCTTTTTCTCTTAATTTTTATAAGATCTCTCTTCCTCCCCTTTCCACTCTTACTCCGGTATATGGTATGTTGTTCAATTACGTAACTCAAAATTAAAGCTCTTTAGAAAATATTACAACATCCCTAAAAATAATTGGATTTCCCCTAAAGAGAAGAAAAACCAAAATTGGGAATTGTCACTTTCCAGACCAATTATAATGTCCACACTTTGCTTTTTAATGGTCTCTCTTCCTAGGATTTCCTTTCATGGGTCTAAAACAACTTTATTTTAGAAAAGTATTTTCTATAATTATGTAATGAATATGTTCTTTGGAAGCAATCATAGGAAAATCTGACAAATCTTTGTTGCAAAGATGCATTAGCATCCTCCTTTGTAAAATGGAGATAATGGTTCCTACCTCATGAAGTTCTGCTGCACAAAACTAGATAAACCATGCACCATACTTAGAACTGTGCCTAGTACACTGTAAGAACTAAGTAAATGTTAGATATTCTTATGTATTTTCACTCAAAAAGGATGCTTTTCATCTGCAATTTATAACAGATTAAGAAGTAAAACTGCAACCTACTTAGATTACAACATGAAATACAATTTATTTGAAAAATGCAGCAATCCAATATTTTAAAAAATGTTTTGGGGAAAAAAATGACAACATTTATAATTAACAGGGACACTAAAATGAGCTTAAAGGGTAAAATGTTATGAGGAAGTGACCAAAATGATCTCTACCCTTAATTCATTTTGGTTGAAAACATTTAGTAATGACCAAACATTTGTAAATAATGATCAAAAGATTAGTTGGCCATAAAATAAAGAAAATCTAGTGACACTATTTAAAATGATATTTTTAAACTAATAAGTCATTCATTTCAACTATGAAGATAGTTGAGGATTGCCCAGCCCACATGGCTCAGTGCATGAGTGTCGACCTGTGAACCGTTTGATTCCCAGTCAGGGCACATGCCCAGGTTGCTGGCTGATCCAGGAGGCAGCCAATCAATGATTCTCTCTCATCATTGATGTTTCTATCTCTCTCTCCCTCTCACTTCTTCTCTAAAATCAATAAAAATACATATTTTTTAAAAAGATAGTTGAGGATAAAAACTAAACAAGTGACTTCTGGAGTCCACTAGACCTGTGCTAAAGCAAAACCTAATAAAGAACATAATTTCTAAACAAGAGGAAACGATTCTCTTATTACTGTTACTCTATCATTTCCCTTTTTAGTTTACTTCTGAAAATCACAAACGCATGACAAAAATTTCAATTACCAACAAATCTCTCTTCTATCTCCATTGTTTACCAGTTTTATAAAAGGCACAGCTATATATTATCAATAATGTTTTTAAAAATTCAAAGCTAACATTTTTTCATCATTCTCCAAAAATTACAATGGCCAAGTGCAATACCCGCCAACTCAAACTTATTAACTAATGATATGCATTCAAAGAAGAAAGTGTAGGTGCCAAATAAAACAGGAGTCACCTTCCCATTCAATTAAAATACGAAGCCCCGAAGAAAAATATGAAAAGGTTTACCAAGACTAACACAAGAGAGAAAAACAAGTAACCAGATAACTAACACTTCTTCATTTTTAAAGTGGAATTCTTAGTCTGAAAATGTTTAGATTATTTTTAAAAACCCTTCCATTAAGAAAAATCCTGCACGCTCACAAGTGCATCTCAGCAGCCACAGCGCCAAGCATAACAAATAGAGATGAAGATGAGGATAATACTGGAGGGGTTACACAATTTTCCTGCTTGATTGGGAGGAGGGGCGTGTCCCCCAAGGTTTTCGCTTCCTTTCTACTGGAAAGGGCAGCTGGAGCTCGACACGGAAAACCCACCCACACAACTTGCAGGGCCCTCAGAATCTGTGTGGGAAGCAAAAAGAAAGGAGGAAAATCTGTTTCGAAAGGTGCGGAGGAAAACCGGCTCGGAGCGGCTTTCGGCTCACGATGGGGGTCGGTGGAGCCGCGGGGAGCCTAGGCTCACCCCGCGAAGCAGAGGAAAGCAGCACCAACCATTGGTCCACCCGCTCAGCCCCTGCCCCCTTCACCAGCCCACCCTCCAGGGCGACCCGAGACGCGCAGGGTGGGCGTCAGGAAGTGCAAACCACTGGGGAAGGTGGACGGGTCCTGAGGCTCCCGGGGTCTCGGGGATGAGGGAGGAACCTTCTGTACCCGTTGTTCTCCGCACAAGAGTAGCTCCGGGTAACTGAACTCGACGCAGCTCTCGTCGGTGGGATCCTTGAGCACCAGCTCCAGGCGCACCGTCTCCCTCGGCGGCCTCCGCTGCGGCTCCGGCCGGGAAGCCGACTCCCGCGGCGGGGGCGGCTGCAAGTGAAGCTGCGGGAGCGGCGGCGGCGGCGGCTCGGGCCGCGGGGGCTCGCGCTGCAGCGACATGGGCGGCTCGGGGCGGCTGCCCTCGCGCTGGGGGAGCGGCTTCTCCCGCGGCGGGGGCTGCGCGTCCGACCGAGGGGCAGCCTCCCGCGGGACCGGCTGCTCCGCCCGGACCGGCTCGTGGTGCGGCTGCGGCTCCAGCCGGGGCGGCTCGCGAGGGTACTCGGGCTCGCGTTCGGCCCCAGGGTACTCGGCCTCGCGCCGCCTCACCGGTGACAGGCTGATAAACGCTACTCTGCGCGGCTCCGCCATCCCAACTGTTCTGGCCCTCTGCCCTCGCTCGCGCCGGCGCTCAGGTCTGTGCCGAGTTGTTTGCCTATCCGCCCTTTCTCTTGCTCTCCGTCGTTTTTCTTCCCTCCACCACCCTCAGCCGTTTCCGCCGACGCCACCGTGAGTGCGGACCGTGCCCCCTTCCCCGCCACTATGTCCTGATGGGCTCCACCGCCATCGCCAGGGTCGCCGCAGCCGCCATGTTGGATCCCCCACATAAATAGAAGCAGGCCGCGAGCGGGCGCATGCGCAGTCAGGAGACGCTCCCGTCCACCTTCGTGGCTGTGGCTCAGTTTTCCTCCCAACAGTCTGGGAGTCCAGACAGGTCAGCGGAAGTGACGTATATTAAGGCCGGTTTCCTTGGAAACGGAGACGCTGTCTGCGCCCTTTCTGAAAGGGAGGGGTTTGGGGGGGTTCCCGAGAAGCTTCCTATTAGCATCCGGAAACCCGAGGCGCTAGCCTAGGGCGAGCGTCTGGATGTGCTTGGGACCGACCTAGTCATGGCGCTGAGTCTCATCGGGCACGTGCCACCCGCTCTCGGCTCTAGAGTTGTGTTGTCAGGTGGTTATTCCAGGCGGATTCGGGGAAAGGGTAGAGGGATGCGAGGACCAGCCGAGGTACCTGCCCGCCCAGCGTTCCCGCAGCCCTAGTTTATCGAGGGGAAAAAGGAAATGGCTAACTCCAGCCAGACTCGCCCGGCGGCTTCCCTCCGCTGAGCACAACACTGACTCCCACAGGCCGCCCTTCCCTAGACCGACAGTTTCCTTGCTTGGCCGGGGGAGGAGGGGGGGTGAGGAGGGGATTGTGTGTGGCAGGGTCGAAAATGCTCAAAAACGTTTTGCAGTTGGGAAATGGAACAAGCAAGTGAACAGCTCTGGGGTCTTTCATAAAGACTAAAGTGTTGATATTAATCACAAAGTGCTTAAGAGGGTTTGGTGGTATTTTAGGGGACATACTCTGAAAGTAGGTGCTGAATGATCCACTTCAGGGTGGGGGAGAAACCTGGATTGGGCACGCCTTGCAGGCACTCCCAGATAAACTAATTAGATTACATATTAAATGGATGACGATTACTGTCAGTTTTTATCCATTAAGTAGGAAGTAAATTTCAGGGCTCGCCCTCCACATCCCTGAAGGAAATCCTGTTAATTCCATTAACCGGATAAGAACAATGCCACCCATTAACGATGCTGAGTCGTGTGACGTCACAGACGAATTCTGAGTAGTTACTTTTTTTTGCTCTCCTATTACGTTCCCTGAAGATGATGATGGAATATCCAGAGGCCCCTCCCGGCTCTAACATGCTGTCGTTTTCCCCTTGGCACTCTGTTTTACCTCCGGTATCCTCTTTCCCTTTGCTCCTCTTCTGATCCTGCATTAGAGTCGCATTTTTGTCACCTTTCTGTCTTCAGTCTCTTTTCCTCCAGTCTTGCAATGGAGCGATATTACTACTTCTAAAACACTTTTATAGTATTATATCACTCTTTGTCCTAGCTGCAATTTACCTGCAAAGTAAGATGGTTTGCCCTCCTGAGTTAGAAGTTAGGAAAAACTTCATTGGCAACGTCAGAGACAAACAGAATCAACATTAATAGATAGCATGGAATACAGTTCATGACTTCTTATGCTAATCTTCTCTAAGGAAGGCATATTTAAGACAGAATGTCTTGGGAAGATGATAAAGGAGGGTACCACATAGAAAGAAAAGCAAAGGTAAGGTCTGCAGAGGGAGTGACCTTGAAGGATTGGAAGAAAGGTCAGAATGGCTGGAGCACAGCGAACAAATAGGGGAGAGATAAAGGAGATAAATCCCAGCAAGAGGTAGGGGCCAGGTCTGGAGGACTGGGAGATGATTCCTGCATTTGGCAAATGGAGATTATTAGTGACTTTGAGGAGCTTTTTTAGTTTGTGGTACATTATCCTCATTGGTCTATGCAAGGCCCTTCTCAATATCTCTTTCCTTTCTCTCCCTCTCTCTGAAATTTTTCTTATCAACCTGTACCTCCAACAGAAATTCTAAAATTTAACTTTTTGTTTGCGTGGGAGCTTGTAAATATGCATAATTTTGCATGCATATATTATTAATTTGTAAATTCAATGTTATATATCTCATGTTGTTTCCTTTTTACCATATATTTTCTAAATCTTTATTGTTGAGAGTATTACAGATGTCTCCCATTTTTCTCCCATTGCCCCCTCCACCTGGTTTCTGCCCCGCCCCAGGCCTTTACCACTATGGTCTGTGTCCATAGGTAATGCATACATGCATATAAAATCTTTGGTTAATCTCTTCCCACCCATCTTTCCCTCTGAGATTCCTCAGTCTGTTCATGTTTCAATGCCTCTGGTTGTATTTTATTCATGCGTTTAGTTTGTTCATTAGATTCCTTGTTTGTTTTGTTTTTTGATTTTTAGATTCAATTGTTGATAGATATGTATTTATTGCCATTTTATGATTCATATTTTATCTTTTTTCTTCTTCTCTTCTTTCTCCTTCTCCTTCCTCCTCCTTTCTTCTTCTCCCTTCTTTCCCATTTGTCCTTCCCCTTTCTTCTTCCCCTTTCTCCTTCCTTTTTCTTCATCCCCCTTTCTGCTTCCCCCTTTTTTTTTTTTTTTAAATATATTTTATTGATATTTTTACAGAAAGGAAGGGAGAGGGATAGAGAGCTAGAAACATCAATGAGAGAGAAACATCAATCAGCTGCCTCCTGCACACGTCCCACCGGGGATGTGCCCACAACCAAAGTACATGCCCTTGACTGGAATCGAACCCGGGACCCTTCAGTCCGCAGGCCGACGCTCTATCCACTGAGCCAAACCGGTTTCAGCTCCTTCCCCCTTTCTCCTTCCCCCTTTCTCCTTCCCCTTTCTTCTTCCCCTTTCTCCTTCCTTTTTCTTCTTGCCCCTTTCTCCTTCCCCTTTCTTCTTCCCCCTTATTCTTCCCCTTTCTTCTCCCTTCTTCCCCTTCTTCTTCCCCCTTCTCCTTCCCCTTTCTCGTTCCCCTTTCTTTTCCCTTCTTCTTCCCCTTTCTTCTTTCCCTTCTTCTTCCCCCTTTCTCCTTCCCCATTCTCCTTATCCCTTTCTCCTTCCCCTTTCTTCTTCTCCTTTCTCCTTCCTTTTTCTTCTTCCCCTTTCTTCTTCCCCTTTCTGCTTCCCCCTTCTTCCCCTTTCTCCTTCCCCTTTCTTCTTCCCCTTTCTGCTTCCCCCTTCTTCTTCCCCTTTCTGCTTCCCCCTTTCTCCTTCCCCCTTCTTCTTCCCCTTTCTCCTTCCCCTTTCTTCTTCCCCTTTCTGCTTCCCCCTTCTCCTTCCCCTTTCTTCTTCCCCTTTCTGCTTCCCCCTTCTTCTTCCCCTTTCTCCTTCCCCTTTCTTCCCCCTTCTCCTTCCCCTTTCTACTTCCCCTTTCTTCTCCCTTCTTCTTCCCCTTTCTTCTTTCCCTTCTCCTTCCCCTTTCTCCTTCCCCTTCTCCTTCCCCTTTCTCCTTTCCCCTTCTTCTTCCCCTTTCTTCTTCCCCTTTCTTCTTTCCCTTCTCCTTCCCCTTTCTCCTTCCCCTTCTCCTTCCCCTTTCTCCTTCCCCCTTCTTCTTCCCCTCTCTGCTTCCCCCTTTCTCCTTCCCCCTTCTTCTTCCCTTTTCTCCTTCCCCCTTCTTCCCCTTTCTGCTTCGCCCTTCTTCTTCCCCCTTCTTCTTCCCCTTTCTCCTTCCCCTTCTTCCCCTTTCTGCTTCCCCCTTCTTCTTCCCCTTTCTCCTTCCCCTTTCTTCCCCCTTCTCCTTCCCCTTTCTCCTTCCCCTTTCTTCTACCCTCTTCTTCCCCTTTCTTTCCCTTCTCCTTCCCTTTCTCCTTCCCCTTTCTTCTCCCTTCTTCTTCCCCTTTCTTCTTTCCCTTCTCCTTACCCTTTCTCCCTCCCCTTTCTTCCCCCTTCTCCTTCCCCTTTCTTCTTCCCCTTTCTCCTTCCCCTTTCTTCTATCCCTTTCTGCTTCCCCCTTCTTCTTCCCCTTTCTCCTTCCCCCTTCTTCTTCCCCCTTATTCTTCCCCTTTCTTCTCCCTTCTTCCCCTTCTTCTTCCCCCTTCTCCTTCCCCTTTCTCTTTCCCCTTTCTTTTCCCTTCTTCTTTCCCTTCTTCTTCCCCATTTTTCCTTCCCCATTCTCCTTATCCCTTTCTCCTTCCCCTTTCTTCTTCTCCTTTCTCCTTCCTTTTTCTTCTTCCCCTTTCTTCTTCCCCTTTCTGCTTCCCCCTTCTTCCCCTTTCTTTTTCCCCTTTCTTCTTCCCCTTTCTGCTTCCCCCTTCTTCTTCCCCTTTCTCCTTCCCCCTTCTTCTTCCCCTTTCTGCTTCCCCCTTTCTCCTTCCCCCTTCTTCTTCCCCATTCTCCTTCCCCTTCTTCTTCCCCTTTCTGCTTCCCCCTCCTTCTTCCCCTTTCTGCTTCCCCCTTCTTCTTCCCCTTTCTCCTTCCCCCTTCTTCTTCCCTTTTCTCCTTCCCCCTTCTTCCCATTTCTGCTTCGCCCTTCTTCTTCCCCCTTCTTCTTCCCCTTTCTCCTTCCCCTTCTTCCCCTTTCTGCTTCCCCCTTCTTCTTCCCCTTTCTCCTTCCCCTTTCTTCCCCCTTCTCCTTCCCCTTTCTCCTTCCCCTTTCTTCTACCCTCTTCTTCCCCTTTCTTTCCCTTCTTCTTCCCCTTTCTCCTTCCCCTTTCTTCTCCCTTCTTCTTCCCCTTTCTTCTTTCCCTTCTCCTTCCCCTTTCTCCCTCCCCTTTCTTCCCCCTTCTCCTTCCCCTTTCTTCTTCCCCTTTCTCCTTCCCCTTTCTTCTATCCCTTTCTGCTTCCCCCTTCTTCTTCCCCTTTCTCCTTCCCCCTTCTTCTTCCCCCTTATTCTTCCCCTTTCTTCTCCCTTCTTCCCCTTCTTCTTCCCCCTTCTTTTTCCCCTTTCTCTTTCCCCTTTCTTTTCCCTTCTTCTTTCCCTTCTTCTTCCCCCTTTCTCCTTCCCCATTCTCCTTATCCCTTTCTCCTTCCCCTTTCTTCTTCTCCTTTCTCCTTCCTTTTTCTTCTTCCCCTTTCTGCTTCCCCCTTCTTCCCCTTTCTTTTTCCCCTTTCTTCTTCCCCTTTCTGCTTCCCCCTTCTTCTTCCCCTTTCTCCTTCCCCCTTCTTCTTCCCCTTTCTGCTTCCCCCTTTCTCCTTCCCCCTTCTTCTTCCCCATTCTCCTTCCCCTTCTTCTTCCCCTTTCTGCTTCCCCCACCTTCTTCCCCTTTCTGCTTCCCCCTTCTTCTTCCCCTTTCTCCTTCCCCCTTCTTCTTCTCCTTTCTGCTTCCCCCTTTCTCCTTCCCCCTTCTTCTTCCCCTTTCTCCTTCCCCTTTCTTCTTCCCCTTTCTGCTTCCCCCTTCTTCTTCCCCTTTCTCCTTCCCCCTTCTTCTTCCCCTTTCTGCTTCCCCCTTCTTCTTCCCCTTTCTCCTTCCCCCTTCTTCTTCCCCTTTCTGCTTCCCCCTTTCTCCTTCCCCCTTCTTCTTCCCCTTTCTCCTTCCCCTTTCTTCTTCCCCTTTCTGCTTCCCCCTTCTTCTTCCCCTTTCTCCTTCCCCCTTCTTCTTTCCCTTCTTCTTCCCCCTTTCTCCTTCCCCATTCTCCTTATCCCTTTCTCCTTCTCCTTTCTTCTTCTCCTTTCTCCTTCCTTTTTCTTCTTCCCCTTTCTTCTTCCCCTTTCTGCTTCCCCCTTCTTCCCCTTTCTCCTTCCCCTTTCTTCTTCCCCTTTCTGCTTCCCCCTTCTTCTTCCCCTTTCTCCTTCCCCCTTCTTCTTCCCCTTTCTCCTTCCCCCTTCTTCCAATTTCTCCTTCCCCCTTCTTCTTCCCCTTTCTGCTTCCCCTTTCTGCTTCCCCTTTCTCCTTCTCCCTTCTTCTTCCCCTTTCTGCTTCCCCCTCTTCCCCTTTCTCCTTCCCCCTTCTTCTTCCCCTTTCTTCTTCCCCTTTCTGCTTCCCCCTTCTTCTTCCCCTTTCTCCTTCCCCCTTCTTCTTCCCCTTTCTCCTTCCCCCTTCTTCTTCCCCTTTCTGCTTCCCCCTTCTTTTTCCCCTTTCTCCTTCCCCCTTCTTCTTCCCCTTTCTGCTTCCCCCTTTCTCCTTCCCCCTTCTTCTTCCTCTTTCTCCTTCCCCTTCTTCTTCCCCCTTCTCCTTCCCCTTTCTCGTTCCCCTTTCTTTTCCCTTCTTCTTCCCCTTTCTTCTTTCCCTTCTTCTTCCCCCTTTCTCCTTCCCCATTCTCCTTATCCCTTTCTCCTTCCCCTTTCTTCTTCTCCTTTCTCCTTCCTTTTTCTTCTTCCCCTTTCTTCTTCCCCTTTCTGCTTCCCCCTTCTTCCCCTTTCTCCTTCCCCTTTCTTCTTCCCCTTTCTGCTTCCCCCTTCTTCTTCCCCTTTCTGCTTCCCCCTTTCTCCTTCCCCCTTCTTCTTCCCCTTTCTCCTTCCCCTTTCTTCTGACCCTTTCTGCTTCCCCCTTCTCCTTCCCCTTTCTTCTTCCCCTTTCTGCTTCCCCCTTCTTCTTCCCCTTTCTCCTTCCCCTTTCTTCCCCCTTCTCCTTCCCCTTTCTACTTCCCCTTTCTTCTCCCTTCTTCTTCCCCTTTCTTCTTTCCCTTCTCCTTCCCCTTTCTCCTTCCCCTTCTCCTTCCCCTTTCTCCTTTCCCCTTCTTCCCCTTTCTTCTTCCCCTTTCTGCTTCCCCCTTCTTCTTCCCCTTTCTCCATCCCCCTTCTTCTTCCCCTTTCTCCTTCCCCCTTCTTCTTCCCCTCTCTGCTTCCCCCTTTCTCCTTCCCCCTTCTTCTTCCCTTTTCTCCTTCCCCCTTCTTCCCCTTTCTGCTTCGCCCTTCTTCTTCCCCCTTCTTCTTCCCCTTTCTCCTTCCCCTTCTTCCCCTTTCTGCTTCCCCCTTCTTCTTCCCCTTTCTCCTTCCCCTTTCTTCCCCCTTCTCCTTCCCCTTTCTCCTTCCCCTTTCTTCTACCCTCTTCTTCCCCTTTCTTTCCCTTCTCCTTACCTTTCTCCTTCCCCTTTCTTCTCCCTTCTTCTTCCCCTTTCTTCTTTCCCTTCTCCTTACCCTTTCTCCCTCCCCTTTCTTCCCCCTTCTCCTTCCCCTTTCTTCTTCCCCTTTCTCCTTCCCCTTTCTTCTATCCCTTTCTGCTTCCCCCTTCTTCTTCCCCTTTCTCCTTCCCCCTTCTTCTTCCCCCTTATTCTTCCCCTTTCTTCTCCCTTCTTCCCCTTCTTCTTCCCCCTTCTCCTTCCCCTTTCTCTTTCCCCTTTCTTTTCCCTTCTTCTTTCCCTTCTTCTTCCCCCTTTCTCCTTCCCCATTCTCCTTATCCCTTTCTCCTTCCCCTTTCTTCTTCTCCTTTCTCCTTCCTTTTTCTTCTTCCCCTTTCTTCTTCCCCTTTCTGCTTCCCCCTTCTTCCCCTTTCTTTTTCCCCTTTCTTCTTCCCCTTTCTGCTTCCCCCTTCTTCATCCCCTTTCTCCTTCCCCCTTCTTCTTCCCCTTTCTGCTTCCCCCTTTCTCCTTCCCCCTTCTTCTTCCCCTTTCTCCTTCCCCTTCTTCTTCCCCTTTCTGCTTCCCCCTCCTTCTTCCACTTTCTCCTTCCCCTTCTTCTTCCCCTTTCTGCTTCCCCCTTTCTCCATCCCCCTTCTTCTTCCCCTTTCTCCTTCCCCTTTTTTCTTCCCCTTTCTGCTTCCCCCTTCTTCTTCCCCTTTCTCCTTCCCCTTTCTTCCCCCTTCTTCTTCCCCTTTCTTCTACCTTCTTCTTCCCCTTTCTTCTTTCCCTTCTCCTTCCCTTTCTCCTTCCCCTTTCTTCTCCCTTCTTCTTCCCCTTTCTTCTTTCCCTTCTCCTTCCCCTTTCTCCTTCCCCTTTCTTCCCCCTTCTCCTTCCCCTTTCTTCTTCCCCATTCTCCTTCCCCTTTCTTCTTCCCCTTTCTGCTTCCCCCTTCTTCTTCCCCTTTCTCCTTCCCCCTTCTTCTTCCCCTTTCTCCTTCCCCCTTCTTCTTCCCCTTTCTCCTTCCACTTTCTTCTTCCCCTTTCTGCTTCCCCCTTCTTCTTCTCCTTTCTCCTTCCCCCTTCTTCTTCCCCTTTCTCCTTCCCCCTTCTTCTTCCCCTTTCTCCTTCCACTTTCTTCTTCCCCTTTCTGCTTCCCCCTTCTTCTTCTCCTTTCTCTTTCCCCCTTCTTCTTCCCCTTTCTCCTTCCCCCTTCTTCTTCCCCTTTCTGCTTCCCCCTTCTTCCCTTTCTCCTTCCCCCTTCTCCTTCCCCTTTCTTCTTCCCCTTTCTGCTTCCCCCTTCTTCTTCCCCTTTCTCCTTCCCCTTTCTTCCCCCTTCTCCTTCCCCTTTCTACTTCCCCTTTCTTCTCCCTTCTTCTTCCCCTTTCTTCTTTCCCTTCTCCTTCCCCTTTCTCCTTCCCCTTCTCCTTCCCCTTTCTCCTTTCCCCTTCTTCTTCCCCTTTCTTCTTCCCCTTTCTGCTTCCCCCTTCTTCTTCCCCTTTCTCCATCCCCCTTCTTCTTCCCCTTTCTCCTTCCCCCTTCTTCTTCCCCTCTCTGCTTCCCCCTTTCTCCTTCCCCCTTCTTCTTCCCTTTTCTCCTTCCCCCTTCTTCCCCTTTCTGCTTCGCCCTTCTTCTTCCCCCTTCTTCTTCCCCTTTCTCCTTCCCCTTCTTCCCCTTTCTGCTTCCCCCTTCTTCTTCCCCTTTCTCCTTCCCCTTTCTTCCCCCTTCTCCTTCCCCTTTCTCCTTCCCCTTTCTTCTACCCTCTTCTTCCCCTTTCTTTCCCTTCTCCTTCCCTTTCTCCTTCCCCTTTCTTCTCCCTTCTTCTTCCCCTTTCTTCTTTCCCTTCTCCTTCCCCTTTCTCCCTCCCCTTTCTTCCCCCTTCTCCTTCCCCTTTCTTCTTCCCCTTTCTCCTTCCCCTTTCTTCTATCCCTTTCTGCTTCCCCCTTCTTCTTCCCCTTTCTCCTTCCCCCTTCTTCTTCCCCCTTATTCTTCCCCTTTCTTCTCCCTTCTTCCCCTTCTTCTTCCCCCTTCTCCTTCCCCTTTCTCTTTCCCCTTTCTTTTCCCTTCTTCTTTCCCTTCTTCTTCCCCCTTTCTCCTTCCCCATTCTCCTTATCCCTTTCTCCTTCCCCTGTCTTCTTCTCCTTTCTCCTTCCTTTTTCTTCTTCCCCTTTCTTCTTCCCCTTTCTGCTTCCCCCTTCTTCCCCTTTCTTTTTCCCCTTTCTTCTTCCCCTTTCTGCTTCCCCCTTCTTCTTCCCCTTTCTCCTTCCCCCTTCTTCTTCCCCTTTCTGCTTCCCCCTTTCTCCTTCCCCCTTCTTCTTCCCCTTTCTCCTTCCCCTTCTTCTTCCCCTTTCTGCTTCCCCCTCCTTCTTCCACTTTCTCCTTCCCCTTCTTCTTCCCCTTTCTGCTTCCCCCTTTCTCCATCCCCCTTCTTCTTCCCCTTTCTCCTTCCCCTTTTTTCTTCCCCTTTCTGCTTCCCCCTTCTTCTTCCCCTTTCTCCTTCCCCTTTCTTCCCCCTTCTTCTTCCCCTTTCTTCTTTCCCTTCTCCTTCCCCTTTCTTCTTTCCCTTCTCCTTCCCTTTCTCCTTCCCCTTTCTTCTCCCTTCTTCTTCCCCTTTCTTCTTTCCCTTCTCCTTCCCCTTTCTCCTTCCCCTTTCTTCCCCCTTCTCCTTCCCCTTTCTTCTTCACCATTCTCCTTCCCCTTTCTTCTTCCCCTTTCTGCTTCCCCCTTCTTCTTCCCCTTTCTCCTTCCCCCTTCTTCTTCCCCTTTCTCCTTCCCCCTTCTTCTTCCCCTTTCTCCTTCCACTTTCTTCTTCCCCTTTCTGCTTCCCCCTTCTTCTTCTCCTTTCTCCTTCCCCCTTCTTCTTCCCCTTTCTCCTTCCCCCTTCTTCTTCCCCTTTCTCCTTCCACTTTCTTCTTCCCCTTTCTGCTTCCCCCTTCTTCTTCTCCTTTCTCTTTCCCCCTTCTTCTTCCCCTTTCTCCTTCCCCCTTCTTCTTCCCCTTTCTGCTTCCCCCTTCTTCCCTTTCTCCTTCCCCCTTCTCCTTCCCCTTTCTTCTTACCCTTTCTGCTTCCCCCTTCTTCTTCCCCTTTCTCCCTCCCCTTTCTTCCCCCTTCTCCTTCCCCTTTCTTCTTCCCCTTTCTCCTTCCCCTTTCTTCTATCCCTTTCTGCTTCCCCCTTCTTCTTCCCCTTTCTCCTTCCCCCTTCTTCTTCCCCCTTATTCTTCCCCTTTCTTCTCCCTTCTTCCCCTTCTTCTTCCCCCTTCTCCTTCCCCTTTCTCTTTCCCCTTTCTTTTCCCTTCTTCTTTCCCTTCTTCTTCCCCCTTTCTCCTTCCCCATTCTCCTTATCCCTTTCTCCTTCCCCTTTCTTCTTCTCCTTTCTCCTTCCTTTTTCTTCTTCCCCTTTCTTCTTCCCCTTTCTGCTTCCCCCTTCTTCCCCTTTCTTTTTCCCCTTTCTTCTTCCACTTTCTGCTTCCCCCTTCTTCTTCCCCTTTCTCCTTCCCCTTTCTTCCCCCTTCTCCTTCCCCTTTCTACTTCCCCTTTCTTCTCCCTTCTTCTTCCCCTTTCTTCTTTCCCTTCTCCTTCCCCTTTCTCCTTCCCCTTCTCCTTCCCCTTTCTCCTTTCCCCTTCTTCTTCCCCTTTCTTCTTCCCCTTTCTGCTTCCCCCTTCTTCTTCCCTTTCTCCATCCCCCTTCTTCTTCCCCTTCTCCTTCCCCCTTCTTCTTCCCCTCTCTGCTTCCCCCTTTCTCCTTCCCCTTCTTCTTCCCTTTTCTCCTTCCCCCTTCTTCCCCTTTCTGCTTCGCCCTTCTTCTTCCCCCTTCTTCTTCCCCTTTCTCCTTCCCCTTCTTCCCCTTTCTGCTTCCCCTTCTTCTTCCCCTTTCTCCTTCCCCTTTCTTCCCCCTTCTCCTTCCCCTTTCTCCTTCCCCTTTCTTCTACCCTCTTCTTCCCCTTTCTTCCCTTCTCCTTCCCTTTCTCCTTCCCCTTTCTTCTCCCTTCTTCTTCCCCTTTCTTCTTTCCCTTCTCCTTCCCCTTTCTCCCTCCCCTTTCTTCCCCCTTCTCCTTCCCCTTTCTTCTTCCCCTTTCTCCTTCCCCTTTCTTCTATCCCTTTCTGCTTCCCCCTTCTTCTTCCCCTTTCTCCTTCCCCCTTCTTCTTCCCCCTTATTCTTCCCCTTTCTTCTCCCTTCTTCCCCTTCTTCTTCCCCCTTCTCCTTCCCCTTTCTCTTTCCCCTTTCTTTTCCCTTCTTCTTTCCCTTCTTCTTCCCCATTTTTCCTTCCCCATTCTCCTTATCCCTTTCTCCTTCCCCTTTCTTCTTCTCCTTTCTCCTTCCTTTTTCTTCTTCCCCTTTCTTCTTCCCCTTTCTGCTTCCCCCTTCTTCCCCTTTCTTTTTCCCCTTTCTTCTTCCCCTTTCTGCTTCCCCCTTCTTCTTCCCCTTTCTCCTTCCCCCTTCTTCTTCCCCTTTCTGCTTCCCCCTTTCTCCTTCCCCCTTCTTCTTCCCCATCTCCTTCCCCTTCTTCTTCCCCTTTCTGCTTCCCCCTCCTTCTTCCCCTTTCTGCTTCCTCCTTCTTCTTCCCCTTTCTCCTTCCCCCTTCTTCTTCCCCTTTCTGCTTCCCCCTTTCTCCTTCCCCCTTCTTCTTCCCCTTTCTCCTTCCCCTTTCTTCTTCCCCTTTCTGCTTCCCCCTTCTTCTTCCCCTTTCTCCTTCCCCCTTCTTCTTCCCCTTTCTCCTTCCCCTTTCTTCCCCCTTCTCCTTCCCCTTTCTACTTCCCCTTTCTTCTCCCTTCTTCTTCCCCTTTCTTCTTTCCCTTCTCCTTCCCCCTTTCTCCTTCCCCTTCTCCTTCCCCTTTCTCCTTTCCCCTTCTTCTTCCCCTTTCTTCTTCCCCTTTCTGCTTCCCCCTTCTTCTTCTCCTTTCTCCATCCCCCTTCTTCTTCCCCTTTCTCCTTCCTTCTTCTTCTTCCCCTCTCTGCTTCCCCCTTTCTCCTTCCCCCTTCTTCTTCCCTTTTCTCCTTCCCCCTTCTTCCCATTTCTGCTTCGCCCTTCTTCTTCCCCCTTCTTCTTCCCCTTTCTCCTTCCCCTTCTTCCCCTTTCTGCTTCCCCCTTCTTCTTCCCCTTTCTCCTTCCCCTTTCTTCCCCCTTCTCCTTCCCCTTTCTCCTTCCCCTTTCTTCTACCCTCTTCTTCCCCTTTCTTTCCCTTCTCCTTCCCTTTCTCCTTCCCCTTTCTTCTCCCTTCTTCTTCCCCTTTCTTCTTTCCCTTCTCCTTCCCCTTTCTCCCTCCCCTTTCTTCCCCCTTCTCCTTCCCCTTTCTTCTTCCCCTTTCTCCTTCCCCTTTCTTCTATCCCTTTCTGCTTCCCCCTTCTTCTTCCCCTTTCTCCTTCCCCCTTCTTCTTCCCCCTTATTCTTCCCCTTTCTTCTCCCTTCTTCCCCTTCTTCTTCCCCCTTCTCCTTCCCCTTTCTCTTTCCCCTTTCTTTTCCCTTCTTCTTTCCCTTCTTCTTCCCCCTTTCTCCTTCCCCATTCTCCTTATCCCTTTCTCCTTCCCCTTTCTTCTTCTCCTTTCTCCTTCCTTTTTCTTCTTCCCCTTTCTTCTTCCCCTTTCTGCTTCCCCCTTCTTCCCCTTTCTTTTTCCCCTTTCTTCTTCCACTTTCTGCTTCCCCCTTCTTCTTCCCCTTTCTCCTTCCCCTTTCTTCCCCCTTCTCCTTCCCCTTTCTACTTCCCCTTTCTTCTCCCTTCTTCTTCCCCTTTCTTCTTTCCCTTCTCCTTCCCCTTTCTCCTTCCCCTTCTCCTTCCCCTTTCTCCTTTCCCCTTCTTCTTCCCCTTTCTTCTTCCCCTTTCTGCTTCCCCCTTCTTCTTCCCCTTTCTCCATCCCCCTTCTTCTTCCCCTTTCTCCTTCCCCCTTCTTCTTCCCCTCTCTGCTTCCCCCTTTCTCCTTCCCCCTTCTTCTTCCCTTTTCTCCTTCCCCCTTCTTCCCCTTTCTGCTTCGCCCTTCTTCTTCCCCCTTCTTCTTCCCCTTTCTCCTTCCCCTTCTTCCCCTTTCTGCTTCCCCCTTCTTCTTCCCCTTTCTCCTTCCCCTTTCTTCTTCCCCTTTCTGCTTCCCCCTTCTTCTTCCCCTTTCTCCTTCCCCCTTCTTCTTCCCCTTTCTCCTTCCCTTTCTTCCCCCTTCTCCTTCCCCTTTCTACTTCCCCTTTCTTCTCTCTTCTTCTTCCCCTTTCTTCTTTCCCTTCTCCTTCCCCTTTCTCCTTCCCCTTCTCCTTCCCCTTTCTCCTTTCCCCTTCTTCTTCCCCTTTCTTCTTCCCCTTTCTGCTTCCCCCTTCTTCTTCTCCTTTCTCCATCCCCCTTCTTCTTCCCCTTTCTCCTTCCTTCTTCTTCTTCCCCTCTCTGCTTCCCCCTTTCTCCTTCCCCTTCTTCTTCCCTTTTCTCCTTCCCCCTTCTTCCCATTTCTGCTTCGCCCTTCTTCTTCCCCCTTCTTCTTCCCCTTTCTCCTTCCCCTTCTTCCCCTTTCTGCTTCCCCCTTCTTCTTCCCCTTTCTCCTTCCCCTTTCTTCCCCCTTCTCCTTCCCTTTCTCCTTCCCCTTTCTTCTACCCTCTTCTTCCCCTTTCTTTCCCTTCTCCTTCCCTTTCTCCTTCCCCTTTCTTCTCCCTTCTTCTTCCCCTTTCTTCTTTCCCTTCTCCTTCCCCTTTCTCCCTCCCCTTTCTTCCCCCTTCTCCTTCCCCTTTCTTCTTCCCTTTCTCCTTCCCCTTTCTTCTATCCCTTTCTGCTTCCCCCTTCTTCTTCCCCTTTCTCCTTCCCCCTTCTTCTTCCCCCTTATTCTTCCCCTTTCTTCTCCCTTCTTCCCCTTCTTCTTCCCCCTTCTCCTTCCCCTTTCTCTTTCCCCTTTCTTTTCCCTTCTTCTTTCCCTTCTTCTTCCCCCTTTCTCCTTCCCCATTCTCCTTATCCCTTTCTCCTTCCCCTTTCTTCTTCTCCTTTCTCCTTCCTTTTTCTTCTTCCCCTTTCTTCTTCCCTTTCTGCTTCCCCCTTCTTCCCCTTTCTTTTTCCCCTTTCTTCTTCCACTTTCTGCTTCCCCCTTCTTCTTCCCTTTCTCCTTCCCCTTTCTTCCCCCTTCTCCTTCCCCTTTCTACTTCCCCTTTCTTCTCCCTTCTTCTTCCCCTTTCTTCTTTCCCTTCTCCTTCCCTTTCTCCTTCCCCTTCTCCTTCCCCTTTCTCCTTTCCCCTTCTTCTTCCCTTTCTTCTTCCCCTTTCTGCTTCCCCCTTCTTCTTCCCCTTTCTCCATCCCCCTTCTTCTTCCCCTTTCTCCTTCCCCCTTCTTCTTCCCCTCTCTGCTTCCCCCTTTCTCCTTCCCCCTTCTTCTTCCCTTTTCTCCTTCCCCCTTCTTCCCCTTTCTGCTTCGCCCTTCTTCTTCCCCCTTCTTCTTCCCCTTTCTCCTTCCCCTTCTTCCCCTTTCTGCTTCCCCCTTCTTCTTCCCCTTTCTCCTTCCCCTTTCTTCTTCCCCTTTCTGCTTCCCCCTTCTTCTTCCCCTTTCTCCTTCCCCCTTCTTCTTCCCCTTTCTCCTTCCCCTTTCTTCCCCCTTCTCCTTCCCCTTTCTACTTCCCCCTTTCTTCTCCCTTCTTCTTCCCCTTTCTTCTTTCCCTTCTCCTTCCCCTTTCTCCTTCCCCTTCTCCTTCCCCTTTCTCCTTTCCCCTTCTTCTTCCCCTTTCTTCTTCCCCTTTCTGCTTCCCCCTTCTTCTTCTCCTTTCTCATCCCCCTTCTTCTTCCCCTTTCTCCTTCCTTCTTCTTCTTCCCCTCTCTGCTTCCCCCTTTCTCCTTCCCCCTTCTTCTTCCCTTTTCTCCTTCTCCCTTCTTCCCATTTCTGCTTCGCCCTTCTTCTTCCCCCTTCTTCTTCCCCTTTCTCCTTCCCCTTCTTCCCCTTTCTGCTTCCCCCTTCTTCTTCCCCTTTCTCCTTCCCCTTTCTTCCCCCTTCTCCTTCCCCTTTCTCCTTCCCCTTTCTTCTACCCTCTTCTTCCCCTTTCTTTCCCTTCTCCTTCCCTTTCTCCTTCCCCTTTCTTCTCCCTTCTTCTTCCCCCTTTCTTCTTTCCTTCTCCTTCCCCTTTCTCCCTCCCCTTTCTTCCCCCTTCTCCTTCCCCTTTCTTCTTCCCCTTTCTCCTTCCCCTTTCTTCTATCCCTTTCTGCTTCCCCCTTCTTCTTCCCTTTCTCCTTCCCCCTTCTTCTTCCCCCTTATTCTTCCCCTTTCTTCTCCCTTCTTCCCCTTCTTCTTCCCCTTCTCCTTCCCCTTTCTCTTTCCCCTTTCTTTTCCCTTCTTCTTTCCCTTCTTCTTCCCCCTTTCTCCTTCCCCATTCTCCTTATCCCTTTCTCCTTCCCCTTTCTTCTTCTCCTTTCTCCTTCCTTTTTCTTCTTCCCCTTTCTTCTTCCCCTTTCTGCTTCCCCCTTCTTCCCCTTTCTTTTCCCCTTTCTTCTTCCACTTTCTGCTTCCCCCTTCTTCTTCCCCTTTCTCCTTCCCCTTTCTTCCCCCTTCTCCTTCCCCTTTCTACTTCCCCTTTCTTCTCCCTTCTTCTTCCCCTTTCTTCTTTCCCTCTCCTTCCCCTTTCTCCTTCCCCCTTCTCCTTCCCCTTTCTCCTTTCCCCTTCTTCTTCCCCTTTCTTCTTCCCTTTCTGCTTCCCCCTTCTTCTTCCCCTTTCTCCATCCCCCTTCTTCTTCCCCTTTCTCCTTCCCCCTTCTTCTTCCCCTCTCTGCTTCCCCTTTCTCCTTCCCCCTTCTTCTTCCCTTTTCTCCTTCCCCCCTTCTTCCCCTTTCTGCTTCGCCCTTCTTCTTCCCCCTTCTTCTTCCCCTTTCTCCTTCCCCTTCTTCCCCTTTCTGCTTCCCCCTTCTTCTTCCCCTTTCTCCTTCCCCTTTCTTCTTCCCCTTTCTGCTTCCCCCTTCTTCTTCCCCTTTCTCCTTCCCCCTTCTTCTTCCCCTTTCTCCTTCCCCTTTCTTCCCCCTTCTCCTTCCCCTTTCTACTTCCCCTTTCTTCTCCCTTCTTCTTCCCCTTTCTTCTTTCCCTTCTCCTTCCCCTTTCTCCTTCCCCTTCTCCTTCCCCTTTCTCCTTTCCCCTTCTTCTTCCCCTTTCTTCTTCCCCTTTCTGCTTCCCCCTTCTTCTTCTCCTTTCTCCATCCCCCTTCTTCTTCCCCTTTCTCCTTCCTTCTTCTTCTTCCCCTCTCTGCTTCCCCCTTTCTCCTTCCCCCTTCTTCTTCCCTTTTCTCCTTCCCCTTCTTCCCATTTCTGCTTCGCCCTTCTTCTTCCCCCTTCTTCTTCCCCTTTCTCCTTCCCCTTCTTCCCCTTTCTGCTTCCCCCTTCTTCTTCCCCTTTCTCCTTCCCTTTCTTCCCCCTTCTCCTTCCCCTTTCTCCTTCCCCTTTCTTCTACCCTCTTCTTCCCCTTTCTTTCCCTTCTCCTTCCCTTTCTCCTTCCCCTTTCTTCTCCCTTCTTCTTCCCCTTTCTTCTTTCCCTTCTCCTTCCCCTTTCTCCCTCCCCTTTCTTCCCCCTTCTCCTTCCCCTTTCTTCTTCCCCTTTCTCCTTCCCCCTTTCTTCTATCCCTTTCTGCTTCCCCCTTCTTCTTCCCCTTTCTCCTTCCCCCTTCTTCTTCCCCTTATTCTTCCCCTTTCTTCTCCCTTCTTCCCCTTCTTCTTCCCCCTTCTCCTTCCCCTTTCTCTTTCCCCTTTCTTTTCCCTTCTTCTTTCCCTTCTTCTTCCCCCTTTCTCTCCTTCCCCATTCTCCTTATCCCTTTCTCCTTCCCCTTCTTCTTCTCTCCTTTCTCCTTCCTTTTTCTTCTTCCCCTTTCTTCTTCCCCTTTCTGCTTCCCCCTTCTTCCCCTTTCTTTTTCCCCTTTCTTCTTCCACTTTCTGCTTCCCCCTTCTTCTTCCCCTTTCTCCTTCCCCTTTCTTCCCCCTTCTCCTTCCCCTTTCTACTTCCCCTTTCTTCTCCCTTCTTCTTCCCCTTTCTTCTTTCCCTTCTCCTTCCCCTTTCTCCTTCCCCTTCTCCTTCCCCTTTCTCCTTTCCCCTTCTTCTTCCCCTTTCTTCTTCCCCTTTCTGCTTCCCCCTTCTTCTTCCCCTTTCTCCATCCCCCTTCTTCTTCCCCTTTCTCCTTCCCCCTTCTTCTTCCCTCTCTGCTTCCCCCTTTCTCCTTCCCCCTTCTTCTTCCCTTTTCTCCTTCCCCCTTCTTCCCCTTTCTGCTTCGCCCTTCTTCTTCCCCCTTCTTCTTCCCCTTTCTCCTTCCCCTTCTTCCCCTTTCTGCTTCCCCCTTCTTCTTCCCCTTTCTCCTTCCCCTTTCTTCTTCCCCTTTCTGCTTCCCCCTTCTTCTTCCCCTTTCTCCTTCCCCCTTCTTCTTCCCCTTTCTCCTTCCCCTTTCTTCCCCCTTCTCCTTCCCCTTTCTACTTCCCCTTTCTTCTCCCTTCTTCTTCCCCTTTCTTCTTTCCCTTCTCCTTCCCCTTTCTCCTTCCCCTTCTCCCTTCCCCTTTCTCCTTTCCCCTTCTTCTTCCCCTTTCTTCTTCCCCTTTCTGCTTCCCCCTTCTTCTTCCCCTTTCTCCATCCCCCTTCTTCTTCCCCTTCTCCTTCCCCCTTCTTCTTCCCCTCTCTGCTTCCCCCCTTTCTCCTTCCCCCTTCTTCTTCCCTTTTCTCCTTCCCCCTTCTTCCCCTTTCTGCTTCGCCCTTCTTCTTCCCCCTTCTTCTTCCCCTTTCTCCTTCCCCTTCTTCCCCTTTCTGCTTCCCCCTTCTTCTTCCCCTTTCTCCTTCCCCTTTCTTCTTCCCCTTTCTGCTTCCCCTTCTTCTTCCCTTTCTCCTTCCCCCTTCTTCTCCCCTTTCTCCTTCCCCTTTCTTCCCCCTCTTCTCCTTCCCCTTTCTACTTCCCCTTTCTTCTCCCTTCTTCTTCCCCTTTCTTCTTT